>NC_088680.1:17863551-20363551 GCF_950023065.1 Planococcus citri
TCTTGAAATGTTTACTAGTGGTGTATTTTGGGGTCCTTTCCAGATTCCTTTTAGTCCAGTTTAAAACTTCTTAGTTTTTGTGTCGGCTTGGGTTTGGGATAACACTTCCCTTGTTAATGGCTAAGTTCCTTCTTTGAATTTTAATGAATTCACTAAAGGTGCAGGAAGAAATATTTTCTTTGCAAACTCTGGATTAATTTTTATTTTTAAAAAACGTTTTTTAGGAGGACATAGGTACCTAAAATGCCCTGTAAACTTTTATCAGTCTATCTCTGCAAAAAATCGAAGTGTTCAAGTTTTAAATTTCATTTTTTTTTTTTAAATCATATTTACAAGGAAAATACATATCCTAATCATTATAAAAATTTTTGATGAACCGAAAAAAGGGGAATCGACAGAGGGTCCCAAAATACATCTTTTGCAAAAATCTTGGGTGCTGATATTTAGTTTTCGACTTTTGACGACTTTTGAAATGTTCAAACACCCGTCGTCGTCGTCGTAGTCGCACTCCTTTACAGGAGATAGCGTTTATGTCCATCTATATTAGCCGGTATCTAGCGTATCTGATCGTTTCTTTCAGGGTCTTACAGGGAGAGTTGGCTGGTGAGTTTGTTGTTAACATCTCCGATCGCTTCCTCCCTCTCGTCGATCTTCCTTGGATTCACCCACTTCTCATGAAAAAATTTAAAATTTCGTCAAACCAACGTATAAAAGTTGAAATTTGGTGTTTACCTTCATTTTCTACCTCTCTGATCAATTGATGATAACTGGTAAACGCTGTAGGTAGGTATATAAATGGTGAAAATGAAATTCAGCACCCATAAATTTGGATCTGCCATATTTTTGGTCCTTCCAACTAACTATGGGTGCACATTTTGAAAATATTTTCGTGCCTGTTTGAATTCAAAAATTTTTCCATCGATTATATTTGAACAAAAATGAAAATTTTGTTCGAGTAATCGCGTGAGTGAAAAAAATCTGAAATTTGGTTTATAGGTAGTAGAGCTGAAAACGGTACTCGCTGACAGCGGGTAACTATCGTATCCGTATTGTAAATTCTCGCTACTCGCTAGTAGCGGGTAGCGAGTTCAAAAAATGTCGCACCGGTTCAGATATAACTGCGCATTGAATGCGTAGCCGGTGTACCGGCATGACATCATCATTGTCATCAATAATGTCAAATGTCAATCACACATATACGAACGACAGGTGTCGAAGTGTAACTCCTCCCACTTACGCATTATCAAATTTTGGGGTGCGTGCGCAGACCAAGTGCGAAAACGTTCGGGTTGTACTCACTATACGCTACTATCTATATCCGAATCAACCCGATGCAACCGCTAGCGGGTTTAGCCGGTATTTTAACGAGATACCGGTTAGCGGGTAGCGTAACCATTTTCAGCTCTAATAGGTAGGTACTAAAGCCTGGAACGATGGCATTGGTGATGTCATTGTAACAGTTTCAGCATTGCTTAAAACTGTTAACTGTTGGCAATCGGTATCGTCAAATAAAACCCAAACCTGTTAGTTGTTACAATCACTTTTCATAAAACGATTATTTTGGTATTGCTTACGCATCAGCAAAGAAATCCTTATCTGTTGTACAGGGTGCCCAGAAATATCGAGCACCCCTAAGAAAGTTTTTCATTAAAAATATAGGTTGGCAACGTGAAATAGATGCATATGATTGGTGGAATGTTATCTCTCCAGTCCAACAACCAATCATGTACTATCATTATTATCATTCACTGTGACCAACCAAAGTATTTTAGTAGAAAATTTTTTACGGGTGCTCGATATTTCTGGGCACCCTGTATGAATGCATGAATGGTTGCGCATGCTTATATGAGCACCAGTGTGTCTGTGTGTGAGTCAGTATCCAAAAACAATGGCGATAGCAACAGTTTTATTAACGACATTGTTTCAAATAAACTTGTTAGAAAACTATATGAATAATACGCTGATAAGAAAAATTTGTTGCCAACAGTATCGTTAACAGTTTTTGGCGATGTCGTTGTAACAACTATCACCATCGTTCTGGGCTTTAGTAGGTACTAGAGCTGAAAACTGTACTCGCTAACAGCAGGTAACTACTGTACCCGTACTGTAAATTCTCGCTACTCGTCAGTAGCTGGTATAGAGTTGAAAAAATGTCACACCAGTTCACATTGCAACTGGTAGCATGTTGTATATCCTGTAGATAGGGTAAATGTGAAAGTCAGGAATCCAAAAATAATGTACCTAATTTTACTATTCTGTTTATTCTTACCCGTAATTCGGGTGGAGGGGGGGGGGGGGTCACTTCGAAATTATACTGCACGTTTTCATGCTCCAAGTTTCCACCTGTCAAAATTTCGAGTGCTCAAGTGCCTTCTTTGATTTTTGGCGAATTTTTGAAAATTAAATTAACCTAGGTCAAAAATAAGGGGAAAAAATCATAATTTTATACCAAATTGACCTAGAAAACTGAAATTTGGGATATACCCTATTCTCGATCGGCCAAATTGATTGGAAACTGTTTCAAACCATTTTGAGTAGTTCTGGAGCCTCCAGCAGATTTTTGAAACTTGAAATTTCCTCAAAATTTCATCAAATTGAGCTGGAAAGCGAAAATTCATTCTGCAAACTAATCTCAATACGCTACGAAGTCGACTGCAGGTGGATTTCAAGTCGTTTTAGAGCTTCTAGCGACTTTTTAGACATTACTGGAGCCTGCGGTAGATTTTTGAAACTTGAATTTTCTACAAAATATCATCAAACGGAGTTCGGCTTTACAACTCCATTTGATGACATTTTGTGGAAATTTCAAGTTTCAAAAATCTGCTGGAGGAGGCTCCAGAACTACTCAAATAGATTTGAAACTGTTTCCAATCGATTTGGCCGGTCAAAAATAGGGTATATCCCAAATTTCAGCTTTCTGGGTCAATTTGGTAAAATTTTGATTTTTTCTCCTCATTTTTGACCTTAATTTTATTTTCAAAAATTCACCAAAAATTGATAACGGCACCTTGGTATCTGAAAATTTGACAGGTAATGAATTTTTACCTGCTCTTTCGATCAACCTTTGCCTTTGCCTGAATATGCGATTTCGGCTGACATGTCAATCAAAATGGCCGCCATTTTGTATGTAGGGCCACTTTTTTTTGAGTACAAGGGCTAGAAATGTTCCTTAAGTTAAGACTCCCTCTTTAAGAAAACAGTTGCCCCGCAGGATCATTGGTGGGTGGGGGGGTGCAATAGATCCTTATGTGGGCCCTCACCATTTGGTTTGAAGATGAAAATGAAATTATAACTACCTACTAAATTGTGCAACTAATTGCGATTGTGTAAAAATGAGGAAGAATAAATTCTTTTTTCAAGTGATTTTTGGATTGCTAAATTCAGTTTTGACTTTCGACAGCAAATTTTGCTTTTTTTCCTGCTGCCTCTTCTAGTCAAAACTTTGATTTTTTAAATATATTATTGTACTTGGAACACTAAAGGGGAATATTTCGCCAGGTATCCTAAATGATGACCCTTTTTTGATTTACAGATCATTCAATATGTCCGCCAATCACACACACAGCAGAGGTAACATTGACAGTCAGGAAGATCGTTTTGTGTACCAGTATCAAGTGCCTAGTTTGCAAGAAATGGCCTCGCATGTGGTAACTAAAGCCATATGGCTGCATGATACAAATACCCCCAAATTCGATCGCGCTGATGAAGATCATGAAGATGCTTCTCTCGAGGGCTCTCAACATCTCATAAAATATTTAAATCTACCTGGTTGTATTGAAGAGATACTCAGAAATTCCTTAAGAAATATTAACCGACAGGCTTTATTTTGGGGAGAATGTCTACATAAAACCGCAGATGAACACTACTTCCTTACAAGTGATTATGAAATTCGCCATATTGATCCGAATTGGTGTGTTTGGTCTTGGAATGGTGAAATTGATTATCGAAAAAGCATGAAAAAGATGCTAGAAGTCGGTGGTCTGACTGAGTATCAAAAGTTTTTCTTCATGGCCGAATTCTGCATGGAAGACGAAATCAAAACATTTTCATTGGATTCGCTTCCTACGGAAATCATTTCAAAGATGGAGTATTTCAAGTGCGAAGTTTGTTTCTATTGGATTTGTTACCTTAAAAACGAACTCCACAAAATACCCGTTGAAGATACCAATTCGGTGGACTTTACTATGGCTATAAGTTATTCTGATTATACCTTTAGAGCTGAATACTTCTGGAATCGTTTGAATGATGATGATCAAGTTAGAGTTGTTAAGGATTGGATTTCTGGAGAAAATTGTCTAGCCACTCGTCTGATGTACTGCGCCCTTTTGCATCGGGTTATTTCGAAAATGTCGTGGCATCAGCAACGACATTTGTTGTCTGAAATGGCTGACATGATCATAATCGCTTTTGCTGGTTTTCCTTGTTCGTCGCAATGCGTTCTATGGGCATGGAGTAACGCTAAAAATGAGATGACTGCAGAACGATTCTTCGAGCTTATTAGTGAAATACTTAATGGGGATTATGATGAGAAAACAATTTTTATGTTTAATGAGGTTTTATTGTGTGAGATTTGGGATACTGCTTTTGATTATCAGAGAAATCATGCGAAGTTTTGGGATACTAATCGGAGAAATCGAACGAAGTCAGACCGAGACCGTATCATTAGCAATGCTATTGAACATAGTTGTTTAGAATTCTTGAATAAATTTTTACAACGCATATCACTGGAGGATAGAAAAAAATGGATTTTCAATGAACTGAAAGACTATACGTCTATTGTTTTTCGGTGTGATGCTGCTGCTATAGATATCTTTTTGCCATGCCCTGATGACCGTTTGACATTTAGAAAATTAATGGCTGGTTCTAAGGCTTTCAATGAGAATTTATCTACCTCATTCGAATGTTTACTTTTTGACGATCTTGATAAATTATTAAAAGTCGCTATTTCGCCAGATACAAATGTAGTTCGAGAATACAAACAAGACTTTTTGATGGTGTTTTCTGGTCCTGATTCATGCGGGATGTTCAAACAATGTATCACCAATACTAAGAAATGGAATAAAATGAGCACATTTATTGACGAACTTTTCGAATTTGACTCAATAGTGGCGTTGAAGGTGAAGCAACAGCTCATTACAAATTCGGCTGCCTCCATGGCTGACCCTAAGTATTTTGCAACTTTTAAGCGTGGTTTCGATGATCTGATGAAAATTGTTGAGATGGTGTTTTCGAACAATGAACTGAGAATTGTGAAAAGTTTGTTTTCTGGTTATCGTCGTGAGTTATTAGCACGATGTGAGACTTCTACGAGAAGTACTGAAGGTATCATTCCAAAGTCTGACCTTGATGAATTTCATTCGAAGTTTCAGCAATGGTGTTCGATAGATGATGACTTAGCTGATCAGTGATCAGCAATCAAGCATCGTGTTATGTTAAATTTTGTACTCACGCTCATTATACCTACATAAGAAATTTTCGAATTTTATAATGAGTAGGTAAACTGCTGAAATGAAAATAGGCTAAGACGATCGGCAGTTCATTTGTAATCGGAGGGTTTTAATTTTTTCATTTTGAACAGTTAACATCTTAAATCAAACCAGTTGTTATTCTATAGATATTAGATATTTTTTACCAAATAAATATTTTTTTAATTTTAAAAGTGTGCTTATCTCGATGTATTTTTTTCAGGAATAAAATTTTTCATTTTAGTTGAATTTATGAATTTAATCCTATGAGTTTATTTATAAGTATGTACCTCTAGATCTGTGTTAGGGTCATTCCATGTCAATTTTCGATTTCGCTCAAAATTTTTTTTTACAATATCTACCCATCCAAATAAGTAAGAAACCCGCAATCAGTTTGGTCCCATTCCCCTCAGTGGGCGGATGGGGGAGGGGAGTGTTCATTATTTTCACATTGTCTCGAGGTACGCAACTTCAGTAGCGCATTTCTCCAAAGCTATGATGCTTTGATCAAAACTGATTTCACAGTTCGAAAGGGCATTGCATTTTGAACTTTTCAATCATTTTGAAATTTTCAAAAGTCGAAAGTTGAACTTTCAAATTGAAAGTTCAAATTTCAAAAAAACAACGCTGAAAGTGGGAGCTATACTATTTAAAATTCTGAAAAAATTTCCATAGGTGTACCTTTTGATGCTTTTTCGAAATATTCTGCAATTTTCGAGATGGGATATTTTAATGGATAGGGAGCACCCCCCTCCCAAATTTGGACAAATCTTTCAAAAAAAAAATCTGGGGCGTGTGATATATGGAATTGTATGTTTTTGGTGATGCTGAACACGAATATGACATCATATTTTTGATTGGACCCCATCTAAGGCCCCCAGATCCTTCCCAAATGGGGTAAAAGTTCAAGAAAGTGTTTTGTTCGTGCGACACATGAAATAGTATGTTTTTGGTGACGATGAACACGAATATGACGTCAGATTTTTGATTGGACCTCATCCACATCATCCACATCCTCCAGCATCTCCACAAAGGGGGTTAAAGTCAAAAAAATGGTTTCATTCGTGTGACACGTGAAAATAGTATGTTTTTGATATCGCTGAACACGAATATAGCCTTAGTTTTTTGAATCGACCTCACCCATGACCCCCAAAAACTCCCCAAATGAGTAAAAGCCCAACAAATAGGTAATTATTTCCATATATGAGGTCATTGAGGTCCAATCAAAAATCTGACGTCATATTCGTGTTCAGCGTCACCAAAAACATACTAGGTACATATTTCATGTTTCGCAACAACAAAAAAAATACTTTTTTGAACATTTACCCAATTTAGGAGGTGCTAGGGGCCATGGCCTGGGTCCAATCAAAAACTGATGTCATATTCGTGTTCAGCGTAGCCAAAAACATACAATTCGATATATCACATGATTTGAAACGAATTCACTGAAGCTGGAAGAAATATTTTCTTTGCAAACTTTGGATTCATTTTTCTTTAAAAAATTTTTTTAGGAGAACATAGGTACCTACCTAAAATGTTCTGGTACCTACATATTCTTTCACACAAAGATGTAGTTACAAAAATACGCACGCGTAGGCTATTTCTAAAGATTGAATTTTTCAGAAAACTTCTCAATTTTTTCAGTGTAGGTAGTTTTTTCCACATAATTTGAAAATAAAATATGCAACTATTGCGATTGTGTAAAAATGAGGAAAAATAAATCATTTTTTCAAGTGATTTTTGGGTCTCATAAATTCAGTTTTGACTTTCGACAGCAAATTTTGCTTTTTCTCCTGCTGCCCCTTCTGGTCGAAACTTTGATTCTTTATTATTCTATATAGCCCATTAGGGGGGAATATTTCGTCAGATATCCTAAATAATGACACTTTTTCGATTTACAGATCAATATGTCCGCCAATCAAACACACAGCACAAGTAACATTGACAGCCAGGAAGACCGTTTTGTGTACCAGTATCAAGTGCCTAGTTTGCAAGAAATGGCGTCGCATGCGGTAACTAAAACTATATGGCTCCATGATACGAGTACAAAGGCTCACAAGTTCGATCGCGATAATGAAGATGCTTTTCTCAGAAGATCTCAACATCTCATAAAATATTTGAAACTTCCTAGTCGTATTGAAGAGATACTCAAAAATTCTCTAAGAAATATTATCCGACAGGCTTTATCTTGGGAAAATTATCTACGTGCAACCGCAGAGGATCACCAATGGCACCTTACGACAGATTTTGAAATCCGAATCCGCCATATTGATCCGAATTGGTACGTTTGGTATTGGAATGGTGAAATTGATTTTCAAAAAAGTATGAAAAAGATGCTAGAAGTCGGTGGTCTGACTGAGTATCAAAAATTTTACTTCATGGCCGAATTCTGCATGGAAGACGAAATCAAAACATTTTCATTGGATTCGCTTTCTCCAGAAATTATTTCAAACGTTGATTGTACCAACTGCAGCAATTGTTTCTATTGGATTTGTTACATTAAAAACGAACTCCACAAGATACCCGTTGAAAATACCAATTCGGTGGACTTTACCATGGCTATGCGTTATCCCCAATATATGTTTACCGCTGAATACTTCTGGAATCGTTTGAATGATGATGGTCAAGTTAGCTTTAATTTTTGTTCATGGAGTAGGTTCATTAGGAATCGTGGAGAGGGCGGGGTGTAATTCTTTTTTGAAGAGTTTTTTTGGAGGATATCAGTATTTTTTTTTCTATGTAGGTATGTTGTGATTGTGATGAAGTGATTAATCTGATGAATGAAAAATAGCATTGTAGGCAGTAGCATGCAGATAGTGGAAAGATTACCGGACATTTTTCATTGAACTGACTGGAATAAAACCAGTGGGGTTTCAAGGATGATGGAAGGGGGGGTGGCCACCAAAAATTCGCCAACCAGTAAAAGAAAAAATTTCAATTTTGTCAAATAAAATGATGAATAGAGGATACAAATTTTTAAACTGAAATGAAAGATGAAATGACAAGTTCACTAATTGATAATTACCTACCTATTTAATACCTATTAAAAAATTGTTATTTTCCTTTTTGAATTTTTTGAAGTTTCAAAATGGAAAATGGATAAAAAATAGCTGAGTGAAGCGAGTGAAAAAAATACAAGAGGTGAAAAACGATGTGTTTTTCAGAACTTTGTTCATTTTTTTGGCTTCAAAACTTTGGAATTTTAAATGTCAGGTTTTTAAAAATTTAAATTTGAAAATGAAAACCAAACAAACCTGAGCAAAGGGAGGGCAAAACGTTATTTCGTGAAGTGAAAAAACAATATTTTTTCAAGTGAAAAGTGTATCTTATTTGTTTCAAATATTTTTAAAAAATTTAAGTAATGGAATTTTTTTAATGTACTTAGACTTTGAAAAAAAAACACAAGAGGTCCAAGCCAAGCTAGGGCAAAAGAAAATTTATTTTAGAAGTCAGAAGTGAAAAACAACGTTGTTTTGTGATGAGCCGTATGTTTTTGATTTCACAATTTATTTTTATAAATTAAACATGAAAAATAAAAATTGCTTTGAAAAAATCAACTTGAAAAATTGAAAAAAAATTTAGGTTCGGATGGGGTTCGAACCCAGGCCTTCTGCATGGCGAGCCGCTGCTTAAACCAAGCAACCACTTGGGCTGCTTAGAGAACGGCGCATTTCAACTGCATACAACGCTCACGTTGTAACGGCAACACGTGTTGTGCTTTAAACTTAACGGACATTTTGATATTGAACGTTTATGTGCAATAATAATTATTATTGCGCATGAATGAAAGCTCATATCAATTTGAAAATATTAAAAGGCACTTCTATGATGTTCAAAGTATATTTGAACAAAATTTCAGCGTAATTCATGCCGTATTCGAAGCTATAGCTTTGTCTAAAGAATCAAAAATGGCGAAAATTAGTATTATAAATTTATTGTTTCTTTAGACAAAGCTACAGCTTCGAATAGGGCACAAATCACGCTGAAATTTTGTTCAAATGTACTTTCAACATCGTAGATGTGCCTTTTGATGTACGTACATCTATCCCAGCTTTGGTTTGGTTGTGCTTCGGATAAATATACTGCTCATTTTTTCAAAATTTGTCATTTTTCAGCATCTTTAGACTCCACTCAAGCTTGATGTAATTGGGCTACAAAGCTCAATTTTTGCATGAACATCAAGTTTGTGGTGGAGAAGTGCCTTTTGATATTTTGGGTCAATTTCGAGAATTTTTGGGGCCCAAAAAGGGGGGGTGCAGGGTCAATTTTCAAAAATTTTACAATTTTTTGCTTTTAGTCAGTAATGGTTGGCAAATCAAAGCTATATTCCAAATTTCATCGAAATTGGTTCGGCCAATCCTTCTAACTTTAAGTGGAACTTGAAGAAGAATTTTACCCAAAATGACAAAAAACAGGGTACTTGAAACTTCGCGAATTTTCATCGTACAAAAATTATTCTTATATATTCTGAAAGGTCTTTGAAAAATAAGAAAAACTGTATTTGCGTTTTTTTAAATAAACGCTTAGTTTTTGAGAAAATTACGTTTGAAAACTCCCGGAATTGCATTACGAAATAGTTACAGGATATAACTCCGTGTGCGTTGAGCCGCCTACGGTTGAACGCGTTTCATGACGCGCTTGAAACCGTGGGAGGGCGGGGGGCAACGCTACCGCGTCGCCTGATTTGAGAAAATTACGTTTGAAAACTCCCGGAATTGCATTACGAAATAGTTACAGAATATAACTCCGTGTGCGTTGAGCCGCCTACGGTTGAACGCGTTTCATGACGCGCTTGAAACCGTGGGAGGGCGGGGGGCAACGCTACCGCGTCGCCTGATTTTTTTCGATTGATTTTTGAATCGCTGAATTCAATTTTGACACAAAATTTTTATTTTTCTCCTCCTGCCTATTTTTATTGAAACTGAAATCACTTATTGCTGATTATATTCGGCCCATTTCGACATATGTCCTAAATAATGACACTTTTTTGACTTACAGATCATTCAATATGTCCGCCAATCAAACGTTCAGGAGAAATAGCATTGACAATCAGGAAGATCGTTTTGTGTGCCGGCATCAAGTGCCTAGTTTGCAAGAAATGGCGTCTCATGCGGTAACTAAAGCGATATGGCTCCACGACACTAATGCTCCCATTGTACCTGGGAGTGGGATCTCTGGGCAACGAAGTTATTGTTATTGTCATTGTATCAATAAGTTCTGCTGCCGTTGTGTAGATGGTTTTTTGGATGGCTCTTTACATCTGATACAGCATTTGAAAGTTCCTGCTGCTATTGAAAAGATACTTAGAAATTCCTTAAGAAATATTAACCGACAGACTTTATGTTGGGGAAATCATCTATATGAAATCGCAGAGAAGCACCAATGTATTACAAGCGATTATGAAATCCACCATAATGATCCGAATTGGTGTGTTTGGTCTTGGAATGGTGAAATTGATTTTCGAAAAAGCATGAAAAATATGCTCGAAGTCGGTGGTCTGACTGAGTATCAAAAATTTTTCTTCATGACCGAATTCTGCACGGAAGACGAAATCAAAACATTTCCATTGGATTCGATTCCTCCGGAAATCATTTCAAACGTGGATTTTTTCAAGTGCAGTGTTTGTTTCTATTGGATTTGTTACCTTAAAAACGAACTCCACAAAATACCCGTTGAAAATACCGATTCAGTGGACTACAACATGGCTGCGAATTATTTTCACAGTTCCTTTGTCGCAGAATACTTCGCGAATCGTTTGAATGACGAAAGTCTAGCAAGAATTTTTAGTGGTGAAATTCGTGAGATGGATGGATATCGTATTTGGATTCGCCACATTTTTTTGGCACGAATTCTTTCTAAAATGTCGTGGTACCAACAACAATGTTTGTTGTCTGAAATGTGGGACATGATCATAATTGCTTTTGCCCTTTTCTCTGATTCACCGCAAATTGCTCTGTGGGCATGGAGAAATTCCAAAGATCAAATGACTGCGGATCGATTCACCGAGCTTATCATTCAAATACTAGAAAAAGGCAGGTATTACGGTTATTTGGTCAATACCTCTACGTTTACGTTTTCATTATGTGAGATTTGGGATACTGCTTCCGATTATCAAAGAAATCATGCGATTCAAACAAATTCAGACAATTTCATTTGCGAGTCTCTTTGTTGTCCCTGTTTACCATTCTTGGAGAAATTTTTAAATCTTATGCCCTTGGAGGAGAGAAAAAAATGGATTTACAGCAAAGTGGAACACGATATTGTTTATCAGTGTGATGCTCCTATTATAGATATCTTATTGCCATGCACTGATGACCAATTGAAATTTAGAAAAATGATGGCCGATTCTCCGGACTTCAGATGGACTCTACACCGCGCACTCCTAGAGTTAAGTTTTTACGAAGTTGATCAATTATTATGTTTTATTTCACCAGATACATGGCGAGTGTTCAAACAAACATTTCTGAAGGAGGAATCTACACGACGACGTGTGCATATGAATTTTATTACTTTTATCACCGATATCAATAGATGGAATGCATTCAGCACATTTATCGACGAAATTTTCGAACCTGACTTAGGATTTGCGTTGAACGTGAAGAAACGGTTCATTGAAGCTTTTGCTGCCACCATTGTTTACCCAGAGATGTTCAGAATTCTTGGTGATGGTTTTGATGATCTAGTGAAAATTGTTGAAATGATGTTTTCGGGCAAAGAATTGAGAACTGTAAAAAAGCTGTTTTCTCGTTACCATTGTCAGTTAATAGGACGTTTTGAGCCTACTACGGCATTGATTTTCAGTACGACTGGATTTGAATCTTTCTTGAATTCTGACGATAACAAGTTTCATCCCAAGTTTCAGCAGTGGTATTCGATTTAGACGACAACTTCGCTGATCAAGCAAATGCCGTAGTATAATGTTAGCTTGTGTATGAGTTGAATAGGCTCCCTAAGTCCCTAATGATAATTTGTCAGGGTATAATCGATTTTACTATCCGTATACACAGGGATGTGAAACGTATCTGCGAACATACTTATGTACTTATCTATGTGTTTTTCTGGGGGCTTACATTATCTCTAGCAGTTTTCAATTGATCAACATGAAACTTTTCATGAGGATGGAGCAAAGTACTAGAGGTAGAGGGCAATGGACGTGAATTTAAAAAAATTGTTGATCAAAACAACAACCTCGAAATCTACTTTCAAACTTTCAAACCACTGTGTAAAAAATCCTGAATTGAGAAAAAATCCCAAATATTTTTTTTGCACTTTTTGATGTAGCGTAAGAGCTTATTTTTAAATTTTTTAAAATTCAAAAAACTTAGGTACGTATGATTGCAAACTGGCAAATTTTTACAATTTCAATCGAAACAGTGAAGACAAATATAGGTAAGAACAAGCGGTGGAAAAATAGCTGGAAATAGGAAGGGAAATGAGGGGTAGAATACGTTACTATGTAGGTACCTACCTATATATGGTGTATGTGTAGGTACTTAAGAAGTTTTGTACTAGTTGTAAGTTATACAATGTGCATTTATGATAATAAGAAGTAAAACCCTGAGAAATAGGTACATGTATTGTATATTTATTACAAGAGTCATTAGAAATGACATAAACTTATTTCCAAAATCGGACTGGAAACTCCAAAATGGCCGCGACATGTTGTTTATTTTGAGCCAATTTTTTTCAAGCCCAGACCTACACATCACCGACCAATATAAACAATGCAATACTCGTAGAGGGTTTTTTTTTTTGCATACCTACATATGCAATGTACCTATTTGCCTATTTCGTGGTAATGATGGACAACTTTGTTGAAAATTAGTGATGGGAATTTTATTTCGCATTTTCGATTAATTATAACAGGAACCGTTTACGTTGCACCGTATCATTTTTTCAGCGGATAAGCCAGTTGTCTCTATGATAATTTTACTGTTTTTGGTGAATCATTGCAACTAATGTTCGGTGTTTTCAAGCGACAATACGTACAATGGGGCTGTAATCATTTGCCGAATTTTGAAAGTTTCATAAATACTTATAAGTTTTGCTTAGTGATTCAATTTTGTTCTCAAGTGTTGAGTTTTTCAGCGAAAATTTAGTCCTACCTCCAGTGTTATTCAATCAAGATTTTTGGAAAATTGATAGATACATTATTTATTGAGTGAATGGTGAGTGTACCAATGTAAATAAAATTTCACATTACAACACAATTGCAATGATATTTTAAAATTAAAAAAAAATTTGTTAAAAGCTGAATTTTTTGGAAATTTTTGACGAAAAAAAAGTCCGCATGTTTCCAAAGCGGAGAAAATTTCGATATTTAATGAATTAATACAAATTTAAGTAGAGAGCCAAGTGCAAAATTTTTGAAATTTGAAGGGAGAAATGGGATAAAAACAGGGGAGCCTCTCGAGGTGTCAGCACTCGATTTTTATATCTGGACAAATCAATTTCCACGCCTTCTGGAGAAACTTTAAAATTCTGGAGCAAACTGGCTCGAAATTGTATAAAATTCAAAACCCAAAATGGAGGGGGAGGGGTGGTGATAATTTTTCAAAATCAAAAACCCCCACGATATTTACCTCTTTTTTATACCAATTTTGTATAAATAAAATTAAGTTCATTTGACTGCAGGGTCGATCCATTTTGGAAAAAAAATTTTCCAAATCTGATTACAAATTGGCTTACCTTCGGGCACATTTTTACAATTCTTGCTAAAAATTCTCAACTAATAAAGATTTATTTAAAATTGTAGATCATTCAAGATGTATGCTAATCGTACAAATGAGAAAAATAACTTTGTCGAGAGTCACGATGAAGATAGTTTTGTATATTTCCACGATGTGCCAAGCTTGGAAGACATAGCATTGTATGAAATAGCTCGAACAATATGGCGCTGTAATTTCTCGAAATATCAAGGTATTCGTCCTTCGCCCGAATCGCCTTCTTTAACGAATAGTCTCGAGAACTCCAGTTCTAATCTGAAAGATTCGTACGACGAGCTTTCTCAGCAATTAATAAGCTGCTTAAAAATTCCTCGTAGTTTAGAAAATATTCTTAAAAGTTATCTGTGGAGAATTTGCCAGCAGTATGACAAATGTGTTAGGTTCGTGTGGTACGAGCCAATTAAAATAGGTTAACTAGGTTCCTTTTTCTTATCTTTAGGTGTAATATTTTTTCGTGTGTACGATTTGTACTTTCTACACTCGTTATACTTTCAATAAAGTTGATTCTAGTCAAGTGCATTTTTCGAGTTTTGGTGAATTTTCAAAAATCAAATTTAGACCAAAAAATGAAAAAAAATTAAAATTTTACCAAGTAGACTTGGAAACCTGAAATTTAGTATGAAGCCTCTTTTTGGCTTTCTATATTGAATAGAACCGGTTTCCAACACTGTTTTAGGAACTTTAACACCTATGAACGTGTTCGATGCATGTTAATAACCCATTTTTTGGGCATTTTATCTCAAACAACATAATTATGTACATTTCCATTTTTTTCAAAATGTTGTCCGATTTTACTGCACACTTTTTTATAATGAGATCACTTCACCCCTTTTTACTGGAAAATCGCCTTCATTCTGTTCTCCTTTTCAAAGAATTATAATATTACGTGAAATGGTGACTAACCAGAATTTTTTTTGTCAAGCTGTACTTTCTCCGGATGTCCTGAAACATCATTTTTTCGCGATGATGATGATGAGCCGGATATTTAAGCGATAAATTTTCCGGCTATCAATCGGTTTACGCGTTGGAAAAGTGTAGGGCTTCCCAAACTTGTTAATGATATGTACATACGTAGATAGTTGAAGATATACTTTGTTTATGCTGATATATTTTCTTACTTTCCACTACATCTTTTGGGTAAATATTCTACGTACGTATAATAGAATTTATGAAGTAAGCAGTTCTTCTTGAATTTTTTGCCATTTTTCGAAAAATAAGTAAGATAAAAGGTTTCCAAAAATACTATTCTGGATTCATCATCATGAAAAGTCAAATTTTGAAAATTGCAAACTTTTTCAGGATTCTTAATTTTAATCCTACTTTGGGAGAAATGTTACAAAAACAGTTAATTCAAGTTTGCAGGTACAGTATAATTTTATTTTCCTAAAACCAAAATCTGCTGTAAGCTTACCACCTGAAAACTGTCACCAATCAGTTGTTCTGAAGGTCAAAAATAGGATACAATCAAATTTTGGCTTTCTTTCTCAATTTCTTTGTTCGATTTTTTCATGGAAAATAAGCCTGACCTACTTGAATAAATTAAGGCACCTCTTTTATTAGAGTTGACCGATTTTATTCTCGTTGTAATTTCCCATCGTAAGTATCACAAAAAAATGATCAAGTTCGCTGGAATTCTGCCTATGTCCATTTTTTGGGATGAAATAACGGGTAGGTATTTATTCTGTAACTTGACACATTTCGTGTGAACAAGAATTTTTCTCCACAGTCCTCTCCATGCGTTGACTAATAAGTTTAATAGTCTACCGATGAATTTTACGCAATCTGATCAGTTGCAAAGTACGTGATGATTGGTATTTTAGATAAGACTGTTAATATGATTGAATACTTACATATTATTTCCCTATATGACCGACAGCCATAATATGTAAGTAGCACGTACCACGTACCTACAAATGCCTATGGGAGTGCTTTATGGTATATGAGTTGAAACTGTGGTGTTCGTTTGCTCATGCATACCAATCTAGGTTAGTTTTTTGATATTTAGATGTGTACTCGTAGGTATATTGTGGTGATATGACATTATAACATCAACTTTGAAGGATTACTTCGCTTTTTCAGTGACAAGTAGGTAAATTTATTTGTAATGTTATATATTGTACTCGTGCCTACCTTTTTTTTTCAATGTTAATAAGTACCTAGCATTTTATTATCAACATTGAGATTGCTTTTATCCGACCTGTAAGATGAATAGGTACACCTCAACCAAAAATTAAATCAGCTGGATTTCTAAATGGAAAGAGTTGACGAGATGAATGAAGTGGTATTGGGTAGCAAAAAATGAGGACTTTCAAAAGCGACCATGAAAATTTCGGGCCCATGCTCAGGGTGTCCACAAAATTGAAAAACAGGTTTGGTAAAAAAATCCAAACCGGTTTTTATTGGCGGAATGTACTCTACACACTAAGGCGGCGAAAATGTGATATGCATTTTTTAAAACCGGTTCATTAATTTGCAACCAGTTATCAAAAAATACTTGAAAATTATAGACAGAGAAAAAAACTTGAAATAAAAGTTATGGAGCGTGAAAAATTACACAATTCTGTCTAATCACATTTTGAAACCGGTTTATTGGTTTGGTTCGTATTTAGCAACCAGTTTTTGACAATCACCTAAAAATTGAAGAAAGAGAAAAAATCTTGAAATAAAAATTGTGGGCCGTGAAAAATTACGCAGTTCTGTCTAATCACATTTTAAAACCGGTTTATTGGTTTGGTTCGCATTTTGCAACCAGTTCATCAATTTACAACCAGTTATCAAAAATCACCTAAAAATGGGAGATAGAGAAAAAAGCGCAGAACAAAATTTGCGGGACGTGAAAAATTACCTCTACACAATTCTGCCTAATCATATTTTGAAACCGGTTCATTGGTTCACATTTAGCAGCCAGTTTTTGACAATCACCTAAAAACTGAAGATGCAGAAAAAAGCTTAAACCAAAGTTGTAGAGCGTGAAAAATTACGCAATTCTGTCTACTCACATTTTGAAACCAGTTTATTGGTTTTGTTCGCATTTAGCAACCAGTTTTTGACAACCACCTAAAAATTGAAGATAGAGAAAAAAGCTTTTGTGAAGCATGAAGCGTGAAAAATTGAAATATTTTCGCTGATTGGATTTTGAAACTGGTTCTTTAATTTACAACCAGTTATCGAAATTTTAAAAATCACCTTAAAATGGGAAATGGAGAAAAAAGCTTGAAACAATAATTTGTGAGACGTGAAAAATTACACAATTCTGTTTGTAATCATCTTTTGAAACCGGTTCATTGGTTCGCATTTAGCAACCAGTTTTTGACAATCACCTGAACATTGAAGATAGAGAAAAAAGCTTGAAACAAAAGTTGTAGAGGGTGAAATATTGAAATATTTTCACCAATCGGATTTTGAAACTGGCTATAATGAATTCGCACGCAACCAGTTAACTTTCAATAACAAGCTGTGAATTAATGAACCAGTTTCAAAATCCGATTGGTGAAAATAGTTCAATATTTCACCCACTACAACTTTTGTTTCAAGCTTTTTTCTCTATCTTCAATGTTTAGGTGATTGTCAAAAACTGGCTGCTAAATGCGAACCAATGAACCGGTTTCAAAATATGATTAGACAAGATTGTGTGATTTTTCACGCTCCACAACTTTTACTCCAAGTTTTTTTCTCTATTTCCAATTTTTAAGTAATTTTCGATAACTGGTTGCAAATTAATGACCGGTTTCAAAATCCGATTGGTGAAAATGGTTAAAAAAAAAAAAATAATATATAACCCAGCTCAGAATTTGAGGTGAAGGGAAGAACAGGGAAACCTTTCTTCTCTCCTCTACTGAAAGTTCATTCTATGGGTTTCTTCTTTCTAGGAGAAAAGAATTGAATCTGATCTGATCAGATCTGAACATCAGAACAAACTCAGATCTGATTAAAATAGGTAAGTCAGATAAAAATGGATTCGTTAAATGCCCGGATCTGATTGGGTCTGATCTAATCAGATCAGGCCTTTCCAGCTTTGGTCAAATCTAATCTGATCTCCTCTAAGTACTGGATCTGACTCAGTTTGAACAGATGTGAGATGTGATTTAATTAAAACTTTGATCTGATCTGATCTGATTAGATTTTGTTTGGTCGAATGGAATCCACTGTAGTTGAATCGAGGTTTGTTCAGACTAATGTGTTCAAACTTGATCAGATCCAATAGAAGAGACCTGACCGGATCTGATCAGATCAAAGTAGATCTGATCAAATCCAAGTGGGTAGGTATTCTTTAAATTCAATTAAATCCGACCAGATTTAAATAAATCTGATTAGACCTGATTGATCACAACAGATCAGATTCACTGAAGAGGAAATGAGCGGATCTGATCAAATCTGAAAATATCCGATCCGATCCGTCTAGATGTAGTTGGATAGGGGGAGCGGTGGGGTGCCCGAATCTGATCAGATCTGATCTGGTCCGCTCAAGACCGCAGGTATTTAGCCAGATCTGGTCAGATCTACGCTGAGTAGGTCCAACCGGATCAGAGTTTTGATCAGACTAGATCTATTCAGATCAAATCAGATCCAATAAGGAAGGCTTTTGATCGGATCGAATCTGTTCAGACCATGATCAGATGCAATAGGGGCGAGGCCTGATTGGATAAACTTGATTGATCAGATCCGTGTCGATAAGATTAGATCTGTGCAGACCTGTTCAGATCCAATCATTTTCCCCTGCATACATTTATGATTCTGCTCTGTGCCAGTTTTCTGAAATTGAGATATTTTAAATTTCAGATCAGATCACTCGAAATGATTGATAATCATTTTCTTCAAGAAAATATCCCGTTTGAAAGCAATCAAGATCGTTTTGTTTACATTTATAATACACCAAGCCTAAAAGAAATCACGTCCTATCGAGTATCTCGTGCAATATGGTATGCCTACATCTCAAAGTACAGGGCGTTCAAAGAGCAAGACACTAGTAAAATCAATTGTTCACCTCAGCATTTTGGACTTGATACGTTTTACAAAAGGAAAAACAAACACGATGGTTTTTTTCGTCAAGCCCTTGGCCTCGATCCTGATTACATTCGGAACATCGAAAAATTAGTGGATGATTTAGAAACTTCTGCTCGTATTAAAAACGTGCTCAAGCATTTCCTCAAACTAGTTAATCAAGAATTGAAAGACTGGGTTGAACATTTTCGAGATCTGCTGTTTCCTCCTGGTGCATTATTCAGACGCGAGTATCGAATCCATCATATTGATCCTACTTGGTGTGTTTGGCTTATGAATGGTGAAATTGATTATCAAAGGACTGCGAGAAATATGCTAAATGATGAAGATTTTACTGCAGCACAGAAATTTTTCATCATGAGTGAATATTGCATGGAAGACGAGATCAAATTATTTTCGTTGAATTTACTTCCGGAAGGATTCATTGAACAGGTGAATAACAATCAAGATCATATTCTTTTCTATTGGATTTGTTATCTAAAAAATAAACAGGATAAAATTCCAGCTGAAAATAACCTTCCTTCGGATCTCTTTATTGCGTCGAATTTTCAACATTTTTCTCGATTCAGCAAAGAATATTTTCTGAGTCGTTTACCTAATGACGATCAAGTAAGGATCGTTATCGATTGGATCACTAGAATATGTCTGGATAGCGAACACAAACGTGATTGTGTGATTTTGGAGAAAATTATTTCCAAAATGTCTCTGGCTCAGCAAACCTATTTGACCTCTCAAATTTCATACACGATTGCGATTTATTTCTCAATTTATTCCAACGCTTGGCAATGTGCATTTTGGGCATGGAGAAATTCTAAAGATCAGATGGAGGTGGAGCCATTTTCCGATTTCCTTGGCGAATTGTTGACTGAAACTAAAACCGCACCGTCAGCCTGTTTATTGAACAAGATTTGGGATACAGCTTCGAGTTCTCAGAAAAACTTCGCGGTGAATACCCACTCGGAAGAATTTATCGATAGGTTACTGTTGGGAGATTATCATTTCCCATCAGTTTTGGAATTTTTTGACAGATTTCTTCGGCTGATATCGACAGAGGAGCGAAAAAACGTGATTTTCGAAAGAGTAGATCAGTTTCCTTATTCTAATTGCGATCCTGATTGCTGGAGCTTTTTAGTGAATTTGTGTTTGCCCTGTTTTGAAGATCAATTGAAGTTCAAACATTCGGCAATCGATTCTGGTTACGTGAGGAATTCTTGCGAAGATTTATTTCGTCGTCGATGTTTCGAAAAATTGAATCAGAAATTGGAATTTTATTTTTCACACGATGCAAACGCTGCTCAAATATTTAAACGAGAGTTACTCCAGGATGTATCGACTAATTGGAAGTATATTATTTTATCTCGCGATATTTTCAGCTGCGAATGGAATCAGATGTGCAATTTTATCGACGAAGCTTTTAAAAGTGATTCTTCAGCTGGGTTAAAAGTGAAACAACAGTTTCTTTCAACTTTGGCCGCCAACATCGATCTACTGGATTACTTCATGGTTCGAGATGGTTTCGATAATCTACAGAAAATCGTAGAAAAGGTATTCTCGAATGATGAACTGAACAATGTGAAAGGTCTGTTTTCTAATTCGTTTCACAGATTATTAGAAAGGACGAAGGGAGGTGTTAACGAGCAAATGTTCAACCAGAAGTTTATGAAATGGTGTTCGAGTAATTATGATGACGATGAGGTGGATACAAGCGATGGAAACCAGCAAGTATCACGTGATATTGTATTTGATAGAATTCGTACTCGTAGCAATGATTTTTTCTTTTCTGTGAAGATTTTTTCCGAAAATTGATAAGTACATAATGTATGTAAGTAAATAAAGTAGGTACATTTCGAATTATATTATTCAACTTTCGTTTAAAATCGTAAGTACCTATCTGGACAACTCGAGTGGCCCTCGTGTTAATAAGAAAGAGACTTTTGGGTATCGAAAGTGAAATTTTTAAATTCCTAAACTTTTAAAACCTTTTCATGTACGGTTTGTTTAACCACATGACTAAAAATTCACTGATTAATAATAAACATACGATGATTTTATGACCAAGTAGTGGATTTCGGTAGGCAATTAGGCATATAGGCACATGTTTTGGCGAATTCTTATTCATGCTCTTATCAACACAACACAACCGATTATAGCGATTTGAGATAATGAATTGAGCATCCGTATGCCCATTCAAAACGATGTTCATGTGTTAATAATTTTGGAAAATACGTCTTCCTATTCGCGGAAGAAATACACGGGCAAAGCCGCTCTTTCTGGTGCTCATTGACTTAGTCATAACTTTCATAACATGAATGTACTTAGTTGTAATTTTTTATATTACATACTTATTGCGAACTGTATTAGTTAGAAAGAAGTTGGTTTTATTCATCGCGAATTTGTTCGTAATAACGTTTGTTCCCTGGTGTGATTCTTTAACCCAGGTACCTACCTACTTATTTACTTGTAACGAAGATTTAGGCGTATCGTTCATGCAGGATTTTCATCGATTCTTTGTACATAGATGGTGAGTTGATTTACCTACATACCTATCTAGTAATTTGGAAGCGAATTTTTATTTTTACCTACTCATTTTAAAACTTAATTTAAGTTACCTACCTACCTAATTATTCAACTGTTTTTTTGTATAATATCGCTGCGTATATTTTTATTTATTTTTTTCTTTCTTTTATGAACTTTTCTTGTTCCTTTTTTATACCTATTTATGCTGATTAATTTATCATTTTTTCAAAAATACCTATTGTATTGATATCGATGTATTGCAATATAAAATATGCTTAGCTGCATTTTGAGGAGGATTTTTTTCAGTAAAAGCCTAAAAACGAAATTCATCTTCAAAAAACAAAAAAAAAATCTCGGAACTTTACTGGTACCTAGTAAGCAGGTACCTTCATACTAATTATTATGAACCTATTATTTTACCCCTATTTTTCGGGTTTTTCCTCCTTAAAAGGAGTGGGGATGACCTAGAAAGCTAAAATTTGGATATGCTGATCACAATGGGGGTACTGACAATTGATATGATTTTGAACTCTTTTCATTCATTTGGGACCATATTATACCCCTCCAAAAAATGACCTTTCTGTAATTTTCAAATTTGACCCTCCCCACTCCAAGGGTCAACTCTAGGTCTCAAAAGAATCCCATTCCCCAAGTTTGACTTTATTTGATCAATATTCAATTAGAACAGGTTAAAATCACGTCACTTTGAGGGGTCTTAGCACCACCCCCCTTGAGGCTAGGGAGTTGGCTGATAGCTCATTTGATAGGTATTTGAGAGGAGATGAAATGATCACTGAGCTCATTTTACTCACAAGTTGATAGGTATTTCAGAAGGTTTTGAAAAAAAAACAGATGGGGGGGGGGCTTTGATCCACTGTGGGAGAGGGGAGAGGGGGTTAACTTCAGGAGTAGGAACTAGGGATTTTAGTATGTTGTTCACCACACTTTTCCAGACAATATTCGCCAAAAAAACCTTTGTTCACAATTATTGGTATGTCTGGGTTCAACCATTTTTTCAGCCAAGTATTTCACCGGGCTAGATGAATGTTTTTTTTATATATACAGCTTGATCTTAGATTTAAAACCCATAATCGATGAATTATTACAACAAATTACTTGGTAAGCGAGTATCGTTGCCTGTATTCGAGCTTTCATTCATCAGATGTCCGTTTGTGAATCATTTTATTATTAGGAACTTTGGAATACGAATAGGTTCCTGGAAAGCTCGTAGATGAGTGGTGCTTCTCGACATTTTGTTTCATTACTCACGAGAAATTTTATAGGTACTCGTGAGATTGAAAGGCCCAGAAATATTTGTTTCTTTTAAAATATTTCTGACCCCCTTCAATTTCAAAATTAGGCAAAAATTCATAATAACAAAATTTGTTCATTTTCCAAAGTGCTGCCCATTCCCAACGTCAAAAACACGTTTTTCTCAATTTTTTCTTTCAAAATATTTCTACCCCCTTCAATTGAAGAGCTCTATTCCAAAGTGAGTTAATAAGTCATTTTTTTCACCAAAAAATTCGTTTAAATTTTTGTTGCTAAAATTTGTTCTGTTTCGAAAGGTCGGTGCACATTTCCTTTCTTTGGACATAGAACAATTGCTTGTTGAAAAAATCACTTTGAAAAATCGATGACTTAACTCACTTTTGAAGTAAAAATCTCCGTAAAACGTGCATTTTTTAAAAAAGACTTAACCCACTTTGGAATAGAGCTCTTCAATTTTAAAGTTGAACAAAAATTCGTAATAACAAAATTTGTTCATTTTCCAAAATAATACCCATTTCCAAGATCAAAAATACGTTTTTCGCAATTTTTTTTCAAAGCTTGGTCGCCTCTCAAGTTTTAAAAATGGGCATACCTATAACGTTTTATTTGTTCAAGTCGTACCTGGTTATACCCAAATCTGAAGTTTTGACATCGACTCACCAGCTAGAACACCCTGTATATGTATTTTGTAAAATTTGACAACAGCAACTACCTAGGTAATCCCATTGATCGAAAAAAATCTAATTTGAAAAATTCGTCTTTCAAAATTTTCAAAAATAATCATGAATTTTTAATTATTCTAAAATCTTAATACCAAAAGAAAAAATATTGATAAATATTTTTGAAAATTTCTATTAATTTATTTCTATAACTTTTAATTAGGTTCTTATTTTAATTAATTTATTATTCCATTGAAATTTTATTTATTTTAAAAAGTATACCTTAGGGTGGATCATGATCACCTTGAGGAAAAAAAGTCAGCGAATTTTCACCAAATTCAGCGGAGACCTTGACTTTGAGTTTAAAGTCACTCAGAAATTTTTTTAGTCCGGCAGGTGCCCCTGCAGGGGAGATATGAGACCTCACAGAGGGGGCATTTTCGAAAAAATAGTGGGTTTTTCGTTGTACTTACCCCATACTCAACCTGTTTTGGGGAAAATGGTCCAGTCCGAAATGAAAGTGAGGGGTTCCATGGAAAAGGGGTCTTGGTCAATTTTTTTTTGTTTTTTTTTTCTTCTACAATTTTGAATGTATTGAAAAAAATTTTGTGCATTAATTTCACCATATTCACTATTCAGTGATATTGAAATGTTCTTCCATGAAAAAAAAACATAATTGGAAAATGTTTGCTTGTAGGAAAAATTATCAAGTCCATTTGAACTTGTAAAAATCGGTGAAAAAAAATTATTAAGGCCCCTTTTCCACGAAGCCCCTCAAGTACACTCTAAGTACCTAATTGAGATTTTGCGTCAATCTATGAGAGGTTGAAACTTGGCCAATCGCTTATTTTTGATTAAGTAAATTCGTGTTTCGAAAAATTGTGCCAAAATTTTGAAAAATATCATTCCTGAAACTGAGAAAATATTTTGAAACTTCGAACTTAATTATTACCTATTCCCAATTTCAAAAAGTTGAAACCATTTTATGAGTTTTTTTCGACCATAGATACAGAAGTTTTTGGCAATTTTACTCGAATTTGTGAAGTTGTTGGCACCACTGCGTTCCAAAATATGTCTCCAGTTTCAGGCAGTGATGGAAAGCTGAAAGATGAAACTTTTGGCTTTAGATATTGGCTTTTCAACGGCTAGCTTTTAGCTTCCAAAAATCCTTTGGCTTTTAGTTTTTAGATTTTGGCTTTTAGCTTTTGGATTTTTAAATATTTTCTAATGAGGCGAATAAAAGGAAAATGGAAATTCACAACCACAACGAAAAAAAATCAAAAAACTAAAAAAAGAGGAGAAAAGTAAAATGTGAAAATCGAAAAATAACTCAAAAAAATGAAATTGAACTAAATGAATTTGCAAAAAAGCTGAAAGAAAGCTGAATAAATAAATCTTTTGGCTAGCTTTTGGCTTTCAAAAACCCCAAACATCCCCGGCTTTTAGCTTATAGCTTTCAGCTAGCTTTCCATTCTTTGTTTCAGGAATAATATCATTCAGAATTTTGGCATAACTAATGCAAAATAAAAAATTCAAAAATACAAAAATCCAAAAAGTAACCAAATGACCACTGATTTTCAAGCCTTTTCAACAGTTTTGTACCAAAAAGATTGGAAGGGGGGGTTAAACCGCTCAGTAGAACCCTGAAAGTGGTCCTGGTTTTCGACGACGATAGCACAGATCATCGTAGAATCTCAAATACCTACTCATTTGAAACTGTGCAACTTTTTTTTTCAAAAAACAGGATGGGTAAGGACTACTAGATCGAAAAAACACGATTATTTTTTTTAAAACCCCTCTTTGAGGTCTTATATCTCCCCTCCATAAGGGCACTTAGTAGCATTTTTTTCTGAGTAATTTTCAACTCAAGATAAAGGTCTCTGTCTCGGTCTCTCTGCTGAATTTGGTTAAAGTCAACCGACTTTTTTTTTTGACGATCGATCCTAATAAAAATACCTGATGCATTTTTGAGAAATTTTTGAGCCAAAAATAGGGAGATGATTTTTGGAATTTTTGAAAATGAGACATGCAACCAATCAAAATAGACTCTTATACCTAAATTTTGAGAGAAAATTAAAAAATCTCGTCAGAATTTTTTTGAGCATTTTTGAAGAATTTTGAGCTCAAAATTGGACGATAATTTTCGGTAGGTACCTATTTTAGAAAATAATTTTGGCAACATTGTTTTTGAGCATTTTTAAAATAGATTTCGAGCTCAAAAATTGAGAGATACCCTACTCGTAATTTTTAAACTTCTTGAAAAGAAAACTCGATTTTGTACTCAAAACTATTCAAAAATAATCAAACAAATTGTTGAATATCTCGAATAATCGAAAAACATTTCAAATTTCAGATTACCCCGGGCAAGATGACTCCTAAACAAACACACTGCAAAAATGAAACCGTCCAGAGTCACGAAGATCGTTTCGTATACCATTACAATGTACCAAGCTTGCAAGAAATAGCTTCATACCGAGTCGCTGGGACAATACTAGAAAGCTATTTTTCGAAACACCTCGACCACCTCGTACTTGAAGAAAAAAAACCAAAACAAGTTGATCCTTCCTTCAGCATCTTCAGCTTCAATTTTCATTACGAGAAACACGCCGAAGAATTGGTAGGATACTTGAGAACTCCTCGGTGTATTGACCACATGTTGAAAACTTGCCTAAAAAAGCTCGGTGAAGAGTTGCAGGATTGGGCGTTGCAATTTCAGTCTTTGATGTTTCCTCCTGGTATACCACTCAGACGTAAATATCAAATCCTTGGTATCAATCCGAACTGGTGTGTTTGGTCAATGAATGGTGAAATCGATCATCGAAAAACCGTCCAAAAAGTATTGAATACCAGTAGATTGACTGAAATGCAGAAATTTCTTGTCATGTGTGAATACTTCATGGAAGATGAGATCAAGAAAGTTTCTTTGGATTCGTTATCGTTGGAATTTATTTCAGAAGCGGATTTTAATACGGATCCAATCCGTTCACGTTGGATTTGTTATCTTAAAAATGACCTGAGTAAAATCTCAGATGAAAGCTATGCTTCACTGAAACTCGCCATTGCCATGAAATTCAAATACAATATCACCTTCGCCAACGAATATTTCTGGAATCAGTTAAATGACGATGAAGATCAAGTTAGAATCGCCGGTAATTGGATTTCTTGGTGTCTTTTACGAAATGGAAGTGAACGTAACTGCGTTATTTTGGAAAAAATAATTTCCGCGATGTCTTCCAAACAACAAAATGATTTATTGTTCCAAAAGGCTGAAACCATCGTCGTATTTTTCTCGATATACCCCACTTCGTCTCAATGTGCTTTTTGGGCATGGAGAAAGTCTCGAGATGAAATGACTTTGGAACAATTCGCTAAAATCGTAAGTGATCTGTTGCAGGAAAATGAAAATGCAATTAATTCATTGAATAAAATATGGGATACAGCCTATGATCATCAAAGAAACTTTGTCGTTCGGACCAAATCTGACGAATTCGTTGAAAAATTCTTTTTAGCGAGTTACAATTTGCCTATGGTATCAGAATTCTTGTACAAATTTTTTCAAACTATGCCCTTGTCTGATAGAAAAAAATTGATTTTCGGTAAACCCCACATTAATATCTACTGGTGCGATCCTCGTTCCTTGAATATGTTACTCAACGTATGCTTACCAAACTCCGATGATAGATCAGAGTTCAAAAAATTAATCATGGAATCTCCAACGATGAGAACACATTGTCGGATTCTATTTCTGGAACAGGAATTTGAAAAATTGAACCAAATTTTGGAAATATTTTCGCTCGATGATTTTGCAGCTCGAAAGTTCAAACAAGAGCTGCTGAAAGAGGAATGGACTCGGTATAATTATTTGTCTATGAAGGTTCTAATCAATCATTGGGATAATTTGAGTAAATTTATAGACCAAGCTTTTGAAAATGATTTATCTTCGGCAACGAAGATGAAACAAATATTTATATCGAATTTCGCTGCCAATATTAAACACGAGTATTATTCGGATGTTCGTGATGGTTTTGATGATGTGGTGAAAATCGTGGAAATGGTGTTCAAAAATGGCGATGAATTGAATGATGTGAAACGCCAGTTTTCTCGTTCTTTTCTCGAATTATTAGTACTGTGGAGGGGGTCTAAATTGAAGTATCGATTCGATCATGATGTAAAGTTTGCTCAAAAGTTGAAAAAATGGTGTTTTGTTGATGGTGACGAAGAGTCAATTTTGAGATTTGATGAATTGATGTCGCAATATGTTGCAAAAGTTGGTAAACCTGTTCGGAATTCCTCTCGACGAGTTGAAGATGATCATAAGTTGAATTTGTTCAGTTTGAGTTCTTTTTTTCGAAATATTTTTTCAAAAATGGGTATTTAACTGAACGCTTGGTGAGTCTAAAAAAAGTAGACAACTGAGAAGGTAAACTAATGAGTCAAAAAAGGTGGGCTTTTTTTATGTCTCGTCTGGCCCTATTTTTTCCTAATGTGATTCAATTTAATTTGCTAAAATAAATATTTATGTAATTTCCTAGATGAATGATTAGAAAGTTGTACGATGTTCCTGTTTGTGTTTTTTGAATTAATATGAAGCTGATAATTTAATTTTATACCCTACATAATGTTTTGTTTAGCTCGTGTATTGATAGTAATAAAAAATTTATTAACGACAGATCCAGATTAGTTTTCTTTATATCCACCATATGAATACAATAGGTACCAATATAATTGAAAATGAAGGGCTTAATTCATTCCTCCATTGGAGAAGCATCCCAAATGTGGCAGAAAAAAATTCGAAAGTGTCCAAAATTCTATCCCCGGGTCCAATTTCAAGTAAGTACTGAAGTGTATGTTTTAATTTTTGGCGAATTTTTTACATTTTTTAATTGATAGGTTTCTATATTTTTTCCAAAAGAAATTCGAAATTTGAGAAAATTTCTGGTGGAAAGTTATAATTTGGGTCATTTTTATGCCATATCCCATGGCTAGGGTTAAATTTTCAGTCTCCTCTATAAATCTTTGGACATTGAGATGACATTTTTTGTACAATTTGAAATAGAAAAAAAAATAGAAACAGGTAAGTACCTATTCATTCTGAAGTCATTTTCCATTTTTTCAAAATTACGAATAAAAAGTATCAAAAATTCGGAACTGTTGATATAGGGGAGATCAGAATCACTACCTGAGGGTGATAATGGTGGTAATTATTATCATTGGTGGTTAATTTTTGAAATATTCCTTAGGCGGGGAATATTTGCCAATACCTAGATAGCTCAGACGGGCGGTAGTTTGTTCTATCTGCCCTATACATCATTTAAAAGAATATACGTAATAAACAAGACACTTTGATGCTTACTAAGTATATTTACATTTTTGTACATAAATTCATCGAAAGTTAATAATTTATAATTTTGATAGAGAGTAAGTAACCAGATGAATTTAAACATAAGAATGACCCCAACATATATACAAGATGTGGGTCATTGAGAAAGAGACATTAATCCTAATAATAAGATTTTACCCTATCAGACACAACAAATAGGATAGGCGAAAATAGACACATAAATAATATTTACGCGAAAAGCACATGATTTGGTCACCATAGAGTTCGACACCAAGGTTTGCACTTCTATGGGAAAAAAGCTTAATAATAAACGAAGTAGGTGCAAGCACCACTTACTTTAACTGTACATGTTTTCCATCTCTTCTATAGCCCACCTAATACTTAAGGGCGTCGATGGAACTTAACCAAAAGAGGCACTTGTAGCACTTTGCGTAATGAGGATATGCCCGGGTGCATTCCCCAACACCAAAAAGGTACACTCGTTATTAATCGATGGAAGATCGATTAATCTAGGATTATTCATTAGTATTAACCATGCGCGAGATGGCATAAATTGAAGGACTATACCATGGCCTCCCCTATAAAGGAGCGCGTCCATGGTATCTTTTGTTAACATTGACTTAAGAACCAACTATCGCGAATATCGAACCAAAAGTAAAATTCTTGGATGCGAAGATCAGTATTATAAAAGCAGCGTAAAATGGTCAATCTCCCACCCCCAAATGTGGTGGACCAATCACGCACTTGCTAAGTACATTCACTTACACATAAATTGGTGAATTTATGTGACTTTCTTTATTTATGCCCAAAATCCCTATCTTGGGCTATAAATGTCAAAGGCGCCGCGAACCCTTTAAACTAAGAAGGGTGCGCAGCCCTATATGCGCGAGTACATCGCAACTGTATAAATGTACTTAGCCTATTTCTAAAGTATTTCAGACGTTACCAATATTTTCAATATAAGGGGTTCATAATATATGCACTACCTTCGGCAGTGGAGGCAATCTGCCCTCTCTCACTGTCAATGAGATTTTGCCAATGATTTTTTTTTCAAAAAATGTTCAAGCAATTTCTATTTTATGATCCGAATTTTGAAAAATTTTCGAGAATTTATGATTTAAACTAATTCTTTGGGACGAAAATGTCCTCTTACTTTTAAAAGGCTTTTTCAAAATGGGATTTTAATATGTATTAAAAAAATGAATTTTTACATCCCCTTCCCCCAAAGTACCCTTTTTGAAGCTCCAGTTTTGAAGAAGCGTTTTTAACGAATTCATTTTATTGCTATACCGCTTCCCATTTCTCCCATAAAATTGTGGGAAAAACTGTTGATACCTAATTCTTTTTAAAAAATGAGTATTTCTCTTTATTTTTCTAATTATAATCGACCGGAATAATCACACTACATTCCAACTACATATTTTCAATATCGTAATCATGACTCATCATCCATGCTGATAATTTTTACACTCTGTAATAGCTTCGTAATTTATAAATAATTTTCACGCGTTCCTGCTTAATTTATCTTCATTCATACAAGATTCGTTTCGTTATCTTATCAATATTCAATTGCGAATTTTTATTAATGAGAATGCCGCTTTTAGATATTGATATTAAGTATACCTGCTGTTTGGCTCGCTGTTGGGCATGCATTTAGGTATTTTGATTAAAAAAAAAAACAGACACATTTTTCTTCAACGGTTAATAATTTTTGTGCTGGATACGAAATTTTTCGGAGTAAAATGATTGAATTTTATCGGGTCTGAACAGATCTAATACGATGAAAAACTCTTATTTGATGAGCTGTGATCAGATCTATAATATGGATCTGGGGAATGTGTGGATCTGATCAGATCGGGGCCGATTCAGTCAATCAAGTTTGATCAGGTCAGTCAATATTCTGATCTGGTCTGTTCCAATCTGATCTGATTTCTGAAGTGATTAGTTCAAGTTAAATCTAATATGCTAGTCTGATCAATCCGGTCCAAGAGGTCTAATCCGATCAAAATATAAACTTTGGTCCGACATAAGGTCAAATTGGATCCATAGAATGTTCAGATCTGATCCGACTCAATAATTTTCCAGTGGATTGAAAGCTGCCCATTTCTGAAGTGGGATCTTGGCACGTGACACCTCACATGAAGTAGGACGATCATTTTTGGATCAGCCTGCGTGAATTCGAAAGACATTCTAACATCATCAGGCCAAATTTCAGCTAATAATTTTCATTTTTCGATTTTTGGCAAATTTTTGAAAATTATTTAAAATGTTAAGCTTGTACCTAACCATATTTTCGATGAAAAAATCAAAACTTGACCAAATTGAAAAGGAAAGGTAAAATTTGGTTTATAGGTACCTCACTTTCACCCTCTGAGATCAATTGGTGGTGGTCTGATTTGTTATGGAGCCTCCAGCGGATTTTTGGATTTCAGTTGAGAAAAAACTGTCATAAAATGGAATAAAAAAATTAATTGATTTCTTAAAAATTCAGATTTTACTCTCATCGTGGCTTTTTCTATTGATTTTAGAACTAATTTTAAAAATCAGTTTACTGAGTGGAACTCACAATTTTCTCCAGTGATCTTTTTTGAAAAAAAAATGAAAAAATCGTCATCCACAAATTTGACAAATTCATCATTAAGCTTAAGTTATGAGAAGCAGAAATTTGAATTTTATTGTTCATTTTTATCATTTTTTCATCTTCCCAATCAATTGGCGATTGTTTTGAGCTACTCTGGAGCCTCCGCCACACTACTGAGTTTTCTAGTTCCAAACAAATAACAACATCAACAGCTAGGCTACACACTTCAACATGATTTACACATTAACATAGGATTTGAACCAGCAGAACTGAATTCTTAAGACGTATGCCTAAATCGATGAGGGTTTTTTGACTTTTCAGCTCCTTCTTCAATCTCTTGAGAGCCTCTCTCAAATACTACAGATGTTTGGGGAAGTAATCAGGCTAGATCAATGTTTTTCGAATCCAGGTGAACCATTTTCTCGGTCAATAATGATATTGAAACTGTGAATGGTCAACTGCAGACAATGATTCCATAGATCAAGTTGGTTTGAGTGTGCTTAGTCAGAGAGGCGAGACTGAGGTAGTGGGAAGGGGGTGAATCACTCACCTTACAAAGTTGACAACTGTGACAATTTCGGGAGATTTTGCCCTCCATTCCTTTGGGTCTTTTTTTAAAAATAAAATTTCTAAAAAAAATCATTCAAATTTTAGAACTTTGAAGCCAAAAAAATCAAAATCCTCGCATAAAAAAACATTATTCTTTCATCTATTAAAATACAAATTTTCAAACGCTTTTGACCTCGGTTCTCTTTGCCTAATTTGTTTCTCCCCTACAAAATGAAAGAATTCCATGTTTGAGGCTTTTATTCGGCAAAATTGGTACCTATTCTTTTCTCATATAAGTAGGTAAATTTTTGGTTGACACCTCCTCCCCTCCTCCCCCTCCCACAAGTAGTTGTACTCGTAGTTTATTTTAGCATACAGCATTCGCATTTATGTAGAACTCGTGTAATGTATCTGGCCAAATCCAATATACCTACTTGCGTTTTTACAATGTGTTGTGTTTGTTCTGAGAATGAGTACGAGTAAATGAGACTTTGTACTATTTTTGAAAACACCCATTCTTATCGAAATCATTTGTTTTCAGACATTCTTAGAACAGAACGAACCAACGAAACGAATGTGAGTAATCACTACGATTTATGGAAGGGGAGATGCATTTAGGTTAGAAGAAACAACAAAACCTAACCTATCGTATGGTGACAGCGTTTGTTATCGATATGTACCTTACCTACCTAATTATTCGACAACTTGTCCTGTAACTTTTAGGCTTAACGTTTTATTTTTCATGCGTTTTTATAATGGTTGTATTTCATTTTCATCAGTATCAAATAGTTCGTGAAATACATTTGTGATTTGTGAATTTTATTTATTGATTATTTCTCCAGCGAGTAGATACATATACCTAGGTAAGTCAGAAGCATTACTTAGGTACATCATTACTGAAATGAAAACTAGAAAAATTATTTATGAGAAAGTTGGATGAGATCATAGATCAAATCCGAACATATCTTTCATCTTATTTGATCTGACCAGATCCAATCAGGCCTCTTCTGTACTTATTAATTTATTGTCTGTTCAGGTCAAAATAAATCTAATTTTAGCAGAAATTAAAATGTCACACTACCTATAATTATTTTAATGATTTGTATATACATCTCTTTCTAACTCAAGATTGAGAGGTAGTGAGAAGTCTTCCTCAAAAAATAGATGTACTTTACATATAAATTAGAACGTTTCATATTCCTAAAACTTTATAACAAAGAGTCACGTCATGCATGGTGTTTTCAATTTTTTGGTGTTTTTGCAATATTCAAAATCGCTAAGGTTTGAGTTGTGAGTTAAAGAGAGATACGATACTTTTACTGTTTTACTACAAATGAGTAAATGTTCAAATTTTGAATTTTGTTTATTAAAAAAAAAAAAAACAACTGCATACAACAACTCAATTCCAAGGTCTAACTACATAGTTGTATGTATTTGAATGAAAAAACCTCCGCTATATAGGATGATGAAATCGGATAATAACTGAAATGTAGTCAAGACGAGGCCAAAATGTTGGTTACCTCTGAAATAAAATTTCTCCGTATAAATTGTTGACCTATTCTAAGATACCCCCCCCTCTCTCGCCAACAATATCCAAACTGCAACAAAATAGTAATTTTGGAAGATTTTTTTAATTCCAAGATATCTTCGGAAATCATCTTTTCTGGTTAAAGGTCGAGTTTCAGACGTTTCCAAAAGTTGTAAATGCTCAAATTTCTAAAAAATATCTAAAAATCTTTTTACTTATCTAAAAACTGCCAAAAAGTTTTACTATTTGAAAAAAAAAATTGTTTACCGATATTTCTCAAAAATATCTGCTTCTCGTTGAAATTGTCAAATAAATGTCTTGCTTTTTGACTGAAATTCTTGCTTCTTATGTAGCAATATTACCAAAGATTTTTACTCTTGTTTTTCGACAAATCATCCAGAATGTCTCGCTTTTTTACCAAAAATTCTCAAATATTCTCGACTTTTAACAAACTTGCTAAAAATTAACGGTTTTTGCAAAAAATTCCAAGAAGTCACTGTTTTTTAAAACACGTTTTGCCATGAATTGTAAAAAAGCCCTTCTTTTTGTTATTGTAGGAATCTGGATTTTTACCCAATTTTTTTTCTGTCAAAACTTGCAAAAATTCTTACTTTGTTCCCAAAAATTACCGAAAAATTTCGCTTCTTTATTAAAAAGTAGATATTAAAATACCTAGTTCAACCTTTTTAAAAATTAATAAAAACTAAAACTTTCAATTTATAATGTTCTGTTTTTTTTTTTTTTTTTTTTTTTGGTAGTTGGGCTGTAATAAATTTCGTGGTGGATTACCCCAATGGTCCATAGCTCTTTCTTTTGAAAAAATCGGGTCAAATAGGTAATTGCACACTGGTAAGGTTCCCTCTTGTTGGGCAGTTTAGGCAAAAATGTACAGTTTTTCGATGTTTTGCCATAAAAACAGGAGTTTCTTGGAAATTTTGACAAAAAGTAGGACTTTTTGAAATTTTTACAAAATATCAAACTGAACAGATATTGGACACTTTAGCCAAAAAATGAAACTACTTATTGTAGGCAATTTTGGCCATCATTTTGAACTCCTCGTCAATGTTGACAAAAAATGAGACTTTCTAAAATTTGTTGACAAGAAATGGGAGGTTTTGACAATTTTGACCAAAAAAAAAGTCAAGGTAGGTATGTACTTTTTATCGTTATTTTAGCAAACAAAAAAAATGCATTTCTCGACAATTTTGACAAAAAAACTGAAATCGCTAAGTTCCAGAAAAAGTGAAAAAAAAAATGTCGAAGAATGTAACTGTGAAACGAAAACTGTTGAGAGGGTGTCCTTTAAGCCCTGATCAAGGGTATAGGTGCCAAAGTTGATTTTTGACTCTTCGAGAGCGATTTGAAATTACTGGAAAAATCTGAAAACTCGCTTGAGGCTCCAAAAAGGTCAAATTAAGATTGTTTTCGAGTCAAATCTGGAAGGTACAAAATTGGTCAAAACTCAAAAGTACAGTTTTGAACTCACACTCCTGGAATTCGCTCAGTGGCCTCCTAAAAAGATCAAGAAGATGTCCAGTAAATACTGACCAAAGTGGTAGATGCCAAAGTTCATTTTTGGTCCTTGTAGACTTCCAGTGAGATTTGAAAGCCAGCTGGAGACTTCAAAAAGATCGAATTGAGGTTTGGGGGGGGGGTCAGGTGATCAGGTAGATCCATCAGACAATATCTTGTCGAAAATCCTGCTCGGTGTGTACCTTTTCTGACAATTGAATTTTTTCACTTTTTCTGGAATTTACAAAATTGTAAAGAGAAAATTTACTTTCAAACTCACACTCTTGGAATTTTTTAGTAACCACTTGAAATTTCCAATAGGATGCCCCACAAGCATCAACCAAACGTAAGCTGATGGTAATTTTTTCCCTCTCTAGGGCGATTTAAAATTTCTGGAGAAAATCAAAAAATCGCTGGAGGCTCCAGAATGACCCAAAACCACTAAGCAGTTGAATTGAAGAACTCCCTATTGACAATAATGGTTCACCTTGCTCAAAAATTTATATATTTTCATTAAAAATTTGAACAGATTGTCCTTAAGAGCATTTTTTGAATTTTTAAAAATTTTCAAAAATTTTCCAAAAATCCAAAAATGAACTTTAGCGCACCTGAAATTCGGATTAATGAGGTTTTAAGACGTGCTCTCTCAATTTAGCTTGATGTGCGTTCAAAAAGTTACCATGTTGGAAAATAAAAGGAAAAAAATTACCTATTTTGAAAAAACAAAAAAAATAATTTGAAAAACTTGAATTTACCAATTACCTATCTACCTATTAACTTAAAGAGGGAGGACGTTTCTTAGCACCAAGTTCCTCAAACTTTTCATATCATTAATTTACTTTATTTTTTGAATTTTCAGATCAACCCAATGGCTTCAATAAACCCCCTGGTGTTTCACTCCAGCCCACCATCTTTGAAAAAGATCACTTCCATCTCCATAACCAAACACCTGTGGAAAGATAAAATCATCGATGGCTCGTTCGAGCGCACCTTTTTCGATAAACCATCGCCGTTCAAATTCGACAACAGGCTACCAATACCGCAAATGCTGGCCGATTCGATCGATCAAGATATCGTCGCGATTCGCTCTCAATTAAAGAAATGGCTGCATTATATCCGCTGTCGGATCTTCTGCTGGCAAAGCATCGTATTCGACGTATTGAAGAAATACTTCGACCGACTCATTTGGAACATCGATGGAACCATCAACGATATTTCAACCGCTCGCGATATGTTAACATGGCCTAGGTTATCGCCCCTTAATAAATATCGAATCGCTTGCGTTTACTGTTTAGCCGAAAACGTACGAGAAATCAGAAGCACCTTGCCTCCTGAAATATTCTGGGCTAGGTACTCGTACGATGAAGATCCTATGCTGTATTACTGGGAACAGTCGCTTCGCGGATCTCGAGATGCCCGATTAGAACCCAGTAGTATTGTAAAAAATCATCAAGTCGATCGTTGGTCCGCGATCGAGTATTTCTTCAATCAGGCCAGACAGCCGGATCAACAAAGACTAGTCATATCGACGATCATATCTCATAAAAGTTGCTTCTATACGAGGAAACTGCTGCCTTTATTGGATCAGACTCGCTTAGAGTACGTGATTTGCGAATTCGGCTGCGATATCATGATCGATCTGCTGTGTTGTCCGGATAGTCAGCATATTGCTCTTGAAACCTGGACCTATGTGAAGGACCGAATAAACAAGGCTCACTTCGAGGAACTTATTCGCTGGGTTTTAACCTTCGAAGCTGAATACAAGCAACCAATGGATGAAGAATTAGTCTCCACATCTATCGAAATATGGAACCGGTGTCCACCTCGACTGAAACAATCCTGTTTACGTGATATTCTCAACGATTCCGAATTATTCGATTATTACGGATCGAATTTCAGAAAACTTCCTCGTGATTTAAGATTCATCAAGAGAATAATCTCCGATGCCAGTCGCCAGATGAGGAATGAGTTCTGGAAGAAAAATTGGAATCTGTTGATTCGAGGCAGTCGTCCGATTTATTTGAAAGATTTGATGGAAATGTGCATGGATCCGAAAGAAATAGATCATTTTAAAGAGCACACAATGGGTGAGTTTGAATTCATTAGGGAATATTGTCTGGAGTTGATTAAGAAAAGATGCTACTACGAGTTGGACGATTACTTAACATTCTGCTATAAAGAAAGGAAGAAAAATCTCGATGTTCAGCGTCGAGTGGTGGAGTATTATTTTCCACGAAAAAAACCCAAATGTCCGGAAGAAGAATGGCGCGAATATCAAGCAGAATGTATAAGAAAATTGGATATTGGAATAAGCGAATTTAGAGAATTCCGCAATAGGGTGAATGCTAATCGACGTAATAATCGGTTCCGGCCTCGAAGACTTATACGTTTTTTGCGAATGATATTTACAGGTTGTATTTTTAGCTGAAATATAATGTTTTTTGAGAAAATTTCGCAATTTGCTTGCTATACATACAGGTCTATTCTACTCCAGCAATTAAATTTTTATTTGTTTTGAAAATTAGAAAAAAGAAGAGATGAGAATTTGACTGCTTTGTAGATAAGTACAAACCAAATTTAAGTGTTTGATGCTGACAAGGAAACTTTTTGAACTGGCGCTCTCCGATTTGAATGAAACCAAAATAAATCGAAAGAACGTGTCCTAAAACCTCGGTAACCAAAATTTCAGGGTCTAACGTTCATTTTTGGATTCATGACAAATTTTTTGAAAATGTAAACAAATTTGTTTTAAAAAAAAACTATTTTAAGGCCGATTTTTAAACTGTTTCATGAAATTTGAATCGAAGTACCGGAAGTAAGTAGGCCAGATTTCAACTCCTATCGCAGTTTTCTTCGATTTTTATTTTTTCGTAGAGAATGAGTCATTCGATTTTTCAAAAATCGTCTAGGTAGGTAGTAGGTACCTACTTCAATTGAGCACTTGAAATTCGACTTTTTGATGAAGGAAGAGCCTACGTTCCTAATGGACAGCGGGTTTGGACTCGCCGACCTTAAAGTAGTTGGGAAGCATTTCCTCCATTTTTAAAAAAATTAAAAAATCAGTATAAAAAATGCAAAGGAGATTTCATGCTTAAAAAAAACCTTTTGGTAGCGAATCAGCTGGGCGGACTGGTTTATATAATGTTACCTGGCGATCGCAGGAGAGTTCCAAGACACGAAGGGGGCGCTGAAGCCATTTTTAAATCCAAAAAAATATACCATTTTCACTTTCTTTAAAACATAAATTTTTGCAAACTTTTGCCCTTGCATCGCTTGGGTCAGTTTGCTTTTCCTTTTAATTAAAAATCGAAATTTTTAATCAAGTAGGTACATTCAAATTTTAAAATTATGTTGTCAAAAAAATGAAGTCATCACAAAAACACATTGTTTTTTACCTCTCAAAATAAATATTTTTAAAATTTTTTGCTCTCGGTTGACTTGGACCTCTGTGTTTTTTTTTTTCAAATTTGCCCTCGTTTCGCTCGAACCAATTTCTATCTCTTTCTTAAACTAAAAAAATACCATATTTGAAGCTTAAAAAATTCAAAATGGAAAATAACAATTTTTTATACTTACTTAGGTACTATACCATAATAATGTGAATCATATCAATTGCCAAAATTATCATTTCGTCTTTTATTTCACTTTAAAAACTCGTCATTTTATCGGGAAAATTGTTTTTTTTTTTTACATAGTTAGCAAATTTGAAGCCCCCCCCCCAAAAAAAACACCTATAAGTATTTAGTTTTGTTCCTATCAGGTTGACTAATTTTCGTGAAATTGAATAAAAAGACAAAAGCAAAAATCAATTGCACTAGCGCTTTACATTCAAGTAAGTATCCGAACCTGAAAAAAAACAGGTCGAGAAAGATTCTTAAAGGGAAGGGGATAAAAATTTTGAGATGCCCATTTCGTGCATCCGTGAGGGGCGCCTAACCGACCACCCCGTCCAGAGACACCCCATTTTTTTACATTACTCTGAGGTGGATCGCAGGCAGTTTCAATCCGTTTTGGACCCTCCAGCAGATTTTTAGAAACTTCTGTTTTTCAAAAAATGCCACAAAATCTATCCGAATCAACTTTCGGCTTTTCAACTTCATTTTGATGAAATTTTGTAGAAACTGCAAGTTTCAAAAATTTACTGGAGGCTCCAGCAATTTCCAAAAACTCGCTGAAGACTACAAAGCGGCTTGAAATCTACTTACAGTCGACTTCATAGCGTATTAAAATTAGTTTGCAGAATGAATTTCCGCTTTCCAACTTCATTTGATGAAATTTGGTGAGAATTGCAAGTTTCAAAAATGTGCTGTCCAATCCCCCTCAGGGGGCGGGTGGGGGGGTCTATTATTTTCACATTGTCTCGAGGTACTCAACTTCAGCAGTCCATTCCTCCAAAACTATGATACTTTGATCAAAACTGATAGCACAGTTCGAAAGGGCATTGCATTTACAACTTTTTAAGCATTTTGAAATTTTCAAAAAATGAAATTTGGACTGGAGCTACCATTTAAAATTTTGAAAAAATTTCCATAGATGTGTACTTTTGATGCTTTTTTGAAATATTCAATTTTCGAGATGGGATCTTTTAATGGAGGGGAAGCACCCCACCGCCAATTTTGGGCGAAACTTTCGAAAGAAAATCTGGGGCATGTGATATATTGAATTCTATGTTTTTGGTGACGCTGAACACGAATATGACGTCAGATTTTTGATAGGACCCCATCCACGGCCTCCAACAATTTTTTTGGACTTTTACCTATTGAGGGAGGTTCTAGGAGCCATGGGTGAGGTCGATTGTAAAAAACTATGGCTATATTCGTGTTCAGCGATATCGAAAACATACTATTTCATGTGTCAAATGAATGTACCTAATCCTTTTTTTGGGGGTTACCCCCTTTGGGGAGGTGCTGGGGGCCGTGGATGTGTCCAATCAAAAATCTGACGTCATATTTGTGTTCAGCGTCACCAAAAACATACTATTCTATGTGTCGCACGTACAAAACACTTTTGAACTTTTACCCCCTTTGGGGAGGTGCTGGGGGCCATGGGTGGTGTCCTATCAAAAATCTGACGTCATATTCGTGTTCAGCGTCACCAAAAACATAGAATTCGATGTATCACATGCCCCAGATTTTCTTTCGAAAGTTTTGCCCCAAATTGTGGGTGGGGGTGCTCCCCTCCATTAAGAGATCCCATCTCGAAAATTGAATATTTCGAAAAAGCATCAAAAGGTACATCTATGGAAATTTTTTCAAAATTTTAAATGGTAGCTCCCACTTACAGCGCCATTTTGAAATTTTAACATTCAATTTGAAAGTTCAACTTTCATTTTTTGAAAGTTTCAAAATGCTAAAAAAGTTGTAAATGCAATGCCCTTTCGAACTGTACTATCAGTTTTGATCAAAGTATCATAGTTTTGGAGAAATGGGCTGTTAAAGTTGAGTACCATGAGACAATGTGAAAATAATGGAAGCCCCCCCCCGCCCCCTGAGGAGGCTGGGACCAAGTGACTGGATGGATATATATTGTAAAAAAAATTTGAGCGAAATCGAAAGACATGACTCAAAAATGTTGGTTGAGTTGACATGGAATGACCCTACAGTGAACCTGGAATTGAGGAGCTGAGAATCAAAACTCACATTTGCCACCATAAACGATTTTGAGAAAAACGCGAAAAACTGAGTTAGTAGTGTTGCCAGTTGAAAAAACTTATAATACCAAAATGAATCATTAGATAGCGCTACTAGCACACGATTCCGTGTGTTGGCTGATTTTCACCTAGCTCCCTTCTGCTTTAATATCCAGACAAAGAATGGCAAATGTGAGTTTTGACTCCAAGATTTGCGATCAAATTTTTTTTCACTGTTTTAATTACGACGATAGGGAAAAGTTTGATAACAAGCTGAATTTTGGTACTCGGGGGTTTTTTGATACGCTGAACACGAATTTGGAGTGTCCAGGTGAATCCGGTGTACGCTTCCCCCTTTTTTGTGGACCTTAAGCCCCCAAATTTGTTTTTTTGCGTTTGAGTCCGAAAATATGCAATTTTATTCAAAATTCATGTTTTTTGGGTCGAAGAATACGAATTTGACAATATTTTTTTTGTAGGGGTGGGGGATGAGGGGGCGAGGGGGCGAGAAATTCAAAATTTGACTATAGTGATGTGTGATATGTCGAAATGTATGTTTTTGAGGGTGTAGATCACGAATTTGACAATATTTTTTTCGTAGGGGTGAATTGGGGGGGATGAAGGGGGTGAAAACGGTGAAAAATTCAAAATTTGACCATAATGATGTGTGATATGTCAAAATGTATGTTTTCGAGGTTGTAGATCACGAATTTGACAATATTTTTTTCGTAAGGGTTGATGGTGGGGGATGAAGGGGATGAAAAATTCAAAATTTGACCATAATGATGTGTGATATGTCGAAATGTATGTTTTTGAAGGTGTAGATCACGAATTTGACAATATTTTTTTGTAGGGGTGAATTGTGGGGGATGAAGGGGGTGAAAACGGTGAAAAATTCAAAATTTGACCATAATGATGTGTGATATGTCAAAATGTATGTTTTCGAGGTTGTAGATCACGAATTTGACAATATTTTTTTCGTAGGGGTTGATGGTGGGGGATGAAGGGGATGAAAAATTCAAAATTTGACCATAATGATGTGTGATATGTCAAAATGTATGTTTTTGAAGGTGTAGAAAAGGTGAAGTATGGGGGATGGAGAATTTTCTATTGGAGAGCCGTCAAAGTCCCTGGAAGAAAAAATTTGTAACATTTAAACAAAATTCACCATGATTTTTCACTATAATTGACTGTTGAGGTCGCCGGGGCATTCGGGGGCAAAAATGGCAAATGACATCTTGAAATACACTATCTTCAGTATTAGCCCCTGGATTTCCCGTGCATCTACGTGCAAAAATTTGTTCTATTCCTATTTATGTAGCAGAGTAGGCAAAACACGGAGTTTTAACGTAAATTAAACCTCTATAATGACTTTATAACAACTAAAATTGAGTAAATTGATGAAAATTACTCACTTTCAGTTGAATTATTTATACTTGGTACATTTCGACATATCACACATCATTATAGTCAAATTTTGAATTGTTCACCGTTTTCACCCCCTTCATCCCCCACAGTTCACCCCTACGAAAAAAATATTGTCAAATTCGTGATCTACACCCTCAAAAACATACATTTCGACATATCACACATCATTATGGTCAAATTTTGAATTTTTCACCCCCTTCATCCCCCACCATTAACCCCTACGAAAAAAATATTGTCAAATTCGTGATCTACAACCACGAAAACATACATTTCGACATATCACACATCATTATAGTCAAATTTTGAATTTTTAACCATTTTCACCCCTCAGCCCCCACCATTGACCCCTACGAAAAAAATATTGTCAAATTCGTGATCTACATCCTCAAAAACATACATTTCGACATATCACACATCATTATAGTCAAATTTTGAATTTCTCGCCCCCCTCACCCCCTCATCCCCCACCCCTACAAAAAAAATATTGTCAAATTCTTATTCTGCGACCCAAAAAACATAAATTTTGCATAATATTGCATATTTTCGGACTTAAACGCATAAAAACAAATTTGGGGGCTTAAGGTCCACAAAAAAGGGGGAAGCGTACACCGGATTCACCTGGACACCCCAAATTCGTGTTCAGCGTATCAAAAAAACCCCGGGAAACAGAATTCAGCTTGTTATCAAACTTTTCCCTATGGAATTTTGCAAACAAAACTAAGTTTTGATTCTAACCCTTGGTTTTGAAAGGGAATTTCACACCAAAATGACTTTGATCCAAAAAAACCGAATATGTCACATTATAGAGTGTAAAACGGTATATCCAAATCTGCCATAAAACCGTATTTTTTTTTTTTTTTGGCAAATGTGAGTTTTGATTCTCAGCTCCTCAATTATATGTACTTACGTATTGTATTATGCAATCCAACGGCGGTTCAGATTCAACGTTGTTCATGGAAAGAATTCGAATTGGGAAATATTTAAGTACTTCATTTTTATTCGTTGATGCATTTCACACACAAAATTGAAAATGTGGTAGGAGAGAGCAAGGGGAATTGTGCGCACTCTGAAAAAAAAATTGTTTCAGCATTGAATCAAACTGATACGAAATGATTTTATTCCAAGTTTAAAAAAAATAAGCTCCGTGTGGCCAGCCCCGACCATGTGGGGGTGGGGGTCGAAAATAGTGCCAATCGTTTGTGCTTCGTTTGTGCACGTTTGTGCACTAATTACTTTCGTTTGTGCTCACCCCCTTCATGGCGTATTTGAAGGGAGCCTTGGTCGGGGCTGGGGACACGCAGCCCCGACCATGAGGGGGAGGGGGTTGAAATTAGTGTCAATCGTTTGTGCTTCGTTTGTGCACGTTTGTGCACCAATTGGTTTCGTTTGTGCTTGCTCCCCTACAAAGTGGAAATGGTCGGGGCTGGGGACACGCAGCCCCGACCATGAAGGGGAGGGGGTTGAAAATAGTGCCAATCGTTTGTGCTTCGTTTGTGCACGTTTGTGCACCAATTGGTTTCGTTTGTGCTCGCTCCCCTACAAAGTTGAAATGGTCGGGGCTGGGGACATGCTAATAGGAGGAGCCCATAGGAAGGGCTTTAGAGGAATGAAAACCATACGCATCGTTTGTGCTTTTGATGCTGAGGATTGTGCACTCATCAAATTGACCCATTGCGTTCGTTTTGTTATACTTGTAATTAAAAGCGTAATTATTCTTGGTCGGGGCTGGGGACACGCAGCCCCGACCATGAGGGGGAGAGGGTCGAAAATAGTGCAAATCGTTTGTGCTTCGTTTGTGCACGTTTGTGCACCAATTGGTTTCGTTTGTGCTCACTCCCCTACAAAGTTGAAATGGAAGGGGGCTGGAGACACGGGGGTGAAATGGGAATTTTGAGAAAAATAACTATCAATGAGTAGGGTATCGCTTCCATATGATTCGATACCGCTGAGCACGAATATGACCTCAGATGTTCTGCTACACTCACCTACCCCACTCTAGAGCCCCTCAGCCTCCCTCAATTTTCACAATTTTCGAAATAAAGTTTTTTTGATGACATTGGTGTCGTTTTCATATGATTCGATACCGCTGAGCACGAATATGACCTCAGATGTTTGTGTTTAACAAAATACATGCTTAGGTATTCCAGGAGATCAGTACAGAAGTAAATTTTTGATCACTTTGCAAATGGTACAAAAATTGAAAAAAAAACAATCTTCCAAAGAAAAAAATTCGTGGAACTATATAAACCAAATTCAATGCAATCCTTCATTACGAGCAAAAAGTCCCTCCTCAAAGAGAACTTATTTTTAATACCCTATCCTGATTTTTTTGCATCGGTCCCCACCCACCCAACCTGTTTTTGGATAAAATGACCCGATTGTATGTTCATGTTTTCTGTCCACCTGGGCAATTGCCATCAAAATCCAAGAACAGTTTTTTGATTCTACTCATTTACTGAGTGTCTGGAAACTTCCAAATATGTAGCTTCTTTTTGAGTTAATTAGTGGTTTGAAAATTTTGTCTTCTGAAACCAACATCATCAAAATAACTACTTTAAAAATCGTGAAAATAGAGGGAGGCTGAGGGGCTCTGGAGAAGACTAGGTGATTGTAGCAGAAAATCTGAAGTCATATTCGTGATCGGCGGTATCGAATCATATTAAAACGACACCAATGTCATCAAAATAAATTTATTTCGAAAATTGTGAAAATTGAGGAGGGCTTAGGGGCTCTGGAGAGGGGTAAGCAAGTGTAGCAGAACATCTGAGGTCATATTAGTGCTCAGCGGTATCGAATCATATGGAAGCGATACCCTACTCATTGATAGTTATTTTTCTCAAAATTCCCATTTCACCCCCGTGTCTCCAGCCCCCTTCCATTTCAACTTTGTAGGGGAGTGAGCACAAACGAAACCAATTGGTGCACAAACGTGCACAAACGAAGCACAAACGATTTGCACTATTTTCGACCCTCTCCCCCTCATGGTCGGGGCTGCGTGTCCCCAGCCCCGACCAAGAATAATTACGCTTTTAATTACAAGTATAACAAAACGAACGCAATGGGTCAATTTGATGAGTGCACAATCCTCAGCATCAAAAGCACAAACGATGCGTATGGTTTTCATTCCTCTAAAGCCCTTCCTATGGGCTCCTCCTATTAGCATGTCCCCAGCCCCGACCATTTCAACTTTGTAGGGGAGCGAGCACAAACGAAACCAATTGGTGCACAAACGTGCACAAACGAAGCACAAACGATTGGTACTATTTTCAACCCCCTCCCCTTCATGGTCGGGGCTGCGTGTCCCCAGCCCCGACCATTTCCACTTTGTAGGGGAGCAAGCACAAACGAAACCAATTGGTGCACAAACGTGCACAAACGAAGCACAAACGATTGACACTAATTTCAACCCCCTCCCCCTCATGGTCGGGGCTGCGTGTCCCCAGCCCCGACCAAGGCTCCCTTCAAATACGCCATGAAGGGGGTGAGCACAAACGAAAGTAATTAGTGCACAAACGTGCACAAACGAAGCACAAACGATTGGCACTATTTTCGACCCCCACCCCCACATGGTCGGGGCTGGCCACACGGAGCCAAAAAAATATTAACAATTTAAGCGAATGAAAATACACCGTGCTGTTTTGACTTACTAATAATACATAGATTAGATAGGTATATATTCGATTACACGAGAGTCTTTAAAATATAAAATTCCATTAAAATTGTCAAGTTTATATGACATTGGAGATCTTTTATAAATATGTATGTATCTACCTACTCTTAAGAAAATAATACCTACTCAATGTTTGAAAAAAAAATCTTAAAATCAAGCACTACGCAATCATTTTACTGTAGGTAGTTAGGTACCTACCTATGAATATTTTTTAAAAAAGTTGATTTTTTGAAAAATGATTACCTATTGGATGGCGGGTGGAATATTATAAATAATCCAAAAATCACCTTAAGTCTTCTGATTTTGCTCAAAAAATTTAATTTTAATTTTATTGTGACCAACTCCACCAAGGATGAGTACTCGGATTTCTACACGCTTCTGTCGGAGCATTGAGAAAATTATAGTAACGAAGAGCACCTTCGCCTCTCCAGTTGACTAAATTATTTTGCGCATCGTAGAATCGTACCGTCATCAAAAAGGTAGTCGGTCTTCGCGAATTCACATTTTCCAATAGCGAATATATCGGCGCTAAAGCCCAGCGTATGTAAGCACCTACTGGCGATTCTATGAGGTAATCTCGGAGCATTTCCTCTACAGCGTACCAACCAGGTGTAGGTATTGTACTACCTGATATCCTAACCTCTCGATTCACTGTAGGACTTTGAGGCGCGAAATTAAACGGTACATTAGGACCTCCTAACGACGATGCTAAAAGGTGGCCTGCTTCATCGTCATTTGCTCTGTCCATTTGTCGTAAATGTTCGTGTACCTCTTGAGGAATCGAATCTCTTTGCGGAGGCATATGATGCTGATGTATTTCAGCCCGTATAAGGGCTGTTAAATCAATACTACTGTTATGATTAGCATCTGCGAAAGCACGAAAAGTTACCACCGATGTTATGGGCTGACGAGGTAAATTGTAAGTCAAACCTTGATACGTATTAGTAACGTCGTTTTCGAGTGCAAAGAAATACTCTTCGATGGCTCTGATTACTTCTGCGGTATTGATTGTTGTGCTGTTATTTTGACGTTTACTTCTTGAAACTTTCTTTACGTCGCAATAATTTTTCTTAGACGTTGCCAAGTCGATGATAGGTAATCTGGGCTTTTGTATTATTTCCTGGACGAACCAATTGTAATATGCTTCTGTTTCCTTTTTTTCGAATATATAATATCGTACCCTTTCTCCGTAGAAAAATGGTCTTCCATCGATATTAAACGTAAACAGCAATGTTCCACGAAATGGCCACGAACCTTTCGCTTTCTCCGTACCCATCTTGTTACCCAATAATTCTTGTACGAACCAAGATGTCGAATTGTCACGAATTCCACTCGCAGCGTAAAAATAGTATTTATCATCTATACCGAATGGAGCATAAAATTGATGGCTCGATGCCCAGTGCCCGTCGGCGGTCTGGTTACCCATTTTACCACCGTATAAAAGTTCCCGAATAAACCAATATCTTTGACTAAGACCGTAAAGATATTGTCTACCTTTTATCCAAAATGCAAATCCTAAGGAGCATTTAAATTTCCACGATCCGCTATCTGTCTCCGAACCAATTTTACCATTTGGTAACAACTCCTTAATGAACCAATTGGTACCTGTCAAACTGAACACGTGATGTTTGCCGCCGATATGAAATGGAAATATTACTGTAGGTATAGATTTCCAATACCCATTCGCCGTCTCTGTATTACCCATCAATCCGCCTGGTAATATTTCTCTGATGAACCAATATTTTTGATCACTGATGCCGAAAATGAATTGTTTATGGTCGATGGTAAACGGAAATACTCGTTCGTACGTATTATTCCACTTACCTCGACTAGTTTCCAAAGCTGAACTTCCATTTTCTGCCAATTCTCGAATGAACCAATTAGTTCTATTGGTTAAAGCGAAAAAATAATGCTTATCGCCTGCCTTTAATGGAAAAGCAATATCGTGCTTCCATTGTAATTCTGATTCTCCATACCGATGATGCTGGATTTGACCGAATTCAATTTCAACACAATTAATAAAACCGATAATTATCGTCGAGATTATGAAAATTAATGAAATCATATTCGACGAAGCCATTTGTGACGGTTGCGATTGAAAAACTAGATTTTAATACATTGTATAGGTAGCTAGGTAGATGTACCTCGAGATAATAAGTGGTCGTTGGAGTTCGTCCAGGACAAAATCCATGACAAAAATTGACCTTCGATTCGAAAACACGTTTTTGTGATGGGGGAGAGGGGGTTTAAAGATATCAGTCCAGGTCTACTAGCAAGGTGTACTAGTTTTACAGGAGCGCTTTGCTTTTTATTTAATCCCACTCTCCGGCGTCCGACTAAACTGAGCTAAACATTTATAGTAGTTCTCAGGAGCTCTCCATATTACAAAATTGAAAAATCATGTCAGAGTTCGCATCGACTTTGAAGTTTCCAGGGATTGTATTCAAATTTTTCTCAAAAAAAGTAACTTGAGTAACCAGAGAAAAATCATCAAAATTCGAATACAAATCATTTTATCAGCACTTCGAAAGTAAACAGGATACAAAATAATGCAAAAAGGAAGCATGAAAATAATATTGGTTCTGAAAACATCTGAACTGATGAAAACAAAAGTTGCAAAATTGAAAGAAGGGGAGGGGAGTGCGTAACTAAATTTAATCTTATCCGGAATCATTTCAAAAAATTAAACACAAAAATGTGAATTGTAAAATTGTAGAAATTTTGACAAGAGCGAGCAATTGATGAAAAAAATTATTTGAGTGTTGAGAAATAAATATGTAAACAATAAATTTGTAAAAAATTCTATAAACAAGAAGAATCATATTTTAGAACAGAAAACTTATTAAAATGAATAGTGAGGGGATGGGGAAGGGAGTTTGTAATCCGAATATGGGAAAATACTAATTTGTGAAAATCATTTTAAAAATTCGAATATGAAAAAATGTACCGTGCTTCAGAAAGGAAAAACAGGCACTGTACTCAAATTTTTCTCAAAAAAAGTAATTTTAGTAACTAAAAAAGCCGGAAAAAGTAACCAAAAAAAATGTTAATGTAAAAAAAAGTGCCACAAAACATTAGGTACACTTCAGATTTAAAAAAAATAATTACCTATCTACGTTTCAAAAGTAACCTACTCGTAGATCAAAATGCAAAAAAAGAAAGCATGAAAAGAATATTGGATTCCGGAAATGACCATAACAGAAAGCAGAGCAAAGGCCAAGATCAGAAGAGAAAACAAATAGTCAACAAAATATAATAAAAAAAATGCAGTCAAAATTCAGGCAAAAAAATGACCACAATTTAGAACAAAACTATAGAATTGTGAAAATTCAAAGTAAAAAAAATCCATCAAAACTGGAAAAACTTTGCCAAAATTTGAAAAGAGAAAAAAAATGGAAATTCCGAGAAAATTATCGAAATACTTGAAAAAAGAGAACTCGCAAAAATTAAAAAATATCATACCCGTCAGAATAGGAAAAAATCTACAAAAATTCAAAAGAAAACTCACCAAATCGGCAAAGAAAAAAATCCACAAAATTAAAAAAACACCATCGAACCGAAATAAAGAGAAATCCCGACTATTCCAGCAATAAAATCACAAAACCTCAAGGGAAAATTTTTATGAAAAAATCACGAGAATTCAAGGTGATAAAATTCGGCAAAAATTCAGGCGAAAAAAATCATCAAAATTCAGAGCAAATCATGGGAAAATTATTTTGGAAAAAAATCACCACCAAAATTCAAGATGTAAAAATCAATCAAAACAAGAGAAAATCCACTAAAAACCATCGAGAAATTCAAAAATAATAATACCTGCCGAAATTAAAAAACCCTTAGGTACATTTCAAAAGAAAAATTATCAAAACTGAAAAAATAAAATTCGTAACGCTGAAACGGCAGTGATGCCATTTACAATCCCTAGAAAAAAATTCTCAAATTCGTGAGAAAAAAACATCGAAACCTGGAAAATATTGACACAAGTTTCAAAAAAAAAAAAAGAAAAAACAATTATTGGAAAGAAATGCAACAAAATTAATAAATTACCTATTGAAATTCAGAGAAAATTACCAAAACAGGATGCAGTGGAAAGATCAAGATCAGCAGACATGAGACAAAAAAAAATTAGTCAAAAATAACGCTGAACAAGTAAAAACATTAAAATCATAAAGTCCCTAAGATTAAAACTCGGGAGCCAAATTTAAAATAAAAGCACTAAAATTCAAGAAAAAACATCGTAAAAATTGAAAAAAAAACTAACAAAAATTCACGATAAAATTGCGGAAACTTTACAAACATTTAGACGCAAAAAAAAACGAAAATTCGGGGAAAATCGTCGAAAAATTGGGAAATAAAATCTACGAGAATTTAAAAGAATAAAACTTGAAAAAAAATCAAGAAAGCCCCAAAAAAATTTCAAATTAAAACATCAAGTCTTGAAATCTTAAAAACCTCAGAAAAACTGTAAAAAAGAAAATCCCACAAAAATTTAAGCAGAAAACATGATTACTAAAATTTGGCGCAAAATTAGGAGAAAACTTCATAAAAATCGCGAAAATTCAAGAAAACCGGTTTCGTTGAAATTAAGAACAAAAATTTAGTCAGAAAAACGAATCAATAAAATTCAAAACAAAATCGTAGAAGGGATGAAAATAGAAAACTCTCGAAAATTCAGTCCAGGAAAAACCACTGAAAATTCAGAACAGAGAACTCACGAGAAAAAAAATCGAAAAATTTTTGAGAAAAATCATCTATAAATTAAAAGCAAAACTCAAGACGATTCAAGAAAAAAATAATAAATTTTGAATTTGAAAGAAAAATTCTTCGAAGAGAGAGGAAATCCAGAGTTCCTTTCCCATAACTGGCAGGAAAGGGGAGAGGAGAGAGGGACCAACGAATGAAAGATATCAAGATTCAGAAAAAAATCCACCACAAGGTGAAAATGAAGCAACAAACTCATCAAATCTTGAAGAAGCTCTCCTCCCTCCCTAAAAAAAAATAATCAAAATTTGAAGGAAATCATAACTTTTGGGAGAGAAGAAAAATAACAAATTCCACAAAAATGTAAACAAAAAAATTACCTACTAGTTTTTTTAAAGCATGAAACTCGAAAAAAAAACTGTCACAACAAAAAAAAAATTCAGTCAAAATTAAGGCAAAAAAACCACCATAATTTAGAGCAAAACTAAAATCGTGAAAATTTAAGTTGAAAAGTATATCAAAACTGGAGAAACTTCGCCAAAATTTAAAGAGAAAAAAAAATAAAAATTCCGCAAAAATTATCGAAAAACTAAAAAAAAAAATCAACAAAAATTCAAAAGAAAGATCACTAAATCGGATATTTGACTGAGCGAGAAAAAAGGGAAAATTTTGAAGAAAAAATCACGAGAACTCGAGCTGATAAAATTCAGTAAAAATTCAGGCAAAAAAAAACCATCAAAACTCAAAACAAAGTCATAGAAAGATTATTTTGAAGAAAAAAAACCACTACAATTATTCAACATGTAAAAATCGATCAAAATAGACAAAAATCCACTGAAAACTATCGAGAAATTCAAAAATAATGAGTAATACTTGTTAAAATTAGAAATAACTTACCAAAATTTCAAAAGGAAACCATCAAATCAGGAAAAATAAAAAAATTTGTAACGCTAAAAAAGCAGTAAGGTCATTTAAATATAGAGCATATTTTTTTTCTTCAATAATTCTGGTTATAATTTTGAAGAAAAAAAAAACAGAAATTTTGTGGAAAAAAAAACTAGGAAAAAGTAACTTTTAGTAGCCAAATTTTTAAAAAAATAACCCAGTTTCCAGGTGCTCCGAATTGAAAGTTTTTCAAATAAATTCTGAAGTTCGGAACACCTTCAAGGCAAGCTACGAAATTTTTTTAATGAATTCTGAAGTCTGTAGGAGCTCCAAACTGCAAAATGTTTACATCATTTTTGAAGTTTGCAGGGTTGAACCACCAAGTACGAAATTTCAAATGAAAGTTGGAGTTTGCAGGAGCTTCGAGTTATAAAATTGAAAAATAATTTCGGTGGGAGCTCCAAATTACAAACTTCTCGAATAAATGAAATTCGCAGCACCGCCAAACTGTAAAATCTCCGGACGAATTTTTGGAGTTCGCAGGAGCTGCATTTTTTGCAATTCAACTTGCATTTATACTTACTTTTGTTAACAAGTATTCGTCAACTCCACTTCCAAAATGCCTCTCTCCCGAATTTACCATCCTCGCAAATAAATAACGTACTGTTGAACGAATTTATATATTAAGTATAATAATAAAATATATCTATTTCTCGTAGTAGTAGTAGAAGTAGTACAAGTACAAGTAGAAGTAACGTCAACACGTAATTACATACGTTTTTTTGCACACGTAAGCGATTGAAAAATATATATAAAAAAATACTAGCTCGTAAAAATAATTACACAAGACAAAACACTTTCGGTATCGTAACGTATCGCTCGATTCAGCTTCTTTTCAATCGATTGAAATGAAAAAAAAAACAACGAATAAATAAACGTCATCCAGTACGCGCCATTACTGTACTCAAAATTTTTTAAACCCCCTTTTCAAATTAACTACGAGGAAAGAATAAGAAAAAAAAAATAGTACAGAACAATCAGAATTCAATATACACAACCAAATAATATCTCCAAACCCAAACGACCGTCGAAAAAAAAATATATGCAACCAACTCATTCATCAACAAGGAAAAAAGGCATTTGAAAAAAAAAACCTAAACACGAAAAAGAAAAAACAGCACAAGATTTACGATTCGCTTATTTATATCGAAACAATTGCGTACAAAAGTAATCGTAGTGATTCCGGCCTCATCAACTCGCGTCTAAAAACGAAAAACTCAAAAAAATAAATATTCTATAAATAATTTCGTGTACTCGCAGTAAAATAATAATATCATAAGACGTGTAAACTTTTTCTTTTTTTTTTATCAATCTTACATAACTATCGTTTGGGAATCGATATATTAAGTTAATAACGCTACCAATTTTATACATAATTACAAAGATCTCTTATACTGAAAAGGAATAATAAAAAGAGAGGGGGAGAAAAAACTTGGTTAAACAAATTTAACAATAACCGAACGTTATCGGGGGAATACATTAAAACAGCATCATAATATTTTAAAAACCATATATAGAAAGAGAGAGAAAAAAATAAATAAAATAGTAAAACAAAAGAAAAATTAATGAAATGAAAAATTCATCTACAATAACGAACGAAAAAAGAAAAAATAATTAGAAGAGAAAAAAAACCAACAAATACACGAAACAGGTTTTCTTATTCATTTTAAATTATTAACAAATTGCTTTAAATATTAAATGTCCCTGCAATTAAAATTAGAAAAAAAAATATCCGTTGAAGAGAATTTCGGCTGCAGTGCGCAGTGTTGACTGATGCGCCGGAGGACACATTCCTCTATGAAAATAACGTACGTGGAAGTTCGTTAAAACAGAATAAAGATCCAGAAAATGACGCGAAAATTTCAATACACTTAGATCACAGTACAGTAACGTCGTGTACGCGCGCGGATACTGCGGATAATATCCGAAAAAAAGATGATCGGACGAATGAAAATGAAAATTCAATTTTCTACGTGTATACGTATTCAACTTGCGTAATAAGTATCGTAATCAGTGTAGGCGGTATTTATTATTTTGTACGGATTTTCACCGAAATTGTACGGTGGTCGGAGTTGTTTTTTTGTTGCTGCGGCGGTGGCGGCGGTGACGACGACGAAGGAGTCATATTTTTGCGACCACCTAAATTATTGTTTTTTTTTAAGGTTGCAAACCAACCGGACTGGGTGATCCAATGATTGAATTAGAAGCTGCAAAAAAAAAGAAAAAAATATAGGTTAAAATTAGCATACTACAAAGTCGAGAAATAGGTATGTATTTGAATTATTCATTTTCTACGAGATATTTTCGTGTCAATTCTACGAAGGCCTCAACTTTTTAGCTTCTGTCAAACTGATAAACTTCAGAAAGTGAGAGATTACAGAATAAATAGATATAAGGAAAGGGGGGGGGTGTCTTTCAACTCTGAACTTGATATGAAAATCTGAATCAATATTTAAAAAAAAAAATTGAACAGAATTTTATAACATGAAAATTTAGAATACTGATTGGAAATGTAAGGAAGGGGAGTGAGAGTTGAATTTATTTAATGATTTTAACTTGAAAATGATTCAATTTGACTACTCCCCTCCCTCCCCCCCCAAAAAAAAAAGAATAAAAATTGTCGAATTAATCTAGCTTTGATTAAAAAGCGAAGAACTTATCACGAATAAATAATTTTCTGGGGAGGAGTACAGGAGTCATTTGACTTTAAACTCAAAATCAGAATCCGAAGTCAAAATTCGAAAAAAAAAACAAGAATCCGAAGTCAAAATTCGAAAAAAAAAACAATGACAACAGCTGAAATCATTTGATGATAATAATTATTTTACACCATCAAAGAAGGTGTCTTTCAACTTCGAACTTGACGTGAGAATCTAAGGTCAAAATTCGAAAAAAAAACAACAAAAAAATCAAAATTGCACCAAACAGATATTTATGACAGAGAAATTGAGAATAGCAGGACTCGTACTCAATTTTTTTCTATAAAAAAAAAAGAGTTCAGAAACCAAAAAAGTCCGAAAAAGAAACCAAAAAAATTATCAAATGTACGCAAAACTTTTTAGTGCAAAAAAAAAACAAAAAAATTCTTGATTAAATTTAATGTGAAAAAAATTACGAAACAAAAACGTTCCAATTAGAATCTGATGATGAAACTCAATCGGGATTTGGGCAACTTTAACAAAAAGTAAAACTTTTTGACATTAAATTTTGGAAAAAAAAAATATGTAAATTTCTACTTTGCCAAAAAAAAGAGACTATTTCGCAATTTTTTGGTGAAAAATCCAGAGTTTTTGAAAATTTTCAGTAAAAATGGAAACTTTCTGTGACACGAGTGATAAATGACGAGACTTTCTGCTATTTTTGGCCAAACACGAGAATATGACAATTTTAGTAAAAAGGAACGACTTCGAGCAAATTTTGTCAAAGTAGAGAAACTTTTCGAAGAAAATGAAAATTTATCGCAATTTTAAATAAACAGCAAAAATTAACAGAAATTCTGGTAATAAACTGAGAATTTTTCTACTTTTAGGTGAAAAGCAAAACTTGAATTTTTGGGCATTTTAAAAAAAAATCAACTTCAGGAATTAAAATTTTCAAAGAAAATAATGACCAAAAAAGTTACAATTTCATCACAAATATCAAAAAATCGTTATTTGTCACCATTTGACAAGCTTGAATTTTATGATGAGGTGAAATTTCAATTTTTTTGAAGAAAGATTCGTTTTCATGATCTGACTGAAATTTGAATTCAAGAGGGATGAGAAATCTGCTGGGTTAAAAAAAAAGGAACATAAAGTTCAAAATTGCAAAAATTGATTTTTGAACAAATAAAGTAGGCATTTAAAAACCCTAAGGTAGAACTTGTTTTGAAAAATTTTTTAAAAACGAGTTGGTACAGCTCTAATTTTACGAAGCTTTTTTAAATGTCGATCAAAATATCAATCATACTTCCTCCTCCCCTCTCAGTAGCAAATTTGCAATTGAATAAAGAACATGAAGGGAAAGGGGGAAGGGTGAAAAAATTACTGACTTTCCTTCTTTCGAATTTTTTTCGTATATTTTTTTAGTTTAAAACAAACTTTCAGGAGTGTGTTTTTAATTTATTCAAACTATTCGCGAAAATGGGGCACAAATTTTGGAAACATTTTCAACTAGTTCTTCAATATTTTCAATAACTTTTCTTTTAAAATTCTGCTCGATTCTCATTTTCTGGAAAAATTTCGCTTCGAGTTTTTTTTTCGGCTTTTTAACAAATTGTTAGATTATTATATTCAATTTTGATAATTTTCTCCCAATTTGTAATAAATATTGCCAATTTCAAAAAAAAAAAAAAAATCAGTCCATTTACAGTACACAATTTTTCAACATTTGAAATAAATTGTCAATGTTTCATAAATTTTTGTACTATTATCAATAAAATATTCTTAAGAGTTCGTTAGTCTGTCTTGAAATTTTGTCTTTTGAAAACTGCAATCATTTCACAACACGTCAACAATATTCTAACAATTTCCCATCACGTTCAACATAAATTCAGAATGTTAAGCGCAATTTTCTGGTGCAAGGTGGACAATTTTTACGATATTTCGAATAAATCTACAATAAACTGATCTCAATTCGGTGATATTTAATTAAATTCGCAACAAACAGTAACTTTCATGCTACAAAAAAATGATAAAAAATAACCAAGTAATTGAAAATTATTTTTCATGCAATAGTACCTGTAACTTATCTGAATCTTTTCGTTGGAAAATTTTTAAAAGCATGAGGTATATTCCTTTTCCAAATTCGAGTAAAACGTTGGTATTTATTTTTCTGAAAGAACAGGGAGAAAAATCAGCGACAGTGAAGCTTATTTAAAAAAAAAAAAAAAAAAAAACTGCGAACGCAGTAGGAATAATTGAAATTTAAATCAAATTGAATTGACACGAGATAGCTCGTAATACATATTATAATTGGGAATAATTAAAGAACGAAATAGAAAATAAGAAACTAAAGAGAATTAGAGAAGCATTGGCGGATGTGAATAACGTATAAATGACAAGCGAGAACTCAAAAATATCAAAGTAATCGAGCATTGGCGAAAGAAATAAGAGAAAAATGAAGAAGAGTGAGGAAAGGTAAGAGATAGTTAAGGCCTTGAAAAAAATGAAAAAAAGAATACATTAAAAAAATCAAATCAGGAAGAGGGAAAATTGAAACAATTTCTCAAACCAAAATAATGTTAAAAACTTGAAGAAAAAAAAATGAAAAAAGCGAAGCGATCGCATACGTACATGATTTACCTGGCACTGGCGTAGGAGAAGAAGTAGACATATTGGAGCGATTTTGATCTCGAACAACTGGATCTGTAACGTTAAGAAATTCGATAAGAAATACAATATTGTATCGTTTTAATCAGTACGTAAAAAATTAACTCTAACGAGAGATAAACACGTAGTAAAGAAACGCAGCTAACGATTAGTCATCGGTTAATAGTATGTATTTACAAACGGAACTTTGAATCGAACGAAAATCGCAGAAAAATTAACGCATTACGTCTTCATTATCATTCATAATTCATGATTATTATTAACATTTTTTTTTCGTTATCTTCAACGATTAGAGACAAATATTTATTATAAGGTATTTTGAATTAGATGTGGCGAGATCTATTTCTAAATTTACTTCAAAACTGAAAATTTTTTCAGGATACAAAAAATTAGGCTATTCGATGTAAAAATTGACCAAAAAAATTCAAAATTATTGACAAAGAGAAATCTGAGGCAATCATATTCTGTATCTCGCGAGAATATTTACATTTATGTGAAATCAGAAATGAAAAAATAAACACTCGGAATGCAAAAACAATCGTCGCAGAAAAACATCGAACTGAATCGTAGAAAAACATACGTTCAGTCCGAATTAAACTTCGTTTTAAAATAAAAATAAAATAGTCGCATTTTCAGCAAATCGAGCAAAAATGAAAGAATGAAAAAAATTATCAATCCCCCAAAATTTTAGAATCACGAATAGTGCGATTACAAATCACAAGTTTTCACAAATCAAATTTCAACCTGCATTTTTTTTCTATTACCTAATACTACATCCAAATATTTTTAGAATCAATTCCTATCTAAATTCTCCACCTGTTACAGTATCTCTCACGTTCATCGAAGCCAGTTAATCTGATTCGATTACCATTCATTTCCTCTTTACTCTAACCCTTTACCCAGTTCGACCCAAGTTGGCGTAGCATTTATAGGGATACTTACAAAAATAAGGATGATCCATGGCTTCTCGAGCGGTCAACCGTTCGTAGTGGTCATATCGTAATAGCTTATCAAGGAAATCGATAGCTTCGGGAGAAACGAGATGTTGATTTTCACCATGAACGAATCGTTCCCATCTTTTCCTCGAATGTCTACGAAACAAATCATTTTAAAAAATGCATTATGAAACCGTACGAAACATCGTCCAGGTTCTCGTATTGTTGTGAATTCCTTACCTTCCGAGAATATCGCCGAATTTCGTATCAAGCTCGACGTGATACTTCTCCAAGTAATCGAATAGTTCGTCTGTTCCTAGAACTTTAGCAATTCTAACCAACTGATCGTAGTTATCGTGACCATGGAAGAATGGTTCCTTCCTAAATATCATACTGGCCAACATACAACCTAAAGACCACATATCCAACGAATAGTCGTACATCTGGAATACAAAAACGGTATTAGTTGATCCTCTTTTGAACAATAGTGTGACCTTTGAACATAGACAATAGATACCTGATAATCTGCGAGTAACTCGGGACCTTTAAAATACCTAGAAGCGACACGAACATTGTATTCTTGTCCTGGATGGTAAAATTCGGCTAAACCCCAATCGATCAAACGTAACTTTCTGTGTTCGTGGTCAATCATTACGTTATGAGGTTTCACGTCTCGATGCATAATACCCATACTATGAGAATAATCTAACGCCTACGTAATATAGAAAACATAGTTTAAATTAGTAATGCAAATAATCAGAGAGTGATCTGTACTCTTTTAGGAGATATACGTACTTTGAGTAATTCGTAAAGGTAATATCTAATGTCATAATCGGTTAAAGTTTGGTATAGTTGTTTGAAATCGGTGTTATTAACGTGTTCGAATATCAACGCCGGAGTTCTACTGACCGGATCTTTGACAACCGCTTGTAAAGTAATTATGTTAGTGCCTCCTCTTAAATTTTCTAATATTTTAATCTCTCTTTTAATTTTTTTCTTCTTGACTGGCTGTAAAAATCAATCCAAAAGATAGCACAATCTTAGTACTCAGAACGGTAGCTCATACGTCAACGTGCCACGATGATTACTCACTTTTAATATTTTTATAACACATTTTTCATTATTAACAACATTGATGCCTTCGAATACTTCGCTATATTTGCCGCGACCTAATTTTCTCACTAACTGGTAATCATCTTGAACTCTAGACAACAAAAATGACTCGATTAGCGATCAATCTAAATTGTAAATAAGGATATAAATAATCACCGCAGCTGATGTGACTCACCCCCAGTCAACTACGTAAGACTCATAATCCCAATATTCTCTCGGTTTGTGCGCGTTTACATCTGCGTAAACTCTGGCTCGACTAGGAAGCGCCATGGAATTTCGGTGAATTTTTCTCAATTGTTGCGGATTCCGCAACGAATCATTCAAACACTTGATAAACCTGAAACCAAAACCAATCACAGATTAATTCCATGTCCACCGCGTGCGGTTCTAATCGTAACGTACAAGTCATTAGGGACGTGAAATTTAGGTATCAGGGTTAGAACATAAATCGAGCAAAGATATACTTTGAACGTCTTCATGGTGCAGAATACCAATGAATTTGAGTAAAATTTCGAGTTAAATGTGTTGTATGGCCTTGAATTTTCAAACCATATACCAAAGAGACAAGTGTTCGTGCTAATATCATTTTTCAGCCGTACCTGTTCGTGGAAAATTTAGTACCAGCTTGAAGTTTCGTATACGTAGAATGGCTCATGCATCGATTGTACGCGGATTTCAAACAATTCGTGAAAATTCTTCAGTCATGTCAAAGTACACGAACTGCACCGCGAATGTGATAATGTAACGTGAATTTCGTCATCGAGTAATATAACTCGGGGTAATCGTAACCAATACGTTAGTGTAAAAATAATATTAAAAAATATATCAAAACACGCTTACGAATGTGGTAATTTCTTGCAATAAGTAGCGCCAAAAGCAAGCATAACCTTAGAGGCCCTCTAGACATTCATTGGAAAAAGCATGATCCAACGTAATTATACTAAAATCAACCGCAAATTCAGACCGCACCGTACGATGAAAACGTCGATGTAATATCTTTGCTTCGATTCCAGACGCAATTAACGCGTAATTAATGCGTTCGACGAGTAATTCGACGAAAAGTGAATACCGTGTAGTAAAAAGGGCTAGTACGTACCTTGTAAAGAGAGTAACTACTATAATATTTTCTTGATAAAATATAGATACATAATAGAGTTACTACTTAAGTCAACTTAAACGTTTCAATACATTTAAAACAAAAACTACGATCGAATTAGATGCATTAATACGATGCCGGGTTTTCATATGCGTTAATTCATCAATAGAGGTGCAATCATCGCGGTATTAGTTACAATTTTAAAAGAACGTGAAACAGTAAACGTTGATATTTCATACCCCTCTATGATTAAATGCTACAAATGCCGATATTCGAAATTTCTACGACCGCCATTACGGAGTCTTTGTTCGCATGTCACAATTTCTATGAATTCGAAATTTATACAATTTGACGAGAAAATTCACTCGATGAGGAAATTTGAGAAAAAGAACGCGATAGATGATGAAAATTCAATGAAAACTGCATAAATTCTCGTTTCCACGTGGAAAAATCGCCATTTTGGGGCTACGTTTACCGGTAATCGTGTAAATTACCGGTAATTACGAAACTTTTGTAAACATTTCAACTTTTTGTCACAGATCAATTTTTGTAGAACTGAAAATTGAAATATTTTCAAAAAAATTTTGAAAAAAATTCCGATCATCGCGGGTCATCGCCGAAAATTTGAAAAATTTCTATCTATCTTCAAGAATTTATCAATTTGTCCACGATTATTTCTTCTTCCTCTCATTAAAAAATAAAAGCATCGTAAATCAATCAAAATCCTACGCTACTCAACTCATTTCTAGCATAATACTTACGGGAAACACGAGACGGTGTAAAAGACGAAATAAATTTCACTTCGACGATACATGTAAAAAATCTTTATAAAAGGAACACAAAACTTATAATATCAGACATCACAATAAAATAAATGAAAGTTCAATAACACGCCATAACTCTGTTGCGAATATTTCTCGAAAACGTGCGAGAAAATAATCCAAAAGGACACAATTGATTCGACCAATACCTTCGGACAACTTCCCTGATTTCTTCAGGAGTAACGGGTGACGTACTTTCAACCTAATAAGAGAGATCATCTCGTTATTAATGATCAGATAGATGGACCGATTGCATAAGCCACAGTTAATCTCACTTACTCGACTATTAGAACCGTATACTTCTTTTCTCAGATTAGAATGAGCGTTCATGATTACAGCTTTACTGTAAGGATTACCGGGAGCAGCCATTTTATCTTGTCGTAATAAAAAAACTAAATCTAATAACTGAGCGATGGTTTCTTTGGCCAAATATACTAGAATATCGTGAGTGGATGTTTTCAATTTCGGCACGATGTTTTCTCCGTGTCGGGCCGAAATCCAGTCTAGAAACTTTTGTATTTTTCTAAAACGTCCGTGAAAAGATAACTGTCTAGATTTCGCGTACTCGGCGTATAATCTGTAAATAACGAAATGATGATTATTTTTCGAAAATAAGCGCGAGAGAAAATTATTATTGGCGTACTTTGGCGGTAGCGTTTTACTCATCCAGTCAGCTCGCATTTGGCGTTTGATTTTAACAGGATCGAAGATCTGTTTCGAAGGATCTGTTGAAATATCGATACCTAATTCTTTCAGATAAGCAATACAAATCTGAGATCGGTTACTCTGCATTGAAACCATGTACGTAGTACCGTCTACAGAAACGTCTCCGTTGCTGGAAAACGCGAGACCATTTTGAAATACGGATTTTTGATCTTTCAACGCTGAAAAAGGAGAGACCAAACGTTACAGAATGGATGTATAACACTGAACTGATCGTGAAAAATATCATCGTACCGAGATAATTTATCAAACGCTGCAATTTCACAGCATCGTTACGCATTAAAAATAATAAATCTTGAGGTGATATAATCTTTGCGTTTCTTCGAGCTGAGATTTCTTCGGCTTGGCAAAGTATCGAATGCATTTGATCGAGCACTATTTCTTCTATAACTTTAGCGGTGGATTCTAAGGGGTTGGGACAATCGCCAAGTCCGAACATCATTTCTTGTATTTCTGAAATGAAAAAAATGTTGCTGATAGAGAACTGGAAAAATATTGTTCGATACGATAAGTGAAATGAAGTTTACCTGGGATAAAATTCAAATCTTTCTCTTCTGTCATCTTTATCATCAAATAAATACATCAAAGGAGATTATCTTGAATTATATTTTTATGATTATTTCCAAAAGAAAAATCATTAAAGTCGTCAAAACTCCATCAAAATTCGAACAGTCAAACACGAACTGAGGAAAATCCGTCGTGTACGGTGTAGGTCGACGGGGAAAAGAAAACGTCTGGAAAATCAAAACAAATCTCGATTGATAACAGAAAATTTAGCACTGCGCATGCGCAGAGCCTGGTACACTGAACTGATAATTTTGGTCGTCGTCTTCCTCTGTCGATGACTCGATGTCGTCTGAATCTGTACATCTGTTAAAACTTTGAACATATTAATTTTGCCTTTAAAATTGTATAAAATATATTTTAAGATGTCTGATTTAGTTACAGTGAGTAAAGTAGTCTGGGATGACTTAGTTGCAGCCAAAGAAGAATTAGGAAAGGTGAAACAAGAATTGGTAAGTGAATTATCACTTTCTTGAGTTTTCTACTTTGCTTAATTGATTAGTGCATGTTGTTTTCCTAGGCTCAAAAAGAGAAGGAGTTGCTGGATATCATGCCCTTATTAAGTATCAGGAAAGAATTGGAGAGCTTCGAATGTCTAATTGTACCAGAATTGAAAGATCCACAAACAGTTTTTACTCACCCACTGCTCGCCGGATTGAAGAGTACCGGTCAGCTTTTCGACTATCACGAGGGAAAATGGATTGTAATTTTATCTAAAACCACAGATCCCAGAGTTGTAAGCCTGAAATCATTATTATCTACCGAGGGTATAGCGGAAGACATATTTTGCCGCAGCATGGCTAGTTTCTTTATTTATAGTTCAGCTTTTATTCATGTACGAGTACCTTCGATTAAGAAGTATTCGGAAAAGAAGATGAGGCATGCTTTGACTACTAATTTTTCAATTCATGATGATGTAACATTGCGATGTATAACAAAAGTACTGATGAAATTATCGTAAACATGTTGCGTTTTTCTTTTTTCATATAATTGTTCCTTTTCTTTGTTCTGGATAGATCAAAGATGTGAATATAATATGGTTCGGTTATTAAAACTTGTTTGATTAATTAACCTATCATTCGTTGGCTGTTACACTTTGTTAAAATGATTATATATTTCAGATGTATAAGATGTAATTATGTTCGTCATTCAACTTTCATACTTCATAGCTGAGTTTTGTTTTGCTCTTGTAAATATACCAATATATTAAATTGTACCTGTAAAGTATTTTATTTTTTTGTTTTTGAATTCCGTAACTGAATCCAATGATTTTTGGGACTCGTGTGATATTTTAATCCCTTTTTTTTTTCTTTTTTTTTTTTTCATTTCACGTAGTAAAACAAAAACTACACAAAAACATACATAATTATATTGGATAATAAATAGAAAATGAACAAAATGACGATCCTACTCGATAATATCAATAAAATTACAACGACCGTTGATTAACCACTCGTGAGTCATCATTCACATTGGAAAAATTCTATATTCTTCAGTTCAAAAAGTTCAAAAATTAATAAATAAAACCAACCAGGGCTAATAATTAAGTTTTCTTCACATTCAAAAAAACAGCAGTACCTATTCGAGAAGTACTTTGCTGGGCCATCACTGGCATTTCTTTTAGCAGCTTGAGGATTGACGATTTCCAGACCCTGAAAAATACATCGAGTCATTTCACTACCTATTTAAAAACAATCAACATGATGAACCTAGGATCTTATTTTACCTGCGATGGAGTAAATGCAACGCTCGAAGCAGTACCAGACACCTGCTTTCTAACGGAAGTAGTTCCTCCCCAGACTTCCTGTTTCTGCAACGTTTTGGAAATACGAACTTTGGTTTTCTCATCTACCTGAGCTGCTTATCCTACCGGAACCAGATTTGTCGATAGAATGGACGTACCTATAACACTGAACTGATCATGAAAAATATCAACGTACCGAGATAATTTATCAAATGCTGCAATCATTTCACAGCATCGTTACGTATCAAAAATAATAATAAAATCTTGAGGTGAAAATATAATTTTTGCGTTTCTTCGAGTTGAGATTTCTTCGGCTTGGCAAAGAGTTTACCTGGGATAAAATTCAAATCTTTCTCTTCTGTCATCTTTATCATCACATGAATACATCAAAGGAGATCATCTTGAATTATATTTTTATGATTATTTCCAAAAGAAACATCATACAAGTCGACAAAAGTTCAAAACACCATCAAAATTCGAACACAAAACTGAAGGTAGGTCGACAGGAAACAACAGGAAAACGAAACAAGCACTTGGCAGTCGTATTTAACACTGCGCATGCTCAGAGAGGAACGCGCAATGGAGCAATTAGGCGCAATATTTGAATTTAGTTGAATCATCTTCACCTTATCAGTTATCTACTTGTACTTCGTACTTCCATTTTCCCTTTGAGCATTTTCCATACTCGTTCGCCGTTTACTTAGTTTACTTGGAATACCTGAGACCTGAGTGTTTTTATTTTTATTCTAATAATTTCGATTAATTTTTCTAACCAAGAAACGAGAGAAAACCTCTAATTCCGCTCGATAATGGATAGCATCGGTAAGCGTTACTTTTCTCATTATTACATAATGTAAATAATATAAAATAAAAATTCTTCTGACTTCTGACCGCTCCACGTTTTTGAGTTTTTTGTAATTAGTTAATATTTTTCCTTATTTCCTATACGTATACTTACTTGAAGAAAACTCATCTGCATTCTTTAAGTACCTCTGACATTTCGATTATACTATGTACAAGTTTGTACTCGATCGATTGCTTCCTTTCGTCATACTTCTATCGAAATGTCGTTTACTGTCTTGATCATTATTCGATAACGTTAGGATTCTGTTAGATTATGTTTCATTGTCACCATAATTGAATCGGTCAGTGCAGAAAGGGCATAAGTCCATTTTTGCGTTTTTCAGGAATAACAAAAAACTGATTCATTCAAAAATCAAAAAATTTCAGTAAACATGCTTAAGGTCATTGAAAGAGGACCCCAAGACACAACTTTTAGCGCAGTTTCCAAAAAAAAATATTCACGTGCGCCAGTGCTGTTGCTGCCTAAACAAATGGGACTTAGACCCTTTCTGCACTGAATTGACAAAATTTCTTTCGAAATTTCTCGGGCACGAATGGGGCTTGATTCTACATCTAAGTACATCATTTAGACTGCTATCCCGTTTAAATTGACCAAAAACCCCTTGAGTTCTAAGACTTTTTGTCGAAGTTGTTAATTTTTTCATCATTTTTCAGTTCAGAGATTAACTTAAATTTCAAAAAATGGTCTTCTCAAAAATGTTAGTTATTTTTCAAGGAATTTAAAAAATTTTACAAAAAAGTCATAAATGCGGATCCGCCCTTTTTCTGCGCCCAAATACCACTTTCCCGGCAGTTTTGCGGAAATCTGACATCACCAGTCGATCCGCCATACTTTGAAACCCCCATTTCCGCAAAAAAAAATTTTTTCAAAAATGTGACTTGTTACCTTTCTGCACTGACCGATTCAATTAAAGCATTACGTAAATTCATTTTTTTAGAAGAGTGGTCGGATTTCTTTGCACAAGTTGGATTCAAAGAAGCAACTGCCTACACGTTTGCTGAAAAGTTTACCAACGCAAATATTCGTAAGGAAGATCTCGAAACCATTAGTGAGAAGGATTTAAAAGAACTCGGAATTCTAAAATTTGGCGACAGAAAATTGATTACATTTCATGTAAGTAATTTTATTTCATTTTGCATACTTTCAATCCTTTTAAACTTGTTTATGATTAATTTTCATTCTGTTATAGATTCAAAGGGAGACAAATAAAATGCCAGCAGCGGTGGAAGTTGTAAACTCTAACGAAGTAAGTTTATTTTTTCGGAGTACTTTTATCTATCATACCTATTCTGATTCTGTTTGTGTAGAGAGTCAGGTTTCAAGTAGAATTTTAGCTTTTTCTGTAAATGAGCGAGAATGAGATGTTTCAATCAAATAGGTACCTACAGAATACGTTTGATTTTTCTATTAAAATCTCTATTACGAGCACTACAAGTCGAATTTTTCAATAATCGATGATTCAGTACCTACTATTGTTCATTTAGAGTTTTCTATCAAAGGAGGAAACGAAAAATTAATAGAAATGTTTTTCATTTTTAGGTCCCTGGAGATGCTTTCGAAACCAGTAAATTTGCCCAAAGAGAAAATAAGAGTGCAGGTACGTTACAAATAAATTAAGATTGAGTGTAGATTTTGAGTAGAATTTTTGAAATGTACGCTTCTTAGTAGAGGCTTTAAAAAATGGGTGAATAATTAATAATTTTTGTTTTTTATATTTTGAGTTAGATTAAATTTTCATTGGGAATTGTCTTACGTTGTTAGTAATTTTTCTTCGTTCATTTGTTTCTGTCGTAGGTTCTGCAAATTCACCGGTTAAGAAAAAAACCAAGGTTGAAGAGGTACTGTATTTCTTCCTTTTACATGAATAATTATCGTATCATCTTTAATATTCTATTAACGGTTTTAATCTTTACATGTTTTAGTTCTTGGAGCTGGTATCAAGGAAGCCAATCTCGGTAGCTGCAGTCAAAGCTGGTTCAATTATTCAGGAATTGGAATGCTCCCTGGTAAGTAAGAAAAACTTCATTCTAACTGATCGTAAATCGCGAATACTAAAACATATCAATAATTTCAGAGAGCCGAGAAGAAATATAGATTTATTTTGTGGATCCGCTGGCGCATTGAGGTTTTAGAGAAGCTTATAGGAGTACCCGATAGCGACCCAATATCGGGCAAACCTATTACAAGTCGTTATGAAAAATGGATTGCTTTCTTCAGTAAAAAAACCGACCGGTACGTCATCGAAATGGAGGATAAAATTAAAGATCACGGATCCACTATTGACCTTTTTTGCAAGGCAGTCCGCGTGCTCTATGGCGATTTTGTAGATCCAGCCGCTTACTATATAAGGAGGCCCGATGAAATCACTGGAGGTGATATTGACAACGTGCTAGAGTTGATAGGCGTAGCAGGGAATTTGTCGGTAAAGGCCGCAATTGAAGTTTTAATTGAACCAATAAGGGGATAATATGTCGAAAGATCTATTTTCCAAAGTATTATCATTTTTCGAGCATTTATTGTACACTTAATTTATTGTTTAGCCTACGCGATAAAAATATTTGGGCATTTCTTAATTCCTTTTTTTTGTTTGTTTTTGAGTCCCGTAACTGAATCGAATGATTTTTGGACTCGTGTGATATTTTAATCCGTTTTTTTTTTAAATTTCTGTGGGCTAAGTATACTTAAAGACTGTACTTCTATTTTTAAAATTTTTATTCAATTCAAAATAATACATGTTTACAATGTGGTGCGTATTTTCTTAATTTTTGAGTGATAGGCTATGTATTAGTCTCATATTGTTATAGTTGAAAAACAATCAGTACCCCTCCCTTCCTCACCCTTGAAGAAGATCATCCCCCCTCCTCATTTCAATTTATTTTCACTTCACGTAGTGAAGCAACATTCAAAACAAAAATTACACAAAAACATACATAATTATATTGGATAATAAATAGAAAATGAACAAAATGATGATCCGACTCTATAATATCAATTAAATTACAACGACCGTTGATTAACCACTCATGAGTCATCATTCACATTGGAAAAATTCTATATTCTTTAGTTCAAAAATGAATAAATAAACCGACCAGGGCAAATAATTAGGTTTTCTTCACTTTCAAAAAACCAGCAGAATTTGAGAAGTACTTTGCTGTACCATCACTGGCATTTCTTTCAGCAGCTTGAGGATTGACGATTTCCAGACCCTGAAAAATACATCGAGTCATTTCACTACCTATTTAAAAACAATCAACATGAACTTAGGATCTTATTTTACCTGCGATGGAGTAAATGCGACGCTCGAAGCAGTACCAGACACTTGCTTTCTGACGGAAGTAGTTCCTCCCCAGACTTGCTGTTTCTGCAAATTTTTCTGCAACGTTTTGGAAATACGAACTTTGGTTTTCTCATCAACCTGAGCTGTTCTTATCCTACCAGTACCAGATTTGCCAATGGTTCCGCGAGTGTATCCCAAATCTTCTTGATAAGCATCGTCTTCGATCTACGATAAAAAATTGATCGTTCAATTTAATCTCGTTAAAACAATATGGCTGAATACAAATGGGTAACTTACGTCGGCAAAATTTAATCTATTCGATTGCTTACGCAGTTCTGTCATAGCGTATCTTTCTTTCATTTTTCGAACCCTTTTACCGCCTCTTTTTTTACGAGGAGGATCGATAGGTTTAGGCAATGGTTTTATAAACTTGACTGGCGGCGGTTCCTGAAAACAAAATCAATTCTTCGTTTAGGCACCGGAGTGATTCCTAGAAAAATTCACTTCATCCAGTTAAAATGTACTTGAATGAGATCAATCGAAATGTGATCGGAATATTTACCGTTAATCTGTCGAATTTTTTCTCCATTTCTTCTCGTAACTGTCTTCCAAAACTTCCATCGGCGTTTTCGTGACTAGCATCTACTCTAGCTGCGAGTGTTACTTTGGCAGCTACTAATCTGGCAGCTTTTCTCCTCAAATCCTGAAATAAAAAATGGGTAAAATTACAAAAATCGTCCGTTTAGTTTTCTGGAATCGGTACGTTGGGTATAAACGTTCATACCGGAGGCATATCTTGAACGAAATCAGAATAATAAATAAATCCGGTATGAGGAATGGTAGAAGCTTGCGAAAACCCGGACAGAATTTTCTTCTGAGCTCCCAGCAATAGCACGTTACAAGCAGCCATTTTCGACAAATTGGTCAAACCACCAGCAACACCTGCGAGGAAAAAATGATTAAATTTTCATCCCACGTTTGAAAATATGTGTTACTTTTTTACCCATTAATTTAGCAGCCGTCGATGCGCCAATTATGATCGAAACGTTGGGAGCTATGAATGTCATTCGACTTTCAACGAATTCGTATATTCTCAATTTATTGGCATCTAATTCTATAGCCATTTCACAGGCTTCGATTACCTCAGATAATTCATCTTCAGTCAGTAATTGTCTAAAAATAATACGTAGAAAATTAATCGATGGTTCTAGATAGACTTTGATACAAATGAGATATTTACCCTTGAGTTGTACTCGCAGTCACTGAAACAATCATAATGGTTGCTTGGGTCAAAAACTGTTGCAAAGTTTCGTTGTTTTTAGCTTGATCTAGATCATTTTTCAATTCCTTGACAGCTTTAACGTATTCCAAAGGACTAACAATCAACGAATCTAGTTCTGGGAATCTTTTGGAATACTTATCTCGTACAAATTTATGAATTATTGCTGGAAAACACAACAGAAATACCATTAATAGGGATTAAAATTCGACAAGAACCATTGCTGACTCGTGACAATGAGATATACGATAGCTTACAAATTTCATTATCTATTTCGACAGCAAGATTATTAGCTTCGACGATTAAAACATATTCCGGATCTGCTTCCACAGGACCGGCGATTTTGTCGTTCGTAGTTGCACCGTTTGATTGTAATTCGGCGATTTTACTCATAACATTGCGAAGCCTACCAGATGAGCTCAGAGATGCTATGTCGTGAATGTTCACAGCTTTGACTTCTGTAAAACAATAAGAGGTTAAGAATCAGTGGAAGATGTAGCTTTCTTAGTTAGAAGTATTGTGCTCAATTTTTGTTCAGCTTACCCTCTTCCATTGGCTCCGAGGTTTCGTTAACTTGAGGCATAAGACTCTGTAATTCATTGTCTTCATCCTCGTCCTCCAAGTCAGCTAACAGTTCTTCAGCGAGAGACATGGTTCAAGGTTTCAATCGCTAAAGATGGATTAAATTTAATAAATTAATTTCCAATTAAATAATTGAACGCTTTGAAGATTTTAAATCGGCTAAATTTCAAAATTATCATGCAATTTTTGAAAATAAAACAAAATAAAAGATAACGAAACCGAAGGCACAGAAAAAAATTGCAGAATTCTATAACAAAAACAAATCACGAAAACTGCTCCTTTTTCCTAAAAATCAGTTTTTGATAACAAATTTCTGATAAAAACTGCAAATTTTGGGCTGAAAACGAAAAAAATGCACTTTTCAGCTCGGTCAATGTCATTAAAACGTGTTTAATTAGTAATTTATTCAAAAATATTCAAATTTCAAACCCTCTCATGACCCTTTCGCATGCTTCATTAAAATTTGGGAATCACTGGCCATCCACCTGATAACTGATGTAATAATTTCCCAGCTAACGTACTAACGTCGTTCAGTTTTTCTCCTGCAAGATTTCGATAGATTTGTTTTGTTGTGCCGGTATCGTGTTGTAAATCTGAATCAAGAGAATATAATTTGAGTATTTATTCATTTCCTCTCAAAAGTATATGCTTTAAAGTGTTCATCATGTTCAGGAAGATAGCAATCAATTCCTTGAGACAGGTTCGTTGAAATTTCAAACTTTTATTATGAATTTTGTCAACACGATTCTCAGTGTAAAATCTGTTACAGACGTCCAAGTTTAAACCATTACAAGCAGCAATACTTTCTACTGAGCTGTCAACTCGGAATTATTCTCGTGCTCGACCGATTAATACCGTAATTATGTTCGTACCTCAGCAGGAAGTGAGTACATTTACAATTGATAAAGATTGCATTTCCTGCAGAAAATGATGCAATATGAAAAATGTATCGTTTGTCTTTGTTTTAGGCTTGGGTTGTCGAACGGATGGGAAAATTCAACAGGATATTAGAACCGGGTTTGAATATTCTGTTGCCAATCGTCGATAAAGTGAAATACGTCCAGAGTTTGAAAGAAATCGCTATCGAAGTACCTCAGCAAAGTGCCATCACTTCAGGTACTACGAAACACCTGATTGACCACAGATTAATTTTAATTTCATATCATCAGCTGTGCAGATTTTTTTATTTATATTTCGTTTTTATTATTTTTTTTGCAGATAATGTGACCTTGTCTCTCGATGGTGTTTTGTATTTGAGAATTCTCGACCCTTATAAAGCGAGTTATGGCGTCGAAGATCCCGAATTTGCGATTACTCAATTAGCTCAGACGACCATGAGGTAAATATTTCAATTCTTGCTTCATACACAAATAAATTTGAAAGACTTAAATGATTTTTTTTCCATTTACAGATCAGAATTAGGTAAAATAGCCTTGGATAAAGTATTCAGAGAACGAGAAAGCTTAAACTTCAGCATAGTCGAATCAATCAACAAAGCCAGCGAAGCCTGGGGTATCACTTGTTTTAGATATGAAATCAGTGAGTAACACATTAGTTTCCTGTAGCCTTGTATTTTATCTCATTTCACGAGCGTCGCTTTTTCAGGGGATATTAAACTGCCAAACAGAGTGCAAGAAGCTATGCAAATGCAAGTCGAAGCCGAACGTAAGAAAAGAGCCGCTATTCTAGAATCCGAAGGTAAAAGAGAAGCAGAAATAAACATCGCCGAAGGATTACGTCAGGCTAAAATTTTACAATCTGGTAATTTTCATTCTTATTCACCAAACATATCCAAACTAGTGAAATCATGAAATAAACACCATGTTATTATTCACAGAGGCTGAACAACAAGAGCAAATAAACAGAGCCAATGGAGAAGCTCGTGCTATATTAGCTGTCGCTGAAGCCGAAGCTAAACGTATCGCAGTTATTGCTAAATCCATCGAAGATAACGAGGTAACGATGATGTTTCTGCTAATTTATCATCATTTAGATTTTCCCAATGATTGGTTGATTCTAACACCATTTTTTTTTTGTATTACAGTATAGTATGGATGCTGCATCTTTATCGGTAGCCCAGCATTATGTTTCGGCGTTTAGTAATTTGGCCAAAACCAATAACAGTTTGATTTTATCCAACGACGTTGGAGATATTCCTAAAGCCGTTTCTTCGGTTAGTTATTCATTTTTGCTATGTACAAATTATAATATTCTGTATTCAAATATGCGTATTTTATGACTTGTTTTTTTTTCTGTAGGCAATGGCGATATTCCATAAAGTGAGCGAGAAGGTAGATTCTAATCAAAATGATAAGTCGCAGGAGTCTTGAAGAGGGTCGCTGGTGTTCAATTGTACATCTCATTATTACCTTATCGCATGTTTTTATGTTTTTTTCCTCCGTATATTAATTCGTAATTGTTGGATGTTAAGAAGTTAAGTGAGTGAAATAAATTTATTTTTGTAATTAAATTTTTCAAATCTATTTGGGTTGGCGTTTTGACATATTGCAACTTACGATTTGTATTTTCTGTTGAGAATCTTAGATTTTTCTTGTATTTTTTTTTAATATGCGAAAAAGTGTTAATCTTTTTATGAGTATCTGAAGTCGTCTGGTTTCTCAAGCTTGAAAACAATTTTTTTTGCATGTCTTTTTTTTCAGTTCGATCTGTTTTTAGTATTTAAGAAAGTATTTAACTTTTTTTTGTCCCATATTTTCTTATCGGTGAACTGAACTAATTTTTGTAATATTATCAAAACTAAATGATGCAATAATTACTTGAAATATCAACATGAAAATGTACATAAAATTCACTAAAAGAACATGACCAAAAATTGATAAAATTTTATTAAAACGCCACAAAATTTACGTAGCAAAAATTGGGTAAAACATGATTAAAATCTGATGAAATGTATTGAAAAATTGTGTCAAAGGCTAGGTGAGCTAAATTTTTCTTGGACTTACTATTATCTGCCTAAAAATTCAAATTCTTCATTTTAATTTCAGGTATGGAGCATTTTTTAAATTGAAAAATTGATTTTTTTCCGATCATTTATTTTTATTTAAATGAGTCAGAATGATATGGATTTTTACTCGAAAAATTATATTTGAAGCAATTACGCTGAGAGCATCGCTGATCTTTGTTTATTTCTGGCAGTTGTACCCTTTTCTCTTCTTCTCCCCCAGAGAAGTATTGGTATGACAACCGGTGGAGAATTTATGGATTGGTAAAAAAAATCAAAAAATCATTTAAAAATACACCATCAGGCCAAATTTCAAATTTTAAATTGAGTTACATTTTTTAATTTATGGTGAATTTTTGAAAAATTCAAATTTAATAATATTTTTTTATGAAATACAATGAAAAACTCAGAATTTGGTGAAATTAAGGCAGAATACTGAAATTTGAGTTACACCACATTTCCAACCTCTCAATTCAATTGGTGGTGCTTTCGAGCTGTTCTGAAGTCTCCAGCAGATTTTTGTACTTTTCAGTTTTTAAAAATTGCCACAATAAATAATCTAAAATGAAATTCAACGTTGATTTTGGCACAAAAATTTATTCAAATGCATTTTGATTGTTTTTTTTTTTCACGTTTGGAATTTTCATTATTGAGTCTTTTTATGGCAATTTTTCCTAAACTGAAAATTCCAAAAATGTGCTGAAGACTCTAGAATGGCTCGAAATAGTTGAATTCATTACCAAGTGATTGGGAAAGTAGAAAAGGAAGGTACTAGAAGGTACTTATGAACAAAATTTCAAATTCCAATTTTTCCAAAACTAAAAATTCCCAAGATCCGCTAGAGGCTTCAGACTGACTCAAACCACTACCAATAGATTGTATACTTGAGTCAAAAGGTAGATAAATGCTAAAAATTTCAGGACTGTATCATGTTTTTTTTCCAAAAACGATGAAGCAGAGAAAAATTTTGGAAGTTTTGAAAATTTGTTCCTAAATTGATCAAAACGGTCAAAAAAACGATGTACCAGCGTTTAAAAGTTTTGAATTTAATTTTGGACATTTTTATGGCAATTTTTTCCAAAACTGGAAATTTCAAAAATTTGTTTAAGGCTCTAGAACGGCTCCAACCCTCACTAATCGATTGAGAATTACTCACAAACCAATAAATTTCACTTCTTTATATAACGGTTCGTTAACAAGAATTTTTTTCAAAAATAATCGCTGGAAAAAATTTTGGGCTTGTAGAGACAGCAAAAGATGTTGGAAATTTGTGCCTTATCAATCGATCGAAAGAGTCGAAAATATGATGTACCAGAATTTAAAAGTTCTGAATTCGAATGTGGGCATTTCTATGGAAATTTTACCGAAACTGGAAGTTCTCAAAATCTGTTATAGGCTCCAGAACAGCTCGAAACCTCCACCTGTTCATTCGAGAGGGTAAGAATAAAGTATGAAGCAAATTCCAGCTCTCGACGTAGACGTGTTTGTTAACGAGGCATTTTCAATTTTTTTCTTGTTTTTTTTTCGAAAATAATCACTGGAAAAATATTTTGAATTTGCGAAGAAGCTGGAACAATTTTGAAAATTTGTCTCTGAATCGATCGGAAGGGTTGAGATGACAATGTTTTTGAGTTTAAAAGTGCTGAATTTCGTATTAACTTTTTTCATGACAACTTTTTAAATTTTTTAATTAGGTAGAGGGCCTACTGAAAATTCTAAAAAATTTCCTGGAGACTCCAGAACAGCTTAAAATTACTTCTAATCTATTCGGGAGGTCGAGTACAGCATATAAAACAAATTTCAAAATTTTATCTCAATTTGGTAAACTTTTGACTTTTTCATAAAAAATGGGTCAAAACAAGTAAAATTTTCAAAAATTCATCAAAAATTGAAAAATTAAATTCAGCAGCTCAAATTTGACCTATTGCTGGAGAGCTCCAGAACAGCTCAAAAAATCTATTCGGAACGTCAAATATAGCATATAAAACAAATTTCAAAATTCTTCCTCAATTTGGTAAATTTTTGACTTTTTTTAAATGGAAAATGGATCAAAATAAAAAAATGTTTAAAAATTCACCAAATTGAAAAATGAAATTCCGCAGCTCAAATTTGGCCAAGTAGGGTATTTTTGAATACTCTTTCATTTTTTTTTTTGTTTGTTTGTTCCAAATGCCTAAATTTTGCCACTTGGGGACTTGGGATAAGAACTTTTGACCGTCAATTTCCAAGTCTCGCAATAACAATTTCCAATACGTATCCTATTCCTGAGAACATCTTAATATCTTCATGAAATCCACAATAAGAAATTTCTGGTGGTGGGGGAGGAGGGTCTTGAAGCTTTACTTTGACTATTATTTGATCCGTTGGCTACAATCTGTCCAAAAATTTAAATTATTTGTTTCAAGCTCATGTAGGTAAGAATGTAGATGCAATCAAAAATACTTCATATCATTAATTACTGTTCATTTTAAATGAATTCAGTTATTTGGATATTTCCACTCAAAATATCATCTAAATCAAGATCATCTTTGATCCGATCCAATCCAACATCCTTCCAAGTTCCAGTCTACTGATGAAAAAAAATTCACCCAAAACTACGTAACATATGCAACCATTCCATCTCACGTGAATTTTCTACATCCTCGCAGGAGATCGCCATTCGCCATCCAATATCTAACCAAGGTGAAGAAAAATAAGCTTACGAGTAGGTATCAAATGTATCAATTAAATTAACCTTGACAAATGCGACAATTAATAATTCGCTGAGTATCGATTAAAACTAATTTAAAGGTAAAATAATACGGTATGCCGTTATCTTAATTAATTTTTATTTGCACCTTTACCAAAAAAAAAAGAAAGAAAACTGACGAGTAATACGAAACCAATCTCTACTTTAATAAATCATCGGCGACGATGTTGAAATATTACACAGTATAATGTAAACGTGAACCGATTTTTATTTTTCGTTATATCCTGGAAAACCATTAAAAAAGAGCATTTCTGCTGAGTCGTTAATTACTCAGTCCACCATCACCATTAGTAATTCGATTTACATATATGGTATGGGCATCGCAGTAATCGTAACAATAGAGCAGTCGAAGTTTATTGACGTACGACAATAATTCCGTTATTCGAGTTGGAGACTTAATTCGTTAAATTGAGTAAACACGTACGACGTATTAAATCCGGGAGCAATTAAACGCTGGTGCTATTTTTGTTGAAATCTAATCGCCGCACCGGTACCATATAACTTGGCAAAAAATTCAATTATCCAAAGGTTAACATTATGCACGTTTATCGCTCATTTACACGTGCATCTTGCGATAGGTATACACGTACGTACCAGTCTTGCTTGACCTTCGACTTACTATATGCGATGCATTATTATGCATAGGTACCTAATGCATTCGGGAATTTTAGGGTAACTGTGATAACTGATGGACTGGATTTCTTTGAAAACCATATACCTACCTACGTTCTACCTACACATAAACTTGGCAAAAAAAAACAGAACAGAAAAAATAGAATTAGGGTAAAAATGATTATATTGGAGATTTCTGATGAAACAAAACCACACACCATTTAAGCAAATATCCCTTTTAATTAGAAATAGGTAGGTATAGCTAAGCTATGTGTACTAAATGATTTTCAAACAAGGAATAGAAAAACACCACCTGACAAGGTAGTTAAGGATTCTCGGTAAGCTACCGTTTAGCGCATACCTAATAGGTATCGATACAACTGTGAACCGGTTATAATGGGTTGAAAGTGTTAATATAGGGTAGAATTAGAAATGATTAACATCGGGTCATTATTTAAACATTAACGGATTCACGTTTTGACGTTTACGTGGAAAATCTCGAAAGTTCGTTATTTTGAATTTGAATCGGTTTTTACAAATAGCTCTCTCGTTAAGAGAATGATTGAAATTAGTTCGGTATTTGAAAACAGATAAACTAGATTTTGAAATTGTCGTTAAATTAAATTTTTTAGAAATCCAAAATCTGCCAAAATAGTGGCTTTTTTAATTTGAAATACTCGACTAGGATTTTCTGAAAGTGAGAAGATTTCTATTCCGTTGGAGAGAAATCTGATTGGTTTGAAGAAATGTTTTAAAATGACCAATTTCTGACATTTTGAGTAGGTACCTAGGTACCTACCTACTCAACACTGAGCTAGCCTTCTAGGTCTTGAAAATTTTTCTTGCAGATGAGACTTTGGCCCAATTTTTTTGTGTATTTTAAAAGCATTGATCTCTAAAACTAGAGGGGGAGGGGCATGAAGCAAATTTCAAAATATCGAAAAAAAATTACATTGGAATTGAAAAACAGATTTTTGAGAGCTCTGATTCGAAATCAGTTTTACCCAAAAAATGTATCCCCCCCCCCAATCCCTGAGCCTCAGAAGAGAATCTTCGAGTCCCAAATATTGAAAAATGAGATATTGAGATCGAAATAGGTCTTCGAGAGCGCCGATTTCAGTTCTGAAACATGTTCGAACACAAAACCAAAGTTGAAGCTTCCAAAGCCCCAGGAGGGTCTCAATTGAGCCCTAAATTTTGACAAATTCAATTATTTCGTTATCGAAATTTAAGTTTTCGAAGGCTCCGATAGGTACTGACTTTTGGAACACGTTTGATACTAAAACTAAAAAAAAAGGAAGTGCCCCAGAGAGAGAGGCTTATTGAGGATTAAAACAAAATTTCAAAAAATGCAATTGGCCAATAATATGAGTATTGAAAAGTAGGTTTTTAGAGACGCTGATTCTGAATCTGAATTTTGTTATCTCCTAAATTGGTATTGATTGCCCTTTTGCTCGGATTTTTCTGTGAGACTAAATTTGGAATTTTGAGTCCAACGGATTTCAGAATTAGAATCAAGCGTTTTTGAAAATCTGTAATTCGATACCAATATTATATTTTTCGAAATTTTGAGCTCTAATAATCTAATCAACCTTTTTCTGGGGGATCGATTTTGATTTTGGAGTCAAATGCATTTCAGAATCTAAATCAGATTTTTTTAAAACATTTAAATTTCAAGTCGATAGGTTCCAATGATGCATTTTTCAAAATTTTGATTCCTTTGAACCTTTTTTTTTTTTTTGAGGAAAACTGTGGCCAACTGTGATTTTGAAGTCAAACAAATTTCAGAATCAGAATCAGCATCTTCGAAAAAACATTCGATATAGGTACCATTTATTGTACTTTTCCAAAATGTTGAGCCTTAAACCTTATTCTGGGGGGAGAGGGGCTCAATTTTAATTTCGGGATCAAACGGATTTCAGAATTAGAATCACGAGTCTTCGAAAATCTACCTATAATTCGATGTTCATTCCTCATATTGCATTTTTCGATATTTTGGGCCTTGAACCTTTTTTAGTGGGAGGAGAGGTGTCAGGTGGGCTAATTTGATTTCGAAATTGAACAAAAACTACTTCAGAATCAGAATCAGCGTTTTCAAAGGCTCATAATTTTATATCCATATTGCATTTTTCAAAATTTTCAGACCTGAATATCCTGAGGGTGGGAGGGGGGCTCAATTTTGATTTTGGGGTCAAATGGATTTCGTCTTCTAAAACTTTTAATTCAATACCCATACTTACTGCGTTATTTTAAAAATAATTTTGGGCCCTAAACCTTTTTTGGGGGGAGGGGGGCTCAATTTTGATTTTGTTTTGGAGTCACACAGCCAAATAATGTCAATACTTGAACATTTTTTAGAAAATGTTATAAGTTTTCGATACCTACTTTGAACACTCTAATTTCAATTTTAAAACCAGTTTTACCATAAAAGTAAAATTGAATCTCTTGGGAGGGGGGCTGAAGGGGGGGGGCTTGACACCCAAAATTTCGAGAAAAAATGCAATACGGATATCGAATAATAGGTTTTCCAAGGCACTAATGTTGATTCTGAAATCCGTTTGATCGACTCAGAAATTAAAATTGACTCACCCCCCCCCCCCCTTCATCACAAGGAAGTCTGAAGCCGAAAATTTCGAAAAATGCAGTAAGTACAAGTAACTAATTATATATTTTAGAAGACACTGATCCCTATTCTGAGATTCATTGATTGATCTAAAAATCAAAGTTTAGTCTCGCGAAAGGTAACTTGAGCTTAAGATTCCGAAAAATGCAGTCTATTTTGAGTTTGAGTTCTTATAGATTTCAAAATCGGAATCAGTGCACATAAAAATCAATATTTTGAATTTGACAAGTACTCATTATTTCATTTTTTTTTTGTTTTTTTGAAATTCCAAGTCTTAGCTTTTCTATGAATGAATAGGAAAAATAAATAAAAAAGGGGGAAAATGTTGCCCAAAAAATGATATAGGTAATGTGTCTAATAATACACTTTTTTTACAAACTTCATTTATCATGTGGTCCAAAAAATGCGTTGATAGTTAAAGTATGGCCTATGAAAGAAGATTCCCAGAGCTCTAGGTGCCCAATCGCACATCTCGAGATTTTTAGGATTTAAAAAAAAAATAAAATGAACCCAAAAATACACATTTTTTTACTCATGTTGAGAGTCTCAGATTAAAAAAAAAAAAAATGAAAAAAAATGAATAATGATTCCGATTTTGAAATCCGTAAGACCCCCGAAATAAAAATTGACTGCATTTTTCAGAATTTCAAGCTTAATCTTCTTTCTGTACGACTACATTTTGATTTTTTAATCAACTGAATTTCAGATTCAGAAACCAGCTTGACTTTGAAAACATATTCTAACAATAAGAGTTATTATAGCTCCCCAATAACAAATTTTGGAATTTCGAGGTATTTTTTATGGTACAAAATTCAGCCCTGAGACAGTACCATTATCTTCATACTTACATAAGGTCAAACTTGGGCCTCTCAATGTGATCATAATTTCTAAATGTGACTAAAAAAGAGGTTTTCCGAGATAGTTATTAATTACTCACTTTTTAAAATTCTTTTTCATTAATTTATGCTATTTTTAAAAATAATTTTTGGACTATTTTACATGAATCAAATTCCTATAGTACCCTGAACTTTTCGTTTATAATCAGCTGAAAATTTTTTCGTGTTATACTCTTAAGTGATCCCATGTTTAGCAGAAAAAAAGAGCAAAATTCGTGACTGAATGACCAAATATGTAAATAATACTCTATGAAGAACAAGAATAAATTGAATAAACGAAATTAGATTGACTTCAACTCGTGAAAATTTAATGCTTTTAATTGAAATTTATTTCTTTGAATTATTATTGGTCTTTGTAAAGATTTCGGTCGGAAAAATATGACCATCACGTAACAAAATGATGATTATTTTGCCTACATCGTATGTTCAAAGGAGCCATTCATAGTTACACCTGCGTCTCAATAAATTTGTCTAATTTAAAAATTGCAGGAGGAACTAAATGAAAGTTACGAAAATGAAAGTTGAATTTTATTAGGTACTCACAAAAAGAATGTTACTTGCAATGCTTCGTTTTTATAAAAATTAAAATGATCTCATCGTTGAAAAATTGTTTCAATTTTGTGAAATTTCATTTTTCAAAAATTAAAATAAAACGTCAAGAAGTTTTATCAAAATTGGAACCTTGAAACAAATAACATTTTAATACAAATTACTCAAAATTATCACTCTCAATTTTGACTCGAGTATTTTCTATACCTAATTAAAACCAAACTATACGATTTGTTTTCAACTCATATAAGTAAAACAAACACCTACGTGACAAATCACGTCAAATAATGCGAAAAAACATCATAAACACTCGTACGTGAAAATTTATCGAAAGTTTTTCGCAGAAGCACGAGCCATGTCTGCTGCACTTATTCACAAGTGAAATGACATGGCAGTGTTGCCCACATTATTAACTAACCTACCTACCACACAATTTTAAATTTAACGGTCGTTACGCTTCTTTGAACGAAAGTGACATCGAATTTTACGATAACGAGGTACCTACTACCTACATATCAAATTGTAATAATTTATAAGTTATTATTGGTATAGATTATGGTACTTCAATTCACAAAAAAAAAATAAAAGAAATAATATCAATAGTACGAGAATACCGAATACCTACAACAGATAAGATTATTTGTTTCATGATTCACATTCGGCTTAACTATACTTTGATTGTACTTTCATCGAAACAGACACATCGAAACCGCATTACGATCGTTAATTTCAAATTTTTTGAAACAATTGCGTTGACCTGCTTCATCGTCGTCGCATACAAAGACATGAAATTACATTCACCTTGAAATGATGCATCGTAAATCACTAAGAAATTTTCTTTTTTTGTCGCAAATTAACGTATTGTACGAGTAAATGACATCATCGTACATATACCTACAGAAACCCAACCCAAGTGCCTACCTACCTCACTACTACCTGAGGTACGTAGAGCAAATCTAATTCTCGCAATATTGTGTCCTGGAATTTGTAAAAATTCTACCTAAGTTACCAATTCAATTCGCCATTTTGTTTTTCGTTCCTTAATTTAGGTTTCCTGTACAAGAGACGAAATAATTTTTCAACATAACACATTATTTAGGTACCTATTTTTAAATGTGGTAGATTATAAAAGAACATTTTAGTCTTGTCTGATGACGATGAAAGTTGTAGACAATTCAATGCACTCGATGTACATATAAATAGAAACCATGTAAGGAAATTTTTGGAACACATTCAATTTATACTATAAAATTACAAACGTATACTTTTTGCAAAACATTGTACAAAATAAGAAACTCGATTAGGTACTTTCGACGAATGTAATATCGAGTATATAATTCAACGAAATTCTTCTTCTTTTTTCAAATTTAACGTACAATTGCAATAAAATTTGACATACTTATTAAAAGTCATACACACGTTGGCACGATGCGATTATTTCACCAACTAAAGCTTGAAACTGCTCCCGTGTTACAGAATTTTTAGCTCTTTTTTTTGCTTTCATCTCGATAAATAAGAAGTAAGTGAGCTTTATCAAAAATTATTTATCGATGAAAATATTTGGAAATTAAGTTTTTTAAAGCCTGGTATTTGTATACCCAAAATCATCTAATTTTTTTTTTTTTTTTTTTTTTTAAATGAAAAACTCAACTTTAATTTTTAAATATAGTGTAATAAGAAATATGTATAATCTGACTGTCGAAACTGAAAGAAGTAATTTTTTATTTACTAAAGAAAATTTTTCATTGAAAATGCAGCATTTTTTGTCTCAATAAAGCGTATTTTGGATTCAAATACTATAAATCTATGATTATTTTTTAGCTTCCAAATTTATTCCTCCAAAACTGGGTAACATAATTTTGCATACAAAATGTTTAAACTGAAATTTCATATAAATAATGTTAGGTACCTATCTACGTATTCTTTCATTTTATATTTAAAAAAAAAAAAATATATTAAGGAGTTTGCTTTATATTTTAACTATGACCTGATTAAGCAGAATTCCGTATTTCACAAATCAATGCCTTTGTGATGACTTTTCTGTCAAATAAACTGGCAGGTACCTACTTCATTTGTGTTATTTTTTCAAAATGTAACATTTTTGTTGAAAATTTCAGTTTTTTGCCATTTAAAGCATCCAATTATGTTGAAAAAAATGAAAAAAATTCGAAATAGATGCTTTCATCGAACCCTAAAAAGCCCTCAAAGCTTAAGAGAAATCTGTTATCAGTTGAGTTAATCTATTGCATATGAGTATACGTTAATTGAAATTACGATTAGGTAAATCTAACCGTTACCTCAATGTCATTTTAAAATTTAAATTCAACGTAAATCGAACTTATCTTTGAATCTTGATACGGAATTACTTATCTGTATTTCAAAATGGTGAACATTTCCGATTAACCTATCCTATCTGTATCTAGAATATGCTCTACTTTCCCAGAAACAGGTGGGTGTAAATGGATTTCCCATCAGAGATCGTTACATTATTCATAATTTTGGTGAAAAATGAAATTCGCTGAAATTTAATTTATAAATTTACAAAAATGAGTACTAAATTCGTTCGTTGATTTCCAACCTATCTTCTAAATTTGTGCCAATTCATCAGCTATAAAAAAGAAAGAACAAATCTATTGACTGCAGTGGTAGCCAGGATTTTGCCAAGGAAGGGACAAAACCTGATTCTTAAGCATGAAAAGTCGAAATTTGTGGTAATTTTCTGAAACCCCATCGTAATGATCATCATAGGTACGAGAAGTAATAAGCTAAAATTACTGCTCGAGCGATGCAGGAGCTAAAATTTTTCGAATAATGGTTCAAAATGGGCTACGAAAAAATACTCATTTTTGTATGATTTATTTACCATTTTCATTCGTCCTAAAGAGGGAGCAATTCCTCTTGCCCCTTGGTTACACCACTGATTGATTGTAATATGCGTCCTTACAGTCTCTTTGTTCAATCATTTATCACGACGACTTTACCTATACCATAATCTTGTTTTTTGACATCGAATTTTAATGACAAAATATTTAGCTATAGGTACCTACATTTTAACACGAAGTATCGTCCCATCGTGGTCCAAACTAATGATCGTTAACTGAAAAAAGACACGAAAAAAAAAACTTCTAATTTGAATAATCGCATCGGTGTCCAGATATTACACGTTTCGTATTATCTTTATCTTATATTCGAAGCGCAGCTGAAGTCCAAAGCGAAGATAAGTCACCAAGCTAATCAGTGCTGGAAACTGATTTCGTTCTGCTTAGGTTATCGTTATATTTTTACTTGAGTTAACTGTAAAATAAAAGACTAAAAACATTCACAAAAATGCAATATTTTGAAATTTCACAATAATATATCCATATTTAACTTATAGGTAGGTAGCCTATAGGTAAAAGGCAGGTCTAGAGACATAGTGTAAGTACCTATACTTTTTTTTAATTTATTTATTTTTTTATTTATGTAACTGACTCACATTTTACTGAACTTTCAACTCATTTCCTCTTAACACATGAGTAAAACCTTATTATCGCTCCACAATTCAAACGTAACTAATTTTTAAACGTAGAATGTGAAACTAGGAGAAAAGGTCACCAAGAAATCACATTTTACTACAAAATAGTGGCATTATTCGTTACGGTAATTTTTGGTCTGAGACAAAATCAATGTTTAAAAGTTGAAATAAAGAAAGAACGAGTTGGAGTCATAGAAATGTTAATACTAATTTCAAGTGCTTATTTTATGTTATTTCCACATAATTTCATTCAATTTTGATTGGTACCTACCTAATATTACATTTTTGTATCATTTAAGGAATTGAAAAAAATTTCAGATACCTACTTACCATTTTTATTCGACTTTTATTCATTTGTAACTGCATTCGAAGCATTTTTATCAAATTTTTAAGCAATTTTCACAAAATTTCGTTCAATTTTGTAATTACAATATTTCATTAATTTTAAGAAAAGTTTCAATTCTTTGAATGCTACGTACCTTGGTGATTTTTTCAATACCTAAGTAATTTATGCAATACTTATTGCTGAATAATTACAATTTGTGATGGTTTATCGTAATTTTTATTGGCAATCGTTTTGTTATTTTTTTACTTTTTTAATACAATCTTTTGTTTGGATTTTGCAATTTTTCATCAATTTTTAACCATTTTTAGCCACGATAACGACCGTCGATTTTCATTATCTTCCCATATTTGACAATATCTATATTAAAAAAAAAAAAGAAGATATCTTTGCAACGTTGAAAATTGGCAGTTTTTCAAGCTTTTTGAATTTTCAAAAATTCATCAAAAATTCCAAAAATTAACTTTAGCTTCTACAATTTTGGTTACAGGAGGTTTCAAAGAACGATTTTTCAGTAGATCTTGGTTCATTGAAGTCGAAACAAAGATTCAAAGTAAAAACGTTATAGAAGCTCCCACTTCTAGAAAAATATTTCCACCTCAATTTCATGCCCAAAAATAGACTAGGTACCTATTTAATAAGGAGAATAGCTGACGTCGCGTTGGTGGAATTCTCTTTAGGGAAATGAACTCGCAGTATCTCCTTCTCCGGCTGAAATATTGACTCGATTCTGCTGGACAAAAAATGCTGTCTTAGAAAACACGTCTGAGCTGTTTGTACAATTTTATGAGTTTTATTATGTGGTGGTTTGGGAGATCTTTACTTTGAGGGAGACCTCCGCAAGACCAGCGTGCATATAATAAGCCCAGGGAACCTAAACTTGCCCGATATCCTTGCGAAAGATATCAAATTGCAGTGATGTTGAGACACCTCATAAATGATCATAAGACCGCTAAATGTTCGTAATATTTTATTCACTTCTCTGGTATAACACACGCGAAGATTTATAATAAAATACACTACACATTATTAAATAAAATACACTTGTAGTATCGACTACAAGCGGAAGCTCTGAACTTGCTACCTTACGCTAGCACCAGTGAAAATATACCTAACGAGCTTTCAAAGCTCAAAGCTCGGAGTGGCGCGTCTCGAACTACTTCGACAGAGTGCACTACTCGTAAGCAGTGCTGCCACTCCGACAGGAACACAACTTCCCTCTAGGTGGAAGCTGCGGGCGCATCCCCTACCGGTACATATGCCCCGCTTCCATTGAAACAGCGTGGACATCGGAGATGCTGGTACATTGAAGCCAAAAATTGGCCAATCGGACAACGGACGGTAGGGCCCCTCTGCCCCGCTTCTATGAACCCGCAGCTTCCAAGATGTTGAATAGCTAGGTTCTTCGGCATCCATCCATGACTTCCGCTAAGTCAAATTTCCAATTTTGAAACATCTCTGCTGAACTTTCACGGCACTAGCGACTTAAAATTACCTTAGGTGCAAACAATTTGTCGTACTAAAATAAATCACATCTTAGTCGCTAAAGTGCTACAAAATTCACAAACACAAAATATTTACACAAAGAGCAGAGATATGGTACGTAAATTCAAAAAATAAATCAAAAAAAACGCAATTGCATGAGAATTGCAATACAAATACGCGTTGAGCTGCATATCATCTAGTTCGACGCAAGGCCAAAAATGCGCAACTGGTAAAAAGCTCTGCCAGTGTGATAACAAACGTTTACCAACACGAAATCGACGAATTCATCTGCTGGAGTAATTAACAGGTACTTTTTAATTAATTACGCGTTCCAAGTTGTATTTCTTGATGTTGAGCTAAACAGGGACTTTCTTCTCTTTCCGCAGCAACTTTCCCGGATTCAATCGACATCGAAATAAGCTCACTGGAGCCGAACGGAGATGACTGTTTTCACCAAGAGCAGCTTCACCTTTGGTAAGTTTACGTTTTCTCTGTTTAAGTAGATTGATTGATTAATCTTGTATATTGAACGTTGCTAATTCTTTTCTTTATTATTCCAGTGATGCTGCATCAACTCCTTCTTCTTACGATGCATCAGAGAAGTTGCACTTCAACGCCAATCAGAATTCCATTAGAGATGATCCAAATTCCAACCTGCAGAATCCATATTGAGCAGACATACCGGAAAAATACTTCAATGACCGCAAAAGCATCGGATTGACAGGTACATTGAATCTTTGCTACGATTCATTTCACTTTCTCTAATGTGTTGGTGATATTTTTCAACCTCTCTGTTATCAGCAAGCTGACATTTTTCCAAATTGGAAGTTTTCTCGGAGCTGGAACCGGGACCCTTTTTTATCATCTCTGCTGCAGTAAGTACCCCGTTTACACATCTCTATTTACGTGTACAAAGTGATCTTCTTAGATTTAGTTCGTGTTGCGTTCGTTTTTCTCTCGTGTTGCATCTTATCAGTGTCATGTTATGGTCACAGACAGCTGGCCACTCGTCGCTATGTTCACACACAGCTGGGAAGATTTCGCTATTCCCACGGACAACTAGGAATATCGAGCTAATTTCACCGACAGCTGGCCAGATGATATTTTTTCCGAGTTCTGGTTTTGCGTTTTCTCTGATTTCTTCGCAATTCAGCAACTTCTCGCATTATTTTCGGCTCTCCCTCGAACTTGAATTTTGAACTTCTCTGATTTTTGCTTTTTATCACAAAAATTCCTCATTCAAAATTCCTTCAAGCACACTCAAACGAATTTTAAACTTCTCTAATAAATAAAAAAAATAATTTACAAAGAAAAATTCTAAAACTAGGTCAACTAATAGTTACGATTAGTCGAAAAATAAATTAAAATAAAATTAGTCACAGATTACACAAAACTAAATTTTATCCAGAGTGCAACTTGAAAAAAAAAAAAAATTCTAATAACAAATTGAATAACAACGCCTAAATTAGCACTAATTACCACTATTGCGAAAAATACACATTACTACTTATCTGGGCACATCAAATCACGAATGAAAGCTTTAATATGTGCACCAAAAGTTTGCTATCAATAGGTGAGTTTTTACAAAATGGCAATTCTAATAATAAACTGTAACGTAGCTAAAATTATCTCAACTTTAATCTTATCAAAATGTTGCACTCGGAGATAGAAATATACTAAGCTACATACATGCTAAAAGTAGTTGGCCTTGAACGCAACAAAGGCTCATTTCTCACTTAGTTTGGCCTTGGGTTGATACTTTGTGAAAGCTTTCACAAAATATGCACGTTCGAAACTTTCCAACATCTCTAAGTGAATAAAATTCAAGGTCTTTTTTCGCTTCTTTTTGTTACGAGGATTATCAAGGCCATCCGGTGCATTTTTATCTCGCAAGTTCGAGCTTTCAGCGTTGGTAGGTACCTGCTTCGTTCTCGAACGTGTTTCATATCTCTCCCGCCCCGCTTCCCTCTTCTCTTTGTACTCATCTTCGTCCGGAAACGTTTGTTTGAGACAATCTTCGAGCTTTTTCTCTAGGAGGGGAGGGAGCTTTTTTCGTAATCTCTTTTTTATTTCGCGGAACTCTGCATCGTGTTTTGTAACATCTCTTTTAGGTCTCTCTGCTTGGCAATTTTGGCGAATTTTTTCCAGGATTTTTTCAGGCTGTTTTCGCGAACCTCTTGGTAAATATTCCGGATCTCTAGGGTCATCGACCTCCTCCTCATCAGTATTTTCTTCTTCCATTTCAGCATTTCGACTTGTAGTTTTTTTCTTCGAAAAATCTCTGATTTTTTCCACCAAATCTCTGTTGTCGAATTTTGATCTCTGCTTTAGGTCATTTTTGAGCTCTTCCAACTGGTTTTTATTGAGGTATGACGTCATTTGGCGAGTGTTAACAATCTGCTCGTCGGTAGGGTCAGCTACATTTTTGACCATGTAACAATTGCTACCTACATGCTGTTCAACTGTATATGGACCATAGCGTTTTTGAAATAGCTTTTTTGAAAGTCCTTTTTCATATGATGACAGACGATGAGAAGTTAACATGACCAATTCACCATTTTCGAAAATGGTAGGGGGCCCATGTAATTTATTGAAAGCGACCTCATTATTTATTCTCTGCTGCATTCTTTTTTCGCGAATGAAATTCACTAAAGCCTGCTGCTGGGTCATATTTTCAATATTCTCATCAACCACTTCTTGGGTATATACAGCCTTTCTGGCCAATTTGTCAGCTACGAAATTATTATGATCGTATTTTCTCGCCCTTACATGTCTCAACTCGAACTCCTTGAATTTTTTAGAGAGTTCAATGACCTGCTGGAATGCTGCTTTGTGATGAACTGGTTTTTTGTTGGTGTTTTTCCAGTTATTTTCTACCCATCTCTTTGAATTGTGATTTACTGCAGTGACCAAGTAGTTAGAATCCGAAAATACTTTGAGCTTCTCTATCTGGTTTTTTAGGGCAATTTCCATCGCTTTTATCAACGCAATGATTTCTGCCAAATTATTCGAATTTTTGTATTCTGGGTGCACAACTCTTTCCGAAACGTTGAAGTCTCCACTAGGTGTCCAACTGATTCCGATACCCGCTATTGCTTCATCTGTGCCATTTTGGGAACAAGCTCCATCTACAGCTACCCAGACAAATCCTTTTTTATCAACAATGAGCTTTTTTTGATCCATTTTGAGTTTTAGAGCTTCTTCTGACGTTATAGATGGAACATTATTGGCACGTTGCTCTTCTCGTAATTTACTCAATTCGAATTTGGCATTTATTCCAATGTTAGGTACTGGCAAATCTTGAGCCAAGTTATCAGGAATTCCCCAAACTTCATTTGGCTTCACTCCGAATTCAGTAGGTGTATTATTTATTTCATTTTCCACCTGCTTGGCATATTTGTGCCAACCATGATGAGTATAATCGAAGTCCTCTGCTGATTGGTTGATTTTTACTCTCAGCCTATCGCCAATTATTCTCATTGTTCTTTCCACTAAGCTTGATTGTGGATTATACTTGGTAGTGTGGCCAATTTTCACACCGTAGGACCTGAGTAAATCGTTCCAAGTATCACTTACAAATTGAGTACCATTATCAGTGATCACTTTGCGCACCTTGTGCCCCAGTTTCTTTATCTCTTCGAGTATCTCTTTCATCGCTTTTGAGACCTCTTCTTTAGTAGCCACAATCAGGGTTTTGAGCCACACTTTGGCAGTGAATACACACTTTACTACTAGCATGTATTTTGGGTCCTTGGCTTTGTTGGCGATTTGGCCAATTAAATCAGCTGACAAGACATCTGCTATGCCATAAGACTCAATTTGAGCATACTCTAGCTTCTTTTTCTGCCCAAAGTTCTTATTGTGCTTGCAATCGAGGCATTCGCTTGTGGCCAATTTTGCAGATTTTGGCACATTTGGCGAATAATACATGCGTCGAAATATCGAGTCAATTTTGGCAGCTCCCACATGACCATATTCTTCATGTAAGTACATTATGGTATCTTTGTACAATTCATCAGGCATGCATGGCACTTTAGATCCATCTTCTCTGATTCGATGCAGTATTTTTACACCTTCTTCTTCTTCCAAAATGACATATTTTTTCTCGAGCTGTTTTTTCGCTTTTCTCTGCTTAGAAGTCATGTCAATCTCGTCTGCTTGGAGTCTCCGAATGACTTTTGACCAATTTTCATCTCTGTTTTGGTACAAGTCCAGCCTCTTGAGACAATCAATCAACTGCTCTTTAACCAAATCTTTGTAAACAACGCCAAGTGGCACCATATGAGTCCAATTCGTGCTGTATAAGGTCAATTCAGGTGCTTGTCTATCCCACCATTTTCCAACTCTTTTTGGCAGGTCATAAACAAGGTCGTGGCAGTTAAAATGCGTTATCCACGCCGCTGCTTTGCGATGTATTTGAGCCAATGTGTTAAATCGGTGCACAACTGACATTATGTCTTTTCTGACATGCACAGTATATCCATGAAGCCACATTTCGAGTTTTTTTAATGCATTCGCGAGCGAGTACATCTCTTTCTCTATTACTGTGTACTTCTTTTGGTGCTCTTTAAATGTGTTGCTCACAAACAGCACAACGTGATCTACGCCATCTTCGTCTTTCTGGTATGCCACCGCATTCATGGCATCTTGAGTGAAACTCGTTTCTAAGTAGAAATCTGCACCATCAATTGGAGTGGCTAATTTGAATTCTTTACGATACTCAGTTTCCAACATCTCTAATGCATTTTGCTGCTCTTCACCCCACTTGAAATTTTCTTTTCGAGTCACTTCATAAAGTGGCACTGCTAGCTGCTGATAATCTGCGATGAAGCGCTTGTAGAATCCAACAATTCCCAAAAATGCCATAACTTCTTTTTCATTTTTGAGTTTGAATTCGCCTTTCTTGTTGGTGTGCTTCTTTTTGAATTCATCAAGCTTTTGGAGCTTTTTATTTTGCTTCAAAATTGCCCCAGGCTGGAGTTGAAAACCAAGATGGTTGATACTTTTCTTGAAAAACTTTGATTTTCTTGGATTGAGCCTAAGTCCATTGTCTCTGATTATTTTCAGTGTATCAACTAGTAATTCCATCATCTCTTCGAAAGTCATTGCCTTGAGTAGCACATCGTCCACGTACTTCGTTCTGCCTTTTTTTTCTTTCATGATAGTATTTATCATTTTCACAAATAACGCAGATGACACTTTCAATCCATATGGCACCCTTATAAACTGGTGGACTTCTCCATCTACTATGAAAGCACAATACTTCCTATATGCTTCATGTAGTACCATCTGCCAAAATCCTGCCACAAAATCGAGGCAACAGTACATTTTGGCACGTCCGTCTGTTGTTATAATTCTATCAAGCAATGGAGCTTCATTGTAGTCATTTTCGAGTATAGGGTTCAATTCCATAGGATTCAAGCATAATCTCACCTCGCCATTTTTCTTGATATTTGCTACCAGCGCATTGATGTAAGGTGAGGTCGAAGGTTCAACGATCTTTTTGGCTATCATCACTCTGAGAGCTTCTCTCACGAGTGGCATCTGTTTGTTAGATGGAGTATACTTCGGACCATGGAATCTTTTGATATTCTTGGGATCCTTGAATCTCAATTTCATCGGCGGTCCTGTCCATTTTCCCGGATACTTGCTGAACACACAGGCAAATTCTTTGAGTATGTCAAATGCTTTTTTAGCCTGTTTCTTCGTAATGGTTTCTTCATTTACAGCTTGCTCCAAATCCGATCTCAGTGTTTCCAAAAATACTTCTGGACCATCGTCCACATCTTCAGGCTCCATTTCCTGGTACTTATCAGCTGTGTTTGCTCTTTTGGATATGTGATCAATTTGCTCAACGCTCTTTTTCTTTACTCTGATTCGTCTGAGTGTAATCTTCTTTTTGTACTCCTCCTCAGTCATAAAGTTGAGTGTTTCAATCTTCTCTTGGCCTGGAGGGCAGCATGTGGCTCTTTTATTTTCCACATCAGTCTTAATTCCAAGTACCTTCATGGTTTTAGTACCAATTATAAAAGTCTGGTTACACCCTTTCATAATGTAGAATGGAATTTTGAGCTCGCATTCTCCAAATTTGAGTTTTGGCACAATCACATATCTGTATGTCTCTACCTTTGAATCGTCAGCCAAACAGCACACAATAGGTTTTTTCAGCATGATATACTGAACGCTGTCATAGTGATCTCTGAGCAGGATGTTCGCAGTTTCTTCTGATATTACATTAGGGGTTGCCCCGGTATCGAGCTGCGCTGGGTAGGTGGTGCCATCCATCGTAAGTGGCACTACACACGTGTCAAATTTGTCTTTTTCTCTGAGGATTTGCTCTCTGACTCGAGCCTCAATTTCCTCTCTGCGCAGCGGTGGTTTAGGTGTAAGAGGTTGCTGGATTAAATTCATCGAAGTTCCTGCTGCCGGTTGTGCACTCTGAGTTGTGTTTTGAGGCACATGTGTTGAATCTTGAGATATACGTGTTGTGTTGGGGGGCTTAGGGGTTGCCCCAGTCACGTGATTGACTGTTATTTTTAACTTCTCTGATGCCCCAGCGGATTTAACAGGTGTTTGCAACGTCTCTGATAAGTTTCGTTCCTCCTCATGGGGGGAGGGGATTCCTATCTTGTTGAGTAGCTTTTGGAGCGCTTGAGGTTTCATGAACTTTTTTAACTTCTCTATTTTCTTTACAGCATCAGTGACTTCCTTTTCGATGTTTTTAGGAATGTCTGAGTTCTTCTTTTCTATCAGAATTATCTTCTTTATTACTTCATATTGCAAGCCATCTTCCTCAGTTATAACTTCTCTACTCTCTTCAGTCTGAGTGCCATGTTGCTCAGTGCCATTCTCAGGAGGTTTCTTCTGATGCCAATCATAATTGTACATTTTATCCATCTCTTGGAACAACTCTGTTTTGCGTGCAAATCTGGGATAATATCTGCCATTTTTTCTGCTTAAATGGAATTTATGCATCACTGGCATCATGTTGTAATCTTTATCAACTCGAAATTGACGCTTATATCGATCTTGTGAGTCTCTTTTCAAGTCCAAAAATAAGGCAGCAGGAGACCACCAAAATGACACAACATCGTCTTCCAGTGACTCTAGCGCTCTTCTGTAGGCAAAATACTTGTCCATTGATACTGGATTACTTGCAGAAGTTTTTGGCTTTACCAGTGGAAACAGTAAAATAATTTTCTCGAATCCTTTCTGCTTTAAATTCTCCATAATCTGCTTCGCATAATTTTTCACAACACTCGAAGCCATGTCTGAGTAGTTCAGTTCATATTGAGCCAGTGATAGGATGGCTTTTTTCTTCGTAAAGGTGGCTGCTCTGATGGCTGTTTTCAGATCGCTGATATTGATCTGTTCTTTGAGATAAGGCTGAGTTATTTCAGGCCTTCGTCGTGGTATAATGTTTGCTAAAAATACAGCGAGTGAATCTCCAATGAGTTCAAACTCTTCTTGTGGTAGCTCATGGAATTGCTCCACTTGTGCTAATTTGCACGCGTCAGCTACTCGTTTCCCGACGGCAATCCTGCTGAATCAATTGATCCCTCAGGTGAGGTAGGGGGTGATTGTTGCTCCTCTGAGCTTTCATTCTCTGATGGTGTTTCTTCCTTGTTGATTTGGTTTACACCATGTGTCTTCTCCTTCGGTTTTTTATACTTAGACTCATCTCTTTTGTCTTTTTGGTAGCTTTTGGTAGTCTCTGATTTGGGCTGACTTTTATTTTTATCGTAGGTTGGCTTTTTATACTTGTCAGTTGTGCGCTCACTTTTGTTTTCATTGGTATTATTCCGAGCTGTATAGGAACTGGAGCGCCTATCAGTGCCACCAAAACTGGATCGGCGATTCTCTGATCTTTGTTGCACATTTCGAGTCTGAGTAGCAGGCCTTTCTGGTTCAGGTGGTCTCTGAGCAAACTCTTCAACACGAGTCATTCCATTCAGTCTTTTCTCGAAAATGTTGATATCTTGCAATTCAATCTCAGTAAAACGTGGTCTGAGACTGGGTGTCATTTTGTAGTATATCATCATAATGATATCCTCAAATGGTGAGTTCGTTGTTTTGAGCACTTTCAGCCATATCATCAATTCTGAGCATTGTGTGGTCGAAGATGTTTTGCACACTGGCATATTTCTGAAGTGATTTCTAGCCTCATTTTGTCTCTGAGGACCCCAAGCACAATCGATAAAATCTTTTCTCAATTGGTAATAATCAGTATTATTTTCTTGCAAATCTTTCCACGGTGCCATATGAATCAGCTTATCATCAATTAGGACCATTAGGGCATCGCAGTACTGACTTTGGGATACTTGGTATGGCTGCATACGCCTTTCGAATCGGTGCAAAAAGTTGTAAACTTGGTACTTATTATCTTCCGAATATCTTACCCCAAATTCACGTAATCTGTCTGGTCTTATGTTGAAATTTGAATTTCCAAACTTGATTCTATAATTTAATCTGCGTTCTGGGGGGTTATTTTGTTGCTCATTTTCAGCCTGAATCCATCTAGGATCACTCTGCACTTCTTGATCATCATCGTTTCCGTGTCGATCATTCGCTCGATCATCTCGTCGATCATTTCGTCGATCATCTCTGTTATCGCGATTATAGTTGCTGCTATTACTGCTGCCGTCGAAGCTGTTACGATTGTTGTTGTTATAATCACTGCTTCGGTCGCTATTTCGATCATCTCTGTTATCTCGATCATTTCTGCTGTCTCGTCGATCACGGCTGCCTCGATCGCTGTTTCTATTATCTCTGTTATCTCGATCGTTGTTTCGGTAATCTCTGCTATCTCGATCATTTCGATAATCTCGATCGTTGTTTCTATCATCTCTGTTTGATCGTGATTCTCTTGAAGATGATCTATCGCGATTATGTCTGTTATCATTTGTACGATAGCCGTTGTTGCTGCTACCGTTATTGCCACATCTCTCGTTACTGCGGCTGTCATTATCAGTGTTGCCCCTGTAGGGGGCGGGGGACCTTGATCGATCTCTAGATCCTCTCCTTCCTCGGAAAAGATCTGCGCCTTTGCCTGGATTTACACTGCTGCGACTGGCAGTGTTATCGGCATTGATACTGTTTATGTTGTGCACAACTGTAGGCACAACAGGGGGCTGGTAGGGTGGTTCTTCTGGATCATGAAGCTCTGCTATGAAACCGTCAACGTGATCTTTCCATGATAAATATTCTGCTCTTTCGATCTGCATATTTTCTTGATCTTCCAAGTACTGCATTTGGATCTGATGCATTAAGTTACTCATGTACATATTTCTCTCTTTCATTTTATTTATAATGAGCACGTGAGAGGTGAGTACGCGATCAGTAGTTTCCCTGTAGGCTCTGAAGGTTGTTCTCATCTCTGATCTTAGGTCATTGATCCTCTTCTCGTGATCTTTTTTGAGATCTGATTTCATTCTGGCCATTTGAGCACGTAGCTCTAGATATAGGTGACCTACATCCTCTCTGGTTCTTGAAATCGCCTTTTCAGAGTCAACTACTCGACTGCTAATGGTGTCTTCATTTTTATCGTGATTATCAGATGCAGCATAGGCCCATTTTCGAAAAATTAACTCGTCCTGAGATAATGGTGCTGGATATTGCTCATCAGGCTTTTTCTCAATTTTCAAATCAATTTTCTTCTCAAAATTCACAGGATCAAAACTGCAAATTTGGGCCATTTTGGATTCAGCAATATTTTTTAAACATCTCTCTGATCGGTTTATTTCATCTTCGAGTTCATACTCCAGTTCATTTTGGTTTATCGATGCATCAGGATTTTCGAGTCCTGATAGTAGTGCACTGCTTCCAGCTACAGCTTCGTCAGCACCATTCGCATCTACTTCGTCTAAGTCAGTTTTTAGAAAATCCAAATCACCATCCTCGAGTGCCTCCTGATATTCCTGGGAATCGATCCGAATTTCAGCACTCCGCCATTCCCTTCTCTGATCCAAAATGTTCTCGTGCAAGCTGCGCAATAATTTTCGATCTCTAATTTTAGGTGGCTTCGATTTGGGTGTTTTTTGAATTCCTAATTGTTCACGGCGTCGAAAATCAGCATCTTTCGCAGCATTTCTGGTCGAACGTCTCAGCTGCTTTTTACCGTTATTCTGATTTTCATTTAAACATCTCTGATTTTCATTTACACATCTCTGATTTACGCCGTCACTGTCATATTCTCTGATTTCAGGTCGCAATTGTGTCACACGTGTATCCAAGTTGATCGATGGAAAACTGGATCGTCGCGAATTGTCAATTCCAGGATTTGGAGAATTATTTTCAGCCGTCATCTCATATAATCGTCGCATCCGTTCAGGTAATAATTCAAGAAATTCATCCGATAAATATTCCAAATTATTCGTAGCCATTATCGAACTTGTAACTTCTCTGTTTCAGGTACGTGGTACAAGCTTTTACAACGTTCGGCGCTTGACCTTGAGCTTTCGTGTCGAGCTTGTTCAACTGTGCTCGGTTTTTCCAAACCAAAGCTTGTCGAACTTGGTATGAAAGCTCTATTTCTAACGCGATTTTCGACACTTTTTCGCGATTTTTTCGGGAATAAAAACTCACGTACCTGTTCTGATGAACGTTGCGGTCGCCAAGTTGACCGTTGGTTGATCGTTGCAGTCGCCTGGTTGACTGGTTGGTCGCCTGGTTGACCAAATTGGACCGAAATTTTTCCGAATAAACGATAAAAAAAATTCGCGATTTCTTCGAATCGTCTCTGTGAGGTGAAACCTCAAATGGAAAACTAGTTTCCGATGCAATAAATTGCAATTTGCGTCTTACGAGCGCAATTGTAGGCTAGGCCTGAGAACACGCGGTGTGCCTCGTTTTCGACTAAACGTCTCTGCTTGCGCCTAAATATTGCAATAAATGCAATTTTGAAAAGCCCTGGGTTAGAGAACCACGCTTGGGCGCCAAATATGTGGTGGTTTGGGACGTCTTTACTTTGAGGGAGACCTCCGCAAGACCAGCGTGCATATAATAAGCCCAGGGAACCTAAACTTGCCCGATATCCTTGCGAAAGATATCAAATTGCAGTGATGTTGAGACACCTCATAAATGATCATAAGACCGCTAAATGTTCGTAATATTTTATTCACTTCTCTGGTATAACACACGCGAAGATTTATAATAAAATACACTACACATTATTAAATAAAATACACTTGTAGTATCGACTACAAGCGGAAGCTCTGAACTTGCTACCTTACGCTAGCACCAGTGAAAATATACCTAACGAGCTTTCAAAGCTCAAAGCTCGGAGTGGCGCGTCTCGAACTACTTCGACAGAGTGCACTACTCGTAAGCAGTGCTGCCACTCCGACAGGAACACAACTTCCCTCTAGGTGGAAGCTGCGGGCGCATCCCCTACCGGTACAATTAGTTATTCCAATTTTCAAAAAAATCAAGTGCAGTAAATTTTTACCCGATTCGTGAGAAAAAAAAATTTCTAGAAATAAATGTGTAAAACTGAAAATTTGTTTGCATTTTTTTTTTGGATTTTTTCCATCCTCAAAAAAATGGTAGGTATACCTAAACGGTGTTGGGTGTTTTTTGTGAATAGGTAGCTGAATTCGAATCCAGTGTCCATTTAGAGCATTGACCCCATCCTTCACTTCACTGAAAACTGACGATTTTTTGGTGTAAATTTCAATTTTCTCAATAAAATCGTGGTTCAATTTGGAGGGAATTTTTGTGATCATTGATAATAAAGTTCTATAAAATGCGTAAGTATTTTTAAGAAGAAAAAAAACAATTTGGGTCAAGTGTGAGCGAATATTGAACCCTAAAAGGAGCAATTTCCTGAGGAATCAATACATCTGGAAAAAATCTGACGCTGGAATTTGAAAAAGCTCACAACTTTTTCAACAAATTTCAATTTTTTCAAAAAATTCCAACTTTTAAAAAAATGTTAATTTTTTATGTTAACTGCAAAAGAATAGTGCCAATTTTTTGAAAACTGTCAATTTTTTTGAAAACTGCAAATATTTTTGGAAAGTACGTGCCAATTTTTTAAAAACTGTCAACTATTTTGAAAACTGCAAATATTTTTGTTGAGTATATCTATATACTGTGTAGCAGCAGAATTACCCCCAAACTTCAGAAGAACTTTAATAACAAATAAATTCATCACAACAGCTTCAACCAATCACTCTCACCCACTTCAATATTCAATTCACCTACCCAACCCTCAGCTTTTTGAACATTTAGAAGGACCTATCTCTGATTTTATTAGAACATTAACCAATCTTCAAATAGACCCCAAAAATCTCGTTCAAAAACCAATATCCTACCCTCCATGGCTGCTTAAACCTCCCCAAATTGACTACTATTTGAATAATTATTCAAAACAAAGTCATCCCCCATTAGTAATTAAAAATAACTATCTGGAACTTCTATCAAAATATCCTGAATTCAACCTCTGTTTCACAGATGGATCAATCATACCAAATCATCATTCTGGATATGCATACTCTATAAATGGTGCAATTTCAAATTTCAAACTTCCAAACTGTTCGCTATCTATCATTGCCTCTGTGATATACTCACCTCTGAACCAGATAACAAACATTTTCTGATCCAAAGTGATTCCTTAAGTTCATTGATTTCTATACAAAACCTATTTTCTGATCACCCTATAGTTCAAAATATTCTTAAAAAACTATTTGAGCTACAAAATTCTCACTTTATTATTCAGTTTATGTATGTTCCCAGCTACATTGGAATCACTGGAAACGAAACTATCTGCAACCACTCTTTCCCCCCTTTCCATCATCACAGCTGACGACATCAAATTTTTACTCACTCAAAATATATACATGAATTGGCAAAATTTCTGGTCTCAACAAACAGCTAACAAGCTCTTTCAACATAAAAAATCAGTTCATCCTTGGAAAAACCTCTCTCACTTAAATAGACTTGAAGAAGTTATCTTTTGACAAGACTGAGAATTGGACACACCAAAATCACACATAACCATCTTTACCTAAAAGCCCCTAAGCCCCTAAGCCCTCTTGTCAATTTTGCTCATCTGAACCCATATCTGTTCAACACCTATGTCTTATTCTATTGTCCCCAATTACACCAAGATTGATTATTTCTTCAAATAGATGAAAACTCTCTATCCATTCTTGACAGCCCCTCCGAAATAGAAAAATTTATTACACTTATTAAAAAACACAACCTGACAAATTCAATATAATCTGACGTAGGGTGTAATAATCTAGTAATTATAAACACCCAAGAAAAATTTTAATTTTTTTTCATTGAAAAGTACAAACCTAAATTTAATTTGATTGTCTTTTTCACGCCCAAAGACTTCATTCAAGTTAGTCAGAAAACGCCATAAAAATGCTATTTAAAACAAATTCTTTAGCATCAGTTTGATCACAAAATGTTTTGTCAAAACTTTGACACCGGAAATCAATTCAATTCGCCGTCTCAACCCCCCCCCCCCTTCCTCTGAAATGTATTTTCCAAAAAAAAATCACTTCTGTTAATTTTTTTGTAAATTTTTTCATGTTTCAAAAAACCATTCCAAAGGTGTTTTTTGAGTAATTTGTGGTCACTGAGTTCAAATCAGACGTCCATTCGAAGCGCTATTAGATGCTGTTTCTTAATGGAAACTGACGATTTTTCAATCAAATTAAAATTTCGACTTTCTCAAAAAAGACGAACTAATACTCAATTTGGACGTCATTTTATATCATGTTCAACGACTTTTAATTAGCCGGTGGACGTCATGAAAACGTGTACATTTTTGGGAAATAATTTGAACTCAATTTTGAACCCTAAAAATGAACAATTTTTACTACGTATTTCTGTTCATGTTTTTTTTTAGGCAAACCTAATTTTCAAATCATCGCTATAAATGGGTACCTAGACCTACCCATAATTCAAATGGACCTAGAACCTATGAAATGTCTGTTTTAGTTCGAGTAGGTATGAATTTTATAAATTTTATCATAGTAGGTAGGTACCTAATGCATGTTTCTAGTTTTTCTCGTAATTTTTTCAATCTTTGAACGTCTGCTCTTTTACGAAGTAAATAAACACGTACTACTGAAGTACTTTATTTTCTTTGTACCTATTTTAGAAGAAGCTACATACGAAGTATATTAGCTTTTATTGTCACTGTCAACATCATACGAAGTCCATAGATCATTATTCATTTGTATCACTGTGAACGGTATGGTACTGTATAATTAAAGGTTCTCGTTTTCCGTTACAAACAAATAAATGGTTTACCAGAAGACATCTCGCTGTGATGTTTTGGTCCTCAGAATGACTCATTCATTCGGTGGTCTCACTCGCTTGCTGCCTACAACAATGTAAATATAACCCTTGAACCAGTTGGGCCTTTCCCTGCAAAACATATTCATCAATTATCATCGACTTTTGCGAATATTGTAATAAAACTATTGTTTTTTCCTCAAATGAACGATTTTCGTAGGTGAACTACCAACTTGATTTTTTTCTATTCAAATTTTCACCCTTGTTCCCCTCCTCCTCCTACCAATTATTCCCACGACGACGGTAAGTCAAAGTAGGATGTTCGTCGTGAATTTGATAAACATACATTGGGTCTGGATTATTTGCACGAGACCAAAATTCACGCAAATTACCAACTCAAACATTTCCTACATATTGATTTTTTCAGGTAGTTTTTTCCTCATCGTGCGAACAGCTTAGGTAAGCGGGCGAATACTCGTATCGTCGCCATAGTTTATCGCACCGGTACCGACACCGCCGGCATCGGAGGCGGAAAAGTAAATACCACTTGTTGGACGGATTTCATTACAAATAGAACAATTGCAATTTTGATATCGCACACGTTCATTCGTTTGGAACGCCGGTCGTCTCATTTTTACAGGTGTAGTTGGGATTTATCATGTAAACTGAGCGCATATGTGCCTATCCTAACTCTTGGGGTACCTATTCTAATAGTAAGCTGCACACTTGATGCATGTGTGAGTTATTATACTCTGGTAACTCAACGTGATAAAATGAAAATAAAAAAACACGTAGGTATTGCGACTATACATATTAGGTGATTATTATACGGGATATGAGCGAGTAACAAACGTAAGTATGGAAATGAATAGGTAACAGAGGTCAAATATGTTTCGTATATCCTAAAATCCACAGATAGTTGAGTTGTACTAATTCAATTATGAGAGTTCTTTTCTTTTACCCGTGTATGTAGGTATACGTAATATGCATACGCGCACGTAAAAACCACAACTCATTAACACCGCACCGTTTCGGTTTTGCTTCGTTGTAATTATGTTTTTTGTTTTAATTACTGCAGTATATAAATCGCGGTAAACGAACCTCCGCGTACTCGACGGTCAGCTAATTCGGTAAAAGTTGCACGTGTTTGGAATGATTTTTTTTTTTTACTGAAGATGGTCAAAAAATACCTACCAGCGCACGCAGGCAGATACCTACCTACCTACCAGTATACCTATATCAAACATCAATGGCGGATGTTGACCGAAAGCAGATTTTCATTTTACCGGAAACGGATCAAGTATAAGTGCTTGTACTCGTATTGTATTACATAGGATAGGTCTTTTACGTTTTACTGACCTATGCTTTCTGAGCTATAGGTACTACCTAACGATTTCAACCAGAGCTGTAAATTATTCCAGAAAAGTAGGTACTTGAGTGGAGGGGGTATTTTGGGTCCTTTGAATGGTCCAAATGAGCTACGTAGATGAAAGATACCCTATAGATTTCGATAAAAATTGATGAAAAAGTTTACTTTGAGTGATAGAGTATCCAAAAATGTTTTAAGCCCTGCACGGAGTTGAGCCAAGGCTTCTCAAAGTTGGGACATGTTTGACACTAGTGGAGTTGAAATCTCTCCAAGGTGAGGAGAAAACAAGATTTTCCAGCAGAAATTTTAAAAAGTTCAAATTTGAAGCAATTTTCTGAAAATCCTTCAAAATATATTTTGTACAATAATTATTGTTTTGTGAAAGTGAAATTAAAATTATGGTACTAGTACCATTTTAATTGGAATTGAAGGCAAACATTTTTCGAAAAAATTAACTCACAAAGCAAAAACACATATTTTTATAAGAGTGGGTACCTACCTGGACTCTCACCTGCTCTCTCTCTAAGCTATTGATTTTTGAAATATGGCAGATTTTTGCTTCTTTTGGGCGGTGTCCTCAATCCAGAGAGGATCAGAAGATGAGATGGTGACTCGAAAGCTTCATAATATGTAGGTATAAAGTATTAAGTAAATGTTCGCAAAAAAAATACCAATTTTAGAATCAAAATTTTGAAAAATTTTCAAAAGAACATAACTAAGCACCTATTGAAAAAATTGATTTTGTCATGTTTGGGGGGCGGGGGTGGGAGGAGGGACAATAACTCGGATTTTAGGCAGAGCAAAATTTTCATCGGCTAGGTTTTAAGCTTCAAAAATAAACATTTTGGATTAAAAAACAATCGTAATTGAAAATTGATTGATTTTGAGTCCCGAAAAACGATTTGTTTGCGATTTTCGATCTCATATTATGGGGGGACACATGTTCTAAACGCACAATCAATCAAATTTAGCTCCAAAAAAACCTTTTGAATCAAAAATCGATCATGATCGAATATCGATTAATCGAACCTGAAAAATCGATTTATTAGAGATTTTTCATCTAATGTGATCGAATGTATTCGAAATGAAAAAAAAAAACAAATTTCAGCTTCAAAAATAGATACATTTTTGGATCAAAAATCGATCATGTAGGAAAATCGATTAATCGAATCCGAAAATCGATTCACTTACGATTTTCAATCTCATTTGATCAAACATGTTCAAAATGAAAAAAACCAGTTTTAGCTTCGAACGTGCATTTTTGGATCAAAAATCGATCATGATGGAAAATCGATTAATCGAATCCGAAAATCGATTCACTTACAATTTTCAATCTCATTTGGTCAAACATGTTCAAAATTTTAAAAATCAGATTTAGCTTAAAAAAAAACTTTTTGGATCAAAAATCGATCACGATGGAAATTCTATTAATCGAACCTCAAAAATCGATTTATAAGCGATTTTTGATCTGATGTGATCTGGTATATTCAAAATGGAAGAACAAATTTCAGCTTCAAACGTGAATTTTTGGATCAAAAATTGATCATGATGGAAAATTGATTAATCGAATCCGAAAATCAATTTACTTACGATTTTCAATCTCATTTTGGTCAAACATGTTCAAAATTTAAAAAATCAGATTTGGCTTCAAAAAAAATTTTTTTGATCAAAAATCGATTAATCGAACCTCAAAAATCGCTGTACTAGAGATTTTTGATCTAATGTGATCGAATTGCATTCGAAATGGAAAAACAAATTGCAGCTTCAAACGTAAATTATTGGATCAAAGATCGATCATGATGGAAACTCGATTAATCGATTCCGAAAATCGATTCATTTGCGATTTTCAATCACATTTGGTCGAATATGTTCAAATGAAAAAAAATCAATTTTTGCTTTGAGGAACACTTTTGGATCAAAAATCGATCATGATCACAAATCGATCAATCGAATCTCAAAAATCGATGTATTTGCGATTTTCGATCTAGTATAAATTTTCGAGATGAAAAAATCAGTTGTAACTTCAATGAAGTTTCGAATCAACGATCGACCATGATCGAAAATCGATTAATCAAGCCTAAAATCGATTAATCAAACTTCAAAATCGATTTATTAGCGATTTTTGATCTGATGTGATCTGGTACATATTCAAAATAGAAGAACAAATTTCAGCTTCAAACGTAAATTTTTGGATCAAAAATCGATTAATCGAATTCGAAAATCGATTCATTTGCGATTTTCAATCTCATTGCGTCGAACATGTTCAAAATGAAAAAAAAATCAGTTTTAACCTCAAAAATAAACATTCGCATCAAAAATCGATCATGATCGAAAATCGAATAAATCTAATCCTAAAAATCGATTCATTTGCGATTTTCGATCTCGTATAATTAAACATTTTCGTAGATTAAAAAAATCAGTTTTAGCTTCAAAAATGAACTTTTGAATCAAAATCGACCATGATCGAAAATCGAATAATCAAACCTTGAAAATCGATTAATCGAACCTCAAAAATCGATTTGTTAGCGATTTTTTCTTGATCTGATATGATCGAATAAAATGAAAAAACAAATTTTAGCTTCAAAGATGAACTTTTGGATCAAAAATCGATCATGATGAAAAATTGATTAATCGGATCCGAAAATCGATTTGTTAGCGATTTTTTCTTGATCTGATATGATCGAATAAAATGGAAAAACAAATTTTAGCTTCAAAAATGAACTTTTGGATCAAAAATCGATCATGATGAAAAATTGATTAATCGAATCCGAAAATCGATTCACTTGCGATTTTTGATCTCGTATAATCAAACATTTTTGAAATGAAAAAATCAGTTTTAGCTTCAAAAATAAACTTTTGGATCAAAAATTGATCATGATCGAGAATTGATTGATCATATTCTTAATTATCATTTTTGTTCTGTATTGGTTCGTTTCATCTTCGACAAAATGTTATCTACGTTTTTCATTCTTCTCAAAAAGTCACCTTTTGAAAATTAATTTTTTGATTTTCAATTTCTTTCATGAGTGATTGATTTTTTCAAATTAGCTTCTGTTTTCGTTTGGAAAAAATGGACCAAAATTAGATAGGTACTTAGGTAGGTATACATTAATTTTTTTTCAAATATCTTTTATTTTTTTTTATTTCGATTTTAAGAAGTGATCGATCCTCACAAAGACGATCGGGGTTCGGGAGGCCCATTTTATGGCTCAAATTGTGGCAAATTATTATAGGTTAAGTTAAGGTACCAAAGAAAACAACAATTCTTTCCCCAAGAGCAATTTTTCAGGATGAAAATCTCAAATTTGTAAAATACAACTCGTATGTATTCTTTTATTTACAAAAAATTCATTACCTAACCCTCTATATTATTGCAGCAGGTCAACACCACACTGAAATCAAAACATTAATTTAATATTGTAGGTACCTACATGCATTTATACGCATAGGTATTCCTGCAGTTGGGCAGGTATACACACAATTGAAAACATCTCACGATATATACCAACAATAAACCAGAAAAAGGGGGAAAGTACAACTTCCTGACACGATATAATAATGTTAAACGTGTGCTGGGGCGGATTTACATGGCGACGATGGTAATTGAACAATTAAAATTAATTATAGACTGCAACGAGAGTCATTTAGTAAGAAATCGCGTCCAACTCGGTGCATTTTATAGCCTCTCGCTCGCAACTAAACGACTCGATGGTTTCGAAAAATACCATTAATAAACCATCGATCGCAAGTACATATGGTACAATTACATACAATACTCGGTAATAATTTATACATAAGCTTTGCGAGTACATTGGTCGTTTGAAAAGAGTAATTAAGTGTGCGAAACCGTATGTACTCGTCATTCTAGGTATTTAACATTTGCGATCGTTGGTATAAATGTATTATACGATTGTTGATTGTTTTAATGATTCTCGCGAATGAGGAATGAATCGAGCAATCGACGATTGTCTTTTCAATTCATTGGAACGATGAGTAGTCAAAAATATAGGCTCTTATTATCGCGAATTTTCAAATACACCAATACGATTCGTCTTAAATATGTGCAAACGTATACGTAATAATGCATCATAATAGTTTTTTTTTTCGCTGTATCACAACTTCGGGCTATGATAAGATCGATGAACCCTTTGAATAGAAGAATCCACGACATACGTAAGTACGAGTAAGTGAGTAAATCCGCATCAAGGCGAAGAAAAAACCGTTAAATACAAAATCTTCTCATCATAGTCTTGGACTCGAACAGCGTAAATTTTTTATCAACTTATCGGCTTATTAAAGCTGAACATGGTATTAAAACGTCACCAGCACTCATTAATTACTCATTTCATTATCAGCCAGTGTTACTGATAACAGCGGATTTTTTCTAATAAAACTAGGTAATATAGGTGTATACGGAAATGAATATCTGCGACCTGCGTTTACGTTTAGGCTGTTCAGAGTTTATTACTCCATAAATGTAGCCTAATACGAGTAAGTAGTGCACCGCATATTCGACAACTGCGATGAGAAAAACGCCAGTTAGAGTAAATATTTAGTTTAACGGTAGAAGGGGGCGAGGGGGGAAGGTAACGAACTGATACTTTGAACCATACCTGGATATGTTTTATGGGGGAATTGCCTATTGTTGCGATGAATTCGTATTGAAAATATGGTTAGGTACACGATACCTTATACCTACAAATAAAAGGGTCCAAAGTTTTCAAAGTGGAAAAATTAAATGCTTTGTTGCATGGCAAAGGATGAGCAGGTTGCTTCAACCTGACTTTGTATTGTTCACGACTTAAGAATAAACACGTGTGACTCATTTTCGACTCTATTGTTGGAAAAGTGCTCGCAAATTGTCACATTTTGTAATTTTTTTTTCGAAAAAATATGAGTCAGGTAGGTATATCTTCCTGCATTTAAAAAAAGGTGTAGGTACGTTTGAAGAGCACTTGAGCAAATCCTTCATATTTTTTGGTAGGTATACTGATGTAAAATTCCAATAATTTTAATATCTAAAACATTTTTGAGGGGTTATTGTCGATATCAATTTGACCAATTTTTTGATCTTGAGAAAATCCAATTAGGTAAGATGTTCCAAAAAATTTCAGCAACTTTAATTAAAAATTATTGAGGATCTTAAGAATTTCAAATTTTCCAAAATAGTTCAAAAATTGCATAAATTGATGAAAAAATCACCAAATATAATTTGCGGACCGAATTTTTTCAAAAAAGTTCCTCAAAATTTATTTCAATCACGAACAAATTTTTTAAGCCACTTTCGACATGAATGAGAAAATTAATAGGTAGGCAAAGGTCTACTTTTGAGGACAATTTCTTTAAAAAGGGTTTCAAAGAAATATCCTCAAATCTCAAAAAACTACCTAACCTACCTACTTTCAACATGAGTGAGAAAATTAGTATTTTTTAATTCAAACCTGGCAACATGTTTTGAGGACTACTTTCGATATGAGCGAGAAAAAGACAAAGTGTACTTTGATGTACCTACCAAATTTTTCAAAAAAAAGTAACCCATTTTTTCAATGCAAATTGCAATGTAAAGAAAGTTTTAAAATTACAAAAAAATAATTCGTTATTTTAATAAAATGATAAACAATAAACATAGATAATTTGTTCTGACAGGGCCCCAACTCAATTTATCAAAGGCAAAAACTGTCGAAAATGTTGAAAAAAAAATCTTCCAAAATTGTCAAAAAAAAAATGAATTTTCTTCCATTTTTCTCCAATTCTTCGGCTATACTTCCCCCAAATTCATCCTCAAGTCTGTTTCATGTATACACAAACTTTCGGATAATCACCCAACAACCCCCCCCCCCCCCAGTACAAATTGGCAAGAAATCACAAAGTTAAACAAAACGTATATTTTTCTAATCTTGAGGACAATTATCACAATTTTGAATTTTTTTGATGATTGTAGTCACTTTTTGAAAGTAATTTTTGCAAAACTTTTTTATTTTTTCAATTTTTTTTCAATTTGCAAAATTCCTCCCTCACGCATTTGGGAAGCTCCTGGCACCCCATTTAAAGTTTGTTTTTATTTTTCTTAACCCCTGAAAATTTTATTCTCCCCTCCTCCCTTTACCATGAAATTAAGTTATCTCGGGGTGTCCTTCTACAGATTCTCAAAAAATGAGAAAAAATCAAATTCTTGAATTTAGTGGGTACATTTTCATCAGAAAATCACCATCCATTTGTTTTGATCTCCCTCTTATGTGGTAGAAGGTGCAGCTTGAGTCCCGGCTCAAAGGGTCAGAGAAACCAAAAACGTTTAAATTTTCATGTTTTCACTTTCTGATCGTTGGATTTGAATAATTTCCATCGGAAAAGCACCTGCATTTAATAGTTTTCACTTCCGTTCCCTCGTGGATACTTGAACGAAAAAGTAAAACTAGGCTCCCTAAGTTTCTAGAAGCAATTAATAATGTTGGATTATCTAGAAAAATTCTGAAAATCAAAAAAATTACAGATTTTTATTTTTTTAAAATTGTTTGCAAACTTTGGGGTGGCTTTTTTTTTGGAAATGAAAATGTAAATTTTTGAATTATTAATTTTTATAGACTGAAGGAAAATCAAAAAATAGGGGTCGATGTTTTTCTAATGAAATCTCACAACTTTATATGTGTAGGATTGGAAAGCAAAGAAAGCAAAACTTCAAAACAGGCTTTTGCCCTAGCTTGGCTTGAGTCTGTTGTGTTCTTCTTTCAAATTGAACTTTGAAAAAATCCATTATTTAAATTTTTTCAATGTTTAAACCAAACAAAATAAAAAACATTGTTTTTTTAATTTTATTCTCAAAACAAGCTATGGCCCTCACTTCGTTCAGGTCTGTTTCCCTGTTTGCTTTTCATTTTCAAAATTGAAATTTTTAAAAATTCAACATACAAATTTGAAAATTTTGGAGCTAAAAAATGAGCAAATTTTTAAAAAACACATCGTTTTCCACCTCTTGCTGAAATACGAATTTTTGAACGCTCGTCATTTTATTCGACAAAGTTGGTATTTTTTTTCTCATACCGTACCGATCGAAAATTTTTCAGTCATCCTCCCCTGTCCCTTCCCGAAAAACCTCTATAGTTTTGTTTTTGTCAGTTTGACTTATTTTTATTGTGAAATTGAGTAAAAAACAAAATCAAAAATCAATTGTTCAAAGCACAACTAGTGAACTAGCATTCAACTACCTATTATATCCAAACCTAAGAAAAAATAAGATGAGAAAGATTCTGAAGGGGAGGGAAGAATAAAATGTTGAGGCCCCATTCAGCCCCCGACCGACCCAGCCCACGTCTGAATGAAACTTAACTCAACTTCAACCCTTTGAACCTTTTTGGTGCATCTTTAAAATTTAATGTTTACAAGTAGGTAGGTATCAATTCGAGGTTCACTTTTTACGATCAGATTGGTCTACCCCAAGCTCGTTGAGTAAATTTGATATGGACGAGGGGGTGGGGAGGGCGGGTAAACAACGTTTAAATTTTCTCGATAAATATGTATACATTTTGCAGCTTGTATTCTGTTAATTTCAGATAATTTACAACTCTGTATATGAGTCTTACATTTTCACAAATTTAAAAAAATCTTATTGGAAGACTGAATACGTTTCAGTTGACATGACATGCCAAGTCCAAAGTACATCGTATCATTGTAAACTGTTGACTACCTAATTTACTTATTATTTTCTAAAGTGACTAAACTTTGACCAATAGTTGGTATCCCTTTCAATGAGCTGATTTTTTCGATCTTATTGTCCCAAATTTGCATAAATTACCCACCGAGTAGGTATTTATATTATTTTTATTTTTATTTTCATCTTATACTAATATGAGTCAGTACATATTTAATGATGCTGTGTCGTCGTCACCGCACATCTTTCATTATTTCCCGTCTTCAACACATATCTAAAGATATCTTTACCACAAAAGTGTGGTTTTGAAACACAATAGCGACGATACCTAAATAGATATAAAGCTTGCTATTGTTATCGTATCTGTATCATTTACATGTTATTTAAACTATCTTCTCACGTAGGTATACTTGACAAGAAAAAAATACGTAATCTTTTCAACTTCAGTATTGATGATACTAATACATAATATGATTCATTTTGCTTCCAGTTTTGAGTAAATTTGAAGAAAAAAAAATGTCCGTTACCAGAGTTACCTATACCTATCCAATAGCCAAACCACGAGTACAATTTATATAAGCTATCTCGTTGCGGATCTTGATTAATATTTAGTGGGCCTGGCCTATTGGTATCGATTCAATTCCTCGAGTAATAGTTGCTCGTGATAAGGAATAATTAACGTTAGATAAATTAAATTACAGATACACTGAGTGATGATCGTTGTACTTATTTCTCGGTTAACGAAAGGAAAAGTACACTTGGAATTTGGATGAGGAAGACATTATGATAACAGAATTTCACATTTTTATGGAAAATATGCCTCATACCTATAAAACGTACATTGGAGTGCTCGATGAAACCTTGAAGATTTACTACAATTTACGTACCTATAGTAGTACTTACTACTTGAAACTTGCGTACTATACGAAGAGGCAAATAACCCCGCTGGTTTTACTATACACAACAATGATAGGAACCGAACCTACCGAAAAGATATTCATTTGTATTGTATTTAAAAAGATTATAATAAGTACCTAGTTTGTGATACCTATACGTATTTCTTTGATCAGCGATCAATCAGTCATCATGTAAAACGTTCTCGCTACAAACGATTCCGAAAATACTTACCAGCTAAAAAGGATTAATTCCAGTACTCGGTACGCAAACTATTACCTCTATTATTGAACTTCGATCATTATTATATTATCATCTGCTTAACACGATAAAATAATCCGATTGAAAACTCGTCGAAAATCTCCATGGGATTGGAGTTGGGACGCGATTAAACGCCCTCATCGATGATTACGTTTGGGTAGGTACCTATACATAAATGTATATTGCAAGTAATGTGACCGAAATGTTCGAGTACCCGATTTCGTCGAATTAATTAATAATTTACTGACCAGAAAATACGAAAATAAATCAATTTTTGCCATCTTTTATCTGCATTTTTCACACATTTTTAGTGACGGTGCAGGAGTAATTAACGAGTTAAAATGTTGTACTGCACTTGCTTTATGTTAAATATCAATTAGAGTTACGTAGATATAAAGAAAGATATCTGTATGCGGTTGTGATGTACATTGTAATTATTCATTAACCCAGTATTTGCACTTGTTTTATCTTATCGACTATTCACGCCTCTTTGGCTCTTTGTAAATACACTCGACAAAGAAACGTTGGCAAATTTCGAATTTTGCAAGTAATACATACTTAGAATTCGTAACGGTTATTCGCACAGTCGTTTAGTCGCCTTTATTTTTGATAATATGTACGTATGTAGGTACCTATTTGCCTATTTTGTAGGAGATATAGGCGGACTGGACCAATAAAAAGATACTTATGAATGGAGGAAAAAGTGCATCAGATGTCATGTCAACATCAATCAGCCAATTACTGAAATCTTTTCAATTGTTGACTAATTTACTTCTATTCTATGAACATAGAAAAGATAGGTACGATGTACTTGAAGATGATTTGTGCAATATGCAACGTTCACATGCGCATTATATAGGCCTGTAAACGAGACGAATAATTGCATTAAATTTGTGTATTATGCATCTCGTCTCTCGTCACGATGTTAACAACCCTCGTACTCTTCCTCATCCTCATCTTGGTGGAGGAATCGTTGCGTACCAACAGTTGACTCGCTCATACTATAAGTGTAGTAGCGAATCTAATTAAAATTAATATACGTTAACCTTTTCTTACAGAGCTGGGCAATTATTTCTGCATCGTTTGCCAAGATTAAATTAAATGTGCGAGAATTACTCGAATAAGTAAATCCATTTCAATTAAAACAACCAGTACTACGGTAATTAAATGTAGGAGAGACGTAGTAGGTACATATACCGTAGATTCCAAAGTTTATCAAATGTTTTTCTCAGACTGTCCGAAAATGTGGAAGGATACGTAAAGATAGGTAATGCTTGTAAGAGGTAGGTAGGTGCAAGTTTTCCAGAAAAATGTTGTCTGGACTTCATCTAATAATGTGGAGTAAAAAATCAGAATAAAATACAATGAAAAACTGCGGCGAAGAAGGAGAGCGAAGGTGAATAAATTTTCCCAGGAAGCCACATAATACCTACGTAAATTATCATAATTTGTGAGAAGTGTCATAACGTCTAGTGTCAAGTTAAACGAATCGTGTCGACGATTGCCTTGGCATTGATTTTTTTTGGGAGCAGGGAAAATATTTTCGCGCAGTAGGTAGGTACCTATAATAACTTTATTAAATTTGAAATACGTTGGCAATTATTACGTAACAACCGTAATAAATTTATTCAGTGGACGGGAGGAGTGGGAGAGGAGCACACCTTGAACGCAATTTACTTCCGAGAAACAAAAATCCAATTTGAGATTTGTATAGAGAAAATTTGAAATTCTTTTTAAGGGCTAAAATGACCTACCTAATTGTAATTCACACAACATCTTGACCAAAATTGCAGGTTTTAAAAATTTGATTTTTTTTCTCTTCATTTTTTCAGGAATTCAATTGATCAAAAATTTATTTTAAAATTTGTTGCCTCCTGAAACGTCGTGATATTAACCTTCTGAAACGGTTGAAAGTGTGCCCAATAAGCAGTATCAAAGTTATATGAGCTAAAGTTAATTTTGGGTCCTTCCATGGACAATTTAAAATTTTTGGAGAGAATTAAAAATTTACACGAAGCTGCAAAATGGTCTAAAACTAGTATAGCTTTCGAAATTGAGAGGGTAAATTGAAGTAAGTAACTATCCACACTGGTTCGCCTTTTTTTTTAAATTGTAGGTATGAAAAAGTTGAGAAATTTCCATAAAAACGGTTTTTCATTTGAATGTTTTAAATTTTCAAAAATTTGCCAATAAGTAATTCAAAAATGAACATTATCTGGCAAAATTTTGATTACGAAGGATCCAAGGTATAGCTTGATTTCATTCAAAATGGAATTGGTTTCCAGTTCAAATTTAGTTGCTAAAGTGCATTTTTCGATTTTTGATGAATTTTTGAAAATCAACAGCTTAAAAATGGAGAAAAAAATCAAAATTTTACCAAATAGACTTAGAAAGGTGAAATTTGGAACATAGCCTATTTTTGACCTCTCGAATCAATTGCATACAATTTCCAACCGTTTTGAGCAGTTCGAGAGCTTCCTATCTAGATTTTTGAAAGTTGAAATATTACAAAATTTTACCCAGTAAATTTGGGACGCTAAAACTTCCTACAGACCATAATTCAACATGCTGAGTTGATTGGAGCTGATTTCAAGCCGTTCTAAAGCCTGGTGCCATATTTTAAAAATTCCAGATTCTCAAAAATTTCCATAAAAACTGTCCAAGTTTGACGAAATAATCTCAAAATCAGTTTATGCCATATTTTTGATATGCTGAGTTGACTGAAAATGGTTTCAAGCCATTTTGAAGCCTCCAGAAATTTTTTTGGAAATTCCAATTTTTGGAAAAAAAAAGAAACTAAAATCTACTAAACCAACTTTTTTATGAATAAACGCGATTGGGGCTTGTTGAACATTTTCTTGAACGATTACATACTATTTTTCCGAAATCGGTCTCGACCAGTTCAAAATTGTGTTTTTCTCCAGCAATTTCATCATTGCGAAGTTCTTTAATTTGAAAATTCAGCTTAATGCCCTATTTTCAACATGCCAAGCCAACTTGAGATTGTTTTAAGCCGTTTTGGGACCTCCGTCAAATTACTGGAATTCCATGTTTCCAAAAAAATCCTAAAATTTGTCCAAATTAACTTTTATAGCATAAAATCTGTTTCTGCCGGATCAGAAAAAAAAGAAATGTACAATTTTTAAATTTCTGAAAAAATAGGTACATGGTTCTGAACCGGTTGAAACCAGTTTCAGAAAAATTCGTGTGCGATTAGTCAAGTAGGTTAAATGCCATTTTTTGAAAATCTGGAGTTTTCAAAGAAGTGCTGGAGATTCCAGAACTGCTTGACACAAGTTTTTGATCGACTCAGCATGTTTGAAATTAGGATAAACAGAAAATTTTAGCTTTCCAACTTCATTGGGTAAAATTTTATGGAAATTTCAATTTCAAAAAATCTGCAGGAGGCTGCAGGATGGTTCCAAGTGGGCCCTCAATGAGCACCAATCGCACTTGTTCGTGTTAAAGTTAATCAGTTATTGGACAATTTTTTGGAATTTTTTGAAAATTTGGAATTTCCAAAAAGTTGCTGGAGCCTCCAGAACTGCTTGTAACTATCCTCAATCAACTTTTCGTGTTGAAACTAGAATATAAAATAAATGTTTTGGTTTTCAACTGCACCAAATAAATTAATTGTGATAATTTCAACTTTCAAAAATGTGCTGGAGGCTCCAGAACTATTCAATAAACCCGGTTAGAACCCTTTTCCAAATTGATTAGAGAGGTCGAAAATAAGACACATAGGTACCAAATTTCAGCTTTTTTGGTAAATTTGGAGAAATTTCGTTTTTCCCAATTTTTTGAAGCAAATTTGATTTTTATAAAAATTTATCAAACATCAAAAAATGCACTTTAGCTGCTAATTCATACAAATTTGAGGAAATTTCGGCTCCAAAAATCTGCCAGAGGCTTCAGGATTACCCCAAATGGTTCGAAAATCATCTCTAACGAGTGACGAACATTCATTGCAGCTTTTCTACTTCATTAATAATAATAACACCTGTCAAAAATCTGCTGTCTCCGGAACTATACTCAAAACAGTTTCCAGATTCGAGTGGTTGAAAATAATGCCAACGTACATATAAAATTTCAACATCCCGATTCTATTTGGCTTTTGATTTGGTTACCGAAGTACATTTTGTTGTTTTTTTTTTTGAATTTTCAACTCAGATTTAATTTTCAAATATTCACCAAAAATCTAAAAATGAACTTCAGCTCCTGAAATTTCGGCTGGTGATATTTTTTTTCATGTTCTTTTGATTCAGTTTTGTACGCTTTAAAAAAAATCTGCTGGTTGGGAATCTGAAAATTTTCATTGATCAAAGTTTAAAATTTCTTTCCTCTTTCAAGTCTGAAGATCAAGATATTGATTCTCAAAAATTTTCTTGTTTTTTTCTATGTCCTTTCTCCCTTCCCCTCTCCCACCCGTCCTTTTTCGAATTTTTCTGAGTTTTTTGCCAGGGTAACATCGTCTTACAAATAGTTCTGCTCACTCCTCTGCTCCTTTTGATTATAAATCTATTTGTATAGAATCATGAAGATGAAAGTTGTCAATGCTGTGCCTAAGCCAGAAAACCAAAAGCTACCTGTTTTGTTTTATAGGATCACTTTGAATTTGGAATGACATTACATTAAAAATAGGACACCCCTCACTTGTCACTTGTGCATAAAGTAGGTAGTCGAGGTGCACAGATGAGTAAAAATAACGGTATTGTAAAGAAGGAAACACGTGTAGCATAGCATACGAGTGTGTAACTGTGTACCTTATACATACCTACCTACCTACCTAAACGTACGAGTAATTAAATCGATATTTGACTATTGTCTTTTCAGTTCGCTGCTACATATTTCCAACTAGGTAGGTATTTAAAACGAGCGACGAATTGTTTTCTCTATTTTTTTTCTGTTTTGTTTCTCACCTCGAGTTGGAACTTGTTGAAAGATAAGAAAGGGTGGTTCGTGGCTCGTGTCATGTCGCGTTTAGAAGATCAAAGATGGCACTCCCGAGTATGGTTCAAAGTGTAATGAACGTTAACGAAAGGTCACAGGTCAGTAAATACAGCCTATGGGTAACGATTGGTATTCTGTTCTTCTGACGAGTTGTTGATTGGAAATATTGTTCTCTTGTCTCTTGTACAGTGTTATAATAACGTATACAAAAATACATAAGCTACCAAGATACACGTATATCTTTTTTTCAGGAGGTTCGTACGTTAATAATGACGTAGGGAGGTAGGTAATTAAACCGAAACTCGTGTCAAGTGTATAGTTCGAAGAAATGGTGCATATTTTTTAGGGGGACTTTTAATTTGAGATTTAAATAAGCTACATTGTATGTATGACGTCGTATAAATTTAGATTTTGACGAATGCACCTGAAGTGGGGAAATTTAACCTATACGTACGCGAATGAGTCATGAGCATACAGAGATGCATCTATGAAAAAAAATGACAATTTACACAGATTAGTCAGCTTCCGTGTAATTAAGCCAAGCCACCACGGTGTGAATGAAAATTATCAGAAGAACGTAGGACGATGACTCGTAATCAAATTCATGATGAGAAATTGCCTTTAACGGTCGTTTGACTGGACGGTTTACGTAGGTAGGTACCTGATTGTTTTCATAGAATATTACGTGCGAAATTTCGTCAGAACTTTCATTTGAATCTATCATAATTTATTTTTCACGAAGTTGAAATTTTCGGAATAGATTTTGAAAATAACGGTTTTTTTATTTTATGAAATTTTGCGAGGGAAGAGAAGGTAGGTGTTTTTTTGTACGAATGGGTACAGCGGTGTGAATTCGAGAGTTTTTTTTGGAAAGTAGGCCAGGGTCAAAAGTCTTCTTCATGAACTTTACAAAACATTGAGTAATATTATGAAAAGTCAAATTTTCTTTTTTGATTAGGTCCTACCTAGGCCTATTTATTACGACTTGGTTTAATTTTCAAAATTTTCAAACTACGAAGGATTTCTCAATTCACGGCCCAATCTAAAAATTCTCCTTTTAAAAACGGTAACAAATATGCGAAAAATTTATGCAAATTTTGAAAAAGTATTGAACCTACAAACGTTTATTTTCCTATTTTTGAATTTCGAATTTCAAGCATTAGCTCGACAATGGCCGAATAAGTAAGTTTTTGGGATGATCGAGTTTTCTGATCATTGACTTTTTTAGAAGAGATATGAAAATATTCGAATTTTCGAAGAGAACTAGAAAACATTGAAAAAGTTGATGAAAAATTACAAAGGTTGATTGAGGAAATAAAAAAAAGAGACCTTTTTGACATGAACAGAAAACAGGAATTTTTATGGAAATGTAGACAGAAAATAGGCCTTTTTGACAATTTTGGCAAAAAACGGAACTTTCTGACAATTTAGTAGAAAACATGACCATTTGTGAAAATATGTATTGGAATTTCTTGACAATTTTGACAAAAAAAAGTGGGACTTTTTGACATTTTTGGGGAAAGTTAAGACTCTTTGATAATTATGGAAAAAGTTGTAATTTTTGACATTTTTGTGAAAAATAGGTCAATTTTTGGCAATTTGAAAGAAAAAAAGTTCTTTTTGACACACACAGAAAACAGGATTCTCCAGGGAATATTATGCTTATAAGAGCCCAAGAGGACTTTTTGACAATTTTATTAGAATAAACATGACCTTTTTTGACCATATTAGGACTCCTTGATGCATATTTTGACAAAAAGTAGGACTTTTTTATATTTCTGAGGAAAGTTAGGACTCTTTGATAATTTTGGCCAAAATTGTACTTTTCAACTTTTTTCGACAATTTTGTGAAAAATGGGACAATTTTTGGCAATTTTTCTGAAAAGAGATCTTTTTTGACATACACAGAAAACGGGACTTTTTATGGGATTTTGGCTTATATGTGGACTTTTTTGACAATTTTAGTAGAAAACATTACCATTTTTGACAGTATCGGGACTTTTTGACAATTTTGACAAAAAGTGGGATTTTGTGATATTTTTGGAAAAAATTACGACTTTTTGACATTTTTTGACAATTTTGTCAAAAATAGGTAAATTTTTTGGCAATTCTACCGAAAAAAGATTTTTTTAACATAGGTACACAGAAAACAGAACTTTTTATGGAATTTTAGGCTGATAAGAGGACTAATTTTAGTAGAAAACATGACTATTTTTGACAATATTGGAACTTCTGGACAATTTTGACAAATAGTGGGACTTTTTGTTATTTTTGGAAAAATGAGGACTTTTTGATAATTTTGGCAAAAAGTTGTACTTTTTGACATTTTTGCGAAAAACAGAACTTTTTTTGTCTGACAAAAAAATGAATTTCTAATAATTTTAACTTCTTGGCAATTCAACAAAAAATTTTTTTAGGAATTTTTGGCACAACATTGGACTTGTTTTGAAAATTTAGGTTGTTAAAATAACTGGACTTCCATTTGGAAATTTAGGGAAAATAGGACATTTGAGACAGTCGGCGTAAAAATGAATACTTTTTGAATGTTTAGGCAAAAAATGAGACTTTCCGGCGATTTTGACTGAAAAACAAAATTTCATTTCTGACCCTTCCAGAGAAATTTGAAATTTCTGAAGAAAATTAAAAAATCGCAAGAGGCTTTAGAATGGCCCAAAAACTAAAAATTGTTGATGTTTGCTGTTTGGGAGTTGAATTGAGAAAATCATCCACATTGCAGTTCACTTTGGTCAAAAAATCTTACGTTTTCATGAAAAAGTTCAAAAATCACCTTCACAACAACTTTTTTTTTCAAAAATTTGCCAAAAACCCAAAAAATTAACTTTAAAACTTGAAATTTTGGTTACTTACGGAAGTTTTGGAGCATTAGTTTCGTTCGAATCGAAGGGCCTAAGTTTAAAAAAATTCCTTCGATAGTTGAAAAATTTACGGATCAAAAATCCTTCAAAATCGAAAAAAATGAAATAAAATTGATAACTTTTCATTGATAATATCTTGCAAAGAGACTATTTAAATTTGTTTGAAAAAAAAATCCAGGATGCAAAATTTTCTAGAATATTTTTACAACTGTGAACTTTTTGTAATAGGATTTGCAAAATCAAAGGAGAGTGAGGGGGAGGGGGTACAGAACCCCAACATTTTCGTCAAAAGATAAAAAAATGTCTCCAACGTTTCCTCCCTATTGATGAAAATTGAAAAAATCTTATTACGTAAATGGTTTATCAAGTTTTCGGGAGCGCTGAAATACGAATATCGATTTATTTTTTTGGATTTAGTTTCCCCAACGTCTCACCAACCCCCCCTCCCACCCACCAACAAACAATTTCTTGAAAATTTTACAATCGTGAAGATGAATAAGATATCTCAATTTTTCCATATTTTAGAGTAAGATAAGAATTAGGTAAATTCAAAATAAAAATGTTCAAGAAATGAAAAAATTCTTCAACTTTCCCACTTTGCTTTTTCACCTGTTTATGCAATTTTTTGGCTATTTCGGAGAATTCAAACTTTCTGTAAGGACCGTTAATTATTCGATTGGACCCGTGGAAAAAGTTCATAAATTTATAATTTTTTTCACCAGTTGAAAACTTTTTATAAGTGCAAAAAAATTTGCAATAAAATCAAGTTTTGAAGAGAAAAAGTGGGAAGGAATTCAAGTCGATAAAATAAATTGCAAAAATTTCAGTGATTAAAAATTTAGAACACTAGGTAGGTATATAATAATTAATGTACCTACTTACCTATTTGTTTCTTCATTTCTGTACAATTAAAATTCTGGAGTTGAGCCTACTTCATTGCTCCACTTCCCCAAATCTTTATTCGAGTTTTGTTCTCTTGAGAGTAAAAAAAAAAAAATGGTAGAAAAAATTTCAGAATTTTATCAACACTGCATGAAAATTCAAAATTGCTCAAATTTCACCCCCTCTTCCCCTCACTCATCACTTTTTCGTAACGTTCTCAAAACTCTATTGTTGTTGTTGTTTTTTTTGGACCAACATAAATTTACTCGTAGTTCCTTCTTACTCACTAAACACTGGAAAAATATCCATAAATAAAATTCTACAAATAAATACCCGTTACACTTCACATTCAACTCGATAAAAAACAAATTCGGAAATTTTTTTTAAAAGTTTATTTTATGAAAAACAAAAACAAAGCATCAGTAGTATTTCTCGTAATCAGTGAAAACACAGATTCGATATGGTGGAAATTAGAAAAATGAGTTTAAAAAAAAAATACACATCCTTTAAAAATAAAATTACATACGCGTAATGTTTCGTTAAAACACGATTGAAAAATCATTACTATCTCTGTACAACACGAACCGATTAAAACACCTCTTAAAAATTAATAAAACATACGAAAACGTCCACCGAATTTAAAAATTTGTAAAAATAAAACCTTCAATCATAAAAATCGTTATCACCGATGGTAGATCTCGTATTACGCAAACGAAAAAATGAAAAAGAGAACTTATATATTTTATCTCGTAAAAGCCACACCTTCGAATGGACGAAAAAAAAGCTCACTACTAAAAAACAGGGGGGGGAGGAAAAAATATGGCAATTATTTACAATACGCATAGAAATTAAAAATCCAAATATTTTACATATTTTACAGTACAACGTATCACCAGGGAGGAAAAAAAATAATACCTAGTTCCAAGTAAAAAATAGTAAATTTTGTTTTGCTTTTTTCCTGTCGTCAATCATCATCGTAAAAAAACCGTTCAAAAACCGAACAGTAGTTAAAAAATTTACTTCGCAACAAAAACACCACAATACGTCGATATTTTAGCTTTTTCAAAAAAAAAAATCGAAACTAGTTCGAATTACAGGCTAATTGACGATAACGTATTATAAGCGAATTCGTTCGTTCGTTCACTTCGTTGTTGATCGCGACAAGAAAAATAATCAAAATTTACTATACTACTAAATCGGGGTAACAAAAAAGAGGAGAGAAAAAAAAATACGTCACACTACAAAAAAAGAAGAGAAAAAATATCGTATCGACACGAACACACGTTAAATAAAACAACAAAGTATAATAATAATACGAGAGCAAAAAGATACAGGGATAAAGAAGAAAAAATACTCTACACAAAAAAATATAAACAGTAAATCTACAAGAGAAAAATTTGGTATATAGAAAGAGAAAAAAAATCGTAATATAAGCGCCACGTTGATAAACAATGGACAGAAGGAGGGGTGGGGGGGGGGAGAAAAACAAAAAAAGAAAAAAACTAGAATCCAATGTACAAACTTTGAGTTTACCCTCAGTTTAGTTTTAAAGCTTTGCAATATAATGTGCATCGTTTACTGAAAACATTAATATAGTAGTAACTTATCGAATATGAGAGAATAGATTCAATTTACCGCGACATTCCTTCTGAGATCGAGCTTTGGAGAAAACGTTCCAAAATCGTAGCGTTTCGTCACCGGCTCCGGTAACGATCGATTCGCCATCGGGTGACATGGCTAAATACAGGACACGATACGAATGTCCGGTTAATTTGGCTACTTGGGTTAACGTCGGATACTTCCAGACCAAAATCTGATTTTGAGAATAGCCATGAGTGCTGACTAATTCGGACGAGTGTTTGGACCAAGCTAAATTGCAAACTTGCGATCCCGTATCGACGCACTGCATCGCTTGACCGGTCAATGTGTTCCAAAATCTGATACAACGATCAGCTGTACCACCGCCGCTGGCGAGTAAACCGTGTTGATGAGGTGACCAAGCGATGGCTTTGACAGCAGCTAGATGATCGGTGTAGGTTTGGATTGGAGTAGTGGAACTCAGATTCCATACGTAGAGTCGGTTATCGTTACCGCCGGAGGCTAGATATTGGTTATCTGGTGACCATTTCAGACCGCATACTTCTTGTCGATGTCCGGCTAGTTTTTTATCGCTGCTATTGGGCGGTGATCGGATATCTCTTTGTAGGATCATTCGGTCTCGGCTACCGCTCGATAGGCTTTCGCCGTTCCAAGCTAAAGCTCCGACTCGAGCACTGTGTCCGGTCAGTTTACAGACTAGCTTCGATACTGCTACGTCCCATATTTGAACGTATCCGTGATGCGTTCCGACGGCTACGTAGTTGCCTCGATCGTTCCATGCGACCGATGTTACGGTATTGTTATCGTTGAGGAAATCGCATAATCTAGTAACTTGGCTGGTGCATGCGGACCATAAATACACCGAGTTACCTAACCCAACTGCGAGTACGTTTTGCGATGACCAGTCGACTAGATTCAGGTAGAAATCGTCTTGTAATTCGGGTGCGTCTAGGACTTTGAAAGGTATACGAGATATTTTCCTGGTCGCTTTTCTCGGCGATCTTAGTAACTTCTGGCTTTTAGGACTAACCGGAGATAACGAGTACGGCGACGTTGATTCGATATTCTCTAAGAAATCCGTCTTACGGCGATAATGGAATAAATTTTTCTGCGTCTGTAGTCCGTCGTTTTTACGCTCGTCGCAATGGTTTTTCGCAATTCCGTCGAACGAAGCGCCCAAAAGCTCGTTTTGCAGCAGATAGTTGTAAGCTAAAGCGTCTCTGTTTCCGTCGCCCGATACGCTTTCCTTTTTCTTGCTACTCGTACCCGGTATATTGCTTTCGTTTATCATGCTAAACCGAGTTTGCCAATTTTCAAAATCACGTTTTGGTATGAATCGATCTGCGACGTTTTCCGATTTCGGCGAGAATTTGTTCTCGTTACCGAGCAAGGTGAACATATCGTTTTCTTTGCCAGCCGCCGCGTTTTTATCGTGGAATTTGAATTCGGGTTCTTTGACGGTGTAACGGCCGTTGTTGTTTTCCAAATCTTCGTAATAGTATTCGCTACCACCACCGACGGGGAAGCTTTTCGAATAACAGTCTTCGGATTCCATTTTAACGTCGCCACCGTCTTGGCCTGCAGTTGCTGAGGCGAGAGCGTCTTTCGTCGACGAGGGCAATACTACGTATTGAGGGCAGTTTTTCTGCTGCCATAACAGCCTTTGTATATATAAACTGTCTACTGATAATTCTTCATCCATTGTTTGATTTCTGTAATGCATAAATACAAACACGTATACGAATTAGTGGACGGTTTCGGTGAAAAATTCATTTTAAAAAATATATTAAAATATATATACTTTGAAGAATTAAATTTCTTTATTTTATACGGTATTATTTTTAGAACAAGAATAGACTTTAGACAACACCCGACGAATCACTTGTAAAATTTCTTATCAGTACAATGAAAAATTTATAAAATAGTAAATACCGAAAAATTGGATAAAAATGACTATTCTACACTGGAAAATATTTTCAGGATAAAAATTACGCAGTGAAATGAATGAATTTGGAAACTTACAAAGAAATATTTTACATTGTTCAGATTCTGAGAAAAAAAAATGTCAAGTGGACTGACACATATTTCTCAATTTCAATTTTTATTCGAAATATAACAGTAAGGCGAGTAAAAATTATGAAAACATACGCATCGAATCGGGAAAATATTTTATTTAATTATTAAATAAATTAAACACGGAGAATTTTTACAGTTAGAATAAAAAATATTAAAACTTACCTATGAAATGTAAAACTTGGAGAAATACACCCGTAGCGAATGAATTGTACCACAATTTTCAACACACAGAATTAATATTTTTATCACAATTAAACGGTAAGGAATTTCAAATAATCGTTGTAATTTGCAACTATACTAAAAATTCACAATTTTTACGAATTATCAATAAATAATACACTTTTTATTCGAACTTCTATCCATTTTTGTGACGCAAACAAGAATGAAAAAAAATTATAATAAACAAAAATCGTTTTCTTCGTTTTTATGACTTTCCCCTCTCCGCCCCACTTCACCCGTAATTTCCGAAGCACAGACGAAAACGACGAGAACGCTCGGAACGTTGCGTAACGGTTACAAAGGATAGGTATCTGAACTGAACGTTACCTATTTACTCGTTTTTCAAATTTTTTTCCAACGGAAAATAAATAATAATTATCTTTTTCTTGCATATTTTTCATTTTCGAGTTTTTTTTTTCATATTTTTGTAATTTAATAATGAAATTAAATTTATGAAATGATCGTTGAGATGAGATCCTATAATATGTATATCATGAAAGTTATCGATGAAATTAATTCAAGGTCCGGTCACCGGTCTCCGGTCTCTGATACTCTGATCCTCAGTCCTCCATTCCTCCAATTAAAAGAATTAATTAGTTTTCAGAATATTTGCTTTGCTTGATCCGAAATCTGTAATAATTTATGATCTAAGGTTATAATTATGAAAGTTCAAAGTTCTTTTTTCAACTTTCTCAGTGTTGTAAAATCGAATAATTACTTAATAAACCGAAGTTGACCAATGTACCTAAATCCTGAAGGAGGAAACTTGAAACTGAAAGCTCAATACTGTTCTTTCACTTTGTGAATTCCATTAAATTCAGAAAACTGAAAAGTTCATTTAAATCGATTTAATTAAACTAAAGTTATGAATCAAGTTCAAAGCTTTTGGAATTGCGATGCCAATTGTTTTTTTTTTTTTAAAATCAAGATTTCAGACGTGAATTCATTTTGAATTCGTCGTTCGCACTATGATGAGAATGAGAGTTGGCCTACTATCTCTTGCTGTACCTACATATAATACCTATCAAGTACTACTGAAAAATAAACCTTCTCCTTATTATGTCAGATATGATTTTGCTATAGTTCAACAATCCAAAAATCTCATAGTTGGAGAAACAGCATCTCTGAAAAAAATTGGAAGTATGTAAGCAAATTTTCTTTAGTCAAACTTTTTATTGATCTTTCATAATTGGGAAAAGGACTCTGGAAAATGGAGCAACGGAGCAAGCTCGAAATCAGGCGTAAAGTGAGGGACTGATGGTTTTTTTTTGACTCCAGAATCAGAAAAGATGAAACAAGGTAGCACCTTGATTATTAGTTCTACATTTTCAATTCTTGAAGTCTTCAAAATTCAATTTAATGACAATTTTTCTACACTCTACAAGCACTAGTGAGAAAGAATTATGAGATCGTCATTTTTAAAAAAATATGTCCTGTAGAATAATTTGAGGGACCTATACAGGAGAGTTTCAATTCTTGAATGTACCTACTGCCTACTACTTACCAAGTCGAAAAATTGCAAAACAGATGAAAAAAATCAAATTGTTTGTTCATTGAAGAAGTTCTAATATATTTTCATTACTAAACATTTTATTTTGAATTTAATTTTAATATCGAAGAAGTGAGACATTTTTCCAATGGGGTCATTCCAAGTCAAATCAGCTCAATGATTTTTATTTTTTCAATTTTCCTGAAATTTTGAGGATTGGTGAGAGGAAATGGAAAAGATGAATCAAAAAAATAGGCCGATATTTGTATTCATCGATTTTGAAAACGTATGAAACGATCTGTTACACAACACGATAGGTATTTGACATTTTTCAAGATTTTGATCGAAATTTTGGAGCTTTTTACCCCCCCCCCTCCACCTCCCCCTTCCTCAATGACTGATTCTGCGAATCCGATAACATGAAGTTCATAGTTGTAAATATCCCAAGAATTTGTAGTTATTGGATTTTTTTTCAAACAAATTTAATCAGAGCAAATTTATAGCTGTCAAATCGCAAATCACAGGGGTCCAAAAAGGTATCAAAATTTCGATTTTTGATAAATTCCCTCAATAACAAAAAAAAACATGTGCTGAGAACTGTAAAATAGTGATTCTCAGGGTATATCAAACGTCTAAAAATCTGAGGGCCATTAGATATTTTTTGGGCCTCAAATTTTCAAAAAATTGACCAAAAATGGTCGAGATATGTGACTGGGTAGCTACATTTTTGGGAATCTTTTTTTCTAGTCACAAGTCAAGTTCCTTGAGGTTTAGGTGTGATTTTAAATTTTCGCATCCAAAAAGGATTTTTTGGGGCCAAAACGTTCAACAAAAATAATTGCTCAAAAATGGTCAAAAAATGTAATTCGGCAGCTACAACCTGAGAATCGTCATTTCTATTCATAAGTCGAATTTCTTGGAGTTTGGGCACGTTTTTGAATCTGCGTATCCGAAGGGGAATTTTTTGGGCCCATATTTTTCAAAAAATTAACCAAAAATAGTCGAAAAATGCGATTGGGCTGCTGCAACTTATGGAATAGTCAGAGACTTGATTTTTGACCAGAAACCATTTTCTTGATAATTTGGGTCCTAAAAGATCTCTTTTGGAGGCCCACACTCGAAATCGTACCCAAACCTAAAAAAAAACTCGAGTTGTTACTGAAAAGATAATCCTTGAAGTCGTAACTGGCCAATCCATTTGACTCTTGATATGTCTCAAGAATTGGAATTTTTCTGTTTTAGGCATATTTTTTTAATTGGTCGAATTGGTAACAAAAAAAAAATCGAAATTTCAATACCTTTAAATTCCAATCCAACTATTTAAGAATATTAATTGGAGAATCACAATCTTTTAAAAAATTTGGTCAGTGAATTTCTTTAGCCAACTTCTGTGATCAGAGGAATTAGCATTTGGGTGGATCAACTTTCTCGCTCACACAACGGGGTCCAAGAATTATTTCAGAGGGTCATGTCAGCTAAAACTCAATGAAAAACCCATCTGTACAGTAAAACTTTATTTTTCTTATTGGATCTTAGAATACTTACAAAAATTGATTTTAAATATTATTTTCGATACAATGTACAAAAAATATTATTCAGAATAACTGAAAACCGATTTTACACATATCAGCTATTTAGAAGCGAAAAATGCAAACGCTCTACAACGGAACAACAACAAAAACATAGAATTCATATTACTATCGTATCATTTCTTAATAACAATAACTTATGCCGTGAAGCTGGCCAAGAAATTGGTTACTACGGTCTTCAATTTAGCGTCGGTGGGTTCGGTGATTTTACCTTCTTTAGCGATATCTTCTAATATAGCTTTTTCATTAGTTCTGCAAAAAAAAACAAACAAATAAAAATGGTTACATCGCGAATCATAGGCGAATATTTAATTCAAAGGCCACATCTAAAAAAATTTTATAATAGGCGAATACTAACTTCATGTGTTGTAAGAATTCTTTTTCAAAAGCGGTGATCTTTGTTGGGTCTAATTTGTCAAGATGTCCTCTGACACCACAGTAGACAACGGCGACTTGCTCTTCAATGGCCATTGGTACTGAAACGAGTAAAATAATAGGTTAGGCCCACCGAACGAGTCAAATATTATAAGCTCGTACTTTCGTTACAAATTCAACTCACCATATTGGCCTTGTTTTAATAATTCAGTCAAACGAACACCACGGTTCAATAACTGTTGGGTAGCGGCATCTAAATCGGAACCGAACTGGGCGAAAGCGGCTACTTCACGATATTGAGCCAACTCTAATTTCATGGAACCGGCCACCTGAAACACAAGAAATGATTAGAACACGTCGTCGTCAATCAATCAATCATCTACGTGCTCGTTGATAAAACATACCTGTTTCATGGCTTTAGTTTGGGCAGCAGATCCTACACGAGATACGGATAAACCGACGTTGATGGCTGGTCGGACACCCTTGTAGAACAATTCGGTTTCCAAGAAGATTTGTCCGTCAGTGATCGAAATTACATTGGTTGGAATATAAGCCGATACGTCACCAGCTTGAGTTTCGATGACTGGTAAAGCGGTCAATGAGCCACCGCCGCAGCTTTCGTTCATCTTGGCTGCTCTCTCCAATAAACGGGAATGCAAGTAGAAGACGTCTCCGGGGTAGGCTTCACGACCTGGAGGTCTTCTCAAAAGCAGTGACATCTGAGGAAAGTTCACAAAGTTAGTTGAAGTCGAAATCGAAACGAGTTAGGGAGAAAAAGTGCATTAATTACTTGACGGTAAGCGACGGCTTGTTTGGATAAATCGTCGTAGATGATAAGAGCGTGTTTGCCGTTATCTCTGAAGAATTCTCCCATGGCGCAGCCGGAATAAGGAGCCAAGTATTGTAAAGGAGCGGCATCAGAAGCGGTAGCTGAGACGATAATGGTGTATTTCATGGCACCTGTGCAAAAAGATACATGAGATTATGATAAGCTATTTGATGATCACTGCGGTCGAATGATAGGGCGAGGAAAAATAATTACCAGAATCGGTTAAACGTTTTACGATTTGGGCGACGGTTGACCTTTTCTGTCCAATAGCGACGTAGATACAGTACAATTTCTTCTTTTCGTCGGTGGCGTTATTGAAACGTTGTTGGTTAATAATGGTATCAATAGCTAAGGCAGTTTTACTGTAAAAAAATTCGATAAATTAGAAATCGACTAGAAGTTGATGATAAACTAGATCAAGTTATACTAACCCAGTTTGTCTGTCTCCAATGATAAGTTCTCGCTGACCACGACCAATTGGTACCAACGAATCTACGGCTTTGATACCAGTTTGCATAGGTTCCCTTACGGAGATACGAGGGATGATACCGGGAGCTTTGATTCCGACACGGAACCTATTTATAAAAAAAATCATACGTTACACATATATACGGAAATCTAGCCAAGAAAAAATGCTTCGAACGATTGCTTTACCTTTGTTTGGAAGTCAACGGTCCTTTACCATCGATAACGTTTCCTAAAGCGTCTACGACACGTCCTAATAAATCTTCACCGACGGGTACATCGACAATAGCACCGGTTCTTTTGACGACATCGCCTTCTTTGATGAGTTTATCGTTACCGAATACTACAACACCGACGTTATCGGGTTCCAAATTCAAAGCCATACCCTGAAATCATCATTACACACATAATTAGCTATTTTACTAATACCTAGAAGACGTAATTATCAATGCATACCTTTAAACCGGAGGAGAATTCCACCATCTCCTCGGCTTGGATGTTCTTCAACCCATAGACACGAGCGATACCGTCACCAATGCTCAATACACGTCCGGTTTCTTCTAAATCGATCTACAATTGGTACGATAAAAGAGGTTATAACCTTCGGATTGAGATTACATTCGGTGACACAAATACTCAAATACCTTTGGCGCAGCGCCTAATATCCTTTCTTCTAAAATAGAGGATATTTCGGCAGCTCGGCTGCTGCATGATACATGGAGTTTCCTGTTGGCGATTTGACTTGCCGGCCATGATAAGCTGCTTATCTGAAAGTCAAATTAAACGATGGGTAAAGATTAGCGTACAAAATTTAGGGATGCATCAAAATAATTCCAAGGAGTGAAATGTTTCGGGAAGAGTTCATTCCGGATTTGAGAATACGAGGTCATTTCAAACGTTAACGTTAGCAAGATTTTTTCCAACTTCAATCGTATCACTGAAGTCGGCATAGTTAAATGTGTTACAATACTAAAGGTCATACAAGGTTAATTCATATCCGAAATGAAACACTTTGAATAAAATAGACTGAAATATGAAATACATCCCAATACATGGATTTCCCTTCGAATGTTATTCAATGTATTATTTAACCTACAGGACCGACATGAAGTCACGTTCGATAATGGTTCATGTGAATTAGATAATCTGCAAAATAACATACCTGTGGTGCGGTAGCAGTCAACTGCTTGGCGATGACGGCGGCTAAACGACCGGTGAATAAGGCCATCTTTTCAAGTTTAATAACTTCACTTAAGTTAATAAATTAATTTACGAACTAACTAAAGAACAAGAAAGGTCAACTCCCAAAGTTCTAACTTTTGAAACACAGAACTCCTCGTCTCCTCTTCCTTCGTCACCATTACCGCAAAACGCCGATCAAAATTTATCTAGGACTTGCAACGTTGCCAGGAATGCAAAAGGCAGAAAAACAACTTCGGTAATTTTGAAACACCGCATCCAATTTGAAAATTTGTTTTTTCATTTTGATTTTTGAAAGCGAGTTCCCAATAAATTTTAATTTTAACAACGTTAAATACATTGTTATCACTTGAAAAAACGTTAATTTGATACCAATTTTTTCCAACTTGCTGAATTCGAGGAAAAAAATTGAATTTTATGGAATGTAAATATCAGTGTAATTACCGAAATAATTACTCATTCGAAAACACGGATTCTGATTGGTCGATAATTTTCAATCGGTAAAATTTATTATTTTGAATGCCAATAAAATTCAGCGGTTGCTTTTGGAAATGAAAATCAAAAATTTTTGCTGTTTCACGTATTTGGTTGAAATTTCAAGTTCTTGTTAAGTATTTTTAGTCTTTATATTCACAATTTAATATTATTATTTTATTCAATTAATCTTCTTACTTACTTGCAGAAATACCAACTGTGCAATGGTGAGTATGGTGCTTTTGAGTTCTATCAGTTGTCGATGTAATCTGGTTACTGTTTGATTAACTTTTCCTTTATTTCATCCTAGGCTCGCAGATATGATACTAGAACGACGATTTTCTCGCCAGAAGGTAATATTACAATCTCTTTATTCAAATACTTCCCTCGAGACTGATACTATTAGATAGTTTATTTATGTTTTTCATCGTTGAACTGTATGAATGTCTCCCTTTATTCGAGGTGTTTGAAGGAACACTTCTCCGGTCCTGTGTTATGTGATTTCGTTATGCACTGAAACGATTGAAAATTCAATTATCAATCTGTAATATTCATATGTGTGAATCTTGCAGGCCGATTGTACCAAGTTGAATATGCGATGGAAGCCATCAGTCATGCAGGAACCTGTCTCGGTATTCTAGCCAATGATGGTATTTTGTTAGCCGCTGAGCGTAGAAATACCAATAAATTACTCGATGAAGTTTTCTTCTCAGAGAAAATTTACAAGCTTAACGAGTAAGTGTTGGAATAAATAATTATATTCGAAATATCCATGTTCTAATTGACGTATTTTTACGTTCGTTTCAGAGATATGGTTTGCAGTGTTGCTGGTATTACGTCTGATGCCAATGTGCTTACCAGTGAACTGAGATTGATTGCTCAGCGATACGCTTTACAGTATGGAGAATCGATACCCTGCGAACAATTAGTCTCATGGCTGTGTGATATTAAGCAAGCTTACACGCAATACGGAGGTAAGATAGGCAAATTTCTTTGAGACCAAAATCATGACATAAAATATTCTAATTTTTGTATTTTTATAGGTAAACGCCCTTTCGGTGTATCAATTTTATACATGGGCTGGGATAAACATTACGGATATCAATTATACCAATCGGATCCTAGTGGAAATTACAGTGGTTGGAAAGCGACTTGTATAGGAAATAATAGCGCTGTACGTAGAGCTACCCAAATGTAAACTCTTAGTAGGTTGTATTGCTATGATAGTTATTATGAACTTTGTTTATCTACAGGCTGCGATATCCAGTTTGAAACAAGAGTACAAAGAAGGAGAAATGACTCTAAAAGATGCTCAAGCTTTAGCTATCAAAGTTTTGAGTAAAACCTTAGATATGACGAAATTAACATCTGAAAAAGGTAACATTTATTTTATTCAAGTTATATTGATTACTTTCTTGAAATGACATTTTTGTGTATTTTCTTCCAGTGGAAATTGCTATTCTCACGAGAAAGAACGATAAAACGATTATTCGTATATTATCACCCAAAGAAGTCGAAGCTTTGATTAGTGATTATGAAAAAGCTGAAGCCGAAGCTGAGGCAGCGAAAAAAGAAAAGGCTCAGAAGTCCGGTTGATAATGCAATTTTCCGTAAATTTGATATTGAACTGGTTATTGTAAATATTTTTTAATATTATTATTTTAATAAAGAAAGATCAATAAATATCGAAGGTTTTGTTTATTTTTTCAAAGAGATATTTATTCAGATGCTAAACTTGTTTAATTTCTGTCTAGTATTTTTAAAAAATAGCATATCTATCGAAAATGTAACATTTCAAGTCAAAGGTTCTCTCAGTTTTTGCTTTTGTTCATTACCTTGCTGGGAAACCATTCAATTCGACTTTCGATTTCGCAATAGTCATGACCATCGAGTGTGAATGATTTATTCCTGATCACTTCAGTGATTGACATACCTACTTGAACGCTCACTCTCTAAAAATGAGACTGTTCAAGATTGAATACACAGATATCAATACGTCAACAAATTATAATTTATAAGAACAAAATGGTACAGTTTTTCAACACGTGAATTAAAATATACGATAATTTTTCAACCGTGAGGTAAAATTCATCACTGGAATGAGTTAACATTATGCAAGTGGGTTCTCTGATTCTACGGTGTAACTCTTGACCCTAGAAAACCATAGGGGCGGAAATACGTGATCTTGGATCTCAAAATTCTCTTCGAAACTGACTTCATCGGCACATTTTAACGTATACTGTTTCCAGATTAATTTGGTTTTGTATTTCTTGTATCTCTTTATTTGAAATGTCTAAAATCATGGAAGAAAAAATCATCATCGAAGTACTCAAAACATAATACGAAAGATCCCAAAAATACTCACCATATTGTAAGTCAAATCGATGTACTGATCCTTGGCGCTATTTTTCGGATTCCTTTTACGAATTTTTTGCAACTTGAAAACTGTGTAAACCAAATCACCAACCATCTCGTAAGATCCGCAGAACATTGCTCCTAGCTTCGAATTTTTATTTTTCAACTGTCCAACAATTATATTAGGCGTGTCAGGTGTGTTGATCATCAAAACTTTACCGTCGGCGAAAAATCTATTACGAGAAAATATTGGTAAAAATAATGATCTTCGTGAATATTGATTAAAATAATGAAATAAATCTCACCTTAAATATCTATAATAAACGACCAAATGGTAAGGTCTGTAGTTCTGATCCTGGAAAGATCGTTCACCTTGTCTGTAGTATTTCGTTTCAGCGATATAACATCCATTGGTACTGATTCGTAAACGATGAATGAACATATCGCGCCAACTTTCGTGATTGGTTAAATTCAATTTTTCGTTTTTCCAAACCCTAAATAAAATCTGAATTAATTTCCAATTTCAATAGGTGAGTATGCATAGAAGAATTTTCCTTTGATCGTACCTTTGGCAAGCTGATTTCCAAATATGAGGATCTCTAGCGTACAAATAGAATCCTCGACATATTAAAGCGCATTGATCAAGCGAACGTAGATCCAGTTCATCGGATACCACCCAACGTAAAATATACATGATTATCTCTTGAGGTAGATCGGAAATGTGAAGACCCTGCGTAAAACACTCTCTATAAAGATGGAGTCAACAATCACGATGAGAGTGAGTTGAAATCGTCTATTTACCTTTTGCGATCTACTAGCGATGATAAATCTATCAGATTTATCCAGAATTCTTTGAATTCGTTCGAGAAGTGGCTCACTACCATCGTAATCGTCTTCGTCACTATCACAGTCATCTGTCCTACTACTAGCATTATCACGATTCTCTACGAAGAAAACAACAATATACTTAGATCAGATGAACGAAGCGAATCGAAGAAATAATATAGAATATACAGTACCTATATTTTCCTGATTTTTAAAATCTCTCAATTTATTCGATTTGTACATTCGTACATCAATATCAGGTACAAGTTGCAGAGCTTTTCGATAGTATCGAATCGCATCGTAATGGCGAAAGTTTCGTTCCAATTCTACGCCTTTCAAGTAAAGATTTTCAGCCTGAAAATGTACAATGAATAATTTGTATGAAGGATTTCAGAGTTTTAAAACTGAAACGAAATGAGTTACCTCAGTTTCAATTGAGCAATCTTCCGAGTCCATGGTAACAGGTTCAGTGATGTGGTAGGATTATATAGTAAACATTATGATGGAAAGAAGTGGCTGGAAAGTACTCAAGCGAGCTTGATGTTCATTTTTAATATATTCTTTGACTTAATTAAGTACAAATTTTGAAGACAAACGTAAAATAATTTTTTTTAAAGATAAGGCAAAGGCAAACACAAAACAAAAGGTTATCAAATCAAAACAAATTCATTTCTTTCCTGTTCCTTTTTTCGTTCAAGTTTTACGTTCAGCACCACGAATTATGAGTTGCCTACGCTGCCCAGTCAAGGCATAAATTCAAATTGATATTTTTAACAATTTATTACGTTTTTGAATATTTTGACCTTTTACAACTTTACAAGTTCTAGAAAGATGAGTAAGGCTACCTAATTTTAAAAAATGTTACAAATAATTTTTGGAAAGTAAAGCTAAAAATATATTAGGTAGTAGGTACTTTAAATAAATTGAGACTTGAGAGCATTGATTTTTTAGTACATACGTGTACGTAAAAAAAAAATCAATGCTTGAGAGTGATATTCTTCTCTTCATATTTTTTATTTTTACATTATCCTCCCTCACGGAAAAAAAATAGTACTTTCTGAGTAGTAGTTTTTTAACGGAGTAAAAAGTACTACTTTTCAACACCTTCATGGAGAAATATTAGTAGTTTCACGTAAAAACTACTACTTTTGTATAAAAACTAGTTAAAACTACTACTTCGTAAGTAGTAGTTTTGAAGTAGTAATTTCAACTAGTTTTTAGACAAAAGTAGTAGTTTTTACGTAAAACTACTAATATTTCTCCATGAAGGTGTTAAAAAGTAGTAGGTACTTTTTACTCCGTTAAAAAACTACTACTCAGAAAGTACTATTTTTTTTTCCGTAAGGGCTAGTAATAGTATAGATTTATGTTGGAATTTTTTATTTTATTAGTTCAAACAGGTTTGAATAAACGATTTGAATTTTTCATATGTTTCGTTTAATCAATTCATCAACTTTAATAATTAATTCAGCTTCAAAATTTATAAATTAGGTATATTGAATTTACTTTTCAATAATTTAAAAGCGTGTAGGTGATAGATATTCATTAAATTCAAGTGAGATGAATTGTGTTGGAAAAAATTGGCGACATTCTTGAGAAAAATTGTGAGTGAACTGGTGAAGTTTGAAAACAACGATAATATAATTCAGAATATCTTGCAAAAATTCAAAGAATGCTCTTTTTTTGGGGAACTTGGACGGAGGAACTGAAGAACTTCTCACTTCTCAAATAATCTTCTAGAAGATATTTTCAACATCTACACTGCATTCATTTAAATAAAAATCGTAAAAATGTTCCCAAACATATTGCTCTCGTGAAGGTGAAATTTCGATTATTTATGAAGTTTGAATATTTCATTTCAAATTTTAGTCTGCAATCCAACTTACAAAAAGTACCTATTAAGTAAAATATTCACTGTTCAGTTTACTCAGTCTAGTATTTTTATAACCAAAAAATTCACTTGACTTCTTTTGGATATCGCCATCTCATGAGTACCCATTTTCGATCACTCTAATCAATTGTATACAGTTCCGAACCATTTTGAGCAGTTTTGTAGCCTCCAGCGAATCATCGAAATTTAAGTTTCATAAAATGTAATCTAACGAAGTTGAGTAATCAAAAGTTACTTTTATACCCTGATTCCAACATGCTGAGTCGATTGAAGGTGGTTTTAAACCCTACTGGAGTCTCTAGTTTCGTTTTAAAATTCCACAGGTGCAATTAAAGGTCAAGTAGGTCGCTAACAAGCACCACTCGCGTATATTTCATACGTATGTTGAAGTTAATTTGGACTTTTGGAGGAGTTGGACGGTATTTTTTTTACCTATGGCACTTTTTTGAGAATTTAGAATTACCAAACTGTCACTAAAAGCTTAAGAATGGCTTGATCAAAAATTAAAAATACCTCCTACCGACTCTGCAATCTCAGCATGTTGAAATTGGGGCATTTAAGCAACACAGAGCATCCAGCTTTCCTGCTTCATTGTCTTATTCCGTTATTCGATGAACATGAAATGATATCATCGAAACAAGGATAAATTTTCGTAATTTGTACGACAAATGGAAAGTCGAAAGTCGTGAACAGAGAATACTGAATTTTGAGATCCATTCAGAAAAAAATTGCGCTGATCATTTCTTGAGAACCCCTGGGTCAGTGGAGGAAAACGCCGGACGCTGATTGGCTGCTTCAAGTGTAACCTGTTATCAGTCTCGATTTATTGATAAAAAATTTAAAGTAAACAGCCGCAATCGCGATGACACCTTCCGTTCTGTATTCAATAAAATATTCAAAATTAAATCCTAAAATCGATTAAATGAACATTGACGTGAAATAATATGTTTTACGCGAATCATAAATGGATGCTGGTGATATGCTTCTTCGTTCATGTAATCTTTCTAATATCGATCTTCGATATCTACTTCAAATCACCCATAGTAGAAGGTGTTATACCGTCCAAAAATTACGTCCATGGTCCAGCAAAACGTTTGGTTTTATTCGTCGGCGATGGTCTACGAGCGGATTCCTTCTTGAATACTTATAACGAGAGTCAGTTCTCCGCTCCTCACCTGAGGTAAAAAATTTATATTCAAAACTTCTTCACTAGCTTGAATTCATTATTATAATATTTTGTACATTTTTTAGACAAATAATCGAACAACGTGGAAGATGGGGGATTAGTCATACCAGAGTTCCGACCGAATCACGTCCTGGTCATGTCGCTATCATCGCTGGATTTTACGAAGATCCTTCTGCTATTTTCAAAGTACAGTGTAACATCAATTGGAATAACATTTCTCATATTTAGTTTGCCTCAATTTGGCGTTTGGTTACAGGGATGGAAAGATAATCCAATAGATTTCGATTCAGTTTTCAACCGAACATTTCTTACCTTAGGATGGGGTAGTCCAGACATCTTATCAATGTTTAACCGAGGTATATTTCATCTGAAAATTCAAGCATCCCAGAGAGAGTCTATTAGAATAACGAAATTAAATTTCCTCAAATCATTCATTTTTCAGGTGAAACCAAATCCAGAGTTATTATGAAAAGCTATCCGGAATCATTCGAAGAATTCTCCGGTAAAGAGGGTAGCGCTGCTCGTTCGAGTTTATGGTCTTTTGAAGAATTCAAAAAATTCTTACTGCAAGCTAAATCTGACCAAGTGTTGTTTGAAAAGCTGAATCAAGGAGAAATATTATTTTTTCTTCATCTATTGGGTATCGATACCGCAGGACATGCTGATAAACCACATTCGGAGTAATTATTCGTTCATTAATTTACTTTAATCGACGTTTCTTGAATTTAATTTTGAATTTTTCCGAAGTGTGTATTTACAGAATATCAAAGTTGCCGATGATATCGTTCGTGATACCGAATCACTTATTAATGATTTCTTCAACGATGACCGAACTGCTTTCTTATTCACTTCTGATCATGGAATGACCGATTGGGGTATGGAAAGATTTTTTCACTTTAAAATTTTACTGTCGAGAATCTACTTCACGATTTTCTATTTCAGGTTCTCACGGCGAAGGTTCGCTGCACGAGACAGAAACTCCTTATGTTGCTTGGGGAGCTGGTATTTTACCTCCTGAACGAAGTAATATTCCTGTAGGTAATTCGGATTCGTGGAAATTAAACCATTTGCAACGTAATGATATAAAACAAGCTGATTTGGCTCCATTGATGTCCATTCTGTTGGGTATTCCAATACCTGTGAACTCTGTCGTATGTTTTCTCTTTCGTCTAGAATATTTAAAAAATGATCGAAATATTAATTGCGTCAATGTTTCAGGGTTTATTACCGTTGGATATATTAGATATGTCCGAATCCGATAAAAGTGCTGCCATTCTAGTCAATTCTTTCCAAATGCTCAATCAGTTCAATAGGAAAAGACAACTTGTCGAAGAAACTACTTTGAGTTTCTTGTATAAACCTTACAAAAAGCTATCTAATGGCGAAGATAGAAAAATATCCGATCTTTTGCAAATTCAACTGCAAAATGGACACTACAATGACGTCGTAAGAAGCAAATATTAAAAATTTAACGTTTAGAGTATATATTTTTTGTATTAATTTGATTATGGATTTTCAGACAAAGGGGAGTATTGATTTGATCTCGTTATGCCTTTCTGGTCTGGATTATTATCACAACTATTACCAAAAACTACTCCTCTTTTGTATATCTGTATCTTATATTGGTTGGATGGGTTGGATGTTTTTGAATATTTTATCTGGTGACGAATACAAACATCGGAATTCCTTGAGTACGTATAATTTTAATCTTTTAATTTTTTCGACGAATTTTATCCTTTAAAAATAAAGTTTTTGTTTCATTTCAGTTCATCGAATCGAAGAGCTCAAAAAGAAGCGATTGTTAGCATTGCATTTGATTTTTTCAATTTTATTGATCGTATCAGTATTATTATTATTCAGTGGGTATTTTCATTTAGTATATTATTAATAATTTCTGAACGTAGAAAGTAATTCATTGGTATGATTTTCAGTTCAGTATTTACCTCTGCAATATTATTTATATTGCGGCACTCCCATTATAATTTGGTGGAACGTTTTCAGAAAGATAATATCATCTCACTATACGACTAACTACACGAGATTTTCATGTGGCTTATTACTGGAAGTTTTCATGACCGTTGTAGGGACCGAACTAGTGGTAATTTGCTTTCTCTACAAGGAATAAAATTTTCTTCGAACTTGATTAATTTAGTGCCTCTGTTCTAGGTATTATCATTTTTCGAACGACGTCTTCTATCGATTATAATCCTAACATTGGCTATATGGTTACCATTACATCAGAGAAAAGAAAACAATATGGTATGTCTACCTCTATTTTGGGCCGGCTCCTGCGTATTTTTAGCCATATTCCCTTTCCTTCCCGTGATCGGTGGCAAACCTAATATTATTCATTTGTAAGTAATTGAGTTGCTGTTAAAACTCATAAAAATGATTTCTTTCAATTTTCTGTACTTCGTTTCAGAATCATAAGCGCATCTATATGGTGCATATTTATCGGTATATGCTGGATTATTACATCCAACTTAGAAATGCGTTTCAAGACACGGCTGAAAGCTGTAAAAATTTACGTATTGTTTCTCGTTGTATTTGTGGTGGCCATTTGCAATGTAGTTCTTGTATTTCACAGTTACTCGACTAAAGAAGGACTCTACGTTTTAAACCAGTTGCTATCTTGGTTTATTCTTTGTAAGTTGAAGAAATTAAATTGCTTTATTGAGTCAGAATTTTAATCTAATTCGATGTACATATTTCAGTTACAGTTCCTGTAGTTCCTCTATGTGTTCCGAGGGTATTGTTGTTGAGACTGCTGAGCATTTATTTTTCATTAGGAGTAGTAGCGTTGTTATTCTCGATCAACCACGATGCGTTATTTTTACCCAATTTTTCGTTCAATTTATTTTTATGGGTATTGATGGAAAGTTCGCTCGTTGATAAGTACCGAAATAATGAACTCAAAGTGAGAATTGTGGTAATTTCGGATCGTTTCGTGGAAAATACAACTCATTACTAATGTAAGATATGTTACAGTTGTTGCAAGCGAAATTCCAGTCGAAGAATACGTTCGTTGATCAGAATTTGAATGCCAGTGATTTCAGAAGAGCATTTTTATACGTATCCTTTGCTAACTTGTACAATTTCGTGCTATTTATTTTTGTTCTTGTTTTATTTTCGAATTTGTTCCTTAACTAGGGTACAGTTTTTTTACACTGTTTTTTCTTTCTTCGGTACTGGGAATATCGCTTCAATAAATTCTTTCGATACTTCATGGGTTAGATGTTTCATAACACTATTCGCCCCGTTTACGATGATGATTCTAATTCTGATCAAAACTGTGATACCATTTTTTGTTACTGCTTGTACATTCCGAGCAATTACTGATCTCTCTCAGGTGAAAAAAAATATATCCGGTAAAAAGAATACATCAAAGACAAAAAAAATTAATTCGTTTTTATTTTTACAGGTACGAGTAGACAGAATGTTCTTAATTGTGCTACTGTACTGTGATCTGATGGGATTGAACTTCTTGTTTTTCGTAAAAAATGTCGGAAGTTGGTTACAAATCGGAGAATCAGTTTCGCATTACGTTATTTCTCAAACGATCATTATGTTTTTGGTATTGTTGTACTTTGTATCCGGATTTCTAACTTGTGGAAAAGCGCCAAAAATTATTAGCATGATTAGTGTACGGAAATGGAAAAATATCTTCAAGTCAAAACGCGCTGATTAGAAAAGTATTTATTTTTCCTAGAAAAGGTATAACTAACGAACATTTTCCTGTTGAGAATACCTATGTGTATGTATTTTTATGTGTATTGTGATGCTAAATTTTCTAGTCTTGATGTCTAATGGTGAGATGTTGTCATTTTATGTTACTCTTTTTTATTCAAAAAATAGTAGATAATAATTAATTACTTGCTGTATTTTAAAATATCTTATTATCAGATTGCACAATTTAAAAAAACAAACTGGTGATCAGTTTTTTACTTAATAAAGGGTGACAAAGTAATTTCATCCGCTCGAAGTTCATTCCCCCCCCCCCCCCATCTTCTTGCAGAAATGTTCCCTCGAGGCTGTCTTGCTGGGGGGGGGGCGAACTTTTGATGAGAAAATTGTTACAAAATTGACGATGTCGGATTTTTTACTTTTTAACTATGTGGTCGCCTCGAATTTCCGATTCACCACCTCTAATAGATTCGGAATGTCGAACTTATGAAAAATTTAAAATAGGAGTAAATTTTTAGCTGTCTGAGGCTGAGCCGATCATTACGCCTTCTGGAGGGATTTTAAACATTGCTGGAGAAACTACCAACTTTTTCTAGAGGCTCCAGATCGGCTAGAAAATGGTGGCAATTGGTTTGGGTAGTCGACTTTGAATTTTGATACATGAACTGAGTTTCAGATTTTCATCTTTGTTTGTTCCTTTTGTAGAATTCGCCAAAAAGTCAAATTTCAGCTTGATGCTTGATCACAGTCGACAAGTTGTAAAATTTCCTTTGCATATTCCGCATTTTTATTTCATTTTGGTTTGCTAAATTTTAGTGGAAAAAGGATGAGTCATCAGTTGCGTATGTAGAAGGATTGCAGGGTGATTTTTATCAAGAAAAGAAATCTACTGCTGATGAGCCATCAGGCAATTCGAATAAAATCCGGTTTAGTCAGCCAATTGTCTCATTCTCATTATAATTCGAAGTGTTCGTGGTTTTTAATCTGCTCGGTGAATTTTATTTTGAGAATGTAAAAGTATTTTTCAATGCATTGCATCTGAAAACGATCTCAAAATTTGACTAATAATACTTCATACTGGTGTATCATTGTGTTTAATTAAATGTATCGGGTAAGTTGTGCACATTGTTGTGCAAACTTTCGATTTGTGGAGTAAGTTATGTACCGATAGATGAATGAATCAGTCAAATGAATAAAATTGCGAACTTTTCAATAGCCTACGAACAAGTTCAAAATTTCTTTGAACATTGTGAAAATTGATCAGGTGGACTTTAGAAAGTTTAGCATTCATATCGCTTTCAATCCATTGGTTAATTACATCTTTATTTCATAAAATTCAATTCGTAAGTGAAAACGAAAATTTTGAATTTAAAATATTTGTATGGGTAAGAATAATAACTATTTTCATTTTTCGATGCTTCAATGTTCAAGATCTCACTCAAGACGCTTCCTCTATAATTTTATATGATCTATTCATTTTTTCATAGAAGGACTGGGTATAAAGTTTTTCAGAAATTTTACATTTTGAAAGGTAAAGTTTTATTTGTCATCCGCATGGATTGAGTTCCCAAACTTCGGTACGTCGTACCTAACATAAACGTGATGCGAATGCAATGTCGTAATGTTGCTCTTCGATCTGAAATATCGACGATGTGTTTCTATTTCTAATCGTACAGAGTCAAAACTAACGAAAAAGTATATTCGATAACATCAAGAACACATATCGAGCAAATTATTAAAACGTAATAATACTATATACATAATACGATCTCCTTCATTTCAACTCCATTTTTTCAGTTTACTTTTGGATAAGTTTAAAAGCCCCAACAACATTGTAGCTTGAAAGATTCTTTCTTCTGTCGGTGTGATTAAAGGAAAAAGTCTTTCAATATCGTTTTTCAACGCTCTGGCTATTCTGATAAGATTAGCCGACGTGACATCTCCTGCAAAACGACGAAATTAATTAAAATACATCGAATAACACACAACATTATTGCAAAAATAAAATTACGCTTACGTTCCCCAATTTCCTCTTCCAATACACCGTTTTCGTCGTCTTGATTTTGACCTGCAAGCACTTTTTCCTCACGAAGCAAATCGATCTCTTCCAGTTCGCATAACGTATTAGGACCGAACTTGGATTTCCTGCAAGTAATGCATTATTACATAGGGTAGGTTTGTTAAAAACACAACACGAAGGTGAGAGAATAAAACGCTTACACGTGCAGTATAAGATCTCTGACACCCTCAACTCGGAAAATTTTCAGTTTTTGTTTTTCTGATTTAATGAAATCAGAGAGTCCTCGGGCGAATCTGGTTACATTGAAATTCGGAACGTTCGCTATCTCTGGATATTCTAAGTTATACTTTATATTAGTTCATTGTTCAAATTGAAAAACTGACCAAAACAACAGTATACATTACTTACTTTTAAGCATCATTTTCTTAAACAAAACTCGACTCATGCTCACACTGATCGTCGAACATCGATAGAAAGAACGCCTCAGGAAGAATTGAAGTTTTTATCAATAAATTTTTCAAACCAAGATTAGGATTAGATTACCATTGTTGCCATAATGTTGGAATTCGACCTGCAATATCGACGATGTGTTTCTAATTGTAACATTTTAAGAAACTGAATTAAACCAGAGTCAAAGTCAAAACTAACGAACAAACGTATTCGATAAGATCAAGAACACAGATCGAGCAAATTATCACAACGTAATAATACTACATACCTACATAATACGATCTCCTTCTCCATTTTAAATCCATTTTTTCATTTTACTTATGGAAATGCTAAGAAACCCCAACAAAACTTCAGCTCGTAGGATTCTTTCTTCTGTCGGAGTGATTAAAGGAAAAAGTCTTTCAATATCGTTCTTCAGCGCCTTGGCTACTCTGATACGATTAGCCGACGTGACATCTCCTGCAAAACGACGAAATTAATCAAAATACATCGAATAACACACGACATTATTGCAATAATAAAATTACGCTCACGTTCAAAAATGGAATCTTCCCATTCATCGTTTCCGTCGTCACGATTTTCACCTGCAAGCAGTTTTTCCTCATGAACCAAATCTATCTTTTCCAGTTCGCATAAAGTATTAGGACCAAACTTGGATTTCCTGCAAGTAATACGTACATATTAGGTTTGTTCCAAACACAACACGAAGGTGAGAGAATAAAACGCTTACAAGCGCAGTATAAGATTTCTGGCATGCTCAACTTGGCCAATTCTCAGTTTCAGTTTTTCCGATTTGATGGCATCAGAGAGTCCTTCGGCGAATCTGGTTACATTGAAATTCGGAACGTTCGCTGTCTCTGGATATTCTAAACCATATATTTTATACATTAGTTCATTGTTCAAATTGAAAAATTGACCAAAACAACAATGTACTTACTTTTAAGTAGAATTTTTTTCAATAGAACTCGACTCATACGTAGACTTGACGAACCAACACCGAACTCGAACAAAATGCAGTCTCATGGGACACTAAAATTGGAGATTTGATTTTTTGAAGATGAAAGAATTTTTTAAAATATTTTTTATCATATTTTTCTATTTATTTTTTTAAAATTTTTTCCAAAAATCAGTCTGTTGAATTACGCAATAAAAAAATAATTGATAATTTTTGGTATTTTTTGTTGCTTTTTGGCTGCACTGGTGAAATTTGTGATTTCACCCTAAGGTCCTTTTCCCTTGTCACAATTTTAGTTTTCCTCGAGTTAAATAAAGGTATTGTAATTATAAATTCTTCATTGATTTCAAACTTCAATTCGGTCATTACTCCGCAGCTTGGCCAATTTCGCTATTTCTTGAAATAAATTCGTAACAAAACGAAAATGAGTCGAGCATTTTTTATTGATAAACAATTTAAATTTAGAATCGTGTAGTGTATCAAATCAATGGAATCGTTTAAATTCTAGCGTTGTGTTGTGTGTTCATTTTCTTATACTAATTATTTTATAGGTGATTAGGTGTGATTAGAGGTACTTGTAAATTTGTGTACATATCGATTTATTCGTAGAATCATGCAGTTTGACTGAAGTGAGTAACTTAATTCATCGTAATAATATGTCGGTTAATACTCGAATCAGATATCAACCCGAAAATAATCAAGCTACCGATTTAATTCGTTATCTATTCTAATTCCAAATCAATATTCTATTTTTATTACAGTATTTCTGCTCGGCGGATGAATATAGAATATGGAAGTCGCCTTTGAACCACTTCAGATAAACGATATTTCCACGATGGCTAAAAGCTGCGTTGTCGAAGACAACTCCATATACGAAGAGTGTTCTATTTGCTGTGAATCGTTTACCAATAAGTCGTTTATTAATGAATGTCTGCATCCTTTTTGCTACCAGTGTATTTTAGATTGGACTAAAGTACGTAGCATGATTCACTTTACTGATAAGCTCGTAATTGTTTTCGTCGACGTTTTAATTCTCGATTTATGTTGTTTCAGGTTAAAGCTGTTTGTCCATTGTGTATCGGACCTATTACCGGAATATTACATAATATAAGATCTCAGGATGATTACGATATTGAGAAAGTCGAACCTCCTAGAGTAGATGTTCTCGCTAATATCGATAACGACTTAATTTTCGATATCGACGATACAGATACCGATAGTAGCTAGTGAGTGACGTTCTTCCAAAGATTATTCCTCGTCTTTATCTTGTTTTTTCTCATCTCTAACTAATACTTGGCGATATGTTTCACAGTGGCGGAATGGAATCAATGGATATGGAATCAGATTACGATAATTCGATCATATACGACGGAAACGAAGACTTCGACGGTGCCAATTACGATAACGAAACGGGGAATTTCTTCAATTACCTGAGTAACAATGAATTGTCTCACGATGACGACGACGAAGCCTCCGAACACTCGAACGAGAACGAGGAGGAAAGCGAAGATGAAGCTGAAGGCGATGCCGAAGAAGATGATGCCAGCTGTAATAATTCATCGGACCAAGAAGAAGAAGACGACGATGATGAAGTACAAAATGATGAATTCTTCAACGTAGACAGCGAATCAGATGCTGAAGACGAGCACGCAGATGATGAATACGATTGCGATTCGAATGACGGCGACAATGACGCCGATTCGGATAACGATAACGATTATTTCGATAATTACGAACAGGACGACGACAACGACGACGACGACGATGATGATGAAGATGGAGAAGAAGAACCTGATAACGATGATTCGGATGAGGATAACGATGATAACGATTACGAGGATACGCTCGATGCTGAAACATATGATGTTTCCGATGACGATTCGGAAGAACCTGGTGTCGAATATTCTCCCTCGTCAGCTAGCGAAGATGAGTACTATTATTAGAGGATTCGGTTGTACCGGGTTATTTGCTAAAGTATACGGGTGTAATAGTGTTGTTGAATATATCGCTTTGTGTAATCGCTAATTTGATGTAAGAATTGTTTTTCCGGAATTATACTTACTTTGTTTTTTTTTTTTTTTTTTACCATTTCAATTACCTATGTTGAACCAGAATTGTATTCATTTCTTTCTATACCTATTCAATATTGCCAAGAATATTGTATTTATCGAATATCTACGTTATAAGAAGTGTTTTTGTTCCCTTTTTTTGTAAATCGATTCAATTTATATGTTTTTAAGCATGAAGGAATTCTATTTTCAAAATGTTCTATTACTTTTTCAGTAAATACGTCGAATTACTCTATTCTTTGTAAATTACAAGTATATAAATGTATAAAATTTTTCAAATTATTTTCTCTATTCGGCTTCGTAGAAGTGTAGAAGGAAAAGCTCAGGATTGAATGTGTTCTAACGTTTTGAGAATTTTTCAACTTGATTCAGAGATGAAGATGTGATTGAAAATTCTACTGCGAACCGTTCTCGGTTGAATGTTTTCAATTTATTTGTGGCGAAATTGAAACTAAAAAACTGAAATTTAAGTAGTTTATTTTTTCCCAATAAATTGAAAAGTGAAAACAGTGAAACTGAAATGTCAAAGTTTTACCATTCAAATGGAGCGATTCAATGATTCATTCAACCAAAAAATAAAACCCGACTCTGGATTCAATGTTGCTATTTTTTCTCTACAGGTACGTAAGATAAACAAGTTGCCTATTTTGAAAATTGAAGGGGCAAATGATATTATTTCGAAATCCAAGTGCTAAAATCCAATGTAGACTATTCTTGCCTGACTTGCGAATTCCAAGGGCTACCAAATGATTTTTAATTTCAAAAAATCGCCATGAAAGTGGGCGGGGGGTCCGCATAAGGACGACTTTTTTTTCAAAGGGGGAGTCCTAAGGAACATTTCTAGCTCTTGTCCTCAAAAAAAGCCATGGCCCTACTCACAAAATGGCGGCCATTTTGATTGACTGGTCAGCCGAAATCGCAGATTTTGCCTTCCAAGTTCCAACATATAGGAATAGGACTTGCACAAAATTTTTCAAACCTTACAAAGGTACATCGAAAGAGCAGGCAAAATTTATCATCTGACAAGATTTCAAAGGCTTGAGTGTCTTTTTCGATTTTTGGCGAATTTTCGAAAATCAAATTTTGGCCAAAAATGAAGGGAAAAATCAAAATCTTACCAAATTGACCTAGAAAGCTGAAATTTGGAATACACCCTATTTTCGACCTGCCAAATCTATTGGAAACTGATTCATACCGTTTGGGGTAGTTCTGGAGCCTCCAGCAGATTTTTGAAACTTGAAATTTCATCAAAATGGAGTTAGAAGGACAAAATTCAATTTGCAAACTAGATTCAATACGCTACGACGGCGACTTCAGGTGGGTTCAAGTCATTTTGGAGCCTCCAGCGATTTTTTGAAAATTCTTGGAGTCTCCAGCAGATTTTTGAAACTTGAAATTTCTACAAAATTTCATCAAATGGAGTTAGAAAGACAAAATTCATTCTGCAAACTAGATTCAATACGCTACGAAGACGACTTCAGGTGGGTTCAAGTCATTTTGGAGCCTGCAGCTACTTTTTGAAAATTCCTGGAGTCTCCAGCGGATTTTTGAAACTTTAAATTTCAACAAAATTTCATCAAATGGACTTAGAAAGACAAAATTCATTCTGTAAACTAGGTTCAATACGCTACGAAGACGACTTCAGGTTGGTTCAAGTCACTTTTGAGCCTCCAGGGACTTTTCGAAAATTCCTGGAGTCTCCACCAGATTTTTGAAACTTGAAATTTCATCAAAATGGAGTTACAAAGACAAAATTCATTCTGCAAACTAAGTTCAATACGCTACGAAGACGACTTCAGGCGGTTCAAGTCATTTTGGAGTCTCCAGCGATTTTTTGAAAATTCTTGGAGTCTCCAGCAGATTTTTGAAACTTGAAATTTCTACAAAATTTCATCAAATGGAGTTAGAAAGACAAAATTCATTCTGCAAACTAGATTCAATACGCTACGAAGACGACTTCAGGCGGTTCAAGTCATTTTGGAGTCTCCAGCGATTTTTCGAAAATTCCTGGAGTCTCCACCCGATTTTTGAAACTTGAAATTTCATCAAATGGAGTTAGAAAGACAAAATTCATTCTGCAAACTAAGTTCAATACGCTATACGAATACGACTTCAGGCTGTTCAAGTCATTTTGGAGTGTCCAGCGACTTTTTGAAAATTCCTGGAGTCTCCAGGTAAATTTCGGCTTTTCATCTCTATTTGATGGAATTTAGTAAAAATTTCGAGTTTCAGAAATCTACTGGAGGCTCCAGTAATTTTCAAAAATTCGCTGGAGACTCCATAAACGACTTGAAATCCACCTGCAGTCGACTTCGTAGCGTATTGAAACTAGTTTGCAGAATGAATTTCGTCTTTCCAACTCCATTTTCGATGGAATTTCGTGGGAATTTCAAGTTTCAAAAATCTGCTGGAGGCTCCAAAACTTCCCTAAACGGTCTGAATCAGTTTCCAATCGGTTTGCCATGTCGAAAATAGGGCATATTCCAAATTTCAGCTTTCTTGGTAAATTTGGTAAGATTTTGATTTTTTCCCTCATTTTTGGCCTAAATTAATTGATTGTCAAAAATTTACCAAAAATCGAAAAAGACATTTCAGCACTTACTCTCCTGTCTTACGTGACGTCATGTGAAACCATTCGTGAGATTTTTACATTTTTTTTGGTGAAAAACGACATAATTCCAGCAGAATTCCTTCAAAAATGCAAAATCCAAACTGCAAGAGCCAAAGCCGAAAAGAAAAAAATTCAGAGAAAAATATTGAAAATACTGTACATAATAGGTACAATTTTCATGGTAATTTTGGTACCAATTGGTTTTCTGTGTTTGTACAAATTTTGAAAATTTGATTGGTATTTTACTATTTTGTAAAATCGGTTTTTCATTTGTCAACTTATCGGTATTGGTTTTCGGTTTTTAAATTAAAAAAAAAAATTAGCCAGTTTTGCTGGTAATAGGTATTGGTTTTTTAGCATCGGTATTGTTCCACAACTCTGGTCCTTTTTGACCGATTTCGCTGATATTTTGTGTGTGAATACAGTATCTCCCATCTCCCTCCCAAATATATCCCCCTACCTATTGGTTTTATTTCTTCAGAAAAAAATAATTTACGAGGAAATTAAAGTAGTACATAGTACATTACCTACACTTTGAACGATCCTAGCTCGCTCCCATGAATCATTCGGTCCTGTGTGTACATAAATAACCTTTTTTGTTTGTCTCAGCAACTAAAGCTGTCTACTACCTACCTACTACCGGAGTTTGGTAAGAATCCGAATTCAAAGCGTTAAGTTAGTAGTGTTATGTTCGTTCGCGATGAGTTACCTAATTATCTTTAATTTCGATTACACAGTCAGTCGTCTATTACTGCGGGCTAGGCGAGTCATTTTTTTTTTTTTTGTTGAATGATTATGAATAGCCCTTTTCTTTTTTTTCTTTTTTTAAAAGTGAATTTAAATTTTTAAACATTAATTGTAAAATTTAAAAAAAAATGAAATACGGCACCTGAAATTCTGACAAGTTGGGTATTTTTGGATGCTCTTTCAAATTTTCTCAGTTTGGTCCAAAGAAATTGTGTCGGTGGAGTTGGATCCACATTCCGCAAGTCGAATGCATCTCTTTACAAAAAAAATTTAATTAGGTACTAAATGAGTGTTGGAATCTGAATCAAGCTTAGAAGCACCATTGTAAGTGATTTGTATGTATTATTTTTTCCTATCGTAATCGTAATCGTAGTTGTTGAATATTGAATAACATTTTTGCGAATTCAAGTGCAAGGTACAAAAAAATCATTTTGATAAGAAGTTTCAACGCTAAAATTTCGCGCTTTTTGATGTTTGTGCATAAAATTTCGCATCTTCTTTTCGCTATTTCGTGCATTGTAAAATTTTGTGTGTGTGTTTTTTTTTTGTTACTGTTAGGTACACTTCGCATTTTTTTGCATTCTTATGCTGCACGGCAAATCAAAGAGAAATGAATTATACTTATGCACAGACAAAGTCACTTATATTTGTATGTATTATACAGAAAGTTGACCCTTGTACCTACCACTGTAAAACCTCTACATTTCTACAAGTGTCAACATCGCCAACAAAAAGTACGCAATGTTGGTGAATTAGTTGACTACAACAACAACAACAACAACAACAACAGCAGCAGCAGCAACAGTTGAAGAACTTTAAGAATTATTATATTTACACTGTGTTCAATGGGTTTTTCAATTTGTTACATATATCTATACCATGTTACTAACATTTCTACTTTTAGTTAGTTTTATGAGTGAGATCTGAAAAAACAGAAACAAATGAAATTAGGTAGGTATGGTAATCATTTGATACCTACTAGAGTTGAATTAAAAAAAAAAAAAAAAATAGAAAATTGCTTACTTTTGGTTCTCAAGGATAGCAGTTCCCAGTTCTACAGCGTCTCCTAAAAAAAATAAATATACATATTTTATTTTTATTACTATTACATAGGTATAGCCTATTTCCTAGAATAATAATTTATATACAGGGTGCCCAGAAATATCGAGCACTCCCAAGAAAGTTTTTCATTAAAAATATAGGTTGGCAACGTGAAATAGATGCATATGGTTGGTGGAATGTTATCTCTCCAGTCCAACAACCAATCATGTGCTATCATTATTATCATTCACTGTGACCAACCAAAGTATTTTAGTAGAAAACTTTCTTAGGGGTGCTCGATATTTCTGGGCACCCTGTACTTATTGTATCTAGGTACTTGGACTTACGTAACGCGTTAAACGATGCTACGAAATTGTGAAAGCTAGCCGTTCGCTCTTCATCTGTTTGCAGCTCTGGCACACAGCATTCTGCCAACGCTAACCCTATAAAAAGACAAAAAAAAATTAATTAAATAGGTATTTGCAAAACTTTAACTCATTTTGTGATTTTGATATGTTACATTACATTCACTTTTTTTCGAAAATCAAAAGAAATACCTTCAGCACTTTTTTCAAAAATGACCAAAAATGTCTGAAAAAACACATTTTCAATGGAATATTAAGTACCTATTTGAGTTTCTCGCGAAATTTCAAGCCATTTTGAGTTTTCACCTAACGAAGCTATCATCAATGCACCTATATATTTTTTCGGCTTTTCTTTGACAGTTTTCTAATTCGAAAAATATTTTACCGAAGAGCTTGAATAAAAAATAAAATGGAATTAGCCCGAGCGAAGCGAGGGCGAAAGTTTGCAAAAATTTGTAATTTCAGAGGCTATGAATTTTCCAAATTCTGCCAATGTTTCCCTAAAAATTGTTAGGTAATTTTGAAAAAGGAAAACAAATTAGCTCGAGCGAAGCGAGGACCACAAAGTTGATTTAAAAAAATTTTCCACATCAGGTAAAACAGCTTACCAAATTCTTTGAATGCAGCTAGTAAGTTTTCTCGAAAAATACATAGCTTCAAGAACATCTTCGATTCTATTGGCATCTTATACCTGTTGAACTGCAGCTTCATTCTCTTCACAATCGTCTTGGTAGACACATATTTATACAAATAAAAAAAAAAACGAGTATTTTAAATACTTAATTAAGTGGAGCTGAAATTTTAATCTCGACGACTTTGTCTGAGTCAATTACAAAACAAACCTATATTCCAAATTTTATCAAAATCCATCCAGTAGTTTTTTAAAAATTGAACCAGGACAAAAATTGAAAAATTAGCAAAATTAGCAAAATCAAAATGACAAAAAATGGTACGTTCGTTTCTTTATTAAATTATCACTATACACAACTGATTTTAGTCTACCTAGATAGAACTCGTTGAAATAAGTCTATAGGTAGGTAAGTACTATAAAATTGTTTCATAAAATGCATACTTAGTTTAAGAACTGTTAGCGATGCACGCTCGGTCGTTTTTGTTTAAAACCGGGGAGGGGGAGAAGGCGGATATCAAAGTTGATTTTAAAAACACTTACCACAGTGGATAAATTGATAAAATAATGTTGAAGTTCAATGGTCTTGAATTGCCCGTCTATTATTCCCTCCAATCTCTCGAATTTCATTCTGCCTGAAGTTGCGGATTCTCATTGTCCCGATATTGACTGAGAAGATAAGCGGGTTCTGCGCCAGGAACCAAAAATTAAATCCAGAAAACCGAAATGTTTGGATATTTTCACACATCACATACTGAAAAATTTTCAAAATTGGTGGAAATGGGGTTTCAGAAAAGGGAAGTTCCCCAAAAAGGGGAGAGGATGTGGATCTGAAATTTTTCAAGCGGAAGTTTCTCAATGGTACCCATCTTCCATGCTAATTATCAACTCGAACGCTTTCGGGGACCATTTCACCCCTCTTAGGCGCCTATAGCCTTTATGTATTTTTCAGGAAACCCCACTTTTTTGAATAGTTCTAGCCCCACCCCCCCTTGGGGGTAGAAGGACGGTTGATATATCACTAGATCGGAAAGGGTATAGGAGGATAAGGTACGGTTTTGGGCCCAAAAATGGATTTCGACGTGGGTCACCCCAAAGGTTACCCATGATGAGAAGATACGCTGAAAAAAGTTTTAGACCCCCAGACCTTTTTTTCAGGGGGGGAGGGGCCAAAATGTGTTTTTTTAAACTTTATTTTCCAGTTTATCGCCATATGTAGATAAAAATTTCGCGTTTTTTTGTATCAATTCTGAAGGGTGAGGGGAAGCCCCTGAAATTTTTTCAAAATTTTTGGTCCATTTTTCACCAAATTGTAGCGTTTTGAAAATTTTGAGCGGCCATTTTGTAAAGAAGTTGCGAAGGTACAGTCGCCATTTTTTCCCCTAAAATACGTTATTTAGTCTAGATTATATTATACCATAAAAGTTTCAACGAGTTTGAGTTGGTGCAACATTGTCAAAAATCAAAAAAAATAAAAACTGACCACGCGTCATTATTTGCCGGGGGTTGGGCATGATAGTCCACGGCGCTATCGTGGGGAATTACGTAGTGTTCGTGCGCGTTACTGTCGTTCGGCATTGTCTCGTAGTGCAGTCAAATAGGGGAAATAATGGGTGGACCACATACTCGTAATAAGAAAAGAAACATAGATTACAGTTTCAACCAAAAAAATATGAAGTATAAAATCAATTTAACAATATCAGTACTTTTTTTTCTACTCGTATGTTATGATGAAGTGATTAATCCAATTATCCAATGAATGAAAATAGCATTGGAGGCAGGAGCATCCAGAGAGTTGAAAGATTACCAGCGATTTTCCATTGAACTGACTGGAATAAAACTAGTGGGGTTTCAATGGTGGTGGGGGGAGGGGGAGGGAGCGTGATCAAAAATTTAGCGACGAGTAAAAGAAAAAAATACCAATTTTGTCAAATAAAATGATGAATACGAATTTCTAAAATGAAATTAGAGATGAAATAACAAGTTCACAAATTTACATGTTGATAATAACCTATACATATAATATGTACGCACGTTAAGCCATGATAAAAAATTGTTATTTTCCTTTTGGAATTTTTGGAAGTTTCAAAATTGAATTTTTTATAGTTTGGGAAAGGGATAAAAATAGCGAAGTGAAGCAAGTGCAATAACATTCAAAAATTCAAGAGGTGAAAAACTATGTAATTTTCAGAAATTTGTTCGTTTTTTTGGCTTTAAAATTTTAGGATTTAAATGTCAAGTTTTTAAAAATTCAAATTTCAAATTTTGAAAATGAAAACCAAACAAACCTGAGCCAATATTTATTCAGGTAAAAAGTGTATCTTTATTTTTGTTTTAAATGTTTTTTAAAAATTTGAGTAATGGAGATAAAGTTATATGTATATCATACAGGAAAGTTGACTCTTGTACGAGTTGTACCACTGTAAAACCTCTACAAGTGTCAACATCGCCAACTAAGTGTACACATGTTGGTGAATAGTTGACCACAACAACAGCAACACTTGAAGAGCTTTAAGAATTATTATATTTACACTGAGTACAATGTGTTTTTCAATTTGTTAACACATACTTACTTACCTATACCATGTTACTAACATCTCTAATTTTAATTAGTTTTACGAGTGGGATCTGAAAAAACAGAAAAAAATGAAATTAATCATTTGATACATAAGTACTTAGAGTTGAGATTATAGATACATGTGTATTAACAAAACAAAAAAAAAAAAAATAGAAAATTGTTTACTTTTGGTTCTTAAAGACATTAAAAATATAAACCATGCTATTTTGTTTACAGTCTCTTGAAAGTATTCTGTAATTTCACATTTCGACATGATTATGAACTGAAGTAAGTCAAGAGGTCAAGAAGTGACATGAATTATGTTGTGTGTAGGTCAGGATATCCTGATATGCACCGAATTCTGACATGATACCTATGTACATTACTAGGATTGATGATAATAAGTCCTCATTGTAAAGTAGACTTATTTAGTTTTTTATATTTGCAGTGATAATGAATAATTTGTTATTTTGACTATTATTATTAAAGTTGTTTAAATATTATATATCTTGAGGTTCTGCTGAATCGCCCATTGGAATATCCATATCTTGATAAAATCTCATTAATAACGCTAATGCGTGCCCTGAAAAAATAAACATTTTATTATTATATATTATACTAAATCAAGAATATTCAGGAAAACGTTTTAGAATACCTCTGCAATTCTGCATAGCTCAAATTGAGCAATGCTCTCCTGCTGTGGCTCGCTACTTGCCACCAAAGCTTCGCCCATAAAATGACAAAAAAAAATTAATTAAATATTTGAGTTTCTAGCAAAGTTTTAACCTATTTTGATATGTTACATTCACATTTTTTTCAAAAATTTAAAAAAAACTTAAATTTTTTTTTAAAATCCAAAAGTGCCTAAAAAACACATTTTAAAGAAATATTCGAGTTGAAGTGAACTACTTTTGAAGTCGTGTCATGAAAATTAGTTTTGCAAACAACTTTTCAGAGGAATTTTTACCTTCTTAAGACCTCTTGGTGCCTCCTCGCCATTTCTACTCCCCAGATTCGATTCGCAGTAACCTTTACTTCGTTCTCAGGTGGTTTTTTTACCTTGTGAGAATCATCGTTCATTCCATTATTGTAGACGACTGAAGAACCTCCACTATAATCTTGAGGAAGTCTTGTCTGAGAGAGGCAAAACAGTTTTCTGAAGTAGTTCAGGAAAATTAGCATTCCATTTTGGTACTTTCACTGGTCCATTTTTATGTGCTGAACTGAACATGAATCTGAAGAGCCCCCGCGCGGCCTTGGTGAGCGTTCTCCCCAGAGTGGATTTTAGCCCCCCAAAACCAGTTTTTCGCCATCCCCCCCTCATTCGATTTTAGTGAAAAATGTGATTAGAAAAAAGAATCTACGTCAAATTTCCGATCTAGTGATGTATCAACTGTTTTTGTACCTACCAAGGGTGGGGGTGGGGCTACAACCAGTGGGGGGGGGGTTTCTGAAAAATACACAAAGACTTTAGGCGCATAAGAGGGGTGAAATGATCCCCGAGAGCGTTCATATTGATATGTATTAAATAAAAAAATAGAAAATTGCTTACTTTTGGATATTCAGGAAAATATTTAAGAATAAGGTATACGTATGTTATTAGGTACTAACGTAATTATTCAATGCTGTATTGAAATGTTCCAAGCGAGCCATTCGCTCTTCGTACGTTAGCGGCTCTTCTGGCACACTGCGCGCCACCAAAGCTTCGTTCATAAAATGACAAAAAAAAATTTAATTAAATATTTGAATTTCTTGCGAAATTTTAACCCATTTTGATATGTTACCTACATTCTCCTTTTTTTTTCAAAAATTGAAAAAAATAATATGTACCTTCAATGATTTTTCAAAAAAAAAATCCAAAAATACGCGAAAACACACATTTTTAATGAAATATTTTGCTTTTCTCGCGAAATTTTAACCCATTTCGATATCTAACATTACCTTTTTATATTCCATTAAAAATGTGTTTTTTTCAGGCATTTTTGGGTATTGAAATTACTTTTTTCGATTTTTGTAAAAAAAAAAGAAGGAGAATATTGTGAAATATCAAAATGGGTTAAAATTTTACGAGAAACTCAATTAAGGTACATACCTACATATTTTATTGAATAAGTATGTGTTTTTTCGGAAATTTTTGGATCTTTTTAAAAAAAGTGTCGAAGGTATTTTTTTGAATTTCGAAAAAAATTAAGTATCATAAAGGGTTGTTTTCGACTAATTCGAGGTCTTCGAGTCCGAATCTGGCTGGTGTCCACTTCTGTTGTGAGACGCATGTTTCGCAAAATTACACAACTTATGTTCAGGTGATTTTTGACCTTTAAAAAAAGGCTGTTTCTGAGAGAATGGCGCACTGTGGTGAAAATCTGACGCCGGAAATGATTTCGACGTGCCAAAAAAACCCTGGCCAAAACTTCAGGTGGATTGGCGACCAAAAAATTTTTTGTCCAAAAAAATGTATTATGATTTATATGAAACATCAGGATTAATTTGTTTCATCACTTTGTGAAAAACTGCCGATCTCGTTCATATTTTTTAAGAAAGTCATATTGACAGATTTTGACCTCCAAAAACACAAATGTAATAAATTTTAAATTGAGACCTCACTATCTGATCGCGATCATTCTGTTTGTAAAGACGACGAGAAAGTACCTATGTTGTATTATATGTTGTTGAGTGAGACAATTCTCAAAAAATTAATTCCCAGGATTGATTTTTGATTTGATGGGCCGACGGGGCAAGATGATTTTCAAAAATTGATTTCAAAGGTTTGTGATGGTGATATGGAAGGGAGAGGAATGCAATGATCGATAAATAACAAACATTTATCACATGTTTTTCCAATAAATTTCTCATTGTCTTGAACATATGATTAATAGTAAGTAGTAAGACAGGATGTGGTTTGAAGAGAGACAGGTAATGTAAAATGTAATACTTGCTCACATTTTTTTTTTGTTCATTGAACTAGGTAACGGATTTATCTCGCTAAAAATGCATTAATTAGGCATAAGTACCTACCAACTATAAATGAATGTTACCAGAATTGATGTTTAAATTACTTATTTGATTTAATGGGGGAATATTATATTGACGAGTGAAATGAGGTGATTTTCACAAATTATTAATTACCTACCTGTAGGATTTGTGTTTGATTTGACGGGGGTTAAGTGAAATGTGATGATTTATAAAATTTATTAGAATAATATTTAAAAAAAAAATCTTACCAAAATGTTGGAGCGCTGTTATTATTTCTTCTTCCTGATTGTTAGGGGTATTTGAGTTCTCCTTATAGGAATACACATTTTAAAATACATATATTATGTACTTCAAATAGCGCAACACAAAATATATTTTACTCCTAGAATCGGCGTCGCTAGCGAAAACTTCATGCGATTTGAAATGTCCTGTAAAGGATAATTTCGCATGTGGGTAATTCTCAAAAAAAAGGTCAATTTTGATGATACCGTAAACTGGGGTAACATTGAAGGATTTTTCAGAATTTTTCATGTTTAAAGGTATGAATGGCGGAAGTAGGGGAAATGTGTGTGGTGCTTTTGATAAAGCTATGTCAGCACTACGTTTTGGCGTTTACAGAAGTTGTCTACCTTTTTCCTGTCAGGCGCAAAAGCCAAAAGAAGTGCCCTTCAAAGTTACCCAGCGTTTGGGGTAACTTTGAAGGCCCCTTGAAATGTGCTTCGCTCAAGGTCAAAAATTATCGAAAACATGAATATTCACTTCTTGGTCACTTTATACGCGTCAAGCACCTACAAAATTATCCATATTCACAATTGAATTTATGAAAGAGTGCTCCAAAATGATAATTTGAAATTTTTCTAGTTTTCAGACGTTTTTCATGCATTTTGGCCAATTTGACCGAATTTCATGATTTTTCAATGATTTTAGAACTGTTTTTCAAGTTTTCACATCATTTTTAACAAGTTTTCAAGCATTTTCATGCATTTTTGGTCAATTTTACTGAAATTTCATGATTTTTTTATAGCCTTCAAAGTTACCCCAGTTCGAATATCATTTTTTTACACCTCAGGGAAGAACTTTGGCACATGAACAAATGCGCTAATTTGTAGTCAGGAGGTGTACCAACACATCTATAATGTCACTTGACTCATTATTTGAAAATTCGAAATTCCAGACACCAAGCTTTTCACATTAATCAAAATTAATTAAAACACCACTTTTTTTCACTTGCTTTTTTATTGGTGTTGGAACCACTAGTTGAAAATGATAAAATAGGAAAAATAACTGCCAAAGTGTACTCTATCCATTCCCGGTGCCAGAATTGCTCCATTCTTCATAGTTCCACCGCCATGGAGCATAACGTGATGAAAAACCACACCCTTCAATGTTACCCCGCGATTTCAATGTTACCCCAGTTTACGGTATGCATAATTTTGAAAAACAAAAATCATTTTCTTGGAAAATTTAAAGTGGGAATCATTTTTATAGGTGTCCCAGATCCGTTTTCTAGTGTTGGCCTCAATTCAATCCCCCCCACTATGGGTCCTGACCCCCCTTAAAACGGCGATAATTAGGATTTCGACCCTCACAGATGTGTAATATGTCGATTGATATGTTTTCGAGGTCGCAGAATTCGAATCTGGAGTTATTTTTTTTGTAGAGGTGGAGGGTGAGGCGTGGGGAGGAGGAAAATGTCAAATTTTGCTTATATTATCGTGTAATATGGATCGATGTGTTTTCGAGGCCGCAGATTTCGAATCTGGACTTATTTTTTGGTAGGGGTTGGTGGTGAGGCGTGGGGAGGGAGAAAATGTCAAATTTTGCTTGTATTATCGTGTAATATCTCGATTAATAAAATAGAAAATTTGACTAGAACTCATTAAAATACACGACGAACATTTTAACCATTTATTAACGAAAAATATAACAAAACATAATAACGTATATAGAAAAGTACAAGACTAGCGTGATAAAAGTACAGCTGTCTGAAATTTGGCCAAGTCGAAGGACAAATGAGCGCTGGACAAGCCGAAGGACAATCTCAACGGTTTTTCGTTTCTAGCCTTACTTAGGACATTATTTGATTTTTAACACGTAATAAATGTGTACCTATCATGTAGAATAACTTCCCTTTCTCAATTATTGTTTTTGGCGGGTTCATTAGGGTAGGTAAATAAAAACAACAAGCCGAACGACACATTTTTTTACACATATCATAACTTGACAGATGAATACGATCAGAAACGAGCTGTTTAGTGTTTTGAAAATAACAGTAACTATGGGGTAAAATTTCCATGAGAACAGTGAACCAGTGTAGCCACTCACTAGAAAAAATTTATGGATTGGGAAGCTAGCAAAAATAATTAAAAATTGCTCTAAAATTAGTGCAAATGTGAAATATGAACTTCCTATGGACTTATTGAGATTGTAATTTGCACAATAATATACCTTTGTGTTCTATAATAATGAGAATGTGTCAATTTTTCTAACAAAAAAAAAATGAAGTTCATGACACTTTATAACGTTCATTTTCAAAAACATAGTGTGTGCACACAAGTCGAAGGACATTTGGGGTATAAAATCGAATGTAAACCAATGGAAGTGGGGGGGGGGGGGGGGCTAAAAATCGCAATACCACATGTGAAATGTGTGGGGGTGATCCTTGCATGGACCAAAAAAAAAACTTACGTAATTCGTAATTCTTCGAAAGCTATACTAAAAAGTCTTGGTATCCAGCAATGGTGTCCTGATATGACTAACTGTTAGCCGTTTGGACAAATGTTTGCCCTATACATAGAATGACAAAAAAAAAAAATGTTATGAAATATTTGAGGTTCTTGCAAAAATTTCAACCCATTTAGATAGGTATATTATCTACATTAATGCATTCGCCTTATGTTTTTCAAAAATCAAAAAAAATACCTTCAATTCTTTTTTCAAAGAAATCCAAAAATGCCCGAAAAGCCACATTTTTAATGAAATAGTTATTCGAGTTTCTCGCGAAATTTTACCCATTTTGATATGTTACATTTCCCTTATTTTCTTTAAAAATTGAAAAAAATAACTTCAATACTTTTTTTAAAAAAACCAAAAATGACCGAAAAACACATTTTTAACGAAATATTTGAGTTTATAAGTTTATAGGGAAATTTAAACCCATATTGCATACCTTTTTTAAAAAAAATAAAATAAAAAAAACACCTTCACTTCTTTTTTTAAAAAGATCCAAAAATGCCTGAAAAAACACATTTTTAATGAAATATGTATTTTAGTTTCTTATGAAATTTTAACCCATTTAGATATATTTCATTCGCCCTTTTTTGCAAAAATTGAAAAAAATAACTTCAATATCTACTTTTTCAAAAAAATCCAAAAAATGCCAAAAAACCCCACATTTTCAATGAAATATTCGAGTTTGAGAAACTCAAATATTCCATTGAAAGGATTTTTTCGAGCATTTTTGAATCCTTTTGAAAAAGTATTGAAGGTATTTTTTTCGAATTTTGTAAAAAAAAGTAGGGAAATGTAGAGGAAAAGGTACAAATATGGACCCCTCTAGCTTTTTGGCTTTAAAGGGTAGAAAAAATTATCAATTTTTTTTTCGGATATACCATTCAAAAGGCCAAAGACTCTAGTATACTGTGTAAAAAAATTTTTTTTGTTGAAAACTCCCTGAGAAATTTGAAATTGTAGGGGGAGAAAGTAATTATGCGCATTTTCTCTCTTCGTTTATGGTTGTACTCGTAAAATGCACATGTTCGCGTCCAAAATGTGGGGGGGCACATCTCAAAACGAACACATTACTTTTGTTGATTCTCGATATAATTGCATTTCTTCGCATAAACGCAATTAGGTATCCACCAACATTATGTCCTCTGGCTCTTGTTCAGGTAGGAAGCCCTGATGGTAGATCTTCTCAGGGTTAAGGGCCGATTCCGCATACACGATTGCATACCCGGTCCGCCTGATTTTCGAGTGTTGAGATCTCGAGATCTATCCGACGAAAATCGATGAAATTTGAAATATAGATACTATGAAGCAATTAGAAAAAAATGTCGGATGGGATTTTTAATTACTTGAATAGTTTTGGAATTATCAATGATTGAAAAGTGTTCAAATTTCATTCATTTTCAATTTCAAATTCTGCGAAAAATACTCAATCAAATGAAAATCGCTTCCGACATTTTCTTTTAATTGTTTCAAAGTAGGTATATATATTTCAAATTTCATCTAATTCTGTTCAGTAGATCTCCAGATCTGAAGATGCATGCTGATAAGCAAGGTTTACATGCTGCTAGTTTATTCAATTCAAACTACCGCAAGTAATTTGATTTTTTAATTAATTGACAGATTATCCATTCTATTTCACGATGAAAAATAATAAATACAAGTAAATTTATTTGATCAGAGATGATCAAGTACTTAAAAGTGAATGTACTTGAATTAAGTAAACTTGCAACGTGTGAATCTTAGTCTAAGAGGATTCTGCCTGCTGCTTATGCAATAAAGTATGCGGAATCGGCCCTTAAAGCACGAAGGAAATTATGACATCTCAATTAGCCAAATAATAAATTCATGTATTGATATTGTAAACACGTAATATCACAGGTTGCTCAAATTTTATACATAAATGAGACTTCTATAATTAAATGATGATTATAAACTTCTAGTAGAATGCGTAATATGGTGGCAGGTTTTCAACGTTTTTAGTTGCATATTGAGCTCAAAATTAGTTTTGCAAACAACTTTTCAGAGGAATTTTTACCTTCTCAAGACCTCTTGGTGCCTCCTCGCTATTTCTACTCCCCAGATTCGATTCCCAGTAACCTTTACTTCGTTCTCAGGTGGTTTTTTACCTTGTGAGAATCATCATTCATTCCATTATTGTGGACGACTGAAGAGCCTCCACTCTAATCTTGAGGAATACATGTCTGAGAGAGGCAAAACAGTTTTCTGAAGTAGTCCAGGAAAATTAGCATTCCATTTTGGTATACTGGTCCATTTTTATGTGCTGAACTGAACATGAATCTGAAGAGTCCCCGCGCGTCCCTGGTGAGCGTTCTCCCCAGAGTGGATTTTAGCCCCCCAAAACCAGTTTTTCACCATTTTCTCCCCCTCATTCGATTTTAGTGAAAAATGTGATTAGAAAAAAGAATCTACTTCAAATTTCCGATCTAGTGATGTATCAACTGTTTTTGTACCTACCAAGGGTGGGGGTGGGGCTACAACCAGGAGGGGGTTTCTGAAAAATACACAAAGACTTTAGGCGCATAAGAGGGGTGAAATGATCCCCGAGAGCGTTCATATTGATATGTATTAAATAAAAAAATAGAAAATTGCTTACTTTTGGATATTCAGGAAAATATTTGATCTCCTTCACGCATCGATTAACTTCCTGCTCTGTTGATTGAAGAAAATTCTAAAGGCAATTAGTTAAGATCGAGGGGTAATCTACATGATGTACATATCTATTATTTATTGTTGCAGGTCAACAATGTCTTACTCATCGAATCCAGCAGATTCTGGTTTATCGTTTTCAGATCAGGGATTTGGCGTTGCAGCTCTATATTCTGCTCCTGTACTACGCTTAGGTGGTCTTCGATTACTCTTATGCGGTGGATTTCATCTGTGTTGATAAGCTGTGCACAATGTTGGCACACGGGTACACTTGTCGTCTTCCATGGCGCTGAAAGTAGAAATATTAAACATTGAATTAGAATTTGGGAATAAATGACAATCCCACGAATAGGGCGCATTGAGATTTGTGAGAACCACCTATCATCAGCATTTTGAGCTCAGAGTGTAATTTTCGAATAGAAGGAAGCTTCGCCAGGGCAATTGGACACCGGAATTTAATTTCCCGTCCAAAAAACCCGCCGGTGACTGAAAATTCGATTCGCTTAGGCCTAAATTTTGACGAGTCATTTTTTGAGTAAAAAAGCTGAATTTTTAGCCCAAAAATTACCCATCTAAATTTGGGCGTAATCGAGCTGAAAATTTTGCTAGGTTTTTTTTTGGATGGCGAATTCATTTCTGGTGTCAGATTGCCCCAATGATGCTTCCTGCTACTGAAAATTTGCCATTTTTGGACTCAAATGAGCTGGAAAAAAGTTGTCAAATTTCACAATTTTAAGGACGTTTTCTGACTATTTGAGCACGCGGAATCCAAAAATTACGTCTGTTTTGCGATCGGACATTTCCGTTAAATACAAAAAAAAAAATCTTGCGCGCTGTGCAAGATCAACCGACTTTTCCCGAAAGTAATTTTACAAAATTACCAATGTAATTTAAAAAAAATTATCACCCAAAGTTACCGGTAATTTACCAAAAACTACCCGAACTACCGATATAATTTAACCTTTTTTTTTTTTTTTTGGCTCCCCATAGTAGCGCACCTTGTTTTATTTTCAATCGCTAACTATGGTTCATCGCCGTTCTTCTTATATACAACTTAACTTTAACATAACTTTAATAAACTCAAACTTAACAATCTTCTTTCGTAACTTAAAACTTAAACTAAGGTAACTTTAACTTTCCCGGTATTTGGCAGCTCGGTTTCCACTTCGTCCACTCCGCTGCCGGCATCCTCTTCGTTGGTTCTGGTTCTGACTGGATCGGTGGTGTTGTCATTATCGGGTATTCGCAAGCTCCGCTTCCTCTTCGTCCGCTTCGCTGCCTGGTGATGTCTTCGGATTTGGTGTTGACTGCTAGCTTGGCTTCCTCTTCGTCCGCTTCGCTGCTTGGATCTTCTTCGCTTGATTCGATGAATTGCAAGTCGGGGGTTAGCATGCCTGGCCCACGCGCCTATAGACACGAGTGTCCTTGATAGGTCAGGTCTCACTACTAGCTAGCTCCTGCTGCGTTCGGATTACTTGATCCTGCAACCTCGCTTTCGCTAGGTTGGCGTGTCTTCACGGTCAATGCTTCACTGGCGAAGACTGAGAATGGTCTGCCTCCCTGTCCGAGCAGTTCGGGCAGTTCGCAGGGCCATTCGTCTAACATCAGGGCCTGCTTAAGCCGATCGCGAGCTTCATCGTGTCTTGGACACCTCCACACTATGTGAAGAGTGTCTTCTGCTTCACCGGTTTCGCATCTCAAGCAGGTGGGGTTAAGCCTCTTCTTGGCCTTTTCGAATAGGTACTGACCTATGTCCCCATGCTCCGTCAGCAACTGCGTCACGTACGTGTTGACCACCAGTCCGTTACGGAGTCTATCCCTGATGTTAGGTATAAAACGTTTCATTTAAGCGCTTCAGAATCTGTCCAGTCCACCTGCCATTTATCGATTGCGAGATTGAGTAGATACTCTTTCCGCTTTCTCTTTACGGCCTTCGGTACCTGTAATTTACAAAAAAACCACCGGTAATTTACCAGACACTTTCGGTAATTTACCAAAAATTATCGGTAATTTATCAACCAAGAATTACCAGTAATTTATCAACCAAGAAATACGAGTAATTTACTGAAAAATACTGGTAATTTACCAAAAACTATCGGTAATTTACCAAAAATCATTGGTAATTCACTAAAAACTACCGGTTCAATTACCAAAAGCATCAGTAATTTATTTCAAAAAAATTATCAAAAATTACGAGTAATTCACCAAAAATAACTAATTATTTTATTTACTATTTACTTATACTGAAAATTATTATTAATTCACCGAAAAAAAAATTATCAAAAGTTACTGGCTATAATTACCAAAAACTTACGTTTTTTTTTTTTTTTTTTTAACAAAAATTACCAGCTTATTCACCAAAAACAACTATTGATTTGCAATTCGCGATTCCAATACTAGAAATTTTGAAAAATTTTGATTTTGGATTGCAAAAAAATTATTTAGGTATTATTAAAAAAAAGTTGGAAGGATGAAATTAACAAAAAAAATTAACAAAAAAATCGTCAAAAAATTTTCGTCTATTGACTCACGCGGGATTCGATCACCCAACCTCCGGCGCACCAAAAAAAAAAACAGAGCCTCAAAAAATCAAAATTTTACCATAGAAAACTGAATATCGGCGTAGGTAATTCTATTCTATGTACTTTTGAACATCTGAATTGATCGGAAATGTTCAAATCGTTTTGAGCAGTTCTAGAGTCTCCAACAGGTTTTGGAAACTCGAAAATTCCACAAAATTTCATCAAATGGAGTTGGATAACCGAAATTTACTCTGAAAACTAATTTCTCGATACGCTACGAAGTCGACTGCAGGTGGATTTCAAGTCGTTTTGGAGCATCCAGCGACTTCTTGAAAATTACTGGAGTCTCCAGTAGATTTTTGAAACTTGAAATTTTCCCAAAATTTCGTCTAACGGAGATGGAAAGTCGAAATAATTCATTCTGCAAACTAATTTCAATATGCTACGAAGTCAACTGATGGTGGATTTCAAGTCATTCTGGAGCCTCCAGCGACGTCGTATGGCGTTTTTTGGAAAATTGAAATTTCCAAAAAGTAGCTAGAAGCTTTAAAACCATTTGAAACCACCATGTAGTCGAGTTCATATCGTATTGAAATTAATTTGCGAAATAAATTTCTGCTTGCGAACTCCATTTGGTAGAATGTTGCGGGAATTCCAATTTTCAAAAAAATCTAGAGGAGACCCCAGTAATTTTCAAAAAGTCGCTGGAGGCTCCAAAATGACTTGAACCCACATGAAGTCGTCTTCAGAGAGTGTTAAAATTAGAGTGTAGAGTAAATTTCAGCTTTCCAACTCCATTTTGATGAAATTTTGTGGGAATTTCAAGTTTTAAAAATCTGCTGGAGGCTCCAGAACTGCTCAAAACGGTTTAAAACAGTTTCCAATCGATTTGGCATGTCGAAAATAGGGTATATCCCAAATTTCAGCTTTCTTAGTCCATTTGGTAAAATTTTGATTTTTCCCTCATTTTTAGACTAAATTTGATTTTCAAAAATTCACTGAAAATCGAATAACGCACTTTGGCACTTGAAATTTTGTCAGATGATAAATTTTTGCCTGATCTTTCAATCTACATTCCGCCATTTTGTAAGTAAGGCCACTTTTTTTTGATGACAAGGGCAAGGGCTATAAATGTTCCTGAGAACTCCCCCTTCAAGAAAAAAGTTGTCCCAGAGGGTCGACTAGGGGGAGTGTGATAGATCCTTAAGCGGGCTCCCCGACTATATCAAATCATACTTTCAACTTTTTCAGTGAATTTGGAGATGATTTTATTTTATTTTTGGCCCATACTTGGTTTTTACAAATTCACCAAAAATTGAAAAATGCGCTTGGGTACTTAAAATTTTGGCTGGCAGTATAATATTTCACGCTTTTTTGAACTAAGTTTGTCTTGTGTAGAAATTTTATATCAGTTAGGATATCTGTCTTGTAAGGAACCCATGTTCAACTAGGAAGAATAATTTTCAAATTTGAAGTTGCTCAGTCCAATGTTTTGATTTATTCCCGGTGATTTTTTTTTGAAAATTTTGAGCCAAATGTAAGCACGCGTTCAGAAAACCCCAGTAAAACGTGAGAAAAATTTTAGTACTTAAATGCAACTAGAAAAAATAATTTCCGATGTTTACTTTCTCACGATTGTATTTTTCAACTGTTACTTATTGAATACCTAATTTTTCTGAAAATTATAAACCTAAAAAACACCATTTCAAACGTACCTATCAGTACTTTTTTTTCTATGTTATGATGAAGTGATTAATCCAATTAGGTATCCAATGAATGAAAATAGCATTGGAGGCAGGAGCATCCAGAGAGTTGAAAGATTACCAGCGATTTTTCATTGAACTGACTGGAATAAAACTAGTGGGGTTTCAATGGTGGTGGGGGGAGGGGGAGGGAGCGTGATCAAAAATTTAGCGACGAGTAAAAGAAAAAAATACCAATTTTGTCAAATAAAATGATGAATACGAATTTCTAAAATGAAATTAGAGAAGAAATAACAAGTTCACAAATTTACATATTGATAATTACCTATACATATAATATATACCACGTTAAGCCATGATAAAAAATTGTTATTTTCCTTTTTGAATTTTTGCAAGTTTCAAAATGGAATTTTTTATAGTTTGGGAAAGGGGTAAAAATAGCGAAGTGAAGCAAGTGTAAAAACATTCAAAAATTCAAGAGGTGAAAAACTATGTAATTTTCAGAAATTTGTTCATTTTTTTGGCTTCAAAATTTTAGGATTTAAATGTCAAGTTTTTAAAAATTCAAATTTCAAATTTTGAAAATGAAAACCAAACAAACCTGAGCCAATATTTATTCAGGTAAAAAGTGTATCTTTATGTTTGTTTTAAATGTTTTTTAAAAATTTGAGTATTGGAGATGAAGTCACATATATTATACAGGAAAGTTGACCCTTGTACGAGTTGTATCACTGTAAAACGAAAACCTCTACAAGTGTCAACAATATAATCTCGCCAACTAAGTGTACACATGTTGGTGAATAGTTGACCACAACAACAGCAACATTTGAAGAGCTTTAAGAATTATTAGGTACCTATATGTATTTACACTGTGTACAATGTGTTTTTCGATTTGTTAACACATACTTACTTACCTATACCATGTTACTAACATCTCTAATTTTAGTTAGTTTTACGAGTGGGATCTGAAAAAACAGAAAAAAATGAAATTAATCATTTGATACCTACTTAGAGTTGAGATAATGTACATACATTTGAATGGTGCTTTTCAAGAAGGTCCTATCGACCGATAGGACCTTTTTGAGGAGTTCATGAAATTTGAATCTCTGACGTTTTCTACACAAGATGGTGCAAACCGCAGCGCTCCATGTGGTGTTATTCACAAACAGCAGCTGTATGAAGTTGGCTAGGAAACGCAACTAGAAAATGCGCGCATTACCTTCTTCTCCGAAATGGTTGATCACAACTATACCAGAAGGCACTCTTGAGTAGTAATTTTCAACGCAGAATTCAAATTTTGAGTCAATTTTGCCCCTCGACCCCAAGGGGGGGTGGTACCAAATGAAAATTTGGGGAAAATGTGAAAAAATCGAGTATAGTGTCGAAATCTTGATACTTTGGGTTAAAAACAACGATTTTTGAGTCAATTTACCTCGTAGCCCCCCAGGGGGGGGGGTGGTATCAAATAAAAATGCGAAAAAATCGAGTATAGTGTCGAAATCTTGGTACATTTGGGCTGAAAACCCGATTTTCGAGCCAATTTTGTCCTTCGCACGCCAGGGAGGAAGGGGGTGGTACCAAATCGAAATTTGGGGAAAACAGTGAAAAAATCGAGTGCGCACTCACACATGCATGGCTAAAGTATGAGATGATACAGATTTTCGCAGGTTTCCGCAGGTAAATCGATCGCAGTTGTTTTACATACACTAAAATGCATAATTTTTCATATTCGTCGTTTTGGGGAATGCTGGCGGAAGAAACTTCTGCCCTACAGTATTAAAGATATTACATTAAAGTACTCAATTTTTTCACTTTTATCCTAAATTTTGATTAGGTACCACACCCCTCCCCCCGGAAGCCGAGGGACAAAATTGACTCGAAAATCGGGTTTTCAGCCCAAATGTACCAAGATTTCGACACTATACTCGATTTTTTCGCATTTTTATTTGGTACCACCCCCCCTGGGGGGCTACGAGGGAAATTGACTCAAAAATCGTTGTTTTTAACCCAAAGTATCAAGATTTCGACACTATACTCGATTTTTCACATTTTCCCCAAATTTTCATTTGGTACCACCCCCCTTGGGGGGCTACGAGGGAAATTGACTCAAAAATCGTGGTTTTTAACTCAAAGTATCAAGATTTTGACACTATACTCGATTTTTTCACATTTTCCCCAAATTTTCATTTGGTACCACCCCCCCCCCTGGGGGTCGAGGGGCAAAATTGATTCAAAATTTGAATTCTGCGTTGAAAATTACTACTCAAGAGTGACTATTTCATGTTTTTGGTGGGTTTGAGAAGGAATAAAATCGATTTTTAGGTGAATAACCGCAAGAAGGTCCTGTCGTTTCAAGAAGGTCCTATCGAGGTCTCTTTTGTAAAGCACTCCCATGGAAATGTTGGTGGTGGAAAAAAAATTACTACGCAGGAAATAAATAGTGGAAAGATGCTTCTATTCAACAAAAAAAAACCGGAGCTCGCTATATCATTTTGAACCAAAATGGCAAAACACTGAAATATAAAAATGCGTTTTTCTCAAAACCAGTTTTTTGTCGATAGGACCTTCTTGAAAAGCACCATTCATTATACAATGTGTATTAACAAAACAAAAAAAAAATAGAAAATTGTTTACTTTTGGTTCTTAAAGACATTAAAAATATGAACCATGCAATTTTGTTTACAGTTTCTTGAAAGTATTCTGTAATTTCACATTTCGACATGATTATGAACTGAAGTAAGTCAAGAGGTCAAGAAGTGACATGAATTATGTTGTGTGTAGGTCAGGATATCCTGATATGCACCGAATTCTGACATGATACCTATGTACATTACTAGGATTGATGATAATAAGTCCTCATTGTAAAGTAGACTTGTTTAATTTTTTATATTTGCAGTGATAATGAATAATTTGTTATTTTGACTATTATTATTAAAGTTGTTTAAATATTATATATCTTGAGGTTCTGCTGAATCGCCCATTGGAATATCCATATCTTGATAAAATCTCATTAATAACGCTAATGCGTGCCCTGAAAAAATAAACATTTTATTATTATATATTATACTAAATCAAGAATATTCAGGAAAACGTTTTAGAATACCTCTGCAATTCTGCATAGCTCAAATTGAGCAATGCTCTCCTGCTGTGGCTCGCTACTTGCCACCAAAGCTTCGCCCATAAAATGACAAAAAAAAATTAATTAAATATTTGAGTTTCTAGCAAAGTTTTAACCTATTTTGATATGTTACATTCCATTTTTTTTCAAAAATTTAAAAAAAACTTAAAATTTTTTTTTTTTAATCCAAAAGTGCCTAAAAAACACATTTTAATGAAATATTCGAGTTGAAGTGAACTACTTTTGAAGTCGTGTCATGAAAATTAGTTTTGCAAACAACTTTTCAGAGGAATTTTTACCTTCTCAAGACATCTTGGTGCCTCCTCACCATTTATACTCCTCAGATTCGATTCCCAGTTACCTTTACTTCGTTCTCATTGTCAGGTGGTTTTTACCTAAGAATCAACATTCATTCCATTATTGTGGAGGACTCTAATCTTGAAGAATTCATGTCTGAGAGAGTGAGAGAGGCAAAACAGTTTTCTGAAGTAGTCCAGGAAAATTAGCATTCCATTTCGGTACTTTCACTAGTCCATTTTTATGTACTGAACTGAACATGAATCTGAAGAATCCCCGCGCGTCCCTTGTGAGCGTTCTCCCCCAGAGTGGATTTTAGCCCTAGGTCCAAAACCATTTTTCGCCATTTTCTCCCCCTCATTCCATTTTAGTGAAAAATGTGATTAGAAAGAAGAACCTACGTCTAGTGATGTATCAACTGTTTTTGTACTGACCAAGGGGGGAGGAGGGCTACAACCAGGTGAGTTTTCTGAAAAATACACAAAGACCTTAGGCGCATAAGAGGGGTGAAAGGATCCCCGAGAGCGTTCGTATTGATATGTATTTTTTAAAAAAATAGAAAATTGCTTACTTTTGGTTCTTATAAAGACATACATAGTTGTGGCTAAGTATTTCTCTTTATCTTTATCGCCAGCCCAAATTCACTAATGAACCTTGCAGGGGTCTAAAATATGGGAGGTTTTGATGTGAAAAATCCAATGGAGTGATTAGTTTAACGTTTTAAGTGCATATTTTGCTGAATTCGTCGAGTAATTTTTATTGTAATCTGAATGATTTACGATAAATGATGTAAAATGACCATTTTTGTCTGCGAAGTTCTTTTCGTACTCGGAAAATGAGACATCATCTGCAAAGACTTTGCGACCCAACTTCATATGAGAGCTAGCAGCTGTCAAGAAAAACAAGTAGGAACACGGATCACTATTTCGTATACTGGTCCATTCTTATGTGCTGAACTGAACATGAATCTGAAGAGTCCCCGCTGGTCCCTGGTGAGCGTTCTACCCCAGAGTGGATTTTAGCCCCCCAAAACCAGTTTTTCGCCATTTTCTCCCCCTCATTCCATTTTAGTGAAAAATGTGATTAGAAAAAATAATCTACGTCAAATTTACGATCTAGTGATGTATCAACTGTTTTTTGTACCGACCAAGAGGGAGGGGGACTACAACCAGGGGGAGTTTTCTGATAAATACACAAAGACTTTAGGCGCATAAAAGGGGTGAAATGATCCCCGAGAGCGTTCATATTAAATATGTAGATATTTAAAAAAATAAAAAATAAAAAAAATAAAAAATTGCTTACTTTTGGATATTTAGGAAAATATTTTAGAATTTACACATTCTACTAACGCTTCACCTATAAAAAGACAAAATAAAATTTTATTAAATATTTGCAAAACTTTAACTCATTTTGTGATTTTGATATGTTACATTACATTCCCTTTTTTTTTTTTCGAAAATCAAAAGAAATACCTACCTTCAATACTTTTTTCAAAAATGTCCAAAAATGTCCGAAAAAACACATTTTCAATGGAATATTTGAGTTTCTCTCAAAATGTTAAGCCATTTTGAGTTTTCACCTAGCGAATGCTATCATCAATGCACCTATATAATTTTTCGACTTTTCTTTGACAGTTTTCTAATTCGAACAATATTTTACCGATGAGCTTGAATAAAAAATGAAATGGAATTGGCCCGAGCAAAGCGAGGGCGAAAGTTTGCGATAATTTGTAATTTGAGAAGCTATGAATTTTCCAAATTCTGCCAATGTTTCCCTAAAAATTGTTAGGTAATTTTGAAAAAGGAAAACAAATAAGCTCGAGCGAAGCGAGAACCACAAAGTTGATTTAAAAAAATTTACCACATCAGGTAAAACTTCTTATCAAATTCTTTCAAATGAAAAAAAAAACGAGAATTTTAAATGCTTAATTACTTAGAGCTGAAATTTTAAATCAAACAATCAATCAAATCATTTATTGCAGTACTTAGACACCTTTAGCTGTATTTACAATGTCAATAAACTAAATATTAATTACAGTAGTCCCCGCTTAATGTAGTCGCGGTGGATAGAATAATTCGGATAATGGAATCAAAATGGGTTGGGACAGAACGCTTGCATCTTTTTACATGCAAATTTTATCGCTTATTGTAGTGAGAAAGAGCATTGAGTTCGGTTAATAGAATTGATTAATCTTCAAAAGTTGGAGAAAATCATGGAAATTTGACAAAATTTAACAAGAAGTGGATGAAAAAGACATGTTTTAAACACGTTAAAATAGCATAAAAACACAAAATGAAGATTATTTTGAAATGAGTGAAAATTGGAAAAAAAGATGATGACATTTTTGTAAAATTGTATAAAAATTATCCAAAAAGTGTTCAAAACATATTAAAAGACTAAATGTACCTAACTAAACAACCAAAAAAGTACTGAAATTGACTCCTAAAATCATCAAAAAGTAATGAAATTTCAACAGAATTTGGAATTTTGTGTGTTTTTATCCTTCACCTTTCTCTGGTTTATAGAATGAAACATACTGGGTCCCAACTGATTCTAATAAATAAGTATGAGTAGAAAGTGGAAATTTGTTTGTGAAAATGATGGAGATTATGCTGAAGGAAGTCCAAGCTTATTTATGACCAGACCAGGGGAAAGCCCAAATACAAGTAGTATTTTCATAGTATGAGGTTATAATGCTATAAGCAAAGATACAGGATAAATATTTCGAAATTTTTTCTGCGTTTTTTTATTGGACCGCTTATTAGAATATCCCGGTTAATAGAATTAAAAGTACCTCGGCCCAAACCAATTCCATTAAGCGGGGACTACTGTATAACATATTAACATACTTAGTACCTACTACTGGAGGGGAAAAAAGTGAATTGAAAATACAGATAGGTAATTAAATTATACAAAATGTTCAGAAATACTCTTTTGTGAGAATAATATGTTTGAAATGAGAGAAAAAAAGGGAAAAAACAGAAAACCACAAAAAAAAACAACAGATTATAAGATACACAGCTCATGAAAACACAGTGAAATACTTACTCCTTTGGTGAGAACAATAGTAAGTTTGAAATGAAATATCATAAGAAAATAGTAATAATAATACCTAATAAAAATTAAAGAAACAACAGATTATAAAAATTACAGTAAATTTTTGAGGCCATGAAATCAATGTTATTTTGCATAATTTTTGTTCTTAAATTTTCACTTATAGCCAAATTTCTAAATCTTGTTTCATGTGTATGAGAAGGTACCTTGAGATTTATTATTCCATTCTTTACCATAATTGTACATACATAATTGAAGAATGTACTCACATGGAGCTGTCAACTCTTGGTGAAGGGAGATATTGAAATCTGTGGGGTAAATCTTACCAATAGGGGCATCAACGGGTGTTTGATGAAAGTTTCTGAAAAGGTTATGTGCAACATGGCTCTTACTCTTCATGGGAGCGAAAAAAAATGTACCTAAAGTGTACCGATTCCTGAATTTCTCAATAAACATTTTTTTCTTAAAAAAATGAAATTTTGGTGGGAATATGTGGAGGGGGAGGTACCATACTGTATTCACACACAAAATTTCAGCAAAATCAGTTCTAAAAAATACGTTCCACAGCGATTTTTTCAATTTTTATCCATGGAAAATTCAACTCTTTTTGCTCTGTAGAGTGTTGTATGGGCCGGATACGGCTCATTTTTGGCATACCAATTTATGAGGAACCGACCAACTTGCATGCCGAAAATGAGCCGGATCCGGCCCATACAACACTATACAGAGCAAAAAGAGTTGAATTTTCCATGGATTAAAAATTGAAAAAATCGCTGTGAAACGTATTTTTTGGAACCGATTTTGCTGAAATTTTGTGTGAGAATACAGTACCTCCCCCTCCACATATTCCCACCAAAATTTCATTTTTTTAAGAAAAAAAATTTTTATTGAGAAATTCAGGAATTGGTACACGATAGGTACATTTTTTTTGATCCCATGAAGGGTTGGAGCCATGTTGCACAATATAATAACCTTTTTTTTCGTCTAGGCGAGATCTACACGTGGTTAAATTACTCGGAAACTTTCATTAAACACCCTACATATACTCTCTGTATACATAGTATAGGCCTCCTACTGGAGATTTGGATCGCGAAAACGTGATTTTAACGTTTTTTCAAAGAGTGAAATCTCAGAATTTGACCAAAAATAGCTCAATTTTGAAAGTTACAGGAAAAATTAAATGACAAAATTACCAAGCACTTGCTAGGGTGTTTTGAATGTAAATTTTTCAATTTATTTGAAAAAATGTGCATAAACGCATTTTTTAGGGGTGCCTAAAGTGGGCGAGGACTCTAAAAAGAGGGTTCGAAATTACGAAATGCCTCAAAACGTTACGTTTGGCGCAAATCACAGGTTTTTATTTTTCTAGGGGTTCCCAAAATATCGAAATTACGAAAATTGGAAAATTTTATTTTTGAGTACCAGCGCAAAATTTTATTGGGCTCAAAATTTGGTAGGATGGAGGTCTTTCAGATGTATTAATAAACTGTAAAAAGCTTTTTAGCGGCGTTCAAAGGGATAGGTTCAAAATGGTGGTTCCAAAATTTTTCAAAAATCATAAACCCCCATTTCTGCCCCCGAGGGTTGAAAATAGAAAAATCGCATAACGTTTATTGGGTTCAAACAGATACCTATTTCACGCTAAAAAAGTTTTTGAAAATAATTCTCAGAGGTTCTCAATGTTCTTTTTTATTCACAACTTTGGGAACCCCTGGAGCCAAAAAAATGGACATTTTGGGTTGAATAATCACGGATTCGTATTTGGGACATTTAATTATAACATTTCAAGAGTGGTCGAGTCGATAACTGTCCGGGCCCAAAAAAACAGCCTTGTCGAGACTCCTCCAAAAAGAGGAAATCTCATCATTTCACGAGTATTTATTTAATTTTTGCTTTTGTTTGACTGAAAAAATCTGAATGCAGCGGTCAATTGGCTGGAAACATCAACGTAAAATTCCGGAATTTTTTTTTTTCGTGGTACGAGTACCTCCTCCAGGGGGGAGGGTGGATTTTAAGGTTCATAATTATTATTGCTGTGCACAACTTCGTCGTGTAATTTTTATACCTAACGTCTTGTAAATGGCTTGGCTGTGTATCAAGAGTGAGCTATTTTTATGCCGAAAAACATTCCAGAAAGGCATTGATCTCGTTCAAGACGTAAGTTATACTTGACGATGAAGCATACATACACAACTGTCGAGACATGTACTTTGGCTCTGACTCAGAGATACGATTAATTTGGCAACATATTTGACTCGGATGTAATGTGTGAATAACGTTATAAAAATGTTCATCCGCAAAAAAAATTCACTGCGAAAGAATTCCTATCCCCCCGCCCACCTTCTAAGGAAACATGTAACAATATTATAAAAATATAGAAGTACGGAAATGAAAAATATTTTTAAAAAAATAAATAATGAAAAAATACTGAAAATTATAGTGGGTCATTCCATGCCAAATCGGCGGATTTTTGCACGAAGGGTATTCCAATTTTTTTCAAAATCAGATCATTTGTAGATAGGGGTCATCAAACTATGACGAATGACGCAAACTAGACATTTTTTCGATTTTTTTTTTGGCGGAGCTATGGGGCTTTAACGTTTTCCAAAATGGCTGAAAATGGAAAATTTCAGTTGCAAATCGCTCCGGTTGTAAGTACGTCGTATTGAATTTTGAACTTTTCTTCAAATTGTAGTACCTACTTTCAGAGGGTATTCGACGAATGATGTCAAAATCAGTGTTGTCACTTTCAAAAACCTAAAAAATCTAAAAATCTATAATTTAAATATAAAACCACGATGGTCGCGAGTAAAAATTCTGAAAAAATTCTCTGTGTTAGTACTTTTCATGTACCATAGAATAACATATAAAAAAATTTAACTAGCATTTTTTTTCATTTTCAAGAAAGAAAATGACAAGTTTTACACTTAGGTATTATGTATACTTACTTATTGCAAAAATACCATCAGAAACCTACGAAATGAAAATTTTTGCATTTTTGAGATATTTTACCAATGTGTAGAGGTAGACGAACATGTGAAAAGAAATCTCCCTCCCTCCCAATTTGTCAACGAATCGACGAGAACTGACATTTTTCGTGATATAATATTAAGAGTGAAACATGTTGAAAAAATTTCGCCACCGTTTTAAACAGCAGCAGGAACCTAAAAAACGAATATTTTTGGATTTTTGAAATATTTCACCAATATGTAGATGGACATGTGAAAAAATCCCCCCCCCCAATTTGTCAATCTAACGTAATTTTTGCTCCGTGGATTGAAGACTAGCATGACGTTAATATAAGACTTGCCTCAGTTGATTTCAAGGATAATTGAGAATACGATTTTTTTTACCCAAAAACGCTCCCGCTCCCTTTAAGTTGATTTGAAAAAATTTACCACAGTACCTAACTACCTACTTAGGTAACTACAAATTTTTAAAAAAAAACAACTGACAAAAATTTTGAAGAGCGGAAATAGATTTGGTTCTTAAAATTTGTTCTATAATACTTCCAATCAAGTGTTCTTCTTGTGTTTGAACGTTATGAACTTATGATCATCCGGAGAATTCACGTTTTCTCGAGGCAGACACATTGTGAAGTATAATAAGTACCTACTTATTTCCAACAAAAAAATAAAATAAATAAATAATAATAAACCGATTGAATATTCGAATATATTTTTAAAAATTAAAAAAAAACCGACGCCAGCGACAATTTGATAATAAATGGTGAATACTTTGCTATAATTACTTTGCGGATAATTTTGCATGTAGGTAACATCTCACCTACCCTAAAAAAGATTCTTTTAATATGTATAATAATAATACTTATTGTTAGATAGATAAATCCCACATACATACAGCCAAGAACAATCCATAACTCGATCTTCAGCTGTTATGCAATTAATTTCCATGTACATAAATTACGAAGAGATTGGAAATCTCGCTGGGTGCTTCCAGAATGACCAAAAACAGATAAGAGGAGGGGGACTTGATATTGGTTTCGGGACTACTTTCCATCATTTTTACCGAATAAATACAAATTTTTGTAAAAAAAAAAAAAAATAGTGGTCAATTTTTAAATTCCTCAAACGTTGAAAAATCCATTTGGGCAGCTGTAATTTTGAGTGCTCTTTAAAAATCGTAGTCCTTTTCAGCCTTGATTTAAGAATTTCAAGCCCAAAATCTGTTTCATCAAATTTTGTGAATTCGGGTCTTAAAAGTCGAAAAATCCATTAGGCCAGTTAAAATTTTGATAGCTCTGATTTAAGAATTTTAAGCCCAAAATCTGGTTTATGAAATGTTGCGAATTAGGGAAAATCGTGGAGTTGGGTTTTTGGGAAAATGTCTATTCGGGATATTGGATTCGGGCGAAAGTGCAGGAACGGTGTTGGAAAATTGTGGCATGAGAGGTGAGCGGGTTCTGCGCCAGGAAGCAACAATTCAACTCTGCGCTTCCTCTGAGCGAACAGAAAACAGAAAACCATTCGGCCTGCTTTCGCTCATGTTTGAAAATGAGGTTTGAAATGTCGAAAAATATCATCGAATGCACGTTTAATGCCAATTTAAGAGTATCTGAGAAGTTCTGTTGAAAAATTTTGCAGGGTTATAGTTATATTTTTAATTATAATGTATTTTCAACCGTCATATTTTTAATGAATTAGGTATTCACTTTTTTAATTTGAAAAAAAAAATGATACCTAGATAGATTGTAAACTTTTTTACCAAACCTTGCGTAAAGGTGGATGAAGAAGGAGGCAAACTTTTACCTTCTTCTTGAAATTTATTATATGTATATGTATCTAGTAATTACCTACATACAATATCAATGCCTTTTTACGAGTTAAACTCAATTGAATAGTAATATTGTTTATTTCATGGAATGATTAAAAAAAGTATATACTTACATAATATGAAGCGAGTAAATTGTTTATGAGTCTGTACAAATATAATAATGATACATAAGTATATTGAATTTGAATTAATTGATAATACGAAATTGTTATGACAACACAATGAATGTACTAATGCATAAGACAAATAACGAATTAAGCATAAATTAAAACAGAAAAAATTATAAGTAGATACGCTAAAGTAAAATGATCGCCAGTCAAGAAAAGGAAATGTAATGGTACAAAAGACAAGAAAGGGGAACGAATTCTGTTTTCTCGGTTGCTAATGAGATGCCACAAGAAATAATTACCCCCTTGCTACCCGACTTTTGTAAGGTACAGAATAGCATTTATACGAATTAAATTGCAATTATCAAATAGGTATCTAATAATTTGAGCTCTTATACTTACAGATAAATGCCTATGGGTGATATGGAAAACGATAATGAATTTAATCATGCTGAAACTACGAAAGAGCTAAATAAAAAAGAAAATTTTAACGAAAAATGTGAGTGACATAAGTACTTAAGCGATATTTCTTTTAAAAAAAGTACATAATATAATTAACATTTTTTATTAGATATTTATAGGTAGGTACTTAATTGTGTGTCAGTGAGTGAGTATTTTTTTAATACTTGAAGCTTTGAAAGTCTAATTCAAGAGCTCTATTCCATAAGTGGGCCAAGTCCTTTTTTTTTTCCAAAAAATGAGTTTAAAATTGTTGATTCTGAAATTTGTTCCGTTTCCAAAGGTCGATGCACCTTTCCTTTCTTTGGACATATAGAACAATTGCTTGTAGAAAAATTTACTTTGAAAAATCGATGACTTAACCCACTTTTGAAGTAAAAATCTCCGTAAAACGTGTTTTTTTTTTTTTTTTTTTTTTTTTTTTTTAAATGACTTAATTCACTTTGCAATAGAGCTCTTCAATTGTAGTTATGCTATAGGATTTTATAAGTACCTATGTATTCGTACTTACATAATATATCATTCAAGATTCGTATTTTGAAAATTTTAATACTAATAGGCAATTCTATTTTTCAGAAATTTATTTCAATATTAATTTGAAGAATAGAGATGAAAATCGGATCACCTAAATCTCACAGAAACAATGCAGCTGGCTATATATTGAGCTCGCATCATGTTGGAACATTGAGTACTGTGGAATAAATTTTCAAAACGTCGAGTGGAATGATCGGTAAAGAACATACTAACTTATAAAAATTTGCAACCTTTTTCCAGCTCTGATTTTTGGCTTGTATTTTTATCAAGACATATTTTATTTCAGGTTATGATTTCTGCTACTAGCTGTGTTAGTAACGTGATTGCAAATTTAGAATTTAGCGTTGACTTATCACTTGTTTTCCCAATGGGATGCCATTTTATGTATTTCTCTGCGCTCTGTTTTCTGGACATGTGGAACTGTCTACTTGGATGATAACGTTCGTAAAAATCCATTAACATAGTTTTACCTCGGTAAAGATGATTTTCATACCTACCTAATCAATATAATCAATTAATCATATGCAACAATATGTCATTTTATAATAATGTTGTTTTATTTTTAGCATATTTTCGCGAGTGATAAGTTGATAACATTATTAGGACATACGATTGGCTTTTAATTGCATCATTCACGTTGAAGATTTAGCAATTTATCAATCCTTGCTCTACTCCAACGATCACTCATGAAGATCAGCTCTAGATAATATTATAGTCAAAGATGCATCCCTTCAGAACAATGTGTATGTTTCAGCTCTCACACAGTTTGGTCGAATTGAACAGAATGGCTATCGCAAGATCTGCGTTTCAAAAAAAAAACCAAACTAAATTCCTTTTTAAAATTATAAAACTTTTTACTTGAACTTTATAATAATACATTTTATAATATGTATGATTAATTGATTAGGTACCTATTTAGAAGCAAGTTCAGAATAAATTCAACATTTTTTATTTATTTATTTACTTTTTGTTTCTGTAGATAAGTACCTACTGATGAAATAATCATTTCTTTAAAAAAAAACACAAGGTATTTTGAATTTAATGTTTGAAGTACATACCAGCCATAATTGGACGGATTTACTTACATACTTATTACTTACATTTCCATAATACTGCCTAACTTCCGTATCCGAATCATTTTTTGAAGTAGTTTTAATACAGAAACTAAATTCTTTTTTTGAATCATAAAATTTTTAACTTATTGAACTTTAGGAATAATGATACATTTTATATTATGATTAATTGATTACCTATTTAGAAGCAAATTCAGAATAAATTCAATATTTTTAATTTTTTGTTTGTTTTTGTAGATACTGATGAAATAATAATTTCTTTTTTTAAAAAAACAATGTATTTTGAATTTAATGTTTGAAGTACCTCTGCCATAAATGGACAAATTTACTTACATTCAATAATATTACCTAATTATCCGAATCATTTTGAAACAGTCTAACCGAATACAGAAACTAAATTTCTATTTTAAATTATAAAACTTTTAACTTGAACTTTATAATTAATAATAATACATTTTATATTATGATTAATTGATTACCTATTTAGAAGCGAATTCAGAATAAATTCAATAGGTATTTTTAATTTTTTTTGTTTTTTTTGTTTTTGTTTTTGTTTTTGTAGATACTGATGAAATAATCATTTCTTTTTTTAAAAAAACAATGTATTTTGAATTTAATGTTTGAAGTACATACCTGCCATAATTGGGCGGATTTACTTACATTCCATAGATAATATTTTGTATTCGTAATACTAATAGTAAGTATTATTGTGAAACAGTCTTAAAACAGAAACTATGTAAATTCCTTTTTATTTAAATCATAAAACTTTTAACTTGAACTTTATAATAATAATACATTTTATATTATGATTGATTGATTACCTATTTAGAAGCAAATTAAGAATAAATTCAATATTTTTAATTTTTGGTTTTTTTGTGTTTTTGTAGATACTGATGAAATAATCATTTCTTTAAAAAAAAAAAAACAATGTATTTTGAATTTAATGTTTGAAGTAGGTAACTGCCATAATTGGAAGGATGTACTTACATATTTGCATTCCATAGGTAATAAATTATTCGCATCATTTGAAACAGTCTTGATTCAGAAACTAAATTCCTTTTTTAAATCATAAAACTTTTAACTTGAACTTTATAATAATATTTATAATAATACATTTTTATATTATGATTAATTGATTACCTATTTAGAAGCAAATTCAGAATAAATTATATCGTTTTAATTTTTTTTTGTCGTTTTCTGTAGATACCTAGGTACTGATGAAATGATCATTTCTTAAAAAAAAAAACCAATGTATTTTGAATTTAATGTTTGAAGCACCCAGCATAATTGGACGGATTTATTTACATTCCATTATTCGTATCTGGTTGACCTTACATTTTCAAATTATCCCGCAATCTACACTGATAATTATTGAATTTTCGTTGAAGGTGCAAAATGTCATGTGCATAGCTCCTTCAATATTAAGTTCAGGCAAAAATGATGATAACCTATTCTGTTGCTCTCGACGAGTACTACTACTAGAATCATTTAGTCCCGCATATGACAATAGGAGTAATTGCACCCCCCCCCCCGCCGATCCTCTGGGACAACTTTTATCTTGAAGGGGACATCCTAAGGAACATTTTGAAGCAAACTTGCCAAAAAAAAGTTGGCCTTACTCACAAAATGGCGGCCATTTTGATTGACAGGTCAGCCGAAATCGCAGATTTTGCGTTTTAACATAGGACTTGCACGGACTTTTTCAAACTTTACAAAGGTAGATCGAAAAATCATGCAAAAATTTATCACCTGTCAAAATTTCAAGTGCTAAAGTGCGTTTTTTGATTTTTGGTGAATTTTTGAAAATCGAATTTAGGCCAAAAATGAGGGAAAAAATCAAAATTTTACCAAATTGACCAAGAAAGCTAAAATTTGGGATATATCCTATTTTCGACATGCCAAATCGATTGGAAACGGTTTCAACCCGTTTTGAGCAGTTCTGGAGCCTCCAGTAGATTTTTGAAACTCGAAACTCCCATAAAATTCCAATCAAATTGGAGTTGTAAAGCTGAAATTTATTCTAAAAACTGATTTAAATACGCTACGAAGTACTGCAGGTAAATTTCAAGTCGTTTTTGGATCCTCCAGCGACTTTTTGAAAATTCCTGAAGCCTGCAGCAGATTTTTGAAACTTTAAATTTTCACAAAATTTCATCAAATGGAGATGGAAAGCTGAAATTTACTCTACACTTTAATTTTAACACACCCTGAAAACGACTTCTGGTGGATTTCAAGTCATTTTAGAGCCTCCAACAACTTTTTTGAAAATTACTGGAGGCTCCAGTAGATTTTTGAAACTTGAAATTTCCCCAAAATTTTATTAAATCAAGATGGAGAGTCGAAATTCATTCTGCAAACTAATTTCAATACGTTACGAAGTTAACTGCTGGTGAATTTCAAGTCGTTTTGGAGCCTCCAGCAACTTTTTGAAAGGTTGTATGACTTTTTTTTTTTTGGAAAATTGAAATTTTCTAAAAGTAGCTGGAAGCTTCAAAACCATTTTAAACCACCATGTAGTCTGCGAAGTAAATTTCAGCTTGCCAACTCCATTTGATAAATTAATGTTGGGGAAATTTCAAGTTTAAAAAATCTACTGGAGGCTCCAGTAATTTTCAAAAAAGTCGCTGGAAGCCCTATAATGACTTGAACCCACCTGAAGTCGTCTTCAGAGGGTGTTAAATATGGAGTGTAGAGTAAATTTCAGCTTTCCATCTCCATTTGATGAAATTTTGTGAAAATTTAAAGTTTCAAAAATCTGCTGGAGGCTTCAGGAATTTTCAAAAAGTCGCTGGAGGATCCAAAACGACTTGAAATTCACCTGCAGTACTTCGTAGCGTATTGAAATTAGTTTTTAGAATAAATTTCAGCTTTACAACTCCAATTTGATGGAATTTTGTGGGAGTTTCGAATTTCAAAAATCTGCTGGAGGCTCCAGAACTGCTCAAAACTGGTTGAAACCGCTTCCAATCGATTTGGCATGTCGAAAATAGGGTATATCTCAAATTTTAGCTTTCTTGGTCAATTTGGTGAAATTTTGATTTTTTCCCTCATTTTTGGCCTAAATTTGATTTTCAAAAATTCACCAAAAATCGAAAAACGCACTTTAGCACTTGAAATTTTGACAGGTGATAAATTTTTGCATGATCTTTCGACCTACCTTTGTAAATTTTAAAAAAGTTCGTGCAAGTCCTATGTTAAAACGCAAAATCTGCGATTTCGGCTGACCTGTCAATTAAAATGGCGGCCATTTTGTAAGTAAGGCCAACTTTTTTTTGGCAAGTTTGCTTTAAAATGTTCCTTAGGATGTCCCTTTTAAGAAAAAAGTTGTCCCGGAGGATCGGTGGGGGGGGGGTGCAATTACTCCTATTGTCATATGCCGGACTAATTAATTAATGTTTTAAAAATCTAATAAAAACTTTTCTTTTCCCCTTCAAAAAATAGTGCTAGGCAACTTCTGTGACTCTTTAATGAGCATTTCATTTAAGATCTAAGAATAAAATGTAAAAACCGAAGATTCCTTCAGACATGGGTGCGGCGATCCCCCTACGTCTATGACGAGCCCCTCCCCTCTCCCCCATGGTTCACTCGGAGAGCCTCCTAATCTACCGATCCCTCCTCCGCTGGTTTATGCTCCTTCAATATAACGACATTAATTTCGCCCTACAGAAATAATTTTTTTTCAAAATGAATGGATGGGGCAAAACCAGATTTTTAGGCATAAAAACAATCGAAATTAGATGTAATTTCCTTAAAGTTTTTCGTGATGAGTGATGGTAAAATTACTGCTCGAGCGAAAATTTGTTGAAAAAATGGGTCCCGAAAACGAAAAAACGTTCATTTTTGTCATGTATCATTTTAAATTTGCGCTCGCAAGGGAGGGGGGTGGTTGAAGGAATTTCTAGCCAAGAAATTATCGAACAGCTAGCAATTAAATCTAAGGCTTATTCGTCTACCTTTCTTGTTGAAAAAAAAACTAAATATATACTTCTGTGAACTTATTTAATTTGTTGTCCATTTTTCGATGTTTGATTTGTAAGTATGAAAAGTATACTTAATGGAATTTGAGATTGAAAAACACTTATGTAAGTATGTAAAAAAATTGACGAGTGGAGGTTCTATTCCGATTAGGTTAGGGTGCCTCATTCTAATCATGGGGGGGGGCTCACTTTTTTGGCACAAATACCAAATAAATCCAATAGTTTTAAGGAAGAGTTCCAAGTTTTAAAGTTGAAGTTTTAAAAAAAAAAACAATGCGATATTATTCAAAAAATGGGGGACGGGGGGGCACGTTCAGATGAATGGAGGTCTCATTTTGATTAGGGGGGGGGCTTGCCTTACGTATTTTTGGTACAAGTATTAATATTCCAATGATTTTGAGTAAAAGTTCGAAGAACCACACCCATATACATTTTTTAGCGAGGCAATATAATTTTTAAAAAAATCAGCCCCCCCCCCTTCCAAAAGATCGTTAATGAAGAATCGCTCGTCAAGAATACGCCCTCACCGCACCCCTGCGGCCTCAGATGACACCAATAGCGTAACAGTCGACGACAGGTAGGTACCTATGTATTTTGTACCATTTATGGAGGAGGATGGCAATAGCAAGTGTTAAGTACCTATGTACTTGTAAGTCGTAAATACAGTTTAGTTGATAGTTTCATTGGCGATCAGTGGGTCCTTCGAATTTCATGTTGTTACACCGTTATTACGAGACTTCGATTGGATACCAGGATGAGTTACATTTTTTTTTTTAAAATATTTTAATATGTAAATTGTAAATGAGCCTTTTCTCCAAAGTGCTGAAATTCATTTTCTTTGTGACTGATTTGAATCTAGATGGAATTAAATTCGTTTAATTAGTGCCCTGTTTTAATGGTACCTACTACGGTACTCGAAAAGATTTATATTTTAGTGCAATTTGATTCGAAAAAGTTGAATTGTAGAATGATATGTAAGTGATCCACTTTAAAATATATTTTTTTAATTTTTTGTTGTTTCACCGAGCAAGGTGGCTTTTTTAACATGAGAGAATTGAATCCAATTTTATTTTTCAAGGTTTACATATTTTTTTTTTTTTAATAAGATGACGCTGGAAATCGAAAAATAATTGACATAAAACTAGATGGGTACTAAAGTATTGTACTCATCGATATCGATAATCATGATGTATTTTTTGAAGGAACTATGTGTTGCTGATTTAAAAAAAAAAATTTAATTTGTTCCTGCAACGTGCATAATTTATACTGAAACATTATTAAAAGTGACCCATAACTTGTTATCACCAATACATATATTTACTGGATATACGTCACCCTTCAAGTTTGATAAATTAATGATAATAGGTAGGTAATTATTAAATTAATTTGTTTTAATTCATAAACAAAAAAATAATCACAGGTAGAGAAAAAAAAGCTTACGAAACACGTGGTTACATCACAATATATTGATCGATGATCGAAATAAATTAGTGTTAAGGTGGTTCTTTACACTTGGCGGGTAGTATATTCAAGATGTCAAGGCAGAGTGTATACGATTTTTAATTTCGTATTTTTTCTAAAACGGATGCATTAAACTGTTGGAAATTTATGTAGTGCATGTAATTACGATTGAGAAAGTGAATTAAATTATTAAGAAACACTCAAATGGCTTTAAAAGAAGAATATTAAGCTCATTGTGAAATTATCATGCACACGGACACTCGCTACGGTTTTAAGGATTTCTCAGGATGTACTCGATGGAATTTGATGAATTGTGGATATGTTGTACAAAAATACCCACTTTACATCAAGACAAAGCCCTTTTTTTCGAATTTTCATTTTTTCAATGACTAATTTTGGAAATTATGAAGTCGCGAAAAGATGTAACGAATTTTGGGTATCAAACTCAAAATTTTGAAAAAAGGGCTTTGTCTTGATGTAAAGTGGGCATTTTTGTACAACATATCCAAAATTCATCAAATTCCATCGAGTACATCCTGAGAAATCCTTAAAACCGTAGCGAGTGTCCGTGTGCATGATAATTTCACAATGAGCTTAATATTCTTCTTTTAAAGCCATTTGAGTGTTTCTTAATAATTTAATTCACTTTCTCAATCGTAATTACATGCACTACATAAATTTCCAACAGTTTAATGCATCCGTTTTAGAAAAAATACGAAATTAAAAATCGTATACACTCTGCCTTGACATCTTGAATATACTACCCGCAAAGTGTAAAGAACCACCTTAACTGTTAACCTCTTTATGTAGTATTAGTAGTACATATCTTCTAGAGTTTTTATATTTTTCGCGAGTTCTTGAAAATTTAAATTTGGGGCAAAATTAGAAAAAAATTAAACGTCAGCAAATTGACCTAGATATGTAGCTGAAATTTGGTCTGTACCCCACATTCGACATTTTTAGGACTTTAAAATACATATGTAGGTAGGTAGGTAGGTAGGTAGGTAGGTAGGTAGGTAGGTAGGTACCTACCTGTTATATTTTTATATTTTTTGTTGTATTGTAGGTACATATTACTTCTCAATTTTCAAATAATTTTTTTTTAAATGTGAATATATGACGCTGGTAATAGAATAAAATTGACATGAAAGTAGATGGGTAAGTATTGTACTCGCCAATAAGTACGTACCTATATTAGATAATGAAAATGTATTTCTTGAAGGAAATAAGTGTTGCTGATAGAAAAAATTTGAAAAAATTGATCTTATAGATTCAATAACGTGCATAATTTATATTGAAACTAAACATTAGGTACACAGGTAGGTATTAATAATTACCCATAACTTTGTTATCACCAAAATATTCACTGGGTACGTCGCCCCTCAATTTTGATAAATTAATGATAATTATAATTTTAGTTTTATAAGTCTTGAACAGAAAAAAAATCACAAGTAGAGGAAAAAAACTTACGAAATGTAGTTACAAAAGAAATGGATATTGAAAGTACATACGTTGTTGTTTTTTTTCAAATTTAAGCGATTTCTGTGAATTTAAATATTTCAATTCCTACTTTGAAAAAAAAACTTATAGTGAAAACAAAAAAAAAAATAAATTAAGAAATGTTGAAAAATTATAATATATTTTAGTTTAATTTTAAACTCTAAAACCACCAAAATATACTAATTATTTCAACGGAAACCTCAAAATTTTGAGCACTGAAACATACACTAGGTATACACTTTTCAAAAAAATCAAAAATTTTCTGTTCACATGGAAATTTTAAAATTTCTACTAAAGAAGATTCAGAAATATTTTGTTAAAAAAAATATGCGAAATACCTAATAAAATGTTAAAAAGAGTCACACAAGGGTTTAAAAATCATGAAAGTTCCGTAAAATTAAAAAAAAATCGATGCAATTCTCTACGTCTTTAATTTATCTTAAAAAGTAAGGGACTTAGAGACACCAACGGTGTTTAACTCAAAAAAATAAGCATATATTTTGAACTCAGCGGTCTCGAAGTAAAAATCAGTATAAGTATCACGCCACGCCATGCAATTTTTATCATTTTTTCTTTTAATTCGAGCGTTGAAGAAGGTATATTGAGTGATCTTATACAGAAAATGAGTGAATATATTTAACTCATTACCCTCGAAAATCTATCAAACAATGCATCTACTAACTACTTATTTTGTTTATTTTTTCTAAGAAATTTTGGTTTTGAGATACATATCTTCCGCAAAAATGTGGAAGTTTCAAGATTTTTTTTGAATTTTTACATACGAGCCACTCTATGCAGGAAGTTCTTCTTGCAGAAAATGTACCTAATTTTTCACAACGGAGGAGTATCGGTAAGGCCATTTTTTGGGCCCGGACAGTTATCGACTCAACCAATCTTAAAATGTTGTAATAAAATGTTCCAAATACGAATCCGTGGTTAATTGACCCAAAATGACCATTTTTTGGGCTCCAGGGGTTCCCAAAGTTGCGAGTAAAAAAAATAATTTTAGGAACTACTGAGTATCATTTTCAAAAACTTTTTCAGCGTAATATATCTGTTTGAACCTGGTGAACGTTATGCGAGGTGATTTTTTCCATTTTCTACCCTTGGGGGCAAAAATTGGGGTGGTTTTGATTTTTTGAAAATTTTGGTACCTCCATTTTGGACCTACCCCTTTGAGCCCCGTTAAAAAGCTTTTCACAGTTGATTAGTATCTGAAAGACGCCCATCTTACCAAATTTTGAGCTCAATAAAATTTTGCGCTGGTACTCAAAAATCCAATTTTCCAATTTTTCGTAATTTCGATATTTTGAGAACCCATGGAAAACTAGAAACCTGCGATTTGCGCCAAACGTTACGTTTTAAGGTATATATTCAATAATGTCGATGAAAAAGTTGAATTAGGCTCCCTGTATATTCGTAATTTTGAACCCCTTTTTTAGAGCCCCCACTTTAGGCACCCCTAAAAAAAGCGTTTATGCATATTTTTTCAAATAAATTGAAGAATTTATTTTTGAAACACACCAGCAAGTGCTCGATAATTTTTCATATGATTTTTCCTGTAACATTCAAAATTGAGCTATTTTGGGTCAAATTCTCTGAGATTTAACTCTTCGAAAAGGCGTGAAAATAACGTTTTCACGATTTCAACGAAGTAAAAATGTCAGAATTTGACCCCAAATAGCTCAATTTTGAAAGTTACAAGAAAAATCGTATGAAAAATTATTGAGTACTCTTGCTAGTGTGTTTCAAATGCAAATTCTTCAAATTATTTTTGAAAAAATATGCATAAACGCCTTTTTTAGGGGTGCCTAAAGTGGAGGGCTCTAAAAAAAGGGTTCAAAATTACGAATATGCAGGGAGCTTAATTAAACTTTTTCATTTGGATAATTGAACATATACCTCAAAACGTTACGTTTGGCGCAAATCGCAGGTTTCCAGTTTTCCAGGTGTTCCCAAAATATTAAAATTGTGAAAAATTGGAAAATTGGATGTTGGAGTACCAGCGCAAAACTTTATTGAGCTCAAAATTTGGTAAGATGGACGTCTTGCAGATACTAATTAACTGTAAAAAGCTTTTTAGCGAGGCTCAAAGGCCGGGTAGGTCCAAAATGGAAGTTCCAAAATTTTCAAAAAATCAAAACCCCCCAATTTCTGCCCCCGAGGGTCAAAAATAGAAAAGTCATTTCACATAATGATTATCAGGTTCAAACAGATATATTACGTTGAAAAAAAAATTTGAAAATGATACTCGGTGGTTCCTAAAATTATTTTTTTACTCGCAACTTTGGGAACCCCTGGAGCCCAAAAAATGGTCATTTTGAGTCAACTAACCGTGGATTCGTATTTGGGATATTTATTGCAACATTTTAAAAGTAGTCAAGTCGATAACTGTCCGGGCCCAAAAAATGGCCTTATCGATACTCCTCCTTTGTCCAACTTTCCTATAAATTTCTTCATCAGAAAAATGTATAGACAATAAATTCACCTCGTCGTGTCATTTTCGAGAATTTCATGGCTGATTTTTTGTGACGATAACACGATGAAGAAAACCCTCAACTTCCTCATCACATACGATCAATTTTTTAAATAAATGAAACATCCTACAAAATTTTGAAAAAATTCAAAAAGTTTCAAAATTTATGTGTTTTGTTGAAAAGTATGAAATTTGCCTCGTGGTTCTTCTAACTTGTGTCTTTTTAAAACAAAAATTCAATTTCATTCCATTAAGTTTGATTTCTCATGTTCTCCTTCCCTTCCTTCCTTCATCTGCTCAAAAAAAAAACAAATTACTTACTAAATAATACATATTCCAATTAACTTATTCGTTCGTATACATGTGGTTTTTTTTTGAAAACTATAGCTTTAATTACAGTATAATTACTTAGTTGTCTACTTCTGGTTCTCCATATTTCATTTATTCATCACAAAAAGACATCACTATTTGTGTAAAAGTCTTCTTGTGATAAATAAACAGTACAAGTAGATAATTATGCAGCAATAGGTGTTGAAAAAAAACACATGTGCATAAAGGTGTTTTTTTTTCACCTGAATCGATTTTAAAAGATGGATTTCCTACCAATTTAATTTTCTTTTGTTTTAAAATGTAAAATTTTGACATGCAGAGTATACATATGTAAGTACTCACGACAATATGCGAGTACACAATACTGTTCAAATTTCTATCTCATCAATTTATTATTCATTTTTTTCTCCCTCGATCTGTTATGATGGCTCACTTGGCTCAGCCTAGAAAGACTGTCGAGGGTCGACTATCGAATGTCCATAGAAAATATGTGTTACCATTGTAGCTACGATGACTTGTGTTATTAGAATGAAAAGAAATCGTTGATTGCATATTTTGTACTTAGGTAATCGGTACTTACTTACTTACTTACTTACTTACTAATTCATTATAGAAAATTAATTCGGATAGTTAGATCGAAAACTGAAACTAAAACTAAAAATTCTGAAAAAAAATAAATCCTTGAAATTAAATAAGATTCTAATGAGACCAGAAACTGAAAGTGAAACTGAAAAATCCGGGGAAAAAACTTGATATGAAATTTGAAGTTTTGAAAATAAAATTTAAAAAACGAAAATATAGAATCAAAAACTGAAAAATATAAAAGTTGAAACTACCTATGGGAATGAAATTGAAAATATTGAAAATGAAACTTGAAATGAAATAATTGAATTGAAAATTAATGTAATTAGGTACTAATTGGGTATCAAAAATTGAAAATTCTGAAAATTGTATGAAATGAAAATGAAGTGAAACCAAAAACTCCGAAATGAAATTGAATAGGTACCGAAAATTCAGCTGAAAATTCTTAACATACCTAAAATCAAATGATAAATTAAAATTGGGATCAAAAACAGAAAATGAATCCAAGAATTTGGTAAATTAAAATAAAATTTGTCGTTTGAAAATAGACATTTTGAATGAAAAATGTTTCACTATGAAAACGTTGATTATTATTTTTAAGCAGCTAAAATTTGTGTTTTTTGACATTATTTAAAAAAAATTGAAGAAAACGTGATTAATTTGGAAAAGCGGTTTCACCATTATTTTTCTCACATTTTCTTTCAAAAGCGGAAGTAAACACTTCTTTTGGTAAGTTTTGAAATTTTAAAATGTTTAAACCAGCCTCTCAATTGATGCATTGGCATTGTTTTTGGGTCATCAAGTCATCATTAAAAATATTTTCTTCGAGTAGTTGTAATAGTGATAGAGAGAACTATTGGTAATAGTGGTCTAGGTAATAATGATTCGTAGATGCAGGATAATGGGAAATAACTCCTCAGGGGGTGAAAATCTCCCTATGCCTACTACATAGAAGTAGGCAACTCAATAATCCTCTGGTCACTATACATACTAGTTTTTTCTGAACTCCATAACCAATAAATTAGTTACGAGACAACAATAATTACTCAACATATTTTTAAAACTTTGAACCTTAAAAAAAGAAATGATGATGAAAAAATCTATACTTTTGGACTCTCTCGTAGAGACTCAAAAATATTAATTAGACTCAAAATTAATCATTGTAAATTCTCTCATGAATACTTAGTATCTAAATTACCACAACCTATTTGTAATATATGTAACATACCTATGTCAGCCCATCATGTCATATTTGATTGTCCAAAATTTAATAACTCTAGATTATTACATAAAATTTCTCGTAATCAAAATCCTTTTTTAGAAAATAATTATTGTGAACTACTTAAATTTATTCGAGATATTAAGTACAATGATTTAATTTAAGATGTATTATTTACTGATATCAAGTCACTTATGTATCTAATACCTTGTGACTGTTTAAACAATATATTAAAAAAAAAAAAAAAATATTATGTAGATTTTTATTGATGAAATAAATATCAACGAAATGCAATAATATGTCGTGAGGATCATAAGGTATTATTATATACACAAAGTTAATTAATACGGTATCATAAAATAGATGATTAGCTCTAGATTACGTTATGCAGGGAATGAATTTACTCAGGAGCAAGTCCTGGCATACTGGTTAACGAAATGGGCCAAGTTAAAATTATCTAATCCTAATTTTTAACTCTTACTCTGCTCATAAGTAGGTAATATATCTAAAATATATGAAAAGTTGCTCTACTTATGAGACGCTTCTACATTATTAGCAATAAAAGTATCGATAATGTGATTAATGGAGTGTGTTTCAACACTTACCCAACTATTCGCGTTAATCGTCTCCAATTAAGGGGTCTATTTTTTAAATACCAACGACGATTCTGTATGATATCATAATATCTTTGAAACTGGGTACATATTTCTATGGTCGACGAAATAGAATATGATCCTAAATGCCATAAAACGCGGTAATTCATTGAATCTTAATCGCGATTACGTTAAATTGACACAAATTCACACCGAACAAGCGGGTAATAATTTAGGTTGAAAAGGCAAAGAGGCCGAAGCCTAGGATAGTCTAGAGAGTTGACCACTGTACCGAGAGCTCGAGATCTTGCACAGGTAGTGAAGAAGGTGATTTTCGCCATCCTGGTCCAGACCCAGGATCGCGGTAATTTACATACATAACCTTTCCCCGCTACCTCTAAACCAGTTATTCTATGAAGTACTACCACAGAGATAATTACAATAGTGACCACCATAGGCAGTCAGGGCATATCTGCTCATCACATAGTTTTTCGTGACTTGCAATTTTTTCGATCAACATTGCAATATTAGGATCAAAATTTTGTAGTCTATTTATTTTTCCAACTTGAATGTAACTAATTGCTAACAAATTGCCAAGTTATTGGAAATTAAAACCGAGCATTTTCATTGGTGGAGATTTTGCCGACTTGTTGCCATTTTTTCCCCAAAAGATCACTATTGGCAGTTGGCAATTTTATTGCCACTGAGTGCTAATCGGGTAGGTATATTCACTGGATACGTAACGTCACCCCTCAAGTTTGATAAATTAACGATAAGTAATTAAAGTTTTATTAGGTACTTGTACTTGAACAAAATAATAACCACAGGTAGAGAAAAAAAAACTTACGAAACACGTAGTTACATAAACACATTCAGGTATCCGTTGAGTCACTATATCTTCTCTCGCTGATTAATGAAATTTTCATCTGTTAGGACAACATTTCATGTTTTCAAAAAGAACCTGCGGTATGAAGAGACCTTATTTTTGGAAATTTCAGCAAAACAACATTATTTTTGATATTATGAGAAGTCAATTTTTCTACTGTTTAACTTTGGTCAGCGAATCAAATTTATAATTCAAGAAGTAAAAACTCATTGATTTTTCCAACTTACACAAATATTCCCCAACTTTTTCTAATCTACTCAATTACCGCCCCCCCTCTTTGGCAGGCCTCTGATAATTTCATCTTTTGATTCATCCGTAGACAAATTTTTATGTTGGATTCTCATGGTGAAATCAATGCCATTGCCACATCCCATTTTCTTTACAAATTTTTGAGCTAAAGCAGCTCTTGGGATTTCCTGAGTTCTACTCTACTTGGCAATACTCATAATATCAGAATACAACTCGTAAATGATCTAGATCTGTTCTCTTCAAAAATACACAAGTCTATAGCTACCAAATGTCTTATGAGTAGATACTGACTGTGTCAATTTTTTTCCAAATGGGATAAATTTTCAAATAAGTAGGGGAGGGAAAGACTTGGACAAATTTTACTTTTTTTAATTTTGCGTTGCCTCCATTTATGGGAATTTTGGACTAGAGAAAGATGTTTTTTCAAAAATTCAACATTTTTCCAACATTTCGGTTCAATTTTTAAATTCTTACCTCAAACGGGTAGGTACCTAACTACAGAGAAATTGAATTTTAAAAAAACCTAGTTTCATCCAAGTCCTTTCTAAAGGCTGGGAGGTTTTGGACAACATAAATGAACATGTACTTACTTATCATACAAATATCATTTAAAAGTTCACAAATATGTCGGGTGAACATCAAAACGCATTATTATGGCGTACAAATGGTTTTGGCGGTCGAATTTGAAGTTTGTATGCATTTGAATTTACAGACCATCTTTTAGCGGCGGAAAACCATATACGTAGTCCAAGTGCTGTTTTGTGAACTTTGATCTCACAAAGGTAGGAAGGTACCAACTAATTTGCCATTTTTGACCTTGATTACAATGATTACTTTGCCTAAAAAATTCTACGATAAGTTTTTCTTATTTTCCATGAAAAAAAAAAAAAAAAAAAAAAAAAACGATAAGCCAATCACCAATGGAAACTTTTTTTTCGAACCTGTGTCATCTATAATGATAATTGATATGAAACAAAAATCAATCTCAGATACTGTTGTGCAAAATTAAATATAACAGGCAGTATCAAGCTTAGAGGAGCATGCTCATCGTTGAGTACCCGGGATATGTTATCCTGGGCCCCTTGTTGACCCACAGCTTCCATTTGGTGGGCATTGATCTGAGCTGGAGACAGTTTTCATGGAATAAAATGTAAAAGCTCACTGAATTAGGTAAAGAATTTATTGTAATTCTGAAAAGAAATTCATTTCTTGAGAAAACAGCAGAGCCCTTTCTTTCATTTTCTAACAATGAATGAAGTGCTTCGTCTTGGACAGAAAAATGTAAAGATAGTTTTTAGGACAAATTGAAACTTCCATGTTCAGAATTTTTGATGAAAATTTAAATTCTGGATTTCTCAAGTTCATGAATCATAATTCATATTGGTCTGCTTTTTATTTTAGTTCTTACAAAGGAAGAGTTGGGCAAACCTCTTTGAAAATGATTTTTCAATTTTTATTTTTAAAAGATCTATAAAAATGACCAATTTTTACTGTTTTGAAAAATAAGTACATAAATGGTCAAAAATGTAAATGATTCATTTAAAAAAAGTGTCCAAATCCTCCCATACATCAGGTTTTTGAAAAACATCAATTACCTACTATACACATCTATTCGCTATACCAGCAATATCTTCGAGCTAAATTACATAAAAAAAACTTCCCTATTGTTGTATAGTTGTCTGTATCACTTCCCTTTTCCACCCAGATGAAAAATATTTAAAAAAATTAAAAACCATGAAACATCAAAACTCGTTGGAAAAATTCATGAAAAAAATTTGAAATAACATTTATTAGTTAGTGATCAACTTCTACTATATCTGCTTTTAGGTATGCATGGTTGCCACATTTCATATATACAGGCAAACTAGGGCAATTGTTCGAATCCACTCACTGTCCAAGTACTCCCCAGTCACCCCTAAATCCTAATTAATTGGCAAACAAATTTTTCAATAACTTAATACCTAAGTAAATAAAAAATAATATATTTCAAAAAAATAAATGAATGATTTTCTGTGAAAGTTTAACAATTCTTTGAACCATCTCTTTTAGGGATGAAAAAATATTGAATTTTGGGTTCACTTATGCGGCCACATTGCTCATGGGCAGTTTCAAATTTTACCCTTTCCTGCCCCTCCCCTTCAGGAAAACAAAAATCAGAAGTCGCAACTTGAACTATAGGTACTTACTTTTTTTTACACAATCAAGATTTTGTAATTTCTTGATAAAAATGATTAGGTAGGTACTTATATACTTGGGTTGAGAAAAAAGACCAACAAATTCCAATACAAAAAAAAAATGGTTTTTGAAAAATAGTTCAAACGCAATTATTTTCAAATAAAAATAAAAAAATTTTTAAAACAAATTTTTACTTAGAAAATTTTTTAAAAAATGTTTTGATATAGTTAATTCATGCATAACTGACATCAAATGGTAAAGATATTAATCCCTACCTATGGTGGTGAGTTTTTTCCATTTATTCTCTAAGGGAAGAATAAATGTATAATTGCCTGGTTAGCTCACTGGAGAGGCTTTTAGACGTTATGCTGAACTAGTAAGTATATGCAAAGTTATCTTGTAAAGAAAGAAATCAATTCAGACATTACAACAAATTAAAATCATTTTATTAAAACGTAATTTACATAGACAACATTTATTCTTTTTACAAACAATACAGGTTGCCTAAGGATCGTTTTAAGACAGAATTACACATTTTTACATCTTAGTACAATAATTATGTAGCAATTGTTGCATCGTAACCATAAAAGCCAGAGAATAGTTCCGATGAGTAAAATAATGTTTTTTCCAAAGAAACAGGATGTAATTTTTGTTTAATTCCATTTGAGTAAAATGAATAATATAAATTATATTGGTCAAGTCTACAGCCCTCAGAGATTGTAAACTTGACCATTAACACTAAATAATCGCTATGATTAAATTAATGAGAAATGAGTAAGTTACTTGAACTTACTTACCAAACTATACTTAAGGTAAGTGCAGCTAATTACGCCACATTGGCAATTACCCCACTACTGCAGTTCTCATAGTAAACGGGTAGATGGCGCCGTGTGATGATTTTTAGGTGATTGTACTGTTGAAGCCAAGGTAGGAAAACCAAAAATATCACCGGACCGGATAATTTTCTGATCTGTGGCTCGCTTTTTTGTAAATTTGATGCCAAAAAAAAACGTCATGTTAAATTGACCACAGTTTGGAAACGTGCTGTAATTTGTAATAAGGGGGCGAAAAAAAATTTTGAAGATATGTTTCCTGTAGTAAATTTAATGACGATTTCAATGTGATAAACAGTTTTTTGTCATTTCTCAATGTAAGTATCAAAATGTTGAAAAATATACAAAAGTACCAATGTTGAAAATTACGCCACTTTAACAACACTCTTTCAGGACTTTCACATATTTGACCAAAATGCTAAGAAATAATTTTTAGCAATGTTTTTATCAATAATTTTAAATGATTTTTTTTTGTGGTGGGGGAGAGTGGCGGAATTACCTGCATATGTTGATGAATACACCACTTTGGTGAATAATTTTCAGAAATGGAGGGGTGGGATAGGGGGAGGGGTAATGGAAAACATTTTTTTTAGGGAAAGGAAGCCAATAAGATGCCCAAAATGCCAAATGATTTTTACCAATGTTTTCATAGATTTTAAATAGTTTTTTGGGGTGTGGCATAATTACCTGCACCTGTTGATAATTACGCCACTTTTGAAAAAAAATTTTAGGAGATTGGCGGTATTGGGGGAGGGGTAAGAAAAATTTTTTTTTCGTGAAAGGTAGCTAATAAGATGTACTTTGAGGTGGTTCATTCACATTTTTGCCAAAGATGCATTTTAACCCCACTAAATGACCTCAAACCTTAGGGTGGCGTAATTACCTGCACTTACCTTACTTACACTTTTTCCATCACTTTCCTGGGCCTTACCAATACTAAAGGCATCGATGGAACTTAATTAAATGAGGCACATTTCAACTCTTTGCATAGCCCGTACCTGACTGGTTCAGGGTGAACTACCAAAAAGACACAAATTATTGACCATCGGATCCATGGTCAAATTAAAAACGAATCAACCACACGCGATGGTGGTGAAGCTTAAAGGGGTAGACCGCGAATAAAATCATCATTTTAATGAAATATTTCTCCTCGTGAGGTTGGAAATATTATGATTAAAAACGCGACAGTACAGACATTGCGACGAGGTTACCATTTACTGCAGGTTCAGGAGCCAAGTGATTTTTGGCGCTAAAACGATTTCTTATATAGAAAAATGGGTCAAATAGGCACCTCCCCCATGGTCACATGGTGTAAAAGGGATAGAAATGCTCGCGGTGTCGGCAAATCTCAAAGAGAAGCCGGGACCTGTCAATAAGCGAGCATTCTTTGCAATAAATTTACATAATAAATTGCCTATTTTCCCTATTTCGGACAATAAACGTCATAGGAGTAGCAGAACCCTGTCAAATAAATAATATTGAAAATAAGAAGGGTTCTCCTACCTCTGACGTCAAATGTACAAATATGCGAGTATTCTAACTCTTTAAAATACTTACACACCCCGGTTGGCAAAACGGTATTTTTTAGACAGTGCATCTGAATAGGGATATGACCACATATCAGTCAGAATGTATTTTCTGACTGCCAAAACAGCAATATCTGACTGCGGTTCTGAGTGTGGATCTGACTAAGGAACTAAATACCAGGTATGGAAATACGCCATCTTTGGATATAGATTTCGTAGTTTTGACGGTGATGTGATTTTTTCATTTCAGTCATATAAAGAAATGAAATCAAAAAAATGGTGGGAAAATGTTTATTTTGTGTATTAAAATGAATATGAAGTAAAAAAATAATGTAAATTGGCGGTATTATTAATAAATTGAGTCCTTAAAATTTTTTTTCTATATCCAAAGATGGCGTATTTCCATACCTGGTATTTAGTTCCTTAGATCTGACTAGTCAGATCCACGCTCAGATCTTCACTCAGTCTTCTGATGAGTCAGTGCCATCTTGGAATATCAAAAAAATACTTGTTTCTGATTGGTTGATTGTAGTCAGACTGCGAATCATCACCAGAAATGTGCCAATTGGGACGTTTCCATATTATAAGGGGTAAGTAAAATAGGCATCACTCTAAGGGGTACTTAATGTAAGTATCGCCTTAGATGATGCAGGCCAACTACACTATGTCAGTTTTTTTCCTGTTTTTATAGGAAAGAATTAGCGACTGGAAAGAAAAGTATTTCTAAAAAAAACGCAATAAAAGAAAAAAACGCGAAAAATGGCTTCCCCGAGGGAACTACTGAAATTATTTTGCTCGAGACTGTTCCTATTTTTGGAGTTCTGAACAAACGTGGTTTGTTCAGAAATGATTTTTCGCCATTTCTGAATGACTCTTTTTCTTCTTTTTATTTAGTAAATATACAATATACCTATTACTTTATCAATTTTTAAAAAAATGATACTTGATTGTAAATTTTTTTACCAAACCCTGAGCGGGAAAAAAATGACCAATATTTTGCCTATGACGCAGGGTTGTACAGAAACGTACAAGTATACTTTCAAACTTTTAAAAAAAGTTTTTAAAGGTTTTTTTTCTTGTTTAAAAATTAAAAATTATAATATTGTGTTTAAAACATGTTTTATTAAAATAAGTATACAAATTCATTTTGTTTGGATTCAGTTTTTCAAATATCCGTTATCCAGTCCAAGGCTCTCGAGAAATATTGAAAAATTGAAATCAAAACGCATTTTGTAAAAGTACAGGAAGAAAAATGAACAGCTCATGAACATTCAACAGCACTGCCCGTGGTGAGTGTAGCCAGTGTAGGGAATTGAGATACTGTTTCGGAGAGTTGGGCCCGACAAAGGGTTCGATTCGCTGGACTGTTGAGAGTGCGCGAAGAGCGGATGTCGATCTGGATTTTTATGCTTTGTTAGAATCTACATAGTTAAATGTGTAAGGTCTTTCCGTCATCGTATTGCGTAAAGAAAATAAATAACTAAACATTGATGTATTAAAATGATTAGCATCAAACTTTCTAGGAATGTGTCTTAGTCATCATTGGTCGAATGGGAGATGACTGGGTTAGTTGAATTTTGGTACTGAGTGAAGAGTCAGGTACAGGTGAGTTGTTACTATATTACGTATTATAAGTTAGTTTACAGGAGTCGATTCAGGTGAGTGGTTATTTAATTAATTAGGTACTTATTAATTAAGATTAGCTTATTTGCGTCAAATTATGAGATATGAGACAAGTGACGAGCGAAATTGTCGAGCATTCACGCTGTTTTACGATGCAATTTGTCGAGACATTAATATTAGGACCCCCCCCCTGTCCATCTACTTTTTATGTACATATGTTGATGTTGTATCATTTTTGTTTGTATATTTTTTATATTTTTTTAAAATTGAAAATTTGTATCAACACATGTTATTATTATTCGTGTATTTTTGTAATGACCAATCATGGTTTTTCACTGTCGAGCGGTCGGCAGTGTTTTTTATTCCAGATTGGTCAATGTGTTGTAGAATTAAGTTTGTATTGATTTCTTTGCCGTTGAAAAAATTGAAACGATTTTCGTTTTTGTGTTGTTTTATTTCATTTCATTTTGTGTTTCGAAACTTGACGAATTCGTTGAATAGACGAACAATGGCTATTTTTCATTGAACCTCCTCTTCAAGAGCCCACTCTTGGGGGTTTTTGCCAAAATAATATCAAATTTGTACTCGGGCGTTTCTAAAACACTATTTTGATGTGCGATATGATATTTAGGCCTATTTTTGATTTTTAAACCTCCCCCCTCTGAAGCCCATTTTGTGGTATACGCCGAAATTACATCAAATTCGTTCTCGGGAGCTTCAAAAACATTGATTTTGATGTGCCACGTAATATTTGGGCCCTTTTTGAAGTTCTGAACCTCCCCTTTAGAAGCCCCTTTTGAGGGTTTCGCCAAAATGATGAAAAATTCGTGTTTGGGAGCATCAAAAACATATATTCTGATATGTCACGTGATATATAGGGCAATTTAGGAATTCGAACCTCCTCTTTAGAAGCTTTCTTTTAGGGCTCACTTCGAAATGATACCAAATTCGTACTGAGGAGCCTCGTAAACATACATTTTGATATGTCACTTGAAATTTGTGGTAACTTTTGGATTTTGGACCTCCCCTTCTAAAGCCCATTTCGGGGGTTTCGCCAAAATGCCATCAAGTTCGTGTTCAGTAGCGTCAAAAACATCTATTTCGATATGTATCGTAATATTCAGACCGATTTTGGAATTTTGAACCTCCTCCGAAATAATACCAAATTCGTAATCTGTGTCCTGAAATAATTACGATAAAACATACTTTAAAAGGTAATTACCTCGAATAAGCATAAGACATAGGACATGGTAGTTAAGAAGTAATAATGACTTTATATTCGTGAATTTGCGTCCTCAAATTGGAATAAGACGTCGTTAAAAGGTAACAATTACTTTAAATTCGTAATCAGTGATCTCAAACTGGCAAACATAAATTAATTCGAGATAATTCCATCAAGAAACTGTGAATTACCGATGAAAATAAATACATTTGCCCCTGCGAAGTACACGATAGGCAACCAATTCGACGCTTACTGAAGTTAGCGAAAAATATCAGGAATACAGACACGCAGCGCCATCTATCGGAATAAAACAAAAACTACATCGAGTTTTAAAATTTCATAAAATGAAGACTGGATATGCGCGTGGCGCTATCTATCGGAATATTTCGGAATCACGTCGAATACCAGCGATAGAATGTGTTTTTCGATGTTCTGTTTTGAGAAGTTCCAAACTATTCCGATAGATGGTGCCACGCGCATATCTAGTTCTCAGTTCGTGAAATTTCAATCCTAGAAATTTAAAAACAGAACGAAGTTTCTGCTTTATTCCGATAGATGGCGCTACGCGTTTGATGAAGATTCGAACCAAATGTTATCATATTTTTTAGCTATCTTTAGCCAGGTCGTATTGGTTGCATATCGTGAATTTCGCAGGCGAAATTTCCGCATATTTAAAAATACGATATTTACGATGATTTAAAGTCGCAGATCACGATTTTAATACTATTATAGCATTTTCATTGGATCGCATATTTTTCATCATTTTGCGAATTAAATACCTAATATTGCAAAATTGAACAAACAAAACACATCGGATATTATTCAAAACTATATATTTACATAATTACAAAATTCATTTTTTGAAAAAAAATTTCACTGTACACGTAATAAATCATATAAAACAATTTAATTAGCGATTAAGCCACATAATCACACATGTAAAATAATATCCTTTCGTATTGTCACTTTTAATTTTCGATTTAAAACTTTCCTCTATTTGAAAATAGAAAAATTATACGATAAAGCATCTCGTAAATCGTTCTTTAAAGCTCATTACAGTCGTTACATTCAACAAAGTAAAATTTATATACGTAAAAAAAATCATCAGAATCGGCGTAATTACCATTTTACAACAATAATAATATTATTTCATTTCTTTATGGCACACGAACCATGACATTGACATCGCACTATATCGCTAATTTAAAAGTTAAAAACAAAAAAAAAAAAAATACGTAATAAAATTATTAGGTATTCTTACATGCGATATTTCTAATATCGCGTTTAGTTCATTTTTTATACAAAAAAAAAAAAAAATGAAATAATTAAAATAAACGCTTAAAAACTATGCTTGGTAACACTTAACCAGACGATAAGTTGAACATACTACATCGGTTATATTAATTTTAAAATTATTTTAAAAGCGTCAAAAAAATTGGTTTCTATAAAATTTGGAGAAAAAAATGTTTCACAATGATACGAATTACTAATTAATATTATGGAATGTAAATAAATCCGTCTAAAAATTATAGTTTGTACTTCAAACATTAAATTCGAAATACATAGTTTTTCTTTTCATCTTTTTTTTTTTTTAAAGAAAATGACTATTTCATCATTATGTTATCGTCTTCATGATATTAACTCACGTCACACACTCACACTCGTACACAAAAATAACTAAAACATAATCGAGATCATCAACATAATTAAAAAAATTATAAAATATATAAATTAATGTTTCGCGTATACTAGAAAAAAATATCCATTTGAATTTATTAAGCACAGAATAATGCACGTAACAAGGACGAGTAGGTATAACAGAAGATGGCGAATAGTAGCTCTTTCAAAAAAAAAAAAAAACCAATAAAAAACAGGAGGTAAAAAAACGAACGATATTTTCCTTCAATAGTTGAAAAAATAATGTTTTTTTCGAATTAAAATCACGTTCAAATTACATCGTAATTAGAAAAGAGGAGAAAAATATGAATTTTTCATTTTTAGCGTGTTTCGAACTATACAAACGAATTTTAGGAAGGTTACAATTTATTGTTATGCTATAATTTATGAGAAAATAGTTCGCGAACGATTCGTTCGCCAAAAATGACTCGATAGATTCCGAACGACCGAATATTCACTTGATCATGGAACAAAAAAACAGACGTCAGTTTTCGTGGATTCCTCAAAATAGTAAGAAAGGAGTGACCAGTCGTTCGCGAACGATTCACTGAATTGAAGTTCAATGTTCACGAACGAAAATTGAACTGTTCGAGAACAGTGGGTCGCGAATGATTTGATTCAAAATACCCAATTTCATCGTTATCGAACGGTTTATCTTTGAAACCAAATCGTTCGCAAACGATTTAAGATTGTCGAAGACATTCAACGTATACTTGTACTTTAGTTTTCATTTCGATTTTCATGCGGAAAAAATATCGTTCGCGAATGATTCGATTCAAAATGGCCCCTTTCATTGATTTGAAAAGACTCATTTAGAATCGAATCGCTCGCAAACGACTTCTGATGAATACAACTCATCTCCAAATTTGTCGAAAAATAATTCGTTCGCGAATGATTCATTTGGACTGGATCATCCAAAATAGAAAAACTAAAACTTTTTCGTTTTCCAGCGAATAATTTAGAATCGAATCATTCGCGAACGATTTACAATGAACGAAAAAAAACTTCATTAGAAAAGAATTCGTTCTCGAACGATTCGTTCGAAAAATCCAAATCGACCAAAATGATGAATTTTTTCATTCGATTTAAAACTCACATTTTCGTCGTTTTCTATTAATTGGGTAATTTAGAATCGAATCGTTCGCGAACGAGTTGCGATGAACTGATGGAAAAAAGTTTTCAGAAGTTGAAATAGCAATGAATCAATTTCGTTCAATTTATAGCACCAAATTTCTCATCGTTTTCCAACGATTCATTTGGCATTAAATCATAAGGGGAATTCGTTCGCGAATGAATCAGCTAAAAAATTCAATCGGATCGTTTAAAATTAGAGATTCGTTCATTTGATTCAAAATTCCTCATTTCATCGTAATTTTTGAACGATTTGGAATCGAAACTTTTGCAAAAGACAACCTTTAATTTCATTAGAATTTTCACTTTTTCAGTTTATAAAAATTCGTTTGCGAATGATTCATCCAGAAAAATCTACTTCTGATTCATACTTTGAAAGAAATAAGTTCGCGAATGATTCATTTAAAAATCAAAATTTTCCACGATTCAGAATTCGTCTGATTTGATTCAAACTACTCGATGTTTCATCGTTTTCGAGAACGATTCAAGGAGATTTGAATCACTCGCGAACGATTCGTTCATAAATGATTCATTTGGAATCCAAGGTCTTCCAAAATACAGAATTTTTCGCTCGATTCAAAAATCAAGATTTGATAATTTCCAAGAAGGCAAAAACGATTTAAAGAAATCAAATCATTCGCGAACGATTCGATTCAAGTTAAATCGAATCATTCGCGAACGATTCGCGATGAACAAAATCCATCGTTAAAATTTACTATTTCACTTACAATAAAATAATATAAATTATAGCACAATTCTCAGAACGAGTAAATTCGTTCGCGAATGATTCATTCAGTAAAATGTCGGTCGTCGAAGATTGCAAATTCGTTCGTTTGTTGTCTGAAAAGACGTTCGTCTTCTCACTGCCCAATTTTATCCCCAATTCTACAAGAATTAATCAATAATAAATTACCCGATCTTAATAAAATTAACTCAAATAATGATCAGTTTCATTCGTTCGTTCGTTCGTTCGTTAGATGTCTAGTCTGTTTAAAAAAATACCTCGCCATTTTTTCACGTCGTCAAATCGATGAATAATTTTATTTGAACACTCGAGAGGGGAAAAAATATGGAATGACCTTTTTTAAAACCATATAATATTAGTTTGGTGGATTCAGAAAATTCTTATCTTCACCTCTTCCTCGTCTCAGATTTTCAAGACCAAAATTCGACTCAAATGAAGCAATTTCTGACGAAGCAAAAAAATCATAATCGAAAGCTTTAAAAATGATTCCTCCCCCCCCCCATGATTCTAAAAACGCCTGCAATTTATTTTTTGCCTAATAAGAAGGACATTTTCGTTCCTTATTTCCTTTCTCAAACATTTTCCAACCCAAAATTTCAAAATATAAAATCACATCTTAAAATATCAAGTCTTAAAATCGTATTTTCTCCCTCCCCTTTATATATATATGGCAAAATCGACTTCGTCGTGTACTTCCAATCTATTCTCACCAAATAAACCGACTAGTCTCAAAAATATGTACCTACTCATCTCAAACACGTTGCCAAATCTCTAATAAATTTTTCTCATCGTCATTTCCCTATTTTTTCCTTCGAGTGTCCAGTACAGAGCTTATCTTTTCGCCATCAATCAATTTAGGTAATCAGGAAGGGAGAGAAGAGAGAAAGATTGAGAAAAAAATGGAAGAACTTTTACCATACTAAAACGTATTCATCTAAAAAAAAAAAAAACAGGAGGGGTAAATGGAAGATACCGAATGGAGCCGGAAGAGGATCACATATTAATATAAAACATTTTTAAAAAAATATTACACAAAAAAAAACAAAAAAAGGGGATCAAAAAAATAAAGGGGGAAAAACAAAAAAAAAACAGGGTCATAATAAAAACTCACGAACGAAAAAATAAAAAGAGTAATCGAAATAAAAACAACAATAAAAACAATAAATAACAACGACCAACGACCTACTATTACGGTGTTTACAGCGACGACAAATACCTGCTACAAATCAGCATCAGACTGCAAATGAAAAATGGTAACTGAAAGCTCCTCGATACTGAGCCTGCTCCGCCATTGAAATGCAACCCGGAGGGTATCTCTAGCAAAGTGGTACGATTCTGCAGCGATGGCAGGTCCAACTTGAGCGCATCAAATTGAGCCAAATGAGCGGCGTCGATGAAATCGGTATCTCGTCCGGCTGTCATCACGTCAAACACGCACCAATCCAGGTAATTATCGGTCAACGCGTAGGACATTTCTCCGGTCGAATTCTCCATACTTTTGCACAGTTTGAAAGCTTCCTCGCGTTCGATGACGTGCCCGCGAGCTAAGATAGGATTAAGCTGCTCGCTGGCCGGACATCCGGTCGAGCAAAGGATCGTCTTGCTGTCGTCGTACGATCTGGTCAGTTGCACGATTTCGTCCGGGATCTTGGCGTTGAAGGCGAGGTATTTGCCTTTACGTCGGATGAACAGTCGAGACGCGATGTAACGCATCTGGATTTCGGCCGATTCGCGATCTTCTTCCGGAAACGAATCTACCTGCAGAGTGACCGTATTATCGGATCCAGAACGATCGCTGCCGTCTGTGAAGGTCGGCGGTAACGAGAACTTGCTGTCAGCTTCGTAGTGTTTGTCCAGCGTGCAAGGGGTGTCTCTGCCTTTCACCCATATCGATATCTGTACGACAAAAACGAAAGAAAAAGATCGCAATTAGTCGAAAAAATCGGTATAAATCGTAATTTGTAAATCTAATCTCACAAAAATATAAAATAAATATTATTAGAACATCGTGAAAGTAAAGGGACAATAATTTGAGGGAAATCAATGCTCATTTTAAGTCAAATTCCTTTTCATTATCTCCATACACGATAATTTCAACCCTTGGGAAAAGAACGCAAAAAAATCACCAATTTTTAAACAATTCTTGCCAGAAAAATTTTTCAAACACTAAATTATTTACAAAAAAATCAAGAAATTATTTTCACGCACTCGAGAAAAATAATTCAATCGCCTTTTAGAAAATCCTTCCGTCCCCTTTCCCCTTCCTACCTACAATTCCTAAAAAATCGAAATGCGCAGAAAAAATCTAACATGGACTTGAAAAAAATTTCTCTCTCACGTCAGTAAGAACGATTTGCATACATTTTTTCAGCCTCTAGGTATTTCAAAATACATAGTGAACTCCTCCTCTTCCCCTCATGAATTCTCAAGAAATTGTTTTAAAAAATATTTCTCATCTTATTTAAAAATGTTCTTCCCATTTCCTTGTAAAAAGTCATAATTTCCAAGAAAAATCCTTGAATAAAAAATTTACCAAAAAAAAATCGTAAACAAAACTAAATTAATTTTTTATGGAGACGAATTGAATCATAAATTTTTCAAGTCAAATTTTAGGCAATTTTCTGATGTTTGAAAGGTCGGTATTATTGAAAAAATTTCTACAAGAGGGGAGGGGGGAAGTATTCGAAATTAATTCAACATAGATAGGAATTTTCTCAGATCAATCAAAGCATCTTTTTTTAAAAATCTATTTTTGGCAAGAAACCGTTTGGCAATTTTAAGACTTTTTCTGTCTATTTTGTCAAAAAAATGAGATCATTTTTTGTCAATTTTCGCAAGAAATAGGACTTTTTTCAACAGGTTTGTCAAAAATCAGGACTTCTTGGTAATTTCAACAAAATCAGAACTTTAACTTGAAAAAATACTTCCTTTGATTTTAAAAAAAACAAAACAAAACAAAACTGGACTTTTTAAAATAATTTTTGCAACACGAAAGACCATTTTTTTTAATTTGATAAATTTGGCATAAAACAGGATTTTTTGGCAACTTTGTCAGTAATTAATTGAGACTTTCTGGCAGGTTTGTCAAAAAAAAGACACTTTTGGCCATTTTGACATAAAGCAGAGTTTTCTAAAGAAAATTTTGTCAGAACAGAAGGATTTTTTGGCAACTTTGTCAGTATTTAATTGAGACTTTCTGGCAGGTTTGTAAAAAAAAACAAGGCTTTTTGGTAATTTTAGCAAAAAAAAAACAGGACACTTTTGGCAATCTTAGAAAGAAACAGATCTTTTTTCATTTTGTTAGAAATCAGGACTTGGAAACGATTTTTTTGTAAATTTTGGTAAAAAAAATAGCACCTTCTTGTTTTGCAATTTTGGCAACAAAAAAAAAACAGAACATTTTTTTGACAAAAAACGATGACTTTTTCTAAAAACAGGACAAAAAAAAAGGACTCTTATGTCAATTTGAAAAAAAATCCAGAACTTTTTTTTGACAATTCTGCCAAAAAACCAGGATTTTTTTTCAGTAAAAGGAACTTATTTGATAATTTAGGTAAAAATCGCGACTTTTTCAAATAATTTTGGCAAAAAATCAGGAGCATTTTTCGATCATTTTCGGTAAAAAACAGATATTTTTTTGCAAATTCTACGAGCAAGAAATCGAACTCTTTTTTGGAAATTTTATCGTAAAACAACATTTTTTTGTCATTTTGCTAAAAAATAACCTTTTTTTTTTTTACAATTTTAGTAAAATACAAGTTGAATCCCCCCCTTTCTTCTCCCATTCTTTATCCAATATCATGAAAAACTACCCGAAAAAAAGGCATTATTTAAAACCAAGTTTTGAAAAAAAATGTGAAGGACTTTTTTGGTAATTTTTACGAAAATCGAGACTTGAATTTTTGGAAAATTTTGTCAAAACACAACTTTTTGAAAAAACGGCTCTTCTTTGATCCATTTCGGTCAAAAATAAAAACAATCTTAGCGTTGGCAATTTCGACAAAAAAAATAAGAACTTTTTAGTTCTTTTTAGTTTTGTAAAAAAAAAAAAAAAAAAAAAAAAAAAACAGGACTTTAACAATTTTATCGAAAAGTACACGACAAACAGCATAACAAAACCTCTTCTTTAGCAATTATGACCAAAAAAAGAAAAAAAACAGGACATTTCTATGGCAAAAAACAGAACTACTTTGGCAAAAAACATGACTCTTTTTTCGCAGTTTTCTTTTGTCAGAAATCCACAACGCTCTTTGACAATTTTGGCAAAAAATCAGGATTTTTTTTGATAATTTCGGCAAAAAACAGGGATTTTTTTTTGGTAAATTTTATCCAAAAAAAACAAATTTGTTTTCGGCAATTTCATCAGAAATTGGAACTTATTTGTAATTTTACATTTTAAAAAAGGGCATTTTTTTGACGTGTCAATACTTTTGGTGAGAAATTAGATAAGTTTTTTTTTACAATTTTTGTAAAATACAGGACTTTTTTTAAAATCAAATTTTCAAAAAATGTGTGTAGAATTTTTTGGCAGTTTTATCAAAAATCAGGACTCTTTCGTAATTTTGCTTTAGGAAAAGAACAATTTTTTTGACAATTTTAGCGAAAAATAGCGTTTTTTTTGCAATTTTTGTAAAATACTTACAGGACTCTTTTTTTATAAATTAAATTTTGAAAAAAAAAGCGTAGGACTCTTTTTTGGCAGTTTAGTCAGAAATCAGGACTTCCCAGTTCTTCGTAGAGTTTTGGCCAAAATTGAGATTTTCTGGACAATTTTGGCAAAATACGACTTTTAGGCAATTCCTGAAAAAAAAAGGTACTTTCTTGATCCCTTTAGATCAAAAATAGGAACTTCATATCTTGACACCTTTCACAAAAATCAGGACTTTTTAATAGTGTTTAAAAAAAAAAATATTCGCAATTTTATCAAAAAATGTCTGAAAAAAGCAAAATAGGGAAACACACGAGCAACCTGTTGGACAAAATTAAAGAAAATAAGATAAGAAATGCTGCTAGACACCCTAAAATTACTCCTAAAGAAGAATTTCCACTCGTACTTTCCGGAATTTCTTCTCTTACCTACCCCTCACCTCAGACCAAAAATTAAAAATTTTGAAAAAATATTCACAAAAAATTTAAGACGTTTCTCTTGAGATATCTGAAAATCCTCATCTAATAGGAATATTCTCTGAATATAACATCAAATTCTAGCTACTCTTCGCATATAGTAGGCAGAGCATCATCGACAGAGAAATTTCACATCACAAAGATATGTACAGTCTACGTAAGATAAATCGCCTAATCCTACGTGCAAAGAGATACATTATCACTGTGGATGTGGATACGCTCGCTCCCAGGTCCCAGTCCTCCTATCCTATGTATAACCTCACTCGGAACTCCACCAAAGAGTCATAATTCCTCCATTCCAGGACCGGTAACCTGTCCGTAGTGGTAGTGGTGCGATGTTATTTATTGTTACTGTCATTTCTCGTTTCCTCTTCGACCACCTTCTTCTCTCACACTTTTACATCAGCGGCGCACTAGCAGCATCGTCGCCACCGCAGAGTTATTTCTCTTGGGTGTTTTTCTCAACACCGTCGTCGGAGTATTTTCTGCTGCGAGCAGCATCCTCCTAACGATGATTAGCTTCTCTTCGGCTCTCTTCTTATACAGACAAATATCTTCCAAAAAATACCTCCTACAACCTTTGACTTATTCTCTCTTATACCTATAGGTAGGTACTAGGTACGTAATAGGTATATAAGCTCGATAATGAACTAATTTTCAACATTACCTAACACTTTTTGGTGTTTCCCTTCCCCCTCTTTTCTTTCTTTAGGGCTGGGCTCGAGCGAATATATGTACTAAGATGATCATTTGAGAAGTTAATGTTGCTGTGAGAGATCGACATTCATTCATCTTGGTGAACATATTTCCTTCGCTTCATTCATTATCCCTCCTCTTCCTCCAAATACTCGTATATTGCTTTATCTGTGTTCCTTTTTTATTTGAGGAAATACAGTTTGAATTTTAAATCAGACTCTTGATCTTGACTTTCGATGCTCAGCAATTTTGAAGAATTTTAGCATTTAAAAACTTTACGATCTCTTTTGAATCTAAATCTAACAATAGAGAAGTGCCTAGTTCCACTTATCCAAAAAAAAAATAAAAAAAAAAAATGCAACATATATGAGGTCAAAATTGACATTTTTTTTTGTCAAAAAATGACCACATTTATTTGTATGTAGGTACTTCGATATTTCATCGTTCTTTTGGCTCGTCTAAAATGATAGGAGAACGAACTCTGAATACAGATACATAGATATCTACCTTACTGGACAGGTCAATCACGTAGACCGAATTTTAATATAATTATCATTTTTATCATCAACTGGTCTCGCTTAAAACACTGCTTCCGTCGTTCCTCCTCACACCTCCTCAAGTAATTAGCAAATACACGCACACGTACATTGGAGCATTCCATGGTACCTGTCTCTCTTTCTCTTGAAATTATTCATTCGTCATTGCATCCTTCGTCGTCATCGAATCGAAGACACCTTTCATATTGCATTGTATAACAAATATGGTCTGTACATTACAATATACACGATATACATACAATGTACTTTTATTATCGATACCTTGTCTCTTCACACCTCCCCTACCCTTTACCTCGGCAACACATTTATTACGACACCGTAGTATAGTACACTAAACGATTATTAAGATTCAAAGCCACGAACTCTCTATCTTTCAATTATTATCGATGTTGATCCTACGTACATCGATCGTCGTCGAACATTATGAATTTATGAATGACATAAGCAGAGGAAAAAGCAAATCAAAACGCATCAATTACAATTACATTTATCCGAATCCTTACGATGATTGGGAGACGAGCAATTATTAAATATTATTCGTAAGGACAGGTTCTTTTTTTGTTTTTTTGTTTGCTGTTTATGAAAACACGCACGCAAGCTCAACATACCCAATAGGTCATCGCGTTGAATGACCTAAAATATGTACACATCAGAACGACGACGACAACGACGACGACGAAGATTCGAGATGAAGAAGTTGGTCCATGGTCCATCCGATATTATTTCGCGTTGTTTTGAGAAAAGGCGCGAGGATCGCCCGAGGCTGGGCTACTTATACTAAATCTTCGACAGAATGGCAGCAGATGGTCCTAATATCGAAGGAGGTATTCTTCGAACGAGATATTTAAGCAGAAGCTACCAGGTATAGCCGGCTCTGTACCCGGTAGCAATGTTTGTGTGACGTCACACCAGTCATCGCGATCCAGCCTCCGAGTCACGGAATCAGCACCCGGTCGAACTCAATTTTTTTTTTCATATATTCGAATAAAAAAATAGTCTACTATAGATAATCTTTCAAAATTGATTCATTTTCGTTCACTAACGAACGAATCGTTCGCGAACGACTGAATAAACTGGTCTTCAAGTGATATAAAAAAATTGAAAAAACATTGAAAATATAGGAATGAGAACTTTGGTTCACAAAGCACGACTATTGAAAAATGAAACCTGTTTTAAATGATCCAAGTGAACGAGTCGTTCGCGAACGACTGAATAAACTGGTCTTCAAGTGATAAAAAAAATAGGAAAAAACATTCAAAATAGAGGAATGGGGTACTTCGGTTCACAAAAGCACGACTACTGAAAAATGAAAATTGTTTTAAATGATCCAAGTGAACGAGTCGTTTGCGAACGACTGAATGAATCAGTGCTCATATCTCATTATGTGTTTTGAAAAAATTCTACGCATGAAAATCCTTCAACTTATACAAACCACGACTCTCGAAAAACTTCGAAAATGATTCATTTTCCTCTCAAAATGAACAAATCGTTCGCGAACGATTAAATGAATCGGTATTGACACGTGTATATTGAAAGAATCCGACACATTGGGAATTATTCAACTCATAAACAATACGACTTTCGTGCATCGTTCGAAAATGATTCACTTTTCTTCACAAATGAACGAGTTGATTCGTTCGCGACCGATTAAATAAAAAAGGACTGACTTGTATTTCGAAAGAATTCAACCTAAGTAAGTATAAGAAACATTAGAATTAGACTCACAAATCACAAATATCGAAAATTATCCACAAGCGATTCATTTCATTCACAAACGAACAAATCGTTCGTGAACGACAAAAAAATTTAAACCGAACCAAAAATTTTACGAATAAAAATCCTCCTCCTTACATGATCCAACTTTTGAAAATCGTTCACGAACGAGTCTATTTCATTCTCACATGAGCGAATCGTTCGTGAACGACTTAATTGATAAGTAAGCAATAAGCATAGGTATTCTGAACGATATACTTTGACAAAAAAATCCTGATTTTTGAAAACCGTCCAACAAAAAGATTCGTTTTCATTCACAAACGAACGAATCGTTCGCGAACGACTGAATCAATCGATATTGAATATTGCAACGAATAATTTCGAGCCAAAAATTTTCATGCGTGGAAATACTTCAACTGATATGGTTCAACTTTTGAAACTCGTTCGCGAACGAATCTATTTCTTTCGCAAATGAACGAATCGTTTGCGAACGACTAAATTTTAGAGAATTTAATAGATTCCTCAAACAAATGTAGGTACTTGGTGTCTTGGACAGACAAATATTGACTTATGAAAATCGTTCACGAATGATTCGTCTTCCACCACAAACGAACGAATCGTTCGAGAACGACTGAATCAATCAATATTCCAAAAAGTTTCAAGCCTTCGAGCCAAAAGTTTCAAACAGAGAAATTCTCTCACTTACATGGTTTAACTTTTAAAACTTGTTCACAAACGAGTCTATTTTATTCACAAATGAACAAATCATTCGCGAACGACCAAATTCACGAGCATTCATAAGTATTGGGATCGCTTTGCTTTAGCAAACAAATTCTGACTCAAGTCGTTCACAAATGATTCTTTCTCATTCGCAAACAAATGAATCGTTCGCGAACGACCCAACACCCAACTCACAAATTGATTCGAAATAAGACCTTGCTAAGGTGTTGTTGCTCGACAGATTCATCACTTTGGAAAAAATCGTTCAAACTTGAAAAATCATCAATGAGATTTGTGTTTCATTTGTCCTCAAACTAATCGTTCACAAACGACTCGAATTTCCAAGAGATATCAATTCGTTCACGAACGAATCGAGCAACTCGTTCGCGAACGAGTAAATTAATCCCATCGATGTATCCAAATATTGTCAATTAAATTAATCATGCAAATAGACATCAATTTTTTTTCTATAGAATTTATTCCTTAGCTCGTTCATCGATGCTCAAATTGTTGAATCGTTCGCGAACGATTTATCATAAAACGAAAATAATCGTAACTAACTCAATTTTTCCAATCAAAATGACCCATCGATTCAGGGATCTCTAAGAGAATGCAGAGGACACTTCAGTTGATTAAGGAAAGATCGCGAATATTCGTTCGAATTTCGCTCGAATCGACTTTATCATGTCACTCATCACTCCGTCTTCGACTCTTTCGCCTCCATTCACCTCTTTAAATCACTGCGCTCATTTCAATTCCGGTATTCACCTCGTCTCCCCCCTCTACATTTCACCCCATCCTACGAATCATCTTCATTTTTCCAAAACAGTCATAAATAATTCGAAAAATAAAAATAAAAATCCAACGACACATTCGACACATCTCTCTTCGCCTTCCTCGGCGGTGGCGACGATCGTAACCAGGCGCGTTATAGTATTTTAACGACTCAAAATAAATATTGGGTGGTCCATTCCACAGTTCCATAATCCAAATGTTGTACCTATAAGCACACCACAGTTAGAATCCAGTCCAGCAATCGATTCAAATCGATATCAATCGTCAACTCTCATCCTCCTAATCGTCATAAAAGTCTTAAACTCCGGGGAAAACCTCAAAAACTCGATATTTCTCTAACCAAATTTCGACCATTATGAAAACTGGGCAACTTGACCAGGCTGATTCGTCCCTGGCGGCGTATACTCGTAGCATGGCATGGCACGTTCCATTGATAATGTAATTTGCTTGGCACACAAATCAACTCTACTCGCAATAGGTGAACAGGTGTATTGTTTAATATATCATTCGGTCTACGTACGTAACGTATGTACATTGTACGTCTCCCTCTCCACCGTATGCTCTTCTTCGTCTGGCACTTTCATCATTACCACCTCCGCATCATCCTCGTCAACTTCGCATCTTCTTTCGACACTTATACTCGTGTACTAGTCTTTCTTAATGATCTCGGTCTAATAGTACGTCGAATACCTATGCACATTTGTATCATTGCCAATCTCGACTCGCAAACGTCTACGAATTTCATTCTCAAAATAGAGGGCACCTCTTGCTCGTAGTACCTACCTATACAACAAATCGTCTAAACGACCCGAGGAAGACATACACAGGTAACTCGGATATTCTAAATATACGTATATGCAGTCGAAAACATACCATGTGCTTCATGAACGTCTCCCCCATCTCCCAGTCCCAGTCCCTTTAAATCTTCTCTATAAGAATTTCATTTCACACAAAATACTATTCATCTTTCGTTCTCTTTCCTTACAACACGTTTTATGTATCGTGTCGCGAGCCTCTATACGTACTCTCCTCTGATTTTTTTTCGTCTATTTTCTTTATTTTGTTCCATTCTTGGCTCGACTTCAAGACACTTTTCAACGACAACGAATAACATTGTCGCAGCTATTTTCAAAAACGCACGTCTTTACGCGACGCACAACGCTCTGATACTCAATTCCTGGAAGTACAAGTACGCCTTCTACGAGCTATTCACTACCCCCCCCCCCCCCCCCCGGCGTCGATTCTCTCTGAGGATCTCTGAAAACGTTCGCTAAACTTGACAACGTGCTTATGGGTCCTTCAGTCCTACCCAACTCAAGAAATACATAAATGTACATTAGGAAATTATAAATCGATGATTGAAATTCAAAAATCTCGCAAAAGAACTTTCAAGGTGAACGCCTAAAATTTTATCGAGTATAAAAGTTGAAAGGGACAAAAAAGATTCTTTTTTACCATCTTTTCAACGCATTCATTTTTGAAATGGGACTTCGATACCCCTGGGAAAGGCTCAAGGTCATCAAAAAATATTGAAAGTAAAATGGCACAAGTACATTTTAATACCTCCTTCGAATTGAAATCAAAAATACCAAAAAAAATCCAGGGAGCAAATCAATACAACGTTCGTTCATTCGAATCTTTCAGTTCTAAATCAGCTCGTTCGCGAACGAAGAATCGCTTCCTTGGAGGAATAGTTCGTGAACGACTCAAATATCATTCAACTCACTTTTATAAACAGAATGATTTACGCAAGGACTCGAAAAATTGATTCGTTCGCGAATGATTCGCTCGTTTAGAAAACAAATATGTTCGTTCTTCAGATGAAAATCTTACAACCGTTCATTTTGTTTTTTCTCACGTGCATATTATGCATATGACTAATCTAATGCTCAAAATCGTAGATTGATCGATTTCGTTCGCGAATGATTCGCTCATTTCGAAACGAATTGTCCGTACACTAGGAGAAAATGATTTTGGAATTTGGTAATATTCGTGCAGAAAACCAACCTAGGGAAAGTACTCGTTGTTTGACTGATTTCGTTCGCGAATGATTCACTCAATTTGAACTGAATCGTTCGTTCATTCGGCGAAGATCTCAGGATTTCGTTTTCTTAATGCAGAGAATCAGTCAAAAAAAAATGAACGTCGTTCGACAGCCTTCTATGACTATTCGTTCGCGAACGATTCGCTCATATCAAAATGAATCGTTCGTACACTACGAAAAAAGTTTGGAATTTCGTTACATTCATGCAGGAAACCGATCTAAGGAAAGTATTCGTTGTCTGACTGACTTCGTTCGCGAATGATTCACTCAATTTGAACTGAATCGTTCGCGAATGATTCACTCAATTTGAACTGAATCGTTCGTTCATTCGGCGAAGATCTCAGGATTTCGTTATCTTAATGCAGAGAATCAGTCAAAAAAAATGAACGTCGTTCGACATCCTTCCACGACTAGTCGTTCGCGAACGATTCGCTCATATCAAAATGAATCGTTCGTTCATCAGCAGGAAGTCTTGGAATCTAATTACTATTACGCAAAAAATTGAGCCGAGGAACCGGAACGTTATTATTGTGGAACTGATTTCGTTCGCGAACGATTCACTCGAATTGAACCGAATTGTTCATTCATCGAGTGGAAATCATGAAATTTCGTCCTCTTTATGCAAAAGATCAGCGCAAAAAACACGAGCGCTTGTTAAAGATAGCCTTTATAAATATTCGTTCGCGAATGATTCGTTCAATCCAAATCCAAAACAGACTACTCGTTCGTCAGGAGAAAAATTCGGAATTTCATTCTCTTTCGTGAAAAAAATCAACCTAAAAACCGTGAGCGTCATCCGATAGCTTTTTATAACTATTCGTTCGCGAATGATTGATTCGCTCAATCCAAAATGAATCGTTCGTTCATCAGAAGAAAATCTTGAAATTTTCTCATTTTTATGCTGACCCAAGAATCGCCGCAACTATTTTTGGACTGATCTCGTTCGCGAATGATTCACTGAATTTGAATCGAATCGTTCGCCATCAGGCGGAAATCTTGAAATTTTGTCCTTTAAATGTACAGGAAAGAGAATCAGCATAAAAACATGAGTGTTCTTTGATAGCCTTTCATGATTAAGCAGTTCGTTCGCGAATGATTGGCTCAATAGTCCATTTGAAACGATTCATTCGTTCATCGAGTGAAATATAAACATCATTCCTTTCGGTTCGAGTGAAATGTAGGTAAACTCGAAAATCGAAATTCGATTTTGAAAACAATCACGAGACGGAAATAAATCACGTGGTGAGTTGGTAGTCGTGCAATGAACAATGATTGATTTCACCTCATCATTCCCTCATCATTCAAGCATCAAGCTATTAGGAATACTATTAAACCTTATTCCAGGTACATCGTCGTCGACTTCGACTTGTTTGTACCTATTTAATTTTCTACTTTTTTCCCTCCATTTCTCCTCGATAAATATGGTATTATTATTATTGTATTGTTTTGGTCGTCGTCGTCGTCGTCAACGTCTTCGTCTTCTTCATATCGAAAGAATCGAAACGAGAGTAGAATATTAATTCGCGACTTAACCCAGCTACCTTTACGCGTCGTCGTCGTCGTCCTCGTATATCGTACACGGAAAGAGGTTCATCGGCGCCGCCGTTACGTTCAGACTTTTTTTAAAAAGCTACTTTCAAGGGTCAACCGTATAGATATGTGTACGTCATAATAAGCCTACCAAAGACTGCTTATAATTTGTACATACTTGGAGTTAGGATGCCTATTATTGGTCCTATTACAGTATGTACTAGGTAAAGACTCCTCGACAGTAGACAGTTATGGCAGAACCTTAAACGGTATTTTATCCTCGACAACCACGTAGTACGAGTACCTACTCCGTATATGCGTAAATCTGTCAAGAATCATTGGGATGGAGCAGAGGGTAGAAAATGAGAGAACCATCTTCGAGTATTTAAGCACCAAGTGGAAAACTTCGCGTATAATGAGAGTTGCTAATATGGGTGGATGGCGATGGCCCATCACCTGGTAACCATGTGTCAAATCATATGCCACGGATGGCTACCTCTCGCTCTTTTTTTTTTTTGACAAGCCGCGTATTATCGGCGTGGTTTCGTATTCAGTACTGAAACGAAAGGTTTCCTTTTCTCATTAAGAAGTGCTGCGCAGTCACAGTACATCTTTTTCATTCTCTTCTAGTGTTGGAAGAATTGATTTCCAGTTCTTGAAAAATGGCTTCGTGTTGAAGAAAAAATTGGTAGTGTCTTCTAGTTCCCAAAAAAACTTTAAATTTTGAACATTTTGGCAATTCTTGCCTCAAAGTTGAAAAATTTCTTCAAAAATGGTGAAATTTGAGAACATTTTTTTCGGAATGATCAGAATAAAATTTAGACAGATAGGAGATTCAAAGAGCAGGACACAAGTCAAGATAAGAAAGAAATTTTGGCAATTCCTACAATTTCTCAAATTCGTAAAGAATCATCACTCATATTCCACTTCAAAACACCCCTTCTATTGTGCATTTTCACCCCAGAATGACAAAATCTCACTCATTTATTCACTCGACTTCGCTATAGCTTTGATGTTTTCTCCGAAATAAACACCTATCACACTTGTCTTCCATTGCGACGCAATCCTCCGAAGAATTCAGGGTGGATGGAATTCCACTTCTGCTTCTCCTCATTTGGTGGCAGCTCATTTTTATCTACCCTCGTACTCATTTCCAACTACTACACACATCAAAGTCGAGCCATTCACACACACACCATTTCATTTTTGTTTGTGTGCGTGCATTGTAATAGTATAATACACCTAACAGCGCAGTGCAACGCACCGCGCATCTTTCGAACTGGTTCTTCATCTATACAGGCATCAAGTGAGTGAATCTTTTTGTATTCACACTTACAGCTCGAGAATAGCCTCCTGCCTGCGCACCTTCTGCGCGCACACAACAATCGTCGACCTTGCCCGTTTCGTTTTTTTCCTCTCATCTAAAAACATCTTCCACGAAAAAGACCCTAAAGGCGTTTTCAAGGCGTAAAGCGAAAAAGAGAGAAAAACCAAAGGAGACCCAAGAAGATCAGAGAAACCGTTTAACACAAATCTTCCACTATTTGATATTTTATACATATAAAAGTAACAACATATGCGCGCCTCGCTTCACCTCCTCTCGCCTGTCGAGTCCAACAGGGAAGGACGAGATGAGGTAATAGGGAAGAACCTAGCATAAATTATCGTCTCGGTTTTTTTTCTCTCTTTTTCTTTCTCATCATCGTGTCAGTATGATCTGGCTGGATGCGCATATACAGATAGATACAGTGAGTGTGTGAGAGAGAGAGCGCCCCGGGTGTAATTAAAAAATATTATATACGCGAGATGATAAACAATATTTCGCCCCTCCTTGGCCCATCGAACCAAAAACCACTGATTTTAAGATTGGAATTTGGTTGAAGAAAAAAAAATGAAATAATGATTTATAATATTTATAATTATTACGTAGTAGGTACGCGAGGTAGAAGGCCAGAAGCCTATCGAATTTTTAATCGTCTGCATTTAATTTTCGATCGTTTTTAAGGCGACGAGATTTCCCAAGGAATACGAACGAATCTTATCAGATGTTGGGATCACCTCGTGAAAATGATCCGAAAGAGAAGAATCGGAAGTGTGAATCTAATGAAATACGTATTTCGAAGGGAACGTTCAACCATCAGCTCGATTTCACAATCAATGAAAATATTACAAAGAAACTACATATTCAGATTCAAAAGGAAATAAATTCATTGAAAATTTCACTCATCTCTAACTTTCAAAACTTGGAAAAAGTCCAACAACGAGCTAGACCTCCTGATCAACAATCGATCATGGTGGAAAATCGATTAATTTGCGATTTTCGATCTCGTCTGATGGTTCATGCTCGAAATAAAATCATTTTCGCCTCAAAAACATACTTCACAATCATTATCGAAAATCATTAATCGAACTCCAAAAATCGATTTTTTCGATTATCGATCTCAAAAATCGATTACGTTCGAAATAAAAAATCAATTTAAGCTTGAAAAAAATGACTTCACTTTCCAATCAAAAATCGATCATCATCTGAAATCGATAATCGGACACGTAAAAGTCGATAATTTTAGATTTTCAATCACATTATGATCGATCATATTCAAAATGATTTAGCCTCGAGACTTTGTGGTCAAAAATCAATTATGATCGAAAATCGAATAATCAAACTCGCAAAAATCGATTTTTTTCGATTTTCAATCTCATTGAACTCGGAAAAATCGATCATTTTCGATTTTGAATCTCTCATGATCGATCATGTTTAAAATGAAGAATCAATTTTAGCCTCAAAAGTGGACTTCACGATGAAGAATCAATTACTATCGATAATCGATTAATCAAACTCCAAAAATCGATTTATTTTCGATCTCAAATAATCGATCATGTTCGAAATAGAAAAATGAATTTAAGCCTCAAAAATGATTTCACTTTCCAATCAAAATCGATCATCATCCAAAATCGATCATCATCCAAAATCGACAATCGATCAATCGCAATCGATAATCGATTGATCAAACTCCAAAAATCGATTTATTTTTGATCTCAAATAATTGATCATGATCGAAATAAAAGATCAATTTAAGCCCCAAAAATGATTTCACTTTTCAATCAGAAATCGATCATCATGCTAAATCGATAATCGATAATCGAACACGTAAAGGTCGATAATTTTAGATTTTCGATCACATTATGATCGATCATATTCAAAATGATTTAGCCTCAAGACTTCCCGATCAAAAACCAATTACGATCGAAAATCGAATAATCAAACTCCCAAAAATCGATTTTTTTCGATTTTCAATCTCATATAATCGATCATGTTCGAAATAAAAAATCAATTTTAGTCTCAAGACTTCCCGATCAAAAATCAAATGATCGAATTCGCAAAAATCGATCATTTTCGATTTTGAATCTCACATGATCGATCATGTTTGGAATGAAGAATCAATTTTAGCCTCGAAAATAGACTACACGATCAAGAATCAATCGCTATCGATAATCGGTTAATCAAACTCCAAAAATCGATTTATTTTCTATCTCAAATAATCGATCGTGTTCGAATTGAAAAATCAACTTCGGCTTCAAAAACAGACATCCTAGTCGAGAGTCGATTTTTTTTTAATTTCGATTTTACTTGATCGATTTTTAAACTCGCTTTTGTATTTTTCTTGGAAAAAATTGACCAAAATTACGTTTTTATTATCTCAAAAAGCTACCATATAAAAATCGAGTTTTTAAATCGATCGATGTTTTGATTCTCAATTTCGATCATAGCGAGTGATCGATCGATTTTTTTTTCGAATTCACCTTCGTTTTCATTTGGAAAAAAATTGATCAAAATTTACGTCTGGTTTGATTCAAAAATCGATATTCTCAATCGAATTGATTTTTTATGCAGAATTTTAATCATAAGAAGTGACCAATCTTTTCAAAAATAATCACGAGGTCAAACTACTGCTGATTGATCAACCCCCCCCCCCCCGCATCTCTTTTCATCAACTTTTGCCACAAAATATCACCCAAATTATTGAAATTCGACCTTTGGCTTTTTCTTCAAACTTGAGGGGATTTTTTTTTTAAACCAAATAAACAGAAAAATGGGAAAAGATGTCTCACAAATCACACGTTTCTGAAATTCATGCAACTTTCCCCCTTTAGCGAAGAGTCGAAATGATGAACGAACAAACCAAAACAAAATTTTCGCCTGATCATACAAAAAAAAAATCCAACCAATTATTCGCGAAGTTATTAATTATACAAAATTTAAAACTCATCCGCACGCGAATCCTAAAACAACCCGATGGCCAATGTGTCTAATTTCCTCATTCACCCCGCATCTTCACTCCTTCAACACCAAAGCATGTCTTTATACATTTTTATACGTATCTTTTACACGTATTAACGTCAACATTAATATCAATTAGGTGCAAAAAAACACACATCTTAAGATAATTATCGCCTCTCCTGCCTTCTCTCTCCTGCTTCTATCTCGGCTGCTTACACTGTTGTACGCAGGCAGTAAACACTATGTACACATATCCTCGCACAGCAGTATCGAATGACGCGACGTAAATTTTACAACAAATTACTGGTAGTAGTCGTTTGACCGCGAATACGATAAATTATTCGAGCTCCGCGCTCAGATGCCGGATCGCAGATAAATAATATTATTACAAAAGCCATCGCATCGCATCGCGTCGCTATCTTTCTCTATACACATTTCTATAATATATTTCGACTATTCACACACTCACAAAATACTGTCGCGATATACTGCACGTAGACGATGGTATCGTACAGTGTTTTTATTGAAATCGAGACAGCACATACTCGTAGAGAAGGCGGCAGAAAAAAAAACACCAATAAATAGGAAACACCTTATCAATCTCCCACAAAAACGCGATAACTTTCTAGCTGCATCGCGTACCAGATTTTTATTTCAAAGTTGGTGTTTTTATCATTGAAAAATTCATCTCGTCGTCGTATTCGCCTACAGAGAACTGCTTTAATCTAACGTAAGCTCCATTCATCTTGCTAATGTCTCTCTACTCGGCTCCTTTTTTCTACTCTACAACTCTGTCGTCGTCGTCGTCGTCTCTGATGTCGAATAGGAATAGCGGTACATCTACCAACAACATTTGAACCTACGCCTTCGCTTATGCAAAATTAAGTACCTATAATTCGATATCCATTTAAAGAAGTCGCTATCATCATCATCATTTCTACACAAAATGAAAGCCTCGCGTATACTACACATTCACAACAAAATAGCCGCCGAGATTCTCTTCTCTCGATGCCAGATGTTCGTACAAAGCTAACGGGTCGAGCTCGAGCTTCAAACCAACCGGTCCCGTTTGGTTTTTCTACACGGCGAGTTCAGCAGGCGGAGTAATACAACCAGCCACTCCTAAACAATATTTCACATTATGTTGAGAATACGAAATACGATGCTGGGTGAAGATTGAAGTCAACAGCAAACTTTAAAGCTCAACGCTTTGCTGGCAATCAAAGGGGTCCACGTGAAAAGAACCTCGCTTCTGGATCAAAAATCAAACTCCAAGTTCTTCAATCCGAAGCTAAATGCTCTCAAAGAATGTCAAAATCAAATATATTCTCAAGCAGCGCTTGAATAAGCCATAGACAACTCGATATTTTTTTTCATCTTCTTTTTTTGAAATTTGAGGGCTTATTGTGTGAACCAGGAGGCTCGTATCAGAAAAATGAGATGAAATTCGAAATCAGAGCCCCTGAAAACCCAGTAAACCATATGTCACATGATTTTTTCAATTTTTTTGAAATTTGGACGTCTTACTGTGAGGTGGGGGGGGGAGGGCTTCTAAAAAACGTAAAATTAAATTTGGAATCGGTGCAATCGAAAACATAACAAACTAAATGCTACAAATTTTCAGATCTTTTCTCGACATTCGGCCGAAATTGAGGGGGAAGGGGCCACTCTCAAGTGTTCAGAGATTCTAAAACAATTGAATTCATACAAAAATATTGAACTCCGTTTCTCCAACCCCACTCTGTAATCAATTTATTTGCGATTTCTGATCCCGTATTATGATCGATTGTGCTCGAAATGAAAAATAATTAGCCTCAAAAGTAGACTTTTTGACTAAGAATCGATCAATCAGAGGCCAAAACTCGATTATTTTCAATTTTCGATCTGATATAATCGATCATTTTCAAGATTTGAAAAAATAATTCTTGATCAAAATTTATCATTATAGAAAATTGATCGATCAGCTACCAAAAAATCAATTCATTCGTGAATTTCGATTTATAGAAAAAATTAATTTTGATCTTAAAAAAAAAAAGACTTCTCGACTAAAAACATCAATGAAAATCGATTGATCGAACCCCAAAAATCCATTTATTTTTGAATTTCAAAAATTTCAACCTCAAAAAACAGACTTTTCGACCAAAATCTATCATCATCGATAATCGATTAATCGAACCACAAAAATCGATTTATTTTCGATCTCGTGTAATCGATCATGTTCAAGATTTGAAAAAAAAATCAATCTTAAAAAACATACCTACTTTTTGATCAAAATCTATCATAATCGAAAATCGACTGATCGAACTCTAAAAATCGATTCATTTTCGATCTTCGATCTCGTAATCGACCATGTTCAAGATTTGAAAAAAAATTTAATCCCAAAAAACAGACTTCTCGACCAAAATTTATCATAATCGAAAATCAATTAATCGAACTCTAGAAATCGATTTATTTTCGATTTCCGATTTCGTATAATCAATCATGTTCAATTAAGAAAAATGAATTTCAACTTCAAAAAACAGAATTTTCGACCAAAATCGATCAATCGAACCCCAAAAATCGATTCATTTTTTCATCTCCATATTAAATGATACAAATACTAAAAAAAAATCAATTGATCATGCTGGAAAAGCAAAATCAGTTTCAGCCTCCAAAATGGACTTTCTGGTCAAACAATCGCTTGATCAAACTCTCAAAAATCGAATCATTTCCGAATTTTGATCTCATACGATCGATTAAGCTCAAAATTATCATTTTCTGGTTTTTTATTCACCAAAATTACTTTAAAATTCTCCATTTACAATTTACATGAACTCGAGAAAATCAGTTTTTTTTATATCTATCGATTTTTTCATTTTCGACTTCGATCAAGGGGCGATCAATCAACCTTTTCTAATTCACTTCGTTTGTGTCGCGAAAAAATCGACCAAAAGTATAATTGTATTCTCTTTTTCAAAAAATTGATGATTCTAGATTTCAATCATACAGAGTAAGTATTCAATCTTTTCAAAAAGGATCAGGAGGTCCTTTGCCTCTCCCCCTTCCTCAAAACAATTCGGGTATAAAATGATGACGATTCTTAGTCTCTGACCACAACTACATACAACAACTCAGCAAGAAAATCCCATTAAAAAAAATTCAACAAAATTGACACACCAAAAACCAAAAATAGCTCCAGCTGCTGCGGAATACGACCCTTCTAGATCATCATCGATTCAACGTGTGCAGACCATCGATGAATTGAATTTTTATAATATTGATTGACGAGACAGCTCATTTCGTAGTTCGAACCTCGTTCAAAATATAAAATTCACGATCGCGTGTAGGTATTCTCATTTCACCTCTCACGTTTCCTCATTCCATCTCCATCATCTTTCCAAGCTCAAGCTCTAAAATACGACACGAATCTCTCAAACTCATAAATCGTCCATCTCCATCATCTCACACACCGCACGACCAATGAATACTCTACACACGTGCGACGATCATCATTATCATCATCATCATCATTTGCAATGCAAATAGCATCAAATCAAACCATCTACGAGAGAATTGATCTATACAAGGGAGCTTTGCTCGATCGAGTGTTAAATCTATTACGCCTTTATCGCGTTCGTGCATGTGTGTAGACCGTAGAGTATCTACGATGTCGTCATCTCGATCTCGTGCTCCTGCCTCGAACTCGCAACCAGTTTAATTCTCTCACAATTCACAAACGTTCGTCGCTGCTTAAAAAATGAACACGTATTTCCGAAGCGAACGAACGAGGACAGCGGGCGTTATATTTAGTCAGCGAGCTTTCGCGTTAATGTGGAACAAGCTGCGGAATCGTCGTCGACTAGTTCGACGTGTTATTGGCCACTGCAGGCTAACGCACCGATTACGGTACTTTGATACTCTGTATGTACTCTGTATGTCTATGTACTTCGTAACACGCAATTTCGTACTACGAGATATCATTTCTGTAAATCGAGGTACGAGTACTTTTGATCAACTCAACCCAACAGAATCTCCGATCTAAAAAGCATAGGCACATCTGCGATCACTCAAGTCGTCACCCAACTAGTAAAGGCAAAATAACATCACAGATTTCAGTCAAATACGCGTAAAAACGTATTCAGACCTTTCTAAATACCCCACGTACATATTTTTTCCATGTTTATACAGTTGATATGTTCACCTCACGCGTACGCACACGCATATCAACGTTATAAAACCAAACCTGTCCACCATGATAACAAAATACACATCCAAACACGGAAACTGGTACTATTTCTATACATATGATACTCGTACCTTTATAACCGGGGTAAGAGGCAAACCACAAGACTGAGCGACGAACCGAACAAATATTAATAAAAACGTACTTAGTGATTCGTAAAATAATCTCCATCTTGAAATCAACTTTTATTCGACCTGAGATTTCTAATAGCAAAATAAAACGATCAGCTATGAGATTATTTTCAGAATTTTTGCACCATTCTCAGTCGACAATTCATCATTTACCAAAGATTACTCAGTAATGAAGCCCAATTACTCATCATTACCAAAAATTACCATGAAATACCCTAATTACCCATTATTACTGAAAATTACCAACAACTAACGATGATTTACCCTCAATTACTGCGTTTTCAAGCCACGAGTCAACGTATACTACCAATAATTACCGAAAATACTCCAAGAATTATCAAAGATTACCGCTGATCATGAATTCAGAAAAAGAATGAGAACCTACGAACCTAGAAAGAGCAGATCAATTGTCACTTTTCATCCAGAATGGTTGACTAACACATATTTACGGTAAATTACCGATGCTTACCATATTCAAAAAACTTTTCATGATGCTGATGCTAAAAAGAAATCTATAAAAAAATGGCCGAAATTCAAAATCTCAAAAATACGTTTATTTTGTGTAATTACCGGTAATTTACGGTAAATTTTGGGTAATTTTCAGTAGATATACCGTAAATTACCGATGCTTACCAAATTTCAAATTTTTTTTACAATGCTTAAAATCATTTTAAAAAATTAATTAAAATCCAAAATGTCAAAAAATGTTGAATTTTGAGTAATTACCGGTAAATTTGTGGTAATTTTAATAAATATACAGTAAATTACCAATGCTTACCAAATTGAAAAAATTTTCATGGGGTAGAGAATTTATGTAAAAAACTGGTTGAAATTCATAATGTCAAAAATGTTGAATTTTGAGTAATTACCGGTAATTTACGGTAAATTTATGTTAATATCAAAAAATATACAGTAAATTATCAATGCTTACCAAATTCAAAAAAATTTTCGTGGTAATGAGAATTATTGTACTTACAATTTTTGTTGAAATTCAAATCGTCAAAAATGTTATGTTTCAAGTAATTACCGGTAATTTACGGTAAATTTGTGGTAATTCTTCGTAAATATACACTAAATTACCAATACTTACCAAATTTTAAAGATTTTTTACCATGCTTAGAATAATTTTAAAAAATTAATTTAAATTCAAAATGTCAAAAATGTTGAGTTTTGAGTAATTACCAGTAATTTACGGTAAATTTGTGGTAATTTTAAAAAATATACAGTAAATCACCAATGCTTACCAAATTTTTAAAAATTTTCTAAATTTTCATGATACTTACAAAATTAATGTGAAAAATTGATTGAAATTCAAAATGTCGAAAATATTATTTTCTTAGTAATTACCAGTAATTTAGGGTAAATATGGGGTAATTTTTAGAAAATGTACATGAAAATGACTAATGCTCACCTACTAAATTCAAAAAATTGGAATTCTGTAAGGAATTGGTTGAAAGTTAAAATTTCAAAAATATGGCATGTTTTGAATAATTATCAGTAATTTACGGTAAATATGGAGAGATTTTTCATAAATATACGGTAAATTACCTATGCTTACCGAGTAGGTACAAGACATTTTTTGTGGTGACTGATCAGAAAAATTGGTTGCGATTCAAATGCCAAAATCGTGTCATATTTTGAGTACCTAATTACCAGTAATTTGCGGTAAATACGAAGTCATTTCTCATAAAGTCATAAATAATCAACTTTTGCTTGATGCCCAAAAAATCCCTAAAAAATTGGATGAATTTCAAATTTCAAAAAATACGTTAGAGGTTGATTTCTACAGAGTTAACGACAATTGGGTAATTTTTGGAAAAATTGCGGGTAATTTGAAGGACATTTCGACAGTTTTTTGATTTTTAAAGTCAATGCTCGGTAACCAGTGTTTTTGAAAATGAAGTTTGCACTTCAATCGATCAATCTAAATTCACCAAATTTTTCAACGACCATCTAGAAAGCACTTACAAGAAAATTTTCCCACAGATCAAAATCGAATCATTTCATCATCACTTTACCCAGGGAAAAAACCTCAACAAGTGGCAACTTTTTCACTCCAACATAGACGAACATCGATTCCATATACGCAACAATTCGAGAATCAACTGATTCAAATACGGTTATAATACCTACACCTCGTACCTGGCGTTTAGAAGTAATATGGAAATACAAGTCGCCAGGTACGTACAATAACGATGTGACTTTAAATGGAAATACTACGCATGCGATAATCACACGCAGCTGGTTTAACAAAAGTGGAATTATGTCGAAATACTAGTACCTCTACCTATAATAATCTTCTCGATCAATTACGCCACATCAGCGCGATTTTCCGCACTTCAGCGAGGACGTACTCGACTACTCGTATATCGTCGATTCGGAGTCGTAACACAGTCCGTTAGTTTACGCCGTTCTCAACAAAACTTGCAGACTAAACGGTTTCCAAGTCTGGCTTGGCTTCAATTTACCATCATTTTTATACCGGACAATAATGTCTGTAAGTCTTGGATAGAAAAAAAAAAAACCTAACGTGATCGCTTTCACAGTGAAATTTTAATACGGTTTAGATCGTGTGTACGATGACGACGAGAATACCAGTACCTGGGACTGAGATACTGTGCATGTGCTCGTATTAAATACAGAATCAGCAATTCGCAAATTACTTATTGAAGTACAACACTGTAAGTCCGGCGATGTCTATTCAAGAAACTCACACATGAGTCATTGTGTTTGAAATCGCTGATTATGCTCAATTTAATCGCCGTTAAGTTCGCAGAACACCTTGTATTTCAAAACAGGGACTGGGGTATAGGATGAAACAGACAATATGAAAAACGATTCATCTGACACAGATCTTAACCCCGATCACAATTTTTTTCACATAATAACTTGACAATAATAAAATTTTCTCCACGCCAGATCTTCTCACACCCCAATGTTCCTATTGCACGTCTCAAAATTCCAATTCCCAAATATCGACAGGAACACACATCATCGCCAGCACAATGATTCGACATCGACAACACAAGAAGACGCCCCGTAATTCATCTCATCAAAAAATCTCTCACATTCAGTCACACATCTCATTCACTCCTTTTTCGTGGTCTCTTTCACCCGCACACTCGCGCCATTTACCGGAAACGAGACATTATTCTCAGTCCATATGATAACATCTCTATGTCTATTCTGCCAGATCTACTACGTCTACAGCTACACTACAGAGAGAGTTACGATAAATCCTCCAAAAGCCAACGCAACACGGTTGTCAAATACGTAGGCTACAACAACGTGTTACGGTCAAAATGTAGAATAGTAGGCCCTACCTACACATATGTATGAGATAATATGCTAGATACGTGTACGAGTATGTGTAGTCTATCTTTCAACGCGAAAACATATCATCGAAGATGTACAGAAGTAGATTTTCAGTAAAAGCAGAGTGACAGGCGAAGGGAGGGGAGGACAAGGGATCATATTTTAGCATACGTGTACATCCGTTGTTGGATTTTGGTGGTGTTTTCAAAAGGGGCATTAAGGTGTTTAAGGTGGTTCCTTTTTTATTTTTTCTTTTAAAGGACTGAAAACGAGATCGACAATAACCATAAAGATCATATTAGAAGGGAAAATCGCACAATAAGAACCTTCAGGTGTGACACGATAATTATCAAATTGAACGAGAGACGAAAAAAAATCAGATCAGTTTTCAAATTAATTTCCAAAAAAAAATGATCAATCATACACAGATTTTTCGAACTAAATTAAGCACAATTTTATTCCCCACTTGTGGCCAATGAGGCAATGACCAAAAGTCACAGCAAACAAAATGCCGGAAGGACACAATCAGGTATCCAATGGATTTATTGTTGTTAAAAAATTACTACTTTTCGACTATTTTTCTATTTTTTTACAAAATTTTCAGAAACTTTTCAAGTGGAACCTCCCCTCTCCTCCCTCCCTGCAAAAAAAAGTCAAGAGTTCGAATCAATTTTAAATTATAAAAAAATAACATGTATTTCAAATCAAAAGTAAATACCTATAAAAAAATGAACATCAGACACATCATTTCGACAGTGCTGCCAATTCATGAAAAATGCCAGTCTACCTCTTTTCAAAAATTGATACATAATTTTAATTTTTTTTTCCAAAAACAAACAATAGTTTAAAATTTTTCAACAAAGAAATAATTTTACAAATTGTTTCAAAAAAATTTCGCAAAATTAAACTTTTATTGTTTTTTTAAATATTTTTTATCATTTTTTTTTCTAATTGAAATTTTACTGATAGTGATAAGAAAATTTTGATAGCTAGAAAAATCATTCAGTCTAAATATTCAAAAATGAGAAAAAATATCACGATTGAAACACCAAAAATTGCAACAAAATCAACATAGGCGTAGGGCGTAGTATTTTTCTACAATATTCGAAAAAATGAGTTTTTCAATACTCCGGAGGGTGGGAATGAAGGAAGGAGGAGGGTCATCCTGAAAAAAAAACAAGGATTCGGGTCTTCCTGTAGTCCTCCTCGAAATTTCGGTGGGATTTTAAGCTCCACCTCCCTCCTCTCCCTCAATTTAAAAATCGAATAACGAGATTTTGAAGTTTTTATGGATTATCTATCCCCTTCCCCCTCCCCCTCCTCAAAAATTCTTTTTCAGAGTGTCTAACAAAACTTCCAGACAAAAAATCATCACTTTTTCACATTTTTACCGCTTGAAAATACAAATAACTTCAAACTGTGAAGAAATTTTTTTCTAGTTTTTTCATTTTTCAAATTTTTTGAACAAATTTTTCATTTTTTGATTTTTTTCATTTTATGGGCTTTTAAAAAAATTTTACGTGTGTTTCGAGCAAAACTCATGACTTTTATCACTGTTAGACATCTCACAATTTTAGCAAAAAACAGTTAATTTTTAGCAATTTGGAGTATTTTTTTGAATTTTACAAAAAAATAACATAAAAGGAAAATGTTTCCAAAAAATAGAAAATTTATGGCAGTTTTTGAAAAAAAAACAGGACTTTTTGGCGGTTTCAAAAAAATCAATATTTGAAATTCTGAAAAAATGAAAGACTTTGAAAATTTTGGCCAAAAAAAAAACAAAACTTCTTCACAATTTTAGCAACTAAAAAAATCACAACTTTTTCATAATTTTCAGCAATTTCTGCAAGAAATAAATTTTTTCTGGTAAGCAAAACTTCTTCAAATTCAGTTTTTTCAAAAAAAAAAAAAGGACTTACCATTCGTAAAATTTATTTTGTTCATTTTTACAAAAAAAATTGTTCATTACAAAATGAGTCATTTTTCTGAAAATTTTTTTTTGGCGGGGAATCATTTTTTTGGCAGTCAAAATTTTATTGGGACGTGGATTACATTTCTTTCGTCGTTATATGAAATCGAATATTCATCAATCATTTTTTTTTTTTGTAATATTAACATTATTGAACACACTGTAGCACCTCTACCTACCTATTGCTCTTCAAAAAATGAAAATACATAGAAGGGGAAAATTATTTACAAAAAGGATGGCTTCAATTAGGGAGACTTGGTTGTCTTTTTTCGCCACATTTGATAATGAAGGAGGGAGGGGGTCTGGTGACATGGGACACAGACACAAAAAAAAGGTAAAGAATTTTATTTTGGAATTTTTTTGAATCGATGCAAAAAGACGATGAAAAGACAAAAACGAAAAATGATCAATATTTCAGAATTATTCGCCAAGAATTTTAATCGAGAAATCAATTTTTTTTTTTAAATCCCATAACCCATTGAGGATTTAACCCCCTCCCTCCTCCAACATCGCAAATCCTCTCTTCGTTCTTCCTGCTTGAAAACGTGAGCCAAATTTCCGTCTTTTCGACACGTTTTTTGAAAACGTCTAAAATTTGCTAATTTCAAAAATTTGAGGGCACACGACCCTATAAATTGTTTCGATTTGAAAATGGCTACAAATGACTAATAAAAAAGAACAACATAATTTCTATTTTTTTTTTGCCTATGATCAAAATTGAAGGAGATATGACGTCATAATCTTTGGAAAAACGGATCAAATACGAGATGGAGTACCTAGTTCGAATGAGATGACTAGTAACCTTTTCATCTCCTCCTCCTCCTCCTCCCCCTCCCCTTTCACCAAAAAATCTCAGAAATATTGCAAATTTTACCTTTTCAATTATCGAACTCCTATTTTACCCCTGACCCAACTTTCAGCCATTTAATTATTTCAACTTGGGATGGGGTTGGGATGGGATGGGATGGGATGGGATGGGATGGGACCTCACTCAAAGCCACTCATCTCACAAAACTTCGACTCCCAACCCCCAATTTTCTCACTTAGTAAAATACCAACCCCGACGAAAAAACCCTCATAAATTTCAAAAATCAATAATTCCTACCTTAATCGGAGCAGTAGCGTGAGATCCATCTGTAACCGGCGCGCTGGTCACCGTCACCGACATATACGGATTATCGATCAACGTCCATTGGCCGCTAACTCTGCACGTCTGGTACAGTCCATCGAAAGTCTTCAAATGCGGATCTCCGTACAGGCCGCAATGATGAAATTTATACGATCCGAAAAATTTACAGCTGGGTAACATCAACGGTCTGGAAGTGGACGACGGTTGAACTTTGGCGTTATTTCCTCGATTAGTATTTGAATTATTGCTGTTTCCTTTGGACGGTTTGCACTGTATGTCGTTGACTAAATTCATACCGTGTACGGTACCGTGATAGTTTAGATTTCCACGGCAGGCTTTGGTCATCTCTCTCAAGCATACCAGATAGGTTTTCACGATATCGCAGTAGGCTTTCGACGGCTCCGGGTCGTAGATCTCTTTCTCCTCCATGCTTTCTTTATACGTATTCGAGCATCTTTCGTACAGGCATTCTTTCGCACCAAAAACTGAAACATACGTAACGTAATCGTTTAATTATTAGGGTACTTTATACGTTGTCAGAGGATTTGAAATACGATGTGTACAACTATGAATGGACTTGAAGGACTCCTATACCATTGCTAAAATACCTCCGGGTACAGTACAATCCTTCCACCTTCTTTAGACAATATCCATCCTACTATACCTAAACCACAAAACGCACACCGCTAATTTATTTAACTTACCTTTTTATAAACGCAGTAAATATACCTAGTCGAATGATACCATATTCGAAGAAGTCTACAATTAAACGTCGACTACGTTAATTAAAACCCCTTAATTTTTATATCGTTTCCCCCTCTCTCCCTGTGTACTTCGTAGAAACGAAGATGATATATTACAATACCTACCTATAGAAACACTACATAAATATTCTTCAGCTAAAAGCAGCCCATCCAGTGTACCTGTCTGCTAAATTATAGCCTTCTAATACGCGCAAACGTCTTCGAGAACTGCACCAGAGCTACAAGTATAGGGTTGCCAACCAGTTTATATGTACATATAGCGGACTCGAGCCGACTTTATTTTTTTTTTTTACCTTCTAATATCTCGCCAACGAGCTACCTGTGTTTAATTTTACCAAGTACTACATACAATATACTAGGTTTAAAAGAATCTCTCCTTTGTACTTCCTCCCTTCGCGACCAACGTCTGCTTTCTTCTTTTCAGTTTCTCAATTCTATAAGGTCGAAGTGTGCTCGGTCGTGAACAAAAAACTACTCAACCCTTTATTTACTCGTATACTGCAGTCGTACCATTTTATTTGTAAATCGACATGTGCTGCTTAAACCCTCTCTTAACCTAAATGATACCTACTCATTGAATCGCAAATTGCGTAAAATAACCACACAATTGTGCACATGTTCCTTCGGTTATCCCTCTTCCATATATGTATTATTTCGACTGTTTTTAATAGCACGTACTTGATTTCCGAATGAGCCCGAGAGAGAGAGAGAGAGAGAAAGAGACAAAAAAAAGTCAAATCTACCCTTCTCTTCCTCTACCTAAATACGTATGTTCATTCATTCGAAAAATAGCCCAATACGAAACCAGCAATTGGCAACGAAACTTGGAGCATTATGCATTGTGTACGAATATTTTGCTCGATACTCACGTATCAATTATTATTACACAGAAAATTATGATTGATGATTTATCGAGTGTAATATGCATGTACGAGTATAAGTTGTTGAATGTACTCGTACATACGAAGAAATTGACCGCACTTAATCATCGTACACTTGCATAAAATGACGTATACGACACGTTAACGCTTATAAATTTTCTATAATGACTTGATACAAGAAATATTGCGAGTAATAAATAAGCAGTGTACGAATTGAAAGGATTTATTTTATTTTTCTGGCGTATTTTTATACGTACATCCAATATATTCGTTAATTTTTTGCCATTTTCAGTTAATGAAATGAAATTTAGGAGGTCAATTGGGTGAGAGTTCAGTTCAGCATCAAGATTTGTTCTCATAAGTTCAACTGAAAGCAGACGAGAGACTATTGACGGGAGGGGTGAGGGGGAATTGCCACGACGATATTACACGTGATGAAAAGTTGATTCCCATAATAACCTATTAGGGCCACTTTTGAGCCAATCTGGAACCTCCAGCAAGAGTTCGATTTTCTCCAACGCTGTGGACAACACTTTGATTCAGTTGGAGATTCCAGATCATTTCCAAAATGATTGAAATCGATTTTCAAATTCCTACATAAATTTTCAAAGTTTCACAAAAAATCAAAAGATTCATTTCGGTAGCTAAACACTTTTGATTCTGAGGTGTTTCGAGCTCAACTGAAGTTGCGACTGCACATTTATAAAAAAAAAATCAAAAAAATTCGTAAAGATGTTTGCAAATTATGTTCTTTTACAAAATAATGAAATTTTTCCAAAATAAAAGATCAGGAAAATGCATTTCTCTTTTTTTCCCGTTAATATGGAAAAACCCTACAAAAAGTAAGGTCAACGACATGATAAAATCAATTTTTTTATTTTTGAGTAAATGTAACAAATTAAAATAAGTCATTTTCTTCCAAAAACGCTACAAAAAATGTGACTGATTTTTTAAAAAATTTGGCAAAAAAATTTTACAAACATCAAATTTTACGTTTCAAAAAAAATCAAATTCAAAATTTATAGCTTTCTCGTTCAAAAATCATCAATTGCAGTGGTTAAAACTTGCAATTGATCAATTTTTCAACCTCAGGGAGGTAGGCTACCTTAGAATTAGAAAAAAAAATTGAAAATTTTTCATCACAATTTCAGAGAAACACTGCAGCATTTTTTATTACTCAACAAAGCAATTTGATGGTGAAAATATTAATGAAATGTGAAAAACTGATTTTTTTTGCTTCAACGTCATCATATTGAAATAAAAAATTGACTCCCTTCCCCCTCCAAAAAATTGAAATCACGTGGGCAATTTACTTCCAAAAACGTTACAAAAAATTTTAGACCAATTTTTTAAAAATTTACTAAAAAAAAATTTCACTAACTTCAATTTTACGTTTGAAAGAAAACGACTTCTAAATTTATACCTTCTCGTTCAAAAATCATCAACTCCAGAGGTCAAAACTTGGAATTTATTAATTTTTCAATCCTACGAAAATTATTACCCCAGCCAGGCAGGCTACCTAAAGATGAAAAAAAAATCAAAAATTTTCCTGACACCAAAAAAAATAAAATAAATGAAATTGAAAAAATAAATTCGTATTTTCAAAAAATTTTAAATCATACTCGTAATTTCAAAGAAACACTGCAGCATTTTTTTGTTACTTACTCAAAACAAAGCAATTTGATGGTTAAAATTATAATGAAATATGAAAAAACTGATTTTTTTTTTCTTCAACGTCATTTATTGAAATAAAAAATTGGCCCCCTTCCCCCTCTAAAAAATCAAAATCATGTAGGGAGAACATGAAAATTAAAAAAAAATTGTAAGAAATAATTGACTGAATTATCGAGAATTTGGAGAATTTTTTCATACCTATTCAAAAAGCAAACCCTCTCTTTTTTCGTTCAAATAAAAAATAATAATAAAAAAATGGAAAAGAAATAAATTTATAAGTAATTTAATCCCTCCTCCTAAAAAGTTGAGATCACGTGAAAAAATTAAAAAATCAATTTTTCTTTCTAAATCGTCAAAAAAAACTCTTTTCTCTCAAAAAATCCCTTTATAAAAACATACCCGCAGTTTGTTAAACATTATTACTTGAGAAAGGGAAAGGGAAAGTCCAAACATCAAAGACTTTGCAATGATAAATTTTCACTCCTAAAGTAAATTTTGTTACATTTTTTTTTGTAATTCTTCAGTTTTGCTGGTAGAAACAATCCAATGAAGATCAAATAAAACAGAATGACTCTTTTTACAGATTTTAATTCATCGGTTTTTCCGCCCAATTTTCAAGTACATACTAACATATTTTGCCTGAAAACAAAAAAGAGTTGATGTTTCAACTTTTTGAATTATTTTTTTTAGTATTCAAAATAATGATCTTTGAATATTTTGCCACAATTTCTCCATTTCTCGAATTCCGACGTTTTCTTTACGCATACTTTTTCAAGACACTCTAAATAATTAAAAAAATCGTTCCAAAATTTCTTAATATCTCAGAAACAAAATTTGTTCAAATAATTCCAATGACTTTGGATTTTTTTTTCAATTTTACAGTGTTGCCTTCCTTTGAATTTGAATCATTTTCATGATTTCGTGCTGTATTGGCAATGTCCTTCCCCCCTCTTCTCCTATCCACACATCAGCTGGTCGTTATTCCCAATCAAAAGATTAGTACATGTGTCTTTTTAAATTCGAATTTAGTTTCTTTCAACTCTCTTATCCTCCAATCTCTCTTCTATAGTTTTTTTTCTTACTCACACAGACTCTCTCACCCCCCCTCCCTCCAAAAATGGATTTCTATATCCCTCGATCGCAGAAAATTTCAAAAACGATCAAAAATATGGACAACAAGACTGGCCAAGATCTCAATGAAATTTGAATTCAGGTTCCAGATCTTCTTGACTTATCAAAAGCTGTTTTCAAGTTTTCAAGAGCTAACTTTCTGATCAAAGCAAAGGTATCACACAATTTATAAGAAAGAATGCAACATTTTTAAAATAAAACTTCCAAACAGTTCTAAATTTTAGAACTTTTCGACTTTCTTTGTTTTTCATAAATTCTCTTTGATTTACATCTTTCCAAGATTGCCAACCTGCGAAAATAAATCACCAGCTGCCGAATTTATCGAATTTCGATTACATCTATCTATTGATGTTTTTCCCCATGAATCGAACATACGACCTTTGACGAACAGTATCGGCACAATTAAGGGGAAAATAATCTTCCAAAAAAACCGTAAGTAATCATTTTTTATCACGTACACCGAATTGAGTCTGATTTAATATTATTTTTAGGCAAAACAAAAACAGTTCCCTGTTATTTATAAATCTTAATCACCTCGAAGAGATAACAACAGTTCGGTATCATTTCACGATAAGCTGTTTTTCCACCTAGTAAGGATATTTCACAAAAAATAGAACATCAATCTCGTACTTGAATAGTCAGCACTAGTGAAATCTTCCTGCACCTGTCCAGTAAGTATAAAGTCCATTTACCATCTGTTTTGGTAACGATGTTTACCAATGAGATAATGAATCCGTTTCAGGGGAAATATCAGCTATCGTCGTAAATCTCTCGGAATTTTCTCTCATTACTTAATGTGTATTTTCGAGTAAGTAAGTAATCTATTTTCAGCAATTATTTTGACTTCTAAGACGTAATTAGCACGCATTATCTTTTATCTTACAGATATTTCAAAAAATCAAAGAGCCTACAAAGATTCCAAAAACTGACCTAAATTATTGGAATTTCTCTCAAACAACCTCGACAGTTCCAAAAACGTACATACAACCAAAGGAACTAGGAAGAGAAAAATCACCACCACTAAACAATCCTCGAAATTCGAATACATTCCACCTGTGGTGTACATTCGATACAAACACCATCATTTACACGTTGCTTGGACCTATCGGCTGATGCTTTGGCAGCAGCCAAACAACAGTAATATTTCACTATTTCGCCAATTACTTTTAAACAATTCGAACGAATACCAGCCTTATATGAATTTCTCTCTCTCTCTCTCGCCATTCTTTCATCCTCGTATAGTGTATTCGTGTGTACTCTACATGCCTACCTACGAATAAATACGTATCTATATGTAGCTGGAGTTGGAGTTACAAAAACCAAACTCTCGGCTACCATTCAGCATCTTCCGCAGCTGATGCCACCGATGCGCCATAAACACACCGAATAGAGAAGAAAAAAAGCAACCACGCGCATAAATCTTGTTTCGAGAAGACAGCCGCAGGCTCATTTGAATTTTTTATTCGATATACTCGTCTATATTCTCCATCTCCTCACACACACACACTCTTCCACCAAATACAAAAAGTCTATTCGAATAGCATCACACAAACACACACACAGGTATACAATATGTTATAAGCTGAGGCTGATTTGGTCCAGACCATACAGAGATTAACGGGCCGCGATTTAAAAACCCCCCATCTTTTCTTTCTCTCTCTCTCTTACTCATTCATTAGACGAGTATACAGATATATACGTCTTTAAACACAATAGAACATAATTCAAAGGAAACATTTAATTGCCTGTTTCCCGATTCTCGTATGTGTAGTCTCTGTACTGCTGCGACTCTCTTTAATCGCACCGTATACTATACCGGGTATCTTACACTTTGATCTTATATTAGGTATAGTAAACACGAGCAATTGTAAGCTTAACCCCTGAGCTTGAACACCTATTCATCTCAAACCCCTTGATTTTTCATCATAATGCACTTTTCTTCACTTAATCAGGCATCCAGCATCCCGAAAAATTCGAATTGAAAAAATACACCATGTTTGAAAACGTTTGACTCGAAATTGAACGAAAAGTAGCGCCGAAAATTTTCAAATTTATGTACAGGGTGTCCTAACGATCGTGGAGAAATTCAAAAACTATTCCTTCGAATCATTTTCACTTTCAATCTGGTTTTTCCGAAGGAGGGGGAAAGAAACAGGAGCTGTAAAAATTGCATACTAAGTAGATTTATACTGAAAAAATAATATCAACTGTACGATATTTTCCTTTCATCCATCTAATTTATTCCACAGAATAATGTGGTCAAAATCTTTCGATTTTTTTCTAAGGAAAATTGGAAGGCGATGAAAAAGGTTTTTTTTTTTTTTGGGGGGGGAAGTAACGTACAAAAAGTGCAAAAATTTTTGCATCTGACTTGAAAGCTCCCTTGTCTTCACCTTGGCTCAGAATTTTGAAATTTGGAAAAAACACTAAAAAATCTCAAAATTATTTAAAACAATATGTATCTAGCTAAGTATCTACATACAAATTATTCAAAAATAAAATAAACAGGACGAATTAAAACCAATTCATGAGATGTGTAAACTGTACACGTAAAGCCCTTGATAATGTTATCGACCACTCCCCTCCCCCTCCCCCTCCACGAATCCATTGCCATCTTTTTCGAGCTAATCTGGAGCCCGTAGCAAAAGTTGACTCTGAACTGAAAAAAATGACTCTTCTCCAGCAATTTCAAATCGCTCTCACATTTCCCAAAATTTTGCAAAAAAAATGTAAACAGACCTTACATAATAGCTTAAAAAAAATGTCAAAAAAGAAATCGAGTTTAGAGATCCTACAGCCATCTAGTTTCCCAAAGTAGATTTTTCGAAAAAAAATCATGAAAAATTTCTTCAAGAATTCAATCAATTTTTTTTCAAAAAATCTTAATATTTTTCAAAAAAAAAAAAATACCGCAGAATTTTACTGAAAAAAATTGACGATTTTTTTCAAAACAATGACAATTTTTTCAAAAAATTCTCAACATTTTTTTTAAAAATCCCGATGATTACCTATTTTTTTAACATCTTGAGCCATTTTCTCAAAATTTCGACAATTCTTTTCAAAAATCTCAACAATTTTTACAAAACAACTCCAAAATTAACAATGTTATTTCGTTCAAATTTCAACACTTTTCCCAAATTTCCACAATTTTTTTCAACAAAATCGATACTTTTCCAGAATTTTGACTACCTTTAAATACTGAATTTTTATTAAAAATACTGGCAATTTTTTCAAAAAAATTTCGGTATTAATTTCAAGAAACTCTCGATTGGAATTATTTACGATTTTTGATCTCATTTTGATTAATCGTGTTCGAAATCAAAAAATCAATTTCAGGCTCAAAAATAGACTTTGGATCAAAAATCGATCTGTCATTATTCGATCTTCGAACTGTCTAACAAAACTTCCAGACAAAACATCATGACTTTTTCATGACCTATTTTTCACATTTTTACCGCATGAAAATCCATTCCTTACCCCCCCCCTCTCATTAAATATCTTGAAACTGCGAGGAAATTTTTGTTTAATTTTGTAGGCAAATAGGTTAAAGTTTTTTCATTTTTCCAACTTTTAGAACTATTTTTTTATTTTTTTTATTTTTCTTCATTTTATGGGCTTTTTAAAAGTTTTCCAGTAAAGTGTGTTTCGAGCAAAATTCATGACTTTTTCATGACTTTCAAGACCGTTAGACATCCTGATCTGATATAATCGATTATGTCCGAAATGATAAATCAATCTTAGCTTTAATAGACGACTTCTTGATCATGAAACGATCAATTGTACACCCAGAAAATCGATTTAATTTTCAAAATCATATGATCAATCATTGGTCGAGAAATTATCATTTTTTAAATTTTAATTCAGCAAAATTACGTTTTTATATTCTGTAAAAGCGATCTAAAAATGGATTTTTTCGATCGCGATCGATTTTTTGATTTTTAATTTCGATCAAGTCTTAGGTAATGTTTGTTTGAAAAAAAAAATACCAAAATTGAATTTCGTTTTTTCAAAAAAATCGATACTTTTGATTCCAGAATTTGATCACGAGAAGTGATCGATCTTTTTAAAAACCATTGGGAGACCTATACTTAGGAGAACCAGCATTCGTTATAATTAGACAAATATATAATTTCATTTTGAATGATTCAGATTGGTCTTGGTCTCATCTGAACCATAAAAACAGGATTTTCACTCGATAATTTTTACAACCAAACCATTCCATCTCCCGAAATGAAACCATTTCAGGCAAAATGCCTAACATAGGCCCCCATAAAACCACCAAAGTAATCTCTTATACATGAGAAATAGACATTTATCAACTTTCCAAAGAAGAAAGAGTCGGTTCGCAGATCCCTGCGAGACATTTAAGTTTAACAAGTCGAATTATTATCGTAATCGTAATAATAATACCGTACACGTGTCAACTAAGCCCAGCCGCGAGTTTATTGAAAAAAAAAAGCAGAGGAAAGAAACTACTACTTGCGCATACAATAAGGGGAGAATAGTACACAATGAATGAGCCAAGAGAGACTCTTCGTTCGGGCGATCATGGTCGTAAAATCGCTACGTTTATAGAATTATGGCGAAAATTTTCACTCGTGTAATGGAATTGAGCCAGCGTCAACCTAAAGGCTAAAACCCAGGGGTTGAATTATAAGACCTCGTATAACTGGGTAATATTTACACAATTTGAACCCTTTCTTGTTCTTTTTTTTCCTCTCATTTCCACAGCACTACGAAGAAAGTTTATTACTACGCCTATGTACATTATACATCGTACCCCCCCCCCAACCACCTCCTTCATCTAACTCTGAAAACGATATCCGCTCGGTACATACAGAGCAATGACAAATTATCCGATGCGATGCTACGTGAGAATAAGAATGGAGGGAAATTGACTCGAATTAAGGGTTATTGTTTCAAAGCTCTCGTAATGAAGAATCGATACGACGTGGCGCAGCACGAAGCGATGAGGATGATTTTGTAGTTTTTGTTAAACTGACAAGGATAAATAAATTAAGAACGGAGGAAGGATGAGGATGGAGAAGGGGTGAATTATATAGGATAAAATTATCTCGTAATGAAATTGTATTTTTTTTACGATAGGGGTTGGAGACTAGAGACAGCAAACGCGTTTAAAAAGGGGGCGACTTAATCGCGGTGATGTTCATTATGTCGTTGTGTATACCAATCAAACGTAATTGTTGTGATCCTTCTCTCCTCGTATCATATACTTCCCCCTCGCCAAGCATCGAGTTATAAAGCACAAAAGTATTAATCGACTGGATACGATGACAATGTTTACATTATTGTTCGTCGTTGTTACGCGGTTCTTTTTTCTGATCTCATATTTTCAACTTAACGAGTCGTAGATCGTAGATGAAGATCGAGATGAGGTTTTTCATCGTGATACTTGTACAGGGTGTCCCAATATTAGGATTAATTTGAATGAAGTGAAATTCAATTTTTGGAGTTCAAGTGCAGTATGCAGTAAAGTATTTTCTGGGGGTCAATTTTGACGACTTATCAAAACCAACCCCCAAAATTCAGAAATTTTTTTGCGATTGATTGACTCAAACAAGGTGTCTAACTAAACCTCAAAGTGAAAAAGCATGACTTAAGGGGGACTTTTTTCAAAAAATTTACGATTTCTGGAGGGGGGGGGGGTATTGAATTTTTTCACGACGTTCACAAATTTTTACATTTTTTAAAGGAAGTTTTGAATTGACGAGCTTTGCAATCTTGAATCAAAAATATCGATATTTGGAAACAAGAAATTCAATTTTGGTAATAAATGTTTCCAAACAAACACTAAAGATACTTCATCCAAATCAAAAATGAAGAAATCGATCGATTAACAAAATCTATTATTTAGAAGAGTGCATTTTAGAGTACCTGCATATTATTTAAAAACGTAACGTTGCCGAATTAAATTTAAACAAAATGATCATTTCGACCACGATTGATCAAAAGATACTGAAAATTAAACCGATTTTTAGGGTATAATTGATCGTTTCATGATCAAGAAGTCTATTAAAGCTGAGATTGATTCATAATTTCGGAGATGATCGATCATATATAAGATCGAAAATTTAAAAAAATCAATGATTAGGTAAAAGTCTATTTTTGAGGCTAAAATTTATGTTTTCATTTCAAACACGATTAATTAAATGAGATCAAAAATCGTAAATAATTCAAATCCAGAGTTTTTTGAAATGAATAAGTTAGATTTTTTTTCGTTGAAAAAATTTCCAGTATTTTTTTTAAAAGTTCAAGATTTAAAATAGTGGTCAACATTTTGGAAAAAGTGTTGATTTTGTTGAATAAAATTGTGAAAATTTGAGGAAAATGTCAAAATTTGAAGGAAAAAACATTGTGGATTTGGAAGGTGTTTTGTAAAACTTGTTGAGATTTTTCAAAAGAATTGTCAAGATTCTGACGAGAAAATGGCTCAAGATGTAAAAAAAAAATCATCAGGATTTTTAAAGAAGAATGTCGAAAATTTTTTGAAAAATATTTTCACCTTTTTGGAAAGGATAGACAATTTTTTTAGTATAATTCTGCGATAATTAAGTAGGTATTTCTTCTCTTTTTTGAAAAAAATTTGTAAAAAATTGATGAAAGTTTTCGAATTTTTGAAGATATTTTTCATGTTTTTTTTTTTTGAGAAAAAGGTGAAAAATTATTATGTAACATTTGTTTAGATTTTTTGCAAAATTTTGGGAACTGTGAGAGTGATTTGAAATTGCTATAGAGGAAAATCAGCTTTTACTACAGGCTCCAGATTAGCTTGAAAATGGTGGCAATGGATTAGGGGAGGGGGAGAGGTCGATAACACCAACAGGGGCTTTACCGTACACCCATGAATTGGTTTTAATTCGTCCTGTTCATATTATTTTTGAATAATTTAAGTAAATAGGTATCGTTTTAAATGATTTTGAGATTTTTAAATTTTTTTTCTAAATTTTCAAAATCCCGAGTCAAGGTGAAGACAAGGGAGCTTTCAAGTCAGATGCAAAAAATTTTGCACTTTTTTTTACGTTACTTTCCAGGGTATAGATCTACCGATAGTTCTTAAAAAGATCGATCACATTTCATGATCAAGTGTTTTTTTCAAGCTATTTTTCAGTTTTTGATTTTTTTAAAATTTTATTCAAAAAGAGAACAGAACATTTTACTGCCAAGTGAAGCAAAGGCGTAAAATGTTCAAAAAAATTTCCAATTTAAAAATTTTGCACTTTTTAGCGCCGTTTTTGGCGAATTTTCGGCAATTTCTGATAAAAATTTAGACGTTTTCGCAACTTTAGCAGTGGCGTAGCCAGGATTCTATCAAGGAGGGGGCAAAACCAGATTTTTAGGCATGAAAAATCGAAATGAGGGGTAATTTTCTGGAAATCTATCGTGATGTGTGGTGATATCATGAAAAATAAGGTAAAATTACAGCTCGAGCGAAAATTTTTAGAAAAAATGATTCCAAACAAACAACAAAAAAACGTCCATTTTTGCATGTTTTCTTTCGAATTTTCGTTCGCAAGGGGGGGGGCATGGCCCCCCTCGCCCCCCTTGGCTACGCCACTGAACTTTAGGGACTTGAGAGACCTCGTAAACACCCTTAATTTCTTAGACGTTGGAAAAAAAATTAGTCAGGTGGGAAAAACAATGAAATTTTTTGAAAATTCCACAAAAAGGGAAATACATTAAAAATTGTAAGTCTGATTTTTAAAACAGCAGGACTTTCTGATAAAGTTGTTGAAAAGTATGACAACTGCGGACTTGTAGGACTGTTAGACACCCTGTCAAGTGTCAAATCTGGGATGTTTCTGAAATTTATTGTTTCGAGTGAAATTTAACTTTACACGGTTGACCAAGAATTCAAAAAAAAAAAATGTTTGTTCAAGTTGAGGTTAAAGTAGGTATTCAATTTCTGATCGAAATATATCAAAATATGAGAGAAACTTCATGTTCAACAATATTTGCCTCAATTTCCTCCATCGAATGTCGGTTTTTTTTTGCAAAATCGATATTTTGTCCTGGAAAAATCGAAAAAAAAACATCAACTTTTTCCAGGAAGTAATTTTTGATACTTCTGAATTTTCTACAATTTCTTGAATTCTAAATGAATAAAAACCACCCTCCAGCTCTCAAAAAAGTAAGAAAACCCAAAAATCTCAACAAAGAAAACCACGTGTCTTCAAAATTCATTTAGGGTAATGGGTAAATCATTTACGTATTTTTGGAACCACTTGGCGCAGCTTTTTCGAATTTTTCGAACTTTTTTTACTTTACCTACATAATTTTTGGAATTCTCAAAATCTTTCTTTTTTTCTTCATTCCTGGTTTCAAAACTTCCCTCGTTTTTGTACATTTTAATATAATTTTTTCTTTTCTTCAGCTATTACACCTACCTAGTTCAGTTCAATACAACCGAGCGCCACTGAGAAAAAATATCACACGAAGGGATATTGCCTGTCTTTGAAATCGAAGCCCAAACAAAATAGCCCACGTATCATATTTTCTACACTTTTATAGGTGGTACTTACCGCAAATGAAAATGCCGAAAAACACTAATGGCCGTAATAGCCAATCCATTACAGGGTCTCTTTTGGTTTGCACATTATACCATGCCTGATTCAGCAACCTGCAAGCAAAAAAGCCACATACTACGTTATAAATCAATATACCAACATTTTACACACTACAGTATTGTATATTATTCTTCTCCCTCAAAAAAAGAGAGAGAGAGAGAACAAAACAAGGTAATCTATACAATTTACAACAAAAGCCAACACACCAGACACCCCACTGGAACGGACATTGCCTTGACATTCGAGGAATAATACACTATACACTAGTATTACATCTTCTATAGCGAAGGATCATACAAGAGAACAACTGAACAAGTCCAAAAATCCCAGGATAGCAAAATTCTCTCATCTAACGTATAGTACAGGTCTTTGGCACTTTCTAAAAATTACACCAAAACTAGGTACTCGTACGAGTATTATTTTTACTGCACTGTACGAATAAAAGTACACGATGGTACTACATATACTCGTACTATTACGATGCAGTATAAAAAGTATAAGTACGAGTACACGTAGATGTGAATTACATACAGAGAGAGACACGATGTCTACGCTCAGCACATACACATACTCTCTCCTCTTCGCATCTCCTTGTTTATATACTCTCCTTCCGGAACCGTACACAGTACAACACTCATTGGTACACTACACTATACTCGCGCACATTCATTTCTCATTTTCTTGGCACACTGCACAGTGCACGTTTCATTTCACAAATATTCATTACTTATAATGTATTAGTATTACGATGTATGCCATATAACGAAATCGACTTGGACTGGCAGAATTTTAGCCAAAGTACAAATACAACTGCACACCAATTATCGACGCGACCAAAGAGGCCAAGAGGGAGCAATATCAATTATCATATCACTCTGTTACATTACAATACCACCCCCGAATCCTTGATGAATATCCCTCTTCTCTCCTATCAGCCTACGTCGATTTTCAACCCATAAACACCCGCGAACGATAAGTAGCAACTCACGTTCAAATCAAATCGATGATAATACGAGTATCCGGTTCAACCAGTTGCTCTGTCTGCGTCTTGCGATCTATCTCTTATTCCGTCTCTCTAACGTAAACGTATACAATAGGACGATTAAACGACCTTGAGGTAGGAAGGAAGAATGTCCTATATATTTTTTTCACGTATTTAATGAACGCACGATACTCACGACGGATTTAAAACTGCACAAAATTCCCTCTGCCTTTCTTAACCACCCCCCCCCACTTTTACAGTAATTTTTACTTCAAATTTTGTTGTAAAATATTGAAAAATCAATTAACACTGACTTCTCCAGAAGTAGTTTGAGTAGTTGGAGAAGAAAACATGGCCAGAAGAAAAAACAATTTGAAGTAGAGTGCATAACTTTTTGTACAGAAAAATGATTAGAAAATAGGTCAGTTTCGTTCAAATGACATGAAACTTCAATTTGAGCCAAAATTTCAATCTCAAGTTAATTTCTCGAAGAATTCAAAATTTTCAAGGGAATAAGTTCATCAGATCTCTTTTTCTTATTTTTTAATCAACAACCTGAAACGTAGCAGAGTTTTTAATCGAATTTTCAAATTCGATTGCAGGACTTCAAAAGAGTTCTTACGAAACAAACCCATCAATAAAATGTTTTCCATTCTCTCTCCACCTTTCAACTAGACTCGCAGTGCATGTTCAAATTTTGGCAATTTTCATGAATTTTGAATTCATTTTAACGAGATTTTACATTGTTTAATGCAATTTTTCCTACATTTATCAAATCAAATCGTTTATTGCAGTGGACAGCTTTAGCTGTATTTACAATGTCAATAAACTAGGTATTACTTACAATATTAACACAGTTGGTACTGCCGGAGGGGGGGGGGGGTGAATCGAAAATACAGATAAGTAATTAAATTATACAAAATATTAAGAAATACTCTTTTGTGAGAAAAATAAGTTTGAAATGAGAAAAAAAAGAAGGGAAAATTAACACAAAACCAAAAAAAAAACCAAAAAAAAAAAAACATATTATGAGATACAGCTCATGAAAAAACAGTAAAATACTCTTTTGTGGGAAGAATAGAAAGTTTAAAATAAAATGACACACAAAAAAAAAAGTTTAAATAACAAGAGATTATAAAAATTACAGTAGGAAAACAACTAAATAATCTAGCTGCAACATTTCTTCAACACTGTAGAACCCATATTTCTATAGCCAATATTTGAGTTTATTTCAGTGTTGCAAGAGTGGTGGTTTCAGCACTACTCTCACTCCTTACTCACTCCAAAGGAAATGTCAACACTCTTACTCCACTCCTACTCCACTCCTTACTCCCATTGTCCATTGTTTTTCATTATTTTTCAGGAATTTTGACTCTACAGATATTGAGTGATTGATTATATCCATAAATTAAAGGTGTAAGATGGTAAAAGTATATCAATAATTGATAAAATAGTATCATTGATGATAATAATGAGAAAAACAGTAAAATAAACAACTAAAAAAATTGAAAATACTGAAAATACCGAATACAATACGTGAGTAACAGCAACATTTTGATGTAATTTAGTCACAAAATTAGGGAAAAACAGAGGAGTAAAGAGTTTTGATTTGACAACACTCCAACTCCACTCCTACTCCTTTCAAAAATTCTCACTCCTTGCACTCCTTACTCCTACTCTTACTCCACTCTTGCAACACTGGTTTATTTTTGAAAATTTTTTGGATACTATATTTTTTAGCTCCTGTGGTATTTTGTTATAAAATTTTGAGGCCATGAAATCAATGTTATTTTGCATATTTTTCGTTCTTAAATTTTCACTTATGGCCAAGAATGTACTCACATGGAGCTGGCAGTATTTCATTTTCAATAAAGACTGGTCTACAGGATTCTCTTGGATGTTTTCGAAACATTATTCTTAGAACTCTTTTTTGTATTAGAAGTACACGATGGAGTAGGCTGTGGTTACCACCCCAAAGTGCTATTCCATAGCTTAGATTAGAGTGAAATAGGCCAAAGTATGCGATTTTTAAAGTATGAGAGTGTGTAATAAGATCAATATCACTACTTGGTGGTAAGTTTCAAGATTTTTACACCATTTTAACGAGTTTTAACATTGTTTTGAGAAATTTTTGTCAAATATTGTTCAATTTTACCAAAATTTTGTCCATTTAAAAATCGTTTGCAATTTTCGGGCCATTTTAACAAATTTTAGCATTATGTATTTTACAATTTTTTTTTCAAATTTCGCACAATCCAACTGAAATTTTATCAAGTTCTTATAATTTTTACAATGTTTATACTATTTCATTTTTTTGAACAAAGTTGAGTTTATTTATGTTTTTGCAAGAAAACACAAATTTATGAATATCATTGCTGATTCTTTGGCCAGGAAGGCAGTCTACACAGTCGAGCAAAACAAGTTGAAAATCCTTGCTATGACACCGCGTCAAGTAATTGGAACTTCCATTTGTGAGAAACGTAGGCTCCAAAAGATTGAAGAATATGCCTTCAATAACAGCCACCTGGATCCAACATTTGTCCAAAAAGGTGATTGAGATCTTATGGCAAACCATAGGCAATACTCGTACAAAAAATGGACCTCAGGTAAGTTGCATCAAAAGAAGACAGGTCCCTTTATCATAATTCATAATCTAATGAAACGGTCACAATTGTTACCTATTAAAACCAACTGATGACTCTGAAATTGATAGGGTCACAAACATTCGTCAACTAACTCTCTTTATTACAATTTTTCATTTTTAAAATTGTTTTTTTTTTCATTTCAAGTTTTGAGCCAAATTCATGACTTTTTATGACTTTTTTGACCACCCACTGAAATTCACTACTTCTTTGTGATTTTCTTGACCCTTAAGACACTCTGTCATAGTTTTAATGCCATTTAAACAAGTTTTAACATAATTTTATGCAATTTTTGACAAGTTTTGTATGCTTTTACCAGAATTTAGCAAATTGTTTGTTCAATTTCACAAAAATTTAATCAAATTCTGAAACATTCAATTGATTTCTAGTCATATACAATACTGTTTTGATGTTACCCATATTTTAATAAGTTTTCAAACCATTTTATGCAATTTTTAACAAACTTTGCTCAATTTTATAGCCATTTCATAAATTTTATAAATTTTCAATCATCTCTTCAATCTGGAGGATTTTATCAATTTTCCATAATTTGCAATAATTATTTTTATGACATTTTAACAAGTTTGGCTCAATTTTACAATAAATTCCCATAAATTTTCAATCTCTGCAATTTTACCAAAATTTTGCCCAAAATCTGAAGAATTTCAATAATTTTATTAAATATTAATAATTTTTTTAATTCCATGCTTACACTTTTAAACATTATTTTATGCAAATTTTACGGATTTCATCAATTTTTTGGTAATTTTTATTCATCTAAGACACTTAAAAACCCATACAGCGGGTTTTGTAGCAAAATTCACTCCTTACCATGTTACGTAAAAAAAACCTCGAGGAATTTCTTCGTTAATTACACGCAAACGTCCGTCGCATAATTTGTTGTTCTTTTGGCTCAACGTGACAGTTCCTCGAAATATCGCTCTTCTTTTATATGTATTATACAAGATCCTCGTGACCAAACCCTTCCCTCCTCCTCCATTCCTCCCACACATAATAGAAAAAAACCCGCGTAGGTAAATACGTACGCCGAGAAAAGTGAATTATTAAAAATTAAAAACAAACCACAAAACAAGACACAAACTCGGAAGAGGACACACCACAACAAGAACAAAAAAAAAACAAAGCTAGATTATCTCTTTAAACGTTACAAATACGCGCGTTTAATTGGGTGAAACGTGTAAAGTTGCCCATTTTAACGATCAACGCGAGCTAGACAAAGAAGAGCACGACGACGATGATATCAAAGAATAAAGATTATTATACAACAGAATCCAGCAACCAGGGAACAAATTCCACTAAATAAATTGGCAAAAAAAAGTACCTAAGCCCTGCGAACACATGCGTGAAAATGCATCAGTCTTTCTCAACTTTGGATGTGCTGTTCCTCTGTTGATAAAATCAACATCTTCGTGCAAACTTTTCTCAATTCCTAGGCAAGGCACGATGCAGATTTGCACCATATTCATCTGTATTATAACGTTACACCCCGGCGAGTCGACCAAAATATACGAGTATTTTCATCGCTTTAAATTAGGCTCGAATAATTTACGACGACGAGTCGAATAATATAGGAGAAAAAAAGAACACAGCAGCTCACAGAGACAGAGAGTTGAGAAATAATAAAACTAGTTTACAAATTAATACCATGCAATTTATACCACGAGTAGATAGATGCGGATAAGTCGCAATCGTCTACATATGTGTAGAAGATTTAACACGTTTAAATTGTCGAGTATCTCTCTACAAAGACAGATAAGAAAGAGATAATTTTTTTTTTTACAAATTTTATAGCTAACAACTTTGTATTCGTATGTACGAGTATGAAACTAAGTATTGCACGAATGTCGCAAAAATTATGCTGTTTTTTTCCTCTTCTTCTTCATCGATATTTTATTTCGCCAAATTACGACTCGACGATACAATGATGGCGGTGACCAAACCGAGAATTTATTACGCGAACGATTGGCCAAAATAATTAACACGTTGCCAATCGAACGAATAGTACGCGTAGGTGTTTAAAAAACCCCGGTTCCAACAACCGGTTGGTTGCGATGTGCCATTGGATTTTAAAGATGTGTATGATTTCACCTCATTCTCTAAAGTCCATAAACACAGGGAGAAGGGTACAAGACTTTTATCTTTTATCTCGTATAGGAAATTGGAATAAAATCGAGGTGTGTATTGAAAGTAAATAAAACGATTAAAATTTCTCGTAAGGTTTACTTTACTTTTAAACTACTCGTACTTTACTATATCTGCTTACAATAAAAATAGTATCGTATCTGAAGATATGAATGGTTATATTATACATTCGCGTGTTATGGGTTATTTCGTCCTATATGTTTTCAGAAAATCTTTATCTATAATGACCTTTTCACGCATGTGTAAGGTGTTATTGGTGTTTACTATTTACCCAGACAGTGAAGATTAACGAAAGGTGCCACGAAAATAAATATAGGTTGGACTCGTATGTATAAGGTGTCAATATTTACAATGATCACCTGCGAGTATCGATATACTCAAGTACGATTTCGGATAATCGAGTTGCAAAGTGCTTAGAAATGACACGAATAGACCAGAACGAAAATTCAACCCCTCTACCCCCCCCCCTCGAAGTTCATAATCAAAAAACTGAAAATTTTTTCAATTTTTGGAAATTTATAAATTCATTGTGTTTCCTATCAAAACCATAACTGAAGAAAAACGTGGAAAAATGTTGCTAACCACACATCAAACTGAGAATCCCCCCCCCCAACTCGAAAAATTTCTCATCAATTCAATCTCTCCTTCATCTTACATAATTTGCTCAACCTATAGTACAAAAAAATCAAATCTAGTAGGTCTGCACAACACAAACAAAACATCAACAAAACGACGACGACGCATTCTAATTACCTCATCGTCTACTCTCTCGTGTACGTAACATTTCCTAATTACGCGCGACATTTGTCACATCGGTGACGGGTGTTACTCGACTTCTTTTTTTTTCTCTCTCTCTCTCTTTCTCTACATATGCACGCTGCGATAATTTTTCATCGATGTTGCACCATAAAAAGCATGTTTAATAAGCTACTAAACATCGCGACACTCGATCTAGTATTTTATATCCGGCCATCTCCGTATGTCTTTCGAAGAGTCTCTGATGTCATGTCGTATATCTACTATTTACCGTAGCTATATAAGTTAAAAACTTGAAATGGGCATCGAACGATGTACAGAAGACTATATTATAGAGATAGACTGTAGTGCATTTACATATGTGTGCATGTAAACATACGACACAAGCGCACAAGACACGCACAGTACCCTTTAAACTTTACTTTACCCCTCTCGATCTGGTGTATTATGTACTCGTACTATGGAATATGAACGTACGTACGTACATAAACGCACACAGGAAATAAACAATTAAGTAAACCAAATTCATTGACGTGCTCGCCCACACAAGAGGCTGAAGAAAATTTATTGCAGTGTTACCCCTTCATTCATCTTTACTCATTCCGACTTTCCTAATACAAGCTTCGGAGAAGTTCGAATGCGCCACATAAATTATATTAATATTGGGAAAATGTCGATCGACGAATCACTCGTCGTATCGTCAGAGGAGATCGTTGTACATATTTTCACATTATTTTGACCAATTATTCCGGCGGAGGGTAAGGAGGAGCATTGTCAGCAAGGTATGCGTTTTGTCACAAAACTTCCTCTATTTTCAATTCATCTTTTACAAAATGCACATTAAAATAAGTCCTCATTTAAGTTCATAATCAACGTAGGAATTTCAAAAAAAAAGTAATTTTCGTACTTAGCGACCATAAATGTCATTAAAAAATGGCAAAATTTGGCAACTTTTCACGTCCTTAAGCTGAAAAATGGCCCATGAATGAGAGGAAGGTCACTGACCTACCTGTCTGGTTTCTTAGAACCGTCTAACCTTCGAAGGTCATTGACCTGGCACATGACTGTCTAGGTTTCACATACCGTCTGGCATATTAAGGTCATTGACCTGTCTGTCTGACCTCAGACGGTCATTGACCCGACTGTCTGGGTTTTAAAGGTCATCTGGCATCTCAAAGTAATTGACCTGTCTATCTGGCTTCTTAGACCGTCTGGAGTCCTGTCTGGCGTTCCAAGGTCATTGACCTGTCTCTCTGGGTTTTTTTCAGGACTGTCTGACCTTTGGAGGTCATTGACCTGGCTGTCTGGCTTTGAAAGACCGTCTAGGGTCCTGTTTGACATCTTCAAGGTCATATTTACCTGTCTGTCTGGTTTTTTATAGGGTAGTTTGGCATCCTAAGGTCATTGACCTTTGTCTGGTTTCTGGGCGCTGTCTGACACCCTAAGGTCATTGACCTGTCTGTCTGGTTTTTGATTACTGTCTGGCTTCCTGAGGTCATTGACCTGTCTACTTGGCTTCTCAAGGCCGTCTGACATATAGTCTGGTTTTGGAAGGTCATTAACCTGTCTGGCCGGCTTCTGAAGGTCGTCTGACAGATCTTAAAAAAACATAATTCTCGACTTTTTTGTTTGGGAATGTATCAATTGTATCTACCCCTCCCTCCCTTCGCTTCACCCATATGAATAAATTTGAGAAAAATTAACATGATTGGAAAATTGAAAATCTAAGTGCGCTAATTTTACACTGCAAAAATATATTCAATATTTTCAACTCAAATTTCCAAAATTAAAAAATGAAATGATTTGAGAAAAATTTATGAAGTCAGAATCTTAAAAAATGCGCATAAAATTGAAGAATAAAAAAGTCTGAGAAAAATTCATGATCATCAAAAAATCAAATCCAAAAATGGCGTTTGTCTTGCGATCGAACTAGTATTCGACAAAATAGTCGCAATTCCTCACTGAAGCAGGGTTCGTAGACGAAAATGAACACCAGATTCAGATTCGGCGACCTCGAATTAGTCGAAAACCACCCTTTACTCGATTTTTTTGGAATTCAAAAAAAATCCAAAAAATGCAAAGGGGTTTGTTCATGCATTTTTTTGTGCAAAAAACCTTTTGGTCTCCAATCGAGTTGAAAATTGGGCTAGGGGGGGTTTTTGGGACGGCGAATTCATTTCTGGAGTCAGATTTTCACCAGAGTGCACCATTCTCCCGAAAATGGCCTTTTTTTGAGCTCAAAAATTCAGGGTTTTCAAAAAAATTCGGAAAATACGCGTAAAAAAAATCAGAAAAAATTCGCGAATAGAAAATCGAAAATGCACATTGATTTATACCCCAGAAAACTCAAATTTTCGCCAAAATTTTCAAACGTACCAGTTTTTGAGAATTTTTTTTTTATATCTATTATTCGTATTTGACGTGAAAATTCTCAACTTTTAGAGATTTCTGAGAGAAATTCTCGCCTTTTTTTATCAGTTTAAATTTGAAAAAAAAATTATTTTAGCACTCTAAATGAAAATTAATCAACAGTGATGAATATCATAGTCAAGGCGTCAAGTCAAACAACAGGATAACATTCTGAAGCAAGACAGAATTGGAGAAAAAAATAGTTTAAATTTATTCAAGCCATTTTTTGGGGTCGAAATATTTCCCAAAGAGAACTAGGAAAGCCCAAAGTAATCAAAACTATCCAGGAATAAGTGGAAAACAAAGCACAAAGTTTGATTGAAGAAATTTGAAAAAAAAACAAGAAAACAGCATTTTTCATATTGGTTTCGGTTGAAAACAGGACTCTCTGACAATTTTGACAAAACACGTAACTTTACGACAATTGAGACAAAAATGGCCTAATGAGATATAGAACTGAATCGAAAAAAAAATTGACAAATTACTTCCTCTCCCCTCGGGGGATTACTTTCTTTCCCTCAACGGTTGAACTACAACAGAAATCTCTGTTTTTGTGACATCGAAGATACGTTACTGTGAGATCAGAAGATGGCATTGGCATGTGTGCTTTATTACGAACAATAAGATAGATATTTTCTAGGTAAGTACAAGAACGTAAAAAAAAATTGAAAAAAAAAACAACTAGCTATGTATGTATATGTTCATGTCCAGAATAGGTATACTAGACTGAGTATGGCGAGTACGAATATACTACGTATGCATAAAAATATCGATCTGTATAGCAAAAATATTGCAGATACTGGATCTACGAGTACAAGTACTCTGCACGTATGGTCGTATCGTCCACCACCCCACGTCCCTGCTGCCTTCACTTATAAGTGTATCTCGTGCTTTTATCTCTCGCAGTGGAAAAAAAAAGTACCTAACACAAAATACCCGCGCAAACCAGTTTCCGTATACGTGATATAGTTGCGCGTTAGTTCGTTTAACGCGAATACCGTACGTACAAATATTCATAGAACTAACACGTCGCTCGTCTTTGGAAAAAAGAAGCAGAATTAAATCTCTTGGTACACATGATACATACATATAGGTACGAGTATAAACCTACACGCTCTCCATACATAGGCCGATCCGCTCCGCTCCGGAGAGCCGATCGAGAAGAGAAGTGAAAAAAAAATCTACCTCACCTCGCTCTTCCGAACTAACGTCGAGAATACACATTGTACAACACTACAAAATATACCGCGTAGAAAACCAGAACCAGTTCATTAAAGGTTACCGTGATAGTCGCCTCGCGCGGTGAACGATGAAGTGAACAGTGAAGGAGGGACAGGGACTGGATACGTAGGAGAGCAATAACTGCAGCCAGCCATAAGTTAACCGAGTATTTACTCGTTAATGGCAGAAGTAAAAAAAAAAAGTAGAGAGACAGAGAAAGATGGAAAGCAGGCAGATCGGTGAGAGTGAGAAGAAAAAAACCGTGTAACGAGTTATACGTCACGAGAGCGAGGAGATGATGATGACGACGAAGCGTCATACTGTCTAGCAGGGTGCCCAACCAATGAGGGCGGTAAAAGAGGCGAAGTGTCGAGTATTACACTCGATATACGTAATTTTTTTAAAACCCATTTCGTGTGCGGTAATTTTACGTGCGCATGATCGACAATACGATAAGGTTGCATTTTGTTGTTTTTGTTGACAGTATTGGTGTTGGTGTTTTTCTGAAGTCGAGGAAGAGTAGGAAGGGAGGGAGGGAAAATGAGTAAAATTTATGACGACGGCAGGTACGGAAAATCACCGACACAATCACGACAAACAAACTAGACGTGATTTTGCTTGGAGATCAAAATATGGTAGCAGAGACGTGTGGTACCTCTACCTACTTGTGACAAGAGTGTCGAGATTTATGGTCCCAGAGTTGCAGCTTCGAACGCACTGAGAGTGTGAGAGGTATAGGGTTTGGTTTTATATGGTTTTTTGCGCGTGCAATATGTGCCGCAAGTGAGCGAAAAATTGGCTTCTTTGATGACGAAGGGAAGCACAGTACATAAGAAGAACAGCTGGAAGAATACACATAGCAGAAAAAGAGAACGTTTTATCATTTTAATTAGCTGTTGGTGTTGTTAATGATACACTGTTTTTGCCCTTTGATGTGATTCGGTGTCTGAAGAGACGATCGGTGCTAATTTTATAGCTGGGTTGGCTGTATGAGATGGTGTCGACTGAGCTATAAGTAATGGTCTAGGGACTAGACACTGAAAGAGATGCTCGGAGAATTTCGCTAAGAAGTCACGCAGATTGAGATAACGAGAGCTTTTAGACGATGAGAAGGGAGTGTAATGGTTTCGCTTTGAGAAATTGAAATTTCAATTACAATGAATGTTCTCTTAAGCTATCCAACCGTTTTTCGTACCTACTGGACACCATTTGAGAATCATTAAGGCGGAGGGAATAGATTAATTTTCATTCAATTCGGATGTGTAATTGCTGAGTAATTGCAATTTTAGTTCATTATTTTAATGCATTAAATCCTAAAAAAGGGAAAAGGGGACTTGTAGAACACCTGCCGCTCATTGTACCCTGCTATACCCCCAGTCTATTCCATCACCAGCTGTGTTTCATTGTACCCTGTTACACCCCCGGTCTGTTAGCTGTAAATTCCAAGTGGGAGTGGTTTGGTGGGGCGTTTACCAAACAAATATATTATTTTAATGCCCTAACCCTCGCAGTGAATTCGTGGCTGAGTGGTTAGGGCATGTAGGTAGGAACAGGAAATTTAGGGACCCAGGTTCGAATCCCCGTGAGGTAAGTAGGTAGGTGACAGATTTTTCGTAGGAAAATTGGATAGGTAAATGCTTTGGAGTTACCTATGGAGTACATGATAATGGGGCAAAAATAATGCTGAAATTGAGTTATGAATTATGATATCATTTGCTAACTAAAAATTCATTTCATTAATCTTTTTGTCTACCTATAGTCATAAGTATAGTAAGAATTACCTTGACATGAATAATTTTTAACTTTTTACTTATAATTTAAAAATTACTTCAAAATGAGTAATTAAACTAATTTTTGTACAATGGAAACATGTAATTTTTATTATCATGATTTAGTAAAAATTATTAAAACAAAATGATTTTTACTATTGGTACATATAGCAAAATTTATTAAAATGATAATTTTTACTATACGATTACAGTAAAAATTATTGAATGGGATCTGGTACTTAATTGTGCTAAATACCAGTATTTATTAAATTTTTTTTGTAAAAATTACCCATATTTTTTTCGTGTAATTTAGAGGCAATTCAAATTCTTAACATATTTTATAAGATTTAATTCTTAATTTAGAATAAAAAGCAAGTTCTGAAAATTGGTTTGAAAATTTATAAATTTGAAGACAATGAAAATTCTAAAAAAAATAATATGAAAATTTGTATATAGAGACGCTGAAAATTCCAAAAATTGATTAAAAGTTCTGTAAGTTGCAGATAATGTGAACTTGAAAATTATATGAAATAAGTATTGTAATATTTATGAAGAAGATGAGAATTCTGAAAAATTGGAGGCAATGTAAATTCCAAAAATTGAGTAAACGTTTTACAATTTGTGGACAATATGAACTTGAAAATTGAATTTGAAATTTTTTAATAAGAATTCTGAAAAATTATTCAAAATTTGACTATTTAGAGGCAATGTGAATTCTAAAAATTGATTGCAAATTTCCTAACTCAGCAGCAATGCAAAATTCTGAAAATTTATTGAAAACTTTATGAAATTGTAGCGATGGGGAATTCGGGAAATTGATTTGAAATTTTGTAAATTTTAAAACAATGCAAACTACGAAAAACAACTAGAAATTTCTTAATTTAGAAGCAATACAAGCTTATAAATTATTCTGAAATACCTATTGTAATTTGGAAAATATGAAAACACTGAAAAACAATTATTATTTTGAAGCAGTGAGAGTTTCAAAAATTTTCATTACTGTGACATGGTTGATTCACTTATGCACTACCTAGATGTAATAACGGTTAAAGCTGTAGAAAAGGCAGCTAGTTACGCACACTTTGCAGCTAAGCTTTGCTTAGCTGTCTAGTTTTGTGATTGGTTCTCGTTGTATTGTGATTAAAAATGCGAAATGGAAATGCTGATGAGATATTTTTGAGCTCAGCTATTATTCAATGTTGAAAATTTGATAACTTTTAGAACGTTTTGAATAAAAAAATACAACGTGAATTCCCAACTTTTTTCTAATTTCTGCTTTTGATTCAGTTCTAGGTTCAAAACTTGAGACTCTATTGGTCGATCATCGTACACGTATTTTAAAAAGAATTTTCCTCGAATCAGGTATAAAAAAAAGATCCGACCAGCGTAAAGTCGAATTTCAATTTCAAACACCGCGTCCGTCCGGAGAATTTACACCGAATGAGATGAATGATTTATAATAAACCGAAAGCTATTATACTACGCGATAGGAATTAAATTAACTGCCTTTTTTACTCCCAAGTTTCCATTTCGAAGGCACAACGAACGCGATTCGGCAATTAAAATTATTAACGAGTGATAAAAGGGTCTTTTTCGAGGTTTTGTTTTACTCTTCTTATTTTATAGTAAGTAATTATAATTATCGGATCGAATTATGTGTACCGGAGAGAAGAAATGATCGTAAATCGGACGTGTTACCGGATCGGACCCAGCGATGCGGCAGAGAACCGGTGCAGGGTGTTTTTTTTTTACTTTTTACTGCAGAAGGGTGCATAATGAATGATCGAATAGCCAACACAATATGACTGAATGTGGAGTGGGAGAGTTTAATATTATTAACGATGGTTGTACAGGTGTTTCGGTGCGAGATGTGTTTTGTAAAGGTTTATTTTTATGGTATTGTATAGGTGAAGGGTGGTGGCGAGTTCTGGTTTATATTTTTTTCCAGTTTAATTAAAATGATATCTCGTTGTGTGCGAGTGAAAGAGATGGGAGATGGTGGTAGATTCCTGCGAAGAATGAAAAGAACGCAGCGGTGGATTTGGAAAAAAAATGGGAAAAAAGGTCGTATAGGTGATGAATTCTACGGATAAGAGGATGTTTCGAATTAATTTTGCTAGAATTGGAAAATAAGTGCGAAAGAAAAATTCTCAATATCGAACTCTGAATTCTTGTGAATTAATATTGCAGGTTTTTCAATAATATGTAAGAATTTTGTACCGAAACTAGAAACATTTCTGTTACTTCCAATTTTACGCTTAATTAGATACGCGATAAAAACCACAAATAAAAATTGAAAGAATTACGATAACGATAACCGAAATATACAGCAATGTTGCTTCGAGCGCGATAAACTTCGTCGTGAGAAAATAATGTAGCATTTTGAATGAACTTATCGAGTGATATTTCCTTTGTTATGATTTTCGAATACTAAATATTTACTATTTAACGTTCCACACGTCCAGAAATGTATACATTTTTGATGAATTTCTCAGTGTTGTGCTCGTGCACGAATCTTCCGGCTTCCCCTCCTTCGTGGGCTGTTCGTTCGGTTCCTTCGACTGTCCTGTCCTGTCCTGTACTGTATAGGTATAGAGCTTATCTTACTTACATACAATTAGAGAGGAAAATATTATATCAATTACTCTCGCGTATCTCGTTTTGTTGTTACCTATTATCATCGATTATCGATTTAATAATCACGTTGAAATATATTGCTTTGACTACGTACTTATTGCGTAGTACTCGTGGTTTATTAGACAAAATTACGCGTGCGTATGCGTTTTTAAAGGTACATTTCGATGCTTCGAAAGTCTACCTGTACCTGTTTGTGATCACGCAGTATAAAATATGCACCATGTCCTTAGGATTGTGGAGCGAAGAATAAAAATAATATCAACAATGATAAATAATAATAACGACAAAATAAGAATAATGCTGCACTTGTGTAATACCTAGAGCTGTAGAATGGTGAAGGGGGAGGGGGAGGGGAGTTCCATATGAGGACACTGTCGAGTGCCAAGATATTGTACGTACTACGTAGGTTATAGGTATTGTTATATAGGCATTGTTTATGAAGATGGCGTAAGTCCAGAGCTCTTTTCATGATTTTAATCGCGATTGACCTGCTGCAATATCTTTACACTGTATCTTTATCTATATACCTGCGCAGCTGAAGCTTCAGTGGTAGCATTAGAAATAGGAATATGACCCGAGGGAAGCGAGGGCAAAAGCTCTCGAAAATTACAATTTCTCATTTTTCAAGGACAAAATATTGTTGTGTTTTTAAAATGAACCAATTTTGGTAAAAATTACAAGTTGTTTACGAATTTTTGACGAAAAATAGGATTTTATTCAATATTTTAGCAGAAGTTGGGATTTTATGGCAGTTAAGACTGGAATGAAGAGAATTTATTTTGGGAAATTTCCAGTAAAATCACGTTATTTTTCATTCGAGAAATCGGAGGCAAAAACTTTCGAAAATTAATAATTCAAGAGGTAAAAACCGACGGTTTTTGGTAAGTATTTCTGATTTTTTCAATTCTCACAAATTTTTCCCAACTTTTTTCAAATTGCCTAATTTATTTCAAAAATGTTTGCCGACATACCCCCCCCCCCCCAACACGTCCACCGTTCGGCTCACCTCTGAGATATATTCAGATCTGGTCAAATGTATTGAGGAATTTTCATTTGGAGAAACATTTTTAGAAAAATATTTCATTTTTGAGAATTCAATTTTTTCAAAAATTAGGTTGCCACTTCACTCAAGGTATCTGAAAATGTCGAAGTTCTATTTGGAAAAAATCTCACGTTCTTGGGAGAGGGGGGGGGGAGTAAGGGTACATTAAATGAAAACTTATTGAAAATAAAAAATTTATTCAACTAGAGTCATAACTCATAATTGTCTCAAGATGAACGTCACTTTGTCCCTCATTTCATCAAAAATTGACTCCCTTTAAAAAATGATTTAACTACACGATTTTTCGAAATTTAGATTCAAAACTTAAAGATCGATAATTCGTCATTTAAGTATCTAAAAATGTGTTATTTTTTACACCCCTCAAGAAATCAAGCCTCGAGGTAAAATGTCCCCAGTCCATTTTTAACCACATGTGAAAAGAGTCTGCATCATTATCAGTTTTTTCATAATTTTCTTTTCAACTCGAACGAATTTTACAAGATGGTATTTTAAAATGCATTCTCCCTCTATCCTACCACTCTTTTGACCTTTAAGAATGAGGAAATCGGCCATTTTGGCAAAAAAAAAAAACTAACAGATTTCTATACAACTTTGGCAGAACATGGCACTTTTTTCGACGTTTTGAGTGAAAAGAACAGGATTTTTTGACAGCTTTGTCAAAAAAGTCTTTTGACAATTTTGACAAAAAAAAACGGATTTTTTTGAGCATTTTTGTCAGAAATCGGAAATTTTGGCAAAAAAAGCCGAAGTTTTTACAGTAAGTACCTAGCTACCTACCTATCTACAAGTCTAGACAGAAAACAGGACTTTTTGGCAATTTTGATGAAAATGGGAGTTTTTGGCATCTTTGTCAAAAAAACGTCTTTTGGCAAATTTGGCAAAAAAACAGATTTTTTGAGCATTTTTTTTCAGAAATCGGAAATTTTAGCAAAAAAACAGAACTTTTCACGGTATCTATAAGTTTAGACAGAAAACGGGACTTTTTGACAATTTTGATAAAAATGGAATTTTTTGATAATTTTGGCAAAACATAAGCTTGTTAGCACTTTTTTTGATTTTTGTTAAAAATCGGATCTTTCTTTGGCAATTTTGCCAAAAAAAATTTTAAAAAAAAGGATTTTCACAAAGCATTTAAAAAAATCAAAGGCAAAAGTTAATATTTACCTTTTGGATTTTTTGGCAAAAAAAATAAATAAAATTTCGGGTCAATTTTCAGAATAATTTTTGACAGTTTTAACCACCCCCCCCCCAAAAAGGATCTTTTTTGGAAATTTAGGCAAAAAACAGGGGTTTTTTAAAATTTTTGTCAAACGTACGAGGTCGTTTGAGAGGACCTTATGGACAATTTTGAAGAAAAAAAAAAGGACTTGATTGACAATTTATAAAAAAAAATTAGCATTCTTTTAGTCAATCAAGGCAAAAAACAGCACTTTTAGAATGTATGTCTATGTATTGGTAAAAAAAATCAGAATTTTTTTAACAATTTTGAAAAAAAAACAGGACAAAAGTAATGGAAGCAGGACTGCAAGACACACTATAGGTGGATAAAAATTATGAATCGGTCCCAAATATGTAATATACATCTTGAAATGATCTATGGGTGGTATTGAATAAATTTCTCAAAAAATAAAAAATCATTTTACGTGTTTTACTCCGGAATGGCTGGTTTGATTCGTTCGAACTTGAATGATAGCGTCGAGAATTTTTTTCTAGTGAGAGCACCACCCCTCCCTCTATCATTTTTTTCTAACCAAATAATTTAGATTTGATATTTTGAGGCTCTCTTTACTCATAAAGGATTTGAAATAAATTCTCAAAAAAAAAGTCCTGCTTATATTTGCCATGCTCGTCTTTCTCATCACTTTTGTTTCACGAAGGAATTTTCAAATTTAAATAATCACTGACTGGGAGGAGGGGGAGGGGAGTCTCGCATTAAAATCAACTTGAAAAATTTACATCTCAAAAATTGCAATATTCTGACTTTCTTTGAATCTTATAAATGAGATCTGATTCTCAAACAGTTGAAAAAAAATGAGATCTCTATCCTTGGAAAATCGTTTCCACCCTTCATATGAAACCAAAAACTGATTCGTCGGTCTCTTTACACTCGTCTCATCTTTGACGTTTTTGTCAAAAAACGTCAATCAACATTTCGGTACAGCACTGTATGTGTATAAGTTCAACTTTTGCTCGATTAGAACTAACAAAACCTATGCCCACAACGTCATTCGGTTAATAAAATTATTATTATAACTATACATACGCTCGTATTTACACCACACGACATTCGACGAAGACGACAACACTATATGACATGACGGGCTCTATAGAGAATCTTCACTTCGCTAATAAATTACCGCAGACGACCTAATTTGCCAACATTGTCGTCGTCGTAGTCGTTTTATTAACATAAATATACACGACCAGAAGACACGTTACGCTATATTTCGCCTGCCTATCAGCCATTCTGATGACGGTGTCCGCGTTGCTTCCACCTTCCACCCTTGGTTGTACTTTATCGTTTCGCTTCATCAACGAAAGAGCTACGAAATTTTTCATAATAATCGCTGAATGAAAAAACGAAAAGACGAGACGTGAAAACGAAACGTACAGAAAAAATTCTCGACGTTTTGTTAACGCGTCGTAGCTGCTTAGTTGCGACGACAAATTCTTTCATTAATAACCTCGCTATACGCGGAGAAGATTAACTCCTAAAAATAACCTCGATTTTTTCGTTATCTGCAGGGTACCAGGGGACAATTTTTTTCAGCATTAGCGTATCCCTATCGCTGGGGACCTCTCCTTGCCTTATGGTTCAGCTCCGAGGCAATATCGTACATAGTTATCTGTTGTTTATCGACAACGATGAACGATGCGATATCATTTTTCTTTCTCTTTCTGTAAATTAATAGTAATTAAGCGCCTCATCTACACCATACTCGTACTCATACTCGTACTACGAGCTTCCCAAGCCAATGAACTTGAACAAAAGCTAACATAATGTTGCTACGATCGCGTTCCATCTTCTATAGGGGGGCCTGCCATGCCACCATCGTCTCATACCAAAGTCTCTCGGTGTTAATTGAACGATTAAACTGTCGCCGATGCGTATACAACTCTGCGCTCTCGACCACCAAATTCCTAGTCGATCGTTAGACCCGCGCCGTCATACACACAGTGGCACAATCTTAGCCCACGGCCAAATACGTACTACGAATAGCAGCACACACAGTAGCACTGCAAGTGCCTGCGCTTTCATCCATCGTCCATGAGAACACAATAGCTGATCTCTGGCTGCTGAAAGCCTCCGGCTAATCCAGATATTCTGCGTCACCCTCCCGGTACCTACTCGGCTCGTTTAAAACAATAGATTCGCCATTAAATCGTTTCTAAATAAACCCAAGTGCCTTGCTACTTCTTCTCCTGCCACGTGTAAGAGTAGGTATCTTTTGCATTAACCATCATCATTATCATCAGCAATGCTATTCCAGCATCGTCAGCTTTACGTACACCTGCTGTTCGAGTTAACTCGAGTAGAGCATTTTGGCCTCGAGGATGCAAACTTTTTTACACAACCTACTCGTATATGTTGATCCTTCTCAAGTTAACTGCAATCAGTTGCTGATTGATTTTAAACAAGAGTGTAATCCATTAGGTACATTTTAGACCGAAATTTGAGAGACCTTCGAAGTAAGGAAATACAATTTTCCATCCCTAGAACTCGCAAAATTTCCCTTAAAACACCCAATCTCCACACAGCCCTTCTCTTTCTCCACTTAGGATCTCAAAATTTTGCAAATCCACCAATTTTCACAAACCATCTCGAATTACTTCCAGCCTTGGAACTCACAAAACAGCTCAAAATACCTCACAATATCTCCTCCCACTTCTCTTCCTCCTACTGACAATGCAACCGACTCGAAAGTTGGAATCTCAAATAAAACTAAAAAAAAAAAAACTAGTCTTACAGCATTTGTTTTTTTTCTCGATCGTCGCCGCGCCGAACGGTTCGACAATCTCGTTAAAATTTATATATTATGGAATCAGATTAACAAACATCGATCGTTCGATAAATACGGTCCACGTGAGATAACCGACGCTGCAGCAGCCGCTGTTTCACAAGAAGACGAGGTTTTTTTACTTCTTGTTCTCGACCGAGGTGTCGTGTCGGGTCTTCTGAGGTACGAACCAGTTCGTTAGGAGGCTTCGAACGAGTCGATATATTCAACGATGTACTATACCTCTACGTATCTATGTGTAATGTCTATGCGAGCCTCTCTGTTCAGTTCGGTTGGCGTTATTTAATGAGTTGGTTTTGGTCGGTACGCGGACGGACGGATTCCGGCGAGATCACGCCAGATAATTAAACGCAGTTTTATAGCCTTTCGATGGAGATTAACGATCGATAGTTTTGTGTTTTTTGTTTTTTTTTTACTCCGACTTGCAAATATACATATACGTATTACCGACTGGGAGGTCTGCGGTGGGATTTGCCGAATTAGAATGTGTCGCGACGATCACGGTCGAGTTGCTGTGATGTGGTTTTTTGGCTTACGTATTTGGTTGGAGATTAGACGAGGAAGTGGGAAAAAAGGGGTGTGAAGGTCGTGATGGATTGATTTAAGAAATGGTGGAAGAATTTTGCAGGGAGATATGCGTTGAAGATTCTTTGGATCTTATGATGAAGCTGATCCTGCAGCATTTGGGATGTCATGGCCTTTAATCAATTACTGATTTGAGACAGGTCTGGCCTGCAAATAAGATTTCCATCGACCAGAGATTCATCTACCAGCACAAGACTCCCGATTAATTGAAGAAATTTCCCAAAAAATCATCAGATAGATGAAACTGATCCTGCAGCACATGGAACTTCATGTTCGTCAATCACTCACTGATTTGAAACACGTCTGGTCCCAAAAATAAGATTTCCATTGACCATGGATTCATCCAACAGCATGAAACTCTTGATGAACTGAAGGAATTTGCCAAAAATCAGTCAGCTGACTGAAGAAACATGATTGGTACTTCCAAGGATCAATTTTCCAAAAGATGGCCAGCAAGCTGCAATTGGAGAAGCGCATGATCTGAGACCAAAACAAGGAATTTGCTAAATTATTCATTTTCAATAGAACTTGTTGCTGCTAAAAGTGGTCTGCAATGTAATTCTGCAATTTTTCTAGGATTTCCAGCACCATGCATGTTATTGAGCGCCTTAAAACCAGCAAAAAAACCTTCTAAATGACTTCACAGGAATTCCAAAAGCTCATACTTCTCGTGATCAATCGCATCAACACCTTGTGAACTTTGGCGGATGCTTTTGCAAACGCCTCACCCAATCGCTATCAATTCTTGTCCAAGCAAAATACTTTCAATCACCAACAGTTCACTTCAGCATTCCTAAAACTTCCAAATCTGACTTGACAAAGATCTACAGAAGAATTCCAGATGCTCATACTTCTCGAGATGAGTCACATCAACACCTTGTGAATTTCTTCCACAAACGTCTCACCCAATCGCCATCAATTCAATGCTTGCACAGACTGAACACTTCAAATAATCAATAGCTTACTTCAGCAGTTCAGCGTACAAAGAATATCAACAATTTCCAATTGGGGAAAAGCATTTTCTGAGACCACAACAATGAATTTGCAAAATTACAAATAATTTTCAACAGAGCTTCACACTTCCAGAAGTGGTCTGAAATTTAATTAGGCAATTTTTCAGCAATTTCCAGCACCATTCATGTTATTGGACACCTTCAAACTAGCCAAAAACTTTCCAAGTATCTTCAGAGGAATTCCAGAAGGCCATACTTTTCAATATGAATGACATCAGTACTTTGTGAACAATGTAGACTGCTTCTGTATACAGTATGACATAAAAGTAGTGCTCGGTGGCTTTTATTTCTAAGTGGAAAGATCTAGCGAGATGAATGAAGCGGCGTTGAGTAGGAAAAAATAAGGGCTTTCAAAAACGACCTTGAAAATTTCAGGTCTATGCACAAAGTGTCCACAAATTGAAAAACCGGTTTGGTCAAAAAATTCAAACTTGTTTTTATTCGCGCAAAGTATTCTATACACTAAGGCGACAAAAACGCAATATGATTTTTTTGAAACCGGTTCATTAATTTGCAACCAATCAATAAAAAACACCCAAAAATTGCAGATGGTGAAAAAAGCTTGAAACAAAAGTTGTAGAGCGTGAAAAATATCACAATTCTGACTTATCACATTTCGAAACTGGTTCATTGGTTCGCATTTAGCAACCAGTTGTTGACAATCACCTAAAAATTGGAAATAGAGAAAAAAGCCTGAAACAAAAGTTGTAGAGCATAAAAAATTGAACCATTTACGCTGATTGGATTTTGAAACCGGTTCATTAATTTGCAGCCAGTTATCGAAAATTATCCAAAAATTGTAGATGGCGAAAAAAGCTTGAAACAAAAGTTGTAGAGCGTGAAAAATAGCACAATTCTGTCTAATCACAATTTTGAAACCGGTTCATTGGTTCGCATTTAGCAACCAGTTTTTGACAATCATCTAAAAATTGGAGATAGAGAAAAAGGCTTGGAACAAAAGTTGTAGAGCCTGAAAAATTGAACCTTTTTCACTAATCAGATTTTGAAACCGGTTCAATAAATCGCAGCTAACCATCGAAAGTTCCCTGGTTGCAAATTTCTTGCCATTTTCAAAATCCGATCAGCACAAATGGTTCAATTTTTCACGCTCTACAACTTATTTCCCTGCTCAACAACACTTCATTCATCTCGCTAGCTCTTTCCATCTATCAGTAGAAATAAAAGCCACCAAGCACTACTTTTGTGTCATACCGTACATCTCCCCCAATTTCCATCAATCCTTGTCTAAAGTGAACACTCCAAATTATCGACAGCTCACTTCAGCATTCCTAACTCTTCCAAATCTGACTTTCCAAACGTCTTCAGAGGAATTCCAGAAGCTCATTTTTCTCATCAACACCTTCTTCAAATGCTTCTGCAAACATCTCGACCAATCTCCATTAATTCTTGTCTAGCAATCTGAATCATCAACAACTCACTTCAGCATTCCTCTCTTCCAAATCCGATCTCCACAATCAATGAAAACCATTCGAAAACCTGCAGATAGCTCATCAAAGCTACCATCACATCTACCTATGACCAAACCAATCAACCTCTTCAATCACCCACCACCTCTCCCTCATCGTTTTTCAATCACCATCTCGATCTTTTCCTCTCCAGCATCATCATCATCTCATCTACTAACCAGTACACGATGAAAAATCACCTCTTACAGATATTTCGAGAGCTGAGGACACGTCTCGGTCAAATTCATTAATTACCATCGATTCTTATTCTCCTCATCTTAACGAACCAGTCCCCGTTTTAGAACATCTTCATAACACGATCACATTTCTCGACAGTTGGTTCGGTAATCGTTGCACAGCACAACATATCCCATGTTCTTCGAACTTATGTTCATCAGATCAAATCCATAGATAAACCTCCAACACACATAACCATCACCACCAATCTCTCTGTATGCATTAAAAGTTCACCGTTCACCATTCAAACTCTACTCTCGACTGCCATACAGCCTGTCATCGAGGAACAAATTTCGCCTTCGCCTCCTCTCCTTCGTATCCAATTAATCCAAAACACGATCGTGCCATCCGAGTCAAGTCCACGTTAATCGCATGCAAATGCTCGTGTTACGAGAAGCTAGGCGCGGAGGTGGAACATGAAAAAATGAATGAATAATGAACATAAAATATATAGTCGAGGCACAGGGAGAGAGTCCAGCCAGCGAATTACATACACGAAAAAGAAAAAACGAAAGAAAGATAGATCCACATATACATATAATACATTTATATATAAGATTTCTCAATGAACATATTTTTATACGAAGGCGTTGTTACAGTGGTTGGTAAAATTTGTTTGCGAATGCATTCTGCAGATGCATTTATACATTCTCAATCCGGAGATTGGATCTTTCACACCATATGGTCTAAATTACCTGCTGATTTGCAAACTTGCTCAAGTTGAACTCAACATTACAGGGAGTATTTTTCGGGCGTTTTGGAACCCCTTTTCGATAGATATTAAAAGATAACACACATCGTGCCTATACATATAACTAAGGTAACCGTATACGCTGCGTAAAAAATCCTCTATATCTGAAAGACGATGTACGCTTCAAACCAGTTCCGATTACCAGACATGTTCGATTTATTCAAACTCTGCTCTCTGAACGACGAACGAACCATGCACACCGATGGACGTACTCGTATGTACCAAAACCGGAGGAGGATAAACATCTATAGCTATCTTTGCCCATGCCATACTATGACCAGCATAGTTTCTTCAACATATGATACAATCTTCTAGTCTGCTTAGCCCGTCAAATAAATTTCAAACCATTTTTTAATCTCTGGCACTTGCATGTTGGTATCCTCAGCCTCTCGAGTTCAGCTTCTTCATCATCGACAATCGACATAGCCTGGCCAAATTTCTGTCATGTCTGCAGACTCCAGAGGAGCTTCGCACACACAAAAATAATCTATACCCTTTTGAGATGTCTGCTCTACACACACAGAGACTTGAAGACAGCTTTGCCTACAAAAAAATTTCTTCTGCGATGTCTGATCTTCACAGACACACACTCGAGGGAAGCCTTTCTAATGAAAAATTCCCACCCTTCATTCATTAAAAAAAAATCAGCAATCATTATATTGGATCATCAGACAACAGAGTATCAGTGTTCTACTTAAATATAGGGTTTTGCTACACTCAAGGTACATACTCCTATATACTAAAAGACTCCTAAATATAAGGTTACCCGCGTATAATATTTCGCCTTTTAATAAACTAAAAACGTTGTTGTTGCTAACCAGCCACATGATGGTATAAAGAGGGTTTCCAACCAGGTATATATTTAGGATCCACCATACACAAGGCAACAATGCTCTCTATACAGCCCATTTAAAAGTGGAACTAATGTGAAGATTATAAGGGAGCTTAATCGTCGTCGAAGGTGAAAGAAGTGCGGGATTTTTTTTTACCCTCCTACATCCCCTTTCACCTACAACACTCTGTCCATATCCCTCCAACACACACACCAAACCAGCAGCAACAAATGCAACACGCACGTTTATTTATAAAGGTCTTCTCACTAGTCAGTTCTTTCTCTCTATTCTATATGCATTTCGAAATGGGAAAAATACTAGGTACTAAACAGAGAAATGTATTCAGAAGACTACGTGTGGTTTGGTGTTCGGTATTACCAGACACAATGGCGAATGTGCTTTTCCACCAAGCACTTGTTATTATTCTATGTACCTACCTATACAATGTTTTTATAGGATTATTTTCTACATTTACTAACCGAGGACTTGAAAGTACGATTATGATGATTTTTACGTTGTTAATAATACTTTTGGCTCGACATTACGATATTTTTATTCAATTTCTCCATTTACAACGTTGCCAAATTTATTCACATTAATTAAATAATACAAAGTACGATATGTAGGAGTGATCATTCAATCATTCGACGATCAACACTCTTCTATCACTCTAAAACAATCATCCCTATCTCTGTAAAATGAAATTCTCGTCTTAATAATCATTCCTGAAACCCCCACCAACCTATCTAAACACTAATTTCCAATTTTATCCAATCAAATAACACTTAAACCAAAACACTCGGAGCATCTCACATCATCGCAAAATTAGTTAGCTTTCCGCGAACCACACTAATTCGCATTTAAGCGCCATTACTCGTAATTATCTACGTCACTCATCGTCGTATAGTCGTAAAATAACATATAATTTTGAAATCTAGAGAAGACGATACAGTATATTATACTTTTCCAAGAACAGCTGAACAATTAATACTTTCAACGTGATAGAAAAAATTTTCAACCACTCGAATCAACGATTCGAACACTTTTCCAAACACCATTTCCTGGTTGTAATCTTCCTTACTCAACTCAACGACGCACATGGTCTTTTTACAACCTACCCTTACCGTTTCTTATCAAGGAAGGAACTCAGCCTCGGGTCGGGGTAATTTACACAAACGACAAAACAACGAACAGCGTATTATTCGACAGCGTTAATTACACAATAATTAAAAAATCACGAAGGAAAACAACCCGAGTTAATTATTATTCGTCGTTGCAAAACTCGACGACTCAATTTAGGGAACCGAGTTTATTTAAATTCTTACGACATAATATTTCAAATCATCTATCATATAATTAAAACACAACACGCATTCGTCGTGTCTTTTTGGAATCTCTCTACGATTATTTTGATAAATCGTCGTCACTCTGTCTAGTCTTTTTTAGCAATACGAATTGAATACCTATCTTTACACCATTGATTCAGCACTTTATCATTTCGATTCCTAAATCATAATCTACGAATCCTCATTTACCTACATATTAGATCTAAAACCACAAGTAGGTAAAAATAACTTACGAAACACCGCCTGCGTATTTTCATCCAACTTGAAATAACACATCGTATAGGTACACTCAAAACACATACACAATATATTTCTTCGTTATTATAAAATATTTATACAAATTAATACGCGAAAAAAACCAACGTCGACGTAGTTACGAAAGCTAAATTCGAATAATTACGTGAAAAAATTCCGCAATTTCGTCAAACACAAAAAGATACGATGGAAATTTGAAAAATTACGACGATAAAATTACCTATTCTATCGTAGAAAAACACACCGAAAACACATAGACGACAACGTCGAGTTCACTAGCTCGATATCACACATACGACTATTGTTCACGACGAATACGAGTAGATCTGCTCCTGCTTGGAATGCAATAACTATAGCCGAGTCCGACACTCTACAAGATGTGTTATCCCCACCACCGACAACTCTATAGTATACATACATACAATAAGCTGAAAGTCTTCGAGCTTCACTATGAATATCCTACGCGTTGTACGCGCGATCACCGTAGTAACGTGAGCGATACTTCGCGGTTCGAAGGCAGTGTTGCCAACACGCGGCTCGACGATTGAATTTTTTCGACGAGTTTTTTATTTTTATTTTTTGAATAGTCTTTTAATCTCGATTAGGATGATTGATGAGTTTTTTTTTTTTTTTTTTTTTTTTAGCTGGAGTGATTTGATTGATTGAATGAGGAGGAGGGGACAGAGCTGAGAGGAATTAATTAGTGTTATTAAATTATTTTTACGCCATTATTCGATTATCGAGTACTTAATGGCGATGCTGTTTTCGGTTTTATAGCTTTCTTAATATTATTTATCCGAAATTTCGGATGTTTTTAGATCCTAATTTAGTCGAAGACTCTCTCTCCTCACCTCAAAATCTACGCAGGACTATCCATATCGAAGCCTCGAAGGTTCGATAACTCTGGCTCTGCTCTGCCTTGCCTCCTTGCGAGTCTCATTCTCGTACCATAATCCGTATCCGCGAAGCTAATATTCTTTTATTATATTAATCTTATAATGTACGACGCATAAAAATGTTTATATTCTTCGCATTCCACCACAATTAATAGTCCCATTGTCCGCCGGTTCATCAACTTATAGTATAAAACCATCGATTACGACCTTGCCCATGCTCCGATCTCGGCTCAATTTAATATGGCTAAGGCTCGAGTCATTTTAAGACCGAGGTTCGTTGTTATGGATTTCATTTTTGTATATTTAGCCAAGATACATATGTATACTTATATTCACCTCATTGCCTACAATTTTGAGAAGCGAACAGTTTTGCACCTTTTTCAACGATTTGAAACACCAGGTCTACGGCGGTGGTACTCGAATCAAAAACAAAATCAAATTCGATAAAATGTGATCTGTCACGAGAAAACCAGGTTAGTGTCCAAAACATAAATTTTACAGGACGGGCATTTGAAGTTTTGAATCTATGTGTTTGGGGATCTATGATTCGTAGGTCCGTGAAACTTGGACCATTTTTGACCACCAGGGATGCCAACATAACCTGACATTTTTTTCAAAATCAGGGTTGCCAAAGGCTGATAATCGAAATTTCCCTAAATCGATTTTTTCGTTTTTTCAAAATTTCGCACCAAAAATTTTGCGAAAACTACTAAGAATGAATTATTAACATAAAATAAGTTATTTATTGAGTTTTTCAATTTTTTCAAAAAAACTTGTTCAAGGTGAAAAGAGTTGATTTTTCCAGCTTAAGCCTCATTCAAATTTCAAAAAAACGGCCTTAATCCTACAAATGTGAGCGGATATCCACAAAAATTTGCATGCTGACTCCCCCGGGCATACATTTTAAGAAAATGAAGAAAAAAAAATTTTTTTCATTTTTTTTGTAGTTGCTCTATTAAAATCGTTCGCGAACGTTTTTACCGCCACAGGCAGATTCTGCACCCTGAGTACTACCAATATCCATCAAAAAAAATATATCGATTTTTTGGACACTAACCTGGTTTTCTCGTGACAGATCACAAATTATCTATTTTTTTGAACGAAATTTGAAACCCTGCTCGAAACAGAAGTCAAACTGAGCTAGGTTTTTGAAGCACAACATCAAAATCAAAATCTACTCGAGTCATCGAGTGTAATTATAATAATTACTCCTATTAATTTAATTTCAAGTGAATTTTGCTTTTGAATTGGAAAAGTGATTCGTTAATCGTTAGAATGATAGTAGAAAAGAATTTAATCGAAACTGGCCAAACTAGGGTAAAAATTTGAATCATTTTCTCGAAAATATCGATCAAAACAAAGCACTAATTTAAAAAATGCCAAAAATTGTCATCTATATTCAAAATTAAAATTCTCTGGGATGATCTTACGAGCACGAGTATATGAATCCATTATCCTGCACTGTCATCATCCGGAATGACCATTTCCCCGAATGAATTTTCCCTGGATTTTTCTTTTTTTTTTTGTAGCCAGAATTCCTTGCAATATTCTAGTAACAGTAACTTGACTAAACTTTCGGGCAATTTTGACAAAAAACGAGTATTCTCTGCAATTCTGATGGAGAATCAGTCTTTTTTTGAGGTTTTATGAAAAAAAAACTAGACTTTCAGACAATTTAACAAAAAAAAATACAGTTTTTACTGGATGCATGCGCGAAAAAACTATTGTTTTCACTTCTTCATTAATGTCTTTCAACTTCTAACCAATCAGCGAATAGCATTTCAATAAAGCCAATTAGAGATTAGGATTTTATTCCGGTACAACAATGACCATGCTAATTTCGATGTGAATGTCGACCCATCCACATCCATCACTTTTGGATGCCACATGTCGATGTGAATTTCAACCCTGTGTCGAAGCGATTGTCGATGTAATTGTCGACTGATGTTGATCTGCATTCGTGTCGACAATTGGCTCAACACTGTCAAAATTCACATCGACATGTGGCATCCAAAAGTGACGGATGTGGATGGATTGACATTCACATCGAAATTTATGTCGACCTCCTGCGTTGTAACATTATAAAATTTGAGTTTAAAAATTGAACATTTTTTTTCCAAAAATTATTTCCTCTGATGTGACTATTGCTCGTGCTCTCATGCTGAAAACAGCATCGACATAAAGTCCACTTCCGAAGAAGTACAGACGAAAAGTCTGTACAATCAAATAGTTGAACAGAAATTCTTTATATGTATCAAAGATGGTGCAATACTTTATCTAAGAGTACTAAACTAATCCATTTTTCATGTCGACATGTCGATGTTAATGTCGATGTGAAATTCGACATCAACAAATACGTCCACAATATCATCATCATATCATCTACAACTCCAAACTGTGGAAAAGTGCATAATTTCATCAATGCCCTAAAAAATTTGTTTTCCTCATTGAACAAGATCATATCTTTGAATGTTTACAAAACTTTTAAACACTAAAACAGAAATTTTAATTTTGAAAAATTGGTCGACATAGTTGTAGATGTAAATTTCGAGCATCAAATTTTACATCTACATGTCGAGATGGCATGTTGAGGTATCAGAAATAATGAGAAAATTTTGAAAATTTTCATTTACCTGGCTTTTGTACGGACAGAAGATTCCTACTAAATAATTAATTGATCGCTTTTCCATCATTATGTTGGAAAAGAATGTAGTCGATGTAAATGTCGATGTCGACAATTGTTGTGCGGGTTATGATGCTTATAGCAATATTTTGGTGCCATATTCGAAGAAATAACCAGCAGCTGTAGTTTGTGCTGGTGATCAGAGCTGTGGGTCCGAAACGATCCTAAAACCAAAATTGTTATTTTTTGTGATCCCAAAACCAAAAAAATCCCAGAACCGATATAATTTTAGAACCAAAAACAATCCTGGAACTGAAACAAAATTTGTTTTGATTTCAGGATTTCAATTTTTGCCTTTTTTCAGTGACATTTTTTTGATAAATTGTCAATTTATTCAGACTATACCTAATGGAAATTACAAGTACTTGGGGAATTGAGCAAAATATGCATTTAGAACGTTGAACTAATTACACCATCAGATTCTTCATGTCAAAACATCCCATTTTTTAGACCTCTTGCAGGGTTCATTGGTCAATTTGGGCTTAAAATTGGTTGAAATGAAAATCCTGAAACCAGAACTGATTCATCCCGGAACCAAAACAATTTTTTCAATCCCAGAACGAATCCCAAGACTGAAATGAAAATTCAGAAGAACAAATCCCGAAACAAGTCCGATCCCAAAATGAATAAATTTTCATACTGAAATCCAATCCAAAAATTGTTTCTGTCCTACAGCTCTGTTGGTGATGATTAGAATTTTAGCACTGTATCCATCAGAAATTTCTACGCAATTTTTAAATGGCAATAAATTTATGAATTTTCAGTTTATACGCAGCCAATCAACAAACAGTATTTCGACATAGAGGCAATCAGCAATATTACTGTTTATCAAAACCAAATTTGGGACTGATTTGGAATTAAATTTTCAATATTTTTTTATTTGTGTACAAATGATTTTATTTATTTGAATCATGAATGTTCTAATTTACAAGTTTATTTGACTTCATTTCAATAAAAGTAGTAGGTCTAGGTACATTCTACTTGATAAATTACAAAAAAAAGGTCAAGACATGAAAAATCACATTCATGCTTCAAGTTGATATGTATTTAAAAGCAAACTTAGCAACTAATGCAACCATTGATCAACCAATATGGTGAAAACAAGTGCAAAAACTATCTTGCAATCAGCGAATAGCTGATGAATTGCTTACCTATAGTGTTTACAAAAAAAAAAGAATTTTGCAATTTAGAAAAAGAACAAGTTTTTGGTAATTTTGTTTGATGAAAAACAGATTTTATTTTTGCAATTTTGACGAAAAAAAGAGAAAAATTTGTGACCAAATAGGCAATATTTTCAGAAAATTTTGACTAATAAAAAGGATTTTTTTTGGCAATTTTAACAAAAATTGTGTCTTTTTAAAAGTTTTTACAAAGAAGTGGGTTTTCAGCTTTGACCAAAAAACGTGACACTTTTTTTGACAATTTTGATGAAAAAGCTATTTTTTCTTGTACTTAATTTTCACCAACAAAACATTGTTTTGCGACAAAAAAGCAAGAATTTTTGAAAATGTTGACCCAAAATGCAGTTTTTTCTGCAATTTAGGGCAAAAAATGAGTTTTTTTTGACAATTTTGACATAATTTTGAAAGTAATTCCAAAAGCAAAATAGATCTTTCTTGACAATTTTGTTAAAGGAAAATAAACATTTTAAGATTTTGGCAAAATACAAGACTTTTTTAAAAAAGGTTGACAAAAAAACAGGTCTTTTCTTGATCGTTCGGAAAAATGGCAATTCTGGATTTTTTCGTTCAGGAAAAAATTAATTTGGAGAAATGTACGAGAACACAACATTTAAAGTTATCTCTTGCCCAAATCTCCTCATATCAAAAAAATAAGCTACTTTTTGATGCTTTCTATTTTTTTCAACATTGAAAAAAAAGATATGAAACAACCCCCTCCCCCCACCAGCCCACAGAAAAGTAAAAAGGTTCAAAAAATCCCTGAAAACAGTGGCATTTAATGATCCCAAAAATATGTGAATTATTTTCACAAGCACACAAACATTTTGAACATACAGTGTTTTTTTCAAATTAGTGCGATTTTACCCCCTCTCTCCCCTCCCCTTCATTTCCCCTCCCGCCAAAAATATTAGAAATGATCAAATTTTTAAACTTCTTTGGAGCGTATTTTTGCAATCTATTTATTCCCCCACCCCAAAAAAATTAAGATTGATTCTTTGAAAATCACTTTTGTGAAAGGGAAGAGATAACATTTTTGGAGAAATTTCAATTTAGAGCATAAAATCATAACATTGCACAATTAGCAGGACAAATTGGACATCTCAAATTTTTGCCACGTTTACTTGAACTCAATTGGGCATCTATAAGACTTACTCAAAATTTTTTTGGAAAAATCAAGTTGAAATGAAGTAAGAGCAATAGTTTTTTGAAATGAGACTTACTTACTCCAATACGAGGGCAATGAGGCCACATGTTTCATTACTCTAACGATGAAAAATTGTACTCACCTGAAACAAAAAGAAATACAATCGAACATTGAAATTATTTCAATTACTTGAGCCACAATATACACAACCAAACTACAAGTACATATCAATAAGTAAGTATCCTGAGTTGAGAAAATGTCTTATTTTCTGGCTTTGATTCAGTTCAGAGGGGGAGGATGGTAAGGGGAGAGAGAAAAACTTCATCGAGAAGGGTCAATACAAAAAATAATCACGACTTTCGAAGTTGATTGAAAATTATCATCTTGCATCATTTTGATAGATCGCATCGATGTTCTAGAATTGGATAATCAATATTGAAATGTGACGCGGAGGGTGGTTGTCAATTGTCATTCATAACTTCGAACTACGCAGGAATTTTTTTTGACCATTTCGCTTCATTTTAATATAAATCGTTTTCAATCTTTACATTAACTGACCTCATAAACTTAGAGTCAACCCGCTTGCTCCTCCTCTTCAAATCTCTGGTTACACGACGTTACAATGACATGTAAAAAATCTCTCACCACAGGTATCCGAAGCACACGCCAAATCCCACTCGAGACCAAAGAGAAGGAAGGAAGGGGTTAAAAATCACTCGTATCAAGAATCAAGATTCTAAATATCGTTTTATTATAACAATAGACCGGTTAAATACTCGGATCACGATTTCAAACCAAGTACGAGCTCGCGTATAATAAATAGTAATTATCTTCACCAGTATACGCGGTACCTCGATTCGACCAACCTATACACTACACAGTCCAGTCCAGGTAACGTAGTCTTTTCAGATATATACCCAAGTACAAGACCTCAATATACAACAGTATACAATACATTCATACATTTTATAAAGTATAAAATCACTACCGACGTACACCAAGAAACACTCGTACTTAACCATAGGCAATAAACATTGCGGCTGTGTAGTACTCGTACGAATGCATCTGTATTGTTTTGTGTGCTATCGAAAATTGCCTCGCTAAATTGCGTTCAACTCTGTTGTTACAGTAAATTAACGATCAATTTCGTTTATTCGCGTCACTACCTCTTTCTTCTGCCTCTATACTCTTTTGGCAGTTTCAAGAAACATGTCCTTGTAATAGAATTTTTTTTTCACGGTTAACCTAAGTTTGATTTTTCGGCATATAAGTACAACATGGAATCACCTCTCCTTCGTTTCTACTCTCTAGAATAGGTAAGTACACTGAGCTCCTGAAAATTCATCATACCAACGCGAATATGAAATATGTAATATGCGTACACAGTGCATACACAGTACACACTGTTCGCGAAGTCCATACACACCGGAACTAATCGTACACTATTCATAGCAATGTCATAATCGACCCCATGAGCTATTATACATACTACATTCACCTATCTACACATTATTTTAGACCAGCATAAATACCTACTCATACTTTGTAATGGTTTAATTAAATCGTCTCCCCTCTACCTACACGCCAAAAAATCTATATTGTTGTGGTAAAATTTTCGTGTATTTGTTTAAATCTCAATTTCAATATCTACTTTTACAATTGCCCTTTTGTTATTCGCGAACAGAACACAGCTCGGTAGGATGTGGAAAATTTACCTACACGAACTACAGAAGCCAATCACCTGCGGGGCTAATTGATAAAAGCGGATAAAGCTGTCGAATTTCATTTCATCTTTTGATCGATAATTTTGCAACGCGTTTGTTTCGCTGGAAGCTTTTCTTCATTAGGTAGCGAAAGGTGAAGTGAGAGGCAGGTGATTTCGCTTCGAGTAATATGTGGTAAGAGATGGAAAAAAGAGATACAATAACTACACGCAATAGTAATATTGAAAATCATCGACACTAAATGATAAAATTTCACCCTTTGTGCCGATTAAAATACAAAATTTCGCGGTATTCACCGTAATTACCGCGTATTTACCTCAAGTACAGCATATTTATCATAATTATTGTGTGTTTACCGTAATGACCACTTATTTACCGTAATTACCCAGTATTAGGAATAATTGTCCTCTATAGACCAAAATTACCCCTGTGTTTATTACACGGCAATTTCTCGGTATTTCACATAATTACCCCTATTTACCGTAATTACCCAGAATTTACCATAATTACCCTAAATTTACCGTAATTACCCTGAATTTACCGTTATTACACCGTATTTACCATATACATAAACGTATCGCCAATGGCAAAATTTACTTAGATTTTCTAGTAACACACATTTCCATCCACATGACAGAAGAAATTAACAGTCAATATTGGTAATTACGGTAAAAATGTGAAAATCGAGGAAAATGACTAGTAACTACGGTAATAATTAATTTATCAAGCCATTTGGTAATTTTTGGTGAATTATTGAAAATTGTTGGTAAATTACTGATAATTATATTATTGACGTGGATAAAATTTCTATGAATTTTTGACATTATGTCAAAGCAAAAAACAAGTCCACGATTCAACTTTTCTTGAAGAGGGACTTTATACCCATTTTTAGTAAATTACTGGTCATTTTTGGTCACTCACTGGTAATTTCTGGTAAATTACAGGTTATTATGGTAAATTACAGGTAAATTACAGGTAATTTTTGGTAAATTACAGGTAATATCTGGTAAATTACAGGTAATTTCAGGTAAATTACAGGTAATTTCAGGTAAATTACAGGTAATTTCAGGTAAATTACAGGTGATTTCTGGTAAATTACAGGTAATTTCTGGTAAATTACTGGTAATTTTTGGTAAATTATTGGTAACTATTGGTAAATTACCAGTAATTTTTGGTAAATTACAGGTAATTTCAGGTGAATTACAGGTAATTTCTGGTAAATTACAGGTAATTTCTGGTAAATTACTGGTAATTTTTGGTAAATCACCGATAATTCAATTTTAGGTATTAATTTCTAATACATTACTGGTAATTTCTGGAAAATTACTGGTATAATTTTTGGTAAATTACCAGTAATTTTTGGTAAATTACCAGTAATTTTTGGTAAATTACCAGTAATTTTTGGTAAATTACCAGTAACTTTTGGTAAATTACCAGTAATTTTTGGTAAATTACCAGTAATTTTTGGTAAATTACCAGTAATTTTTGGTGGTAATTTTTGGTAAATCACTGATGATTCTACTTCATCAATTTCTAAAACATTACTGATGATTTCTGGAAAATTACTGGTAATTTTTGGTAACTTGACTAAACTTTTCAAAATGACTTTCTGACATTTTGAAAAGCTTTCAAAAACATGAACAATACTTCCATTCATTTGTACCCTGATGTCAGTGATGTCCATTTCACGTTTTGCAACCACAATCACTCCCAAAAATTGAAAAATTTCCTATCAACTTCAAAACCATCCAATAAGTAAACATACAGAGTTGAGTCAAACCAGTCACAATATTTGAAATACCCAAATTAAACGTCTCCTTAACACCAAAAATTATATTAGGTATTCACAATTCACATCTTTCACATCTAAATCAAATAAAACTGTTTCAAATCTACCGCAGGAGCAAAAAATTTAAAATCGCCGGCAGGATAATTGACAATAACATCAGTAACTTCGCCATTCGATTTCGATCTCTTTACTTCCAATTTCCCCACCTCTTCTTGGCTAAGCTCAAAAACATATATATTACGAAGTCGTCTAGTAAAGTAACACTTCACAGATGTGGCTAGATGGAAAACTCTACCACCAGCCCAACATTGAGCAACAGGTATACCTAAACATTTGCGGAACCATCTAGTATAAAAATACGGTCTGCAATACCAATAATTTGTATAAGCACCGATTGGTGTTCTGATCAGTTATCGGAGACGTTTCGTCTTCTTCTACAGGTGCTGGTCCTTCCTCTACAGGTATAGTTTTAAAGGTCTCTGAATCTGAATTCGCTGCATTTTCTTCCGCAGGGTTTTCTTCTCCAGCTGGAGATGCGTCTTGTTTGACCGCAGCCTCAGATCCTTTCTTCTTTGAGTAGTAGACTTTGGCAAAACATCGACAAATCTGAGCGACGTTTTCATCGTCTAAGGAAGTTATTATAGCCCAGTCTAATTTCAAAAAATTCATCGCTGAAACGATAAGCTTGAAGTAAGAAACTAATTTAAGACTTTAGATACCACGATTTCCCGTACGTACCACCGATTCCATGTTCACTCAAATACTGATTTTTCAGTTTATCAGGCGCTTCTGGCACTGAACGTTCGAAATCATCTAATTGGCATTGATGAGGGCCTATAACGTTCAAGCCATTTGTACCATAAATGTTCAATAATGGTACCAGAACAAAAATTATGACCAATTTTTTCACATCCGTGATCACCATCGCGATAAGAATAATATTTGACAAACTCTCCAGTGAACAATTTGGGAAAATGTCATAAAATTCTCGAGTGCAAACTACGAAGAGACGAGAGTTGACTTCAAACTTGAACTTGGTTTCACTACCACATCGCAAATTTTAACAAAATCCTCAAAATTTAGCAAATTTCTAAGAAACAACCCATAAAAAAAGTCAGGTATAGCTTAATGACTTCACATCTTGCAGAGAAAAAGATCTTTTTGTTCGCGATGCTCTTCTGCAACATGAATAATGATCTTGAAACAATAACTACAAGATAAATGTGTGTCAAATTGACGAAGATGTACGTGCCTGTTTCAAGTCTTTAGAAAATTTAAAGCACGAAGCTTCGCAGAATTAAGGATTTTACAAATGCTGGGAGTGGTAAAAAAAAATCATTCTTGAGGTAAAACAATGGTGTTAAAACATCCTGAGACCTGACGTAATGGTTGAAATGAAAGATTAAGTATCAACTTAATTACATATAGGTATGTACTTTATCTTGATGAGTTGGGCCTGGAAATTGAGAGAAAATTCAGTGTAACCAGTAACACCCATGTTGAGATCCCTTGAGCCACAACAAGGTCCCTACTTACCTTGAGAGTCACATTTTACTTCTGAAAATCAAAATTCAGATTTTCAAACTTCTAACAAAGGAACCTTCATAAGCCGTCAACTTCAACTGAACTAAATTTCTCGCTATTAAAAGAGCACGTTACTAAAACATCAAGACCAAATTTTGAGCTGCCAAAGTTGTTACATTGATTTTTAGCAGGTTTTTGATAACGGTAGATAGTTGGAAATGACCCAAAAAAAAGTTGAAAAATATGAAAATCTGTTTAAAACATCTCAAAAACCCTCCTTCCCATGACCGATTATACGGGATTGAAAATCGCAAATAGATAAATCGATTTCGGAGACCGATTAATCAATTTTTGATCAAAATCGATTTTTGGTCGGGATCTACATTTTGAGGCCAAGACTGATTTTTCATTTTGAACATGACCGATCATTTGGAATTGAAAATCGCAAAAAAATAAATTGATTTTGAAGACCGATTAATCGATTTTCGGTCGAGATCGATTTTGGAGACCGATTGATCGATTTTTGACCAGAACCCACATAATGTGACCAAGATTGATTTTTTCATTTTGAGCATAACCAATCATTATGGAATTGAAAATCGTGAATAAATAAATCGATTTTGAAGATCGATCAATCGATTTTCGGTCATAGATCGATTTTTGATCGAGACCCATAATTTTGAGGCAGTAATTGATTTTTTTCAACTCGAACATAATTATTTATACTTGAATCGAAAATCGCAAATGAATCGATTTTGAAGATCGATTGATCGATTTTCGGTCATAGATCGATTTTTGATCGAGACCCATAATTTTGAGGCGATGATTGATTTCTTTCATCTCAAACTAATTATTTATACTTGAATCGAAAATCGCAAATAAATCGATTTTGAAGCTCGATTGATCGATTATCGATCAGGAGTTTTATTTTTGAGGCTAAAATTGATTTTTCAATTTCAAACTTAATCGATCATACGGAATCGAAAATCACAAATGAATCGACTCAATGGTTCGATTAATAGATTTTTAGGTTCAATTAGTCAAATTTCGATCACGATCGATTTCTGATTGGTATGTAATTTGCGCGCTGATCCCCTAAAAAATAAACACATTCGTCTTCTCACTCTAGCACCATTTTATAAATTAATTACAGAATCAATACCACCATAACATTGTTTCAAATTAACCGCAGGAGCGAACAATTTAAAATCACCGGCTGGAAAATTGATCACGAAATCGTCGTATTCTGGTTTCTTCAGCTTAGTCCAATCCTCCAAATGAAGTTCGAACAGAAAAATATTGCGAACCCTTCTACTAAAATAAAACGCCACCGATTCCGCCAAATAGAAAACCCGATTTTTCACCAGACATTTCACCACAGGTGATCGTAAGCATTTATTGAGTAACGTCGAATAAAACACGTATTCTTTGCAGTAATGAAAATTCGTTCCTGCGTGAACTGAAGATTTTTCTTTGCCTTCGTCAGTTCCAGGTGGTTTTTTAGCATAATAAGTGTTGAAAAAACATTCGCAGATTTCTTTAACATTTTCTTCATTCACAGATCCAATCGAAGCCCAGTCAAGTTTCATATAATTCAGCACTGAAATGAGACCATTTTGTAGAATTGAGACTATTCAATTTCGATCAACATTTCACAAATAATTAAGAATTTGTAGACCACATACCACCGAATCCGTACTCGCTGAAATATTGTTCTTTTAATTTATCCGGAGTATTCTGGTCAGATCGCACGATTTCGTTCAAATTACATTTTCCGGGGCATATTTGATTGGGATATTCATCGGAACCCGAACAATATGCGCATATTTTCAAAAACGCGACAACAAATGAAACGTTGAAGATGATTTTTTTCACAAACATGACTGCGACGATGAAAAGTACCAAAATTTGATGACTTCCAAGTTACCATAAATCATCAAATCGTCATCGTTCTCTGCACAGGTGCAATAGTACACAAGCAACAGCAAAACGCCTTAAACTCTATCTCACTGTTTTTTATGTTTCAATCCATACGTTTTAGAAAAACAAATGGTTCGTAGCATTCTAATGAACTTGATAATTATCAAAATAAATGAGGTAGGCATAGGTATAAATAATTTCAAGTTGACAAGTGAAAGCTGTACGACTAGGTACTCAAAAACTTTAGACAAATCGAAATTTAGGGATCTGCTGGCTCGTGAAATGGTGTGTTCATCAAAAAACTTTAATCTCTTGTGCTTCGAATCCCGAAAGTGAATTAAAAGGGACGAAAACATCACAAATTTTTCGAACAGGCAAATAAAAAATTCAAAGCGAAGAAGAATTACCGAAAAAAAAAATTGTGTAAAGTTTTGGAAATACTGTTCAAAATACCCATCATGATTTGATGAGCTGGCTTAAAAATTGATGAAAATGAAAAATAAATATAATTGAGAAAATTAAAAATTGTAAGTAAGTAATAAACGAATAAAATTCAAAACAAATTCTCAATATTTATAATACATGAACATAAATACTTCTATGGATAATACAAAAGGGGGCGAGGGTACTCCAATAATCACTAGACCTAATAACATTTTTTCAAATCCACCGCTGGAGCTACGAGTTTAAAGTCTCCAGCTGGATAGTTAATTAGAAATTCTTTTTTTCTTTCAGTGCATGTTACTTTTGACCATTCGTATTGAGGCACCTCAAACAAAAATACATTACGAACCCTTCTAGTGAGATAAAATTTCACAGATTCGCCCAAAAAGAATACCTGATCTGCAACTGAGCATTTCACAACAGGCGAACGTAAACATTTTTGGTACCATCTCGTATACGGATGTTCTCTACAATAAGAATAATTCGTTTCCACCTCAGCTGGGAGTTGGTTTGGGGCCGAAAATCCTTTCGCAACGTAATACGAAGCCAAAAAACATTCGCAGATTTTCTTGACGTAATCTTTGTTCACAGATCCGATGGGAGCCCAGTCTAATTTCAAATAGTTCAGCACTGAAAAATTAGATGATAATGATTCAAATTTCGATGATTCAGAAACATCTCAAATTTACAGTTGTACATACCGCCCAATCCATATTCGTCGAAATATTGACCTTTTACTTTGTACTCGTACGGATTTTTAGGGTCTGGATATTCAAGTTCTTCCAGATGACAGTCATTGGGGCTTATTCGATTTTTAAATTCACCATCGTCTGAACGATATGCTTCAAATAATGCAGTCAAAAAAACACCAAAAATTACTGTTTTCGTAAGCATGATTGCAATGAGAAGGATCAGAAAAAACTGCAGATAACTCTCAAGTCACTCAAAACTTACAAAACTGCCACACTACTTGTAAATTAGTGGAAAATACAATATTGAAGATACATCTCGAACCCATGATCTCGAAGTTTTCATTTTTTCTTACTCGCATACTTCTTTCGAAAAACAAATCAATCAACTTGGTAATTACGAAAAAGAGGCAGGTACGATACATGACTTCAAATTAGTGAAGCTTCGTATTCATTCAGTTCTCATTTTTGAAAATTTGAGAGTTGAAACGAAGATGTCAAGAAGTAAGTGATATATTAGTGTTACAAACGTCAAGAAAACTGCGAACTAATCCGCATATTCTGCATCATGGCACGAAAAGAAGACATGCAATAGCAAACCATTCCCCTCCCCTTTTTTAAAGAACATTTTGTCTACCAATGAAAAATTATCGAAATCAATTTCGAGATTTCACATTTCACTTTTTTTCACTACATTTAAAAAATTACAACAAAAAGATGAAGTCTGATTAGGGACAAATTTTGCAGGGTTTAGAGAAAAGGGGAGACTCGATTGCAAATCACCGAAAAATGAGCTTAATCCCCCCCTTCCTGTCAAACCATTCCCACGAATATCATATTCATTCTTGAAAAATTTCGGGCTAATTTGCAACTTTCCAAACTTAGGATTCTGATTTCGATTTCAGGGGAAAAAATTGTGACGAGGAAGATCAATTTTTTATGTCTAAGCTTTTTATTATGCAGACGCATTTTTTCAGTATTTTCAACATCTTCAAAAAATAGACATCTTAAAAAGTTCCAGCAGCTCAATCGAATTCTTTCTTTTGTACAAAAAAAGTAGTGGAAATTCTCATTCGAAGAAATTCAGTAATTTCAAGGATCTAAAATTCTTAGATTGAAAAGTTGAAGAGTGAAGAGGTGCGAATAAACCGACAACGACATTCTTTTCAAACAATCACAGTTCTCTGTGATGAAAAAATAGGTCTTTCTTCAATCTTCAATATTGCAATGAACTTTTCTTATCTTGTGCAAAGCCGATTCCACTTATTAAAATTCAACATTACAATTTTTATCACACAGCAGCTTTCAGAAATTTTTCAATGTACATTTTTTCGTTTCTTCAAAACGATTTCTCTGATTTTTAACGATAACATTTTTTTTACCTATTCTCGCAGGAAGAGGAAAAATTTACGATTTCATTCAACCCAAAGTGGAAACCTTTCGCCAGACCAATCTCCCTCTCCACACCTCCATTTCCATGAGCAAACATACGAAGTAAAAAAAAATGGTAGGCTTAGATATTTTTATGAAATCTATCTCACAGAATAAATTCGCCAGAAAATCAGCTTATTTTCACCATATAACCACATTAAACGTTTTTTCATCGTTTTTAGAAAAAAACATCCCGATAATGACATTTGATGCACCCCCTCTCCCTTTCTCAAAACTCTTTCCATAAAAAGCAAACGCAAAAATTAGATTTGAAAATTTTTTAAAACAAAATTCATGGGAAATGTACTTTTATGAAAAAATATCAACTTTTTCTCCAATTTTCCTAATATCTGAGTTTATGTAGGCAGGAGGAGAGGGGGGTTATTGCATTTTTTCCAAATTTTAAAAAACGAGGGCAAAATGAGCTCAAGTCAGGAAGTCTAAAAAACTTTAAAAATGAAAAAGTACATAGAACTTTAGTAGGACGTTAGTCAGGACTCTCATGCAGCAAGTCATTTTTCGAGCACTTATGGAATTTTTCAAGGGTTGGGGGAGTCAACATTTACATTTAAGTTTTCAGCCAAATTTTTGTAAGAAATGTTTGCTTTCCTGATGCCTTCAAACTCCAAATTGATGAATAGCACATCATGTTTACTTGTCTTAAAAAGAAATTATAATCGAACTTTTCAAATTTCAACAAGGAACTAAACTCGAACTTACAATTTGAATTTTAATACTGGGTTAATTTCACGCAGCCTTCTGATTAAATTTTAAAAGAAAAAAAAACTTGAACTCAAGTATTAGCAATGAATTCTAGAACATAAAATTTTAATCGAATTTTTCAAATTTTTTAATTTCAACAAGGAAAAAAACAAAATTTGAAGTTATTGGCGATGCATTCTTAAAAATAAATGATCAACCCCCCCCCCTTCACCACCCAAAAATATCACGGAGTGTGACATAGTAATTCTCAAAATGCTAATTTTTTTCAGTTTTCAAAAGTCCAACATAATGTCAGGATATTTTATCGAAATTTTTTCCAAGTTCTCAAAGGTCAGAATCAAATGTAAACTTAGAAAATTAAATTCTCTTAAACATTGTAAATTGATCAATTTTTTTCAAGTTAAAAAAAAGTCTGATATAATATCACAAAATGAAACATAATATCATCAAAATGCCAAAAATTGGTCATTTTTGCAATTAAAAGTCCAACATAACGACGAAAATTATTCGCATATTTTTTCCAAGTTTTCAATAGTCAGACATGATTATAAAGAATAAAAATTAATTTACAAGCTTTCAATTTTTTTTCTGGAAATTATACCTTTAGCTTTTGAAGGGAAGGGGGTGAAGAAAGGAACAGAGAGAAATGAGAAAGGGAGAGAAAGGGGGACTGAATACTGAATTGAAAAATTCAAATTTTCATAACGTAGAAATTTGTTTGAAGTCCAATTTTTAGTACTTATCACTCCCTCTTTCTGAATAAAATGTTTTGAAATTATAGTTTTCAGCCTTTGTAGGGGAGGGAGGAGAACGAAGAGAAAAGGAGGGCAAATATTGAATTAAAAAGTTGAGATTTTAAAAACGTAGGTAGATATTTTTTTGAAGGCCAATTTTTCGTACAATTCCCTTTTTCTAAAAAAAAATTGATTCATGCCTCGTAACTTTTCTATTTTTAATCATCATAGGCAATCCTCTCAAATTTTCATTTCCACTCATCAATCAACCAAATCAAAATGAAAAAAATCACGCAGCATAAAACATCTCCCCTCTATCCCTCTTCCATCCCCTAAATTATCTATCGTTCGACTATCATCCACAAAAAAAAAATCACACTCGACTTGCCCCATCAAAGCACAGGATATACCACCCGTCTCCTCTCATCCTTTACATATTCATCACATCGCCTTATACTCGTACTATAAAGATCATTCATTTCTGTAGTACGTACTTCACACCATCTCTACCACCCCATTTGATTCCAATACACCTAAATACCGCAAATATAACGACCTACAGGCTACATTGAGAATGTCTTTCAAGTACCAGCGCAGAATACGTAGACCAAAGCGAATACGCATTCAGGTATCACCTGCGAGCACAAAAATCCGAATCCAAATCCACCAGCAACGTTGCTCATTCCAATTCACTTGGCAAACACAAAATCTCGGCCAAAGAACTTTTTTCTTCTAAAGGTGTCGAATCAGGTGTCAGATTCGCAGCTGTGCCTTTAGTGTTCGGATTCTCGAACAAGGGTGTGCGTAATACAGGACTGTTCAAAAGAAAGATAACCTGCAAAAGGAACTAGTAGGAGGGTGTGGGAGGCACAAAAAAAAAAGAAAAAATCTGTTCTTTTTCTGTACAATACGTGCGCATCGTTTTGGTCATGCATAACACACACACACACACTAACACACAGTATTACTACCACTACCATATACAACAGTATAATATTCTAACAGTTGGAATGTCTTTTGTATAAAATAGCATCGGGAAAAGAAACCTCGCTGAGATATAACCGTTTTTGTACGTATACTACACGTACATATATCTATGGAACCCGGGACCGTATACCGTGAACTATCTCTAATACAGTGACAGCCTCATAACAACAAATTATTCTCTACATCCACCACTATCCACCAGCTACACACAAATATACCCAAACACACCACTACACACATTGAGAAAAACGTCAAGAGAACGCCGAACTGAAAAAACGTGAACTCGCATATGGACAATTCATTATTATAAATGTTCCTAAACACCCATTGTGAAAAGTTTTAAAAATATCACGTGAATTAATGGTCATTCTTATTTTATAGCGTACGACTCGCTGTAAGTATCTGTATCTCTGTAGTATATTCACCTATGTTGGGGGCGATAGCGATGGTGATGGTACATTTATCCATAAGATGCTTATGGACCAAGAGACCTAGGTGAGAGAGCACCACCACCGTGGCCGTTATTGTATTTCCAATACATATTTTTACACGCTCGTTTATTCCAGTATACACCGCCCAAGCAACATAATGCAGTATTTTATTACTAAATCTATATATTCTTCAAATACATAGGCCATAAATGTTTATTGTAATGCACCCAAAGTCTCCAATACAGGTATAAATATAGGTAAGCTTCTTCTCAGAAATATTAGCTCTTCATTCCCCTTCTCCTCTTCTCCCTTCAAAATGGAAATCATTTTGCATTTTGCAGCATTGCCTCATCCTCTCGTCAAAAATCACTGCCATAATCGTTCACACTTCGAAACAATATCAGCTTCAGAACACATGCTAAGTCAGATCCAACTCCCTGTCCCCTCCCTTCACACCCCATCACCTCTTCACAACGTGTATTTCTCTCTCTCGCTACGTGTAATCGAGTTTACGTGTTAATTTATCGAATAAATATAATTTTGACAAGAGGAAAAAAAACATTCGTTCGGTCGTTATCAATTTTTAAGCGAGGTATTTCCACTCGAATTCGGAATTTTGAGTTCGATATTTACCATCGCGATCGATTACTGCGGCTTTAGAAACCCACTTGAAGTTGTTTATGTTTATACTGATGGGTTGGTTTACGATCTCGTTTAAACTGTCGTTGTGAATTACCCAGACTATATAGTACTTAATTTAAAAGTTGACGTTGGTTTTTCAATAATAACTATCGATTTTGAACGAGGTTTCCTCAATTGATTCACGCAGAAATAGTTTGTAACTTTAACCAGATTTTGTCTCAGTTTTCCACACCAATTTTTTCGAATGCATTTTTTCCTAAAGATTTATGACAAGGTGTCTACCAAAATTTCAAAATAAAACAACAGGACTTTAGAAGTACATTTTTCAAAGACTTGGAATTTTTTAAGAGAGGGGGATGAATGAGGCAAAATTTTACATTCAAATTTTTCAGTTTTCACTCGCTTCTAATGTCTTCAAACTTTTCAAGATTTTTTTTCAAGCAAGCGGATGTTGAAAAAATAATTTTATCAATTCAATTTTTGATATTATATTTTTCACCTTCAAGGTTCTTATTGCTAATGGAATGGAAATTAGGCGAATAAATTTTTTTTTCAACATAAAAAACTTTTTAAAAATGTAAAAAAAAATTGATGGAAAATTTGAATGACATTTTGGAAAAAAGATACGTACCAATTTCTCGAAATAGAACGGCGAATTTTAAAGTAAAATAAGTAAGAGATAAAATAACAATTTTGTCATAATGATAGATATACTTTTGCTTAAAAAACCTTTTTCAACAAAACTTATTCAAAATTCCCAAAAAAGAGGAAACTAATTGAAAATTTGTGAGTCTGATTGAAAAAAAAAACGTGACTTTTTCATGGTACCCAACGGATTTTTTTTGTTGAAAAAAATCACTAAATTTTCAGAAAGCTCTTCATTCCCCTCCCCTCGCCCCCATCCAGCACACACACATACACAAATTAACAAAGTCCAAAATATTTCACTGGAAATTTTTCAAAAATATTGAAATTGAAAGAAAATTTGTAGGTATTACACTGTTGCCAATTATATCAATAATTGACTTTTTTTTCAATTATTTGAAGACTGGTTTTTGTTGCGCGTTTGAATTTTCTCATTTTTTCACTACCTACCTTTTTGACTAAATTCACTACCTTTTTCATGCCCCAAATCGGAGCAGTATTTATTATAAGTATAGGTATTTCAATCCGTAAATGAAAATTCTAGAAATGAGCTAATTTTTGTAATATTAGGCATTATTAAATAGTTTAGAGCAATGCAGCAAGGATGTCCACTCATTTCTGGAAATGAAAAATGAATTACACATGCGAACAGGTGGGGAGGGGGGGGAGAGGGTGTCAAATTTTTTCGAACATTATGAGCTTCAAATATCGTTAATAGATCTACAGTTGTGCCCTTTTTTCCAAGCATTACTGTGTTCTCAATAGGGTGGCCCTTATTTAAACTTTGCTGGAAATTTTTTTTTTTGGTTTTTTAGTGGGAAAAATCAAGATTTTAATCTGCTGAGCTCAATCGATGGTATTATCAAAATTTTTGAAAAGAGGGGCATTCTGTTAGAAGAACAAAAATTATATTAATAATTCCCATTCAACCATAGACACAAGCAATGGAAGAACATCATTTTTCAAAAACTTTTCAAAATTTTTATTTGAACCCTCAAACATTTTTTATTGGAACTTGAAATGAATGATGAACTGGACAGAATACTGAAATTTTATTTTATTTCATGTTTTTATCAATTCATTCTTTCATGCAGTCTTTCTGTCTTTCCATCTGTTCATCTGTTTTTATGTCTTTACTGGTGATGGGATATTATCAATATTTTGGGATCAAAATATTGAAGGTCTCATATCAATATATATCGGAAGATTTTGACATTCATAAGAAGACCATAAAACAGCTGATTTTTCATGAAAAGAGAAACTAAATCAACTCTAAGCTGTTTCTATTCCTTATTCTTTGCTTTTTCAGTATCTAGCTACCTATTTGGTGTTTTTAAGTAATGATGATGCAATGTCAACATTTCACTATCCAACAGATATGACCCAAGGCTACCATTAATAGCTGTAATAATCAACATTTTACCCTAAAAGAGTCTGGAAATGCTCAAAAAAACAAAAAGAGCAAAAAAAACCTCTCACAATTCATTTACAGAATTTTTGCATAAGTTTCAAAAATTTTCCAATATATCAGATATCGGGTTTTTCATATCGATAAATATCAGTACACTCGCATATCGATATATATATCGATAATATCCCACTACTAGTCTTTACATCTTTTCGCCTTTTTGCCTTTTCATCCTTCCGTCTCTTTGTCTTTTTGTCTATTCACCTTTTCGATGTTGAATGGTCCCAGCAAAGCAAGGGCAAAACTTCTGGAAAATTTACAATTCCAAAAAAAGGATGACTTATAAAGAAATACGCTGGGTGGCGATGGCGCAGTGGGTTGAGCTACGGCTTTCTGAACAAGAGGTCGTGGGTTCAAATCCCGCTAGAGACGCAGGCGTTAACATGTAATGTATAGGTACATTGTAGTGCATTTAACATCTATTACATGTTAAGCTCCGAGTACCAGAACAGCAGAGGCAACAGAAATGCACGCAATCTGTTGCCAGTATCAAAAAGCTGTAACTGGTTGAGCACCTATAGGTAGCAGTGATTACTGAACTCAGGGTTGTAAAAACCCGACTAGCAATGTATGAGCTACTTTGTAGATAGCGTAGAAAGGAATGGGAAACTACTACATGAAAGCTCAAAACAACGTCAATTCCCCAGAATAATCGCAGTGGCATATAGGCATTTGCCTCACCCTGTTAGGGTACCACAAAAATGCGATTTCCAATGTCCTGTAAAGGGCATGGAACCGTGACGACGATAAAGAAATATATTTTTTTAATACACTCTCAAAAAAGTAACCAAAAAAGTGACAAAACATAGGCAATACATTTTTAATGCAAAAAAAATTATTAAAAAAAAACAAAACTTTTCATTTTTAATTAAAATCTAAAAATGAAACTCGATAGAAACTCGTTTAATTTCAGTAATAGGCAGGACATTTTTGCAACTCTTTTTTATGCAATTTTTGCTGAAAAAGTTGAACTACAAAATATTTGGCAACTTTTTGATTGAAAAAAAAATAGATCTGGCAAAAAACGACACTTTAGAACTATTATTGGAAAAGAGTGGAAGTTTATACGGATGCAAAAAATAACACAATCTCAGCATCTTTTTCGCAAAAAAAAATCTTGACAATTTAGGCTAAAAATGAGACTTTTTGCTATTTTTGACAGAAAACGAGACTTCCACAATAATTTCAGTAAAAGGCAGTTCTTCTTAACCATTTTTATCAAAAAAGTGAAACGTTTTAACGCTAAAGAGCGAGATTTATTAATGATACTCATAACTCATAAGTTGATAAAATGCAAGACTTCACTTTATCGGAATTTGGCAATTTATGACAAGACCAACCAGCGAAAAAATTGCCTGCTGAGCAAAGCGAAGGTGAATTTTTTCATTACGAGAAATAGAAAAATCTGTTTGAAGCAACCTTTCACAAAATTCCCTGATTTTTGAGCAAAAAACGCTGTAAATTTCCAAAATTCCCTGACTTTTCCAGACCGACCAAATTCTCTGACTTTTCCAGATTCTCCAGGTGTTCCAGGCTTGTGGGCACCCTGTAAAACAAAAAGAATTCGCAGAAGAACTTCTTTTTTTGAACTTTTCATGTACCTACTCTACTCCTTACCGAAATCCACGTGTTCTTCAGGGCCCCAGGGGTTCAAATTAAAATGCTCTCTGATAAAAAAGCTATTTCGAGTTCACAGGCAAAAAAAGCATAAAAGGATAATCGAATCACGTTGGTCGAATATACATCATCGACTATCGCGGTAACGCTCTGGCAATACCATAATTTATGGAGGGCATAGGTGGTAAGAAATTCACCTCGGTTGAGATTGAAAATTCGCCATACACCATAAGGAATCAGGCATGGCATAAGGTAATCCATGGTTCATAATATACGACTCCTCTTCGTGATATATTCCAGTTAGCGGTAATAATCATTAAACAAGTCTCAAGTCGCCCAAGTTCACCGCAACACCATAAGGTGCGGGCGACATGCACAACGCGACGACGACGTTTCGCAGCTAAAAAGCTTGAGCTCGATATGAGCACGAGTACGCATCTCTTATGGTCTAACACGTCGATGTGGTTGTCAATAACCTACGACTATTATACGCCTAGGTACTAGAAGTAGAGGTAGAGGTACCCGAGTATACAAATGAGAAATGGAAAACTTGATCGCTGCTGCGGATATTACGAGAATAGGTAAGGCTCATTTGAATAAAACGATTGGCTCATTTTTATGACGGCTAAAGGTGAAAAAGTTATTAGTCCGAGGGTTGTCCTGGGACTATGAATGCAGCGCGACTAGACATCTCATAAATAATAAATACCGCGCTCGTACTCGTATAACCGATGTGTAATAATGACTCGTTCTTTAGTCGTTACTCGTTACCTACCATCATGAGTTGGAGGAGAAAAAAAAGAATAAAAAATATCCATTTTTCTTCTCTTAGACGCGAGCTGCGTGTAGTCGTACTCGTATTTGCGAGCCGAAAGAACCATATGCTACGTTACCGGAGCAAATCTGCACTTCGGTGAGTTGGTTTGGTTCGTGTGAACTTTACCTAACTCGATCTGAGAGACTGCGAGAATGTACATACTTATTCGTGTATTACGCTGTTCGCGTCCATTATTTGAATGTGTATTCGTGCCAGAGCGTCGAATATATCGATGGGACGGAGAGCTCTGGATTTTGTACTTAAGGTTGGGTTCAAGGTGTTTCGTGAGAATTTAATACTCGTGACTCTTTTGGTTATCACTTATCACCTGCGAGTATAATATAAGGAACTACTGTTGATGTCGATGTATTTAAATTTGTTTCCGTGTTTCGTGAAAAATGAGCAGGTTTTCGGAAAATGATCCAAATTTGAATCAGGTTCACCCTCCCCCCTCCGATTTGAAAATTTATCGTTCCGGTCCTTCCAAAATCGATGGGATTACCTTGAATGATTCAAATGGGGAAAGTTTCCCAACCAGTGGAAAATTTTTTCACTCGACGAGTTTTTTGGTTTTTCGACGAATTTTTGAACCGCTCCAGAACCTGCAATGAATTTTTGGATTTTTCAGTTTTGAAAAAATCGACATAAAAGATTTATTGACAAGGAAAATAAAAATTTGGGGAGATTTTCTGAAAACCCAGCAATACTCAAAATTTTGCGATCATTTTCAAAATTAAAAAAAAGGAAATTCCAAAAAAAGGGAAAAATATTTTAAAAATTTTTTACACTGAATTTCCATAGGAGCCCAAATTTTTGAAAATCAAAATTCTTACACATATTGAATACCCCAAAAATTCCCAAAATTTCCCATAATCTTCGGTAAATATTTTCAAGCTATAAGTATCTGTATCATTATCATACCACATTACGTAATTATTTCAAGCTTGAAAAAATTGAACCAATCAGGAAACTTACCTGAAATCAAAAAAAGAAAAACACGATTTGGTAAATAAAACTAATTTACGTTTTGGAATCACTGAGATTGGCAAAAGATATTTTATAATATAAAAATTTTATTATAATCATATTTTATTATCAGAATAGAATGAGGCTGAGGTTGAACCACGGTATCCACAACACCTACCTGCTGCAGTGCAGGTCGAATTTATGCATTATAATAAAGAAATATACAACTCGTTGTTTGACGTTCAGGCAACCAGCTCGGATGAGAGGGTGTACGAGGGAGCAGGATTATAAAGAACCGTTGTAGAATATAGTAACATATTCGGCACAGAAGAAGAAAAATATAAAACCCGAGAAAAAAAATAACCTATAACAATAGAAAGCGTAGGTAGCATTGTCAGTTTGGCTTCGGATGCACATAAGGTGGTGTTAGAGGATATCTACGAGTAGGTTCTCAGGTACACTACATATACAGAACAGATACGATATCGTACCCGATCGTACCTAGGTACCTATATAAGACGATGTGAGGAGGACATTTTGTGAGCACATTGCACTATTGCAGTAGTGTACCTAACTACCTATACATTTGTCAGAAAGATCGTGACTGTGAATATACAGATGAGCATTTACTTTACCTAGAAGGAATTATTCTTTTACATATCTCACACCTGAATCTATGGCCAAACGACGATTTATCACCATGTGTTTGTTGGCTTAACGCGAAAGAAGAAAAATACATACTTCGTGTACCTACCTATATACGAAGACGATGGCCGGACCGCGAACGGGACCGTCGTCCCGAGTATAATATTTATTCAATAAAAATACACTACGGTGCTCGAACAGCCAGAGTTCAAGTGTTATTAACCGTATTGATATAGATGATTTGACGAATACCTTTACTTATATAGCCAGGTATCGAAAGTTCGAGTATATAGGTACAGGTGTGGTTTTTTGTTGTCATTTGTGTTGTTGATTGTGGATGTGTTGGTTGGTGTTGGTGGAATATTCATCGATGATGATGGTACGAGGCGAACCTTTGAAAAATATGTACTTATTTGTGGGGAGCAATCGATCAAATAATTTATTTTGTCGTTTCCTTATTAAATATAAATTTGTAATTGAATTGAACGTAATGTGAATGTCCCAATTACCGTTATAGATCATCATACCGACTGACATACTCATAAATGAACCCATCAAAGGTGGAAATTGAAAGTAATATTTTTTTAGGTTAATGGTGGATCGCAGCTATTAATTTATTTAACTGGCTTACAAATCGAAATTCCAGGTAGGTAGGTGGTTTCTGGGAGTACTACGGTCACACAAAAAAAATTTTCTTGCTTCGAAATTCCTTCATTTATGAAGAAAGTAAACCGTATCATTCACAAATGGTTCATTGGCGAACGATTCATCGACTCAATGAATATTTCAAAAGCTACAATGAAAAATTAATTTAGAAACGAATATTCTCCCCAAGTTAAGATTTCCTCAAAGCACAACAATTCAGACTATTGGGTGTATCGTTCGCGAACGATTCTTCAATAAATTACTCATGATTATTCGAGGAAGATTCGCTTGTAAACGTTAATTTATTGAATCTTCCAAGTCGTTCGCGAACGACTCTCTTGTAGGAACGAATTTTTCCATCATTTGTCAAGTTTTATTTACGTTATTTCCTTAAAAAAAGGGAAAATTTTCTACTTCGCTCACGAACAATTTTCTAATGAATGAATCTAAAATAATAAAATTATCATTAACGAACGAATCATCCATATGTGAAAATTTTTGGGTCGTTCGCGAACGATTCTTTGACGAGTGAATCTAAATTATCATCGGTATAACAAATTATCCACACGTCTTAGTATGAAAGATTCGTTCACGAACGAATAGTTTGTTCAAGATCATTCGTTACGAACAATTCAATAAAATCATTCGCGAACGATTCTCAATAGAACGAATCTTCACACCATTCGAGAAAAGATTTGCTCGTAAACGTAGGGATATATCTCGTAGGTATTTACCATCAAATGAAAACGATTCCGAAGTGAATCAATCTTCCGAGTCGTTCGTGAACGACTCATTCATAAAAACGATTTTTGAAATTATTCACCGAGATCTCTGTACGTCTGCTCAAAAAAAAGAAAGATTTTACTTCGTTGAAAGATTCATTCACGAACGAATAGTTCGAAACTCTTCATAGTAAACAATATATGTGATTAAATTTTTCGCGAACGATTCGCAAATGAACGAATCTTCACTATTCAAAAAAAGATTTACTTGTGAATGCATATTTTTTTCCATCGAACAAAAACGATTCATAAGAGAACGAATCTTTCAAGTCGTTCGCGAACGATTCATTCGTAAAAACGATTTCTATAAATCATTCGACGAGATCTCTGTACGTCTGCTCGAAACCAAAAAAAAAAAGATTATATGTATTTCATTCGCGAACGATTCTCTAATTAATGAATTAAAATTATTATTTGCGAACAAATCATCAATATGTTTCATGAACGAATGAATAGTTCGAGATTTTTTCTTGGTATGCAATATGATCAAATCGTTTGCAAACGATTCTAAAACAAACGAATCATTCGAGTCGTTCGCGAACGATTCAACGATTTTTTTCTAATCGTTTCTAGATATTTATTCTTTTTTCACGAACATTTCAAAAGAAGTGAGCTAAGATTTTATATCGTTCGCGAACGATTCTCTAATGAACGCATCTTTCAAGTCGTTCGCGAACGATTCAATGAATTTTATTTTACTCGTCGTTTCTTGATATTTATGCTTTTTTTACAAACATTTTGAAAGAGGCGAGGTAAAATTTCATATTGTTCGCGAACCATTCTTTAAATGAACGAATCTTTCAAGTCGTTCGCGAACGATTCAACGAATTTTACTCATCGTTTCTTGATATTTATCCTTTTCTCATGAACATTTCGAAAAAGGTGAAGTAAGATTTTATATTGTTCACGAACGATTCTCTAATGAACGAACCCTTCAAGTCGTTCGCGAACGATTCAATGATTTTTACAAATCGTTTCTTGATATTTATGCTTTTGTCACGAATATTTTGAAAGGAGCGAGGAAAAATATCATATCGTTCGCGAACGATTCTCTAATGAATGAACGAATCTTTCAAGTCGTTCGCGAACGATTCAACATATTATTTTATCCATTGTTCATCAATTCCTTGATATTTCTGCACTTTTTAGATTTTATCACGAATACAGTCGGCCCCGCTTATTGTGGATCCGCTTAATAGAATCACCCGTTTAATATGTTCAAAATGATCGGTCCCGATTTTTTGTACCTAATTACACAGAAAATTACTCGTTTAATGTAATCAAGCTCCCTGCTTTGTAGAATCATTTTGTGAGACATTTTGCTGTATTTTTGGGAAAATGACTTGTTTTTTCAAATTTTAATTCAAAAATTTTTGAGTTTCTTACTTACATTATTTATTTCCTTATTTTTTTGGAAATCTGGATTTCTAAAAATGTTCTCTCAAATGATGATAAAAAAAAAAAAATCAAAATGCTTTCCAAAGTAGTGAAAAAATGACATTGAAGTTGAACCCCTCCTCCTTCCATTCTAATAAAACTTGAGAAATTGTCCTACTTTTGTCCTTTTTTTCTATTTTTTTATCATGAAACGAAAACTTTGTGACTCCCCTTTCTAAAAAATATTGTGGTTTTTTTGGGGTAATGGCTTGTTTTTTCATACTTACTTTAAATCAAATTTCTTGAATTTTTAACTTATTATTCTCTTATATGTATTTAAATTTTAATTTCTAAAAACTTTCTCTCAAGTAATGATAAATTTGGGGGGGGGATCTAAACATTTGAAAATTGGAAAAATAGATTATGTTATGTGCCTAAATCGTGAATTCGCAAATATTGTAATTTTAATCCATCTTTTTTGTATGCATGTACAATTGTAGTAAATTTTGTATTTGAAAATTGTGTTTTTTCAAAAGTTCCTTTTATAGAATAACCCGCTTAATAGAATCATTTGACCTCGGACAAATGCGACCACAATAAGCGGGGCCGACTATTTTAAAAAAGATGAGAGGTAAGATTTCATATCGTTCGCGAACGATTCTCTAATGAACGAATCCTTTATGTCGTTGGGGCGAACGATTCAACGAATTTTATCCATTATTTCTCGATATTCTGCATTTTTTACAAAGATTTATAAAGAGGCGAGGGAAAACTTCATATCGTTCGCGAACGATTCTCTAATGAACGAATCTTAAAGTCGCTCGCGAACGATTCAATGTTGAATTATTTTATCCATTGCTCATTAATTCTTTGATATTTCCGCACTTTTTCGATTTCATCACGAATATTTTAAAAAAGATGAGAGGTAAAATTTCATATTGTTCGCGAACGATTCAATGAATTATTTTATCCATTGCTCGTTAATTCTTTGATATTTTTGCACTTTTTAGATTTTATCACGGATATGTATTTCGAAGAAGATGAGCAGTAAGATTTCATGTCGTTCGCGAACGATTATCTAATGAACGAATCATTCAAGTCGTTCGCGAACGATTCAATGAATTTCAACAATCATTTCTTGATATTCATGTTTTTTTTCACAAACATTTCGAAAGAGGCGATGGTAAAAGTTCATATCGTTCGCGAACGATTTTCTAATAAATGAATCTCGACTATTGCCTGCAAACTTTCGCAAACAATTCGTTTGTCATTGTCAACGAATGGTTTCTCTAATTCAAAATTTTTTCATTATGGATTTAGAAGAATCCAAATCGTTTGCGAACGATCCTAAAACGATTGTATCATCAAGATTCAGGAACAATTTGTAAGTGAACACCCCTTCATAAATTTGCAGAACTCAAATAGTTATTATAGGATCACTAACAGCTTAGAATTTTTTTTAAATCAATAATTCACCCAACTGTAAAAGGCATAACTTTTTGAAATTTTTCCATCATCATTTCAAATCTGAAAATGAGTAGATACAATTTATGTATTACAGAACCAAAAATGGAATTGAATGAACACTGAGCATTTCGCGTCCAACTTCCTTTGTTTGAGATCAAGCGGTATTACCTCAAAGCTCGACTACCCCCTCCCCCCTTCCTCATCTTCTTACAAGTCAATACACACAAATGTACAACAATTGTACACATAATAGTTCAACAAATCAACACAACTACGACTTATTTACCATCATTATCATCACTTCACTTGTCCAAATGTCCACACAGCACACACAACATACCTATACATACAAAAAAGACACATTCAACATAAACAGCGTGAAATCGCCTCTTCCACGGAACCAATTACCTATAGCTCATCTTCGTTCATTATTCGCTTGTTAATTACCTATATCCTCGTGTACCTACACAATTAGATTAGCTCGGAAAACCTCCTCTCATCATTATTATATGTACAGACACTCGTTCATCTATCACTTCCACCTCTCCACCGCTCCAAACACTTGAAAATCACGGCAACATCGCCTCGCACCGTGATCACCACTCGAACCCGACCAAAGAAGATTAGACTTCTCTGCAAGTCGAATTCGATTCTTCTTTCACACCTTTGAAATCAGTGGGTGGGAAATACACCACCATTCGTACAAGGAATAATCTAGCTGGTATACAGATTTTACGACCTTCGCATCGTTTATATATCGAATACTCTGGACTGGCTTTCGACTAATATTAATAGTCATCATTCTTTTAATGTGTCATTTAAAATTGAACGATGCTGCTCCAGGTTGAAAATAAATAGACGAGGGGTTCGGCGCAGCGAGCGAGAGGTGTACCCCGCATTAGGTAATATTTTTTTGAATTTCTTTAACGCTCTTGCTCTTTATTGCTTCTCTAGTACTACGCCAACGACTTACGTATGTACATCTACCTATACAGTAAACGTGAAAAGCAATTCTCCTATCTAAATCATTCAAGCTTGCTGTCTTCTTGTCTACCTTTATGTGCGAGTGTATGTGTGAGTGTGTAAGATGTTCCTGTAACATGGCTATATGGTATTTTGTGATTAAACTTATGCTACGAATAGGTACCATACGAAAGATAAATCACGAGCAGTATTTCATATTTCGTGTCTACGCATTATACGCACCTAATATCTCGCGCCTTCGTATTGCTTATTAGGTGTCATCTAAATGGTTATGGTTTTCTTGCCCCATCTTCTTATGCACAGACAGAGAGCATCGTAAAGTCGATTTAGTAAGTTTTTTCTTTCACTTCTTATGTTAACCTACGTTTGTTCGCTCCTCGGTCTCACCATCGTGTATTAATTGAACCATACCTGGACATGGCCTTTAACACGGAAGCTCGTAACACGATGAATACAGAAAAGATATCTACGAATGGAATGGAGCTCTCCTGTCTACCAGTTGAGAACCAGATCGACGAAGTCGAAACGCTCGGTGAAAAATGATCTTAGACCATAATTACTCTTAATTTTCAACCGCGACTCGACCGATAGATAATTAGTCGAATGGTCTTTCAGCCAAATCAACGGCCATGTAAAAGTACAACTCTCTGACATCTCTAGTGTCAGCCGAAGCTAACGATTAAAATACACGAGTACCATAATATACATAACATACGTGTATATCATAAACGAACATACGAGTACGTCATTCATTCCTCCCCTTCGAGAGTACCTACGTGTACGTATCCTTTTCATCGGATCTAATTAATGCTTTCGGACCATTTAATTATACTAACCGAGTACGTAAGCTACGTAAACTATTATTTAGTGATTTTTATCAGCCTTCTTCTCTGCACCACGACGACGAGAAGGTTATTCTTCGTACGGACGAGGAGTTTCGTTCTGTCAACTCCAACTACTAGGTACCTGGGCCTACGATGGTCGTCTCCTCTCCAGACGCCACGCTCTGTCTCCCGTATTGTTCTAGATCTTCGGCCAAGATACAGTCCGAGGTGTCCGACAAAGGATCGTCCGAGTCCTTCGAAAGGTCACCGACATTGACATCGATTTCCATAGCCAAACATATCACCGCGTCCTCCCTCCTACGTCCTTTATCCTTTACATCATACTGACTCTTCTTTCTCTACTTTTTTTCACTACTCGATGGCGACAGCTGTAACTGTTTTTTATTCTAGAGCTTTCTTCCCTTCTCAGATCGCTAAAAGCATAACAGACTTTTGAATACACCAAAAAAAAACCGCCTGCCTTCAACAATCGATGTCTCCAGCATCATTAATCTTATCAAGATGTGGTTTTTTTCGCATAGAAAGTAGGAAAAAAAATACATATACAAGATTTCACCCCATGGCAAACTCTACCTCGCCCTTGGACTCCATCATCCGTATAATATAAATGATTCGCGGGTCAACGACGTATGATTTTTACAACTGCGATATTCAGGGTGAGTTTTGAGACTCTATACGAGTAGTAAGATAAGTATCTACCATCCAGCCCAAGGGGGGGGGGGAGAGGGTAGTGAATTTTTCCAACTTTTTGAAAACGCAGCCCCATTGCAACGAGCCCGACACACACGCGAAAACAATAATAATCATCTCGGGTTATTTATTCGTATAGGATTTCCTGAGTAATTGAATATATTTCGCCGAGACGTACCGTACGCGTGTTTCGAGTACAAGACTACTTCTTGGTTCGGTTCGGATTATTTATCGAAAACGGAAGCTCGAAGGATATTGCGAGTTTCGCTGCTGCTGCCAGTGCGAGAGTGAGTGAGAGTCGAAAAAGTGCTCGAAATGGACTGCAAATAAGGTTATACTACACACACGTGATACGTACGTCGTTTGCGGAGATTTCGCACTCGCACTTAACAAATGAAGGCGGGTACATCGTCGTCGGTGATTTATCAAGTAAATCCGATTAAATGGAGAAATATCGCGCAGGGATTGATTTGATCAATTGTAGCTTGAACTGGATAACTTTACGAAAAATGTCTTTTCCGCAAGCTGAATCTGAATTTGAAGGGAGAAGAGGAGGGGACTCGATATTGAAGAGGATGGATTCTAAAAGGTGTTGTGTAGATGTTTTCATTGTAAGAAAATATTTTCCAACAAATTGATGAGACACGTTAAATTCTGGTTTGGAAAAAATCATCAACAAGTTCCTAAAAACACAATTTTCTGCAATAATTCTATGAAACCTATTTTTTTGCTATTTCATTTTGAATAGAAAAACAATCATGATTTTACACCAAATGCAATAAAAATAGAATAAAATTGAACAAAAATAACACAAGGTAGAAAGTGAGGGAGTGAGGGAGGGAGGGAGGGAGGGAGGGAGGGAGGGATTGGTTTAAAATTTATCCAAGACAAAATTTATCTGGGTTCAGATTTTCCTGTTTTAAAAAATACAGAGAAAATGTCTAAAATATTCATAATTCTGGAAAACTGATAAAATAAACGAAACTTTTCAAAGTTTAGTTACAAAACAAAAAGGAACAAAACTTTTTAGTAATTTTGACTAAAATTAGCAGAATTACTTACCTACTTTGAAAATTTTGGTAAAAGTCACAACTTCTTCGTAATTTTGATAAAAAAAATATTGTTTGCAAATTTGATAAAAAAAACAGAGCTTTGTAGTGATTTTGCCAAAAAACAAGACTTTTTCGAAAGAAGGAGGGTCACTATGGGCATTTTCGTGCCCCTCGCTACTTCGAGACTTGAATGGCCTTTTCTTATTGGGAATGGTCCCTAGTATTATTATTAGGCGATATTTTCCCAGAAAAGCCCATAGGGGGGCTATGGGGTGGCCCCAAAGTCGAAAATTTCAAAAAATTTTAGAACCACTGCTCGAAAATGTAAAAAATTAAAAGTAGCGAATATATGTTGCTTTAAGGGTAAGCAATGCGGCACGTAACGCTTTTTTCATTTTTGACCTTTTTAGGGGTTGTGGTGGGGGTATTTCTATTTTTGAAAATTTTGGAACCCCCTTTTTTGACCCTTCCCGTCGAGCCACCCTAATGCCCTTTTCATGGTTTATTGCTACTAGTAGTAAGTTCAATTGATATCATTTGCAACCCCCTCACCAACTTGGCTCATATCAAAAAATTCAATTTTTGACTTTTTTTTTGAGGTCCATATTTTGGGAAACCATGAAAAGCTATCGAGGTCCGGTTTGCGGCAAATATGTTGCATTTTACTTCTTAATCGACTGGCATGCTTGAATTTTTATTTCAAGTCAATTTTTGACCTCATTGTTGCAGATCACTTTTGGGGGTGGTGAACTTTGAGAACCCCTGAAAAAAGTTCTAAAGTGAATTTTTTCAAACTTTGAGCTGAAATGGTCTTAAATACATGGGCTTAACCAATATAATATGCGAATGCGATATTTTAATACAATTTAGTCATTTTGGCTGATTTTATCAAAAAAAGTAGTGTTTTAACAACAGGCATAGCATTTCCGGCAAAAGTTCTGAAACTTCAATAACACTTTTCTCAGCCCCATTCCAACCGATTTTGAAAATTTTTCAGTATGTTATGTACATCCTTATTAGGTATCCCCACAAAAATTTTCAACCCCCTCCCCTTATATTTACCCTTCAAAATGGCGTATTTCAACTTATTTTATGTTTTTTAACAATAATAAAAATTGAGGCGGCCAAGTACTCTGTAGATGAGTGTAGCAAAAAATCTGACGTCATATCCGTGCTCAGCGGTACCGAATCATAAGAAAAACTATACCCTACTCATTAAGTCTTAGTTATTTTCCCTAAAATTCCCATTTTACCCCCAACCCTCCCGATGACACATTTTTACACCATTTTGAAGGGTAAATATGAGGGCAGGGGGTTGAAAATTTTTGTGGGGATACCTAATGAGGATATACATAACATACTGAAAAATTTTCAAAATCGGTTGGAATTAGGCTGAGAAAAGTGTTATTGAAGTTTCAGAAAAGGGGGGCTCTCCAAAAAGGGGAGAGGGTGTGGATCTGAAACTTTCCACGCGGAAGTTTCTCAATGGTACCTATGGTACCTTCCATACTAATATCAACTCGAACGATTTCGGTGACCATTTCACCCCTCTTAGGCGTCTATAGCCTTTATGTATTTTTCAGAGAACCCCCCTCATTTGAATGGTTGCAGTTCCGCCCCCCCCCGAACATACAAGGGAAGTTGACGCATCATTACATCGGAAATTCGACGTAGGTTCTTTTATCTAGCCACATACTTTTCGCTAAAATGCAATGCGGGGGAGAAAATGGCGAAAAACTGATTTCGGGGGAGGTTTCACCCCCATTTGAGGGGGCTCCGGACCCCGTAGGGGCCAGGACTTTTAGTACGTTGTTGAGGGGACCTCTGTGAACAATGTCTGCGAAAGATCGGTTTGATATTAATTTTTCCTGTAAAAATGTCTTTAATGACTGGACTACCGGAAATGCTATGCCTGTTGTTAAAGCACTACTTTTTTGATAAAATCAGCCAAAATGACTAAATTGTATTAAAATATCGCATTCGCATATTATATTGGTTAAGCCCATGTATTTAAGACCATTTCAGCTCAAAGTTTGAAAAAATTCACTTTAGAACTTTTTTCAGGGGTTCGCAAAGTTCACCACCCCCAAAAGTGATCTGCAACAATGAGGTCAAAAATTGACTTGAAATAAAAATTCAAGCATGCCAGTCGATTAAGAAGTAAAATGCAACATATTTGCCGCAAACCGGACCTCGATAGCTTTTCATGGTTTCCCAAAATATGGACCTCAAAAAAAAGTCAAAAATTGAATTTTTTGATATGAGCCAAGTTGGTGAGGGGGTTGCAAATGATATCAATTGAACTTACTACTAGTAGCAATAAACCATGAAAAGGGCATTAGGGTGGCTCGACGGGAAGGGTCAAAAAAGGGGGTTCCAAAATTTTCAAAAATAGAAATACCCCCACCACAACCCCTAAAAAGGTCAAAAATGAAAAAAGCGTTACGTGCCGCATTGCTTACCCTTAAAGCAACATATATTCGCTACTTTTAATTTTTTACATTTTCGAGCAGTGGTTCTAAAATTTTTTGAAATTTTCGACTTTGGGGCCACCCCACAGCCCCCCTATGGGCTTTTCTGGGAAAATATCGCCTAATATCAATACTAGGGACCATTTTCTATAAGAAAAGGCCATTCAAGTCTCGAAGTAGCGAGGGGCACGAAAATGCCCATAATGACCCTCCTTCTTTTGAAGAAAATTGGAACTTCACAACTTGAGCAAACAAAACATTTCTGTAATTCTGGCAAAAAACAGGACTTCTACATAATTTTGACAAAAAATGAATACTTTTCTAAAATTTTAAGGGAAAAACGAGTTTTTTTTGCAATTTGGACAGAAAACAACTTTTACTTGCAATTTTGGCAAAAACCACGATTAGTTTAATATTTCGAAAAAAAAGCAAAGCAGTAGGTAAGTACTTCCTTTTTTTCAAAAATTGCAAAAAAAACAAAACTTTTTTAAGATTGTAGCAAAAACTAAGATTTTTTAAAAATTTTGACAAAATCAGGATTACTTTGAAATTTGGATTTAAAAAACTGTACTTTTTAGCAAGTTGAGCAAAAACACGACCCTTCTATAATGCTGCAATTCCTCCCGTTACAACATCTCCAGTAGGCCAAGATTAATTCTCATACGTTCAACCAGTCTTCAGTTATAAGCTTTTAAAGTTCGGCAGTTCTGCGAGAAATGACAGAAAAGGTACGTGAAAAATATACATACGTAAGTATCCCTCTCTTTTGGACCTGGTTTATATCGCACCTCGGGAGTAATAAGGTCACATCTCAAAAAAGTGAAATTTTACAGGAGAGTGATTTTCTTTTTTTTAAAAACTTGATTCATTATTTTCATCAACTTATAATCAATTGTGAGGAATGAATAGCATGTCATTTTGAAGATTGGGTATCCTACCTTCATTTAGCATAAGAATATTTTGAAAAATAAACTCTTAAAGAGGAAATATTTCAATGTTTGGAAAACATTTTGAGTTATAACCTTTCATAAAAAAGTGATCTGGAGGCGGAAAAAAGCGTCCAAAAAAAATTTCATGACAACAAAATTGTAGAAAATTAAATTTCCAATCGACATAATGTCGTTAGTTTTTTTCTAGAGTGCTTAGTTTTTGAGTTTTTCTCAAAAAACTAAAATTTCAATATATATGCAAATTAATTTTCCTGAAACATGTTCTATTTTAAAAATTTTTGTTTTGGAACAAACCTACCAAAAATACACTCCTTGTGATTATTTTACATCTTAAAAACGTTCAAAACTATCAAAACTGTTTTCTGACACTTTGTATGTGCGAATTTTACTCAAAGAAAGAGGAGTTTTTTGAGATGTGACCTTGTAACTCCGAACAACTTGCAATGTTGTAGAAATTTTGAGTTAGGCCCTTTGCATTTTTTACATGATCTAAGCAGCATACCCGACTCAAAGTGTTATTTTTGTTTGCAGGGGGTCATGCAAACCCCAAAAATGCAAAAACATCAAAATCGATTTTTTTTTAGATGTGACCTTATTACTCCCGAGGTGCGATATGTAGAAGTGGCTTTTAAAAAATGGAGAAATGGATGAACTCAACTTGAAATTTTGACAAAAAATATACATATGTACCTTTTTATATTTTTTTTGGCAAAAACAGGAATTTTTTGAAATTTTTTCCAAAAGCAGGAGTTTTTTGTAAAGCAAGAAATTTTATAAAAAAATAGATTTTTTGATGAAAACAGAAGTTTTCAAATAAAGTCCAGATTTTGGTAAAAATCAAACTTTTTCGTCGTTTTTTGGCAAAAAATCCGAACTTTTAAAAATTTTGGCCAAAACCAGGGCTTTGTGCAATTTGACAAAAATCAAGACTTTTTTCCAGTTTTGGTGAAAACGGAAGCTTTTTTGCAATAATTTTAATTTTTACAAAGAAGCAAAACTTTTTGCAATTTAATAAGAAATTAGGAATTTGCGTGCAATATTTTTCTAAATAAAATTTTTTATGAAAAAGAGATGGTCGAAGTGGCACGCTTTGAGCCCATTTTTTGTTTTTTGAGCTCTTCCCTTCTTTTCCCTTCATTTCCACTATTCTTTGGAAATCTTGGTAAATTAACGATTTATAATTCCACTCCTCCAATTTTCCACTTTATCTAACACCAAATTTCCTGTAAAATTTACAGATAGAAGCGAAGACATCTACCATGAAACAGGACACTAGTATGAAATTAATTTTTGTAAACGCTGAAAATGTTCAGACAAAATTATTATTGTCATAAAAATTCACGAATGAATTAAAAATACTGAAAAACGTTGAATTTCCACACTTCTTTATCAATGAATTTGAGAAGAAATCTTCATTCATGGAATTCACCCTATTTCTATCAAAAATAATTACATATATGCTTTGATAAAATATATCTCTGTCTCCCCCGTCTCCCTCCACCCTAAAAATTGCTTTCGGGGTTTCAAAACATTTCTTGATGCTGAAAGCAGAGTTTGTGGATGATATTTATTTTTTAAAAACTTTATCATACTTACTCCAAAATTCCGCCCCCTCCCCCTCAAAATAAAAAAATCGTGATAAATCACTTAAATTGAAAGTATCAAATTCTCGTAGCCCCCCCCCCCCCAATTGAATTTTGCCTCACCATTCAAGACATTTTCCAAAAATTTCAAAAAATATCAACATATTTAAGCGATAATATCCAGAACTCGGTGCATATGCAAATATGGTTTATCTACATGTTAATTAATGAAGAAATAATCTAAACATACAAGAATTATGTGGTATTCATCTAATTTGAAACCGGAAGATAACACACGACAGGACAGACTTTCGAAATCAGACCGGTACCGCCTTCAATTTCACAATTAGGCAAAACTTGCATAAAATACGAGTCGAGCAGCATACTGTATTCCTCGTACAATGTATCAAATCCCACACCATCTCTATATACTAATTAATTCTACAACTCGATGCATTCGATTCTCATTCACAATTCCATCGCATCTCTCGCTTATCTAATTACCCTGTATCCAGTATCCACTATCCAGTATTCAAATCCACGAGTACCCTTCGCTTTTCGCTCACCTCACTCGACTTCGCACAGTTCACGAGCCCATAACCACTCCTCGGACTCCCCTAGGCGATCGTTTGGCAACGTTCGCGTACTTTTAGGGCATCACGTAAAAATATATACGTACATAAATTCTCCATAAATGGCGACATTTTCAACAAATTAATTTCAACAAAACGTGAATGAAGTCCCAAAGGAAAGGAACGCCAATGGCCAAGAGGAGGGAAACAAACATGACGTAACTTGATATTATTTATACCGGGATTGTACGTGTACGTGTACTGGTACTCGTGTATTTGAATGCAGTATTTTAACGAGTACATACTCTAGCTCTGCGGGCATTTGGTTGACAATACGCCTACGCTATAACTGGCGCATAATTACAGGTAAACGAAAAAATAACGAGAGAGAATTCTTCTTTCTTCCTCGTGCATACTCGTACAGCATACAATATACTATACAGGGTGTCCATAGTATGTATCAGTTTCATAGTTGGACAAGTACATGTGTTACAAGTTATGATATATGATTTTTGAAGGGGTAACAATATTTTTAAAAACCCGTCCAACTGCATTGGGGGGGGGGGGGATTCCTTAAAATTTCATTCTGTTCAAATTTCGTCCAAGCAGCTAGGTTTTTATAAAGTCTGAAAATTCTCAAAGTTGGTGTATTCTCTTCATTTTTAAATACAGACAAAATTTTTGGGAGGATGGATCAAATTTTCAGAATATTCTCCCCCCTTCCCCCACTAAAAGAAGGTCAAAAAATTTCACTCATCTACCTAGTATGTTTTACGACTCACAACTCTAATCCTCCTTCCAAATATCAGCAAAGGCAAATTGTCTCCGCTACTCTCACCTGATCCCAGTCAAAAATTTCAAGTATGTACTCCAGAAGACATTTTTAATAGGACACCCTGCATACCTATTTAACCAACTCCATGAACACTATATGCATACGAACTTATTCCATGTGTTCGCGAAGAACTCGAGCCTATTGTGGGCAGAGATGCGAATAACCAACTATACATTTATAAGAGAGAACTACATATAAGAAGTCAACATCCTATAACGCATACACATCTTATACGTACATACAAATACAGGTACACAACACTCCACATACAACACCAATCTCTTCTCCCGAATCAGGCAAAACCCAGTTCGTTAAATGCTGCGCGAACGGTTTACCAAGATAAATTACTATTAAAAAAAAAAAAAAACGTATACAATACCAACTTATAGCTACATAGAGACGATCATGCAGCCAGAATCTGAATAAGTATCACATTATGCTAATACATCTTTGCCGGAGGTTTAAACACCTATTTATTACGAACACATCGCATCGTATCGGCCATATGGCCATTTCTTCTATTCATATTATACTGCCGGTATTCACTATAGTAGGTATATTCAGCATTTATTTAAAACGTAGTATATTTCAAAACATCACAACAACATCTTCTCCACTCACTCTCAGTCCACCAACATACGCACGCATTTCCTTATAGCTAATTTTTTTTCAACTTCTCTCCGCGTACAAATTAATCTTTGACAGAATCTCGTCTTCGGGTCGTAGGAGGATGGTATGGCCATCAGGCGTTTATCATCTGTGTGTATCGTTTGTAGGCTATATATGCAAAGGAGTATACCTACCTATTACCTGTATATACTCGTGCCATAAATATGGCATTTCGAATGTCCTTTTTAGGACTTTGGTTTTCGTGTGATTTTTCGTTTATATGTACGAGTATTAGTTGAATCGATGCTTTCTGTAATTATATTGAGAGTTGCCCCTTGACTGGTTTTGAATTTCTAACGACCGACGACGTGCAAAATGATGTACATATGTTTGGAAAATTTGCATTTCTTTTGGACAGGTTTTCACAGTCCTTTGGCTCCTCTCGTAGTCGTAGGTGGGCTCCAATCAGAATGGTGAAATATATATATGTACCGAACGAATTTTTGGGGTTTTTGGGTCGTTGTACCCCCGAGGGAAATTTCACGGTGTTGCGTTTACTTTTCAACTGTTTCAAAGACATATTATGTATTTGAAGAAAAATTTCCACATATTTCGTGTTTGTTAGTTTTCAGTAATCTGACAGAATTTTCACACAATTTTGGTCAATTCAACATATTTTATCAAATTTTAATTTAAATACAAAAAATTTAAATAATATTTTGTGCTACAAGTTTTGCTTATTTTTTTCAAAATTTCAGTAATTTTCAGCGTGTTTTCTGACACTTTTATGGTTTTTTAGTTTGATTTAGGGCTATGTCATTTTAGCATAATTTGTATTCCATTTTGACGATATTCATTTTTTTGTCATACTTATTCAATAATTTGAGCATTTTTTGCGAGATTTTTGTCATGACTTTTTCATTACCTATTTTTCACATTTTTACCACATGAAAATACCCCTTCCCTCTGTCTAAAAAATCAAATAACTTGAAAGTGCGAGGATTTTTTTTCTTTGTAGGCAAATAGGTAGTTCAATTTTTTCATTTTTCTGATTTTTTGAACAAATTTTCAATTTTTTTTTATGGGCTCTTTAAAAAATTTTCAAGTGTGTTTCGAGCAAAACTCATGTCTTTTTTTATGACTTTCATGACTTTCATGACCGTCAGACAGAGACACCATGTTAATTCACTAATATTTCCAAAGAATACATACAGAAGAGAAAAGCTCAAAAAACATAAAATAGGCTCAGAATTTCAACCCTCTCTTTTTCATAAAAAATTGACTTTCGAAACATAATTGCGTACAAATTTCTGGTTTCTTACAAAATTGCAAAAAGTTTGGCTTTTTTGTGAAAATTACAATAAATAGCCAAATAGGTACCTACAGTTTCATGTTTTCCCAAAATTTAAAAAAATTCACGCCTCTTTTCAATGTTGCAAAAATGTGAAACAGGACCACAAGTCGGAAAAATCGAAATTGATTTTTTTTTGCTTAATTATTAGAGGACTTCATTCCGGACATTTTGAGATAAAAATATCGAAAATTGGTTGAAAAATACCCGAGACACGGCGCCTCAAAGTTTTAATTTTGAAAAAATGCTTTTTGAGAAAAATCAGTTCAAAGTTTTTTTGCGTTTCCGAGCATATATTATTTTTTTACTTCAAAACCACTTTACATATTGATCTGAAATTTTAATATGTGTATCCATGGGTACCATGCGATGCTGTAAAAAAAAAAAAAAAACGTTATATGGATGGATGGTTCTGATATTATGCAAGGCATGCATAAATTCATTACTCACAAAAGTAGGAAAATGACGCAAGAAATTTGAAAAAAAAACGTAAAAATGTGTAAAAAATGATAATTTTACAAAAACTCACGACTTGAAACAGAAATGAGTGAAAAAATTTTCTTACAATTTTTGCCGGCAGCTGTACTCGAACCCGCGACCTCCGGCGTGCCAAGCTGTCACCACAGTCACCCAGCCACCAAAAACATTTTTAAAAATGGGGTTTCTAATGGTATACAACTAATTTTATTGTGAAACTAACATAAATAACAGGAAAGAGCAGAAAAACATCACCAAAACATGATTACTGATTACTGACTTGTGATCCTTTTTAAAAATCTGATATGCGCTTTTATAACACATAATTACGGACAAAATCAATATATATATCGCCGAATGTTACTTACTTACTTGGTGATAGAAATTATTAGAGAAACTACAATAGCTAGAAAGCTCAAACTTGGGATGTGGAAAGGTGTGGATAACAGGTCATCAGGAAAAATCTAAAAAGTTTGAAAAGTTAATTGGGAAAGCTTCTAGAGCGAGTTGAAAGTTGAGAACTTATGCAGCCGAATCCAGTGAAGCGACGTTTAGGTACGTTTAGGGATGTTTAACACGTCATCATGCACTGAAACAGGTTTGGTTGGCGAGTCTTTTGTGGCGTTTTTCGCGAAATACCTGACAGTGGTATCTTACAACAATACAGAAACTCGCCTCTTCCTCTTCACCCTACATTTAAATCACTTTACAATACAATAGTACACAATTTCTACAAAACCAGATCACATGGGTCTACATGCATACATTGTATGCGTCAGTAAATCCGAATTTGCATTTGGTAGTGAAGGAGGGAGGGAGGTCGTGAGTTGGGAAAAACAGAAAGGATAGAATAAGATATTAGATACATCAGATTTTTTTACAATATTTTGTCTGCCTTTTAAGATGAACTTGGAAAAACAATTTAAATTTTATTCATGTTAAAATAGATTTTCAGTTACCTATCATGCAAAAAAAAACATCAATAAAGGGTATCCCTGTTGTGATGAAGTTAATAATTCTGTGATGGGATAAGTATCCTGGGAAATTGTGAAATAGGAAAGAACATCCCTAAGTTTAAAGATTTTCAAAATGTAAAAAAAAATGTAGGAAAAAGTGAAAAGATTTTGAGTGGCTTTACCAACATCTTAAAATCAGCAGTTGTGATTTTCATTTTTTCCTCAAAAAATAAAAATAAAAATCGTTTTTTTAATATATCCTTTTTTCGTAATTTTAATTTCAAAAAAATGAAAAACTCAAGGGAAATAATATCATGATTTGTTGGGAAGGTGAATCCCTAGATTTAAAAAAAAAATCATGGACTGTATGCTGTCCAAAAAGCTTAAAAGAAAATAATTTCAAACTGCTATTTGTACTTTAAACCTGAAAGTAGTGCTATGTAATTTTTTTTGGAAAAATGTTACGCTCAAACCAAAGTATTCTTTTTTCAAATTTTTTGAAGTGATGTACCCGGGTTAAAAATCCAAAAAACTTACTTCTTGAAGGTTCTTTCATTCAATGATTGTAGGAAAACAAGAGTAAGAGGCTAGAGTAAGAGGCTTGAGGAACGTGAAGATCAGGCGAGCAGCCTGAGCGAAGCGAGGGCGCGAGCTGTTGAGTAAAAGGAAGGGGCAAAGACCGAGCGAAGCGAGTGTCATGCGAGCAGCCCGAGCGGAGCGAGGGCGCGAGCCGGGGGTTGGAGCCGCGAAGCGGCTCAGGGGGCGTAGCCCCCTAGTAACCAATATTTTGCGCTGAAAATTTGTAGACAAGTTCTTAGAAGTGTGTTCTTTAAAAATATAACAAAACCTGAAAATTGATATTTGTCATCACAATTCGATTATTTTAATGTACTGAACAATTTCATTTTCCGACTTGTGGTCCTATTTCACAGAGCGCATCACAAATGCTTCCGTTTTTATCAAAACTGTGAAAAAGTCTTGATGTTTGTCAAATTGATCGAAGCCCTGTTTTTGCCAAAATTACAATATTATTCAAATTATCTACATTTTTCGCTAAAATTTTTAAAACTTCAGGTTTTTTGTTAAAAATTATTGCAAAAACTGTTTCATTTTTGCCAAAAATCGCAAATAAATTAGCATTTTTGCCAAAATTTGCAAAAAAATTTCATTTTGTCAAAATCAAAGTTTTTTAAAAATTTTTTGTTTTTGTTAAAAAATCTACTTTTTTTGTTAAGTTTTTTTGCCAAGAATCGCAACAAAGTCTTATTTTTTTTGTCAAATTTTTTGCAAAAAATTTCAAAAAATAGAATTTTTGCCCGAAACTGCAAGAGTTTTATTTTTGCCAAAAATTGCAAAAAAATTTCATTTGTGCCAAAATCAAAATTCATTAAAAAAATTTGTTTTTGTCAAAAATTGCAAAAAAATTTCATTTTTGCCAAAAATTGCAAAAAAATTCAATTTATGCCAAAATTGAAGTTTTTTAACAATTTTTGTCTCTTTTTTTTGTCAAATTTTTTGCCAAAAATCGCAACAGAATTTCATTGTGGCCCAAAATGGGAAAAAAGTTTCATTTTTACCAAAATCAAAATTCTTTTAAAATTTTTGTTATCGTCAGAAATTCTATTTTTTTTGTCAAATTTTATGCCAAAAATTGCAAAAAAGTAGCATTTTTGCCAAAAATTGCAAAAAAAAGTTTAATTTTTACTGTTTCTTAAAAATTATTGTTTTCACCAAAAATTCTATTTTTCTGTCAAATTTTTGGCCAAAAATCGCAAAAAAAGGTTTCAAGGAATTTTTGCCAAAATCCAAGTTACTGATTTAAAAATTTTTGTTCTCGTCAAAAATCCTATTTTTTGTCTTTCTCTCCAAAATTGAAAAAAACTCTCGATTTTGGTTAAAATTTCAAAAAAGTCCTGTTTTTGCCAACAATTTTGAAAAGTTTTATTGTTTGTCAAAATTTAAAGTCGAGACCGTCCATTTCCTCCATTTTTCAAAAAGTCACTTCAGATGATCCAGGTCCAAGGGAGATGGGTTGGTACTTATATTTTTTACATACCTACCTAGTACCTACTCATTCAGTGATTGCTAGCAAAACAGCCAATAAACTTCAAAAGCTCATCACTCAAGACTGGCTGAACTTACAAGAATTAATCTTCTGAAGATGTTTTAAAGAGAGTACACAGCAAATTCAAGATCAACTTTAAGAAGCCCAAAGGCCTCAATTTTGATTTAAAAAATCAGGAAATTTGTTGAAAACGAAGTGACATATTGATTACTACTAATTTGAGGGCACTGAGTTCGAATATTGACTCATTTTTTCAATTCGGCATCAATCTCTGAAACCCCTTCCCCCATGAATGCTCCCAATGACCAAAATGCCCGAAAATTAAAAGTACATATAATGAGTAACAGGCCGATTTTCAGGGTTTCGCGATTATACTGAATTCGATTTTAGAAAACGCCCCCTCTGTGCCCCTCCAGCTACACTATTCTGAGAGGGAAAAAATTGAAATATAGGTATACCTGATTAGTGATTATCTAATAAGAATTTGGTGTGACATTTCCATCCCTACCGATTCAAGAACGCTGAGCTTGAAAATCGTTCATTTTTTAAATTTGACCTTTCACCGTCAATATCCACCCAGTACCCAGTCCCATATTTTAAAGAAACTGAGCCACTGGGTGAATATCTGAGCCTCAAATTAGAAAAATAACCAGCAGTTGTTTGCGTCCGTGATGATTAGAAATTTTAGCACTGTGTATCCATTTTCTACGCAATTTTTAAATTACAATAAATTTATGAATTTTCAGTTTATAGCCAATCAACAAACAGTACTTCGGCATGAAGGCAATCAGCACTTACTGTTTATCAAAACTGAGTTTGGGACTGATTTCTTTGTATAAATAAATGATAAAAAAGATTAAAGAAATGAAAAATCAGCTTCAAGTTGATATTTAAGAGCAAACTTGGCAAGTAATGTAACTATCAACCAATATTGTGAAAGCAAATGCAAAAACTGTCTTGCAATCCGCGAATAGCTCTGATGGCTTGTTCCAAATTGAGTAACTTGATGAACTGCACTGTGGAGGGGGGGGGGTTATATTCCAATCAAGCAGAAATATAATCCACGAATTGAAAAAAAATTGACACTAGAAACTACACCCTAATTAATTGACCATTTCTCTTCACTCCTTCGGCATTTTTCTCATCTCCACCAACACCTTTCTGTACGTGCAACAAAACGCACCAAATTCGACAACGACACGAATACGAAATCCAATCTGAGGCAAACTGTGATTCACCGAGTCTCGTTATAAGAAGACGACTCGACCATCGCCTATGTAATGTACTATACCATCGCGCGGCGAATCCTTTCATCTCGATAGTAACAAGATCCAAAGAATGTGCTCGGCGGTACAGAAAAAAAAGAACACTAAAGAACGAAAAAAAAAAATAACACAACAAGGATCGAGGTGTTTCACGTTTCAGTCTCATCTTCCATACATACGAGCGCAAAAGACAGAAAAAAAAGTGTAATACGCGCGTTCCAGAGCTGCAAGTTCTTTCGAAGACGATGAGTCTTGATCGGTGTTTTGTTAAATTTGTATATAAAAATACGACTTTGACCCAACTCAACCAACCACCATCACGCCGCTCACAAGTCGCAACAACAAAAACAACGACAACATCACCATTCGTTCGATACAATCGACGAGTCAAACCAGTTCGAAGAAATTCTTCTTACGAGTCGAATTTCAATAAATAATTCCAATTCGCGTTCAACGTACCTACACATTCTTCACCACCACCAAGAACCGACAACAACACCACCAATTCCTCGAGCTCATATTTTGGAATTATCATCGAGTTCCACATCCAGCTCCATGCTCCAGCATCCCATTCAAAATCTCACATCAATGAAGACATAAATCTCCGGCAGCACCAAACCAAATCCTCAGACTGCCTCGTCCAATTAAACGTCTCTTGACTCTACGTCTATAACGTATCTCGTATTGGCTGATCCCGCATAAATGCCAACTAAACTGGATACGACGTCTTCGCCTTCGCGTATAAATTTATGTGCATAATATTCTCGAGGGCGTGTATTTTATACAACGGTGAAAAATTTTTCCATACGTGTTTCTTTCGATGATTCGATTTTTTGCATTACATACATATGCGCTTACTTCTTCGTCGTCGTCGTCGTTTACCTACCCATCCTCCTATATAAACCGCCACCACATGTAATCGAATTTATTTGGCAATATTACAACCTTAATAACGACCAAGCTCGTCCGTGTATTTACGATAGGGCTTTTTCAAACTTACCTGCAACAGAAAAAAAAAACAACAACGAATTATAAAATAAATCGAGCATAAAAAAGCCATAAAAACGCCTTTCTAAAAATTTTTACATATGAAAATTTAATACACATCTAGATGTATCTACCTATCTAACAACATCTACAACCCATTCAGTCACCGTATGGTCGTCTTAATAAATAAAGCATCGGAAGCACAACCACCCCCCCCCCACCTCATCACCTACGCTGAAAACCTAACGACTCTTGTAACGAAGAAGAAAATCACCTTTTATTTTTTTCTCCATCACATCGAACCTGCAGCAGCAGCGTTATCTTATTATCTGATATCGTATTACACAGAAGCATGATCCATCAGGCTATACCAAGTTGTCTTCTTAAATCTAAAATCGATACCGGTTACAAGTAGTCAAAGTCACCATACCGTAGGCGGACAAGGAATCAATTTACCCGAATCTTCGTGCAGTGTAATATAGAGAGAGGACGAGGTGGAGAAATACCTACTCGAATTTTCTTCGAGATTATAGAGAAACCTTATATTATACTGGTCTCTATCTATTCTGCGTTTTATTAACTGGGTATACCGAAACGGTTTCATTTAATCGTTAATTTACATAAACGATTTATAAAGTTACCAGAGACATGAGACAAGAAGCAGGAAAATCGTACCATGTACAGGAAGAAAATTGCGTGATGAAATTCTACGGTTTCCACGAATGAATAGGGCTGAAGGTGCTGGTGATTATTCGCCAGTGAAGTGGAAATTACATTACCTAGGCCAACTAAGTGCATTTTGGATGAGTTCGTACGTGTTTTTACAATAAGGTGATTAAATTGCGACGATATTGTTTGGTTCGCATGTTAAGAAGAATGAGTACTTACAAACGCACGTAGCTGGAAATACTCAACTTTTTTTTTACTTGGCTAGCTGAGCTGTAATTTGTCCATTTGTGATCAGAGATGACAATGAGAAAGGAGCAAGCAAGATTTAGAGAAAGAAAACAGAGACATAAAGGAAAGACACGAATAATTTTTCATCAAAGATTGGGGAATTTCAGTCATGAGCATAAATGTGATTTTGGCCTTTGGATCTCAAAAAAGTTTTAAAAGTGATGCAAAATTTTAGGCACTGATTTTTTTTTTTTTTGATTTTTAGCAATTTTTCAGTGAACATTCCAACTCTGGGAAATCAAACAACACCAACATACGTTTTTTTTACACTTTACAGGCAGTTGAACCCCCACCCCCTTCCTCTCACACTTGACCAATTTCTTCATAACTCATCTGACAAAAATCAGGACGTTGATAGAATTTTTTCAAACACGATTTTGATTAGGGGAGGGCGAGGGAAGGGGGTTAACAATCTAAACTTCCAAAATTTTTCATTCTTATGTAAAAAAATATCGCATAATGATAAATTCTTGAAGTATTTTCAAAAATTGTCGCAAATTGAAAGATTTTGCAAGTTTTGATAATTTTTGAGCAATTTTACGAATTTTTCACGACCTCTGAGACTCTTATGATTTTTGAAAATTCAAATTTCCATGAAAAATATAATTTTGAAAGCAGAAAGTTGAGTTAGTTAGACCCCGTTTCAGACCACCTACTCGATTGGGGGGGGGAGGGGGAAATTTTGATCAATTCTGAAACCATCAGCGACAGCGGATTTTTAGAGTTCTCAATTTCCAAAAAATCCCACAAAAAGATCCCAAAAAAATTTAATGTCTACACGTTTGACCTTTTTGATCAATTCAGCAATTTTTTTCAAAACCTTTTTCCTTCAGATCAAAAGCAAGAATTTTTCAGCAATTTTTCCAAAAATAAGGGCTTTTTAATAATTTTGGCAAAAAAGACACTTCTGAAAACTTTGGCAAAAAATCAAAAACGAGGCTTTTTTGTGCAATTTTTATGAAGTTTTGTAGGCTCATTTTTCAAGAACTAAAAAATCTTGAAATTCGCCGGATGCTCGAGAACGATTCAAAACTACGAGTAACTCCTCAATAGATTTGGAAGATCGAAAATGAGACTATAAATCAAATGTCAGTTTTCTACCCGAATTTGATCAAATTTTGATGTTTTTCAATAAAATTTTTTTACCTAAATATACCTAAATTTTAAAAAAATAATTACTCCCCTAAAATCGAACCATTAGTCGTAGTTTTGAGTCGATCAAGAATCTCCTGCAGATTTTTGGATCCAGTTTTAGAAAAATTGAAAAGAGCTTCGATTAAATTCAGCACTCACGCATTTAGCGTGAAAAGACCTACTTTTCTTTAAATAAAAACGAATATTTTACGAACGAATTGATTCACTTTTTTTGAAACACTTGTACAGCAATTGATCTGTTTACAATCGAATAGAATCGTTTACGAACGATTGGCGATTGAACAAATTGTTTGATTTCTAGGTGAATCATTCGCGAACGAATTGATTCGTATAAGTGACTCGTTCGTGAACGAATTTATTCATTTACTCAATTTTTGATGTATCATTCGCGAACGAATTGATTCGTATGAGTGACTCGTTCGCGAACGAAGCGATTCAATTACTCAATTTTTGATGAATCATTCGCGAACGAATTGATTCGTATAAGTGACTCGTTCGCGAACGAATCGATTCGTATAAGTGACTCGTTTATGAACGAATTGATTCATTTACTCAATTCTTGATGAATCATTCGCGAACGAATAGATTCGTATAAGTGACTCTTTCGTGAACGAATCGATTCATTCACTCAATTTTTGATGAATCATTCGCGAACAAATTGAATAATTTTTGATTCGTATAAGTGACTCGTTCGCGAACGAATCGATTCATTCACTCAATCTTTGGTGAATCATTCACGAACGAATTGAATTATTTTTTGTCATTTACGAGCAAATTTATCAATGGTTAGTAAATCATTCGCGAACAAATATTGTTGATGAATTATTCGCGAATGACTCGATTCATTGAATTATTTTTCGTGAATCATTCGCGAACGACTCGATTTATTCAATTTATTTTTGGTGAATTGTTCACGAACGGATTGACGACCCTATTAATCAATTGTCAATGAATCATTCATTGCATTAATTTTTCGTGAATCATTCCCGAACGAATTGACGAATAAATTAATCAATAGTTGATAAATCATTCGCGAACGAACCGAATTATTCGATTAATTTTCGGCCAATTTTTCAATAATTTGAGATAAAAGTTTAGCTTTTTTCACAATTTCGAAATAATTTTTCAATTTTAGTCAAATTCTCTCTCGATTTGGAAAAGTTTTTTACAACATCCCGAAAATTTCCAGACAGTTTTGGACCTCTCTCTTCCATCTTTATCCAGTCTCACTCAAACAAAAATAGGTACCCTATTCAACGTCAAAATTCGCAGAATTCGCAGATACATTTTGATTACACGTTTCATCATTTCACAGTTAACCTTGCATCTTGTCATCTTCACCCACTCCACTCGTAGTGACTTATGAACTTCTCAAACATTTCCACGTATCACCGCCAGAAAAATTCGTATTAAGAAATTTCTTCCTCTAACATCAGTGTTCTCAAAGCATTCATTAACTTCGTAACGAAAAAAATCGCCATTTTTCGTGATTCGAAACGATTAAAACATCACAAATTCGCGTCTAATTACGTACGTTTATCCAAAACACATCTCAAGCTAGAAAAACAGAATTTTTTTCACACAGCCCTAAACACGCCACCTGTTACAAATTGCAAAAACGTGTAAAAACGTCTTCTTTGCAGATTTTTTGCAAACTTGGCAATGATAATTATCCGTAAAAACATATCCTAATTAAGCTCAATACACTCGTATAAATGGCCAACCTACAAATACCTTTGGCATGGGAAGCAGCGAGCGCAGCTTCCATAGAGAACCATACCCGCATATGCGGGGGATCCCCGAAAGAGCATCACCTTCGAAATACCTCCTCTAATAACACCATTATTTGTAAACCTGACGCACGAAATATACACAGCAAAGAGCGTGATTTCGATATTTGGAATGTAAAGATGAAAATTGAACGTTACCATACGATGTATTTAATTTAGGCCTGCGTTTTGTGTATTATGAAAGAATACGGCGCAAGGCGCACATTTCCCGAACAGGATTGTTAACGAAATTACTGTCATTTGATGCGAACAATGTTATTAAGATAATACAGGTAGAGGCGTTTAAACGACACGCCTATAGTTTTTAACTTAATATGTACCAGGCTTTTTATCCGAATTACCCAGTTTTTTTTTATCCTCTCCCTATATGATACATCGAGATGTATCTTTCTTTGGCATGCTGCGTGCTGCGGATCTGCGCCATCCCAGGCAACATCGGTCACCAAGTTCATCGTCAAGTTCGGAGATGGCGAATCGATTAAATTAAATAATCATTACGAAGCGAGAGGGTCATTAAAAAACGATGCAAATATCTTCTGTATATTTGAAGAAAGAGAAGACACGAGCAGCACATCGCATCGGCCAGTATTTTTTCATCTTTCCAATGCTCGAAATAATAAAAAGAAGTAAACGATCGTTTAAAAGAACTGGTGGGTCTGGTTACGTTATTAAATGATCGTAAAAAAAAAGTAAATGCTGTAGGTGTTTGCTGTTTGAGCGTTAAAGCATCAAGTGGTTGGTAAAAAAGCAAATCGAATTTGTTCCGCGGATTAATCGTATTTCATTATCCGATTGGAATTTACCTCAGTTTGAAAAATAATCGCTTGATTGGTAATCGAAAATTTGCCGAATTTTTGGCTATTTTTCTGCATTATTTTTGAAATTGGCAATGGTGATCAAGAAATTGACACCACTGCGTTCCAAAATATTTCTACAGTTACAGAAATTATATCTTTCGATGTTTTGGCTCAATTAATGCGAAATATTAATTGAGAATAAAAAATTTTCAAAACACGAATTAACTCAAAAATGACCGATTTGAAACCCCCCCCCCAATGATCCTCTGGGACAATTTCTTTCTTGAAGGGGACATTCTAAGGAACACTTTGAAGCAAACCTGACCACAAAAAGTTGGCCTTACTAACAAAATTTGAAATTTCGGTTATTTTGATTGACAGGTGAGCCGAAATCGCAGATTTTGCTTTCAAACATAGAACTCAGACTACATTTATTGAACTGGACAAAGCTAAATTGAAAACATACAACAATTTATCACCAGCCAAAATTTCAAGAGTTTAAGTGCATTTTTCGATTTTTGGCGAATTTTTAAAAATGATTTAAGGTAGGTAGATATTTAAGCCAAAAATGAGGGAAAAATCAAAATTTTACCAAATGAACCTAGAAAGCTAAAATTTGGGATATGCTCTAATTTTGACCATTCAACTCGATTGGTAACGGTTCCAAACCGTTTTGAGCCTCCAGCGAATTTCTGAAACTTGAAATTTCATAAGATTTTATCAAATAAAGTTGGAAATCCGAAATTCACGCTGCACTCCAACTTAAACACGCTCTTAAGTTGACTACTGATGATTTTAAGTCACTTTGGGGCGTCCAGCTACTTTTTGCAAATTCTTGGAGCCTCCAGTAGGTTTTTGAAACTTGAAATTTCCACAAAATTTCATCAAATGCAGTTGCAAAGACGAAATTTATTCTATTAACTATTTTCAATACTCTATGAAGTCGACTGCAGGTGGATTTAAAGTCGTTTTGGAGCCTCCAGTGACTTTCTGGGAATTACTGGAGTCTCCAGTAGATTTTCTAGTATACTTCTTTGAAAATTTGAAAAATTTCCTTTCCGCCTCACACCCTTTTCAATGCTCTATGAAGTCGACTGCATGCAGTCTCTAATCTGTTTTGGAGCCTCCAGCGGTTTTTTTTAAAAAACTTCTGTTTTTCGAAAAATGACACAAAATCTGTCCGAACTACCTAACTTTATCACGATACTGTGAAGAGTGAATTTTGGCTTTCCAACTCCATTTGCTGGAGGCTCCAGTAGTTTCCAAACAGTCGCTGGAGGCTTGAAATGACTTGAACCCACCAGTAGTCGATTTAATAGCGTGGTTAAGTTGGACAGCAGCGTGAATTTTTGATTTCCAATTTCATTTTATGAAATTTCGTGATAATTTCAAGTTTTGAAAATTTCACTGGGGGCTCCAGAACTGCTCAAACCGGTTTAAACCCATTTCCAATCGATTTGACAGGTTGAAAATGAGGTATACATCAAATTTCTGCTTTGCAGATCAATTTGGTAAAATATTGATTTTTTTCTCCTTTTTGCCCTAAATTTGATTTTCAAAAATTCACCAAAAATCGAAAAATGCACTTTAGACGATGAATTTTTGCATGCTCTTTCGATCCATCTTTGTCCAGTTCAAAAAATTTCGTGCGGGTCTTATGTTGGAAAATAGAAATTTTGGAGAAAAAAAACAAGACTTTTCAAGGTGAAAATTAACACCCTTTGGAAGTTTAGGAGAAAAAGCAGGAATTTCTCAGCAAATTAGGTAAAAATCATGAACTTTTTCTCAGTTTCGGGGAAAAATGAGATTTTTTGACAAATTTCAAAATGATGAAACTATAATAATAACAAAAACCCAGGACATTTATTGAATTTGCCCCTTCAATTTTGAAGGTTGGCAAACAAGCTTACACATATGTACTTGAGTTGCTGTATTACCAGGCAAAATATTTCATATCAGTTTCGGCACACCCGGTATATCCATTTCAATATTAGGGGGAGGGGGGATTCAGGTCTTTGAGTTCATCCATCGGATTTTCGCCAATTTTTAAATTTAGATTCAAGATGAAAAAAAAAAGAAATTTTATCCAGTTGAACTGAAGAAGTCGAAAAAACACTTATGTTAACTCTGCAAGTCGTCCTTTTGTTCTGATTTTTATCAGAAAGCCCTGTTTTATTTATTCATTTTTTTCAATCAAACTTTCAATTTTCCTCTTTATATTCCTCCTATACAAGATTTTTAAAAAAATTCGTTGCGAAAGATTGCATTTCAAAGAATAAATCTGTTGGAAAAATGTGATGAAAATGTCGTGTTTTGGTGTTTTAAATCAAGTTTTCCAAAAATGTTACGCCCAGCTTTGCTTGAGCTGAAAAATTTTCCCTTCTCCTTTTCAAAAGTAATTTTCAAACAATTGATTTGAATTTTTTCTAGAACAAAATACCCACTTACATGATGAAAATGTCATAAAAACATCCAAAAGAAAATGACAATTCTCACACTGCATTGTCTCAGATAAATCGAAGTTACCGATGCAGTCCCTGTAACGCCTTCGATGCGAAAAATGTTTCGTCACCTGCTGTAAAGATCTCACCAATATACTTAGCTAAAAGATAGTCCGTACTTTATGTTAATTTCATCGCTTATTTCATACTCGTATACTCGTATTGAATACATTTACGGGCCATCGAATCCCCTTCCCCATTTACCCCTTGATCCATTCAATATACGATGACAACTTGGTCTGAAGCCTCCCTCGAAGAAAAAATTTCAATTCTTCGCAATAAACACCGCAATTACGAGAGCACGATGCACGAGGCTATGAATACATATCTGAAATTTCAATTTTTATGATACACATTGATGATACGCATTTGCATACCTTTCGCTCCATTAAAGAGTTTATTCCTTCCTACAAGTACAACAAGAGAGCTGACCGGTTGGAAAACTATACGACGACGGCGAATTACGACCTAAATGATAAAAATTTTATATACCACAACTCGTCTAATGGAATTTGCCTTCGTCCGGTCACTCAGAAGAGGGACACTCGACTACACGCTTTGGAATCGAATAAGGGATGTAAAAATCTGAACGAGGGTTGGTTTTGTTTTTATGCGAAAAGGAAATGTCATCAACGATACCCCCTTTCGGGTTGATTTTCATGCTTATACATATGAATTGCTTCTTCAGCACCCATATAAACCATTATCGTCGTCGTTCGCGTCGATTTAGGCTGTACAAAACGAGCACGTGTCAGAGTCAGAATCCGTATATCGCCTGTTGAGAAACCCTGCTCGACGTTCTGTACTGGAGAACATCTTCGATCTTGTACCGAACGTAAAAAATGGTGAAAAATAAACGACAATTTCGTATTCCGATGAATATTATTATTGGGTAGGTAGGTGCCTGGAAGTTGGAAATTGCTGCGGGTTTTTTTCATTCTTCAACTTCGTGTCCAGAACGATCTCGGATCGTCTTATCGATCCGAACGATCGGTCAATTAAAAATGTATATTATATGGTTTTGCTTCGATACGCGACGAGTAATGTTCCGACATTATCAGATGATAAACTGGTTATCGATAATTAAAGGGTAACTCGAATCGTGGAAATTTCGTGTATAGGTACGTAGATAGGTAGGTACCGAGTTTTACTCAACTCTTTCAAGTATGTACTTCGGATAGATGTTCCATTCGATTCGATTCCCTCGGTTGTTATTCTAATAGCCAGATTAATCGTAGCAACGTTTAAGCTAATTTATTCCCCTAAAGATTCGATGGATTGTTGTGTACAAAGGAGGAGTCGAGTCATACTCTTTCAATGACGAAGAATGGTGGTACCGGTACCTACCATAACCGAGCTCGCAAGTACACAACATTTTTCCTCAGTTCACAACCGCTAATGTGATGTAATTCAGAAGCCCCGAGCTGCATTTCTTTGCCTATTTCGTTGGTTCGAGTACAAATGAAATCTCGTTAGTGCACAGCTATCGGCTGCTCATTCATGAACTGGTTATATTAAAATTACATCCGAACAGTTTTCGTATAAATTGGTGAATATTAATCAGCACATGCTGTGGGTACATACGAGTACATGTAAATGCCGGATATGTATAACTTTAGGGCTTATTAGTCGTCTCTCTTATATGATCGTTCGTTGATCAGTTTTTGAGTTGAAATGCATTCAGAAATTTAGTTTAGCTGCGATAGTGCCGCCCCAGAATCATAATTTTTGTTTAAAATGTCCTGCTTTTTCCGAAACATACTGAAAAGGTTTTTTTTTTTGGCCAAAACTGTCAAAAAGTTCAGTTTATTGTGTCAAAATTGTCAAAAATTCTTATTTTATGTTTACATGAAAAAGTCCTGTTTTAAGGTTCCATTTTTAATCAAAATTATTTTCAAGTCCTAATTTTTTCAAAAACTGACAAAAAGTCCACTTTCTATAAAAATTGTCAAAAAGTCCTAATTATATTTGTCGAAAAATCCGTTTTTGTTTTTTTTTTTTAAATTGAGAAGCGCCAAATGAAAGTTCTATTTTTTGACAAAATTATCAAAATATCCCTTTTTCTGACCAAACTCTTATAATAAGTCACGTTTTCTGCCTAAGTCAAGAAAAGTCCAGCTTTATACCAAAATTGCCAGTTTCGCTGTTTTTGATTTCCTCAATCAGCGATTGTAAATTTTCCATTACATTTTTTCTCATTTTGATTTCGAAAAATCCTTTCCACCAATTCCCCCTCCCCCTCAGGAAAAATAAGTTTAAATCTGAATAATTCTGAATGAAAATTCAAATACAGCGGAATCGCGATAACTCAAACTCTGGTAACTGGAAAACTCTGGTAACTCGAAGCAAAGTGTTTCCCTTCAATTCCCCATAAGACTCAATATAAAATTCACTTCTTTATCTCGAAATAAAAAGTCGGAAACATTCAATAACTCGAAGTAAAATTTGTTGAAAAAAAAGAAAAAGCTTCTGTAAGTCGAACGTTCCCAACATTTAGCCCCTATAACTCGAATTTCTTGTTGAAAAAACTTGTAAATCTGAAATCAAATTTTGCTAACATAAACTATGATAACTCGAAGTCAACTCCTTTTTCCTTCAGCTTCACGTAATTGAGATTCCACTGCAGTTAAATAATTATACAGGGTGTCCACACAGTTCTGGAAATGATTTTCCCAGAATTTTCCAAGTTCACATGGCTGTCTTTCCATTTTTCCGTCTGTCCAAATACTATCAACTAAAGCTGCGTCCAGATGGTCCAATATATTTGACAAATCTGATTTGTCAAATATGTCGATCAAATCTGTATTTGATGATTTGAACGCATGTCAGAGCATCCACACGTTCAAATCTCTGAATGACAAGACTTCCAATTGTCTGCTGAGATAACGTGATAAGAGAGTGATATTGTTGCAATTTTGAGTGATTTCTTAATTTCCCATTCAAATTGCTAGTTTTTTATTTTTCCCAAAGAATAATAAACTTTAATGATGTTAGGGATCTTTCTAATGTAATTTAAACACTCGGCAGTTATGGGAATCAACATGAATCAGGAAATGCGTGAGGAAAGTTGTCTGACAAAAGTTGAATTATTTCAGTGTTAATTCTCAATTATTTCTCATTCAAAAAAAAGAAGGTACGTAAGCTATTCCGGAAAACGATTTTACTCATAAAATGATATAATTCTAATCTCAAACCACACTTCAACTGATTTTCTCATCAAACTTTAAAAAATTATCAAGTGATAATGTTCTGCACCGATGCAATTCGACTCATTTGATGGAAATATTGGATGATTTTCAGAATGGACTTGAAAATCATCAAATGAAGTTAATTGGTTTTCAAATCACTTCAAATTTATTTGATGAGTAATTAGTGTGTCCACACGATCCAATATATTTGTCAAATATATTGGACTATCTGGACGCAGCTTAACAATACTGGCAACTCCATTTAAAATACATTGAGCGTTTTTGTCGCAGCAAAAGCGCGATCTGAATGGCCTGGACTGAAACTAACTCTTATCAAAAATGCTCTGATTGGTTGGTTCATAACTGGTTTGAATCTCGCGCATCCGTAAGATTCAAATCAGCAAATCAGATGCTTGTGTGAAATTTAGTTATATGCCAGACCACTAGGAGGATAAAACACCATTTTTATGCCATTTTTTGATGGAGTTGAGGTTGCCAGTATTGTTAGTTAATAGTATTTGATCTGTCCGTCTTTTTGTCTTTTCATCTTTTTGTCTTTTTGTCTTTTCGTCTTTTCATCTTTTAGTCTTTTTGTCTCTTCATCTTTTTGTCTCTTTGTCTTTTTGTCTCTTTGCCTTTTCGTCTCTTCATCTTTTTGTCTTTTTGTCTCTTCATCTTTTCATCTCTTCGTCTTTTTGTCTTTTCATCTTTTCATCTCTTCGTCTTTTTGTTGAGCATGCCAGAATCTGATTTTTTCATACATTTCTTTACCAACAAAATTGAACAATTGTAGACAATTAGACACAACCTCCCATCCTGGGAGCACTTTTAGTTTTAGGAATAAACTTCCATTCCATATTGTTTTTGAGCAGGAAGGAAACAAATTTGTTGTTCCTCCTTGAATTTTCTCTCCAAACTTGATCAATGAATGATTTAAATTTTTTAAATTGAGCAGCATAATCAGAAATTATCTGTTTAGGCATTTTCTCTCCGCAATAGAATGACGAAAAATGATCAAAAATCTATAGCTTTCATAGTTTCAACAAGTTCGAGATGAAAGCTCAGACACTTATTGAGATTGCAATTTGCACAATAATATACCTTTATGTTCTATGATAATGAGAATATTGTGTCAATTTTTCCACAAAAAAATGAAATTCATGACACTTTATGATATTCATTTTCAAAAACATAGCGTGTGACATACAAGTCAAAGGACATTTGGAGTATAAAATTGAATGTACACCAATGAAAGGGGGGCTAAAAATCTTGATACCAAATGTATTTGTGAGGGAGGTTATGCTTGCATGGGCCAAAAAAAAAATCATGCCAAAACCATTGAAAAATTTGCTGTGTACACAAAATTTACCGTTTTCTGAGAACTACCCACCTATCATTTTATGAAAAATTCTAATTTTTTTCGTTTTATTCGATTTGTAACTTTTTTGGTAAAAATAGGGTGTGTTGATGGATTATGCCCAACTTGTGATACAGATGTAACTATTCAACATATACTGGACTCATGCATACTATACAAATCAAATGTAGAAAATATACTAGGCAGTGACTTTAAATATGTTCATCTGAAAGCTGATGATGAAAATCTGTGCCAAAAATTGTTCATTTTTCTATGTTATTTTTTTCTTTTGCATGTTATATATTTCATATTTATTTTTCTCGCTACTTGTATATTTTGTATATTGTTAAATGTATATTTTGTAATCATCTGTGTAAAATGAATTAATATTTGTAATCTGTGTCAAAAACAGCAGATGCAAAAAAAGCCTAAAATGCTGGGCGTTTTTAAATAAAATTTATTCAAATAAACATAAAAATAGATGTGTTAACAGATATTTCTGTCATGCGATTCACCTATTCTGTTGTAATGATAAATCATACCCATATTTCAACATTGCCACAACATTTGGCATACAACAGACCAAACTAATAAGTAGACACCAACATAAGTGAAAGGAATACCTTTTGAGACTCGTTCGAAAGGAAAAGAAGGAAGATATTGAATTAATGTTCACTATTTGCAGAAATTCAAAATTGAATGTACTAGAACATTTTAAAAATTTGAAAGCATTAATTTCATTTTTTTTTTCATTTGAAAATGTTCAAAACTCCGAGTTGCTTTAATTTTTAGCTAAGACTGAGTGAATATAAAACTTGACTTTTTGAACTTGAAATATTATCTACAAAAAAAACTTGCCCATATTTTGCCTATGTTTAGAACTGAAGGAACATTTCAATAGCTCAAGTATATCTGTTTCAAAATAGAAAACATGCTTTTGAACACAATAAAAAATACAAAAATTTCGATTTCGTGAAATTTTTCTCACCGATGTATCTTTAAACGCCTGTGTCAATTTATCATTATCCTTTCACTTTCTCACCCCCTTAAAATTCACCAAACCAAACAATAAAACCGCATCTTCATGGGGAGAAAAAACTTTCCACATATTTATAAAAAGACGTCCATCTTCCTAGCACACTTGAGTAAACAATACATTTTCCCTCGCTCAAAAAACTCAACGAAAGGAAAAATAATTACCCATATTTAGTTTAAGTAAAAGCCAAACCGTGTCCTCTTTTTTTCTACATCGCATCGACGACGTATCCTACGCGATCGGGCTTGAGTGAAAGAATAAAACACGTCGACGAAGAGAGGACTATATACTCAAGTTGAGTTCAACCGAACCCGAATCTCGCTTGTAAAATTTACACTGCAAATATAATCCCTTTTTATAATTTGGCTAAGTGTGGTCGTTTACTGTAAGCTCGTATATACGAGAATATAATAAAATGGGTACTCTGTACTCGACGTATTTTGTTTATACGCTTTTAAAATCTATAGTGATGAAATGGAAAGGGTAGGGGGACCTATTTGCGAACGCATTTTCGCATCGGTTTGGGAGAAAAACGAGCAAGTGAGGAGAGCAGGCCAACATGTACATATAAAGCTGAAAAGATATATCTCTTTTATCATAATTGAATCAACAATATCGGTTTGTTTATCAACGGCTTTATTACTGCGCTGCGCTTTTAGTAGTTGCAAGATTTTTACAACACGAGGGTAAGTTAGTTCTGTTGCAGATTCGTTTTGGACAAATTTTCCTAGCAGTTTCGTTTCTTTTCTATAAGGATATTACGATTGTATACAGTATAAGAAATTAATCTTAGGGGTAGCGGTATTGGGGCGTTAATGTCAACTCTCCCTCTCGTCCCCCTCGGACTCTCGCAGGGTTGTCGAGGTTGAATTCAAATAGAAAAATATAGATTTACGAGAGCATATCCGGCCGACACGATCGTTAACTCAGATTTACTCGTATCTCGTACGAGTACGATTTATAAAAAGTAAGGGGTGCAAAATGAAGATCAATCGTGCGTTCAAAAAGTCATCGTTGCGAGCACCATCGTCGTGCTTTCGAAATGACATAGCAGTTATCTCCTCGTCAATGAATATATATGGCTCATCTCGGCTGCTCGTAAACAATCCCTCGAAATTATTCTTTACAAAGGAGTGTTTTCGTATTCAAAACCATTCGGTCTGCTTACAAGTTACAATACACAGTTGTGTACATCGTACATCTACATTCTGTAATCGCCTCGTTGCTCAGAATACGACTTAATTATCGCCGTTCAGTGACTTTTTTTTCATCCCAATGTCATCGTTTGTGCACTTGGTGAACTTATTCGAACGAGTATAAATCACTGTCAAATTTATTTAGAGAGTATTTAATTGTCGTTTAAATCGTTGTACGCGCGATGTCGACAACGGGCGACAGACTTCTTTTTATTTAATTTGGATTGGATACAGGGTGGTTCGAATTTCAAATTAATTCGAATAAATAGACATGGAGAAGAGTTCAATACGAGACATGTCTTTGAACAGGAACTCGAGGAATGGAGGGGGGAGGAGGTATACAGGGTGTTGAATTCAATTTTGGAAATATACTTCCACCATTCATATAACTCAAAAAGAACCAAAAACACCATGCTAAGCTGGCTATCTCGTGATTTGAAGGAGATAATTACGTGGTCCTCAAAAATGGAAAGTTACCAATTTTGAAAAATCCATCAAAAACAAGAAAATGTTATCATTTAAATAATGCCTCGAACTCATGGTATTCGAGTGGACGAACAAAAAAAATTATTTTGACAAATTGTCTGTTTTCAATATTGAAGGGGAACATATGGTTCAAATTTCCAAATTCAGAATGTTCGAATTTTTATAAATTCTAAATTTTCAATTAGGTTTGTCTATTTAATTTTAAAGGCAGGCAAGTCCTCATTTGGTTAGAGGAGTCATTTTGAATGATTCAAATATTTTAATACTATCGGTACCTAGATAAAATAGAAGTTACAACATTTTTCGAACCAAAATTTATCAATTTTTTTGAAAAATTCTCCAAAATAAGAAAATAATTATATTTTGGATTATATAATGCATAAACTACCATTGCATTTTTTGGATTGTTTTAATTTCCAAAAAAATTTTGAAGGAGCTCTTTTCCAACTAATTTGAAGTCGCCGAGTGTCTAATTTGAGCATCGGTGTCTTTTTCATCGAGAATTGAAGATTTTTCTCAAAAACTACGAGACATGGATCAATTTAGACCTCATATTCGTGCTCATGCGACCTCGAATTAGTCAGAAATCGTCATAAAAAAATGCAAAATTTGATAATTTCTTTACAGCTCAATTTTGAGTTCAAAAATGGGCTATTTCGGGATGAATAATACGCTGAGTGAGAATCTTTGAAAGTTTAGAATTTTTAAAATAATATACCTAAATTTCGAAAATTGAAAAATTTTGCAGAAATTTTTTTTCAGAATTTGAACATTTGAGACTGCTTTGTTTTACAAAAATCGCCAAAAAGTCCTGTATTTTACCATTTTTAAATTGAATTATGGAGCTTTTGTTTACCTACTCTCAATTTCTTCAAAATTGAAACATTTCGGTCAAAAAATTGTCTGTTTGAATTCGAAAAAAGTGACCCCTTTTCCCCATTCCTCAAAAATTGAAATATGTAATTTCAAAGAAGGACCCTCCTGAAATTTTTGTTTTTTCTTGATTTTTCGAGATGTCCTGTTTGTTCAACACTTTGTAGTTTTTTGCATTCTTTAATAATTAAAATTTTATGCTCAGGTACCCATTTTCACATTCTTTTAGAATACATATTGTTCTTCACTTCACCTCTTTTCAGAATTGAAATTTTTAACAAAATTTTCTCAGCTTTGTATTTTTTACTCGAATTTTGAAATTTTCTGTTTTTTTCATTTTTCCTCTATACTTGCAGTGATGGGTGTAAAATTGATTGAAAGAATACAATGAACAGAAATTTTCACTTCCCTGCCCCCTTGTGAAAAATATAGAAAAATTCGGAAAACTGACTTGTTTTTCTATATTTAAATCAAACGTTAAAATTTTCCATTTTTATTTGGGAAAAAAATCTGGAAATTTAAAAGTTTTGATGCAAAAAATAAGTTCTACTCTACATGTTTTTTTTTTTTTTTTTTTGAATAATGAAAAAACAATAAAGAAAATGTGGATTCTAAAATAATTGCTGTTTAAGCTCAAAGCCTAATGAGAAATTTGAATATTATGATGTTTCAGAATTTTGTAAATGGAATTTCACACGGATGATGGTTTTTCAGTCTCTGATATGTGTAATGAATGTAATGATACTTTAGAAAATGTAGTCATTTTTTTCTGTTTTAAATTTGATTTTCATTAAAGCCAATTTCTGAGACATTTCACTCATTTTTTCGAATCACCACAGCAACTTATCGTTATGTATGATTTTTTTCCAGTTTATTTTTTTAAAAAATTTATTTTGATAACAAAATGTATTCTACTTATGAGTTAAGTAGTTGAATTATTAGTTTTTTAAATTTCCAACTTACGAGTGTATTCATTTGTTTTGTTGGAAATGAAGGATTTGATCTTTTCAAAAATTATATTCATTTTCCAAAATGATTTTTTTTTGAAAGCTCAACTGTTTTGTGATCTGGCCAGATGGGCGGGGTATCCTACTACATTCTTCAACGCAATTTTTCTTCCTTTCCTATCATAGAAACCTAGAGGACCTCCAAAGGGCTAAAAGGGTAAAACATTGAGAAAAAAAATTTACAAAATTCAAAAAAATGTTCGTTTTTTAAAATATTTTTTAAGATGAAAAATTTTCAATTTTTGACAAGATTTTCCCACCCAATTCTTACAACTTTTGGTCAACTTTAAAGAGATGAGAATACGTCTTCAGGAAAGTATTCACTCTAGCTCCAAAAAAATCAATTTTCAGTGACTTTCTCCTTTCTACGAGACATAGTAACATGAAAAGGTAGGTTTTCGAAGAAGTTGACAATTTCACCCCCCTCCCTTCCATCCTAATAGTAAAATTAAGAACTATAGAAATAAAATGGAAAATTACTCAATACTCTTGAATTTCACATTATCAACTCTCAAAAGTCGAAAAGGTTCTGAAAATTTTCAGTTCTTTTTTCTTTTAAACGGATTATTCAAATATGTACAAATACAGCTCCAATGGTTTTAAAAATCAAAAGTATCTAATATTTACCTACAAAAGAACCGATCCTGGAGTCGAGGAAATCGTACACGACAAAAGGAATTAGAATTATTATTTTTGTAACTCAATACCCGTCAAAAAATAACTTACTCGAGGTTTACTCAACACCTAAGGATTCTCTTATTCTTTACAATGACAATTCGATACTCACCTGAAACAAAGAAGCAAAATAAATAGTTAGTATGCATATTGATTGCTAATCACGAGTAAGCAAGTACTTAGGTACATTAAGCTAACGAATAGTAGTTTTTAAATGAAATAATATGCTTTGGTCTCTAAATTCACGGATCTTCGAATAGTAAGTACATATGTGTTGAAAATGCTCATTATCTTTCGAGAGCAAAAGTTTATCTCGACTGGGAGTGATGAGAGGAGAGGGGGGGGAGAAAGAAATGAAAATCGAATTGAAGCTTTACTAATATTAATGTTTTTTAAAATGAATAAATTTTTTTAAATCCCAAAATTCCAATATTTTCTATTCATTCCCATATTTTATGAGCTCTGCATGGTCAAAATCACACCTCCTCCTCATACTCTCTACAACCCACAACACTATTCATCATATCTCACACACATCTACACAATAAAATCAACGAAATGAACCCTGCATCCAGCATCCACGAACCTCATTTTCAATTAACACTCTGTCACTTTTGATAACTAAATACTCGCAATACCTACCCAAGCTGCGAGAATATTTATTATTCAAATTATATTCTACCCAACTTTTTCCTCGCTTAATCGAGATTTCGCGCGAAAAATTTATCACCCAGAAAAACGCAAATATATTCGACGATTTGCATTAAAAAAACCTCGAAACCGCCCACGCCGAAAAAAAAAATTAATAATTTAAAGCATAACATTTAAATTGTACATCCAAATCGAGTTTTTTGCCTCGATTCGTTTATTCTGCGGTTATTTATTTGTAAACATGAAATATTCATTCATATATTTAAATTGTAAACGTATATACGTATATACCTATAACTAGTTACGAGTGAGTATAATATCCAGATCCACTAATCTAATGAATAGTTAATTTCACATATTATACTCGTACGATGTGGTCTCCCACTCCCTCACACATATCAAGTACCCTACCCTTATTTTTTTCATCGTTTTCCAATGCATCGTATACCTATCAACTTATATGCGTTGGCAGCCATTTTAAATTTTTATATGTATCTTAAATACTTGGACCAGTATTCGTAATTTCGTACACTAAATTTCAAGTCGTTTTGAACCTCATCGATAGGTACATGTTCTGCCTTCATCTTGCCCCACGCACTTACCTTCACAGTTCACACAGCTAAACCCGCACCTGTTCACTTCCATATCGAATTAAAAAATTAACCTGACGTGATTATTCCGTAAAAGTAGGTAATTAAATTATACAAATTGGAATATTTTTATCCCTCTGTGTGGTAAGTTGTACATAAATCAGTCGATAAAATTTTATATAAGCTGAATTGAATTTTTTTTTTCACGATAATATAGGTATGTTGGTTAAAGAGTAAAATATAATGTGCTTGTGATAAGAAAAGAATGGGCACTTTGACGAAGTTGGCTGAAAGCGAGAATGCACGAGGAAGGGGAAAATGAGGTTTTTATATGAGAAATACGCGTAGGCACTCGACTAATTAAATGAATATAATGAAAAAAAATTTACATAAAAAAGCGTTACATTTTTTCACCTAGGTATAGGTAATTCAATCGCAATTTTTATCAGAAAATACCTATCTCGAAACATTACAAAAGCGAGTAAAACTGCATAAATTCGTCATTTTGAATCGTAAATTTTCATTAAAAAAAGAACAAGAACTCGCCAAGTTCGCGAAGATGATTGTTTTCATACTTTGGAAATTTCTGATTCAAGAATTCTCCTCCTGAACCTGAATCATCAGAATACGCGAATGAGCCGGGTTAAAACATCTTGGGTGAAAAATAACGCGAAAATTTTCAAAGACAAGGCAAGTCCCGAAGCGAAGCTCGAAGGAGCGATAAATTCGGTTTCGTGGTCAATTTCAGCTTTTCATTTCAATTTACTCGATGAATTTTGACTTTATAGCGCGAAAAATCCGAATTTGAATACTCAAAAATTGGCCAAAAATTGAAAAATGAAACTCAGTGTTTGAAATTTGGCCAAGAGGTGTATTTTTAAACACTCTTAATTTTTCAAATAAGTTAGGTATCAGAAAACATAGCTTTTCTCGAAAACGGTTCTGTTCAAATCATTCCAAATCCTAAATGTGTTGTTTGCCTGAAAATTTTCACGCAGCAATAACTTCATTCAATATTCCATTTCAAACACTTGTAAATGACGTATTTCTCAATTTAGAAAAATTTAAAACCTATTTTGATTTATTACGATAGAACCACGAACGTGGAATATACTTCGACGTCAATCACATCCTATAAAATGACAGCCAAAAAAAATGAAAACTGAATGCTTTGAAATTTATATAAAAACAATTTTTCTGTTTGAGTAGGTAATTGGTGTTTTATGTTTACCCAAAGCGATCGAATGTGGTAGGTTTTTCAAATTCTTCACCAATACTTGTTTCAGTTGATTCGTTCGATTAAAACAGGTAAATATCATAATAACTACAAGTCAAAGTCTGACTTCGAGTGTTTTTTCAGTTACAGGATATCATGGCTTCCAATAGCTTCATCATCTTTGCCATAGTTTCGTGTATTTGTTTACCATATTTGTCGGGTGTTTGGTCACTTCTTCATTCAGCTTTCAAAACGTTCGACAGGTAATAAGAAAAGAATTGAAATTAATTTTGTAACACATAATTGACTTTTTAAGAGAATGAGGTTTAAAAACTTCAAAATTTGGCATCACTGATTTAATAAAATAAAAATAAACCGACGTTATCATTTTGTTTTTGTTTTTTTTTTTCAAATCAACAGCAGCGTCGTTTATAATACGACTTTCTGTCAACAACAAAACATTCCTGACAATTTAACGAAAAAAATGTCACTGTTCACCCAGAAAAAATATTATTTTACATTTTACAGCGCCAGAATCTGCGAATTTCAATACGATATCGACAGTATTTGCGAACGAGCAGCTCCAGGATCTACAGGAGGTTCTTGTTCAGAAATGAATATAGAGATGGATGACGATGAGCACCCAGGTGTATACATCAAATTTCCTTACGAGATCGTATACTGTGCAGGGAGAGGGACACAGAAATGTGTCTGTTTGGGTAACGATGACGATGAAGCTATAGTTTTTACATACGAAAGCGATGGAAATAAATGTACGGGACTAGGCAACTTGACATCGATCGCAACAACTGAATAGATCGTAAATCGCAATTTTTATGAACTTGTACATATTATATTCGATATTATAGACATAGCTGTGTAAAATAACGCGAATTTGATCTTAAATGTAAGAAATATATCTAAGAAATTATTTTTGTTTTTTTTTTCCTTTTTTTAATAATAATTCCATTCAAATATACCATTTTAGCCTATGTAACAATGCTTTGAATTTCATAAATTGAGTACCTACCCATTTTAAATTTGAAAAAACAATTAAAAATGTCGACTATTTTTGAAAAAAAAAACCAATCAGTGTGGATGAGATCCATTTTCAGTGAAAGTAAATTTAATGGTTTGCAAAGATTTACTCGTATAGTTATAAGAAAAAAATTTAAAGAAAAACTACATTTTTAGAAATGGAAAAAATTCATCTTGTGATTCCAAAAATGATGATTTGATGAAAAACAAAAGAATTTTCAATTTCTGAATTGAAAATCTTTTCATAGCAATAGCCCCTTTTTTCAAAGAAAAATCTCCTCTCGCCTCATTTCCCACACAATGTGGACTTCCTACAGGGGAACAACAAATGGATTTCATTAAAAAATTGAAGTAAGCACTTCAACCCTACTTGAAAAATTACGATTTCGAAAAAAAACTGATGGAAAGAGGGGTTAAAACTTGAAAAATTCTAAAACTTGGTAAGTACATATTTTAGTAATTTTTGGATATTTTGGTAAGTACATAGATACCCAACAGAATTATCCCACCTAAAAATCAACCATAAAATACAATCAGAGGCGTGCCGAAAAAGGGCAGAAAATGTTTGGAAAAAAGTTGGGAATTTTTGGGCAAAGTTCGGTGAGTTGGAAAAAGTTGGGAAGAAGTTGTGTAAGCGGGCAACATCAAAGAATTGCCAAAGACCTTGGATTTTTACTTCTTTTGCCTCACTTGGACAAAGAAATTTTCTGTTCTCTTTTAAAAACTTGATTTTCAAAAGCCATAAACCTGAAAAAAAACATAAAATTGTGCGGAGTTTTGATTTGGAATTTCAGTATAATTACCAACCTTGCAATAGAACGCATTCAAATTTTTGTAAATACGAAAACATCGTTTTTGAAAATTTAAAATTATTCAATATGTTTGTTTCCAACTTCCCTTTCAAAATAATTTGTTCGAACCACATCTGGCTAATAGAACTGAGAAAATTTCAGTATCACCTCCTCTCACCCCCCCCCCCTCCGAGACACATTTTGGAGAAACACCCAAACTTTACAAAGTCATTCGTGTAGATAAATTCATTTTTCGATGGAAAAAAATCGAAAATTTACAGTGATTCATTTTTTTAAAGAACCATACGTTGAATATTCAGGCTTTCGACGTCAATCACATCCGACTAAACACGAGCCAAAAAGCCAAAATCGAATAATTTTAGATTTACTAATATTTGAACAGTTTTTTTGAAATTCACAAACCATAGATATCCAACTTACGATCAAGTTTTGTTACAATTTATGTGCACCTTGAAGTAAATCTACGTCATTCTACATACGATGAAAATCAAACGCATTTTAATAATGATTCATCAATATGTATTCGTATGTTTAAATATGATGTTAAATTTAGACAAGAGACATAATTATTTTTTCGTAAACGTTCGAAAACGACAAATCAATCAGTTTTTTCAACGACTCTTATTGTTTCAATCGTGTTGTTCGATTAAAGAATTCTTACATCAACTCGGCTTGAAAATTTCAATAATTTCACCAGTTTATCACAGTATCACTATGCAGGGTGCTAAAAATTTCAATATTTTCATCATAGCTTCGTGTCTTTGCCTTTTACATCTGCTGAAGGTTCAGTCATTTCCTCATTCAACTTTCGTCGCGTGGTACAGGTGAGATGGTTTCTTTAGTCTTTCATTTCGTAGTTACATATTTGAAGTAAGTACTTATCTTTAAAAATCTGTACTTGAACCCCAAAATGTATATTTTACAGCAATAGAATCTGCGACAGTACACCGCCTTATGGCACTTACAACGTTAATCTCGCTTGTAAAGTCGCAGTTGCTAATTCCACAGGAGGCAAGTGTAAAGAACTGCGCATACGCATGTAAAACGCAGACCACAATGATGCAATTGAACCGGCAGACTTTAAAATTGGACTTTGTGCATTAGCTCTTGGTGGTGCGAAATGTCTTGGTTTGGGCAAACATGGCGAAAATACTGCCGTAGTTTTTGATTACGACCAATCAATCAACACCTGTTCAGGTGGTACTATTGTACAAAATGTAATCATTCCTGGAAGTGGAACTTCTCAGACTCAAGATGATCCTGATGATGATGATAGATCTTCGTGAAATACAATAATGCATAAATTTCATTAATCCAAGGAATTTACGATGAATCGAGTTTTTTTTTCAATTAACGTTTTGCTTTTCAATTCTTTATTTTGTTACAATTGCTTGTTTTTTCTCTATTTCTTTACAATTTAAAAAAAAAAACCTAGGACAACACAGGATAGTTTTTTCAGTTATTTTGTTATTTATTCCATAAATTAGGAACATTTTTATTTTTTTTTACAACTAAATTAAAATAAATGCTTTTGCGAGCTACACCAAAAATTAAATTCATCTCGTAATTCATATTTTTTTGTCTCGCATTACGAAAATTGAGAATTCGGTCCATCTCTCTTCTTTTCTTGTTCACAAAAAATAAAAATGTGTTTTTCTAATTCAGAAAAAAATTTGCAAATTGAAAGCAAACCTCTGGAAACTTCCTCTGTCCCTCTGAGCTTCAATAGTTGACCTATTAGATCGATTATGATCACTTTTGGAGCTTATCTGGAGCATCTATAGCAGAAGTTGGAATTTTTTCAGGACATTTATGTTGCTTCGAAAGGCGTTCAACTTTGGAAAAAAATCGCAATAGATTAGGACGGGGCGAGGTCGAAATAGTAGGTAAAAAAGTAATATCGAATTTCAAAATTGACGTCATACTGATCAAGTTTCTGTCTGAATGCTCTCAATTTTCAATTTTTTCTCCCAAATGTCAGTTATTTTTAGGTTTAAATAATTCATGAATGATTTTCCATCCAGCATGAATTTTCATGTCTCAAAATCAATATAGAGAGACACATCCTGTGGGCCCAATGTACATGTAATTTTTATATCATTTTACCTATAAATTATGTATTTTAATTGTTTGATTTAGTATAGTTTGAGTATTACTTGATAAACTATTTACGAAGCACTGCATTTCGATGTTTGTTTCAAGTCACAAGCAAATTATGCATCCAGATCTTAGGTACCTTTTCTTTGTGGGTGCCTAGTCTTGGACGGAAAGGTGGGAAAGTTTATTGGGAAAATACATAATAAGGGTCACAATTTGCATATCATCCACTCCCACCACCTCAACGTGCCATAAGGCTTTTATGAGGGGCGTGAGTGAGTTGGAAAACGTATGTACCTAAATGTGATATCACATCTTAGCAGTGAAAAATACACACGCTCTCAAACACTCTTCAGTGTCTCCCCAGTCCTCCTCCGCCAGAATAAAAAAATATGAGCGATTGGAGTCGAAGCCATTCATCGAACTCAACGCTCTCGAAAACTTCATGAACGACAAGTGACTTGTTATTTTGAGGGCTTGCACTGAATCTCTCCTCCTTCCCCTCCCCCCCAAAAATGTAACTTTGATAACCATAACAGTTCGAATAGGCAACCAAAAAAGTGACCAAAAAAAACTAGCAAAGTTCGACTATTTTACAACTTTTTGGTAAAAAGCAAGACTATTGGACAATTTTCGAAAAAAAGTTGAATTTTTTGCAAACAAATTTTCATTTTACAAAAGAGCAAAAATTTTGTCATTTTCGAAAAAACGAGAATTCTTGACGATTTTTAGTGAAAAGCAAGACTTGACTATTTTAACCACAGAAACGATTTTTTGGCCATTTCTGACATAAAAATCTCAACTTTTGGACAACTTTTTAAAAAAAGTAAAATTCTTGCAAAAAAAAAATGGTCATTTTGCTAAAAAGCAAGCATTTTTTCATTTTAGAAAAAAACGAGAATTGTTGACGATTTTTGGTGAAAAGCAAGACTTTGACAATGTTAACCAAAGAAACGACTTTTTGGCCATTTCTGACAAAAAATCTGAGCTTTATTGGACAACTTTTAAAAAAAAAATCCAAAAAATTGTTATTTTGCTAAAAAGCAAAAATTTTGTCATTTTCGAAAAAACGAGAATTTCTGACGATTTTTGATGAAACGCAAGTCTTTGAAAATTTCAACCACATGAATGGCTTTTTGGCAATTTCTGACAAAAATTAAAATTTTGGACAACTCTTTAAAAAAAACTGTTATTTTGGTAAAAAAACAAAAATTTTGTTATTTTTGAAAAAACGAGAATTTTTGACGATTTTTGGTGAAAAGCAAGACTTTGACAATTCCAACCAAACGAATAGCTTTTCGACCATTAATGACAAAAAATCTAAACGTTTGGACAATTTTTGAAAAAAGTGGAACTTTTTGGAATTTTTGAGAAAAAAAGTGATTTTTTTTTAGAAATTTTGCTAGAAAGCTAGAGTTTTTTTTAGATTTTTTCCAAAATGCGATACTTTGACACTTAATGCAGAAAACAGGAATTTTCGGTAATTATTGGCAAGAAATGTCCGATAATCTTCCGCAAAGATTGTCAAAAAACCAAAACCTTTGAACAATTTTAGGAAAAGTTGGACTTTTTTGGAATTTTCTGTGAAGAAACGGTCATTTTTAGTCATTTTTTTCTAAAAAGCGAACATTTTAGTAAATTTTTTGAAAAGGCGAAAATTTGGGACGATTTTTAGCTAAAAGCCAGTCTTTGACAGTTTCAGCGAAAAGCAGGATTTTTTTAGAATTATACTTAATTATTGGCAAAAAAGTGATGCACTTTTGGCAATTTCTGGAAAAAAGCAACACTTCTAGGAAATTCTCGAAAAAAGGAAGAGAAAAAAAAGGATTTTTGTCAAAAAACAATTTTGAAATTTTGATCAAAAAGCAGGACTTTCTGATTTTCAAAAATTCGCCTAAGATCAAGAAATTCACTTCACCACTTGAAATTTGATGATGGTGCATTTATGCATGCTTTTTCGATTTAGCTCTGCAGAAGTTCTTTTCAATATCACTCTCATGTATAGATCTGCAGAATCAAAAGAGTAGGTAATGTAATGATTGATTAAATTTTAGAGAGTTTTCATCAAATTGTTTGTTGGATTTTTATGTCTTGTTGAAGAAGTTAGGAAAAGAGTCCTGATGAAATTCATCACCTGCAATGCTGTTATGGGACTCGTTTCTGACAACATACATATATTCAAATCTAATTCGATCTCAACGATTTCAAATTAAAAACAATCATTTTTGAGCTATTCTGGATCGTCAGCAGAGAATTCCAATTTGCTGTGGAACAGCATACCTCTTATTGGAGAACCTCATGAAATGTCCTCGAGGATTCGGATGGAAAGTGGTCTTAGTGGTAGCCCTTCGCCCAATTACCACACCTTTAAAATTTTAGCTGTCAATTTTAATCTCAACTCCCACAATAAAAATTTGAGTTTTGCAATATTCAAAAATAGCTACCTCGACATTCAGATTTTTCCCACCGTGTTGTCGTGGAAAAATTCTGACCAACGAGCTCGCACAAGGGACTTCTTTCATTTTCCTATTCAATTCAAATTTTCGTTGAAAATAAAGAATAATATATGAGTAATTTTTGAAAAATATACTACGAAAAATTCAGTTGAAAGGGAAAATAAAACATTTCCCTCGTTCAAGCGCGTGGGTCAAACTTTTTCCACGACGTTCACCGGGGATGGCGATTTTTGAATACTTTGAATTTCAACATTTTACTGTGGGAGCCAAACTCAAAACTGGCAACTAAAATTTCAATGGAATAGTACCTAGACCAAGGACTACCGATAAGACCACTTCCCATCCAAATCCCTGGAGGACACTTCATGAGGTTCCCTGTTTTTTAGAATCTGTTATAACTGTGATTACAGCCATATCAAACTGTTCGATTAAAGATATATTGTTACCACATCTAACAGACAATATTGCACATACTCGTATGTATTTTTCATAAACTAAGAAAAATCGAACACGAGCGTATTGCAGTTTGATTTTGTTTACCAAAGTATTACACATTTTGAAAAAGCCTGCGTCAAACGTACACAACATTTATGCCGCATTGATATCAGGTTCACTCGTCACACCTCAGTATTGACACAATCCGCACGATTCGAGGTAAAATCCACCATAATACGTACAAGCTTGAAGATAGAACCAAGTACTAAAGGTTTATACAAGTTGTTTGAACAGATTTTTCAAACGTATCAATTTTATTGTTCACATTATTAATCATATACTCGCATATACGTACCTAGTACTTAGTTTACGGTAGAACCAAGTTCACAAATCACAGGCGAATTTTCGTTATAAAAAACATCAAATTTGGGATCTTTTTCATATTCTTCGTCGGTTCTTACAACGTCTCGTCCAAATTTTCGTTTCGATTCGGAACTATTACACGTAGACCAAATTAAATAATTTTTCAACGGCAGAACTCCACATCATCATGGATTATGCCAAAGGTTTCGCAGTCTTCACAATCGTTTTTTCTGTCATTCTGTCAAATTCGGGTATTTGGTCATTTCCTCACAAAACCTTCATCACGTGGTACAGGTAATTCATCCATAATTTCACAAATAACTAAGTAGCTAATGTGATTTTTTAAAACCCCATTTTATACCCTCGACACATATCGTACCTACACATTTTACAGCCAAAGAATCTGCGACAATGTACAGCCTTATGGCAGTTACAACCCTGATCTTATGTGCAAAGCAGCGATTACAAACTCAACAGGAGGCGCCTGTAAAAAAATGAAAATAAGTATGGAAAGCGAAGACCACAATAATGAGCTTGTACCGGCAGATTATGACCTCGCGCTTTGCTCAATCAGCGGCAGTCAAACAAAATATTGTTTAGGTTTGGGCGAATATAAAAAAAATACCGCTATAGTTTTTGATTATAGTGGCTCTCAGCTGAATACTTGCACAGGTGGCACTCAAGTGACAGTCCCTGTGAATTGAGTACATCGAAATTAAATAATTTGATGGTAACGTATTATGAAATAATGTAAAAATTTCACAAGTGTAAGTATAAGGAATATTTTTTTGTTTTCAAATCGTGTTTTATTTATTAAATTTTTGCTTTCGTTATTTCAATGCTTGCTGCTTTTTCTTTCCGTTTCGATAATTTGGTTTTGTTGTTCTTTCATTATTCACGAGTAAGTAAATGTTTTAGCCCCTCAACCTATAAAAAATCATACGTTCAGCATGCTTCGAGATTACAATTGTCTATTTTAATGAAATAATTTCGCATAGCAATTCCAAAAAATTTGAGCAGATCTCAATTTAAAATAAGGTATTGAAAATTTGCTTCTGGCCTAATTTCATCTCCCGAAATTAAATTCCGACATTTTTAGCTTGTCTCAGGCGTCCGGTATAAAGTTCTTGGAATTCATCAATTTTTCGATAAAGTTTTAGAAATTAATTTGGAAAACTAAGAATTCAAATGTTCACCAGCTTCAATTTCTGATCAAATTAAAAAAATTCAAGAAAGTCTAAAATATCGAAAATTGTTAAATTGGACGACCATCAACCCGAAATGTGGATAAAACCTAGTTTTCCAAACCGTATTCGCATTTCGCACCATAAGCTACACGTTTTCCTTATTTATTTAATTTATTTTTTTCATTTTTAAAAATTCAAATCTCCCAAAAATTAATTTTAAAATGTTTGAATGGAATATCAGCCTATAAAAACAAATTTTCGAAGTGAGCACATTTGAAAGAAGTGAACACTTCATTTTTGGAAGTTCAAATCAAATGAACGCAATCGAAATGTTTTTGAAAGTTCTAGATAGTTCTAGATTGGCTGAAAATGATAAGATCGGATTGTTTTCTTTGAGGGCGAGGGTGGGCAATTTCATGCACAGAAAAATTTTTCTCACCGATATGAAAAGACGACTAGTCAATTCTTTTATTTTTTAGATAAGATCTGAAATCATATTCAAAAAATCACAATAGACTCGTCTCTTTGGATATCAATTTTCAACAGCCTTCGTAAATTTCCTGTCTTTGGAAAAATTTGAACATAATGAAGAAAAATCAAAATAACATCAAAGAATTTTTAAATAGACCGAAAATAATGAAATATTTCTATGGAAGCTCGAAAACAAGATTTTACTGATTTTAATATGAAAAAAAAACTCTCAAAAATGTCTCGTCAAAAATCGAAAAATCAAGTCAAATAACCTAAATTTTGGTTCAAAAGGGGTTTGCGTTGTCATGGTCGTCCAAGAATGCAATAAATTTTTTTTTCTATTTGGAGCTAAAAATTTTAGATTAAGTTCATTTTGAGAGAAAATTTGTTCTCATCCCTTTCCCTACAGCGTTTGATTATTCACACACGTTTTCTAATAAAGGTATACGCAATAAAATGAAAATTCATATTTTCAAAAAACCACTTCTAGTTCTGAATTTTTAAATTATAGTTTAATAATTATAATTAGTCTATTATATTATATGTAGTTGTTTTATTCGGAATACCAAACTCTAGTCTACAATCTCGTATTATAGGTATCTATTGTACATAATTAGTTAATTACACATGTTTTACTCAGCATTTCATTTCATGGTCGTTCATTCACATATGGCCACTTCAGACTTCAACTGAGACGTACCATAGAAAAAAGGAGAACTTTTTGAAAATTTAAAATTTTGGTATTTTTTAAAATCAATGTTGATTTTACGAGAAAACTAAGCATCTTATAGTTTGTACATATAAAAATTCTCACAAGGGAACTTTTTGAACTCACACTCTCCGATTTGAACGAAACCAAGCCACATCGAAAAAGCAAGTCCTGCAATCCCCGTAACCCAAATTTCAGAGGCTTGAATTCATTTTTGGATTTTTGGCAAATTTTAGAAAAAATATAAATTAAAAAAAAACTACTTCAATGACGATTTTTTGAAAATTTTATCAAACGTATTTTTTTCGAGAAAAGTGAACCAGCGTGAATAATCCCTCCAATTCAATTTTCTACGCATCAAAAACTTTTCTAGCTTTGGGCTATTCTTAGAGCCCCTAGCGATTTTTAATATTTTTTACATAAATTTAAAATCGCTCTGGAATGGTCAAAATGAACTCAGTTTACATTGAAAAGTTTGAAAACTGCCCTTGAAACTGCACCTTTTTCAACTTTTACACCGGTTTTTAAAAATTTGTGAAAAAAATTTTTAGAACCTGAAATTTGAGATGGGGTTTTAGGGCTTGTTTTTTCTAAAGCTCTTTAATACAAGTATGGAAATAGATTATGCTCTTAAGAAAGTCATAGCATTTTACGTAGGTATGTGTTACGTACTGCGCATGGCAGGTTGGTGTCGTCACGCGGTGGAGGTGGGTGGAGCAACCAATGGGGTGCAACGTTGTACGTGAACAGCTGATTTGATGCTTGCTCGCGCACTGCGCAGTACGTAAAACTTACGTAAAATCCTATGACTTTCTTAAGAGTATAATCTATTTCCATACTTGTATTAAAGAGCTTTAGTTTTTTCAATCTATCTGGGTTTCGTTCAAATTGGTAACTGTTGGTTCAAAAAATTCCCTACTCAGAACCAAAATAATTGTGAAGCATAAAAAAATTGAACTTCTACTTTGAGAACACCTGAAATACTTTCTCATAATTTCTACAGATCGATTTTCTCAATTCACCGAAGCCTTCAAATATCAATGCGAGGGAAGGGGGGTGCAAGTAAAATATTTTCGAACCTTTATGTAAAATAAACAGCTCTCTCAAGATGACCACGTTTTCTTGTGCCTTCCTCATTCCCCATTCACCTGAAAAAAGGAAAGTTTCCACTGAGGTGAGGGGGAACATAACATTTTTTTGTTTAATTTTTGAAACTCCCATTTATTTTTTAAACTTCTGCTTTTTTTTTGAAACGGCGACGAAATTTTTTCCATACAATTATAGCACGAAAAAAGGTACCTAATTCTCGTCAATTCATTGAAAAAATGAAGGGAGGAGGGATTTTTTCACATGCTCATCTAGACATTGGTAAAATATCTCAAAAATTGCAAAAATTTTCATTTTTCAGGTTTCAGACGGTATTTTTGCAATAAGTGCCAAACTCGTAATTTTTTTTCTCGAAAATGAAAAAAAAATGCCAGTTTAATTTTTTGATATGTTATTCTACATGAAAAGGTTTAAAACTGAGAATTTTTTCAGAATTTTTACACGAGGACATATCGATTTTTTTAGGTTTTTGAAAGTGGCAACATTGATTTTGACATCACTCGTCGATTACCCTCTCAAAGTACTACAATTTGAAAAAAAAAGTTCAAAATTCTATACCACGTACAACCGGAGTAATTTGCAACTGAAATTCCATTTTCGGCCATTCTGGAAAACTCTAAAGTCTCACAGCTCCGCCAAAAAAAAAATCGAAAAAATGTCCGGTTTGCGTCATTCGTCATCGTTTGATGACCTCGCCTACACATGATCTGATTTTGAAAAAAATCGAAGACCCTCGTGCAAAAATCCGTCGATTTGGCATGGAATGATCCAAATTCGATTAAATTCACTTTACCATGCTTAACAGACAATTGCACGTACTCGTATTTTTTATTAACTAAAAAAATCAAAATGCGAGCGTATTGCAGCTTGCTTTTGTTTACCTATTACCCATTTTGAAAAAACCTGCGAAACCTGCGTCAAACGTGCATAACATTTACACTGCATTGATATCAGGATCACTCGTCACTCCACAGTATTGACACAATTCACACGAATCGAAGAAAAATCCACCATAATATGTACAAGCTCGAAGATAGAACCAAGATACTAAAGGTTTATAGGTACATACAAGTTGCCTGAACAGATTTTACAAACGTATCAATTGTTCACATTATTACTAATACTCGCATATACCTGGTACTTAGTTAATGGTGGAATCAAAATCACAAATCACTGACAAATCTTCATTATAAAAACTAGTAAAATTTGGGATCTTTTTCATAATTTTTCAACTGCAGAACCCTACATCATGGATTATGCCAAAAGTTTTTTAATCTTCGCAATCGTTTTTTCCGTCAGTCTATCAAATTCGGGTGTTCGGTCACTAGCTCATACTCAATTTATCGCGTGGTACAGGTAATTCATCCATAATTTCATAAGTAACTGAATAGCCTATTTGAATTTTTAAAACCCTATTTTACCCTCGACACATATCGTACACATTTTACAGCCAAAGAATCTGCGACAACGTACAGCCTTATGGCAGTTACGACCCCGATCTTATGTGCAAAGCAGCGATTACAAACTCTACAGGAGGCAAGTGTAAAGGAATGAAAATTAGTATGGAAAGTGCTGACCACAATAATCAGCTTGTACCGGTAGATTATGACCTCGCGCTTTGCTCAATCAGCGGCAGTCAAACAAAATATTGTTTAGGTTTGGGGTTTGGGCGAATATAAAAAAAAAACCGCTATAGTTTTTGATTATACAGGCCCTGAGCTAAATACTTGCACAGGTGGCACTCAAGTGACAGTCCCTGTGAATTAAGTACATCGAAATAAAATAATTTGATGGTAACGTATTGTGAAATAAAGTAAAAATTTCACAATCGTAAGTAAGAAATCTTTTTTTAAAAATCGTGTGTTACTTTTTAAATTTTTGCGTTCGTTATTTTAATGCTTGCTTTTTATTTTCGTTTCGATAATTTGTTTCTTGTTCTTTCATTATTCACGAGTAAATAGAAATACTCGTATTTTAGCACCCCCTACCCCTCCACTTATAAAAAACCATACATTCAGCATGCTTCGAAAATTACAGTTTTTATTCGATAGGTACGACAAAATAAGGCGAATTTTTAGTTCAACTTCAATCATACTCTACAGTCCATTTTAATGAAATATTTAAAATGAGGAATAGAAAATTTATTTCTGACATAATTTCAACTCCCGAAATCAAATTCCGACATTTTTAGCTATAGTCTCAGGCCCACGGTGTAGATATGTACTTCAAATTTTTCAATTTTTCGAAAAACTTTTGGAAATTAACTTGGGAAACCGCTTTTATCATTTATTTCATTTTTTCAATTCTTAAAAATTTGAATCTGCCAAAAATCACTTTTAATATGGTGTTGGATTAGAATACCTGCCTAGAAAAACTGATTTTCGGCGTGAGCACTTTTTGACAGGAGGGTCATTCCACGTCAATTGGACCAAGAACTGGTAGGGGGGTTCGGTAATGGCGCAAATCGTAGCCCCCCTAGCCCATTTTTAACTGAAGCCAGGGGGTGTCAAAGTTTTCAGTGAACCAAAGATATCATCCATTTCAGCAGTGGATTACTCGATAACCGCGATACCTACCAAAATGGAGCATTTTCCCATAGTTAGGGGGTTTGAAAGGCTTTTTGGTGATATCATAAAAATCAGTGTTGCTGCCACTTTTCTTCGTACAAAAAATTAGTTCGAAAAGTTTCGAAACGTAGTTTTCACATCGTACCGACTCTCAAAAATTCTGAAAAAAATTATTATGGACAACTTTTCACGCTAAACTACATATTATAAAATTGGGATGGTAACATGTTGTAAAGTTGATTTTAAAAAATTTAAAGTTTGCGAAAAAATGCGATTTTTTGATTTAAAACATGAAAAAAAGTTTTGATAGATGAAGTTGACCCATTTGACCCCTATTTTTACGTATCTGTTGGAAAAGTTGAAAAAACTCTTTCACTCGATGAAATGAACTCCTCACAAAAATATCAAAATTCGAAAAAATTCAATTTTCAATTTCAACCATCAAAAAAAGTTTAAATTTATTCAGTTGTCTTATTTTGACCTCTTTCTGACGTAGTGACGTATTTCATGAAAAAGTTGATAAAAATCACGCTCACAGCAAAAAAATGAAAATTCGTTTTCATGTTTTAAATCAAAAAATCGCATTTTTTCGCAAACTTTAAATTTTTTAAAATCGACTTTGCGACAAGTTACCACCCCAATTTTTTAATATGTATGTGTTGTTCAGCATGAACAGTTGTCCATAATATATTTTTTGCAGAATGTTTGAGAGTCGGAACGATATGAAAACTACGTTTTGAAACTTTTTGAGCTAATTTTTTGTACGAAAAAAAGTGGCAACACTGATTTTTATGATATCGCCAAAAAGCCTTTCAAAACCTTTAACTATGGGGAAAAGTTCCATTTTGGTAGGTATCGCGGTTATCGAGTAATCCACTGCTGAAATGGATGATATTTTAGGTTCACTGAAAACTTTGACACCTCCTGGCTGCCTTTAAAAATGGGCTAGAGGGCTGCGATTTGCGCCATTGATCATCCCTTCGAAAGGTCTTCTCACAGGAAAAATTTCAAAAAATCGCTGAACCCCCCTACCACTTCTTGGTCCAATTGACGTGGAATGACTCAGGAGTGAAAACTTTATTTTTGGTAGTTCCCATCAAATGGGCACAATCGAAATGTCGCTGAAAGTTCTAGATTGGTTGGAAATGATAATATTGATTTGTTTTCTTGGAGAGCAAGGGTACACAATTTTGTACGCAGAAAAATTTTTCTCACCGATATGAAAAGACGACCAGTCAAATACTCTTACTTTTTTATGTAAGATCTGAAATCATATTCAAAAAATCACAATGGACTCGTCTATTTGGAAATCAAATTTTCAACAGCTTTCGTCAATTTCATATCTTTGAGATGAATTTGAATGAAAAGAAAAATCAAAATCTCATCAAAGACTTTAAATATAGGTACTGAAAATAGTGAAATATTCCTATGGGAGCTCGATAACGAGATTTTATTATAATATTAAGCTAACACAAAAAAACTCAAAAATGCCTCAAAAATCGAATAATCAATTCGAGTAATTTAAATTTTGATTCAAAAGGGATTTGCAGCCGATATACGGTCGTTTCAAGAATGCAATGAATTCTTCTTCTACAAGTAATTTATTGGAGCTAAAAATTTTAGATTATAAGTTCATTTTGAGCGAAAATTCATTCCCACCACTTTCCTTAGCATTTGAATCATACAGCTTTTCTGATGAGGGTAAATTCATTTTTTCAAAAATCCAATTCCAATTTCAGCGTTGGGTAGACTTTCATCCAAGATTTCAACTTCTGAATTTTTAAATTATTGTTTAATAATTAGTCTACGTTTTATAATTATTTTATTCGGAATACCTAACCTTAGCCTATAATCTCGTATTATAGGTACCTATCTATTGTACATAATTTAATTACACATGTTTTACTCAGCATTTCGTTTCATAGTCATTCATTCACATATGACCACGTTATTTGAAATATTCCATAGAGAATAGGAGAACCTAATCTTGGACACTTTTTTACTCTTTAACATTATTATTGATTTTAGTAGAAAACTAAACATCTTATAGTTCATACATAGAAAAATTCTCACACAAGAGCCATTTTAACTCACACTCTTCGATTTGAATGAAACCAAGCCGGATCGAAAAATCAGGTCCTGTAACTCCCGTAACCCAAATTTCAGACGCCTGAATTCATTTTTGGATTTTTTTAGCAAATTTTTGAACAAATTAAAATTTAAAAAAAAAACTGCTTCGATGGCGATTTTTCGAATTTTTCAAAAAACACATTTTTTCGAGCGAGGTGAACCAGCGTGAATATTTTCTCCAATCGAATTCAGATTTTTTTTACCAGTTCGGATACATTCCTAGTAAATTTTCGCAGGGAATTCGTAAAAAAAATTTAAGACCCCACTGATTTTTTTCTCGATTCCATTTTCTTCTCCATTTCATACAGGTTCGAAGATCCGCCAATTTTTCGTTAGGAAAATCGAGAACATGAACATTTTGTAATTTATTCATCCTCAATATCGTCAAAAAACCAACGTCAACGCGTCACATCGTCGTCGTCAACATTGTCACAATAATTCGTAGCTACGTTTCAAAGAACAATAATTCAACGATACAATCGTGAAAATCGAAAACTGCAACTGTTTTTCACAATTCTTTGTGTACAATGAACAGATTTTCAAAAATCTGCCAAAGATGCGTCATGCATCTTCTTCATGCAGGTGCAACTTATCTGCTGTTTATGCCTTTCAAGGAGATCTGCTGAAATTCGAGTACAGCTAAGTACACACCAAAATCATCTACTTTGTTTGCATGTGTTGCTCGAGCTCAGGTATTGGTGCAGAGTTACTCGGATCTCTGTCGAATAGTCATTATAAAAAACGATCCTATACAAGAGATTTTTCAGATTCACAGTCAGTTCTAGTATCTTCACATCGAAATATTCATTATACGATCGCGACACTCGTCATCTCAGCACATCAATCTACTAAGTCAAATTTGGAGGCTTTTTCATATTCTTTGTCAGTTCTTAAACAACGTCTCGTCCAAATTTTCGTCTCAATTGCCGAGAATTACACACGTACACCAAATTAAATAATTTTTCAACTGCAAAACCCTACATCATGGATTATGCCAAAGTATTCTCAATCTTCGCTATCGTCTTTTTCGTCAGTCTATCAAATTCCGGTATTTGGTCACTTCCTCATACAACCTTCATCGCGTAGTACAGGTATGTAATTCATCCATAATTTCGAAAGTAGCCTATTTTGATTTTTTAAACCCCATTTCACCCTCAACACATATTGTAAACATTTTACAGTGAAAGAATCTGCGACGAAAACTGTCCTTATGGCCAATACAACCCCGATATTATGTGTAAAGCAGCAATTGTAAACTCTATAGGAGGCAGCTGTAAAAAAATGAAAATAAAGATGGAAAGTGCTGACCACAATAATGAGCTTGTACCGGTAGAATACACACTCGCGCTTTGCTCAATCAACGTCAGTCAAACAAAATATTGTTTAGGTTTGGGCGAATATGAAAAAAATATCGCTATAGTTTTTGATTATAGTGGCCCTCAGCTGAATACTTGCACAGGTGGCAATGTAGTGCCAGTCGTTAAGAATTGAGTATCGTAATTAGATAATTTCATGGTACCTAACGTATTATGAAATGATGTAAAAAATTTTCAAGTGTAAGTAAGGAATCTTTTGTTTTTCAAATCGTGTTTTACCTTTTAGATTTTTGCATTTTTATTTCGTTATTTTAATGCTTGCTTTTTCTTTCCGTTTCGATAATTTGTTTCTTTTTCTTTCATTATTCAATAAGTTTATACTCGTATTTTAGCTCCCCAACCTATAAAAAATCATACTTACGTTCAACATGCTTCGAAATTACAATTTTTATTCGATACGTATACAACAAAATGATGCGAATTCTCAGTTGCACTTTTACTGATTATTTTAGAGAAAGAATTGGTAGAAAAAATTCCAAAAATTTCGAGCAGATCTCAAAAAGCAACCGCAGCTTCAACACAAACATTTTAAAAATCAGGTATTGAAAATTTGTTTTTGAGCTAATTTCATCTTCCATGCACCAAATTCTGACATTTCTAGTCTGTCTGAAGCCTCCAGTAATGCTTCAATTTTCTGGTTTTTAAAAAAAGAGTTTTGGAAAGTATAACTAAAAAATTCATTTTTACCAAATTTCTGCATATCTAATTTTGAAATTTGAGAAAAGCCAAAATATTGAAAATTGTTCATTTGGACGACCATGTCGACCATCAACCCGAAAGATGAAAAAAATCAAGTTTCCCAAACACCATTCTCTTCATAAACCATTTCCATCATTTTCAATTCGTTTTAATATTTTTTTAAAAACTCGAATCTGCCAAAAATCACTTTCAAGATGTTAGACTAGAATACTTGAAGGAGGTTTTTTTTGGTTGGGGGGGGATAATTTTTGCTAGCGGAAGTAAGACCTGAAATCATCTATTCAAAAAATCACAATAGACTATTGTCCTGCTGGAACTAGATGCAACAACATTTTTTTTAGAAATCGATAATTTTACACAGCTTTCATCAATTTTTGCGACTTGGGGATTCTGAAAATAATGAAGAAAACCCAAAATCTCATCAAAGACTTAAATCAACTAGAAATAGTAAAATAGGAGCTGTTTGGAATCAAGTTCGAAAACAGAATTTTACATGCTTTTAATTCATAAAAAAAAAAACTTTTAAAAAATGCCTTGAAAATCGAAAAATTATGTTGTAAAACTTGAATTTTGAGGGTCTTGGAGTAGGTATGGTCGTTCCAAGAATGCAACAACTGACAAAGTTTTCTTTTAATTTTGAGCCACTTTTATAGATATTAAGTTTATTTTGACAGAAAACTTTTCTTTTCTTTTGTATTTTCAATTCTAAGAAATAAGTATATTATGCCTCTAACAAAAATTCAAGTTTTTTTGCATCGAAAAAATCGTTCTTTTCACAATTTATGACCATCCCTTTTCCCCTCTTTCCCTGGCGTTTGATTCATACACCTTTATACTGATGCAGTTATTATGTGCATAAAGAAGTTAAAAATCGTTTTCTAAAAAATTCATTCCTATGTAATACCAAGATTTCAACTTCTTTGTTGTGTTATTCGAAATACCTGACCTTACCCTACAATATCGTATTATATGGTATCAATATTGTACATAATTACACGTTTTACTCATCAGCATTGCATCAATATTGATTTCATGAGAAAATTGAGTAAGTATCTTATTCAGAAAAGTTCTCACAAGGAGGAAGGGTGGGAAGTAAACATTTTTCCGAATTATATTTATGCAAGAAAAACAACTCTCCCAAGATGATTACTTTTTCTTGATCCTTCCTCGATTCAGCATTCACTTGAGAAGGTAGGGTTTCCCCTGAGGAGGGGGGGGCGTATTATACACATCAGTAGGAGACCGAGTCACTATCTTCCTCCTTACACCTTACTCCCGCGCTTCAACGTCCAAGACAGGTCATCCCAACATTTTCAATTTTTTATTTGACCTATGTTAAAAGAAAAAAAAAACAAAAATTAAACCTAATTTTGAAATTGGAACTCGGTATTCAAAGCAATGCCCTAGCTAGAAAGCTTAAGAAAGGTCTAAACTAAATTAAACAAGTTTTGTTTGAGATACGTAATTTTCAAATTATGATCAAGGCCCAACTTCTTGATGGATTTTCACATTTGTGGAAAGTATACGAGTAAGTACTCGGAAAATTCTACACCAGGATCGCTGAAAAAAATACGAATTTTCATATCATATTCTGGAAGCAGTAAATTTTTAAAAGTTGATCAAAATAACACGCTGCATACTTGATTTTTCGCAGTGTATTCTTCTTGGATGACCTTCACTTGAAATATTGTATTTATGGGAGATCCAGCCACATCAAATATTTCGTGCTCTTATGAGCAATAGGCATCATACAATGTACTTGTACCTTACCTATATGCTCGTATGTACGTTCGACAGGTAATCGTCAACCACGTAACCGCGAATAAATCACGTAAAATGTTTCGTTACGCTGCTTCATTTAGATACGCGAATATTTTACACCAAAAAAAAAAAAAAAAAAATTACCTATACAGAGACCTGCGACTTTACAGATGAGGAATTTTTTACGAACATTCTGAATCTCAAGCATCGAATAAGGCAAGGTACGATGTGACATGAACATCTACATTAGAGACTGTACATAGCACTGTTTCGATTTTAACGAAAACGAACCATTCGGAAACGTATTGAAATGAATGATACATTGTTGTGAGTCATCGTACTGAAACACATTTTTAAATAAATTTTCAATACGAATGATTTCGTTGAAAAAATTGTTCAAATACGATTCACGATTCAATTCGGATTGTATCTATGTACGATGTACGAAGTGTGCGAAGTCCGAACATTTTGTCGAGGAACTAAATTTTATGGTTTCAATTCAAAATTCATAATAACCAGAAGTACTCTCCTTCCAGCATTATGCATGTTTACGAGTACATACACACATTAGTGTAACATTTGGCCCAGTCAACAGAAGATGAGGGCAGCACGTTAGTAAATTCAATTAAGAGACTATACGTACAACGCTGTCCTCCTGAAAGGATAATTTTTAATCTTTGTATCGTCGTGTTTTCCTATACTAATTGAATGTAAAAGGTTTAATCATTATTAATACCATCGTATACGTTTATGTACTCGTATATATGGGATACAATATAATGTTACAGGGGTAAACTAAACAATGTAAACATTTAAGGGGGAAAGAGGACGACGACGTAGCATACACATCGAACTTGAAGAGTCATATTGTTTCAATGTTTCAAAAGAGAACCACTTACCTACTCATTGTTTCTGTTCTAATGCAAGTAGGTAGTTGGTACACACATCGACTTTTATCTAATTAAGAGATAACGTAATCAATCGGAAGGGAAGATTCATTCCAATATGAAGCAGTTTTTTTTTTAAAAGTTTGGTGAGTCACAATATTAGAGGAAATTCAACTCCTCAGTTGGAGTCCTGAAAAAAACACGAGTGGAGGCCAAAGTGAGTACTTCACAATCTCATATGTATAAGCTTAAAAGTACGTAAAATAAACATTCATTCGACTCTTACAGTTTTTTTTTTTTTATGAGAGTAGAAACGTCAGAACAGATTCAAAAAATTGTAGCATATGAAAAAAAAATCGGTGAATGTGAAATGACATCAAAACCATGCAGAAATAATTATTCAGGATTTTCAAGAAAACATTCATCACCTCGCTTATTCTTCACCTTCACTAGAAGATGCTCAAAGTTTCAAAATGTACTCTAATGAATTGTTTGGCGTTTTCAAATAATTTCTTTGCTACAATTTTCACTTATATATTTTTCGTGGTTTTTGAGGATAAATAAGATCGTCTGTGCTCCTGTGTGGCCTCTTATGGTCATTGACCCGTGTGTCCGAACTTTCAAGATCACCCACCCATTTGTCTAGCCTTCCAAGTTCGTCTATCTAGTACCTATCTGGGCTCATAAAGTCATTGACCTTTATTATGGCTTCCCAAGGTCATCTGTCTGCCTGTCTGGTCTCTCATGATTTGGCCTCTCGAGGTCGTATGTGTGCCTTTCTGCCTGTCCGGCCTCTTGAGGTCATTGACCCGTCAATACGGTTTTCCAAGGTCGTCTGTTCACCTGTCTGGCCTCATAAGGTCATTGACCCGTCTATCTGGCCTCTTGAGATTCTTGACCCGCCTGTCTGAAAATCCAAGGTCAGTCTGTCTAGTCTCTCAAGGTCATTGACCCGTCAATATAACTTCCCAAGGTCGCCTCTCCACGTGTTTCAATTTTAAAGGTCACTTACCCATCTGTATGACATCCTAAGGTCACCTGTCTGTACTCGTGTATCTAGACTTTCAAGATCACTGACCTATTTGTCTAGCCTTCCAAGTTCGTTTGCTTATCGAGTCATATAAGGTCATTGACCCGCTGTCTGGCTGACCTCTTGAGGCCATTGACCTGTCTGTCTGACTTCCCAAGGTCGTATATTTATCTTCCTGTCTCGCTTCTCAAGGTTATTAACCCGCCTGTCTGACCTCTAGGGTTCATTGACCCATCTGTCCAACTTCCCAAGGTTATCTGTACGTCGGTCTATCTGACTTCTCAAGGTCATTGACCCGCGTGTATGTCCTATCAATCAAGGTCACTCAAGCTCCTGAGAAAGTTAGTAATTTTGTTTCAAGTTATTATAAGTCAGACTCAGTAACTGAAAATCCACTTAGTTTGATATAAGTAAAAATTTCAAAGACCTGCATTTTTTCTCAAGTTTTCAAAAGTCTTAGTACATACATTGTTTGGAAATGGAATTAAATGTAATTTTTTCCAAGTTCTTCAAAGTCAGATCAAATATTGCAAAATCAGATAAGATGATCTAAGCATTGTAAATTATTCTATTTTTTTTTTCAATACTTATGCGAAAAATTGGTTATTATTTTGTTTTTAAACGTCTATCATACGAGTAGGTAATGACGAAGATTTTATCACATGTTTTTTTCCAAACTTTTAAAAGTCATGACATTATGACGAATTTAACGATTATTTCTTAAATTTTCAAAAGTCAGCATGATAATTAAAGATTTTGGACAAGTGAAACCCCCTCAACACTTTAAAACTACTGAAAATTACCAAAAAGCTATAAAACGTTGACCAAATTCGGGAAAAATACCAAAAAAAAATTTTAAAAATGAAATAAAATTGACTCAAAACGCTTAAAAAATCAGTGTCAAATTTTCTCTCCAAGGATTGTTTCAAATCATGGATATGTTTTTTGCTCTGCTTGACTTGATTTCAGATAAAAATGAAAGTCTGGCCAAATATCAGAAAATCTCACGAAAGTTTGACATTACTATTAGCAATTCAATGATTTTTTTTCCCAAGTTATTACAAAAGTCAAAATTAATACGCTTTAAATACTGGAAATTACTTATTCATAATCTTTTCGTAATTTTTTTCAAAAAATACGAAAATGTGAAGAATTTAGTAATTTTTTTCCAAGCGGATCAGCGTCGAACAGATTTTGGTTTCCAAAATTTTGAACAGACCCCCGGCGCAAAAAACACATCCAAAATGCAGGAAAAATTATTAAAAATGGGTTGAAATGAGGTAAAAACACAACCGAGACATTGAAACAAATCGAAGAACCATTATTTCAAGCATTTTTTCCAATCAAGAATTTTTTTTCAAATCTCAGTTCATTTTCGTGAAAAATTGAAAAACCTCCAATCAAATCATAAACACGAAAAAAACCAGCCAGCATAAAAAGCACGAGAATAGCAATGGTAAAACTTTCCATCACCGTATCTCACAATACTGTAGAACTTTCGCTGGGAAATTTTCAACAATTGTATCAAGTTTGAGCCACTATCGTATATCGTATTAAATACAGATACGACACGGTGACCTCGATTATCATACTAATAAACAATAATACATAAACAAAGTAAGGGCAAATTTTGGAAAACCTCTACATTGTATATAGGTAACTCAAGTACCCATGGTTCATTATTTATTAGTCAAGTGTTACAATTAACTTTCTTGGTATTAATTGGTATCACACGTTAACCGGTTTTTAGACAATTCGCGTGTCCTCTACACTCTCAATAAAGGGGAAACACTGAATTTAGATGATTCGTTTCTCTATATAGGTATCTGTGTGCGAAGCTGGGTTCATACTTCGTACTCCATGTGTGTACTATACAACAATATCCGAGTACATATTTGGTACGCTCTATGGCGATATAATATTCCGTAACGTTATAAAAAGCGAGCAATTTTCATTGTAACTGGAAACTCGCGTACTCGTAGTGCAGGGCAGAGCGAGGCTTCAACTCGCAGTATTTTCCACGTTTCTTTATAATACGAGTACAACACAGGTCGTCGTCATCATCTACCTTACGTATGAAAAAAAATGCCATTATTGTTGGCAATTGTAGTAAGTACGCTATGCAGTACCTACCTCTACAACTAGTAGAAAAAAAACACTACACTACCGCGTCTACGTGTGAACTGAATTTATCTATTATGACAGCCGTATCGAAATTATTACATTCCACAGAGAAAATATGTACGAGTATGTGTAAAAAAAAATACACTCCGCTCACATATGTGATTTTTTTTCCATAAATAGGTATATATAAGAAGAAGAACCATCCAGCAGTGTCAGATTAATACAAAAGATGAATGTCAAAGTACCAGAGCAGCTCAACATGACGTAATTAACCGTGAACAAGGTAGCAGGTATATCGAAGATGGAACTGCAATGTGGTTTGTAGATGTGCCCTTCGTCTTTCCTATACTACGAGTACGATATCTATGAATTTACTCAAAGGTGAGCCTATAGCTGTGAGTTTATTACTCGTATGTATGTGCCGGACCAGTCATAACAAATCCGAAGGTACGAGTAGGTAAATCTGCCACTTATTGTACGAGTAGTTCATATCACAGAGGTTGGTCCAGTGTGTACTGTGTGTGAGAAATACTCATACATCGTATACTACTCGGACATCGTAAATGTAATGGGCATAAACGATTATTTATACTCGATTAGAAGAAACAACGAGGTGTGAACGTTTTGGCGCCAAGAAAGTGTGCCATCGCACAGATAAATGTACCTACTGTTTTCAGCACACATCGAGCGAGAAATCACTACGAACGTTTGTTTCTGCACACGTAGGTAGGTACTTAATCTTTTTTCCAAAATGCTCAAATATTGAAAAATACCAAATGAGTAGAGATCCTCAAAAAAAGATGAATTTGAAACTTTCAGGTAAGCTCTGAAGCCAAAAATTGGACTCAGTTCTCATCACCAAATAAGAAAAAAGAGGGATATGTTCATATTGAGCTCTTACCCTCTCCCCTGCCAACAAATTAGAGTTTTTCAAATAGAACGAACTCCTCGAGACGAATGTCCTAGATCTTAAATTACAAAATATTCTGAAATTTTATGAAAGCAAGTAGGTAAACAAGCACAAATTTCAAATTTAATAACACAAACTTCAAACGCTTCTCCTGCTAATTCAAAATTTTGATTTTTGATTTTCAAACCAGGCAAAGACCCCTTTGAAATCAAATGAAAAATTATCCCAAATTTTCACATTCAAAATTCTGGGAAGTATATTTTGTAACTCGATTTTTTCAACAATAAAAATGAATTTTTCAATATCAAAAAATCAAAGATCTTCAATTTCACACCCTTTTTATAAACAATTGTATTTTGATAAGATTTTATAAAAATTGCAGAGAAGCCTTCATACGAAAGTTCCTCTAATTCCATTCAAAATTTGCCAGATACCTAAGAAGAAAGGCGTTTTTTTTTTCATTCCTTAGATTGACTTCACATTGAAAATCAGACAAATTCACAATTTTCCAACGCTGAGAAAATCCAACACAAGAATCACCACTTTTATGCTACTTTCAAGTCTCCTACTATTCATATTCATAAGAATCAAAACAACAAAATTATTGTTTTTCTCAGCAGTATTTACCTAATGTTAAGTGTTTCAAATTTCCTTCAATTGACTTCTCTGACATGAAGTACAAAGATGGCGTAGAAATCACTTAGAATGGCATTTAGTTACCAATAAAATTCTGGAAAAAATGACAAATTGAGATGTCTAATGAGACAAAAATCGGGCTCGCACTTGATTTTTTCCAAAAAAAAAAAAGGAATTTTAGTAACTCAAAAAATTTGAAAAAGTGACTGAAAAACTTATAAAAGGCGAGCAAAATATTCAAACATGGAAAAAATCGCAAAAAAACCAAACAAAACTTTAAAATTGAATTTAATGTAAAAAAATTACGAAAACAGAACGTTCCAATTATAAAATCTGATAATGTACCTGGATCAATCGAAACTTCGAAAATTTTACCAAAAATCGGGACTTTTCGGCAACTACAGAATATTTTCAAAAAAGTGAAACATTTTTACAATTTCTGATAAATAAGTGAGACTATTTCTCAACTTTTAAGGAAATTTTGACCAGAATTAGCAAAAAACGAAACTTTATGGTTTTGGATGAATTCGAGACTGATGAATTTTTAGCAAATCAGCAAAACATTTCGGCAATTTTTTGCAAAAAAGTAGGACTTCGAGAGTTTATGGAAAAAATGTGAAAATTTCTTCCACTTTTACGCAATACAGCGAAACTTTAAATCAATTTTAGAAACAATTAAAAACTCTTTCAATTTTTGGCAAAAAGCAGCATTTTTTGGCAATATTATACACCTATTGGCAAAAATTATGCTTTTTCGTAATTTTTTGCCGAAAAACCGAGACTTTTACACAACTCTCTCCTCTCCTAACCGAGACTTTCAGGCAGTTCAATGACAAATAAGTGAGAATTTTTGGAATTTTTCGCCAAATAAACAACAATTTTTCGTGGCAAAAATTAACACTTTTCGGTAACTTTCAACAAAAAATGAGACTTTTTTTGCAAATTTTTGGTAGAAAGCAAGACATGGACACTTAAATTTTTCGAAATTTTTTGTAAAAAAAAGTTACATTGAACTACACCTAAATATAAATCATAAACAACATCATGGTAAAAATTCACCAACATTTTTCAAAGATCGCTTGTTGAATCGTAAACGTTCTTCAAATTCCATTTCAAAAATATGAACCCCCCTCCCAAATAATTTAAAGCTTTTTAAAAAAATGAAAACTATGCCCCAAAAAATTGTCCAACAAACGTGAAAAAATGATCCATTACGTTGATATCGTCACAAAACGGCATTTAATACGGACAAAAATGATTGAATTTGACAAAAAAATCATGAAAGATCATGAGAAGGATTGGGGGGGAGGGGGACGCAATCTTAGATGATGTTAGTATCTGAGAAACGAACACAATATTCAAAACATCTCGAAAAAAATGAGCATTAAAATTTTTAAAAATTACAAGAATTTCGTTTTTGTTTGAATTTTTACGTTCTTCTATTTGAAGAGAGGAGAAAAAGAATTGAACTGATCAACAATCTTTAAAAAAATAAAACATCGAATCAGCCAAATTTTAAATTTTCATTTGTGTACATAATTTTTTTGAATTTTTTGTCACTGATGATGGGGGAACAATATTCTCATTTCCTGACATGAAAATTGAAGGATTATAATTCAAGGAAATCAAAATTGTTTTTTTTCATTCCATGCTGAGGACTGAAACATTACTTGGAAAATTTATGAAAATTGCACAAATTTCCGTAAGTATAAAATATATTTTGAAATTCACGAAAAAGGGATTCTACTCAAATTTTTCTCAAAAAAAGTAACTTTAGTAACTAAAAAAGCTGGAAAAAGTAACCAAAAAAGTGACAAATGACAAAAAAATTGTTTAAGTGGGTGTAAAAAAATTAAGTATTTTCAAATATTTTCAAAATTTTATTAAATCAGTTAAACGAGGAAATCATTCAAAAGATTGCAAACTTACAGAAAATACTGCAAAATTTGCCATGATTTAGCAAGCTGCATTACACTCAAGTGAAAACGTTATCTTTATTCAAAAAAAAACAATATTGCAACTGCAATTTTCATAAAAATACACTACGTAATTGATATGTTTACTCAAAGAATGCTCAATTCTGAAAAGATTTAATAAAAAAAATGTTCAACAAGTGTCCTAAAATTTTTTAAAATTTCAAACAAAATATCTGACCGCAAAAATAATGAAATAATTTTAATAATATTCATAATCAATTAATCATAATCATAATCATAATGATTCAAAAAAAAAAAAAGGAAAATGTTCAGGATTTTTTTACAACTCAATTCACTTCTGAGGTACCTTACCCATTGAAATAATTGATTTTTTTTTTTTACAAATTTTAAAAAACTTTTCCAAATCCAAGATATTTACGGTTAAAAAAAAAATGAACCAACAAAATGATCCGAATCACGAATCAATTCTTCACCAAAATTTCGAATTCTTTCTTTCTCGTTCTCAATTCTCATCCACTCAGACGCACCACACACATCTTCACCACTAAAAATAAATACCCATCCTCTTTTCAAATCCACTTCCACTTCAAGTACGTGTAACTTCTCTTTCGACATCTTAAACAAACATCAAAGTCACAATGTGATCAATCCGCATTAAAATTTCCATAGCGAAATCAAGCAACCAGGTACTTATCACGCCGGATTTGAATAGACAAAAATTATAAATATCAGCAGTAGTTTTCTATACTGGTATTTTCTTTTTTATATAGCATTATAGTCTATAGATCTATAGACGTTAATTCCAACGTCAGGATTTCAACGTCTACACTCCACTCAGCACACAGATTATCTTATCAATGAAGACGTTATACTATACCTACTAACCAAAAAGCAGGCCAATTCAGATTAAAATCTAGAGACGGCGGGCTGGAGAAGAGGTAAGAAAAAAAACGACGAATAAACATAATTTTCGTCTCGAATCTTTAAACCACACAACAACAACATCTCGTATACCTACCTACAATCTTTATTTATTATAATGAAAAAGAAGTTGTAGATAAGACTATGCGTTTTTTTTTTTGCCGAATATAATATTATTCTGATATTGCTAGATACTATTTAATTTTTCCGCATATTTATTCATCAGTAGATTATGGAGACGAGTTGTTTTATCAATATACACTAAAATGATAACGTAATAATCTATCCGGTGCTTTGAAATGCAAATATCTACAGCGGCTATTAAAATAAAATATCAGTGTATCTTTATCGCAATAATAATATTATTCCAACAAAGTATTTTTTTGAATCCAACTCAATTTCCTCTACAACTTCCTTATTCATTATACGTAAAATTGCACCAAAAAAAAGAGCTCATTCGATACACAAAAAAAAGGCCATCTTACCCCAATTCAACAAAACCACACTCGTCTCAAAAAGGATTAACATCTGTGCGGTCTCACTCATCGTACATTTTGGTAAAGTACCAAAAAAAAAAAGAAAATTACAATTCCGGGCACGTTTTAAGAGTTAAACTTCAAACGGTTGTGTTTTATTTGTACTCTAAAGACTTGATAATTTCAGCTTTTACGACTTCCTAATCTCACCGCAGTGCGTATAACAATATTAAATTTTAATAGCTTTATACATTCTTCGAGCTTTTAACACGAGTCTAAATCCCTCGAATTACACCCTCGTGTTGACGTTTCCCTCTCAGCTTCTTTCCTTTTAGCTCATCACTCTGCTGATAACACAACATAGATAGGTAGCTGTATACTTACATTTTTGAAGATCAGCGATTCAACAATGAATGTAAAGGGTGCCGACGTCAAATTGATCCAAATTCACAAACGCGGGCAAATTGTAGGTATTATTCAAGATCGAAGATTCACAACACTCGAAAAATCAAAAAAATCTACATTTTAATCCGCACCAAATAGATACGCGTGAAATACACCAGCGCACGATGTGAATGAACTCGACCAAACTAAAGCTCGCACACAAAACCAGTAGAAAGAAAATGAGAATAAAAAAAATAATAATATAAAGGGAGTATGTAATTTGCTCAACTTTAACGATGACGATCGATAAGCGTAGTCGCGCGCAGAACCACCCTTTAGTTAAAAATTACCCTTTATATACCAACTCCAAGGTATACATAAGTATTCATCGATTGTACAAACACACAAAAATTTAACGCCAATTATACTCCGCTGATGGCCACGGTCTCTCTTTGCTGACCGGAAACCAAAGGTAAAAAGGTAAAGTACCGTGGTAAATAAATATACTCGTTAAACGGACTGATCTTTATAGCAAACTCGAAGTCGGAGCACAATCGTCACTACTCTTAGCTTCGTCGATACAGACTGCATGGTTTCGGTTTGTTTTCTTATCACAGAAACGTGCTCGCTGAAGGCCCTCCAAATCAAAGACAACCTCACCTACGTACCACACCATTTGGCACAGGGCACAGCCGGTGTGATTATGCTGGTGGTTTCCCATCTACATATTTACCACCTCTACTGCCCCCGCCTCAGACTCATTGACCCACCGCCGCACCGTACCTCTACCTAGATTTTTTCATTCTCGAGAAAACGCCTCTCTTGTCATTGCATGCCTGCCCCTGCCAGTACATTGCTGGTTTTTTCTTCGCTGTATTGGATTTATTTTTCTCATAAGTCATCAGGCGCGTGAATGGACATATTGCCTCGGATTCTGCAATATCTGCGGGGTTTCTTTCGAGTGGATTTTGTTCGCGCCAATTTTTATCGTTTTTACGTACCTAAGTCGGTGATGGATCACGATGAAAAATGTCTGCAGAACGAGAATAAATTTCTTAAAGGTGTTCTGAATTTGAAAGGGAGGATTTAGGACCCCTCAAGAAGACAAAATTGTTAGAAAAGAATCAAGTTTTTTGGTCGAGACCTTCATCGCCTACGACTCAATAGACTGATTCCAAAACATGAAAATAAGTATCATTTCATTTATTTCGAACTCAAACTGAGGGAATATTTTGGGATTTAATTGGTTGGTGGTGCTAATTTTTTGGCAATCATCTGTGGTCAATATTGCCCAAAATTGAGAAAAACGACGAAAAATTTCGAAAATTACCACATCACAACAAAATTGAAATGAAATGTTAATGTACAAAATGTGCTGGAAAGTTCCCCATTTTAAAACTTCAAATTCGAAAAAAAAGAGTATCTAAAAATTAACATTTCTGCGAGAGTTGATGAAAACTTAATGTTTTTAAATTGAAAAAAAAACAAGCAAAAATAAATCACCAGCCAAATTTTTAAAAGCGAAGTGCATTTTTCGATTTTTGGAGAATTTTTGAAAACCAAATTTGGGCCAAAAAATGGGGAAAAATCGAAATTCCAACAAATTGACGCAGAAAGCTGAAATTTGACATGCACCCTATTTTAGAGCCCCACCCCCACCCTTCATCGGCTGTAATTGGTTTAGAACCGTTCTGATGATCAGTTCCAGAGTCTCCAGCAGATTTTTGAAAAGAAAGATTTCCTCAAAGTTTCACCCAATAAAGTTAGAAACCCCAATTTCAATATGTTGAGTCGATTGGAGAAGGTTTCAAGCCGTTCTGGGGCCTCAAGCCGTATTTCAAAAATTTCAGATTTTCAAAAAGTGCCATTAAAAATTGTTCATTTTTTCAAAATCGGTTCAGCGGCTTCGAAACATATTTTTCCAGTGATTTCATAATTGAAAATTTTGAAAATCAATATCGGTTCTAAACCGGCAGAAATCAATGTTTCCAAAATCTCAAAGCTTTTTTAACAGAATTTATAGCATTTTATTTAGGAAAAAAAAATGCCAGCTTCCCAACTTTTTTGACTTGAATGTTGTAGAAATTTCAACTGGAGCAGGGCTCGTGGTAGGTACTTATTTTTTTTGAAAAAAAGAAAAAGAAAAAAGAAAGTTTAGGAACGAAAAAAGTTTGAAAATAAATAACCGCAAAAATGACAAAACATGGACAAAATATTCTCACGAGGAAAAAAATTCACCAAGAAAAAAAAACAGAACTTATTGTTTCCAACTGAAATGTAAAAAAAGCGAGCCTTTTTCAATTAAAAAGGTGAGAATTTTCACATTTTCTGGAAAAAACATGGGTTGACAATAATTTTAGAAAGAGAAATGACTTTCTATTAATTTCTGCCAAAAAATGACTCCCTAGGAAAATTTTGAAAAAAGGTGAGACTTTTTAGACTACTTGGCCAAAAAAAACACAAATTTAGCCATTTAGACAAAAGCTGAGACTTTTTGTCATTTTTGACAGAAAACGAGACTTTGAAAATAATTTTAGCAAAAGGCAGGACTTTTTAGCAATTTTTGCCGAAAAAACGACACTTCTTGAAAAATTTTATTGTTGGCAAAATGCAAGACTATCAAGCAGAAAAGGGAGACTTTAGCATAATTTTTGGGAAAAAGTGAGATTTAGTAGCAATTTTGATAAAAAGCGAAAACTTTTGTAATGTTGATGAAACAAAGAAAACGTTGACAATTTTGGCAATAAGCAAAACTGTTTGGGCAGAAAGTGATATTTTATGGCAATTCTTGTCAAAAATATTCAACTATTTTGTACCTTTTTTGGTAATTTTTGGCAAAAAAAGCCAAAGTTTGGAATGCTAAATTTTTGAATAAAAAAGTGAGCTTTTTTGGTCAAGTTTTTGTGAAAAGCAAAACTTTGACAATTTTAGCAAAAAACAGAGGGCTTTGCAACCATAACTCTGAAAAAGCAGTGTAGCCAGTTGAAAAATGATGGAAAAGTGTATACGGTCACAGGTCACACGATTATTATTCAATGTTGATATTTTCAGCATTCGACGTTTTCTTCAAAAATTACAATCGAAATTCGCAAAAATTGGATTTTTAATAATTAAAAAAGTGACTTTGCTACTTGAAAAGGAACCGAGTACGAGCCCTAAGAGGCTCCGGAGCATGCTCAAAACAGTTCAACAAAATTTTCAATCGATTTGGGAGACGGGTTCAAAAACAGATATCCACAGCGAGCAAAAATGAGTTGAAATTTTGATTTAGAATACCTACTACAAGGCGAAGAATAGACGTAGGCATCTCATTTCAATGCAAACATTTCTACTGAATTTTCAAAATAAAATTCCAAAAATCAATTTTAAGGGATGTCTAATTAGATATTTTTTTTTATCCAAGTCCAGTAATTCTCAAAAATGATATAAATTTTCATACCTACTTTTATCCACTTTCGAAAGAAAAAGTTGAAAAATTTGAGCATTTATTTAACATCTTGAGTTCAACTTTCACTCAAAAAAAAGTGATCAAAAATAAAAAAGAACGTCTTTCGTGAGTACTTAACAAATTGAGAGGGAAGGATTTGAAAATTTTTTTGGGTTTTGATAAAATTTCGTTACCTTTAAATTTTAATCAACTTATTTTAAGGAATCCTCAATTTTCAAAAAGAGAAATGACTTAAATTAATTTTATCAAAAAATATTTCAAGTTTGCGATTTAATTTAACAGGTCAACTTTTTGCATGAAAAAGTAACTGATGGTTCAGTCACGTTTCTGACTGATTCTGAAGTTGAGCTTGACTGGATGTAAAATTATTTCGAGGTCAGAATAAAATTTTCCAATATCGTCTCGTTTACTATTCTGTATACAGTGGAACCAGCATCCCTTCCATCTGATGTCTGGAAAAGAAAAACATCCTCAAGGACGTTACGCAGGGCCTATTCATAATCCAATGATGAAGCTTATGGGGCTCATTTATATCATTTAGGTATTTCTTTATTCATTTATTCATTTATTTATTCATTATTCATTTATCTACAAATTTAGGTCCCTCCTTCAACTGCACAGCTAATTACACAACACAGATCCACTATCATATACTGAATCTCTTCACAGTTCACATTTTAAAATCTGCTCAATTTATCCAATCAAACTCATAAATATCCTAACATAAAATCAACATCACCCCAACACCATAAGCACATTTTGAAAATTTAGAACTCACCTAAATCACCTTTCAGGACAGGCATCGAATCTTGACACGTTCAATGCGGATGCTGCAACATTTTTCGAAGCCCTGAAAAAAGAAAAATTATAAAAATATGTACATTTAAGAAGGTGTCACAGAGAATAAAAAATCAATAAATGAACACAATTTCTAAATAGGTAACGATTTCAGATAATTCTAATCATTAAATACCAGAACCAAGACAATTATTGAGATCCTTAGCACAATAGGCAAAGGTTAAAACACAATTTGCACCCGTTCCTCCCCCATCATCGACATATAAGAGTGAAATTCGATCCACCATTACACCTTGCAAGAATTCTTCTCCTTCAATACACACGAATAATAAGATTATTTTTCAAACCACCCAACAAACACACAGGTGACAATTTATTTATATCCCTCAACATATCACATATACGTACATACTTCACAATACCTACTCATTTATTTTGATTTGTATACCTATACTTATTATTTTCAGCCATTCTGCCTTATACTCGTATATACATAGTATTTTCGATTTTTTTCAATAGGTATATTCACTCAGCCAAACAAACGAGGGTTACACAGACACACATAATATTACGAGTACCTCGTTTATTATACAGTGGAACCTCGCGATAACTCGAAACTCTATAGGGGAATGGTTTCCAGTTATCCAGGTTCCACTATACTATACGAGTATTTGCACCCTCGTCGTATAACTTTGATGTCAACCCTTCGCGTAGTAAACATATACGCAAGACTGAAGAAAAGGTGGACTAATATTTTCCACAGGTGAGTGTAAAACGAAGGGTAAGACTAGCTTTATATTCTGTAAGGTTATGGTTCTCGTACAATACGTACCTAACCTACGTAGTTAAAAGTCCCAGATTGGGAGGTTCATCGGATTTACAAGTTAGACGAGAGCATTTCAGGGGCTTTACGCGTACGTATTACCGTAGGGCGCAGCTCAGACCAATTGGAAAATGGAAAGGAAGCTGCGACAGAGCAGTTAGAGCAAAAAGGTGAACTTAAGGGAGGTGTTTTCAACTTTCCCCTATATTTTAGAGCCGCGAAAAAAGGTGTAAGCGTCAGGGTTTGTTACACTAAATGCGGTAAGTACCTTCCTATTTCCACAAATTCTTTAGCGAGGGTTGTCGAAGGGATGCTGATAGAGAGATGCGCGTCGTAATTTGTCCCTTTTTTGGAAACGTTCGCGAGTACATATTTCTCTCGTCATAAAGATTCTTTTCCCTTTTCTCTGTTTCTTGAAAGTTCGCCAAGTTGACAAATTATTCAAAAATTCAATTCATTCGCAAGGTATCATATATAAGGTAGGTAAAAAAATGCAAGAAATTTCAGTATGCATACAGGGTGTCCCAAAAAGAACCCCTTTCAATTTTTTTTTCACGCTATAATAAACTCGATCAAAATGCAATTTACCAACCACTAGATATACGAATACGTTCGCCGCAGTCGACCTGGCCTCTCACCGAGATCTGGAACTGGGCAATGGATATTTCATTCAGTATTTTATATAGCCCTTGAAGTTGTTGCCGTCGTATTTTTTCCTCTTTTTCGCTACACTATACACACATAGCCACATCGTATACGACTGCTTTGGCGGTGGCATGGAATGGACCGCGAGGAGGCGCAGTGCAGGGAGAAGATCTAACGCGCAAGTCGCGTGTGATTGTTTAATAGCAGTAATTATTTATAATTCCCATTCAATAAGATAATTGCCGCTTGCTGTTTAGAGATTTAACGCAATTACCCGTTCTAATTCGTGCGATTTGTATGTTTATGTAAGAAATTATCCACTTTTGCAAAGTACTACTTCTTCTACCCAACTACCTACCTACATACTCGTACCTATACGCAGTTCGATAAATTCTAACAAATTACCGAGCGGTATTTGCACGCCAGTATGTAGCGTGTAATTTAATTATTTATTAGGCGTTAAGGTCGTCGTTACTGGTCGCCAATTGCGTGCGGAATTACGCGGTAGCAGATGCAGATATCAACGACGAGGAGTGAATTGCCAAGATACAGGAATCAGATGCTGGCTGCGATTTCAATCTGTGATATAAAGATGGGTAAAGGTTAATGAGGTGGCAATTGAGATAGGATTGGGATCGGGGTGCTGGACAAGATTTAGATCAATCGTGGACCCAGATTCAGGTAGAAAAATAATGAGAGTTGTACTCCTAATTTTTGCCCAAAAAATTGGGATAATTTTCGATCTTGAGATTGGATGCCAATTTTCAAAAGTGACGGGAATTTAAAACTTGCCAAAAATTTTACAAAAATTTTGTTGGACTCGTGGCAATTAGGTAGTTCTAAATTGCAACTCTTAGGCTCACGTTTTCGCTTGGACACATGTGACTTTATTTTTGAAATCATTCCAGTGATTAGTACCAAGTAAATAAAACATTTGAAAAATTTGAATGGAGAGAAAGAATGATTTAGAACTTCTAAAACATTGATTTACGGAGCGTAAGTATCTTTCTCATTTTCGCACAAAAAAATACCCAAATTTCAGAGGTGGGTTTAAAATGTGACTTGAAACAAACAAAAATCCCCAAAAAATTGCATGTATTGAAATGAGTTTGCGAAGTGAATTTTAGCTTGCTAACTCCATATTTTGATAAAATGTATTGGGAATTTCAAGTTTAAAAAATCCAGTGGAGACTATCCAGTCATTTTCAAAAGGTCGTTGGAGGCTCCAAAACCACTTGAAATGCACCTGCAGTCGACCTCGTGGCGTATTTAAATTAGTTTGCAGAATGAATATCGGCTTTCCATCTCCATTTGATGAAATTTTGAGAAATTTCAAATTTCAAAAATCTACTGGAGGCTCCATGTAATTTTCAAAAAAGTCGCCGGAGGCTCCAAAACGACTTAAAACCCACCTGCAGTTGACTTCGTAGCGTATTGAAATTAGCTTGCAGAATAAATTTCGGCTTTCCAACTCCATTTGATGAAATTTTTTGAGAATTCCGAGTTTCAAAAATCTGCTGGAGGCTCCAGAACTGCTCAAAGCAGTTTCCAATCGATTCGGCATGTCAAAAATAGGGTATATCCCAAATTTCAGTTTTCTTGGTCAATTTGATAAAATTTTGATTTTTTCTCTCATTTTTGGCCCAAATTTGATTTTTAAAAATTCACCAAAAATCGAAAAAAGCACTTTAGCACTTGAAATTTTGACAGGTGATACATTTTTGCCTGATCTTTCCATCTACCTTTGTACGGTTTAAAACATTTCGTGCAAGTCCTATGTTGGAACGAAAAATCTGCGATTTCGGCTGACCTGTCCATCAGAATGGCCGCCATTTTGTAAGTAGGGCCACTTCTTTTTTTGAGGACAAGTGCTAGAAATGTTCCTTATGACTCCCCCTTGGAGAAAAAATATGTCCCAGAGGATCACCCGGGAGGGGGGGGGGTGCAATAGATCCTTATGCGGGCTCCCCGACTATTAGGCACCCCCCCCCCAGTTCTTAGCCTGAAAAATCAACTTTGGTATGATGAATTGAAATGAAACTTATTGTAAGATGAACTCATTTCACAGCGAAATTTGATTATCATTTTAGCAACCTCTTCCTCAAATTTCATGACCTTGAAGTTCGAATTTTGGGTATAGAGTTGAAATGTGACTCGACTAATTTTACAAAAAAAATCCACCTTTATTTCAGCTCTTTCATCTCTAAATTTGTGACCTCTGAAATTGGAATTTGCCCTTCAACTGAAAAAATTGATTTTTCAACAAATTTTCAACATCATTTTTAGCTCGCTCTTCCTCAAAAATCAAATTGTGGATACTTACTTATGGAATTTAAAAGTGACTCAAAATAACCCAACTTCACAAAAAGTTCGTGTCTGTGTTTCAGCACAGTTTCCTTAATTTATGGCTTCAAAAATCAGAATTTATCCTCCAACAGAAGAAAATCAGATCCCTGGCCATGAAAGAAGCTTCAAATCTCCGTTCAAAAAAAAGGGTGACACACAAAATGTTACAAGGTTTTTTGTAAAATCATTTCAGAATTTTTGTAAGGTCTCAACCAAGTTTTTTTTTCAAGTTCTACCCCCCCCCCCAACTCTCTCCATTCTAGAAACATGTCTAACAACTAACAAACAACACAGCGCTCAAAAATGGAATACAAAAATGAATTTTAGTACGCGTAGAACATTCTTGAATATTAAATTTCAATTTTCCATACTTTAGTATCTAACAGAATTTTTTTTTGAAAAAAAATCACTACTTTTTTACTATGTACTTTTTTCACTACCTTTTTTCAGCCGCATTTTCAGAAAGCTCTTCACTTGACCCTCCCTCCCTCCACCTCACACACAAAAAAATTAACAAAGTGAAACTTTTCGCAGGAAAATTTTCAAGAAAATTTAAATTACCAAGACAAAAAAATGTATCTATACAAAGTATTTTTGAATTTCAATTAAAATTATATGTATGTACCTTGAAAAAACAACAAAAAAAACAATACAAATGAACGCATTGATGAATTTTTTCATTTTTTCGCTACTTTTTTGACTAAATTCACTACCTACGTTTTCACCACTTTCACATCCTGTTTTCTAGAGAGGCTGGGTGGCAAAATTTTTCAATTTCCAATTAAAACAAAAAAAAAATGAAAGAAATGATAATAATTTTAAAGTTTTGAAACAAGACAAGTAGAATGAAAAATTTCCCAGTTTCATAAAAAAATCTAAATCTTTCTGCAATTTTGAAGAAGAAAAAAAAGGCAGAACAAAAACACTATGGCAGGAAAGCACACAGACCATCATTAGGACAAAAAGCAAGATTGTTCGGAACCTTGAATTCTTGAAAATTCGAAGTTTAAAAATATTTTATTAAAATTTTGTTCTTTCTTGAGACAAAAAATTATTTTAAAAAATTCAAGCTTCAGTTTTTCAAGTAAACGATTAAGAAGGTATCACAAAAATTGACCAAAACCAGTAGAAAAATCTCAATGGATTCAAAAAATGTTCAGGCTTGAAAAAATTCTCTTCATTTTTCATGACAGGAGACAGGTAGTCCTAAACAATTAGGCCTTCCAAATAAATAATTCGAAAAAAGAGTCCCGAAAATAGGATTTCTTGGTAAAATAAAGCGTGTAGCCCAATTAACCCCCCCCCCCCAGTTATTTCGGACCCAATTCACTTATACAGAAAAACTTCCGGGTTGAGGTTGGAAAAAAATTGAAAGAGCATCCAAAAATACACCACGAAGCAAAAATTCAAAAAATAAATTTATTTTACTCTTTGGTTTTTGATGAATTTTCAAAAATTTCAATTTCAGCTCATTTATTACAAAAAAATCAAACTTCAATAAAAATTTTTAAAAAAACCTGAAATTTCACTTATATATCTTATTTCCGACCTTATAAATTTAAGTATTGCTGACAGGTTCGAGCAATTTTGAGGACTTTCATCAAATACCTTCAATTTCTCAGTAAAAGCTCGAAGAGAAATTCGGCATCAACGAAGTCAAAGGATGCAGAACATCTTCGATAGATTGAGCAAAAATAGTCAGATTCGGTTTCTGTCAGATCAAGTCTACGTATAAGATTTTGATGACATTTTTCAGGAAACTGCAAATCCAAAACTCAGATCGACCTTCTTTTAAGTATTGCTGACGGGTTCGAGCAATTTTGAGGACTTTCATCAAATTCCCTCAATTTCTCAGTACAAGCAATTTTGAGGACTTTCATCAAGTTCCTTCAATTTCTCAGTAAAAGCTCGAAGAGAAATTCGGCATCAACGAAGTCAAAGGATGCAGAACATCTTCGATAGATTGAGCAAAAATAGTCAGATTCGGTTTCTGTCAGATCAAGTCTACGTACATAAGATTTTGATGACATTTTTCAGGAAACTGCAAATCCAAAACTCAGATGAAGGCTCCAGAACAACATAAAATCATCTTCAATCAATTTGAAGAGGTCAAAAATACAGTATAAGCCAAATTCCAGTTTTCTACCTCAATCCGAAACTAATTTTCATTTTGTTTTTTTTTTGAAAACAAGCCTTTAAATTTTCAAAAAATTGCAAGAAAATTAAGATACGAAATACAGTTTCTGACATTTTTCCTAGCGGTGTACCTACTTGTATTTTCGGTAGCTCCTTCTGTCGATTAAATCCACAGAAAGAAATAATCAATACAAATGGAGGCCAACCTATGTTGAACCACAAAACCAAATAAGCTGCAGTAATCAGAATAAGTAAACATCTGCAAGCCTTTCTACATTACATAATATTATGATATCGATTGAAATGAAACTCAAATTTTTGTAACTCTGAAATTTCAAAACCAGTTTCTGAATTTTTCCTCATTTTTTTTACATATATTCTGCAAACTCATCTTACAATTAGCACTACATTTCTTCAACGACTGGACAGCTGCATCTAGACACCTAGTTGCATAACACCTGACATTTCAAGGTACCTTACTTCGGAGGACCTCAATCGTGAAAAATCAATTTCCTCGACTACCTATTCCTATACCAATGAGTCAACTCCAACTCCACTGATTTTTCTCCGAAGGAAAAAAAAATTCAGCGACAAAGAAAAACCGAAAATCAACCTATTGCGGAATTCGCGACTAATTTATCTCCGAACCCAGGTGTGAACAACGAATTCGACACGGTATCTGGTCGATAAAGAAAAGAAAAAAACCCACGTAAAGATTTTTACGACGAACCACAACCAGAGAATGCAAAAGGCAAAAAAATAATAAAATCTAACGACAAATTTCCGAACATCGCATCCGAAGAAGAGTAACACTGCATACACAATATACTCGTAACTCGTACACTCGTTCATCATGCAATACCTCTTCAGTGCCAGCTTCGCGGATAAACTCATGTCTCTTTCTTTTTTTCTATCATCCTACGCTATTGAATCCGGTTACTCGTAGGTCCAGTTCGGTTTTTTTCTTTTTTGGAAGAAGAAGTAGAAGGCCCGTTTGCATCTGTGTGTGTGACTGTGTGTGTGTTGTTGGCCGCAGCAACCGAGAGAGAGATACTCGATCTAATCTTAAAACCTTTTTGAATTAATAGGCGTTACTTCTTCAACTCTGCGCGTCGGCACACCTTCTATTACAAATTCATTTTGACAGGTATTTTATTTCTTTTCTCTCCTTTTTTTTTTTATTATTATTTTTCTCCTCTCTTTTCAGCTCTGGCTGGTCGTGGATCGTGGATCGTGGCCCGAGCCAGCTACATACGTTATTTAACAACAACGTTTTCCCTTCGAATATAAATTAAAATTACTTCCAGCCAATCGTTCGACTCATTGACTACAATTAAATTTTTTTCTCACTCGGAGCTCCTCATCTTCACCTCCCATCTCTACTCATTTATTCTAATTTCTCACAACCTCCTTCTGCAGGTACTTTTGCCGCCACCGACACCACATATATTCATATATTCTCGCTAAACTGATTTAATATTATTATAAGTTGGAATAATTTTAATTTATTTTCCTCCGGTCACCTCTCTCACTCCTCCTCCTCGTTCTCGTGGAAACATATTTTACCAATATTCCGAGAAGACCACCGCCGTAAACGAAATTAAAACGTTCGTTGTGTTTATTCGGCGAACAAAATGAGTAAAAACTAATTTCCGAGGTGTTAAAATGACACTTCATTTAAACCGAGCTAAGAACCAATTCATCATTCCGTATATGGCATGTTGTGTATAGTAAATTGATCAACTAGGTACCTACCTAGGGTAGACCTACAACAAGACGAACGCGATGATGCGAAATTGTATATTTTTTCAATTTTCTTACATAAAATTATCATCTCGTCGTTTCCAAACGTAATTACCATAAAGCGCTGTCATGTTTAATTACACCCTGTAATGATTTCCCAGTAAATAAATAAGAATACAGTCTACGTATATTGCGCATAATTCGAGTTCGACCACCGAAACCAAAACCCATAACAGAATCAAATTTCAGCGCATTTCTAAGAAATTCAATCGCGTAAAATGAGCAAAAAAAGAGAATAGGTCAATATACTAATTTGAATAACTAGTTGATATAAGAATACAGTCAGTCTGGCAGTCTAGTGCACAATGCTTCGTATCCTCGTCTAAGTCTACCAATAGGCGAAAAATTCGAGGAATTCCAGGCAGGCCTTTTCTCGATATCGCGTGCAAAGGGCTTAGCTACCTGATGCGGTAGCAGCAATCGTCTCAAGTCCTGCCGCTCCTCAGCGTTGTTGCTGGCTCGGTAGGGTTTCCAAAGCTGCTGTTGTTTCCGCGTAACCACAGGTATCAAAAGGGCACATGGTTCACCCAGCTCGAATCGTCAGTAAGTACCAATGTTCAACTTATATTACACTGTGATTTCCTCGTTTAAATTGAAGCAGTTGGAATGACTGCAATTAAGAGTAGGTAGGTCTAAGCTCAGCTATAGAGAAGTAAAAGGCAGTTACGGTTTTCTTTTCGCACTTGACTCGCATCATTTAGTACTATACAGATTGGAATACTCCATTTTTACCTCACTTCTCAATCATTTCAATTAAAATTATCAAAATTCATACACCATTATTTAAAGAGCTCACTCGAAGTAAACTTTCATACCAATTTTCGTCAAAATCTAAAATATATTTTTTTTGTCCACTGGACCGAACAGATCCCCCCTGAAGTACCAAAACTCTTCCTTCCCCTTCCAAAGAGAGTCAAGCTCCCACAAATGGTCACAGAAAAATAAGACATCGATTAATTATTAATTTATCGTGTTCTCAATAACGCCGAAAAAAAATTTGTAATTTATTTATTAAACGTCATCTTTGGTTTCTTTTTTCGAATTTTGACCAGAGAGAAGGATGCTGGGGAGCAGATAATCCATCGATAAGTGGCACTATTGGGACCATTTTGTTTGAATTTTGACTCTATTGGAAAAAGAAGAGGATTGACATAGCCCAAAGTCAATTTTTCGCAACGTTTGTTTGAGGGTTTTCCTCCTCGTAACATGTTTTGTTCGACTTCATTGACGATTATGGAAAAAATTTTGAATCGACGCACTTGATAAAGAAGCACAATAAAAATATTTTTGATAATTAAAGTGTTCATAATCAATTTTTTTCCAAAAAAGTAACTCAAGTAACCACAAAAGTTCAAAAAAGTGACCAAAAAGTAATCAAAAAAGTTACAAAACGTGAGCAAAACATTTTAATACAGGAAAAAAAATCACAAAAAAGCCGCAATATTTGGTTTAAAAAGCTAAAAAAAGAACTTTTTGACAATTACTGGCAAAAAAATGAAAAGTAAAATATTACTTTGCAACTTTTTGGTAATCAAGTAAAGCAAGACATTTTGGCAATTTTAACATAAAAATGAACTTTTTTTGCAATTTTTGACAAGAAAGCAACATTTTTGACAACTTTGGTAAAAAAAGCCAGTCTCTTAAGCAAACTTTGAAATAATCAGAGTTTTTGGAATTTTTTTTGCAATAAATCGGCATTTCTAAACAATTTTTGGCAAAAAAATAAAACTTTTCAGCAATTTTTGACAAAAAAGTGAGACTTTTTGGCAATTTTTGGCATTTTTAGGGAAAAATTAAAACTCTTTGGCAATTTTTGACAAGAAGGCAACATTCTGACAATTTCGTCAAAAAGCCAGACTTTCAAGCAGTTTTTGGAAAAAATGAAGCTTTTGGAATTTTTTTTTGTACAATAAGTAAATTGTTTTTAACTATTTTCGACAAAAAAATAAAACTTTTCAGCAATTTTTATCGAAAAAGTGAAACTTTCTGGCAATTTTTGGCATTTTTTCTGATAAAAAGCAAAATTTTTTGCAATTTAGCAGAAAACAAGAGTTTTTATCAATTTTTAGCAAAAAAGGTGAAACTTTGAAGCATTTTTTGGCATTTTTAGGGAAAAAGTAAGATTTTTTAGCAATTTCAGCAATTTAGTAAAAAGCAAGACTTTTTAGCAATTTTTGGCATTTTTTGGGAAAAGTACGATTTTTCAGCAATTAAGTAAAAAGCAATCAGTTTTATCAATTTTTATCAAAAAAGTAAAACTTTCAAGCAATTTTTGGCATTTATAGGGAAAAAGTAAGATTTTTTAACAATTTAGTAAATAACGAATTTTTGCAAATCTTCTGCGAAAAGCTAGACTATTTGAAAATTAATGGCAAAAAGTGATATTTTTTCGCAATTTTTGTCAAAAAAGTGAGATTTTTAAAAACATTTATTTGGCAACATACATGACTTTTTTTTTGAAAAATATTAAAATAATGACGATCTTTGGCAATTTTTGACAAAAAAGGCGAGACTTTTGTACAATGCAGGGGTTTGAAAAATGTCCTAAAAAAAAGGAGAAAGGTCTAAATTAGATTTTTCAAGGATAAAACAGATTAATTCGTGAACAATATGAGAAAATTTATTGAAAAATTTAGAAAAAAGAGAACCAAATCGTAATTTAGGTACCTACATCAAAGATAGAATTTGGAAGCTGGATCAATCGTAAAAATTATTATTTTTAACTCAAAAGTCAAAATCTGTTTTTCTCCATTTCTCAAATAAAAACAGAAATTTCTAGCAATTTTTCCATCTAAATACTCAAATTTATTCCAATTTTTTCGAAAATAGATCCGTCAATAAAAATGAAAAAATGAAACCTTTTACAAATTTTCCATGCAAAATTTCAAACTCCAAAGAGAGGAAAAAGCATTTCCTTGCCCAACCCAACTTCAGCGAATCTTTTGAACGTCATAATAATTGTCTTTTTCAAAAAGTATTTTTCATCGAATTCCTCTGTTCCCCTCTACTTCACCAAAACCCTGGACACATCCAAATAATTCTTTTTTTTTCTCATCGTATCATTCGTATCAATCTACGAGTTGTATTTTCAAAAACAGAAAAAAAAACGAAATCAACCGAGTAAAAAAAACACACCCAACAAAACGCCGGAAAATGGTAATAAAAAGTGAACAAGGAAAAAATACATTCGATAGTATCACTCGCTGCGATTCGTTTCTTCGCTTTTTATCAAAAAAAAGTAGCTATACGTCCATTGTTGGCTGCACACAAGTTCGGCGATTTGCCTTTGAATGCAAAGAATACTACAATTAAATCATTCAGAGTAACTACTCGTTCATTCATCTATCAGTTATTCATTCATTCATTTATTGAGGGGCTCGCCTTCATTTCCATCACAATTCAAAAGATCAGCACTTTTATTCGCTACCAGTTGAATTTGCTCCTATAATCTCGTCGTCGTCAGTACATTTGGAAAACGGCGTAAAAATTGAATTTCTTGAGCTCAAACCAGGACAAACAAAAAAAAAATCATAAAATATTCCTCTCATAAAACTACACAGAAACAACAGGAAAACAGAGATAAACTATAAAACCAAAACACAACAAAAATATGTATATTCCCAGGATACATTCTACTGACACAAACGACGCTTTATCAAGCTCTTGAAAAAAATCTCAACTTGATAAAAACTCGCCGGACATCCGTCATAAAAATCACCTTAATCGTCGTTTAATAAACAACAATAACAGCACACTAAATTAACCAGAACAAAAACAATACCTCAAAATTTCCAAACAACTCGAGGACCTCACCCCTTCAGTCCTTTATTCGCTTTCGCGACCAAATTCGACCACATTGTCGACTCGCACATGACGGGCACGCGACCTCGACACAATTGGTCATAAAAACAAACGACTCGACGACCGAATAATATCATCTTTTATTTATGTTAATACCTTGTATATTCATCCAGCGAGCATAATAGTCTAATAAATCACTCTCTTCACTCTCCGTTCTCCATTTATTCTTCCATCATCTTTCTCTCTTTTTCCCTTTTATAATATGCTACCTGTACCTATATGTACTGTACAGGTACTGCTACTTAAAATTAGCGCACGTAGCTCGATATTATTATGTACTAGTTACATGCGAAATAATTATTTTATATTTGATAGTAATAAATTCCTGGCGCGCAGCACTCGGCAGAGGTCACTCGCGTGTAACTTTCATAATTATGTACTAAAAATTAACTGGCGGAAAAATTCCAACCTCGGTGCTGGGTACGACAACACTTTTCATTATCACTCCCATACATACTGTGCACTGTGCACTGTGCAGTGTGTATCGTATCGGGAAAAAAACCTGCGATTTTACGCCTTATACAGTCGAACTACCGCTGCTGCCATAGCTGATTAAAATACACACAATCGCAATACACTCGTACTCGTATATTGGCGTAAAAATGTATGTAAATCTCGTATTAATACATACGGAAAATAATTCATACATTACGCGATTAGACACATGTACCGAGGACAGGAGATGAATAGGGGAGGTCGACAAGTTTGCTAACACCATCTGGTCGACTGCAGCGAGCGCAGGGTGACAGAGCAGCGAGAAAAAGAAATACGCCAGTACACGTGTTTTTCGCTGTGTACTGCTGCAGTCGGATCAGATAAAATAATTCAATTTTATGGCATTATACAATACATACATAGTGTATAGAATGTAATCTGTAATGTAGCGTATATTATGCGGTTTCCTATGGTCTATGGTAAAACAGTCTATGTACTCGTACCTCTAATACCTATACCTTTACCTACATACAATGATTTGGTACCCTGATGTCGGGGGTCAATGGGTCCGGTATCGGTATCGTGGTTCAGTTCGGTGCCAGGGCGACACCTAGCACCATTTTCTGTCCGCAGTAATTATGTCTCAGAGTCGAGAGTGTTATCAAATCTCATATTACAATAAGCTTACAACAACAGTGAGTACCAGACGAGTAATCCTAGGTATGGTTTCATTGAAAAATAATACTCTCGTATTGAATATTGATAATTTAGTCGTCGGCGGCGTCGTCGTCGCCATCGTCATCGTCTCATTAGATACTATTTACCTCAAAAAAATAAAACAAAAATCTAGCTCAACGTGTAATTGAAAACTTCACGTCATTTCACCTCGGTAGATGTGGTTGCAAGTTGCGACTTTAAGGCACCTTCGAAACCCTATGGAAAGCCAGCCACCACGTGACACCTTGATCTATACGCCGACGACTTGGGTATTATTCGACATTTTCGGCAGACAGAAGAAAAATTGTGAGAGGTAAACTATTATGTAAGAACCGAATTCTATCGGCTTGTAGAAAGCAACACATGTTTTCAGCACCCATATGACATTTTTTCAATCTCCATTCTGTAACCTTTTAACACCCAGAAAAATTTATGAGTGCACAGAAAAAAGCTTCTGATTTTTTACACGAACATCTTGTGTTATCACAATTGTCAATGGGAACTTGTAATTATTTTTCAATACTTACCTATTTTTCAATTTTATTTTTTCAAATTCATGAATAGATTCCAGTTACTTACTCTGCAAATTGAAGTGATGCTTAATTCGTAAATTTTAAACACTTCAAAAAAAAAGGACGAACAGAAAAGCTTAAACTTGATCTTCAAAGTTCAAAGTTTGCAACTGGAAAGCCAATTATTGGCACCTAACAGAAAGAATAAGAGAGAAAGACTGATTACAGGGTGTCCACCAAATCAAAAACACAAAATTTTGTGATAATCTGGGGGGGGGGGAGCAGCTGAAATCCACATAAAGCCTTTACACATACTACAAAAATGGGCAATACAAAGTATTATGGGGCTGAAAAAAGGGGATCAGTACTAAGGAGGCTTTTGTCAAATTAAAAATCCTGCCGGTCCAGAAACTTTATCAACTGCGAGCTGTGGATTATGTACAAAGAAACAGAGGGAAATTTGGAGTGTATGTTAGTGAGAGGGATAGAAGTACTGGGAATTTGGTGGCAAAAACTCCAGGTTTCAGGCAGGTTCAGTCTGGCTTGGCATGCAGGCCCCTGGGAAATTGCCCAGCATTTTCAACAGAGCCATTTGGTCCGGGCACTCATGAAGGGGGTGCTAGTGTGCCCATTGTTCAGCTTCTTCAGATGGGGCTTTTCTTGACCCTTTCTTATCAATCATATTTTACCAAAATGTTGGATTTACGAGTTTAAAATGAAAATATGATTTGGTTATGATTAATATGCAATAATAATAATAACAAGCGAGGTCCTCGGGACCTGGCAACAGGGTTCCCCATTTTTGGATAAAGAATTTCTCTTTTTTAATTTTCATATGATCAAACAAAAGTGATTATTTGGGAATTACATTCATGTAAGCTTGGGAATTGGATTATGTTTGTTCTACTTCATACTTATAGTAATGAAATGACGATCTGGTGATTCTTTTTTATATTACACATAGACATTATATTAGGTTCATTCAAGCCCTCTAAATTTTCAGCAAAACTGAAAAACACATTTTTGGTAACAACAGAGCGTCAACAGCGGACCTACTAATTTTGAAAAGCTGTTAGTTTGAAAATGCCATTCATCATCTACAACTTAAATTTCCATTTAGGTATTTACAAATTTTTGAAATCCTTCATTGTAAACACTTTCATCTTTCAATATTTAATTTGAAATAAAAAAAAAAAATTTAAAGTAGAATTGGAATGTGCGGCTAATAGAAAAATTTATTGCATAAACAGTAATAATTAGAGATGTGCAGTCTGAAAAGTGAAAAGTACTTTTCTTTCAATGAAAAGTTGAAAAGAAAAGTTCCTACTTTTCATTTCACTTTCCAGTTTTCACTAAAAAAAAAAAAAACAAAAAAAAAACGAGTGACTAATCAATTTACTCATCAGAGAACACTGACCTCATTGATGAAGTCAAATATCAAGTTTCACTCTCTCCACTCCTCCACCTTCGCAATTCAGCACCCATGGATTGAATTTTAATATTTTTGACAACATTTTTTTCAAAACAGAAAAACCCAAAAATCTTAGAGGCTCTAGAAAGGCTCAAAATTACCACTTTTCGATCAAGTAGGTGAAATAATACGATTTTGTTTTTTTGTGTGTTTTAGATAGGCAAAAAAACATCAATTTGAAGCTTTTACAAAGAGCTTTAAATTGAGACTCACACGATTTACTTTTCACACTTTTCACAACTTTTCACACTTTTCAATGAACTTTTCACTTTTCATTTCACCAAAATCACTTTTCTGAAAAGTGCACATCTCTAGTAATAATTGTTGGCTGATAAAAACGAAGTTGAAAATGCCAGGGCTTCAAACCAGAACGTTTTTGGGTACGGGTATCGGGTACGGGTACAGATTTATTTCTCAGAGAATCGGGTACGGGTATCAGGTACGGGTATAAAAAATTTAAACGTTCGGGTACAGGTACGGGTTCGGGTATTTTAGGTGAAATACCCGAACTGTACCCGATCTATCGGGTATTTTCGGGTATTTGGGCTCAAAATAGTCTCTATCAGGTACGGGTACAGGTTCGGGTATTCCTCATTTCATTTTTCGGGTACGGGTTCGGGTACAGAAATTGTTGGATTTTCGTTCGGGTATTTGGGTACCGGTACGGGTACGGGTTTGAAGCCCTGGAAAATGCGTAGCAACTAGTGTTGTTGAAGAAACTGAAAAACACTAAGCACGTAAAAAGGTGTCTTATGGGTAGCGTAATACGCATCACATCAGACACCTTTCTAAATAACATGGGGCGCTGAATTCTCCATAGCGATTTTAATAGGGTTCCCCATGGTGGGGGAAACCCTAAAAATGATGTACATCAAATTATTTTTTCAGTTTTAACCCTTGAAATTAATGCTTTTGTAAACGCTGATAAGAAAAGCCCAGTTTGAAAAATGTAAACATTTGCCAGCTCACTTGCACCCTCTATGTGAGTGTCCAGTCCGAATGCGCTGCATTAAGTCCCGTGCAGAACTCAATGAGTGGCTGGCTGGAAATACGTCTTATCCCTAAAAACTGAACTATACCTTTGCTCTAGCTAAAGGTTTAGGTTTCTCTCAAAATCTAGGCTTTGATTATTTATATTATACGTACTTGTAGTACCCTGTGGTCTATTTGTCTACCTTTCATTTTGTCATCTATTACTGTTGTGGTTGATTGGATGTAATGTCTTACTCTTTATTTGTTCGATTAATAATAGCAAACAGTATTTACTGCTCCCTAGTAAAAATTACCTGTTCAGTACAGTCTGATTTATTATAAAAATATGTATTTCAGATCTCTTATGCTTATTTTCATTTTTTGTTTCTGTTGTTGGTTGTTTTAATTAAGCAGTTTGTAACATGTCTATAATCGTTTTTGCTTTTTGTTTTTGCTTTCTACACTTTGTTCTTTTGTTTGTTTAATTTTATTTGGTTTGTTTATTAATTTTTTATGTTTTTTGAATTCTATAACTGTTCACTGGAGCCCTGCGTGCCACTCGCGCAATATTGCGCATAGGCCAGGGAAAATTTGTAGATTTTAAATGTGCTAGATGAAGGAAATAAAATTAGTATGATTGTTACTTATTATTATCTTTCTATACATATGATATAAACTATAAAAACAGGACAATGTGCAAAAAATTTTCAAACACTGTTTTTCTTCATTTGATTTGATTTTGAAAATCCTTCTAAAATTTTGTACCTACATTTTGGAAGTTTTTTTAAAATTTTTTTAATAAATTCGTAGTTTTTTCAGCCAGCAGACACCCTGGATGATATAGCCAGAGTGGCTCATCTGATTGCACATTGTTAGAAGTCATGCAGAAGAGTCACTCTAGCCTTGTTTAGAGCTTGATGTGTTACAATATCCCGTGTGAGAAAAAAAATACATCGGTATGCCCCCTGCCCCTGCGTGCACTGCTACATAGAAACTTGCAGCCGGCAACTTGGCAACCAAATCAAAACATTTTGATTTGGTTGCTCATTCCAGCCAATAACCAAGCAACTTCTTATCATTTTCGTGCCACTGTCCTGAGAGTTGCTAGTTGCTGGTTGCTAAGTTGCCGCTATGTAGCAGTCTACTGCCCCTGAAAACTATTGCAACTGATATGCCATTTTTTAAACATTTGTTTGTAAATTAAAACAAAGCAAAGAAAACACTCAACTGGATAAATCAAATTCCACAAAACTGATAATTAAAGCAGATCTTTGATGAACCATATCACATTTTTTGAAGGACATAAATAGGAAAAAGTTGAGGTAAAATACGGGCTACAGTGCTCCGTTTTCAATTCAGGGAGCGTTTTTTTTTTTTTTTTTTTTTTTTGCATATTTCATAAATTCATTTCCCAAAAGTAGCAAAAGCATGAGACAAATGTATGCCAAGTAGGCCTACTGGATGTGGAACATGCAATTTCATTGAAATTTACTACAAAAAATTGAGAACTTATTGTATTGCTGAAAGAAAATCTCAAGTGCTTAACTTTGTTGTAATTTACAAAAAAATTTTAAAAATAGTTTTCAGGGGCAGGGGGCATCAAGTACGTCAAAATAATATTCATGTAAAGTCCTATTACAAAAAATTTCCAATCCTTCTAGGAAAATTTGAAAATTCTCGAGAACTCGAAAATTACATTGGATGCTCCAGAATGGCCCAAAATCGAGAGATTTGATTCCCGAAGGGGGGGGGGGTGGATTTCAGGTGATAAGTTTTTGTAAAAAAATCAAAAAAAAAATCCACAATAAAAAATAATTTTTGATTTCTTTTAATTTTTTTTAAAAATGATTTTATTTACCTATGTACTTAACTTTGCTCGACCTTACGATCATTTACGATATTTGTAACAAGTCTAGTAAAAAATATGCTATTCTTACACTTCGATTTTTAGCAACCCAAATTAATTTTCATAGTTTTCTGGAGAAATAGAAAATTTTGCTGGAGGTTCCAGAAAATGACAGGAAATGGCAAAACTAGGTTGATATTTAATTTCAATGCTAGTTTTCGTCATTTTCGCTGCATAAATGTACTTTTTTTAAAAACATAAATCGCTGAAAATAATCAATTTCGGATTATAAAAAATTCATTTAAAAAAAATCGAAAAACCAATTCGGGCAGCAGAAATTTTAGTTATGAGGGTTTCACTATTTTCTGAAATTATTGTTTTTTAAAATGGAAAAAATAAAAAAATTGTACTTCAAGTATTAAAAAATAGATATCACAATAAAAAGTCACTCCAAGCCCAGAAGAAATTAAATATGAACTGAAAAAAGCAAGACACAAAAAAACTACGAGTCTTGATTACCTACCAATTTCTTAGCTAAAAATTGTAAGAAAATGAAACAAAAATGAAAAAATACTCAAAAAAGTGGAACAAACGAAAAAGCTCAAAGAAATGGGACCTCATTTTTTTAAAAATTGATTTGTGCCTAAATTCATCTTGAAATTTGGGAGAAATTATTGGGGATTCAACTTCCAGCCGAATTCTAATGGCAGAATTTGAATTGAAGGGGCATAATTCTTTTTCTAAGATTGTTTTTGAAGAAAAAAATGATATCGTTTACTGAAAATTTCACACTTAAGTAGTCCTTAATTCAACTTTACCATCAATGAAACCCCATTCACCCAGTTCGATCTCACACTCCGGCTCAAAATCACTAAATACGAGACCAACATCCGCGAAAAATCCGGCACCTCAACCTTCAAAGTACTTCAAATCTGCACTCTTGGCTCCCATCATCCTACAACTGACAACTTGAACCTCACACGCCGATCGTATCACAATAGGGTATTGATTTTTACGACAAAAAATTTACCTAAAAATTCAGCTTCCGACCACGTTAAATATTTTACGACTCGGTGATTATTATTTAACCATAAAAAAAAACCGATGAATATTTGATCATCTTCGATACCTCTTTAAAAACGTCTGAACCGTCTCCTATTTATATACAGATTGAAAAAAAATTCATTCGGAATTTCCATTCCACACAGTATCCTTTTTCTCCAACACACACACTTCACAGTCTTCTCCACCATCTTATCTTTCCAATCATCAAAAAACGAAATTTAATCGCCTTCGTCGCATTCGATATTCATTTTATTCGTCGCGCAACAAAACACATCATTAATCGGCATCCGTACACGGCAATTAGTATTCTCTACGCGAATATCTTCCGATTTAATTCGAGTTACCAACCTACCTACCTATACCTTAAATAATACCTAATAAAAAAAATCATTATACAAATACATTCTGATGTCTACACATACACGAATGCAACTTTTTTTTTTAAATCGCGCGGACAACAACCGCGTTATCACTTCCTTCGCATAAAATTTCGATTTTATCGATGATTTTTTTTTGTTTCGGTTTCGCTATACACAGTATACTACACACTTCGCAGTCAGACACATGAAAAATCAACCTACCTACTTGTACGTAATACGTATGCATATCGAAAACCTTGAAACCAATTGTATACATATTTCACTACCGAGCTTTTCAAGATTAGATATCGCGTGCGAACTACAAAAAAAAAAAAAGTTGAAACGTTTTGTCACCTCCATTCGTGAAATTTTTTTACAGTAAATAAGACATTTATAAGTAAAGTGAAGATTTTCTTTTACGTAATATGAATATTATGGGTTTGACAGTAATTTGAAGGGAAAAACGAGGATATAAGAAGCATAAAGCAATTGTAGCAAGATGCTGGAAGAATATGCGGGGACCTTTGCCTATTGGGGCTCCGTATCGATGATTCCGTTTTTCTTGTGCCCTTTGTAAGTACCCATTTTCAAAAAACAATGACTACAGATATATGATATTCGTATCGTGAACAGGTGAGCTTATTTCAAAATGTGTTGTTTATTTTTTTAGAATGGCTTGTTGGACCATTATCAAATGGGGATTCGCTGATTTTTTTGAACCTATCGTATTCATTGATGGATTAGTAAGGTACTAGTGGTTGAAAATTGTACCCACCTTTTAAAATTTGGTAGTCAGTTTTAAAACTGAGACCATGACACGAAAAATATTAATTCTCATTTTCCTCAAGTTAAATTCTTTTTTGTGACCAATTCGGACGTTAATTTAGCATCAATATTGTCATTTTTCGACTCAGCCATTTTATTTATTAATAGCCAAGTATCAAACACCAAAACAAAAATTAACATTTAAACGCTCAAAGTATCGAAAAATTGACAGCAAAATGTCAAAATGAGATTCTTGGGATCTCATGACCAGGGTGTCTACTGGATTTGAAAAATCAAAATCCTTGCCATTTCCTTGTTTTTCCTTGCCATTTTCCTTGCTTCAGATTTGAGTTTAAAAAGACAACCCCCCCCCCCCCTTGTGTACAGGTACTTGTTTTGTAGGCAATTTATTGACGTTTTTGGCGTCCAATAAACGGTAGAGCGAAATGTGTCTCTCTGATACCCAGGGCCGTAAAGAGCCAGCGAGGGCCTGGGCAAAAATATTGAGGGCCCCGTGAAACATTTTGAATCCCGCCCCCCCACTAATGCAGCAGGTTTAAAAATGTTTTTATATTCTGTATAAAATGATGAGTGTTTCGAAGTTTAAAAACATGAAGCGAAGCTGAAAATATTGCCCGAGCGGAGCGAGGGCGAAAATTTTTTTGGGGAATTACGTTTGAAAAATAGTAGTTTTTAACGATTTTAGACTCAATTTACAGATTTAAGAGTTATCAGTTCATCATTGAACATTTGAAATCGCCAATTGCCAACTTATTAAGCTTTCTCAAAAAATGCGGGCCCTCTGGAAAACGCCGGCCCTGGGCAAATTGCCCCATTTAGCAGTAAAATCTGTTAAGAAGAAGCTTCAATGCTCAAATTTCATGCTTTTTGATGTTTTTGAAAGAAATTTCCCACCTTTCTTCGCTATTTTGAGCTGCATAATACAATTTTGCGTACAGCGAAGTGAGGGCAAACAATTTTGAAAATTGATAATAATTCAAGAAATATAAAACCATTATTTGAATGGTTTTTTTCAATTTTCACTTTTCGCTTTTGACATGGCTTAATTAAAGACTATTTGTCACACAAAACAATTTAGGAAAAATAAAACAATTCTGCCTGAGCAAAACGAGGGCGAAAGCTTTCGAAAATTTATGATTCAAAAAGTAGAAATCAACCATTTTTAATGAGAAAAATTACAAGAAAAAAAATAAAAAATTCATTATGAAATTGAAAATTCAAGAGGAACTTTTTTCAAAATTCCTTGCTATTACACAGAAATTGTCAAAATCCCTGCTATTTTCCTGCTTCCTTGCTACCTCGAGTGAAATCCCTGCTATTTCCTTGTTTTCCTTGTTTTCCTTGCCAGTAGACACCCTGATGACAAAATAGTATCATGGACTAACAAAAAAAATCTGAAAATTGGCGCCTACTTTCTCAATTTTGAATCATTGAAAAACCTCTAAAATTGAATAGTATTCGCAAACCGAAAAAAAATCAGGTGAACTGGCTGAAAAATTGGGGAAATTCACCTAAGTATTGATAAAATTCATTGAGAAAAGGAGCAATCCTCTCCTATATTTCAAGTAAAAATGAACTGCTGCAGAATTACATATTTAAAAGTGACCTTGCGACCAATCGAAATGGGTTGAAATTTTACGAGAATTCAAATTTACAATGAAAAAGTTCTTTGAGCATTTCTGGAGAATTTTCAGCCCGGAATTGAGTCGATTAAGGATTTTTGAAAAAAGATTCATGCGACCATTCAAAATACGAGTAAGTTAGAATTTTGCAATAAATTAAAATATTTTGACAAAATGTTTTTTCAACATTTCTGAAGAATTTTGAGCCCAAAATTAGGTCACGATTTTTGAGATTTCAGAAAAAGTGACACGTAACCTGTCAAAATAGATCAATATTTCTGGAGAAAATAGAAAATTGTTATTAAAACTTTTTGTGAGCTGTTCTAAAAAATTTTGAGCTCGAAACCTTAGGTTATGAATTTCAGGATTTTTGAAAAAATATCATGAGACTTATCAAAATGGGTTAAAATTTTGGGTAAACATCAGAAATTTTTACTAGAACCAGTTTGACCATTTTTGAAGAATTTTCAGTCCAAAATGAGTAAGTAAATGATTATCATGAAACCAGTGTCATGTGACTCATCAAAGATGGTTGAAATTTCAGGAGAAAATTGGAAATTCCGATTGATTTTTTTTGAAGCGCTTTTGACGAATAATTAAGCTTAAAATTTGAATAAAGAATTTTTGGATTTTCGAAAATATTGTGCAACTTATTAAAATGGGGTGAAATTTCGACAGGAACCCAGAAATTTCCATTATTAAATTTTTTTGGCTATTTTTGAAGAATTTCTAGCTCACAATTGAGTCACGGTTTTAGATAATTTTAAAAAAAGTATCATTCAATCTACGAACTACGAGAATTAAAAAGGGTCAACATTTCAGAAGAAAATCAAAAATTTTAATTTAGACCTGTTTTCAGGATTTTTGAAAAATTTCAAGCCCAAAATTGAATAAAATGTTCAATGGTTATAAAATAAAGTCAGGTAACAAATCAAAATGAGTAACTTCGTACATGAGAAAATCCAGGGATACCAAAAATTAGAATAAACAAAATTTATTTTTCTAAGTCCAAAAAAAGTTTTGCGCTCAAAATTCTCTAGAAATGCTTATAGAATAAGTTAAAAACATTTGAGAATTGAGCAAAATTTTAACCCATTTTTTCCACAAATATCGAAAATTACGTCTTTGCAGTTTTAAGCTTAAAATTCTTCAGAAACATTGAAAAAAATTTTCATCCAAATAATTTGAAATTATCCCGAAATTTTTTCCCATTTTGGTAGTAGGTCACATGGCATCTTTCCGAAAATTTCGAAAAATATGACACAAATGTTTTCAGATCAAATTTCTTTAGAAATGTGCAAAAATAACATTTTTGTTAAAATAGATATTTTAAATTCCTCGTGAAATCTCAACAACCCATTTTGATAATAGATCGTATGAGACTTTTTCGAAAATCTCGAAAATCATGACTAAAGTTTTGAGCTCAAAATCCTTCAAAAACACAAAAAGACATTTTATTGAAATATTTTAATTCCTTGCAAAGTTTTAACCCTTTTGATACGTTGTATAGTATTTTTTTCAAAAATCTCGAAAATCATGATTCAGTTTTGAGCACAAATCAACATTTTCGTCAAATAATTTGAATTTCTCGCAAGATTTTAACCGATTTAGATGTTGAGGAGAATTTAAAAAAACGAAAATCAAAGATTCGGAGTCAGTAATCAAAATTTTTAAAAGCCCAAAACTGATTTTTCAAGATTACAAAGCTCAACTTTACATAATAACCGGTATAAAAGTTGAGATTTATCATTTTAAAATACTTGGAAATAAAAAAGGGAAGTTGAACGCCTTTTTTATTCTCTTTAAAAAATTAGATAATGTTTAACAATGTGATCTCAACACGGTGGTGAAGAAAGAAGAAGAGCGAGGGGGTAAAAATGGTCACCAGTTCTCATAAAAAAATCACTACTTTTTCACTACCTGTCTTTAATAAAATACTTAATTGAAATTGGAAGAAAATTTGTAAACGATGTATTTTCTTAATTTTTTCAAATGCCTATTTTGAAGATTTTGATTTTTTCATTACCTTGTTGACTAAATTCACTACTTTTTCACTACTCTCACTGCCCATTTTTAAAATCACCACCGTTCAACTACTCTCACTGCCTGTTAGATATCCTGTATTTTGAAAAAGCCGACGCTGAAGTTAATTTGGTGGGTTTTTAGACCACTTTTTAGAAAATCTGAAATTTCCAAGATACACCCTAAGGCTCCAGAACAGCCTGAAACCACCTCCAATCGACTCAGTATATTGAGAATGGGGTACTAAGTAAATTTCATTTCAACAACTCAATTGGGTAAAAATAATGTGGAAATTTCAATTTTCAAAAATCTGCTAGGGTGCTGCAGAACTAACACTAAAAATGATTCGAAACCGATTCCAATCGATTTGTAGGGTCGAAAACAGGGCACACGCCAGATTTCAGCTCTCTTGGTCTATTTGGTAAAATTTTGATTTTTCTCCATTTATGACCCCCAAGTTTGATTTTTCAAAAATTCGTTAAAAATCAAAATCGTTTGTGAACTCAAAAATTTAATCTACTGTTTCCAAATTCGTTTTCGGAAGATCAGATCACCTCGATTCAAACCTTATACGGACAATTATTTCAGCTGATTTTCAGATTCCGTGATTTTAGAAATAAAATTACTTACTTATTCTCATACGCGACTTCATAATATTAAGTAGGTATATCATTTTTGGAAGGATATTGTACTCACCTGAAACAAAGAAAAATTAAGATGGATTAGTCAGTTATAAAATTATTGATCAATCAACAGATAATATATGAAATAATAATGGTCGAAGGCCAAACTAAAAATCCTAACGATTTCCATGTTTAATAAAGAGCCAGAAATGAATATTCACAAATAAAGTATCATAAAAATTGTAAAATTGATTGCGAAAATCACTCAAAAAATATACCAAAAATTGATGGGGCATCAGAATACAGCAACAGAAATTTTAGAAAATGTCTCATTTAGGTAAAATTTTGCACGGACTGCTTGGATTATTGAAAAATACCAAAAATTAATAGGAAATTCTCAAAATTGAATGATAATTTGTCAAAACTTCAGAAAAAGTCATAAAATTTGTCAAATTGAACCCCACCCTCCTTCCCTCCCTAATAATTGAAAATCACCAGAAGTTGATCGTGTTATCTAGTAACGAAATTTGTTTTTGAAAGAATCTATTTTGGATACGACCCCGCAGCGCCTCTCTTCTTTCTCTCCCCCCTCCTCCTCCTCTCCATTTCGCACGATTTTCGAAAAAATTATGAAAAAAGCGGTGTGACGTGAAAATTTTCAATAATTCGAGGTTTCTTAGTTCGAAAATCTACGAATTTTTCAGATTAAAACTCTCTATTGTCTCCCTCAAATTGCTCAGTTCCTCAAAAAAAACAACAACAACAACAAGAATGGAATGGCGAAAAAATTGAAAACTTTAACATCTTTGTTGACGATGCTGATTTCATATTATCTTCTAGGTATTCAATCACGAAATTTTGCAACCCTCCCTCATAATACAGTGATTTCTCAAAATTCAACAACATTAGGAAACATTTTGATATTATTCAGCTCGACAAAAAAAAAACACTCCACGACACTAGATATTTTTCAGAGAGAAAAAAAATAGGGGTGTGAAGTATAGATTAAATCGAGCACAAAACGCTGCCGGCTTCTATTAAAAATTCCCATACAATAACATCGAATAAATTTAATCCAATACTCTCTCACCAGAAAATATTCCAAACATTTTCCTTGTGCGTACACGATCCTCGACCTTCTCCCTCCCTCCTCCAGCCACAGTTCTTTCCAGAGATGATCTAATTATCAGATAAAACTAGCCCGTATATACTATCCTCATCGTATAAAATAGTGATTCACCCAACATTCTCATCCACATCCAATGATTTATTACAGATCTTTACTATTCTACCAATACGCCAAATTGCTCGAGTGGCAAGATATGACGCAATCGAATCTACTCGGGGTTGTCTTATCCGTCATTTATACATCGGTTTATTTTCATTACTTGAGTAATAAGGTCAGTATGACATACCCTCTGAAATGTACTTGATGATTCAAACTTTAAGATCACGCAGGAGATATTTTCTCCATCCGTACAGTACATTCTTGGTTATTGTTCATTTTACAGATGAAATTCTACAAATCGATGGCGAAATGGGCATCTTTCACGGTACTCGTACTGTTATATGCCAACTGGGTGTCGAAGGAATTGGCATCCGTACATATCGAGTACATTATAGCCGTTTATAATTTACTTTCCATGATATACCCGTTCCAGGGCGTGGTAAGTTGAGCTATGCGGTAGCAGAAACACTTCGAATTAAAATTACTTATATGTAAAGAACATCTCTCTCTCAATTCTTCATCTGCAACGCAGTAGCAATAATTTTCATCTTCATCTCGAAGACGTATTGCATTGGATTGTTGTCTGTACTTCTTTCCATTCCTTACAGAAACTCGTTTACAAGAATAAATGCACTTTTGGAATACCCTATCCTGTAGTATTTGCCGGACAAATAGTGTGTACTTTTTGGCTTCTGTTTGCCATTAGCGTTCATAATTACTTATTAATGGTACGTATAAGTTATATACTACGACGATTTCTTAACGAAGACAAATTACATCGCGTAACACGACTACCATATAGTATACTAACAACCCAACGAGCACTTAAAAATAATATTTATCGTTTACGCTCTTCTTCTTCGAGTAATTTTTATTCCATAATGCTATATACATAGGTACGTGGTGTATGCAAATTGCACACAGTTGTAATCATCCATCAACTCATTTATTCTTTTTCATCTTCTTCAGGTGCAACTAGCAATATCTTTCGTTTTGGGAGCAATCCAAATAGTCTTCTTTTTCGTGTACCCTTCGCATCCGACATTCGTCAGTGCTCATCCACCAACGCAAAGTCATCCTGACACCGATTCCGCCGATTGCAGCAGCAAGAAGACAACTTAGAGCAGATCTGGGCACGTTTTAGCGACCAGGGAATCCCATCAGGCCAACTGCAGCGACCAGATTCGCCTTAAAATACATATTTAATAATTGTATTACACGTTTTTATGAACATCATCGAGTATGGAAATTTTTCGCGATGATGAATACTCCAACGAGCTCATTTTTATACCCATTAAAAAAGCGATGAAATTTACTTCATTAATAAAAAATATACTTGATTTAACGTTAACTATGCATCTCTAGAGAGGGAGGGGGGGGGGGGTCAGAATACATATTCGGTTAGGATTTGGCCCAAGTCACCGAGCCATGTCATCCTTGTGTTTAATTATACAAAATTACAACATTAATAAAAACAACGCCATCCATTGGATACAGCTACCAAAAAATATATAATAATCGATCAATTACAACGGTTATTACATTAATATTTATCTCATCAATGAGCAATGGAGCTAGTATAAAGCTGCAGCATCTCACACACTAGGACTGAGGACATACCTTCCTCGTATTCGTCAGCATGAGATCTACTGGTAGAATCGTTATGGAAATTTATTACATTCAAGAAGCCCGCGAATATCTCTGACTTTCGAGTTAGTTCGCCGAAACATTGTAAATACACATTACACGCGCAGTTGAAACTCGGGCCAGATTGATTTAAATTTATTACTCGATTTAATCTCGTTAACATCGTGAATCATTCGGCCACGGCCAGTTAAACGGAAACGAGCACGATGTCGGGCGCGAGGTGTGTGTATTCGAGTCCAAGATTTTCATGAAATTATTTAAATTTTACACGTATCTCGAGAAGCGCGCCAAAACAACATCGTATTATTTATTCCGCATTATATGTATGTAGTACCTGCCTGCCTGCCCTGCCTGGTCCTGCTCTGGGTCGACCGATGATCGTTCAAATTATAATACGTTTACACAAAGTACATAGACATACCTATATACCTTACCTTATAGCTGTATAAAATGTATAGTATAGTTAGTTATTCGTGTACATGCACATTTAATCTGTTTCGTTCCAGTTCGTTAAGTGTCAGGTAATGTTGGGTGTTGTCGTTTCTTATACGTTTACGTACAAAGTTGTATAAGTGAACGTATAGGTAGGTATATTTATTGACCCAGGTTTGAAGATATTTATGTGCACAAGTACAGGGTATGAAAAAATATTGGAATTTTTCTCCCTATATACTAATGATTCACAAAACTGGGGTTACCAGTATCGATATTGACAGATATTTACGAGAAAAGATCTTCAAAAGATACGCCGAAACCATTTGTATTATAATTTTTTGGCTTAACGATCTGGTAGAATGAATCGTGCAAACGAAATTCCAATCGGTTGAATGTGTCGATTAAATCGAAAATCTTTATTATTTCCGTTTGGAAAAGTGAACAGTGTCATAGCTGTTGCTTATCTTGAAATCATCGCTACGAAAACAGAACCGGAGGTTGTACTGCTCACTTTTTAGGAATACGATACAAAGAGGCACGAGTATAATTGAGTATTAGGGTGAATCTGGAAAAAAAAGACTGGATTTCCATCAAAATCACTAGAGGCGATCATTTTTAGTTGAAAGTCAATCAGAAAAAATTTTGGATCCGAAAATGAAGAGTTCTAAAAAATGGGGGGGGGGGGGGGGAGGGGGAAAGGGATTTTCAAAAACATCGTTTTTCTTTCGCTCTATAGCCCCTGCCCAAGCTGTTCAGAGGGAAATGGCCCAATCCAAAAGATAGTAAGATCACGTTTTCACGATTTCGACACAGTGAAATCTTCGAATTTGACCCAAAAAAGCTGAATTAAGAAAGTTACCTACTGAAAAACTCAAAATTATAAATTAATATCGAGCACTCGCTAGTGTGTTTCAAACGTAAATTATTCAATTTATTTGAAAAAAAAACACTAACGCATTTTGTAGTGTGAGAAGAGCGACTTTTCTTCAAATAAGAATCTTTTACGAACGAATTGATTCACTTTTTTTTTGAAACATTTATATACAGCAATTGATCTGTTTACAATAGAATCGAATCTCATTTACGAACGATGGGCGATTAAATAAATTGATTGATTTCTTGGCGAATCACTCGCAAACGGATCAATGAATTTACGATTGATTCGGTTTTTGTGAAACTATTGTATAGGAATTGATCTGTTTTCAAGCGAAGTGAATCAAATCGAATCGAATCATTCACAACCGATTGGTGATTGAACAAATTGATTGATTTGTAGATGAATAATTCACGAACGAGTTGATCAATAGTTACTAAATCATTTGCGAACGAATCGATTCATATAAGTGACTCGTTCGCGAACGAATTGATTCGTATACGTGGCTCGTTCGCGAACAAATTGATTCGAATAAGTGACCTCGTTCGCGAACGAATCGATTCATTTACTCAATTGTTGGCGAATCATTCACGAACGAATTGATTCATAAATTGAAGAATTGATCAATTCGTTCATGAATGACGATTCACCAAAAATTGAGGGTCGTATTAGTACTTTATAATAGGAATCCACTGTGCAGGCAGTGTTGAAAAAAAACGTAAACAGTTTTTTTGTATGTTTAAAACTCTTAAAAAATTTTTCAAACGATTTTCAATTTTTGCAAGTTGATATTTGATAGAAAATATTAAAATTTATCGATTTTCTTATTTCGAATGTACGCGGATCAATTTTGGACTCGACAATTACTCGAATTATTCGCGAATAGGTACAGAAAATGTTGAAATTTATCGATTTTTTTATTTCGAATGTACTACGCGGGTCAATTTTGGACTCAATAATTACTCGAATTATTCGCGAATAATTAACCAAAAATTAATTAAATGGATTTTTGACAGAAAATGTTGAAGTTTATCGATTTTCTTATTTCAAACGATTTTTAATTTTTGCAAGTTGATTTTTGACAGAAAATGTTGGAATTTATCGATTTTCTTATTTCGAATGTACGCGGATCAATTTTGGACTCGATAATTATCTGCTCGAATTATTCGCGAATAATTAACCAAAAATTAATTAAATGAATCAAGTCGTTAGCGAATGATTTACGAAAAATAATTAAATGAAAAGTTCAATTCGTTTGCGAATGAGTCACTTATACGAATCGATTCGTTCGCGAACGAGTCACTTATACGAATCGATTCGTTCGCAAACGAGTCACTTACACGAATCGATTCGTTCGCAAACGAGTCACTTATACGAATCAATTCGTTCGCGAATAATTTAATAACTATTTATTAACTCGTTCGCGAATGATTCACCTACAAATCAATCGAATAATTCACCAAGAAATCAATCAATTTATTTACTAAATCGCCAATTGTTCGTAAATGATTCGATTCGATTGTAAACAGATCAGTTGCTGTAAAAATGTTTCGTAAAAAGTGAATCAATTCGTTCGTAAAAAATTTTTATTCAAAATGTGTTTTTTTTATGATCCAGTTCTTCAATTCTAATGAATGAATGAATGAATGAAAAACGAGCTTGAAGAGAGAAAAAAAGACCTTTAAACAATTTTCAGCAACGTACGAAAATTTTTACACGCAAAAAAATCGATTGTTAACAAAAAGCGAAACATTGACAATTTTAGAAAAACTAAGGGCTCTTTTGGTAATTTTTGGTAAAACGCAGAATTTCCAACAATTTTTGGAAAAAAGCAAGACTTTTTGCAATATTTTGCAAAGAAAATGACAATTTTCAGCCATTCGGCTAAAAAACCGAAAATTTTCATCAATTTTTGAAAGAGCGAGAATTTCAGACAATTTCTGGAAAAAGCAAGATTTCGACCATTTTTGCAAAAATCAGGTCTTTCTGGAATAATCGGTTTGAAAAACGAAACTTTTGGATAATTCTTGAAAAAAGTGAAATTTATATCCAAACGTTGACAATTTTAGCAAAAAGCAGCATTTTTCGGTATTTATTGATAAAAAAGCACTATTTTTTCGCAATTTTTGCCGAAAAAGCGAGGCTTCTCGCAACTTTTTGTTCAACTAGAAAAACAAGACTTTTAGGTAATTTTTGGAGAAAAAAAGGAAATTTTCCAGCAACATTGTAAAACAGCAGCCCGCACCTATTCCTGGAATTTCGATAACATGTGATAAGCAAGTTACAGACGTTAAATATCGCTAAATAACGTGCGCTATTTTTTTTTTATCATCACTCCTAAGGAAGGGTTGGCGTTAACTGATGAGAGACGACAAATTTTTGAAGCAGCGGAATGCACCACTCATAACACCAATACGTACACCATTTAGGCACATATTTTTAAAATGAGCTTTGTGCGTCGCATTTGCGACATGACATATACGACACACTGAACGCCGACATTGTATCTATTGATTTCATTTGTGGTTTCAAACACAATCGACAACCTGATAAATTATTTTTCTCATACCACGTACCTCTACCTACTTGTTAAATAATATTTGAACTGAAGCACGCTATACTTCGAACATTGAAATTTGACGATCTGAATCACAGATATTCAAATTTTACGGAATGTTTACTAAATGTTTAAACGCGCTCAAACCATTGCAAATCTCATAAAGTTTATGATTATTATACGTAACGTACTTACATATTGTATCCTGCGCATCTGTATAATGTATTAAGGGTAATACCAAACGTAGATGCTAGATGCTACAATGAAATAAAATAAAAACTTTACAAGTTCTCGTAGACATTATTCTATACGCATCGGCAATAATCAGTACACGATTCCTATAACTGTACGAAACTCTCATAGTAATTGCGTAATTTTGTGATAAAACTCAGAGTTGAGGGAAAAAAATGAAAACTTCGTTCAGTTTGATATTTTCTATTGTGATTTGTTCGATGGTACATATAGGTAGTACCTACCCACTTGACACCGTGACAACTGAGGATTTTGATGCGTGGGGCAGGTACAGTATTTTTTTTCCAGAAGAAAAATAACCTTTTTTCATGATTTTTTTTTTTAAGTTTTTCGCTCTTGACAATTAAAATGTAAAAAGAGAGCAGAAAATTTCATTGTCCAAGGGAAGCGAGAGCGCAAAATTTTTGGAAATTTTTTTAGCAAAAGCTTTAGAAAATTTATACTTGTAAAGTACCTAAAAAAAATCATTTTCAATGCAAGAAGTTTCAACGCCAAAATTTCGTGATTTTTGGTATTTCAAACTGATAGGTAATTTTAAAAAGTAAAATAACTTATGCAAAAAAGTTGATTTTCGTAGTTTCGGCATTTTAAAATTTTAACACTCAGGAGATAATAATACATACCTATTTTAAAAACTATGAACAATGGTTGAGCAAGGCGAGAACAAAAGCTCTCGAAAATTCACAATTCTACTTATTTTTTCACCGTGAATTATTAGGTGCATAATTTTCATTTTTTCAAAAAGAACCAACTTCAAAAAAAATTAGAAATTGTTTCCGAATTTTCGACGAAAAATAAGGCATTTACAATATATTTTGGCAGAAAGTTGCGACTTTTTGGCAGTTTTGACTGGAATTCTTGAAAAGACGTGTTTTGGAAAACTTCATTTTTCGAGACTTTCAGTTTCGCGACCTGGTAGACACCCTGTAATATTCATGTTTTTTTTTTCACCTTTCCACAATGAATAGAAATTTACTGGAGCAAATTGGCTCTGAAATGGCTCAAAATTCTATTCGTAATTGTTGATATTTGAAAGTTCGGTTGAATTAAGGAATTATTCACACGGGTTCACTTTGCTGAAAAAAACCTCAAATTTCATGGAAATAAGTATTTTTAAAAATTGCCCTTGATGAAAGTTCATTTGAATTTTTTTCAATTTTCAAAAATACGTACCTTAGGACCTTAAATTTCGGTAACACAGAGTGTCTACCAAAATTTGATATTCGAAAATACGACTTTTCTTCAACTTTTTTCGCGACTTTTTCAACGAAAAAAACCCGAGTTTCACACTTTTTTCGGAAGAAATATGTACACAGAGTGGGCCAAAAGTCATTATCCCGATTTTCACGTTTTACTTTTTCTTAAAAAAATCAAAAACTAAGCATCCTAGAAAAAAACTAACGACAACATCAAGAATGTCGATTCAAAATTTAATTCTCTACAACTTTGAATTCAGGAAATTTTTTTGGACGCTTTCTTTCGCCTCCAGATCAATTTTTACGAAGCTCATTTGGCAAATTTTTCGAAAATTTTAGAATTTTTTCATAAAAATCATCAAGTTACAAAAATCGAACTGGAGGCGAAAGGAAGCGTCCAAAAAAAATTTCATGAAGTCAAAGATGTATAGAGAATAAAATTTTGAATCGACATGTGTCGTTAGTTTTTTTCTAGGATGCTTACTTTTTGATTTTTTTAAGAAAAAGTAAAACGTGAAAATCGGGATGCTGACTTTTGACCCACTCTGTATAAAAAAAATTGAAAAATGATTTTTTAATTCAATGAAACGAACATTAGGTATTAATAGGAAGTACTTCAATGGGAAAGTTGAAAGTACATAATTGACAAAATTGGTAGGTAAGTAAATAAAAATACAAAAAGAACTCCGAACCAACATACAGTGTGACCATTGAATAATACTAACGAGAAGTTTTTAAAATTCAAAGTCGGAACAATTTATAGCGACTATTGGTGATTTTTGGTCAAAATCGCGACTTTTTTGAGGACTTTCGCAACTTTTTCGGGACTTTTGCGACCTATTTTCAGAATTTCATTCAAAAGATTCACTTATTGTTACTAGAACAGCATGCATTGCACAATGCACATACATTTGATATACCCACATGTCATGTATTTATTTAATCTAGCTGCTTTAATTTAATCTTATCACTATTCTAGTTCTCGTATATGCAGTGATCCAAAGTTGAAGGACCAATTACCACGAATTTGTACCCGATTGAACGCTTCTATGAGATACAAGCAACTAAGTTTCGACAAACCCACTATAGAGCAAAATGCCCAATGCGTTGACAATCAACTGATACAACTGACTGAAGACGGTTTTGCTCAACCGCTTCAACGCACTGTAGCAATGTGTAGAATGGCTGCAGGCCCCGGCGGTACAAAATGCGTTACAGCAGGACCGAATCCTGATGAAATAGTTGTATATAATTTCGATACTGAAATCTGTACCCCACAATGCATCGAACAGAATTATATGCAACTTGAACAAGAAAAAAATCCACCCTGTTATGGCTGTTGCAGCTGATGGCTTGATTTTCATTCATTCATTCATTCGCTCGTCAACATTTTTCCTTTTTAAAATAATGTTTTAAATATATCTATTTTAGCCCATGTTTGCGATTTTTTTCATGTAAATAAAATAAATTTATCACTTAGCAGAATGTACATATTATATAAAGCCTCATTTACGTATAATAGTAAGTAATATTAATTGAAAAACATAAAATAAAATAATTGAAAAGTTCATCTGTCGTTTTTCAAAGAAACCATTATTTATAGGTAATCACTAATCAGTAATTGAAATTTCTGTGATTTTTCATTGAAAAGTTGGAATTTTCAACTTTTCAATTACTTTTGCTAGTTTTTCAATTACCATTATAAATGAGCCTTAATTTGTTTTTTCTTTCAAGATTATTCGAATAGAAAAGAAGAAAATGAGCGAGGGGCTAGAGAGGCGTTGTAAAGGTCGAATTTAAAAAAATGTTTACTGAGGTAACTAATTGCTGAGACCCGAAACGGGCGAAACCCATATTTTCAGAATTTGTTGAGATCATTTTTCTTCAAAATTTATGACTGGAAATGCATTGAAGGAACCTATTCAAAACGTGAGTGAATATTCGAACTCGGGATAGCTTCGAAAACCTAACAAATGACGATGAACTACATTTAATATGAGAAATTTCTATTCAAGTACATAGAAAAATTCTACACAATGAAAACTCTGCGATCCATATTTTTTTTCAACAAGGCCGCTGGGGCTCCAAAACGACTTGGAATCCACCTGTAATCGACTTCATCGCGTACTAAAATTTAATTAGTTTATAAAATGAATTTTCGCTTTCCAGATACATTCCGACTACATAGGTATGTATTTGATGAAATTTTGTGGAAATTTCAAGTTTCAGAAATCTGCTGGAGGCTCCAGAGCTGCTCAAAACGTTGAAACCGTTTCCAATTGATTGAGCAAGTCGAAAATTAAATATACCCCAAATTCAAGTTTACTATGCCAATTTGGTAAAATTTTGATTTTTTTTGTGTCATTTTTGACCTAAATTTGATTTTTAAAACTTCACCAAAAATCATAAAATACTGAAGCACTTGATTTGCACGCTCTTTCGATCATAGCTTTGTCCAGTTCGTTCAAAAGATTCCGCGATAGCCTTATGTTGAAAAGCATGGACATGGACAGTGACGTGTCAATCAAAAATCAAAATGGCCGCCAATTCGTTGGTATGCGGTCAAATTTTTTTTAGCAAGTTGGGCTCAAAATGTCTCTTAGGATGTGCCATTTGAGAAAAAAGTTGTCACAGAGGGACTAACTTCGTATTTCATCAAATTATGAGATCACAAAATTCATTAGAAAAATTGACCGGTAATTACAAATTCTGAATGCTCCTTGAAAAATTCGTTCACAAACTTCTTACAATATTATTTTCTTCAGATTAAATAGTATTTTTTTCCACTTTAAATCACCTACCCTATACAAAAAGGTTTCATATTAACCCTACATTAAAATTTAAAAGTGAATTGACAGCGGTACAGTTTTGTCGCACAACACACCACGCGAAGAAAAAATATCTACCGCTGCACGTTAATTATGGTCGGTTTTATTAACGACGAAGGAAATGTCTCAATTTCGAAAGGGTTGACAGAAATGTGGTATCTTTTCATTCGGAGTATAATTGTATATGAGATGTTTCACTCTATAATTTCCTCGTTTAGGTTAGTGCGGACCTCCTTCTGGGCTATATAACAAGTACATACTTCGTATAACGTGGTAATTCGAATCTATCCCCTAATGCGGTTATGAAGTCATTTCCAGAATGTTTTATAAAGAAGGGTGATGTTTTCTTTCATTATTTCGTCTTTTATTGTTTTATTTCCTCCTCGCGCATCATCATCATCGTGTGGTCTCTTTTCTTTCAGCCATTCTATTCAAATCTTTCAATTCGTCAACACTTCGAGATATCCTTATTCTTCCTATAAGCGTGTATGAAATACCTTATACCTACTTACACTTTAAAGGCGATACTATATACCTAGGTACAAGTAAGTACACACATACATACACATAGACAAACAAACCCAACTTTCCATATATGACCAATGCTACTTCAGCGACCGCAAACAAACGTGCAGAAAAACAAGAGACTATTCGACTCAACTCGACTCGCTGCATAGAGAATAATTTAAATACAAACGACACTTATTTCCTTACAATTTTCCATTCCACAAGAATGTTAACAAGGTAGAAAAAACAGCGGATATTCAATATTCGCTGTCCACCAGATGGTAACCCGCTCTGTTTTTTTTTTTTTTTATCTTCTATCAAATTAACTTGGTGTGCCGAGAACGTGATAAATAACGCTGAATACTTAACAAGAGAGCTGCTTTGTTAGCAAACCGTTTGACAACCAGACTTGAGAATAAATCTTCAACTGGTTTGTAGGCTGCAGAGGTACTGTGTTTATATCTCTCTACGACGTCTAAGTAGCATCTTCCAAAACCTGTACCTCTATACTCGAGAGGATTTCACTACGTTACATAAGTATATGTACTTCAAAAGTTAACTCATTATTATTTCTTTTTCTCACTCAGACGATTCAATTTTTTGTCAGGTGAGAAGTATAGAAAATAAATTCGAAAAAAATTGCAAAAAAGATGATTGCAGTGGTAAGAGTAAAGGAAAAATCGATTTTTCAGTATTTTTCAGCGAACAAAGAAGTTTGGAGCATTGAACTTGACCAATGCAAGGGTAACCTTTAATATGGAATAATTCCTTGAAAAGGGTAACCCGATGAGTCAGAGTTTGGTTGACTGATAAATTGAGTAGATTGTCAATTTTGTTTTGAAAGCCATTTACTGTAATTTGGGGAAACGAATCACCTGCTGTTTGTAGTGACAGAATAGTTTCTATTGCTTTGTAATTATTATCATTTGGGGTTGCTCAGTTATCATCATTTTGGTAACCCTATCACTTAAATATTTCATCAGCCCAGGTATTCGCTCTTCTCATGACTCAGTAAAATTACACCGAAAAACAACTCAAGACATAAACTAAAATTTCCAAAAAAAAAAATGGTGAAAAACACGGTAAACATGTTTACATAAAAAATTTCAAAAGCATTAAAACAATTGAAAATTACAAAAAAATGATCAACTTTTAGTAATTAAATTTGGTGAAATTCAGTGAAAATTGCAAAAAATACACATCATCCCTCAATCCTTCTAATCTTAAAATGACTTTTGAACACTCCAAAAGCCCTCGCGAAACTGATGAAATTATGTTAAACATACATAAAAATGTTGAAAAATATCAAAATCTTGAAAAATAGAGAAGCTAATAGAACATAGTAAAATTTTACAAAATTTGGCGAACAGGTGAACATCATACAAAAAATATTTTTAAAACGTGTTGAAAAGGGCACAAGAACACTTGAAAAGGATTAAAATCATCTGAACTTACTATCCAAACTGCTAGTCAAATTCCAGTATTTGGCAAAAATTTATCAAAAATTGTATAAAAACGTATAAAAATAATCTGAAAATAAGAAAATATCATACAAATCATAGAAAATAAACAACCAAAAACTGATGTGATTTCATCAAAATTCACATAAAATTATGTCCACTGTTCTGTGGAAGAAAGGCCAAACTGTTTTTTCAGTCTTTTTCGAGGCATCGAAATGAATGAGACAAAAGAGCCAACTGCAAGTTTTTTAGATCCAAACTGACCTCATGAAAATTGAAGTCAGTTTCTCTTTAGCAATCAAACAAAGTTTGAAAAAGTAACCAAAAGACTAATAAAAACACGTGCACAACATTTTAATACGGAAAAAAATCACAAAAAACAAAACTTTTCAACTGAATTTATTGTAAAAAATTTAAAACATGATTTTTTGACAAATTGGCAAAAAAATTATACATTTTTATCATTTTTGCCAAAAAGGTTGGACTGTTAGCAACTTTTTTTTAAAACCGAAACTTTTTGACAATTTCTGGAAAAATAGCGAAAATTTCTGGTACCTAAATTTTTAGCAAAAAAAAAAACGAGATTTTGAGGGGATTTTGACAAATAGGTAGCGATATTTTTTGTTATTACAGCTTTTTTTTAGTGATAATTTTTGGCAAAATAGCGAAACTTTTCAACAAAAAAATGAGAAACTGTAGTGATTTATGAAAAAAATGAAAACTTTTCGTAATTTTAGGAACAAAAGCAAGAATTTTCATCAATTCCGGTACCTGTAAAAAATTTTCAAATTTTTGGCAAAAAACAGGACTTTTTGGATCTGTCAAAACTGCGAAATTTTTAAGCAGTTTTTGGCAAAAATAAAGTGAAATTTAAAAGTAACTTTAGTAGCCAAAATTTTGAAAAAGTAACCAAAAATTACTTTTAGTACTAACATGAAGGCATCAAAATCATTTAAAACAACAAAAAACTTATGCTTCAGCAAAACGTGTAAAAATTCTGAAAAAATGATATTCTATGATAAAAGAAGCATTAAAAAGTGGCTAAAAATAACCAAAACTGATAATTTTCCAATTTTAGCTAAATTTGCATAAAACTGCATGAAATTTCAAAAAATAACATAAAATAAAAACATTTTATAAAATGCATCAAAATCGATAAGATTTTGAAAAATAAGCGAAATTTTAAAAACAAGGGTACCAAAATTTAGTAAAAACTGCATAAAAAGTCATAACCTGCAAAATATCATATCAGAACACTCAAAAATCGTTTACGAGTAACATCATTCAAAATTACCAAAAAATTGATAAAATTAAAATTTAGAAAAATTTGCATAAACATCATGAAAATAATATGTTTAAAAAACCTTAAAATCTGGTCAAGTTTAGCAAAAATTGCATACAAAATATTATAAAATCCATATTTGAAACTTCCATAAATTCAATATGGAGAACAACAATTTTTTAATAAGCCTTAATAAGAGCATTATAATTATTATCAATTGATGAAAATGTCATCTGATTTTCTCGTAATTTCATTCGGAAAATTTGGTATTTTTCTTTTCATATATGGTATACTTACTTATCGGAAAATTTTCAGTCATCCTCCTCCCCCCCCCCCAAAAACCTGTAGTTTTGTTTCTGTCAGTTTGATTTATTTTTTGCGAAATTGAATAAGAAAGCAAAAATAAAAAATTACAAGTACAACTAGCATTCAAGTATCCAAACCTGAGAAAAAACAGAAGGGGGAAGATTCTGAAGGGGAGGGGGATAAAATTTCGAGGTCCCCACCTACCCAGTCTGCATCGGCATTGATCCAATCGGCTCGTCTTGGAACTTACTCATGACGATACTTACATTGTTGGCAAAAATGGAATATTTTCGAGGCACTAAATGCAGGAATCAGATGCAATTTTTAATCGGTCTCGTAACTAAGTTCTAGAATCAATGACAATAATCTGAAATTTTTGGTATGAGAGATGAGATCTGGAATTAGTCGCAAAAGATGAAACACGTATCTGCCTCCAGTTTTCTCAATTTTAAACACAGATCACATCACAGAATCAAATTATTCCTTAATTTTCTGATTTTTTCCTTGACTCGTGATACGATTTTTCTCTTCAGAAAACTTTTTTGAAGAAAGATCATATATACTTAGATAAACTGATGGCTTTTAAAAAATTCCAAAAACTCAAATTTAAATCTTCCATTTTCAATCGTTCAATGAATAGCTGGCTATAAGTCCAATGACTCCATCTTATCAATACAATGCAAAACTTGATATAATATTCGAAGTTATAATCTCTCTATCACTTGCAATATCAAAGAACACAGCTGTCCAAGTACATATACATACAACAAGAACAAGAAGACAAGAACCCAACTTCGGATGAAAATATATTCTGGTTTATTATACATTGTGGACTCTACGTAGACCTACCCAGTACCTTTCTACATACTATAATTCCAAAGAGATAATGAAATTTGTAAACAATACATAACGCACGGCTTGTTAGTTACCATAACGAGCCATATTATACTTGGAACAAATTATACACGAATAATTGGAAACGACCGGTTAATCGCAGTACATCTACACGAGCAATAATCCTCGGTACAGGTACAGTAACATTGTGTACTTTTAAAGTGTACCTCTAGACCTCTACCTACCTATCCCATTATAATTTCCAAGATCTTCAAAGCAGACACGAGCTGAACGAATAAACGGCGCGCCGGGAAAACTTTCAAAAGCTATACAAGTGCCTGAAGATGGCGCGCGTTCTGCAAATAAATTAGCTGCTGTGAGATTACCAGGCGAATAATTGAATGGGAAGAGGGAATAAGAGTACGACGTCGGTTCATACGAACTTCCATCGATTCCAGTATGAAATTTACTACATAGAAAGCTTGACAGCTTTAAACAAGGGGACGGGTTTTGCTTACGATGGCAATGCGACAACGCAGACATAGGTAAAGGTACCTATAAGATTAACAATCTGTACAATGGAGTGAATGGTATGCTCATCTAAATACAATGGATATTTGAGAGGTTGTTTTTTTGTACTCCTATGAACTCGTACTCGTAGGTACATACATACATAAGTCTACGTATAGGTAACTAGTTCCATGAAGTTTTTATTGGATATTGGCTACTCCGAAGCACACATTCTTCGATACTGTCAACTCGAATTTTTTTCCTCACTTTTCACAAAGAATACCAAGCAACGTGTATCTACCTACCTACGATACATGCACCATGAACAAAAACCCGGCGTGAATAGGCTATCACAATTCACACGTCTCGTTAAAACAAAGTCTCCTCTTTTCTGTTTCTTTCACGTTTCACGCCGCACAAAAACAAGAAAGACAGACGTGTGAGAATATAAAGCTGATGAAGGTGGTAAGAAGAGATGATACTTGCGAAAATGCTCCATTGCTGAGGTTTTTGTCTATATAATGGTCCGCGTTAACGAGCAAACAACACCGCCCGTCTAATGTTCGCAGCAGCCCCAGAGGTACGAGTATTTTAATGAAGGCTGAATTTCAGCGAGGAGCGGCGGCAACGACCAACACACGATGATGACGATGACTCGATAATGGCGATATGTTCTCGGCTCGGTGTTGATTAAAATCAGATAAAAATTGCTAATCGGTTTCGTTTATTCCGAAAATAATGATCAACGGCTCGATGTGAATGATCGAGTAATCGTCAAGGTCTACGCCGAAGCCAGCAGCCTCAGCCAGCGGAGCCTTGAACAGTCAACAAGACGATGCGATTTTCGCGAATTGATGCGGTACCGGTATACGTGCAGATCTTGCCAGTTGTCCGAATGACTGGAATTTTTCGTGATGGTGGTTGGTGCGAAATGTATGTACTAGTAATTTATTTTCAAATTACACACGTACGTGCTTAATGGATTTTCAGAAGTATTTAGGCTGGAGATCATGTATCATTGTACAGTTTGCTTTGCCCAGTTATATGCGGGATAAATCGTATGTTTCTGGTATAATATTATTGCCATCGAACGAAGAAGGAAGAGACAGGTAATTCTATGATGAGGTCGAGTAGTTGAAACATCGCTAAATGAGAGTGACAAAGTCCAACTTCGGTGGAATCTGTTGAGGATTCGCATCTCATCTGTTGGAGATCGCAGCCACATACAGATGGAAAACTATTCAACTTCTTTCAAAAAAAAGTTTTTGATTGATTTGTAAAAATATTTTTGGAGCGTTTGAAAAAAAAAATTGTACAAAAAATGGACGAAAACAGCACAAAATTCGAGAAAGCCCAGTGGAAAATGATTAAATCTGATCAAATCCAATCAGATCTGACAAGGGAGGTGCCCCAGGTGACATGCACCGATATTAATGATTCTTGCACCATTGGATAGAGGACATCGCACATAGTCTACCACAAAATTTTCAGCTGCTGAAGTTGATATTTCGATTTTTCAGAGCAATTTTTCGATTTTCACAAAGCAATTGTGAAAATAGAAAAATCACCCTGGAGGGCTCAAATATCAACTTCAGCAGATGAAAATTTCACCGTGGGCTAGTCTCATCATATGTATTGAAATGCCCAAATAATATTAAAGGTTTTAGTATGCGACCTCCGCCCACCATTTTTGGCCAATTTTTCAAAATCGCCCTGGAAGGGTCAAATATCAACTTCAGAAGCTGAAAATTTCACCGTGGGCTAGTCTCATCATATGTACTGAAATACCAACATAATATTGAAGGTTTAGGTATGCGACCTCCGCCGACTATTTTTGGCCAATTTTTCAAAATTGCAATGTGAAAATTGTTGGAATATAGGGTACTTTGGTATTTCAAAGAAGTGCCGCCAGTGCGTAGTTAGAAGGGACTGTGTGGTGTTTGAGTGTGACGAATTGAAGGGTAATAAAAATATACGTAAACGTAACATATGTGTAGTTTTTAAGTTTAAGATTTGGTTAGGTATATGGACAAATATTGTACTATGAATCTCAGTATTGTAAAATATAGAGACCTGACAAGATGTAGTTGTTTTTCTCTCGTTTTGCCGAACAAAAATCAAAAAAACGCCCTGGAGGGCTCAAATATCAACTTCAGCAGCTGAAAATTTCACCGTGGGCTAGTCTCATCATATGTACTGAAATACCCACATAATATTGAAGGTTTAGGTATGCGACCTCCGCCGACTATTTTTGGCCAATTTTTCAGAATTGCCATGTGAAAATATAAAAATCGCCCTGGAAGGCTCAAATATCAACTTCAGCAGCTGAAAATTACACCGTGGGCTAGTCTCATCATATGTATTGAAATGCCCAAAGAATATTGAAGGTATCGGTATGCGACCTGCGCCGACTATATTTGGCCAATTTTTCAAAATTGCTATGTGAAAATCGAAAAATTGCTCTGAAAAATCGAAATATCAACTTCAGCAGCTGAAAATTTTGTGGTAGACTATGTTCGATGTCCTTTATCCAGTGGTGCAAGAATCATTTAAATCGGTGCATGTCACCTGGGGCACCTCCCTTGTGAGATCAGATCTAAGTTTTTATCGGATTAGATCTGTTCAGACCTGATCAGATCCAATAAGGTATACCAAGACCTGATTGAATCTGTCCAAAACTGAATGGATCTGATCAGATCTATACATTCCCTGAATGCAAAATATGTATCTGACCAAATGTAGCTAGATCGTAGTTTTGATCAAATTAGATCTGTTCAGACCTATCATATTCAATAATTTTCTCCAAGAAATCGTTAAATGTAAGAAATTGTTCGAAATCAGATACTAACAATAATGTGTTTAAGATGCTACACAATTATTTCATCAAAAACATCAGAGAAATTTATGAAAAATACGAGAAATGAAGCAAAAACTGATGAAACACTACAACATCGAAATAAAATGAACAAAACAAGCTAGTTTTTGGAATTTTCAAAAAATATTCGAAAAAAATGAAAAAATGGGCTTCTACGCTTGAAATTTTGGTTGAACAATATTTCGGACATCTACTCGACAAAATTACAAAAAAAAACTGACCAAAAAATGTAAAAAAAGAAATTGTTTTTTTTCTCAATTTTGGGCTTTTCTTCACAAAAAATGGGTGTCAAGTTTCAAATAATGGATACGTTGTTTGTTTCAAATTTGATAATGGAATATAATCAACTGATAGGAACTTCACGAGTTTTTTTTCAACTTTTTAAAAATCTGAAGAAATGTCAGAAAGTTATTTTTTAAAGTTTTACAGTGCAATTTATTAATGTTTTTTTTTTCAAATTCATAAAGGTTAGACGGAGATCTATGCTTAAACCTACTTCAATTTTACTCAAAATTTCAGAAATAAACAATTTTTCCAGAGGTTTCAAAAATTGTATGCAATGTTATGAATTCAATGCCCATTGCCCAATCTTCTCAAGATGGAAATTTAGGTGAAATATTTTGAAATTGAAAATTCAACAGTGCTCTCAAAATCATGGAAACTATCAAATTTTTTATCAGGTCTTTTCTTTTTCAAGTTCTTAAATGTCTTACTCCATCATAAGAATTAACTTCAATAAAACAAGCAATTTTTTTCGTTACTGAAATTTTTAAAAAAATGAAAAATGAAAACGAAAACATTCTGAAACTCCAAAATAATACTTACCACAAAAAATAGTAGGTAAAGTTTGTAAAATGTGTACCTATGAAACAGAGGCGTGACGAACAAGAGATGTGTCGTGGGGGGAGGGAGGTAAGACTGGAATTTTCCAACTTTTTTCGCCAGATTTTCCCAACTTTCTATCTCAAACCACCACCTCCCCCCACCCACAAAATTTACCATTCAATTTTCCATATGTGGTTCAAACAACAAAAATGTTGCGATTATTTTAAATTTTCAAAAATGATTATTTCATACAAATACAAAAAATTTGAATTTTTCTATTGATCTGGCAGTGTTTCCAAAAATTCTCAAATTAATTCTTTCGTTCTTGAAAATTTTTGAAAAATGGTGCACTAAAAGCGAGGGCGAAAGTTGTGAAAAATTGATAATTTGAAACGCAAAACAACATCATTCTAGATTTAAAAATTTGATTTTCATTGCTTCAACATTTTTAGCTTTCAGGAAATGATAGGGAAAAATATCTGAAAAATTCACAATTTTATTTATTTTTTCAAGAAAAAATTTCATGTTTTCAAAAAAAAAAAAAAAAACAATTTTGGTAAAAATTAGAAATTGTTTACGAATTTTTGAGAAAAATAGGACTTTTATTTTTGGAATTTTAGCAAAAGTTGGGACTTTCTGGTAGTTTTGACTGGAATGAAGAGACCTTCTTTTGGAAAATTCCAAGTGAAGTAAAACAATAATTATTATTATCCCAAAAACTCGAAAAAATATTTTCTGTAAAATAAAGAAATGAAAAAGTACAGCATTGAAATTCCGGGATTCTCTGCCATAAAAAATACACAAAAGATTCTCCTTACCCCTCCAAAAAAAACCTCTCTTGAAAGGTACTTAAAAATTTTAAACAAAAAATTTCACAATAATCATTATTTTCAACGTAGTTTTTTGCACTTGATATCGCCGTATTTCTCAATGTTTAATATTAAATATTTTCTACCCATCGGATAGAACCCAGCGCGCACTCTAGCGAAACTATTGATCACTTTAATACAAGTTTTCACAATTAGAGTTCCTTTGAAATGTAACCACAGAAGTAACGAACTATCGCAAGTCGTGCTAGATGGTGGCACACGACAACCCGATTTTCTACATTGATACTGCAGATGGCGCCATGCTAACGAATTGGAAAACAATAGTCTCTTATCATTGTACAACTTGGTCTAATCTACGTGAAGTAGGTACATATTTCTCAATCACAATTACATTTTCTTCAACTCTACAATTCTTTTCAAAGCAAGCATTCAATTCCATTGAGGATTTTTTCCTCTCACTTTTTGACAATCAGACAAAGAGAAAAATGAGTAAGCTTACTCAAAAATTGTTTTTGAGATGGATGCGGAAGGGTTGAAATAAATTATAACCATTTGTACTGGCTCGTTTCGTTTAAAAAAAAAAATGCTCATTAGTTATTTCATGAAAAAGTTGAAAATTTACCACCATAAGCAGCAGTTTTTCTATAAATAATGGGTAATATGTAGGTATTTTAAATTTTCAAAATCAAGCACCAAAAATGATGATTATTGGGGTTTTAGGGGATGCTCTGCAGTTCAATTAGTGGTTCCTCTCGTAAAATTAGTATTGCCTTCAAAGGAATGTACCTAATGTTTACTTTTATAATTATTCAAAATAAAATATTTAAAATTCAGTCATAAATTAAAATGTTTTCCTTCTCAAGACTTTGATTTTCTCTTTTAAAAATTTTAAATCCCTTCTTATAAAATTGGAAATAACTCAAGGTATAGACATTAACAGAACTAGGTATCACTTACACTTACCCCATACTAAATCTTCATATCATCGTAATATCTTGCTCAGGACTCCATCTTCTGAGTTGATGAAAACAAGGATTGTGACGGAAACCAAGACTAAAAACAAAACAAAACAAAACAAATGAAAAAATAATCATTATATTTTGGAAAAAAAACTCAAAACTAGTGTTTTTTATCTATGTACATTAGTCCTAATTTCCAATAAATAAAACAATTTATTGGTATTTTCTACGGTATTGTCGAATAAAATCATCTATTGCGAGGATTTTTCACCAGAGAGTAGATATATTATCGGTTTGTCATTCAATTTATCACATCACAGGTTCATCTAAGCAGACAGTGTGAATAACAAATCGACAAACATTGAACAATCGAATTCATAAAAACTACGAAAAAAATAAGTTTAAACAGATGAAACACATTTCATTGCACGATAAATTTGGCAATTTTAATGGAAACAATTGCGATAAAAGTCATTCGATTTAGGCAAATACAGATGCATACAATTAATTACATTTCGTCGTATAATTTTCCAACGTGTAAGTGTAGGTAATGAGAAAGTATAAATACAAATTCGAGTAATACCCACGTTAGCATTATTCCTCATTTCACATTTTGGATTGTTTTAACTTCACGCTGCAGCTGTTACCGTTTAGATTTTAGTTCGCCGACAAAAATGGTCTATCGAAGATTCGGTGTTAATTTTTTTTTCGCGATATGTCTCTTCGGTGTTTTAGAAGAAGCGAAGGTAAGCAAAATGCAGCTTGACTAGACTTTGTAATTTATGGAATTGTCACAATTTATGTTGATTCCATATTTCAAATTATTAAGTGGGAATTTAAATTTTTTTTTCAATTCCCATCAGATGCAAACTGTAACCTCTTCATCGGGATCATCAGTGACCGTTGATTCTTCGAAAACGCATTACTATACAGACATAAACAACGTAAGCAAAATTTAATTAAGGACCTTATTAAAGGTCATGGAAGAAAAATTGACCATAATAATAATACGAGTAACTGAATTGATTTTCTTCAACCATATTTTTAATTTCTTTCTTTCAGGGAGAATTGGGCATCAGAATTTTGTACGATTCAAAAGTACCACGTGTAGGTTACATTAATCGTTTGCATAAAATTTATAATCGCCTATTTCATTACGAAAGCTATTACGAGTAAATTTAAATGAAAATAATCATATTCCCCTGCTCTGCAGCCTCGAATGGATGTAACGATTTACTACGATACGGAAGTTAAAATTGCTTCAGATTTCTTCCAAACTCAGTTGATAGATCAAGTTTTTCAAGATTTCACCGCATGCGGAGTTGCGTGGAATTTCATGCCATGTGGAACATCCAAAGTAATTTTCGCGTTTTTTATCGCTGAATTTTCTCAACAGTAAACAAATGAACGATTCAAAACACAATGACAGCCGCTGAAATATTATCAATTGAATTTTAAATTTACAGTTTGACAACACCGGCGTATTATTTTGTCCTGTGGGTGAAGACCAATGCACATTCGATAAAATTCACGCCTGCGTTGCAACTATGTCTGCGCAGGATCAGACGAAAATTGGCCAATTTGTCGTCTGTTTTTTCAACAACAATAAAAATGTTGATCTGGTAAGTGCGCACGATTCTCGAAGCTCATTCATCGTGCATAATTTTCGTGATCAACTCACGAGTATCTAATATCGATTTTCATTTCACCAGTGCCTCGGTAAAATTGGTTTAAATCCAGCCGATGTGAATGCATGCGCAGGTCCTCAAGGCCAAGGGGCCACCCAGTGTAATGCGTTCAATGCTCGAATCCACCCTAATGGTAGCCCAACACCACCACCAGGACCTTCGACCGGAACAGTGGTAAGAAATCAACAAGGCGACGAATCAATAATTTGATAGTTTTTATGCTCGAACGTTTGCTGATTTGAGGGATGAAGGCCCACATGATTGTAAATTTGATGTTTTTTTCTATAGACCACCGACGTTACGACCGACTTCAAAGGTGTCTTATGCGGACAATTCGCCGATGTTAATCTTCAATGTAAAACTTGCCCACCACCAGCACCTCCATCGCCGCCACCAACACCATCAGTATTTCCACCAACAGTTCCACCAACAGTTCCACCAACATTCCTGCCAACATCACCACCAACATCACAACCACCACCATCACCATCTGGCTGATGAGAGCCACCAAAAAATGAAATTTATTTATAATATTTCCCTATTAGTTTCAAGTTATACAATTGCTACTTTTCTCTCACTGAATAAATTTCCATAATATGCATTGTACTTTTTATGATTACTCTGAGAAGAACGAGACCCGGCTGCTCTTTCAGAAAATCAGGTCAATTACAAGGGAATTCAAAGCCAGCAAGCAGATTATTTGAGACAAAGAGGGCAAAGGGTTGCAGAGACATGGAGAAAGTACTGCAAGAAGCTACACACCAAGGAAGAGGAGCTTCCTGATGACCCTAGGTTCAATGTCATGGAGGAGAAGGAGCCACCAATTCTACTCCATGAGGTCATCAATGCAATCGAGTACTTGAAAAGAACAAAGCTCCAGGACCAGATGAGATAACAGCTGAGGTCTTCAAAGCTGGAAGTGAATACGTCATTCACCAAATCCACAACATACTCATGTAACTCAATATGACTGAGCAGTGAATAGCTAGTGGGCTGGGTACAGTCAACATATGTCACCATGTACAAAAAAGGATCTCCTGAGAATTGCGAGAACTACATACAGAACAATCTCCTTGATAAGTCACACTAGCAAAGTACTATTGAAGATTGTGTACAACAGGTTATACTCACTCATGCACAGTCAACTCCCTCTAGAACAAGCAGGATTTGCGAGAGGAAGAGGAATCAGGGAGCAGATCCTCAACCTCAGACTGCTGATTGAGAAAGCACACGATTACAATGTGCATACTGTGCTATGTTATGTAGATTACAAGAAAGCGTTTGATTGCGTACAATGGCAAAAGCTGTGGAGAATTCTACTTGAGATGGGTGTACCAATACATCTGGTGTAGCTGATAAAACAATTGTACGAGGGGAGTATGGCAAATGTGTGAATTAATATAGAAACAATGTTGGAGAAATTCCACCTACAGAGAGGAGTACAACAGGGCTGCATTCTATCCCTCCCCTGTTTAATTTATATGGAGAATATATAATTCATGAGACACTACAGCTGCTTGTATCAGAAAGCGCCTACTACAATGGCTCAGGTGAGTGCCAGGGAGGAGTATCAATTGGAGGTGTACGCATGTCAAACCTTCACTACGCTGATGACACAACCCTCATCACCTCAAGTGTTAAAAATATGACCAGTTGTCTGAAATGTTTGAAAGAGGTCAGTGAAAAATATGGCTTGGTGATAATTGATAAATAAGGCAAAAACAAAGATCATGATTGTGAATCAGCCTGAGAACAACTCATCTGAAGCCCAGGAAATTGATGGTCTGAACCTGTTCATGATTCCTAACTCCGAAAACCCGATTATTTTTAAAGAACCTGATCCTCTAAACCCCAAACTGGCCAAACCTGAACCTGAACCCAATCCCTTATTGAACCTGAACCTCAAAACTCTGATCCCAATCATTAATCAGGATCTTTTGAGTTCAGGGTCACTGGTCAGAACTGCTGGAATTGGAAATGAATTAGTTGAAGAAAATACTGAAACTGGAACAATTTTCAGTGAATTTTTTAAACAGGGTGGGTCATTTTCACATTCCCCCCACCCCCTATTTTGAAGCATCTGGGGTCTCAGCAGTGATGGCCAAATGGGCTCAAATGAACCTCCTGAAAAATTTAAACCGATAGTTAACTCTTATATGGGTTGTGATATTTGGTTTCAATTTTTGTGCCGAGTAGGCTGCTATACAATTTGATGGTAACAAATTTGTGGATTTTAATAGGTATAAAAATACGGCAAGTCGACATAACGTAATACACGTTTGTTTGCATACCCAGGTTATAGGTACGTATACGTACATTACATATGTTCAGCACCGTCATACCTCTGATTTTTTTCACGTTTAAATTTCAGAGTCTGACACAATCGATCGTCCACCGTTCATTCAAAATTGATATCTGTGCATTTAAATTTGAAATATGTAAATACACACATAAAAATCGCCTTTACTCTTTAGAAGAGTGAAAATAGTTGCAAAAAATAAAATAAAAATTGAGAAACAGCGTTCATAAAAAATTCGAGGTGTTCCCAAAATATTAATACCTAGGAATGGAACCACGATTCATATCAAACTGAAGGTCTTTTCAAACACAGAAAGATACCTCCCTTAAATATACGTACATACAACTTGAACCAAAATGAACTAAAAGAAGAAAAAAGGAAAAAAATAAAAAAACTGAAACAAAAAAAAATGGAAATTCAGAACTGAAAACTGAAAACTAAAAAAAGAAACACTAAAAATTGAAAACTGAAACTTCAATTTTTCAGTTTTTCCACCCTTGTTTTTTTGAACTAGGTACTTGATTTATTTTTTAAAATTGATTTTTTTTCAAAAATTTGCAAAAAGTTGATACAATTTTGGATTTTTTGAACCAATTGCTGCAATTTTACCAATTTTTTTTTTTACCTGAAAAAGCGCTAACTATGAGAAAAAGCACAAAATAAGCAACATTTCAGCGTTTATGGCCAAAAATTAGCATTTTAAAGCATTTACACTAAAAAAAAATCACTATGAACTTGTACTATTCGCCTCAGAATGGAATGAATCCCAACGAAAAGTATTTATGCGAGGGTGTAGCTAGAAAAAAAGGGCATTATCATAAAAATCCCAGTGGATGAAATCGCACCGTAAATATCCCCTGAAACTAAAATGAACAACGAATTCAACAAAAATTGGTACTGGGTGTACCGCGAACCACTCTGTTTTGGTTGACACAAGTGGAATGCATGGAATCAAAATCCTAATTTGCGGATATTTATAGAGACATATGGTACCTATCCTATCTATATACTTGTCTACCCATCTACGTGTACTTCATAAATCAAAAATAGAAATGCGTAAATTGTGTACTTATCACTAGGTATAATAGGGACTGAATGAGAGCCTGCTGAACTATTTTTTGCTCGATTTTTGCTTGATAAGTATTATACCAAAAACCGAAGTTTAGTCATTAGGTACTCGTTGTCTGGTAGCGCTATATCAAAATGTTCAATCAACGTTCTTGTTACAAAATTCGCGTTCTTCTTGCAATTTGCCTAATAAATGTCTTGAATTTGGCCAGGGTAAGTAATAGTTTGCAAAAATGAATAATAAAAAAGAATTAAGTATTGTTTTCAAACTTTTATAAAGTTGAATTTTCAATAAAATGTCATTTTTCCCCGACAACAGGCGAAAGTTACGATTTCCTCTTCTTCTTCTTCTTCTGCGTCGTGTTCGTCGTCTTCAGAACCAAGTTCTTCGTCTTCGGATTCAAGTTCTTCCAATCCAGTGTCATATGCGACGCAAATAAATGAAGTAAATGCAATTTGACTTGAAATAGATGATATTTTTGTGTACTTATAGGTACAAAAAATTATATAGATATTGAATTGTATCGTTTTTTTTTTTAAACCTGCAAAAATTTTGAATTTTCATGACAGAGTCGAGACAGTTTGACCAAGGTTCCGATTCCAATTCTTTAGATTCTACTCGAATTTTTGTAATGAAGTCTAACCCCCCAACAATCAATAATTAAAAAATTTTTAAAAAAAATTCACATCTGAAAAATTTAAGAGTTGTTTGAAATTTTTTAATTGGCCTCAAAATCGAACAAATTGATGAAAAAAATCAATTTCCGGGCAATTCAAGCTCGGATCCATTACTTGTTGGGGGGGGGGGGATATACAATATGGTGACTTTTCTTGACCTTTTCATCTTTTTTCCAGGGTGAATTGAGCATTAAAATGAAATACGATCCGATGTACGATGTAAGTTCGAATTTGCATTAAAACATTAACATTTCTTTGATCATAAAACTAAGTGACATTTTTTCAACCCGAATGGAACAGACCAGACTGGTGGTTGTGATTGGATACGATACAGAAGTCACCAGCGCTACTGATTTCTTCCAAAAGCAATTGAGTGTGGATTTATACAAGAAAGTTTCAGACTGTAGAGTAGTTTACTGGAATTTTATGCCTTGTGGAACATCCAAAGTAAGTATATAGGCTAATGAGAAATCTCAGAAAGAAAAACAACGCTCTAAGTACATAAAAGTAACTCATCATAATGAAATTTTCACAGCTTAACAACGAAGAGCTAACTTGCCCTAAAGGTGAAGATCAATGTAAATTTGATAAAATTCACGCCTGCGTCGCGAAATTGTACCAAAAAGAGGAGCAAAAAGTTGGCCAATTCGTCACGTGTTTCTTCGTCAACGATAAGGATCTTGCTAAGGTTGAATATAAGTATTTATCCTTCGATTACTTTATAAGTTCAATTCGTAAATCTCTGTTCTACAGTCGTTCCAAACCTTCGATTGGAATTCCACATACTAAGTATGTAAAGCAATAGATAATTTACGTTTTTTTTTGTTTTTTTTTTTGGAATTTTCAGTGTGTGAAAGATGGTGGTCTGGTTCAAAAAGACATCGATCAATGTGTAAACGACAACGGAGCCAAAAATTGCGATACATTTTACCAACTTATCCACAGAAAGGAATCTCAACAACCAACGACGGAAGTCACAGCAAATGCGGGATCCAGTACAAATCCCGGAACTTCAACCACGGTATGACTTCATACTTTAACAGAATAGGTACCTACATGAAAAGAAATTCCACCAAGAAGAAGATTGAATCATTTTTCACTCTTTTTTAGAGCACTGATGGTACAACAGACTTCAAAAAAGTTCTCTGCGATAATCTGGCCAAAGCTGAGCTGCAATGCGATGACGTTTGTTCAACGTAGATTATAATTTGTTTCAGCGAGTATTGATGCTATACCAATCCTCCCCCTCCATTTAAACATTTAATAATTCAACATTATTTTCAAAAATTAGACGACATTTTCGTCAATGTATTTCTATGTAATGAAAATAAAAGCAGTTTTTTCCGAATTCTCTAATTTTTGAAAACTTGCAAGCCAATGAAAAAGGAACTTGAATTAAAGAAATGGCATGAGGGCAAATAGAAGTGCCCAGAATTTTGAGGGAAATATGTAGGGTAGAGAGGGGTCAACTTGAAAACCACAAATGATTTAAATTTGGATCTTCTGCCTGTTTGTGGGTTCATAGAGGCTTTTCAGGGGAGAGAAGCATGATGAGAAGCAGTATTGCTCCCCGTTTAAGCACAAAAAAGAATGACCTTTTGATTGAAAAATTGTTAATATGCAGTAAAACATGCGGATCTTTAAAAATTATAACGAAACAATTTTATTTGCAATCACAAAAGGAGATGATCAAATCACCACCGAAAAATTCATTTGTAATCACCCAAAAAAATAATACGGTATGTATCGAAATCGCCACAAAATGAAATTAAGTATGTACCTAATTCAAAATCACGAAAAAATTCGAAACCGAATTTTAAAAAATGAAATTTTAAATTATCAGCGGAGAATTAATTCTAAAAATCACCCAAAAATTCAATTTATTTCAAAAACACCACTGAAAAATATTTTCTGAAACACCCTAAAAAATGTTGATATTTGGAATTATAAAATATAACACAAAAAAATTCATGAAAAATAGAAATTCATTCGAAATCATACAGAAATTTTACACCTAGTTTTAAATAAAAACTAGAAAATTTCCAAGAAAAGAAAAAAAAACAGTTTAAAAAGATCATCAAAAAATCATCATTGAAAAATTTATTCCAAGTGACCACAAAAAAAAATGCAATTGAAGAGTGATATTCCAAAACTCGCTTTGTCCATTTTTATCAAAGTTGGGTTTTCAGTGGTACCTGGTAGATGAAGTATTAACTCACATTCCTACATCATCAACCTAACAAAATGAGGTGTTAAACTCACCTAAATAGCCAATTCACTAAAAATTAAAAAAAAAAAAATGTTCCAAAACACGTTTTGTCCATTTTTATTGAATTTTTTTCAGCAGTATTTAGTGGATGAAATGTATACCTACACTCCTACATCATAAATCCACCCAAATAAAGTGCTAAACTCGCCTAAAAAGCCAATTTACCCGTTTAAAGGGAAACTGTTTTTCCTCTCTCCTGAAAAGTTGTGAAAATGGACAAAGCGAGTTTTGGAATATCACTCTTCATTCATTCGAAATCATACAGAAATTTCACACCTATAGTACCTATTAAATAAAAACTGGAAAATTTCTAAGAAAAAACAAAACAAAAAAATCGTTTAAAAAGATTATCAAAAAGTCATCATTGAAAAATTAATTCCAACTTCCAGTAACCATAAAAAAAATGCAATAATCGGAATACTACTTATCACAAAAAATCAATTTGAAATCACCGCGAAGTAAAAATTCATTTTAAAATCACGAAAAAATAATTCTAAACCGAATTTAAAAATGAAATTTTCGAAGAAAATTTATTCTAAAAATCTACCAAAAAACCATCAACACAGCACAAAAAAAGAGTCCAAATCACCACAGAAAAATTCATTTTAAATCATCACCTCAAAAAAATGTACGTACAAACTCGAACTTTTCACAAAAAAATTCATTTTTTGTAATCATCAACCTTGCAAAAATCTATATGAGTTCAACCTCATTTTTATGAATATGCTGAATTAATCACAGACTCGCGATGAAAACATTATTGAGACAAACATCTACATAATTTCCATTATTTAAATTCATTAGGAAGCCTATGACACAATTCCAACGGAAAATATATGACACAAGCCTATCGCAAATATAATTAAATATGAAAAATCGCCAGAAACAAAGATCTACTCGCAGGTAAAATGAACAAAAAATTCAAAACAATTGGTACTGGGTACACTGTGAACGACTGTTTTGGTTGACACAAGTGGAGTACATGGGAAATCAAAACCTAATTTGCGGATATTTTTAGATATTTTATGGTACCTATCCATCTACCTACCTACCTATCTATACACATGTATCTAGTTCATAAATTAACGATAGAAATGCGTAAATTGCGTAGGTATTAGGTACCTACGATTACATGTACGTACATATATATGTATTACCAGATATCGAAGTTTCAAAATACAAACTGTGTATTGTTCATTAGGTACTTGGTGTCATTGTTACGCTATCAAAATGTTCAATCAACGTTCTAGCTACAAAATTCGTGTTCTTTTTGCAATTTTCCTACTAAGTGTCTTGAATTTGGCCAGGGTAAGTTTTTCGTAAAATATGAATAAGAATTATTGTTTTAAACTTTTACTAAAATTGAATTTTCCATTAATGTCATTTTATACTGACAACAGGCGGAAACTACGACTTCTTCTTCGTCGTCAGCTTCAAGTTCTTCCAACGTGGTGTCATATGCGACGCAAATAAATGGAGTAAGTGTGATTTGACTCGAAGTATTTATTTGTATAATATCGGAGCTTTTTAGAACTTGGGAAATTTTTGAATTTTCATGGCAATGCCAAGACAATTTGACCAAGGTTTCGATTTCGTGTACTCATTTAGATTTTACTCACATTTTTCAAAACTAGGTCGTCCCACCTCTCAAGAATCAAAAAAAAAAAAAAAAAAAAAAAAAATCAGCTGTCCAAAATGAAAATTGGAAAACTAACAGGGTTTTGAAATTTTAAAATCGGTCTCAAAATCGAACAAAACGAAAAAATTAATTTCCTGGTAATTACTCCGGAAGACGTCGTTTGTAATCATATTTCAATTGCAATATTTGGGTCTTCATACGAGATTTGTTCAAGACTAGAAAATTTAAAAATCGTCGAAGGCTTCAAAACAGCTCAAAGCAATCACAGTTTGATTTAGAAGTTCCAAAATAGAGCACCTATAAATCAAATTTAATAAGCTTTCTGTATTTCAATTTGTTTAAATTTCGACTTTTTCGAGGAAAAATGGATCAATTTTTAATTTTTAAAAATTTACAAACAATCAAAACAGTGAAATTTTGTCAAAAGAATTTCACACTTTGGAAAATCATTAAGAGTAGATTTCAATATTGATCTCCAGCTCGGACCAATTACATACATATTTGAAATTTGGGGAGAAAATTCGTGAAGCTGACTTTTCCTGTCAGGTTGAAACATCGTAATTTCAAATTAGACAGCATCAAAGGAAGGGGCACCCCTACACCGCTTAATTTTGAAGCAAAATTCTCTCAAATAATGTCGAAGATCAATACATGCAATACCTACATCGAATGGTATGTTTTCAAAGGTGCTGAACGTGAATTGGCCTTACATGTATTTTCTGATTTTTCCCCTTTCATGCCCCTCACTGCTCCAAATGGTATCTTTAATAAAAACTAGAGATCAGAAGACATCTGATCCACTACGGGGAAAATAGGTCGATAAAAACTCACGAATCAATAAAATCACTCTTGAACAACAATGACGACCTTTTTCGAATGATTCGTTCTTCATATCCTTTTGTAATTTTTTTCAGGGCGAATTGAGCATAAAAATGAGATACGATCCGATCTACGATGTAAGTTCGAATTTGCATTAAAACGATAACACTTATCGTTGATCATAAAACTAAGCGACATTTTTTTTCAACCCAAATGAACAGACCAGACTAGCGGTTGTGATCGGATACGATACAGAAGTTACGAGCGCTTCTGATTTCTTCCATAATCAACTGACTGTCGATCTATATAACAAAGTTTCAGCATGCGGGGTTGTTTACTGGAATTTTATGCCTTGTGGAACATCCAAAGTAAGACGTATAGGCTAATGGAAAATCTCAAGAGAGAAAAACAACGCTCTAAAAACAAAAATAACTCGTACTCAATAATAAAAATTTTACAGCTCAACATGGGAGAACTAACTTGCCCCAAAGGTGCAGATCAATGTAGGTATGATAAAATTCACGCCTGCGTCGCCAAGTTGTATCAGAAAGATGAGCAAAAAGTTGGCGTATTTGTCACATGTTTCTTCGTTAACAATAAGGATCTTACCAAGGTATACTTCAATTAGTTTATAAGTTCAATTCGTTGAAGTACATAGTTTCAGTATATTTTGTTTGGAGTTCACAGAACTTCACATACTTAAGTAGGTACTTAACTTACATATAAGTATCTGCAAATGTACAGCAATACGTAATTTTCGTTTTTTAATTAAATTTTCAGTGTGTGGCCGATGCTGGCCTGGTTCATAATGATATAGATCAATGTATGACCAGCAACGGGGCCACCAATTGCGATGCATTTTACCAACTTATCCATGCGGGCGAATCTCAACAATCAGCGACAGCAACCACACCAAATAGTGCAACTGGAACCGCGGTAAGACTTTGTACTTTAATAGCACACAATTAAAAAAAATTCCACCAAGAAGGAGATTTAATTATTTTCTGCACCTTTTCAGACCTCCGATGGTACAACAGACTTCAAAAAAGTTCTCTGCGATAATCTAACCAAATCCAAGCTGCAATGCGACGTTTGTACCACATAGATTATTATAACTTGTTTCAGCGAGTAAACGGTGGTGCCACGAACCCCCCTCCCCATTTCGACCGTTAATAATTCAACACTGTTTTCAAATTGAAATTTCGTTTTCCAAAACTATAGGTAATATTTTCACCGATGTCTTTATTTTGTCATAAAAATAAAAGCAGTTTTTCCGAATTTTCTAATAATTTTTAAAAATTGCAATCAAAGAAAAACGAACTTGAATTCAGGAATCTTCAAGAGGACAAATAGTAATGCTCAAAGTTTTGAAGGAAATATGGAAGTGGGATCAATACACATCTGAAACATCCACCTGTTTGTGAATTTATAGAGGCTTTTTAGAGGGGGCTGAGGGGAGGGGGGAATAAAGAGTGTGAAAATCAATGTATTTATAGAGGCTTTTTAGAGGGGGCTGCGGCGAGGGGGGAATAAAGAGTGTGAAAATCAATGTTGCCACCTATTCAATCACAAAAATTAGCTGTTCAAGTTGAAAAATGATATTTCTCTATCGCATTCAAGCTAAAAAATGTTGAGAAAATTACCACAGGGACAACATTTTTCTGCTAATAAACATATCAAAAAATTGAGGTGACATTTTTCCGTATTCTCGAAGTTTAAAATTTCAAAGATTACGAGATGATCCCAAATTTTTTTTGAAATATTGAAATTGCGCAAACAATATGTCAACTAAATCGAAAAAATGAAAAAGAATGACTTTTTGATTATTTACAGATGACCTTTTTGAAAAATTATGCAGGTTCAAAATTCAGTTTTGATGGGCGTTTTTCATAGAATTTTCCGCGCTGACCAATGAAAAAATAATTTAAAAATTCCATCACGTCAGGGTTTTTCACACATTCAACGTTCATGAAACTGTCATCACTGAAATTCTATCAATTTTTGGTAACTTTCAAGTTATTTCCATGGCAATTTCGCGGTTTTTGTTATCATTTATGTGATTTTTTTTCACGATTTCATTTCATTTCAATACTTACTTGATCTATTCTTCGTAATTTTGCATAATTTTTTATCAATTTTAATTTTGTGCAAAATTTTGCTCCATCAATTTACTAATTTTATCACCGATCTATGATGATTTTCAGTAAATGTGAGGTATTTTGACAAATTATCATTCAATTTTCAGAATGTTTAATTAACTTTTGGCAATTGCGTTTAATTTTTAGTCAAAAGGATGATTTGAGAAATGGTTTTTTGATGACCTTGATGACCAGGTAGACACCTTGAATTCAAATTGACTCGTTTTTATCAATTTTACTTCACATTCGAAGGAAAAGTTGGTGTTATACGAGTAGTAGGTCTATTTTACACACTTGATGCTTATTGTCATACTTGAGTAGACTTTTTCACATCGAGTTTTTACTTTTTTTCATCATTTTTTGAATATTACTCGAAAACAAAACCTCACGAGAAAGAATTTACGATAACCAAAGTTGTAGAAAAATAAACTTAGAATCGTTTACGTGCCATCAAATTCTCCAAGCAATTCAAATAACATTTAACTAACAGTTTTGGTAAAAAAAAACGAGACCGTTAAATTAAAATGAAAAAAAAAGTGAGGAGTACATAACATGCACCAATTTTTTCTCAAAATATGGTTCAAAATAGGTAAAAATAAATCAATGTATGCAATTTCAATCTTTTAAGAAAAAATCAGTACAAAAAGTTGCACTTGGAATAATTTTTCAGAATTTTTGTCCACGAATCTTTTCCTGCCAACTTTAGGCACTCAAAAACGTGTCAACACTGATTTTCACCACATCTAAAAAAAAAACGCTTCTATCGATCCACAAACCAGGGTGTCTAACAAAACTCCCAGCCAAAAAAATCATGACTTTTTCATGACCCATTTTTCACATTTTCACCACATGAAAATACCCCCCTCCCCTCCAAAAAAATTGAATAACTCGAAACTGTAAGACTTTTTTAAAAATTTGTAGGCAAGTAAGTATTTTATTTTTTTCATTTTTTGGATTTTTTGAAGAAATTTTCTATTTTTATTTTCATTTTATGGGCTTTTTAAAAAATTTTCAAGTGTGTTTCGAGCAAAACTTATGACTATTTTATAACTTTCATGGCCACCTACGAAAATTCATGAATGACTTTTTCATGACTTTCATAGCTGTTGGACACCTTGCAAACAGGCAAAAGTTGAGTTCGGCGATTGTACAATGAACGACCCTGCCTAAATATTTTGATTTCTACTTTTTCGAAATTTCAAGTACAGTATTTACGAAAATGCAACTTTATCAATTAAACTTACCTCGTGATATAACTCTTCGTATTGTAGTGACATCTCGCTTCAAATTTCATCTTTTCAATCAGTGGCGAACAAAAGAACTGAAAAACAAAAAAACAAACAGAAACGATTAAATTCCAGCGAAAATTAAAATTACATAATTCTGAAAATAAAAACTAGAAACAGCTACGAAGATTTTTCAGCAGAAATATCAACGTTTGTTTATTGTTGAGACAAATAAAATGAATTACAAGTTTGACCTTCAATTCATCACCTCACACAGGGTTCATCTAGGTAATAGGTAGGTATAGGTAAGATACACAATGTGAATAACAAATAAAAAAACTGAGCATTCAAACCCATTGAAAATCCAAAAAAAGGGAGGAACAATGGTTTTCAACGAATGTTGTTGAAGCAAAACAGACGGTACAGACTTCAGAGAAATATAATAAATAGCGCAGTTTCAATGGGAACAAGTGGTCAAAGTCATTTGATTTTTGTAAAATGGTAAATACATAAATTAATTACATTTCGCAGTAATGCCAACGTAAGGGTAATTAATGAGAAAATATAAAAACACGTTCGACTATAATATGTACCTACAATTGATGTTAGTTTTCCTCATTTCACATTCTGATTAGGTAGAAATTTCACCGAGTAATTATTATTCGACCGGAATTTCGTTCGTTATCAAAAATGATCTATCGAAGCTTCAGTGTTAATTTCTTTGTCGTAATTTGTCTTTTCATCTTTTTAAAAGAAGCGAAGGTAAGCGAAATGTGCCCTTATAGCTTTGATTGATTTGATAATAATTTATGAAATTGTCACGTATTAAATCTACGTTCTAAATTGTTGATTTGGTTTTATTTTTTTTATGCCCATCAGATGCAAACTAGCACAGGCTCTTCGTCGTCGTCATCATCGTCATCATCATCTTCTGGTTCTTCGAGAACGAGTTATCATACTGATATAAACAACGTAAGTAAATTTAAATAAGATCTTATGAGTTATGAGGGGGGAGAAAAATTGTTCAGATACAAGAGTAGGTTCACCAATTAGTATTTTCTTCAAACATAATTTTCCACTGCCTCGTTTCAGGGAGAACTGGGCATCAGAATGCAGTACGATTCGAAAACACAAAATGTAAGTCAAAACACAAGCACAATTTTTTGTAGAAATTAAATTTCACCGTGATGCCAATTAATCCTTTCTCCTCTTTTCCTATTCATAGCCCAAAATGTACGTTACGATTTATTACGATACAGAAACCACAAGTGCGACGAATTTCTTCCAGCAACAATTGACAGATCAAGTTCTCACTGATTTTACCGGCTGCGGCGTTGCATGGGATTTTATACCATGTGGCACATCCAAAGTATTGCTCAATTCACAGTTCACACGTCCTCGAAATTTTTGCACGACGTTACCCAATAAAATAAAATAATCAATCGAATTTTACAGTTCGGCAACACAGGCGCATTAACTTGTCTTATGGGCGATAAACAATGCGAATTTGATAAAATTCACGCCTGCGTCGCAACCATGTTAGCACAGGATCAGGTGAAAGTTGGCCGATTCGTCGTATGTTTTTTCAACAACAATAAAAACGTTGATCAGGTTAGTCCATTCGTATAGTTCTCGGAGCTCATTCGTTCATGGTTTCACTTTCCGTGATCTAACATTGATTTTCATTTCGTACGCAGTGCCTTCCCAATGTTGGTTTGAATTCGGGCGATGTACATGCATGCGCAGGTCCTCAAGGGCAAGGGGCCAACGAGTGTAATGCGTTCAATACTCAAATCCATCCTAATGGAAGTCAGACACCACCACCAGGAACTTCGACAGGATCATCGGTAAGAGCTTACTGAACTTTCAATAGTTTCGATTGTTTTCACTCGAATGATAGTTGATTTCAAACGGGAATTCGATGCTATTTTCTAGACCTCTGCCGGTACTACCAACTTTAAAGGTGTTTTATGTGGACAATTTGCCAATGTTCAGCTTCAGTGTAATGCTTGCCCAGCACTAGCACCACCACCACCATCTGGCTGACGAGAGACACCAAAAAAGAAAATAAGATTTATATATTACACTGTTAATTTTAAGTTACAATGTCGCTCTGGCTAAGTACTTTTCTCTCACTGAATAAATTTCCATACATGCATCGTACCTACTTTTTATGATTACCTTCACAAAGGTGCTTCAATTCATTCATAACATTACGAGGTGAAACGATTATTTTGTTCCCACAACTGGTAATTTCCAACACACTCTCCAAGAGTACATCGACCACCATAAAAATTTCTGAACCGAACAAAGGGGAATCGATAAAAGATCCCAACATATAACCACCAGCCAAAATTTTAAGTGCGGAAAATCATTTTTCGATTTTTACAGAATTTGCAAAAATTTAAATTTGCATGGACCAAAAATGGGGGAGAGGAACCCAAAATTTGAGAACGGTTCTAGAGCCTACCGCAGATTTTTGGATTCTTCGATTTTTGAAAAAAAAAAACTACGAAAATAAAACTCAGCAACTCTATAAACTCGGATTTACCATATTCACGAGTCTTTCGATCGATGTAAGCACATATTTTCACAATCATTTTGTGCCCGTTCAAATCCAAATTTGTTTCCAGAGATTACGTATAGATAGGTACCTACCTACCTATACCTGCCTAGTCATTTTTTGAAAACAATGAAAAATTAATCGTTCGCAAAAGTGTAAACGAAGAAGGCTTAAATTTTATTTGTAACTCATTTTTCACTTTCTCAGTTGATTAGTGATAATTTCGAACCTTTCTGGAGCCTCCAGGGAATTTTCGAATTTCCTATCTTTCGAAGAATAAAGAAAAACGCTGTAAATAGGGCGAAAATGAAATCCAGAAGACATAAACCCGGATTTACCATCACTGTGACCTTGCAGAATGATTTAGGCACATATTTTCAAAACCTTTTTGTACCTATCGCTTCAAAGTACCTACTTGACAATTTTTGAAAAAAAAAAAAAAAAAAAAAACAGAAAAATAGATCAAAATTCGCTGTAGGCCTCAAAACGGTTTGAAACCATCACCAATCTACTCGAGAGGTTGATAATAGGGTACAAACCAAATTACAACTTTCCAGATCAATTTTTTTTTTTCATATGTTTATTTAAGGAACTGAACAAAATTCATTAACCTAAACGTATCACATTAGAACATCACTTTACAAATTTTACAAATTAAATTAATATCAATATAGTAGTGCATTTAGAGACTCAAGAGATCCATGGTATGGAGGTTGATCCAGGAGCATCAGAGCTTCACAGTTTGGATGCTTATGCAGCCAGTTGACATATGCATTCGATTTTCGGTGAATAATTACATTGACTGGATTGAGCTGAAGATCATTTCGAAGTTGTTCATTTGAGACAAACCAAGGTGCCTTTGTTATAGCTCTCATGAACTTGTTTTGAAAGCGCTCAATGACACGGCGATTAGCTTTTTTTGTGACTCCCCAAATTTCACATCCATATGACCATGCAGGAAGGAATATAGCTTTGTAAATCATCCTTTTGTTAGCTAAGCTCAGCTTTGAATGACTACCAATTAGCCACTGAAATTTACGAAACTGTAAATTTAAAAAGTCCCGTTTTCTTTTGACATGCTCTTGCCAATTGAGCTTGCAATCCAGGTGTAATCCAAAGTAACGGGCGTGCTGCGCCACGGGGATTAGTTTATTGTTGATGATGGTAGGAACATATCCGTGTTTCCGGAGCGCAAAATCAACACATACAGATTTATTCTCAGGTAAAGGATGAACCAAAACTAAGGAGTCCAATAATTGGAAAAGAAAAAGAAAAAACTCAGGAGAGAGTTTTTTCTTTTCCAAGATTTATTCTCATTCAGCTGGATTTTCCAGTTTTTGGCCCATTTTTCAATATTGTTCACAGCTATCTGAAGAAGACCAACAGCTTTCTCATAATTTTCGTCACATGCAATGATACCAGAATCATCAGCAAAAAGCAAGTTGGCAGTGTCTTCAGTAACTGGGTAATCACTGGTGTAAAGAAGAAATAGTGTCTAGGGCTGAGTACACGACCCTGGGGAACTCCGGCAGAAATCGATGCATTTTGAGATGAGTCACAGCCCCATTGAACACCAAATGAGCGGTGGTTTAAATATGATTTTAGACGATTACATATACTGCTAGGAAAGTGATCTTGAAGTTTACTGATAAGTCCTTCATGCCAGACCTTATCAAAGGCACAACTAACATCAAGGAAGACAGCTGGTCGCTTCTAGCTAACGAACCATCTTCCCTTCGAAGTGGAGAATTATAGGCTACAGGTCGCCGAATCTTTTTGGCAGCTTTCCATAAAGAGTATCCTGCTCCTTTTGTTGGTGCTAAGGAGGTGAGATATTCACTGAAAGTTAAGTTATTCCATAATTTGATAAAATTTTGATTTCAGCCCATTTTTAGCATTTGAATTTTAAAAAATTCGTCAAAAATCTCAAAATTTGGTTTCGAAGTAGGGAAGGTATGGTCTTCCAGTCGGGGACGAACCGAAGTGCTTTTTCAGGAGGAAGGGGGGAAGGCAAATCGCTAAAAATACTAACCCTTGTTACCAAAATTTCCAACTTCACCCACTAAAATGTTACGGGTGTTTTTTCTGCTTCACGAGCTTGAAGACAAGGTAAAATATATTTTTCAATTTTAAAAAAGACAAACTAATTGGCTCAATCGAAGCGAGGGCAAAAACTTGAAAATACCAATTTCAATAATGTAAAAAAACTATATTTTTTATGTGAAGAGAGTAGCCTACATTTTTTGGTTTAAAAATTTTTAAATTTAAATTCGCGAGGGTAGAAGCGTTCTCAGAATTCGTACTTTGAGAAGTAAAAAAAGGATTTCTTATGCGAGGAGTTCAGTTCATAATTTTTTAGCTTCAAAATTTTAGAATTTGAATGAAGTTTTTTTTTTTTGAAATTTAATTCGTTCAACATTTATTATGCTATTGCCCCTATCCGTCCCAAGACCGATCATCTCTACAAATAAACGAAAGCTCTCCCTTCATGTTCATACCAGACCCCCCCCCCCCCCAATAAAAATATCCACCACCTTAATCAAGAAACATAATCCAAAAAACTCCATAAAAACCTCTTCACGAAGGGTGTAATAATGTAGTAATTAAAAACACCCCCTTCTCCCCCTCAAAAAAAAAAAAATGTTGAAACTGAATATTGAACAAGCCTGTGCGAAGCGAGGACAAAAGCTTTCGAAAATTCGTATTTCGAGAAGTGAAAAAATGATATTTTTCATGTATAAGTTACTTTTGCGTTAAAATTACATATTTTGAATCTGAATGGCAGTTTTTATAAATTTTCATGCTTTAACATTTTGATAATTTTTTTTTACTTCAGTCAATTTTTAAACTTTCTTCGAAACGTTTGTACAATTTTTCATCAACGTCATTAAATTTGCCCACTTTGAGCCAATTTTTCAATTTTTTTGAACAATTTCGAGTATCTAAGTAACGTGTTAAAATCATATTTGCCCATTTTTTTGTCACTTTGGATAACATATAGATGTCCTCAAGATGCGTTATTTCTCCAAGTTTCGGACCTCAACTCTGAGTAGTTCCTGAGTAATGACTCAAAAACTGAAAATGGGTTTCAATTTTCATCCCAAGATTGACTGGGCCGATTTTTTTCAAACTTGGACTAAAGTATAGTCTATACGTATTAGTACACACGAGCTTTGCATTAAAAAATCTACAACCCTTCCCCCTATTTTCCCCCCTCAAAAATTTGAGTCAATATTTTGGTGCCCTCCTTCCAAAGTCCTTCGGGTACAATTTTAAAAACACTTTTCTTAAGGTGTATTATTGACTCTTAAATAACATATAATTTTTCCAAAATTGTACCTTGGGTGCGCCATGTCCAAGTTGTTTTTTGAAGCCAATTTTTTAACAAAATTTGAAAAATGTCACTGAGGTCGTCAGATGGCAATTCCAGGAGACAAGCTGCCCCTTGCCCTATATCCCCTTTGGTTTCGTCCCTCCTTTCAGCGACCCAAATTTCAGCTTGATGAAAACGAAACTAAATTTTTTTCGTGTACTTGAAAACTGAAATTCGTCATGATTTTACCAAATCGATTAAATTTTTTCAAATGAATTTTCATTTCATTGTACTCAACGCAACGTAGTTTCGAAAAAAAAATCTAATCTAACCCAAAAAATTACACCGAAAAACAAAAAAGTTACAACGATCATTGCCAGCTACAAAAATCTGTTTACAAGCGAATGAGAATCAGTGAATTTGAAAGTGTTAGTACTCGTATTTGGTACAACGAGCGCAATAATTTCGGTTGACACAAGTGAAATGAAATCAAAACATACCCAGCGAACAATTATTGATTTTTCATGGTAAAAAACCCAACTTCCCATCAAACCTATCATCTATGCAGATTTTTTTCAAAAATCAACAATAAGATGATTATCTACATATTACGATTATAAAATATAATAAGCTCAGAAATCGTTTCATAGTTTATCAAATTTCAATTTGAATCACAAGATATTTTACTGCGTGGTCAAAATGATCAGTCGAAGTTCCAGTCCCAGAGTTGGAGTTTTTCTTGCAATTTTTGTAATAGTTTTCGTTGAAGTAACCGAGGTAAATGATGGTTTTCAAGAATAAAAATTACTATAGGTATAATTTTTGCCGAAATTACCATTCCTAACATTTTTCTTCTTGCAGCAACAGCCGCCCACAAATGTTTTGCCTGCTGGAACACCTCCAAATGGTGAAATGACGTTATACGCAACAGAAATAAAAGGCGTAAGTAGAATTCGATTCAAAACGAGTGATACAAAAAATGAGTCGTTTCACAGCATTGGTACTTTTTGAGGACGCGAGAAAATTGAGGAATTTTTAAATAAATGCTTACAAAAATTGTTCTAGAGCAAAAATCCTAACTTCGCCTTTCCCAATTGTTCCCTATTTGTACATTTTCTATTCTCATTTTAGGGCGAATTGGGGATTAAAATGAGATACAACCCAGCGTACGATGTAAGTTGACACGAATACTTCTAGCTTTACAGAAAATAACCCAATTGTAATTTATGTACCATTTTGGACACTTTTTTAATCTTAATCACAGACCAGACTGGTGGTTGTAATTGTATACGCTACAGAAACCACAAGTGTGACTGATTTCTTCCAAAAGCAATTGACCGCCGATTTATACAAGAAAGTTTCAGACTGTAGGGTAGTTTACTGGAATTTTATGCCTTGTGGAACATCCAAAGTGCGTAATGGAAAATTTTACGAAACAACTAAGTAAAAATACGAGCTTCACGATTTGCAATTTTACAGCTCAACAACGGAGCTCTGAGCTGCCCGAATGGTGCAGATCAATGCAAATTCGATCAAATCCACGCCTGCGTTGCAACCCTTTACAAAAAAGATGAGCGAAAAGTTGGCCAATTCGTCACCTGTTTCTTCGTTAACAATAAAGATCTTGCTAAGGTCGAATATCTACACCAAATCAACCGAAAGATTTCAAAAAATTTCACCCCGTAAAATATTCTTTAATTTAATTTTTTTTTTCGCAGTGTGTGACTGAAAGTGCTCTGGTTCAAGCCGATATCGATAAATGCGTCAGCACCGATGGAGCCAAAGATTGCGACGCGTTTTACAATCTGATCCATGGAGTGGAATCTCAACAATTGGTTGGAACTTCGACTACAGGAATTTCGGTAAGATCTTGTACTAAATTGGACAAGTCCTTCTTTTTTATATTCATGACGAAGGTTTGGTGATTTTTGATGTTTTTTAGAGCTCTGAAGGTACAACCAATTTCAAAAAAGTCCTGTGTGATAATTTGGTTAAAGCTAAAATGCAATGCGATGTTTGTATGCCTCCTCTCACACCTCAAACTCAAGCTCCGTAGATTATACTCAATTTGTTTTAATTCTGTATTAAAAACATTACTTACGCGATACAGGTCGTTCATTGTGATGTACCAAAATTGCAAAATGATTCCAGCGAGAGTAAAAATGTTCCTACTTTTACTCAGTTACCTACTATACTCTTATAAAAAATAATAAAAATAGAAAAACGAAACAGTTTCGAAAGATGATAATCTTTTTATATTGAAATCCATCAATTCAAAAATTAGAAAAGGGGGCATGAAAAAATACTTCAATAGAAAACTAGCTACTTCTTCAATTCCAATACTGACTGGACTTCGAGCAAATTTTCACAGAGAATAAATTCCAAATCAATAATAAAATTTGAATGAAGCTTTGATTGAAAAAATTCAACTTATGTATTAAACGTGAATCTCTCAGTGCTCTGCTAACCTTCAATTTTTAGAAATATGTATTTGAGAGTGCCTAAGCGTCATTTCCTTTCCAATACATTTTTAATCCGCAATCTTGACGAAATAATATCCCAGTTTTCAACATTCCGAAGCAACCATCAAGCTGGAGGGTTGAATTTTGTACATTTTTTAATGGAAAATTTTCAGGACTTCTTTTAAAATTCCGAATGGAGAATTTTTAAGGCGTATAGTAGATTTTAGAAATTTGATTCTTACGTACTGGCGGAGCAAGATTCCTATTGTTTTAGGTGAACTATAATGTGATAAGTCAGGCTGACATATGTTAAAGTTTGAGAACGGCGCAGCTTTGGTTTGGCATAGCTAGATAGGTAGGTAGGTAGAGGTAGTAGGTATACGCACAGATGTACAATCATATTGGATGCAGGTGTTGTATGCACATAAGTACAGAAAAACGTCGAACATGTATTTTTCCGTTCATCAATTGTGTTTCTTCAGCAAGATATATTCCAAGGGTTCTGCTACCAGATTTCATTGATTTGTCGTCACTTCTCGATCGTGAAATAAGTACATTCATCATTCAACTTGACAAATAAATTCGTCGAACGACACTGTAAACGTACGATTTGCTGACAACCTTGTTTTTCAGATTATTTTTCTAGAACGATTTTGACGCGGAATTGAAATCGCAAAAATCATTACATATACGAATTTATTCGGAACGAAAGGAATTGTTCCATGCCAACGCTTAACCTTAGTTGTAATACGTACCATCAAAGATTCGCATCAGAAGCATTACCCATTCGGATCGAAATAATTTATATAGGTACTTTTTTTTGAATAAAAGTTTTGAAAATCCTTCATGAATATGCCCGCCATTAAAGCCTATTTCTTCATTTTATTGGTTATAGGTAAGTAACTTGTTTAAAAATGGTGTTTTGGCTAATATTCCTAGGTTACCTACTCTCGCTTTTTTCATACTTAACTAAAATATAAATTTCCTAATCGTGCTAATTCGTTACCTAATTTCAGCGTTACAACTTTATGCCGTTAAATGTAAGTAGCGAAACGTTCAGAATTTTCAATTTAATTTATTTTACGTTTCAACGAGCCATATTTCTTCTAATTAAATTCGTGATGATTGTTTTACTGTGAAGAAAAACGAAAATATCATCCATAGAGTAGGCTAATCTAATCCTCATTTTGTAAATTTTCGATACCTAGCAGTTTCTTATGCATCTACAATGATGAACAATCGTAGCCCAAATAAAATAAGATTAGAAGAGAACACTGTAGGACAAAAATTAACGTCCAGTTCAGCTTTCGAAATTCACTGGAAAGAAGCTAGAATAATCTAAACTAAACCAAGCGAGCTGCAAAAGTTTGCGAAGCTTAATTTTTGAAAACAACCTTTGAAACGTATAAATTTAAAATCCAAGGTCCTCGCAGAAATAAAATTCGTTTGACATCGCCACGACATAAAATTCATATAAAATCACGAAAAAATTGGAAACCGAAGTTTTGAAAAAATTAAATTTTAAATCATCATTCCAGAATTTTATTAGATAATAATCCAAAAATCACCAAAAAAATCATTAAAAAATCGCTACCGAAAAATCGTTTACAAAGTACTACAAAAAAAAATAAATAATAATTTGGAATCATAAGCACATGATAATTATCACAATGAAATGGGAATTCATTCGAAATTATACAGAAATTCTACAACAAATTTTAAATCAAAACTGGAATTATTTCTGAAAAACATTTTAAAATGAAGTTCTTAAAGCTGAAATATGCACTTTTGAGCTACCTTCCAACTTTATCTGATAGAGCACGCAACGTACCATCAGAATCAGTGAAAACATGAAAACCCCCTTAAATGATGATTTACGAGGTTTTCAAAATGACTGATTCAATTAGGAAAATTTACTCCAAATCAACGCAAAAAATTATATTCGAAATCAGACAAAAAAATACATTTCAAAATTTACGAAGCTACCATGTAGATTGTAGGTATACCTGGAACCTACGAAAAATTGTATTTTTTGCTTGTATTTAATCATGGCACTTTTTTTTAAAACCAACTTATGAGAATATGAAGTAAAGTATCTGGCAAAATGTTTTCAAATGATTATATTCAAATGGAATTGCTTATAATTAACAGGTTGTTCTGCCAAAATTCAACTGTAGATAGGCATTACTCGAGAAAGCGAATAAAAAACGTTATTACGACTGGTTGCCTATCCTGTGAATTGAAGGAGCCATCATCAAAAATAAGAAAATGTTTGAATCGTTCAAATGATGCCCATAACCCATAGTACTCCAGTCATATGAACAAAAAATGCTATTCATAACAAATTGCTTATTTTCAAAATTGAAGGGGTAAACTTAATTCAAAATTTCCAAATTCATTATGACCCAGATTTTGAAGATAGAAAATGCATCATAATAACTTTTTTTGTTCGTCCTCTCAAATACTGACAATTGGTGAAGTCACTTAAATTCGCACTTGACAGCAAAGTAGTCGCCATCTAGCGGTCGAAACAGAACTACAACGAAACTAGGATATAATTTTTCGTTACATGTATTCTTATGGGAGATTTGCGATTTTCAAAAATTAATTAAAAATCGTGTAATTATCGTAGGAGGGTAATTTTTACTTCAAATGAATGTTTAATTCTTCTACTTTTTGAGAAAATTTATTACAATCTCTTAAACATGGTTTTTCTTGCAAAAAAATTGCACCGCATTTACAACGTATTTGCATTGTTTATTGTATCCTGAAATGCTGAAAAACATAGGAAGTGCAAAGCAATTTTTTCACAAGAAAAACAATGTTTAAGAAATTGTAATCAATTTTCTCAAAAAGTAGAAGAATTAAACATTCATTTGATGTAAAAATTACACTCCTACAATAATTACACGATTTTTAATTAATTTTTGAAAATCGCAAATCTCCCATAAGAATACAATCATGTAATGAAAAATGTTATCCTAGTTTCATTGCTCGTAGCAGCGCGTAGCAGCGCTATCTATTGGGACTGTCAACTGCGACATCTTTGGCGAACTTTTCAAAATTGGTAAATTGAACTGACAATCATTAACCCATATAACTGCTCACGTCAGACGAACATACAAAAAAATATCAGTATGACAAATTGCCTATCTTCAAAATTGAAGGCGCGAACGCAATATGAAAATTTGAAATCGTCAAAATTTTAAGCATCAAAAATTTGGAAATTTTCTCATTTTTGATGATTTTTTCTAAGTTGGTAAATTTTGAATTTTGCGAAGCACCTGGCTCATATTCAATTCACAAGATAGGCAACCAGTCATAATAACGTTTTTAGTTCGTCTCTCTCTAGTATGTAATGGCCCATGAACAGGAAATTCATGGAAACACTCAGATAGGTATGCATCAAATCGCTATATCTACTTATGTACCTATCTATATTTTTCAGGCGGAGAATCAGACCCACCAGATGCTGGGAATGCAGATTCCGATATATATTCTGACAGTATTTGGCTTGGTGCTGCCGTTGATAGAGCATACGACTAAAATCGACATGTCAATTGTTTCTTAATATAAACACATATCCTGATTTTCAACAAAAATAAACCTAGGGCTACCTAATAATTTTCATCCTTTTCATAATAATTTCAGTACCCGAACCATTACATAAAACGCACTCAAGATTGTAAATTCTATCTAGTTTAGTAAAATTAATTAATAGTTCGACATCTGTGTTTGAAGTTTTACATTAAAAGATTATTACGAAATGGATGGAGAATAATTATATTCGAATTCGATACGAGTGAACCTTCAACTTTTAGAGATCTGAGACCCACTTCACAGCTTCCCGATACTTTCATTTTCCTCAATTTTTCAAACCTTATTTAGGATTCAGAAGCACACTTCAACTTTCAAAAGACTTGACAATTCGAAAATTTTTACTCACCTCAGTGGTCCCAATAATGCCTGGGTATTAAAGTTTTAGGAACACTTCAACGTAGTTTTCTTGTTTTATTTCTTTTTTTTAAAACTATTTTTGAAAAAAAAGTGAAAATGACCCATCGGCACCTTGTTCAAAAAAACTTACTGAAAATGGTCCTAGTTTCAGTATTTTCATCATTCAATCAATTCGTTTTTAGAAGTTCTGACCTGATCGGGATCAGCGTTTTGAGGATCAGGTTCAGGATTAGAAAGGGTTTGAGTTCTGTTTCGGTTTAGGTTTGTTCAAAATGATCAAATTTTTTCGGGATCAGGGATCAGAACCTGGTTTGGACCACCACCCATGTTGTCGATGGAGGCAACAAAACGCTTTAAACCCACCTTCGGTTGAGCTAACTCAGTGCGTTGAAACAGGGTGAATATAGAGTAAAAATATTAGCGTTCCAACTTCATTTGATAAAATTTAGTGGAAATTTCAAATTTCAAAAATCTGCTGGAGGCTCCATAACATGCCCCAGAACTGCGCAGAATGGTTCGAAACGGTTCCCAATCAATTCGGCGGGTCAAAAACAGGGTCCACACTGAATTTCAGTTTATATGTACCTACATACATAATCAATTCGGTAAAATTTTGATTTTTTCCCATTTTCGATACAAATTTGATTAATAACTAAAAATTCACCAAAAAAAAAACGAAAAATACATGACATATACTTTGACAGCAGCACAGGTACGAAATCGTCTCTCCACCTACCCTCACTTGAAAAAAACTTTGCAAAATCGAAGAACTCCTCTTTATTATGGCTCAAGTTCATGAAGAATGAGATGGGGCACCGCAATTGAGCCACTTTTTCAAAATCATACACATATAATATAACAGATTTTTTGTTTTCCTCATCAATTTGATTCAATGCCATTCTTGACGTACTTTTCATTTCATTTTTTTCGCCAGATATCGCACAATTTCAATAGCAAACACCAATCTAGCAAATTATCACATCAAACATAAATTTATGTATTATGCCTGACATGCGTAGCTAATGAATTGGAAAAATTGATCGAAACTGAGATTTGTTTTTTGATAAAACAAACGAAAAACAAAAAACACGTTAAAAAACATTAAAACAGTTGATACATACTTAATGAGACTCCCAAGTACGGCAATTTCGATTGACACAAGTGAAAGGGTTGAAATCCACCGCAATATTCGAGCATACATATTTTGTCCTACTTGCCTGACTTAGTTACCTACCAACTTAGGGCGCATTTAACGAATAACTATAGTACAATTAAATTAATTTCAAACGAGGTTTCATCTTGAGTTATTTGAAAGTCGAGTACATAATCGTCGGTCGTGCTGTGCTCAATCGTCAATATGACCAACAGAAGTTTCACCTCTGTTTTTGCCTTTTATGGAATTTGTGTATTAATCACCTTGGAAGTGGTAAAAGTAAGTAACGCTTTCATACTGTAAGGTGATTACAAATTTTTAACAATGATTTTCATTTCTTTATAATATCATTTACAGGCGCAAGATTCGTTCCTGACGGAATATATTGATATACCAACTCCAGTAAGTAAACTCGATTAAAAACGAGAGCATGGCAAATTTATTAAAAATGTTTTCAACTCAAACGTGAAACTATTATCTTAATTTTTTTACTTTAGGGTGAAATTGGAATAAAAATCAAATATGATCCCAGATTCGATGTAAGTAGTACCTACTGAATACTCTCGCGATTTCATCTGCAAATTTTCACAAGTAGATATCGATGATGGATATACCTAGTTACGAATTGAAACGTTTTTTCCTTCAACAGACCAGATTGAACGTAGTCATTTTATACGAAACGGAGACAACTCCTGCGACCGATTTCTTTCAAAAACAGTTGACTGTAGATTTATACAAAAAAATTACAGATTGCGGAGTCGTTTATTGGAATTTCATGCCCTGCGCAACATCCAAAGTAGAAAAAATTCATACAGTAAACGATAACGAGTTCTTCTCATGTACCTAATGTCACATTTTTTTTAGCTGAATAACAATGCTTTGAGCTGTACTAATGGCGAACAGCAATGCAAATTTGATAAAATTCACGCCTGCGTCGCAACTCTCTACAAAAAAGACGAGCAAAAAGTTGGTCAATTTGTGACATGTTTCTTTGTCAACAATAAGGATATCAATAAAGTAAGTTTGTGAACTTGGTAAAGTTTTTCAAGTCTTTGAGAAAGAATTGAGCCAATTGAGGGGATTGAATAGGTACTTAATTTTATATTATTTTATTCGCAGTGCGTGGCTGACAGTGGTCTAGTTCAAACAGATATCGATCAATGCGTAACAAATGAAGGAGCCAATGACTGTGACGCTTTCAACAAGATTATCCATTGTTCTGGCACCGAAATAGTAGTGAGCCCTGGAATCTCACCAGGAGCGATGGTAAAATCATTCTAATATTCTAAAATACAGATACTTACCTATAGGTACTTATCTAATTATCTAGATCAATAAAATCGCACAATTATTATTGAATTGTTTTCAGGCCACGGAAGGCATCAGTAATTTCAAAAAGGTACTATGTGATTGTATAGCCCATGCCAAACTTCAATGTGCTGTTTGCTCACCGTGAACTATAAAGCTTGGTTCACTTTCGTAGATATCGAATTGTCAAATAAAAAATACGTTTTACCATTGCTTAATTTGTTAAACCTTTCTTTCTTGAAAAAAAAACGCTCAAACAAAACTAAGAGAATAACATTGAAAAATTATGACTCTTTGTCACCGCGAATTTTCACGTCCAGCTCGTGAAGAAGAGAAGAGATCGACTCTTGGAGGAAAATGTTTGGCACCAATTATCTCCAACTTCCTGATATGACTTTGGGGGGGGGAGGAGGAGGAGGAGGAGGAGGAGGAGGAGGAGGAGGAGGGGCAAAAAACTCTGCCAACTCTCCCAAATTGCAACAATTGGCAATTCAATGAACGAGGGCGAAGGATGGGGGCTATTCAAGTACTGAAAGAATTGTTATTGAAATGGCAAAGAAATATTACTTGCAATGATCTTTATGTTCTAAGTCCCTCACGTTTCAATTTTTTCGAGCAGCTCCCATAAACTGGGCAATCTATTCTCCCATCTCGTACCATACGAATACGCTACAAATATTCTAAAATTTTTGGTCGACTTGGCAATACCTAAATAAAAATTTTTTTTCGTCAAAATCGCAATTTTTTTGATCTTTTGAGCCTATAACCCATCTTACAAGAAAAGTATGCCAACTGGCACAAAAAATTGCATGAAGCGGACAAAGGGGAACGTGGAAAGGGCTCCAAAATACACAACAGCCAACATTTCAGATGCTGAAATACATTTTTTAAATTTTGGCGAATTTTTGAAAACTCTTCGGGCCTAAAATAAAAAAAAAAATAAAAATTTCACCACTCGACCTAGAAAGCTCTTTGGTTTTTACCCAATTTTCGACCATCCGATTTGATTGACGATGGTTTCAGACCGTTCGGGAGTCTCCGCGCGGATTTTCAAAGTCTTCAGTTTTCGAAATTCAGCATCTATAAACTGGGATTGACTTGATCAACATTTTATTCATTAATCAGTGAAAATTTAAGTCAGATAAAATGCAAATTGTAAATCATATTCAAATAAGTACGCGTCAAAGTTAAATCAACAGACAAAAGGTTGAACATTACAGGTCTGTGCAATTTTTCATCAGTTTCAACAAAAAGATCAAAAATGTTTCTGTTTGAATAGTACCTAGGTAGTAGGTACGTTAAATTGATGCATGCTAGGAAACAGTCCGTACTATCGCGACAAGATTCCTTTAAATCAAATATTCGATTATGTATGTAGTTACTTTTTTCCACATAATTCAATGCAGCGAGGCATCATCACCTTGAAATTTTGCAATATCAAGCACAACTACCTACACAAATGCTGAAATCATCAATGATTAATGAGAAAAAAGGTTGTTTCATATTGACTCAGTTGCACTCCAGTTGAGAACTCATCGCCTGATTTCAGGAGTGAGCACTTTATGTACATAATAATCTTCTATAAAATTCAAAAGTGTTAACACGAAGGTATCAATTGAATTTGTAGTCCTCAGATACGTACCTATCCCGAATTCGAAGTTAAAATGACGAATTTACGCGCACGCTTTGTGTTTTTCGCTATTTGCCTGTTCACTCATTTGGATAAATCGGTGAGTATAGAAAATTAATCCAACTTTCATAAGATCCATCGCCAAATTAAATGTCGTTAAATTTTTTCTTAAATTTTACAGCTGCAAACTTGTAATGATCCTTCTCCATTGGAATATTATAAGGAAACCGACAATGTAAGTTTGAAATAAATAGGTCATATATTATCAAAAACGCTGAACAGCAACATTAACCTGAATTTGCACCAAATTCGTCGATTTTTTCTATTTTTCACCATTATGTAATTGAAAATTTTCAAAACTAACGTAAACTTTGTTTTCAACTAGGCGGATTTTGCCATCAGAATGAAATCGGAAGGAGTAAGTTGCGAATTTGAATTCTATTTTTCATATATGTACTATAATTGAAAGATTAGATTGTAATGCATTACGTATGTATTTTTTTCCGGTTCTTCAACAGCAAAAAATACTCGTCACCATCTCGTACGATACAGATACCAATTCAGCTGATAATTTCTTCAAAAGCCAATTGACAGAATGTTTGATTGACGGATTTTCACAGTGCGGAGTAGTTGATTGGAGTTTCAATCCGTGCACATTAGCGAGGGTAGGATACAAATATTTTCCTCAGTGCCAAACTATGGCTGACGAGATCTCACTATAGGCAATCGTCAGAGTAAAAAACTACATTATGTAGTATCTAACGAATTTTTTTCATTACTTTTTCACTACTTTTTTTCACTACCTGTCTTTAATTAAATTTTTAGAAAGTTCTCGACTCCACCGAACCCTCTTTCCCCAACACACACAAAAATGAACAAAATCAAATTTTTTCACAAGGAAATTATTTTTAAAAAAAAACAAAACATGAAATTTGGAAGAAAATTTGTATACAATCTATACAAAGTATTTTTTAATTTCAATCAATTTTTCCAATATTTCACTGCCTGTAAAATACCCTGTACTCGTATATTGAAAAAAAATGATGCCTAAGTTAATTTGGACGGTTTTTAGACCACTTTTTAGAAAATCTGAAATTTCCAAAATACACCCGAAGGCTGCACAACAGCCTGAAACCACCTCCAATCGACTCAGAATACTGAAAATGGTGTACCTAGACCTACTAAGTAAAATTTCATTTCAACAACTTAATTGGGTAAAATTACTAGGAAATTTCAATTTTCAAAAATCTGCTAGGGTGCTCCAGAATATTAACACTCAAAATGGTTTAAAACCGTTTCCAATCGAGTTGTAGAGTCGAAAATATGGCACATATCCAATTTCAGCTCTGTATGTTGGTCCATTTGGTAAAATTTTTATTTTTTTCATTTTTGACCCAATTTTGGTTTTTTAAAAATTTATTAAAAATTAAAATCGTTCGTGAACTCAAAAAGTTGATCTACTGTTTCCAAATTTGTATTCGGAAAATCAGATTATCTCGATTCAAACTTGATGGACAATTATTTCAACTGATTTTCAAATTCTGTGATTTTAGAATTTTTTTTATTATTTGCCATTGAAAATAAAAGTTCACATGGTGTAGAAGTGACTTTGTAACTTTTTCATAAGGATTATAAAACTACTTACTTATTTTCTTACGCGACTTCATATTCCATCATTTTTGAAAGGAAATTGTACTCACCTGAAACATAGAAAAATTAAGGTGGATTAGTTAATTATAATTGATCAATCAACATCTCAACGGATACATGAATTAATAATGGTCGAAGGCCAAAGTACGAGTAAAAAACCTGACGATCTTCATGTTTGACAAATAGCCAGAAATAAATACTTACAAATAAAGTACCTATCATAAAAATTTGAAAATTGATCGTGAAAATCATTCAAAAATATCAAAACGACAAGTACATATTTGAGAAAATGTCTCATTTAGGTAAAATTTTGCACAAACTGCTTGGATTATTGAAAAATACCAAGAATTGATCGGAAATTCTCAAAATTGAATGATGATTTTTGTCAAAACTGCAGAAAGTGTCATAAAATTGGTCAAATTGACCCCCCCCCCCCAAATAATTCAAAATTACCAGAAGTTGATCATGGACGGCATTTTTTTTGAAAGAATCACTACTTGTTTCACTACCTTTTTTTTTAACCAAATTTTCAGAAAGCACTCCACTCAACCCCCCCCCCCTCTACCCTACACACACAAAAAAATCTAACAGAGTCAAATTTTTCACCGGAAAATTTTCAAAAAAATTTTAATTGGAAAAAAATTTGTACGAAGTATTTTTCAAGTTCAATCAAAATTATTTGCAAAAAAGCAATACAAAATGAATGGAAGTATTAGTGAATTTTTTCACCACCTTTTTGACTAAATTCACTACGTTTACTTTCTCCCTATATTCACTGCCCACTTTTAAAATCACTAATTTCACTATACTTGTTAGATACACAGAACTATTATTTTGATTTGAAAAGTTGAAGATAAACCTCCAGAAAAATCGACATATCAGGAATTTTCAAGTACAGGGTGTCCGAGAATAGAAGGGGGGGGTGATAAGTTTTGATAAGCCCAAATAGAAAAAAAAATCTCATAGTCAAACTTTAAAAGAATAACAATCGAAAAAATATCTGTTTGAGTTGGTTTCAATGCGAAATGACAGCTTCACTCTTGTTTCATTGAAACGATCACTCAAACGCCCATTTTTCTAATGATTATTCAATTTTCCAATTTTCAAGCAATAAATTTTCACTTCTTTTTTGAAAAATTCAAAATCCTTGCATTTTTGGACACCCTATATGTAGGTTAGGGTGGCCCTTATTTATACTTGGTGGGGAAAAAAAATTTGAATTTTTTTCGGGACACCCCCTAGTTTGGTGCCACTCTATGAGAAAATAACGCATAAAAAATGTCAACTCAATCGATGCATATTTACCCGTGCCGCACACCACTTTTTGTAATGATAGCATCGCAGGCGCGGGCTCAGTACTGTTCCACGACAAACCCGTGGCAAATGAAACGTACATTAGCGCGCCTCAACTTCAACTTATTTTTTCAATCTTACACGTTCCTGTTTGTTCTAACCAGTGGACGATCGAAGTCACGTTGTTTGGGTTGAGGTGTTCGTGTCATTTTGCGACAATGTTTGTAATTCTTGAGACAAAATCCAAGATTTTAACCCAATTGATGGTATAAAAATTTTTAAAAAGGGAGTGATTCTGTTTTAAAAAATACATTAAGTACTAATTCAAATTTTTTAATTTTAGGTATGTATTATTTATGTAATTTTTCAATTTAATTCTTCTATTTTTTAAACGTGTAAAACAGAATTTTAAATAGGCCAAGTGAAGTGAAAGCAAAAGTTTTGGAAAATTTCTAATTCAAATAATAGAACTAGTTCAAAAAAATGGGTTTTTCTAATATCAGCAATTATTTTTAAAATTTATTCAACAGTTTTTTTAAATTCCAGAGCGCGTACTCATTTTTTCCAAAAAAAAAAAAAAAGGCCAATCCATCACTTATTTATTAGTAACCCAAAAAACTCGAAAAAGTAACCAAAAAAATGACAAAACATGGGCAATACATTTCAAAATCACCAAAAAACTAGAACTTTTCGTTTTTAATCAAAATGTCAAAATGAAACTCAATAATTTTAGCAAAAAGCGGGACACTTTGGCATAAAGTACTGCCAAGGAAGTACTTTCTCGCAAAATTTTTGCCAAATAAGTTGAACTATTGATTTAAAAAAACTTTTTTTTTTGGCAATTTTGGACTAAAAATTAAAAAATTTTGCGATTTCTGGGAATAAAAGTGAGACTTTTGAATATTTCAGCAAAAGAAATGGCTTGTTAGCTAGGGATTTCTGGTGAAAAAACGACACATTAGAACAATTATTGGAAAACAGTGGGAGCTTTTTGATGCAAAAAACAACACAATTTTTAGCAGATCTTGGCAAAAAAAAATTCTACTTAATTTTGGCAAAATGCGAGCTTTTTGCTATTTTGATAGAAAACGATACTTTGACAATAATTTCAAGGAAAATCAGGGCTTCGTAGTAATTCTTAACTCAAAAGCAAAACTTTTTAGCAAAATCTTTTCCATGGTAAATTACAGAATGGACTTCAACCTTTTTGGGAATAATTGAACAGAAGTAATGGCACAATTTGGCAATTTTTGGCAGCAAACTGATCTCTACAGTCGGGAAAACCAAACACTGATCTTCAAGTGCATATCCCTCTTCCCTCCTATGGATGCATACACCCGATAAAGAACTTGATAAGGTACCTGGAATCAACAACCAACTTACAACATGTAAGAGATAAAGGACCACGGTACAACGAGTCTCATTCCCCACGCGTCATCGTGGAGAAATCCTAAACTCGCGCGCCTGGTGCTTACATTTCAAAAAGAGGCGTGCGGCACGGGTTAATATGCATTGATCGAGCTAAAAATTTGTATACGTTATTTTTTCATAAAACAGCACCAAACTAGGGGGTGTCCCAAAAAAAATTCCAAAATTTTTTTTAAGGGCCACCCTAATGTAGGTACCTCGAAAAACCAATTAGAAATCCGAACTCACGACCTCCAAGTAACTAACAAACGATATGTATCGTATGGTATTATCCGTAATTGTGAGAGCTCGTATAGAAAAGTTTTTTTTTCTCCCATTCCTTCTCGAGATATAAGAGGCCAATTATTCCAAAAAACGGACATCACGTATTCAACATGTTCTTAAAATTATCTGAAACCGATGAAATACCCTGTTCATTCATTATTGCCTATCGCCAAATTCAATAAAATGAGAATTTTTTAAAAATTTGCAACAGCGACGATGATTTTTAAACGTTTAACATTTCAGTTCAAAGACGGAAATTTGTTTTGCACTTCCGAGACGCAATGCACAAACGATAAATATCACGGTTGCATTGCCACTGCTACCAACAAGACTCCAACTAACATGGGAAAATTCCTAATATGTGTTTACTCGGGCTCGTCTATGGAACAGGTAGCAATAAGTTATTACATAGCCTATTATTTTATTGGCTATTTTTTTTCTAACTGTACTTCTATAATTTGATTCAAGTGCGGTAATAAATACAATCTGATTTGGAGGGATGACATCGAAAAGTGCGTTAAAGAAGGTCAAGGAGCGACACTCTGTAATGATTTCCATATCAGTTTCCAAAATGCTAAAAAACCACCGGCAAATCCTGCGGTAAGAAATTAATTTAACTATGAGGATTTCATCTTCTCTACAGTACAAATGAATTCTTTTTTTTTCGAACGACAGCAAGCGCCATGTGCCATCACAAACTTCAAAGACACCGTATGCTGGGTACTAGGACAAGCCGGATTGAAGTGTGATGCTGTTTGTTCCAAGTAATTCGTTATGCAATCTGAGATTATTGATAGTTTGGTTATTGGTTATTATTATTAAGCTTATTATTATTATTATTATTATTATTAAATTATGTATTACAAGTAGATACCCTTTACAGGGTGTCCATGCACTCATTTCTGGAAATGATTTTCCCTGACTTTTCCATGTTTTCTAGACCAATTCTTCCATTTTTCCAGACCTTTTTTTTTAAAAACACTGTTTGTTTAAAATTATCCCTCCTTTCCATAAAAAAATCACGTTTTTCAATACGTTCGGTTCTAAGCCCGAACTACACTAAATTACTCGAGCTACGCGAAGGAAATTTTTTCCAAAATGAATACAATACAACTACTAGGATTATTAAAAACACACACATGAATACTTCCAAAAAATTCGCTGATTTTTGAGGGGAAATTGCTCGAAATTTCTGAAATTCACCGACTTTTCCAGGTTTTTTAGAAGTGTGGACACCCTGCCTTCAGTGTAATTTAGCTGTATTCAATAAAATATTATTCCTTGCATCATATATATACCTATATGTATTATTTGCATTAATGCAGTTTCTTCCTCCGATTCTGTTCAACTTTTTTGACGATTTCGTTCAATGCAGTGTAGGTAAATTGGCACGTTTTTCAAAGAATAAAAGCATAGATAGGTATTTAGTGAGCCAACCTTCTATTGCGGAGAATCGTCGAAAGGGGTCCCCCGAAAAACTCCCCTAAAAGTTACCACTCTCCAAATGATCTGGGCGATGCTGACTTTTGAAAACTTGGATACAAATACAGTTGACTTTTCAACATAATGTTAGACTTTCAAAAACTTGAAAAAATCTTGATCAACCAATATTTTGAAGAATTGTCTGATTTTTAAGAAGTTGAAAAAAATCAAATTAGTCAATTACAATATTTTATTTTATTTTTAGAAGCTCTTAGAAAATTTCGATAACTTCTTAAAATTAAGTCAGACTTTCAATGACTTTGATTTCCGACATTTTGATGTAATAAGACTCTTGAAAAATTTGGAAACAAATTTGTTAGTTTTATAATCCGATTTCAAAATGTTTTCTCTAACCTTCAAAATCTTGGAAAAAATTTCAGTGGATTTTCAACATTACGTAAACCTTTTAAAAAACTTGAAAAATGACCAATTTCTGAAATTTCTATTTATACATTGAAGTAGACTTTTAGATATGAAGTCTGACTTGAAAAAATCTTGGAAAAAAATTAACAAATGTGCTGAAATCACGTCAAAAATTCAAAAATAACATTCTAATAGTGAGCCAAACTTTTCTATTAACTTCCTTGAAATTCCAAACACTCAATTCACTTGAGCAAAAAAACATTATGCATGATTTAAAATTTTCCTTTGAAAGTAGACCTTACTCCCATTATTTTTCTGTGATTTTCAAATCAAGTTTCTATAGTGAATCTCAACTAATCTTTTCATTATTCTTCTGCTGATTTTCTAAAGATTGATTGCTGATTTCCTCCTGATTTCATAAAATTTTCAACCAAAAAATATCCTCGATTCTAAACTCACGTTTTCGACAATTTCAGCCATAGGATTTTTTTTAGGAATTTCTGGCAAAAAAAACTAACCTTTGAGTAATTTTTGGGAAAGTGTGGAATGTTTGCAGAAAAACGAACATTTTCATGTCTAAAAGGTTCTATTAAACATGTGTATAGTATTAATGATAGCGAGAAAATGTTCAAAGTTAAATCAACAGACAATAAAGGTTGAAAATCGCAGGTCTGTGCAATTTTTCATTCGTTACAACAAAGAGTCTACACTGTTTCTGTTTGAATAGTAAATTAAATTCACGATACAACGATATGCATGCCAGTGTACACACAATGCAGCCAGGAATCGTAACCTTGAAATTTTGCAATATCAAACACAACTATGGTACGCAAATTATTTCATTATCATTAATCATTGCTGAGAAAATCGGTTTCAATTGACACAGATGTATTTCAGCTGGTCAGAATTCATCGCATAATTTCAGCAGTGAGCATTCCACACGATCATTCATTTACAAAATTCAGAAGTGTTAACACGTGGATATCAAGATCAACTGAATTTGTAGTCCTCGTTTCTCATTTCATTCGAAATCAAAATGGCGAATTTACGCGCAGGGTTCGTTTTTTTCGGTGTTTGCTTGTTCACTCATTTGGATATATCGGTGAGTAGAGACAATTAATCCAACTTTCATAGACTCATCGCCAAATTAAAAATGGTTAAATTTTTTCTGACATTTTACAGCTGCAAACTTGCACTCCAGTAGAATATTATAAGGAAACCGACAATGTAAGTTGTAGTCCAATTTAATTGATCAACATTTTTATTCATTAATCAATGAAAATTTGAGTCAGCTAATATCATTAATTACATCATTAAAGTAAACTTTATTTTGCAATAGGCGGATTTTGCCATCAGAATGAAATCCGATGGAGTAAGTTGTGAATTTCAATTCTATTTTTTATCCCATGATATGAAAGATTATCCTTAATATTATAATCCATCATGTAAGGTAAGACCGCCTATTGGTACGCGGTTAAGGTTTGAGACGCTCCAGCTCCCAGAGTTGTGCATAAAAATTTATGAAATTTTGTACACATAAACTTTGAACCCTTGGCTACATAACTGCTTACTCACTTTTGAGTTTCCCATTGCTGCTTTTTTGTAATAACGCAAAAATGAGGGCAACTCAAATGCGTACTAATGGGAAGGTACCTTCCTATTAGTACGCAAACGTCCGCCTATAAGTACGCATGAGTAAATAAACGTTGAAAATGGTAAAAAATCCAACAAAAAGCACTGAAAAAGTGTAATGGCATATTTAGAGGGAATTACTGTGAAAAAAACCAAATTAGCAATTCAAATATCCGAAAAAGCAAAGTTTTCAGATTTTAAAAAAATACATTTTTTTGACATCATATTTTTTGCCCATTTTTTTAAAATTAGCGTCAGTATTATGATCAGACTTCATAATCTTGAACTTAGATGGACTAAATACCAATTTCAGCTAATTTTATTCATTTTAATGCAAAATGATCAAAAAAATGAAAATTTACATGCAAAAATGATGAGTACTAATAGGACTTAGGAGGTGCGTACTTATAGGAAGTTTTTTGTTCTGACATAAAATGATGTCTAGCTCTACAATAAAATAATATTTTCGAAATGCCTTTTTTTCATAAGAAACTACATAAAATTACGGATCGATTGGTATAAGATACTTACCAAATAACATTATTTTAATATGTTCAATCTCATTTCCCATTTTGATGAAAAAAAAATCCAAAACACAGTTTTTCATTCAAATTGTTCTCAGAGACTGAGTTTTCAATCAAACTGCGTGATTTTTTCGGAGAAACTAGGGTCATTAGTCAGCTACGTCATGGTGTGGTCAAATTTTCGATCAGTGTTACCAATCGCGAGAAAAACGCAATGCGTACTAATAGGCGGTGCGTACTAATAGGCAGTTTTACCTTATGTACTTTTTTCCGATTCTTCAACAGCAAAAAGTACTCGTCACCATCTCGTACGATACAGACACCAATTCAGCTGATAATTTTTTCAAGAGCCAATTAACAGAATGTTTGATTGACGGATTTAAACAATGCGGCACGGTTGAGTTTAGTTACAACCTGTGCACAGTGGCGAAGGTAGGCTACAAATATTTTCATCAGTACCAAACTGGCTGACGATTTCACTAGACAATTGTCAAAGTGAAAAACCATTACTTTGATTTGAGAAGTTAATTATAAGTCTTCAGAAAAATCACAATTTCAATAAAACAAGATTTTTTTTCAATTTGCAATACGGCGACGATGATTTTTAAATGTTTAACATTTCAGTTTAAAGACGGAAATCTATGTTGCACTTCCGAGACCCAATGCACAAACGATAAATATCAAAGCTGCATTGCCAAATCTTTAAATTGTCCGACTAGCATGGGAAAATTCCTAATATGTGTTTACGCGGGTTCGTGTATGCAACAGGTATAGCAATAAATTATTACATACCATTTTATCCTTACTATGTATCTTTTCTATACTCGGTAAATTTTTTTCTAATTCGACTTCTCTATAATTGATTCAAGTGCGCTACTAAATATCAGCTGGATTGGACGAATGACATAGAAAAGTGTGTTAAAGATGGTACAGGAGCGACGCTCTGTAACGATTCCCATGGCATTTTCCAAAATGCTAAAAAACCACCGTCAAATCCTGCGGTAAGAAATCCATTTTATTCAACTATGAGATTTTCATCTCTGGAGTACAAATGAATAATTTTTTTCCTTACGACAGCAAGCGCCATGCGCCATCACAAACTTCAAAGAGACTGTATGCTGGGTACTAGGACAATCCGGATTGAAGTGTGATGCTGTGTGTTCTACGTAATTCGTTATGGAATATGAGATTATTGATGGCTATTGGTTATTATTATTATTGAATTATGTATTATAAGTACCTACCCATTAACGTAATTTAGCTTTATTCAATAAAAAATATTATTTCTGGCAGCATATAAATATGAATTTTATATTTTGTACTAATGGAGTTTCTTGCGATTCTGCTCATTTTTTTTTTTTTTTTTTTGAGTTGGTTCAATGTAGTGTAGGCTAATTGGCACGTTTTCTGAGAATAAAAACATATGAGAGGGGTTTTGCGATAAGGGCCCTTGTGGTGATATTTCGATTTTTTCAGGAGAGAGAAAACATCGAATCGCTTCGATTTTTTCGATTTTTTTTTTTTTTGATTTTCGGGTGCAATGTTGTCTTGCGCATAGGTTGGATGGGAAATTTTGACGAAATTCGTTCATCATCGCCTGATATCCGTGATTTAGAAAAGGGACCTTGTGGTGAACAGTCGAATTTACACAACGTTACAGACTACCCCGCAAAAAAATACCGAGAAATTCGGATTCCCCATGAAATTTTACATAGGTAACAACAATAAAATAATTTTTCCATCGACCTTTTTTTATTTTTTTAAAAAAATCAAAAACAAACAAAAACTTTGTTTTTCAATTTCCCAAAAATGTGAGTTTTTGAGTATTCATGTTCAAGTAATTTTAAAACGAGAAGTTGATGAGATAGGCGAAATCTGATCGCACCATTCGATTTCTCGTGAAAAAGTAAGTCGGAATCGCCAATAAAAAAAAAAACATCGAATCACCACAAGGACCCATATCGCGAAACGCCTCTCATATTTAGCGAGCTAGGCTTTTATTGCGGAGAATTGTCGAGAAGGGTCACCTGAAAAATTCCCTAAAAGTTAGCACTCTCCAGACCATTTATTACTTTTTTTTAAAAAAATGAAGGATCCCAACTTGGAAAAAAATAAAAATTGCTCAATATTTTTTCTGTTCCATACTTCCTTACCCACCTTTTTTGTAAAACGAACATTTTTTGTACGACATCAGCAGCACAACAAATTTTGGTGAACCAATATTTAAAGATAAAATACAATTTTATCATTGTCTGACTTCTAAGAACCTTGGAAAAAATGCCAATCAATTCATCAAATCCTGCCTGACTTGTAAAAATTTTTAAAAAATTCATTTTGTTGGCTTTCAGAAACTTTTTAAAAAATTCGATAAAATTTGGACATTAAGCAAGATTTATTTAATGACTTTCGTTCCTGACATTTTAAAAATTCATAGAAATTTTTTTCAAGACTTTGAAACTTGGAGAAAATATTTTGAAATCAGATTATAATCGTATGTAAAACCAACAAATTGACGTAAGCTAATGTCCAGAATTTATTAAAATGTGTGAAGTTTCAGAAAGTCAAACAAAATATTATTTAAAGAAAAATTACGATTTTATCATTGTCTAGACTTTCAAGAACTTTAGAAAAAATCCAGACCAATTCATAAAATTCTGCCTGACTTATGAAAACTTTGAAAAAAAAAACAATACATAATGTGTATTTTATACTCTGGTGACTTTTCGGTGACAGATCCACCAAGAAGTGGCCATGTATGAGCGATTTTGTAAACCTGGTGACTTCTGGTGAATCTTGGTGACTGATTCGCCAGAAGTCACCAGGATTCACCAGAACATTGAAAAGTCATATGTATTTGTTTGACTTTCAGAATCTTCAAAAATTTCGATAAATTTTGAACATCAAGTCTGACTTTCAATGACTTCGATTTCTGACATTTTAATGTAATCAGACTCTTGAGAAATTTGCAAAAAAAAATTCTTGATTTTATAATCTGATTTCAAAATGTTCTCTCAGGAATTTTAAAACTTTGGGAAAAAATTTCCATTAATTTTCAAAATTATGTCAATCTTTCAAAAACTTGAAAGATGCACAATTTTTGAAATTTCTACTTACATTTGAAGAGCTCAATTCCAAAATGTGCTTTGTCCAATTTTTTCAAAAATGCGTTTTCAGTGAATTCCGTTAGATGGGACTGTTACGCAGTTAGGTAGAACGTCAGATAGCCGAAAATTCGTTTTTAAACGCGCTATCCAGTACATTGAATGCAGAATTTTATGTAAAATTCGTTTTATTCAACACTATTGAACCAACCTACCACTCCAAAATGTGCCAAGTCCAACTGGGTGCAGTAGTCTGTTACCTAACAAAACATTGTACCAGTCCAAAACGTGCTAAATACGACATTTCATCGTGATAATTTTGGAAAATAATCTGTATGCAGTGCCAAAACGTGCTTAGTCCCATTTTTGGCGACTTCGTACACAGATTGAACAAATAGGTGTCATTTTGAAAAGAAAAAATTGCAGGGAAAATATTCGAAATACTTTACACTACACTGTCTGATATTGAAAATTGACATTAAAACATCTTTGTGTGTTCACGAATTCTGTTTTTGATTTGCCAAAAACAAAAATCTGGAACAAAGCACATTTTGGAATTGAGCTCTTCATTTAAGTTATAGATTTTTAGACATCAAGTCTGACTTGTAAAAACATGGAAACAAATTGATGAATTTGCTGAAATTATGTGTACAATTCAAAAATATTGTTCTAATATTGAGCCAGACTTTTTTGTTCAGTTGGAATTCCAAACATTGAAGCTTTCCGACTCCATTTGATGAAATTTTGTGAAAATTTCAAGTTTCAGAAATCCACTGGAGGCTCCAGTAATTTTCAAAAAGTCGCTGGAGACTCCAAAATGACTTGAAATCCACCTGCAGTCGACTTCGTAGGGTATTGAAATTAGTTTGCAGAATAAATTTCTTTTTTCCAACTCCATTTTGATGAAATTTTGTGGCAATTTCAAGTTTCAAAAATCTACTGGAGGTTCCAGAACTACTCTGAACGGTCTGAAACAGTTTCCAATCGATTTGGCAGGTCGAAAATAAGGTATATCCCAAATTTTAGCTTTCTAGGTCAATTTGGTAAGATTTTGATTTTTTCCCTCATTTTTGGCCTTAATTTGATTTTCAAAAATTCACCAAAAATCGAAAAAGACACTTTAGCACTTGAAATTTTGTCAGATGATAAATTGTTGCCTGCTCTTTCGATCTACCTTTGTACTGTTTAAAAATGTTGTGCAAGTCTTATGTTGGAACGCAAAATCTGCGATTTTGGATGACCTGTAATGACCGCCATTTTGTGAGTAGGGCCACGTTTTTTTTTTTTTTTTTTTGAGGACAAGGGCTAGAAATGTTCCTTAAGACTCCCCCTCTAAGAAAAAAGTTGGCCCGAAGGATCGGCAGCGGGGTGCAATTGATCCTTATGCGGGCTCCTCGACGCGACTATTGCTGATTTCCCCCCTAATTTCCTAACATTTTTAAGCAAAAAAAATATCATAGATTCAAAATTCTCATTTTTGACGATTTTAACCAATTCAGGTAGCATTTTTTTTTTTAGGAATTTCTGCCAAAAAAGCAAACCTTTGAGCAATTTTTGAAAAAATGTGGAAAGTGACAATTTTTAGCCAATTTGCTGAGAAGCAAAAAGTTCAGCCATTTTTGAAAAAGCGAGAATTTTGGACAATTGTTGGGAAAAAGCAATACCTAATTTTACGATTTTAGCAATAAATAAGAAATTTTGGAAATTATTGACCAAAAAAGTGATATTTGTTGGCTATTTGTAACAAAACAGGGAGACTTTCTGGTCATTTTTGAAAAAAAATTAAACTTTTTAGCAGTTTTGCTGAATAGTGAGAATTTTTGTCAAAAACCAGGACTTTTTGGTATAGGCACTAGGCAATTAGAGACAAAAATGATATCTGTTTGCAATTTCTATGAAAACTTCAAAAAGATACTCTGTGATTGTATAGCCCTTGACAAACATCATTAAAGAATGAATTCACTATCAGAGGAGACCAAAAACTTGATCTTCATCACATTCAAAAATCATGAAGTTGTGTTTTACCCCTCGCTCAACTTCAATTCAGTTCTTCGACAAACGATACCAAAAATTAAAAGGTTTCATAAAATGGATTTTAATGGTAGCGAGAACATGCAACGTTACACGGAGCAAAATGCAAATTCTAAATCATATTCAAATAAGTACGTGTCAAAGTTAAATCAACAAACAAAAGGTTGAACATTACAGGTCTGTGCAATTTTTCATCAGTTTCAACAAAAAGATCAAAAATGTTTCTGTTTGAATAGTACCTACATTAAATTCAAAATATAATGATATACATGCTAGGAAACAGTCCGTACTATCGCGATAAGATTCCTTTAAATCAAATATTCGATTATGCATGTAGTTACTTTTTTCCACATAATTCAATGCAGCCATGCATCATCACCTCGAAATTTTGCAATATCAAGCACAACTACCTACACAAATGCTAAAATCATCAATGATTAATGAGAAAAAAGGTTGTTTCATATTGACTCAGTTGCATTCCAGGTGAGAACTCATCGCATGATTTCAGGAGTGAGCACTCTATGTACATTGTACATAATAATCTTCTATAAAATTCAGAAGTGTTAACACGAAGGTATCAACTGAATTTGTAGTCCTCGTTTCTCATTTCATCCTCAAATACGTACCTATCTCGAATTCGAAGTTGAAATGACGAATTTATGCGCACGCTTTGTGTTTTTTGCTATTTGCTTGTTCACTCATTTGGATATATCGGTGAGTATAGAAAATTAATCCAACTTTCAAGCATCCATCGCCAAATTAAACATCGTTTTTCTTAAATTTTACAGCTGCAAACTTGCAATGGTCCTCCTCCGTTGGAATATTATAAGGAAACCGACAATGTAAGTTGAATATACATATAAGTCATATATTATCAAAGACGCTGAACAGCAACATTAACCTGAATTTGCACCAAATTCGTCGATTTTTTCCATTTTTCATCATATGTAATAGAAAATTTTGTAAACTTTGTTATGCAATAAGCGGATTTTGCCATCAGAATGAAATCCGATGGAGTAAGTTTACGAATTTCAATTCTATTTTTCATTATGTATCTCATGATTGAAAAATTATAATATTATAAGCCATCTTCAACAGCAAAAAATACACATCACCATCTCGTACGATACAGACACCAATTCAGCTGATAATTTTTTCAAGAGCCAATTAACAGAAACTTTGATTGACGGATTTGCACAATGCGGCGTAGTTGAGTTTAATTACAACCCGTGCACGGTGGCTAGGGTAGGCTACAAATATTTTCACCAGTACCAAAATGGCTGACGATCTCACTAGGCAATCGTCAGAGTTCATTAATTATTGCCAATTGTCAATTTCAATAAAACGAGAATCGACGATGATTTTTAAATGCTTTAACATTTCAGTATAAAGACCAAGTTCTATTTTGCACTTCCGAGACGCAATGCACAAACGATAAATATCACAGCTGTATTGCCAATTCATTGAAGTGTCCAACTAGCATGGGAAAATTCCTGATATGTGTTTACTCGGGTTCGTGTATGCAACAGGTCGCAATAAATTATCACATATACATACTATTAATTTATCCTCTCGTCAAGTATCTACTCTAAACGGCATTTTTTTTTTAATTCGACTTCTCTACAATTGATTCAAGTGCGCTACTAAATATCAGCTGAATTGGACGGATGACATAGAAAAGTGTGTTAAAGATGGTCTAGGAGGTAAGCAGTGTAATGATTTCCATACCATGTTCGTAGATGCTAAATCCCAACAAGCGCCAAATACTCCGGTAAGAAATCGATTTTATTCAAGGTATGAGCATTCCACATCTGTACTGTACAAATGAACATTTTTTTCTCTTACGGCAGCAAGCGCCATGTGCCATCACAAATTTCAAGGACACCATATGCTGGGTGCTGGGACAAGCCGGATTGAAGTGTGATGCTATGTGTTCTAAGTAATTCGTTATACAATATGAGATTATTGATGGTTATCGGTTGTTATTATGAAATTATGTACGTATTATAGGTACCCATTAATGTAATTTAGCTTTAATCAATAAAATATTATTTTTGGCAGCATATAAAAATATGAATATTATATTTTGTATTAATGGAGTTTCTTATGATCCTGCCCAATTTTTTTTTTTACGAGTTCATTCAATGAAGTGTAGGCAAATTGGCACTTTTTTTTTTAGAATAAAAACTTTATTTAATTAGTCCGCTAAGCTTTTATTGCGGAGAATTGTTGAGAAGGGTCCCCTGAAAAATACCCTAAAAAGTCAACATTCTCCAGACCCAAATATTTTGTTTGACTTTTAGAAACTCTTTAAAAAATTCGATAAGTTCTGGACAATAAATCAACATTTCAATGACTTTGATTTCTGTCATTTTGATGTTTACCAGACTCCAGAAAAATTTGAAAAAAAATTTGTTGGTTTTGTAATCTGATTTCGAATTGTTCTCTCCGACTTTCAAAATCTTTGAAAAAATTTCTATGAATTTTTAACATTATGTCAAACTTTTAAGAACTTTTTTAAAAATGCCCAATTTCTAAAATTTCTACTGTACCATTGAAGTTAATTTTTAGATATCAAGTCTAACTTGTAAGATGACAAATCTGCTGAAATTACGAGTACATCAAAAATTCAAAAATAACGTTCTAATATCGAGCCAGACTTTTCTGTTTAGTTGGAATTCCAAACATTTTGAGTTCACTTGAGCAATAAACATATGCATGATTTAAAACTTTGTTGCTGGAGAGAAGACTCTATAACTCCTATTTTTTTTTCCAGTTATTTTCAAATCAATTTCCTAGTAAATCTCAACTTATACAATTATTTTTATTATTCTTCTGCTGATTTTCTCAAGATCAATTGCTGATTTCCCCCTGATTTTCATTAAACTTTCAAGCAAAAGAATATGCTCGATTCAAAGGAATTTCTGGCAAAAAAGAGAAACTGTTGAACATTTTTTGGGAAAACGTGCAATTTTTTGTTGCAAGCGAGAATTTTTTACAATTTTTGGCAAAAAGCAATAGCCTACTTTGACAATTTTTTAGCAAAAGATAGGCCTTTTTGGAAATTATGTGCAGAAAATTGATAAGATATTTTTTAGGCTACTTTTGGCCAGAAAGAAAAATTTTTGGGCCATTTTAGAAAAAAAATGAAACTTTTCAGCAGTTTTGCTGAAAAAAGAAAATTTTTGTCAAAAGTCGGGATCTTTTGGTAGGAAATTATACTAATTTGGAGACAAAAATGATATCTTTTCGGAATTTCTATGAAAAAGCGAGGTTTTTGAACAATTTTTAGTGAATGCAAGATTTCTTGAAATTTAGCGAAACTTATGGTTATTTTTGAAGAATGTGAGAATTTTTGGCAATATTGTTTAAAAAAAAGCAAGACTTTGAACGATGAACCAAACAGCAAAACTTTTCGTGAATTATTGGGAAAAAATTATACCTACTTCTTGACAATTTGAGGCAAAAAAGCGAGAGTTTTGAGTAATTCTAGAAATAAATTGAAACCTTTTAGCAATTTGGATACAATATGTTATTCAACAAGGTAGTGAAATACAATTTCAGTTATTTTCGACGATTTTTAATTACTCTCCTCGCTTTGGTCGGGAGATAAGCCTCACACATTGTCAAAAATCACTTTATTTTACTATTAGGATAAAAATACCATTTCTTTTTTGCACAATCTGTAGAATCAATTTTATTCGTATACAATCGCATAAAGCTTAAGTATAAACACATGTAATACGCAGTTTAAAAATCATCCAAAATAATTGCAAATCGCATAACGATAGTCACTTAGAACAAATAGCGTCGCATTTCAAACCACCTTGTGCCAGGACTGTACACGTGGCCAGCTTGAAATCGGTAATAGCACTTGGAATTTCCTATGCAAGGATAAAAAAATATTCAGTAACGTACGATCAATCTTGTATACCTATCCAGAGATTAAATTCCGTTCATTAAAAACTAAGTAGGTAAATTTTACCCCAGATTTTTCTGATTCAGTTGTCGGTCGTTTGGTTTTAGCATCGATGAAGACTGTATGGAAATGATTACAGTACTGCGCTCCTTGACCTTGACTGACACACGCTTCCATATCCTCCTCAATCAGTCCACCTTCAGTAGCACACTTAAAAAATGAGGAATTGAAGAAAGAAGAACGAATTATGCAAAACATGTGTCAAGAAATTACATCGTTGATCGAGATTTTTAATAAACAAAACAACAACCTGTTGAATAGTTTTGCCCAAGGAAACACATATCAAAAATTTCCCCATTTTTTCCGGGTGCCAGACAAAAACAGTGGCAACGCAGCCATGGATTTCATCATAAGTACATTGCGTTTCACTATGGAACTGAAATGTTGAAAATATTCAATAAGCACTCCGAATAAATCCATTAGATCATACTGCATAAAAATAGTATTGTAAGTAGGCTACAGGTACCTTAGAAATCGTGCACGGATTGAACGCCCAATCAATAACACCACATTTTGAAAATCCGTCGATTAAATCAGCTGTTATTTGCGTTTTGAAGAAATCAGACGCTGATTTAGTCTCAGTATCATATGAAATGGTAATGAGCATTTTCGGCTATCGGTAAACCCAAGAAAAAATATTCGAATTAGGTTGCCTATTCCAACTTTCGATCATGAAAATGAGAATATTGAAGTAAAATCCGCAACTTACACCTTCGGATGCCGAGTACCACATTCTGACGGCAAAATCTCCCTGTTTCAAGAGAAAGGTTCATGAAAACGAAGAAATTATCACACAAAATAGCCCAAGAGACTTGAAAATTAGTGTTGGATCGCGAATTATCATGTGGTAGTCGATCTCACATTATTAACCAATCAGATTGAAATTTGATAATTTTAATCAGTTTTCAATCCATTGATCAAATTGTGCACCACCTTGGCGATTCAGAAACAGGAATACAACTTACATTGCCAGATTCCTTATAATATCCCGCCCAAGCAGAAGGATTAGCAGGAGGATTCTGCATCTGAAAAAGCTCAGCCACATTCAATTCGACGAGAAAAAGAAATTCACCTAAGTAGGTATCATAAATGAAATAATTCTCTCAATTTACCGACCCCATATTCAAATGAGTGCATATGCTCGCCGCGAAAAGAACAACGCCTGCATAAAAATTGACCATTTTGACGATGCAATTGAAATGAAAAATGAAAAACAAAAGCTATCTAGGCCTGCTATGCACAAATTCACTATTATGTATTATCACCTTTGAACCTTGAAAAAAAAATAACTCGCATCTAGATCTATCTATAGCGAACACTCCTGCATTCATACCATGAATCCTCACGTGAAATTCACCTGTGTCAATAGAAACAACAGTTTTCATCAGTCATAAAGTAATAAATTGCTTGTAGCTTTATTAATAGGTGTGGGGCAATTCGTTTTCATGAATATGACTTCAGCTGCGATGTAAAAAGCTCAACGTAAAAATCACAGCTGGAAAATTCTATTCTAACTACGTAATATCAGGCTCACATCAAAATAAAATAATCCAGGTTAAAAAAATGAAAAAAACATACTCACAAAACTGAGTACCTACTTCATACCAAAAATTTAAATCAAGTAGAAAATATTTCAACGAAGATTAGACTAAAATCTGTTCAAATAACTACTCACAAAATGATCAATTTAAAAAGATTTCATTTTCGAAAACGAAAAGCTGCTCAGTTTTGGGCGAAAGATTTTCGAAATTGTCTAACATTTTCAGACCTGTCAGTAAAAATTTCTCGATTTTTTGGACGTTTAATAATATCGAGATAATATGCTTAAAATCGTTAAAAACTGACTTCTCGGACCATGAAATGAATTTTAAATCCAAATCCAAATACATCGCTTCAAACGCAAAATCCTATTTTTTTTAAAATCAGGCAAAAACAATAAAAACTCTCCGCAACCAGCAATCAACTCGCCACTTGTTCTATGTAACCTGTATTGCAAGGATATGGCAGGATTCAAAAATTCTGAGCCCAATAAAGTTCCCTCATTTGTGCATCAGATCTTCAACACGACAGAAAAGGAAGAATTAATTTGAAACTTAATAAATAAAAATACCTACTCATTTTTCAATTTTCAAAAAAATCCAAAATTCAGAAATCAATTTAGTTTAATGAAATTTTGGACATGGGAGAGAATTTTGGAATCAGCTCTTTCAAAAATCAAGTCAAATATCTCTCCCTCGATTTTCATGAAAGTTTGAGAGGAAATTTGAAAAAATGTTGCAAGAGGTGTTGGGCAATTCAAAATTTTGAAATTTTAAATGAAAATTGAAGAAATAAGTATCATTTTTTATTAAAATGAAGAATTACACGAAGATTTTCAAAAAAACAATCATGTATTCATTCGACAATTTTTTTTGATATTTTTCAATGCAATAAAGGTCACCATTAGGCGAAAAAATCTTACTCATTAAAATACTGACTCAAGTTAAAGATCATCCATAAACATTAAAACACATCATATCAAGTTGAACAAACTGCATCACATTTAAGATTGATTTTAGCTAACATAGCACACGTGGATTTTTTAAAATCAGTAATGGCATTCGGCAAATTCTACAGAAAAATGATAAAAAAAAAAAAAATTAAAATACTTAAGACTCGACGATCTACTTGAAACAAGATGAATTCACTTTACCGCTGAATTATCTATTTCAGTTTGCGTTTTTGGTTTCTTTTTGGCATTCTGAAAATCATTATAAGAAGCATTACAGCTGCCAGCTCCACTACCACGAGTAATACACGCCTTCATATCCTCCGGAAACAATCCACCTTCTTGATTGTTACACTTGAATACGAAGAGGAAACAAATTAAAATCGAAAACTCGATAAAAATTTGAAAAAGCTTATCTCAAAAATACGAATGTAGGTAATAGGTATTTGTAATACGAACATCTTCGCAAGATTTGCCAGCAGTATAAGTACAAACTACAAATTTGCCCATTGTATCCTGATGCCAGTTGAAAGCGTCATCGAGACAGCCGTGAACTTGATCGTAACGACATTGATCAACACCTTTAGGACAAGACAGCGTTGCTCCTGTTGAAATCTGATGGAATTTACGTCAATTATTAATGAGAAGTTTAAGGAGCTACGCATCAGGAAAGGTCAAAGGTACCATACCTTAGTTGTCGTGCAAGGACTAAAATTCCACGCGATTACATTGCACTTGGTAAAATCATCGATCAACTTGGCTGTTATTTGAGTTGTGAAAAAAGTAGACGCCGATGTAGTTAACGTATCATAAGCAATGATCACGTTCAACGCTTTCTACGGTGATTCAGGAATAGGGAAAAAAACACCATGAGCTCAAATTTCAACCAATCGTGCTACCTATTTCAAAAAATATCAAACTTACATCTTTGACCGGATCATATGACATCCTAACACCAAAATCGGCCTGTAAAATTATGTTAAAAAATTCGCATCAGGTTTGAGATGAAAATTTCAAACTAATTTATACTCGAGGTAAAACCTACTTCTGTAGTTTCAACATAATACACCGTAGGAGAATCGGGGTAAGGATTTGCCAGCTGTTGAGAAACGAAACGAAAGTAGAAAAAATAGTATAATAGACGTTTTAGTTTATAACTTAAGCAATCTGTACGTAAATTATACAAAAATTTCATTAATTTACCATGGCTGTATCCAAAAAAGCACACAAACAAAAGAAAAAAAGAAGAAAATTGATGGAAAAACTCTGACGGGCCATTTCGAAAGTACGAACTACGAACACGAGTAAAATGAGATAAAAAAGCACGAATCCAACCCGTTTTGTAACGTTTCAATTTTACCCAAAAAAAAAAAAAATCCGGCGCATGATCATGAATCATGAATCACTTGTGTAAACTCAGAACTGTCATCCCATAAAACATTTGAATCGAATATTTCGCGAGAATAAATTATTAAAAATCGATTTGATTTTCTACCAGTGTGGGTTACTGACGCGCAATACGACACTAAAATCTCGATCAATGAAAATGAAGGTCAATCGTGCAGAACAGATATGTAATTAAATATTTATTGTTTGCCTTCCTTCTCTTGATTTTACTATACGCTCAGATCAGTAACTATTTGACAGAATGATCTGAACCTACCAAAATCCTGATTGATGCATCAGCTATTTTCGACTGCAGCAAAATCGATGAATAAAATTTACAATTTTCGCACCTTTTTCCATTGAAGAGCATCGAGATTGAATCCAAGTTGAAAATGAATTTCAAACAATATGGGTCATTTCATGCCAAAACGGTGGATTTTTACACGACGAGTCTTCGATTTTTTTTAAAAATCAGATCATGTTGTAGAGGTCATCAAACGATGACGAATGACGCAAACCGGACATTTTTTTCGATTTTTTTTGGCGGAGCTGTGGACCTTTAAAGTTCTCCAAAATGCCCCAAAATGGAAAATTTCAGTTGAAAATTGCTCCGGTTGTAGTACGTGGTATAAAATTTTGAACTTTTTTTCCAATTGTAGTACACTTTGGGTAATCGACGAATGATGTCAAAATCAGTGTTGCCACTTTCAAAAACTTGAAAAAAATCGATTTAAAAACTTATAATTTAAATACAAACCATAATGTTCACAAGTTGAAATTCTGAAAAAATTCTCATTTTAGTCATTTTATTTATGTACAATAACGTACTCATCAAACAATTAGACGGACATTTTTTTTTTTCATTTTCGAGAAAAAAAATTACAAGTTAGCACTTACTTATTGCAAAAATACCGTCAAAAAACAAAAAAAAAATGCAAATTTTTGAATTTTTGAGTAATTTTACCAATGTGTAGACGAACATGTGAGAAAAATCCCCCTCTCACACCCCCAATTTGTCAATGAATTGACGAGAAATACCTTTTTTCGTGCTATATAATTTTATGAGTGAAACATATTGAAAAAATTTCGCCACCGTTTTGAACAAAAGCAGAAACCAAAAAAACTAATATTTTTCCATTATTTTTTAAAATATTTCACCAAAACGTACCACGGATATGTGAAAAAATTCCCCCACTCCCAACTTGTCAATGAATTTACGAGAAATGTCATTTTTCTCCTCTAGTTAAGAAATTCCTTTCAAATTGAGGAAAATCAAAGTTTGCAAACTTTCAAGTTTAATCATGAATAACAGAAAAGTTTTCAGATACTATCCTGGAAATACGAAAAATATAAAGAACCTGATACTACGAGATTTTTTCGTCGCAGATGAAAAAATTATTTTTCAATTTCACCTCGTAAAAGAGGAGTTTAGTAGAATTATTTTTTTACAATGTTGGCCGTCAACTAAACATTTGACATAGTTGACGTCAACTATGTCAAGTCAAAAACCAATATTTTCAGTATTACTTTTTTTTAACCGAAAAATTCCTAATTCATGGTGTCTAACAAAACTCTCAAACAAAAAAATCATGACTTTTTCGTGTCTTATTTTTCACGCTTTTACCGCATTAAAATACCCCCCTCTCCCAAAAAAATCTTAAATAACTTGAAACTGCGAAGAAATCGAACAGGGTTGCCATTTTTTACAGGACTAAAAATTAGATATTTCAGTTTTTTCGTTTTTCAGATTGTTTGAACAAATTTTTTATTTTTTCATTATTTTATGGGATTTTTACAAAATTTTCTAGTGTGTTTCGAACTAAATTCTTGATTTTTCATGACTTTTTCCAGACCGTTAGACACCCGGTAATTATTGACGACTTATGAGGGAAATTCTTGGTTTTTGTTTTTTGTTTTTTTCATTTTTCGACAACTTTGAAAATCTTGAAATTTTTTCTCGTTCAAAATGATTGAAATTCATTAATCAAAAACTTCAATAGTAATAATCATTTTTCACGAGAGAAATCGATTTTGCTAGTCTTTTTGACATTTTCCAAATTTAACAGTAATTTTTCAACTATTTCAGAGAAAACATCACTAACTTGAGCGAATTGAAGGAAAAAGCTCTCGAATATTAATAATTCAAAAAATTAGGTAGGTAAACAATATCATTTTTGATGTGAAAGGTTTATTTTTTCAAGCTCTCACATTTTCTAACGTAAAACAATAATTTTTTTAAAAATTTCAATTTTTTGAAAAATCCAAAATATTTTTTCATTTTTAAAAATATTTGCAGTTTCAAGGCCAACAAGGGGGAGGGGGTTTGAATCGATTTTTTCAAAGCATTTTGCATCTGAACCAGCAACAACACGCTTCCGAACAGATGAATTTAATAACAATTCTAGAAAACCAACAGTTAAACTTTGTTTGTTATTAAAACGTAATAGGTATTGTTACTCGTATTTGTTTCGTCATAGGACCACGTGATAGTTTGCACTGCAATAACAAGTTGATAAATCAACACTCAACAGATCTATGGCACTCGATACCGGTAAACTGAACGCAAAAGAACAAAAATTAATCGAAACGAAGGCCATTTCAATGACAATGAATGAAATCGCGACAAATACAAGTAGAACTATTCATCGTTTGTGTATAATACAAAATGTACTCACAATACTAAGTGGTCCATTTCGTTAATCATTAGTCAAATTTTTGTGAATCGTGCAGACAAAAATGGCCAATCGAAATTTCAGCTTAATACACGTTTTGATCATTTTTAGCGTATTTATCAACAATTTAAACGTCAGTAATGGTGGGGTAAGTGAATGCACAAAATATTTATAAAACACTACGATAAATATTTAAAATCAAGCAAACCCCTTTTTTCATTCAATAAACAGACAGAAACGACCAATTTGTGTGTGGAACCACCGTCAAACAATGTAACTCCTCTCGTACCAGTCAACCCCAGTACAATAAATCCTACCACAGAACCACCACCATCACCACCCTACCACACTGTGCCATTCAATCCGTATCCAATTCCACCAAATACCCCTACTCCAACCGCACCATTTTACCAAAGTCCAATTCCAGTACCCCCACCATCATCACCACCCAACTTGAATCCCATAAATCCTCCATATGAATGGAATCCTCCTCCGGCGTGTCAAAAAGGAAGCCCTATTAACGTGAAGTACCAAACCGAATCACCTACAGTAAGTTGAGGCTGCAGAAATAACAGATAACGTCGTAGATAAATCTTTATGATTTGGAAAATGATTTCTTTTTTACTTATTACAGGGAGAATTGGGTATTAAATTTTCTTATGATACATCAATTGACGTAAGTTGATCATTGAAACGATATTTCCATCCTTCCTTGTTCCTTATGTTACAATACCTACTGTTCAACTTCCTTATTATTACAGGAGGAAGGCAAAATGAACGTCATGATTGCATACGAGACCGAAAGTGCAACCGTAGCGAAATTCTTCACAGAGCAATTCACACCACAATTATTCCAAGAATTCACTCAGTGCAACGTCATCAAGTGGGATATGTGATGACACATGTAGGCAAAATATACGTAAAGTTAAAATCTGTTAAAAAACGTAATATCGGCTGGCGCCACACAGCCTCACAGCCATAAAAATATGACGCGTGCCGAACATTGGTAAACCACTGACCACCCTTCCGAGTTGCTAATGTGCAACAAACGGTTCGTAATTGCAGTATTGCACATTACGAACCGTAAGCAATTTAAGTCAAAATGTCTAAGCAATTTAAGTCAAAATGTCTTTTAGCCAACCCTTTACATGATGATTTTTCCCTACAAATACTCTGGTGAGTCCAGGGTTTGGTATGATTCGGTTTTCTATCTTGTAGACGAAAGTCTTAAGTTTAGCTTCGGTTTAAGCTTATTGTTTCTGTATATACTTGTGTTAAATTCGTGAAATAAAGTGAAAGTATTAATTATTCAGTTTGTCGTCTATTTAATTGAAAAGGTCCATAAGTCCCATTACAATTTGGCGCCCAACGAAAAAGAGCTTTGAAAGCTTTCGCGAATCAATTGAATTTTCGTGATTTTAAATTAAAAATCGTTTTTCTCAAAACGTAATTGAATACTTGAATTTTTTCGGCAAATTATTTGAATTTTCGTGATTTTTAGTAAAGTTTCAATTGAATTTTTCTTCTCATATCTACCGAATTTGAATTCGTGAATTTTTTTTCCTGTCATAAACGTAATTGAATACTGGAATTTTTTTTTAAATCAAAGTTGTGAATTTTTTATCGGAGATTTTTTTGGTGAATCTCAACGAATTTTTACGAATTTTAACAAATTTTTGTGAAGTTTCTTGTGTCCGAATCTGTAAAATCAAAAAACGTGAATTTTTTTAATCAAATTTTAACAAATTTTCGCGAATTCCAACGAATTTTTGTGAAGTTGTTTGTGTCCAAATCTGTAAAATTAAAAAACGTGAATTTTTTCATCGGAGATTTTTTTGTGAATTTCAACAAATTTTCCCGAATTTCAACGAATTTTCCCGAATTTCAACGAATTTTCCTGAAGTTTTTCGTGTCCGAATCTGTGAAGAAGTTCTTCTTGAAGGTCAACAGACGATTACTTCCTGGAAAGTGGTTTTCAAGTCAATTTTTCAATTCAATTTTCAAGGTAATTTCTCATCCTATATTATATTTTCATTTTATCTTCTCAGAATAATTGCTTTTTTTTGGTGCTTTTTTGTGCTTTTTTTTCCAATTTAAAAATATGTGTGCTTATTTCATATAATGAACGCTATTATTAAGTTTTTTAGAAATCTTTTTTCAAAATCAAACAAAAACAAAAACGCTCCTTCAAAATTAATTTTTGAAAATTCAGATACTGAACTGTACTTTTACGAATACAAGAGAAATCATAACACAAAACCGAACAAAATACCAAAAAAGACTACTAAAACTATTGACGTTGAATTACAGATAACAAAAAGACAAACTTTACCAAAAACTGAAAATTCTGACGACATTTATTGGTATCAGCCAAATTTGCAATTCAGATTTGATGAAACAGATCTAAATTGAATTTTTTCTGTTTCTCTCCTTTATTTTTCATGAGTGGTGGCAATTCCACAATTTTCAACCCCGAATCAGAAAAATCACCAAATAGTGCTCCATCCTCTGAAGAAAACGTATTAAATACTTCCGAATCCGACTCTGACAAATCAAAATTTGAATCCCCTGAACCGAAAGAAAATTCCCCAACCCAAGAACAAAACCAAGAAAAATCTACTCCAACTAGTCCATTATCAGTTCCCCAATCCATCAGTTGGATCTATTGTCTATCAGTAGCAGAAGCAGAATATTTGATCAAAAAATTAAATTTGACTTTTCCAAAAAAATTGACTCTAGATTCTTTTCGAAATTGTATTAAAACATTTATTAGTGAATCTGAAAAAAACAATAAGACAGCTAGGTATATTCACGCTAGTCTTGTAAAAAGACAAAACAGTTGTTATACTAGTAAAAGAGTTCAAACCGAAAATATGACAACGCAAAAAGAAAAAATTTATGATCCCGAAAAATTTTCTGGTCTCAATAATGACCTATATAAATTTATTGACAGCTTTGAATTATGCTCCAAAGCAAATAATTGGAGCGACGAGCATCAAGCTAAAGTACTTCCAATGTACCTTTCGGAATTGGCATTGGAAGTCTTTAGAAATATTCCCAATCAAAAAACAAAATATTCCGAATTAAAAACACAATTTTTAGAGGCATTCAATGAAAAAGCTCAGAAAGAAGCTAATGAAAATATCTTAATGACCAGATTTCAAAATGATAATGAAAAATTACTACAATATTTTACTGACATTTTGAATCTCTGTAACAGTATCAACCCTAATATGGAAGAATCAGTTAAATGTAAACACATTTTAAAAGGTTTACAATCTGACATTCATAAAGCAATTTCACTTTTGGATAATTCAACTGTCGAAAAAATTAGGGCAAACTTACAAAAGTACGAATGCACGGAAAATCTTTTAAATTATAGGAGAAATCAGGATAAGGAATCAAGGCTTAAAAAAGTAGAAAATGAGCTATTTTTGCTCAAAAATTCGAATGTCGATAGTTTATGTGATTCAATAAATAACCTCGATATAAAACATGAAAATAATTATGCTACGATAGCCAAGTTTACTCCTCAACAGAATCCAACCCCCCCAAATAGGTTCCCCTTTCGCCCAGTACCTTTTTATCCTCAACGTTTTCGACCTCAACCATTTCGTCCCTTCTTTTTTGGACCACAACCTTTTCAACGTCAACCTTATCGTCCCCCACCACCTCCTCCTCGCCCATTTATGTTTCCACCTCCCCCATTTCCTCGCATCAATTTTCAAAGAAGTCAAATTGGATTTCATCCATTTAGACAAATATCTCCTGGTCCAAATCAACCTTTTCGTTTTGGGTCATATGGACCTAGACCCTATCAAAACCCAAATCAATCATATCAACTAAATCAACCACAATCAAGACCACAACGAAGAGATTTTTGTAGCCTATGCAAAAAAGTAGGCCATATCCGAGAAAAATGCAGATTAAATGACAAAAAAAAACGCCAATAATTTTTGGTCAAGATACCTCATCACAAATTTTATATTTTTTCTTGAACGAATTTCAAAAAACTGATTTCATTTTTAATCTAAATAGATATTCCGATTTAAAATATTTCAGTGATGAGGAAATATCTTCTTTTGGCTCAAATTTTTCAAAAACCAAAACGAACTGTATTCAAAAAAATCCATTTACAATAAAAAATTTTGAAATCAAAATTATTTTCAATGATAAAATATATACAGCTATAATTGATACAGGTAGTAATGTATCACTGATGTCAAATAAAATTTTAAAAGACTTCAAAAATTTATCTCCTTCTGATCTAGAAGTCTCAACAGCAGATAGTTCTTCCTTACCTATTATAGGTAAAATGAATATTTCAGTTCAAATTGAAAATATAAAATTTTCTCTTACAGTATACGTTACTGAAAATTTGAATGCAGATTTTATTTTAGGTATCAGTTTTTTCATTGAAAATTCAGCCATAATTAACTTCAGTAAAAATACATTTTCATTAGGAAATTATCCAAATAAATTGATCTTGCCTATGGATCATAAATGGCTCTCGTTGGTAAATAAACAAACACCCGTTATGTTGTTGCATAATAAACTTATCGCTACTACAGATATCGCAATTGCTGGGAAACAAACTCGTACATTTACAATAACAATAACCCCAACGCAACTGACTCGAGGTATTTTTATGCACACTAACGTTTTTGTCAACAGAACAGGCACGAAGCTTGTAAACTATGAAATGTATGACAATACGTTGACAATGAACTTGAGAAATTTTACTCATTCTCTACAAACTATCCGAAGAAATCAAAATATTGGCACATTTACGCAAACTTTACCTGAAAATAATGTCAATGACATAGTTCAAATTAACCAAATTGATACAAATAATATGTCTAAATTATTCGATTCTGAAAAAAATGAATTACAAATTTCTCCAGATTTAAATAATGATCAGAGACAGGCTGTCCTTTCCCTTTTGAAAAATTATTTGCACTTATTTTCGACTGACCCAACCAACATAGAAAGAGCAAATATCCCTGAATATGTTCTACAGGTCAAAGACAATACACCTGTTGTGTCAAGGGGATATAAATTATCTCCAATTGAAAGGCGCGAAATTAATAGGCAGATAAAATTAATGCTCAAAAATGGCATTCTAGAGAGATCAACTTCACATTACTGTTCCCCTGCTTTTTTATTACGAAAACCAGATGGCTCATATCGTTTCCTTTGTAATTTTCAAAAAATTAATCAAAAATTGTATCCAGACCATAATTCAGTCCCTCGAATCGAAAATATTATCATGGCCTTGGAAGGATCAAAATATTTTTGTCTACTTGACTGTAATGCAGGTTTCCATCAGATACCACTTGCTAAAAAGAGCAGATATTTAACAGCAATAATTGTAGATAATCAATTATATCAATTTACTCGTTTACCTCAAGGTTTAATGCTTTCACCTGCAGCTTTTAGTAAAGCTATAAATTCTGAATTTCATGACCTCTTATATGAAATATTAGTTGCATACATGGATGACTTGTGTGTTTTTGGCAGTTCTTTTCAAATAGCTTTAAAAAATTTAAAAGAAACTTTAAATAGACTAGATCGTTTAAAATTGAGATTAAAAACATCAAAATGCAAATTTTTCTTCAAAGAAGTGAACCTTTTAGGTCATAAAATTAATGGAACTTTGATCCAACCAATTGAAAAAAATATTGAAAGTATCCGAAAAATTAAACAACCAACCACAGTCACTGAATTGAGACAATTTTTAGGAATGTGTTCTCATTATCGAAAATTTATTAGAAATTTTTCAAGTATTACAAGCTGCCTATCTGATCTTACTAAAGGCAACCCAGCTAAAAAAGATAAAATTATTTGGAAAGAGGAACATGAAAAAGCATTTCAATTTCTCAAAAAAGCTCTAATTAATGATCCAATTTTAGCAATTTATAATGAATCCAGAGAAACGATAGTAGAAACAGACGCTTCAAATATAGCCATTGGAGGGGTCATCTCTCAAAAAAATGAACTTGATGGAAAAATCCATCCTATTGCCTATTTCAGCAGAAAACTTCAACCACGACAGAAAAAATTGTGCACTTATGACCTGGAATTAACAGCTTTAGTTGAAACAATTTTGTACTTTAGAGAATATTTATTTGGTAAACATTTTTTCGTTTTTACTGATCATGCCCCCCTAATTCATTACAGAAAAATGAAGGAACCAAATTCTCGTATGGCGAGACTAATTTTAAAACTTTCAGAATTTGATTTTGAAATAAAACACAAACCTGGTAAAAATAATGTTGTCCCAGATTTTTTAAGCAGAATTGAAATTAACACAATTTCAACCAACCAAAATTTTGTGGCTGAGCAAATGAAAGACAATTTTTGTAAAAATTTAATTTCTTTATTGAAAAATGAAACAATTGAAATTCCATCATCTGAATTGAATAAATTCAAAAAAATTAGTCGTAGATATATCTTAAGTCCTGAAGGAATTCTCCAACTTAAACATCCCAAACAAAATCTTATCATAATACCATCCCATTTAATTAACGAAATAATTGCCTCATATCATGACAAAGCTATAGGCGGAGGACATTTTGGAATTCGAAAAACTATTGAAAAATTGCAAAATAAATTTCACTGGCAAAATTTAACCAAAGATGTTGAAAAATTTATAAAATCATGTCATGAATGCCAGCTAAGAAAATTGAAACCAGGACCAAAACCTGGACTTTTAAAACCAATCAAAGTGTTAGAATGTGATTTATTAAGCCATATTGAAATTGATTTTGTTGGTCCCCTTCCCACAAGTGATGGAAAATCTTACATTTTAGTAGGAACGTGTAAGTCCACAAAAATGGCTTTCGCTAAACCAACAGGATCAGCAAACGCTTCAGCAGTTATTGACTTTATTTATGACCTAATTTGTCAATTTGGATGTCCACTTAAAATCACCTGTGACAATGGTAAACATTTTCATAATAAAGAATTTATGGAATTTTGCTCCAAAATAGGAATAAAATTAATTTTTAGTTCCACTTATTCCCCAACTACTCAAGGAGCAGTTGAAAAATTGAACCATTCATTATGTAAAACCCTAGCATACTATGTAAACGATGAAAAATCAAATTGGTCAAAACTGGTCAAATTTATTGTTTTTACATACAATATCACGCCTATATCAAATTTTCATAAATTATCTCCATACTTCCTAGTGTATGGGAGACATCCCAATTTACCCATAGATAATAAATTATCCATTAATTCATCATCTATGAAAGGAAGACTGGAAGAAATTGAACAATTGGATAAAATTAGGAAAAAGGTACCATCTTTAATTGAGCAAAATCAGCTGATTAATAAGAAAAATTATGACAAAAAGCATAAGGAATTGATTTTCAAGGTAGGCGAAACAGCACTTTTACAAAATCCTATTAAAGGAAAATTCATTCCTACTTATCTAGGACCAGTTAAAATTCTACATAAATTTTCTCCATTAAATTATGAAGTTGAGTATGAAACTAAGAAAAAAATAAAACGTGAGATTGTACATGTCAGACGATTAGAAAAATATCAAAAACGAAAATAGGGGAAATATTGAGAATTCTCAAAAATTTCGTGATCAATCTGTGCAGTTTTCCACTGGGCCCAGGAAGACGTTTCCTTAAAAAAGAAACACAGTGTAGGTATCACATTTTTCCAAACATCCAATCAAAACTAAGCAGAATGAAAATTTACAAAAAAATATATCTGACCAATAATGCGATTTTTATTAATTTTCTGACCAATAATTTGTCACTGACGAATGTAATTATTTTTCTATGGCGATAATCACTTCTATTTTCAACACTGACCACTTCAGAAATTTCTTAGCAGAGATAAACGTACATAACTTGACAAAAAAATTACGTAAAAAATTCCAACAGCAAGCTTGAGAAAAAAAATCTTGCTTTGATTTTATAGTACTGTTACATGCTACGTGATTTTAACCAATATAACCTCGCAGCTATCCTTATCTCTCGCTCTTTCTCTCTCTTCACTGTTTACTAACCTTCAGTGAACATATGCACGTGATTTTCTATTTTTAACTTCACCCACTAACCAACTAACACCAAGGTGTAACAATATGAACGATTCGTCAATATTTTACTCTCCTCTCTTTCTATCCTTCAGATGATTCCTTACAATGAACCTGAACCGTTAAGTCAAGCCACCAAAGCTCAAATAATGAGACTAGTCAATCATTACGTACATAGAGAAAAACAGACCATTATTTTCTACGATGACCATGATACATGGGATCTTGCGCACCCAGACGTTGCAGGGTACCATGTACCCTTCTTTAATGTGACCTGGGATGAAATTGACGATGTTCAAAGGACGATGAACAAACTTTTCTATTATTTAGGCATTGAAGCCTATGTATTTTTCATAACTGTGCCAAATAAAATTTTCGTTTTCGATGTAATAATTTCAAACGAACGAATTCTGCCCGAATTATTATTGAAACCTGGGCAATGAAACCAAAAATGGAAAAATGAAAAATTCTACTTTTTTTGCTATGTTATTTTTTTCAATATTTTTATGCTAGTTTTTTATTATATCAAGCATGTACATAGGTAGCTTTTAATTATAAGTAGGGCAACCCAAAATATGCTCTCATTCAAGGTAAAGTACCTATTGAATAGGTATTATATTCAATTTTTCTTTGGAATAAAATATTTCCGAAATATTCATATACCTTACTCGAATATAAAATGGGTATTGTTTTCACTCGTTTTGATGAGCACATAATAAAAATGACTATGTTCATTCAACAAAATTGATTCATAATCAATAATTTTAAATTCGTCATTCCATCAATCAGTAAAGCATAATCATCAAAAAACGACTGTGAACATGACATTTGCGATCTTCCGATCCTGAAACTGCTCAAAATATTCAATAAATTGTGAAATATGACGATTTTCAGTAGAAAATATTCAGAAATCATTAAATTGAGCTCATTACAATAAAACCTTCAAAAAAACAAATATATTGGGTTGTCCCAATGAATAGCAAACAGTAGTTTTTCTTATTGTATAATTTATTCTATAAAAATACGTATAAAAAACAAAAAAAAAACAATTAGTTTAAATACATACATATCTAATAACTGTACAAAAATTAATATTTTACCTTTTTTTTTACAGGTTAATTAAAATTACTTTTTACAATTTTTTTTTTCTCTCACTCTTTCTTCGGACTTGCTTGATATCAACTCAAACGTTTGAACGGTGCCTCTGAAAATTACAAAAACAAATACCTCAATAAAAATAAAACAAAACAAAAAAATTGTGATTGAAAAAATAAATAAATCAAATAAACAAATAAAAGAACCTTTTTTGGAAAAAACAAATGACAAAAAAAAAAACCATAAAAACTTCGAAAACAAAATTCTAAATTTAAAAAAAAAAAGGAAAATAAATACCAATGGTGACGTTTCCAGTGATCTTGTAGGTAACCATAAGTAACATTCATCATAGGATGGCCCAAATCTAATGATATTTCTTTTGAGATCCACATAGTTTTGATAAGTAAAGGGAAATAATATCTTAAACTGCGGATGGACCTGAATTACATTAATATTCACCATACCTCCTTCGAACCGAACTTTTATTGTTTCCATTAAGTCCTTCTGAAAATACAAAAAAAAATGTTACAAAAAAGTGTCAAAAATATGATTTTTTTTTTAGACAAAAAAATGATGAAATTTTTTTTTTCCCAACTTACATGAATAGACCAAAAGTGGCTATTATAAAACCAGCACCGTGTAGACATACATGGGCTGTTAAAGCCTAATTCGTAATCAACACACATGGCCCTAGGGTCATTATGTGTTAAGAATCCCTTCGTAACACCATCAGCTTTCAAGTATGAATGTCGTAGTGGAAATCTGAATTGATCAACAGTTCTATTTAACCTAGGAGCCTGAAAACATTTCGAAATAAAATTTAATAAATAAAATAAATAAATGAAAAAAAAAATAATGATAAATAAATAAAGCTAATCAAAACACAGAAAAATCCACAAATTTTGACTCCTTGCCAGAAATAAGTTAAATTTTGAGCTTGAAATTTTCAAAAAAAAAATGTAAAAAAAAAATAATAATAGTATGCCAATTTAAAAATTTTAATTACTTTTTGAAAATTCTATAATTTTTTTTTACCTCAACAAAATGATTTCCAGTTGCTTGTGGTTCAACAATTTGAGGCTCTGGTACAACATTTACATTCGATGGTCCTGCTTGGGGCTCCATCTGAGTCTCCATCTGGGGCTCCACTGTGGAATTTCTTGGTGTTTCCAACTCAAGGATCATAGCATTTAAACTTGTCTACAAACAAAACCAAAGTTATCAAAACTCAAAAATCAAAAAAAAAAAAAAAAAAAAAACACACAGACATCATGTGAATTATTCTTTCAAAAATTTAATAAAAAAACAAAAAACATACCTCATTTGGTGGTCCAGCATTTGTCACCTCCTGGATAACGTCTACAGGCTGAAATTCCTCACTATCAAAATTGATTTCATCTAAACCTAGAAAAATTGAGAAATTCTATAATTTTTTATCAAACACAAATAGCCTAAAATCATGATCCAAATTTATTCCCCCCCTAAAATTTTTTGAAAAAAAAAATATACACCAATTTAATGATAAAAATAGAATCAAAAATTCACTTACCAGCAAGAAAGTCATTGTTCTGAGAATCCATTGTAACTCAAATTAATTAAAAAGGAATAAAATAAGAAAATAAAATAAAAAAATATATCAACTTTTCACAAAAATTTTACACACAAAACTGATAAAAATCAAGATTTTTTTTTTTCTGGTTCACAATACACCTTTGAACACCTCAAACAAGCAAGCATAAGAAGTACGTACTGGACATTGACAAACCTCCAGATATGGAAACAAATCTTATCTTTTAGCAAAATTCCATATTTTTTCTACCTTCTCCAGTTATCCAGTTACTTTGTTTTGGAAAAACCTCACGCACCAATAATACATACAAGGTGTAGGCAAATACTTCGTTATCTTTCTCTGGCATAGCATGGAAACACAACATCTTGGTAAAATTACTTATACATGGTAGAACAAATTAATTAATTCAATTTTTTTTCAGATGGTACAAATTTTTGAAATCTCAAATATTGCAAAAAAAAGTGTGACAGCATTCGTTGACATTTTTATACATGACAGAAACACATTTCCAATTGTATATTGCGGAAGTAGATTCCGCTGGGATGAGTCGAAAGTAACCATAGCGCCTATTGGCCCAATTCGGATTTCAGTGAATGATCCGATCAAAACCGTCATGAAATTAATTAAAAAGATGCTGTCAATTCTAGACTACAATGTATATGTTTATTACGATGAATTGCCATACGCTTTCAATATGTATGACATTATAATTTCTAGAACAGAGATCAACATAAACGATTTGAGAGCTGATTAATTTTTTTTTGATATCTCCAAATTTTTTTTTCTTCAAGTCTTTGAAATATTAATTTTTTTTCAATTTTTTGTATGTAAGTATTTTTAACCTCCCCCCTACATATGACTTAATGATATTTTGAAAATCTCCCCCCTCAGGATGCTGACCTTTTTGTAAATACCCCCCCCCCCCCACATTTTTGTTCTTTCCAATTATTTTTATTTTCTTTCCAAACTTTTGTTTTTGAATTTTTTTTGCTGCTTAAAAACTTTTTAATATTCTTTACTTAACAATTTTTTTTTCTGTCTTTTCTTTCAATTTCCAGAATGTTGACATTTTTGGTATTCTACTCTCTTTTCAAAATTTCTTCTACTGAAAACCTATTCACTGAAATTATTCCTGGATCCTTTATATCTGAAATTGAAAATATAGTTGTCTATGAAAAATCCATTCCCTATAAATTTATCTTAAATTATACTTTTCCGAATAGTAATCCTACTAATTCTTCCTATGAATATCCTCCCAATACCAATTGTGAAATGAAAGATGAATGCACCTATACTCATGATTTCTACAAAGCACTGACAAGATTGGACTCCTTCATTGATAATCAACTTCAACAAACTCGTTTTGATGCAAAAATATTAAATGAACATTCAAGAAGAAAAAGATCATTTCTACTAGGAAAACTTTATGGTAATTTCCTAGAATTTTGTTGTGATGTAGTCACTAAAGATGATCTCTACCCATTATTTGTCAACCAGCAAGAATTAACAGCCAATTATAAAAATTTAAAAGAAGCCTTAATTGAAACACATGCAGATATTTTCAATATTTCCACAGAACTTAAATCATTCTCTAAACTAATTCATGCAAATATTGAAATGATAACTCAAACAATAGACACACTCTCTACCACTTTGGAAAAATTTGCAGACCTTTTTGCAGCAGATAGATCCACATATCCAGTACTAATATCAATTCTAGAGAAAACATTCTATAATTCGTTTTTCTCATCCATTATTGAACATTGTAAAGAGCACAAGCTTCCATCATCAATTATCTCTCCAGAAAGCTTGAAATATTACATTGAAGTTTTGAAAACCAATATTGAAAAATTTAATTACACCATAGCCATACCTACTTCAGAAATTTTGGAATACTATACCAGAAGTATCACACATTGTCAAATTTCAGAACAGCAGATTTTATTAGAAATTCGAGTGCCTTTGAAAAAAATTAATTCAGACTGGAAATTATTCAAATATACTCCAATCTACTTCAGAAATAAAGAAGAGCTCTGTATTCTGAACACTGAGCAAATGCTAATTGCTTTTGATTCTGGAAAACAAATCATCAGAGAAATTACAGGAACAGCATTAAAAAAATGTGATCTTTCAAGACAGTTATGTTTTTTGGACTACTTTGATTCCACCTATGAATCACCAGAATGTGCAAAATCATTAATCCTTGGAAAACAACTTCAAGAATTAAATACAGTGTGCAATTTTAAATGTGAGCACATGCATTCAAAAACAATAATTAGAAAAATTCAAGAAAATATTTACATCATTTCCAATCCTCAAAAATTTCTTTTCCTTCACAACTCTTCAAAATCAGATACTATTCCTTTAGAGATAAATTATAATCAATCTGGTGCAATAAAAATTCAACTCCCTTGTGATTTTGAATTACTTTTAAAAACTGATGAGGAAACCCAAATTCTGATCCCACAAGGATTTCCTTGCATAAAAACTTCTGAAAATATCTTACATCTAAACAGACTGCTTCCCTTGCAATGGACTAAATTAGATAATAGCAAAATAGATTTTCACCCCTTTAGTCCCTTAAAATTTAAAAATATTACGAAAATTTTTAATGAAAATTGGAAGGAACAAACCCCCTCTTTTAATATTAAAGAAAACCCCCAAATATTTGAAAACAAATTAAGAGATATAATTTTAAATGATATTCAGACTCCCTTGTATGGAGGACATACTATTAGCAGTATTATTTTTACAATATGGTTAGTTGTTTTAAGTGTATTAATTTTAAAAAAATATTGTTAAAATAATTTTACATATCTTTTTAGAAAAAATTTTATGTATAAATAACAAAAAAAAAAAGAGAAAAAAAATGCATAAAACAAAAAAAAAATTGAAAAAAAAAGAAGAAAAAAAAAGAGAATTGAAAAAAAAAAAGAAAAAAATGAAAAAAAAAAAAAGAAAAAAATGAAAAGAAAGAGCATAAATAGATTAATAAATATATGAAATTTGAATTAAGATTGATCTGAGTGTCTCTAGTCATTATTTTTAAGTATTTTCATGTGTATTTTTTTTAATACTCATTTAAAAAAAAAAAAAAAAAAAAAAAAAAATCTCTACTCATAATACCTCATATTTACATTCCTATTTTTTATAATTAGATTTTTTATGTTTAGATTTCTTATACTTCGATTTATTATAATTTGATTTTTATAATACTATTTTTCATAATACCATTTTTTATAATAACATTTTCTATGTATAATTATTTTTTTATACTAACCAACAAAAAAAAAATTTTTTTAATGTATACCTCTATTACTTGTATATCATAAATTTAGAGAAAAAACAAAAAGCAAACAGACTCTGGACTCATAATCAAGTATCTTGTCCCATTTTTAATTTTTTTTTGGGGAAATATATTTATTTATTAATTTTTTTTTTGGGTAAAAGACAAAATTGAAAAAATGATAATAAACCGAATGGAAACTTTCTAAAATTGAAAATTACCCCCCCCCCCTTGTCCCCTTTCACAATCTATTCCATAGTCAAATTTTTTTTTCAAGTGTGGCAAATTTTGGGAAATTAAATTTCTTTTTGAATTTTGGGAAAAGTGTGGTCACTTTTTTGGGAGAAAGGAAATATTGTGATGACACATGTAGGCAAAATATACGTAAAGTTAAAATCTGTTAAAAAACGTAATATCGGCTGGCGCCACACAGCCTCACAGCCATAAAAATATGACGCGTGCCGAACATTGGTAAACCACTGACCACCCTTCCGAGTTGCTAATGTGCAACAAACGGTTCGTAATTGCAGTATTGCACATTACGAACCGTAAGCAATTTAAGTCAAAATGTCTAAGCAATTTAAGTCAAAATGTCTTTTAGCCAACCCTTTACATGATGATTTTTCCCTACAAATACTCTGGTGAGTCCAGGGTTTGGTATGATTCGGTTTTCTATCTTGTAGACGAAAGTCTTAAGTTTAGCTTCGGTTTAAGCTTATTGTTTCTGTATATACTTGTGTTAAATTCGTGAAATAAAGTGAAAGTATTAATTATTCAGTTTGTCGTCTATTTAATTGAAAAGGTCCATAAGTCCCATTACAGATATTAGGCCATGCTCTAAATCAAAGGTACTTATAGGTATAAAACTGCATTCTTTGCACATAAAAAAATATCTAAACAATAAATAAAAAACATATCACGCATATACAGTTGATGCAAGGAGAACTATATTGCCCTCAAGGTGAAAAACAATGCGAATTTGATAAAATTCACGCCTGCGCGTCAACTTTATACAGCGTAGAACCGCAAAAAATGGGCTTATTTGTGATTTGTTTCTTCAGTCAACAGAATGACGCTCAAACGGTAAGTCAATATCATTAGAATAAAGGGATGATGTTTCAATATCCAGAACCAGATTTTTCAGGCAATGATCCCAATTTGTTTTTTTCACAGTGTGCCAGCAAATACGGTATGGTATACGATGATATTTGGACTTGTGCGAGTGGAGTTCAAGGGGCCCAGGACTGTGACGCGTGTTATCGACATATCCACGACAAAAAGAAACGCAAACTTTACACACCACCTCCACCATATACCGGAGAACCACCTGTGGATCCCATAGGAGGCTGCATACAACCACCCATTGGCGGTGGTGTAGATCCCATAGGAGGAGGTGGTGTCGTGAACCCAGGTATCTCATACCCAGAAAATAATACAAATGGATCTCCAGGAGGCGTCCCAACTAATCAAGCAACCACAGTGAATCAGACACCGCCAACAAACCTAGCACCATCAACACATCAGGCAACTTACGACGTTGTACCAACTTCATCACTTCAGAATCCAGGTCCATTTTATGGTGGATTTAAAGACGGTGACTTGAATGTCCCGCCAGAGAAGGATCCGGTAAAAGATTTCAATTGATTTGATCACATCCATAGTTCATAAAGCACTATAGTAATTTCCATACATAAATATTTCATTATGGTTTCTTTTGCAGAATCTAGATGCCATAACTGATTTTAAGGACGCTGTATGCGCTAAGTTGAAGGAGGGCCAACTCGAATGTAACTTCTGCTCCTGTTGAATGATAATGAAGAATGAGAATTGACTTTGTTGCAGCAGTTAAATGATTAATTTGTTTCCAATTTTCTTTTCGTTATTGCGTTAGAATTAAATAAATGGTCTAGATTCAGTGCAGATTAGTTTTATGGATCTTTAGGAATCAGAGAATAAATCAAGCTACAAAGAAATTCGGAATGAAGATAAATGGGTCATTCCACGTCAATTCGACCAACAAGTGGTAAGGGGGGAGGGGAGGGTCGGCGATTTTTTTGAAATTTTCCATGTGGAAAGACCTTCTGAAGGAATGACCAAAGGCACAATTCACAGCCCTCTAGCCCTTTTTAAAGGCTGCTAAGGGGTGTCAAAGTTTTCAGTGAACTTGAAATATCATCCATTTCAGCAGTGGATTACTCAATAATCGCGATACCTACACCTACCAAAATGGAACTTTTTCCCATAGTCAGGGGTTTTGAAAGGCTTTTTGGTAATATCATAAAAATCAGTGTTGCCACTTCTTTTTTGTACGAAAAATTAGCCCTCACTGGACACAGATGTTACTCCAGTAACCTACATCGCATCAAGAAACGGAATACCTCTGCAGTCTGCATGTCAGCCAAACCAACAAAAAGATGTAAGGCATGTGATATCCACTGTGCAAGATTCGATGAATCCAGACTGCAGGAAATCAAGGTAAATCAGCGGATAGATTTCAAGATCCAGCTCACCGGAGATTCTTGAAAACTGTAGTCCAAGAGCTTTGGAGAGCCGAGGAAGTCTATGAGCAAACACCATACTACAGATTGTAAGCTATAAGTTAACAAATCCAGACTGTAGGAAATCGAGGTAAATCTGCAGATCTTCAAGACCCAGCTCAAGGGAGATTCTTGAAAACCGTAGTCCCAAGAGCTTTGGAGAGCCGAGGAAGTCTATGAGCAAATACCACACTACAGATCCAGATTGTATGTATAAGCTGTAAGTTAATCTCTCTCGTTTTTATTACAGTAATACATATAAGTATAAGTATTTCTCCCATCCCAGCCCACCCCTCATGACAAGCATCCGACTTAGTAGTAAGTCATGAGTCAGAGTGCTTACTACATATAAGTATTTCTTACTATGTTTATCTTATTATGCATGTGACACACTAATGCTAATAATTCCTTATGGTTTATGTACCTCAACCAAGAATCGCATCACACTACCCCTCTACCAGAGGAACAACAACTTCAGACCACAGCTGGATAAACAACATAGTATTAAGTACAATTAAGTATAAGTTAAGATTAAGTTAACTGAACCACATTATAATAAGTGACTCTTTGTGACAAAATCGACCATTTTGACAAAAAAGTGCCCAAAATAATGTAGTTTAAACTGAGTTTTAAGGGTTGAAAGATCAGATTTCATAGAAAAAATATTCTTTGTTTAGTCGAAATGGACAATTTTGTCAAAGCAGGTCACATACATTGGTAAGTTGTGTAATGTTAAGGGTGTATAGTGATAAGAAACCTCTAGGTAAGTTGTTGTACCCCTATTATCCACAATGAACAAGCCCTACCCAAGAGATGTTGGGACAGGGGAACCCGCAAACAAAAAAAAGTACTTACTTAGCAAGAGTAGGTTAAAGGCGTTTGAAACGTTGTGATATCGAAAAATACAGACAGACAATGTCACTCAAATCTTTATCACTTGAAAAAGAAACATTTTAATATGCATGAACATTATCAAACATTTTTCAAAAACCAACAATTTTCATCGATGCCATAAGCAATTTACAGCAATTGAATCATGATAAATGTTGATATATGACATATGAACACTTCTAGGTCGATATTAACAGCAATACTAGAGAAATAAATTCGAATAATGAGAAATCGAGAGAGATGGGGGGACAATGTTGATGAAAATTGAATCGAGACAAATGAAACCTCGAGTTGTTTTGAAATTCAACAAACAGCCAAATGATTCTCATTAATTAATGAACATTTTAAAGTGAATGGCATCATCGATGATCACATATTTAATTAATCAAATAAAACATTTTAATATGCATGAAAATGATCAAACATCTTCAAAACTAACAAGTTTTATCGATCCCATAAGCAATTTGCAGCAATCGAATCACGATAAATGTTGGCATATCAACACTTCCAGATCGATATTAACCGCAATACTAGAGCAATAAATTCAAATAATGAGAAATCGAGCGAGATGGGGGACTATGTCAATGAAAATAAATTGAGAAAAATGAAACCTCATGTTGTTTTGAAATTCAACAAACAGCCGAATGATTCTCATTAATCAATGAACAATTACACCAGACTCCAGCTTAAAAGCATTTTCAATTTGCAAAGCATTATCATTAGTTGTGCTTACGTGTATCTTTTCACTGACATTTACATCTTTGAAAATTATCCGAAACAAAATGGCCAATCAAAATTTTTATAAAGTTATAGTTCTTTTAGTTGTTTGCATATTTATCAGCAAATTCAACGTCATTGAAGGAGTAAGTACTTGTACAGCAATTAAGGTGGACAGCAAAAAAAAGCCTTAGGGTTTCCACCATAAATGAATTGGAGACATTTATTTCAAGTTGAAAGCCATTTAGAAAAAAAAATAGCTTCAGAGGTGCTCCTGTACATAGATCCCAAAGAATGTGAATTGTCGAGAAAAAAAAATTGTTTTTTTCACTCTCCTCTAATTGGGAACCCATGTTTCCCATGAGGCTAAGAAAAATTATACCTAATAAGATTAAAAGATGAAAAATTGTAATAAGATGAAAAAAGATGTTTTCAAGTTCAATATTTATCATGGAATGAATAAACAATAATATTGACAATTTAGAATAGAAAAAAACATAAATAGCCAACAATAACTAAGCAAAAGAAATTTTATAACATTTTAACTTCGGTACCTACACATAACCAAATATTTTTATTAGTCGAAATATTTATTTTTATTTAGATTAATCGTGATTCGCGACATTCCCGACGAGAAACGAAATATCTTACTTTAAAATTTAGTTTAATTAAAATTAAGTTCTAAAGGGTACAGTTTTTTAATGGGTCTCGTTAATATACCAGTTTTGACTTTAATGTTTGCTGAACGAATATTTCCGTCACTGCTAATATGAAGCTGGTCAACTACACCTAACCTCCATTTTCCTCTCAAAACGTCCTCTTCAATTAATACCGGCTCTCCAACACTTGGTACTCGACAAACAGCGTTTCTTTGAATGGAATTATCCTTTTTGCGTAAATTGGATAAGTAATCTTTGTACCAGATGGACCAAAATGATTCTAAAATTCTTTTAGATGAATTCCAAAGATTAGCTAATTCGGATCTCGTATTAATAACACCCAATTCATTGCCGACTGAAATGTGACTTCGATTATAAATAAAATGGGCTGGAGTGATGACATCTTCGAGATCACCAGAAATGTATGTGAGCGGCCTTGAGTTTAATACATTTTCAATTTCTTTTAACGTTGTTCTCAAGTTTTCAAAATTAACCATGCCAGAAACTGACTTTTTTATACATTTCTTAACTGACAGAATCAAACGCTCGTAGACACCTCCCATCCAGGGAGCATTTTCAGGAATAAAGTTCCATTCGATGTTATTTTCGAGTAAGAAGGAAACAAATTCGTTATTTTTTCTTAAATTTTCTCTCCAAACGTGATCGATAAAAGATTTAAATTTCTTAAATTGTGCGGCGTTATCAGAAATGATCTTTTTCGGCATGTTTCTCTTTAACCGTTTCAGTCCTTTCGAAAGAAGAAATAATTTTATCTAAATTCAAACGAAGTTCAGAAGTTGTCAACGAATCTTGATCAACATTTTCGAAAACCTTGTTGATAATATTTTCCGGAAATTTGGAATAGATCAACGATTGAATACTATTATGCTCGACATCTTCTTCGAAAGCCTCTAAACAACGTAAATTCACTTCGAAATCATCCAACGTTTTGCGTAATTTATAAACATTATTTTTATCTTTATCCTCAATAGGAGGAATATTTCGTAAAATCGAATAATGCGAATCGATAATTAACTTACGGTTGTAGTATTTCTTTTCGAGAATCGCAATAGCTTTTGGATAATTTTGAGATGTAACGGGCATACCTTCTATCGATTTTTGAGCTCGTCCTTTCAAACATTGGACCAAATATTCGAATTTATCGCAGTCCGGCAGATTTGTTTTATGAATTTTGGCCTCATACGAATCCCAAAATTCTTTCCATTTCAGTATATTTCCGGAGAATTCAGGTAATGTCAATTTCGGTAATTTTGCACAGATACTGGTAGGTTGCATCGATGTACCTACTACAGCTGAAGAATGATTAGTAGAAATTGAGTTTATTTTATCGTCAAGTAAAGATTTTGTCTCTAAATAATCAATTTCGAATTGCTCAATAAAAGCATCCAAATTAATTTCGAATTGATCGAATTCGTCAAGCAAAGTTGCATAGTTACCATAAAGGTCTTCTAATTGAGTTGATTTTAGTTTTAATTTAGAAAGATTATTTTCGTTTTGTAATTCGTTTTTGACAAAATTCAAATGTCTAGTTAGGGATGCTTTGAGTCTTGTTTTTCTATTATTAAGTTTTTTAAGCTCTTCAGCATCACCCATTTTAATTCATTAATGAAAAACAAAACGAAATTCAAAGGAATAGAAATTATTACCAGGAAAAAATCGGATGTATTACCAGGAAATCGGATATGTTACCAGGAAATCGGAGATATTTCGGATTCGGATATCAACCATCATTAAAATTCTTGAAAGAAAACGAAAACGAATAGGATCGGATTTATTGAGACTAGGAAAGTCTCCCAACGTTCTGCTACCATAAGAAAAATTATACCTAATAAGATTAAAAGATGAAAAATTGTAATAAGATGAAAAAAGATGTTTTCAAGTTCAATATTTATCATGGAATGAATAAACAATAATATTGACAATTTAGAATAGAAAAAAACATAAATAGCCAACAATAACTAAGCAAAAGAAATTTTATAACATTTTAACTTCGGTACCTACACATAACCAAATATTTTTATTAGTCGAAATATTTATTTTTATTTAGATTAATCGTGATTCGCGACAGAGGCCACCTCTGCAGCTAAACTTTTTTCTGAATAACTTTACAACTTAAATAGAAGATTTTCACTAAACTTGATCAATGTTTTTCGACTTTTTTCTCGCGATCCACCTTGTTAGATACAAAAATGAACTAAGTAATAACTTTTTTCATTTGGTGAATACTGAATAGGCAAAAGCTACAGGACCACAACTAGGCATACCACCTCCCGCACCCCCAACCCAACAACATCCAAAATTAGTAAGTTGGGTCAACGAGCCTTGGAATCATCATCATAATCATCATTGGAAAACGAATCCTTGATACTGCGCGAAACAATCCCCTCGCAGCTCGCAGTAAATTTTACAACCATAGCTTACTGAAGTAATGGAGGGATGCTATTCAAAATATAATGAATTTGTAATTATATTTGTAATTATGTATTATCTGAGGTACCAGCCTCTATCAAGGCCCACCAAAGTGTTTTTTGGTGCATTATCCCCCCCCCCGGCCTCCCGCATTTATATTTTGAAAAACTATTTTCACCATAAAAAACTTTGAAGTTTCATCCGAAAAATAACATTTATTTGTTTTCATTTTTAACCTCTCTGGGAGCTTAAAACTGAGCGTTTCAAAAAAATTGGTGGGCCTTCTTAGGAACCAGTAATACTAATTAAGTCCACCTTTTTTTTCATAAAATCCTCATGTGGAAACAAAAATTGATTTTTAATCATCATTTAATGCATTTACATGAAAAATTATTTCAAAAGAAATTGTTGAGCCTTACTTAGGAACTAGGTAGTAGGTATTCTTTGTAAAGCCCACCTTTTTGGAATCAACTTTTTATTTGAGAAGGGCAAATAATGACACGAATACAATTATTGAACCAATTTGATCACTCTCAATACATTTTTATGGATTCGGGATGATGGTGCAGACCTGACTCCCTAACACATTATATGTACTTGATATTTTATTTTAATTTTAATATTAAGTTTCTTCGTTAAATGTGTAGGAGAATGCCTAATAAATTTGTTGAATGAATGAAAAAAATTGTATAGATATGAATTACTGAAAAATATCATTAAGAATCATACATTGTAGCTAATTGTGTATAGAATCACATTTGAGTATGAGTTTTAAGATAATTTACTCGCTTTTCGAAATATTTGCCGATTTACTTTTTATATGTATAGGTATAAGATCTCGACTCAAAAATCACTACACTGACCTTATAGGGCTCCGATACATCACATATCAGAGTTATTGTGAATAAAGTTTAATTATTTTTCGTCAATTCTCTCACAGTGATCAAATCATCTCCCCCCTGTGGAGTTTTTGAGACCATTTCTCCGATATTAGGTTTACAAACCAAAACATCAATTCTGAAGATGATAATTCACAAAAAGTAGGTGGGTGTTTAAAATTCGTAATTTATCCAGCTTATTACAAACATTCATATCTTACCAAAATATACATTTTCGCATTTTTTGTTGAATACAGATAGACAAACCGCACTCAAATCTTCAACACTTGAAAATTTTTATGGAAATGGCATGATCAGTGATCATAAATATTTAACTAATCAAAAACACGTTTTAATACGCATGAATTATCAAACTTTTTCAAAAACTAACAATTTTTATTGACCCAGTAAGCAATTTGCAGCAATCAGATCACAATTATTTAATGTTGATACAATATATATCAACACTTCTAAATCGATATTAACCGCAGCAATACTGGAGTAATAAATTAAAACAATGAGAAATCAGAAGAGTTAGGAGTATTTCGATGAAAATTAAACCGAGAAAATAAAGGCTCAATTGTTTTGTAAAAAGTACAACATATGCAATTACAACACAATCATTCTCAGTAATTAATGAACTATTACACCAGACTCTAGCTCAAAAGTACATTATTTTCAATTTGCAAAGGATTATCATTAGGTGTGCTAAGGTGTATGCTTCCACGGTCGTTTATTTCCTTAAAAATTATCCAAAACACAAAATGGTCTATCGAAATTTTCGTAAAGTTATATGTAGTTCTTTTGGTTGTTTGTGTATTAATCAGCAAATTTAATGTCATCGTCATCGATGGAGTAAGTACTTGCACAGTGATTAAGGTGGATAGCCAAAAAGTGTCCTATGAATTTGACCAAATGAATGGGAGACCTTATTCCTTATTATGTCGAGTTGGAAGTCACTCAGAAAAAAAAATCAGCTTCAGAGGTACTCCTGTAGATAATCTCATAAGGATGTGAATTTTCGAAAAAATCGTGTTTTTTTTCGCTCTAGCTCCAACCAAACCAGCTTTGGGGAAAATGGCTCTGTTCAAAAAGACAGTACCTCGTATTTCAGATGAAGACCACTTATAATTATAAGGTTTCTTAAAAGTTAAAACAGTTGAAAATTCGCAAATCGCTTCTTCTGAGGAAAACTCGTGATTTGAAAATATTTTTTTTCTTGAAACGTACGCGTAGAAATACCTTAGACGTTTCATTTCGGAAACGGAGGAAAAATTTTGGAACACAGTGGCGCCAATTTCTTTGTTATTATTGCCAATTCCTCTGTTAAAGATCTCGAATTTTGATAACAATGACCCAGTTTGACGTAAAATTTAAATACAACTTTTTAGAAAATGGTTCTGTTCAAAAAGACACTATCTCGTATTTCAGATGAAGACCACTTATAATTAAGGTTTCTTAAAACAGTTAAAAATTCGCAAATCGATTCTTATGTGGAAAATTCGTGATTTGAAAATATTTTTTCTTAAAATGTACGCGTAGAAATACATGTATCATTTCTGAAAAAGGAAATATTTTGGAGCACAGTGGCGCCAATTTTTTTGTTATTATTGCCAATTCCTCTGTTAAAGATCTTGAATTTTGATAACAATGACCCAGTTTGACGTAGAATTTAAATACGACTTTCTAGAACTAGACCATTTTTCCCAAAACAGATCGGGTAGAGAGGCTAGAGAGAAACAACCACGATTTTTTCGAATTTAGCAAAAAGCAAAATCGGCCTTTTTAGTTTTTTTTTAAAGTAAAAAACAGCACTTTCAGACAATTATTGACGAAGAGATTTCGGTATGCAACCTGCGCCAACTCTTTTTGGCCAATTTTTCAAAAATTGCTATTATGAAAATCGAAAAATTTCTCTGAAAAATCGAAATATCAACTTCAGCAGCTGAAAATTTGGGGTTAGGCTATGTTCGATGCCCTCTATCCAATGGAGCAAGAATCATTGAAATCGGTGAATGTCATCTGGGACACCTCCCTTGTTACTTATGTACTTGAAAAGCAATCGAGTACTCGTAGGAGTTATGAGACCTGCCATTTATGAAAATTTAATTTTTCAAATTTAATGCTCGCATCATGTACGAGTCAAACGTGCCATTTGAGTACGGATAAATTACTAGAATTTTCCCATAACCGATAATTAAACTTCATTATTTATCGTTATCATTTATTCCCATGCATTTTATGACCATTGAACAATAGAACATTATGATATATCAACACCTAGTCACCATAGATCGATATTTATTAATCGCAAAACCGGGATAATAAATTCAAGTAATGAGGAACTTGGGCTATTTAGATGAAAATTAAACTGAGAAAAATAAAACTATAATTTTGTTTTGCCATTCGATATATCTATACCTAAATGATTATCTGATAAATAACAATCACAAGGGATTCTTACTTATATAATGAAGATTCGAATTGACAATAATGATTACTCATTGATTGTGCTCGTGTGTGTCATTTCACGCGTTTTAAGTATTTATTGAAAATTATTTAGTACAATGGTCACCCAAAATTTTCACGGTGTTCGTGTTCTTTTGGTTATTGGCGTATTATTTATCAACAAATTGAACGTCGTTGATGGAGTAAGTGAATACCCCTGGTTCTAGTCCAACTACCTACATATTACAAAAACATATTTTGAGCACAGGATTTGATCATGATTGGAGCGTTACGCGACTTCAAAATGGGTTAAAACTTCGTCAGAAACACAAAAAATGTCTACGAAAACTTTTTACAAGCGTTTATCAAGAGTTTTGAGTCCAAAAATTGAGTCCATCTTCTGGTTGGTTAAGAAAAAGTGCCACGCGGCTCATCAGAATAGGAAATTTGTCTCGATTTTTGGAAATGTTTCGGTAATTTTTAAATACGTAGTTGAGTTCGACGACAACTTTCAAAAATGATCAAATTTCAAGCTGTAATATTATTTAAAAATATTCAAAAAAAAGTTCCAATGTAAATTGTAAAATTTTGATTTTATCCTTTAATTTTAACCCATTTTGATTCTTGCTATGTACGTCGCAAAACACTGATTCAAAACCTAATTCTGAGTCCAAAATTTTTCAAGATGGCTGCAAATAAATTCTCCTCCCCAAGGAAAATGGATATATGTTTTCAATGTTTTCCCAAAATCCAAAATAGGTGCAGCACAATTTTCCTGATATTTTAGAACCACATTTTTACAAAACCCCACATGGATTTTTTGGGCCGCAAAAAACCTCAGCCAAATGAAAATTTGAGCTCTTCATTTCAAGTAGGGAGTAAGCTCCTCCAAGCCTCATTCCTTCTCATCTATCTTTCAACAATAAGTTCATACCGCTCATTAAAATAATACATAAATTCAGCTCAAGCATACCTTTTTTTATTTATTTGTTGAACAGGAACCGACAAAGCCAATTGGCGAAGGTGTTATAGAACCTTGGAACCAACCCCACTATCACCAACTACCACCACCGACAAAGGTAATTGGCGTACCTTATACAGAACCTTGGAGCCACCCACATCATCCTAAACCACCACCAGCACCGCCGACAAAGGTACCTGGCGTACCTTATACAGAACCTTGGAACCAACCACATTATCCTAAACCACCACCGTCATGAATAAGAGACCAGAAAGTCTAAATTAGCGCTCGTAAGAGCAAAAAGTCACTCATAGGTACTTTTAGTTGTTGTAAAAATGTGCTTTTGTTAATTGTTCCTCGTTAATAAAAGTATTAAAATCCAAGTATTTTGGGGAATTCTTTAAAATTTTTCAAATAAAAATTTGAATTACAGCGACAAAGTTGTTTTCAATTCTTTAGCATGGACAAAAATCACATTTCTGTGTGCCTTCCTCTCTAACTTAGTAGTTAGTACAAAAAGGAGTTTTTAAATCAACTAGTCCATCTGAATTCTACAACGAAGACGAAAAGCAAAATTGCTCAGAGTTAATGAATCATTGTACTTACTGTCGGTTACTCTTTGATAGGAATTTTAGCAATAACAAAACTGAAAAGTTTTAACAATTTCAGTAGAACTTGTGAAATTTTTTTTAGCAATTTCGTGAAAAACGAGAATTTTGTGTCAATTTTTGGCTAAAACCTGATGCATTTTCGCAATTTTGGTCGAAAAGGTGAGACTTATTGATTGAAATTTGTTGATGAAAAAATAAGGCTGCGGGACAGTTTTCCCCAAAAAGCAAATTTTCGACATTTCCAGCAAAGACAGGTTTTTTTTTTACAATTTTTGGCAAATGTTGAAAGAAATTACGAGGATTCCAGAATAAAAATTCGATTTAAAATATAAAAACTCGTCCGAAAAAATTAGAGTAAAAAGCACTAAAATTAAAAAAAAAAATATCGTAAAAATTGAAAAAAAAACTTGAAAATTCGCGATAAAATAATTGTGAAAATTTCGCAAAAATTTAGGCACAAAAGATAACACGAAAATTAGGGGAAAATCGTCAAAAAAATTGAAAAATATGAATCTATGAAAATCCAAAAGAATGAAACGTGAAAAAAAATCAAGAAAGTCCCAAAAAAATTCCAAATAAACCATCAAATCTTTTGAAGATCAAAAAAACTGTAAAAAGCGGAATTTTACAAAAATTAAAGCAGAAAAAAATTCTACAATTTGAGACGACGAAGTACAATTTTTTTAAAAAAATTGAGACGACGATTTCAAAAGTTTTATTCTTACAAACACGTTCCTGAAAACTCAAAATTTACAAAAATTTTGTTGACTCTACTTCTGGCATTACTTTTATACTTTCTCGTCATTTAAACTTTTTTTTTAAATTTTATTTAACAAGGTTTATTACAATCTTAAGGAGACCTTAAATAAGTAATATTTCTGACTTTGAACAAGTTAGTTACATGACATATGCAGGGTTCTCTCCAGTGAGAGTATACTCTGCTATTTTATAAAGTATCTCTCCAGTGAGTGCTCTATTTATTTTTTATAATATCTATGACTAAGTCGTGAGGTTTTAACTGATGGATGTTTCTTTGATTTGATCTTGTTTTGTGTGTTTTCAACTTGAGAAATTCTTTTATCCATTTTTTAAAGCAGTTCCCAAAATGTCTTTTAAGCTCGCCTGCTCTTCTAGTTCCACTGGTTCATCCGATTCATCCGTGTTATTCTTTGGAAGGTTTCTTTTGACTATTTTGGCTTGTTCAGGTTTCTGAGTTGTTATCTGCTCCTGGCTTTGAGTGGTCATTTGCTTGACACGATCAATTACTGTCATCTTTGATTTAGATACTTATAGCAGCAATTTTTGCTTGATATACTGGACACCCTCTCCAGTTGGCAGTATGATCACCATCACAATTGGCACACTTGGCTGGGTCTTCTTTCTTCTTCCTACATTGCTTTGTTTCATGGTCTAATCCACACTTAACACATTTGGATTTCCTTGCACAGTATGTTTTGGTATGACCAACCTGCTGGCAGTTTTTACATTGAGGTAGCTCCCTCTTTTTTGCTGGAGGTTCTACCTTCACTTTAGTGTGCAACAAGAACCCAATTTCATAAATGGTCCTGTTGCTTTCTTTTGGGCTGAGATATACATAAAAGAGTGGTAATGCCACCTTATATGATTTCTTACTCACAATTTCTCCAGATACATCTTTTTTCACCTCTGTTTTTTTAATAATTACATTGGTGACATTAATGGCATCATGTCCGATTTTAATCAATTATTCTAATTTGATATCCTTGGGTGAAGTGGAGGGGTGTAGCCTGTTTCAACTGATATGTATGGTGCCCAATTCCATACATTTTGTGACTAGGATTCTTTCTTATAGCCTCCAGTGCCCTATACACTGCTCTAAAGCTTTGCTCATTTGAGCATGCTATTTTAATATCTCCATTAGAGAGGGTTTGCATTGTAGGGGTTTCACACTCTTCCATGCTTTCCAACATTGCAGTAAATTCAGTAATATTTTTAATTCCACTTACATAAATAGGTGGAATACATTTCTTTTCGAGTTTTTCACTGTAAGTTTCTTTTGACAGGATAGATTTAATGCTGTCTATTGTCATATTGCTATGATTTTCCTCTGACTCGTCTGTTGATGTTTGTTCGCTGAGATGGTTTTCATCCTCTTTTGACTTGGCTTGATAGTGGGCAGCTACTTCTCGTAAGTGGTTGATTTGCCTCTGCTGTTCTTCTAACTGTTTTTGTTGAAGTTTATTATGTTTCACAATGTTCTACATAGCGGTTAGCTGGTCTTTGTATGTGGGATCGCCATCGTTCATACCCATCATAGTTCACATTCACTATTTACATTCCCGACGCGCAGTATTTTAATTGTTTACAAATAAAAACACTCGAATAGGTAAATTGTGAATCGTTTCTTATGCATATGTGCTGCCATGAACACAGCAAAATACGTGCATCACAATACTATAACCTCCGCGAACTTGTCATTTCAACTTGAAAAAAAAAATGTACTCAAATGTTACCTAATTTTTTTAGGGTGTTGAAAATTTTTTTTTTACTCAGTTTTATCAAACAGGATTTTGTGCTTTCAAAATATGCCATTCTTAATTGAATTTTCAAAAAATGAATTTAAAAAAAATAGAACCAATTCTGATGAAATTTTGAAACTGATGAAATCCTAAAAAATCTTGTATAAAACTCAAATCATGAACCCTATCAGCGATATAAGGGCGTATTGATGATTCCAAATTTAACCCCCTGAGTACACATAAGTACGTATGTACATACAACATTACTACATCGACGCGTCCCCCTAAAAACCACCATTCGCGCGTAAATTTGTAGAAACGTTTTCATGACACCTTAAAATCAATAATTTGCATACTTTCTAGGACTTGTAGGAGACGTAAGCGAACACGGAATAAAAAAACGAACTCCACTAGGAGATTCAGCATCTCAAACTCTACCGAATGAGTGCTTAGCCGTGAATTTAGAAAAATCGATTTTGGAGCTTTTTATCTGGAAAACGTGAGTTTTTAGCTGAAATGACCCTACTTTCAGGCCACGGTGTGGCTCAGCTCAGACCCATGGTGTCGCGGGGGGCTAAAATTTTTTTGGGGTGGTTTCAACTCGAAGGGAACCCCACATGTGAATTTCATAAAATGCCAACAGCTCCGTTTTTTTTCGACCCGACCTAATGATCAGTGATCACATACATATTTTAATTAATCAAACGAGACATTTCAATACGCATGAAAATTATCAAACATTTTTCAAAAACCAAACATTTTTATCGATGCCATAAGCAATTTGCAGCAATCGAATCACGATAAATGTTGATATATCAACACTTGACTAATAAATTCAAATAATGAGAAATCGAGCGAGATGGAGGACTATGTCGATGAAAATTGAATCGAGAAAAATTAAACCTCAGTTGTTTTGAAATTCAACAAACAGCCAAATGATTCTCATTATTTAATGAACATTTTTAAGCGAATGGCATGATCAGTGATCACATATTTAATTCATCAAATGAAATATTTTGATATGCATGAAAACTATCAAACATCTTCAAAAACTAACAATTTTTATCGATCACAAAAGCAATTTGCAGCAATCGAATCACGATTAATGTTGATATATCAACACTTCTAGATCGATATTAACCGCAATACTAGAGTAATAAATTCAAATAATGAGAAATCGAGCGAGATGGGGGACTATGTCAATGAAAATAAATCGAGAAAAATGAAACCTCATGTTGATTTGAAATTTAACAAACAACCGAATGATTCTCATCAATCAATGAACAATTACACCAGACTCCAGCTTAAAAGGATTTTCAATTTGTAAAGGATTATCATTAGTTGTGCTTACGTGTATCCTTTCACTGACATTTACATCTTTGAAAATTATCTGAAACAAAATGGCCTATCGAAATTTTTATAAAGTTATAGTTCTTTTAGTTGTTTGCTTATTTATCAGCAAATTCAACGTCATCGAAGGAGTAAGTATACTAGTACAGCAATTAAGGTGAAAAGCAAAAAAAAGCCCTAGGATTTTGACCATAAATGAATCAGAGACCTTTCATTTTTAGTTGAAATGCACTCGGCAAAAAATCAGCTTCAGAGGTGCTCCTGTAGTGATAGTCCCCAAAGAATGTGAATTTTCGAAAAAATTGTGTTTTTTCTTGCTCTCTCCTTTTTGGGAAGTGGGAGCCCATATTTCCCATGAGGCCAACTCTGCGGCTAACATTTTTTCTCTGCAATAACTTTCAACTCAAATAGAAGATTTACACTAAATTTGGTCAACATTCTTCGAATTTTTTCTCGCGATTCATCTTGTTAGATACAAAAATGAACTAAGTAATAATTTCTTTCATTTGGTGAATACTGAATAGGCACACGCAACACCGCCAACGTGCCCACTACCACCAGTACCTCCAACCCAACCACATCCAATATTACCAACTGCAATCGAGCCTTGGAATAGTCATCATCATACGAAAAAGTATCCTTAATATGTACTGCGCTAAACAATCCCCTCGCGGCTCACAGTAAATTTTACAACCATAATTTACTCAAGTAATGGAGGGATGCTATTCAAAACATAATTTGTAATAATTATTATATTTTTTGTACGTAATTATTGAGTAAAGGCTATGGTCGAGAAATTTCCCATTATAGGAAACCTCATATTCCTCCTAAATTAAGCCATCTCTGCAGCTACACTTGTTTCTGAATAACTCTACAACTCAAATAGAAGATTTACACTAAATTTGGTCAACATTCTTCCACTTTTTTCTCGCGATTCATCTTGTTAGATACAAAAATGAACTAAGTAATAATTTCTTTCATTTGGTGAATATTGAATAGGCAAGCGCTACACCGCCAATGGGCCCACTACCTCCCGTACCTCCAACGCAACCAAAATTACCAGGTTTAAACGAGCCTTGGAATCATCATAATCATCATCATTGGAAAACGAATCCTTGATACTGCACGAAACAATCCCCTCGCGGCTCGCAGTAAATTTTATAACGACATATAATTATTGATGTAATGGAGGGATGCTATTCAAAACATAATAAATTTGTAATAATTATTATACAATTATTTTGTAGTTAATATGCATTGGGGTAGAGGCTACGGTGAAAAAATCACGAATTTTTCGAGAAATTTCCCTTTTTTGGAAACCTCATATGTATTTCCCCTAAATTAAGCCACCTCTGCAGCTAAACTTTTTTCTGGAATAACTTTAAAACTCAAATAGAAGATTTCCACTAATCGTGGTCAACATTCTTCGACTTTTTTCTCGCGATTCATCTTGTTATAGATACAAAAATGAACTAAATAATAACTTCTTTCATTTGGTGAATACTGAATAGGCAATAGCTACAGGACCAGGACTAATACCACCTCCCGTACCTCCAACCCAACCAAAATTCGGTTTAAATTTAAACGAGCCTTGGAATCATCATAATCATCATAAATGGAAAACGAATCCTTGATACTGCGCGAAACAATCCCTTCGGCTCGCGGCTCGCAGTAAATTTTGCAACCATAACTGAAGTAATGGAGGGATGCTATTCAGAAAATAATGAATTTGTAATTATATTTGTAATTATTATCTAAGGTACCGGCGGCGACACCTATTAAGGCCCACCAAAGTGTTTTTGGAGCATTATCCCCCCCCCCCTCATTGATAAGAAACTTTGATGTTTTATCCGCAAAATGACATTTTCATTTTTTTTTCATTTTTAACCCCTCTGGGAACTGAGACCAAGCGTTTCAAAAAAAAAAAAAAAATAGGTGGGCCTTTTTAAGGAACGAGTAGTTCTAATTAAGCCTACCTCTTTTTCATGTGGAAACAAAAATTGATTTTTAATTAGGTACATAATTAATGCATTTGGACGAAAAATCATTTCAAACAAATTTTTTTGGGCCTTATTAGGAACTTTTGATACATTTTTATAGATTACTGAAAAATATCATTAAGAATTATGCATTGTAGCTAATTGTGTAGGTTAATAGAATCGTATTTGACTATATGAGTTTTAAGATAATTTACTCACTTTTCGGAAAATATTTGGCGATTTAAATTTTATTCTTTACACATATCAAAGTTGTACTGTATTTTCCTTTTCGTTAATTCTCTCAAGATGATCAAAATCATCTCCCCTCCCCCACTTCTGAAGTTTTCGAGTCCATTCCTCCGATATCAATTTTACAAATCAAAACATTAATTTAGAATATGATAATTCACGAAAAATATACGATAGGTATATAATTCATCCAGCTCTTTACACACATTCATGTCTTACCAAAATCCTTCCTTATGAGTTATGCAAGCAATCAACGAAGTAAATACTCACCTGAAACAAATGAACATAAGTTTCAATGTTAGATATCTAGATTAGATCAATACCATAACAAAACAATACTTACAATCAGAATGTAATTTTCCAAATAATAAATAAATAAACAATTCAAAAAAGTGGAATAAAAATTATGAATCTAGGTACATAATATGTATAAGTCGAGTTCAAGCAATACGAGGTTCAAAAAATGAAGTTTTCGTAACTCAAAAAAAAAAAAAAAAAAAAAGAAGATACTTTTGCTAACATACGAGTAATTATTTTGGAATGAAAAATTCTCGAAAAAATACGAATAATTGCCAAGTGTTTATTGTATCGAAGCAGTTTCAAAACACAAGAAATAAAGGCAAACTTCTAAACTGATACGTCTATCAGAAAAAATATTCCACTTGGAGTGAAACAATAGGAGAGGAATTTGTAAAATACGACATAAAATAGCAATAAGTGAAAGTGTAGATACAAATCGACTTAGCATGCTTCTGAATCTCAATTAGGTACTTAATTGGATTTTTAGAGTTTCTACGAGTTATAAGTTTGAGGAACTCTGGTTTGAATCTCATACTCTCATCACGTACGAGTCAAACGTGCCATTCGAGTACGGAAAAATTACTAAAATTTTCCAATAACCAATAATTAAACTTCATAATTATCGTTCTCATTTATCCGTATGCATTTTATGACAATTGAATAACAAAACACGATGATAAATCAACACCTATAGTCGTCATAGATCGATATTAACAGCAAACCCGGGATAATAAATTCAAGTAATGAGGAACTTGGACCATTTCGATGGAAATTAAACTGAGAAAAATAAAACCATAATTTTGTTTTGCTGTTTGATATCCATCCAAATGATTCTGATAAAATAACAATCACAAAGGGATTCTTGCTCATATTATTTCGATTCGAATTGGCAAATGATTACTCATTGATTGTACTCGTTTGTGTTGACTTCGCGCGTTTCATTTATTGAAAATTATTTACAACAATGGTCACCCAAAATTTTCACGGTGTTCGAGTTCTTTTGGTTGCTGGTGTATTATTGATCAACAAATTGAATGTCGTTGATGGAGTAAGTGAATACACCTAGTCCAACCATACCTAAAGATACTTACGAGTATTTTGAGCACAGGATTGAATAATGATTGAGACGTTATGCGACCTACTAATATCAAAATGGGTTAAAATTTCGTCAGAAAAACAAAAAATTCTACAAAAACTTTTTAAAGCGTTTATAAAGAGTTTTGAACCCAAAAATTGAGTCTGTCTAGGACCGAATAAGAAAAAGTGACACGCGACTCATCAGAATGGGAGGTTTGTCTGGATTTTTGGAAATGATTAAGTAATTTTTACATAATTGAGTTCGACGATAACTTCCAAATTTCAAGCTGCAAATTATTCAAAAATATTTTTAAAAAAATTTCAATGGAAATTTTTGATTGTCCCCAATTTTAATCCATTTTGATTCTTGAGACGTCGCAAGACACTTATTCGAAAAATCCTGAAAATCATAACCTAATTTCGAGTCTAAAATTTTTCAAAATGGATGCAAAGTCTGCTCCTCCCCACTCCCCAAAAGGAAAATGGATATGTTTTTTGCTCAAATCAACTCAATTTTCAGATTTCCAAAATAATAAAAAGACAACACTTTGATAGTTTTTACAAGTTTTTAGAAGTCTGACATATGTAATCAAAATTTCATTGAAATTTTTTCAGTATGCCCTTTAAAATCAGAGTCACACTAAATTATTGTAAAGTTGAAAAATACACTCTGAATAATGAAAATTGATCAAATTTTTTAAAAGTCTAATAAAATATCGAAATGTTGAAAATGTTACTTTTTAAAATAGTTTTCAGAAGTCTGACTTAATGTCAAGAATTCAGTGGAACTTTTTTCGTTTTTGAAAGTTTCAGCCCTTGGAGCCACATTTTTTCAAAAATACCTACTTGGAAAATATTTTAAAATTTTTCTTCAATAATCCCAAAAATTTCAATTTTGGGCCTAAAATTCTTTAGAAATAGCAAAAAACATCCATGTCAAAATTACCAAAAATGTTTCGCCAAAATCTAAAATAGGTGCACAATTTTCCTGATATTTATAGAACCACAAAAAGCCATGTGAATTTTTTGAGCCGCCAAAACCCTAGCCAAATTCGATTTTTAGAGCACTTTTTGCTCTTTGGGACTGAGACGCAGAAGATACAAAAATGAATACTAATAACACTTTTGAAATTACTCTAAAAGTTTGGAAAGGCGATTTTGTACATTTAAAAGCATACTGACTTGGAAAAAATGTTAAAAATTCACTGCAGTCGAATTCAACGTTTTTTTCCCTCAATATTTTGAACGAATCTTCTCCTCCCGAGAAAACCACAGCTGTGGAATAACACCAGAAAAAATGTTGAAAATTTGAGGCCTTCATTTCAAGTAGAGAGTGAACCGTTTCAAGCCTCATTTCTTCTTATCTTTCTTTCAACAAAAGCTCATACCCGTCATTAAAATAATACCTACGTAGTACGTACCTATGTACTTCAATCATACCTTTTTTCATTTGTTAAACAGGAACCACCTCCTTTTTCGTCATTGTGCGTGGAGCCTTATGCACCATTTGATGAAACTGGTCCTTCCATAGAACCTGGGAACCAACCGACCAAACCATCACCACCACCGACACCACCACAATTTATCGGAGTTACAGAACCTTGGAACCAACCTACCAAACCAACACCACCACCGACACCACCTCAATTTGTCGGAGGTGTTATAGAACCTTGGAACCAACCAATTCCTCCTACACCACCACCATCATGCAAGAAAGATAATGCTATTAACGTGAAATACGATACCAAATCACCGGGGGTAAGTGGCAGTTTGAAATTGTCATGATTTTCGAAATTGAGTACCCTACCTACATTTATATGATCTGGTATTTCCTTAAAATTACTCATTTTTTGGGGATACTTATTTCAGGGCGAATTGGCGATCAAATTTTCATACGATGAAAACATCGACGTGAGTTGATTGTCGAAAAATACATTATAGTTACTCGTAACAATCATTAACTTGCAAACAACCTCATTAACATATCAATTTCCTTACCTACTGTTTTATTAGCAAGGGAAAATGAACGTTATGATTTCATACGAGACGGAAACTGAACCCGCAGCCAAGTTCTTCAAAGAACAATTCACCGATGAACTCGTACAAGGGTTCAGCAAATGTGGTGTCATCAAGTGGGACACCGTGCCATGCTCCATTTCCAAGGTACGTACACAGTCCAAACTGGAGATTTTTAGCAGAAATGCATAGAATGCCTACTGGAAGCTTCATAGATTGATGAAAAATTTACTATCATATTTTAGATGAAAGATGGCCAATTGTTTTGTCCTCAAGGTGCCAAACAATGCGAATTTGATCAGATACACGCTTGCGCAGAAAATATATACAAAGAAGATCCGCAGAAGATGGCTTTATTCGTCATTTGCTTCTTTACCCAGAATAACAATGCTCAAGAAGTACGTTGGCATGATCGAAGAATAGATTTTCTCATTCTCGTTGAGATCCAATATGTATATGTAGTTCACTTGTTAATGATTCTCATTTGCATTTCGCAGTGCGCCACCAAAAATGGTATGGTATACGATGAAATATGGAAGTGTGTGAGTGTTCATGGAACTGACCTTTGTGACCTGTGTCATCGGCATAGCAGTGATAAAGGGTTAGTTAAGACACCAAATGAACCTCCGAATCCGGTAGTTGATCCAGGATATGGTATTCAACCCGTAACAGACGACGACGTCTATTATCCAGACAAGAACAGCGGATCTCTGCAGGGAACACCTCATCCAGATACAGTAGCAACTCCAGGAGTTCTAAATCCAGTACCCCATGACGATCCTCCAAGTCCAGGAGGGAATCCGGTAAGACTCGACAATCCGATCAATTAAATTCAAGTTTAATAGATTTGTAGCATGTATTATGAAGATTGAAATTCATCAAATCTATTTTTTTTTCTCCTCAATAATTGCAGAATTTAGATGGAATAGCTGATTTCAAAGGTGCTTTGTGCGCCAAATTGGACGAAGGGAAGCTTAAAAAATGTGAATTTTGCTTCTGCTAAATCACACTGTAGATTGAAAATTCACTTCATGGCAAAAATTCGTTATAATTACATACTAGAATAAAAATGTACACAATCCAGTGAACCAATTCCATAAAATCCTTTGTGAACTACATTTATGTAATTGCAGCGTTATCTTCATCAGCTTGACTCTATGATCAGTTAGTCGATAAGATTTCAATAAAGTATGTTCTAAGGCACAAATAATTGAAGATTTTTTCAAATTTACGTACCATTACTTTTTTCAGCAAAGGTTGCTCGAAAATACCTAAGAGCACACAATTTTTTATGACTGATTCAATTTCCTGATTGTGAGGGAAAAACAAAATTCCATAAACCGTTCATACCGATTTGAAAAGTATTTCAGCACTAACATGACTGATTCAATTTCCTGATTGTGAGGGAAAAACAAAATTCCATAAACCGTTCATACCGATTTGAAAAGTATTTCAGCACTAACTAAAAATTGAGCATAATTAGACCCCAAGGAAAAATCTCGCATTAGATAGATACGTATCCACATATATGTTCCAAAACCCAAAAATTAGAACCTCATTTGATCATAATTTTCATTTGTCCCACAACATCTGGGTAGGAAAACATGTTCTTCTGGTTGTTTGTGTATCTATGAGGCATAATTTCTGGGGTAAGTGTCAAGTTGAGCGGTTTAGATACCAAGAATCTATGAATTTGAGTTTTTTGAGGAGCTTATGTTACCATAAAAGAATTCTGACAACACTATAGCACCTTGGTATTGGTAATACCACCCTCTCCTTTCAACATTTACAAAATCCCCTCTCCCAAATGTTTACAAAAACAAACATTTCAAAAATTCTTATTTTCTAAAAAAATTATTCAAAATATATAAAGGTTTAATTTTGGACATTTTATAAAATTCAAAAAATGACAAATAAAAGTGATTTTTCATAGCTGAATTTTTGTAATAGAAAATCACAATTTGAAAATTCCAAAAAATGACATTTTCCTGACCTTTTTGAAACGCTTTTGAGTCATGTCCTTCGATTTCACTCACATTTTTTTTTTTTTTTTTACAATGTCTACCCACCCAACAAGTAAGAAACCCGCAATCAGTTTGGTCCCAGTCGCCCGGGGGAGGGGGCGGTGGAGGGTTCCAATTATTTTCACATTGTTTCGAGGTACCTACTCAACTTCAGCAGCGCATACCTCCAAAATTATGATGTACTTTGATCAAAACTGATTTCACAGTTCGAAATGGCATTGCATTCTGAACTTTTTACGTATTTTGAAATTTTCAAAAGTTGGGAGTTGAACTTTCGAAATACTCAATTTTTGAGATGGGATCTTCTAATGGAGGAGGAGCACTCCCTCCCATAAGTATGGGCAAAACTTTCAAAAAAAAATCTGGTGCATGTGATACATCGAATTGTACGTTTTTGGTGACGCTGAACACGAATTAGATGACAGATTTTCGATTGGACCTTATCCACGGTCCCCAGCACCTCCCCAAAGGAGGTAACAGTCAAAAAATGGTTGCATTCGTGTGGCACATGATATATGTAGTATGTTTTCGATATCGCTGAACACGAATTGAATACAGCTCTAGTTTTTCAAATTGACCTCACCTATGGCTCCCAAAACCTCCCTCAATGGGTAAAAGTCCAAAAAATTGTTTCATTTGTGTTGGGGGCCGTGGATGGGGTCCAATCTAATCAAAAATCTGACATCATATTCGTGTTCAGCATTACCAAAAACATACAATTCGATGTATCACATGCACCAGATTTTTTTTTGAAAATTTTTCCCAACTTGGGGAGAGGACGGCGCACTTTTTTCCCCGAAGCCTGCAGATACTTCTAATCTATCCAACCAAAATGGATAGAAATTTGATGGGAGGTCGCTCCGACTATCAGCTACTTACCATCAAAGTCTTAGGCCATTTGGTTTCAAACTCTTGTCTTAATCGCAAGAATTGTAAAAATAAGGTCAAATGCACCGTCTACGTCTTAGGAATGGGTAGGTGTTAAAATTGCAATGCATAATAAATTTCGGTTTTCTAACTCCCATTTGATGAAATTTATGGCGGAATAATTTCAAGTTTCAAAAATCTGCTGGAGCCTCCAGGAATTTTTAACAGGTCGCTGAAGACTCCAAAATGACTTAAACCTACCCGAAGTCGTCTTCAGAGGGTGCTAAAATTGGAGTGCAGAGTAAATTTCAGCTTTCAGACTCCATTTGATGAAATTTATGGCGGAATAATTTCAAGTTTCAAAAATCTGCTGGAGACTCCAGAAATTTTCAAAGTGTCGCTGGAGACTCCAAAATGACTTGAACCCCCCTGAAGTCGTCTTCAGAGAGTGCTAAAATTGGAGTGCAGTGTAAATTTCGGCTTTTCTGTTGGAAAAACGGCTGAATAAAACCAAACATCGAATACCTCGAACAAATATAACAAAATAACAGGTTTTATTTTAATTCGTGAAAATATTCACGAAATGAAAATTTTACATAAAACGAGTTCAATGAACTCAAAATTAGCGTTTATACGCTCACAATACATTTTTACTTTACTCAAACAGAGAAATAACGCGAATGATTGCTTTACAAAAACAAAAATAAACGAAAACGCGACTTAGAAACAACTGAAATTGTAGCCATATATTATTCGATAAAAGGCTCTTTTAGAAAATTGCAGCCATTTATTTTTAGCGAAAACGTAAATAAATAAAACTAAATTTTGATCTTTTTATGATCAAAAACTGTCATAAATTCAACACCCCCCCACAAAATTTAGTTACCTTACGATGATAAATAATCGATTACAAATAAATACTGAACCAGCATTGATAACTAAATTTACGTTATTAAATTACTAAATACAAACATCGAAAGCTATAGGTATTAACGCTTATTAATCGAATAATATACTCGAAAACTGATACATATTTAAACCAAACCGAATCATCAGACAGGACAAATTCAACAACAATATACCTCTGAAAAAATCCCAAGTACAAAGTAGATACCAACACAGAACTTCAAGTATCAAAATCGTTTCATCATAGAAATGAACAAAATTTTAAACCAAACTTTTCAACCATATAAGTACCACCTATCACTTTTAAATTGAAATCTTTTGAACCCAGAAACCTGAATCTTCCATAAAATTCACTTGTAACAATTCGATAGAAGAATTGAATCATTGTTATTATTCAAAACGTATTTTACATAAGTTGAATCAAATTCAACACGAATCTTAACTACAAACTCCGAATTACGTCAACCTACACAACTACCCACCTGTATGTAAGTAGGTAAAACTATTTAATTGTCCGTCCACACTCAGTTAATCTCCTTTACCTACAGTTTTTTATAAGGTTTACTCCTTACCTACATACATCGTCTGATTTTTTATCAAGGTTTACTCCTTACCTACATGCATCGTCTGATTTTTAAACAAGGTTTACTCCTTTCACCGGATTTTACACTTCACACAATTTTTTAAAAAAGGTTATTTTTCCTTTTACCGGATTTTATACTGCATACAATTTTTTTAAAAAAAGGTTATTTTTCCTTTTACCGGATTTTACTCATACACAATACCGTCGTCGTCAATAGCACACAGCAACCAAAAATCGTCTTTCAGCACACAGCAACTTACGCGTCATCGTCATAGTCAATTTTACTTGGTTAGTTTCGTTTGTGTTGTCGTCAAGTTTACTTGGTTAGTTTTGTTCGTTATGATTTGGCCAAATCGTCATCGTTTTTTTCGTTACAAATTTTTAGAAAATAACTGAGCGTGGAGGTTGAACGAAACAAAAACTATCGAAATAAGTACGGATGACTGGAACCTATCATCAACATTACTCAAATCGCCACTAAAAATCACTCGACCTCGCACTACACGAACCCAAAGTTGACTATAAAAAACAACATTAAAATTCCTCAATTCCCACTTTTCCTTGTTATTAATTTCACTCAGAAAAGCGACATCGATAATTTCAAATACTTTCCCCCCTTTGATGTGGCTTTTCATTTTAACAACTATCGGTACGTACATATCAAAAACTTAAAAACTATCATTTTTCCTAAAAAAAAAAAAATATAACCATATTTTTTACCGAATGCTGAAACCAAAAAAAAAACTTTTTTTGTAGTGAAAAGTACTACATGAAAAATCCGTAACCATTTACCATATCGTTGTCGTTAGCTCGTCCCTGTACAAACATTTACCAAAAACAAAAATCCGCTCGTCGTCATCGTACTCGTATACCTACTTGTCATTAATTATTCGTCACTACTCGAGAAATTCAAAAAAACAACACCATGTTTATCACGATAGCAATTTTCAAAAAACTCTCCACGTACCTACCATCATCAATTCGCGCTCCCAAAACATTTACGTCGTAATACTCAGAACAAAAATCGCCGCACACATCACTGCTACTTTTTTTTTCACCAAAACCGAAAAAAAAATTGAATTTGACAACCAAGATATCGAGCATATTCGTACTTAGAACGTTTAATTTCTGATTCAATTTGCGATTTAAACGGGAGTTTTATCAGAAAACAAACTTTTCTACATGAGCAAAATCACTCGAAATTCAATTCTCGACTAATTAAACTGAGGGTATTTTTCAGACTCGATTTTTTCCATAAATATTACCGATTTAGTTCCAACCAAAAAAAAAAAATTGAATAATTCTCAATTATTCAAATATTTTTATCGTTATCGAACAAATTATTGAAGCATTTCTGAATTCAAGAAACATTAATCGCATGATTTGATGCACGGAAATCATCTACAAACAAAATATCCTCAAAATTGTCATTTGAACAAATCAAAAAATCCATCAAACTGTCACTCGTATTCTAAACTCAAAAATGAACGAATTTTTACAATGATTGCTTTTAAGTGACTCATACCGGCAACATTTACTTTTTTCAGGCAAAGCCAAAACGTTTTTGTCACGTTACTACTTCTACACCATAAAAAATTGACACCGCCTGCCAAAGTAGCCTACCCCAATGCATTGGTAGCACCGAATTCGACTATCTCACACCACTTTGTTACAAACCTAGTATTGTACTTTCCGCGATAATATACTACCTAACATCAAAACCAAAAATTCATTTCTAAAAATATGGTTGCCACGTTCGAATAAAGCAATTTTTTACACACGTTGATAAAAAAAAAACGATTGAATTATACCTTACTTATTCACAATTACTTTTTGCCAAAACCATCACAAAACGCGTCGTTTTTTTTTTTTTTTTTTTTTTTTTTTTTTTTTTTTTTTTTTAAATACACCGTTTTTGTCGTTTAGAAATACGTCGTCGCTGCAATTACCATTTGAAAAATTCCAAATTTACCTCGTTACAATTCGTCGTCGTCGTCATCATCAAGAACCAAAATTTTACACTACCGTACCTGTTACCACCAATTAAAACCACGTACGTCATCACTGCTTTTTGAAATTCATTAACCAAAATTCGTTGTCGTTTTGTGGATAGAAAATTTGTCGTCGTGAGCCAAATTTCCTTTCACCATATTACCAACATCGCGTTTATTGTTCCGTTTTTCATTTGTCAGATTGATCACCGAATTCGCGTTTAAAATATGCCGCCTTCACCAAAATTCGTCGAACCAAAAGACCAAACAAAAAAACGTCGCAGCTACATAAGCCAACAATTCATCGTTGCACCAAACCAAATTACAAACGTCGCATTTACTCGCCACCGTTTTTAGACACGTCGGATCGATCACCGGATTCGCGTTCGGATTCAGAATACGTCGCGATCATTTTTTACGCGGACCAAAAGAAACAGACAGAGGACATGGACCAAAAACCACGCTCGGGTACCATGTTGGAAAAACGGCTGAATAAAACCAAACATCGAATACCTCGAACAAATATAACAAAATAACAGGTTTTATTTTAATTCGTGAAAATATTCACGAAATGAAAATTTTACATAAAACGAGTTCAATGAACTCAAAATTAGCGTTTATACGCTCACAATACATTTTTACTTTACTCAAACAGAGAAATAACGCGAATGATTGCTTTACAAAAACAAAAATAAACGAAAACGCGACTTAGAAACAACTGAAATTGTAGCCATATATTATTCGATAAAAGGCTCTTTTAGAAAATTGCAGCCATTTATTTTTAGCGAAAACGTAAATAAATAAAACTAAATTTTGATCTTTTTATGATCAAAAACTGTCATAAATTCAACATTTTCATCTCCATTTGACGAAATTTTGTAAAAATTTCAAGTTTCAGAAATCTACTGGAGGCTCCAGTAATTTTCAAAAAGTCGCTGGCGACTCTAACAACGTTCAACTTTTCCCCAAATTGAAAAAAAAAACAATTCAATTAATTATTGATTTTTATTATTCAATTTTTTTTTCAAATGATGGAAATTAAATTTCTGCAATGTTTTTTTGCTAAGTACACATTTTTTGGCTACAAATTATAAATTTGATTCATTTTTTCAAATTTCTTTTTTTTTATTCTCCTCATTCAGATTTTCAACGCTCATTTTCCCAAAAAATTGAGAAAAAAAAATCTATTTTATTCTATTTTTCAATTTTTTTTAAATTAATGCATTTGATTTCTTCGATCTTCCGTTAATTTTTTTTAAAAATCTAATGAACCATTCTACTTATTGTTTGCTAAACACACATTTTATCAAATTATCGATTGGTTTAATTTTCTCTCAATTTTTTTTTCGATGAAGATTGTCTTATTCTTCATTATACAACTTTTCTGCACTCCATTTGTTCTCTTTTGATGTTAAATTTTTGAACACAAGCCCGAGACGAAGAGGAAAAATTGGCGAGGATTCAAAAAAAGAGCACAATTCTCGCAAAATTAGGTTTTTTGATTTTTTTTTTTTTCGATGACAACACTTCAAAAATATTCTGCTAGTTACAGAAAAACTCGTTCAATAATAAATTTTGATCGTAGCAATTTTTGCTCGAAATATGTACCTGCCTCAAAAAAAAGGAAACTTCAGACAGTAAGTAAACACACTCTATGATTGGAATTTCATATGATTTCATTTTTCTTCATTTCTTTCGTAGGGGGCTTAATAATTTTTCGCTGCAATTAATTTCTTTGTGAAGATTTTTTTTTGAAAAATTTCAATTTGTTCATCACCAGCTTGATTCTAGTTGAAATGTAGGTACATAAATTTGCTCCGAATATCTCGTAAACGACCATCTTGAACCATCGTTCTGCTGATCTTCATTTTCCCGAAAAATCAATTTTTATAGAAATGAAAAATTTCAAGTTGGCTATTTGACATTTCTTCATAACAAAAAACATACTTGAGACCAAAATCATAAAAAAAAACTGCTGAACAAATTTTTGAATTTTTTTTTCAAAAAATTACGATTTTTCATCTTCTCTTATGCTATTTGGAGAATCTTTTAAGCGGGTCCGATAACAGAAAAAACGAAAATCATTCATCGGTGGAACGTTCAAACGTTGATGGAAAGTTTTGCGCTTGAAAAAAAAATTCAAAGCTTGAATTTCGATTGGGATATTTAAATATTGACGGAACACACATTATTAATATTTATGTGACATTCGAGTAACCGAATTGTTATATTTTTCGATACCTAATTCGACGTTAGATTTATTCATCCGTTTCACAATCGACAGCAAAACAATTAAACGAACGCCCGAATGAAAGGAAACCCATTAAAATGCGAATTAAATAGGAAAAAAATAAAACCATTTTTTTTTCAAAGTACACGACCTACTGTCATTAAAAGCAATTACGCATCAATAATTGACTTTAACATGTTTTCAAAATCATAATATATAATAATGGATATCAACTCTGTAGGTTAGTATTATTTTACCCGCATTACTGTTTCATGAAAAGTAGTACCTATAATCGTGGGTAAGTTACCTACTTGAGGTACCCAGTGATTAAAATGGCCAATCAAATTTTTACAATTGTTTGTGTTCTTTACACCGTTTCTGTATTGGTCAAACGATTAGACTTTGTCGAAGTAAGACGCCAGATTTCATGTACACTAATTAAGATTCAATTATTTTTTGAATTTTTTATTATTTTCATTCGCTTATTCAGGCCAACGACGCGAGTGCTTCTGCATCGTTCACTTTTGATCCACAGAAACCCAACTTGGTGCAATATGAAAGCTGTCTACAGGGAGTAAGTTGAGCAAAAAAAAAAAAAATATTGCAGGAACTATACTTACTTAAATATAATTATGTAAATTATTTTGATTTTTTTCTCGTTATTTTTTTTTTAGGGAGAATTAATCATTAAACTGGACTATAATCCTCCAGATGATGTAAGTTAATTTTGGAGAAATCTTAGGCCAACTTCATCGATATGATAAGTACAAATAAACCGGTTCTTAATTCCTTTTCGAAAAAAACGCAGAAAAAAATGACCGTGGTAATTCTATACGATACGGAAATCAAATCTGCAGAAACATTTTTTAAAGAACAATTTAAATCTGAAATATTCGCAGGATTTAATAAGTGTGACGTCATCAATTGGAATATGAGACCCTGTACACTATCTAAGGTACGTAGACCTACTACCTACCTATAATAAATTATCTCAAGTCAGTATACTGAGCAAACTAAAGACGAGTTATTTCTACTGAATTTTTCATCACAGATACAGGATGGAAAACTAAATTGTCCACAAGGCAATCTACAATGCAAATTCGATAAATTTCACGCCTGCGCTGCAACGCTGTACGCATCAGATCAGGTGAAACTGGGATCGTTCTTAATATGTTTCTTCAATGAAGGGAAAAATAACGAAGATGTAAGTACATACCTTACGTCTTTCTCGTAACCAAAAACATCTAGGTGATCTTCTAAATTACCTACAACTGATCAATTTTTATTCTAATAATGACAAAGTGTGCGACTAAGTATGGCATGAATTACGATGATTTGAAGACTTGTGCCGAAGACGATGATGGAAAAGCAGGAGCTGGCCTTTGTGACGGGTTCTATCGCATCATTCACCCAACTGGAAATCAAAGCCCACCACCTCCATCGGGGGATGCGGTAAGTTTCATTTGCCAATTTTGTTTGAGGTCGGAGCATAATGATTTGAATTCATTCGTTCGCTTTTCTCTTCGCAGAGTACTGAAGTTACCAGTAATTTCAAAGGGTTTCTTTGCGGTCAATTAAAAACTGCTCAATTGAAATGTGACTTCTGTCCTGCCTAAAATGTGACCAAAAATTGACTCGCTGTTATGCCTTTTACTATTACCTAGCTCTAAGATGATATTATCATGTAATTGTGAACGAATAAGAAATAAATTACCAACACATCAAAGTTTTGCCTGATTCTTGAATTGAACGATTCTGTCGCAATTGCAAAAATTTTTTGCATCATTCAAACTTGACCCGTTCGAAAATGAATCAAGTACACAATTTTTCTTTTCAAGTAAGTGAATTTGCACTGCCTGGTTTTCAAACCTTTTGAGTTTGGGGCATATAACTCCCCCTCCTCTCTTCCTGTGAACCTGTACAAAGTCAAAATACCTAATTCTTGTACCTTCAAAGTCAAAGAAATAAACACGATGACAAAATGTGCAAAAATAACTGAAACACTGATTTTCAAAATAAAGGCATTCAAACTACACGTATTCAAACTGTCATTTCCCTATGCCTAGTTTGTCTTCTCCATAAAAATAAATTGAAGTCGTTTGCTGTACCTATTAGGCAAATTTCCATCACTTCAAAAATTTGGCCCCATAACGTCTCTTCCTCTGTCCCAAAAAACGATTTAAGTAAAGCAAAAATTACTTCCTACGTCCCATCTCCCTCCTTCAACTTTGGAATGGGAAAGACTTTCTGAAACAAGAGAAAAAACTGTTGAATAAAATTTTAAAAACAAAAGTCTACCCAAAACACATTCTTTTTTTTTTTTTTTTTAACAGCAAACATTTCTATAATTATGTTACAGAATTTTATGACTAAAAAAATTGAATTTTTTAAAACTTTGTGACACAAAAGCGAGACTTTGGCAATTATTGGTAACGAAATGAGACCTTGTGCAATTTCTGGCAAAAAAGTTGATTTTTGGTCAGATAAAGCAAGACTTGCAAGACTTCAATTTTAACAAAAGGGCGGGCTTCTGGCAATTTTTAGCAAAAAAATCAGACTTTTCGAAAAATTTTGAAAAAAGTGAGGTATTTTTTACAATTTTTGGCAAAAAGCAAGGCTTTCGACTTCTAGGAAATTTATGGCTCAAAAGCGAGGCTTTTGGATAATTTTTGGGAAAAAAGTGAAAATCTTTAGCAATTTTTCTAAAAACGGAGAATTTTTCCAAAAAATAAAAGGTTGACCATTTAAGCAAAAAACGACAAGTTTTGGAAATTTTTGCCAAAGAAATTACATTTTCGTCGCAGTTGATTTTTTCAATGAAACTTTTTTGCACTTATTAGATGATGACTTTTCGACAATTTGTGGAATTCTTCGCAAAATAACGAATGTTTTTCTTGTGAGTAAATTTTTGAAAAAGCGAGAATTCTTAAAAATTTTAGCAAAAAGCAAAACTTCCGATTTCAGCAAAAAGCAGCACTTTCTGATAATTAAGTATCGAATTATTGGCAAAAAATGATAGTTTTCGCAATATTTATTGAAAATGGGGATGATGTAGGTTAAATTTTTGGGTTAAATTTTGTCATTAAAAAAAAAAAAAATTAATACAGTTCTTTAACCTATTCTAAAGCTCGAAAATTCTTTTCAACTACATAGTTATTTTTTCAAAGGAGGTTTGCCTTCTAATTCTCCAGATAGGCAACATCTGCAGCTTTATTGTAATTGAGGTAAAAAGTATCCAATATACAGGGGGGCCCACATGTCATGTGAAATAAAACAAGACAGCTATTTGCTGCTGTAACAGTGTGCGTAGCTCAAATAACTAACCCTCAAAAAAATTTATTCGAATTCGCAAAAAAAAATGTTGAATTTAATTATTTCAAAATCAACATCCATGGTATCTAACGGATTTTTTTTGAAAAAAATTAAGTACATACTACTTTTTCAGTATTTTTTTACTACCTTTTTTCAACAAGCTCTCCACTCAACCCCCCCCCCCACGTAAAAAAACTATAAAAGTTGAATTTTTCATGGAAAAATTTTCAAAAAATTGAAATATTGGGAAAAAATGTGTGTCTAAAGTATTATTTAATGTCAATCAAACTAAAAAAAAAAAATAATAATGATGTCGCATGATTGGTTGTTGAACTGAGGTGATAACATTCCACCAATCATATGCATCTTTTTCAAGTTGCCAACCTATATTTTTAATTAAAAAAACATTCTTTGGGGTTCACGATATTTCTGGCCACCCTGTACTTTCGCTACCTGTAAGATACCCTGCCATTGGGAACTTTATTTTAAAAATAATATACAAAATAGGTACCTAAAAATCCATCAGAAATCACTACAAAAAAACTCATTTGAAATCTTAAAAAGATTCCAAATTAGCTATAAAAATCCACAACAAAATTTAATATTCTTCAAAATCACAATAAAATTTAACTACGAGTATCTATCTAAATTGCCACAAAAAAATCACAAAATTCAACACCAAAAACTCATTTTGAAAGCAACATTCATTTTTTTGCAAAAAAAAAAGATTTTAAACTATGTAATGAGAAAAAACACTTGAAATCACCACAAAAATTTTTTCACTTTTGAAAATGATCATCAAAATTCTCCCCTCCCTCAAAAAAATTATTTTCTGTACATAAGCTGTAATGGGGTAAATGGCTTATAAAATCGCCAGAAAATTCATTCGGAATCACTGCAGAAAAAAATTCACTAAAATCGCTAAAAAATTTGCGATGCAAAATCAACACAAGAAAATTAAAAATTTAAAAAAATAAATTGAATTAATCGTCACATTTTAAGGATATAATCATCATTTTTTTCAAATAATGATAATATTAAGGAGTTGAAAAAAAAACATCGAAATATCAAACAACTCGCTCATTTCAGTGGCGTCGCCAGGGGAGGGGGTGAAGGGGTCCATTGCCTCCCACTTGTGAGCGAAAATTTTGAATAAATCATGCAAAAATGGACGTTTTTTCATGTTTTTTGACTCATTTTTTTCAAATCACACATCATGAAAGGTTTTCCGAAAATTACCTCTGATTTCAAGCCTAAAAATCTGGTTTTGCCACCTCCTTGAGAAAATCCTGGCTACACCGTCCCCGCTGACTCATTTGGATGATTTTTATCAACTCGATCGTATTTTGAAAATCGATTATTCGGCACCTTTAGGGGCTCTATAATAACTTTGTACTGAAGAGTTTTCAGTCCAATCATGTACCAGATAGCTTTTCTTGTTCGTATTAATGAGTATAATACGCGAGTTGTTTTTTTTTAAATTTCACATGACACGCGGGCAACCTTGTACAGGGTGTTCTATTTAAACGTCGCATCTCACCTTAATAAGAAAACTAATCAATACCTAATTATCAACACATCGAAGTAACACTTCGCCGCCACCTAAACTACATACAAAAAACCCGCAAATGCTCCAAATTATTTGATTATTCATTTTTCGAGTAAAATTTCGTCACAACAAAATACCTACAAATACGTGACGACACAAGCTGCATCATGGTACTCAAATGCTCGGCACGAATCCGTTACGCAGATTCGTTCCTTCGACAATTATCAAGTACGAAAAAAAATATAAGAAAGAATAATAAAAAAAACACAATTAATTATCAAGATGCGGTTTCTTTCTTCTTCGATCTTCGACAATGATCACGAAAGATAATTAATTAAAACGCCATCAGAATTATAGGCTCGTGCTCTGGCACATTTACAGCATCCCGTGAATGTGAATGGTCCTGGTCGCGACAACCGTATAAGATCATCAAGTCCAGAGCACAAAGCGGTGTATTAATTGAAATTTTTTTCATCTACAATTGTCATCGGTCATTAAGAGATGGCCAATCGAAGATAATATTGAATGATCGTCCCACCACACTCACACAAATGAATCAAGCAAGGTGTACACTCACAGCTGGAATAAGCCTACTCTCCAGCTACAAAATTTTAACTCGAACATAGTGAAATTTACGATAAAAATATAAATTTTCAGTTTCACTTACTAGGTATAATATTTTATAAAACTCGATCCTGACAAATACAAGTAGCCACATAGGGTATAGCTTTAGGGTATCATTTAGGTAATTAGTAATTACGTTTAATGCTCGCGCTAAAAAAAACAATACCAACAACTTTCCGCGGTAATTTAGATCGAATCGAGTCGACTGTGCAATTTTTCAAACGCTTATACTCGTATACCTGATCCGATAATATCGACGAGTTTATAATAGTAATAATAATGCGAGCAAATGAGCTATCTGTTTACGTATATTTATTGTCGATGAGCTGCAAATTTAGTCAGTAGAGTTAACCGTTTTCTAGTCCACGATCAGTAAAGAGGAAAACATATGCTGATGATTGAATTTCGTACACGTACACATACGTTGTCGAGTTATCGTTACATCAGGTACATTGGTGGGACAAAGAGGAAAAATAACCTGTTACTTATCGTTTTATATATTATGAGAAGTGTAATTGATTTAGTGCAATTTTTTAATTCCGAGTGACTCGTGTAATTATATGCAACGCGTGATTATATATTTTGGACGGACGTCGCGTCTTGTAGGTCTAGGTACACAGAATGTAATACTCGTACATGAGCATTGAACATACACACGTATTATCGCAGGATGGGCAAAGTAAGTACAGGAGGTAGTTTAAAATGATGAATGGGAACAAGTATACGATGCACACGTTCGTGTATAGTGGGTTAGCTGCTGCTAGAGGAGTATAGAAGCTTCTTCCGAAACAGTGGCGAATTAATCAAAAGGGGTTTGAAAGTGCCCGCAGGGGATCAGTACACTGCAAGTGCGATTTCCAGCAGGGTTGGTTTCAACAGTATAAGTTAAGTTGTGTTTGGTGGGTACAAGAGGAATGTACTTCGATATTTTTCAGAAGACTTTCTCTCATTCCCCCTCCCCGGCTCCCCCTTATTATTAAGTTGAAAAAGTTTCAAAATTTATAAACTGGATTTCAACTGCCAGTCTTAGAATCCAATTTCACCCGAAAATATTCGTAGATGCATTGCTGATAATCTTAGTTCATCGTCTTTCAATTTTCATTTCATTCGTAAATGCAGAGACTTTTATGCTTTTGTTTTTTCAAACTCGTCTGGGTGTATTTTTCGGTTTCTTCGCATCCTTTATTATTTTGATTACATATTTTCATTTCTGCATTTCTTCAGTTGTTACCCGTTGCTTCCCTTCAATTCTGTATCATATTCATTATTTTTTTCATGACGGTTCCGTTTCGTTTCATTCCATCAGTTTGATTCTCTTGAGCTGAGAAAATATCATCTGAACTGTCCCAGGTCAAGTTGAAATTTCTCACACGAACGTCTCAGAACCGTCCATAACTCACATTTCACAAAGATCAATATTCTTCTCAAAATTTCGATTTACGAATCTGATTTCGCTTTCGCCTTCAAGAATTCAGAAAGGCAGCATAGACATCTTCTTCGAAATGTACGTTAACGTCAAATCCAACGCAACGAACGAACTCTCAACAAACGCCTCGAATACTTCAACATAGGCAATTCATTTCACACCAGTGTACATTAAATAATGTACATCTACCGCCTATCAAGTCTTTTCGATTCCATATTAACCAAACTTTGAACTCGAGGCAGGATGAGTTGATTATGGTGCGAAGACTTATAAACAGACATTAGATTAAAATCTCACGATTATTATATTACGTATGGTATTTTTTTTTTTTTTTTTTTTGAAAATTCATATTTCCCGTCACAGTACATATAAACGCATCTTTAGGCAACATATTATACGAGTATGCGAAGTCCAAGCCACATCGATATATCTCTACGTTATTTTCAAGTTTCATTCATAAATTTTCGACTCAAACGAGCCGAAGAGAGTCGGCCATTCATTGAAAGTACTTTTATCTGAAGATCTGGAGATGAAAATCTCGTCGATGAATTGTGCATTTAGGTGCACGTACCTATGGGACGAAGAATTCGTCATATAGGCGATGGTGAAACCAACCTATTAATTATTAGTCCTGCCACGAACGTGTATACGTATCAATCTGGATAGAGCAGTGAACGAACAATGTGAACATCTCTCCGTTTATCACATACAGTATATTTTGAGAAAAAGTTCAATTTTGATGACCTTCACCTAGTCGTTGATTTCATTGATGACAGGAAATCGCTCGAGAAGTCGCGATGCTTAGAAAATATACTTACTTATTGGTTGAGAAAATACTTATTAATTCAAGTTTGTTCAATAATAATATGGTAGGAATTTCACCAATTAGGTAGGAACTTACATGAAAGAAATGATTTACCATCCTCAGAGACAGGGCTTTTTTATGTGGGGAAGCCCCAAAGGAAAGTTCAAAAATATCGAAAACTTGCCATAAAAACTAAAAAATAAAAGAATTTGAAAAAATGAAAAAATAAATAAATCTTGGTAACTTTTTCAAAAAATGTTGAATTATCAGAATAGCGAAGTGCGAAAACGAGATCAGAATTACAATGAAAATTTGATAAAAATTTGGAATAAAATTCAACATTCAAGTAGCTTGTACTTAAATTAAAACAAAAGTTACTTTTTTAATATGTAATAGGTAGGTACCTAATTTCCAAAAATATTTGTTTAAACAATAAAAAAATAATTTAGGTAAGTATGTACTTCGATTTTTTTTTCTCAACATATGTACAGTGGCCGGGAGGGGGAGAGGGGAGAGAGTAATGAAAATTAGGTACCTGCAACTTCAAATTTAGCGTCCCCTTTAGAAAGGAAATACAAAAAAAGCCCTGCTCAGGAGTAGGTATAGATTCAGCATTCTCACGTTCTTGGGCAAAATAAAAATTACACCTCTCCACCTCCAACAAATCGTTCACCAGACTTCTTTTAAAATCTTGACTGAATGCATCTCAACGATATAAAATTATGTTATTAATTTTTTCAAAACATTTTTTCGGGGGGCAGAAGTGGCGAGGAGGGTAGAAGAATTTGAAAAAGTGTTCAACAAAATTTCGATGAAAAAGTAGAATAATAGGTACCTAATTGGTATCTACTATAGTTTTTACTTAAAGTATAGAACAGAGAAAACTTTTTACCAAAAAAAAAAAAAAAAAAATCAAGAGAAATTGGTTTTGAAAGTGGCTGATCCTCTTCTCATTTGGAGTTAGTTCATGATTTTTGTTCACGTTTCTGAAAATGTAAATTTCAAACACATTTTGAATTTTTTTTTTTTTTTTGCAAATACCTACTTAATGCTTTGTAAAAATTTTGGTTGTGATGAAAATCACGATGCAAAATTTTAGATTTCAAGAATGAATTAAATTTTTCCATCTCGGGCAAATTTGAATCAGTAATATTGGAAATTCGGAAATCTGATATTGTTTGAATTTACATGGGTATTATTTGTATGTATGTATTACTGATATTCTGAACTGATTAGAAAAGAGGGGGGGGGGCGACAGGTTTGAGCCGTCCTGGAGTCTCCAACGAATTAACGAATTCACCGGATGTCCACTATTTTCAAAGAAATCATTTTCTCTCATTTTTTCTGGGTTTTCAGGTAAATTTTTCCTATTTTCCACACCCTTCAAAATAATATCAACTACACTCGAATAGTTAGCTAAGGTGGGGGGAGGGGGGGTCAATTTTTTTAAATGTTGGAAGCTGCGACTCGACGACTACAGGCAATTATCATCAATCAATATACGAACCTCTAGAGGAGGGGAGGGCTCGTATTCTCATCTCATTGCGTATGTGAAAGAACAGATGGCAAAAATCACAAATCAAATCAAGGGAAATTTGATTGTTTTTTTTTTTTACAAAAAATAAAGAACAAGGGTCTACTGTTTATTGGGTCTGAAAAACAAAATTTTATACCTACTTTTTTTTGCACTCTTTTAGTCATTTTTTTTCGAGTTTCAATCTTTGAAAATTGAATTTGAAAAGTAGAAGAAAATATGTTGCTGCCCACGTGAAGTGAGGGCGCAAAACTTCTGAAAATTTTGAATTTGTAAAGGTCACAAAATCTGATTTTCTTCAGTTTATTCAAATTTCAATTTTTTTTCATACATAAAAGAAAATGTCATTACTTTCAAAACTTCGTACAAATCTTGGTGAATTTTGAAGGATTTTTGTGGTTTTTCGGTATTTTCAAATTTTGTACTTTTTTTCATAGTTTTGTATTTTTGTCAGTCGGTGGTAACACTATGGAAGAAAATTCGAAGTTTTACAGAATTACCTAACCAGATATACATTACATACGTACTTACAGTTGATTTTTAAAAAATTTCCAATTGTAAATGGAAAATTTTGAATTTCTCTGACATTTTCAGTACTTTTTCAGAAGAATGTAATTTTCTGACTTTTCTCGGTTTTCCAAGTTTTCCAGAAAGGAGGACACCCTGTTCACAGTTTTGAGGAAAAAATTCTTTCATAATGGTCGAAATAAAATTTCATTCAACTTGAATGCCTTTCAAACTAGTATAAACTTCAAGAACAAAAACAATGTTCCCTCAAAAAAAAAGTTCACTAATTTGAAAAATCAATTAGGAGGGGAGGGGGGGGGGTTAGCTGGACGATACCGGAGACGATTCTTTCAAAAAAACGAGCCAATATTCGAAGTCTAAGCTATCTAAACAAAAACAAACGATTCGTCACATAATTTTTTTGCATTTTTTGAATCATTCTAGAAGGGGCGGGGTGTCTTACTTGTTAGGAAAGCTTGTACTGATCATATTCAAAAAAATTTGATATTCGAATTTAGCATTATCTAAGACATATGCATTTATAACAATCTATATAACATCACACGATCCATTCACTTTTCAATTTGGCACAAAAATGAAGAGGGGACAAGCGTCTCTTTTCAGAATTCCAAAATCCTATCCCAAAAACCATACTCAATAGTGTCGTCTCCCCTCCTCGCCCCCCTCCCAAATGAATTCAAGTATTTTCTCATCAGGTACCTATTCAAATCGGTCTAGCTCCAAGAGCTTTTTAAAAGTTGAGCTCCTCCTTCTCACGAAAAAATACAACTTTCAACTCATGAACATTTCTAAAAGGGGCTTTGCATTTTCCTTACTTTTCTGAAGCAACAATATGTCAATTTCATTTCATTTTGTGACGACAATTTGAAGAATCGTAAGAAGTAGAGTATCTTTAATACAATTTAGATAGGGGATCAAGGGGGGGGGGGAGAGTCACAAACTGCTAGAATACCGAGTTCCCTTTAAAATTGGAGAAATGTAAAGAAAAAGGTGAAATTTATGACGGGAACTCTTCACATTTTTACAGAGAAAAACGATCAAGTTATGTAATATTGGGTAGGTACCTATCTCTAAAAAATATGAAATATTTTAATAATACCTACCTACTCAATTCTCAGAAGTATTTCTAAAATACATATTAGGTCTATTTCACTCAATATTGCTCAAGTCGAGAAAAAAAATCCTTACAGCTAGAATTCCGTCAATTTATTATCATCATAAATTTGGAACAGACCTAACAAATCAACGTTTTCACCCTCCCTCCCACCCCACCACTTCCTTACTCCTCCGACATCCAAAAAAGTCAGGATATCAAGATGAAAAATCATTCGATATTTCTGAATATTTGTCACCAACAACTGATCAACATATAGGCTAAATAGATGAGAACGATGGCATTTGAAATTGATTGTCAAATCTATAACACTCACCTCAGGCACAATTTTTCGAATAAATTACAAATCCAGCAGCAAGAATTCAACACCATCCTCTGAAACAAAACAATAATTTCTACATTAATTCTTCGGCACCTACTCAAACTCAACTCAAATAAATACTTGAAATGTAAGGAGCTAAAATAGATCTGATTTATCGAGTAAAATATTGCAAGTTGCCGTCAATTTTATGAAAACGTGATATTATAGCCAAAAACACTCCTCCATCTCATCACGTATCAATCAATATTCATCGCAATTAAATTCTCTCCGGTTCAACTACCTCATTCTGTATAGATATCTCTACCATTAACCGATAAATCGGCAATCGAATGTCCTTCACCTAGGTATAGGTAACATAACGTAATAATTTCCAATAGGCCTACACATTTTTAAAAAATTGCACCAATTCGCAGTCTAAAATTGATACATCTAATCGTATTAACGCTAAATTTCGAACGTAGGTATATGTTAGCTTGCGTGTGCAAATAGAAGCTTTTAATAATAATGGTACATTAGAGTTAATTTGTCGGTCATTTATCGTGGCCTGCCTTCGCGTAGCTGCGTGTTCGGGATCAAAATTTCAATACTCGTATACCAATGAATTCGCTTGAAAAACGGTCACGAAGAGCGCTACAACTCCGCCCATTATCTCGCATTGGCGCTTAGTATACGACCAATGAATGAACCACCACCGCCAAGTGGCTTCCACGATGATACAGAAGACCGGAGATTCGAGAGGCGAGTTTTTACCATCACCCGTATCTAGTTCTTGCTCGTATATCCACGTTAATGGTTGCATTTGTTTGGTATTCTTTTAAACCTCGTGTGATGTTTTATTTTTCTCACCTACTTATATTATGAACATTGATTGATTTTCGTTTCGTGTTTTATAAAAACTCTTTTCCTCGAATTGTGCATTTTTTTGAGTTTCGCGGTTCGAAGTAATGATATTCGTATAATATAGTAAAGATGCCGAGACCTTGTAGAGAATCGTACGACGATCAAAAGCCACCTTATTCGTATATCTCGTTGACAGCTATGGCGATCTGGAGTTCACCGGAGAAAATGTTACCACTATCGGATATCTATAAATTCATCAGCGACAGATTCCCGTATTATCGTCGTAACACCCAACGCTGGCAGAATTCACTCAGGCATAATCTCTCGTTCAACGACTGCTTCGTTAAAATACCTCGCCGTCCAGACAGACCCGGCAAAGGCGCTTACTGGGCTTTACATCCGGCAGCTTTAGACATGTTCGAAAATGGCTCTCTGCTCAGACGCCGAAAACGTTTCAAGTTGATGAAATCCGATAAAGATCGACTGGAAAACGAGTTGATCGCGTTAGCTAACATGAATCGTTTCCTATTCGCTCCGGCACCGGGTACAGCTCCACCATTAACGCCGAGTCCGCCGATCGTCGAACCTGCTCCGGCTCCGAGTCCTCCCGAAGTGACCAAAATTATTGTCGAGACTAGGCCTAAGAGATCGTTCGACATCGAGAGTCTCATTTCGCCGGATAGTCCGGCTAAAAAAGAAAAACCATCGTCTCCTAGTCCGACTTATCCGCAGTTGGCGATTCCGGCCATCTCAGGTTCCTGTTTTATCGCACCGGTTCATCAGCCTTTGGTCATGTTACCACCGAATCCGTACTTTCATCATCCGCCCAATTTGTATAGATTTGGGCAAGAGTTGAGGGCGGCTTGATGACCTCGTCTTCTTCGGTAAGCGATAAGTGTATCCGTGATATTTATTTATTATTCTTTAAGGAAACAAACAAAAAATCAATCCTTGTGATATGATTAAGCGTAGAATCTCGTCGTATATGTATACTTTACTTACATGTGCTTTCGACTAAAACGGTTGAAAGTTTTTGTTAGTAATTGTCAAAGTTTATATAAGTAAGAATTTTTATTTACTCGTGTAAAATTCCATGAGTATGTGCGAGCGAAGGAAGTGTTCGGGAGCTTCGTCTTCGAGGTACTAAAAATGTTTTGAATTCGGTAAATTTCATTCAAGGATTAATATTTGCAAAAATTATCATGATTGTTTCGAATGGTTCATAAATTCGAACAAATAGCAAGATGTGAAAAAAACCTACCAGGTTATTCACCGAAGATTTTGATTAGCTACTCGAAATTTTGTTATCTTCGTTCGATCAATTCGTTTAGCGTTGATGATTCCAAATAAATCCATCGTTCAACTTCCTTCGCTGCACATACCATATTTATCATTAGTAATGCAATGGGCAATGTTGCAATAAACCTCAGAAAAATTAGATCTCTTATTAATTAATTATAAATCTCAAATCTCCGGTACCATGTTAACGAACAGAAGCATTTAAATTCCTCGAAAATTCATCGAACACGTTAACCGGTACTTTGCATATGATTAGCCTACCTGTAAATATATTTCGCTTGGTAACTTTCAAAAATTCGAGCGAATTAGGTACAGTCTTTCGAACTCATAACATCTCGGTAAACTCTTCATCAAGATGACGATGAAATTACCTAAAACAAAACAAAAAGCGTTTTCTATGTCATATTAATATTTTCTAGGTTATTATAAATTTCGTATCATGTGTACAATTGTGTATAATGTTTAGTTGTTGTTTACTTATTTAAGATAAAAAATACGAAAAAACGTACAAAAAAACACAGTTGAATGCTTTATAACGTTGTAGAGACTATATTGTTTTTCATGTTCCTAAAATAAAAAATCGATTTTAAATCGCTGTCTTATTTTTTTTACAATACAATGGAGGCTCAGGCTGACATTCGTGTTCGTATTCGTATTCGAAGAGTATATTTTACACAACCTTTGAACTATTTCATCAAACAAATCAGCTCTATTGACGAATCAACGCAGGTAGCTCTGTAGCTACCGAAGCTGTTGCCATCGTTCCGGCGGCGAGTCTAATGAAGCGAAAATGTGTGACGAATTCGGTTACTGCAGCGGTACTACTCCTATTTCATGTCTAATTTAAGTCTGTTTTCCATTCTTTCGACTTGAAAAACTGTAATTCTACCATCAAATTACCCACCTGAGCGATTCCACTGCGTCTACGGACGATTGGCGAATAAATCTGCATCAACGATCGCGCCTAATTCGCGATTAAACCGGACTCTAACGTTTGATTACCGAAGAAAATACGAAGCTATAGTCTTTATTGATTAGAATTACGAAAAATTATTCTCGAAAAACACTCGAATACGCGAATAATTATTAATTAATCGCTAATTACCGAAGAAACCGAACACATTTTCATGCAAGTGTTTGAAAACATTTGATTTGAGTCATAAAAGCAGTGTTACCGGTTTCGTGAGTTCGAAATTGGCAACTGTTTGACGTTCGGATTGATGAAATTAATTACTTTGATTGCGAGTAAATATGAATTTTCATCGATTAAATTACCCAATAGTTTAATTAGGAAATAGAAATTGAAATTGCAAAGAAAAATCTTATATATTCGACATATGGAAAATTTTGTCATCACAATTCGTGTTCCGCTGGAAGGGTAACAGTGATTGATATCAAAATTGATTGATCTCATTGATTTTTCATTTTATTTAAATTATTTTTCAAAATTTTGATCAAATCAAGAGCCAATTCAACACTCAGAAGAGCTTATTTAGTTAGGTACTTATTTAGTTTTCTAGCAATCTTTCGAATGATTAATTGATTATTCATCTCATCTCCAAAATCCAAATCCGAACCAAAATTCAACCAAAACACGAACACCGAAGATGAAAAAATGATCCCATTAGGTACTCAATCAACTCGATTATAGATACAAAGCTCCTAATTCCGGTTTCCTAAACCTAATCTTGAATAATAAATAGTAAAATAAAATATCGATCACACAAAGTATCTAGTTACTGGTATCACCAACAATGAACTGTAAACAATCTAAGCTTTGTTCTTTTCGCACAAATTTACTGCACTAGTGTACACTGGTGTAGAAAGTGTAGGATTTTTGTTCTTTTCATTTTTTTTTTACACTAGTGCAGGCAAGTTTGTGTTCTATTCAGTCGGGTGTACACTGGTGTAATGCATTGGTGTAGTTGGTGCATACACCATCTACTCCTGCTCTGGAGGAGGAGTAGATGGTGTACACCATGCACACTGAAATTTAATTGATTGTTGATGATAATTGTTTGCGTTTGCGTTCAAATGTGAATTAATTTATTGAAGAAAAGTTGTAAATGGAGAGTGAAATTGTAAAAAAGCTCATTTCATTCTTACAAACTATCGGAAGTGATGATGATAACAAAAATGGGATGAAAAAAACATCACCAAATAAATGTTACACCACCACATACACTGGTGTGAGTGGTGCATGAGTGGAGTACACCACCTACTCCAGTGTAATACACCAAGCTACACTAGTGTAAAAAATAAATGCGAAAAGAACAAAGCTCTAATCTTATTAGGTACTAGATTAAGGTATCTTGAATTTACAAACACATACCTATCATCACAGTTTGTTTTATTCATCTCTGAAACAGTAAATATAAATAAACACTCGAACAAACCCTTCCTCGTTCCTCATTTCTCACCGAAAGAAAAATCACTGCCAATATTTCCTTCAACTTCACCATAAAACCTCCAAAACCAATCACAAGGTTGAACCCGAACATTACACTAATCAACACCCTGCAATAGCATAAAAAACTCTGGCTACTTCTTTCTTGACATTTTATTACTTATTCTACTACCGAAAGCTAGCACGTTTAAATTAAGCATTACCTACACGAAAATACCTAATGAAGGTTCAAATTACCATACGTATTCGTATAAGTTATATTTGGTTGGCATTGTTTTGTTGCATGTTTGATGCGATGCTTTTCGACAATACGATTTGTACATAAGAGAGTCGAGAGTAAGTATACATAGAAAAGGTGCCGAGAGGGAAGACTTGCGTGTGATCACAAGACTAGCTTTTTTTTAAACCATTCTTCATATAACGGAACCCGATTTCAAAGGCATACCTTTGTACGTTAAACACTATACGCTACTTAATTACAGACTAGGTTACATATTACGCGATACTATCATCATCGTTTTCGTGCCTTTCATCACATCACGACTCACATGAGAGGCTATATGCTATACTATATACCTATAGCAGAAGTAGAAATTAATTAAGCTTCATTATACATATAAATATACCTAAAACAAATGACTACAGCTTGTATATGGATACCCAACTCTATAGTATATGTAGGTATGTGAGAGTAAACTGTAACGTTACAGCAGCTCAGGAGTAAAGTAATAAAATTTAATGTCGTTTTGGCACATTTAATTACCTAAAATTTCGACGATACGATAGCCTCTGGCGCCCTATCAGATGCCTAGCAGCTAACTAGGTATACCATCGAGTATATAATATCGAAAGTTCCTAGTGCTCTCTATAAGGTGCCTTGCGTGAAAACTACGTATATTTCAAGGCGTACTTATCCTAAAAGCTTTTATAATTAGGTAATTAGAGACTATGAGCCATGAGGTAGGCGAGTACGACGAATAGGTACTTGTTACATTGTTATTTATATTAAACATACACGTACTTGAATCGTTATCTAGACCAGTTGCTGCGACTTTGAAGTTCGACTATCATCTCAAGGTTCTATTTTTACTCAGTAAGATATATCCACGCCAGATAGGTACTTGCAAGTTGTAGACTTTGAGATGTTTCCACGCATAGGTAGGTAGGCGTCCACCTATAACTAGATAGGGACAGGACATATGGAGGTAAAAACTGTAGCAGAAGTATAATAATGTCGTTCGATATGAAATATACCCAGTTGGTATTTGTACAGGGCAACAAAGCTGTCAATTGTACCTACATTACATTAGGTAATAATGCGGTTCGATATTGTGAATTGTGATTTCCGAGAAATAGCCATATTGTTGTTCTCGACTCAACATGGTAACGTACCGATGATGATGATGGTCGTAATAGTTCATTATTCCGTTACCGTAACCGTGCGAATCTTCGAGCTTCCATTTCTGTTAACATAATTGATCGAATAGATATAAATTAAGCAACAGTAAGTACAACACAACTAACACAAGTGCTGGTTATGGGAGAGAATTATATTTTGAAAAGAAATATTATATCAAACGTAACCGAATAGGTACCTACACTTGGATGAAAAGGTACAAAAGTACCCCGATCAACATCTTTCAAGATAAATAAGATGTATTAATTTTTGCAAGAAATGTTTAATATTTTTATTGGAGCATTTAAAATGAAAAAAAAAACAATGCGATGAAGTCTATGCATTTTTTAGTGACTAAACAAAGTCATTATTGACCGAAAAACATTTATTACTAGAAAAAGACCACTTTTCATTTTAAAAAAAAGTTTTTTATTTGGAAAAAAAAAGAAAGTTATTCTATATTTTAAAAAGTTATTTTCACTTTCAAAAACTAATATTTTGGAAAAATAATGTCACAATTGACTGAAGAAAAGAGTCATTCATTTTTGATCAAAAAAAGGTCGTGCTCTCACTTCAAACCAAAAACGTAAATATTGACCAAAAAATATATTCTTGTTCAAAAAATGTCATCAAACTGAATTTTGACAAAAAAAAAAATCATTTTTTTTACCATACAGTAATAATTTTTAACCAAAAAAAATCATTCTTTGATTAACAAAGTTTCATTTTCGACCAAAAAAAAGGCAATTTTTGACCTATAACTACACATGAAAACATTTGTAACCGAAAAAAGGTCAATCAATCTGGAAAAAAAAAAAAAAAAACTTCTGACCAAAAAATCTAATCTTTATCAAAAACTTCACAAAAAAGATCATTTTATATTTTAAAAAAAGTCATTTTTGACCAAATAGAGTGATTTCATTTTTGGCCCCAAAAAGGTATCTAATTTTTGATCAAAAAAGCAACTTTTCACCGAAAAATCTATTCTTGACAAACGATTTTACCAACCCGATCATTTCAAAAAAAAAATCATTTTTTGACCAACAAAGTAATTTTTTAGCAAATACTCAATGCTCATTATACAATGACGAACAAAAACGTCATTCATTTTTGACCAAAAAAACAAACTATGATCAAAAAATCTTTTCTTGGCTAAAAATTTTATCAAGCGGATCATTTTAGATGAAAGAGGTTTTTTTGAACGAACAAAGTCATTCTTTGATCAACAAAGGCTCCATCTAGTTTAGTTCAGAACATTTTTTTTACTGAATAGGGCGATTTTTAACCAAAAAAGGCCATTCTTCGACCAAATAAGTAATGTAAGGTTAGGTCCTAATTTAAAAAAAAAATAAACAGCAGTGATGGCGAAACTTTTTGCATTTCAATTTCAGTTTTCAGTTTTCAGTTTCAGTTTTAGTTTTAGTTTCATTTCAATTTTAGTTCCACTTTTTCCCAGAGATGGAAGAACGAGCAGGAATGAAGAACGAAAGAACAACTAATTTTTGAAAGAACGAACGAACACTTGGAAAAATCCCAGTTAAGAACATTGAGAACAAAGAACGAAAATTTTTATTTGTCTTTAAAGAATTAGTTTTTTTTTTTTTTTTTCGATCATTTTGGGATATTATGGGTCAAAACTTGAGAAAAAGTGCCAAAATTTGGCCAATGTGCAAAAAATTGGTTTTAATTTTTTTCAATCATTTTGGGATATTTTGGATTAAAACTTGGGAAAAAAGTGCCAAGGAACAAAAGACCGAAGAACAAAATTCCTTGTTCTTCCATCCCTGCTTTTTCACCATAAATTCGTAATAGACTATGTATTTTAAAAAATTGGAATAATGAACCATCAAAAATCAGTTTTGCCCATTTCAGTTTCAGGTTTAGTTTTGCTTATGTTTCCATCTAATTCGTAATATTTTGGAAATTTTGAGAAAAAATGAACTACTTAAATTTCAGTTCTGCTTTTTTCAGTTTCAGTTACAGGTTTCTTCATTTCAGTTTCAGTTTTTCATCACTGAGAAAAAAGTAATTTTTGACAAAAAAAAAACAACAATCATACTACAACTTACTTACAGTAAAGAAAAAACAAAAAAAAAATTCTGCTGTTGAAAAGTATTTTTTGAGGATATGACAATTAAAATCACAATATTGCGTTTTTTTTCAATTTTTAATAAAAATTATCTTATGCTAATAGTATGTATTAAAAAAAAACCACAACAACAAAAGACACGTTGAAAATTAGGTATTGCTTTAAGCAGAACAGTTATTTGTCACAATTTAGGAGAAAGTTTTTTCAGCCAGGATGGCAAACTGAAACTGAAATGAATAAACTGAAACCAAAAATAAAACTGAAAACTGAAGTACAATAGTTTTGCAATCACTGTTCTTCAGGTTCATAAACCCCCCCCCCCTCCCACTTTCGTTCATCAAATCATGAATCAATCAATGTTGAAAAAAACTGTTTTAAAACTAAAAGACAAAACAAACGTTTTTTTTTGGTTTAAAACAGAGTTTTAAACTGCTATGCTGGATTCTCATGTGTTTTAAACGTGTTTTAAACACGTTTCCAACACAAATTCATTTGGCTTGGATTCAGTTTTTCAAATATACGTTATCCAGTCATCAACTTTTAAGATGTGACGTCATAAAATAGCTATAAGGCTCAAGAAATATTGAAAAATTGAAATCAAAACACAAAATTTGCCTTTTAAAAAAGTATGGGAAGAAGAATGAAAATCTAAAAATTCAGTTCCTTCAATTTCACTACTTTTTCAACGAGAAATTGAAGGGAAAAACGGTTTTTTTTTGGAAATTGGAGTTTTGTTTAAAAGAAAAAAAACCATTTTAAACAGAATTTTGTTTTAAACGCTGTCTGTTTTTTTCTCGATGTTTAAAACACTGTTTTGAACGTTTTAAACATAGGTAGCTACTGTTTTAAACTGACAACATTGGAATCAATGAACAAATATTTGAAAAATAATTCGAATCCTTATCACAATTAATTTTGCAAAGGCCTCTATGTGATTGGAATCCTAAAAATGAATCAAAAATCTTAAATAAACTCGATTTTACTCATTTCGCCTCAGCTTCGAATTCTGCCATAAATGCACAAAAATTCAATTGGGTGTCAGAGAATAACCACGTTATAAACTTCAAAATAAAAAAAAAAAATAAAAAAAAATGACAGCATTGCAACGACTACTAAAGTCGTTTTAAATTTATGAAAATTCACCAAAATTCATCCAATGAATTCGAGTACCTACCTAATTGAAAACAATTTCCTCTCAAGGGGTTTTTCACGTTTCACCAATTCGATTTTCGACTCCAGCAAATCTCAACTCGAGCAACCCCTCTTATAAACCTACATCCAAAAAAAAAACAACACGAAGATAATACAATTACCAGCTTGCATCGAGTATCTGAGCGAGTGGTCTGCAGTCAGCACTCATCAGCACATCCCAACCAACACCACGATCGAAACTTAACGTCCATCCTTTTAACACCTGCAAAAAAAAAAACATAAGACGAAAATTAGATTCGTGATAACAAAATAAATAATGATTATTATAGGTTTAGGGTGTGTGTAGGTATAAGACAACGTTATGTTGATAAAAGCTTATACATATAAGATCACACCAGCAAAGGTGTTTTGATTACACATAAACACCCTGCCTCGAGCTTCCAAATCAACTATAATTTCCATCAAAATGAGAATAAGGTAAACGATGGATAGAGATGGATGGCGCGATGCGATGGAATGGAAGACGAACGTACATAACACACTTCAAACATGACGCCCGTATATCATCTCGATAATTTTTTTTTATTTTTACACAATCCACAGTATTACAAAACTATAGGTACGATTTTTTTTTCAGGAGTAGCAGCCATAACAAAGAGCTTCGGCGTATCGATCTATAAGACTTGTGCAACACCGCATTGAATAATTAAAATCGTCTCTAATCGAGTACAAATAATCCTACGAGTACATCGAGACGACGACGTTTATGAGTATTTCATAATATGTACAACTATAAGCTATAACTGCATAGTAGTATACCATCGAGCCCGAGCAGATCTCCCGCCTGGGTGAATTTCATCATAATCTTTATCAAAGATACCCACAGCTACGGAACTGGCGAATACGTAGGTACGTGTGCGGTATGGCAAAAGGAAAATCACACCGAAGCCCGTTATCTATCATCCACAGCAGAAGAAGAGGTTACGACTCTACAAACTAATTACCAACCAAGCTTGACAATTAGATATTTATAATGTTTATAAATTTATTATTGTTGGTTCTCGACTCTCGTATCGTCGACAACACCGGCGGATCGTTGCTGGGACGGAAGTTGAAAAAACCGCAATACTGCCATGCCATCGTCGTGGTAAAATCGTTTCATTTCGATCAACACCAAGACACCAAGACGACGATATTTGGTCTCTACGAGTAGGTACGACGATTAATAATTGCTGGTAAACATCGATACCGATCACCGGTGATGGTGGCGGCCAAAAAGAAAGAATAATTCGACCATGAAAGTGTTTGAATAATTACATTATGCTCGGGTATTTTTGTAGGTATAGGCCTATGCAAGAGCTCTGCAGGTTCTATAGCCATAGCGGATCCGGCGAAACGAAATAAATATACCAATGGTCCGCAGTTCCTTCTTGTATTCCGCAATCTGCCTTCTTTACTCTTCTGGGCCCATCAATGTGTCACTGCCACGGTCTGCTCTGTGAGAAAAACTTCTGTAAAATCTACAATGTCCGTCTCACTAGTTCTTACGTCTCTCTCTTCGAGGTCTCTGTTGTCCTATACTAGTGAATAGTCATCAGCACGATATCGATATTGCGTTTTTTTTGTACTCCTCGTCTATGGACATTGGACTATGTACTTCTTGCGAGGTTTTTTTCTTTTTTTACACTCTACAATGATAGTGATGTAGTGTTTTTCAAGGCTTCATTGATAGCATTACTTATCTGTTACTAATGCGATTTACTATGTTACAGGCCGTTGACACACGTTCGCCATTTTCTTTGCTTCGTTTGAAAAACAAACAACGTTTGTGTGTGAACCATAAAGTCTACGTCTTATAGAGAGAGATTCACGAATCATGGTGATGCCATTGTCGATGCTGTTGCTGCTCTTCGTGTTGGTATTTGGTGTACTTCTGTATTTCAATTCGCGTTGTGTTATTTATTCGCGATGTAAGTAAGTAATCACATGCAGGTCTGGAGGATGAAGAAGCTCCAAGTGAATCTGCTGTGAGCGATGAGAAACTGATATTTGAAGCAGAAAGACCAGGAGTTTGGGCGTTTCCAGTGGCGGACTGGCCTATGATGTTACCTGGCGATCGCCAGGGGCCCCGAGACACCAAGGGGCCCCCAGTACCATGTTTAAACAAACAAAAAAAAGATATTTTCACTTTCTCTAACAACAATTTTTGAAAAGCTTTCGCCCTCGCTTCGCTCGGGCCAGTTTTCTTTTCTTTTTCTTTTTTTAATCTAAATCTTCAATTATTAGTACATTCAAATTCTAAAATTGTGTGGTCAACAAAATAAACTCATCAGTCACCACAAAAAACCTTTTTTTTTACCTCTCAAAATACAAATTTTTGAAATTTTCTGCCCTCACTTCACTTGGGCCTCTGTGTTTTTTTTTCAAACTGAGATCGAGCTTTAATAAAAATTAAAAATCTACATAGGTATTCATTCTCAAGAAATATGTTTTAACCAAAAAAAAAACACACACTTTTCCCCTCAAAAAACGTTGTTCTCACTCCGCTCTGGGCATGTTTGCTTTTCATTTTCAAATTTGAAATTTTTAAAAAACAGTCATTCAAATTCTAAAATTTTGAGCTGAAAAAGTGAAGAAATGTTTCAAAACATCGTTTTTTTACCTCTCGAAATACAAATTTTTAAAAGATTTTGCCCTCGCTTTGCTCGTGTCAATTTCTATTTCTTCTCTAAACCAAAAAAAAATCCATTTTTGAAACTTCCATAAAATTTCAAAAGGGAAAAAAGAATTTTCCATAAGCCCAAATGCAAATTATATTACATCAATTGACAAAGTACTGTAAAAACTCGTCATTTTATTTGGTAAAATTGGTATTTTTTTCTTATGGAAAATTTTTCGTCCGCCCTCCCTCAAAAAATCTGCTCTTTTGTGCTATAATATTGAATTAAAAGACAAAAGCAAAAATCAATCGCATAGCTTGCATTCAAATATCCAAACCATGAAAAAAAAAACAGAACGAGAAAGATTCTTAAGGGGCAGCGGCGTAGCCAAGGGGGTGAAGGGGGCCATTGCCCCCCTTGCGAGCGAAAATTTGAAATAAAACATGCAAAAATAGACATTGTTTTTGTTGTTTGGACCCATTTTTTCTAAAAATTTTCGCTCTCGCTTCGCTCGAGCAGTAAGTTTGCCTTCGTTTTCTTAAAATCACCACACATTACGACAGGTTTCCAGAAAATGACTCCTAATTTCGATTTTGCATGCCTAAAAATCTGGTTTTGCCCCCTACTTGAGAAAATCCTGGCTACGCCACTGTTAAGGGGGCAAAGGTTGGGGGCCCCATTCGGTGTATCCGCCAGGGGCCCCGAATCGACCCAGTCCGCCACTGGGCGTTTCTTTACGAATTTTATCAAAAATACCTACAGCTGAAAGTCGATCAAATTTGAACATAGAATAAATTTATGACAGTTCAACTTACAACAATTGGCACAAAATATCGAAATAAGTATTTCAGGAACTCGAATCAAAAATGAAGTCAAATTACCCTGTTATTCAAAATTTTTCTCACGATTTCCCTTCAAGGTCTACTAAAAATCTCCATTCTTTCCACTCAGACCAGAGGCGTGCCATACTGGGGGGGGGGGGGGATCTCATGACACTCTCGGACTTCCCTTATTTTCGGGAAAATCGGGAGAAGTTGCGTGATTTAGGAAAATCAAAAAATTACCAAAATCCATTCTTTTTTACTCCTTGAATAATTATAAATTCTTCAAAATCTTTCGCCTTTCAAACATTTTTCTTACGTTAGAATGGAAAAATAAACAAATAAACTCGAGAAATTCCAAAAACATAATCCAACCGATAAAAAAATTCAAACAAATTTTTTATTCGACATTTTTATTTCCAACTTCCCTTTTAAAAAAATGGTTCAAACCACAACTGGTCAATTGGTTAGAAAAATCTTGATTGCGACGAGGAGGAGGGGGGTGGGTCTGAAGTAAAATATTGAAAAAATTTAGCGAGAAAAGTTGAACTAATTTCAGTATCACCTCCCCTCCATCCCTTCCTCCATCCCTCTCAAATGACACATCGCTTCATCATGCCTCTCACCAAACCCTTCAGATGTACACGGAGGGGGAGGGGGAGCTCGTAATTTTCACCCATTTGCAATATTCCAGTAAAACTTTCGACTTTTGAAGGTTTATACCCATCTAAAGGCTGGTTGAACTCAGAGCGAATTTTTCAACAGGATTTCAAAAAGAATGGATAACAAATAATTCAGAATCAAAATAAAAATTTCAAAAGCTCAACTTTTCATGATGACTACAAAATTTGAAAACTATTATCTACATTTAAAATTTATTTTCAACGAAACAATTTTCAAAATAGAAACCCAAGTGCAGATGGAAGGGAGGGGGAGGGGAAAAAAGTCCAAAAGTGTCTAATTTTGATTGAATTTTTTTTTTAATGCAAGTGAAGTTGCATATTTACTTTAATTGTTATTAATTTGGTAGTACAAAGTTCAAATACTGACTTTTCCCCATACAACTTCTGTGACCCCGCCCCTCAATGTCTTCGCCTCTGAATAATGAATACGATCAAACGATCATAAAATTCAAAATACCTATGATACAAATGTCATTTGTAGACATTTTTATGATGCGTTATCTACCAATATTTTAGATGTGGTTTTTCAGTGCCCCTCCCCTCTTCCACATCCCTTTTAAAAAAATCTCAAAAATGATAGAAATATGATGTGATTGACATTGTGATTTTCATTTGGTGAGTTTTCGAACCTCAATTCGCTATATAGGTACCTAAAATCTAGAAGATTCAAAACCTCCTGTCTAACGTCAAGAAAAAGGTGCATGAGCAAATTGGCATGGAGGTAGAGGTAGTCTGAGGGGTTCATTCTGAAAAAATAATATAAGGATGGATTGGATGTTCGAACTCGGTGATCTCGCATTATTGGGAACTTTTTTTTTCAAAAGTGGATGGATAGGGAGGTGCTGAGGGGTTGCATCAATTTCTCTATAATCTCATAGAAATGTGAAATGAATAAATTATCCGCAATTTTTTATCACACCAGTTTTATCATGCTGAAACAAATTTTCACACACTTAATCCCTCCCCTCCCCCTCCAAAAATTTGTTTTTTCTTTAGTTTTATTTTTGGGAGATGTCCCAAAAGTAAAGAATTGGAGCATAGTTAGCAAATAAAAATTGAACAAAAATTACAAAATGAGTCAAAAAGTATTGCGAAGTGAACTTCAATAATTAGGTATATGCCCTAAAATGTGAAAAACTTATTGTAAAAATTGCGAATGAAAACACTCGAATTCTGAGATACATAAATTAATCGCTCAGTAGGTACTGTTGTTTATAAAAATTGAAATTCATCATTCAAAACTGAAAAATTACGTCAAAATCCAAGAAATCTCAAGTACCAACAATTGTTTAAAAATTGATTAAAAATCGGGAAAACTACACCAAAGGTCAAAGTTCTCAATTAATCATGTACTTAAACTAGTTTAGAAAACTAGAAACTCTTCAAAAATATTAAGTTTCCTGAAGACTGAAAAACTAGGTAATCAAAACTGTCATAAGTTGTAAAGAAAAAAAATGAATTCAACCAAGACATGTATGTATCTCCCTCGGGTCTAGTGGAGGTTTTCCTTTGTCCCCTAAAATAATTTTCCTGTCTGACAAAAACGTTTGAAAGCCACACTTAAATATTCCAAAAATATCAAACAAAAAAATAATCCCTTGATGACTTGAATTTTCATTCAGTGATCATGAGATCCCTAGAGAGTCACAAACTGCTATACCTATAATTTCAAGTAGGTAATTTTGAAAGCATAGAATTTTTGAGGATCATTTTCTTCATCGCTAAGATCGAAAACCAACTCGGTTTTTTAATCGACTTATTCCCCCCCCCCCCCACCTTCCTCTCGTCAACCTCATTCAGACACTAATTTTGACGAAAAATTCAAAGGAAAAAAATGGAATGTTTGTGTGAGAAATCGTGTTTTGTGCAATGCGAATTATATGTAGGTATATTGAGCTCAAAATCCGAACCTTTTCCCAAATCACTCTCCCCCCTCCCCGCCCTCACCTTTCTAGAAAACCAGCAACTTTAAAAAGTACTCGAAATTTGTACATGAGATAAATTTACCAAAATTTTGAGACATTAGAAAGGCTCTAATTTTAGAATTAGTTATACTGAAAGAATTTCCAATTTTTTCCAACATTTTTACGAGTTTAATTTTCATTTAGAGATTTTGGAAATCCCGATGCAATGTAAACTGAGATTATTTTAAACAATATTGCTCGAAATAACTGCAATAATGTGGTTTAGCATAAAATTCCTCATGTTTTCTTGCCATCTTCGAATTCGAATATTACTAATTCGATTTTTCGATAGATCCCCTTCCACTTCTTTTTGTAAATTATTTTATCATGTTCCAATTTCAATGAAATTCGTTATTCAAAATCTGAAAAATGTTGACAAAATTAACCCAAAATCGTGAACCTGGGCATTAGAAAATCTATCATATCTCATTCAATTTCCAGGAATCTCTAAAAATTCTTTTGAAATCTGAGTTGTACCATAATCGAACATAAATCCATCTAAAACCAGTCCAGAAGTTACCAAAAATAGAAAAATTATCCCAAAATTGTCGATTAATCCTCCAAAAATGCTTGGGATTGAAAAACATTTCAAAATCAGACGATATATCGTCTGATTTTGAACCTAAAGATGGGAAATTGCACTAAAAATTGTAAAAAAAAAAAAAAAAAAAAAACAGTGGCCTGGGAACTTGCTTCAAGATCAAGAAAACTGCCAGTCATGAAATTAGATCATTTCCCTAATACATATATGATCATCTTTCGTGCTTGTGCCTTCAGAGATCATTTATGCCTTACCTATAATCACCTATAAGAATACATCATTCATTACATAACTCAATCCTCACACACAATATCCATTACCTCTACACTGTGCAGTATACAAAACAATACCTCTTAGGCTTTTAGGCTCTTAAGACAGTAGATACCTATCCTACGTCCAGCAAAACAGATTTCATAATCATAACCAAACATGCACGCCAGCTACACCCTTCATAAAGCTGGAATTTGGCAATTTTTTAAACCATTATAGAAAACAATCGAATAATTATACATTATTAATATCGATGTTCCAGAGTACCTACACCAGATCATGAACACATACGGCTGGCCGCTCTATTAACGTGGTCACATTGAAAAAATGAAATTTCAATAGCCATTGCCCGCGTCTCTATACCTAATATATAAGTTATAGGTACACGCATCATACGCATTGTTTGTAAACCCAGCAATTACCCATAAACTCTTTTCAAATCATCAATCTTCTAGTTAGCCGAATGTCTTATTCTTTCGTTTAATAACCGATAATTACTCGAGTTATTGTATACAAAAAAATACACCGCCGTATCCAAAGTCAGTTGTTTCTTCATTTTGCTGGGCCACGTTCGTTAAATGCTGCGGATTCTCAACCCAACATATGTGTAGGTCTTGCACGGGTAAGTATAAGGTAATTCTTCTTCGACTCGTCCACAAAACTTGTAATGGTTATCGTTATGGCCAAAAAGAAAATTTGCCATTATGTAAGTCGGGGAACGAGTTTGCCAATTTATAATATGCATATTATACAGTGGTGAGCGGTGCATGGTTCAAGCTCATTAACACATCACCAGCAACCAAAGTATATTTAGCATCTGTCGTCCATCATTATACATGGTTTTTCATCGGCGTATGTGTATGTATGTACTTGTACACATAGGTTTTCTTTTTCACTCTGTTCCATCTCATGGTTCTCTTCGTCTTCGGTTTTTTTTCTCACTCCGATGGAATTTATATAGGTAAAGTTATTGCTGGTCGTTTTGAATAGAGATTCTTTGATGCGTATTATTTTCTAAATATTTTCACAATACCGCCAATTATTATTTAATATACAAACTAATTTAGTAGGTCAAGTGGATTCACTTCACACGGAAATCGCCTACAAAGGTGTTCTGGTACTATAAGGGTATTCATTTTTAACCACCATCGCCACCTCACAATCGTCTCGCTTCGATTAAATATTCGCTACATTAAAACGGAATAATTTTCGAAAAAGGTCCCGAATCGATTATCAAGGCTGTTTCATCGATCACGTAGGTATAGGTATTAGGTATGTCTCGTTACAGCTTCCCAGATGCTTGCTGGCTACCGCATACTATCAAGTTATCGTATTATAATTAAATTAATTAGAAATTCATTCGTCGGTGTTATTTTCTATATGCCAATATGCAGTATGGGTAGGAGCCTGCCTAGACTACTTTAATGAATAACTAAAGTAAAAAAAAATCTAATTTGAATTTCAATACAAATACAATTACATTACCAAATGGTAAAATTGGCTTGCTTTCGATTTCCTACATCTTTGACGAGCTACCGTCACATAACGTCAAACGTCAATAATATTGTAAGGTAAACTATACCTAGATAATGATATGCGAAAGGGTTACGTAACACGTCTTTGAATATTTAGATTGGGAATTTCTCATGTCAAAATTATTACCTTATTCGCAGCAGTATCAGCATAGACCGTGCAGAGGTTTGAATCGAAAAAGTGTCAGGATTGCTAACATGGCTCTGAAGATTTGTTTTTATACATTTTTAGAGGAAGAACAAATCGATCAATGCTCATTCAGGGATTGTCCGAGTAATAAGGGGAAAGGAACGGCAGATGAGAAAAATCAAAATGAAACAAACGCTATCCCTCCATGACCTTTTCCAAAAAATTTTGATACACAGGATCAACCCCCCCTCCCCCCATAAAAATTAAACAACAACGTGATCCATTTTCATTACCTTTTTTAGGCAGCTATTGATTTTGACTACCTACTTCAGATTACATAGAAAAATTGTTATGTTTGAAAAACCGAAATCGACACCAGCCAAATTCTCACAATTAAAATAAAAAAATCGTTACAAAAAGTTGAGAATTTATTTTTTAGAAAAAGTGTATCTTAATAGACCAAACATTCAATTTATGGTGATGTTTCAATGCATGAAAAATAGAAATGAACGCTAGCGAATTTTGGTTAATTAATTCTTGTGAATAAATAATTGTAATTTTTGGTGAATAACTAGTCATTTTTGCTGCTAAATTACTGGTATGTTTTGGTAAATTACTGGTAATTTTTGGTAAATTACTGGTAATTTTTGGTAAATTACGGCTAATTTTTGGTAAATTACTGGTAATTTGTGGTAAATTACTGGTAATTACTGGTAATTTTTGGTAAATTACTGGTAATTTTTGGTAAATTACTGGTAATTTTTGGTAAATTACGGCTAATTTTTGGTAAATTACTGGTAATTTGTGGTAAATTACTGGTAATTACTGGTAATTTTTGGTAAATTACTGATATTTTTTGCTAAATTACTGGTAACTTTTGGTAAATTACTTGTGATACATACTTGGTGAATTACTGGAAATTTTTGGTAAATTACTTCAGGACTTGAACTCATTTTTTTTTCAAAAAAAAAAAAATAACTTTGGTAACTGAAAAAAAAGTTTGAAAAAGTAACCTAAAAACGACAAAACATGGGCAAAACAATTTCATACAGAAAAAGAATCACCGAAAAAAAAAACATAATTCTTTGTTGTTAATGAAACTCTATAAAGCAAAGTCGATACAAACTCGAACAATTTTAGCAAAAAGCAGGATTTTTGGTCCATTAGTGCCAAACAAAGTGATACTTTTTCACAATTTTCTGTCAAAAAAGAATTGATTTCGCAACTTTTTAATTTAAAAAATTGAGATTTTTGGCGATTGGGGCAACAAAGTGAGAATTTTGCAATCTCTGGCAAAAAATATAAATTTGAACAATTTTAGCAAATGCAAAAGAAAGGGCTTTTTTAGCATGTTCTGGTGAAAAAGCGACACATTGGGACAAATCTGTGGAAAAGAGTGAGACTTTTTGAAATTTTTGCAAAAAAACAACAACTTTTAGCAATTTTTGACAAAAAATGAGAATTTTTTGGCAATTTAGGCAGAAAAAACCAGACTTTACAATAACTTCATGCAAGTGGCAAGACTCTAAAAATAATCAGTTATTTGACCACAAATTACCTCCAGTTTTACCAGAAATTACCCGTAATTTACCAAAAAATGAAATACATAATTGCGAGTAATTAACCAGAAAAATAAAAATTATCAGTAATTTACCAAAAAATGAAAATTTTTAGTAATTTACTAAAAAAATAAAAATACCTGTAATTTACCAAAAAAATGAAAATAACCAGTAATTTTCTAAAAAATATGAAAATTATCAGTAATTTACCAAAAAATGAAAAATTACCAGTAATTTACCAAAAAATGAAAATTTTTAGTAATTTACCGAAAATTGGAAAATTACCAGTAATTTGGTAAAGAGTGAGACGGGGAGGGTGAATTTTCCCAGAGGAATGTTTCCAATCATGGATATTTTTGAGGAAAAGTGACGAGTAGGTTAAGAGTAAAAAAAATTCCAATCGCTACGAACTGGTCCGCGAAGCTTGATCAGTGGTGAGACCTTTTCTTCCTAACAAAATGTGACTATTACAAGTCTACCTATTGGTGTACAGTTAACGAGGGACAAATCGCACGTAATAAATATACAGTTATGACATTTCTGCAGGTAGCCTAAGTAGGTAATCAATATGTATAGTGCAAGTAATTGAAATGCGTAATTCATTTGGGAAATTGAACGAATGTACGAGGTATAATAAGTATAAAGAGGTGAAAATGTACCGTAATATGAATTCTTGATTGACAAACGGAATAACTAATTTTATAAGTATTTAGAGTCGTGTATTTGTGCTCATGTATTTGATAGGGGTGAATGGGTGAGAAGAGAGGAGGGGTACTTGTATGTAAGTATATTCGATATGGAGAGGAATTTGCGCTTCTTGTATACATATAGGAACAAAATGGAAATTGATTTATTATAATAACAACAATGGTAACGAGAAATTAGAATATTGTCGTTTGATATGCGAGAATTGGTGCAAAGGTACAAGGTGTCGGATAAATTCTGCGTTTAAATTGGTTTTCGATTTAAATCACAACACGATTACTCGGGACACTTGGGTACATATAAACCCATCTCGTCGTGAATTCGTCTGCATGGTGTGATTTTCGAACATACTGTAGGCTTAGGCTAGGTACAATCAAATACACGCTCGTTTTCAATTTGTCGGCGTAAATGAGATTTGGTGGTACGTGTGAGAAAGCAACTACCTACGTGGATTTATTATTTTATTACCGATGGTTTTACTCCATCTGTGCTTCTCTTTCGCTCCCATGTATGGCTTTTCGCGTTCTATCTTTCTTCTTTACTTATATATTTTTTTTCTCTCATTCATTGTTGTCAATATATGATTTGCAGTCGTTCCCTGCCTCCATGGTGTATCTGTACTACTCGTACGTCTCGTGTTATTGTTTTTTTTTACGCTTGCTTTTCTTTCAATGTTAAATAATGGCGTTAAAAAAAGCACGGGTTATTTGGTACGAGATATGTGCTCTGTGCAGGTACTACAAAGAGACGAGAGAAATACGAAAAAAGGCCAATTTATGTTGGTATGGGAAAATTCGTGGTTTTTGTGAATAAATTTAAATAGGTATGTTTCATTTTCATTTATGAGATTTGATTGGAAAATTAGAATGGTGGTGCGGAAAGGAGATTATTCGAGAAGCGTGTATAAAAATCCAAATGAATGACCGTATAGTAAATTACGTAGGTACCTATTTGCTCAAAATTCCAAGTAGTTTTCCCTCCCAAATGGTGACTATTTGCAATTTTTTCTCAAAAATATCATCTGACTAATTTTTCAACTGGGACCGGAGAACCAAACTTCTTCCTTCTGCAATCTCCAGTTCATAAATCTGAATAATCTGATTCCATGGGTGAAGTTCGAAAAATATGACAAATTTTTAATGGAGAGTTTCGAGCATTGAGCTAGAAAGTGAGTTTATGAATAATTTTTTTTCGATTCGAAGAGCACTATTTGTTCAAATCATCTCAGTATATTATATACCTATCTTTAAAACGATGAACTTGGTGCGATGGAAATGGAATCCCGTATAAAATGAAACGTTGTTGTTGTTGTGGTTTCAATGTACTATAAGTAACGTGTGTAAGACCCGCAGATAATTTATTACCCAAGCTGGCAATATGTAAAATAACTGTATGTTGGTTTTAGACCACAAGCATTTCGATTATTATTCAAACGAGGGAGACGTTGGCTCGATTCTTTATTATAATCCAAATCCGAATATAAGAAAGAATAAAATCAACATACGCAGCTTCAGCTTCTACTAAAGATAGTGTTGATTAGGTCTACGAGTATGCTATACGAAAAACATACATTTTATCGTATTTTTATACTCAAATCGAGATGTTCAGTTAGGCCTACTTATACTAAATTACAAAAACCCGACAATATCCATTTCTAAAAAAAAAACACCTTCTCGACCTTTTAAATACAAAAATACGCAGGTATCAGGCGCAAAAAATCACATCATCTTCCCGCCAAATAATTATAAAAATCTAGGTAAGTACTTAACAATCTCGTAATTTTTTTTTCGTAACATCATCATCATTATCATCATCTTTGCTAATTTAGTCGCAGATACAATCGTAAAATTAATTTTTTTTTATTCTTAATTGCGTCAACGCATCGCGAACGCTCTTGCTTGCAAAAAGAGATAAAAAATTAGTGAAAAAAATCGTGTTCTAGTTAACATTATAAAAAATAGATACTCGGTAACAACAACGACTAACGACCGCCTATATAAGCTTGTTATTAAACATGCACCAGCACCAGTGCACCACGTTGCTGTTGCTGTCGTTTTTGTTGTTGTTGTTGCCGCTGCATCGTCGATGGTACCACCTTTCACCTTTATACTCGTTGCCGACTTAATGATCTCTTACACCTTTCTCGGCTACTTATACTCCTTAACCCGTTTTTTTTTCTTTTGCTTTCAACCCTGCTAGCTCGATTAAACGCCATATTATGGCTCGATTACTTCGGAGTGTTTCAATTAAAGTGTATAGGCGATTTACGCATCACCGTAAGGTTGTACTCGACGGTTTATAGATTGTTGATTTGAAACGATAACAAAAGACGAATGCTGGGCTGATTGTCAAAATGGAGGAGTTATGGAGTTTCCATTGGGGGGGGGGGGGGGGCTTAAAACTTGGAATATAGGTATTGGCAATAAACCGTAAATATTTAGCAGTTTTTGGCCAAAAACGAGATTTTTTCACAATTTAGATACTTAGAAGGCGAAAAAGTGAGAATTTCTGACAATTCAATTTTTTGTAATTTTGGATACCTAATTTTAACGTTTTTTTAGGACTTAAATCTTTTAGGTTATTCACGTCTTCTGGAGAAAATTCAAAATTCTGGAGAAATTTGAAAATCGCACTAGAGGCTCGAGAATGGCTGGCAATGGCACAATTCGCCCCGATGGGATTAGTCTGTGGCAAAATACAGCAATCGGCGCACATTTCAAAAATTTCCTCGCAAATGGGAAGTTTTTGATTTTTGGATACTCGTATTTTTATTTTGAAAAAAGCTGGAAAAAAACCACTCTTGAGGTGTCCCTTCCAGAATCGACTCAAATGTGGATAAATTCGTTAAAGAGGTCGAGTATAACACACACCTCCATTTTCAGTTGCCCAACTTCATATTCACGTCTTCTGGAGCAAGTTCAATATTCTGGAGAAATTAAAAAATCGCGTCGGTGGCTCCAATGGCTGGAAATGGTGAAATGTGGATTTGGGGAATTAATACCTATTAGTTTTGGGACTTATTATTTTTTTCTTGTATCTGGTCGACATGCCTAAATTAACATGAAAGACTCGATCTAAATCTAAATCTAAATGTGATGCGATCTGGGATAGGGTACCCAAAGTCGGAAAATTTTTTTTCGTTTTTATTGTGTCATTTGAAAGCTTAAAATGTCAGCTTTTTTTTAAAAAAAAGATATTAAGTCTAGCCCTTTTTGCGGCTGAGCAATGAACAGTTGAAGTTTCTGCTTAACAAAAGAAAATTTTGAGAAAATCAAAGTTTAAAGTTTTTCCTTCAAAATTTCGAAAAAAAATTATTTTCTCGACTTCTACTGCACTAAATTGGCTGAAATTTTGATATGATACTTCAAAATTATAGACAATCAAATTTTAAAAATTGTGTCAACATTTGTTGACTATTTGTTGAATCATGTTGAGGGAAACACATTTTTTGTACAGAAAATTTGAAAAAAAAACATTAAAATGCGTAAAAAATTAAAATTTTACAAAAACTCATGACTTTAAAAAGAAATCAGTGAAAAAAATTATAAAAAAATTTTTGCCCGGAGAAGCACTTGAACCCACAACCTCTGGCGTGATGGTCCGCTCTCCAGGCATCTAGCCACCAAGGAAGATATGTAACAAGCGTTTTCTAATGGTATACAACTAATTTTATTGTGAATTTGACATAACTAACAGGAAAGAACAGAAGAACATCGATTGGGTAGTAGCAAGCGGAATGGTAGTGGAAGCGCAAGCGGGGGGAAACAACACGCCGACTTTGGGTACCTTTTCTTTTTTAACTTCGTTTGGGTATTTAATAGGGAAAAATATTTCTTTCAGAGGTAATTTTTATGCTAGATGATAGCCAACGGTGTCTAGAACAAGTTTTCAGTGTAACCTGAAAATTGACATTTCTCAATATCTCAACTGTTTTTTGCTGTAGCACGAAATTTACTTTTCCGACTTTGGGTACCCTATCCCAGATCGCATCACAAATACCCTTCTCCTGCCAGTACTCAAGGAATCTAACTGCTTCATCATCAAGTGTCCCATTTAATTTTCTAGGATTGATTTTTTTCCTGATAATTCACACTCAAATAAGTGTTTGTCAGTCTGAACATCGCCGCATTCACACGGATCATCATTGGCCAACTCAGCCAACTGCCATCTATGAGGGTTGTACTTAGATCGCGTGACTCCGCTCCTCAATCTGTTAAGTGTTTTCCACAGTCCATATTTCAAATATTCTCCGCTTGGTAGGGCTTCCTGCCTACTTCTTCCCTCAACACCTGCATTCCATATGCAACATCTATCTGTGCTAGGGGTATCTTTTAGTTCTTCAACTGTTTTCATGAAACTGTGTCTAGATCTGAGTCGGGTTTTTGCCAGTTCTTCATATCCATACATAGGATGCAGCGGATTTTTTATCATCTTCGTCTTCTCTACCATGGATGCAACTTCCCATCTGACTGCTGGTGGGCAATTCCACTCAACTCATATAGGCCATTCAATGGTGTTGGGTGTAACGTAAGCACTCTGTCACCAATCTACATGCTTCGTTTAAGGGTAGGTATATCAACTTTACATGCATGTGCTGAACAACTCCAAACAGGGCAGGCATACTTCCCCCCAACTGAATAGCACAGTGCCAGTGCAGATGATCTTATAACTTGAGGCTTAGCTCCCCAACTGCTGCCTGTTAGTTTGCGAATTATATTTGTTCTGGCTGCAAATTTCATTTTAGTTGCCTCAAGCCTGGTACAACGTTCCAATATATTTGACAAACTTGATTTGTCAAATCAAATTGAATTTAACCAAACATATTTGGTTGTGTGGATGCTCTGATGATGTCTTTCTCAAATTTTTAACGTTTTGTTGATCGGAGACACCATAGACACCAACTCTGAAAATAATTCTGAAAATATAAATAATTTCTATTTTCAGAATTGGTGTCACTGATCAACAAAACGTTGAAAATTTGAAAAAAAAACTTGGATTATCAGAGCGTTTACATGATCTAATATATATGCAACCAAATATATTTTGTAAATTTTATTCAATTTGACCAATCTGGTTTGTCAAATATATTGGAATGTGTGTACCAGGCTTCATAGTGCCTTTTGTAGGTCAAAGACCTATCTAGGGTCACACCCAGGTATTTGGGGTTATGTGCATGTTTCAGATCTGTTCCACTCCATCAAATATTCAATTGTCGCTTTGCTTCACTGAGGAAACTGAAAAAACCCTCCTACAAATGCAGACTTGGTTCATAGTGAATGGCATGGAACTAAACCTTAATAAAACAACAATTATGCCATTTTGTATATCTACCACCCATCCCTCATCTTTAATTTCTTCTCTTGGTCTTGCCCAAACTTGTGAAAATACCACATTCCTCGGCACTGTGGTTTCCAATAACCTAAAGTGGACAGTACAAACTGACAAACTTGCAAGTCGACTCTCTACAACAGTGTATATCATGACACAACTACGCCATATCACTTCAACTCAGACAAGGAAAATTGCTTATTTTGGACTATTCCAATCCATTGTAACTTATAATTTAGCTTTTTGGGGGGGTAACCCAACTCTGTTAAACAGGATATTCCTAATACAAAAAAGAATTCTGCGTAAAATTTATGGCTTAACTTGTACGGAATCATGTAAAGATCTATTTGTGTCAGAGAAAATATTAACCCTTCCTTCGTTATACATTCTTGAAATTGGAGTTATGGTGAAGAAAAAAATAATAAAAACATCCACAATAAGCCATCAGTACCCCACATGAAATAGAAACAACCTTGCAGTAAACTACTTTAAGACAACAACTTTACAATCCAATATTGATACAATGGCAGTAAAAATCTACAATGCTTTATCCACAGATCTAAAAAACATAACTTCAGTAAAAACCTTTAAAAAATATCTTCAAGTATCCAGTTCTTCTATAGCCTGGTTTAGTGTGTCCTCCACCTCCGCAAATGTATCATGTTGGGCAGGAAGTACAAGATCATCTGCATACAGAAAGTAGTTAGTATCTGGTCCAATTGGTTGGTCATTGGTGTAAATGTTGAAGAGAATTGATGACAAAACACTGCCCTGGGGCAATCCGTTCTCGCCTCCAGGTGCTATTTTTTATCATATGTGACCCCGCCTGACAAAATCGACCATTTCAACAAAAAAAAGTGTCCAAAATAATGACGTTTAAAATGAATCTTGAGGATTGAAAGGTCAGATTTTTGAGAAAAAAACATTTTTTGAAATTTTATCGAAATGGTCGATTTTGTCAGGCGGGATCACATATAGAATCTTCTGTCTTTCATCAACATAGTGACTATCTGTGTAAATTTAAAATCCTTTGTAAGTTCGTACACCTTATACTGGAGTAGTCAGTGGCACACTGTGTCACAAGCCGCTGTGATCTCCAACTATTATTCTTGTTCCTGTGAGTGGAACATTGCTGGTTTTTTTTTCATGTAAATTCTACATTTTGTTAACTTAATACCAAATCCGAGTATGTCCATACAAAAAAAGTACAATTTTACCCATCACTGATAAGGCTCGGATATGTTCGGAAGGGTTCGTTGAGTTCTGATTGAACATCGGTCAGCTTCATGCATCTTTCGTGGTGCACTTTTACTGTACTAGGATGCAAATTTTTCAATTCAGGGCATCCCAGAGTCTTATCAGTGACGCAAAAAGACGATTTTTTCTGGATGGACATACACGGATTTGGCATTAAGGTAACGATTTGGTGGTATGCAAACTGATGAGATTAAGCAGGTTGCTGATCATGTACGTACTTTTTTGAAAAAAGCTTGAATCACCAAAAACAGTCAAATTTTGAATTTTCAAACGTTCACCAAATATCAAGATATGAAATTAGGCAGCTGAAAATTTGGTTTTGGGGGTTTTAGACCATGCTCTTTTCAAAAATCGCGGTCTCGTTACATGTTTTTGCAGAAATTCGACAAATTTGGCTTGAATTAATATTATTATAATATTTTAAACATGTTTTTACGATCCTTTTGTGCAACATTTTTTCAATCGAACTACTTTCTTCGAATGACTGGAATTAACCGAAATTACATATGTACGGAGAAGGAACCTGAATTTTTGATTAGTTTTACGGAGATAATTAAAATCCTGGTGGAGGATCCAGATTAATCAGAAATATCAAGTTTTGATTCTGGTAGATCAATATATTTAATTGGATTGAAAATCTTCATACATCTTTCAAAAAATTCTCTACTTATTTCGGATCAATGATGATCCCAATTCCCAACAAGGTAAATTTACCACTAAAATAATAATGATGATGATGTAAAAAATATCCCCATCAATAAAAACTTTATACCCTCATACAATTGAACTCAAACTACTTCAGCCAAAAATGACAAATCACAACTTTCCAACAAAAAAACACCCCTAACACCATTACAAGGATCTCCCTATATAATCGTGTTAATCCATCGATAAAGGATTTTACTTCTACACATAATCGGATTACGTTTTGTCGTCGATCGCTTCTAACCAAACACAGTCAACTTTGAGAACATAAAATCAACACTCGACGAATTATAATCCCTTAAACGACCACTTGCGAAGAAGGGATGTTGTCACTATTAAGAGAATTTACCTTCTCGCTGTTCGCTATCAAAAATCTCGCCTTCGCCGCGTGATTCAAATACCTGTTCACACTTCACTTTTGTATTATGGAAAGATGAAGCGGCCCGCGAAAAATCCCGCTATCGCGATCATTAATATTCTTTCGGCTTGACCTTTGAATGCGGCGTTAATGGAACAATGACAAGATACTTTAATTGAAGGGTGCGAAATATTAAAATACCACGATCAGGTATTCGTTCGTGTTGGTGGAAGACGCGAAGAGAAAAAAAAAAGCTTCTAACTACAAATATATAAAGTCATTATAGCGTAACGGGTATTAGTTACCTGTACCTATGCATAGGCTTACCTATATGCGTTTAAAAATATTTAAAAATCTGCACAGGCACACCTGCTCGGCAGCGTAAATGAAGCGTGATACGGTGATTACGTGTATCACACGTTATACGGCCGATGAGGACCTTTTTTCACTCATTTTTTTGATTTCGTTTGTCGGAAACGTGGTTGATGGTACCTACGATAAATAGGCGCGCGGTTTAGGGGTTTTTGGAAGAGCGCGAGAGATACCGAGGTGCTTTGAAAATTGACGAATTACACCTAAGACAGGGTAATATTCCATCAAAACGTCTTAAAATTAAATTACTTTTGTAAAAGAATGCGCCCGCCGTGGAAGAGGCGAAGAGAAGTGAAATGTTTAAAACTGCCTTTAGGGTCTTTCTTAATGGATACAATCAATAACGTGGAGAATGAGTCGGAGTCGATGCACAAGCTGGATAGAGAGGATGGCTTGCCTGCCTGCGTTCCAGGCAGACTTTGCGGCTCTTGAGAACTCGCCATGCAGTCTATCATATCCAACGTAGGGGTCGCTAACCTATTTACACATCGGCCAAAGCGGTATAGTATCTGTGTGCCTCTCTATATTATGCCTATATAACCTGACTATATATGTATAGTGTGAGCTTCTCTCACATGTACGTATGTACTACCATAGCCTAGTACTCTCAACTCACATGTGTACGAGTAAGTATTTGTATTACAAACAGCATCTCACACCACACATCAGAGCGGCGAAGTGAAAGGCTCTCAAAAAAAACCTACACCTTTGCGAGGTTAACCATCATCAGCAAGCACATGATCGCGATGCACAAAGTCTTCTTCTCAGAGATACGTGCACTTTTACGACCATATAAGGTTTTCCGCGTCGGGTTTAAAGACATCCCGGTTAAAAGAGATTTTTTTTATTGTCCTATACTTGTGTATAACTTTTCAACTCGCCAACAAAAAGAATTATTATATGGAATAACAATCGTAAATTATTATCATTCTGAACTTTACATGTCTATGATTATAAGTTTCAAACGCGATTAACAGAATCTTATTTCATTAGCTTTTCTTCTTACTCCGACTGCAGTTCTTTCTTGCGATGTAGCATGTCGGTTCTCTATACTATACAGATCCAGCAATAAAAATTTTCAACGACGCCGCCATTTTTTCTATTTTTTTTTGTTTTGTTTAATAGTCTTTCCGTGATCGGAGAGTGCGAACTATGATATACTTGACACGCACTTCGATGATCTGTTTTTATCTTTTCTTTGGACGTGATTTGTCCAATAACCTCGGCCCTCTTAGTTGGACGATGTGTAACTCTATAGAAAATCCCATGCTACTGACCAAATGCGATTGAACATGTGTCACGATCAGTGAAATAATTCAAGTTTATGGATTTTACGGAAGCAGGGGTGGATTTGAGCAGGGTTTCGGGGGTTCCCCTCCCCCTCCATGTTCTGAAAATTCGGAATTTGTCGGCAAACCAATGTATCCTCAAAATGCTTATTTTTTTCGAAAGTTTTGCCCTCGCTTCGCTCAGTCTGAATTTGTTGTTTTCTACTTCTCAAAGTATTCATAATATTGTGCTTGGAAAGTATTTTTGTTCAAACTTTTAAAAATGCCAGTGGTGTAAAAACTGACTTTTCACATCAAATCTACTGCTGTTTTGCTTCTTGAAACTACAAATTTTAAAAAGCTTCGCTCGAGCCAATTTGGTTCTTTTCTTCATGCTTAAAATTTCAAGAAACCATCTGACGAAATCTTATTAAAAAAGTTGAGATCAGAAAAACCTAACCCTTACATTAAAATTGATATTGTTCTACATTTCGAACTAAAAATTTTCCAAAGCTTTTGCCCTCGCTTGGTTCTCTTCTGCAGAATTCCAATTTCAAGAAATCTACGATTGAAGGGAATTCGAAAAATGTAGAGATCAGAAAAACCAAATTCTTCCATTCAAAGTTGTTCTACTTGTCAAATCACATATGTACTTTCCAAAACTTTTTCCATCCCTTCGCTCGGGCCACACAATTTTAAACATGAACATTAAAGAGAAAAATTCCAAAAATACTCGTAAAAATGTTCCATTTTTCTGAACAGAACCATTAATAGCTTCTCAAAATTTTTTGATACCACAGTCAAGGCGACAAGAGGGGGCAGATGGGGTTATCTACCCCCAACCCACGCTTTCCGGAAGGTTCGGCAAAAGAAGAGCCTGTGATGAAAAAAAACTTTTTGTTTTTTTACTATTCAAAAGACAAATTTTCAAAAGCTTTTGCCTTTGCTTCGCTCGGGCTTGTTTTCTTTTTTTTTCAAAATTTAAATTTAAAATTTTGAAGTAAAAAAATAAACTTCTCGCACGAAACGTGTCATTTTTATGCCTCTCAAAATAAAAAAATTTTCAAGAGCTTTTGCCCTCACTTGGGTCTGTTTTCTTTTCTTTTTCAAAATTAACATTCTTAAAAAAATATTTAAAATGCTAAAATTTTAAAATACAAAAAATAGACTCCTTGCATGAAAAAAAATTCTCTCAAAATACTTACAAATTTTTAAAAGTTTTCCCCCTCGCTTTGCTCAGGCCTGTCCTTTTTTTTCAAGATCAATTTCCTTTAAAAACCCGTTTTTGGGCTTCTCAAAATAAAATTTCAAAAATTTGGGCCAATTTGTTTCTTGTTTTGGAATTTAAAAAAATTACATTTCTGCTCCCAAAAATCCAAAGCAGAAAATAAAAATGTTTATGAGTCACACGAATATGAAATCAATCGACAACATTGATATTTTTCCCATATATCAGTCGGAAATTTTCGGCGGAATCCCCCCTCCCCTCTTCCTCTCAAAAAACCTATATATGTCATAGGCTCTGACCACAGTGCTCAGAATGTTGAAATTAGCATTATTGTCGGGAAAATTATGTGATACCCCCCCCCCCAATAGCACGAATTCGATCTGCCTCTGAGGATAAGTTCTGCCTGGTTTGAGTAGTTCAAAAAGTGATTCCTGTAGTTCTGAACATAAAAGAGGGCAGTTCTATACAAATAGATACGCAATCAAATCAACATCCAGTTTGTTGAATTCGCCCCCCATCCCTCTCCCCAATCTGATAAAATACTGATAATTTTTGCTCACATAGTTCTAATCTTGAAAACAAAAACAAAAAAGTCAAAAATCTTGATTACAGATCAAAATTCTTCTAGCTATTTTGTTATCAATGAGTTTAAGATACATATTGTCCAAGTTCCATTCTAAAGTGGATATTTTTTGCTTGAAAGTTGATTATGAACTGACATTTTGATATAGGAACTCTGCAGGATTTTCCCAAAGTTTTCAGAAAGTTCATTTTTCGCTAATTGTTGATTTTCAAAAAATCAGTCCATTTTTGTGCGAGTTTCAAAATCATTTTTAAAATTTTTTTTTTACTTTCTTTTAATGATTTTCTAGTAAACTCGGCTACTTTTTCGTGAATTTCAGAAATTTGTAATCAGGTACTTTTTTTTTTTTTTTTTCTTTATTTTTGGTTCCCGGGACACACAAGGTGCCGGGGGTTTTTTCAAATAAACAAATTTATTTACATCTTAAATCTAAGACTAAATCTAAACAAAGTGTATTATCTCAATTTATCCCTAATCCTAGATCTAAGATGCGGGGAGAGGGGGTGGGGGAGGGGGAAAGACGGGTTGTCCACCACGACCCATACCCCCTAGGCGGTTGCCAAGGACACAATCAACCTACCAGGCTTCGTTACTCACGCATGCCTATCAGGTAGTTGGAGTCCCCCAACCCATCTCGGGAAAAGGATTTTAGGGAGCAGAATTTGGTGCCTAGGGGGGGGGGGGGTCAACAAGTGTTGATCTCCCCTTTGCATTACATGAGTTTCGGATATGGGGGGGGGGGACATTTGCGAGGAGGCCGGTGCACTTGCTAAGGGCTTCTCACCAACCTCTCACATTGGACTTAAGACTTAAGAGTACAATACTAGATATGGCTAATTATTTTAGGCTGAAAAATGCAGGAAAATAGGTATGATTAGTTAACTTGTTCTACTTTGCAAATATGTACAGCATTATAATACAAAAAAGAAATTATAATACAAGAATGAAGCCCACACACTAAATTAGTTTAAGGTTATGGTTTTGAGAAGAATATATTTAGGATATGCATAGGTTTGGGTTATTTACAGGGGTTTTACTGGTCGATGTTTGGTTGATAGATCAGGATTGAAGCTGTTACTCCTTCTGGGTGCATAATCTGACAGTAACTGGGTGGTCCCTGAAGCATTTGATGATGGATTGTTTCACTGTTGGCCACTCCAGTTTATCCAGACCACACCCTAGTCTTGGTACTGCTATCTTTTTGATCTTGAGTTGGTCACATTTGGCAGCAAGTGCTTTCATTGTCGTTACAAAGTCCTTGATTGACGGCTTATCATTGTAGTGTTCTTTGGTGATTGCGTAGAGTATGTAATTTCCACCTTTTTTGAGCTCAACTACTTCACCAACCTTAGCACCCCTTGACTTCAGAGTGTCCTGGTTGCCAAAGGCTCGTTTAAATAGGAGCGCAATGCCCTTGGACATCCTGAAATCCCTGCTGACACAATGGGTCAGTGCAAACTGTGGGTATTGTCTAAACAGATCGTCCTCTAATTCCTCTAGGGTGAAGATCCCATTTGATTTGGTCTCTATCTTTCCCCAGTTGGAGTGTTGGATTTTCTTTTCTAGTTCCTTCTCAGCTTGTTTGAGAATTTTCCCCACCCCAGCCAAGGTTAGGTACTCTCAACTTTGATGATAAGTAAGTAGGTATTTTTTCAAACTTATCCTCTGCAATTTTCAATCATTTTTAGGTTAAATTTACAAACTTTCTGATAATTTCAAGCACCTACCATATCATATTTTAGGTAATATCATAAAATTTATATTGATCATTGAATTTTGAAGAAAGCCACATAGGTTTCCAAAAGGCTTAAAAACACCTCCCTCCAGTTGATTCAATCATGTCAAAAAGGGGCAATAAAGTAGATTTCAGCTTTCCAATTTCATTGAGCAAAAGTAATTTCCAAAAACCTGAAAAAAAGTCTTCAGAACTGCTCAAATGGCTCGAGGTTGTTTCCAACAAATTCTCGGCGCCAAAAAATATGCCATGTGCATACATATTATTATGTATACTTACAACATACCATGATTTCAGCTTTCATAGCTCAATTAGATAAACCTTTCATTTTTTTGAATAAAATTGGATTTTTCAAAATTTCCCCAAGTCGAAAAATGAACTTGGGCATTTAAAATTTTGGCTGATGCAGTATTTTTCTATGCTCCTTCGATCACTTTTTTTTCAATATTATGTTCTGATACCTATATATTACTACGTCCTCTGAATAGAAAAAAATGCCCATTTAATTACCTATTCTCTCATCACCCTCTTTCTACACCTCGTTCATTACAGGTAACTTTCCTTGTAGCCTACCAGTGTAAAGAGATTCCTTATATTTGATCGTGGTTATTCTCATAAATGGAGTAATGAGTTAGGAAAAAATGCTTCGGCTTTTTCAAAACAACTAACTTACCTCTAATTGCGAAATTCTACTTGAGATTGAAATGGTCGATGGAAATTAAACGTATTTTATTACCTTTTGAGCGAGTAAACGAGTAGTACGTACATTCTGCACAATATACTTACTGTATCCACGGCTACTCTTACGTAATTGATGGTATTAGGCAGATACCTACCAAGAGGTGGACGAACGTTAGATATACGATAGGGGATATTTCAATTGGATAAACTTTGAACTGAAATATCTCATTAGAACGTAATGCAGCAGCAACTTAGAGGAGTTGATGTTGCTGTTTAACGACTGCCATCTCGGTGCAAGCTTTTTGACCTTTATAATGTACTATTCTTCATAGACGTGTAACGTGAGTACACGATGTAATTTCTCTGCACAGCTTTATTGTACGCATTGGGCTACCTTCTTACCCACCATGCTCTTGCTATAGGTACATACGAATATTTTCAAATCAAACATGGAATTCTCCATTTTTCAATTTTTTTTAGAAAAATGAAAAAAAACTGATTGAAAAATTAGGAAAATTCCACGTATTGATTCAAAGGTAGGTACTCATATGATGAAAGTGGTACCCAGTCATTAATTTCTTGGGCCAATAATAGAAAATTTTCATTAGAAAATTCCACCTTACATATGTCGTGTGCTGGAATGATTATACGAGGGCCAAAAAGGTTCGGTATATTATACAAGATGTCATCGAATACTCAGACATATATCTCTGACCCACTGCGAGAGTGACACTTGTCAGCATTTTATTTTGAACCTGTCATCGAGCACACCGTCCACTTCTACCCTCTATAATGGACAACTGTCTAGTCCAACGAGTCGGTCAAATCACGCTGTTATACATATTCAAGAGCACATATTTGCCAAGTCTTGGTCGCGGTCGCGCCGATAGATACCCTATTCTCGGCATGAGTCAAGCCGCAAACACACGAAGCAGCGAAAAAAATAGAGAAGGAAACAACGCTTGCGCGAACCAAAGAAACTAGAAGCCAAAGCAATCACACAATAGGAGATGAGTTTTTTTTATTCTTCTTCTTCTTCTTGTTCAAATGAATAATAGAACAGTGGGATTCGTAGCCATAACGAATGGCTAATAGCGAACGTGAACGAATACCTGTTACAGCATATTGTGTCTCACAAACGTTCCTCTAGTGTAACTTTACCTTTATACAGGTGAAGCGGCCGCATCGCATCAAACAAATCTTCAAAACTAACTTTAATCAGTTTTCACACACATACTGTGATGCGAACAAAGGCTTAACATTTATATACAAATATATACTCACTCCTCGATCCTATAATACGTGGCTCTTGACTAAATCTCAGCCAGCTTTATAATCTAATACCTATTCTCGTATGTCACCTTATAGTAGAGTTTAGTGTGTTGGGTAATCGTATTTTTCTTGCTCTCTCACTTTGTCTCTGTCTGGTGCAGGTATCGAGATGTACTCGTACGTACGCTAAGTTAATTTATACAAATTTACCGCAGTTCAGCTTTCACGCTGAGCACACATTAAAAGATTTTAATCGACGTTGCGCGACCAGCTGAAGACGACGATGTTTTGATAAATGTTTTGGAAAATTTACTCGTATTGAGAGGTATCGACTCTGGTGTGATGAGAGAGGAAGAAAAGGCAACGTTCAGATGTAAAATTTTAGGGGAACATTCAGAATATTTTCCTTCGAAGGAAGTGTTTGAATCAGTGTTCTGTTTTTGACTCTAAATTAAACAGAATCTCTATTTAAAAAAATTACCAGAATATCGAAATATTTTAATACTTTTGCGACTTCTGTACTCACAAGGAGACTTTCTGAACTGGGATTCTTCAATTTGAACGAAATCAAGCTAGATCGAAAAACGATGTCCCTCGAAATCAATTTTCAAAAATTTTAAAAAATTCAAAAAATCTGCTTCAGGGGTGATTTTTCAACTTTTTCATGAGAGGATTCCTTCAACTCAACTCCCACACATCAACAGCAATCAGTAGTGAGCCATTCTAGAGTCTCCAGTGATCTTTCAATTGCCTTGAATTTTTCAAAAATTCGTCCAAAGTGTTGGAAAATGTAATTGATCAGCTGTTCGAAAGGCCATAAAAAATAATCAAATAAAGTTTCACCCCTACTTTTTCATCAAAAATCACCCTTTCTCTCCTCTGGAAGCAAACAATTGGGGTAATACATATCTTCATTCCATAAAGATGTGAAATCAACGTACGAGTAGGTCCATCTCTCATAATTATACTGATTATGAATTTAACCTGAACATCTTCAAAAGCTCGTCATACGCAATATCAATCCTGAGGATGCGTATAAAAGCGCGTACACCACTAATTCTCAAAAAGGGTTAAACGGTGTAAGCGTCAGGAAGGATAGAGGAGGAAAGTTACGCGCTTCGCAAAAAGTTTATAGCTTGTATTAACGTGAAAGAACATGTGCAGCTAGATCAGGCGGCGGCGATAACACATAAACGCTTAATAACACGGCTCTCTGAGACCCGGCCAAGTTGATAGAGACGCCGTTTGCGTGCAACACGCCATAAGTCGACTGATTAAAAGAGAAATATTTATACGAAATCGCCTACTGCCTACACATACCAACATTACATAGCCATATTACACTCATACTCTGCATTGCATTGTACAAAGATGCCTGATGCATATGCCCACCGCCATCGCCACTGGTAGTAGTGGTCTCGATGTGTTTACTGCAGGAGCAAAAACGCAATAAGGTGCTAAGATGAATGAAAAAAAATGATAGCAAAAATACGAGTACGTATAAAGGCATATGTGTCAAGAAATATAGGGATACTGAAATGAAATAGTACAGTAGCTCGATTACTTTAGGTACTTTATTTGAGAGGAAAACACTTGAAGAACTATAATAATGTGTATAACGTTGGTAATCAAGTCGGTAATTACCCCATACAATTACTAAAGGGTTAGTTTTAGTTCCTAATAATCCAAGGCTTAGACAACATACGAATGCCATATAAAGAATTGATTAACTTGAAAGAGTTTTTTTTTCAAGTACATAATTATGGGCTTCTATTTTTCTAAAAAATCGTTCAACTTTTTCAATATTTTTATAAGAAAATAATTTCTTATTTCGAAACAAGAGGGTAAAGTTTTTGAAAAATTGAAAGTTTTTCGAGTAATTTCATCTTAAGACTCCTGAAAATTACTCCAAAAATTTGAAAATTCAGCACTTCATTCATTTGTAAACATTTTATAGTCACATTGACTTTTTCAGCTCTAAAAAAATTATGCACAGCTTGTTCCAAGTCTCTCGTGTCTCAAATCACAGTGTCTACTTAATTCCAAAATCATAAACCAGGTGAATCTTCATGGCATAAATGAACTTTTTTGCTGATTTTGTAACGAAAATTGCAATGATCCTCAGAACTCCCCAATTTTTTTGGTTTTCAAGTCTCCTCAGAGGCTGGGAACCCTGCAAGAGATGAAAAACAACAACAATAACCTACAAGCTTTGAGCTTAAGCCTATAAAAGTAAAGTTGTGAGGGAAAAGCTGTACAAGCCATGCCACCAACCTCATACAACACATTGAAGATGGGGTTGAGAAGAAAAAAATCACAGGTGCTGTGTTTGTTGATCCAACTGCCGCATTTATGATACTGTGAACCACCATCTACGGATCACAATTTCACCACCATCATTAAAATCTATACTCGGTAATAGGATGTTCTATGTCACTCACATGGGAAAGTCCAGTAGATGGAGAAGGCAAAAAATGGGCTGCCATAGGGGAGTGTTCTTGCCCCAATCCTATTCAACATGATACAGCATGCGCAAAAATATCGTGAACCCCAGAGACAGTTTTTCATTAAAACTATAGGTTGGCAATGTGAAATAGATCAGGACTTGAAAACCAGATAGATATAACTTTCGGTTTTGGTTTCTGTTTTATGTTTTTTAGAAGAAGTAAAGGTTTTGGTTTTGGTTTTTTAAAATATTATCTCACTCGTTCCGGTTTTGGTTAAACATTTTGATTTCAAAGGAATTGGTTTCGGTTTTGGTTTCAGTTTTTTCTTTTTTTCACCATTTTTTAGGGGGAAGAAGGCCAAGAAAGTGATCACTTTTTCAAATACTTTGTGTATGTGACTATAGAAAGCGGCACTTTGGCAGTGCTAAATAAGCCAAATTTGTCAACTTTATTAGTTTTCACCTTTAGCATCAGTTTTTACTTTATTTTTACCAAAAATGCAGTATTAATTACTAATTAGGCTAATTACCAGAAAAATTCCAAAACCAAAACCAATTCAGTTTTCAATTGGTTACACACGGTTTCAGTTATGAATTTGAGAAAATAACGCTTCCAGTTTCTGTTTTGGTTTTAGTTGAGGGAAAATCATGCAATGCTCCTGGTTTTGGTTTTGAGCAATTTTAATCGGATTTTGGGGGTTTCAGTTTCAGTTTGCAAGCCCTGAAATATATGCATATGGTTTGGGGAATGTTATCGAGCAGTCCAACAACCAATCATGTACTTTCATTATTATCATTCACTGTGACCAACCAAAATATTTAGCAGAAAACTTTGTTAGGGGTTCACAATATTTCTGTGCACCCTGTATACGAATGACCAGCCAATCGAGAGACCAGACTTAAAGCTGCGTCCAGACGGTCCAATATATTTGATAAATTCCCAGATTTGTCAAATATATTGGACCGTCTGGACACGCTGATTACCCATCAAATAAATTGGAAGGTGATTTGAAAACCAATTAAATTTATTTGATGATTTTCAAGTCCGTTCTGAAAATCATCCAATATTTCCATCAAATGAGTCGCATTGCGTCAGCGCGGAACATTTATTTATCACTTGATAATTTTTTAACGTTTGATGAGAAAATCAGTTGAAGTGTGATTTGAGATTGGAATTATATCATTATATGAGTAAAATCGTTTTCTGGAATAGCTTACATACCTTCTTTTTTTGAATGAGAAATAATTGAGAATTAATACTGAAATAATTCAACTTTTGTCAGATAACTTTCCTCACGCACTTCTTGATTCAGTTGATTCCCATAACAGCCGAGTGTTTAAATTACATTAGAAGGATCCCTAACATCATTAATGTTTATTATTCATTGGGAAAAATAAAAAACAATAGCAATTTGAATGGGAAATTGAGAAAATCACTCAAAATTGCAACAATATCACTTTCTTATCACGTTATCACAGCAGATGATTGGAAGTCTTGTCATTCAGAAATTTGACCATATGGACGCTCTGACAGGCGTTCAAATCATCAAAATATATATTGGACCACCTGGATGCAGCTTAACACTTCCTGTATGCAGATGACTTGGCTGCAACCTCGCTAGGGGATACACACATAGAGGTACCTACAGGAAATGTTACAGGAAACCCTGAATAAACTTGAGACCTACTATGTGTGCAATGCCCTCAGACCAAATCCATCCAAAACTGTGTACCTTCCACCTGAAGAATGCAAAGGCAAAGTGCACATTGAAACTGGTATGGGGAGGAGTGCAGCTGGAGAACTATGTGTTAAAACAAGAAACTATTGATGACTGAAAAGAAATGTTTATTCAAATTGTAACATCAACAATAGGTAGGTACTAGTGGTCTGCACGGGCCTGTCCGAAAGCCCGCGGGCCGAGCCCGATAAAAGTCGGGTCGGGTCGGGCCGGGCTTGTCGGCCTTTCTCGGGCTCCGGTTTCAGTATCTACTAACTGGTACTCAACGCATGCGCTGTAAATAAAGAAGTGTAGCACCATTGTCACGTCACAACAATGCCTATTGTTGGGAAAACCATCTCGTCGCATCACGCCAACGTTGCAACAAAATTTATCGGAAGTGTTGAAAAATTATTGTCGGGTCAGGCTCGGGCCCGTCGGGCTTGTTTCGGGCTTTCGGGTCGGGTCGGGCTTTTTGCCCGAGTACTCGACCCGCGCAGACCACTAGTAGGTACATGATATTTTGTTGAGAGGGAGTAGGTACACACATACAGAAATGTTGATTAAACGTATTCATATAATTATAACATTGTGATAATAAGTATTTAAAAACATTTTGTCTAATCAACACTGTGAAAATCCCATGTACTTACCTAGGACCTAGGTATCATGCTAGACCAAACGCTCACATATAAGAGGCATTGTGAGAACACAAAAATGAAGGTGGAAGCAAGAAACAACTTTCCATAGAAACTGGTATCAACTACTCTCTAAATTTGAAACAGTCAATTTCACTGCTTAGCAGTCACGACATTTTGCCTTCTTAAAGCAGTAGTTTTTTTTTTACTGCAAAACAGTGAAAAATTACTGAATTGGTCAGTCAAAATGATTTTTTACTGACCAACTCAGTAATTTTTCACTGTTTTGCAGTAAAAAAAAACTACTGCTTTAAAAAGGCAAAATGTCGTGACTGCTAAGCAGTGAAATTGACTGTTTCAAATTTAGAGAGTAGATGGGGAGCAAAGTCAAAAAATCTCAAAGACATCGAGGATGACAGCCATGGCACTAAGGCACTATAGCTTCACTCAGGTGAAATCGGTGGCCATCTTTTCGGCCATCTTTGGTGCAAAATGATGATTTCAGCCATAATCACAGCTCAGTACAGCTGTTCGGCAAGTGACGTCACTGTGATGTTTCATAGTTATTTTGCACCAAAGATAGCCAAAAAGATCGCCACCAATTTCACCTGAGTGAAGCTATAGTGCCTTAATGGCACTGTGCTACTCTACAGCAGAGTATGGATATGCCGGCTGGGGCTGATCAGCACACATTAAGAAGATTAATGGGAAAGATGAAAAGACAAAAATATGTTTTTGTCTCAATCACAAGACTGTAGTCTGTGCTTAGAGTCTGTGCAATTTAGTTAAGAGGGTGGTGTGCGCAACCAATGTAAGCAGGAACCAACGAGGGCCCTGAGTCAGCAGTCAAATATGCTAACACGGGATTCTCATTGGTTCCTGATTACATTGGTTGCACATACCACCCACCTAACTAAATTGCACGCATGCACTGACTCTAGGTCTGAAAAGACCCACTGATTTAAATAGTGTCTGTCTCAACCACAGGTCCTTACTTGGGTCTGAAAACACCCACTGATTGAAATAGTGTTTGCCTAAACTACTGGTGCATAGAATTTTGATTGTTTGATTGTTTGGCCAGAAAGTAGAGTACCTATGTTTCTTGTTAGTTTTTTGTAATTTTTGGAAAAGTTGAATTTGAAACTCCCACTGTGTTTGTCTCAACCACAGGTCCTACTTGTGTCTGAAAACACTCACTGATTAAAATGGTGTTTGTCTCAACCACTGGTATATAGAACACTGATGGTTTGATTTTAGCCAGAAAGTAGAGTAGGTTTCTCTACTTGAGTTTACTACTTAGAATTTGATCAAACTTTTGCATTTTCATGAATTTTTGTCCCGACTGTTGTGCCATTTCAAGGTATCTAAAAACTCTACAAATCTCAGAAGTCCCGCTTTTAATCCTTTTTTCTAATAACAGGCTTTGAATTTATAAATTTTTCTCACATTTTATATAATAATTTTCATGATATTTAAGGCCTTCTCAATGGTTTACATGGGCTATAGATGAACTCGATGTTCGATGAGCCTGGATTAATACATATTATATATGCACAAGATTCTCAGCTCATTCTTTGCAGTTAGGACTGGTTATTAGCTTGTGGCAAGTTTTATATAGGGCTACATATATTATATCTATGACAAATAGTAATTTTTTCACTTAATCGGCCATCCCGAATGTGTATACTCGTATGTATACAGATGTACCTATTTGATCGAACCAGCAGTGTCAGAGTGTAAGTGAGAGAGACCAAAGAAGATAGAAATACAATAATTTAAAACGTTGCGTTGCGCTGCGCGTTCTTCATATGTTGTTCTTCCAATAGCCACAGTGTTAAGAATTAAACAATCGGCGACCTGAAATTAGTTTTTAATCCGTTTACGATTGCTTCTGTCAAATAGAAGGAAAAGGCGTGAAACTTTAAAAGGAAATCGTATATAGATATGCTGTATAGAAAAGACGCGGGTGTCTTTTTTTTTTATTTTTCGTATGAAAATCGTGTGCAACAGACAAAGACGGAGATGAAAATAGACGACGTCGACCACAGTTATATAATAAATAAAAAATTAAAAAAAGAAAAAGAAGATGAAAAGGAATCGGTTTTATATAGATATATAGTATTTCGTGTACTAGGTACATAACATAGTATAGAGATACGGCATTGAAAAACAACTAACACGTTCCTCGACAATGATAACAATAAAAATAATAACAACAACATCAACAATAACAATAGAAACGAAGATTCTTTTACGTGTATATCTGTTACACGATTACCATTTTGTGCCATTGCTGTGGCATTGTTTGACTCTTTGATTTTCCAGACTGTATAGCTGCAGCATCAGCATCGCGCAGATCCATCCGCTGTATGCTGCGAACGCCATCGAATCAAAATAAACTTCACGCCGCATAACCAATTCTAAATTCAAATAATTACATTCGAGGCGGAGACAAGAGTCAAGAATGTACCAAGAAGTCGTTGTACCTATGTCTACAATTTATTTAAACAAAGCATGGAGACAAGACGAGTTCGTCGACGATGGTCATTCGATTCGAATAGGACAATATATTTTATAAAACCGGTCCCGTCGCCGCCTTCACCTTCATCTTCATCGTATACGTTGACGACTAAACCACGGCTAAAACAAAGCGACGATTGCATAAAATACTGGGAAATGTGGTCAGAATGTGTGGTCATGGATTAATATGGTGGTCGGTGGTGTGGTTTGTTTGTTTTATGGCTAGACGTATAGGTATTTCAGGTGGAATGTGGAGAAAGGAGGGGGGCGAGGGGTTGAATTGTTGAGGAAAACTTTGCGAGTGAACGCGAAGAAAACGAAGACGCTTGAGTAGTGTTTTTTTTGTGGAAATCTCCCTCCCCCCCGCCCCCCCCAAAAAAAGATTTCCACACACTCCGATTTAAACGAAACCAAGCTAGTTCGAAAGCATATCCTATAAATCTCCAAAACCAAAATTTCAGCTCTCAAAATTTCATTTTTTAAATTTTTGACAAATTTTGAAAATTCATAAAAAGCTATTCCAAGGATGATTTTCAAACTTGTTTGTGAAATATGATTTATTTTTTTGCAAAGTGAACCAATGTGCGGACCATTTCTTTAATTCAACAAATACCTGCAGTACTGAGCCATTCTGAAGGCTCCAGCGATTTTTCAATTTTCTCATTTTCTCCAGAAATTTTAAATCGCCTTTGAGTAGCCATAAAAATGAATTTTAGATCCTCAATCCATTGAAATCCCTGCAACATTTTTTGGACCACACAGCGAGAAATTGAAAGAGAGGCTCCAATGGCCCCAGAAAACTCCTTCTGTTGAAATTTCAGCTGCTGACATTCTTTTTTCAATTTTTGGCGAATTTTGGAAATTTTTTACATTTATAGCCTACATTTGATCAAATTAACATAAAAAGCTGAAAGTTAGTTTGTGTCGTATTTTCGACTTCTCGAGACAATTGGTGATGGTTTCGAACCGTTCTGGAGCCTTCAGAGGATTTTCAGATTTTTCAGTTTTCAAAAAAATGTCAAAAATAGGATCGAAATTGAAATCGGTATCTGTGAACTTTGATTTACGACTCGAGAGGTTGAAAATAGAGTGTAGACCAAATTTCATATTTTGTTGTTTTTTTTTTTTTTGTTGAAAATAACCCAAAGAAATTTTAAAAATTTGTAACAGATTGAGGAATGAATCTCACAAGGGAACTACCTGAACCAGTGCTGAAGTTGATTTCTCGATTTTTGGTGAATTTTTGAAAATTGAAAAATCCAAAAAATTTTAAACCAAAAATAGAAAATATTGATGAAAATTGAAATTTTCTCGGGAAGTAGTTCAGATGGCATCCCTAACTCATTTACAACCATCGAAATTCGCAAAATCTCAATTCCAGTCATTCTGGAGCCTCCAACGATTTTTTATCATTTCTCCAGAAACTTGAAATAGCTCTGGAAGGGCTAAAAATCAACTTCAGCACAAATCACTTTATTTGGCGCTTATGTGGGTTGCCTTTAACCATTTTTTGGGGTTTTCACGAAAATCGGCGTCTGCTGATTCAGATGTGTATTTTTGCCCATTGGAAATAAAATGCCAAAATTTGAAAATGAATATTCCATCTTTTGCGATGCTACCTATCCGAAATCGAGCTTCGACCTATTTTGGACGTTCCGAATAGGTAAAACCTCCATTTCGACCATTCTGGAACCTCCAACGATTTTTTATCATTTCTCCAGAAACTTGAAATAGCTCTGGAAGGGCTAAAAATCAACTTCAGCACATATCACTTCATTTGGGGCCTATGTGGGTTGCCTTTAAGCAATTTTTGGGGTTGTCGCGAAAATCGGCATCTGCCAGTTCAGATGTAAATTTCAATTTTCATCAATATTTTCTATTTTTGGTTTAATTGATAATTTTTTGGATTTTTCAATTTTCAAAAATTCACCAAAAATCGAGAGATCAACTTCAGCACTTGAAATTTTGGATTTGGGGTCCTCAGGTAGTCCCCTTTCGATCTAGCTTCGATTCGTTCATTTTCGTTTCTGCCGGTTCAGGTAGTTCCCTTGTCAGCAGCTAAATGTTCTCTATTTTTTAAAAAAATATTCTGATCAAATTTCTATGATTTTTTCCAATTTTTAGTCATCTTTCATTGTTTTTGTGATGTAATTTTTCATTATTTTACCCAATTTTACTCTACTGCAAATTTAAGAATCTTTCGACAATTTTCAGAGATTTTTGTTGCATTTTTTCTGGTTTTCATGACATTTCAAGTAATTTTTGTTGCATTCAATTTCATTTTGACGATATATTGATTAAGTTTTATTTCGCCAACAAACTATTTTGATACTTGAAACTTTTTTTGCCAGATTTTGCTCGAACTTCGTGATGTTAGGTATAGGTACATGAACTTTCTCTCATTTTCTTTTGTTTTCATGATATTTTAACAAACTTTTAACCAATTTTCACAAAATTATAGTACCCTACTTGATCAAGTTGACAAATTTTTCATCAATTAATGTAGATTTCTAATTCTAATAATATCTGATGAGTCAGATTTTCGAGCACTTCTTTGATATTCTAAAAATGTTTTTTGAAACACATATTTTCTTCAAATTTTTCAATACATATCTCATCAGTTATTATATTTCTGTTATTTTCAAGTGTTTTCATGATGTTTAAATGAATTTTGAAGCAATTTTTGCCAAGTTTTGATCAATATCACTAAAATTTTAGCAATTTGTGGTGCTTTTTTGTGATACTTTATGTAATTTACGCATTATTTATAAAATTTATTTAATACTTATACTTATTTATTCAAATTTTGGAAATAATCTTCAATATTTTATTTAGTCTAGTTTGTAAAATATGATTTTTTAAAAATGTAGTAGCATTTTATCAACTTGAAGTTTTTTTCAAACAGTCCGATCGCACTTCTCGACAAGGTAGAAAAAAAATGACAAATATTCTACAATTTTTGATAATTTTTTTCCAATTTTCTGAAATGTGACCTATTTTTTTTTCTTCATTTCTTTGCTAATTTTACTATTTTTATGACTTATGTAATTTCTCCAAAATTCCAATACCATTTATGACCAAAAAATACAAAAAAAACTCAAAATACCTAATTTTCTTCATTTCCAAAAAAAAATAACTGAAATTTTAGATTCATGGTAAAAATGTAGTTTAAAATCTGCCATTTTTGAAAATCATAAATTTTTCATTTTCTTGGTAGATTTATCAAGCGAAATGAAAATTTGTATGCTAACTGCGCAAAAACGTTAACATTTTGACAATTTTTCAAAATTTTGTTTTGGAATATTTTCAAGATTAAGATAAGGTGTTTGCTTCTCATTCCAATACTGAAATTCCTCCTCGGTAAATTTGTTGGTCCAAATTGCAAAAATGAACTTTGAATTAGGGTTGTAGGTACATACGTGAGAAAATATCTACATAATTATCAAGGTTGATGGTAGGCTTACATGATGAATAATGGGTATCCGAATACCGAATAAGAAAGACCAGAATTTGAAAATATTTCTAGATCGTACCTCACCTATGTGTATCCTATAAGGTAAAAAACTTCGAGTACCTTATTTTTTATGGAATCGCGAAGCCAGCTCCCAAGTTATTGCCGTTGTACGAGTATTTCTACTTTATAGTTTATCTTTACCCTATACAAGGTTTTTATTTACGATACCAGTCGCATAAATAGCTATAGAAGAACGGATTTTTCTTTTTCTTTCGGCTTTAATCGTATATACTAAGGCGTTCCGATATACCTCACCTATACCTACATAAATAAATACAACAATTAAACGCAGTACGCGACGCAAGTACGCGTTTAAAAACTCATAAAGTATACGTATTGCCTAAAATATTATAAATTTCTACTCAGCCGAGGTGTTTTGTTTGTTATAAAATTTATTCCCGTACAAATTACACCGTTTATGTCGGTTCGTATAAAGCGGCTGTGTTCTTTGGCGCAGATGTACGAGTACGACCTCGCAGATAAATATGTCCAACGGTATGGGAAATTTTTCTATACTCTTTCAATTTTCAACTTATATTTATATGTAATTTTTCGAGATTTTATTATATGTATTTTTTTATTTTATTTTGAAAAGCCCCGCCACCTCGAGGCGAAATTAATTCTCTGGATTTTGTATTGGAAATTTATTAACTTTTTGCCTTTTTTTCTTCATCGTGCACTAATCGAATTAAGTATAGATAAGTGCCATGTAGGTAGATTTTCTATTTCTATATCGCGGAGAAAAGACCACACGAAGGAGAACCGCTTTTTTTCTCTATTGAATTATTATTGGAAAGAAATACTCTTAATCGGTTGTTATGCCGTATACAAAGTGAATATGTCAAGTGACAAGTTCCAGTTAATTGGTCGTTCACATTGAACCTTTTATGTATTTGTACGAGTATGAGCCTACTGTGTGTTGTGTTTATTTGTACGAGGAGTGCTAACGATCGTAGCATTTTTTCTTGGCTCATATTGTGGAGTAGCAGGGCAAGTTTTATTCGTTATGTTGAGGAATATTTTTCTGAACAATATTTTCCATCTGTCACAACTTCACTTTTATAGGTTCAGGCTCAAAGCTCGTAGGTTATTATTGTTGTTGTTGTTTTTCATCTCTTGCAAAGTTCTCAGTCTCTGGGAGGACTGGAAAACCAAAGAAGATGGGGAATTTCCTTTTTATGGAATAGTTGCGAAAATTTTGTTCAATCAAGAATCTTTGTTTTCTAATCGAAACATCAGTTACATGCCTATATTCCTAAATGGGCAATAATAATAGCAGAAAAACCAAGCATGAAGCACCTTGGTATGCACCTGAAAAGAAATAAGATGAAGTCAACCTAAAGCTGTGTAATATGTCATGGCTACTGAGTAAGATAACGTTGCTTCTGAATAAGCTGTTGATTTAAAAAAAAAAAATCATTAAACCAATTTAGACCTACGGAGCACCCTTCTTCTCTGGGGAACAGCTAAAAAAAAGTAACATTGAAAAAATACAGGGATGCCAGAATAAATGGTTGGGTAAAGTCACCTGTGCATCCTAGTATGTTTGCAATGATCAAATCCATCGGGACCTCAAGACACTAAGTATGATAGAAGAAATTTGTAAATTAGCAATAAGATACCACCAGTGACTACTGAACTCCCCGAAAGCCAAAGCAAGACAGATAGTGGATGCATCGCAAATTCAACAATTACATGATGTTAAACACATGACCTAATAGAAAGCAGCTTCATGTTATCATGTTTGTTCCATCCCAGCCTGATTTGATAACATTAAGTGGCTGATAATACAAACTGATTGAAAAAAGGCATATTGTTTATTTGGATGTAAGTTTACAAACACATTCTACCACTAAAAAGTGTGTCAACAGTCATTAAATAGAATTTTGCAAAGGTTGTCAGAAAAAGTGTTGAAAATGGGTTATAATTTCAAAAAACTACAGAAAAAGTATTACAAAATGATACCATTCACAAAAAACTTTTGAAATTTCAGAAAAATTAGGCAAAAACTAGGTGGAAAAGTATTAAGAACATACTAAGTTTACATAAAAACATGATAAATCTCATTAAAATCAGTTAAAAATGATGACATTACAAGATGCTCTGATCACAATAACGGATGGAATTTCTATGAAGGTAATTGGATATAAAACATTGGGACTGAACAATTTTAATAACATCAAGTGATTGATAACATTAACCGTGATAATAATAAGCAGCTTTTACTGTACTATGCATAAATTGGAAAATTACTTTAGATAGCAATTTGCTTGGAAAAGTAATAAACTGTTGATGATGATGATTTCTGCTCCTGATCACATTCAAAAATATTGAGATAAAATTGCAATATCCCCCCTACTTTTGGTTATACCCGTACAACAATGACCATGCTAATTTCAATGTGAATGTTGACCCATCCACATCCGTTACTTTTGGATGCCACATGTCGATGTGAATTTCGACTTTGTGTTGAGCCAATTGTTGATGTAATTGTCGACTAATGTTGATCGGCATTCATGTCGACAATTGGCTCGACACAAGGTCGAAATTTACATCGACATGTGGGATCCAAATGAGATGGATGTGGATGGATCGACATTGGTATCGAAATTAACGTCGACCTCCAGCTACGCTAAATTGTTAAATTTTAGTTTCAATCTTTCAATATTGAAATTTTTTTCCAAAAATCATTTTTCTTACACACTTAGGTGGCCATTGCTCATGCTGAAAGTGAAAGCAGCATCAAAGCAGAGACCACCTCCGAGAAGTACAGACAGAAAGTCCATATTCAGTATAGTTGAACATTAAACCAGGGTTGTGCCGTAGAATACACCATGTAGAATACATGGACATTCTACGCGTAGAATAGCACATGTAGAATAGCCTGGAAAAAATGTAAAATGCGTAGAATGCGTAGAATGTGTAGAATGCGTAGAATAGGTAAATGTGCAGCTTCATTTTTTCATTTTTTCCATCATTTATTTTATAATCAGGTTACATAATCAAAAAAAAGAAATTCCAAATTCACATTTCCAATTTAATTTGCTGAACAAAATAGTTGAACTTTCATTTTTCAAAGCGCATTTTTGATAAATAAACAATTTTTTTGGCTTTCAGATGGGTGATTTTGTCGCATTCTACGCATTTTACATCGTATTTTACGCATTCTACACATTCTACGCATATTCTACACATTTTACACATTCTACATCAAATTTTACGCATTCTACACCAAAATGTAGAATAGGTTATTCTACGCGTAGATACCCAACCCTGCATTAAACTCTTTATACTGAAAGGTGCAATAGGTTATCTAAGAGTACTAAACTGATACGTTTTCATGTCAACAACATGTCGATGTTAATGTTGATGTGAAATTTGACATCAACAAATACATCCACAATATCAACTTAATTTTTCAAATTATTAGAAATCTTTGAAAATTTGATTGATGTAAGTGTCGATGTATTTGTGGACGATCGACTTTCACAGCGACATAACATCGACAACTCCAAACTATGGAAAAAGTGAATAATTTTATCAAGGCCATTAAAAAAATTTTTCTCCCTTCAAACAATGATCATATTTTTAAATGTTTACTGAACTTTTAAACACTGAAACAGAAATTTTAATTCTGAAAAATTGGTCAACATAGTTGTGGATGTAAATTTTGAGCATCGAATTTTACATCAACATGTTGACATCAGATGTCGAGGTATAAGAAATAAGGGAAAATTTCAAAAATGTTCATTAACCTGGCTTCTTTACCGCATAGAAGATTCCTATTGAATAACTTATTGGTCACTTTTCCATCATCATGTTGGAAAAAAACGTACGGGTAATGCTGATTTCCTCTGGTCCCTAGACAAGCCAATTTAAACCAATGTAAAATTAATCATGATATAACGCTCAGAAGCGCGTTTATAAATGAAATTTTAACACTCTAAAATTCAGGAAAAATCACATTTTTGAAACAATTTTGACAACAAAAAACCAAGTTTTGGCGACTAAAAAGCTATTTTCATATAAAAAATTCTCACTTTCTGAAAATTTTGACCACAACAACAGTTTTTTTTGCAATTTTTGCAGTTTCAATTTTTAAAAAAGTAAAAAAAAACTTTTATGGCAAAATTTTTCTAAAAAATCTGATTTTCAACTTTCAACAGTTTCAGTTCATGCAAACAAGTAAAATTATTTTTGATTTTAGCCAAAAAAAGGAAGATTTCTGGATAAACTTATATCAAACTTTAATAGAAGCTTGATTATAAATTCTTACAAAAAAGGCAGGTAAGCAGGCCCAGACTGGACCTGACCCATCCACCGAGTTACTGAGAAAATCTCGGTGGGCCGCGACGTATTTGGGTCAATGAGGTAAAAACTGGGCTGATTAAAAAATTTCTGAATGAATTTTTATGCTCAGTGTCCTGCACTTTAAGAAATGGGAGAAAAAAATTTGGCCGATTAATTGAGGAGCCCAAAATCAGGGGTGCTAAAATGGGATATCTCAGTGGGCCATGTGTTCTTGGGTCCGGCCCTGCAGGTAAGTATCTAAAGTTTTTACAAAAGAGTAGAGTTCTAGATTTTTTGTCATTATATCTTGAGAAGTAGATCACGTTTCCACTTCCTTTATTACGCTCATCAGTGTTAAAACAAGACTTTTACTTATAACGCGTTTTGGCTTATAACACTTTTTTTTTTGGTCCCTTGAAAAGCGTTATAACGAGCTATTACTGTATAGTGTATACGTATATTTTAGAGAATCCCATTTTTGACTCCAAGTTGAATTTTAAAAATTTCAAAAGTCCTACAAAACGACTTCGGTAAAAAAAATTCACCCAACCTCTAACAAGGTTTGTAAGCAAAGTTAATTGAAATCCAAAGTCGAGACATGTTTGTGATTTTTGGACTAAGTACTTTTTTTTAATTTTTAAAATTTTGATGCAATGACCTGCAAAATTTTTATTTCTTTCCTATTCAAGATTTTGTAAAACTATCTTATAGTTTTTGAATAATCATTTTCCAGAAAGTTTTAGAAATAATGCCAAGTGGCTCAAGCGAAGGGAGGGCAAAAGAAAATTTGAGATTTGAAAAAGTTTTTTCTGTATTTTCTTGAACCATTATGACAATTGCGCATCTTTTTTACAACTTCAGCAATCAAATTTCAGAATTCGCAACAAAAAAATTTTTTTTTTTTTTTTTTGACATTTTTTTATACTGGGCGTGTATAATTGCCAGGATTTTTACGCCCAGTTTTGAGGGGTTTGTCTAGATTTGGTTTGAAAGATTGATTTCTTTGATGTATTTAAGAATGTTTTCCATCTGCTTGATGTTGTCAGGAATTGTAGGGTTGAGGTCTGAAATGTTTAAGGATTGACGTTTTGTTTTGAGGGAGGGACAGTAGAATAGAAGGTGTTGGGTGGAGATTATTTCAGAATTACAGAATTGACAGGTGGGTTTAGGAGCTTTGGTGTACAAATAGCTGTGGGTTATTTTGGTATGACCAATTCGGAGGCGGGTGATTATAATTTCTTCTGATCTATTTAGGTGACTGAGGTGTTTCCAAGGGAGGATTGATTTTTTGTGGGTAAATAGTTTGTGATTTGTTTTTGAGTTCCATAGGTTTTGCCAGTTGGAGTTTTGGATGATTTTTAGAATGTTAATAACATCATCTTGGGTCACAGAGAAAATTTTAGAGGGGGTAACAGCTGTTTTAGCTGATTCATCTACTGCCTGATTTCCTTCAATGCCTACATGACTTGGGACAAACATAAATTTAATAATTTTGTCAGTAGACTGAAGTTTATAGATGATTTTATGGATCTTATGAACAAGTTGATGTTCAGAAAATTTGTTTTGAATTGATAAAAGAGCAGAGAGTGAGTCTGACTGAATTAGGAATTTTTTGTTAAGGTTTTTTGAAGTAGAGATCTTTTGTAGGCAATGGAGTATAGCAGAAACTTCTAAATTGAAAATTGAAGAATATTTATGAGCTGTGAAGTTAGTAATTATACCATCAATAGAAAAAGCATAGCCTGCATATTCAAACTCATTTTTAGAACCATCTGTGAAGCATAAAATAAATTCGTGATATTCTGCTATGATCTCAGTATATTTTTCTTTGATGAAACCAGGTGGGTACTCATTTTTTTTGTATTGGGATAAGGATAGATTGAATTCTGGTAAAATTAATTCCCAGGGAGGAAATTTATTGTATTCGGAAGTGAGGTCTAACAGGCTTACATGGTAATTTCCTAAAGAATTTTGGAGAATACAGGAGTGATTTTCAGAATGGTTTGAAATATTTTGGATTTGTTTTTTGATTAAAGTTCTGACTGGGTTTGTTGGATTTGTTGTTGCTGATACAATGAATTTATTAGTAATATAGAAATTCCTGAAGTTTGGAGGGGGTTCACTAGCTTCACAGTAGATGCTGTCTATAGGAGAGGATGGTAATGCTCCAATACATAGGCGTAAGGCAGCATTTTGTATTACTTTAAGGATTGATAGGTTTTTATCTGATGCACTGATATAGGCTGGACAGCCATATTCTACTTTGCTTCTAATTAGAGATCTATATAACTGAAGTAAAAGGGATCTTGAAGGGTTATATTTTGGATTTTTAATCACTTTCAATAGATTTAGGGTTTTCATTAAGTTCTGTTTGATGGATAAAAAGTGAGGTGTCCATTTGAGCTTGCAATCAAAAATCAATCCAAGGAATTTTGTATTTGATTTGAATTCAAGTTTTTTACCTTTGAGAGTTAGGGAAGGAAGTTCAATTTTGTTTTTTCTAGAAAAAAGAATGCAATGAGTTTTAGACTGTGAAAATGAGAGACCATTTGAATCTGCCCATTCTTGAATTTTATCAAGGGTTTCTTGGATAAAGAGCTGTGCTATTTGTAAGTCTTTGAAACATAGGGAGATGTTCATATCATCTGCAAATAATCTTAGTGACATTGGGGGAGGGATAATGCTATGAATACTATCAATAAGGAGAATAAAAAGAGTTGTACTCAATACAGAGCCTTGTGGAACACCATTTTGAATTTCATTATTTGTGATAAGGTATTATTTATTCTAACTTGAAATTTACGATCAGAAAGAAAATTTGCAATGAAGAGAGCAAGATGTCCTCGAATTCCAATTGAGTGGATTTTTTCAAGAATTTTGTACCTCCATGCTCTATCATAAGCCTTCTCTAAGTCAAAGAAAATTGAAATAACGCTTTCCTTATTTTCAAAGGCAGTGGAAACCTCTTGTTGAAGAGAAAAAAGATGATCAGTGGTGGATCTTTTCTTACGAAAACCACTCTGGCTATTATTGAGAGAGTTTGTAGATTCAATGAACCATACAAGTCGTTTACTCACCATTTTTTCTAAAATTTTGCAAGGTACAGAAGTAAGAGAAATTGGTCTATAACTAGAAGGGGACGAATTTTCTTTATTTGGTTTTAGGATTGGAATTATTACAGCATTTTTCCATGGGTTAGGGAAGGAGTCTGAAAGCCAGATTCTATTAAAGAGATTTAAAAGCTGTAACTTTGCCTGCTCTGGAAGGTATTTTAGCATAAAAGGATGAATATTGTCAGGACCAGGGGAGGAATTTTTAATGTTGTGATTCAGAACATAATCAAGTTCATCCATATTAAAAGGTAGGTTGTAGGTTTCAAAGTTATCTGAGTTGAAATTTAAAGTTGATTTTTCAGTTTCTACTTTAAAGTTTTGGAAATTAAGGTCATATGATTCATCTGCTGAAACATTGGCAAAGCATGTAGCAAAAATATTAGCAATATCTTCATCTGAGGTGATCACTGTGTCATTGTGTAGAAGGAATGGGATATGAGAAGGAGTATAAGAACCTTTCAAAATTTTAATACTCTGCCACATTTTTTGTATGGATGTATTTTGGGTAATAGATAGCATAAATTTATTCCAGCTTTCTCTCTGTTTTGACAGATTGATCTGGCGTGCAATAGCTCTCTTCTTTTTGAAGTTTATCAGGTTTTCTAAAGTAGAATTATTCTTATATTTTCTGAGTGCTTTTTTCCTATCTTGAATGGCAACTTTTAGATCATCACACCACCATGGTACTACTTTTTTAAATGGTTTGTTGGATGTTTTAGGAATGCTTAAAGTAGCTGCTTGAATTATAGATTCAGTGAAAAGTTGGACTAAGGAATCCAAGTCCTGATTTTCATCATCAACTAATGAAATTAAATGATTAAATAGAGACCAGTTAGCTTTCCCTACTATCCATTTTGGGAACCTTTCTAGGGGTGGTTTAGATAGTGGTGTGGAGATTTCAATATATATGGGGAAGTGATCACTAAAATAAAGGTCACTTTGGGGTTTCCATGAAATAAGATAAGCAATGTTTGGAGAGCAAAATGAGAGATCAATTGATGAAAAGGTTCCACTTGAGAGGTTGAAATGAGTATGAGAACCATTATTTAAAAGAAAAATGTCACTTTTTGAAAGGAATTTATCTATAACATTTCCACGATTATTTGATTTTAGGGATCCCCAAGTAGGGGAATGGGCATTGAAATCTCCTAGTATAACGTAGGGGGTAGGTAGTTGACTGATTAAGTCATAAATTTCATCAACAGATATATTCTGATGGGGAGGAATGTACATATTACAGATAGTTAGTTTTTTAGAGGGCAGTAGTGGGTTAGAAATTGAAACAGCAATGGCTTGAAGATTGCCTACTGATAAATTAAATAGGGAAGAAGCTATTTGTTTATTCACCAGAGTAATGACACCACCACATGCTTTGTCTCCACCAAGGTAATCAAATCGATAAGATAGGTAGTTTCTTAGATTAAATGAGTTTTTTGGACGAAGATGAGATTCTTGAATGGAAATTACAGATGGGCTACATTTTGTAATCAAAGATTTCAATTCTGCATAATGGCTATTAACACCATTTATGTTCCATTGGATAATTTTCATACTATTTTAGATAGGTATATAAATTTGATTGGGTAGATGAAAAATTCATTTTTTTTTTTTTTTTTTTATACTGATTATTTAGTGGAATTTTGAATTTCTGTATGATTTGTAACTATGTAGGGAGGGCATATTACAATATACAAGATAATATAAGGCATATGTACAACATACATTAGGTACCTACTAAATAATAATCTAAATATAACAACACAGACTATGAAGAATAAAAATGAAGATAAGGTCACCACAAAATGAAACTACATGGGAAGCATATTTAGATACCTATAGATAACAGGCCTATTTACACATGAAAAAGATATATGTGCATGATTACAACAATAAGGTGAGCTATCAGTACAAAAATACTATGTGGTAAATATAAACTACTCTGAATGATGACCATCGGAAACTGATTCACTGCTGTCTGTTTCACCATCTGTTTTTTCATCTTGTTGATCATCCATATCCATTTGATCATCATTGGGTGGGTTGAGATAGTTTTCAATTTTTTTCTTCAATTTTGTAAATCTAGTCTTCATTGTTCTTGAGAGAAATGGATAGTTTTCATTCAAAATTTTTACAATTCCTTCAAGATTATCAGTCACTTCATTTATTTTGTCAATTGGGTCTGGATTTCCCTTTATCATATCAATAAGAAGGCGGAAGTTTGTGAAGGATATTGGGTAATTTTTTGCATTTGCCTTGAAATTTTCTTCCATTGGCTTAAGTTGTTCAATAATAGACAGAGGTTCATTCTCAATTTTAAGTTTTTTCCGAGGCTTTGACTTTTTCTTCTTAATTGGAGATTCCTCTTCTTCAATTTCTGGTTGTTGAATTTTATCTGATTGGATTTCTGATACTGACTCAATTTCTGCAATTTTTACTGAGCTTGATGTTGTGTCAGATAATGGTCTTTTATTAGATTGATTTACAATATTTTCTGGAGGATTTTGACCAGCAGAATTTTCCAGAATTTTTGGAGATGAATTGATATCGGATTCTTCTTTGTTTTGATCATAGTTTGTTTTAGCGAATTCACATGCTTGGGAAATATGTCCTGTTCTATGGCAAATAAAGCATTTCAGTTGTGCATCATTATAAAAGGCCCTGAAATCCTCTTCATCAAATTTGATAATTTCAGAGGAGGGTAATTTTTCAGCTTGATCTTCAGGAATGTATACAAATCTTCTCTCAGATAATATTTCTGTGAGGCCTTCTTCTTGAGAAAATCTTAAAAATTTCATTGGAGAAGTTGGTATGACTCCATAGGTTGCCATGGCTTTAGTAATTTCACTGTGAGGGACATGTGGAGGGACATTAGAAACTATGATTTTCTTGTCATTTCGCTCCTGCTTATACCACCTAGCTTTAATAGGTTGATTGTGAATAATGATTTCACCACCAGATTCAAGGAAATTTTCAGCTATTTTCCTAGACTTTATATACATTCGGATTCGATTATTGGATATTTTGGCGCAGTGTAGAACATTGTTACCAATTACCTCGATCATTTTTTTGGCATAATAAGGTGCAGGTACTCCATCCATGTATGGGAATATTATTGCTTGATTGGCTGCGGGAAAGATATCGTTTTGAAGAGTAGAAGAGTAAGACATCTCTGGTCTGTAGTCAGTACCAGGGTAGTCGAAGTTGAGAACGGAGAATTACCGGCTCAGGCCTGCTGAGGCCGGCTGTTTTCAATAGTTTTCACTAGTAGATACACACGAAAGAGTTTTGGCACACGCGATAATAAAAGATAACGAAGTCTGAAAAAGCAGATAACTGCATAAAACTACAACACTAGATAACCGCACCTGTGAGAGCTAAATACGTCCGTCTTGGAACACGTTTCTCAGAGAACTGAACAAAAAAATTGAATTTCAAAAATTGCTTGCTAAAATACTGTAGTGAAAAAGACATGCAATTCATTCAAAATCGTAACTTTTCCCATAATTTTCTTTCATTGGTGTTATATAATAAGTATGTATTTTTGTAGTAACAGAAAATTCAATTTTTGAAAAGGCCATCATAACAAACTGATTTTGATTCCATTCTCAGCGAATTTCCAAATTTTGAGGCCACAAAATACGGGTGTAGGTACATTTGTTACTTAAATTGCATAATTTTTCCTCAACACAAAACAAATTGTATGAAGATTCATTCTTCAAGTTTTAGCTTAATATATGGCACACTGGTTGAAAAATAATTCTAAAAAAATATTATTTTTGACATGAGAATCGGTTTTTTAGACTTGAATTTTTCATATTCGAAGGATTTGGTTTTCTAGAAAATTGAACAGAGGAAATTGAATAAAAATTGGAAACAATGACAACTTTGATAATGACGCCAATTTTATAGAAATTTCCACGCTTTCTGAAGAACTTACTATTTTCGCGCTTTCGTGCCACCCATGGGTGGCCAAATTCTCGCCTTTTTCGTGTTTTTGTACCTTTTTCGTGCCTGTAGACACTCCAACTTTCGAGCTTTTTTCAACGATTTCAATTCAATCATCGCTAAAGCCACTTCCAATTGATCCAGTTTCGGTTCTTCAACATCAACTCAATCCCTCTCCCCTCCCCCTCAAAAAGGTTTCCATTTCCATTTCTTTCGATACATTTTCAATTCCATTCACCAGGTTTCGGCTTTTCTGGTCCTCTGAGTCAGTATCTCGGTGAGAAAAAAAAAAGAGACAGAGAAGTAGGAAAAGAGATGCGCTGAAAGCACGTACACCAGATATCTCTACGTAGTATTATAAGGTGTTACGCGACCGCAGCAGTGTATTCGGCATCACTATACTATACACAGATACACATACCTATACCTAATACAAAGAACATTCCAAATAATAATTAACTAGAATAGATGGCCGCGTATACATACAACTTTGAAGTGTCGGCGCAAGTGAATATTTAAAATTATAAAGTACACCGCCGCGCTACATCTCTCGCCTCTCGAGCCGCCGTATACCTACTATAAAACCTATCCAGTGCTAAATATCAGCCTTCGATAAATATTGTTTGATATAATCTCTGTATAGTGTAAGTTCGTGATATTAAATGTTTACTTGTTATATAGCCTCTTCGGCAACAAATATCAAATATTAATTTAACCAGCAATATACTAGGTACCTACGATTATCTGTAGTACGAGTGCAGGCTACACAGATATAAAATGACCACTGACCAGTCAGAGAGTAAATTCGACATGAACCAGTTCTCTCGTTGTGTACGTAGCAAAATCGTATTCACAGTGGTATAATTTGGAAGATGGACACGGTGGTGTGATGAGGAGGAGATTATCTGAGTAATTGAATAATTAAAGAGTCATCGATTCTTCTAACCTACGTATTACTTGGTTTGAGGTACACAGTGTCCCAAAAATACTGTTTTGAGGGTGGTAAAAAATTTTCAAACTTGGCAAAATTAATTTTTATTAGAATCAGACGATTAAAAAATTGAGGGAGCTGAAGGAAATCTCAAAAATTATACTAATTTGAATACATTTCGAAAAAAATTGCAATAAAAAAGACGAAAAATGAACTTTTTTGCAACACAAATATTATTCGAAATTTCGACAAACACTCGAATAACTTGAAACCCCTCCAAGAAATACACCAGGCCCATACCATAACAATTCGACAAACAAAATGGATAATTTCAAAATTAACGTCACGATTATCATAAATGCTTTTTCGACTTCCGCATTATATAGTACACTCTGATGTTTTTATTCTCTCATCGATAAACTTAGCACAATATTTTCCAATCCCTTATCCATTCTTTTACTCACCACTCTTCCTCTCCGCGAATTCGCCGCAGCAACGACAAAAACAACCGCGACAGCGACTCAGGCAGCAGAAATCCGTCGATTTGGCCTGGCAGTAAATTAAATTTACGAGTAAAAATCGTTTACCGCGGTGTAATTCGAATCACGAATTTTGAAATAATGGAGCCTTTTGTCGAGCGCTAACGAAATGACGTATATTTTATTCGCGGCACATTGTTCGATTCAATGATACGTAAAATAATAGAAAGTTTTTTTGAAGAAAAAAATGGCGCTTGTTTTGATATGGTTAGAAATAGTAATTCGTTTTAGCCTCGGATGGCGTTTCTTTTTTCAATATTTTTTCCTGCGTCATACCACCACCACCACCGCACCCGATCGTCGTATGGAATTTCAAATTCACCCCTCACACCAACTGCACCCTACTTCCTTTTCTGATTTTTAAAGCGTTAAAGGCTTCGCGTATGCCATTATAATTAGTTTATAACGCGGTCCTATGACTTTTTTAAGGCATTCTAGATTTATTCATTCGTTTAATATTGAAAATAAATAAGTCAGAGGTAACACGTCCGCGAAGAAAAATATACCCTAGCGGTAACCTTAATATACGTACTTAATTTATTTATAAAATGAAAGAAAAAACTTATGCCTTCGTTAATAGTTTTTAACACGAAATGTTAATATTGACTTTGTAGCTGGTTATTATCGAACAGCGTTTATACGAATATACTATTCCGAGTTCGCATGTTTTTCAAAATAAACTCAAAAGCCGCGTTTAATATTTAATTTTTGCCCACTCGGCTGCGCCTAGCCTTCCTTTCCTCTTAATTTTTTTTTTCAACGTTAAAAATCGAATTTAAAATGAGCTTATTTTACGCCGCTCTGCGACCGTCGGTCGCTCGCGGTATCTTGATGAAAGTATAAGGCTACAAGCACGATTCGAATACATACCTACGAGTCGTATATAAAGAAATTCGAGCGACACGATAGAGTTTTCGGACACGTTTTTCTTTCTTCTGGCCTTCGCAAACACCCTCACCCTACTTCACATTACACAGGTTACTGTTTTTTTCAGCTTGAATCGTCGTAGCTTTCGAAGTGGAATTGTTTTTGTCTTTTTTTTAAAAGTAAAAATCACGAAAATCACCCCCCCGCCCCTAGCTAAAATGAAAAAAATAATGGCTTACTTAATTGAAACACCAAATCATTGACATTTCAAATAATTCAATAAAATACCAGACTTACAAACGAAAAGAAAAAAGATATCTCACACGACTAGGAAATTAAAAGCTGCGGGTCTTTATTTTCATCGAAATTCACCCCCTCCCCCCTCCAAAAAAGACTATGCCACACACATTTCTAACAACGGCATTTAAATTACAAAAAATGCAATTTTGAAAAAACTTCAAAACTTTATCAATTTTTTTACAATAATTAAATTGACAGTACCAAAATGATGCGAGAATTTAACTTTGCAGATGATGAATTTCGTATAATGGAAATTTTTCGTAGGGCTTGAAAGCTCGAGAAGATCCGAAACTGACGTCAAAATCGATTCAAGAAGTCTAAAGCAGCACGTCAGCCATATTTTCATTTTTTGTCAACATACGTTGTATCATTTTCATGAGATTTTGGATTTTGAAATCTGAAAAAATTGAACAGTGCATCAACAGTTTTGCACGTTTATAATGGTCAGATTTTTTCCCTACTTTGATCTTGACATCAATAGTTTCATGGATTTTCAAAAAATGTTCGTATTTAAACGGAACTTAAGCACACACATTGGCTGAAACACAAAAAATTGAATTTCATCACGAATCTGACAAACTAAGAATCTGCAAGATTGATTGGTGAGGAAGGAAACGAGCATTGAGAGGCCCAATCAACACTTTTTCAGCCAAAAAATGTTCAAGAAGAGAAGTTTTGGGACAAGATGAATGTGTCCTCAAGAAATTGGGGGGGGGAGGGAATCATTCTGGAGAACTTTCATTCTGTTGAATTAGCTTACATTTCGTAAAATTTTGATGAAAATCGCCAAAAACTGAATTTAAAATTATTTTTGCGGACCTATAATTCCTAAAAATAAATCGAAATTATTATGGAACTTAACTGACATCATTTTTGAAAAGATCAATCACTCCTTATGATCCGCAAAATTGAAAATCAAAAATCGATTGATAAAAAATACCCATAATTGAAAAAAATAGCCATATCGCTAAATTTTTTTCGATCAAAAACAAAAAATGATCTCATTTTATGATTGAATTTGAAAATAAAAAAGTCGATGTTGAAAAAAAAAACGTTTTTTGAGAAGAAAAACGCATATATTTGAGAATTTTTGCCAAAAAATAATAACAACAATGAAATAAAACGTTACTAAATAAATGACAATTTCGAACACAATCGATGAGATAAATCGATTTTCAGCATTCGATTAATTCATTTTCGATCATGACCAAGTTTTGATCGAGAGGTTCGTTTTTTAGGCTAAAATTAATTTTTCATTTCAAACAAGATAGATTTCTTGTACGATCGATAATCGAAAATCAGTCGATTTCTAGAATTCGATTAATCGACTTTCGATCATCATGATCGATTTTTGATCCGAAAGTACATTTTTTGAGACTAAAATTTGAATTTTCATTTCGAACATGAATGATTTACCTACATGATCGAATATTGCAAATTAATCGATTTTAGGAATTCGATTAATCGATTTTTGATTGGGAAATCCATTTTAGAGGGTAACATTCGTTTTTTATTTGAAACATGCTCGATCATGTGTAAGATCGAAAATCGAAAATGAATCGATTTTTGGGGTTCAATTAATAGATTTTTGATCGTGATCGAATCCTGATTCGGAAATTCATCTATATCTATGTACTTATGAGGATAAGATTGAGTTTTCATTGAGTATATGTAATGATAAGATTGAATATTAAAAATGAATCGATTTTTAGATTTATGTTCAAGGCTGAAATTGACTTTTCATTTCAAAATGATCCGTCATATAAAATCGAACATCACAAACTCAACGATTTTTGGAGTTCGACTAATTGATTTTTGATCTAAATCGATTCTTTGAGGGTCGACTAATCGATTTTTTAGGCTAAAATTAATTTTTTATTTCAATCAAGATAGATTTCTTGTACGATCGATAATCGAAAATTAGTCGATTGCTAGAATTCGATTAATCGATTTTCGATCATCATGATCGATTTTTGATCCGAAAGTACATTTTTTGAGACTAAAATTGAATTTTCATTTCGAACATGAATGATTTACCTACATGATCGAATATTGCAAATTAATCGATTTCAGGAATTCGATTAATCGATTTTTGATTCGGAAATCCATTTTAGAGTGTAAAATTCGTTTTTTGTTTGAAGCATGCTCGATCATGTATAAGATCGAAAATCGCAAATGAATCGATTTTTGATCGTAATCGAATTCTGATCCGGAAATTCATCTATGTACTTATGAGGATAAAATTGAGTTTTTATTGAGTACAGGTATTAATGATAAGATTGAATATTGGAAATGAATCGATTTTTTGAAGGTTCGATTAATCGATTTTGAGATTTATTTTTAAGGCTAAAATTGACTTTTCATTTCAAAATGATCCGTCATATAAAATCGACCATCACAAACTCATCGATTTTCGTGGTTCGACTAACCGATTTTTGATCTGAATTAATTCTTTGAGGGTCGACTAATCGATTTTTTGGAGTTCAATTATTCGATTTTTGATCGATGAGATGTTTATTTTTGAGGCTAAAATAAGTAAGTAAATTTTTCATTTTGAACATGAAGTGGTCATGATAAAATTTATAATATCAAACATCACAAATTCATCGATTTTTTTGGTTCGATTAATCGATTTCTTATCTGGAAGTCTATTTGAAGTTTTTTGAATTTTTAAAATGTAGAGTAGGAAGTAACAAGGTTTTTCAGTCTTTTTATTAATGAAATGTTATACCTATTTAGGCCATCATACTTGACTACGAGTATAAGTACATAGTTATTTTTGATATAACCCGGCTCCTCCTCTCTCCCTTAGGGCATACAATTAAAAAAATGATCTATTTTTCTTAAATTTTTGATTAATTACTTCAAGTTTAAGCTAATAAGCTTGCATGAGCTAAATAAAGGCAGCAAAAACTGAAATTCTTGAGAACAAAAAAAAAAATTTGAAAAAGAGGATGATGAAAAACTCTTGATTTTTGAACATTTCTGCATGAAAATGCATCATTTTCATAATTTTAACCAGTGCTCCCTTATTTTCTTTCTTTACAAGCTACCACTTACATAAGTATATTTCAAGTTAAAGCTACAAAAAAATTAATTTCAAAAAAGTGAAATGAAAGATAAGAAAAATTTGCTTTCAACAGCCTCAGCGGCCCTTACTCTTTTTCAAATTTAAAATCCTAAGTATATGAGAGGAAGGTAAGAGCATTTTTGGGTTTTGAGATTTCACCAAGACCCCTTCCCCCTTCCCCTGAAAAGAAAAACTATTCAAATATTTACTAAATAATAAGGATGTTATTACATCAAGACACTCGTCCTTGACATCAAATAACAATATCGAAACATTATACAAAAAATCAATCACCAAGGACTCGCTTTCAAAAACACAGATGCACTAAAAGATGAAACGCGTCCGTCGTTACAAGGGAAAGAAATATACGATACTTCATTTTATTTCTCGCCGAAAATCTCGATAAGTAATCAGCGTCTTCATCAGAAAAAAAAAAAAATACAGTACAATATCTCCGATCTCGTCGTGTAAATGACTGTTTAGTTGTAACTGTGTAATAATAATTACGAAATATTGACTCTACAATAACTAAATACCACTTTCATTGAGAGAAGTGTTTTTATTTCACGTAATTAAATGATTCATCAAATGATTTATTCAATGGTACTGATTTGTATATCTGTTATTTTGTAGAGGCAAGGCAAGCTACGAGTATAAGGTAACTCACCGCCGATCCATTTTGATATTTTCATTATTCAACTTATCAACAAACTGACCAAATGACCGACTGATCATTACTAGATAAGCGTGCTCGGTCGTGTACTACAATGTACATTAGGATTTCGGATACTTAGATATAGGCTAGCTAGGTGTAGGTGAAGCTGTATATAAAGGTACAACTATAGGTCTAAATGACCATTTGGTAATTTAATCGATGGACATGGGGTCAGAACGATTGTACTGGACCGAGTTGCCGCATGATTTATGATTGTGCGATCCAGTTCGTTCGTGATTAACTAGTTCGGTTAATTTGTATTGATCGGTGAAGGGCCCCAAGTGTTTGGAATAGTTTGGGTGTTTGTAGGTATTTATGCGAGTGTGTGTGGTATCGAGCGAGAAAAACGTGCACTGTAAATTGATTTGTCAATATTTCGATCGCGATCGTTTTGGATTTTTGGGTCGACTTTTTTCGACAGAAAAAGTGTAACGATTTTTTCGTATAGATAAAGTATCCTTAGTGGAATTTTATTCAAACTCTTTTCAACGGAAAAATGAAGCTTACCTGTCGCGCAATGTCGACGGCGATTCGTGAATAAAACGTAATTTAGGTACGTAGTTGCTTTCAAGTTTTCATTTTTATGATCCACGTGGTCGCAATGAAATAACTCGAAGAATTTTCTTGAAATGGAATCTTTGATAAAGTGATTTACTGCGGTTAAATTCTTCTGACCCAACGACGATGATTCGAATTCTGAAACAAAAAAAAATGTCTTCGATTAGCAATGATCACCAAGCTTGATAATTGGTTAATTTGGTTATGATGCAAAAAGAAATGTAATACGAGTACATCCATTTCTATGGAAATGAAAAAGCTACATGTACGATTTTCAATTTTCGCTCAAAGCAAATTCCTCTCTCTTTTTTCCAAGTCCCCAGCTATGAAAAAACAAAAATACACCAAAGTAATCAAATGTTTTGAAACTTATACACCAATCAGAATGCAGGATTTTTGCAGAACTTCTGCACAACCCATCAAAAATGTCTGCCTAACTTTGAGCAGATATAGCCTAGGGCAGTATTTTTTCAATTTCAGATCTCTGTTATTGTACGTGAAAATTTTTGATTCGGACGAAGCTGAATCAAAAAAGCATACAAAACACCTCACCACCCAAAATTTCAAATGCCCAAAGGCAGTTTTCGATTTTCGGTGAATTTTTGGAAATGATCTTCAGGATAAAAATGAGAAAAAACAGAATTTCACCTTGGTTTTTTTGAAAAACTGAACTTAGCAGGGTTTCTACAGGAATTTGTTGACCGAAAATCACTACCTTTTCAATACGTATTCACTACCTTTCAAAAAAATCAACCCCTTTCAAAATATTTTTACGCCCCCTCCTTCCCCCTCCCCAGATAGATTTTTTTCATTTTTTTCTTTTGGTTTGGACTTTACAGAACAGAAAATAACACCATGTGTTACTATTTAACAACTTCGAGAATAAATCCTCCATATTTCATATTATGAAAGATGAAGGATTTTTTAAAATTTTTAGCAGTGATTTTTATACTTTCATGTGTGAGAAATCGGATTTTCCACCATTTTTTACTAGGTACATTTGAAGCAGAAATGCTGAAAAACACTACTTTTTCACTACTTTAACTACCAACTTTCAAAATCACTACATTTTTCCAGCAAAATTTTCAGAAAGCTTTCCACTCGACCCCCCCCCCCACCACACTCACAAAAAAGTCAACAAAGTCAAATTTTTCACAGCAAACTTTTCAATAAAATTGAAGATGAAAGAAAATTTGCTTGCAAAGTATTTTTTAATTTCAATCAAAATTATGCAAAAAACAATGCAAAATGAACAAATTGATGAATTTTTCATATTTTCACTACCTTTTTGATTAAATTTGCTACTTTTACTACCGTTTAGATACCTTGCCTGCCTTTTCTGGACTCCCATCCAAATCGATTGGAAACGTTTTCTAACCATCTTAAGAACATGGTAAGCCCAACGGATTTTTTTGTTGAAAAAATCACTACTTTTTTACTACGTTTAGCACTATACTTTTTTTCAACAAAATTTTCAGAAAGCTCTCCATGCACTCGACCCTCCTTCTCTTCCACAACACAAAAAAAACAAAATAAAATTTTTTACAAGAAAATCAAAAAAATTGAAATTGGAAGAAAATTTGTATACAAAGTATTTTTTAATTTAATCTAAAAATAGGTAATTTTTTTCAATAATTTTCGAAGGATTTTGTTGCGTTTTTTGATTTTTTTTCATTTTTTCACTACCTTTTTGACCAATTTCACTACTTTTTCACTACTTCCACTACTTTCACTACCTGTTACATAGATACCCGGACTCGTACTAGAGTCTCCAGCAAATTTTTGAAAGTTGAAATTTTTAGAAAATTTAGCCCAAGAAATCAAGTTTAAAGTCTAAAATTTAGTTTAAACTCTGAATTCAACATGCTGAGTGGATGGGAAGAGGGGAGGGTAAGGCATGGGGTTACGCCAATCTAGGTTCAATAAGTTTTGGAAAACCTTTTTTCCTGAAAAATGACCTGAAATCCATCCAATTCAAATTTGGATTCTAATTGCTTAAGACTGCTGCGACTTTGATAAAAATTGTTCGCTGCGTTTCATAGGCAATTAAGAGTAGATTCAAAAATATTTACCAATGAATTCAAAAGTTCAAAGTTGAGCTTTTTTTAAATACATACTTAATTAATAAAATCTTGTCAATTTTTGAGCTATACGTAGGTAATTTTAAAATTTGAGAAAAATTCAGGAACAATTTTTTCGATTCGATCATTTTGACTCCTCTGACGTCTCCCCTAAGGTCCCTAAATGTACTGAAAATTTGAAAAATCGTGTAACATATAAGCTGCTATAGTTATTCTGAAATGAAAATAATCAAGTTTTGCTTTCATTTTTTTTTCAGGAATTTGGACAAAACGTTGGTATTTATTACTTAGCCTGGGTACTTTTTAAAAATTCCACAAAGAATTTTCAAAAAAAAAAAGAAGAAAAAAATAGAAACTTATTTTTGGTTAATCTTGAAAAATTCCAGAAAAATTCGGTTCTCATTAAACTAATCACCAATAGAAACACGTGTCGTCACGTGAACAATAAACTATCAAAAACACAACAATTTCTAGCGGTTAATCAAATTCCATACTTCTTCGTCATTCCCACCTATACTTACTCATCTATTATCCAAAAAAGTGAAAAATTAGGTCATAAACGTCTCTACGCGCGACACCATTCATTAGTCAAAAAAGATGTCAGTAAAGTTAGGGAAATAATGATCTTAAAAATAATAAAGGTCGCATCTCGTCATCCTATAAAGCCAACAAAGTAAAAAAATGAAAAAAAATACGCCTCATCTTGGTCGATTAAAAACTCCTTTATAGAAGAAAGTGTTCGAAAATTTTGATTAATAGTTAGTTAATTTTTTTCTACAAGTACCTTCTTAGAAGAGAAACGTCTTTACGGTGTAAAAGTTTTAATGAATTTATCCCCTTTTAATGAATCGGTAATTTTTTTCTACTTCAATTTCATTATTAATCATTATTAATTACCTAAGACTATGTATAAACCACCCTCTAGAAACTTGATTCAGTCGAGGCAACTTATGATGCCAAGCGGTGCGTAACCTTTCGACAAAATTCACGCAAACCGTGTGAATATTTTTTATACACACCTAAGTACGTACATAGGTAGGTAGGTCTAGGTATATAGGTAATATCGACTATTTGTTTTCTCGTCTGTATACACACATAGTATACATGTATTATATGCACCTTTACCTACGCAAGCCTTCATTTTCAGGAACCTCCTATCCACCTTCTTCTAACACATTTAATTTACGTATACGCGCGAGCTAATCGATTGACTGACGCGATTATTATTGTTCAGCATTGGTCAAGTTTGAAAGATGAAGAGGAAAGAAAAAAATTAAATTTATGCTCGCTTCTTCTTCTCCTCACAAATATCTCGTGCTCGAGTATATTTTCTATACCTATGTGTTGTGTACAAGAAGAGACGTACACACGTTTAAATTACATATTTCGGGGTATAGGTTTTTGTACTCGTACGCGCGATACATTATATTTATGGTATCGACATCGGCAGATATGAATCATCGCCAAGGCGGCGTACGTAGAACGCAGTATGATACGACGCGTCTTAGTCTTTGGAAACAATTGAAAAATCAAATTTATTGGTGTTTGTTTCATAAATGGCGGCATATTTGGCGGCCCGACAAAAGACCAAACAATAAGGTGCGAGTTTTCAATTTATTTGAATTGTCAGCTTCGTATATACTGTACGAATTACGAGTATACGTATAGGTAATGAAGCAAGTTTTCGCGCATGTACTAGCACATGCAGAGAGGTGCAATTTACCGAGCACATGTGCGAGCTCATCTTACTTAAGTACGTATATCACATTAAATCGACGACTGACAGTAGGAAAATTATCTGAGAAGGAAGAAATAAGGGGAAAATTTGAATCGAAAATTTCTATTTTCCATTCGAAATTCAAATTGAATTGGTGAAAAATTGTAGAAATTCGATACCTTCCTGTAATGTATGTTATAGATGTACATAGAATTACAAATCTTCAAAAATCGTATATCTGGATTTCCAATAGTTCGAACAAACAGAAACATTCTAGGTTCAAACAAATCGAGATCGAAAGAACACAGGTTGAAAAATCAAACAGAAATTTATGTAAATTTTTTCAAAAATTTGAAACAAGGTGTTTCACAAAATTTCAAAATGAAGAAGCAGAACTTGAGCAGGTCTGAACGATTTAGAGCGTCGTTAAAGTTAAGCATTTCAATTTTTCGTTCAAAAAATAAACTTCAAGGCATCACAAGATTTTTAGAAGTGAAAAGGGGGGGTGTCAAACATACCCTTGCCCTTTCAATTTTTGGTTTTTGACTCATCCCAAAAAGTAACGTAAAAACACTTAATTGATTTTTCGATTTTTGGCAAATTTTTGAAAATTCAAATTTGGGTCAAAAATAAGAAGGAAAAATCAAAATTTCAACAAAATTAATCTAGAATGCTGAAATTTGGGCTATACCTACCTTATTTTTGACCTTTTACAAAAGTTGATTTCTGGTAGTTTCAAACCATTCTAGAGCCTCCAGCAGATTTTTTTTCATTTGTTGATTTTTAGATTTATGGTAAATGTTTTGAAATTCAAAGGGCCAAAAATAAGAAAAAATCAAAATGTTAACAAAATGATCTAGAATGCTGAAATTTGGCTTGTACCCTGTTTTTGACCTAAGTTGATTGCTGGTAGTTTTGAACTGTTGTAGAGCCTCCATCAGATTTTTTTTTTTTTTTTTTTTCATAGATTGATTTTTCAATTTTTGGCAAATTTTTGAAAATTTAAATTTGGGCCAAAAATAAGAAAAAATCAAAATTCCAACAAATTGATCTCGAATGCTGAAATTTGGTTTGTACCCGATTTTGGACCTTCTAAGTTGATTGCTGGGAGTTTTGAACCGTTCTGGAGCCTCCATCAGATTTTTTTGTTTTTTGAATTTTTGGTAAATTTTTAAAAATTCAAATTTGAGCCAAAAATAAGAAAAAAAAATCAAAATTTCAACAAATTGATCTAGAATGCTGAAATTTGGGTTGTACCCTATTTTGGACCTTCTAAGTTGATTGCTCGTAGTTTTGAACCGTTCTAGAGCCTCCAACAGATTTTTTTTCATTTAATATTGATTTTTTGAAAATTCTTTGGGTCAAAAATAGAAAAAAATCAAAATGTTGACAAATTGATCTAGAATGCTGAAATTTGGTTTTACCCCGTTTTGGACCTTCATCTAACTTGATTTCTGGTAGTTTTGAACCGTTCTGGAGCCTCCACCAGATTTTTTTCATTTATTGATTTTTCAATTTTTGGCAAATTTTTGAAAATTTAAGGGTCAAAAATAATGGTAAAAATTAAAATTTCAACAAAATGATCTAGAATGCTGAAATTTGGGCTATACCTACACTATTTTTGACCTAGTCAGTTGACTGCTGGTAGTTTTGAACCGTTCTGGAGCCTCCACCAGATTTTTTTCATTTATTGATTTTTCAATTTTTGGCAAATTTTTGAAAATTTAAGGGTCAAAAATAATGGTAAAAATTAAAATTTCAACAAAATGATCTAGAATGCTGAAATTTGGGCTATACCTACACTATTTTTGACCTAGTCAGTTGACTGCTGGTAGTTTTGAACCGTTCTGGAGCCTCCACCAGATTTTTTTCATTTATTGATTTTTCAATTTTTGGCAAATTTTTGAAAATTTAAGGGTCAAAAATAATGGTAAAAATTAAAATTTCAACAAAATGATCTAGAATGCTGAAATTTGGGCTATACCTACACTATTTTTGACCTAGTCAGTTGACTGCTGGTAGTTTTGAACCGTTCTAGAACCTCCATCAGATTTTTTTTCATTTATTGATTTTTCAATTTTTGGCAAATTTTTGAAAATTTAAATTTGGGCCATTCAATTACATTACTCCAATTTCAAGATCATTTTCATGAGTTTTGAGAGAAAATTTACCTGAACTGCGGGTTTTTAATTTTACATAAATTTTGAGATCATTTGGGGTGATTTTTCATTCAAATTTATGCACATTTATAAATAATTTTCCAAAATAATTTCCCATTTTTTAAAATGTTCCGCATGCGACTTTGGAAGAATTCTCAGTAATGGATTTTCAACGGGCCATCTAACTAGTGAAAAGTACTAATTTTGAATGTCAGTAATGGAAGTAGTGATTTTTAGCAGTCCCGACGGTAAATTAGTGAAAAGGAACATTTTCCAAACCTTCTGCCTCGCTTTTCTGAAATGATCTTGAATATAAATTGGTTTTTTGAATTATACCTAAAATATTCGAACGCTTTTGTCCTTACTTTCCTCAGGCCAATCGTATTCTTTTCGAAAATCACTGTTCGAATAAAAAAAAATTCAACCTTCCACTTCACTGCTCGATTTAGCTCTGTCCGGTTCAAAAGTTTTTCTTCCAGTTAGGATATTTTCCTTTTCGTAAGAAAAAATATACACTCATCCAATAGCAGGTCACAACTGAGTAGTTCACTAAAATTAATTTTATAACAACTTTCTTAAAAACGATGTGAATTTTTTTACTTCCTGCGAACAATAGAAATTGAGAGCAAAATCAATTTTGAATAAATTTTTACTGAAAAGCACAACTTTTCAGTCAAATTAGACGGTAGGGTTTCCTCATTTCTTGTACAGCTTGCAAAACCAATGAAACAACGAGTTGGAAAATGAAAAAGTGACTATAACAAAATCAGGCTCTCTATGATCTTTCTAAAATTCCATTAAATACCCCTATCATCTACATGTATTATTGGAACTAAAAACAAAACACAGGCATCTAAATCGTTTGTCAACGCAACAAACAGTACGTTTACATACGTAAAATTACATATTTCGAATCCATCGTACTCGTAATATGGTACCAGAGATATTACACACACATTCCAATACCATCGGTATTAAAATGACTATAACGCTGGTCGCGCGGTGAATATCAAAGACACCGGAGAGCGAAGGAATTTCTGTAAACATGTTTAAAATTACAGGTTTCGCGTATTACAGCTAAATTAGCTGAAGCTCATCGGCCAACCCCAACGAACTAAAACAACAAATTGGCGAAAAAAATTCCTCTTCGGCTTCCTGCCCGGTTGAATGTACGAGATTTCGCGCCTTACTCGGCTTACCTCCTAGCTTCTTTTCACGTAACACAGGTAAAAACACTTCCACTTGACAATGTGTCAACGTAGTATACAACTCAGGTTCGACCTTTTTGATAAACGTGAAATGCCGACTTTAGGGTGATTTTTGAACAACACGAAGACGACGAAGAAGAAGGAAAAATACCCCAGCGAAGCCTACACAAGCTCAGCGAGCGGTCCGCCGTTAATCTTGTTAATAGCAAATTGTAAACAAGAATCAATGACCAATGTTTTCCAGTCACCGGATCCTTTGTTGGCGGCTCTTTTTAGCTTCTCTTCTTCAACTGCCAGCATTTATCTTGACAATGCTACGTGGTGTGGCGTTTTGTCGGCAATTTCGCTCTATTCTCAGGTCGTTTTTGATGACATAGATATTGCCGCGCTGCTGTGCGCTAGTTAATAATACACGTTGTTTGTTTAAAGAAGAACGCTGCACAGCCTCACATGGTCAGGTTCAGGAGGCGCAGGCGGTAGAAGGAATTTACGCACATATTGGCATTGGCCTTTGCAACAGGTATACGAATTACGAGAGCATGGCAGCTGTGTAATGTGATCCCTGGATCCTATGACACGTTTAGTCACGATTTGCCACTGCCATCCTGACACCGTGTAGCCGTTGTAGTATGACTTTTAAAACAAATTCACCGCTGGAGAAAAATCCTCGTCATTCGAGTGGAAATACATTAGTACACAAATATCGCGCCACGCACACCTTCTTACTACATATCGTATCGCTCTCTTTATTCTAGCGAGTTATAATAACTTGTCAAAATGTCATTTCAAATTTCATCCTGGAGTATGACTATATGTATACGACCTTCATCAACGTCATGCCAAGAACCTTTTAAAAATGCTCGGTTGTACAGATCTCGCTATATAACGTTTCAAATTATCATCCCCCAGTTCTCGTGTAATATGTACTATAATTTCTTGAAATGACATTACCTGGGTGTTTCTTCAAAGAATCTGCCCTGGCGAATGGCATAATCTATATCACTATAGATAATATATTGACAGGAAAATTCTTCGGTTAGAAATCGTTGGAAGATTCAGAGGGACGGTTAACAAATTTTTCAAAAATACTCATACAAGTGTATCGGTACAATTAATCCATAGACTAAAACTTGAGCAATTTTTGGTACATATTACATTGCATGAAAAATACTGTATCAAATAATTGAGGTTTATCGAGATTAATTTTCATCGATTTGAAAACAATTTCCTGACAATTTCCCCCACCCCATTTTTCCAACTTTTTTTGTGCCACTCAGAGAGCATCGCCTTCGAAAATATTAAGTACTACATATGTGACATTTTTCAATCCCAAAGAAGCAAAAGCTCTTTATACAAATTTAAGAAATATCTGAATAACACAACAATATTATTTTTAATTGTAAGAAGTTGATTTTGATGGCCATGGCATGTCCTAATTTTTGTGAATTTCAAAAACATTAAATTGCCCACCCTTGCCGAAGGAAATTTTTTTTTTGAAAAATCATTAATCGAAAACTCGGATAACATTATTTTTTTATGCGACAACTTGATTTTGCTAGTCCTTGACATTTTCAAAATTCAAACAGTAATTTTCTAATAGTTTTTTGAAAAGAAAACAATTGGACTGAGCGAAACAAAGGCAAAAGCTTTCAAATACATATTTGTAATTCAAAGAACTAATACCTATTCAAGATCATTTGAGCAAAATGAGGGATTTGAGAAGTAAAATGAGGTTAAGCACCTATACTGTAATCTAGAGGAAAACATCGAGATCGAAAGAGCACGCAAAAAAACCTTCGAGTGAATACCCTCATTCGTGTTTACCCTATGTTGAAAAATGGAACACAAATCCATGTGAATTTTTTCAAAAATTTCACAAAATTTCAAAATGAAGAAGCGGAGTTGTAAAAATGCAAGACCACTCTTTGGGTTTTATATTGAACTGTAGTTGAAAATTATTTTTGGATTCGAAAAAACAATATAAAGATCCCTATTCATACCAGACGACCCTTCCGAAATTAAAAAATTCTTAGACCTAATTAAAAAACTTGACCTTACCAACTCGATTTAAATCTCATACGACGGGTGTAATAATCAAGTAATTACAAACACCCAAAAAAAAAAAAAAAAAAAAAAAAATATTTTCAAAACACTTTACACAAAAATGGGCGATTTGCTTTACCTACAGTTACTCAGTAGAACTCTCCTATAGTTCGATGTAGAATCTCAAATATTATTTTATTTTTATACCCAGTCAGGTTGGGCAAGGTTTGGGGCGAAAAACCCACGATTATTTTCAAAATTCCCCCTTTTTGAGGACGCATATTCACTGCCACCGACAGCCAATGTGAACTCGGTGCAAAAAACGAGGCCTTTCTGAAAATGTTTCAGAACCCCTCCTTTTTTTAGAGTTTTATTTTTTTTTCAAACATTGGATTCGAAAATCAGTCGTTTGAATTTTTCTACAAATTTTACTCTAAGAAGAAGCCCTCTTCGACTTTTGTTCCCAGAAAAAAAGTTTATAGATGAAGTTTCTCCTAAAAAAGTTTTCTCGAAAATGAATTTTCTCAAATGAAAAGTTTCTTCATTTTCAAAGTTTCATTTTTAAATGTTGAAGTCAAAAACAGTTTTTTTTTTGTTTCACAACAAACAATTTTAAGACTTTTTAAAATTAAGTTTGAATTTTCTCTACAAAAGTAAAGCTTGCATACTTTCTTCAAACACAAAATGAAGTTTTCATTTTTTTTTTCCAAAAACAAATAGGTGTTTATTTAATTTTCCAAAACTATGATTAAATTTCTCTTCTAAAAATAATAGTCAAGATTTTTTTGAAAAATGCGGGCCAGGGACAAATTGCTCTACTTCCCTCCTTGTCGGTAGCGCTGCCCATATCACCCTTCCAGGGACACCTCCGGAACTGAAATTTTTTTGGCTGACTTTCAACCTCGAAATGGAGGTTTTCTCTGAATTTGGTCAAAATCCTCTGATTTTTTTTTGCTATCCACCCTATCAGGCAACTTGTTAGCAATGAATCTGTTCCAACAAAAACATCTCTCACATCAGAATAATTACATCTCAAGAAAAAAATTTTCTTTCAACTATCGAACGTATTATTGGGGACCAGAGCAGAATTTTTTTTTGAGAGTAGAGTTATTTAGAGCAATTATGACGTAAAAATGAAGATTTTTAAACGGCATCGATTGTTCTTTAAAATGTCCCATTTTTCTTTCTTTTCAAACTGTGGGAGGCTTTCTACACATAAAGACCAGCATTGCTCAAGAGGTCATGAGAGGATTTTTCTAAAAAGGAAGGATTTTTGAGAATCCTGATGAGACTTTTCAACTAGAATGTTCTTGACTACCCCCTTTTTTTTTTATTAATTCTCATTCATTTTTTTAAAACTGGTTGACGAGAATGAAAAAGGACATTATTTTCGAGAAGGCGAAGAGAACGCAAAAAAGCAAATACAGGGTGTCTAACAAAACTCTCTGACAAAAAAATCATGATTTTTTTCATGACCTATTTTTCACGTTTTTATCGCATGAAAATACCCCCCCCCCTCCTACCCTCCGAAAAAAATTAGAAACTGTGAGGAATTTTTTTTTAGTTTGTAGGCAAGTACGTATTTCAGTTTTTTCATTTTTCTGATTTTTTTTTATTTTATTCTTTTTTCATTTTATGGGCTTTTAAAAAAATTTTCAAGTGTGTTTCGAGCAAAATTCACGACTTTTTCATGACTTTTCATACTTTCATGACCACCTACCAAAATTCATGACTTTTTCATCACTTTAATGACCGTTAGACATCCTGGAATAAGGAGCTCCATATAATAACCTCACCTACCAAAATTGCAGAATGTAAGAGCCAAAGTCTTCGCTTCAAAATCTGAGGAATTTCAAAAAAATCAAATTTCGATGATGAAAAAAAAATTGAAAATTGCAATATTAGATACCGAATTGAGCTAGAGAGCTGAAATTTGGTGAATGAAGTTTCGAATTGTTTTGAGCAGTTCGGAGCCTTCCAAACTTTTTAAACATCTGACAAAATTTTACTAAATTAAGCATCAAAACCTCGCAAATTAAATAATTTGGGAATGACAGAAACCAATTTCAGAAAAATGGTACCTACTCGTAGTTGATTGAGTTGAGGTCAAAGGTCTACAGATTCTACAGTATACAGTATGCACTGTTTATGATTATGCAAGCTAAAAATATCTACTTTTGGACGAATTTGGGAATGCTTTCGAAAATGAGTTGAAGGTTTCAAAATGACTCAAAACCCTCATTCAATCAATTTGTGAGTTTGACTATGGCATATACCAAGCTTTATTTTTCTACCTTAACAAGTAAATGAAATGTAGTAGGAATTATATAATTTTCGAAAATTCGTTAGAGGTTTCAAAAAGGCATCCAATTGATTTGAGATGGGGAAGGGGGTCAAAAGTAAGATATATAACAAAACAAATTTCATTTTTCTAATTTAATTAGAAAAAAATTCAAATTTTTTACTTCCCTTTTGGCCCGAATAATTTTTACAAATTTTCTTCCATTTAGTTTTACTCAAATTTGAAACTTTTCTACCGGTTCAAATATCTCCGTTCCATGAAGAATTTCAAGACGCCGACACGTGCGTTAATCAAAGCACTTCACGCGGTCGCGGCATCATCAACACGATCGGCATCGACTTTACAGGTGAGAAAACAATGAAAACTCATTGTCGCATTAATGTTTTTTTGTTTATTATTGATCTTAGCTGCGGTTTGTTTGATTGTTCGGGGCGCAGCGTATTATTATTATACATCGGTTACATGATCATTGTTATTGCATTACGAGATATATGTATTGAGAGAAGCGAATTATGCACAGATAATGATAATTATAGGTATATCGAATGATTACCTATCTATACATAGTATGTGTAGTACATATAGGTATACGTCGTCGCGTCGGCATCTTAGACTTAGATCATCATATAACCTGTACAAAAATATTATTTAATTAAATCGGCCAGCGTGATATCGTATACAACTTCTATATGTGTATACGATCAGAGCTCTCAGCGATAAATTAATTATTATTGATATAAAGTCGTCGACGTTTATACATAAATGTACTACGACGTAACTTACACTATTATAAATCCTGCTCCACACGTTCACAATTTCCAAAATCACACCTCGCCAACGAAAATACGAGTATGGGGTGGGAAAAGCTCCACTCCTTTTTCCAACACCTTCGACGAGCCAATAGTCATCATCTCACAACAGCCAGCATTTTAGGGTACCACGATGCGCGAAACGCGACGCATATCGTCCTATGTACCTATATAGGGGGGAACGAGAGTGAAAGAAAAAAAAATCGAAGATGGCACCAAAACTAAACGAATTCGTCACATGGTACAAAGAGTTGGTTACATTTTCCCAAATGGTTTTTTATTGGTAGGTCGAATCTGCAGCAGCGAGGAGGTTGCCAAGGGGGGAGACACTATACCGCGAACGTTCGCTTCAATTTGTCACAACTAAAATAATATTTACAAACTCGTTTACATTTTATTAAAGTCTCATGACGCAATACCTAACCAAATCGAATTACGACGACCGACACACAATGCAACATCCCGACAAATAATCTAACAATTGCGACCAGTTACACTTCATTATAAACGCTTTGATCGAGATACATATACAGCTACGTCAAAGTCGTATGGTATATTTTTAAAGGTTTTAATATATGCCTCCGTACCTTGGCTTTTTTCTCCATTTCAATACAATCACGACCATTACCATCAGCATCTTCGTCAAACGTTGTGTTTTTCAAATTCGTGTTTTCCCTTTCGCGAGCCCCCCATTTTAATACGCGTGTTAGCCTTTTCCCCTCTTTTACCAATCTACAGATGAAGGGATCATGCCCTAATTTCATCTCCCATATACCTGCACCGAGCTGGGGGCAAAATTACCCCCCAAAAAATGTGCTACATGGCCCCGATACCCTTCTGATCTTTGCTATATTAATGTACACGAGAGAGGTACACACAAACACAAGGTACATTGTACAAATGTTTACATCGAGTCAGTTATGCATGAAAAATCATCTCCTGTTCTCTCTCTACTCTTTCTAGCGGTTCAAAAACCGCCACCGAATTACCCGAATTTATCTCAAGGATATGGAAAATTTTACGCTTCAATAGTTCCATATGTGTTTGCGCGACCGAAGCAGCGGCTAAACATACCTATGAAAGTATATACGAGGATCGATTGAGTATTTTCCGCTATATGTAGGAACACCGAACACATTTTTTCCCATAATAAGGTGTAATGTTTAGTAATCGCCTGATATTTCTATAGGAATATTTTCACGATATTTCCGATATTTTTATACCATCGTAAACAATAACGGATAAAGGGTGATATGAGGAGTCGAATCCGAAAAATAAATAGATAGTTGCAAGCAACGACCTCGAATTAGTGGAAATCGACATGTAATACCATATTTTTTAACGTGATTTTTTTTGAAATTTTTCGAAGTGGAAGAAGGAGAGGGAAACTGAGAGGTCGTGTCCAAAAAATAAGCAGATATTCGAATTCAGTGACCTCGAATTAGTAGAAATCGATATGTTACATCACATTTTCATAATTTTTTCAAATTTCTAAAAATTTGGAGGATGGGACACTGATAGTGATAAGGAAGTACATAAGTATTCAAACTCGTGAAAATTTTTCGAACCGGACAAAAAAGAATGAATAGAGGATCCCAAAATACATCATTAGGCAAAATTTCAGAAGCTTAGACTCATTTTTCGGTTTTTGGAAAAATTTTTGAAAATTCAAATTTGGGCCCAAAATGAAAAAAAATTCAAATTTTACCAAATTGACCTAAAAAGTTGAAATTTGGCTCGAACCCTATTTTCAACCTACTGAAATTGGTGATGGTTTAGAACCGTTCTGGAGCCTCCAGTGGATTTTCGGATTTTCCAGTCTTCTAAAAAAACTACTGTACTCGTAATTAGAGTGAAATTGAAATCAGTAACTATAGACTCAGATTTACCTTCTTTGTGACCCGTTGGATCAATTTAGGCACATATTTTCAAGATTTTGAAAAATACGAAAAAATCAAAATTCACTGGAGGCTTCAAAACGATTTGAAACTATCACCAATCGATTCTGGAGGTTTGAAAATAAAACACAAATCTAATTTCAGCTTTTTTTGTCAACGTGTTTGCAAATGATGATTTCTTTATTTGATTTTTTTTCTTCAAAAAACTATCACTGTAGAAGAAATTTTTCGAAGTGAGAGAAGGGAGCGGAAAGTGAGAGGTCGTATCGAAAAAATGAGCAGATATTCAAATTCAGCGACCTCGAATTAGTAGAAATCGATATGTTACACCACATTTTCATAATTTTTTCAAATTTTTCAAACCCGGGGGGAGGGGGGGGGGGGTTAAGGGCACTCACAAGGAAGTATCTAAACAGGTTGAACATTTTTGAACCGCACTAAATTGAATCGATAGACAGGGCCAAAATACACCATGAGCCAAAATTTCAGGAGCTCAAGCTGATTTTTTGGTTTTTGGAAAATTTTTCAAAATTCAAATTTGGGCCCAAAATTTAAAAAAATCAAAATTTTACCAAAATTGACCTAGAAAGCTGATATTTGGTTTGAACTCTATTTTCGACCTGCTGAGTTGATTGGTGATGGTTTCAAAGCGTTCTGAAGCCTGCAGTGGATTTTCATATTTTCCAGTCTTTGAAAAAACACTGTAATTATTATGAGTGAAATTAAAATTCAGTAACCATAAACTCGGATTTATCATCTTTGTGACCCTTTCGATCGATTTAGGCACACATTTTCAAAAATTTTTAGTGTCAGTTCAAATCTATTTTCTTTAGTGATTGTTTTTGAAAAATACGAGAAAATCAAAATTCACTGGAGACTTCAAAACGATTTGAAACTATGAAAAATCGACTCTGAAGGTTGAAATTTTTCGAAGTGGGAGAGGGCGAGGGAAACTAAGATGTCGTATTTAAAAAAAAAGAGCAGATATTCGAACTCAGCGACCTCGAATTAGTAGAAATCGATATGTTACTCCACATTTTCATAATTTTTTCAACTTTTTCAAAATTGGGGGTTCACAAAGAAGAAGAAAGCAAAAAAATTTTGAACCTGACTAAAATAAATCGACAAAGGGCCCCAAGTTTTCGGTTTTTTGAAAATTCTAAAAAATTCAAATTTGGGCCCAAAATCAATAAAAAATCAAAATTTTACTAAATTAATCTAGAAATCTGAAATTTGGCTCGAACCCTATTTTCGACCTGCTGAGTTGATTGGTGATGGTTTCGAACCGTTCTGGAGCCTCCAGTAGATTTTCGATTCTCCAGTTTTCGAAAAAAAAACTATGCAAATATAGAGTCAAATTGAAATTCTCAGTAACTATGAACTCGGATTAACCATCTCTGTGACCCTTTCAATCGATTCAGGCAAAGATTTTCAAAAAATTTAATGTTAGATCTATTTTCTCCAGTGATCGTTTTTGAAAAATACGAAAAAATCAAAATTCACTAGAGGCTTCAAAACGATTTGAAACTATAACCAATCGACTCTGGAGATTGAAAAGAGCAAACTTGTCACTGGAGAAGATTTTGGATTTGGACCAGTACAAAAAGATTTCGAAAATACGAACATTTCTGAAAATTTCATAAAACAATCACACATTAGGGCAAATTATAATAACCATGACACAATTACACCAAGGTAACAACTCCAATATTGCAAGCTTGTTTTCAAATACTGACTATTTAAAACCAAAGCATAGAAAAAAATTGGTTACTAGGGCATTTAACGGATCACTGGCATTTTTCCTCGCCGAGTGGGGAATATAAACAAATACAACACAATTATGTACAATCGCTGAATGGTAATCAAACCATCGTTGTTCAATATACCAAGATGTTCTTTTTGCTCGTATGCTGTTGCGCGAAACGAAATGTGTGACTTGTTTTATGGAACTTAATTGATTGAAAACTTACTCGAGATACCTAATCCAAATATGTTAACCTGATCGTGAAAATGTGCTTCTTTTACAATGAAAACTAATTCGTGCGATTCGAGATGATTATTTACTTCAATATTATTTTCCTCAGTACACAAATTTTTACCACACCTGCACCTGTCACCGCGGCGATTCAATACACACCTTATGTAGACTTGTGCGACTATGTCACAGCTCGAAATGAATCCAGGATCGAATTATTCAAAAAGAATCAAGCTCATGCTGGATTTTTCACCGTTAACAAGAAATTCGACACGAATTTGTTCTCGGTTTACGTAAAAAGTATCAATAGCTCTGAAAAAACTCCGCTCATTGTTTGGATTCAAGGACAGCCTGGAATTTCAGCTCTGTACGCAATTTTTGCACAACACGGTCCTCATCACGTAGACGAAGATTTCAGACCGACTGAAAGATTGTATGCTTGGACTAAACACTACGATGTTTTGTATCTGGATAATATGGTAAGTGCCAATATTTTTCATATGTTTTTTTATTATATTGTACGTTAGTCTAAGTACTTACCCATTATGTCTACATTATCATAATTTCAAAAAAAAGTACTCTCGAAATTCTTTTTAAAAATAGAGCCACCAAAATATCATTTTCTTCAAAATGCCAAAATGAAAAAAAGTTGATGATAAAAACAAAAGCTCGGAAAAATGTCCAATATTACTCAAAATTGTAATTAAAAAAAAAATCAATTTTGTATTCGATTTTAATAAATTTGAAAATTTTTTCATTTTGGTGTAAGTTGTTTTCAAAAAAAAATGCAACGTGGTGAAAATTTTCAAAATTTTTCAATTTTTGATTTTGAAAAGTTAAGACTATTTTAATAAAAGCGCTAATATTTATCAAAATTTTGTCTAAAATGGAGCTATATTCATCTTGGGACAAGATAATGAGGAGATTTATAGTTGAATTGTAGATCAAAATGGAAAAAGTCTCGAAATTAAAATCTTTAGAAATCAAAAACGTTTTCATCTCAATAAAAAGTTATTCATTTTGGTTTAAACTCTTCAAAAATTTTAGAATTTTCTTCTGTAGATAATAGGTAAGCTTATATTCATTATTTGTATGTGTTTTTTTTTCACAAAAAGAAGTCGAGTTTTTCAATTTTTAATTCATTTCTTTCAAAAGTGTGCTTTTTTGGTCATTTTTTTTGAATAACTGTGCAATTTTGCAAGTTTTGAAAAAATGCATCTTAATTAACTCAAATTTTGCAATATTTATTCACTTTACACTTTTTTTCACAAATGTGCCATTTATTTTTGCAACTATTGTTACAAATGTGCCATTCTTGCAATTAGTGTAAAAAAGGTGCAATTTTTGCAATTACTGTTATAAATCGCACCTCGGGAGTTACAAGGTCACATCTCAAAAAAAATTGATTTTGATGTTTTTGCATTTTTGGGGTTTGTATGACCCCCCTCAACCAAAAATTACACTTTGAGTTGGGTACATTATCTAGATCTTGTAAAAAACGCAAATGGCCTAACTCAAAATCTCAACAACATTGCAAGTTGTTTGGAGTTATAAGGGTACATCTCAAAAAATTCCACCTTTTTTGAGCAAATTTTGTACATATAAAGTGTTAACAAATAGTTTTGATTGTTTTGAATGTTTGTCAGTTAGAAATAGTCACAAGGAGTGCATTTTTTATTGGTTTGTACCAAATGGAAAATTTTTTTTAAATTGATCACTTTTCAGAAAAATGAATTTGCACATATCATGAAATTTTAGTTTTTTGAGAAAAACTCAAAAACTAAGCACTTTAGAAAAAAACTAACGACATTACGTCGATTGGAAATTTAATTCTCTACAACTTTGTAACCATGAAATTTTTTTTGGACGCTTACTTTCGCCTCCACATCAACTTTAATGAAAGGTTATAACTCAAAATGTTTTCCAAACATTGAAATATTTCCTCTTTAAGATTTTATTTTTCAAAGTGTTCTTATGCTAAATGAAGGTAGGATATCAGATCTTTAAAATGAGGTGCTATTGATTCCTCACAATTAATATTATAAGTTGATAAAAATAATGAATCAAGTTTTTAAAAAAAAGAAAATCACTCTCCTGTAAAATTTCACTTTTTTGAGATGTGACCTTATAACTCCCGAGGTGCGAAATGTGCCATTTTTGCAATTACTGCTAAAAGTTGTGCCATTTATGCAATTACTGTTAAAAAATGTGCCATTTTAGCAATTACTGTTTAAAAATGTGCCATTTTTGCAATTCCTGATAAAAATGTGCCATTTTTGCAATTCCTGTTAAAAATGTGCCATTTTTGCAATTACTTACTGTTAAAACTGTGCCATTTTTGCAATTACTATTAAGAATGTGCCATTTATGCAATTATTGTTTAAAAAATGCCAATTTTAAACAATGTGCCATTTTTGCAATTACTGTTAAAAATGTGCCATTTTTGCAATTACTATTAAAAATGTGCCATTTTTGCAATTATTGTTCAATTTTTCAACAATGTGCCATTTTGCATTTTTTTTTCACAAATGTGCAATTTTTTTGCAAACTTTCTCCAAAATGTGCCATTTTTTGCAATTTTTGTCCGAAGTGTGCCTTTTTTTGCCATTTATTACCAATGTGCCATTTTTGCAATTTCTGTCAAAATTGTGCCATTTTTTGCAATTTTGTTTTGAGTGTGCAATTTTATCAAAAATGAGAAATTTTGTACTTTTTAAAAAATAACTAGCATTGCTAATTGCTTTGAAAATGTGCAATTTTGATACTTTCATCAAAAATGCGCCCTTTCTCAGAATATTTTTAAAATTAAAAACCTATATTTTTCAAAATTACCTAAGAAATTCTGTTTTTGTAATTTTTTTTATCAAAAATGAGCTAGTTAAAAGTGTGCTATTTTGCTTATTACTTGATTTTTATTTTTTTATTACAAGGAAGGGCAATTTGGTAAAGTGCAGTTTTGTAACATTTTTCAGAAAATAAGCAATTTTGATTTTTTTTTAATGTATTTTTTTATAATTTTGTAAAAAATGAACAACTTTGTATTTTTTTTCAAAATTGTGCAATTTTACAGCTTTTAAAAAATGTTTCATTAATTTTTGTTATCCTGCATTTTTTTAAATGTGTAAATTTTAATACTTATGTACTTGCCATTTCAATTGTGATTTTTTGTAACTATATATTAAATAGACGAATTTTCTCATTTTTTCCAAAATGTGCAGTTTTATAATTTTTTTTCAAAAATGAGCAATTTTGTAATTTTTTCTGTCAAGTCCAGTTTTGCATTTAAAAAATGAACAAATCTGTAAATTTTTTTAAAAAAATGTGCAATTTTATATTTTTTTCAATGTGCTATTTTGAAATACTCAAGTATTCATTTTTTAAAATGTGAGGTTCCGCATTTTTTTTTTCAAAAATGTGTAATTTTGTTTGTATTATTCCAAAAATGGGAATTTTGATAATTATTTAAAAATTGGTTCCTCTCAAACTTCGAAAATCTTATTTTTCGATGAAAAACATTAAAATGAAAATATCATGAGGGGTACATCATTTCCAAATGCTACTCTCAATCTTGCCAAAAACATTCTTACCCTACACCAACTCACAGCTCACATTCACACCATCAAAATCGTCTCTAATTTCCTCCTCTTTTGTTCCAGATCTTCACCGGTTACAGCTACTCGAAACACCCTTCAAACATCATCGTCTACTTACAAGACATCGGTCGCTACCTATACGAAGCTCTCTTCCAATTCTACCAAATATTCCCGGAAGTGGCTTCCAAACACCTCTATCTCGCCGGAGAATTCTACTCCGGCAAGTACCTGCTACTGCTGGGCAACTACATCCACTCTCGAAACCCTTTATCTCACGTTAAAATGAATTTACACGGAATTTACATCGGTAGCGGGTTCACCGATCCTGTCAACATGATGGACTATTCGTCTCTATTCTACCAAATCGGTATAATCGATTACGACAAAATGAAGGACATCAACAACCTAGAAAGCACCATCGTCAAAGGCATATTTTCCAAAAGATACGACACAGCTAGACAACAATTCGACTCCGTCTGGGTAGAATTATTCAACGCCGGATTCCATTCGCCGATGGATTTCACCAGACTGGACTTGGATTACGATACGAACGTTATCGATTTCATACAATCCGATGTGTTTCGAAAAACATTCGGTTTAGTCGACCATCCGTTCCATAATTTCTTCAATTTGAGCGTTTTTCTCGACAGTCGCAATAACACGATTCAATTAATGCATTTGGTAGAAGAAGACGCGCTGAAAAGCGCCGTGAAATATTTACCAATGCTGTTGGATCATTACCGAATACTTTTCTACGGAGCTCAATTTGATCTAATGGTACCCTACGTCCATGTATCGAATTTCCTCAGGAAACTCGAATGGAAAGGAGCGATCGATTACTATAATATGGTCAAGTCTCCCAGGAACAAATGGTACGTCGGAGATGAAATGGCCGGATACTGGAAAACAGTTGGAAATTTAACCGAGGTAATGGTCAGAAATTCGGGCCATATGATCGACGTTTCGCAGCCCAAATGGGCTATCAATTTGCTCAGGTCGTTTATATCGAATAAATTTCATTCGGCTTCCGAGCAGGTTGAAAGTTCCACCCCTACGGTTATAATGGATCTATCCCGGCACGTGTGATCTCGATTATAATCGAGAAAAAAAATAAACATTTACAAATCAATTCACCCAGTCAAGATCTATATACGCATTTTCAAAAACATTTTTCGCCAACTCACCAGCGACATGACAAAAAAAACTCAAAAAAAAAAACCGAATAAAATCAACTTATTCGATATCGTTTTAATTATGACCATTGTGTAGATCTCTAGGTACACTGCAGTGGAAGCCTTTGCTTCGTGATGCGGAACCCCGCGTACTCGTACTCGTATTATAGGGTTACTATAATATTTATATCTATACCCATATCACAACCCCAACGCAAGTGTATCTTTTTCACCCCCAAAATCATTCAACCCTAATCGTTTCCGTTCACCCTAGTGCCAAATAATAGACTCTTTAAAGCGATTTAGTGTTTGTTAATTTGATTATGACGAGCCGTGTTGCCTGTTCATAACGATGCGATTATTAAGAATCACACCGCCGTATCAACGCCTTTCCATAATTACCAGCGTTTTCTTTTTTAGTTAGGTATACGGAAAATACGATAAAAATAAGAAGAAAAAAAAACGCGTCTCTGTTCCAAAGGAAGTGATCGTTATTAAGTAGTCTTCTGGGGTTTCTCACTCTCCCAAGTGTTTATATAAATTGTACATACAGTAGCATTCTTTATACGCGACAAAGATACTATAGCGATACTTCCTTTTTTTAATCGTTATATTGTCCTATTATGTAGACTAGATAGTAGATACTACCTACCTAACTATAATTCTTCGTAATTAAATTTTATGCGGCGAGTATTTTTCTTTCTTATTGTCGATAAACGTCCGTGTCAACTTGTATTATCTTGTAAACATTCCATGTTTCCTTTTCGATTTTATATTGAACGGACTCGAGAAGAAGAATTATTGTGTAATTTGTTGCATTATACGAGATCCAGATGGGTAAGAGAAGGAAGGAAAGAGGCACAAAAGAGCAGATAAGTTTGTTCGAAGTGCTTAGACTCAAGTTTTTCTTATGCATTTGGCTTTTAAAATTTTTAAATTTGAGACCTGATCTGAAAGAAAATAATAATTTTTTGTCAAAGAATAGTATAAGGAAAAAGCCAAATATGAGCCAGAGTTTTAGCCAAATTTTCTTAGCTATTCAAGAAGAGGTCATGTATTTTTTCAAAAAAATACAATTCTTCATTTTAACTCAGTCCTTTTTTGAAGGGAAGGAGCGCACGAGAAGGTGAAGGTAGTAAAATTTTGAAAAGACTACAAATTACAAAAAGCCAAAACTCCATTTTTGTTCCAAAAATTGAGCGAGCCTGGGAAAAAACTGAGCGCAGGTTTGAGTTGAAAATTAGGTCACCTCACAAAAAAATTGTAATTAAAAAAACTACTTATAATATGTAATTACTGCAACTGTTTTCCGTCGTCGCACAGTTTTGAGTTTTTTTTTTTCAAAATAAAAAATCACTTTAGACAATCTTTGCCTATTTTTTTCAAAAATGTGCAATTCTTGCAAATATTTTCAAAAAAAAAATGTGCAATTCTTGCAATTATTTTCAAAAATGTGCAATTCTTGCAATTATTTTCAAAAATGTGCAATTCTTGCAATTATTTTCAAAAATGTGCAATTCTTGCAAGTATTTTCAAAAAAAAATATGTTCAATTCTTGCAATTATTATTTTCAAAAATGCGCAATTCTTGCAAGTATTTTCAAAAAAATGTGCAATTCTTGCAAGTATTTTCAAAAAAAAAAAAGTGCAATTCTTGCAATTATTTTCAAAAATGTGCAATTCTTAGAATTATTTTCAAAAATGTGCAATTCTAGCAACTATTTTCAAAAATGTGCAATTCTAGCAACTATTTTCAAAAATGTGCAATTCTTGCAATTATTTTCAAAAAGTGCAATTTTTGCAATTATTTTTAAAAAAGTACATTTTATTTTTGCAATTAATTTTTTAAAAAATGCAATTTTTGCAATTATTTTGTACCGCGCCGAATAAACCATCAAAATTGCGTAATTACCAAAAATAGTAATTTTTGGTTAACAATTTCGAGATTCTGTTGAAGTATAGAAATATAGACTAATCTATACCACTTTGCCTGTTCTGGATATCTTTTTAAGCACTGGGTTGTGATCAATTAATGGCTTGTGAATTATAAGGTGATATCTCTTGCGATCTGATAACTAGCTCATAGAATCTTCAGGGTTGTGATAGATCGCAGACAGATTTTAGATATTTTTGGTACGGCATAAATTAAATATATGGAGTTGGGCTTGTTTTTATGAGATGGATTTTTATAAGATGTCTTCAAGTGGCCGAAATCAGTGAAAACTGATGGAAATCAAGTCAAAAATCAAGATTTTCGACTATTATACTTACAACTCGTGACCAATATAAGATGAAACTATTTCGACGATATAATGTTCAAAATAATCATTTTGAACATTTTCTATTACATACACGAATTATACACTCAAACTAATTACGATTGGAATAAATCGAGAACACACAAATAACTTCGTAACACACGATTTAATTAGTTTGAAACGCATCGCAATACTAATTCTTTCTCACCATTTAAGGTAGGTCAATTGAAGGTTATTTGACTATTTGTGGAAAAATAGATTTTGGAAAACTTAGGTATATAACACGAGGGAACTTATCAGAATAAGCCTAGGACTGGTTTTTGGATTACTTAGGTCAATAACACGAGGGTGCTTAGGTCAATAAAACTTAGGTCAATAAACTTAGGAAAATAACGCGAGGATGCTTAGGTCAATAAGGAAATAATAAGGATAAGGAAAATAATAAGACGAACTCCACGATTAAAATACGAAGGTGAATCGAGAACGAAAAGTAATCACCAACGACCCCCAGGGGAACACTCACGTATGGAATTTGTTTTACAATTCCCAATTGGGCTGGTCCATTATAAGCTGCGTTATTATAAGATGAGAGGTCGATTACATCAACTTGATGTGGAAATTTTACTAAGTCCAGAAAACTGAAACTTAATAAAATACTTCGGCGTCGAAAAGAACCGGAACGGAACGGCCTGCTGTGTTGGGAGCAAGTCCCAAGCACAGCTCTGGAAACGACAGCATATAAAACAACACAGGATCCAACGTTACCGACTGCTACTTGCCCATGAGTGTAGGTTCCTCTCCCCGGGGTCAATAACGAATCGGGAGTCTTGTTACAACTAGTCGAAAGGAGAACTGACGAGAAGGAAATTTGCACAAGAACTGACTGTCTGGAGTTTTTTAGTTCGCTTGTTAACATTATAAGTCGATTTCGAGGAAAAAAGAGTAGGAGTAAGTTGTGCGCACGCCGAATGTTGTGATTGGCTAAAGCGCTACCCCCCGAAAGTATTAGGAATGAATAGGAAGTCGATTGAATGACGCAATATTTACCTTCGATTGCATCATATACGGAAATCTGATGTAATATTTCCGAGAATTGCGTCATCTTTTTATTGAGTAGGTAGGCAGGGTGGTCGACAGGGTCAAAGTACATTAAGTGGTCATTAAATTCGCGTAATATTTCGACGTCTCAGGGATCCACAAAATATTTCTTCGTATATGGAGGGAGAAAAAATAACAGTGTTTTTTCTCCCAAGTATAAGTTGACAGATTTCGACGTAAGATTTTCTCCCACGTAGTCGGCATAAAATACATATAATTCCATTGTTTTGAGGTCGATATTTTCTCCCAGTATATGCGGGAGAAAATCCAATATTTTTCTCCCAGTATAAGATGAAATATTACGTTTTCTCCCAGTATAGGCAGTTGATTTCTAACAGCATTCTGTCACCATAGGTGGGAGAAATAAATAGTTTTCTCCCAGTATAGGTGACTTAAATGTGATATTTTTCTCCCATTACAATTTTTTAAAAAGTGCAGTTTTTGCAATTATTTTTAAAAAAGTGCAGTTTTGCAATTATTTTTAAAAAGTGCAACTTTTGCAATTATTTTCAAAAAAATGCGCAATTTTTTGCAATTATTTTCAAAAAATGTGCAATTTTTGCAATACTTATTATTTATTTTCAAAACAAATTTGCAATTCTTGTAATTATTTTCAAAAAATGGGCAACTCTGCCATTTTTGCAATTTTTTAAAAATGGGCAATTTCTTATTGCACTTTTTTCAAAGTTCAGCAATTTTTGCAATTTTTCTTCGAAAAATGTGCAATTTTTGAACTTTTTTTCAAATTGAGCAAATTTTTTTCAAAAATATGCCATCTTTGCATTTTTTTTAAATGTGAAACTTTTGCATCATTTTTCAAAATTGTGTAATTTTTGCAGTTTTCTCACTTTGCTTTTAAAATGTTTAGAGGCAAACTTTTTATAGTAGATATATATCTCCATCTTTTCTTCATTATGTACTGTCTATTATTGATCTCAAAACACGAAGTAAAAAATATAGGAAATGAAAAAAAATTGTTGCAAATTCTCAGAAAACGCACAACTCTTTTGTTATTATTATTAAAATTGATGTAAGTATGAAAATCAAGTCTTGTGGTTTTCCCAAACTTTGTATGGTGAAAAGTTTTGAGAAGTTGAGTAAAAATTACTCACCGAAATTTTCTCTAGCATTCTCCATCAATTTCTGGACATTTCTTAAAGGAAAATCCTGCAACAGATACAAGAGAATTTCCATTATGTAAGAACCAAAAAACAGATAAACAAACAAACAAATGAACAAACAAAACAACGACAATAATTTGTATCAAATCGATGAAATTTCACAGTGAAGAGGGAAAAGAGAAGAGGGGAAGGACTACATGAAACTTTTTCCCCATCAATTTTTCCAAGTATTACACAGATTATTTAGACATCCCGAACCAAAAAAGGCAGCAAATTACAATTTTGTTGACTAAGCCATGTTTTTATTAATATTGCAAAACATATCTTCATCGCTGACGATCAAGTGGTAGGAGGAGAGGTGGAGAAATCAATGATGAAAAACAATAATTGAGAATCCATGAGCAAGTTTTCAAATTTCTAAAATTACCAACTTCAGAAAATGAAATATTTTTACTAGAAATTTTTTGAAAACTTACTCACTACCTATAAACTTTAGAGCAGAAAAGAAGAACTGAAAGAGGATCTAAAAATACATTACTAGTTGAGCTAAATTTCAGATACCGGATTCAATTTTCCGACTCTCGACAATTTCTTTAAAATTGGTCCACTTTCAATGAAAAATTCCAGATTTTTTGTGAAAAAAATCACTACTTTTTCACTATCTTTTTCCAACCAAATTTTTAGAAAGCTTTCCACTTGACCCTCCCCCCTCCCAACACACAAAAAATTAATTCATAGTCAACTTTTTCACAGGAAAATTACCAAAAAAAAAATTGAAATGGAAAAAAATTTGGATACAAAGTATTTTTTAATTTCATTATAAACAAACTTTTTTAAAAATAATTTGAAGATTTTTCACGGTGTTTATTTTTTTGGCAAGTCATTTTCCCTGACTTTTCTAGGTTTTCCAGACCAATTTTCCAGATCCAGACAATTTTTTTTCAATTTTCTATACTTACCCTATACTTTAATCAAAGAAGTTTCCGGGGGAGGGGTGATTTTTTTCATAAGTTTCGTATTTGAAAAAAGACTCTGCAGCAGGTTTATTCGCCAAGTGATTCGCCTCTTTCTCCTCGTCCTTTCATTGTTTCCTAGCACAAAAATTCTGCAAGCTGTAAAAGTGTAACTTATATTCGGACAGAAGAGAGCGTCTAGATAAAATATTGAGCTTCGGGGCCTGCACATAGTGCACACACATATACGAAACAAATTAATACGATCGATATAGTTTTTGTATTGTAAAAGGCGTATAAATAAATTAGCTCGTATTGTTCGTCATTGTTGATATATCAAGTTAGAAACATGTTGACAGTTTTAATGTGTATAGGTTTTGTTTGGGGGGTTGCGCGAGGGGGCGCGTGTGCTATAGCCTTTTTTTCTCCTTCGCTTTGCTTTGTTTTGTTTATTGTACATATTGATGGCTTTTAACCGAAAGCGGGGAAGTTTTACATCGCGGAAAAATATATATAATGGACTGTCCGTGAATTTCCGACAAATTCTATTCGAAACAATCGAACTGTTACGAATCGCCCTTAATAAAATCAATTTTCAAAGTTGTGTTCTTTAGCGTCGAAGGCGAAACGAAAGGACCCCGCGATATTTTTTCCATGTTGGCTATTATTCAGCGCCTTTAGACCGTTTCTGTGCTACATGTATTGATGTCGTCGTCGTCGTGTCCATTCTATAACATAGTGTTGTTGTTGTTGTTGATGTGGTAGTGGTTTTTTTCACTCTTTTTTCGCACTATACCCTGCAACATTGTACAGAGGGTGAAAGGTGATTGCGAATCAACCGTGGATACTGGGCAAAGGGTGCGTGATTTAAATTTAATTGAGAGTATTTACGTTGAGAAATTGGTTTTATGGAGTGATTCGATTTGGGTTTTGAGGTTGTGTAGATGTGATTGTGGTTATGGTTATATAGGGTTCGTACAGCGAAATATATTGTAGTGGGGTGGTCTCTTCCAAGGAAATATATTTTGTGAAATTGTGTTCGTTTTCTTGTTGTAAAATTTCAAAAATGGATCATATGAGATTTTTAATACCTATTGATTAAGCGACAAATTAATGGAAATTTCTTTCCCATGTCTTGAGGGCGCTGGAGAAATACGGTTTCGAATAAGTAAAAACCGATTTTGAAAAAGTGGTATGTATGTAGTAATCAGTGAAGTAGGTCACCAACAAGCCCCAATCTAATTCATACGTACTTGAGTTCATGTGATCAGTTTTTATGAAACTTTTTGAAAATCTGGAATTTCCAAAATATGGCTGGAGGCGCCAAAACGGCGTAAAAATACTTCCGATCGCCTCCGTATGCTAAAATTTAGAAATAAAACAAATTTTTAAAATATCAATTTTCAAAAATCGGAGGCTCCAGAACTTCTCGAAACGGTTCTAAACCGTCTCCAAATGAATGGAAAAGTGAAAAATAGGGCACCCACCAAATTTAAGATTTCTAGGTCAGTTTGGTATAATTTTGATTTTTTCATGTTTTGGCCCTCAAAATTTTCAAAAGTTTACTCAACATCATGTTTTAAAAGTGAAAAGCTTCCAAGCTTATAGAGCGACAAATTTTTTTAAAACTCATTAGGTCATTACCTAGAGAACGGCTGAACCGACTTCGATGAAACTTGAAATCTCACAACTCCTCCACCATTCATAACGAATCGTTTATTAACAAGTTGATCTGTTTTCAAATGAATTGTTTAGTATAAATTGACTCATTTCTAAGTGATTCGTTCGTGAGAGGATTAATTCATTCAAGGGAATTATTCATGAACGAATTGATTAATTTTATGAAAGAAGCATTCGTGAACGAATAGATTCATTTTTAGCGAATCGTTTGCCAACGAATTGATTAATTCTTAAATTTATGAATAAATTCGTTCGCGAATGATTCACCAAAAATGATTCAATTCGTTCGCGAATGATTCACTAAAACATGATTCAATTCGTTCGCGAATGATTCACCAAAAATGATTCAATTCGTTCGCGAACGATTCACTAAAAAATTATTCAATTCATTCGCGAATGATTCACTAAAACATTATTCAATTCGATCGCGAACGATTCACTAAAAAATTATTCAATTCATTCGCGAATGATTCACTAAAACATTATTCAATTCGTTCGCGAATGATTCACCAAAAGTGATTCAATTCGTTCGCGTACGATTCACTAAAAAATGATTCAACTCGTTCGCGAATGATTCACCAAAAATTATTCAATCCGTTCGCGATTGATACACTAAAAATTGAATATTTTGTTCGCGAATGATTCAACTAAAAATCAATCAATTTGTTCAATCACCAATCGGTTGTGAATGATTTGATTCGATTCACTTCGCTTGAAAACAGATTAATTCCTACGCAATAGTTTCACAAAAATGAATCAATCGTAAATTAATTGATCCGTTTGCGAATGATTCACCAAGAAATCAATCAATGTATTCAATCATCAATCATTACTCTTCAATGATTCAATTCGATTGTAAACAGGTCAATTGCTATGCAAATGTTTCAAAAAAAGTGAATCAATTCGTTCGTGAAAGATTTTTATTTGAAGAAAAGTCGAACTCAATACAAGAGTGTTTTTTCATTCATTTATTTTTTTGACAATGAAAGGATAAAAGTAGTAGTTTGATAGAGTTTTATGCTAAGAAAGACCTAAAACCCAATGTTTCAACCAGCAAGATATCTTTACGTAATATATACAGTTCTTCAGAGACTCCTGACTATCTTACTGACTCTATCTTTCACTATAATGTTAATTTACACCACGAATACGATAAAAAGGTTCTTTACACGAAATAAGCGATTCCACCATTCAATACTACACGATTTATTAGTATTTAAAGGTAACAATCAATTTAGATAACTTTGTATAAAGAAATAACATATTTTATACGCGAATTCGCAAATAATTAACAAAGTACAATATTAACCGATATAATCACGATGTTTGACAAAATTAAAACGTTCCTAGTTCTTGCTAACAACATACTAGACCGAGCCAACATTACCCAACCTTCATTACAACAAGTTCCCCTACCTATCATAGGTACCTATCCTATCTCCCTTCTCTAGGTTATTCGTGGTACTTCGCCTAATTACGGTTATGGTACATGGATTACTACAAGGAATAATCGTGAGGATTATTCCCTGTATTAAAGGCCATATATACTATGACATATGCCCCAATTCGTGGACCCATGAGGTACGCGACCCCTCGAGTCCCCGAGCTGGGGCACGGATTCTAGTCTTATATATGGACTGGAATGACATATCATTCCCCACTGCCCCTCCGTGCTCATTGGTCGGACGAGACCAAATGATCAGTTTTTCTCCAGGCAATGAAGAATGATTAACTCAGTCATCAATTGAGTAATCAGATGTGAATGTAGTCTGATATTAAACCCTTCCGCACCAGATTTCTCTGGTACGTCGGCGAGTTATATTCAGCAACAAACACACCGGACATTCTCATCTCGTGAGATAAATTCATTATGATGTAAAAAGTTCTAATAAACAAAATCATATCAATTGAAATTTGACAATATACCATAGGCGAGACATTACATGTATCAGTAGATTTGAAATGTAAATTGTAATTAACCTCATCGAACGTATTTATCTATCATTTTTATAACCAATTCTAGCAGAGAATTTATCAGTACCATTTTTCAAAGTATTTTAAGCTATACAACCCCGGTAGGTAATTTTGAAAGTGTTTAGATTAATTTCCAATTGGCTCAATCTGTCCCATATAACCTTTTTCTATATCCGATTATGAATCATTAATGGGAATTTAACAAAGAAGGGGGGACAGAAAAAATTTACAGAAAGAAATGCTTATACAACAAATGCAAAAAATAAAAAAAAATCGTATGAATATATCAACTCCTTCTTTGGATCAAAATCAATTACAATCGTGAATTTCTTGTCACTTTTCAGTATTATTTTACCTTTATCATACGCATATCTGCATCAATCATGTAATATTTTCCAAAAAAAAATTTTCCATATTTTTTGTAAAAACAATTAAAGCAAAAAATTAACCTCTACAATGTCTTTGACATAAAAAATATGATAAATATACAACATAAATGGGTAAAAATAATACAAGGAGAAGTTCATATTCTCTCCTTCTGTTTATCGTCGTCGATGTGTACTCCATACAACTAGGTAGTACCGTGACCATTTCTGAACCTCAGCGAACTGCTTACGATGAGTTCGCGCACGTTGTAACAAACCTCTTCGTGAAATGAATCACATGTACCTGTTAGTTTAATATGGATCGCAAGGCGTCCGATGATTAATAATACACATATCATGGAGTCCGCATCTCCAAGTAATAAACAGAATTTGACCAATAAGAAACAACTCAAGAATATACTAAAATGTGAATTCACGTTTTGACCTATCTAAGCGGAGATTTTTAACTGTAACAAAACAATGCCGGTAGTAAATTTAGATGAGGTATCAAAGAGAGAGAATGCAATTATCGTAAAGTAAACAAATACAAGTCTTCTCACTGAAAATCGATCCAAGTCAAACAAGAAATAAAAAAAATTCGAACCCACAATCTCTTTCTCACCACATCTACCTCGTATACGCTAAAATAGGTAGTTAGATTGTCAAACAGCACCGGACTTCGTACCTCGCTGTGAGTAAGTGATAACATATCATGTTGATAACGTAATAATATTTCATGTAACTGTGTTTTCTTAATTTGATATCTTACTCACAGCTTCCATCTTCGCGCCTCATACTTACTCATTGGTGTTCGGGAGGCTGCTCGTCATCGTATTCATTTCCAACGTATGTGTGATCAAATATACGCCGTAGTCGTTGCAGCAGCTCCCGAAACACCGGAGGTGGATATCTTGGTGCTCCAGCCTCCAACCTTACCAAGTGACCAGCAGTGGCCATTCGTACCGGATGGGTGACGAATTGGTACTCGAAATTTTCCAATCCGAGTATCGACGTCCAATTTTCACCTAATACTGAAATCACTTGTAATCTAGCGTTAGGCATATCGTGGTAAGTTATTATTGGTAGAGTATATAATGACGTAACGCCGCGGTTATATAATAAACGTAAAAGCTCCTCGAAGCGTTTGAGAAATACACCTCGTTCGGTACCCAGCCAAGCGTCCGTGTTTCCAATGGATAGGATGACACGAGACGGAAGCTGTCTGTATCGTGAAATCGTCTCGATGAGGCTAGCCACCGTTGCGTCGTAACAATAAATATCAGCATTTATGTCCGGCGCAAACGGTCTGTTATTAGTCGCATATACTACAATACCGTAACAATAGCCATCACCTACGAGGAGTATATTGTGTATGAACGCAGTCATACGTAGTACACCGTTTTCCATCCGTCCAGCCAATACTAAGTCGTTCGGATGCGGTCCTAATGGAATAAATGGTAGAAGAGCTCTCGGATTCGACGTAAAACGATTATAAAAGGCACGATACTCAGTGTGATACCTTTCTGAGAACCCTGACCAGGAATAAACGTAGAGTGACACCATACGGTTTCTACGTGGATCTCTAACTCCGGCATGACCTCTTCTTAAACCGTTGTTATCTCGACGCAGATGATGGTGAACAATCGATCTGTGAAAATTACCGGAACCTTAGAAAGGTGGCGAAGGCATCGCGGCCACTTGTTCGTGTGATACAATTGGTGTATTGTTTATTGTAACCGTATTTGTGTTCGTTTCAGGTGTTCGTGTAATCGTTACCGAAGATGATGATGGTGATTCCTGGCCAGTGGTAAAGTTCTCAGGCACTTGCTCACTTCTACCTATCGAACCACTCAATGTAGGCATACGATATGGCGGCGGTGGAATATTAAATGAAGTGGTGACGACTACATTAATGACAGCTGCGTTTACGGTTTCTGAACTGCCACTATTTTGAGTAGCAGTCATACTCCCATCGTTCAACGTTACTATATTCGCGTTGTGTATCTGCGAAACCGGTACGTACGCATTAATACCTATATTCGATGATGATAAATTCAAAGGCCGCATTTCATTTGAAACTCCATCAGTTACGTGTAATAATCTTCGTAAATTATCTTCCTGAGCTAGGTGGTCAAAATTGCTCGGGCCTTCGGACGTCGGAGTGACTACCGGTGTTTTTGTAATTTGAGAAGCAGGACGTTTCAACGTTAAATTTAATCCAGAAGATGTAGGTTTCGATGAAAATGCGGCCTTCGAAATTGAATCATAACTACGTGCCAAATCTTGTTCGCGAGTCTGTAGCATTGCCACCGTTGCTTTTAGAGAATTACACATTGTTTCCAGATTTTGATTCTCTTCTGTGAGAGTACTTAACGAATCCAACAATGACGATATTTGTTTGCTACGCGATCGAGTTAAGCCTTCAATTACTTCTTTTTCATGGCGTACTTGTTCTCTTAAACTCTCTACCTCAAACCGCAACTTGCGCTTCTCACTCAAACATTCATTTAACTCCGATGAGTTATTCACGCCACAATCTACCGTCTTTGTAAAAATAGGTACATCCGTTACCTCCGTGAATTTTAATAACCTATCGCACGATTTTACTTTACAGGTGCTGTTTTGCGTTTTCCATTGTGCCAAAAAACATTCCGGATGAAATGTATGCAGGCAGTGCGAAATGGACATAAACGTTGGCGATGATGTTATTTCCAAATTTACCGGCGGTTCGGCCACATTCCCACCGCATACCGAACAGCAGATGACGGTCACCGGCGCCATGATCAACCTATCGTGAGTTCAAATAACACTTTCTTGTAGGTTCATTTATTTATTAAATTTGAGTATGACAACGACGATCAATTTGTTGAAATTTATTTCTTATCAGTTAATATCACGTAAACCGTTGATTTGTATTTGATCGTCGTGTAATCACACCACCGTTGTCATTCAGTGTACAGAAAATGATGAAATAAATACCTTTAGAAATACTCGAAGATGTTTAACGATGAAAACCAAACAAATAATGCGAATTCGCCTCAATCACACTGCTCAAGACACGAATTCGTACTCAAACTCTATCGAAACCACTCAAGATCGCTAACGTTAAATAATACTTGAAATGAAACATCCACTTCGAACGCATACAAAAGCAAGAATAATCTCGATCGATGAAAGCAACGTAACTCGACAACCAAAGTGGCTGTTATCTTTTTACGGCCGGAAAAGTATGGCGTATAGTGTATTGTTCGAATAGTATCTGACCGTTGAAATTTTTGTACCATCAACTGGTTGTAAACCACTACGTTCTATCCACCGTTATCTGCTCTTAATTTGATACTCGCATCACTTTATTCCATACCTCGTATCTCGAACACGTTGAGAAATGAATCAATTACTCTGGTGAAAAATAAACGAAATCTCTTTAATCGAACAAAACGTACCAAAACTATGTATACAATATCATAATTAATCATAAAAAATTAACTTTTAATTCTAAAACTACTAACTCACAATCGATTACTGAGTGAGTTTTATCTTAGTATTGTTTCATGCTAAATTAGCCTCGAATGAAAACTTCAGCACGTACTGACAAAGTGATGGCCAAAAAATAAAATACAACGAAAAATAATCTTCTAACTAACGTTACTAACTAGCGAAATAACCAACGAGTAATACGCAAGATGTAGTGTTAAGTGAGATAGACTTAGGAATATCGTAATAACCAAAACCCGACCAACAGTAACCGAACTATCACCGAATGAGATATTCTATAAATTTATTTAAACCAGTGAGGAAACAAAATTTTGGCTTCGGTAATCGATCGAAAATCTATCTTCGCCATCCGTCGTTGATCTAAAAGTTTCTTCGGATTTTTTACTTCTGGCAGTATGTAACGCATTTGTATCATTGGTGTCAAAAAATCACGATTAAAACCGAAATTTCGCTGATGATTGTTAAAGATAGCTGGTCTGCTTTGATGTTCGACTAATGCCAGCGATGAATTTTTCCAAAACATAAAGCGTTGCTGTCGATACCATCTATCCAAAGTCAGGAGGTCGCTGTTGTGCGAATCATTGGCCGTTTCCATGTAGACTTGTCTATTTTCAACATTATTCGCTCGCACCGTTATAATCTCACCGAACATATCGACGGCATCGGTGTCTTTGATCACCACCGGACGTTGTTCGCCTCTCGCTTTGAGTTGACATGTCACCTCGCCAACGTATTCCTCGAAGCTTGCGTTTCGATGGTTTGGGCTAATTTTCGAGAAGTTCGTAACAACATAATCGGTCCAACTGTCCGGTGGTGACCATTGTCTTTCCGTGTAAACTACTGAATTTGCTGAATGAACTTCGTCTTCGACCAATGTGTCTCCACTCGAACTCTTCACGTTACCGAAGGTATTACCGGTACCGTCGCTTACACCTGACATCGAGCTTTCATCATTCGGATTCCAAACTTCACCAAAGGTGTTACCGGTATGGTCGCTCCAACTCGTAACAGAACTTTCGCTTAATTCCACTACACCAACTTGATGCATCTTTACTTTACGGATAACACAATCGTTTAAAAATCAGAAAACCAACGCAAACTCTCGTACGATTATTCGAACCTAACTCATCAAAGAAATCAAAACGAACAATGCAAGTAACGCTACCGAATCAGACTATCTATTTGAAACGTGTGTATCGGTGAGGGCGAAGAGTGAGGTGGAGTATTCGAATTTTAAACCGTGTTGAACAGCTGTTCATACATGTACTAGGTGGATGAGGTGTAAAGGTATAGACAAACTAACGGTGGATGTGGTGACTGTGATTCCTTATCAATGTTTGAGTTTGGAAATTATTCGATCTTTTTTCAATTTATTTAAGTACTGAAGATGTTCTAACTTTGCTCTCTTCCACTCTATCGTTCTCTCACATATCACCTTTTCTCTAGTCCACACAAAAGGTGTATCTATACGCGGGAATTGTTGTTCCATCGAAATTTCCCTATTCAAAAATCGAACCATTCTCATCTTAACATCATTTGATAAATTCTCATCTTTACGAATCATTTTTCTAATTGTGATCATTGAAGCAAATTTGAATCTCGGTACGTACATCACGTAGTATTCTTTATAAAATTCTATCGCATTGAAATTTGATAACGTAGATAAATCGTTTAAATGTAGTTTTAAGCGATCGTTGATAGAATGACCGGTGGTGTGAATAGGTATCGTTACTTTTACATCTCTAACTCTATTGAAACCTCTTTTACGTGTTTTTAATTTACCAGCTTGTATGTCAAAGTCTAATAATTTGATATGTTTTGCAGTTTCAAGATTGCATGAATAATTGTTCGAAGTATCCGGCGACGTAATGGGACCATTGCTACAATGTACCAACTCCCGACGAAGACCAGGTAAATTCTCATCTAGATATTCATGTTTTCCATCATTTGCTATATCTTTTACGAACTTCCACATATTCGGCTGTATTTCTCGATACCAACGAGAAATTCGTTCGTTATTTTTATAATTTATTGTCACGTAAATTGTCTCATTGTTATGTCCTAACGATGGTATATGGTTTTGTAATTTTTTATTAATTTTAACTTTATTCAACTCCATTTTTCTTAGATAGGTAACGTGAATCCACTCTTTTTGTGATAAAAAAAATAAAAAAAAAAATGTTCAAAATCGTGAATAACAGAAGCGTGCCCCAAATGATTTTAGAATCGAACCTGCAACAAACAAGTAAACAAAACAATACTTGTTTTATCGAAACGTACTACTTAAGGCAAAAACAACAAAAATAGTCTAAATTTATAAATTTTGATGTATACATTCGCTAATGAGCATTAATCTACACTTTCCCAATCGATATCTTCATCGTCGGTTTGTTCAGGGGAATTTTGATTATCAGAATTGGCGTCAGTATCCGTATTTGTATCATTATCGTTCAAGTTAGATTCAATTTTTTTATTAATTTTGGGTGGTCTTCCTCTACCTCTTTTTGGTACCGCAGTCGTCAATGGTACATTAGTTTTGGGTTTTGGAGGGCGACCTCTACTACGCTTAACTTGATTCGCAGAGCTTGCCCCTGATGAGTCATCATTATTTTGAACTGAATTTTGTTCCAGAGAATCGCGTAATGCTTGCCTTCTAGCTGCTCTTTCATCTCTCGCATCTTTCATCTGTTGTATAACTTCATCTACAGCATTCTCATCGACGGTAAGTTCAACGTTATCATCATTTTCAAATTCGTTAGCGTTTGTGTTTGCTGTTAAAAAATCACGTATTTTTTCTTCTAACGTTCTTTTATCTAACTGTGAAATGAGACAAGGATCTGTTTTCAATTCCTCAAGTTGTTCTGCTGATGCAAATAACGTTATTTGTCGAATGTTTGAAATAGTTGTATAATTTTGTTCATGAGTATGCATCAGCATGTAACTGTTAAAACTAGTCTTTTTAATGACATTATACGGTCCTGAACGTTTTGCGTATAATTTCCCTGATGTACCTCGATCAAAGCTTGATTGTCTGTGTTCATTCAATAAAACTAAATCACCAGGCTCCAATAGAGTAGGATCAGCGTGAGCTTTATTGAACAAATACTCATCGTGCATACGTTTTTCCAAACGTTTAGCTCGAATGTAATTTTCTATTGCTTGTTTTCTCGACATATCTTCAACTTTAATACTCATTTTTTCTTGAGTGTAAACTGACTTTTTAGCCAAATTGTCAGCAATAATATTCGTGTAATCAGTTTTCCTAGCATAGACGTGTAAAATTTCGCATTGATCAAACTGTTTACGCAACTTCATAATTTTTTCAAATAAGGCTTTATGATGAACAATCTTTTTTCGACTATTTTTCCAACCTTTCGCGATCCAGCTGGCTATGTTTACATTTATTGCATTCACTAGGTATTGTGAATCAGTATAAATTCGTACTTTTTTTATACCATTAAAAAGTAAAATTTCCATCGCGAATATTACCGCTACAATTTCAGCCAAATTGTTTGAATTTGCGAAATCAGGATGATTTATACGTTCAGAAACATTTTTTGTAGTAGTTAATGAAAAACAAATTCCAATACCGCAAATCGCATCAGCCGAACCGTTTCTGGAGCAAGCTCCATCCGCGGTGACTCGCACATATCCATCTGGTTCGTGAACTAATTCATCATGTAAAAATTTAACTTGTAATAATTCAGCAGATGACCCTGATTTTTGTTGCATAACATCAGCTTTTGCAAGCGTTTCTCGTAATGCATTCCAAAAGTTGAACTTAGATTCTCCCTGTGGAATTTTCAGTAATAATACATCATCAACTCCCCAAGCTTCGTAAGGTTTATAGCCAAAAGATGTCGGTGTGTTATTCAATTCTATCTCAATTTCTTTGATAAATCTATGCCAACCATAATGAGATCTATACACATCGAAATTTCTATTTAATTTTAATCTTAACTTGTCGCCAATTATACGCATTGTTCTTTCGACCATATTTGACTGAGGATTATACGCAGTCGTATGACCCGCTTTAATTCCATGACTCTGTAGTAAAATATGCCATGCGTCAGATGTAAATTGGCTACCATTGTCAGTTATTATTTTGTTAATTTTAACGTTATATTTTTTAATAATTTCAATAACTTCTTCCATAGCTTTATTAACGTGACTTTGTTTTATGTTAGGTAAAGTTCTTATCCAAGTTCTTGAAGTAAAAACGTCTTTGATAACTAACAAGTATTTTGGCTTGCCCCTTTCGTTTGCTACTGGGCCAAAAATATCCACACAAAGAACATCTCCTATGGAAAACGCTTCGGTTTGTGCATATTCTAATCTTTTATGCATTGCATAGTTTTTATTAATTTTACAAACTATACAGATGTTGCTTAATTCACGAATATACTTTATGTGATTAGGTCGAAAATACATGCGTCGAAAAATGAGCTCCATTTTAGCAGTACCTACGTGTCCATAAACTGAATGTAAGTATGTTACCGTATCTGCAAATAAAACCGCCGGTAAAACCGGTACTTTAGAACCATCTTTATGCTTTTTGTATAAGATTTTGTGCCCCCGTACGTCATCCTCTAAACAATAATTTTTCTTTTTTGTATTTTGTACATTTTGCAAATGTTTATTGTTCGCAGGTACGACCATTTCAAGACCTTCTATTATATCCATACAGAGTGGATCCTGAATCTGAAAGGCACTTATATTATCCAAATTTTGTAATAATTCAGGTATTTGATTTTCAATAAATTCAACCGCTAATGTAGGCAAGTTTGTTATAGGAAATCCTATCCTACCAATTGTGAGTTCGGGAGCCTGAATCTCGTAAAGCTTTTTAGTACCCATTGCCAAATCGTATTTTAAATCAAAACAATTCAATTGTGTAATCCAAGATGCCGCTTTTCGATGAGTAAGCATCAATTTACGAAATTGATTAACAATTGGTAATAAATTTGATCGTACGTGTACAACTTTGCCGTGTAACCAAATTTGTAATTTTTTAATAATTTTCACTAATGCGAGCATTTCTCTGTCGTACATCGTATAATTCTTTTGATGATCTTTCATTGAAATGCTTGTGTACATGATGACTTGCGGTTTGTCATCAACGTAGTGAAACAAACAAGAGTTCATCGCATCGTCCGTTACTAAAGTATCTAGATGTAACTCTAGATCATCGTTTGGTGGATGCAATACGAAATCTTTTTTGTATTCTCGCATTAAAATTTCAAAAGCTTTTTCTTGATCAGGCCCCCACTCCATGTCTTCGCTATCACCTTTCATAGCATTGTAGATTGGTCGAAGAATTTGTTGGTAACAAGAAATAAACCTACCGTAGAGACCCGTGAGACCTACTAGGCGTAAACCATCCTTTTTCTTTTTTAATTTGAATTTACCCGTTTTTTTATTGGTATGTTTTTCCACAAAAGCATCGATTTTCTTCATTTTATTGATGTGTTTAGCGATTTCATCTTTTTTTATTACGAAACCTAAATGATTAATTTTTTCTACAAAAAATACGCATTTATCGGGATTTAACGTTAAACCAAATTCTTTTATTCGATCTAAAACTTTGAATAGTCTATCCCTACATTCTTCAAAACTATCTCCCCAAATTTTCACGTCATCTACGTATTTGCTAACTCCGTCTTGATCTTCAATTACTTCATTAATCATATTAACAAATTCCCCACTTGAAATTTTTGTTCCAAAAGGCAAAACGTTAAATTCGTAGACTTGACCATCGTATTGGAAAGCAGTATATTTTTTCGATGATTCTGTCAGAGCGATCTGCCAGAATCCTGCTGTGAAATCGAGAACACAGAAGACTTTTCCAACCGCACCCTCGAAAATATCACTATCCATTGTTGGAGCTTCAGTCAAAACGCTCATTAAAAATGAATTTAATTCCCAAGCATCCAAACATAAGCGAATTTCACCACTGCTTTTTACTACAGGAGCTAATGTATTGATATACGTGGAATTGGAAGGTCGAATGAGTTTTAATTTTAACATCTTTTTTATTGCTTTGCGAAGAGCCTTACGAAGATGACGTGAAGGTCTAAATTTTTCACCATGCCATTGCTTATCGTGTTCACCATTTTTAGTATTAAACCGAAATTGTACTTCACGACCTTTGCATAAACCGGGAAAGTAAGACATAAGCATTTTGTAACGTTCTTCAAAAGTTTCAAATGTTTTATCAGCGATATCTTGAGTAGTTCGTCCCTCAACAACTGCTTGGTCACAGTAACGCCTAAAATTTTTTAATCCTACCTCGGGACCTCTATCTTCGATAATATCCTCATCAGGATCAGGAGCTTTTCCAGAATATTTTAAAGTTTTATGAATAACCTCGTGAACGTATTTTTCTGGAATTTGAATCCTAAACAAAGGCATAGCGAAATCAAAATCTTTCGGGTCTACGTACGGTAGTATTTGAGTTTTTATTTTATTTCTACCCTTAATATACGCGGCTTTAGCAGGTACCGTAGCATGAATTTGTAATTTATTCATCGTAGCTCTACCTATAATTAATGAATGTTCATTAGACTCAACTACAAAGAAAAGAAGTTGAAATTTCATTTCACCAAATTTTAACTCTATTTGAACTATCTTTTTCATGCTACTTAATAGCGAACCATCTGCCAATTTTAACACTACTGGTCGTAACAAGCCTAAATATCGTACCGTGTCTTTTCCACACTTACGTGTCAAATCTTCAAGCGTAAATTTTGAAATTACATTAGGAATAGCACCACTATCTAATTGAGCTAATATGTTATGATCTCCTACTCCTAATTTTACTACGCATGTAGGTACTAAGTTAATTTGTTCAGTAGACATAAAATCAATTAAATTTCGATGAATTTTTATGTCATTTGCAGCAGAATTATCATTGGGATCAACTATAAGTGTATTCAGTAGCGGATATGTAGTTTCATCTTCGTATTCAGAATCCAAATCAGATTCGTAGAAACCATCATCGTCAGAATCGTTAGCGTATAAACGTACAGGTATTTTATCGTTAACTGTGTCATTGTTTGAGTCAGTGTTAGGGTGGGACGGGTCAATTGTAACATTTTTTACAGGCAATTGAACAGGATTTGGGGGGGTATCAGACGTGGTTGTGGTAGTAACCGGTTGTTCGACGTCTGAGGTATCTTCGATAGTTGGTGGGGGATCGGAGTTCGGATTTTTAAACGAATGATTCCTATATTTCAAATTCCATTTATGATCATTAGGCATTTTTACCAAATCACTTTTTCTTTCTGGTTTTGTTCGGGGAATACTCGTATATAAATTGTGAATACGTAATTCTTCTAGCATAATAGGCCATAATTCTTTTAACGATTGTTTTGAAGGCGAGTATCTACGTTTTTCTTCCAAAATTGTAAATTTCTTATTTAATGGTATTACGTGATTTTTATCATCAATAGCTGCACGCGGATACGTAATTCCCTTTTTACTCGTGCCTTTTTCGCATTTGATGTAACTTAACGCAGGAGCTTTCCAGTATCGAATACGTTTATCCATCATTAATTTTCCAAACATTTGCCTATAAGCTATGTAACGAGATAAGGGAACACCTTTTTCTTTAGCTAGTGTAGGTTTGACAATTGGAAAAATCATAACAATTTCAGTCGCTCCTTTTTTACAAAATAAATCGACAATTTTTACAAGATCTTCAAAAATAACGTCATAAGGTCTATTTGAATGATTAATTTCGACTTGACCACAAGAAATAATAAATTTAGTTTTGGTAAACTCCAAATCTTTGGTACGCCTATATAATTCAGACATGGAAATTTGATTATCAATATACGCAGGTAATGGACCTGTAGGATTTTTTTCGTTCATTTTTATTAAATAAATCACTCCATCGCCCACCAGCTCATACTCATCGAAAGGACTTAAATCGAGAGCTAATGAGCCGCCAGAAGTCGCTCTCGTGAGCTTCCGCCGACCTAGTTTCCCGCACCTCCTTCGCCATTCTCCTCCTCTTCTTCCTCTTCCTCATCATCCTGATCACTTTCATCCTTGTTGAAACCTAACGCTTTCATAGGCAACGTGTCGTGACCAGTTTGTGCACGAAGCATTTTAGCATATTCCCTAACCAATTTCGCTATTTGATCAGGGTTCATATTGCTATCTTTATTTTGAGAAGATCCAGAAGAATTACCAGAATTTGGTTTAGGTTCAGGTTTGGGGGGAGGTTTGGGTTTTCGTTCGTAAGGAGGTTCAAAATTAAGGGGCTGTGGGCCTATCGTGATAGGTGCTAAACGAGTGGGATCTTCTTGAATGGTTTGAATATTCGCTAATACCGCCAAGAATTGGGTCTTATCATGTATAACAGCACGAAGTCTCGTCCTATAAGGTTCAGGTGCCTTTTCTGCCATATCGCTCATAACTGCATTAGGCACTGCCCAGTCTACGTGACTTAACGTTTCCAACCATTGTTTGTAAAATTGCGCAAATGTACGAGCATTTGCGAAGTGTTTGCAACGTAGATTAAAATAATCTTTCGCCTCGTTTTGGCATTTTTTGTCCCAACATTGGATTAGGAATGATTCTTTTAACTGCTCAAAATTATCATATAACCCCACATCCAATTTCCACGCTTTTATTCCCTCAATTTTATCACTAATACAACCGCGGAACGTAGCGCATAAATGGCTGTCAGGAATATTTAAATCTTTTACGTGGTTTTCGAATTCTTTTACGAAATAATGTGGGTGAAAACGGTTCGACGCATTATAACGAATACCACTATTTTTCATAGTTTCAGCATCAATTTTCACACGATAATTGGACGCATCACCTGAGCCTCCGCCATTACCACCTCTTTGTTTCCACTTTTTCAGATCTAAAACGTCCTTACCCGTGGCTGTCATAAACGCAGCAATGGTTTTAGCGTGTTCAGCCTGTTTCTCTCTATGTTTCGTGAGATCTGTATCTAACATCTGCACTTTCGGTTCAATATCCTCCTTAAATTCCTTGAACTCACTTTTTAACCCTTCATGTTCGTCATGCTGATTGTTTAAATCATCTTCGTGCTTTCCCAAACGAGTTTCTAAATTCTTTTTATACGTTTCACGTTTTTGTTCATCCTCTTTATACGTTTCATCGATAAATTTTTTGACTTTTTTCTCAGTAGAAGTCGCTTGCTTCTTTACTTGACCGATAACTATATCCTGATCTTCAGTTTTCTTTCTTAATTCTTTATTCTCAGCCTCATAATATGTAAGCAACGAATTGCTCCATTTCGCAAGATCTTCTACCTCAATACCTTCTTCCTCCACAGGCTTAGGTTTAAGACGTTTCGGTCTGCCACCTGTATCCACCTCCTCCGCATTCTGATTACCTTCCTCTGTATAATCGTCTTCATACATATCGTAAGATTCGGTTTTCAACTCACGAAGATTACGAAAATATTCCGATCTCACGTCTCTACTTTGTGATAAATATTCAGTCACTCTTTTTGATGACTTCGGGGGTGTCTCAGTTTGGTCAACCGGAGGTGAAAATATTTTAATTGATTTAGAAATTTTGAAAGATCGTAGTATTCAAGCAATAAATAAAATTCTAGCCAAGCTAAGAGAACCAACGGTGAAAAACTAGGGTATCGTATGAATACAAATAACAAAAGTAACAAGAGCTGAACAAGAACGAGAAAATCAACGGTGAACAAAACTGTACAGACTCGTGAACAGGCGGCAACGATGTACGTGAAAAAATAATCACACCAACGAAGTAAAATGTTCATGTATAACGACAGAGATAGCAACGTGGCACGAATTTGACCTTGGACACAACTAACACTATCCTACTAAGCTCATAAACGAGTTCAACAATGCACAATTTTTCAGACCATAAACCTGAACCAAATTGGAAAAATATCAATAATTTCACCAATTTTGGTCCGATTTTCTTGATCCAAAAACGAGAATAAATAATTTCTTAAAATCTAATTAGCTAATAGGAACGTACCTATTTTGCTAGTAATACTTAATCTAACACGTTTTTGACCAAGTAGACGAATTCGAGCATACTTGTATCAAAAACGAACACATGAAATACAAAATTTATACACAAATAAATAAAGTATGATACTTTATTTACACGTTTACCAGTATCTTACTCTGGGGTGGAGTTTTTCTCGTATTTTGAGGTCCTCTGGATCGCGAAAAGAACTCAGATTCGTGGTACAAAGTAACACTCGCGAAAAACGACTCAAAAAACACGCGATTGGGCGCCAAATGAAAGGATAAAAGTAGTAGTTTGATAGAGTTTTATGCTAAGAAAGACCTAAAACCCAATGTTTCAACCAGCAAGATATCTTTACGTAATATATACAGTTCTTCAGAGACTCCTGACTATCTTACTGACTCTATCTTTCACTATAATGTTAATTTACACCACGAATACGATAAAAAGGTTCTTTACACAAAATAAACGATTCCACCATTCAATACTACACGATTTATTAGTATTTAAAGGTAACAATCAATTTAGATAACTTTGTATAAAGAAATAACATATTTTATACGCGAATTCGCAAATAATTAACAAAGTACAATATTAACCGATATAATCACGATGTTTGACAAAATTAAAACGTTCCTAGTTCTTGCTAACAACATACTAGACCGAGCCAACATTACCCAACCTTCATTACAACAAGTTCCCCTACCTATCATAGGTACCTATCCTATCTCCCTTCTCTAGGTTATTGGTGGTACTTCGCCTAATTACGGTTATGGTACATGGATTACTACAAGGAATAATCGTGAGGATTATTCCCTGTATTAAAGGCCATATATACTATGACAACAACTTGGACAGCTCACAGGGAAGCATTTTCGTATCACGACAAAATTGAAATAAAACCGAGTCAAAATGTCGCAAAAGTTTTTATTTTGAAAAAATTGATTTTGGAATTTAGGCTGAAATATGAAAACTTACACTATTTTTAAGCAGCATCAAATCCAAATTCCATTTTGGTTTTCTCTATGACAACTTTTCTAAAACCGGAAAATCAAAAAATCCACCAGAGCGTTCAAAACAATTTGAATCGTAAGAAATCTATAAGGGAAGGGGTCGAAAACAGGTAAGTACAAACAAAATATCAATTTTTACCTCAATTTTATCAAACTTTGATTTTTCAAAAGGAAAATGAGCCTTCAAATGTCTAAAATTTCAACAAAAATGAAAATTAAAATTCTGCTAGATATTACAATTTCATTTTGGATGCTGTTTTACTTTTATCTGGCTCAGTCCAAATTTTTACCGACTTTTCGGAGAAAAGTGGAGTATTGTATTTGTTGCGATAGTGGAAGTTGGGTCGGGGAGTGACTTTTCTTTGCGTTTCGAGGGTCTGGGATCACGATAGGCTCATTCCCAAAATTTCAGGTTTCCTTATATAAGGTTTATATATATATATTTGCTTGCGACCAGACATGTCAACTATGATTGGCATATATGCAGAAAAGTGAACAAAATTTTAAAATTGGTATAATTTCTGTTCTAAATCACTTATTGAAATTTTATTCGCAGATTCAGTCTAATATTAAAAAAATCTATGTTTTGAAAAAAGTAATCAGATTTTTAGATTAAATTTTGAAGAAAATTTTTGAAAATGGAGTCAAAGTAATTTGAATTTTGAGAAAGTTAAGACACCAAAAGAAAGCTTAAACAGCATAAAAATTTTTGATGTTTTTAAATTTTCCATAGGCCAATAAAATACTGAAAAATTTCAAGTCGAATTTGTTGTCATGTACACTCAGGATCGATGTATTTGCATACATCTCCACCAGCACATCACATTCTACTCACTACAAATTGACTGTAGACCCTGCGTTTGTCCTCGCGCCTTGATTTCCAAGCCATGCGCCCTCTGGTGGAAGTTTCTGAAAACTCATAGTTGACTTGTATAGTACAATTAACCCATGACTTGTCAACTATAGTTGAGAAGTTGGTCAGTCCACTTGTATAGTAAAATTAACCCATTCAATAGTTGACATGTCTGGATACTAATACCTATATATATACTGTCTTATAGTACATTGCGAGATCCGACATATACACAGGCATTGCGAGATCCGACCCAAAAAATTTCGAAAAATGCTAAAAACTCAAATAATAACCCTACAACTTCGTTCAAACGCACGTTCCAGTGTGTAAACAGTGCCTTTCTATGCATTGCTGCCATCAATTTCGCGATCCGCATAAACCGAGATCCACCGACGGCCTAAACCTGATTTGGGGGTGGATCTCGCAAGATGCGTCGTTTATCTATTTTCAAAAATTGTATATAAGTATATAAATAGTAGGTAAAACGAGATCCGGCTGAAAATGGGTGTACAGGGTCCCCCGGATCTCACGAGTACCATGGCATATGAGAGAACTTGCGAGATCCGGCAAAAGGATCTCAGGATCTCGCAATGCCCGATTTTATATAAAACGGATCTCGTAATGTATGGTTTTTACATGTAGATATATATAGAGATATATATATACAATTTTTTTTTTGAATTTTTGATTTAATTCGAAAGCTACGAACTTTTGGATCGAAGTGAATATGCGAAATTATAGAGATCGTAGAGGCCTACTTAGATTTCAAGTTTCATCAAAATCGGTTCAGCCGTTTTCTAGGTAATGAGTTTTGAAAAATTTCGAAAAAAAATTTTGTCGCTCGATAAACTTGGAAGCTGCGTTCTTTTGGAACTTGATGATGATGCCAAAATGTTCGGCTAGTAGCCTAGTTGTGACATTTAAAATTTGATCAAAATCGGTTCAGCCGTTGCTGAGAAATTAAATTTTTAAAAAATTTTGTGCAAAGTCACCCCCCGAAAATTTGAAAAAGCTCATTTTTGTTTTCGATTACGTAAGAAAGCTACGAACTTTTGGATCATGGTGCAAGTGCGAAATCATAGGAATGGTGATGGACTTGTGATACTTCAAGTTTCAGAAAAATCGGTTCAGTCGTTACTCAAGGTAATGATTTTTAAGTGAAAAATGTCGAAAAAAAATTTTGTCGCTCGATAAACTTGGAAGCTTTGAACTTTTGAAACACGATGATGGTGACAAATTGTCCGGCTAGTATCCAAGGGCTGACATTTTGAGTTTCATCAAAATCGGTTCAACCGTTCCTGAGAAATGATTTTTTAAAAGTTCAATTTTAAATGAATTCGTGTGCCAAGTCTTTACTTAAATATTTAAGTACTCGTATGTGATGAGGTGAATTTACACATAAAATTTAATTTCTCAGCAACGGCTGAATCGATTTTGATCAAATTTGAAATTTCAGAACTACACTACTTAGCGGAGATTTCGCCATCATCATCAAGTTCCAAAAGTTCAAAGCTTCCAAGTTTATCGAGCGACAAAATTTTTTTTCGACATTTTTCACTTAAAAACTCATTTAAAAATTTATTTCTGAGGAACGGTTGAACCGATTTTGATGAAACTCAAAATGTCAGCCCTTGGATACTAGCCGGACAATTTGTCACCATCATCGTGTTTCAAAAGTTCGAAGCTTCCAAGTTTATCGAGCGACAAAACTTTTTTTCGACATTTTTCACTTAAAAATCATTACTTTGAGTAACGACTGAACCAATTTTTCTGAAACTTGAAGTATCACAAGTCCATCACCATTCCTATGATTTCGCACTTGCACCATGATCCAAAAGTTCGTAGCTTTCGCGCGTAATCGAAAACAAAATTTTCAAAAGCTCAAAGCTTTCAAATTTGTCGAGCGACAAAATTTTTTTTCAGAATTTTTCAAAACTCATTACCTAGGAAATGGCTGAACTGATTTCGATGAAACTTGAAATCTCACTAGGTTTGCTCGATTCCTATTAAGTATACGACCCTCAATTTTTTGTGAATCATTCGTGAACGAATTGATCAATTTTTTGAAAGAACCATTCGCCAACGAATCTTTAATTTATGAATAAATTCGTTCGCGAATGAGTCACTAATACGAATCAATTCGTTCGCGAATGATTCATTGAAAATTGAGTAAATGAATCAATTCGTTCGCGAACGAATCACATGTCTGAATCGGTTCGTTCGTGAACGATTCACTTGTATGAATTAATTCGTTCGCGAACGATTCACTTGTACGAATCGATTCGTTCGCGAACGATTCACTTGTACGAATCAATTCGTTCGCGAACGATTCACTTGTATGATTCGATTCGTTCGCGAACGAGTCACTTATACGAATCGATTCGTTCGCGAACGAGTCACTTATACGAATCGATTCATTCACGAACGAGTCACTTGTACAAATCGATTCGTTCACGAACAAGTCACTTATACGAATCAGTTCGTTCGCGAATCACTGTTTAAATAACAGTGGATCAATTCGTTCGTAAAAGATATTTATTTTACGAAAAGTCGGTCTTCTCACGCTTACTGCGTGAGAGTTTTTTATTGTTGGCCGAGCATCTCCTTTCTGAAGACAAAATTGGTGTCAACATTGAAACAAGTTTCTTCTTTAACTACTTCGAAACTCATGTAGGGCATACAAATAATTTAAACGTCTCCTTTTGGGCTCATCTCGGATTTCGGAGGGAAATTCCAAAAATTTACTACAAGCTCCAAAATTGTTCAGAGCCACAAGAAATCTATGAGAGATGGGGAAGGGATAGAAACCAGGTTGGTACATTTTCAACTTCAATTTTATTGAATTTTGATTTTTTTCAAACTGGAAAATCAGCTTTAGAATTTCCAAAAATTCAACAAAAATTAAAAACAGCAATTGTACCTAAGATTAAAATTTATCCTGGTCGTGTTTTCGGATGCTCTTTCAAAAAAAAATTGCTGGTAATTCACCTTCAATTTTTTTTGAGTGTTTGTAATCATTTGTCGGATTTTAGAACGATGGGGTCCTGTATGTTCAGTAGGCAAGTTTATCGCATATCCTTACACGTGAATATTTTTCTAACAATTATGTGATTATTGCAATTAGTTCTACCTTCTCAATATGAAAATTCAACCGCGATTATCATGATATTGTGGTAATTATGATTTACGCAGTTGAAACGTTATTCCTGCAGATTTTAATCTCAATTTCAACATTACGTAGTAACTATTCGTATACCTAAGTACAATAATTCGGTGAAAATACTCGCTTATGTTTTTCGAAACTATCAAATTTGTATTTACATATTTTCAAATCAAGGGACCACAATAATGTGGAATGTATAACCAGCGAAATTTAACATTGTACCGTTTCAGTGACACCGTTGACCCTGCACAATGAAATTACTCGAAAATTTGCATATATCTACCTGTCTTGCACCTTGTCTGCCTACACACAATGTAGATAGATACCCGCGAATAGCGAAATAATACGTCAAATTAACGACCCTCCTCCTCCCCTCGCCCTCATATATCCTGCCTACGGCATCGAAATGAAATAGAAACGCTGAGCGAAATGATTAGGATACGCGTACATAGTCGCGAATTTCGTATAGTTACACACAAAATTTAAAAACATACTCTGCAGATTTCTATTTACTGATAATGAAACCAAGATACACGATGTCTACTAAAGTTGTAAAATTTCACTGGCGGTTTCGTCATCATCATCATCATCACTTCGTAGTATCTTACTAAATTGTGTTTAGATATTTAGACGAATTATTACTCGTATTTTCATAAATCTTATCGTAATTTAATCGCGTTTAATTTCCATGCATCGTGTAAGATACCCTGCAATTTAATTCGATGATGGAAAAATTTGCATACACTTTCTCAAACTGGACTAGAAGTGGACGCGGTATCGACGCGGCTATTTCAATTAAAGTCATCTCTGCAGCCATTTCTAATTTGAATAATGCGTTTATTGCTCGCTCGCGATGAGACTTTGTAGTATAATAATCGTGCAATGTTAACGCGAGTTTTATTCTCTTCGTAAATATTTACTACGCGAGATAATCGCATCTGACTGACTGCAGAGTAAGACGTCACTGTATAGGAATATTGTTTAAAAATGTTTATGGTAAAATTGTTATGGCTTGTTTATGAGATACACTGTAAAGTAACGCGAATATCGCTATAAAAAGCTCACGATGTGGTGGATAAGGCGAGCAAAAAATGTACGCTCATTTAAATCTTGATTATTCGCTGTTCCGTTTGTCATTGATAAAACTGCAAAGAACACTTTACTTTTACGCGAGCTTTTTCTTAATTCTGGTTCATTTCCTTTCAAAGTTGAAAAACTTTTTTTCTCGATGCTATATTTAGAACAATAATGTCGGCTGGGCTGGCTCATGTAATAGCTCCCTTTCGCCTCCAGTCCATCGTGCATGTGTGTCTATCGTATTTATATGGACTACTTTAATGGTTATGCTTTTAAGAGGCTTTTGCAAAGTTTTCCAAAGTTAACTTCCCGTAACGATTATTTTCTTAAGTTTAGTCTACGTATACGATTCGGGGTGCTGTGCTTTATGCACATGAAATCTGCCAACAACGCAGTCATCAGCATTGCTCATTGCTGTAACAGGGTGTTCCTCAAAATTGAATGACATGAAAGCGATAAAACTCGTATTTAAATTTTATCCCTCTTCTTCTGTGAACTTACGTGTGCTTAAAAAAAGAAAAAATGAACGAAAGTGACAAAATTGCAGCAAAGAACGATACGAAAAATTTTTTACGAGTCGATGATACCATTTTTTTCGAAAAGGGTACTGCCATGTAAAATAGGCGAAATGGCCTTGTTCCCAGATTTGTAACATTATGATGGATTATTGCAGGGCACCTCCAAAAAAAATTTTCGAGCGTAATTTCCGCCTATCAATCCACTCCCCTTGGACAGTATAGCCAGAAGACGCGTTTTTTGCGGAAAAAATCTATATCCGTGAGTAGTGGGGAGAAAATTCTGGTACCACGCGGAATGTGTAGGGGAAGCAAGGGCCTACTCAACACGACTTTTTTCAAAAATTTTTATCATAGTGGTGGGAGTAAAATTGACAAAAGAAAACTTTGAACCGGTGCAGCCTCGGATTGAAGAGTTGAGCACAAAAATTAAGTTTACCAAAATGTGGCTTTTTGCAAGTAGGTACTCTCTTCCTACCAATCAATAAAATTGAAATACGCGTTTTTTTTTTTGCAATATCATGCGAAATATGCGGAAAATGTATAGAACAAAATATGGCAAGTCAAACTTACAAAAAATTACCAAAATCAGTAATTGCAAAAAAATAGGTACAAATTTCGATTTCGATTTCAATTTTCGAAAGCTTTAACAAAATCTTTTTCAAATCCAAAAAGCAGTCTTAGATACACACGTGTTCAACAAATCTTACCAAAATTCAAAAACTTTGAAAAAAAATCCCAAAATTGTACTAAAAAGTCGTCTAAAATTCATTCTAGATCATGGATTGGTTCAAAATCAGATTATTGTCTCAAAATTCAAGAGTTATTTTACTCGATTATATAAAAATCAGGTCAACTTCTCATGCAGGGTGTCCACTCATTTCTGGAAATTTTCCCTGACTTTTCCAGGTTTTCCAGACCAATTTTCCCAATTTTCCAGATTTTTGAAAAATGAATTGCACACGCGATCAGGTGGGCAGGGGGGGGGGAGTCAAATGTTTTGAACATCATGAGTTCCAAATATCGTTCATATGTAGATCTACAGTTGTGCCTTTTTTTTTCAAGCATGACTGTGTACTCAATAGGGATGCCCTTATCTAAACTTGATGGGAAACTTTTTTTGGGGTTCTTTAGTGGAAAAAATCAAGATTTTAACGTGCTGAGCTCAATCGATGGTATCAAAATTTTTAAAAAGAGATGCGTTCTGTTAAAAGAACAAAAATTGTAGGTACATATTAATAATTCGCATTCAAGCAAAGACACGATGAAAGAACATCATTTTTCAAAAACTTTTTAAAATTTTTATTTGAACCCTCAAACATCTTTCATTAGAACCTAAAACGAATGATGAACTGGACAGAATATTCAACTGAATACTGAACTGAACTGAATACTGAAATTTTATTTTATTTTATGTTTTTATTAATTCATTCTTTCATCCAGTCTTTCTGTCTTTCTGTCCTTACTCAAGTCTTCCAGTCTTTCCATCAGTCCGACTTTTTGTCTACTTGTCTACTTGTCTATTTGTGTATTTGTCCATTTGTGTACTTGTCCATTTGTCCATTCAATTGTTTAGCATTTTTGAAGGTCCTCTACCCATACTAAATATATTATTTACATGAATAATCACACATTTTTTTTCTGGTCTTGATTTTTCTATTTTTAAAGAGAACTAGAAAAAATGAATAGAAAATGAAATCGAGAGGGAAAAAATATAAAATTACAAAGATTGTTTTTAAAATGAAAAAAGCAGCACTTTTTAGACAAATTTTGACAAACGTTAAGACTTCTTGACAATTTTTGCAAAATTTCAGCTAACAACAAGATTTTATCAAACATTTCTGCGTAAAACAGAATTTTTTGGATAACTTGTCAAAAAAAGGTCTTTGCCTACAATACATATAATTTATTTATTTTGAAGAATAACAGTTTTTCTTTGATAATTTACAAAAAAAATAAACTTTGACAATGATTTGGCAAAAAACAGGACTTTTTAGAATAATTTTGGCAAAAGCAAGAATTTTTGCCAATTTTGGCAACAGGATTTTTTGAACATTCCAGCAAAAAGCTGGAGATTTTTTTTAGCAATTTTCACAAGAGATACAAGTTTTTTTAATAATTTTTACAAAAAAGGAACTTCTTTACAAATTTGACATATCTACAGGAGATTTTCACGACAATTCTGACAAAAAACATAGCAAGGACATCTTAGGATAATTTTGGCAAAAGCAGAAATTTTCAAAATGTTGGCTACTAACAAAGTTTTTTTGGTCACTTCTGCGAAAAATATTAGAACGTTTATAATAACGTCAAAAAAACGTATTTTTAGACAATCAATCAATTGATCAAAAAGTTTTATTTTATGACGTCCGGCATCTTGGCCTTTAATGTCAAAAATCCAATACAGAACTTAAATTAACAAATAACAAAAATATAGCAACAAAATAATCATAGGCGTGACTGGAGCTTTTCTGGAGGTAGTGCCAAGATGGTGTGTGGGGGACGGGGGAGGGATATTCAATGTTCTTACAAGTTCTAAAACGTCAATATTCATGAAAGTATATCAAAAATATAATTATCTACTTATTTGAAAAATAACACATTCAAAACATTAAAACAATTAAGAAAATAGGTACTTGAGATTTAATCAAAATTTATTATATAAAGTTTTATTTGGCGATCTTTTTTATTTTTAAAATCAGCGATGACGGCGTCAACATTCACATTTTTGGCTAAATCTTGTTCCACATAATATGGCAGCATCAAATTATCAAGCCTTTGGTTCTTGTGACATCCTAACACGTAATTTTGATTTTACAGGAGTGAGCTTACAAAAACATCGCTCACATGAGCAACTAGTCACCTGAATAACTGTGAATTCTTGTAATAATGTATTAAAAGTCGAAAAAGTTGCACTTCTGTTAAATTCACTCATCCATTTGATCCAGTTGTCCACAAGGTATCTTGGAACTCTTCTTCTGGCTCACAAGTTTCACAGGTAAATTTTCAACTCTTTTGAGTAGGTAAGGTTAATTCAACCCCAAGTGTCTCAGTTGAAAATTCAAAATTATCTGATAGATTTTCAATTTCTGAGGAAGTTATAGTCAAGCAAAATAAGTTCTCCATAGAAAATATAATATTAAGATTCATTTCTTGAGAAAAACGGTTATCTATTCTGGATATTAGAGAATCTAAGAACAGGTAATATGTGCAAATTCTCATTTCCTGTTCTTTACTTTCATATAAGAATTGATTTTCTGGATTTTCATCAATTTTTTTGGATATACGCCTCATATTTGCATGTATTTCTGGGATTTCAATACCAAGGTTTTCACATGTTTGGACAACCAGTCGAAATTTGTTTGGAAAACTATCGACATCATTTGGGTCATCTTTGTTTCTCAGTTTAAGTCAGTGCACTTCAGAGGAGTTTTACATTATTATATGCTGTGCTGAGGCTTGAATCAGGATCTTGGAGAGATTGACTAGTCAGCAAAATTGAATTCAACACTGGCGACACTGTTTCTAAGCATCATGAAATTACTTTTTAAATTTTTTTTTGATAAATTGCAAATTTTGAATGTTACTTTTTTTTTCAAGTGAAAAATGAATAGTATATTTTTTTTTATTGAGAAATGATAATCGAGAAAGCAACTGAAAAAAGTAGGCAGTGCCAGAACATGCCTGGCATGCCCTGCAGTCACGCCTATGAAAATAATCTCAACAAAGGTATAGCAAAATTCACAAAAATGTATCAAAACTTAACATAAAACAATCATAAATCCCTGCACCAATTATGGAACAAGAACTTACACACATATTTTCTTCTTTATCTTCATGTACTTGTAGGTATGTGCATATTTAAAATTTACCCCAAGTGTTTTGTTTCTGATTTTCTCATATACTTTACATGATTCTACAATACTCGTATGTTGGACTGTCACATTCACATTCAACGTGTCACATTTTTTTGAAGGATTTTTCAGTAAAAAGAGATCTGTGTGTCAATGCAGTATCCAATTTGAATTCTGTCTTCTCTACAATTTTCGCAAAAAAACAGGACTTTTTTTTGGCAATTTTGACCAAAGTTGCGGTTTTTTAATAATTTTTTTAAAAAAGAAACTTCTGTACAATTTTGGCACAAATGAGACTTTTCTGACAATTATTCTGGCGATAAGATTTTTTGAACATGTAGGCAAAAAACAGGTGCTTTTTTGTCAATTTTTACAAAAGTTGAGATTTTTTGATGATTTTGGCAAAAATAGGAATTTTGGTGAGTTGAGGGGCGGAAATTCCGCTCGAAAATCTATTCTGGGAGTACCCAACAATAATCCATCATAATTTTCCAAATCAGGGAACAGGGCCATTTCGCTTATTTTACTTGGGAATATGTGCCCTTTGACGAAATCCAGCTGAAAAAATTCCGAATAATCGAGTAAAAATGCGAAACGTTTGGACAAAGGTCAAGCCCCTTGCTCTTACCCTGATAAAAGTTTCGTAGAAATCTTATCAGTTCATCGATAAAAACCTCAAGTTCAACCACCTCGTGTACTTTTTTTCTCATCCACCCTTATATTTACACGCTCGACTACCACAATCAACGCGCATCGGTGACAGTTGAAAATTATCTAATTGCTTCTTCTCGTACATCACCAAGCTATAGTAAGCAAGTGAGCACCATTCGCGCGGTATCAAAGTGAAACAAACGTACACATCGCTACTACGTACATACAAAGGCCCATAATTTGCACAGTCTAGACGTAAACGCCATCTCAACAAACCCAATCATTATCGAAACTAGTATAGAAAAAAAAACTAACAATTTAGAAAAAAAAGAAAGAAGTACCTAATACCTATATACTTTTTATAAAAATCTACTCTAATATTATAACCTCGACTGCATACAAGAAGCGACAACAGGAAAAGAAAAATCCGCTCGACAATAGATCGGTTATGTACGATAGTCAACAATTAAAAAACAATAACATTTACGTGTCTAGTGTACAGAACCAAGGAGCTTTATAATTACATCGTATCGTTAGGTAATTAAATACAAATTATAAGCTATATAATACACTCAATTATGTAATACGTATATAATATGTGGAATATGTGTATTCTCAGGAATAAAAAAACTTCAGATTTGTTATCTCCCAATAATATGATGCTTTGGGTCAAAAATCTGTTCAGCAGGGAACCTAAAACCTGAACGATAAAACTCATCAATATTTTCAATTCTGAACGATTTTTTTCATTTTTGAGAATTTTTCTCAAGTGAAACTCGCATGAGTATAGCAACTTTTTTTGGATTAATTTTTAATAATTTTTTCAAAATATTCAAGATTTCACCTTTTTAAATTTTTTTTTCTCCAAGAAATAGGGACAATTGGTTCTCATGTAAGTGAGAAAAATTTAAACTTTGAAAAACTACGAAAATGATCTGTCTGAAAAGGTTTGGTTTGGTTTTTTTTTTAAGTGACCTAGTGCCCAATTTTCGTTACAAATATTCGAATTCGGCAACCTAAAATTAACTCGGGTGAGGTAGGTACAATTAAATCTGAAGTTTTGAACTTATCTCTCCAGGTTAGAGAAAAATTAAACATCTTTGGTGGATGTGGTGATTTCTTAAGTACCTCTGTACTTATTCAATTCTGTTCTGTAGGTCTTGTTGCAATGAAACTTGTTTTATTGGGCTTTTTTGTTTCTAAAATATTACGCTCATGATTTATGATAATGTAGAATGCTTACACTTATCAGTTATCACAATCCATAAGTACATCTAGAATAATTCTACATCTGGGTATAATTTTAGACCATACAAGGAAAAAAAAACTGTATAGTAGCAATAAGATTTCACCTCCTCTACGTCTCTTTCACTTGTTTTCTTGACATTCGTCTTTCTCGTTCGCTTTCTTAATCTTTAATTTATCGCTTACAGGTACGTTTAACCGAGTTAAATTTAAATTAATTATCAAATAAGGGATATAATTAGAGTAGATTTCACACTCGAGCCGAGCATTGACAGATATGAATTCCAGTTGTAATTAACCTCAGTTAAAGGTGTCTGTATGTACATTGTAATGATACTCGTACTTATTCCATTACACACACTGCGATATTATATAACCCTATAGACCTATACTACGTATATAATAAAGCATTCTCTTCTCTCTCCATCTCATCTAACAAATTTTCAAACCACAAACGCGCGTGCAAATACACCCCTGTATAATTTATCGTCCTGGTCATAACAAATTTCGCGTGTCCTTATTCAAAATTCCGCCATGATTGCTCTGCTGTGGCAGCAAAGGTCGCAGCCTATACGTATTGTACGTTGTAGAATTGTACATAGTACGAGTTTAAATTAAACCGTAGGGGGAACCCGTGTGAAAAGCACCGTGAAATTGGTATGTCTTCTTCGGTTAATAAATGATACCGAGCTTGCCAAGCCTTTTGAAAATGTAACCTCGACTCGTCTGCGCGTTCTATGTCTTTTGACTCTCGGTTTAAAATCAAGTTTATAAACCTCCCCATTTATGCGGTCTAACGAAATCATATTTTTTACCAATAAACTTTATGACAATGTGTCGCGTTATTTTAACCCTAACCCTCTTGAATACAAATTTCACCCCCTCGGACGCCTCCAAGTTGAAAAAAAAAATACGCGTATCGTGTTTCGCAAAATGAAAATAACGCTTATTGTACATTTCACGGGTAATGTAATTTAAAACGGTTTATTTTTTTACGTATTTTATTACGCTGCAAATACGATACTCTGAACGTTGTTTTTTAGTTTTGGCTTTTTAAAAAATTTATGCGGCCTGATTGGCTGCCTCTTCCGGAATCAAAATCGTACCGGATCTGGGGGTTCACGCAGCATTTATGTATGTAGTCTTGCTGTGACTAATGAATGTTTTTGCCATTTGTGAAGGTTCATCTAATGTGACCGAAACGCGTATTTACGCGTAAAAACAATCAGGAGGGGGACAGAGGGGGGTGAACATACGATTTTCATTACTGATCGCGAGAACTGGAGCTCATCGTGTATACGAGTACATTAAATATTAAGTCAATTCGCGAAATTTCAACCATTTCTCGTATTGTACTCGTATAACTTCATGTTTATATGAATGGTAATTCATCTTGTATTTTTAATGATTATTCCCCTCCCCCTTCTCCAGTAAAAGTTGACAATCATGTAGGTACGGTATTCATGGACCATTTTATGGCGATTTACTCAAAACTGGAGAATCAAAAAATTCGCAAATAGCTCATAAAAAACTCAAATCCATTTCATGAGAAGCTAGAAATACAGTCCAAAAGCCCAAGTTCCCAGCTTTCCATCTAACTTCATTTTTGTACAAATTTTTGGATACAATTTTGTTTTTTTTTTAGCTCGCTCCAATATTTTTTTTACCAGTTGCAGGGCTCTTGCTTAATTTTTTCCAAAAAAAAAAAGTAACTTCGGTGATCATAAAAGCTCAAAAAAAAATGACAAAAAAAGTGACAAAATGCGAGCATAACATTTTAATGTAAGTAGAAAAAAAAATCACACAAAAAATAGAACCTTACATCTAGTTTTCATTTTTGAAAAATTGATCCAACTATTTTGAAAGTTTTTGATGAAAAATCGAGACTTTCGACAATTTTTTGCTACAAAGTAAGGATTTATGCAATTTTTGGAAAAACGCTAATTTTTGGCAAAATAAAACAACTCAGACAAGAAAAAATAGTTTTCGGGCAATTTCTGAGAAAAAAAACGAAATTTTTGGACAATTTGTTAAGGAAAGTAAGACTGGGATTTTTTGAAAAATTTGAATAATTTTTTAAGAAAAAAAATGTTATACCTAAAGCAAAAATTTGACAATAAAATTACATATATTGACAAAAAAATCATATTTTTTCGCATTTTTTTGTTTTTTTTTTGAAAATTATAGGATTTTTTTCTTTCTAATTTTTGATAAGTAATTTTTAGTGAAAAGAGAGACAATTGCTAAAAAGCTGGAATTTTTTGAAATAAGAAAGAATTTTGGACAATTTTTGGTAAAATGCATGAATACTTATTTGACAATTATTGCCAAAGAATGGTGCTTTTTTGCAATCTTTGTAAAAAATATGAGATTAGTGAAACTTTTTGGACTTTTTTTTAGGTAAAAAAAAAATGAATACTTATTCTTTGGAATTCTTTGCAAAAAAGTGCCAATTTTCAGGAAGAAACGAGACTTTTGAGAAATTTTGACAAAAGGTGAGCTTTTTTGCTATACCTAGCAGAAAAATTGAATTTGACAATTTTAGCAAACACAAAACGTATCTACTGAATATAATGAAAAAAATTGAAATTCTGCATGAGAAATCAGTCAAAGTAAATTCCAGAAAATAAAAGACACCAGAAAAGATGAAATTTGAAATTTAAAATAGTTTTGAAAAAATCGGATATTCAATGAGAAAATTAAACTAAATGAGCACAAAAGCAAAAGTTGAATTTTGTAACTTGAAATGGTCCAGAAAACAATAAAAAAGAATTTTGGGAAGTGAATTGGAAAAATTTGAGTTACTTATTTAAAAAATTTTATCTGCAGTGGAAGAATCAATCTAAATGTATTGTGTGGAAAAGTCCATCTCAAATCGATAAAATGACTAAACAAAAATGATCATGCCATATTAAAAAAGTCGAAATTTCAAAATGCAGTAGGTCTGAAAACCCAGGAAATAATTGAAATTTTCAAAAATCAATTTAAAATAAAGTCTGGAAAAATGAATAACAACGCAAATTAATGAATGAAAAATTATAAATGTTGAAATTGAAAATTCGAAGTAATCTTAAAAAAATCAGATCTGCAATAAAAAAGAAAATTTGGAAAATCAATGTTGAATGAATTGTGTGGAAAAAATCGCAAATTGATAGGAATAAAATCAAAGCAATAATAAGTGTGAAAAAAACGTTGAAATTTCAAATTTAAAAAAAAAAATTGAATCTGTAATTCGGTATATTGGGTTTCGAGAAAACGATATTCGGGAAATATCCGTTCGAGTTTTTATGAAAAAATAAAATTTTTGAAAATAAGTAACTTTAGTAACCAAAATTGTAGAAAAAGTAACCAAAAATTACTTTTCGTAACTTTGGTAACTTACTTAGAAAGCAATCGATTACGAGCCTTGCGGTTGGAAAATCTTTGAAAAATCTCCTCTATCAGATACAAAATGACTTGGATAACGAAGAGGCTAGAAATACAAAATTACACAAGGAGATTGAAATGTAGATTTTCACAACCAGCGATTTCAATTTTTCCACAATTTTCTGCCTGTTCCAAAATGAGTTTCAAAGAAAAGTCTCCAATGTCAAAATTTTTCAGGACCATATAATTTAATAAAATTGTTTTTAAAAAAAGGACAAAATAAAAAATTCAAAAAAATGGGAGATTTAATCAAGTTTATCTCAAAAAAAAAAAATTTTCGACCTATAACAATAAGTGGAAAAACAAATACATATAGAAATGAAAATGAATTAAAACTTCCAGGCATTTTTGGTGTAATTTTCCTCAAAAAGTGAATTTTCTCTTGATTTTCGCCAGCCTTCATCAACATACTCATTTTTGAATATTTTCAAAGAATTTGAACAGATTTTTGATCCATTTTCATCAATTTTATGGTAAACTTTCGTAAATTTAATGCAAATTTTCCAGTTATTTCGATGCCAATTGCAAAGTTACAGTAAACTATGGTATAGTATGTATTTCAACAATTTTTTCTTATTTTAGGTATTTATGAAAATACATTTGCTGAAATTTTGCAACTTTTAACCATTTTTGTGTTCATCTCAAACCAATTTTGAAGCAATTTTCACAAAATCTTGCTCAATTTTCTTGATACGCAGTTTTTATTACTTTTTAAGGGGTTTTCAAAGTCAAAACTTCAACATTTCATTCACATTATTAGCAACTTTCAAAAATATTTTGAATTTTCACAAATTCATCAAAAATGCAAAAATGCAAAAAATTTAATGACAGAGACTTCCCATTGAGCTGAGATTTACGTTTCAAAAAAAAGGTCGCAATAGATACTCGATATTTAAAGGTGTTGATTTCAAAAATTGGGTCAATTTCCAATTTTGATTTACCTACCTACGTTGTGCGGTTATCTATACTCAAACCATTAGAGAGGTTTGAGAGACAAGAGACGACGTTTGTGTTTTGTACATATACTTATTAAACGACACGACACTTCGTTCCATAATTAATTGAAATTTCATATCGAAACGATTACTTAGGCTATAGAATGACGATGGCGTCGAATAAAAACCATAAATTCATAATATATACGTACGTTCGTATTTGACGTAGAATAAAATGGCAGGTACCCCCTGCGTTGTTTATAGGAGAAAATTGCCTAATAAAACGGATCGCTGTTTATTGAATTATACGTGTACATTATAATATGTAATGTACCTGCCTATGATGTAGGTATGATGAGGTGTACGGTGCGGAGAATAATTACCATATGCGCTCGAATGTCCACTAAAGTAAACATAAAAACATGATGGAGTATCGCACGCCATATACGTAACGTTAGCGAAATTACAGTTTATGGCTTCGCGGCCGCGATCTTAATGGGTACTTGTTTTTGTGTATAATATGTACTTGCTGGGCATACACAGTGTTTATAAACAAGGTCCAGGTCCATACTATAAACACACAAGATTCTTCTACGTAGGTACTCGTACATCGAACAATCAAGTTACCCACCCTCTCGTTCAAATCTCATTCAAATTATTTATAATAATGAAGATTTTCACACCACAATGGTTCGATTCGAGTCACCAAATTTTTAAAATAAAAAACAGGGGGTTGAATATTGAAACAAACAATAGCAGAAATATTTAATTACTAATCGACAAACTCTGGTTACCGCAGTTAGAAACCTATCATCATTACCCAGCCAACTAAAAATCAAGATCACAATAATAATACAGTAGATACCCTAAAACATTTGTCATCTTACACCACCGAGAAAAAAAATCTGTCTTTTTCAAACAATCGAAACAATAATTTCTCACAAAGTCACAAACGCTTCCCAGTTGCGATTACTCTTCAGTCTCCATCTTCTCACTGATGAGAACATTCGCATCAGCTGAGCTCCTATGGGAGATTAAAACCCCCAAAAAAACCCACACTCGAGACACCAAAAACCTGCAACCTGCCTCTTCTCTGAGACATCTAATAAACCATAATAACCTTTATCTTTGAAAATCTACTCGAAAGAAGCCCCTCGTGATGTCGTTTCCTTCTGTACGTGATTTTTTTCTTCACTTAGCCGCGTATAATGTCAGCAAGGAAAGGAAGCTGAAGAAAAACCCAACCCACCTCGCACGCACACGATATCATTCGGCCCAGCTGTCTGTCATTTTCGTGTAAAGGTGAAAATTTAATTTTAATTTCGAATAATTACAGGTTTGTATTTTGTTTGCTTAATCATACAATAATGCGCGCACATAGCGAGTATATTTCTTCAAATGATAAGGCAATTTAGAACGCCTCGCTGCCGCGCCACGACCCAGTCTGGTGTCCGGAGGCGTACCACCAATTATCGCTTTTATATCGAAACCCGCCAATTAATATGCCAAAAAGCGAATCAAAATGTTGATTTTGTTTGTATATTTTCGACATATTTGAACGACGACGATTCATATTAATACGAGATACTCGTATCTACGTACGTTTGGCTAACTTTATAATCATCTGCAAGTACAAATAGGTACGCGTCGACGAGAAACTTGGCGAAGAAAAAAAAAAACAACTTTTCCCCCGTGTGTGATCCGCCTCACATCTTCTAAAGTAAGCAGCGCGCAATTTCCAACTCGTAATTTACGCGCTTAAGTATTTAAAATTCATCGATTCGACAAAAACCGCTTTTCGAGCTCCGATTAAAATTCAATAAAAATTAATTTATTTAGTTATTCGATTAGAATCTGTTGTACGGTGTCGATTAACCGGCGGCGTTGATTTAATCGGTAGCCCAGACGTTGTTTATAACTCAATACTTTCAATTTAAACACCGCGACCAACTTTTCTCCTCTCGGCTGAGAACAGGGTATTCAATTTTTTTTCAACTATTAATACACGTATGGCTCATAAATTGGTCAGAAATGTAGCGTTGAAAAATCAAATAGTTTTTGGATGACGATAATACATACAATAAAGTACTTATACTGAATATATGGATATCCGAATTTCTTTCCCAAGGAAAACAGTTCAAAAAACCTCATCTGATTTTGAGCCATCTCAATTCGTTTTTAAAATTTTATTTCTGTATCTTCCCCAATTCCTCGAAAAACTTTCCTAAACCATCCATTTTGAAAAAAAATTGACGATCGAGCGATTCTGAGGGTGAAATTCGAAAAATTAAGAAATACATAAATTTGAACTAGCGACTCAGAATTAGTGATAACAGACAACTCAAGTCACTCCATCATTTTTTCATCAAAGTTTTTTTCAAAAAAAGGAAGGCTGGAGAGGCATTGAAAGGTGAAAAGTTTGACATTAGTACAATCAATATGCCACTTCACCCCTGATTTTTTTCCGAATTTTAGAAAAAATTGGTATCCTTTGTGCCCTCAGTGGTGTTATGATCCTACATATTTTGAATATTAGTTTCATAAACAGAGAATGAAAAAGAGGTGCCTAACACTTGAAAATTTGTACAAGGTTCAATATTAGAATTTGAATTTCATGAGAAAGTTGATAATTCCGTCGTGATTTTCCCCCAAGTCTAAAAAAAGTACTGCTGAAAGCCCTTTTGAAATTGGAAAAACCATCAAAAAACGCAATAAAGCAATTAATTTTTATAAAAAACTCTCGATTTTTGTGACGGAATTTTTGCAAATGACGTCTCTTTCAAGAAAAAAATCTCCGCAGTTTTCAAAGCAGTGTTGGTCTGACTCTGTCTGACTTTTAAAAATCCAAATGATATCAGTCAGCGACCATTTCTTTAGAAATTCGCAATTTCTGTGTCAAAATACTTCTTTTTTTAAAAAAATCGAGATGGTCTGATTTTTGGTCCTCTTAGCAATGCAGTATATTGGTCTTCCTGTACAAAGTCACCAAAATAAAAATGTCCAAAAAATGAAATAAAAATACATGACAGAATTTTTTATAATACGTATAAAAGACCTTCAAAAATGCAAAAATTGATTTTTTTACAATTTTTTCTACTCAAAGAGGCCAATTTTGATAGAATTTTCATAAAATATTCTCAATTTAAAACACGTATAAAAAATATTTTTTTTTCATGTTTCATGCGTTTTTTCATTTCAAAAGTTAAATCACCTCATTTTGAGAAGCCCTGACCACAACCCTCCCCCCCCAACATCACGGGAAACAGAACCATGAGAGGCTAGACAGGTAGCTCAGTAACCTCAAGAGGCCAGACAGATGGGTAAATGGCCTTAAGAGGCTGGACAGACAAACATGCTACCTCAAGAAGACATATTGACGGGTCAATGACCTTAGAAGGCCACACAGACAGACAGACAGACAGACAGACAGACAGACAAACAAACGACCTTGGAAGTCTATGCAGGTAGGTCAGTGACCTTGAGAGTTCAGATACTCGGATCAATAACCTTAAGAGGTCTGATAGAAAGACAGACGTCCTTGAGCAGTCAGACAGGTGGGTCAATGACCTTAAGAGAACAGGCAGGTGAACTTGAGAGGCTAGATATGTAGGGCAATGACCTTGAGAGTTCCGACATACGGGTCAATGACCTTGAGAAGCCATACAAACTACCTTGGAAGTCTATGCAGGTAGGTCAGTGACCTTGAGAGTTCAGATACTCGGATCAATAACCTTAGAAGGGCTGATAGAAAGACATACGACCTTGAGAAGCCAGACAGGTGGGTCAATGACCTTAAGAAACCAGACAAATGGCCTTGAGAGGCTAGATATGTAGGTCAATGAACTTGAGAGTCCAGCCATACGGGTCGATGACCTCGAGAGGTCAGACAAACAAACGACCTTCAGAAACCAGACAGACAAGTCAATAGACTGAAAACCTGACCAGACCTAGAGTAACCTGATCAGATCGAACTTTAGTTAGATGACCCGCATCCGTACAGAGACAGACGTCAGGCTGCGGAAGTTCTCAGCATAAAGGTCAGACTTGCTCAGGATCAGGCTGAAGACCTGGTCCAGATGATCATGCCTGGTGGAACATTAAGTCAACCTGATCAAAAAAAATATCTAGCTAGATATGATTTAAAACTTTCCTTGGATAGGGAGACTTTAGACCAATTTTTTTTTTACTTTCAGCCACTAAAATTGCAGGTTTTTATGAATACAAAATCTCTGAAAATGTTAATCTCTAATTCAACTTGGAATTGAGTGGTGGTGGGAAAGACCCCCCCCCCCTTCTCAAAAAAAAAGAGGAAAATCATAAACATTTAAACGGTTTTGGTCAATTTTCATGAGAAAAGCCCTATTCAATAATTTTGAGCCCCCTCCCACCACGTGATGAAAAAGTGAAACCTGAGCCTTCAGAAGAAATAAAACAAATCACAAAGGTGGATTTTCAAACATTCGTTCATTTTCATTAAAAATCACTACCATAGGTTAATTTTATTTCAATACTTTTGACTCCCTCTCTCCCCAGGATAGTAAGAAAGTGGAACTAACTTGGCCCCCTTAAAACTCTAATTGAATAGGATATATTTACAAAGTTAAGTGGAGAAATTCTGACACTGAAATTAAAAATTGAAAAAAAAATCAATTTGCTCATTTTTTTGATTTTTTTTTCAACTGTGGGAGCCTCTATATAAAGGGAACCAACTCCCTCCGGGGATCAGGGGAAGTTTTCGTAAAGTAAGTCATTTATTCAAAAGACTCTGACAAACGAAATTAAAATTTGAAAAAAATTCCCACTTTTATTTTATTCAATTCTTCTCAAATTTGGGAGCTTTTATAGGTACTACAAGAGGGGGAACATTGTTTGAGGGACCAGGACAAAGGGAATTTTTTTCGTGAAAAAATCATTTGAGTACAAGAATTATGACCCAATAAGTAGTAATTTTTTGAATGGAAAAATTTGTTTTTTTTTAAATTTTTTCAACTGGAGGGGGCTCCTACTCCCTGTAGAACTTTTTGGGTAAAATAAAAAATAATTTTTTTGGATTTCATCATTTGACCCACTAAACCGGATAATGTCAATTTGTGAGTGTGTTTTTCTTTTTCTTTTTTTTTTTTTACAAATGTTTAGACTTAGGTACCTATACATATGGCTGACAAAGCTGATTATGGCACAGGCTTCCAAGAGAAATTTTCCAATCGCATGTTCAAGATCTATATGAAAACACCTAGAAAAAAAATACAAAAAAACACCATCGAAATTAACAACCATTACACAAAAAGGGAGAAAAGAGGGAGGGGGAAACAATAATGCGACGTTATTACATTAAGAAAATCATATTACTTAATTCGTTATACGATTAATGGTGAAAAAAAAGGTACCAGGGTACAATGTAAGTAAGAATAATGAGAAAAGGTTTTAATTTTCTCCAAATATAGGTTGGCAAAAGTAACTTCATACCCGCAAGGGCCACCTCATAAAGACCTTGCCCAAAACACGAATATATGTATTTTTTCGACGCTAATGACAGTTTCGCGGTTGGTTTTGCATTTTTATAACATTTAATTGATTAGCCTTCTTACCTCGCTCCGCAACCCCTGTCTATGTCATTTGCTCGCTCAATACACGCGTTAAAAGCTTAGGTATATACCTCGCTGCAATGGATTGGAGGAAGAAAAGAGCGAATTAGATTGGCGGGCAGGGCCAAGGCGTTGTAAACAAGTGTAAATGTTTATTCGATGTTAAATAAGGTGGAAGTGGATTGAATGTTAAAAGGAATAACCTTTCGTCGGACAAAGAACATTCTAATCTGGCGGTGACGGCTGCAGTGTGAGTGTGAGGTGAGCTCGAGCCGCGCAAAAGTGTTAACTGTCAGGAGCTTAATCTGTTTTTGAAACGTTTTAAGAAGCTGTCTATTTACAAGATTATGTACGCTTGTAATGTCTTGTCGCTCATAAAAACTTCTACCATGGGATACGTTGATCGGACTCTGCGGACTGCGGACACATAGCCGCATATACCAGAACCACTTTTTCAATGACGGCTTTTTAAAACGGATTATCGAAATATTATTCCAATCGGTTTAATACCTATACTATATACCGGAGTATTTTTATACTCATTTTGAGTTAATTTTTTTCTTCTCCATTTTTTCTTCTTTTTTTTAATCGTTAAGTTGGTTTTGTGGAAAGCTCTATCTGTTTTCGGTTTATATGCAGTCGTAGGTATAAGGAGAAGACGCTCGAGCAGATGTACACTTACGATTACATAGGTATCGATTTGAGGCGAATTTTTTGATGTACAACTAGCTAATAACCGCTAGCTATTTTACTGTCGGTCTGTCTCTCTCATCTGTATACGCGTTATTTGTAAATATACAGCTACGTTGAGAGGTGCAGACTATATAAAAAGGAAACACGAATGCCGAAACAAGTTAGGTAACAAGAAAAGGCGTGTCAGTAGAGCAGCGGCTTGCAGCTGGCTGCCTCGGGATAAGTAGTCCCTTCCATGTGTAGTATTATTTAAGGAGTTCAAATAATCGAAAATTATCGATAATATACTTAGGCCGTGCTAAGTCCATATCAGCAGATTAACATCTTTTATAAAATTCATCTATAGATCGTAGATCGCAAAGGTACATAAATATTGATACTGGGAGTTGAGTAGTAAATTATGCCACCCTACTGTACAAGTACCCTGGTAAAAGTTGCTTGTGTCAGGATTCACAGATGAAGAAAAATTTTACTATAGGGTGCCTCAGAAGTTTTACATTGCTGATAAGTGATAACGTAACTGTAAAAGCCCCATATTTGATTGAAAGTGTCCATTTTGAAAATATGTACCAACAGTATTTCAAACCAGCATAAAAAGTTACTTTTGTACAATTTTTTCAGAACTTGAACCCATAAAATTAAAAGTACATAGCTCGGCTTATTCATATCAATCATCATTGTGATGGTGTTGTGGAAGAATAAAGGCCAAACTGCATTTTTCAAAAAAATTTTCTCTCAGGGCAACACCAATTCAATAGCTGGAGTTGGAAAGATGAAAAGGGACAAAATGTTTCAGAGCCAAGCTGCATCATTCTGTTTAGCTGTTAGCTTGTTTGGCCTTTCTTCCACAACACCATCCATTGGGTGCTGTGCCTCTTGATTCCGCTAATACCATTTAACTATCTGCTAACTATTGGAAGTAGTTGTGAAATAATAAACCATGGGTTAAGATGTGTCCAAACCTTTTATTTTAACATGTTAGCAGTAATTTTGGTAACAAAATAAAAAGGTGTTGTGATTAAAAAAATTTACAAAAGAAGAGAAATATGATCAATGGAGAAAAAGTTTCATATATTTGGTGAAGTAGGTACATACAAAACATGTCAGCAAGTGCTGTAAACTAAAACTAAACCAACAATAGCAACCTTGGATAAATGAGATAGTTAAGTGAATTATATGATGTATTATACCTCTTAATTGCTGCGTCTTCTGATGATATTAGTGACTCTGAAAATTCCAAGCAAATGATGATTCATTCAGTAGTTTTGTATACGAAGCAATCTGAGTAGAAGTAACTTTTAATTGAAAAACAATTTCAGGCTTTGAAATTGAATGAAAATGATTATCCAAAGGAATTTTTCAATGTATTTAAAAGAAAAATTTTAGAGCTGAAAAATATTGGAAATGATGTTTCCAGAAAAAAGAAAATTAGAAGTGTGTTTATGCGTTTATGTGTTAGATAATTTTATGTTGCAACTTGCAAGTGTTATCGATTATCATAATTATCTGATCATGCATATTGCGAAGTGCTTTCTTCTAGGACTTGTTTTTAAGGAGCTCAAACAATGATGAAAGATGTCAAGGAAATTGAAATCACTGTCAACAATACTGATGCTAAGTTAGTTGACTTTACAAAGAGAATCAAGATGGTAGAAGACCAAAATAAAGAGCTGAAGAAAACCTGTAAAAATTTGCTAGACAAAGTTAATGATTTAAATCAATAATAGTTGTATAGAAAACATTATAATTAATAGGACTCCACAAAAAGAAGATGAAAATATACGACAAGTGGTCACATTGGTGGCTGAAAAATTGAATGTTACTCTACATGAATTCGATATATCAACAGCTCATTGTTTGCCATGTACGGGGTGACCAAGAATAATGGGTTTTGTAATGGTCTGATATGCCAAAAAGGGAAAAAAATTTCCCTAATTAAAAACTGGAAAATAAAATTACAATCAAGAAAAAGTGCTTTCAAATTATTGTTTCGATGCAAAATGAAAGATTATTTTGTATTTCATTGAAACAATCACTCAAACGCCATTTTTTACATGATTATTTAATTTTCTAATTTTCATAACGGGAATTTTCTCTCCTTTTTGATAACATCGAAATCCCATTATTCTTGGTCACCCGGTAAACCGGATAAGATACCTGCCATTATCGCTTGCCTGAATAATTGAGACAAAAAGTTGGAGCTTGTTATAAATTCACATAAGCTGAGAATAAACAGTAAGGATTTGAATCTGACACCATCAGCTCCTATATTTGTGAATGAACACCTAACTTCAAATAACATGCAATTCATAGACAGGCTCTATACCTTAAAAAATTAAGAGTTTTAATGAGAGTCCATGTGAAGGAGGGAAAGGTATTGGTGCAAGAAGAGGAAAATGGCACTTTCACTAAGATTACACACCTTTTTAGGCTGAGCTTGTCCAGCCAGGAGGAAAACAAGTAACCTAAATCATCATCTACTGATGGTGAGAATGAGGATTCAGTGAAGCAACATTTATGATCCAGAATGATACTGACACTGTCACAAATTGGTGCAAAATCTAGCCAAGGGAGGGGAGGGAGAAGTAAATAAAGAACATACTGAGGAAGATAGAGGCCAGACTCCGCTTACCCAGAACAGCTAAGTCACTAAGGGTGAGGGTGATGCAGTAAGTTCCAGTCAATAAGCCAATTTTATAGAAGGGGTGCTAAAAATTTTGAAATGTCAAGTACGCTTGCAGAAGTAAATTTTGGTCAAAATGAAGGTAACATACCTAAAAAAAACCATTGTGGATTTTAAATTCTGGTTGTACTCACCATATTGATAATGATGATAACTATTTTCATTCTTAAACAAATTTGAAAAATCAAAAGTAAAAGATGGCAATAATGAATATGTAAAGACCACAAAATTTGAAAAAAATAATGTATATATGATTTTTATGAGAATAAAGCAGATGGGAAAAATGTGTTTTTTGGTCTAATTTTACAAATTCATTAGTCAAAATAAAATCTATAGGGTTACACCATATGTTGGTGGTTTAATTTTAAGAAACTCATGGGTATTCATAAATTTTCTAATTAAAAGTGTGTTTCATAATTACTCCTATTATTAATTCAGAGTATTTTTAAATAGCCCACTTTGTTTACTTCAATAATTATGATATCATTCATGATTGAATAAGATAAGTAAATTTAATGAAAATTGAGAGAGGGTGATTGGAAGTTTAATTTTCCATCCACATAAATATGTATACAAGTACATATTTAATGTTATATTTTAGGTGACTTGTATTTGTCTCAAACTGTGTATTGACAGACTTGATATTTTATGAGCCTATGTTTGACTGTTAATAAGTTAGTTGCGAAATAATAAACCAAGGGTTAAGATGTGTCCAAACCTTTTATTTTAACGCTAATGGGGGAGGGATCAACATTTCATTAACTTAACCTGCACAGAAACCTAAAATTTGATATGTATTCGCTCCATTTCTGACTCCCGGAATTATTAGTTTGAAATAATGTAGTTCCAAATCGTTTTGAGTAGTACTGTATAGTCTCTAGAAGATTTTCAAAAGTTGAAATTTACACAAAAGTTTACCAAATGAAATCAAAAAGCTTGAATTCACTCAGCACCTCAATTTTGACAGTTGACAGAAGCAGCTCCAAACCATTCTAGAGCCTCCAGCAAAATTTGGAAAATTCCAGTCCAGTTCTCCAAAAAAAGAACACCATAAAATCTGCCCATAATTAAAATTTATTAAGTATGTATTCTTGCGATTGGTATTTGTTTTCACACACTTGGCCGATTACACATACACGCCAATATTCCCAAATCAGTGTTGCCAGATTGAAATCACATTTTCTTCCAGCTATTTCATGATTCAAAATTCAAGAAATTCCTTGTTCCCCAAAAATTTGACGCAAAAAGCTAAAATTCAGTTTACACCTTATTTTAGAAATCCTGAGTCCATAAAGGGGAATTTCCAAGATGTCGCTGGAGGCTCCCTTAATACCTGCTCCAGCCGATTCAATATGTTGAAATTGAGGTGTACAAATACTTAGGATAAATTTTAGCTTTTTAACTTCATACAATGAAATTTTTTGTGGATATTTCAACTTTCAAAAATCCGTGTGAAACTAAAACTACTGAAAACAGTTCTTAATTTGGTTCTCAACTGATTGGAAGGGGGGAGGGAGCAAGAGGCGATGAATGCATTTACCAAATTTCAGTTTTATAGGTACATACTCGTATATTGATCTGTATAGTAAAATTTTGATTTTTACCATTTTTGGCCAAAATTTTGATTTTTAAAAATTTGTCCATGTTCTTTTAATCTAACTCAGCCCACTTCAAAATTGTTTAAGCCAGTTTAAATACCTACTTGATTAAAAAATTTACCGAGTGAGTGCACAACTTATCCAAATTTTGAATTTTAAGCTTGCAGCAAAACTTATCATGCGAGGTATCGATTGTCATGTATTTGAAGTATCATTTTCCGAATCAAATAAGATTTTAAGGCTTGGCTCACACAGACACATATATCTTTCGACTGTTTACTCATTCATAACCTTAAATACACTGCTATGGCCGGACATTTATCCCTCATAACGACACTTGCTACCCATTATGCAATAAATACCTGTTTTCCAACGTCATCTCAGTGAGAAAAATACCCTTCAGAATACCACACCGGATCATAAAAATTGATCAAATTGATACACACCACACCTTAACGTACACTATACGAATATCACCATCGTCGGTCGCCTTCCAAGGTATACAATATTCTCATAGCACATGTATTATTATGCTTCCTGTATACACAACATACCATTAAAGGGTTACCACCCTGGAACCTTGTCCATGTAGGTATATCCAGTAGTTGTAACTTGTCACCAAGATGACTTTGTTCTGGCTTCTGTACATACGCGCTACAAACACCTGCATTTCGTATGCATACAGAAAAAATACATTTTAGACGCGATCACGTCGCGTCGGTCGCTAGCACCGCATGTACAAGTTACACATAGTACATCGTGTACGTAATACGTACTACTACGTATATAAAGATAGCGCAGAAAGATATGAAATTTCACTGTCAACAGAAGCAAAATATACACCATTTAATCCGATCCGCGTACCCTTCCCTGTCACGTAGCTTGTTCGATGTCCAGTTCAAATATTATCATTTGTCACGAATACACGGTTAATAACCGGTCATTTTATTAGCCTGACAACTGTCGTTTTAACCTCTAAAAATCATAATTCATAATAAAGCCCGATGTATTAAAAAAAATAATAATAATAAGTAGAGAAAAAAACGAACCTCCACTACTACTGCTTATATGTACCTACTATACTACTCGTACTATCGACTTGTATTTTTTTTTTAAACCGATGGATGCTCTTTACCTGCGGGAGTTTGTTGGTTTTTATAGCTTCCAGAAGATAATTCCACTTTTTAAAGACACGCCGATGTACGCTCGTATTTTTAATAATCCAAATTAATAGCCGGCTATTTGGCTTCCGAGGCTATTTTCGTTCATATATATTTTTTTATTAGTTTCTTCAATATAAATCGAGAATTTACATAATATTAATTGAAACATGCACAAAACCGTGAATACAAAACTTGGAATTTTCGGCGCATAATGTGGATAAATACTCGCCTGCCAAGTTGTGGTACCTATACCCGGCTCGAATACTAGAAAAAAAAAGTTCACTTTATAAGCTCTTCTCTTATTTCGATGTGATGCTGGATCGTAGTTGTAGTATTTACTTCGTACACATACATGTGAGCAGATTAACTACACAATCGTCGTATATAGCAGAGAGAATGAAACGTTTGTCGTATATTTACATACACGCCGCCGGTAGCTTATTAGGTATTATAAAATATCGCAGATGGTTTCGGAAAAATACGACGAATTATAGTCTTGTTATTAGTGAAAATGTATTGCATGCTTATTGCTTATGACAGGCTGGACATTGTGTGGTCTTGGGGTTTCTTTGGGTGCTATGTGTGCTGAGCTGGAGAGGATTGGTGACCAGAGAGTCTGGATGCCAGCATATTGGTGATGCTGAAGGTGAAGAGGGAAAGAAGCATAAGATATCGTAACTTCATAAGTATATGAAATACAACATTTGTTTCTGACAAGAAAACTTTGTCAACTCGTCGTGTCCGATTTGACTGAAATTTCTCTCACTCAAAGTTCACGGAAAAAAATAATCATATCATCAACATGAATGACCAATTTTTCAGAGAAAATGATTTTGCTTGATTTTTTCCACTTTTTCACACCAATGTTTCCACTTTTCCAGACTTTTCAATCGTATACGTACACGTACTTATTACTTATGTACGAATTTATATTCTCAAGGGAAAGGAGGGGTAGAGAAAAAAATGGTTCAAACCGAAATTTGACTGCAAATTCGTTTTCAGAAGGTTCGATTCATATGAGAACGACACCCATACATCGGCGACTTGATTTTTCATCAAAATAATAATTGGAGGGGGGAGGGAGGTTTGGAATGTTGGGGCCCTACATAAATATTTTCTGTTGACTCCAGAATGAAGGCCTTCAAAAATCAAATTCAAAAAGAGCACAGCATGTTTTCGATTTTATCCGAGCGAAGCGAGTACGAAAACTTCAGAAAATTCACAATTTGTGAGCCAACAAAAATCATTTTAAATAAAAAAAAGTTTCAACCCCAAAATTTTTCGTATTTTGGTATTCTTGAATGAAATTTCGCACTTTTTTCCGTTATTTTGCACTTTTTTGCACCTGTACCAACTACCAACCCAGTAAGTACTCCCAGTAGGTATTGATTTGGTTATGTTTCTTGAATTTCTGAAGTCAATTTTTCATTCTTGAAAATTTTTGAAAAATTCCCCAGTAGAATTCAAATCTGTGATGCAAAAAGTTGGTTTTCATGCCTTCAGCATTTTCAGCAGGGCAAAAGCTCAAAAATTCATAATTATCCACTTTTTTCGGGATAAATTCATATACGAGTATACAATCAATTTTAGCAAAAATTAGAAATTATTGTTTCCGAATTTTCTATTAAAAAATATACCTACTTATGACATTTTTTTTTGATATTTCAGCAGAAGTTAGAACTTTCTGACAGTTTTGGCTAGAATGTACAGGAGAGACTTTTTTTTTAAATTTCAACTACGAGAGCAAGAGTACAAACTTTTGAAAACTTATAATTCAAGAAGTAAAAACTCATGAATTTGGAAATTAATTAGGTGCCTTTTATTGAACTTTTATTCTCCAGAAACATAATGAAATATTTAAAACACTAACCTTCTTTTTAGGGGGGGAGGGGAGGAGGGAGCTCTTTTGTAAAATTTTCAAGTCCAAAATTAGATCACGCTATTTAAAATTTTTGAAAAAGTATGCAACTTATCAAAATGTGTAAAAGTTTAGCACAAATTTTAAATATTTCAACAAAAAATGTTTTTTAACTATTTTTGAAGAATTTTCAAACCTAAAATCAAGTCAATGGATTTTTGAAATTTTTGGAAAACGTAACCTATCAAAATTGATTAAAATTTCACGAAAATTTCAAATGTTTCAGCGAAAATGTTTTTTTTTTTGGCTATTTTTGAAGAATTTTCAAACCTAAAATCAAGTCAATGGATTTTTGAAATTTTTGGAAAACAGTCATGTAACCTATCAAAATTGGTTAAAATTTCACGAAAATTTCAAATGTTTCAGCAAAAATGTTTTTTTTTTGGCTATTTTTGAAGAATTTTCAAACATAAAATCAAGTCAATGGATTTTTGAAATTTTTGGAAAACAGTCATGTAACCTATCAAAATTGGTTAAAATTTCACGAAAATTTCAAATGTTTCAGCAAAAATGTTTTTTTTTTTGGCTATTTTTGAAGAATTTTCAAACTTGAAATCAAGTCACCGATTTTTGAAATTTTTAAAAAAGTTTCATGTCAACTATCAAAATTGGTTAAAATTTCAAGAGAATTTCTAATATTTTAACAAAAGAATTTTCACACCTAAAATCAAGTCAATGGATTTTTGAAATTTTTGGAAAAGTGTCATGTGACCTATAAAAAGTTTCATGTCAACTATCAAAATTGGTTAAAATTTCACGAGAATTTCTAATATTTCAACAAAAATATTTTTTAATCATTTTTGAACAATTTTCACATCTAAAATCAAGTCAATGGATTTTTGAAAATTTTGGAAAAGTGTCATGTGATCGAACTATCAAAACTGGTTATTTCACTGAAACTTCAAATGATGACGTCATAACAAAAAGTGGTATATATGACACATATGTCCTTTTTGAGACGAATCCATATTGTTATTCTTCAGACCTTCCTCTCTCATATGAGACCACCCCCACTTCACAAAGTCGAAAAACCAGTGAGATATCGCCATTTTAAAACTGCGAAGTCGATTAAAAATTTACTTTTTCAGAGATAATGGGTTACTCATGGTCGATTTTGTGTTGTCAACCATTATTCACTTGGTTTAAATCCAAAAATTTGCTCAAAAACATTTTTAAATCAATAAAAAAATTTTTAAAAAATTGGCCAGAAACACTGGTTTTTTTTTTTTTTTTTAACTCAACATAGCGATCTTTTTTCAGAGATAATGGGTTACTGATGGTCGATTTTGTGTTATCAACCATTATTTACCTGGTTTAAATCCAAAAATTTGCTCAAAACATTTTTACATCAAAAAAAAATTGGCCAATTTTTCGCTTCAAAAAGGACATACCTATAATTCGAAATGTTTAAGCGCTTACCGCGAACACACAGTTTCCTCCAGACTGATGGTGCATAGCATTTCATATAATTAGATAGTGAGAAAATAAGATAAAATCGTCACCATGTTCAAATATGCACATTTCTAAACTTCACAAGCACTCAAACTTTCAAACAGTTTTTTCTCAAAATACAACTTTCACACATATGTCCTTTTTGCTATGACGTCTTCAAATGTTTAAGCAAAAATGTTTTTTGGCTATTTTTGAAGAATTTTCAAAAATTAGTTAAAATTTCAGGAAAATTTCCAATGTTTCAACAAAAATGTATTCCGGTTATTTTTGAAGAATTTTCAAACCTAAAATCAAGTCAATTGATTGTAGAAATTTTTGGAAAAGTGTACGTAGTATGGCCTATTAAAATTGGTAAAAATTTCACGAAAATTTCGGCTTTTAGTAATTCTTTATTTTCTCTGATTACACAATTTCTTCCCAACTTTCTCAATTTACCCCGAAAATTTTCAACTTTTCGCCGAAATTTTTCTGTGGGGGGGGGGTGGTGACCATACCTATAGTTTACCTATTCCGTAGATTTCCGAGCAATACGCGTGTGAAAAAATTGAACCAGGCATGGTCCAAGATACATAATTCACTATTTCCATCTTCCATCGCATATGGCCGAGGTGATCTGATGTACATGAAAAATGAACTCATGTCTATCGCTGTCAAATGTCAGATACCCACCGACGATGCCGAAATAACCACAGATTGCGTTTGCGTTCGACTGACATTAGTAGGTTGATACATACATAGCATCAGGTTGAACATAGGCACACATGTACCTCTACATACGTTTATACAACATTCTTATTCATATATAGTGTGGAATATAAATAATGCACATAGATCACGAATGATTTGTAGCGGTGTGAAATGTCTGAGAACTGTGAAGAAATTAAAATAACACCGAAATGGTGCGATTATTATAGGGTTATGTTTACCATACAGGTAGATAGCAGCGTAATACATATAAACCCGGTGAATTGATCCGATTATTATATCACCATCGGTGCGAGGTAAGGCTTAAAAGCAGATACACGATGCTTCAAAAGAAAAAAAAATGTATGATATCTCTGTGTATACTTGTATGTATTTTGGAAAGATGTATGTTGCGCATGCAAAGAGTGAAAGAGTCGAGACAGAGAGAAGAGATGAGATCGTTTAAACTATAATCAATTTAATGATTAAACTCGAAATCACGTGGATTTATAGTACTATAACGTATACTACAGAACGAACTGGTGTGAGAAAAGACTAGTATTTTCGTAGTACTATAAGTAGGTAAGGTAGATATAGAGGTATATGGAGTTTGTGAGGAGAGCAGGGCTTAAAGCTAGGCGCTTGTGGACGTGTTATCATAAGGTACAGGTGATAGTACACTCGATCTTGTATGTATACGAGGCTGCCTTCGAGTAACGCCCTTCGGTGTTGTGTTTAAATTGGTGGAAAGGCGTCATTACCCCACGAACGGCAAATATTTGAGTTATCAGCCTGGAAACCTAATATTTTCGGTGGAAATACTTTAATTTATTTTGATGCCCATGCCCGGTGTATAGGCATCTCGCACCCTCTTCGTGGCGCGCTGGTTCGTGCTGTCTCCGTCTCCGCGCCGCGGTCTTAATAATACCTATTTTCACCGCAAACATTTTTTTTATTTCTCGCCTCTCTTAAAGTCGTCGGTTGTTGCCGAACTAATTGAACGTTAGAGTCGAAAAACCGACATGAAATTAGAGGGAACGATGTGAGATCATTTCCAACTTCTAGGTTCTGCGGTTGGATACGGCCGCCGCAGGCTAATTGACTTAAAAACTCTCGGCCGCCGCGCCGAGCCGCGATGCCGATGTGTTGGTTATAGAGCCTGATTCGTGTCCGAGTTGCCTCGCAGCATCCTCATCCTACCCCCCGATCGTCCGTCTTGCCAACCCCCTCTGTACCCTTCGTGGTACAAAAACTAACACCGAGTAATTTAAACTTTTGTAGTACGGTTTGGTGTTATTTTCATTTAACTTGGTGTGATCTTCTAAATGCGTCTTCTTCTCAAACCAATATTATCTGTAGTAATTTTTTTAATCAAATTTTTTGCCAGTTTGATAGAACTTCCGACGTCTGAAACACACCGGAGCACAGATATTCTTCTGAAAGTTTATCGATGTGGATACGACCGGGGAGGGAGAGGTAGAAAGATCGTAATTAAAAAAATAAGTCGATATTCGATCTTAGCACCTTGAAAACATAAGCAATCGATATGCTACTCCATTTTCAAATTTTTCAAAAATTTTCACCAAAATTGAAGACTTTTATACTTTTCTGAGATTGCTGATATCGAATTTTGATTAAGAATTGATCTGCAGAAAAGAAAGCAAAAACGACTCCACACAGAAATTTTTTCCAATTTTCTTGAACTTTTTTACTGCAAAAAATCGACGTATATCTGTATTTACTCGTATTTGAACAAAGCCTGCTTCATCATACCAACCTGTTTTGAGGAAAAAAAAATCCAACGAAATCTCTATGCACTTACGATTCTAAAATCTATAAAATCAACGTCGAAATTTAACAAGGAAAAATACTACAAAACGTCCTCCCATCTCTCCTTGTTTATCATACAGCACACCTATTTCTAGGTAATTAATCACTTCTCGAAAACCATCACCGTTTTGCGAAAATTAAATAACAAGCCGAAGGTCAACTCGTGTTTAAACAAATCATCACATTTATATAAAAATACAATTCCGAAAAATCACCAAATTAATTGCAAAATAAAACAAAATAAATCACCTAACCAAAAATAATTCATCGTCGAGTAAAGCATGTAAGTATGTAATGTACCTAATGAAAATGAATTGAAGACCAAGGAGAAGACGGAAAAAATCCATAGTTTACAGGTAAACAGTAAACAAATGAGTTTATCGTGTAAATTACGAGGAATTGGTTTAAAGCTACTAAACCTTAATACCCTCACTGGTACATTCGGTTCATTCCGGATATATCCCGAAAAACCATATTGATCGTTAATTGCATAAGAGTTTACCAACGTATCCGTACAAGAAGCCTATTCCATTATGTATGTACCTCTACCAACAATACCTGACTCGAGTTAACATAATACTAATTTTTATATATACTTAATGAATACGAATGAAGAAGTACTCGTATGTAATGTAACTTCGTGAGAGTTGATTTAACGTTGAAATTGTCCAGCAAATCACCGACCGCTTGAAACGAAGATTTCACGCCACAAATCAGAACCCAGCATTAGCTTATCCAAAAAAAGCTCATTCTAAGGGGACTTCAAAGACATCGAGTTTTTTTGTTACGTTTTAGTAAAATAAAAAAGGCGTTAACTTGAACAATTTTAGCAAAAAGAGGAGCTTTTTGGCGATTTTTGGTTAAAAAATCGTAACTTTGTGTACAATTTTTGAAAAAAAGTCACTTTTTGGAATTCTTTGCAAAAAAGTGAAATTTTTTCCAAATAAAAACCTACAGATTTTTATCAATTTTTTTGAAAAAGGTAAAATGTTTGTCAAAAAGCAAGACTGATAAATTTAGAAAAAAGTGAGACTCTTTAGCAATTTTTGTCGAAAAAGCGAGAGTTTTTAGCAATGCCTGGAAAATGAACGAGACTTTTGGAAATTTTTAGAAAAAAAGTAGGGTAAGACCTTTTTAGCATTTTTTGCAAAAAATTAGAAATTTTTCATCAATTTTTGAGAAAGCGAGAATTTTTATCAAAAAGCAAACCTTTTACATTTTAGCAAAAAAACTGGACTTTTGGAAATCGATTGGCCAATAATGCATGTTTTGCAATTCCAGTCGATGAAGCGCGACTTTTACGCAACTTTTTGTTTGAAAAACAAACCTTTTTGGTAATTTTTGGAAAAATGTGAGATTTTTCAGCAATTTTGTTAAAAGTTCCTCTTTTTATTCCAAAATTGCCCAACAAAAGTCCAGTTTTTTTTTGTAAAACTTGCTCATGTACCTAACAGGTTTTGTTTTTTTTTTGCCAAATTTGCCGAAGTCTAAAAGTGTAAATTTTTGGAAAAATTGTCAAAAAGTGTCAACTTTTGGAAAAGTTGTGGAAAAGTGTCAATTTTTGAATACATTGTCAAAAACTGTCAATTTTTGGCAAAATTGTCATCAAGTGCCAAATTTGGAAAAGTTGTCAAAAACTGTGAATTTTTGGAAAAGTTGTCAAAAAGTATCAATTTTTGGAAACATTATCAAAAACCATCAATTTTGGGCAAAATATAGTCATCAAGTGTCAATTTTGGAAAAGTTGTTAAAAAGTGTCAATTTTTGGATAAATTGTCAAAAAGTGTCAATTTTTGGAAAAGTTGTCAAAAAGTGTACATTTTTGGAAAAAATTGTCAAAAACCATCAATTTTTGGAAACAATTATCAAAAACCATTACTTTTTGACAAAATTGTCAAAAAGTGTCAATTTTTTGACAAAATTGTCAAAAATTGTTAATTTTTGGGAAAAAAATGTCAAAAGGTGTCAACTTTAGGTAAAATTGTCAAAAAAACTGTCAATTTTTGGCAAAATAGTCATCAAGTGTCAATTTTGAAAAAGTTGTTAAAAAGTGTCAATTTTTGGATAAATTGTCAAAAAGTGTCAATTTTTGGATAAGTTGTCAAAAAGTGTCAATTTTTGAAAACATTGTCAAAAAGTGTCAATTTTTGGAAAAGTTGTCATTAAGTGTCAATTTTGAAAAAGTTGTCAAAAAGTATCAATTTTTGAAAACATTGTCAAAAAGTGTCAATTTTTGGAAAAAATTGTCAAAAACAGTCAATTGTGGACAAAATAGCAGTGTTGGAAAAAAAACGTTTTTTTTGAAATAAAACAAAAAACAGTTTTTTTTGTATGTTTAAAACAAATCTTTTGATTTAAACCCAAATTCAAGTGTAAAATTTGACCTGTTTTAAACGTGTTTTAAACGTTTTAAAAACACGTTTAAAACAAAAAATTTTGTTTTTTTCAAGTGTAAATGTGGTTTCAGATTCAATTTTTTTGTTTTTTTTCAGACTTTTTTGGTACTCCATAACTTTGTTTGATTTCATTGTTCTTGTTCAATCAAAAAATGTAAATGAAATTCAAAAAGTATATTGCCTTCAGGTTTAGGTACCTATGGATTATGAATTTTGCATAATCTATATAGATTATGGAATGTTGAATTTTTTTATTACAAAAAAATAATGTAAAATAAGTTTTTGAAAATCCGGCTGTGTTTTTACCAGATTGTACCTAAGCAGATAAAAATTGAAAATCCATAATCTACTGGGGTAGTAGATTATAGGAATGGATTTTAGATTTTACTTCATCAGAAATGAACTGTCAATCCAGCTGCAGTCCCAGAATTCAGATTATGGATTCTTGTAAAATCCATAGTTTAGATAATGGACTTTTGTAAAATCCGTGTAAAAAAAAACATAAATTTTTTTTTTTGATAATTCTATGGTCGAAAATCTTGAAATAATTGAAAAAAAAACAAAAAAAACGAGGTCTCAAAAAAAAACAAGTTTTAAACAATAAAAACAGTTTTAAATAGAAATTATGTTTTAAACAACAATGTTTTTTTCTCGGCATTTAAAATAGCCGTTTTAAACAATGTTTTAAACAATCGAGTTTTAAACAACCAACACTGCAAAATAGTCATCAAGTGTCAATTTTGGAAAAGTTGTCAAAAAGTGCCAATTTTGGAAAAGTTGTCAAAAAGTGTCAATTTTTGGCAAAATAGTCATAGATTGTCAATTTTTGGAATAAGTTGTCAAAAAGTATCAATTTTGGAAAAGTTGTCAAAAAGTGTCAATTTTTGGAAAAGTTGTAAAAAGTGTCTATTTTTGAAAACATTGTCAAAAAGTCTCAATTTTTGGGAAAAATTTGTCAAAAACCGTCAATTTTTGACAAAATTGCCCAAATTCATCAATTTTTGGCAAAATAGTCATAGATTGTCAATTTTTGGAATAAGTTGTCAAAGAGTATCAATTCTTGGAAAAATTGTCAAAAAGTGTAAATTTTTGGAAAAATTGTCAAAAAGTGCCACTTTTTGGAAAAAAACTGTCAAAACCGTCAATTTTTGGCAATATAGTCCCTAAAGTGCCCATTTTTAACACAATTATTATAATGTGCCCATTTTTTCAAAATTTTTAAAAAATGTCCAATTCTTAGTAAAATTGTGATTGCTCAAAAAAATCTTGCTTTTGCTAAAATTATCAAAAAAATCAATTTTTTATCAAAATTATCAGAGTGTCTATTTTTAACAAGTTGATGAAAAATTGTAATGTTTTTTCTTCAAAATTCTCACGCAGTAGTTTTTTGATAAAATATGAAGTCAAATGGTCCTAGTTTTTGCCAAAATTACTGAGAATAATTTTGTGCTTTTCTTTGCCAAAACGTCCAAAAAAAAGCACTAATTTTGCCTTGCATGCCTAAAAATTCCTCTTTTTGCTTCAAAGTTTGTAAAACAAGTTGATGAAATTAAAAAATACTTTGTAGGTATACAAATTATTGTCTTCCAATTTCAATTTTTTTGAAAACTTTCCTGTGAAAAAGTTTACTTTGTTGATTTTGTGTGTGTGGGGGGAGGGGGTCGAGTGGAGAGCTTTCTGAAAATTGGGTTGAAAAAGTAGTGATTTTTCCAAAAAATGAAATTCCGTTGAAGGGCCCTATATAATTATTACGATTCTGAAACCCCCCTGATCCTAAACTCAAAATGGCTAAATTTCCTACATCCATACCTTATTCCAATTTTGAAAATTTTCAGTTTTAATCCTTCTGAAGGTTCACTCACTTCAAGACTGAACTGCGCAATCACATCTATATAACCTGCTCTTCTAAATTGAGAATTCGACACCATAGGTAATCATGACATTTTTCAAATTTTTGGGACCCAGTCTCTCTATTATCTAAGCCGCTACGGGGATTCATTTTTGACATTTTTTGCTGGTTCTAATTTTTTTTCAACCTCTTCCCCGCCTCCTTTGAGAGTCAATTTTTCAATAACATTCAGAAAAGGAAAAATATGCTGAAAAACTTGAAGGTTGAATTGATATTTTTGAGTAAGGAGGCCACATCCTCTTTTTCAATCCTGATTATAGAAGACCAATCATATGATATTTATTGATAGTAATATGAGGGTTTAGGAAAAATTTGAATGGAAGGAAGTATGATATATAATCGACAAAAATTATTGACTTACGTAATGGGCAACTTGTCCTTAACTTTCACTAATTTTTTTTCCGATTTGTCCTCGATCGTTATAGTACGTACCTCTCTACCTACGTATAATTAGAATCAAGTTCCAAAATTAAAATGATGAAGTACGGGATTTTTCTGCTTCTTCTACGATTGCCTTGTTTTAAAAATACCACCGAATATTTATAAATTGATTGATTTCTAACTAATTTGTAACTGTTATGAAAACAGTCCTTGTTAAAATGGAAATTCGTCCAGATCAGCTGCGTCCTTGCCCCGCGCACTCAAATACCCAAACTAAGAACTCGACTTAGCGACTTCTTATTTGAATAATAATAAAGTAAATAATATCTCGATCAGGTCAAATATCTATAATACCTACCATCTAGATCTCGATCGTCGGATAAATTTTATATAAATTTGTTCGCCGCAGCGCATTAACCTTGTAAATAAAAGCATCATTTAAAAATCTAGTCGTATTAACACCTCGCTGGCGGTCTGTTGTATTTGTTGGACCATTCGTCGAAATTTCAATTCGATACACACAGCACGATGAAAAATTCTGGTCGATTATTGGCATCGAGAGAGAAGAGTAGGCAAATTGCTCTTCGCAAAGCGCAGAGTCAAAGAGAAAAGTATTCGATTAAGTAGGTATCGTATAGCGATTAGAACAATGTATTGTGTGTATCGGAGAGATTAAGGCGAGCGAATCGCATGAAATATTAAATTGTTTTCAACTTCTGGAATAAAGTATAACTATACGTTGGCGAAGTCGAACGCTATTATGTAAATTTTCAGCATATAAGCGAATTTCTTTCCGCCAATTTGAACGCGCATCCATTTACATGCTAATCGGAAGGCCGTATTAATGATGATGGTTTTTTTTTAGGTGTATTATAAATTATAAACACGTCTACTACATATATGCAAATTACTCTACGAGCAAATTGGTTCGAGTTTATCGATAAAAATCACATTGCAGCGAAGATGTGACAATGTTGCTGGAAACGTTTCGTTTCGTTTGCTGTATGAGCTTTAATATCGCGCATTCGTGCAATGAACAAGGTGTAGGTATAAAATAAACACGAGTAGAAGTAATTTTTGTACTTTTTTCTTTTTCTCTCTTTTTGCACCGCGTGTACCTACACACACATATTATTGCTAGATGTGTATAAAAGTTATTATATACTTAGAGAGGCGCGATTGCACGCGAAGAGAAGCTTTCTGTTCGCTGAAGAAATTCAAAACGTCGAGTCGTTAATAACTTATCACGGCTATGGTTACAACGGCAAACAAAGGGTTGGCGAATACGACGAATAGTCGTAGAACGAAGAGTGTTAAAGTTGCACTTTTTTTAATGCATAATTTTTATGTACCAGCTATTTGATTTATAGCACGTAAAACGCAATGCACACGCAACAGGAAATTCGTTGTCTGTCGGTGCAGTTGCAATTTTCATTTTCCCTTTCATTTTTCATTTTTTTTTTCAAGTCGAGATTGTGAATTGATAACGTGATTTGTTTTCGAAGCGAGATGGCTATGCGAGGGATGAGTTTGGACTCTTATGTCAGTAAACAGCTCAATTATTATTGGAAATATGAAGTGTAATTGCATCAAGTGCACGTGTTTGAATTACAAAAATAAAATCCAGTAAGTATGGAAATTGATTTGATTGGATGAATTTTGATAGTTCGCTGTTTCGAAATCACTCCTACAATTGCGTGTTAATGAATCATTTATTTATTTCGGTGTGAAATCAAAACTTTGATCTGATCTAATACTCGAGTTTATTTATTTGAATCGTAAATTATTGTTTTTTGTAAATTAATTCTTTGAAAAGGGGGAAAAAATGAAAATTAGTCAGCCCAGCAAGGCTCAGGTGCAACATGCGTGTAGTTTTCGTCATCAATTTGTAAGATGGTAGGGAATTTTTTTATAAATATTTGCTGAATATTTGCAACTTGAGTTTATAAACTGACAAAATTTAGTGCTAATTGTATGAAACATGAAAACATGTTGAAAATGACATGAAAATATGTACTAAAAGCATCAAAAGTAATAAAACTGAAATAATTTCTAGCTAAAAACATTTTGGTTATATGTACATACGGATTTTTTTTTTCACAAATTTTACAACAGTTTAATTTTTTGAACAAGAATTGCGAAAAAGTACTATTTTTGCCAACTGTCAACAAGTCCGGCTTTTTGCTAAAATTGACAAAATCTTGATTTTCCAAAATTTGCGTGACGTTAATCCGCTTCAACTTCAAGTGACAGATGACCTTAAGAGGTCCTCCTGACAAGTTTATGATGTTAAGAAGGCAGACATGGGCAGACAGAAGGCCTTAGGAAGCATAGACAAGCAGGACAATGACCTTGCAAGTCCTGAAGAACAGTTTAAAGACCTTGAGAAACCAGATGGGCACACAGACAACCTTGAGAGGCCAGACAGACGGGCCAATGACTTCAAGAAGCCAGACAAGCAGACAGACGACCTTGGACTGCCAAACAGACACTCAGACAAACTTGAGAGACCACACATGGATACAGACGATCTTGAGAGGTCAAGCAGATAGGTCAATCACCTAAAGAAGCCAAGCACGTGGGCAGCGACGATCTGGGAAAGCCATACTGACAGGCCACTGATCTTAAGAGTTCAGAAGGACGGACAGATGATGTTGGGAAGCTAAATAGGTAGAAGGTCAATGACCTTGAAAGTCCACGAAATTGAGAAAAATTGAATGCGACGGTTCTATAAAAATATAACAAGTACTAGATTGACTCAACTTTCAATTTTTTTTGTAAATTCAGAGGTTGCTGTAAAATGCACCTAATCAAAAAGAAGACAGAATTCAATCTCTCTTCCCTCAGTACCAAAATAGTTTTCAAGAAAAGAAAAACTTCAACTTTTTTACAAAAACACTTTTCTCTGCCTTTACTTACTTAATTAGTTCAATTTTGATTATGGAGAATTTTAGGTCCATTTCAGTTTGATTTTTTTTAGCAGCAAACAGAAATATTTCTTGAAAAATGTCAATTCACATTTTTCATAAGAGCAACGATGAATCCTTCAAAATGTATTTTTAGTTTTTCCTTTCAAAATATGATAGTAATTTTATTTCCTTAAAAGGGTACATGTACTTGAAATTGAACAAGGCACAGTCTGTCGACTTGTCTGGCCTCTTAAAGTCATTGATCCGTCAATAGAGCTTCCCAAGGTCGTTCGTCTGTCCACCTGCAAATCGTTCTAGTGTACTCATGAGGCCATTGACCCGTCTGTCTAACTTCTCAAAATTGTCTGTCTTCTTGTCTGGTCTCTTAAGGTGATTGAGCTGTCTGCCTGACCCCCCCCCCAGGCCATCTGCCTATCTGTCTAGCTTTTCCATGTTGTCTACGTCCCTGTCTGGCTTCACAAAGTCGGCTGTCAGTATGTCTAACCTCTTAAGGTCATTGACTCGCTTGTCTAGCCTCTCAGATCGTCTGTCTATCTATGTATCTGGCTGCTTGAGGTAATTGACCCGCCAGTATAGCTTCCCAAGGTCGTCTGTCTTCCTGTCTGGTCTCTAAAGGTCATTGAACCGTCTGTCGGGCTCTCAAAGTCGTACGTCTGTCTGTCCGTCTGGCCTCTTAAGGTCATTGACCCGGCTGTCTAGCCCCTCAGATTGTCTGTCTGCCTGTGGGGCCTCTCAAGGTCACCCGTTTGCTAGACCGGCCTCTTGAGGTCATTGACATCACTTGACAGTCTGTCTGGTCTCTCTTCCTGTCTGGCATCCTATGGTCATTGACCTGTCTGTGTGGCCTCTTGAGGTTGACTGCATATTTGTCAGGCTTCCCAAGGTCAGGCGTCTGCGATTCTGGCCTCTTAAAGTCATTGACCCGTCTGTCTAGTCCCTCAGATTGTCTGTCTGCCTGTGGGGCCTCTCAAGGTTGCCTGTTTGCTAGTCTGGTCTCTTGAAGTCATTGACACCACTCGTCTGTCTGTCCAATCTCTCTTCCTGTCTAGCATCCTAAGGTCATTGACCTGTCTGTGTGGCCTCTTGAGGTTGACTGCATATCTGCCAGGCTTCCCAAGGTCAGGTTCTGCGATTCTGGCATCTTAAGGTCATTGACCCGTCTATCTAGCCTCTCAGATTGTCTGTATGCCTGTGGGGCCTCTCAAGGTCACCCGTTTGCTAGTCTTGCCTCTTGAGGTTATTGATACCACTCGTCTGTCTGTCTGACTTCTCTTCCTGTCTGGCATTCTAAGGTCATTGACCTGTCTGTGTGCCCTCTTGAAGTTGACTGCATATCTGTCAGGCTTCCCAACGTCAGCTGTCTGCGATTCTGGCCTCTTAAGGTCATTGACCCGTCTGTCTGGCCTCTCAAGCGGTAATTTTGGTAATTATGATAAGGTCTGGGTAATTTTTAGTACCTAATCATGATCAATTTTGGTTTAATTCGACCCAACGAAGTCATTTTCAACAATTTATAAAATTAGAATTCATTTTTATGATCTTTTTCATCAATCTGGTACTATCGTTTGTTAATTTATTGAACAATTGAAGTGTATTTTGAGCTTCTGTTTGTGCTTCACTCTAAAGATTCGTCTTCGTCTATCGTTTGCACAAAAATCATGATCTGATCAATTTTATTCCATGTATCTCATGCAAAATATGTAAATACGAGAATCTTCATCAGCCAAAATATACCTTTTCTGTGCACCCACTTTTCAGATACTTGACCTTATACATCTTCCAAACATACACACCAGTTAATTACACACCTATTACAAATTAGCTTCTCTACAATTTGAATACAACGTCGACACGCCGTTTGGAAGTCGGCAAATTGAAAAATTATCAAAATAATACCACGTCTGGTGAAATCGTGAACACGAATATACACAAATGTACCTATGCACGTACGTCTACTATAGTATTAAGAAAACGACACATTAAGGAAAATTCGATCGCGATGCTACACAAAATAGCTAGGAGAAGGTGGCGGTTAGAGCACTACTACATATAAAAGTGGTAAAAAAAAACACAATCCACTCTGAGTTAATTATCTTTCGTATCCACTCTAGAAATTAAACAACGCTCGAAAATTGCACTTGACGCGGCTGCGTACAGACAACGCAGTGGCAATTTTCTCGCCAGCAGTAAAAAATTATTTACATTTTAAAATTAACATCGGTCGGCGATTTTTTTTTAATGAATAATAAACAGATTGAAACGCACGGTGTAATACTATGTGTATAATCGTACGAGTACGAGCTGGACTGGGCTATAGTGAATAACGCATATATTATTTACTATGTACTTTGCTGTTGTTGTTATTACGATTATTATTATTCAGATGAGAGAAATCATAATCCATATAGAAGATATGCACAACGAAAGAAAAGGGGATCTAAAATATTGAAATAAATTCGACGGAAAATTTTCTAACCTCTCGAATGTATTTTTTTTTCATGGAGCACAAGATGATGATGCGAGTTCAGTAGGCGTATAATTAAAGATCATTATAATGGTTTCGTTACTTAAGCTAATATTCCCCTTAATTAATGGAAAGATTAAACGGATGCATTTTCGCGTTTTTTTTTTGTTTTTTTTGGTGTAGGTAGATTGAAGAGATGCGTGAGTATATCAGCGAGTAGCTTCAGGAATTTAATGCACATGAACACTTTGTAGGTATAGATAATACACTGGCAATTTTCCTTATAAAGTTGTAACTTTTACTTTTTATCGCGAATAATTGCGACGTCTGAAGGAAGCGAATAATTAAGAGGTGCAATTTGAGCAACGAACTTGACCAAGCTGGAAACGGATACGACGAGTGTTAAAATGTAATATAGGCATGTAGTACTTTGCAGAGGTACCTACGAGTACCAGTAGCAAATTGTGTACGTACGATAATTAGCACGTTTTTTTAAAACTAATGTGCTTATTTTTGAGCAAAAAAAAATTTTTTTTACGACACGATTGGGAAAATTTTTTTGTTTGAAAAACAATCTGCGTTACTATGTAATTAAATAATGACCGTTCCTTGGCAACGTTGTAGATTTTCGTTTGAACGTATAAATATCGGGTATACTCGTTCAGTCTGGCTGTAAATTGTAATGTATTTATTACGAATTGGAATCGAGTATCGTATGGTATTATGTGCATAGAGATATGTACCTTAGGCCTAATTATTTTAACTGTCGGTTTGCTCAAATTTATGTGTATTTTTATTCACGTATATACCTACAGTGTGATGATTATTTACGTAATACGTTTCGATGAATGTACTGCGTAATTGCCAGCTAGGCGAGCAATGACAAAAAATACATATTATTTGAAGTCGCCTAAGTTGAAATTAAGTGACGAAATATGTTTCGAGCAGAGGTGAAATTATCGCTGAAGAGGTGTATTCGATGAAATAAAACCTATGCCTATGTATATTCTACAAAATGAGTGTAATTTTCAAAGCGACCAGTCTCGCAAACGGGTTTAGTATATGTGTGAGACAGTGAGAGGGGTTATTAGTAATTGTACGAATAAACATGTGCCTATGAGCTCGAATTTACAGCTTTGGTGGATTAGAAAATGTCTTTTTTTTACGTGTTTACTCAAGTTTTGAAAAACTTGTTCTCAAGTCTATCAGGTTGAGATGAGAGTGGTAAATTATTTCTGGTAAATTGTTTCCAAATACATACAGGTTTTTATTTTTTTGCTCATTTTTTACCAAAATGTCTATTTTTTAGTCAAAAATTCATCAGCTGGGATTTCGCAATAATGACTTAAAAGGGTCATTTTTCACTTTTTTTGCAGAAGCTTTCGTTATAATCAAAAAATAATTTTTTTGTTGTGGAAAAATTGAAAACAGTTGATTGAAAACAAACGTCACAACTTCAACTCAAAAACAAATCCTTCTAAAACAAAAATTAATCACACCAATGATGGAAAATTTAGTGCTTCTGTGGGAACTTTTACAAGACAGGCATCCCAATAGAGTGGATCATTTTTCAATTTTGTTTGCAAAACTTGACAAAGGCTAGCCCAAAATTTGGGTCAATGACCTTTACAAGGCGTAGGAAAAATGTCACATTTTTACAGAATTTCATTCTTCGATTTCTAAAGGATTTTCAAAAATTCAAAATTCAAATTCCAACTTTTTTCCAAAGAAAAAAATTGATCAAATGGAGGCAAAACAGTAAAATTTGGTTCATACCTCATTTTTGACATACCCAATTGACCCTTCGTGGTTTTGGACCATTCTGGAGCCTTCAACGAATTTTTGAATTTTCCAGTTTGAGAAAAATTGCCTTAAAAAGGCTACATAGGTAGTGCAAGATTCAATCAAATCTCAAAAAAAAAATGAAATATCCACACATGCCAATCAGTAGAAAAATTTACGGATTGGCAAAAAAAAAACATCCAAAAATTCATTATCAGGTCAAATTTTAGGCAAAGAATTTTACTGTTTCATAATTTTTTAAAACCAAAGAAAAAATTTAAAAAAAAATTATAATTCAACTTATTCCCTGAAAAAAATGATGAAGTTTTTCGACCTCCCATCATCGATTTCTGATGGTTTCAATCCATTTAGGAGCCTTCAACAAGTTTTTGGATTCTTCAGCTTTAAAAAATTGTCATATAAAAGGAGGCAAAATGAAATTCAGCAACATGAACTAGAAATGCATATAGGTACATATTAGGTATACATATTTGCGACCATTTCGATCCATTTGAATACCAATTTTTAAAAATCGTTTAGATCCATTCAAATTAAAAAAATTTTCCAGCGATTATTTTTGGAGGGGGAGGGGAGGATGAAAAATTCGTCATTTACAAACCTACCAACATAAAAATCTGAAAATTAGTGTAGCATTATACTTTATTATTGACCCTTAAAATCGATTGGAGGCACTCCTGCGCTTCTTTTAAAGCTTCCAGCGCATTTTCAAATTTTTAACAAGGGAACCACTCGAGTTATGCACCTTTGATTTGAACGAAACCGGAATTTTTGGAAAGAGCAAGGTCTGAAAACCCCATCATAACTATAAAATTTCATTGCCCAAATTGACTTTTTGATTTTTGAGTGACGAGTTTTTGAAAATCTGAAATTGACCATTTTCAGCGATTTATGCTTTTTTAAAAAAATATTTACCTGCTCAGTAAAAATGATAAAAATTAGTCCGAAAACTAAAAATTGTGAACTTCTGTGACCGAATTTCTCTATTTTTGGAAAATCTAGAGCCTATAGCGCAATTTTGGATTCCTGCAGAATTCTAGAAGTACGACCAGACGGCGCAAAAATTGATTTGGGCAGCTATAGCTTTTTAAAAGACATTTTTGACAAAACATTGACGTCATTTTTCAGTCAATTTTGACAAAAAAGTAAAACTTTAAAACAATTTTTAGCGAAAAAAGTGACCCTTTTGGCAATTTTTGGCATTTTTAGGTAAAAAAGCAAGATTTTTTCAGCAGTTTGGAAAACGCTAGAATTTTTGATAATTTTCAGCAGTAAGCACGACTTTTTCAAAATGAAGTACCGATTTGCAATTCTTTTTGAAAAAGTGAACTTTTTAGCAACTTTTTGGTAAAAAAGTAATCATTTGTATTTTGAGAAAAATAAGGATATTTTTATAATAAAAAAGTGACATTTAGAAGTTTTTTCAAAGAAGCGATAATTTTTAGAAATTTTTAGCTAGAAACAATACACTTTTTGATAATTTTGACAAAAGTCGAGAGTGTTATTTTTGGCAGAAAACAATGCTTTAGCCTCTACTTTTGGAAATTTTATAGTTATTCTGGTTATTTAGATAGTAACCGTGTACAAACTCTGTAAACAAGTCGAAAATGGGCCACAATGATATTTTTAGCTGCTTAAAGTAATTTTCAAAGCTTTCTGGAAAAATTTTAAAATTCTAGAGAAATCAAAAATCGCACTGGAGGCTTCAAAATAGCTGGAAATGGTGAAATTTGGTTCGAGAGAGTTTATAATAATTTCTGCACCAATTTTTATCGTTTTCACAGAATATTTGCTTTAAAAAACATAAATGAAAAAAAATGGTCAATTTTTCATTTCCGCAAATTCGCTAAGAATTGAAAAATTAATTTAGGCAGACGAAATTTTGGCTATGGAGGTTTCAGACTATGCTCTTATTTCCCAAAATCACAGTCAGCTGTTCAAATCTCATAGTGGACACTTCGAGTACTTCTACTGTTAACAGTTACCCGAAAAAAACTGATTTTTGGATACTCGTTTCATTTTTCTCTGTCCATTCAAAACATTTTTTTTTCATTTTTTTCAAAGAAACTGATTTTTTGTGATAAATTAATAAATTATCGATTTTTTCATTTTTTTTTCATCGCGAATTTTTTCATGTTTTCTTGTAAAAAATGAAGGGTCCCACAAAAAAATGAATGCAACGAAAATTGCAAAGCATAAAATTCTCTATCAATCAAGTGCAATTATTTTCCTCCTAGAAGGCTTTGTTCTTGAACTACACATATTTTGAGTAGAACGTATGGGCCACCCTGTTAGAAAAAGTAATAAAACTCCAATTAAAATTGCAAAAAAAAATCAGCAAACAGGATTTTTACCTTGCTGAGAGAAACTTTAGATATACCTACATTGAATAAATTGCTAACAAAGTAATCAACTTAATTACAATCAATTCAATTCTCTTAAGGGGAAATAAAAATCTTGTTCAACAATATACAATTAGAGGTGTATACAAAGTTGCCAACGCTATGTACATATCCTAATGCATGCTTTACGATCACATTAAAACAGTAAATAACGGTGATTCCCCGCAATACGCGTAGTTCTAACAAAAAATCAAATATCATTTTACACCTCAGACATAAAAACTTCTCTTCTTCAATATCAAATTCATCAGGGCGATTTTAAATTAACCATAATTACGAGTAATTTCTACTTTTGCCGATAATTCACGCCTAATAATTCACCATTCACGAATTCCTAGAATAAATAACACTTCAAACCTCGAAATTAAATTTCATTCTTGCAACGTCCAGCTACATAATAATTTCCATTCACCATTTATCATCTCGTCTCAACTCGATACACTTTTTAATTTCAACAATATTCAACATATACCTATTCCAAAAATTCCAAATTCGTAATCGAAATCGAGCCATATAGACTTCCACAAACTATAAGCAAGTATAATTCATCAACACCCAAGTCTAGATACGAACCTCCAGGAAGCTCATAAGCTCATGTCTATTACATTAAAACCAGATGCTCCGCAGTCCGCAACGTCGTCGTCATCGTCGCGTGCTACAGGGCAACCAATCATTCGGACACATGTAAATACCAAATGATTATGTCAACCTTACTAATTCGTCTAAACCTTACACAATTCCTTACTGGCCGACGAATTACCATCTCATTATACTACAGCAGCACCCAGGCAGGTACTCGAAACACCTGAATCTAACGCCTCTTCTTCACCCCCTTGGCATCTAGGAATAAATTGAAAATGATAACCGTTATTAAAAAGCATTCGACATACGCTTTTACACGTACTGAGTGCTTGTCAATAACGTATTAAGAAATGCCACTGCGGGTACGAGATACACTCGTATACATCTATAATATTAGCCGCAGTTCTATAGGTACAAATCACGCCCGAATAAACACCGCGCTTTTATGAGCCGTGTTATGGTACTCATGATGGGTATCAGCTCATAAAGAAATTAAACACCGACTAATAATTACTTCAGTTTCATCTCATGTTATACACATATAAGTTATATGTATGTGAACCGGTTGAAAGGATGGTAAAAGAGACAATCCATATCTCAGGTGCATTGGGCGTGAATTGAGTTTTGTTTTATAAACCACCTCGAACGTTAAAATATAAATTCATCAGTCGATTTGAAATTTCCAAAGGAAATCGAGGTGTACTTCGTTATTTTTCAGGCAGGTGTAAAATGAAGGTATTTCATTCATTGGCTAAAGAGACATTAGTTACTGACTCTTGATGGGTTTATGAGTATTTTATTTACCTACCTACCGAATATTGGTAATTCGAAATTGCAGCATTTATTCTTGAATAATACATAGAAAAGCATAAATCATTTAAAAAGATTAAAGAAAACTCTAATCTCAGTCTAAAGTTTCTAAAAAGCTTGAGAATTTATTATCAACGAAATGAACGAATAATTCGTACTTACCTAAATTTCATGCGAACCAAAACTCAATGATCTCGGAACAAGGGAGTCACCTCCACTGATTCTGTTTCCGCTTCATTATCTGCAAAACAATCAAATAAACCCTCAAATTCAGTAATTTGTCATTCCTAATGGTACACAAATTCGATTTAAAATAAAATAAGGAAAATCAGGCTAAAATCCATGAGCGATACTCAGCAATAAAAGTTTTCGAAAAATAAGAAAGTCTCTGAGAAAGCTTTTTATCAAAATATCGAAATTTGAAGAAATGAAAGCTCACGCACAAAAAAATAATCGAAATACTCGCATTGCATGAAATAATTGCAATGAAACTCTTGGCCAATAAAAAATTTTCCAGACTACGCAATAAAACCTCTAATTCAAAAATTTTCAAAATAGTGAACTGAGAAAATTTTGGAATTCTTTTTGAATTTGGCTCAAAATCAGCAGTTTTAAAAAAATGGATGAAAGGTTTTAAAAATAGCTACATACTTACATATGTACATTAAAATTTGAAATGTTCAAAACATGAATTTTCAAGTTGAAAGGTGAAAGCACAATACAAGAAGTATTTCAAAAATTGACAAATTATCGTTTAAAAATTGGAAAAAATCACTAGGAAGATTTTTTTATCAATCTAAGAATCTGAACACATTCACCCTTCAGGATTGGACATTGCTCCACCTAATTTTTAATCAAACTTCGAAATAAAGAGTTGATTTTCACTCAGTTGAAAACATCCAGTTCTAATATTGAGTTAGTTTTTCAATCCAACCCCTCTCAAGCAACGTCTCCCCTCAAGCCAATAGCTCTCAAACATGGTTTAAAAAAACAAAAATTTTAAAATCACGCGCAATGCCACATGCACCTACTTACTTGTTCTTTAAGAACATCCAGTTCGAAAAGTCAATCATAATACTTTCAGTCAATGTTAGGGTAATTCCAGTAACATTACAGTAAATCCGCTAAATATTGATTTTTCGTTGATTTCGAGAAATTTGGTAGTGGTTTTGGGAAATTTTGGTGAATATCGCGATGATTTTGGTAAAATATCGTGGTAATTTTTGGGAAACATTTTACAAAAATTTTGGAAAATATTGCGACGATTTTGATTAATATTTTGGTAATTTTGGTATAAAAACGATAATTTTGGGAAACATTCTGGTAATTGTGGTAAACATTCCGGTGATCGTCAGACATTTAAAAACGAAAATGGCCAATTTCTGGTCTTTTGATATTATGCCATAATCATTGACATTTTAATATTAAAAATATCAGATTTTTAAAAACTCTGGAAAAAATGTGATTACTTTATAGATTAAGTATCTAACTAATGTTATTAGACCATTTATCTAATTTTACAATATTTGAACTGACTTTTAAGAACTTGGAAAAAATTCCATTCAATTACAGACATCATGATGAACTTTTGAAAACTTGAAAAAAATTACAAATCTCTGAAATGTCTGCTTGTATTAAAGTGTCTTTTACATACATATCAAAATCTGACTTATAAAAATTTGAAACAAAATCACTAAATTGCTGAGAGGTCCGACAGGTATGGATAAATGACCTTGAGAGGTCAAAAAGACGGGTCAACAACCTTAAGAGGCCGGAAAGAAAGACAGACGACCTTGAGAAGCCAGACAGACAGGTCAATGACCTCAAGAGGCCGGACAGGTATGTCAATGGCCTTGAGAGACCAGACAGACAGGTCAATGACCTTGAGAGGCCAGACAGACAGACAGACAGGCAGACAGACGACCTTGAAAAGTCAAAAAGATGAGTCACTGCTGACTGTAAGTGCTCGGATAGACGATTTTGGGAAGCTGGAGGGACGAGTCAATGACCTTGAGGGTCAGACAGACAGACAGACAAGCAATTATGAGAGACTGGACAAGCAGGTCAATGATCTTAAAAGACCAGACAGGGTGACAAACAACCTTAAGAAACTGGAAAGACGGGTCAATGACCTTAAGAGACCAGACAGACAGACAGACAGACAGACGACCTTGAAAAGTCAAAAAGATGGGTCACTGCTGACTTAAGTGGCCGCGAGACTGGAGAGATGGGTAAATGACCCTGAAGGCCAGACAGACAGACAGACAATTATAAGAGACTAGACAAGCAGGTCAATGATCTTGAAAGACCAGACTGGGTGACAGACAACCTTGAGAAGCTGGGGAGACGGGTCAATGACCTCAAGAGGCCAGACAGGTGACCTTGCGGAAGTCAGACAGATGAGTCAATAACCTTAAGAGGTCAAACAGGAAGACAAACGGGCATGAAAGTCTACACAGTCGGGTCAATGACCTTTAGAAGCCAGACTGACAGACAGATGGGCCATTGACCTTATGAGTATACCAGGACGACAGGCAGGCGGGCAGACAGTCAAACAGATGACCTTGGAAAATCAGACAAGCAAGCAGACAATCTCGAGAGACCAGACAGACAGACAGACAGACAGGTAACAATGTGAGGCTAGACAAGTAAGTCAGTGACCTTGAGAGTCTAGACACTCGAGTCAACGACCTTAAAAGGCCAGACAGACGCTATCGGGTCTCTCAAGATCATTGATCTACGAATTTTTGTACTTAAACATTCCAATAATTTTGATGAATATTCTATAGTGAATGGTAATCATAGTTTAAAATGCGGGTAATTTTGATAATATCCTCAATCCTGGTAATTTTGGTGAGCTATTTTGTAATTTTCATTAAATCCATACTCTCATAATTTTTGTGAATATTTTGGAAATTTTGATCATAATTTTTATGATTTTTATGGCAATTTTGATACTTATTTAATGTTATAATATGTAATTATTAAGTAAATTTGGTAAATTTTACAGCTATTTTATTGTTGTAATGTTGGTCAACGTTGTTGCGGTAATTTCGGGAAATACACATTTAACCGTAATTTAGGGAAATGCTGTAGTAATTTTAATCATTTTATGAAAACTCGTTTCAAAAAATTCGAAATATCTCATTTTCAGTATGGCATTTCCGTTTCCCAAAAAAAAGGACACCTAGCACTCCACCCCGCGCCCTCTCTTCCAAGAAGGGAGGAAAAAATTTTAAAAATTTGCAAAGTTACGCGAGATTCTGAATTTTATGTTTTCGAAATTGCTAAACACGAATATGATCCATACAATTCGATTCCATTCCTTCCACATCCCCAACATCCCTTTCATAATGGCGAAAATTTAAAAATATTCACCAATTTGTGCGATAGATATATCTAATGTTGAGTTTTCAATGGTGCTCGTATAGACTAATGATTCAATCCTCCCTTCGTACAATTTATTCAACTGACCACCAACAATGGCGTCCTATCAGGTTATTTTATTCGTTGACGAATTACAGCGAGGAAATTTTAAATCAACATTTACATGAAAAACACCTAATTTAGGCAACAGTCCAACTAACACCATCCCATCCCTTCGCAGAGATGTTATAATTTGTATGGTCAAAAATAAGGCAGGTGTATCTACTCGTTGGTCGATGCTCGACGCTGTTGAACGTGTTAAAAGATATAAGATATTATGTATTTTCAAAAAAACACACCACTAATAGCCGCTTAACGTGTGCGAGGTGGTAATAGAAAAGGTGAGAAGTTGAGGACGGAGGGAAGTTAATGAAAATTGATTCAGTTTAGGCAGCTTTTTGGACGAATTTAATGATTCGGAGGCGCGAAGTGAGTATATTATACTCGTACGTATCGCGTTTGGGACAATTTTCATTAAATTATAGGGTACGAGAAGGCGCTGGAGGAGGCGAGGTGTATGCACGAGCCGGTCGAGAATAAATTAAAACAATACGAGAATGAAATATTTAATTGAATCAGCCTACGCGCGAACCAACCGTTCGGTATACATTTTATTAGCGAACGGCCATGCTTAAATTTCAATCAAATAAATCCCGGCGATAGGTTGGGTTATTGGTAGAATAATAGACTCTGTAAAATTATACCGGTCGCGAATCAATAAAATGGAAAAGAGTAAAATATTTACTATGCCAATTGTATTATGGGCGAGTGTATTTGTCGGAGGAATAGAGAGATTTGAGCAGATTAATCAATCCAGGTGACGTGGGCGATGTTTAAATAAATATATCATAGGGTGTTGTGAAATTTTGCGTTGATTTGCAATTATAGTACGCGAACGATCGCCTTTCACAAGGAAAGAGTTTCGAAATGAAAAACGAGGAAAAAATTGAAACCGTATCTAAAAATATATCATTGGACCAAATTTCAAGTCCTGTATCTCATTTTTCGATTTTTGACTGATTTTCAAAAATAAAAAAAGTTGAAATATTTTCCATACAAAAATCAAAATTTCGATGAAATAGAAGTAGAAAGCTGAAATTTAGTTTTTAGCTCATTTTTGACTACCTGAATCGGTTGGTGGTGGTTTCGAGTCATTCTGGAGCCTCCAGTGGATTTTTGGATTTTCCAAATTTGGAAAAATTGTCTTCAGAGAGTCTTAATTTTTCTTCAACACCTTAAAATTCCTTTATAAAGTACCGACGCTCGAAAATCAATCCCCCTGTCCCCCGTAAACCGCTGCTTAACCTCCCGGGCTAGTAAAAACAAAGATCAGAGTCTCGCTTACGAAACATTCTTCGAGCCTGAGATAATTCCACGTGTCCGCATAGCTATTAAAATTTTCGAACTCGTCATTTTATCGATTGTGCCGATTCCTGAAACCGAAATTAATAATATTTGGCTGGCCATTGGAAAATGGTAGTGCGGTATTTCCTAATAAAGAAATAACTAATATAATATTTGTTATTTGTGCGTTTAGAAGAAAATGCCGGTTTGGTATTTGTGTATCTGTATACGAGAGAGAGAGGAATCGGTGCTGATAAAAACACAGGCATAGTGCGCGGTCCAGGGTACGAGATGCTGTTGACTGAGAGGCGAAGGAGGGAACGCGATCCAGGTAGATGTAGCCACGGGGGGTCCAAAGCGGCGTCCTTTGCTTCACACCAAACCGGCCGAATATCTTAACACGTTTGCTGGTCGCTATAAAGCGACTAACTTCGCTTGATTTATCGATAGGATGGCCCCCTGGCTAAATGCTTTTTATCCACTTTGCTGCCTGCCTTCACCTCTCTACCTCTTTCTCCTTCTTCGTGTACACTTCGGTGTCGTTTTCTTTCTTAAATGCGCGCCCGCGCTCGTGTCCGCGCCGCGGTCGCGGCCGTCTTTTTTAATCTATCCGTTATTTTATATACGTATACCTATATTATGTAGTTGCCTCAAAGGTCTACCTCATGCCGAATACATACATATTTTTATATCATCTCTCTCTCACTCTCTTTACCCCTCCGATCTTCATTTTGGATTACTCTTCTGGCGAATGGAAAATGAAAAATTATAATTGAAAAATTTCTTATAGTGTTCTTTTTTACTTTTCTGCGTTCGATTCGCGGCCACCACCGTGAGCCGTGACGAAAGAATTGGAAAATTACGTGAGCCTGAGATGAGCCTTGAGTTAAGCTGATATGTTATACTCGTAGATTTTCATATCTAATCTATTCATTCGACCCTTTCGAAATTATGGATGTGGGAGGGCGGTTTTTCATTCTTTATCTTTTACGAGGAGCTCATTCGCCGATTAATCGTTTTGTTTTCGCGGTTCGATAAACAATCTTTTTGTACATCTTATGTAGATTCTTCGGCCATTGAGAACTCGCCGCCATTGTGAGGACCACTCTTTCCATTCATCTTGTCAAAATGTATTAATTCAGTTCGTGAATACTTGGTTACCTGGGTCATGAAAAACAACGTGTAAAGTCAACTGTTTTGGAAATGTAAATTCAGAATTTATCTCTATAAAACAATTCTTTCATTGATAATTTTTGGAAATTTTGAATTTTTTTTAGCCAATTGTGATTTTTTTGCATTTCTAAGTCAAAAGCAATAATTTTTTTCAGCCAAATGCTTTTTTTCCAATGAGGGGAAGGAGAGGCACAGAAAAATTTGTGTTTCTGTACCTACAATCAAGAGGGAGGAAAGTTTTCTGGTAGATTGGTAACAGTACTGACTGAATATTTTGAGGACGAAAAATGCCATCCCCTCACCTTAAAATCGTGGTTGGCTAATTTTACCCTTTTTTTTTTGGAAATACGAAAGAGTTCGGCGAAAATTTTTACTCTAATTATCTCAAAAAACGCGATAAAAATTCCAAGTTCCGTGAGTCAAAATTGAACTTGCAGGAAAATATTCTAAATTTCGAAATACATATTGGAATTTTTGAATACTTTTAGAATTTTACATAATATTGTGGCTCAAAATTTGATCAATTTAGAATGATTCACTATTCACAGCGGTTTTTTCAAATTTTGTGGAAATAATTCTTAAGGCAGTTTTCATTCAATACGAGTAAATGGTAAAAGTATTTTCAAAAATTTTTATTCTTTAAAAAAAACCAACAACATTAGAAAATAGAATTTTTTATGCTGCTTCCAATAAAAGTATTGAAAAAAAAATTAAGTACCCAAGTTGAAAATTTTTTTTTCCAAAAACAAAATTTTTGAAACTTTAATTTTTTGTTCAGATGTGGAGGAGAGGTTATCACATTTATCGGCCACATTTTTTTTCAACTTGATCAAATTTTGAATAAAATTGAACACCAACCTCACAAAGAAACCTCTACAACTTATCAATTCGACTGAGCTGAAATTCAGCTCACTGTATAACAATATGTCATCCACACATCAGAATCAAAATTTGACTTCTCAAGGTTGATTTTTCGTTTTTTTGTGAATTTTTGGAAATTACCAAGTATCCCTATATGCTTCCATCGTTCGGTGTATTTCCACACAATCAATAAATTTCTACTACTTACATGAAAATCAAAAAATCGCTTTGAATATCAAAGTCAACCCCTTGAAAATCGATTGCAGCTATTTTCAAACTGATCTGAAGCCTTGTTTAGCAGAAGTAAATTTTTTCGTAGAAATTTCCAATTGTTCTTCGAGGCATCAACTTCGACTGCTGAAAATTTAACCTCATCGCAAGTTCAACTTGATTACAGTAGGTGAATCGTAAACTTGAGGTGAATGATGGATTGAAAAGAGTAAATAGGTATTCTTTTACAAGTTAAAAATCTGAAATTTTGAAAAAATCACAAAAACTATCCAAAAGTTTCTTCTCCCTAAAATTTACCCCTCTCTCTAACAAAATTGATTGTCACAAATTTTTGAGCCGATTTGGAGCTTTTAAGAAAAAATTACTTTCATAAATCAATTCTTTCAAATTGTTCCAAAAAGATTCATCGTCAATTTTGGCAGCTCAAAATTGAATTCTGATCGAAAAGGAAGGGCGAGGGGGAGAGTAATCGCAAATTCGTGGTGAGGAGTTGTGAACAGTTGATATTTTTACCAAGTTTGAAATCTCGAATTTAATAAACATCCCAAAATCACATTTTTTTCATAAAAATCATTCAAAACTTCCCCTATTCTCAAGAGTTGACCACCCCCTCCCCATTAATTGCTACCATTTTTTATCTGTTCTGAGCTCTGGAGCTTCCAGAAAAATTTCCTATTCTTCAACACGTCGAATTCAAATCGCTTTAGAAACATTATTGTGATGAATTTTGGCAGCTCAGAATTTACTATTCTTCGTAGTTTGACGTTCTGAATTGAAAAGGCACGAAAGGGAGGGGAAGACTCATCGCAAAAAACCATGACTTTAGTTTTTCATAACCAGTTTTTCACATTTTTACCGCATAAAAATACCCCCTCCCCCTCCAAAAATTAAATACCTTGAAACTGCCAGGAAATTTTTTGTCAAACAGGGTTGCCATTTTTCACATGGTCAAAAATTAGGTATTTTATAGTTTTTTAATATTTTTCTGATTTTTTGAACAAATTTTTCATTTTAAGGGCTTTTTAAAAAAATTTCAAGTATGCTTTGAGTAAAATTCATGACTTTTCCATGACTTTTTACAGACTGCTCAACAAAACTCCCATGACTAAAAATCATGACCTTTTTCATGACCTATTTTTCACATTTTTACCACATGGAAATATCCCCCCTCTCCCAAAAATTAAATTACTTGAACTCCGAGGAAAATTTTTGCCGAACAAGGTTACCATTTTTTACAGGATCAAAAAATTAGGTATCTCAATTTTTCAATTTTTCTGATTCTTTTGAACAAATTTTCCATTTTTGAACAAGTTTTTCATTTTTGAACAAGTTTTTCATTTTTGATTTTTTTTCATTGTATGGGCCTTTGAAAAAAATGTCAAGTGTGTTTCGAGCAAAATTCATGATTTTTTTCATGACCGTTGGACAATGGACACTCTGTTAATAAGATTAGGGATCTTGAATTCAATAACTATATAAATACCAAAATCTGATATTTTTGCAGAAAATTACTCAAAATTTCCTGTACTCCCTTAAGTTGATCAACTCTCTTCTTCAATTGATTACCACCATTTTGATGGCTGAAGGTTCCAGATTTTCTGAAAAGTGGTGGCAATTAATTCCAGGGAGGTAGGGGAAATTGACTTTCATAAGGTAGAGTAAGTTTTGTGTCTTTTCTGCGAAAATCGGCAATTTTGGAGATTGCTTCATTCAAATGAGAGATTCTCAACTTGTAAAAAAAAAAATACACTTCCAGTTAATTTTTTATACGAAATTCAGGTGACAAGAAAAAAAGGGAGATATTAAGAGTGAAATCTTGAAAAAAACTCATAATTTTTTGGTTTGCATTTTTCAATATTTTTTTTCAATTCAACTTTTTGCTACCTCTCTGAATTCGATACTCAAATTTGACAATGACGAAAAAAATGGAAATTTTTGCTCAAATAAGACTCAATTTTTCATTACATAATTTCATATTTTATCCAGTGAAATAAACTCGTAAACCTGTTGGCCAAAAATATAAAAATCAAAAATCATTCAAATTTCCATCTATTTTCCAGTGCTTTGCAAAACACTTTTCAATTTAAAAAAAAAACAACATAAATTTCGAAAAAAGAATGCATTCAATAAAGTTGAGGTTTTCAAATTTTTCATCAAAAAATCTTGAAAGCAAAACTTCCCAGAAAAAGAATACCTAATCACCCCCAACAAAAAAAATTTACATTCTACGATTTTGTTTTTCTTCATCTTTCACAAGACCCTCACTTTTTCTCCATAAATGGATATCTCGTGAAGAAAAAACTGGGGGAAAATTTCAATTTTTCATAAAAAAACGATCAATTATTGTTGAACTCCGCAACTTTTTCAAAAATTTTTCAAAGACAAATCTTTCTAATTTCACTATCCGTAATTTTCATTCTCTTTCCTTTTTTCGTGATACCTTCACACTCAGATTTTCTGAAACTTCATGAGATATTTTAAGCAATAATTGAAAATTTCGTAAAACTATTTTCCTCAGAACCTCGCAAACAGGCCATCCCTGCACTTTTGATTTTCACTCTCACACCACCATCAACCAAACTTGATCATCGGCATCAAAATCTAATACTTGTAGCCCTCTATGGTACATCCAACTTCAATATTCCAATCAGACCTCCTAATTTTCAGCCAATTTCCCATCCACCTCCACGATCTCTTCTGCAGCTTCGGCGCAGGTACCGCGCTATTTACACGACACGAATCGATTAAAACGGACGTGAAAAATTACCCATTAATCGCTCGATTAGCGTTACAATATGAGCAGCGTAAGAAGCGGTATATACCTAACACAGAAGGGCGTAGGGGGATCCAAAGGAGGAGAAAAAAAACCACTGGCAGCGTGTCGGGCTTTATTGTTGAAAGCCGAACGAACACCTTTATCCAATTTACATTCGCGACTGACCGGGTCGCAATCGATTAATTTTTTATAACGCGATCAATATTTTATACAAACTGACGAGTAGGTATATATACTGAGATTATAAAAGACGTCGGTCTTAATGGGAATTGAAGTACGAGTACGGCTCAGGCGGCGCAGAAGAGGTAAAAGGGCAACAACAGAACAGATTCGACCATAGAGAGTATAGTTACTCGACTCGTAGTGCACTGCGCTCTGCGCTGCGTACCAAATAATGAGATTTAAACGAGTGCCGTCAGAAACAAATTAAAAGGTAAGCTATAACCAACTGGTTACGGCCGCGTAATGGCCATATTTATGAACAGCGGTCGAATTAAAATCGACAATAATCGACTTTTTCCCTGTACCAGCGTTTAAGTCGCCCGAAAAAATAAATAATCTTTCAATTAAGCCAACAATTTTCAATCCCACAGCTCCGATGATTTTCCCCCTTTTTCTCAGTCAGCAGACTCAGTGGTGCTCAAAATCATCCACTTGAAATAGGCTGGAAGATCTGCACCTTGCACAACCTTCTTCATGTCGCTCGAAGATCATGTCAACTTTTCGCAACACCCATCACAGGCGATCATCTCGTCCGATGATCTCTCTATTTATATAAATCACCATCACGTGAAGCGAATAAACTACTCGGACACGAAATACGCTCTCAGCGTATTCTTCCTCATCGTACTCGTATATACAGCAAGCAGGTAGTAATTGCAGCAAATCCACGCCAACAAACTCGAACACGTGTAAATCTGGTGGAAAAACAAACTAACCGTGTAGCTCTCGGTTAATTATCGCCCTTAATCAACCTTGCAACTTCAACAAACATTCTTCTCTTCGTCTAATTAACTCATATTCGCTTGCTCAAATATAAATTCAACAAACATTACCGCGCCTAACGCGAACGCATTAATTAACCGAAAAAAAAACCTACCAGTAAGAGCAAACTTACGAGCATTACATATAAGAAGTGAAACAAAAAACCTACACAATAGGAAAGGGAAACAGCCAAATTCCTAGTATATGACTTGTTAATTGTACAAAAATATCAAAATGTTTTTGAAGCACGAAAATAATAGCCGTAGTACGCCTTCTCATGTTTTTATTAATTATATTTGCTTTTTTACTGCTAATTTCACAAAGTGCGTGAACACATTTTTATTAATAAATTGTGCACATAGAAGCGAACACGCGAACTTCACTTCCATATAGTATACAGGAGGTAGCACACATATACACAGCCAACCTGTAAATGCGAGTTCATTTATCACGTAGGTATATATGTACCTACAGAGTGGGCCAAAAGTCAGTACCCCGATTTTCACGTTTTAGTTTTTCTTTAAAAAATCAAAAACTAAGCATCCTAGAAAAAAACTACTCACATCATGTCGATTCAAAATTTAATTCTCTACAACTTTGTTATCATAAAATTTTTTTTGGACGCTTCCTTTCGCCCCCAGATCGATTTTCGTGACTTGATGATTTTTATGAAAAAATTTTCAGAAGTACATTTCAAAGAGTTTCAGTTTTTCTTTAAAAAATCAAAAACTAAGCATCCTAGAAAAAAACTAACGACATCATGTCGATTCGAAATTTAATTCTCTAGAACTTTGTTTTCGTGAAATTTTTTTGGACGCTTCCTTTCGCCTCCAGATCAATTTTTATGAAGCTCAGTTGGCAACATTTTCGAAAATTTTAGTTTTTTGTTAAAACATCAAAAACTAAGCATCCTAGAAAAAAACTAACGACATTATGTCGATTGGAAATTTAATTCTCTACAATTTTCTACGATGTAATTTTTTCGTAGGATGTTTCTTTTCATCTCCAGATCAATTTTAATGAAACTTTGCTTGCAAATTTTTCGAAAATTTTAGTTTTTTGTAAAAAAAATCAAAAACTAAGCATCCTAGAAAAAAACTAACGACATAATGTCGATTAGAAATTTAATTCTCTACAGTTTTCTTCCATGTAATTTTTTCGTAGGATGCTTCCTTTCATCTCCAGATCAATTTTAATGAAACTTTGCTTGCAAATTTTTCGAAAATTTTAGTTTTTTGTAAAAAAAATCAAAAACTACCTAAGCATCCTAGAAAAAAATTAACGACATTATGTCGGTTGGAAATTTTATCCTCTACTACATGGTGATCATGAAATTTTTTTTGAACGCTTCCTTTCACCTCCAGATTGATTTTAATGAAACTCAGTTTGCAAATTTTTCAAAAGTTCGTCTCAAAAAATTTTAGACTCCCAGTTTTTTGACAAAAATCAAAAACTAAGCATCCTAGAAAAAACTAATGACATTCTAGCAATTGGAAATTTTGAAATGAACTATTGAAAAATTCAATTTTTTACTTTCTTATTTCCATTTGGCAATTTGCCAAAAATTCAAAATCTTCATCTAAATTTTTTTAAAAATTATAACAATGATAAAAAAAATGGTAAAACAGATCAAAGTCGTAGAGAATCAAATTTCCAACCGACATAATGTCGTTAGTTTTTTTCTAGGATGCTTAGTTTTTGATTTTTTTTACAAAAAACTAAAATTTTCAAAAAAGTTGCAAGCAAAGTTTCATTAAAATTGATCTGGAGATGAAAAGAAGCATCCTACGAAAAAATTACATGGTAGAAAATTGTAGAGAATTAAATTTCCAATCGACTTAATGCCGTTAGTTTTTTTCTAGGATGCTTAGTTTTTGATTTTTTAAAGAAAAACTAAAACTCTTTGAAATGAACTTTTGAAAATTTTTTCATAAAAATCATCAAGTCACGAAAATCGATCTGGGGGCGAAAGGAAGCGTCCAAAAAAAATTTCATAATAACAAAGTTGTAGAGAATTAAATTTCGAATCGACATGATGTCGGTAGTTTTTTTCTAGGATGCTTAGTTTTTGATTTTTTAAAGAAAAACTAAAACGTGAAAATCAGGGTACTGACTTTTGGCCCACTCTGTATATGCTAGGTACGTAACTACGTATGTAGCGCGTAAATTCATTTTAATGTATATCAGGCAACAAGGTGCGCCGAAAGTTTGATCTGATTTTTCGGCGCCGTTTTCGATTAGCTGCCACAAAAACACCCGATTAAACGCAAATTGAAAAATATCTCGCATCTGAGATCTTAAAACACCACATGTCACACAACTCGTCATTTTTTTCGATCGTAAGACTATATTAGAGGTGCTATGGTCAGGGTTGGAGAGGTCAAATCAAAAAACCGAGCTGATATTCGTATTCAGCACTCCCAGATACCCAGCAAACGATATGTCACACGACATATCTGTTACATCGAGCTCTGGTCAGAATTCCTCCACCCCTTTTTGAAATATGGGGATGATTTCCTTCTTTTAATTCTACTTGATACTTCGACCCAACATATTAGGATTGATACATGGCTCGAATAAAGATGAAATCAAAATCCTTTTTAGTTAGACTTTAATAAACAAAATCTCTTCCAATGATAGATTTTAGAAAAATAGATCACAAAATTATTTTGTCATCGCAGGTTTTTGCTCAGGATTTAAACTCAAAAAATTAAGAATGCAATTCACAAAAAAATCTATCATTTTTGAGCTCTGATAACTACGATCTAAATCCAAAGTATTGCTATCTATCAACCCAGCAGACACTGAATAATTATGAAACTTCCTCTCGTCGATTTTTCTGAAACTTTACTATCCTAGAAATTGAACTGGCAGGTGCCCAAATTTGCAAAATTTGACATTTTTGACCACGGTTTCTGATCCAAGTTTTTGATGCAAACAAAAAAAAGTTTTTTCACTTTTGAAAAGAGCTATTTTTTTCGTAAATTGGTCAAAATTTTTGAAAATTGCCATTTACTTGTGACAAGCAAAAAATATCAATTTATGGAGAGTCAATCATTGAAATTAAAGGAGCTAGAGACAAGGATAATAGATTAGCCCATTGAAATTTTGAGGCATGCCTTCGATATCAGGGAAAAGCCATTTTGAAGAAAACTCCTTTTCTGATTTCCTTGCAATGTAGGACTAGACACATGTGAGCAAAAATTTGGGGTTTCTAAATTAATGAACATTTTCCCCTTCATTTCCAAATTAGGCACGTTTCAGAAAAATCAAGTCCTAATCAGGTTGATTCAACACCAAAGTTCATGGAATTGGAAGCACTTCTTTTACAGGGGCTTCGTTCGGTTGCATTGAGAACTACTCGAGTACCTCTCCCCACCCCTTTCTTTCACCCTACCACAAAGGGAAAAAATGCATTCATGTGTGATTGAGCTACCCCTTCTACTTTGAATGATGAAAGCGAACGTTCTTAAGCCACAAGATTGAGAGAAATCACAGGAAAAAAATTGAAAAAAAGTATCGACAAGTTGAAGAAAATCAATATAGAAACATTGTATTGAAAAAGAAGCATTAAAAAACTATTCAAGGATTCTGACTGAAAAACTATCAAACTTTATAAAAAAACAAATCAAAGTTAAAATTTTTTCAATTTTTTTGAAAATGAAAATTTTTCAATTTTTTTAGAAGTGAGAATTTGTATTGAAAATTTTGAAATTTCTGTACTTTTCAAAAATCTTGAGGTTTTAAAACTTTTTTCAAAATGATAAAATTTTTAAATTTTTTGAAAATTTTATTAATTTTTACATTTTTGAAAAATACGTAGGTACTGATAAAAAAAAAAACAACCGAAATTTAAGAAAAACGTGGATCAAAATCAAAATTCTTCAATTTCCCAGAAGTAAGATAAGATTATGTATTTTTTTCAAAATTTATAAATTTTTAAACTTCTTAAAAATCATTGGGAATTTTAAATTTTCTTCAAAATCATATAAAATTGACTGAAATTTGTAAGCCTAAGAGAAACAACAAGGAGCACTTGAAATTGAAACAAAGTGTAAAGAGTGCCTACTACCTGCCTACAGATTGTAAGGAAACTTTCAAAATAACTGTGTTTGTTTCGTTTTTTTAAAAAAGAAAATCACTTGCAGGGCTCGTTAAACAATTTTTTTTCTACTAAAAAAATGAAAAAAAAAACTTTAGTACCGAATCAAAAAAGCTTGAAAAAGTAATCAAAAAATAACCAAAAAGGTGACCAACCACAAGCCAAACATTATAAAAGGTAATAGGTATGTTATGTAAGAACTTATCATTTTAGATAAAACTCTTGAAAAATAGAGATTTTTTGGCAGTTACAGTGAGAATTTTTGATTTTTTTATCACAAGACGAGACTTTTGACAATTTCTAAAAAAAATGATTACCGTATCTTTTTTGGCAAAAAAGAAGTACCTAAAGAGAGACTAAAGAGTATTTGCCATTTTTGGCAGAAAACGAGATTTCGAACATTTTTTTAGAGAATTGAGGGCTTCTTAGCAATTTTTAGAAAACCAAGCTTTTTAGGAATTTTACTAAAAAGTGGGGATTTAGAATTTTTGACGATGAAAATAAGCAAATTGCAAGACTTTCACAATTTTGGAAGAGATCAGAGCTTCTAGGGAATTATTAGAAAAGCGTGATATTTTTTCGGCAATTTTTGGCATAAAAGCGAGACTTTTTGCTGACTTCTGGAAAAAACGTGAGACTTGGTATAGCAATTCTATAAACAATTTTTCAATTTATAGCAAAAAGTGATAGGTGCTTTTTGCCAATAATTTCTTATCAATTTTTGTCAAAAAAGTTGGCTTATTTTGCAGCTTTTCGACAAAAAAACAGGACGTTTTAGTAAAATTTGGCAGAAAAACACAGTTTTTGAGTGTTTATTTTTTTTTAAAGCTAGGTTTCCAGCAATTGTGCTAAAAGCGAGATTTTTTGTCACTCTTTTGAAAAAAAAACAACTTTTTTACAATTTTAGCCAAAAAACAGAACTTTTAACTATCAACAAAAAAAGTATTACTTTTTCGCAATTTTTGTCAAAAAACAATGGTTTTTTCTATTTTTTCCAAAAAACACTTAAATTTTTCGGAGATTTATCAATTTTAAGAACAAAACAGAATAATTTGATCGAAATTTTTCAACCTATTACGTATGATCATCTTAAAATTGATGAAAATTTTCATAGATTTACATCAAACTGATCGAGATCTGTGATTGTTGAGCTCTGCTTTTTGATCGATAATTGGCCACAGCTAAGTTTCCTAAAAAAAATTAGGAATCCAGAATGCCAAACAAAATTTTAAAACCAAAAGTAGAACTTTCATAGAACTTTTTCAAAGTTGAAACCATGCCCTCAGTTTTTTACCCACATCTTTTGAAAATTTCTATCCCCTCTCCTCTAAAAATTATCCAATACAACTCAAAATAGATTTTTTTCAGGCACTTGCACATTTTGCAACTGTTGAAACACTGAAAAATTTGGAATGCTGAAGTGAAAACTCCCCCCTACCCATTTTTTTCAACAGTATTTCCCAAAGTTCGCTCATCAAATGGGCACATCAAGCGGACCATAAGCGATTTCCTATTAAAAATTTACCATCCAAATGGCAAAAATATGCATGTAAATTGATAAATAAAAATGAATTAGGTAATTGATTTTTTTCTTGATGATTCAATAAGTTCAATTAATTTTTCTGAAAAACTACATAATTTCCTAATAAGTAAACAATTTTGAAAAAAATTGCCAATTTTTTGTAATTTCTGAAGAGTGTAAATTGGCAAATATTCATCTCTTTCCTGACTGTACTTTTGGGTGATGTGTGACGAGGGGAGGGGAGGGAGAGGTAAATACATATAAAATATACTTTGCACAAAATCCATAAAATTTGTAAAATTGATTTTTTTTTCAATTCTACTTTCAAATTCTACTTTCACCTGCTTTAAAACATTTTTGAAATAATTTGATGCAAGGAAGTAAAATATGCCTTGAAATTCTAAAAAAAATGTAAAAATTGTCAAGACTTTATCCTTCCTCCTCCACCTTGTTCTACATATTCCAGTACATCACTCCTATTGGAAAAAGGAAAAAACCAACTCACACCACCAAATAATTTCACCCATCAACCTCCCTCACCTTCCCTTCACCCATACACTTCCATTACGTCACGTCTAACTAAAAAACCCACCAAAAACACAACGTCATTAAACTATTATAAACACTACCACAGTAACACCAAAAAAGAGCAAAACGGAAACACGACCCAGAATCGTGCGCACCTTTAGGTAAGTCCTGTATACGTATTATCTGCGTGAATGTTAATACGTGTATAAGTACGTTATATATTGTGTTTACAAAAAGTTAGCACGCTATACGATTATAATACCCGATAAACATATTTTAATATTTGGCATGACATGTATGCGACCATTTGTTTTAAACTTCCACGTTTTTCGTTGTTCCTAATATAGCTTATTATGCCTGCTCTCTTACGTAATGCATACCTTATACCATACCTAGTACCTACCAACCTCCTGCTTAACATAGTTTATTATAAGCAAGTCCCCATTTACACTTACCTACATTGTATGTAGATATAACTCTCGTCCAGAGCTGATGAAATTACAGTATAATATCTAGTAAAGTATACACACAATCGATTCTTTTAATATATTTTCTAAACATTTTATTAAAATATTGAAAGACAACAATAACTCGCTTATATACATCACAAGGAAAAAAAAAAGAAAAAACGAATAACAATTTTTTTATAGATATACACACGTAGAAGTAGTAATAGTACTAGTAGTTATAATTTCCGTATATAAATCTCATTAAATACACGTACGGGTATATTAGTATCCGCATATACAATAAATAGGAAATCATGGGCGAAATTTCTTCTTCTTTTATTCCCCACAGTACTATATGTAAAGATAGGTACTAATAACACATAATACACTCAACACTGGGATATATGGGGCAGGGGGCAGGGAGCAGGGCGGGGATCTATACAATAAAATTTATTAATCACAGATATGTATACGCTGCCGCCAATCTTACAATAATAGTAATCATATAATCTCTCGTATTTATTAAATACTTCTTTAAAAAAAAAAATCAATAATACGGAGCTATGCGGGCGCCGCCACCGCCGCATGCTTCTCGCAGAGATCATCAACTCCTGGTCATTTAATCGATTCGGTTTTCAACTCGAGACGATCGTCTGATTCTGTGGAAAAAAACAACACATTGTAGATGAGAAAAAAAAACACAAACGATGTCGATTAATTCACACCTCGTCCGACAAGTCGGCTCTCCACTAAACGGTCCCATCAAAATTTTCCTCTTAAAACTCACGAGTTCTTGTTCCATACTTTTCTACATCTCTTAAGCAGCAAAAAAAGCGATTAATTTGAGCCACGAAGCTAAGGTGATCTCGCAGATAATTAAGCCTCTCGCGAAGATCAGTCGGTCTTTTCCCCTACACTAGGATGATAATTCATTAACCTAGAATATGCCGAGACTCGATTTACCTACGTAGATGTTTAGCTATACAAACAAACTCGTGGGTAAGTACGTATAAGTACTCGAAGTGTGGATATTCTGCTTAGTCATCATATTCCAGAGACCACCTAGCATCTCGAGTCTACTTATCCGAGCAATTATATTAACTACAGGACATAAATTTTGGCGATAGTTGCATCGGTTTGTTTATTTTCAACTACAAAATACAACGATCGTGTGCGTAAAGACGTATCGTGCATCGACGAAGAAGAAGAAATGAGTAAAAACAACAGAACAGGCCGACTCGATGCCAAGGTATTCTATATACCTACCTATACAGCCGCAGAATGAGAGAGGTGTAGTGTGCATGGCTGGCCGAAGAGCAAAGGGCTATATAAAGGTGGTTTTGATTCGTATCAAATGGCACGCCCCTTAAACACAGGCCGACAAAAGAAAAGTGTTTGAATTATCCTGCCTTAATTACAGGGCAGTACTTGGAAGTCGTTCCGACAGTTTAGCTTGGCATGCATACTATACACATACACTGCTGCGCGAGTAAGGTATTACACACAGTATACGAGTATACCTTACCTCTCTAGTGTATATATCGACATAGCTCCCTTTTCAAAACACGCTGAAAGGCATTTAGCTTATATTCTTTTTCTGTTTTGTAGATACAGTACACGTATATTATGTGTATATAGGGTCATCTTTCTCTCTTAGACGGATGGATGCTGCAATCCGAGCGAGAGAGATTCTCTCTTTGGAAGGAAAAAAAAAAAAAACCAATAATATAGATCTTGCAGAAATTACTTTTTATTCTTTTCTCGCTCGTTTTCTTCGAATATCTATGCCCCCGCTATTACGTCTATCTTTCTTGCACTCGATACACATTACATTCTCCGATGGTCGCTTCAAAGCGGTTCTTTATAGTTTTGTTTACCAACGCTGAACCTTAATTAGCGGTTAATACTTTTAACGTAGTGTTACCCAAAATGTGTTCGTGTAGCTGTTGTAGTGTCTGCATGAATCATTGTTCAATTTCGATGATTGCATATCGCTGTAACTGTCTAGAAATTCACTGTCTGTCTCATCAAAGAGGATGCCTAATCCACATCTCAAGATATGTTCTACAATGATATCTGCGTCAAGGTTAAAGAATTGGTAGCCATTTTGCCAGGCTTGATTGAATAAAGTTGAGGAAAAATGAGAGCTTGATACTTGATCAATTGCACAGCTCAAACTTGAGAGCTTCATACTATGATTGGGCCAAATTTGGAGAATTTTCTGCAGCCCTACTTCACCCCAGTATCATTGAAACTATTACAAGTTGGAACTAGCAAATGGTCAGTGAAATCACCGTGTACTCAACCTTACAGTGAGCCTAAAATCTTGGGGGAAAAATTGGTAAGTGCGTCCCATCTAAAATTCAATCATTGGATAATTCAATGACAGAACATCTGCAAACTTCAAACATTTCTGATAAGTGGTGAAAAATTAGAGCCTTAGAAAAATTCATTCTGGGCATGAGATTAAAAATAGATAATACATAAGCCTTTAAAACACCGAGAAAATTCACTGAAATATCATTAAGAAACTTATGTTGAAAGATCCGCACAATTTGATAAAAAATTGGTACGGTTTTCTGAAAATACAAGTAAGTATACAAAAACGTGTTGTAGATTAGAGTTATATATACTTGTTTTGGATTCCAAATTGATCATATATTGTAAGTTTGTTGATAAGATAGTAAGATTCTAGTTACACTATGGTAGGATTTACAGTATTAGGCTATTGAGCTTTTAGCATGAAGTATTGCATTCATCGTTATCCAACCATTGCTCCTGCACTTGGTTTATCATTGTTCCAAAATATGAGAAAGACAGAGAGCAAATTTTAAGGGAGCTTACTTATGAAGATATTTACCTACACAGATGATGAAGATACCTATATTTGTCAAAAATTTTTCACCTTTTTTAAAATTTACTGGAGTCTATGACCTTATTTAGTGGAACATTATTTTTTTCAATGTCATTTTGTAATTTTTTTTTACTTGTTATGTTACCTATCTATACCTACTTGATTCATTTATTTGTTTATTTGCCTACTTGTTTATTTATTGCCTGATTAATCTATTTTGTAAATTGATACATTTTGTGCATCTAAGTAACCATATCTATGAAAAAAATGTAAATGTATTGTAGACGCAAAAAAGCCTAGATGCTAGAGAATCCTTGAATAAATTTATAGTAATTTCATTCATTCAACTTCAAGTTGTTCATCTGTCCAAAAAATGAGGGATGTTGACCCGAAACAATGCTTGAAAGTGTGCAAAAATATCGTGAACCCCAAAGAAAGTTTTTCATTAAAAATAAATGATTGTTAGAACATATTGTTAGAAAGATGTGAATGAAAACTTCAACTAAAAGTGTTCAAAAAATGTTATCAAATGTATGTATGTTACGACTTAACGTCGACTCATCAGCTCTTCACATTTCCAATTTCATATGTGTCATTCCGTAGGTAAAGGGCCCATTTGGTCGTTTCTATTTAACGAGATAATCGTGTTTTTTGTGAAAAAGTTGAAAAAATCGAAAATCGAAGTTTTGATGGATTACTTATCTCGTGTCAAAGTATCAAGGCCGCAGGTGCGTCCCAAGCGGAGAAAAACGGAACTAAAGTTTTTCTATAAAGGGCCCATTTGGTCGTTTTTGCTTTTTCGCGGTAAATTTGCTTCCAAAAAAATACCCTACAAATTATACTGCACCTAGTCGCCAGTGGCAACATGTATACCATTCAAAAACGCGATTTTCGTTGGTGCAGCGTTGTGTGGCACTGATAACGGATTGCAGAGCAGGACGTCTGGCGTCTGGGTTCAAATCGCACCTGGGGTAGAAATTTTTTGAAAATTTTTTTTCATGATTTTTATTTTTACAAGTTGAATTTTGACGGAAAATGTAATTTAATAATTTTTTTTTGCTTTTGAACAGAGTAATGAATTTTTAATTATGCAAAATTTAAATTGATTAATCATTGTTTTTCAGGCTTAAAATACTCATAAACATGAAAATATTGAGTAAAAAAAATTGCTATTGCAGGTGGGTAGTAATATTTGACATCAGAAACAATAATCTTCAATTTTAGGTATGAAGGTTTTCGGATTACGTGAAATTTCAGTTTTTTTCAGAAAAAAACTTTGAAGGTGATTTTCTCAAAAGTTGAGTTTTTCAAATTTTTAATTATGGATTTTTTTTGGAGTTTTTTTTGCACTTTTTGGGCTTCTATCCAGCTCATATGATTGCTCCGGAGGTCTACTTCATCCCCCCCACCCCTAACTCAATATCGACCAAATGGGCCCTTTACCTGCGGAATGACACATATGTACTATTATGGTACAAATTGGTGACTCTGACATTAGAACGCCTATTTAACACAGTGATGAAATACGCCATTCCTAAGCCAGTAATGCATATGCATGTGTATCAAAGACAAAATCATCTGTAAGTAAACTTTATTTCAATCATTCTCAGCAACAACAACAACAACAACAACAAAATCACTGACGCCACTTTGGCCAGAATAATTTCGACTTTAATCTGCAAAATATGACCAGCTTGGGTGCAAGAATCCGAAACGACGTGGAGTAGTGAGCCCCATATGCTTTGTCAAAATTCACTCACCTCATCAGAAGGTTCAACATACAATCTCAATGCAGATGTCAATGATTCAACTGTCAGTCTCCAGTAGTTCACAATTTGCAATCTGGTCAGGCATTCTCAATAGATGGAACTTCAATCATCCTGAATCAGCATTTTTTCTTCAGAATCAACAAATTTCAACATCAGTCATCAACTAACCAAGTAACCAATTTAAAATCAACTCATTCTGTCTCATTGTTTTTCGAAATCGCAGCTCCTCCACTGGAGGGGGAGTTATGTAGCTGCTCTCTGTAAGAAATACGCGGCCGCTCATTCTAGTTACCAGAAATGTTTGTTATTATTTTCGGTTGTTATTCTGTTATCAAAATGAAGGGTGGTTTTCCAAAAAGTGATAAGTCAAAAATTATGATTTCGAGATAAATGACGTTTTTAGTGCCCATTCCAAGGCGCGATGCACTTGGAGTATGCCACCTATCCTGCATGTTGTATTGGATCTACCTCAACACCTATGTGTTGGTTTCATGGTGTAACTCCCATTTGCAGCGCTTCTGCGGCAGAGACAGTAAACTGACTTATCATCTTTTGGAAAAACGATTTTTTATGTTTTCATTTATATGATAGAACCAGTGTTGCAAATCGATGTAAGTCAACTCTAATTCACAATACAAAAGTATATGACCAAAAAAATTGATTACAAAAAATTTTACCTGTATTTTAAACAAAAATCAAGTACTTATTACAACACTATAAATTGAAAAAAAAATTTGATTAAAAAAAATCTTACCACTATTTTGGCAATAAATTTACAAAAAAAAAATTTTTGATTGAAAAAAAATTTTTACCTCCATGTTGGCGACAAAATTGACAAAAATTAAGTATTTATCTACAGCACTATCATTTAAAAAACATTTATCTGCATTTTGGCAATAAAATAAAAACGAAAATTAAGTACATAAGTACTACAGTACTATCCATTAAAAAAACAATATTCGCAGCTCTATTTTGGCTATAAAAGTAACGAAAACAAAGTAATCATGACTTATTGCGTTTTGGAAAAACGATTGCAATCCGCAACTTAGAGAAAAGCTGGATTGTGCGTAGATAAATAGGTATTTTGGGTAGGTTAGGCATTAAATAGGTGAGAAACGACCTATAGAACACAATGGTGTGAAAAACTCAATTTTCAAAAAAATTGACTTATCCACTTTTGGAAAACCGCCCTTCAAATATATATATGTATGTTACAACTCAACTATGATTCATATCAGATCTTCACATTTCCAATTTCATATTACAACTCAACAACAATTCATATCAGATCTTCACATTTCCAATTTCATATGTACCATTACAGTATCTACAATTAAAATCACTGAAAATTTTATGTTATTTTCAGGGTTGCGGAGAGGAATAGAACCAGAGCAACTGGAATGTGAAACATTATTTTTGGAAACTTTTTGGGGAGTGGGGGTGGAATGGAACCATGAGTAAAATTTAAAAATATTTGCAGGAGTGGAACCAGAACTGAACCAAAATAAAAAGTAGGGTTTTAACGCTCCAACCTCACAAAACTTTTTCGCCTTTAATAAACGTTTTGCAAGATCATAATGTGAACAACTAGTTTTTTTGCTGAGATTTTAGATCAACAAATAAGAAAATTATAACATGAAATGGTAAATGACATGAAACAGACTGTACAGTGTACATTGTACTTTTGAAACAAAATATCATTTCAGAAAATCTAAATTCAAGTGCGAAACAGTTGAAATACATATACCAAAGTGTTTGATTGATTGTAAAACCTTACGTGGAGAAGGGAGAAGGATTGAGAGAAATTTTTTCAGCTCTAAAATTATTTTTGGCCTCTCAAAAATACCCAGTGAAATTGTGAATATTTTCAAAATTTGAGCCAAGAGTCGATTTAGGTACCTATTTTAACCAGAAGTACTCTTTCAATAGTTTCAATCAAGTTGTGAAGTTCATTGATCACTTTGAGCAAAATTTTTGTTCTTTGGTACACTATGGAATATTTTTTCACGGTAAAATTTCATTTGAATTGTGAATTTTCAAGTCAATTGCCACACTGGCTTCTTTTAGTGAATTCTAGTGGAATTTCACTCAAACATCATTTTCTGTACAACTCCCATTTTTAGACCCCTTTAGTTGAATCCACTGAAAATGTCATGAAAATCAAAGAGATTCCGTCTTTTAACCTCATGCAGTAACTTGAAGTGATTTTTCAGGAAATTTCAAGTTTGTGAATATATATATTTTTTTTGTTTTTGAAATTGTGAGTAAATCAAAAATTTATCCTTGAAACTACATCAGTTTTTTATCCTTCAAAGGCTTTCTGGGAGAAAAATTTCGACTGAAATTGAATCACATTACCTACTTGAAAGAACCAACCTGAAACCAAAGAGTAATTCTCTACATCAAATTTTCACCCCCTCCCCCTACAAAAAACAAACAAACAAAACAACGAAAATTTCGAAATCAATAATTTCAATATAGCATCATTCGTAAATACATAAATGTAGGTACGACGAGAAAAATTATACGGCTTTTACCAGCCTTCATTTCACGATACCTTTTACCCAACTTACACCGCCGCTTCACCAAGCGGTGATTTTATCACGTCGAGTGGGTGTGATTTTTAATTTTTTAATTTATTACAAAGGAATTAGCCGAGTTAAGCGCGTTATGGTGCGTACCACGAGCACCATACCCGGTGTAGGTTAGGTTAGGTACGTGTTTATGTACATAAAAGCAACAACGACCACGACGACATTCTTGTCTCAACTCTTCAATCTACAAGATGAATTACTTTTTAACGAATCAGCTCGCGTGATACATGTTCCTTTGGAATCTTAAACGCGAGTTTAACCCGCAGCTTGAATGTTTCAAGTACGCGAATTTTCTTCCGTTTTTTTTTCACGCGTGATGCATGAAGAATTACCCCCGAAAAAATATTAATAAAAATATAATTACGGGATTAATGCGAGGGAGGGGGCTGAAAACAGGATGTGGAGTAGTTCTAAACATATGGATTAGGCATTTATGGGCTGCAAAAGTGGAAAAATTGTTTACAGGAAATATTTTTCTAAAATTGGGTGAATTTTGGAAAAACATGTCATAACAACTAAAAATCACAAAAATTTCAAGAACTCGAATACTAATTTTCCAAAAAAATTGTTGAAAATTTCTATTGCCAAATAAGAATAAATTTATTTTGAAAAAAAAACATTACCAAACATCTATAGCGACAGACTACATCCTCAACGTAAGTATTTCACTCAATTTATACGAGATAGGTGAATTAAATTATCCAAGTCATTTTTCTTTTACATTTGAGTAAGTAATTTCAAAATCACAATGAGCAATATTAATTTATATTTTAATTAAATAATTAAGCGCACGAGTACTCAAAAATTTGAAATAAATTTTAATTATTCGTAATTGTTTATATTTATACAACTGGTGCTCGAATCCTTGAATCTTTCACTAATCATTTCAGCTACGTAGACTTTTTGAATTACGGTTGTTTTAAATTATTCTTTAAATATGTAATTGTACACAGTGGGTACGAGTTTAGATAGATATGAGTTGAAAACTAAGTCATTCGAGTATACCATCGTTTTTGTACCTGTACATGTATTTTCGTTTGTAGTAATTTCCTTTAATTATCGTTTTAAATTGCTTCGAAATTATGAGAAATTAGCAAATTACCTAGGCACGTCGTTTTCACTCGCCTTTCGAATTTTTTTTCTTCTTTTTTTTTTTTGCAATATCCGTGACCACCAACATTGTGTGCACTTATTTAAATTACCTGCGGGATCGTGTTTGTATAGAAATGATGTTACAATGAGTGCAAATTTTCATTGTTTGAAATCTCGCAAAATCGATGCAATCACGAATTACTGCTCAAAAAAATGATTCGACTCATTCGCAAAAATTGACTAGAATATTGAAAAAATGCTCAAATATCTAAAAATACTAATCGTTGAAAATTACGAAAAATTAATCAAATATCAAATATGTATTATTAAAATGGAATGAAATTGTGAAGAAATCATCTGAAAAATTGCCAAAAATTGATGGAATTTCAGTGAGATTGTACAACACTTTGCAACAACTTCTTAAAACATTACTAATAATGCTTGTTAGAATCACAGGACGCCATAAAAACATTTAAAAACGATCAAAAACTTGATAAAATGTCTCGAAATGTGAGTAAAAATCTTGCGAACGTTGCCTAGATTAAAACTGCAGAAATTAGGTAGGTAACGAAAAATCAGCCAAATTGACTTTTCAGTCACTGAAAATGAACATAAATTGATAAAAAAAAAGTCAGCGCAATCGAGCCTTCTCAAATAATTACCTACTCGTACTTTGCAATAATTTTGCTAAAACATCGAAAGAGCATCGTCTCTGAAACAGGCGAAAGACTTTGGAATACGTGCAGTAGTCCCGATTGGTCATTGGCAATTTCAAAAAATCTACAGAAATTGAAAATTTCAATACAAAAATGTGAGGGGAGAAGGGGAGAGGGTTGAGAACCAACAAAAAAGTCTGAAATTAGCCATTAGACAATTTCCTATACTTATTTTTATGCGCTCGAAAAAAAAAACTCCAAAAAATGTTTTTTTGGGGGGGATTTTTTACCCTGTTCCACTATTTAAAAAATTTGAAAAAATATAACCTGCAAATCCTATTATGGTTTGAGGCCAATATTTTGGCAAAAAAAATCTATTCTGCACCACTTCCAGTTTCGGAGCATTGCAGTTTGAATCTTTGAAAATTGCTTCTAAGCTTTTTGGCTAGAAAACAGTGGAAAAAAATTGTAAAAAATTTCATGAATTGGGCCCCAGCCTCTTTGTACGCCAAAGAGATTGCAAAATTTTTTGGCAGTTCGCGAACGATTCATTTGTTTGTGAATGAGGAAGAATCATTTATGAACGACATGAGTCAGAATTTGTTTGCTAAAGCAAAGCAATCCTATATAATACCTATGAATATTGAATACTTATAAAGTTGGTCGTTCGCGAATGATTCGTTCATTCGTGAATGAAATGAACGAGTTTCTAAAGAATTGTACCATGTAAGTGAGAGAATTTCCATGTTTTAAATTTTTGGTTCAAATCTTATTGGAATAGTGATCGATTCAGTCGTTCTCGAACGATTCGTTCGTTTGTGGGGGAAGATGAATCATTTGTGAACGATTTTCATAAGTCGTAATTTGTCTGTCCTAGTATATTTGTTTGAGGGATCTTTTAATAATTTCAATTTTAGTCGTTCCCGAACGATTCGTTCATTTGTGAATGAATTGAAATACAAGATTCGTTCGTGAACGAGTTTCAAAAGTTGAACCATATCAGTTAAAGGATTTCCACGCATGAAAATTTTGGCTCAAAATTTATCGCAATACATACCTAATTATTATATATTTTTCATTCGATTGATTCAGTCGTTCACGAACGATTCGTTCGTTTGTGAATGAAAACGAATCTTTTTGTTGAACGGTTGTCAAAAATTAGGATTTATTTGCCAAAGTATTGCGTTGAATTTTTCCTCAGTCAGAAACTCAGAATACCTACCTATGAATACTCGTCAATTCGGTCGTTCACGAACGATTCGTTCATTCGTGAACGATTTTCAGAAGTTAGGTAATGTAAGGAGGAGGATTAACGTGGTGAAGAATAAGAATTTTGCGTGAAAAACACGCTTTTTTCGCACAGGAGCGAGGGGAGGGGGACTAAGTGAAATTTTTTGTGCTCTAAAATTTTTTTTCGGTCTCCCAAATTAATGCCCTGTGAATATTTTCAAAATCTGAGCCAAGGGTCGATTCACCTATCTTAACTGGAGGTACCCTTTGCTGAAAATATGTCTTGAAAACTTTCAAAAACATATAATTTTCAAAAAAATCACGCTTCATTGAACTAATTTTTAGTCAATTTCCAAATACAGCTCGAAAAACATCTGATAGGTAATCAATTTTCAAATACCAACTTCAAAGACATCTAATTTCATAGCATACTTATTTTCCTCATAATCTCAGACCTGTCTACTTCAACTATGATCATCTCCTTTACCAGCCTTCTCCTTCACATTACTCTGCAATTAAAACCCTCTCTCCTCCTTTCCTCCTCTTTTCTCTACACCAAAATCTCTTCCATCCCCATCGACCAACACCCTAGTACATACAACACTTCGCACCTTATAACATCTCATTACGTATTATTCGTGAAATCATACCCCTACGGACTTATTAAGTTATTAATAAGACAGCGGTCTTAATTTACGATTACAATTTCGATGCGCGCAAAGGCCTATACTAATGGCTGGCTAAGCTACGCTTGCATACATTTTTATTATCGATTTTTCATGTAGGTACTAAAAAAATGATACAGGTCAGCGTGTTATTAACGGTACGAGTCCTCCGTTAATGGCTAATAAAGCGAATCTAAATACGCTACGTTTAATAGTATAGTTATATAAACACTACTTTTTATGTCTAAAATAATATAATTTTGTTCAAATAATAGAACGGTTTTTATCAGCGGGGTGTCTTGACATAGCACCGAAAAAAGCGGACAAATATTCCCGAAAAAAAACTCGTTTATATTTCCGCTATTAAAAAAAAAATAATACCATCTTCGACTTATACAATACCGCAACTTCTTCTAGCGTATAAAGGCTAGCAACACTTCACCACGATACCCAAAGAAAAAAAAATGAAGAAAAACAGGGGTTGGTACAGTGTGGTTTAAGTTACGAGGACCTTTCAAAGGGAAAATTTCATTCACCTGTGATCCTTTCTTTGTCGAAGAAGACAATCGCCCACATACGAAGACACATCCGCGACTATGGGCACACGCGATAAATAAACATCAACAATACGCCGACTACATAACTCGATAAGTATACATAATAGGAACCATTGAAACGGACAATTGCGTTATAACATTCGTAATATTCTAATTTATAGTCCACAATTTATAATTATCAAATAAGAAAAAAAAAATGAACACGGTTTATTAATCCGGATACCGTAGGTATCAACGCCGAAGCGTTAAACACCACAAATATTCTCTCCGTGGTACTCTGCTTCTTCCTTTTTTTCCCCATTTAATACGTACTAATTTCGACTTCTGTGAAAAGTGTTTACCAAAGCAGGTGTTTTTCACGCATGTATGCGTCTAACCTATCTATTTTCACCTCCTTCTACTTATATGAATATTCTTAATAAACTTCGTCTTCATCTCGTAGGTATATTATAATATCAGATGTGATAAATATTATATCGCCTAATCTTTTTATGTACGAGTAATAATATTTAAAAACCTCCGAGTCTGATCTAGCTGATTTGAAACTTTAACCCTTCGTAGTACACAAACAATGCGGTGGTGGAGTTGTCGGATTAAGCTGGTCAAAATGTGGTATTTATTTCTGGTTTTCCATTTCTTTTCCTAATACTTTCGTACACATTTTCAGTTTCGTTCTCACTTTTTATGGCACAGTAGTTGATACAACACAGCCAACACAGGGCACAGAGCTATGTACATAATACCTCTACCTACGAACAGTGTATTTAAAAGTTCAACGACTCGGTTATGTTTTCATTCGACTAATCGATTTTTTTTGTGCTTTTTATACACGTACAGGACATTTATGACTAACCACCGCAGAAAACCTAGGTGAATTTAAGCATTACGTGTGTTATTTGCTTAAACAAATTCCATTTCTGAAATTTATTTCATTTTTTTAAAATTTATACGACGCGACACGTCAACGAAGTGACCAACTGACCACTGTTCAACGACGTAAAATTAATCTCCTTGATAAAAAGTGAGTCTTTGGCGAAGCAAGAGTAAATAAAAATGGAGGGAAAAAACGGGAAATTGATATATTATCCAATTTGAAATGAAATTCTTCTAATCATTTTCTATTTTCTACCTCAAAAAAAAAAAAAAAATAATAACACTTTGTCACCTCAATATTATAGAATCAATCTATCGTCAGCTTAGAATTCAAAAAATTATTGAATATTTGAAAAGAGAACGTTAAAAAAACTCTCTCAAATGCAAAATTTCAGCAGCCCAAGTTGATTTCACGATTTTCGATGAATCTTTGAGAATATCAGAACGACCCAAAAATTTATTTAAAAAAATATCCATAACTTCTGAAAATTCATCAAAAATTTATATGTAGAAATTAATTTTAGCAGCTTTCATTTTGAAGTAGGAAAATTTCTGATATGCTCATTCCGAATATTCGGACCCCAGAATTTTTTAAATGAAAAAAATCACCATTAATTGATCAACTTTTTTGGTTAGAGTGAGGAAGAAGGAAAAAAGTGACGAGCATTCAGAGGCCAAGTTCAACCCAAAATTGGGAGAACAAAATAGCCTGCGCCACTTCTAGTTTCGAAAAATTTCCATTATTTTACAACCTTATACATATTTTAATCATTGTCAAATGAACAAATATTGAAGGGAATTCATCTTAGAACGTTCTCATTATCTTTGCTTCAAAGTTTCTTAGCAAGCTGCCTCACAAGTAAGACAGAATCAGGACTTTTAAGGGACACTTTTAAAAAATGTTTAAATTGAGGGAGGGGGGAGGAGGGGAAGTGGGATACAAATTTGTTCTAGTTGACATTTCCACATGTCATTTAAGTATTTCAGGAAATAGAAGAAAACAATACTGAAAGAAAAAAATGGAAAACTCTAAAACACATACTTAATAAAGATTCAAAAAAATGAAAAAAATAGGCTCCAATAGGAATTTTTCCAAAAAAACAATGCTCTTTTGTAATTTTGACAAAAAAACAATTTTTTGCAATTTCGGTAAAAAATGGTACTTTTTTGGAAATTTTGGCAAAGAGACAAGACTTTTGGAAATTTTGACAAAAAACATGATTTTTTTACAATTTGGTGAACAAAACAAAACTTTTTTTTTAGGTAGCAATTTTTGCGAAAAAAAACACTCTTCGATCTTTGCAATTTAAACTAAAAAACAGAAACTATTGGAAGTTTGCAGGAAAACAATCAGTTTACTTTTGAAAACTTTGAATAAAAGGACTTCTTTTTGACCGATTTTGACAAAAAAAAAAAATTTGAAAATTTTGACAGAAACAGGACTTTGTTTAATTTTGGCATACCTACAAAATAAAAATTTTTAGCCAATTTTAGCAAAAAAAAACATGATATTTGTAACAGAAAAGGCACGTTAATGAAAAAAAGTAAAAGTAAGTAATTTGCCACTTTTTCCGAGAAAAAGTGACCTCTTTTTGGCAATTTATACAAAACACATGACTTTTTTGGAAATTTTATGATGGAAAACAAAATTTTTGGCGATTCTGACAGAAAATAGAACACAATGTTTTAGGAAATTTTGGCAATTTTTGCAAAACAAAAATTTCTTTGCAATTCAAAAAGAAATTGAAAATTTTGGAGATTATCTACAGTAAATACTTAGCAAATTATTGTGACAAAAACAGGACTTTTTTGAGGGGGCAGGGGGGCAGGGACACTCTGACAACTTTGGCAAAAAACAGAACATTTTGGAAATTTTAACAAGAAACAGGTCTTTTTGGTCAATTTTAGGAAAAAAAACAATCATTTTCAGCAATTTTGGCATATAATAGGACTTTTTTGGAAATGTTGGCAAAGAAACATGATTTTTTGAAATTCTGGCGAATGAAACATTAATTTCTGGCATTCTGGCAACTTTGGCAACAAGCATCGCTGTTTTGATGAAAAAAAACCTTTTATAGAATTTTTGACAAAAAACATGACTTTTTAGGGAAATTGTGACAAAAAAAATCAAGGACTTTTGGCAAAGAAAAAGGATTTTTTGACAATTTTCGAAAAAATTATGACTTTTTTGGCAAATTTGGCAAAAAAAACAGGATTTTTTTGCATTTTTGGAAAAACTTGACTCATTAAAAAATTGGGGTAAAAAATATCACTTTTGGTTATTTTTACAGAAAACAGGACCTTTTTTTGGCAGATCTGGCAAATAATAATCCAAGACTTTTTCACAATTTTGATCTCCAAAACAAATATTTTCTGACAATTTTTGAAAAAATTTGTATTTTTCTGACGAATTTGGCAAAAAATAGGACTTTTGGGTGTTTTAAAAGAAGACACGACTTTTTTGGTAGTTTTGAGGAAAAACAGGACTTTTTTGAAAATTCGAGTCAGAAAAGACTTTCGGATATTCTGACGGAAAACAGGATTTCTGATGGAAAATCTGGCAAATAACCCAAGACTTTTTAGCAATTTAGGGCAAAACAAAATCATGACTTTTCGTGGAAATATTTGCAAGAAATCAGGACATTTTGACATTTTCAACAACCAATCACTGTATTTTGGACAAAATAATTTTTTTTTCAAATTCTCCAGAGTACTTTCATAGTCATCTTTGAAGTTGATTTCTCAATTAATTTTTTCCCCTTTTTCTAATAACAGAAGAATGTCAGAATTTTTCAAGTTTTTTTTTTTTGCATTACATAATAATCTAATTTTGTTTTTTCTTTTTTGCTCCTCATCTCCATTCACAAAAATAACAATTTCGCTAAAAAAAAACATCTCTCCCACACGATCTAATAAAACACTCCGCCGTTTATTTACTGGATGTCAAATCCCAATCCGTCAAAACACATCAAAAATATTAAACAAACCATACATTCACATACACCATACACCTTTAAAAAGGAGGAGATTTTAGCCAAACTAAAAAAACCAGTTCTCTGATTTCTCGTTGAACAGATTGGCGGAATATTTAATGACCTTAAATTCGCGCCATTAGTCCATCACCACCAGCTCGATAACGCGGATTTGCACGAATACGAGTATACTTACTCGTATACTTGGAAGAAGGAAAAAGCTGTATATTTAGCAGCGTTCGCGAGCCTAATTACTATTTTCCATCGATATAGGTAACACGTACCTACTCGTACGTCAAAATATAGCCATTAAGATTAATTTGGATTTAATCGAAAACGTTTATTAGCGTATTTTAGTTAATTAAATCATAAATTTGATCGGCGCATGGCATAGTACGGTTGCTCAGCAACATTGCCTTGTCAGTTGATTGCCTTAGGCTGTTTCAAGTAACAAGTATGTTCCGTAATGAGTATTATGATGCGTCTTTGGAGTTAGCTTAGCGTATGTCATATATCTTGTATTTTATTTTTTTGCAAGTGAAGCAGCTGATGTACCTAGACCTATATACGTATAGGTAAATGTAGGTGAATTCTCGAAGTACACAGGTACAGGTAATGTCGATAAATCGATAGATGTGGCGTTTTTAGTCGTCGTCGACATATACGAGAAAGAGGAGGAACCGTGTGCAGATGCCGCAAAGTCTCGAATGCAATTGAGGAGCTGGATATCAAAACGCCGTAAGTCCATTTTGCAAAATTTTCAGAAATGAGGAAAAACTGTGGGGGGGTCGGGGGAGTCGAAGGGGGTCAAATGTGTTATCAGAGGAAAGGGGAAGTCACCATGACCTCAAAACATGAAAGTGCCCAAATTTTTGAGAACTGGTGGGAACGTGGGAAGGGGGAGAAAAAAAGTTACTGCGTTTTGATCTGAAAAAAGACAGTTACTGCGTTTTGATCTGAAACTTGCTACAAAAATCACGCACATTTTATATCAAAACGCAGTAAATACACCGGCACTCTCTTACTGAAATAAAAACACATGGGTAGAGAACCACTTTAATGATTATTATCTATTAAATAGTAAAAAAAATATTCAAAATTAAAGCGCCGTTTGCCATAGTGACTGAGTCATGACACAAGATTTTGTTTTTTATGTTCAGGCCAAGTGTGATTATGATTGAACAATATGTTGGAAATTTTTTAAAAGTCTGTAGTTTCATTACCAACAGTAACCATCTTCTGAAATCAATGTTTACCAACCTTAAAACACAAAAAACGCTAAAAATAGTGTAGTTACTGCGTTTTGAAGTAAAATTGCTGGTTTTTACTGCGTTTTGAAGTAAATCTCAACTTTGAGTGGGATTTTCGAGGTGAAGGATGGCAGATGGATTTACGACGATGGCTGCAATCGATTCCCCGTTGAATTGTACATAGGAAAACACTCTTATCTCAATTTTCATAAAAATGGACTTACGGCGTTTTGATATCCAGCTCCTCAATTTATTGGCAACATGCATTTGTCGAAAATATCTACCACGAGTATTCATTTTCGTATATATGGCCGCTGCGACACGACGACTACTACCTCATCGATGTACATATGTGTACTAGTTTACCTTTGTGGGTACCTATACATTATACAAGTGAATACATTTGTTGGTACCTTGGGTTTTCGGTGAACATACATCTAACTAATATGTAGATATACGATCAACGGTGCTAATTTATCGATTTTTTTTACGTATGTATTTAAAAAAAATGAACGGAACACATATGTTTGGTTATGATGTAGTTTTTTGCACACTCTAAGGTAATCTAGTTTTTTTCTTTTAGGACGAGTAATTTCTACAGGTACAACATATGATAAGGTGGTGTGAGGAAGTATAAACGGCGGTTTATTTTTTGCGATGAATTGGTTAATTTATATGCGATATTAATTTATCGTTTGGGTAGCCTAATTTCAACAAGTATGCGAGTAATTCTTTATACATGTATCGAGCAAGTAAGGCGGGTATTTTGTGACGTCTGGTCTGATGTGGTTTGTAGGTATGTAGAATACTCTTGTTTTTGACAATTGAATTGAACCTTATGTGTATTATAATGCAATGAATGCCAATGGGAGGTTGCAGAGTTTGAGAGTCTATTCGATATTTGGATTTGACTCTTCAATGTTCCTTCAAACTTCCATTTCAAAAAAAATAATAATAAAATAAGAAGTGGAGAGAGGTCACAGGGGGAAATTGGGAGGCATTGAATTCAAAAACTGAATAGGTATTTGAACTCAGCGACCTCAGATCAATAAAAATTGACATGTAACTCCATATTTCCATAATTTTTCAAAAAAGGTTATTCATTTGAGAGCTGGAGAGGCCTTGAGAGGTCTTGTGCAAAAAATGAGAAAATATTCGAACTCATGCCTTCAAAACATTAATAAACGATGCATCATTTGCAAATTTTCATTTTAGAATTTTGAGGGCAATGACGAGGGACTCAGAGGGGTGGAATCGAAAAAATGAACCAATATTCGAACTCATCACTTTCAAATCAATAACAATCGATATATCACTTCATTTTGAAGAATTTTATAAAAATTGGGTGCTTTTGTTCGTCCGAAACGTGTTAGGATTTTTTTTTAAATTATTAATTTTACATTTTTGTAAAGAATATTTTTTTCAACTCAAAACCAACAACTTTTTGACCATTCTGGATCCTTCTGCAAGTATTTAATTTTTCCCAAGAATTTCAAATTGCCCTTGAAGGGTCAAAAGGGAACTTCCGCACATGTAACATTGCATCACTGAGGCTTTTTGAGGACCCTCGTAATTATTTTGGGCCATTACAAAAAATTCCAGTTCTTAGTATTAGCTCAATAATGAATTTATTGATTAAAAAAATAAAAAATTCACCTTCGACCTGACATTTCAAGAATTTTGCGGTAATAATCTATAATCTAAAATGACCAAAAGAGTCCCCAATCAGTCCTAATCGAAGTTTTAGGTTTCAAAGTTTCCTTTTGAACCTTTCATAGCAATTTAAAATTCATTCTGGAGAAAATTGAAAACTCATTGGAGGCTCTAGAACGGCTCAAAAGTGGTTGTTTTGGAGGAAAATGGAAATTTCTGATTTTTCAATTTTCCAAAAATTTCAAAATGAATTTCAACACAATTGATTGCTGAAGTTAAAGCGCTCTTCCATTCTGGCTCGGTTTTGTTAAAATCGGAGAATGTCGGTTCGAATAGGATCCTTGTTACTTGACATTTAATTAAAATTGAGAAAAAATGTCAATCTTCTAGGTAATTTTGAAACTCAAAATTCAGCTAATAAATCTCTTTTTTTTTCAAAATTTAATAGAAAGAGAATCTCTCGGTCACTCAATCACTGAAAATTTCAAATCATTCGACATTAACATTAATTTTCAACGTAGCAAGAAAATAACTCCTTTAAGCCAGTATTAATTTATAATTCCTATTGACCACTGCACATTATTCTGATTAATTTATCTACAAGTTCAACTACAGGTCATCAAATCACCTACTTAAACATATGAACAGCGAGCTTTGGCAAATGAACCAAACAAAACTTACTTTCTTTTAATCGATCCATGGGTCTCATAAACTGCAAAAACAAATTTAGCCACCAAACTAAAAAATTGAGGGTCTTAAGAGGATTTGAATTTTCCAAAATAGTATTGAATATTGAATAAATCTTTATTTAAGGACGCCTTAGAATCTAGGCCTTTTAGCGTCCACAGTTTGTTCACAAAATTTTTTTACATATAATAATAATATAGTGACTCAAATGAGCAAAATGTATAAACCACCAATAGACAATCAGATACCAATTAAATAAGTAGGCGAATAAACAAATAATAAATGAAAAAGATAACAAAAGTAAAAAGAAGAACAATTAAACTGATGAAAATAATCAAAAGTTCAATTTTTTCCAAAATAAAGCAGGTGACTTTTTAGTAACCAAAAAAAGTTCAAAAAAGTACCTAACCAAAAATTCACCAAAATATAATAAAAACAGTAACAAGACGTGTGCAAAACATTTTAGTGTGTAAAAAATCACAAAAAGCCAGGATCGAGATTTCATTAAAAAACGAGAAAAAATCATTTAAATGACTTTTTTCCAAATTTTTTTCGGAAAGACAATTTTGCAACTTCTTGGTAATATAATAAGAGCAAGATTTTTTGACCAATTTGACATAAAAGTGAGCATTTTTGGCAATTTTAAGAAAAAAAGCGAGATTTTGACAATTTCAGCAAAAAGCACAGCTATTTTTTTCAAGCTATCTTTTAAAAAAATTTTGAAACTTTTTGGAAGTGTTTGCAAAGAAACGACAGTTTTCAATAACTTTTGACACAATAATTTTTAGGGGGAAAAGTGAGACTTATAGGCAATTTTTGGCCTATTTCGGTTAAATTTAGAATTTGGAAATTACTGGCAAAAAAGTGATGCATATTTTTTTACAATTTATCAAAAACAGGAGACTTTATATTTACAACTTTTTGGTAAAAAAGTGACTTCTTTAAAAAAAATTCTGATGAGAAGCGAGACTTTGGCAATTTTAGCTAAACAGGAGAACTTTTTACCATTTTTGAGAAATTTTTGGAATAAAAAGAGAAGCATGTGTGATATTTTGCAAAGAAACGACAATTTTGGCTAGTTTTGGCAAAAAGCGAGACTTCTCTAAAATCATGAGATGTGCGATTGGGCAGCTACAACAACATAGGGGACCCCTTTTTTTCAGGTCATATTTTCATTCATGACTATACCATGTTCTGAGGAGCACTTTTGATAGAAAAACTAATTTTTTAGCTCTGGTTTAAAAAAAAATGTACGTTCTTTGCCTTTCCAGAGCGATTTCAAATTTCTGAAGGAATTTGAAAAATCACTGGAAGCTCTAGGATGCTGCATGGAAGTTGAATTGCAGGAATTCACATTGGTTAACATCGCTTAAAAAATGTATACCTTATGAAAAAGTTGAAAAATCGCCCTTAAAACAAATTTATTAGAATTTTTCAAATTTTCAAAAATTTGTCTAAACTCCAAAAATGTACAGTAGGACTTGAAATCTTGTTTACGGAGGTTTTAAGACATGTTCTTTCAATCTAGCTTGGTTTCGTTCAAATCAAAAAATGCATCTACGTTGAATCAACTGCAGCCTTCAAACCCCTTAAAACACATTCACATTGAAATTCTTCAAATCAAACTGCCCACACATAGAATAATTCAAACAAGCACCATTCATCGCGTCAAATATCATTAGGTAAACTCAAAATTCATAACTTTTTCACGCGTCTATTCTGCTGAAAAAAATCTCTCGCCATCCTCTCCACTCTGTGTTAAATCTAATCAACGACGATCGTGTATAAAGCCGCAGATCGAATTCCAATTACACCTCGAGCCAGCCCTTGAAACCGCGTTACTCTTAACAATACCAGGAAGAACGGTAAATTTCAAAGCTCGTAAGAGGCGTCAAAAGAAATTAGAAGAAGGATAGATATAGACAAAGAGAGAGTTTACGTTAAAAGAGATGGTAAAAAAAAACACAGCTTATATAGTACACTATAGCAAAACCAAACTCCAAAGCATATATATACGAGATGGTTAAAAAAAAAAAAAGAAACAAAAACAAAAAAAAACACGCCTCGAGCATTAAAACGTATAATTTGTTACTGGCTTATAAGCCGGTAACAATCGTTAATAGGTTTACATTTAATAAAACCGCCTTATAAGCCGCCAAATGTACGATAGTAATTGTTTCTCGGTTAGTTGGTAGCTGAAGCATCGCGATATTGTAAAGGCAGGCGAAATATTACTATTTTAATCTGAATATCGTATATACAGACTATACGGAGATACACGTACGAGTGTATTCGTAATAGGTATAGGTGCTAGGTAAAGTTCCGACCGAATATATTATCGCGATGTAACAATAATAATAATCCGGCTACAAAATTACGAGATTGTGGTTACGCGCTTCTAATCTATTATATTTCCTGTATACCGAGCGACTTAAGGTTGTGTTTATTTTTAAATTGGATACACGTCTGTGTCCATAAGTGTACAACAAATCGGTATAGGTAGCATCGAGTGAAGTAAAAATACTTATATAGAAAATCATACGTGAAAACATATCATAGATAAATACCGACCAATTGAATTAGATTTCATTTTCTATATAAGTCCAAGTCCATAATTCAACCCTGATGCGCTATAGCTTTTTGGATCATGTCTGCGGATTGTGGTTTGACCAATGACCAGTTGACCACACGTTACCACATCATAGATGTGATTTATTGTATAGCTTATAGAATGAGTATTTTAAAGCTGCGATTACACGTCGTTGTGTGAAATATCTCTTATAGGTACTCTGAGATGGTCTCGAGATGAAAAAAAAAGTGAGAGAGAGTCACGAATCCTTACAAGGAAATTACTGGAACTGACACCCTCCTATTTGAGAGATTCGTTTGTTCAGAAAACATCCATTGTCGTTCACTGGAAGCTCAAGAATGGTTGGAAAAAGATTCGTTTTGGAGTTGAAGGGTTGTAGTGAAGTAATTCCTCACAATAACTCATTTCGTTTGAAATAAAAAATAATAAAATTGAAAGTTCTCCTTTGTAACAGCTTTTTAAAAATTTTCAAACAGCCCAAAATTCGCCAGAACCCAAAAAATCAACTTCAGCATTTGACTATTTTATTTGAGAAAATTCAAGAGAGAAGCTTTTTTGATCTATCCTGATCAATGATCATTTATTTCAAAAATCAACTCCAAAGACTTCAATTTTTTTTAAAATCACCACACCTGGCCACTTCTCTCAACAATCCCTTCTCCTCATCTTCTCTGAAAAAAAAATTCCCAGCACTAATACCACATCAGCCACTTTACTTTTATAAATTTCATCCTCCATCTTCATCGTCAAAATTATCACCTCTAATTACCACTAACATAGTTACTTTGTACCTTCGCTAATTACCCAACCGACAAATTGTACACGTTGGAATTTTTTTTTCATTAAACTTGCATAACTGTGTATCTAGCTAGCTTCATCTCTATACACAAGTATAATATACGAGTAAATACACTTTCGATGCACAATTAGTCGACCGTTTTGATAACTTTCTCTCTCTCGAAGAGATGAATTAATACGACGATAGAATAAATTTCACAGATCACGATAAAAATGAACGAATACCTACATAAAAGTATACACAATGTATACCTTGCTCAGGGATTGGCCCAAGGTGCAACGTACCAACACATGTACAACCGATCAATATCCTATGGCTATGTTTTCATCATTTCAATGTAATAATGTGCCTCTAAATAGCCTTCGCGAATTCAAAATTGAGCAAAATATTGCACAAAACCCCCATTAGGTAGCCTAATAAAGTAGAATTATGCAATTGCCTTCATGAGTCAGCAAGCTGAATTTTGATGCATACCTGCATTTGAATGGCCGGATCTCAACTCAAATACATCGTATTGGATCTCTTTAATCGCGAATTTTCAATTTCTTCCTCACCCCACAATTCAACCCCCCCCCCCCCAAAATTACATGACTATATAGTCAGGTGTCGTAGGAGTATTCCCAAGTTTCGAAAATAGAAAATTTTTAGTACTCAAATAGAAAACTATAATCTCAAAATTCTACTCTCTTAAACGTATGTATCAAAAATTCAGGCCAATTTGCAAAAAAAAAATGCATTACTGCATGCCTAATTTAATCAAATTGTACGGTGATGACAATATAAATACAGGTATACAATGTATACTAAGTATCTTTACCTGCGGTATAATTTGTCAGTTCACGTAGCACAGGATACTGCCGCATGGACTATCTTTGTACCGCACTGCACCACACCATCAAATAATGGCGCGATCGTTTAAAATTCTATGCATAATTCATGATATGAAAAATAGAGGAGATTTTAATTCGCACATCAACGTCGTACATATGATTACCGCACACAGTGTATACTTTTCTTCTTGCCCGGTTGCCCCCTCCTTCTGGCTCCTTTCCCTCGATGGTATCGAATTAAATCGCATACGTAGATACCATCTGAGTGCTTTACTGATGCATATGCTACATACAAGGTGTCCTTTGAGCACCTGTGGATGTCGCACTGTGAATTTTTCTTAATGAATAAAACTGAGTATTAGGAATCCAAAAGGTAGAAATAGAGAACGAAGGAGGCAAATTAAACCAGTCTTTCAATTTTTTAGAGAGCCTATAATGGATAAAAAAAACTAGGAAATCTCAAGCTCAAAGGAAAACCTCTATTCATATCATCATTTCTAAGGCATCAAACTTTTAGAATCCGGCTGAATACAACTTACTCTAGTGCTCACACTCAACAAAGGTGGCACTCCCCAAGGAGCAGTAATTAGTCCTATATTATTTATTTTGGCAATGAATGATACACTTGGACTCTACCTAGATGAGCGCTTGAATTGGAAAACTCATCTCAATAATGTTAAACAGAGAGGAAATAATGCTATAAGCATTCTCAAAAAACTTAGTCATAATGTACCAGATGGGGTGCTGATAGATGGGCATTATTACGTATATTTTCAAGCCACCTCCGATCCATTATTGACTACGGATCAATCATCAATAATTCAGGTGCCGAATCAGAACTGAACAAACTAAATTCCATCAGAAATCATGCTCTTTGCCTCTGCATAGGCGCTTTCCACACAAGTCCCATATCAAAACTTATATCCGAAATAGGCACCACCACATTACAAGAAAGAAGAAACTGTCTTGCTCTAAAATACTTTATAAAGATCGCCACGAATCCGAGTCACACGAATTACTTCAAGATTTTTCATTCAAGCCTTGAAAAGCAATACTCCACCTACAAATCCTTTGGAAACCGAACTAGGGAATTGCTAGCCTCTGAAAATATTGATCCTGCCAACTTAAATGCTATTAAAGAAAGAATTCAGTCATATAAAAACATCATAATACCAAATCCTGTTACCTCATACCATTCAAGCAGACATAAAGACATAATTTTAGCCAGGATAAGAATACCCTAGGCCAAGTGATTTTTAAGCAGGGAGGGGAAAGGAGGGAAGCCAATATGACAATTGTTTTATCTCATTTCAGTTCTCGATGAAAGCAAAATGAACTTTCTATGAACAGAATGTTTATATGACCCCTTTCATTTCAAAAAGCATATCCAAGTCAACATACTTAAAAAAAGCACAGGATAAAAGCAGAGCTTTTGGCAGGAAATTTTTAATTTTTTTCAAACGTTTCAATTTAAGAGAAAGAAAAAAGGTTGGGTCAAAATGTATTCAAGACAATATTTTTTTGTGTAAAATTTTTTCTATTTTTAGAAAAAAATTCTAAAAAAAAAGAAAAAAGAAATGTCAAAGTTTGATTTTTAAAAATGAAAAAAAAACGATTTTCTCATAATTTTTGCAAAAAATTAAAAAAATGTTTTCAAATATTTTAATGGAGAGGAGGGGAGAGGAGAGGAGAGGAGAAGAGAGGAGAAAAATTCACTCATGTCAAAAATTTTCAACTCTAAAAAATCAAGAACATGTTTTGTAAAAATGAACAACAATCGACAGGTTTCACTAAAAATTTGTTTCCTGAAATCTACTTCAATTCCAAGGTGACCAGCACCGATTCGTGAAAAATTAGTATTCTTCTTCCTCGTTACGATCCAACTTTGGAGGGACGAATAGAACAATTTTAAAACATTTGTACAAGTAAGTATGAAATTTTTTTTTTAATTGTTTGGAAAATAAGAAAATAAGCCTCAAAACTCCTCAGAATAACATTTCCCTATTTAAATAAGTAATTTACAACTTTTTTCGAAGGTTTAGGTATGAAGTTTCGGTAAAGTTGTAATAAAGGGTCCTAAAAAATGGGACATCAACCCCCCACCCCTTCCCCCGAATCCAGCTCAACACCTTGAATAAATTTAATTGAAGGATTTATGTCTGAAGTTTTGTTTTGATTTCATATCAATTGAGGGAGTTTTATGGTAAAGGGGCCTTAGTCATTTCTTTTTTTTTTTTACTGATTTTTACATGTTCAAATAGACTAAACATTTTTTCTACAAGCACACATTTTCCAATTCGTTTTTTTTTTCTTGGAAGAACACTTTAATATCACTGAATATGGTTAAAATGAAAAAAAATTTTAAATAAGTATATTCAAAATTGTAAAAATCAAAAAACATAAAAAATGACTAAGGCCCTTTTTCCATGAAATCCCTTAATCATACTTACCAGCAATTTTTTCAAGCAAGAAATTTTCAATCTTACAAACTCACCCCCTCCTTTTCACCTCTCTTTTCAAGAGTTCCACGAAAGACAAAAAGTTTTTTGTATCAATACTTTTATTTCTTGAATTTTGTAAAAATTTGAACTTCTTGAATCTTGAAACCACGATGAAAAGCTGAGAATGAAGATAAATTGATTTGATTTGAATTCATCTTCCAAAAGGCCTCTGAACTTTTTGAACTTTTTGAACTTTTATCAGGAGATTTCGGTAGAAGTCCTGATATTGAAATTCTCTTCAAAGTCTTGACAATTTTTAATTCCAGTAACAGAAAGGTGGTGAAATAGAAGAATGTCTCAATGCAGCTGCGAATGTTGAAAAGGGATGAATAATTGGGAAATCAATTTTGTTTGTGAGGAGAGGAGACAAAATTCTGAATTCATATCTTGGGGGGGGGTTATAATTACAAGATTATTACACCCGTAAAGTGGGGGGTTAAATTTGGTTTGTGAGGTTGTACATATTCAAATTTTATATTTCTTTCCCATCGCCATTTGAATTCAAATCCAAATTGAAGCTCAAATTGAAGAGATTCAATTTGTATTTAGTTATTTTGCATGTTATTCCATTCTTGTCTTAAGCAATGTGATCTTACATGAAACTGATTCCAAGACTCCAAACGTTGCATACTTCATTACATATATAAGACGTTTCAAGCCTATATTATAGAGTTTCGACCCCTGCAACCTCTCCCCTCATTTCCCCAAAAAAGACATCAAGATGTTATCTCACCTCTGTGGTTTTTTCCACGCAGCTGTTCTGTATTCCCTACCCACCAATTTTTTTTTTTCGCTTTCATCAATTAGTGTAAATTTTTTCGCAAAAATTCACACTTGGCTGGTCTCCTTATACTTTATTCCTTATCTATACATAAGATTACTTTGGTCGTTATTGCTCTAATTTGACTCTTCGCAATGGTACCGTTATATTTACCCTTTTTTTCTCAGTTACCCCCGCTGAGAAAAAATTATTCTACTGAAACGTGGGTAATACGAGTATGTACATAAAATTGAAATATAGGCAGGCGCCTTGAACTTGGAAACTTATCGAATCGTAAAATCTACATGTACATACGTTGTCGGCTAACATATTACCATCATCGAGTCTAGGATAAATATTTAAATAAACGAAAAAGAAAAATGGTGGCGTTTTAAAACTCCATGACCGGCAACGATTTCCAAATAAACACACCTACGCCTCCTACAACACCCAAAATATACATATACTCGTAATATAGACCACGTATGGCGTTAATTAGTCAAGTAAGAAGTGTGTATAGTATACCTATACTTCTACATTATATACATAGAACGATTGGTACATTATTAACATACACTACTTACATATATGTACAAGGTAGGCCGCACTGTAAAATATTGTATGTGTATAATGCATAGATACACATACGGTCGAAGAAAAATATATGCCCTTTAATTAACTTCTAATTACGTACCTATTAAACGCGTTAGCGGCCGCGTATATTATAACTTTAAATATCGAAGGCTATTATGTACTATGTAGAGAGATACGTATACGTATGCCATAGCAGAGCTCTGGATAAAACTGGAAATTTCATAAATTTACATATGTAATGATAAATTACAATGTAGGTATACGAGTGTAGGTACAGTAATTCGCCTACTGCGTTACATATAATGTATATTTTTGTAGGTAGTACATAAATACGAGATAGCCTATATGTGTGTAATTGTGCAGTATTCTATATGCTTCTGGCGTGAACATCATAATATGCAAAGATCGAGAGGTAGAGTAAAATATGGGTATAATAATGATGTTAATATGGGTTTATGGAAAAAAATTTCGTCCTATTTGAGCAATGTATGTGTGTAGATATATAGGGATACTCGTACGACTGACGACGACGGCAGCGTAGACGTATAATTACTCGAATTAATATTTATTCTTCTTTTATATGTACGAAATATTCCAAGAAGCCGGTTTTGATTGGTTTACAAGTGTTGTTAATTATTCAGGCTGGTGCGCTTAATCGCCAGCTACTGTGTAAGAGTGTACTATGTACTGAGTGGCGAGTGTCTATTTTGCCTATCTCTGGTTTTATACAGGGTGTCCGATGAAATGTCTGCTATCCTAGTTTGCATGTTGAAAATAAATCGGGATGATCACCCTGAGTGTGAGAAGTTTGAAAACTTGCAGGATAAAGCATAGATTCTTTTTAGAGAATAGGTTTTAAAATGTGCGAATTTTTGCAGAAATTTTGGAGAAAAAAAGTTTATTTTTAAATGAAATTTTTTTCTGAAATTTGAGCAAATTTTTGGTTTTATGAAATAATTTGAAGCACGCAATTGTAAAGCAAATGAGTGAAAACAAGAAGAAGGAATTTTTACGCATCATAGACCGGTTCTTTCTGGAAATTCGAACTAAACGAGTGAAAAATGCATTATTTTTCATCCATAAATTCACTTATTGAAATTTGACAGAGCAAATCCAAAAAATTGTCAATTTTTACGTAATTTCGAAAAGTGGAGAAATTCCAAACAAGAAAAAAGTAGGCACAGAAAAATGCATGAAAATTTGAATTTCGACATTTATTGCTTGCAGACTTGAGAAATTTATTTGACACTCTTGGTGCAGAATTTTTTCAAATTTTGGAATTGAAGAATCACTTTTGTTGCCTACTTGTAATTTTGAAGATTTGCAAAAATTTTCAAATTGAAAAAGATTCATCCAGAACCAATGCTCTTTAATAATGCTCACAAGGGAACCACTCGAAACATCCACCTCTGATTTGAAACCATCATTAATTTTAAAATGCATGAAAATTTTAATTTCGACTTTTGATTGCTTGCAGACTTGAGAAAATTGGACACCCTGAATATTGGTGCACAATTTTTTCAAATTTTAGGATTTCAAGTTCACTCAATTTTTAAATTAAAAAAAATCATCCGGAAAAACAAAAATCCTTTAAAAAAGGCTTACAAGAGAACCACTCGAGAAGTCAGCCTCTGATTTCAGCATCAGGACCACAATTTTTGGAAAGAGCATGATTTGAAACCATCATTAATCAATATTTCAGCAGCCCAAATTTATTTTTCGATTTTTGGCAAAATGATGAAAATAAATTCTCAATTCCTCCGATCCTTGCGCAATTTTATCACTTCGGGTCATTGCGAAGCCTCCAGTGCGACTTTCAATTTCTCCAGAATTTTTGAAATTCGAAAATTTTGCAGGAGATTCCAGAATGGCTGGAAGTGGTGAAATTCGAATTCGATAGGTTGGTTATAGTTTTCAAGGGAATTTTAAACACTCCCTTACAGACAGAAATTTCTTTGAAATTTCTCGTTTTCCTCCTCATAATAGGCCATGCTAAACAAAAAACACATTCGAGGTATCCTTTTGAAAATCGGCCAAAATGTAGATAAACTCGTTAAACAGGTCGAGAGTAGCCACAAAAATGTTACATCATAGGACTTTTAAAATGAATAAGTATAGGTATAAAACCACGCAGTTGATCTTCCAGTAGGTACGTTCAATTAAGGAGCCGAAGTTCCACATTTTCATCATTCAAGGGGGAGGGAGGGATAAAATCATTGAATAGTGCTTTTCTGATAAAAATGGATCAATCCTAAGGATTAGAATGCAAAAATGTTTAAATTTTTGTTTTCTTTGATTCATCTCATTTTTAAAGGGGTCCAAAGTTCGACTCCTCTGCTTTTATATTAAATGGACGAAATCCAAGAATTAGACAGTAAAAACATTTCATTGGATCTAGAAAAATACCATTTCAAACGAAAATTGGACAACACAATTTGGAGGAAAAAAACATAGAATGTAATACAATCATTTTTTCTAAAAACCGAAATGTGAAAATTTTTGAAAAAAATTTTTAAAAAATACGAATAATTAATACGATTAACAATAAGAGAAGTTTCTCAAGAGTTCAAAAATATGCTGGAGACGCCCCCTCCCTTTTCCTTCAAAAAGATGAAATTTTATTGAAAAAATTCACAATTCACAAATCAAAATAACCAAAAACGTATTAAGATCAAAATGGGTGAAATTACCTCTCCAGAAAAGTTTTGAATCATTGATATATTTTTTGCTCAATTTAGCTCAATGTTCAGAATCCCAGATTTAAAATAAAGTAAACATCAGAAAATGATTTTTGAAAATTTGATAAGCATAATTTTGATAATTCATTAATTTTGCTCTCCTCGCGTTATAATTTTGAATGAAAATTAAATTTTGGAAATTAAATATAAAAAAAGATTATTATTTTTTTGTTTTTCGAAGTCAATTTTTCATCATTTTTTCAAAAATTACTGTACTCAAGTTGGTTAGAAAAAAAATTGAGGAGTCGGCCTGCAAAGTGACCTAACTGCAAAAAAATGATTTTTGAGATAGCAACGCTATCTGATAGTTTAGGACATGCCCTACAAAAGGAATATATCACCTTCATCCAGTTTCACTCGTAACACCCCTTCCCCCTCCCTTGAAAATGATAAAATTGAAAGCATGACCTGCAAAGTGACCTTATTTTTACGATTTTCCGAAAATGTGTTTCATAGGGTACTGTTTGTTGAAATCAAAATTAATTTTAACACCTTCTGAGGAAATTTAAAAATTTTGGAGACATCGAAAATCGAACTGGAGGCTCTAGAGTGATTCGAAATGGTAAAATCGTAAGTTGAGAATAAGCCACAACTCCAGTTTTAGCTACCCAGCTTCCTGTACATAAAAAAATCTTGAATGAATGAATAAATCTTTGCTTTCATAAAAAATAACATACGCAATGAAAAACTGGAGAAAATTGCGTACATATCACTAAAAAACAAAAAAAAACGTATGTGCGGCCTGCAAAGTGACCTAACTGCAGCATTTTTCATTTTTGTTGCACCCTGTAGCGAACCCATGTTCATATTTTTCAGAAACGAAAAGGTGATTTAGTGAGTGAGGGTTGACCCTTTCGATTCCCGAAAACAAATTTCGAAAATGTGACTTCATTTTCCTAGGACACGTTTTTCTCATTCATCTCGAAATCAATTTTTTGCAGTTAGGTCACTTTGCAGGCCGACTCCTCAAATTAAGACTACACCATCGGATTCTACGTGAAAAATTACCCTAGAAAACGTGTCATTTCACGTTATTGTGCGATGAAAAAAAATATTTAAAAAAGTGCTGTAAAAAACTTTGAGCTCATTTTTCTCAAAATGAACTTTTTCAGTATGTCAACTTCAAAATTGAAGTAATCCGCGAATTTTCAACATTTTTGAGTGGCGTTTGGCTTAAAATGTTCGTAACGATGTCCTGTATCTGTGGTGTGAATATCTCCGCTTTATGTTTTGCGACTTGGGTAATTATTGTACAACCAACAACAATAAAATTTTTCAACACTAATTTTTTTTGTTGAAAAATCATCAATCGGTTTCTTGAAAAGAGTGGGGGATGCTTCTGGATAAAAAAGGTTCAAATATAGCTTCCCAAATTTAATTATCTAACTATATGGTCTTTTTTACTTGAATTTCTACAAAATTTTTGCATTTTCATCAAATTGTTTCATTTTAGTTTCAGATCTGAAACAGGTCAACTCAAACAAAATTTATTACAAAAAACACCTCACTCACAAAAAAATATTCCAAAATTTAATTTATTCCTCCCCTTCCCTCCCACCATCTTCCATTCCTTGTAATTACAATATTATGCTTTTATAGCTACTTTTTTACAGTTCGCAATGTTCAGTTCAATTCACAGAAAAATCTATCCTAATTCTTAGCTTGGCCAGCATGAGAGACGTCGAGAAGCACGAAATGCCACACATAGACAAATACACACATCCAAGCAGACGCAATGGCATCACACATAGGGGATGTTTCACATTACCATGTAGGAGTTGTGAAGTAGTAAACACATCGTGTACTAAAGATGAACGAACATATGTGCGCGGTAACTCCAACTCCTCGTACGTCAATAAATTGGATGACTATTGCTATTGCATTACGCAGGGTTTAGGGGTTGAAACAATAATGGTGTCGTTCTCGTTATATTAATACCACACAGAGGGTACTTAATGGGTATTTATGTTTATACTGCGATGATTTGACGTCAGCGCGATTTTCGATGAAAGCTTATTTTTCAAAATATATACGAGTAGCCTACAATTGGAAAACATGTTAGGTCAATTTACGAGCAACGCTGTCAAGTATTATATCGTATTGTTTTCGGCGCTGTAGGATGGAAAATGAAATGATCGACGTAAGAGCATGATGAGGCGATGACGTAGCGTGCGAAAATCATTATTGTGGGTAGGCAGAGGAGTGATAATAATTGTCAATTTTCAACTTGGAGAGAAAACAATAGCGATTTGTTTGTCGGTTTAAGACACTGAAAAATATTTTGAATGGTTGAGAATTTTTTTTTGAAAACATGGAAAATTGTTTCCATCAAAATTAATTTCATCAAATTAATTTCCAAGCACTTAACCCTCCCTTAATAAATAATCAGAATTCGTCACTTCGAAATCCTTCCCAGAAAGTAATCCCCCCCTTTCAATTTCCTCGCACATCTCGCGACCTCACCTCTCTCTCTCGACTTGACCTACGTTAATACACTTGCTCTCATGCTCTGTGGCACGTTGCACACCATCGCACGTGTACATATAATATCTACGAGTACTTCTCTCTTTCTTTCTCTCTCTCAATGCCCAATACCCATATACGAATGCAGCTAATGTGCACAATTCACCGCCATGCCATTGCCGCAGCACAACTGCACATACACAATACAACACGTAATCACAGCTCGTATCTTTTTACTCGTAAATACAGTATAAAAACAACAACCATTATAACGTTATTACGTAAACGCTGCACATACTACAATTTACTCGTTTCGAGTACACACAATTTTGCACAATCAATTACACACATAGCCTATACTCTGCAGTCTGTTCTGTATACATATATGCTATACATACACTCCTCCTCCATCCTCTTCCTCCTCCTCCTCCTGCAATCGGTGTAAATGCAGCTTGTATTATACTACATACATTATAGTACCTACACAGCATAATGTAGGTATACTAAGTACATGTCGTACATACTTATGTAGAAAATTTATACACGTTTTCGAACATTAACAGGCAATCGTTTCGACAGTAATGCATTTTCTTCGATGCAATAAATCGTAATTTCTTCCGAGTTAGATAAACCAATAAATTGATAAAAGATTATACGCCTTTCAAAAACGTCAATCTTATAATCTTAAATATCCATGTAGGTATAACGTCATCGTGCAGCTTGCATTCGGCATGTCGAACTCAAAAAAACACAAAGAACCGATACCATTCACAGATACGTACTTATCGAGTCTAAATTTCTAATCGAGATACAGGCCTCGGGCTTTATGGCATACTTTGAGTGAAAAAAAAAATGAAATCGTATCGTGATCAAATTTTTTTTTAAAACTTGAAAAAATTTATAGCATTGTAATTTTGAGAGTTCATTCTCATAATTGGATTTTGAAGGGGTTATTTCTCATTTTTTTTTGAGGAGAAGGAGGAGGGGAAGGGGTAAAGATCCGTATTAAATAGCTTAGAGTAAAAATCTGAGCAGCACAATCGAGCTCTATAAATTTTCAAAGTTTGTAAAAATTCAAATTTCTACGTCAATTTTGCCCTCACCCCCTCCATTTCAAAAAATAGAGAATTTGATAAGCAGCTGAAGCAAACGAGAGGGAGTCTTTTTTGCTCAGACTCGAAGTTTAGGATTTCTTACTTCGAGTTCTATCTCTGAAGAAAATGCTACAAATTTTTTTTGAAAATAGTCGAAAAAAAATAATCGAGTACCTAGTTACAATTTATTGTACTTTCTGGTCATAATTTAATATCCAAGTATTTTGAGAGCCAATTTACAAAAAAGAATCAAATTAAACACGTACGTATTTTGAGACATTTTTCATGTTAAAAAAAAAGGATTGGCCTGAAAAATTATAAAAATTGCACTGTACTTTGATTAGAACAGTTGATTCAGCAAGTTGGTTACAACTGCCAGGTCAATTTTTTCGCCATTTTTCTATAAATGGAGTAAGTTTTTGGTGTTAACGGACAAAAAAACAATGTTCAATTTTTTTTCAGATTTTCATAGATATTATAAATAAGTTCCAGAAATTCAAAAATTGTTTTCTCATTTTTTTAATCCTGAACTAAAGAAAAGATACAGCATTTTTAAATTGACTAATCAGAAATTTAAAAAAACAACGCAACCAACATTGAATAGCTGCAGTAACTACATTATTTTTTATTATTAATTAGGTATACGAGTAGGTCGCAGGAATAGAGGTTTTTGGACTTTTAAAAAATATTTCCAGGCTTGTAAGGTTGAAAATTTTCAATGCAGAAAATTTCAAAAAAAATTTTAATTTAATTTCAAAAAACTATAGTCACGTTTTTCTGGAAAAAGTGATTTTGCTCACTAACACCCAAACCTTATTTCACGACACCTATATGGGGGAAAAACTCAAGATTGAAAAAAAATTAAAATATGACTAAGACTATTTAAAAAAATCATATTATATTTCTTCAATCAACTTCAATAGAATTTTTTTCAAAATAGTGGATGGGTAAAGGTTTGAAACGTTGAAAAAAACTGAAATTCAATCACAAGAAAATACCTCTAAAAAAATAAGCCTGATAAAATTGAAATATGGCATTTAAAAATTTCATTTTGGGTCGTTATTTCGAATTAGCACTGAAATTCCTATTTGTAATCTTCAAAAACTTTTAGAACTTTAATATTGTGGTTAGGTTGAACAGTTCAAAATTTCTATTTTAGGCTACGTAATTCCTGGACTTCTCCTGATGCTGTTTTTATCAAATACATAATACGGCAAATTCACAAAAAAAAGGGGCTTTGAGGTGACCGACTTCAAAAAATCACAGATGTGCTCAAAATTTTCATTAAAAAACTTTTTTCTCCAATATAACACATAAATATTTTTATTCTAAAAACAATAAAAACATCAATACGAGACTCCAAGAGCCAAAATTTTGATTTGAAAAGCATTTTGATGTGGGATGTAAACTTTTGCTTTGGTCACTAAAACTAAATAAATGAGACTAAAATTATTTTTTAAATTCTTACATACATACTTAAGGCTTCAGAAAAAAAACACTTGAAATGCTAAACCCAATTTTTCCAAATTCACAGTGAAAATTCTCAATTTGAGACGATATTGAAATAGAAATTTCAATTTTTCCTCAATTTTCTTCGCCAATAGGTAATTACAATCTCAACATTTCCTCCAAATTCTAGACACACGCCATGTTTTCTTATTTGCTCGTCATTTTCGTCCGAGATACTCAAAGTTGAAAGGATCGTTTCTTTCGAATATAGGAAATTCCGAATCGATTGAGTTTCAGCCACTCAGATTCACCAACAAACCAATTCTTGAAACCTTCGATGGCATTTTATTCAAATTCGAGTCTATAATTTCGTAAAATTGTTCTAATTCAGGAGAACTCTACTCAATTCAGCAGTATTTTGCTCCTCAATCCAGCTATATCAATTGTGAGCTAAGGTGACTCAAAAATGGCCCACCCCATAAGACGTTTATTTTGTTAACTCGAATAAATTTGGTGGAACAACTCGATAGTGCCATTGACAGCTAAAAGGAGTATAGAATAAAATAAACCCCCTTCTCATTCCTCTTTTAAAAAATCAACTCAAAGAAAAATTTTTAAAATTGATTAAAATTGCTCATTTAAGTGATAAAAAAAAAACTCAGAAATTGAAATTTTAAAATAAATCTTCAAAATCCAACACATGAACACTCACAATCTATCATTTATCTCGGATCCTTCATTTTTCCTGTTCTCAGAGAAATCTAGCTCTGAAACAAATATTGTCCCCTTACAGTTCTCTTCTCTACAATCCTGCATCTTTCAACTCTTCAACCCTTCCAAATCTCATGAACACATCACATTAAAACCAGGTTTTCCACACTTCGATCATACGTGCTCATACGTAATTTAAATACACCATCTTTGATCTTACCCATCATTGTAATAAAGGGCAACAATAGAGACGCGTTCAAATAGCCTACAATCGATTGTCTTTCTCTTCATGAACGGTAATTATTTCTTAAAATGAGCCCACTCGAGCTCTTCCGTATCATCGAGCTGTCTCCTTCATAATATAATAATGGCAAACCTTCGACCTTTCGTGCAACCTCACAAAATGGAACATTTCACCGAGATTTTTTATTTCATCATCCGTACTTTTTTCTGTGAGGCCTTCCTTTTCAACACCTTTATTCAATATCCTTTCCTCAAAAGCAAAAAAAAAAATCACTTATTGTCAGCCAAGTGTTAATCGCCTGGAAGAAAAAACAAAACCATTCTTCCAGCCATAGTACTATAAAACAATGCGCATCGAATGCTACCTATAGTAATAGGAGCCCTCCAAAGTCAAACCTATTTACGCCTTTAAGTCTCATTATCTTTTGAAATCTTCTCTTATAGCTCTGTAATCATGCATCATAGTGTTATTTATGTTGACCAAATGATAGTAATTTAACGTAATCCCTTTTAGCTTCGATACATCAGCATATATATATAATATCTATCAGTATCTCTATAACACGAATATAGATAGGTAGAAATACGCATTTAAATATTATTTCCTATAGCTTCGGTTTTTCTCGCCTGCATCGAGCGTCCAGCGCAACCACCTGCTCAGTAATAGCTTCATTTAAACGCATGCGATAATCAAAACATACATATAGCTGTACACACCATTCAAATATATCAAATGAGTCGGATGAAGGACGAAGAGAAGAGTTAACTATCGTCAATGTGTATAGAAATTAACATAAATGGATTTCCAAACAGCAGCACTGATAGTGAGATCCCTTCACTGATTCTGGAGTCGACGTCGAGTCGAGCGCCGTACAAGTGTCATTTCTTTTAATCTCGTTCTTTATGGAGAAACCCTATAAAAATATTTCGGATTTTTTGGCATCGTAATGGGAGAATGTGGCAGCGGTAGCAGCATCAGCATCGTCATCAGTACATAGTAGCCGTATAGATGTCATGTTTATGAAGCTGACGTGCTGTAGATACATAGGTACAAGTATTTGTGTGATCATGCAGCAAAAAACGTATACGTAGCAGCCTCGAGGTGTTTGGTCCCCTTTTCTATTTCTCGAATACCTACTATCGCGTCAATCTTCCTTATCTTTTTGATATACCACCGTTTATACGTATCATATACGTGTAAAGGAGGTGTACAAAGTATAGGTGATATAAGATTTACGATGTGTAAAGCCAGCCGAAATAATATAACGTATGCTTTGATAAGCGGCATCGTGCCTATTAATTTCCAAAGGGTATAATTTTTCGAAATTCGATGGCGCCCATGTTTGAAGATGAAATGACGGTGCAGCGTGACAAATTTTACAATGTGTTTCAATCGTGGGTTGGTTGAAATTTTTGTCGAAGACAAAGAGCATAGAGCTGAATTTATGGGAATTTGGGCACATTCTGAAATTGAAGATGAATTCCATAACGTTTGAACAAAAAGACTAAAATGAACTCGAATCAAAATGAATGATTTTTTTAATTTTTGGTATTTGGTAAAAATATTCTTACAAGGACGTGGTTGAAACGATCACGTGCCCACATGACATACACAAAAAAAATCACCAGCTTCTTCGAATGAAATGAAACTTTCTTTTTTGGATTAGAAGAACCAATGAAAAAACTGCTGAAGTGAATTAGATATTTGATTTTGCGATAAATTGCCAACTGAACAAATTCATCTTTTTGCTGCATGAACCACTTATTTTCTCCAGGAAATTTCAGGACCCTACTCATGAAAAATAAAACCTAAAATTGAGTATACCGAATGAAGCAGAATTCTCAGGTCTCAAAAATTCAATTTTTATCCCAATTTTTAAAAAAATAGGTAAGTATCAAAATTTTCAAAAAAATTAATCAAAAAATTGAGAACTAGGTAGATATACAATACATATGTTTTTTTGAAAAATTGAAAAAAAATCATCCAATCAATTTTAGAAAAAATGTTACCTACCTATACTTCACAAAAAATAAAAATGTTTATGGGACCCTGGAACTGATTGAAAAATGGAACGCACTTGATGGGTTAAAATAGTTTTTTCTTCAAAATTATCTCAAATGATCCATTTTTCCGGACTACCAACTTGGCAAGAAAATCGATAGAAAAATATGGAAATTTTTTTTCAGATACCTAGAGTGAAACATTATGGTCTTAAATCGGAGTAGGTAATTAAAAATTTCAAAGTTGAAGTTTATTTTTGAACTTTCGAAAATTGAAAGAATCTAAAAAAGGTTTCTAATAACACTACTTTTAAGCTACTTTTGAGACTTCACCAATGTTTTAGTTTTCCCCAGGAAATTCACGTTGCTCTTAAAACGCCAAAATGAAAGTTATTTGGAGATTTTAAAGTTCATTCTTGGCCTCGAAATTAAAATACACTCCAGATGGTCTCTTGATATTAAAATACAAAAATTACTCGCGAGAGCCAAAAATAACTATGGAATTGAAAATCTTGAACATTTTAGTCTCCCCCTCCCCTCCAAAAATAAAAACAGAAAACCAAAAACCAAATAAGATTTTAGGTTATTTTAAAATAAATTTCACTACGATTTGCAGGCTCAATCTTCCTTCAATGAATTATGTTTTCGATAGCATCCGCATTTCATTCCCAGCCTGGCCTTCTTGCCAATCTCCTGAAGTCGAAGATACAATTCAATCGAATTTGAAGGCACAAAATTCTCCCTTTTCCCCAGTAAATAAATTCATTAATTTTTACAACAATTTCTCCCCCTCTCCTGTAAAAAATATTTTAAAAAATTCACAATTTTACACTTTGTAAAAGAGCTCAAATCTTCCACTGTAGTTTCCAAAATTCTCAAATGGTGCGGAAAAAGGAAAAACTGAGATTAACAAGACATAAAAACGTATTTTCCTGGATTTTTTTCAAATATTAGTAAAATTAAAAGCCACGATAACTTGAATTTCTCAAACAGAGTGTTTTGAAAAAATATTAATATACCAAAAAGAAGAGGCCTTTGAAAAGACATTTTCAAAATGAGAATGAGTCAATCTCCACCCTCCCCTTTCACCAAAAATATAATTACGACCAATTTACTTCATTATACCAATATTACGTAATATAACAATATTGACACAACTACACTATGAAAATCAGTCGACAATAAAGCCCAAATTAGTACCTGTGTTTGAAGTTTTTTTTTCATTGGGGGAGAGGGGAGGCGAGATTGACTAAAAATTTGCCAACTTACATGAAAAAATTACTCAATTTGCCAAATAAAATTGTGAGCTTTTATAAAGAAAAATGAGGGGGGAAAACAATGTTGCCGATCGAAATATTCGTATGACTTGAATAAAAAAATTCTCATTTTTCCTTCTAAGATTTTTATGAAAATTAAAAGGTTAAAAGGAATTCAAAACGTTACATGTATTTTTAATAAAAATTGAGCAACGAAATGACTCAAAATTGAAAAATTGAGTCATTTCATTGCCCAATTTTGATTAAAAATATAACATTCTGAAAATTTGAAAAAATAAGGAACTTTTCAAACCTTTTTGAAAAAGAAAGAAAAAGAAGTACCTAGGTACTTTTTCAGACCTAAAGGACGATTTCTCAATTCGAAAATTTTCAATTTTTCCAATATCATGAAACTTTTAGAAGTTTCTTTCAAAAAAGGTAGCTACTTACGTACCCACTCCATTTAAATTTTCCCATCATGTAAGTATAAGGTTTTCTCCCTTCCCCCTCTCTCCAATTTCTCCATTTCGTTGACTCGAGCCATTTCCAAATAAGACCTAAAAATTAAAATTATTGAGAAAATCACAAATTGGAAATTTTTTAAAATATGCACACAGAATACCCAGCAGAATTTTTTTAAAGTATAAATGCTCATAAAGAATTTTTATGATTATTCTGAGGAAAGCATTTCTATTCAATGCTCAATTAAGGGCCAAAATAGATCAAAAATAATCAAGTCATAAAGACCTAATGGTGCTTCAAATTATCAGTTCGTTGAATGATTTGAACCCGAATTCCGAGCTAAATCAGGTTGAATTTTCTAAAAATTCATTATCAGTCTTGAGGTAATTTTTTTTTAAAAATCTAACAATGAAAGTTTAAAAATTGCGATTTTCTTCATATCCGGCTACAAGTATAAGTACACCATATAAGAATTTCAGGCCAGGGAAATTGTCTCGTCACTTGATAAACTAAGAAATCGTTTCGAGGTTGAAAATTATTTTCACTGAATTGATCAATATTGTGATGCTTAAGTTCAATAGCAGGGTGTTCACTCATTTCTGGGAATGATTTTCCCTGACTTTTCCAAGTTTTCCAGACCAATTTTTCCATTTTTCTAGACCATTTTTAAAAATTTTCTATGCTAACCCCATACTTGAATTGAAGAAGTTTTTTTGGGGGGAGGGGGGTGTAATTTTTTTCATAGCTTCTCTTCGAACTGGATACTTCTTCGGATATAAAAAACAACCTGCATCAAGTTTGGCCAACTAATACAATATTCATAAATTATGACTTATGAAAATTTTTTTTTTTTAGATTTTTGGAGGCCTCAAAATGTGAAATTTGTTTATGTGAAAAGGAGAAACAAATTGGCCCGAGCGAAGCGAGGGCGAGAACTTTTGAAAATTTTCATTTCGAGATGCCTAAAAACGAGTTTTTTTTTAATGTGAGAAATTTATTTTTTGGTCTTTTAAATTTCAATACTGGAATGTTGTTTTTTTGAAGGAAGTTACTTTTGAAAAAAAAAGAACTGGCTCGAGCGAAGCGAGGTCGAAAGCTTCTGAAAATTTGCATTTCGAGAGGCATAAGAACGAGGTTTTTTAATGTGAGGACGAGTAGTTTTTTTGGCTTTCAAGATTTTAGAATTTAAATGATATTTTTTTTGAAGGAAGTTGATTTTGAAAAAGAAAATAGGGCTGAGTGAGGGCGAAAGCTTTTGTAAATTTGTATTTCGAGATGCATAAAAACAATAGTGGTTTTTTTCGTGTGGAGTTCCTTTTTTAGCTTTAAAACTTGATTTTTATAATTTAGAAATTTTCATCTTGCTTTCGAAAAAGAAAAGAAAACAAGCCCGAGCGAAGCGAGGGCGAAAGCATTTGAAAATTTGTGTTTCGAGAAGTAAAAAATAATGTTTTCCTTTCATCACAGGTCCTTATCCAAAATTTGCAATTGATCATTTTTTCAAAATTCCAGGAGAAATTCCCTTACTTTTCCAGACCGACCAAATTCCCTGACATTTCCAGGTTTTCCAGACTTGTGGACACCCTGAATAGTAACTTGCAATTAGATTCATAAAGCTTTGTCATTTATGCCACTTAAAACTATACTAAGTAAGTTTCTATTGAGGGATTGGCCCAATGACCCTCGACTAAAACATGTTAAGATCTGTGAAAACTCTTAATCACCCATATTATTGGATTTCTGAGCTTCTGAAAAAGGATGCAGAGAATCCTGATTGATATCTACTCTACTCGTACAATACAAAAGCTCAAAATAAGGAGCTGTGTGACTTCTACAAACCTGTGATGAATTTCTCAAAGGTGTTTCCTGTTCAAATATAGAGCTTAATTTGAGCATATAAAAATATTAAGACTTTCTTTGAGGGATATCTTCGCCATTGAACAATCGATAATCCCTAATAAAGACAGCAAAGAATTCCCTCGAAGATTCGAGCCAATCAATCATGGGCATTTATCTACCTATTGCCTCAGCAATAGACCATCAAAATGTACATATCTAAATATACTTGAACATCCGTTACAATAATCTCCAGTTCTATTTCAAAGACCAAACTTCCGCCCAATCATCCGCATCAAAGGCTCACATTAATCGCATCATCGAACCTCATCCTACACATTCTTTCTCTCTCACAGTCACACTGGAACCATTTAAAGAGAGACGACATCCGGCACACCATATACAAATACAGTACCAAAAAAAATCAACACAAAATATCATACTTACTGAACTTGGCAGCCATCAGGCTATCCGAGGAACTGGACGTATCAACGACATCGATCGGAGGCGACGACATCGGCATAGGTTGACAAAACCGCAAACTATCGATAGACGGTAGAATGGAATTCGACATAGGTGGCGGCACCAAGAACCCTCTGAGTGCCGCAGCTGCATAAATCGCCGCGTAATTCGAGTTCAGCAAAGGCGGCAGGCATACCGGCGGGTAGTAGTAATGCGGAAACACTGGTTTCGGTACCAAGGGTTGGGAATTCGAGGTATTCGACGACATTATGCTATCGATACTGAACGATTTACTATTACTACACGTGATAGGCGAGGTTGTTTTGGTATTCTCTGATGCAGATTCCGAAGGTACCGGCGATACTTTGGTCATCGCTGTCGTCGTCCTGTGGATATCAGCGGCTGTATTCCTTATGACGAAATCTTCGGCATCGCTTAGCTTGGTGGATGCTCCAATTGGTACAGCTGAGAAAATACCGTTCCTGTCGATATCTAAGTTGACTTTAGATGAGTTCAGAGGCAACGTTGCACGCAGCAGGTCGCGATCGATTTTAGGTAATTTGAAACGTTTGCGACGTCTAAGAAAGGAACCATTTTCAAACATATCGAGAGCTGCCGGATGCAGAGCCCAGAACGCTCCTTTACCGGGGCGATCCGGTCTTCTGGGGATTTTGATGAAGCAGTCGTTGAACGAGAGGTTATGCCGGAGTGAGTTCTGCCATCTTTGGGTGTTCTTCCTGTAGTACGGGAATCGATCGCTGATAAATCTATAGATGTCCGATAATGGGAGCATTTTCTCTGGCGAACTCCATATCGCCATTGCTGTCAGAGATATATACGAGTACGGTGGCTTCTGATCGCCGTACGATTCCCGACAAGGTCGAGGCATCTCAGATGAACATTTTCCAAATCAATATTCAAAAACGCGACAATCAAAAACAATCCGACGAGAAAATTTTCAAAATTTACAAAAACCAACGCATAGATATCAAGTTAATTAATCACCAAAAACAATAATCCGACCGCGAATTCATTTTACCATCGAAAAAATTGTACATAACGTAAATTTACGAAAGAAAATTTGCGGAAAAAACTCACACGACGATGGTAAAACGCCGGTCATCGACAATACCAAACCAAAGAGACAGCAAGACATGTACGAGGAGAAATATGGAGCGTATCTGCACAATTAATACTGGGCGGTAATTTCGTCACAAGTGACAAGCAACCGAAAAGGCGGAGCGACCGAACCATTGGTTAAATATAATAACCAGTGACGTTCAAGGGTGCACCACGTTCTCTCATCTACCGAATATTCGGATCGTATTACGTTATTCGTTTATACCATACCCATCGCAGCCGCATCATAAACCGACTCACCGACGCGTTCTCTTTCATCTCCACGCCGCTGCCGCATACATCAAACGTGCCCCACTCCGGGCGCCGAGTTATTTTCAAATAAATGATATTATTAATATCTTTCACTTTAAAAAGAAGAAAAAAGCCAGTCAGCTAACCAGAGAGAGAGAGAGAGATGCGAACCCATATACAAGGAAAAATAAAAGCTGAGCTATACACATTATTTTCACTTTTTTTCCCTCTGCAATCGTCTCTCTGCCTCTTCTTATTTCTTTTTCTATTTCTCTTCAAATTTTTTTTCTCTCTTCGCATATCTGCGTCAAATATGTATTATAAACCAGCGCTGTATAATAAATTTAAATAGACCCCCGGTGGCAAAACTTATTTTCATTCAAAATCATAGCTTTTTAACCATACAGTATAGTTGGGCGTCAATACCTACTATACACATTATACACAACAGATTAGTACTACAATATACATAACACTCTGCTTAATTTAATATTATATTAAATATATTAACTACACGCCGTATTAATGTATTATGAGTTTCATAATTCCACGCTCAAGGGGTACTGAGCACTGAGCGCGTGCCCCCTGCCCCCACTTTTAATTTTCGCTTTCGAATAATGAATCCTGGCAGTAAGTATCGCATGAGCGAGCATCTAACTATTAAATTTATATCTATACCTACACAACATATGCACACAAATTATGTAATGCTTATTTACTGCTAAATCATATTACTGAAGTTTGCACTTCCCTTCTTAATTAGATAAATACCTACATATTTGGCAAAGCAAGATCAGCTTGCTCATCAAAAATTAATAAGTATCTTCTTTCACTTACGCAGCTAATGCATTGATTTTTAATGACATTAGGGTGTCTGGTGAGTGGATGTCAAAACTTTAGACATGGATATAACTGGGTACAACTTTGAAAAAAAACGTTATATGGACAAGTTACATATCTTTAAAATTTAAGGAGCAACCGAGCTTTGAAAAAAATTGCGAAAAACGTATTTTTGACCTTGGGAATGAGTAGTATGTACTTTGGAAAAAAACACAAATTTTGTCATTATGAATTTTTGCCTAACTTTGAAATTGAAGGGGCTAGAAATATTTTAAAAGAAAAAATTGAGAAAAACGTGTTTTTTAATATAAAAAGGCCAAAAAGGGGAATTCAATGATTCTTAGAAGTGAAAAGTGACAATTTTTTCAATATGTACTTCAAGAGTTTTTTGATGTTAAATGAGCCAAACAAAAAAAAAATCAAGTACACGAACTAATGATTTGAGACTGAAAACTCAAAAAACTGTGAATGACTCTGAAAAGTGATTCGCATCACACAATTATTCAAATCAATTTCAATTCAACACGATTGTGTTTAATCAACAGTAGAAAGTACATAATTATTAGAGTAAAAATGAACTCTATTGCTCTACTTTATCTTTGTTTTTATTAATCATAATTTTCAAGACTTACGCCTTTTCGATATTTTCAGCAAACTGCATCATCCAAAATTTTAAAACAAAATCAGATTCGAAAATTACAAAAAAGAATACCTACGCCCCAAAATTGGGACGAAATATTGCATAAATCACTTAGATCGAAAATTATGAAAAATTAATAAAATATTTTCAAAATTGAATGATAATTTTTTCAAAAGTATAAAAAGTACAAATAAAAATTGCAAAATTGACCTCTCGTGTCATTGAAAACGACCATAAATCGATGCAAAATCAACACAATATTGAGAAAATGTTTGCAAAAATTGCTTAAGAGGATGTCAAAATGTAATAATAATGGTGAAAATGAACCAAAAATTGATTGTTTTACTATAACACAAAAATTCAGAAAACTTGCAAAAATATGCTACATAAATTTGAAAAAAAAATAATGAAAATTACGAAAAATTGAACAAATATTATTGAAATGTAATGAAATGATGAAAAATTCACATCAAGTAAAGTTATACTAATCACAAAAATGGTAAAACTGACATAGAAATCACTTGAAGTCTTGAACCGAAAAAGTTACCAAAATTGAAAAAATGTTGTTAAGACTACATAAAACTACGTAAAAACGACAAAAAACTAATTGATGAAAAAGTTTCGAAATGCGAGTAAAATTTTGAAGAAAAAAACTAAGGTTTAAAAATTGCATAAAAATTTGTCAAAATTGTAGTATAAAGTATTACAAAATTGGTCAAACTGACATTTCAGCTATCTATAAATTCATAAAAAAATCACCACAATTGAGCAAACTTTGTAAAAATTGTTTGAAAATTTGTTAAAACGTCATTTGCCAACAAGATTGAATAATGAACACATTGAAATTTGAGTAAAACATTGCAAAAATATCCAAACATCAAACAAATTAGGAAAATCACGAAAAATTGATCAATTATTATCAAAACCCGGGGAAAAAAGTTCAAACTTGGCCATACATGATCATGTATGACGACTTCATACATGATCATACTAAAAAATTGTCCCCCACATGCTCATGTATGGATCATTTGTATGAAATTGCATGTTTTATATCATACATTTTATTCTATAATCTAGAAAAGTGTCTATAATCTGGAAAAATGTCTGAAATTCATTTATCCACATTTGTCTTGCATTCTTAGCACATCTTATGTACTTATACCATTCAGCAAATCATCCCATATAGTATTTTATACTGACAATATTTTTATTATAAAAATTCATACATTCTCGAATTTTAAGTATGATCATACATGTTCATGTTAAAAAAAATTCCCGCATTTACACATGATCATGGTTACACTAAATCATACTTGATCATACATGATCATATATGACATGTATGATCATGTGGGGGACAATTTTGTAACATGAGCATGTATGGAAACTTCGGTTTATGTATGATCATGTATGCTCGAGTTCATCCACCATACATGATCATGTATGGCCAAGTTTGAACTTTTTTCCCCGGGAATTTAATGGAATTTTGCAAAAGTTCCATAAAGTATCCCAGAAAACCTGCATAAAAATTGCTGAAAATTATCTACCAAAAAATTATGAAATTTTGACTAGATTACTAATGCATAAAAAAACGTTAGAACATAAAAACAATCAAGAATTAGGGATTTGAACAAAATGTCGTTAGAAACTGAGAATTACAAAGATCATAAAACATTACCAATAAAATTGATCAAATATATTATGTATTATCAAAATGGAATCAAATTCTGACAAATTTACATGAAGTATCCAAGGCTCGTAGGGCTAAATTCTTTCGAGAAAAAAAAAATGGGCAAAAAGCAGAAGAGCCGAACTTCTGAAAATTTTTGTTCAAGAGTGAGACCTTAATACTTTTTAACAAGAATGCGATATTTTGTTTTGTGACGATTTTTAGCAAAAAAATGATGATCTATGACAATTTCTAGCAAAAAGCAAGACTTTGACAATTTTTGAAAAAAAAAGTGAAACATCTGAATATTTTGCAAAAAACCGACAATTTTTAGAAATTTTTGGCAAAAAAGAGAATTTTGGATAATTTTGACGATAACTGGCAAATTTTTTTGATACATATTTTGTTGCAAAAGGAAAAGGAAAGGCTTTTTGCCAGTTTTTGGCAATTTCTGGGAAAAAAGCGAGTCTCTTGGGGAACACAAAAGTAAGACTTTTTGGAATTTTTCGCAAAAAAGTAACAATTTCTAGCAAATTTTTGGCCAGAAACGACACTTTTTGTCAATTTTGACAAAAACTAGATTAAAAGACAGAGTTTTGATAACAGAATGACAGTCAAGTAACAGTACCTACCTGAGTAATAGTAAACGCTGATAAATCGCTTGAAAAATAATAAAAAAAAAACATGTACGACTACGAGGTATCTTCACCAATTATTCACTTGTAAATGTTATTAACATTTTTTCTTATTTTCATTAAAAAATAAGACTAAGCTTTCAAAAAAATATCTAGATTTTTTTGAAAATTAAAAAAAAAGAAATTTGAGTAACCAAAATTTTAAAAAATTAACTAAAAGTCTACTTTTAGTGATTTGATTATTTGAGAGGTAGATAACCGAATAAAAGCCCTGAAAAACTGTAAAATGATCAAAAAAATGACCAAAAATTGCCAAAAGTTGGTGAAATTTTAGTAAGTAAAATATTTAAAATTTATGAATTGGGAAGACAACTAAGAACAAAAAAAATTATTAGTGAACATCATTTTATGGCTCATCATTGCGATGAATCATGAATCACAGCTTAAAAATGATTTGGATCATGAACCAAATCAAAAACAAAACTTTTGATCAAAAACATGATTTCTTATCGAATCACGATGGTTGTATTGTATAGGTCTGTATCTGATCTGCAAGACAATTTTTTGCCATCATTCAGCAATACTTCTTGAAATTTTGGAAACGATTGTTCAACTCCAAAATTCCTAAGCATCAAAGTGAAACAAGTTTTTATTAATTTGGAAACTCTAGTCAACAGCACAGGCACCAGAATTGCTGTGCAGATCATCGAAGATCGATAGTTTTCTTGAAGTAACATTTAGCCCAATGCGAGCTCTTTTTTCTTCAATACAGCTTCAAATTGAGCTGTTGCTAATGGGATGGAATGTAAGTATGTCCAGGATGAAAGCTGGCTGTTGAAACCCCGGGCTTCTTCTTTGGTTGCCTTTTACATAATTTTCTAAAAATGGTCATTCTGAGAGAAAGCCCCATCCTTTCAGATAGCGTGTTTGAACAAAATAAAATTCCATGAAAGTTCAGTAAAACTTTTTAAAATAAACATGAATGGACTTACTTACTTGTGTTTATTCTTTCACATAAATATTTACCGGACGAACTATGCGTTCTGATAAAAATCTGATGAGATGGGCTCCATCATCAGACTAAATGACAAGACAAAAAGTTTGAATTTTTTGAACAAAAACACAATTTGGCTGTATTTGCCACGTTCAACTGAAATATGAAATCACTTTCGACGTTTACTGTCATATTTGCAGCATCATGTTCATGAAAATAAAAACTTTCTTCTAATTTGGATTTTGTGGAAGCTCACCAACAATACTTATAGCAAACAAAATCAGTCCTAAAGGTATGTACTTATTGCCTAAAAAATGTAAGCTTTCTGCAGTCTCTCTAAATAAGTATCTATAGGTACGAAATACGTATCTACCTACTTACCATTTTTGAAACCGTTTTCATCTTTCTCGGTCTGCACATGTCTTTTCAGCACCTGAAAACAAATAACACCCCACAAGTGAGTACAAATAGGCCTAAAAATATAAGTATACTTACAATATAAACTCAACAGACACACATAATCACCTAGTACACTACAGATACATTTTCACAAATCCACAAAAGAAATTTTTAATGCCTCGTTTACCTAATTATCGACACCGTCGCGTAAACGATTAATTTTAATCATTACATCATCGAGTTCTTCATTGTCTTAATGTACAACAAAAGCAAAAATTCAGGTACGAATAATTTTTCTACGTTGATTCATCATTGGAATATGATTATGAGAAGTAATTATTATTGACGGATTATTTACTAATACCACCATATTATATTTTCCCAATATACTGAAGTAAAGAACAAAAAGCAAATTATTATTGCTCAAGAGTTGAACATTGAATCGAGCAAATTAAATGATGACAAAATTGGGCTACCTATTAATTACACAATGATAGAATTTGTTGAAACAATCTTGTATAACACATGCATTACAGTGAGATGGAAATTAACTGGAGAGAAAATAATATTCAGAAAGATGATTCATTTGCCTTACGTAGGAGATTTAAAAAATAGTATTCAACTCACGCATTACAATCTAGAATTATTAATTTGCTGATATTTTTTTCAGTGCAAAAAAGATTTTGAAAAATTAAAGAGACGAGAGAGAATCATTACTACCAATAATGAAATTTGAAAATTCTCATTTTTCCAACATCTGGCTCTGGATACACATTAATTAATTATTAAGATCACGAAAACCTCGCCTACTTTCCAAAGTCTCGCAGACATTTCCATTTCCTATAACCCAGTACAACAAATCTGCTAATCTTTTCATTTTACACCATAAATAAAACGTTGTCTCTCACGCAAGATACCTAATTATCGCATAAATTTAAATAATGTCTACATTAACAAAGCACAGTAGGAGAAGACTCGTCTCAGAGACATACCAAATAAATACAAGTAGACCTGTGTTGATTTGCAAAGCAATGGACATCTACAATTATAAGGAACTTGGCAATAATTAGTCAAGTCGTACGTGATAATTTTCAGTCGAATTATCCATCCTCGAATAAGTTAGAAAAACTTGAGCTATTGAGCTTGACGAACTGTATAAAGTAGCTTGAAAAAAAAAATGGAACAAATCGAGTTATTTTTACAATTCATGAACCCAACCATATAAAAACAATAGAGCTGGATTGGCATCTTTCATAAAAGACGAATTCAACATCTCAAATTCTTGCCCCTCTCATACCTGGAAAATCATCACGTAAAATGATTCAAAAAAGCAGTCTCAACTCGTAAAAATTTTATCGATCTAAGACATGCCAGAACACATTTTTCTTTCAAGTCTTTATAGCACCCACCCACGTAGGCTGTGCACCTTTTTGCGAAATCAGAATTATTTCACGCTCGACACATCAGCGTTGTATTTATTCCGCGTGTTAATTTCACGCAAACTTCCTGAATCTCTTACACAAAAACGTTTGTATACAAATAGGAAATCAATAGATATCTATAGGCAGTAGGCACCAAAAATATCACTATTCTTGTAAAAGGAGATCATACAACAAGAGATTTTCTAGCAGTGTACTTCTGCGAGAAAATTCCATCAGCTCTACGAGCACGTAGACACTAGACAACTATTTATGTGCGAGCAATAATCACGAATCAGTATGCACAATGCACATATTATACATTATAATGAAAAAAGAGAAAGAAACTTCCCAAAATAACTCTCCCATCAGGTGGATTCCATTTCACGAGCACCGGAGCACCAATGGGTAATGGGCATAGCTAAGTAAGTACAAGAGTACAGGTACAGGTAGCCATAAGGTAGTAGGTGATGCATCATGCATGCTCATAACAATCACACAAATTCATCCACGCGTTCGTCGCCCTCGCCACAGCTTCCATATGGACGAAGAACGACGACGACGTGACGAGAGTACAATTATTCGTATTAAGAATATTATAAGGTAGGTACAAAAGCCCGAGAGTTAACAAAGACAACTCGCGGACATCATCAACTTCACATCAATCTTGCGCGCGAGGTTTGTGAAATGGGAAAACATTCGTAAAATTGATGAGATATTAAATGACTAGTTTTCTAAGCTAGATGCCCAAATATTTGTACCTATGTGCGCGTTTATTTCAAAAGACATTTTCATAAATAACAAATCTTCAACGGTGTTGTGTTCGTCTCGTGAAAGGTAATATGAATCTTGAGTGTACCAACTTTGTTTAGGCGTTTCTGAAATAACCAATGATTAACGAGATTTCAGAAACTGGTCGAGATTGTTATGCTTTACTTGACCAATTTTGTAAAAGAAATAGAAAATAGGTATGTAATATTTTAACAATTTTTTTCCGAAAAAAACAAACATTTTGAGTCTGGATTAAAATTCAAAAAAAATTACAGATTTTGATAGAATCTCATGAAAAATGTAGGTACGAGTATATTATGCCTACTTTGAACTTTGAGGAATAGAATAATTATATTCTCAAAAATGATTCTTCAAAATTTTACACGTGAATTTTTGGCTTTTCTAATGTCTTCGGATAAGTTTTGGAGGGAGGCGGGTCTATTTCAATTTTTTATTGAAAAGAATAAAATTTTCAACCATCTTCAAACTTATTTCTTTCGAGACGGGATGTCAAAATTTTACATGTACATTTTTCGTTTTTTCAATAGGTACTCTAATGTTTTCAGATTTATTCCTATTTTTTAAACATGAGGGGAGGGGGAAGGATTGGGTTTGACAATTCTCCTTCCATCTTGGCCTTCCTTTTTTTAAAATTCCTTTGCGCGTTTTAAATTATATAAATTTTATATATGAAATTTCATCCTCTTCAATTTATGTTCAGAAAAAAATTTTCCCAAACCCCCTCAGTTGACAGTTCCAACTTCCAACTTCCAAGAAAAATGGGCAGTTGAAAAAAAATTAAAAATTCGCGTTTACACCTACATTTCACAATGTACCTACAGAAGTTGGAAACGAACCAATCATGAGAGATTACTCTACTATGAACTGCTCGCACCGCACAATTATGAAAAAGCCAAAAATCTGTTCATAAAAATTGCTTGCTGATTGGCTAGAAATACATGAAAGTTCATGAAAAAGTGAAAACAATATTATAGTTTTTTCGCTCAGCACAAAAATTATAAAAATTACTCGTTTTCTTCGATTTTAATTGGGAGAACCCTAGAAATTGTTGGCTGATAAAACCGAAGTTAAAATGCTCGCTTTGTTGAAGAAACTGAAAGTGACTTGGCAAGTAGAAAGGTCTCTTATGTGTAACATAATACGCAACACATAAGGCACCTTTCTAAATAACGTGCGCACTGAAGAATTCTTGAAAGCGATTTTAATATGGTTCCCCTTGGTGGGGAACCCTAAAAAACAGCCAAAAATAGTCGAAAACTTACGATGGAGCAGCTGCAACTTTTGGAATCGTCTGAAACTCAACTTTTGACAAGTAAAGACGATTCCCAAAATTTTTTAGCTATTCAATCGCATTTTTCGACTTTTGAGGGAAATTTTTTGACATTTTTGGGTTCAAAAAATACTTTTTTGGATGCTCAGACTCAAAATCGTGTTCAAACACTATAAAACTCGATTAGTGACTAGAAAATAAGATTCCCAGAGTTGCAGCAGCCCAATCGCACTTTTGGACCATTTTTCGATTTTTTGGGCTCAAAACAATACTGAACCAGCTGATGTTTTGATAATTCGTTAGAGAGCGGTAGATGAGCAGTGAAATTTTTAGGGCTGTTCGTGCTTCCGATTGTTTCTCCCTTAGTCACAATACCTAAGTACGTAAATATTCTCCAATGGATTTCACCACTTTCGGCAACGTATTAATTTCGTCGGGTTTTCTCCCAGATGCAGATTGAATAGAAATGATAAACGTGGAATGCACTTATGCTATCATTTCACTAAAACGATCGAATACAAAAATATTTCAGAATGAAATCTCTCAGAAAAGTAACATGTAGGACATGTAGGTAGGCACCTAGTAAGTAATTTATTCAAGGAATTCCATTTCTCCCAATTTTTCAAACAGACAAATTGTTCTGCTTTTGAGTGTTATTACATCGTTTTAACACGTTTTAAGCATTTTCCCGCGCATTTTCAACAAACTCCCACGTAATTTCATGAATTTTTGTAATTTTTGGCGATTAGTATAATGTTTTTTTGAGCATTTTTACATCATCTTAGCAAGTTTTCAACACTTTTCAAGCATACTTTATTCAACAGATTTCACTGAAATTATATAATTTTCTGCTAATTTTCAGTGATTTACTTTTTTGAGTGTTTTTACACAAGACCAAAAGGTTTTGAACTCTTTTTCGTGTACATATTTGACCAATTTTCTCGAAATCTCATTTTTCAAATTTTCAATGGAGTTTTGGCCATCCATCTTCAGAGTTTTTAAAACTACATACATATTTCAAGTGTGTTTTTCTAACTTTACCGAAATTCCATCAATTTTTTGTAACTTTTGGTCATCATTTCAATGCAGTGTTCATTTTTACTCCACCCACGATATAGGTACCTAATCTACCTAAGTATACTAGGTATAACAAAGAGGCTTAGGGATCAAATAGCGATTTTCCATGTTTCTTGATACGAGGGGTCTAGTTCTACGTAAAAAATCATAATTGAGAGAAATCGAAGTTTCTAAATCCAAAGCAGGGTTAATTTGGCACGGAATGACTCAAGAGAAAAAGAGTTTTGAAAAATTTTCTCTAAAAATAGGTGATTTTGCAATTTTTTTTTCAAATTTGAGATTTTTAACTTGAAACAATAAATTTTCTAATTTGCCACTTCACATTTGCGATTTGATAGCCAGAGATAAATTACTGATATGCCTTGCAACAGTTGTGTCTGACACGAGCGTCTAGATTCATACCCGTGGCGGTTTGTAGTGGAATTTTTTTTTCTGGACTTGGACATTTTCTCGTCTTGGGATAAACATGTTATCTTATCATATGTAGGTATGCATACAATTATTCGTGTATAAAATGCAACTTTTTCGATTGTTCGCGGGTTCGGATGAACTTTCATGAGGTCTTAAATTAAAGACGATGAAATTCCCTATCGATTGGTGTTAAATTTTTATCATTTCGCGTAAAAATGACGATTTTATGAATACTTTTATTTCACTGATTTTTGCATACTACGTACGTCATCTTTAAACTGAAAATACTCGAAATTTTCATTAGACACATACGTATTTGAATACAGCAAAATGTTCGTAATGTTATCCTCTTTAAAATGAGCTATTACCGAAAGCTCTACATGCAACCGTTCAAAAGTTTTCGAAGTTTTAAGTTGCGAAAACAAGCTGTGGATGGTAAGTATTGATCTTTGAATTAATATTACTCGAAATTTTCAGTGGACACATAGGTATTTTAATACATCAAAATGTTCGTAATTTTATCCTCTTTAAAATGGTTGTTTCCCGAAAGCTCTACCTTCAACCGTTCAAAAGTTTTTGAAGTTCAAAGTTGCGGAAAGTGGTCTAATTGTGTTATTATTATGGTTATCGTGTTATCAGTAAGTTATAGTTTTGATCAGTAACCACTTTTCGCAACTTTGATCTTCAAAAACTTTTGAACGGTTGAAGGTAGAGCTTTCGGTAAACAACCATTTTAAAGAGGATAAAATTACGAACATTTTGATGTATTAAAATACCTATGTGTCCACTGAAAATTTCGAGTAATATTAATTCAAAGATCAATACTTACCATCCACAGCTTGTTTTCGCAACTTAAAACTTCGAAAACTTTTGAACGGTTGCATGTAGAGCTTTCGGTAATAGCTCATTTTAAAGAGGATAACATTACGAACATTTTGCTGTATTCAAATACGTATGTGTCTAATGAAAATTTCGAGTATTTTCAGTTTAAAGATGACGTACGTAGTATGCAAAAATCAGTGAAATAAAAGTATTCATAAAATCGTCATTTTTACGCGAAATGATAAAAATTTAACACCAATCGATAGGGAATTTCATCGTCTTCAATTTAAGACCTCATGAAAGTTCATCCGAACCCGCGAACAATCGAAAAAGTTGCATTTTATACACGAATAATTGTATGCATACCTATGATAAGATAACATGTTTATCCCAAGACGAAAAAACGTCCAAGTCCAGAAAAAAAATTCCACTACAAACCGCCACGGGTATGAATCTAGACGCTCGTGTAACAACTCTGCGAAAGCGCATGGAAGAAAGCGCACGTATATTTTTGTTTTTTTTTTTTTTTTTTTGAACGATCTTTTCCGAAATTAGCCGATCTTGGAGCACAAGATATTCCAATAGCCAATAGATGGCGCTTTCTCGCCAAAATAATGATAACAAATGTTCACCTTATCTAAGATAAAAATTCAAATTTCAAAGTAAGCAATTCATCACTATTTAAACTTTATGCCGATGAAGTTAATTTATTTCGATTAAACATATCACAGAACTTACTTACATGGATGGATTTTTTCCAACTTGAAAACTATTTTGTAAACAAAAAACTTGAGAGGTCAAATTTGACGTCTCGAAAGCTTAGCTTGAGCAAAATATTTACAATAAAAATACGTTTTGTAGTTACTTTATTATTTTTCAGGGGTGTTTCTTTTTTTAAAAAATAAATTAACTGTATGTAGTGAATTTATTAGGTGAAATGTTATGCTGAATTGTTTTCTATGCATTGTTTGAAAAATTTTTCACCACAATAATTTTCATCGGATATCTGAACTAAGCTGACCAATTTGAAGATAATAGATGAATGCAATCATACGGTAGGAATATATCTTGCGGTAATCCAGTGTACATACAAAACAAAAATACATTATTTGACATTTATTTTCATTTTTTGAGTATTTTTCATTCATCTTTGTTTACCCATTTTTCATGATTCTTAATTTCATTATCATTTATCAGCTTATCACAGCAATATTTCTAAATTAGTTTTCACTCTTTCAAACTACATACTCTCTCATTAAGTAGGTATCAAACAAGTACATAGGTAACAACGTTTTCGCATCATTTTGAAAGAATTTCGTAAAATCAGAAAAGGAAAAGAAACGACCCATGACAGTTAAACGTGAGCTACGAGTTGATTACTTGTGTAAACAAAAACAAACGATTTTATTTTTTTGGAATTGCCCACAGATTATACAAAGATTGGTTCTTACAGGATCTTGCAGCTTTGTTACTGGCAACGTAGCATGATATAGAAAGCTTAGATTTGTTTTATGATGCCAGTAAACGAAAATTCTCAACTTGACTTTAGTTTACTTTTGTTCTATGATAGCAAATTTTACTTATGACTTGAGAAAATCTCATAGTTGAGTCACATTGATAAAAAAAAGTTCTTTTCGGTTAAGCCAAACATTTAAATTTTTACTGAATACCAAATAGATACTCCCCCTCCCAGGCAACATCGTTATCGCTGCTGATTACAACTTTTTCCACAATTCCCATGTGCAGAGATGGGACCGATTATAATCGATTATACATCGATTATTTTCTTCAAAATAATCGGGCATAATCGAGCCAAAATAAACACAGCAAAACATGACGTCATGCAGAACGTTCGGTACCTTGACTCGTTGCATCTTAACCATTGACAAATCAAAAAACCTGAAAATGAAATAATAGTAGGTACAATATACATAGGCAGCGCTAAGATCCGATTAATCGATACCCGAATAATCGATTATAATCGGTAATCGTTCCACCTCTGCCCATGTGGTTATTTCTGTTAATTATATAATTAATTTAATGTTTTGAATCCCTCCACAAAATACCACTAACCCCCACCAACCTTCCCATAATTATTACGCTTATGGCATTACCTTATATGCGGCTGTGAACTACATGAAATACAAATCTACGTATATGTAAAGGTAAGAATATTTTTATCAACCGGGTAACGATGGCGTTGCTTCAATCAGATTAAAAAAACATCCTATTTACCAATTGAGATCTACAAACTAATTAATTTTTCTAGGAAATACCTCATCGTGCGATTCCATTCTGATTAATCGTCAATATGAATATGTCTTTATCGCGAATTTGATAAGATATAGGGTCATAGATGAGAGCATTTTTGGTCGGAAAATTCAATAGGAACTGTCTTCATGTTATTTAACTGCATTAAAACCATTTTTGATTATTCTTCACGTTCACGTTTACAAATGAAAATGTCTATACAATATGCGGTATTATTGGTTTTATTCTTGGTTTTCCGCCTAGGAGTAAATGGTAAAGTACACTTTTACATTTTGTTATAAATATGAATAAGTATCTTATAGTCTACTCATAGTGCAATACCGCAGGGCAGATTTTCTGGCTCATTGTATCGCAGAAGGTGTCCATAAGAAACATACTTATCCAAAATCGGTAGTAATTCGCTCATCCCTTCACTCCTTTTTGGAGCTTTTTGGGTCGCTAATAACTTCATCGTTATAGGGTGAGAAGAGTTTTTTCTGTTAAATGGGAGGGATAACTGTTACCTGATAAGTTGCTTTTAGGGTGTTTCAATTCCAAAATCCCTTCATTATTCAAAATCACCTTTTGATTGCTCCAGTGAAAAGAATTTGTTGTGATGTTGTTCGTATGTATTAAACTCAAAACATCTGGAACAATAGGTATTTGTTTTTCCTATGTACTTGCATTTTTGTAATATGTATTACATCCCTCCACAGAAGTACATATGTATATAGTAAAATGTTTACCAAATAGGTATTTTCTGAAATGTTGAACTATTTCAGTATCAGTTTTGCCTTAATTAAAGTGTTCTGGCTAAGAAAATTTTCAAATTTGATTCTAGCAGGTGATCAAGATTTTGAAAAATGTTATCAAAAATCAAGGAAAAACATTGCTTCCTGTTATCAATTATGGCAACAATGTATAGGCATTTATTGTTATTAAATAAAATATCAATTTGGAGGTTATTGTTTTTTGAAAATCATTTTGAAATAAAAAGACAAGTATTTTGATAATGTATACCTAATCGTTCTACATATGTATTTGTTGACTTTTTTTCTCATCTCCACAGTTTTCTTTACTTGCGAACCAGATTTCTTAAAAATAGTACAGAATAATTTTGAACTTTTAGTTTCTGGTTTGGTTTTGTGAGGGGGTAGAAGTTTGCCGGAAATATGGTCCATGGGTATTGAGGATCTGAGAACGGTGTGGCCTATTTGAAGGATTAAATGGTCTAGGTGGGAGGGGTCTTAATGGAAATAGGTCAAAATGGAAAAAATCTTAGCGGAAGTGGTCTCAGGATGAAATGTGTTTGTATTATTGAAGAAAAGTGAAATGTTCAGCGAGTTCTATGTATTTTGGTACAAGAAAGGGGCTGATTATGAGGATTAAATGAATAGTCTGGGTTGCCTCCAGAAAGGTAAGAATTTGGATGAGGAGGGCTTCTCATTAGGGTTGCGGTTTAATACACATTTAACCTTGATCATGTTTTTTTCTAGACCTTTTGAAATGCGTTTACACTTATTCTTTTCAAGCATTTTCTCATCAATGCTTTTATAGTATAAATTCAAAATGTCTATCAGGGAGTTATTATAGTCTTTTCATTTTTAGTGTGCGTAGCACACTATTGGTTTCGCTTTGAGAAATGAAATTTCATTGGAAATGAATGTTCTCTTAAACTATCCAAGCGTTTTTTATACGTATTGGACAGAATATGAGAATCATTAAGGTGGAGGGTATAGATCATTTTTTATTCAATTCGGATGGGTAATTGCTGAGTAATTGCAATTTTAGTTCATTATTTTAATGCATTAAATCCTAAAAAATGGTAATGGGGACTTGTGAAACACCTGCCGCTCATTGTACCCTGCTATACCCCTAGTGTATTCCATCACCACTTTTCAAATTAGCTGTCTCATTGTATGTACCCTGTTACACCCCCGGTCTGTTAGCTGTATATTCCAAGTGGGAGTCGTTTGATGGGGCGTTTACCAAATAAATATATGTGATGCGCTCTGTGAAATAGGACCACAAGTCGGAAAATAAAATTGTTCAGTACATTAAAATAATCGAATTGTGATGACAAATATCAATTTTCAAGTTTTGTTATATTTTGAAAGAACACACTTCTAAGAACCTGTGTACAAATTTTCAGCGCAAAATATTGGTTAGTTCGTCCTTAATTATGTGTTATAAAAGCGCATATCAGATTTTTAAAAAGGATCACAGTCAGTAATCACGTTTTGGTGATGTTTTTCTGCTCTTTCCTGTTATTAAATGTTAGTTTCACAATAAAATTAGTTGTGTACCATTAGAAAACCCATTTTTTAAAAATGTTTTGGTGGCTGGGTGTCTGTAATGACAACTTGGCACTCCGGAGGTCGCGGGTTCGAGTACAGCTGCCGGCAAAAATTAAAAAAATTTTTAAAACTCATTTCTGTTTCAAGTCGTGAGTTTTTGTAAAATTATCACTTTTTACACATTTTTACGTTTTTTTTTTCAAATTTCTTGAGTCATTTTCCTATTTTTGTGAGTAATGAATTTATGCATGCCTTGCATAATATCAGAACCATCCATCCATTTGACGTAATTTTTTTTTGTAGCATCGCATGGTACCCAGGATACACATATTAAAATTTCAGATTGATATGTGAAGTGGTTTTGAAGTAAAAAAATAATATGTGCTCGGGAACGCAAAAACACTTTGAACTGATTTTTCTCAAAAAGCATTTTTTCAAAATTAGAACTTTGAGGCGCCGTGTCTCGGGTATTTTTCAACCAAATTTCGATATTTTTATTTCAAAATGTTCGGAATAAAGTCCTCTAATAATTAGGCAAAAAAAATCAATTTGGATTTTTCTGACTTGTGGTCCTGTTTCACAGAGCGCATCACATATTCTTTTAATGCCCTAACCCTTTGAAGTGAACTTGTGTAGGTAGCAGGGCTGTTAAATTACCATAATTTATTCTCTGGTAAAATACGGCGGTAAAATACGGTATTTTACGGTATTTTTGGTATTTTACTAATTTGAATATGAAGAGTTATTTTTTGTAGTTTGACTTCGAAGTTCTGAACTTCTGACCTGCCTCTGAAGTAAATTTTCATCTGTTTTAGAGATTATAGAAAATTTCCATGGACATTTTTTGGAAATTTATGGGGAAAATTTTTGGTAACTTTCAAATCATAAATTTCAATGGAAATTTGGAAATTTATGAAGGAAAGATGAAAAAAAAGTGTTAATTTGGCTTTTTGGTAAATTATGGTAAAATACGGTAATAAACTTTTGGTAAAATACCGTAAAATACGGTAAAATACCGCCGTAATTTACCAACATAAATTACCTTACAGCCCTGGTAGGTAGGAATAGGAATTGCAGGGTCCCAGGTTCGAATCCCCATGAGGTAGGTAGGTATAGGTGACGGATTTTTCGTTGGAAATATTGGATAGGTAAATGCTTTGGAGTGAGTACAATGATGATGGTGCAAAAAAATGAATTTTGAACCATGTATAACCCCCTCATTATAATTTATAAAAATCAAGTTATGAAATATGACGATATCATTAGCTCAGCTAAATGAATTTTTATTCCATTTATTCAAATACGTTTTACAATGTACCTATAATGCCGTAAGTATAGTAAAAGTTACCTTAGGATGACTGAGTGATTTTTACTTTATATGATAAAAAAATTACTTTAAAATGAGTAATTTTTACACAACTTGGTTTAATACTATTGGTAGGTATAGCAAAATTTATTAAAATGATAATTTTTACTAAAAGATTACAGTAAAAATTATTATTGTAACTGAACAGTTAGAAAAACTGAGTTTCAAAACAAATTTTATCATAATTATATTATGTATTTGTGAATGGGATCCGGTTATTGTGCTAAATATGTATAAGGTGCACCGGGGCAAGTCAGAATGGTTTTTCGCAATTTCAACTTTGACCAGCTGTTACTCCCCTTCTAATGAACCAATATGAATCAAATTTATTATGTAGGTTCCCATAAGGGTTCTTAACCTATGGTGAAAATTTGAGCGTGATTGACACAGTAGCTTTCGCGCAGTGGATTAAAATATAAACTGTTCTGACTTCCCCCAATTGGGGGAAGTCAGCTAAACTTTGCAGAGGCGTAGATCACAAACGGAGCGTCCTAGAAAAATTGCATACCTAGTAACAAAATTGTATAGAATTTGATTCTCTTTGAGATCACTCTCATCAGATTTTTACTAGGACGCACGGTTTGTCCGCTATATGCGAAAACCTAAGAAATAGAAAGTCTGTATTTTAGAACAAATTCAAAACGAGTTCAAAACAACAACAAAATACAATTGAACCAAAGACATCTAAAATGAAACTGAATCGCGAAAGTTTTTATGCCGTGATGAAGTAGGGGTAGTACCCTCAAGTCACCTTTAGTGGTACTTCGCCAGATATAAACCTCAACCTCTAGGCGCTAGAGCAAGTTTTCTAACTTACCCCAAATTCCAACTTCCCCCAGTGCACCTTAGTTAAATTTTTTTGTAAAAATTACCCATATTTTTTCGTGTTATTTAGAGGTAATGCAAATTCTGAACATATTTTATAAGATTTAATAATTTAGAATCAATGGAAAATTCTGAAAATTGGTTTAAAATTTTATAAGACAATGAAAATTCCAAAAAAATAATATGAAAATTTGTCATTTAGAGAGACAGAGAATTCCAAAAATTGATCAAAAGTTCTGTACCTAAGTTGTAGATAATGTGAACTTGAAAAACAATATGAAATATTTAATATTTATGAAGATAATGAGAATTCTGAAAAATTAGAGGCAATGTGAATTCCAAAAATTGTGTAAATGTCTTGCAATTTGTGGACAATATGAACTTGAAAATTGAATTTGAAATTTTGTAATTTGAAGACAATAAGAATTCTGAAAAATATTCAAAATTTGGTCATTTAGAGGCAATGAATGTGAATTCTAAAAATTGATTGGAAGTTTCCCAACTCAGCAGCAATGCAAAATTCTGAAAATTTATTGAAAACTTTATGAAATTGTAGCAATGGGGAATTCGGGAGATTGATCTGAAATTTTGCAAATTTTAAAACAATGCAAACTATGAAAAACAACTAAAAATTTCTTAATTTAGAAGCAATGCAAAGCTTAGAAATTATTCTGAAGTAGGTATTGTAATTTGGAAGATATGAAAACACTGAAAAACAATTATTATTTTGAAGCAATGAGAGTCTTGAAAATACTATTTCTCATCACTGTGACATGGTTGAGTCACTTATGCACTACCTACTCGTAGATATGTAATAGCGGTTATACTCGTAGCTGTAGAAAAGGCAGCTAGCTACGCACACTTCGCAGCTAGTTTTTTAAAAATTTGAGTCAAGTATACTCACTCTCATAATTATCTTTTTGTGCATTTTCATTGAATACCGCTAAAAATTGAGGTTTTAGTTCATTGTAGATATTGTACTTAGGTATGGTAAAGTACCAGTTAAGGATATTCGTTCCTATGGTCTAAAAAAAATTAATCGCTTGTACGTATCTTTTTTCTGTAATCATCGCATTGCATTCATGACAACATGAAGATCCACCCATGAAGTCTATGCACAAAAGCATTGAAGTTTCAAAGTGACAAAAAATGCATGTTTTAAAACTTTCAAAGCTTATTTTCAATAATGGAAAAAAACATGTCAAATACGTTATCTTTATAACTACGGAGGTTTTTGTATACTAATAAGTAGGGCAACCCAAAATATGCTCTCATGTTTTCTGATTTTTTCATAGGTGCCGTAGCAGTAGGCAATAGAATAAATGATGGATTAATAACAGAACAGGGAATGTCAGAGCAGGCGGATATTCAGTTGGAAAAAGAGCTTGAAGGTAAAAATTATAGTTCATATTATGTATATGTACCATTGTACCTCTACCGCCCCTTTTTTTATATGTAGTTAGTAGACATTTTCTGGATACTACAATTCATTGTATACGTATTAGGTACTTTGAAAAGTACAAATACCTATAGGCCTACATAATATGTTGAAAAGTATTACATATGCCTACAAGCTCAGCTTTTGAAACTTTCCCAAAATCCAGGACTATACACCTGCAATTGCCATTTACGAGTAACAACTGAAAATTATTATACTTTGAGATCTTGGCGACTGCGAGGTTTGTGGCCCGAGAAAATGCAGGCAAGCGAATGAATTTGGAGAACTTGATCCAAAAGATTATACTAAAGTAATAACACATGGGTCACTCCATGCCAAATCGGTGGATTTTTGCACGAGGGGTTTCGATTTTCTCAAAATCAGATCATGTGTAGAACTCATCAAACGATGATGAATGACGCAAACCGGACATTTTTTCACATATCCGTCTACATATTGGCGAAATATTTCAAAAGTGTAAAAATATTCATTTTTCAAGTTCCTGCTTTTGTTTAAAATGGCGGCGAAATTTTTCCAATTTGTTTCACTCTTATAATTATCGCACAAAAATGGTATTTCTCGTCAATTCGTTGACAAATAGGGGGGGAGGGAGGGGGATTTTTTTGACATGTTCGTCTACACATTGGTAAAATATCTCAAAAATGCAAACATTTTCATTTTTAAGGCTTCTGATGTTTTTTTTGCAATACGTGTAAAACTTGTAATTTTTTTTCTCGAAAATGAAAAAAAACGCCAGTCCAATTTTTTGATATTTACTCGCCGAGATCATGGTAAAGTATGTTATTTAAAATTATAAGTTTAAATCGATTTTTTTAAGTCTTTGAATGTAGCAACATTGATTTTGACATCATTTGTCGATTACTTTTTTAAAGTACTACAATTTCCATAGGTACCACGTACAACCGTAGCTCAATTTGTAACCGAAATTATCCGTTTTCAGCCATTTTGGAGAACTTTGAAGCCCCACAGCTCCGCCAAAAAAAAAATCAAAAAAATGTCCGGTTTGCGTCATTTGTCATCGTTTGATGACCTTTTGCTTTTTTCAAAAATAAACCAAAATTTTTTTCCAAAAATTGACCAAAATTCTCGTTTTTTTTTTTGATAAAATTTGCAAAAAAAACTGTAATTATTTTTTCCCAACCACTGCCTCAAAATTCTGCTGTATTGCTAAATTGTCAAAGTTGAGCTTTTAATGGAAAATTGGGGAAAAATTCTCGCTTTTTAAAAAAATGATTGCTTAAAAATTTTGGTTTTTTGCGGAAAATTATAAAAAGCCTCATGCACGAAGACCCTTCGTGCAAAAATCCGCCGATTTGGCATGGAAGACCCACATTTATTTTAACTTCCAAGTCGCATGGGGCTTCCATTTCCTACTACTAAGTAGGTACAACCTATGTACTAACAATAAGAATTCTGGTAGCGTGTACTCTACATAGGTATCTATCTATAATCAAAACTCATAGAAAAATACAACCATTATGTTATTTTTTTATTCTTTAGTAAATACCACAGAAAAATGGGAAATGGCTGAAGCGGACACCGACACGGAACAGAGAAAAAAAGACACAATGGCCGAAATCCAAAAACGCCAAGTAGAGCTGGTAGAAAGGGAGCAGAAAGTAGCACAGAGAGAGAACAAGGTGGCAGAGAGAGAAGCCGAGGTAGAGCAAAAGGAAAATCATATACCTGATATGAAGGCCGTAGCTGAGAAATGGGAGGTGATACAAGAAATATTGGATGGTAAGATTACAATTTTATGCATACGAGTATTACGTAAGGTGTACCAAGAGTTCAGACATGGGGTAAGTCCGGAGGCTCCGGACTTTTGATCTGAGGCCTAAATGTTTGCAGTCGTGCACATTCCAAGCGCTGCCTAGCAGCGACTTGAGGGTGCTACACCTTCTTCATCTTTACATAAACATTTTTGTAACTCAGTTCCATTTCCCATGTTTTTGGTCCTATTGAGTTTTATTGTACTTACTTTTGAATTTATTTTCAAAATTAGCCGGACATTTTCCAAACTGGTGCTCAAAAAATTAATCCATGGTGACAAGCACTCTTGAAACATCTCAACATCACTTTAGAACCCCTGATAGGGTAGTTAGTTTTGACTAAATTATAGTTACTGATGTCTTTAGTACATGTCCGGACTCATCACATGAAAGCTAGACTACTGGGGTAAGTCCGGATAGCTATGAAATTGACAAATTAGTGTATCCAAAATACCTCGAGCCTGGAAGTGGTGATATGTAACCTTGTTGTTTCAATTGAATAATTTTGTTATCCTTCGTTGAAAGTTTCACAGTTTTTTGTACATTACCCACAGTTTTCAAATTTGCTTTTCAAAGGTTCAAAAAAAATAGTTCATCTTTTAGAAGTCGTTTTTCGATAAAACCATTTTTCAGATCTCTACCAACTTCTCAGCCATCACCTCTGGAACAGAGCTCCGGAGGACAATACAATTAACCCCACAATACAAATAACCCATTCTCTTTTAGGGAGAAAAATACAAATTCTGCAGGTATTTTTCATCTTGATCATTGTAGTTCTTCAAAAGTCAACTTATAATCATGAATGGATTTGGGGGCACCTTTCTCATAAATATTTTCAATAAAAAAAGAAACACTTCGTTACCTTAATGCCAAATCCGAGTATGTCCAAAATTTTCGATTTTTTGATTTTGGTATCACTGGAAAGCTGATGCTCAGCCGAATCTAGTGAAATAAATAATAACCCTTATAATTATTATGAAAATGTAAAAAAATTGAATTTAAATAAATTTTAAACATCGAGTATGTCCATTTAGAAGCTAAAAGCGAGTATGTCCATTGAGTATGTCCATTAAAAATAAAACCATCAATGATTGAGCGTTCCAGCTTGTGATTTCAACTATTTGTGAGGTTTCACAGATCAGGGTAAATAAATTACTAATCCGCATTACAAAATATTCTAAACAGAACTCAATGAACTCATTGTGACTGCATGATAACAGTGATAACACATTTGACCATCTTCCGCAACTTTGATCTTCGAGAGCTTTCAAACGGTTGAAGGTACAGCTTTCGATAAACAACCATTTTAAAGAGGATAAAATTACGAACATTTTGATACATTAAAATACGTATGTGTCCACTTAAAACGTTCAGTAATTTCAGTTTGAAGTTCAATACTTGCAGCTTGCAGCTCTTTTTCGCAACTTCAAACTTCGAAAACTTTTGAACGGTTGCATGTAGAGCTTTCGGTAACAGCTCATTTTCAAGAGGATGAAAATCCGAACATTTTGCTGTATTAAAATACCTATGTGTCTACTGAAAATTTCGAGTATTTTTAGTTTAAAGATGACGTACGTAGTATGCAAAAATCAGTAAAATAGAAGTACTCATAAAATCGTTATTTTTACACGAAATGATAAAAATTCAACACCAATCGAATAGGAATTTCATTGTCTTTAATTTAAGACTGCATAACAGTTCACCCAAACCCAATTTGATTTTTTACATGAAAAATTATACGCAAACTTACGTTCTGTTACTGTTTACTTTACAACGGAGGAAGGAAAGTTGCGTATGTCCACAGTTGTGTTGTTCTAGCACTCTAGTATTTGTAGGAGACAGGTTACCAAACACTATTTGGATTAATGGTTAACTAAATTATCATCAACTTAATTTAAAACCTAAACAGATACCGGAAATTCATAAGAAATTTGGGACATACTCGGATTTCAATTCTTAACAACATGTGGCATATAGAATCAAAACCTGAGTATGTCCATCACCGCTTGAAAAACATTTAATTACACGTACTAAATTGAGAAATTTTACAAATATAGCTCAGACAATCTCTTCATAAGAGATTGAGCTATCATACTTCAAAATTTTACTACTCCATATCCCCTCCATTTGTTTTTATCATCTTTCAAACTTTCAATTTCCTCTCCTGAAAAATTCACGTTCTTGGACATACTCGGATTTGGCATTAAGGTAACGACTTGCAGTCTAATAATATAAACGTATTGATTACCTCCTAAATGGCATCAACACTGAAAATTTTTTTAAAAAAATTGGAACGGACATGGGTTATTGGCTAAGGTTCATGCTAAATTGGCCAACTCAGTTTCTTCAAAAACGTCATTCACCACTCAAATTTCTCTCAAGCAGTGTAGGTATAGGTAATGATATGATCAAAGGAACACAGTTTGGTTGTCAGTTGTCACCATAGAATTAAAATTTACTTGACAGTCAGGTTCATCAGCCGTTTTACCTCTGCCTCCGCACCCACCAGATTTTTTGCCATTGGCTCGATTTTTTTTTGGTTAGATGATTGGAAATAATGAGAGGTAGAAGCTCAAGTGGGAATCACCGAAAACTACAGCCCCTAGTCTCTCGGTAACTTCTGATGATTTATGTTGTGGTAACTTACTGGTAATTAACTTACCAGGTATGTAACTGTGGTAAGTTGCCACACATTGCTGGGTGCAATGTTACTTTTATGGATTGGCCCACGGAATCGCTTTAATAATTTGCTGCCTTGTGAATTATTGAAAATCAACTATCTTTAGCATGGCTGCTGCCAGTAATTCTTATTTGCAAAATTCAACAAAATACAATGCAATCGAATATGTTTTATTAAAATAAAAAAATATGAAATTTGCATTTGCAAAAGTCGCAACCGTTATAAATGATGAATAAGTCCACCCAAGGCTTTGGGAAAAAATGGGGATTTTTCATGAAGGATTGCCAATTTTCTAAGGAGGGGAAAAACGGGAAGAAAAGAACATAAGGAGAATGGGTATGATAGGAAATGGAAATCCCTCTCAATTTCATATTAGTGAATACAAGGTTTTTTGCAAATCAGGATCAGTGGTGAACCAACCATACCCCTACCCCCACCCCGTACCAAAAATCAGCCGACAAGAGAACAATTCCAACGCGAGTTGTTCCTTAACATGTAGCCTGAATTTTCACTACTTGGGAAAATTCATTTTGGAGCACTCCTTCCACCTCAAATTCTGATTTTAATACACGGCTCTGTATAATACCAAGCCTTTCAGAAAACATCAATAAGTAGGTACATTTTTCACTTTTACAATGGGCAGTTCAAAAGTTACAGAAGAATTATTTTGTAGTAGTAAAAAGTTTTCCAAACATTAAACTGCTTCCTCTTCAAGATGAAATGAATTTCTCCAAGTATTCTTATGCTAAATGAAGGTACTACATATAATCCAACATCTTTAAAATGAAGTAATATTCATTCCTTACATTTAATTATGAGTTGATAAAAATAATGAATCGAAAATTGAAAAAAAAAAGAAAATCACTCTCTTGTAAAATTTTACTTTTTTTGAGATGTAACATTATTACACCTACTCTGTAGGTGTGACATTAGTAGAAGAATTCTCAACAATCTCATAATTCCAACAATGTACTACACTACATTGTATGTACAAGGATAATAGGTGGCAATGAAAATAGCAAAAAATTAAGATTGAAATGAAATGCTTTTAAACATGTAGTGAACCTACATATGTTACCATTACATTCATTACATTAGGTATGAGGACGTAAAGGGGAAGAGATTAAAATTTACAAAAGGGGAACCGCAAATTGCTGATTTCTTTACAAAAGCTTTGAATAAGGATACACTTTTGAACTTTGGTAAGGAGTTTGCTTGTCAAGTATAAATACTAATAGTTCCCGCTCCCCTCTTACCTCTCTCACTCCTGGTGATATCAAATCTTTAGGGCCATTAGCTCAATGGAGGTTTAAACTCAGTTCAACATAAACTCGGTTAAAATTCGAATACAAATTATAGGCTACTTTTTAGCATACCAAAATTTGTATTGATACCGTACGTCATTTCAACTTGATTCGAGTTTTTTCACAGGCGAGTTGACCTACACCTCTGGTTTAAACCCCAATTGTGCTAACAGTACTCAATCACTCACAACACATTCACCAACTGGCAGATTGTGCTAACAGTACCGGTACTTAATCACTCACAACGCATTCACCAACTGGCAGAACTTTTGGTCACAACAAACTTAAACAAACTTTTCCAACACAAAAAAACAATTCGCCCCTGGAAAAATCGATGCCACCTGAACAGAAAAGAAGAAATCCTCATTACCAGACTAAGAATAGGCCACACAAAAATTACACATAACCACCGATACCAAAAAGAACCAAAACCTCCATGCCTATTTTGCAGAAACGAACCCACACCCATCCAACATATCTCAACTGAAACAAAACAGTCTTTCACTACAGATAAAAGAAAACCCACCTATCATTCCTGACGAACCCTCTGAAATACAAAAATTCATCTCCCTAATAAAAAACGCCAACCCTCACAACTACATCTAACCCCCTCCCCCACTGTACAGGTGTAATAATCTTGTACATTATAAACACCCTCAGAAAAAAAATACTAATAGTTCACAAATGATTTTGAATGATGAATGAAAATTAAAAAAATAATTTCTCTAACTTTACTGAAATTTTCATTTTCATTTTTCAGACTGGGATCGCTGGACAAATTAGTGTAACAGGAATGAATACAATTTCTGAGGTAGAATGCATTAAGCAAGAGGTAATACTTCCAAGGATCTGTCTTAGGCACGCTATTTTTTATAATATTTTATCAATGATTATTAGCGCATTATTTTAGCTGTAGCCTTACACAATTTTCTGATGAACAACTGCCATCAATAGATAAGCTGCAGTGGGGTAAGTCCAGATGTAAAGAGCCACCTATAGCGGTACTAGACCTTAAAGTACACTGATTTCTTTTTGGTGAAAAAACTTGGGAGCTGTCAGATATCGTCAGAAGTACTCCTCGGGTATCGTACTTCGTTCAACTTCTATTCATCTCCCCAATGTTTTGCCGGTGTGGTGATTTGTTGATTTGCTGATAATCTTCCCTGACACTGGTTTTTTAAATTCAACTAATTCAAATTTTTGATGTTAAATATTTTTTTCACAAATACAGCCTAATAATAATAATGGTTCAAATGAACTTACATGATGTTGATTGCAAAACCAATGTCACTGAAGAGACAAAGATTATTGACAAAATCACTGCAACACGAGAAAGATACTCGTATATATGTAAATTTTATTTCGCGGGTGTTTTAATGTTTCAAATCATGTGTTAAATGATGAATGGTTCGGGGGGGGGGGGGTCAGTGAAACTTGTACCTTTTAGAAGCATTCACAAATATTTTAGGTAATCACTGCTGTCGGATTCAGCACCCTGAAAACTACCACTATCCGCCAAAAAAACGCAAATTATTTTTTGGTTCTTGACCTGGTTTTCTTGTGACACGTCACATTTACATGTTTTGTGGAGTATGTATTTTATGTTGATGAATGATATGTATCAAAACTATCAGGCATAACTTTATTCAATGGAAATGGCATAAGGCTTTTGACGTATTGCGGGTTGCATATCGGTTTGCTTGAACTTTATCAATTTGGTGGGCATGCTTATCAGTGAGCATCAAAATTTCATATTTTGAGCAATTTTCAGAAGGTATTTTTGAAATTTATAGCTATTATTTAGTTTTTCCTTCAATTTTAAACACTGTTAAACCCTGTGATGGAAAAAGATCTGCTCTTTGTCGAGGTTCAGAAACGTTTTTTCAACTTCTTTAAAACTCGACGAAGAGAGGATCTTTTTCCATGGGTTTAATAGTGTTTAAAATTGAAGAAAAAACTAAATAAAAGCTATAAATTTCAAAAATACCTTCTGAAAATTGCTCAAAATATGAAATTTTGATACTCACTGATAAGAATGCCCACCAAATTGATGAAGTTCAGGCAAACCGATATGCAACCCGCGATACGTCAAAAGCCTTATTGAGTAAGGTACACAATATGTATATGACAAACGCTAGTATCTAAAGCTCATATCGCACCTCGGGAGTAATAAGGTTACATCTAAAAAAAAATCGATTCTGACATTTTTGCATTTTTGGGGTTTGTATGACCCCCCCCCCCAACCAAAAATAACATTTTGAGTTGGGTACATTATCTAGATCTTGTAAAAAACGCAAGTGGCCTAACTCAAAATCCCAACAACATTGCAAAGTTGTTTGGAGTTATAAGCGTACATCTCAAAAAACTCCACCTTTTTTGAGCAAATTTTGTACATACCAAGTGTTAACAAACACTGTTTTGATTGTTTTGAATGTATGTCAAATAGAAAAAGTCACAAGGTGCATTTTTTATTGGTTTGTACCAAATGGAAAAAAAATTAATTGATCACTTTTCAGAAAAATGAATTTGCACATTAAAATTAAATTTTAATTTTTTGAGGAAAAACTCAAAAACTAAGCACTAGAAAAACAGAACTAGTTGAACGAAATATTTCCAACTCTAACCCAACAACTTCCCAGTTTTTACACTGGAAAAAAAATTAGAGTACTTCAACGTCTAGTCCTAGTCAGTGACTTGAGAGAACTACCTCTTCTTCACCATGACATAAAAGTTTTTGCAATTCAGTTTCATTTCACACCGTTTTGGTCCTATTGTGTTTTGCTGTTGTTTGAAAGAAGTTATAAAGAAAAATGAATCCGTGGTGGCAAGCACCCTTGAAACGTTACTTTAGAACCCCTGATAGTTAGTTTTGACTAAATATTCAAAATACCTTGACCCTTAAAATAGTGATGTGTACAACAGTGGAAAACCCCCTCGACTCCCCCAAATCAAATAATATCCTTTCCGGCATTCATTTCTGGAGCCTTTATCCTCCATCCAGTATCTGACACACATACCAGCTGGTATGTGTGTCAGGGTCACCTAGGTGACCAAGAATAAGGGGTTATCGTTACTGTTGGAAGCGAAAAAATTCAATGTGCACAAAAATTCATATAGAGTTTGCATATTTTTGCGAGTAAAAATACACAATTTTCATGAAATAGTTTAATTTTAATGAGAAGAGTAGATAATTTCATCTTACTCGAAGAAACGAACGAATTCAGTACTGGTTTGCTGATAACGCTTGTTTATTTCATTTTCCTTCTCCACCAAAACGCTAACCTCGATATAGCTATTAACTCCCTTCAAAATTCTATAAAAACTTGTTCTAACTGGTTTAAATGCTGGAAGCTAGAACTTAACCCAAACAAATGTGAATCTAAAATCTTTTCTCTTCGTAAAATTGATACCAATATGAACATTTAAATTGATAATACCTATTTACCTTGGAAAAGAGATTCAATCAGATATTTAGGTATTCATCTAGACACAAAATTAAATTTTACTGATCATATTGATATCAAATTAAAAACTGCCTATAATCGTTTAAATCTACTGTATCCACTTCTAAACAAGAGATCTAATCTCAGTATATCAAATGGTAAACTACTTTACACATCCTTGATTCGTCCTATCTTAGGTAGCTCTAAAACAAATTTTAAAAAGCTCAACACATTTCAAAACAAAATTCTTCGCATCGTAACCCACAGCCCATGGTTTGTCCGCAATTCACAAATACCTACACAGAGAATTAAATGTAACAGATCTGTACACTCATGCTCTAATTTTAAGTATGAATACATATTGTAATATGTCAAAATTGTCAAATTTACGTGATATTCTTTTACCAACAATAAATAGAATATTAAAACCTAAACTAATACACGACCTATTATAAAAATATGACGTAAGTTTGTAGTTTGTGATAGTACTTTGTGTACTGATACAGTAAATATATATGATGATGATGATTTCATTTCCAAAAGGGAATTTCCCCCCCTTTTTCCCAGTGATAAAACCCCTTATTCTTGGTCACCCAGGAAGTAAGTAATTGATAGAACCTCAGGGTGTATGTATATTTGAGCCCACATCTTAATTTATCAATTGGAATGGGGAGTAAGGGGCTGGAAAGAAGTCAACTAATAAAATCTGACCGTATTGTCACCTCAAAGGCAACGGCGTTTCAGTCCATAAAAAAGTACAATTTTACACATCACTGATAAGGTTCGGATATGCTTGGAGGGTTCGTTGAGTCCTGATTGAACTTTGAACATCAGTTAGCTTTGTGGATATTCTGTGGTTCGCTTTTACTGCACCCAAGATGCAAATTTTCCATTTCAGGGCATCCCAGATCCTTATCAGTGACGCACAAAGACGATTTTTTTTACGGGCATACACACGTTTGCCTTTAAGGTGATGTTATGTAAACTAACAGAAAATTGAAATCTCCACAATTTTGGCAACATGTAATTTTTTGCTAGGACGCTCTGTTTTTGAGATGCACATTTTAAAAGTTGGATAATGTGAGAGTTGTAATCCATGGGCTCAAAAGCATTCATTTGGATGTATTGCACTATAATGAGGTTAAATTTTAATTGTTCACTTTCTCCAAGCCCTCTACTTTCCACTCTAATCAAGAAATTAACATATGGACTGAAAAATGTGGACACCCTGAGGTCTTGTTAATCCTTACATGAATGTGTCTAAGGTTGGCTGGAAAGATGGATGAAGGCTCCAGAATGGCTGGGAAGGATAGATTTTGATTTGGGATGAGTCAATAGGGTTTTCCCATTTTGGTACTCATTACTACCTTCAGCCTCAAGATATCTCGTATTTTAGATACCTAACTCCTAATTTGCCAATAACTTCATAGCTGTGATGAAGAAAGGATACTACCCTCAAGGCACCACTAGGTAGCGCTTTAGAATATGCAAACTTCCAAGTGTCAGATCAGGTTTCCCAACTTGCTTCCCTGCACCTTACTTCTTTATTTTCTATACAACCTTTATAAATACTTTGGTAGAGCGCCCATTATGTATAGTGTAACTTTCCTATTTTCAAATACACCTTCAAGCAAATATACCTATGATCTTTCACATACTCTCTTTCTCTTGTACTGTTAACATTAGCTCCTCGTTGATTTACGCTATAATTTATTCAAATTTTAACTAATTTCTGCTTGTGAAGTATTGATTTATTCAGTATTCGATCTAGTATCAGTTTTTTATTAGTCTGGTTTTTATTCGTTGATTCTACCTATTTGGAAATACCTATTTGCAAAAACTTGAGACGTATCAGTTGTGTTCAAATAAAGTACACACTGTTGTATACATATACCTATGTTATGAACAGGTGATTTACAACATAATTGTGCACCTCGGAAGTTACTGTTGTTGGCTGGTAGCTGGTTGTGTAACAGACTTGGGTAATTCAAAATATGTATATTACATATTATGAACAGGTGATTTACAGCATTATTAGACATCTTGAAACCATCGACATTTTAGTTTAACCTAGACCAGTACTCATACGCAAAATAACTCCACTGGTTATGTCGTCAACTCTGAGTAATAAACAAACGCAACAGCGCATGCATAAACAACTGATGATGTAAGTGTGTGTTTGTAGGTACATATGTGTATATTGCTGATAGTAGTTGAGTTATGCAATGCATGTGCTGTTCCTTTGTTTATTACTCAGAGGTGGCAACAAAACCAGTGGAATTATTTTGCATATGAGTAGCAGTCTAGGTTAAACTAAAATGTTGATGGGTAATATGGTAAAAACAGAAAAATATAAAGGATAAAACCATGAGTGAAAATTGATAGGTGCCTGTTTTCATGACGGGTGTATAGGTAATTAGGTATACAGGGTGGACAGAAATATCGGGTACCCCTAAAAAAATTTTCTGCTAAATACTTCGGTTGATCACAGTGAATGATAATAATGGTAGCACATGATTGGTTGTTAGACTGGAGAGATAACATTTCACCAATCATATGCATATATTTCACGTTGCCAACCTATATTTTTAATGAAAAACTTTCTTAGGGGTACCCGATATTTCTGTCCACCCTGTACCTACTGGAAAATATCAAAAAGTATAGGTATAATGAATAAAAAAGAAAACATTAAACTCCTACAATTGGTTGTATACATTTTAGCATACCTGAGCACGTCAAATCGGGGATAGAGCCGTAGCAGTGCACAAATTCTTATAAAAATTGATTGGTTTTGTTTATTGCATAATGCAAAATACGAAAAACTAACTCGAAAATAATACTTCGAACAACAATCAAAAAACTGTTTAATTAACGAACGACATAATGTACAAAGTACATACGAAAAAACGGGTGACAGGAAAATTCATCCTGCGAAATTAATCTCGCGAAATTCATCCCGCAAATTCATAGTGGGGAAAATTAATATCGCGAAATTCATCTTGTGAAAATTAATAATGCGGAAAATTCATAGTGGGGAAAATTAATATCGCGAAATTCATTATTGTACAAAACTTAAGCATTTATTACAAATATCACAAAAATCAATACAATTTTAGGTAGGTAGGTACACAGCCTACACAGGTTCCTTAGTAGGCAATATTATGCGCCACGCCGCGAATATATTCAATAACATTTATGCCATCCTCATCATAACTTAAAACAATATTTTGCAGCCTACTGGCGTTGTCTTTGTAAATTCTTTTTTTTTTCTGGGGAGGTTCTCCTGCTATGGCCTGTTCGTAGTCCGCCTCCATGAGAACCTGCTCTTTTTCTGGGAAGTCGAGGAATTTGAAAATGTTCGGGTGCACTGAGTCGAGGAGAGCCGAAAAACCTTGATGCCAACCTTCGCAAGCATTATTAGTTTTTGGCCCATTCGCGGCCGCTGCTTCATATCGTAACAATTCCATAATTTCAATGGATAACGCGGAGCTCTTCTTCGCTGGTTGCGCTGCAAACAACCAATCCACGTATCCTCAAAATAATCAATTTTGCGATATTAATTTTCCCCACTATGAATTTTCGGCAATATTAATTTTAACATGATGAATTTCGCGGGATGAATTTCGCAGGATGAATTTTTCGTAGAACCGAAAAAACGGATCATTTGGTCAGGTAGCAGTATTGCCAGATTCAGGGATTTCTAACTAGATCTAGGGATTTTCCACTTCGGTGAAACAGCCTAGGGATTTCTTCAGGGATTTGCATTTTTGCAGGGAAAAATCCCTAAAAAAAATGTGATTCTTGTGAGCAAAAATTTGAAATAAAACATGCAAAAATAGACTTTTTGGACTCATTTTTGTCAAAAAATTTTTGCTCTTGCTTCTCTCAAGCAAGTAATTTTGCCCTCATTTTTATAAAATCATCACACATTAAGTTCGGAATCGAGTGTTTTTACAAGGTGGGGTCACAATGAAGAGGAAGTTTGTAATATTAATGAGGATGTACTCGTATGTAGTATTGATTACAAACCGCTCTAAATTATGTATGTACTTATATGTATGATATGTATTTAGGTTATTTGTCTAATGATGATTATTTTGTTACAGGTAATTTCATTCATTTATCGAAGAAAGAAATTAAAAGATTAAGGTTGGAAGAAAAGAGTATGAGTGACCTAAACCGTAGGTATTTTAAATAATGATTTCTGTTTAAATTAAAAATTTGTGCTGACAATGTGAAATACTCATGAGGGCTTTTGAACTACATATACTCACACACTCGTTTCGCTGCTGTGCTTCGCCTGTCGGGGGGGCAGGTCCCCCTGAACCCCCTTGGGCTTCGCCCAACAACCTCCTACAAATGTTTTTTCCATGTTCTGCGCTTCGCTTGAACTACTTGGTACTTGCATCCTTGCTTCGCTCCTGTACTTCGTCTGTGTTTGGGGGGGGGGACTTTGTCCCTCCTGGACCTCGCCCTACTCACTTTCCATGCAGCATAATACCATAACATACCTTTTTCGACCCTGTAAAAGGTGCAAATAGGGTTGGATAATCGAAACCTGCAAAAGGCACTTCAAGTGCATCCTCCCATTGTACTGTGAAAATTTCGATCCTCCAGGTTAACTTGGAGTGGCTGTAGGCTTTCTTGAAAGGTTGTAGGCTTTCTTGAAAGTTCAAAAACAAATAAAATACCCCAAAAATCCACTTTTTTGACCCTGGATAGAAATCAAATAAGGTACACCGGGGGAAGTCAGAAAAACTGCTCACGTCAGAGGTTTATATCTGCCGATCTGCTACCCAAGTTCCATTTTACAGGCTTTTCATTGGTTCTTTTTTATGTAGTTGCTATTTTGAATTTGATTTCAAATTATTGTAACCAGTATTTTTCAAACTGCTTTTTACCTCAGAAGAAATGATCAGTAAAAGTGATATTATAGGTGTAAGTATTCCTAAAACAATAATGTAAAACCCCAAGTATTCAATTTCATTTAATTTTCATTTATTCATTATTTATATCGCTTGTTCTGACCTACCCCATACATTAGTGCTATGGGGTAAGTCAGAACAGTGAACATTGATAATTAGGATTCGATCTCATCGATGTGTAATAATGTAGAATGATTTTGTTTTCGAGGTCGTAGAATCCGAATCTGAAGTTATTTTTTTTTGTAGGAGTGGGGGGGTGAGGCGTGGGGAGGAGAGAATTTCAAATTTTTCACACATTATTGTGTAATATGTCGAATAATATGTTTTCGAGGTCGAAGAATCCAAATTTACAGTGAAGGGCACAGGGAAAGAACGATGTAACTGGTATTTTGCAAACTTCACAGGAGAGCGTTTTAAAAATTGAAATGTTTCTCAGTTTGAAAGTACAATGTTTCAGATATATTCCTAAAGTCTGTTAGAACAATTCTGAGCATGAAAATATCATTCACGAGTTATCAGAATACATTGAGAGCATTTTAAACCTAACGCGCAAGAAACAAGTTACATCGTTCTTTCCCTGTACTCCTCAGTTATTTTTTTTGTAGGAGTGGGGGGAGGGAATATTTCAAATTTTTCCTACATTACTGTGTAATATATCGAATAATATGTTTTCGAGGTCGTAGAATTAGAATCCGGAGTTATTTTTTTTTTGGTAGGAGTGGGAGTGAGGCAATGGGAGAGAGAAAATTTCAAATTTAGCCTATATTATTGTGTAATATGTCGATTGATATGTTATCAAGGCCGTAGAGTTCAAATCTGGAGTCATTTTTTGTGGTGAAGGTGGAAGGTGAGTCGTAGGTTCGTATGGGTGGGGCATTTCAAATTCTGCTTACATTATGGTGTATACGTCGATTGATGTTTTCGAGATTGTAGAGTTCGAATCTGGAGTTGGTTTTTTGGTAGAATGAGGAAAGTAAAAAATTCCAAATTTGGTTTTTATTTATCTCAATGTTTTCTCATACCACTGATGTTTAAAGTTGACAGTTTTTTATATAAAATCATGAATTCAGAACATGTTTCGAAAAAAAAAATCCTATACAATCAGGAAATATCATGTGTTCTTTTCTGCAGGGTGATGTCAGATGTATATTTTGGAATTGTGTTACTATGCTTTGGGGATTTTTTTGTTTTGTTTTCTCAGAAGATGATAATTAATTGAAGGGTTCCTTTCCAAGTCGGCCTAAGTCCATTTTTATCATTTTTGAGTTAGCAGCGCCATCTGCTGGTACAGGTCGGTTAACACCTTTATCACCTTGTCCCAACACCTGGCGTTACTTTTTTCGCTCAGGAGTGCTGTTTTGCCGGCTCGAAAAAACAGCTGATTATTCCAAAGTGGCCTAAATCCATTTTTTACGAGTATTTGTATACAAGTGCAGTTGTTCCGGTTTTTTTTCAAGTTTTTCAACGATTTTTGAGTGAAGGCGTTTTCACATGAAATTGTTTCAGAAATGTATTAAATTAATGATTCGTGAATTTTTTTTTAAAAAAAGCGTTTTTTCAGCTCTTTTTCGAAATTTTTAAAATCAGATAATTCCAAATGGGCCTAAGTCCACTTTTTCTGACTGTTTGACGCGCTCTGGAGCTGAAAATACGCAAAATTAAAAAAATACCAATACGGTACTTTAAAGCAGAAAGATCAAGCTTCACAACCATATAATCACATCATTTATTATTGAAGCGGAAGGGCGAGAAAAACACTTATTTGTGTTTTTCTCGAAACGAAAAAAATGGACTTAGGCCGACTTGGAAAGGAACCCTTCAATTTTTCTCCTTACATGAATTTTTCAATTTTTTACAAATTCATTTTTGTACTCTACAATAAATTGTCAGATGAATTGTTTTTCTGAAGTTACCACAAAGATAGCCAAAATGCCACTATGGAGGAATCAATAGGCTGGAGGGGAGATTTCTACAAATCGCCATTTTCATACACATCCGTGTTTTTGAGCGGAAGGTATTTCAAATAATCATTAGTTAGCACATTTCACAACTGTTTCAACTTCCATGGGGCACAGTGGGCCACAACCCTCCTCCCCAAACGGTGATACTTGGATATATATGCATTCGACCTTAAAAACTAGCTCAAGATTCGAATTCTGCGACCTTGAAAACATATCAATCAACATATTACACAATAATATAGGCAAAATTTGAAATTTCTCCTCTCCTCTTGCCTCGGCCCCCGCCCCTGCAAAAAATAACCCCAGATTCGAATTCTACGACCTCAAAAACATATCAATTGACATATTACACAATAATATAGGCAACATTTGAAATTCTCTCTCTTCCCTTGCCTCACCCCCCCCCACTCAAACAAAAAAATTATTCCACTGAGCGAAAACTACTGTGACAATCGCGCTCAAATTTTTATCATAAGGCCTTGGTAAAGAACCCTTATGGGAACCTACATAATAAATTTGAGGCTTTTTGGTTCATTAGTAGGAGAGTAACAGCTGATCAAAGTTGAAATAGTGAAAATCCGTTCTGACTTCCCCCGGTGCACCTTAAAACCTGCAAAAAAAAAAAAAAAACTCAGTGGCACCTTTCCTTTGAATGCGGAAAATGTGGACTCACTGGGTCAATTTTAGGGTGGGGGTCAAAAATATGGGTGAAATAAGGTTTTTCCACCTTAAATGCTCGAGTGGCACTCTTCCATTGTATGCTGAAAATTTGGACTCCCTGGGTCAATATGGGTAAAGTGAGGTTTTTTCCACCTTAAATGTGATGGGGATGACCTAGGAAGCTGAAATTTGAATATGTTGGTCGCAATGAAGATACTAACCAATAGTATGATTTTGGACCATTTTCGTCCATTTGAGGCCATATCGCACCATTGGAGTAAAAAGGTTACATCTAAAAAAAATCGATTTTGACATTTTTGCATTTTTGGGGTTTGTATGACCCCCCCCCCTCAACCAAAAATAACATTTTGAGTTGGGTACATTATCTAGATCTTGTAAAAAACGCAAGTGGCCTAATTCAAAATCCCAACAACATTGCAAAGTTGTTTGGAGTTATAAGGGTACATCTCAAAAAACATCACCTTTTTTCATTTGAGTAAATTTCATACATATTAGGTACAAAGTGTTAAAAACAGTTTTGATTGTTACGAATGTTTGTCAGATAGGAATAATCACAATAAGTGTACATATTTTTTATTGGTTTTTACTAAATGGAAAAAAATTTTAAATTGATCACTTTTCAGAAAAATAAACCTCCAAAAAAACTCTTCAAAAAAGAATTACACCCCGCCCTATCCACGGTTCCTAATGAACAACTTGCTCAGTGAACAAGAGATAAAAATATTTCAGTAAGAAAGTGTTATGATATAATGGTGGAATCCGCCCTCAAGAAAAAATACCTACCACTTAACCAGATGGTATGAGACAAACTATGAAACAGTTTTGGTACCTAAAGCAAACATCCTCCAGACAAGTGCATACCAAGGAGACAGAGAAATACGTAGTAAATATCAGTTGGCTGCATTTCATGAAAACAAAAAATGACCCAAAAATTTGGGTGCTGACATATCTTCCAGACTCTGGTTAGATTATCAAACTTATTTGAGGGATCTGTCCGCCCCAAATTTTTGGTTCATTTTTTGTTTTCATGAAATGCAGCCAACTGAAATTTACTACGTATTTCTCTGTCTCCTTGGTATGTAGATGTACTTGTCTGGAGGATGTTTGCTTTAGATACCAAAACTGTTTCATAGTTTGTCTCATACCATCTGGTTAAGTGGTAGGTATTTTTTCTTAAGGGCGGATTCCACCATTATATCATAACACTTTCTTACTGAAATATTTTTATCTCTTGTTCACTGAGCAAGTTGTTCATTAGGAACCGTGGATAGGGCGGGGTGTAATTCTTTTTTGAAGAGTTTTTTTGGAGGATATCAGTATTTTTTTTTTGTATGTTGTGATGAAGTGTTTAATGAAAATAGCATTATTGGGGGCAGGAGCATGCAGAGAGTTGAAAGATTACCGGACATTTTTCATTCAACTGCCTGGAATAAAACTACGTAGATAGTTTTCAAGGGAGGTGGGAGAGGGTGACTGAAAATTTGCCAATCAGTATAAAGAAAAAAATACAATTTTGTGTGTAAAAATTCTGAAAAATTCTCAATTTTAGTTATTTTCATGCAGAATAACATATTTCAAAAAGTTGGACTGAAATTTTTGTTCATTTTCGAGAAAAAAAATTACAAGTTTGGCACTAATTGCAGAAATACCATCAGAACCCTAAAAAATTGAAATTTTTGCATTTTTGAGATATTATAATATCAATGTGTAGACAAATATTTGAAAAAATTTCTTTTCCTCGGACTTTGTCAACGAATTGACAACGAATTATCATGCTGAAATTTCCGTTGACAAGGCTACAGCCTCTCCAAATGAACTGATTTTCTTGAAATTTTGCAATGTAACAGCAATTATGATGTAAATGACCTTTTTCCATGGTACAACAGACAAATTTTATGGGGGGAGGGGGTGGATGGGTTGGGGGGGAAAGAAATTTTCCAATTAAGAAAAAGGAGGTCAAAAATGATTTTCTTAAAAATGGCATTTATTCCGAAATAACACGCTTATTTACATTACTGTACACAACTGGACTCTATCGGTTCAATGGCGAAGAACGTATCAAAAATTATTCAGAATTAATTTTCCATTATTTTGTAATGGGAAACTCTTCATTCCACTTGACTCACCCGTCTGTTCCACTTGAACACTTCATCGGCTAAAGTGGAATGAAAAAAGTTGGTTAAGAACAAAAATTCTGGAGCCCAAGTTTTTGAACCAAATTTGAAAAATGAGGAGTCATTCTGTAGCCAAAGGATGAGACTACACAACAACAAAAAAGACAAAAAAAGTATTTACAGGTTTCTCAAAGTTGAAAAAGGTATAGTCACATTTTGGTCAAGTAACTAAAAATCGTTCCACGTGACCCGGTTTCACCCCTAGTAAAAAGTTTTATGAATGGTATTCTTTTCATTTGTTTAAAACGGTGGCAAAATTTTTCCAATAAGTATGTAGTATGTATCTATCACTTGCAAAATCATGGCCAGAAAAATGGTATGTATTTCTAGTCAATTCGTTGACAAATTGCGGCATAAGGAAATTTTATTCAAATGTTCGTATACACATTAGTAAAATATCTCAAAAATTTTAATTTTTTAGGATGCTGATGGTATTTTTGCAATTAGTTAGTACCAAACGTAATTTTTTTTCTCAAATATGCGAATAAGAAAAAAATGTCATTTTTTGATATGTTATTCTACATAAAAACAACTAAGACTGAGAATTTTTTTCAGAATTTTTACTCGCGGACACTTTGGTTATATTATTTAAATTATAAATTTTTAAATCAATTTTTTCATGTTTTTGAAAGTGGCAACACTGATTTCGACATCATTTGTCGATCAATTTGAAAAAACGTTGAAAATTCTATACCACGTACAACCGGACCAATTTGCAAACAGAAATTTTCCATTTCAGACCATTTTGGAAAACTTTGAAGCTCCCCAGCTTCGCAAAAAAAATCAAAAAAATGTCCGGTTTACATCATCCTTCATCGCTTGATGACCTCTAAACATGATCTGATTTTTAAAAAAATCGATGACCGCTCGAGCAAAAATCCGCCGATTTGGCGTGGAATGAGTAATTAGAAGGAGAAGAAAATCCCTATATCATCTGATAAAATTTTCAGTCGAACCCCCTCCCGCTTCCCAAAAAAAACCTATACCCAGACCCGCATAGTTTCCTAAAAATCAAAATTTTCACGGGAATGATAACGAATAGGTACCTACGGTAATTCAAACTATCAAAATTCTACATTTCTCTTGAAGTTTTTAACCAGTTTCAGTGTTTCAGTTTTTGTACTGTTAAAGTTCAAAAAAAAAAAAAAAAAAAAAAAAAATCATTTGGGTGTATAGGTAATGAAATGAGTAACTTTTATTGAAAAATATTTGGCTACCAAAACGAGATTTTTTTAAAACTTTAAAACTCGACAAGCGAAATAATAAAACCTACAGCCTTTTGCATTCCTAATATTCCATGATGAACGAGAACGACGAACGACAGAATCAGTATGCGTTCGTTCATTTACAGTGTTCTTACCGCAGTTATTTTCATAATGCAAGTAACTAAGTACGAGTAAGTATGTAGTGTACACACAATTACGTTTTAAAAGATGTAATTTTTTTCGATTGCTCGCGAGTTTGAGTGAACTTTTATGTACTTGAAAATTAAAGATAATGAAATTCCCTATCGATTGATGTTGAATTTTCATCATTTCGCCAAAAAAAGAAAAAATGATTATCTTATGAATTTTGCATTCGACATCTGTGAAGTGTGAACTTTAAACTAAAAATACTCAAAATTTTCAGGGAGAACATGTGTTGTATTAATTTTTAAATCACAGAAATGTTTGTAAGTGTATCCTCTTTAGAGTGGTTTTCTTCCCAAAGATGTACTGTTCACCATACAAAAGTTCTCGATTTTCGAAGTTGCGAAAACAAGGTAAAACCCAGCTGCGCGTACTAAGTATTGAACTTTGCACTAAAATTACTCAACATTTTCACCAAACACATATTTATTTTGAGGTAATTTTATCCTCTTTAAAATGGTTATCTGCCGAAATATCTTTGTTAAATCGTTCAAAAGATCTTGAAGATCGAAGTTACGGAAAGTGATCAAGATCAAATTGTGTTACTATCACCATTACCACTTATCAGTCACTTTCACTTTTGGTGTTGATCAGTGATCACTTTATTCAACTTTGATCTTTAAGAACTTTTGAACGATAAAAGGTACAACTTTCGGTAAATGACCATTTTAAAGAGGATAACATTACGTGTTCACTGAAAATGTTGAGTAATTTTAGTGCAAAGTTCGATACTTACCACCTCCAGTTGGTTTTGGGCCTTTGGCCTTGTTTTCGCCACTTAAAACTTCGAGAACTTTTGAAAATTTGAACAGTGAAAGGTAGAACTTTCGGGAAAAAACTTAAATTATAAAGGATGAAATTCCAAACATTTCAATTTTTTAAAATACATATGTATGTACTTATACTTAACAGATGTAGAATGCTAAAATCCGTGAATGAAAGTATTCATAAGATGGTTATTTTTTGGCAAAGTGATGAAAATTTAACATCAATCTATAGGGAATTTTATTCCCTTTAATTTTAAAGCACATAAAAGTTTACCCAAACTCGCGAGCAATCGAAAAAAGTTGCATTTTTTAAAACGTATTTGTGTGTATGTATACCTCGTACGAAACGAAAATGGTAATCACTCAGTAATGTTGAGAAGTATGAACGAACGTATACTGATTCTGTCGTTCTCGTTCATCATGGAATATTAGGAATGCAAAAGGCTGTAGGTTTTATTATTTCGCTGTCAATTTTTTATCACTAATATCAGTGATAACAGAATTATGAGTGAGATCGATAAGTTCTAATCAATAATCGATAATAAATCGATTATTCTAATTGAATATCATTTTGGGTTTGTTTATGAATAATAATAATAATAAAATAATGATTCTTAATTGAATTATTACGATGAAACAAAAACTGATATAAGTGTACGTACATCAAAAGGCACTTCTACAATCTTCAAAGTACATTTGTACAAAATTTCAGCGTGATTCGTGCCCTATTCAAAGTTGCAGCTTTGTCTAAAGAAACAAAAATGGCGAAAATTTTTATTATAAATTAACTGTTTCTTTAGACAAAGCTACAGCTTTGAATAGGGCACGAATCACGCTGAAATTTTACACAAATGTATTTTGAAGATTGTAGAAGTGCCTTTTGATATACGTACACCTGTATCACCTTTTGTTTGACCGTAACTTCAATTAATAAACTCGTCATTTTTTCAATAATTTCCATTTTTCAGCATCTTTCAACGCAGCTCAAAGTTAACGTAATTGAGCTAGAAAGCTCAAATTTGGCATGAATATCAAGTTTGTACCAGAGAAGTGCCTTTTGATATTTTGGGTCAATTTTGAAAATTTTTGGGTCCCAAAAAGGGGGGGTGCAGGGTCAATTTTCAAAAAAAAAAAACAATTTTTCATCAAGAGTCAGTAATGGGTAACAAAACAAAGCTACATTCCAAATTTCATCGAAATTGGTTCAGCCAATCCTTCTAACTTTGAGTGAGACTGGAACTACAAAAGATGCCAAAATGACAAAAAAAGGGTTACTTGAAACTTCGCGAATTTTCATCGTACAAAAAAAATTCTTATATATTCTGAAAGGTCTTTGAAAAATAAGAAAAAAAGTATCTTGGCGTTTTTTGATTAAACGCACAGTTTCTGAGAAAATTACGTTTGAATATCGCTGAAAAACATTACGAAATACTTATAGAATATATAATATCCTCGGACGGTACCACATCCGCCTACGGTTTCGCAAACGCGCATGAAACCGTGGGAGGGCGGGGTGGCAACGCTACCGCGTCGCCTGATTTGCACAAAGAATGAAATTTTAGTTTTTTGAGAAAAACTCAAAAACTAAGCACTCTAGAAAAAAACTAACGATACTACGTCGATTGGAAATTTAATTCTCTACAGCTTTGTTAACATGAAATCTTTTTTGGACGCTTCCTTTCGCCTCCAGATCAATTTTAATGAAAGGTTATAACTCAAAATGTTTTCCAAACATTGAAATATTTCCTTCAAGTATAAGATTTTATTTTTCAATGTGTTCTTATGCTGAATGAAGGTACGATACCAGATCTTTAAAATGAGGTGTACTTCATTCCTCACAATTAATTATAAGTTGATGAAAATAATGAATCACGTTTAAAAAAAAAAAAATTACTCTCCTGTAACATTTCACTTTTTTGAGATGTAACCTTATTACTCCCAAGGCGCGATATTATGCCTCTCCAAAGAAATGACCTTTCTGTAATTTTTAACCTTGACTCTCCTTATAGCAGGGGTCAACTCTAGCTCCCCAAAGAACCCCATTCCCTTACAAAAAAACCTAGATGCATGGGAATTGAAAAAAAAGCTTTCCAGAAAAATTGATGTTTAGGCAATCAATAAGTAACCTTTCCACAGGGTCCCCAAAAATCAAGTTAACGATTAGCCACATACAGGCAATCTCATCATAACGTTTTGTATAAACATAAATCTCAAGCACCCTCTGTAACTCCGTTGCATGTGCATGCGCTCAACGTGTCACCCCATAGATCTGATAGTACTCGATGTTAGGCCACGTTATATTCGTCAACTTGATTCCCCCCCCCCTGACTATAAAATCTTGTTTGAAGTTGACAAAAAACATTCTCAGTTTTAATGGAAATCGTTTTTTTCTTTTGTAGAATTTAGAAAGATGGTTTCAGAAAAACCCGAGAGATTCAAGATTATGTGGATCCACTTTCCACCATTCAACCCCCTTTTGGCCGGAGTTTCGCCCAAGTATTTACATCCAGTAATAGTCGTTGATTTTTTCGAATACGTGGAAATAGATCGAAACAATGCAACTCATGTTCGATACAACGCCAAGGTGATTTTTTGCAGTTCCAAAAACGACGTCCCGAGCCACATAACTTTAATATTCCGGCTGAAGTTGAAAAAACTCACCTATTGTTTTGATCAGTCGATCGAAATCGACTCTAGACGACTGACATCTTGCGATTCTTTCAAAAGTTACAAGTTATGGCCTTGTATTGAAAATGGATTATACAAGCGTTACAAATACAACAAAACTTTAAATTTAGGACAGTAGCAGGGCCGGATTAACCATTAGGCAAACACGTTTCATAATTTCACTTAATTTTTTCAGCAATTTTTCTTATATTTCGATCATTTTTTCAAAAAATATTTTACTCAATTTTCATTCCGATTTACCTACTAATTTTTCCAATCCTAGTACCGTAGTACCTAATTGGTTTGTGACATTTCTTGAACTTGTACTCGAATTCTTATCTGAACAATTTCTGCAGCATTTTAAAAATTCACGATATATATTTTTAAATGGCTGGTTTTCTCAAACAGAGAAAGTACATACGTACGATTCGAGATCCTGCCACATCAATAAGTTGAAAAACCTCACGCATAAGCTTCTGTTCCCAACTTATCGTAAAATCACGTAACCCTACACTTCCTCAATTAGTACCATAAGCTACAACTTTCGTATGTACTAAAATTTCGCACTCTCATCGTCAATTACTTACGAGCAATCTGCAAACAAATCAACGTTCTCCAAACTCAGAAGCCCCATTACGGACACGACCAATCACCTAAGCCCATTCGTGATCTCCAGGTACACCTTTTCTTACCTCCGAAATGAAACCGAATCTATATTCGAGCAATGACGAATGACGTACTTAATGAGTTTAATTTCTAACTAATATTAGAATTTTTCAAATTACCGTTTCCATTTCTTTTTTTTTTCTTTCAGTGTGTAATGACAACGAACTTAATCACATTTGGCACCCAATTTCAACTACTGTCAAATGCGGTGTTGTGCTCGCGTCTATCTCTCTATATACAGACAAACGAACTGTGACCGGGTCCGGGGTCGGTTCTCGCTTCTGAACCACGGTGATGGAGTGTGTCGGGGTAAAGCACGACCCGAAGTAGCCCAAACGTCATATAGTACATATGTATGTAGAGAGAGAGACCAAGTCTTGTAAGATTAATCCTTCATTTTCTCACGTTAATATCTCATCGTTGGTAACATTATTCGCTGACATTTTGAAAGCCGACAAAGAAACGTCGAAGTCTATTAGGACAAGCTGAGATGGAGGAAAAAAATAAAGAGAAAAATTCAAATCAGGTGTTATACGCGGTAAAAAGACATCATTTACTTAATCGTATGTGCGTGCTTTGAGGGGCTCCTTATGTAAGGGCTTGCGACGAAGTAATATATTGTTTTTTAAACGACTCTTTCTCTTTACTCGGGTATATAGGTACTTTGAGGATTCGTGACATCTAATTCCAATAAGTACTCAATATTCAACCTCCCTCTTAAGTCTTTCTCTAATATTGTTTCTGTTTTAACGTAATGATAATGAAACAGTAAAAATAGACGCAGGTAGTTCACAAACAAACCATTGGGCCAAACAAAACGTCGGTTGAAAAAACGAATAAAAAAATGGGAAAAAAGGGTATTTCCAAGTAAAATATGCGAAATGGCCCTGTTCCCAGATTTGGGAAATTATGATGGATTATTGTTGGGTATCTCCAAAAAAAAATTTCGAGCAGAATTTCCACCCCTCAAGGGACTTTTTGACAATTTTTGCAAAAGCTGTACTTTCAGACTTTAGGTATTTCGGATAATAACAAGATTTGATTGGCCATTTCGGCATAAAAAAGGATTTTTTGGATAACTTGTCAAAAAAAGGTCTTTGCCTACAATATTTTGTCAAAAAAAGTAGAACATGCTGACAATTTTGACAAACAGAAGGTTTTTGAAAATTTTGGCTAAAAGCAGAAGTTTTTTTTACAATGTAGTTAATTTATTTTTTTGACAAAAAAAACCGGTTTTTTTTGATAATTACGAAAAAAATCAATTTTGACAATAATTTGGCAAAAAACAGGACTTTTCAGGATAATTTTGGCAAAAGCAATTTTGGTAACAGAATTTTTCGAACATTTTGGCGAAAAGCAGGAGCCTTTTTTTTTTAGCACTTTTACAAAAATTTGAGGAGTTTTTTATAATTTTGACAAAAAAGGAACTTCATCACAATTTTGACACAAACGAGATTGTTTTTGACAATTTAGGCAAAAACAGAGCTTTGCAGCCAATTCTACTAACAAAGTTTTTTGGTCATTTCTGCAAAAAATATTAGGAGTACTTTTTTAATAACCTGACGTCAAAAAAAGGTATTTTTCAACAATTTTGGCAAAAAACAGGACTTTTTGGCATTTTTGACAAAAGTTGGAATTTTTTAATAATTTTTTTAAAAAAGAAACTTCTGCACAATTTTGGCAAAAATAAGACTTTTTTGACAATTATTTTGGCGGTAAGATTTTTTGAACATTTTTGCAAAAAACAGGTGCTTTTTTGACAATTTTTACAAAAAGTTGAGATTTTTTAATAATTTTGACAAAAATATAAATAATTTTTGAAATTTTGGCCACCAACTGGGTTTTTTGTTCATTTTCACAAAAATATTTGGACTTTTTTGATAACGTCAGAAGAAAATGTATTTTTCGACAATTATGGCCAAAAACAGTGCTTTTTCGACAATTTTGACAAAAGTTGGAATTTTTTATACTTAATTTTTTCAAAAAAGAAACTTCTGTACAGTTTTGGCAAAAATGAGACTTTTTTGACAATTATTCTGGCGGTGAGATTTTTTGAAGACTTGCAAAAAACAGGTGCTTTTTTGGCAATTTTTACAAAAAGTTGAGATTTTTTAATAATTTTGGCAAAAATATAAATAATTTTTGAAATTTTGGCCACCGACAGGGTTTTTTGTTCATTTTCACAAAAATATTTTGACTTTTTTGATAACGTCAGAAGAAAATGTATTTTTCGACAATTATGGCCAAAAACAGTGCTTTTTTGACAATTTTGACAAAAGTTGAATTTTTTATACTTATAATTTTTTCAAAAAAGAAACTTCTGTACAGTTTTGGCAAAAATGAGACTTTTTTGACGATTATTATTCTGGTGATAAGATTTTTTGAACTTTTTAGCTGGCAAAAAACAGGCGCTTTTTTGGCAATTTTTACAAAAAGTTGAGATTTTTTGATAATTTTGGCAAAAATATGAAAAAATATCTATCAGAACTTTTTTGATAACGTCAAAAGAAAATGTATTTTTCGACAATTATGGCCAAAAACAGTAATTTTTTGACAATTTCGACAAAAGTTGGGATTTTTAAATAATTTTTACAAGAACGAGATTTTTTTGATAGGTACGCTCAACATTTTTTGTTCTACAATTTTCGCATAATTTTGCAAAAAAAAACCGGGTATTTTTCAGTTTTTTTTGCAAATATAAGCCTTTTGCAGACAAAATTTCAATTTTATGGATTGATAGGAAGAAAGTACTTGTAAAGAAACACATTTTGGCGACAACAGTTTTTGTGCCCAACCCTTCAATCCGGAGCTGTGGCGGTTCAAAGTTTTCTTTTGTCAATTTTAACCCCACCACTACGATAAAATTTTTTGAAAAAAATCGTGTTGAAAGGCCCATGCTTCACCTACACATTCCGCGTGGTGCCAGAATTTTCTCCTCACTACTCATGGATATCGATTCCCCCCCATGAGTTTTTTGACTATACTGTCCATGATGGTGGGTTGAGGGGCGGAAATTCCACTCGAAATTTTTTTTGGAGGTACCCAACAATAAGCCATCATAATTTTTCAAATCTGGGAACGGGGCCATTTCGCCCTCAGTACCTGGAAATACCCTTTATGCACAAGGAATCATCAAATTCTGGTTTTATGATCATCAAATTCTGAGTACATTCCAATCAAAACTCATTCAGATATTCTTTCTCATCATTTCTTTGACACTTCAGTAGAATGTTTCGAAGTTCAATCACCCCTTTCCTAATTATCATCATTATTGAGTCCTAAAATACATTCCTGTTAATTTGTCAGTCGTCTTCATTAAGGCACAATGCCCAAAAATCCTGCAATAAAATCGGCGAGGGGTGAAAGAAGCTGACACCGCTAACCTATTCAGCCACATCGGTATACTTCTCACGTTGATTTTTAGTATTTTCTGCAACCTAAACAATTCCAAATCGTGACATCGAGGTTGCAATTCAACCGACGACCACGAATTTGCCAGTGAAATAACGGTAGTAAAAAAATCTACGTCTACCCTGGCTCCAACCGAAGCAAAATAACGTTACATTGTAAAGCAATAGATATACCCGTACCGAATAAGTAGACAGATATGCTACATCGAGGCGAAAATAATGGAAAATATTCGACGAGATGGAGCTCAGTGAGCATTTCACGTCTGGTATTCTTTTCGCTGGCTGGTCTCTTTGTGTATAAAACGACGATTTCTAATTGATATTTTGTTGAAACTGCTATTTTTCCACATGGCGAGTTCGGCGTCCCAGCACGGCCCGGCCGCACCGTTCTCTACGTACCAGGACCTATACATCTGTACAAATGCTCAGCGAATCAGCCAATGCTCGCGTACGTGCTCGAGACGAAACGTTTTATCGCACGATTCGCGATTCTCGTCTTAAATACAATAATTGTTAAATAATTGAAAATCAGCGCCAATTTTTGCTTACACACTGTCAAAAGGGGACAACAGTACTTGGTGCCTGTTTGCACACTTTCAACGACTGCTCAACAACGCTGCTTTCTGCATCGTGCTTGAGAATACGATTCGTGCAGAACGAATAATTTTCTAATATTTTCACCGCGCTGCGCCCTGCGCCTCTTTAGGGCCGGTAAAGTGTACTCAAATACAATGCGATCAGATCGCGTCAAATCGCCTGGTCATTTGGACTCGCAGATGAGATGACAGTCGTTGAGTCGCGTCCGAGGAAAAAAATATACTCCCAAAGAAGCCTACGTTCCAACGAGATATTGTCATCTTTTTTCGCGTGTATTCACGTACTTAGGTATAATATAATATGTTTTTTCTCGTACACATAGGCATACATAAAGTTATTGAAATCCTTATTTTTTTTCCTTCGTCACTTTGGAGCAGATTATCCATACATGTTCATCGATCGAGTACACTTTTAAAATCAATTTCAACTCTCTCCCGAGTTTTTTCTCGCCGTTTTAATCTGTTTCTTTTTCTTAATCCCACATCTACACTCTACAGATACTCTAAATCTGTCCAGATGATCCGTTATTCATCGTATAGGTACGTTTTTATGTTCTCACGACAATGTAGACCATAAAACAATGACATGGAGAAAAAAATTGTATCAAATTTTAATTTTTTTCTAGTTGCTCGCCGAACAGTGTTTCTCTTTCTTATGTTTGTGGTTTTTTTCGCGTTATTACAGATTCGCAAATACAGCAAATAAAATATGAGATGAGTTGAAAATTGAGGTTAGACTGTTCCTCTATGTCCACGTTCTAAATACAGGGCGATGATCAAGAGCTGTGTTTTAAACGTTGACTACTTTGGACTTGTGAAAGTACATATTAAATAAGGTAAAATCATCAACTACATATCCAACAAAAACAGCAGCATGATGGTCGAATTTTCTTCTGAAATTTATTCACGTTTTCAAAAATCAGTTGATGTACAGAAAAATGAAATAAAAATCAAGTTCACGCATATTCAGACTTCAGAATTAACTTTCGTAACTTATCGGCAGATTTCGCAAAAATTCAGCTGAGACCTTCATTTTCAGTTGTAAGTTACCCACAAACAATTTGTAGCCCCTAAGGTGACCCTGGAGCTGAGATATAAGACCTCAAAGAAGAAGAATTTTCAAAAAATCGTGATACTCATCCTAAAGTTTTGAAAATTGGTTCGGAAATTGGCAATAATTTGCCAAAAAATTGACATCACTGCGTTCCAAAAGATTTCCCCAGTTTCAGGAATTATAATATCTTTTGATATTTTGGCATAATTATTTAGAAATATTTGCCAAGGAAAAACTTTAAAAATACGGATTTATCCAAAAACAAGCAATTTGCACATTTTCAACCGCTCATAGGAGAACCCTAAAACTGGTCTTGTATTCCGATGGCAATGGACTATAGGTCGACGCAGAATTTCAAATACTTTCATTTAGGACTGGGCAATTCTTCTCAAAAACAGGTTGGGTAGGAGTTAGAGGGGACAACCCATGATTTTTCAAAAATGTCTCTTATTTGAGGATCTATATCTCCCTTCCAGAGGCATCTCCAGGGCTGAAATTTTTCTGACGATGATCAAGTTTGAACTCAAAACGAAAGTCTCTGTTGAATTTAGCCAAAATCCACTGACCTTTTATTTTTATGTCGATCTACCTACCTTAATATACTCACATGCAAGATAATCTCAAATTGACAGAAAAATTTTCAAGTCGAGCTGCACAACAGAAGAAAATGTGGAAGAATTAGAATGCCCAAAAATACATTAAGTATCACAAAAAATTTTAAAGAATTATGAACGTTAAAAAAAATACGAATTCGAACCCACAAAAGCACATTTTATAAAAATTGTGCCTATAAAATCGATAAAAGGATTTAAGCTAGATGAATCGAAAATTGGTGTACCCAAAAATCAGCAGCAGGCTTCAGAAAGACACGAAACTGCGTCAGCATTCCAATCAAATTGTAATAGTATATCTTTCAGAGGTCTAGAAATTTTCAAAAATTAACAAAAAAAAACCTCTGGAACTAGAAATTTATGTGATGATTGCTCTTTTTAGTCACAAGCATTGATAAAGTATAGCTATGTATTTCAAAATGAACATGATCATTGATCAATAACTAAGTGAACAAGAGTTACAGAAAAAAAGGCTTCTAAGAGCTAATGGAGGTTCTTTCTGATTCTGAACCTCAAGTACGTGAAACATCGAGAATTTCAAAGCTCCAAGACTTCTCAAAAGGCTGTTCGGGTATCGATTTTTCTTGATTCTTGAAACCACTGAATGAAATTTTTTTACAACTGTGGAAATGAGACACAACTAGTCTTTGCGTTTCAATGACATTTAGACAGAAAATTTTGTACCTACCTGTCAAAGCTGAATCGAAAGACCATGCAGAAAGAAGACATCATCAATCAAAATTTCAACGAGTAAAGTAATTTTTTGATTTTTGGTGAATTTTTGAAAATCAGAGGGTCAAAAATGGAAAAAATTTAAAATTTCACCAAAACTTAGAAAGTTTAAATTTGAAATGTACCTATTACTCGACTCCTAGAATCGATTCGAATTGATTTCGAACTGTTTTGAGCAGTTCTAAAGCTTCTAGCACATTTTGAAAAGTTGAACAAAATTTTACCAAACGAAATAGGAAAGCAAAAAATTCACTTTACACCTTAATTTCAAAGTGCTGAGTCCTGCGTCAACTGGAGGTGGTTTCAAGTTGCTCTGGAGCCTTCAACCATATTCTGGAAGCTCGAGATTGACAAAAAAGGTCATAAAAACTATCAAAAATTTACAGTACCTATCCATAAAAGTTACAAGACGTGAGCAAAACATTTCAATGAAAAAAATCACCAAAAAAAGTCAGAACATTCCAATTAGAATATAATCCTGAAACTCGATCGAAACTTGGAAATTTCAAAGAAAATCAGGACTTTTTGACGATCACTGGCAAAAAAAAAATGATACCTTTCCCAATTTTTGTGTGAGTCTATTTTGCAACTTTTGACATAATAGTGAGAAATTTAGGCAATTTCTTTTGACAGTTCAGCACAAGGCAGAGCTGTTTTAAGCAATTTTTACAGAAAAAATTAGACTTTCAAAAAATTTTTAAAAACTTTTGCCAAAAGCGACAATTTTTAGAAATTTAAAAAAAGTAAAACTTTTTAGAATTTTCAGGCAAAATAAAGAGTCTGAAAATTTCTGGAATTTTTATAGGAACTTGACAGAGGTGCGCCGCGCTAGTGTCGCCTTGTTCATGATTGGCTGATGAAAGGTCCCAGTATAAACATAGGAATGTAATGTTGTGAAAATTGAAGGAAAATTGTTGAAAATTGCTGATAACAACGGGACCTTTCGTTAGTTCCGGTGTTTTTGAATACCATTTCCTAGAGCGCGACAGTTGTCTTGTCAAATCCCTATAGACGAAAAAGCAAGATTTTTTTGCAATTTGGTAAAAAGTGAGAATTATTGTCAAATTTTGGCACAATGCAAGACTTTTCGGAAATCAACGGCAACAGTGACAACACTTTTTGCAATTTTTGTCGAAAAAGTGAGACTTTTTAGCAACTTTTTGACAAGAAAGATTTTTTAGACTTTTGAGAAAATTTAGGAAAAAAGCGAGATATAAAATTTTTTGCAACAAGCGAAAATTTTTAGAAATTTTTTGAAAGATTTTTGCAGAAAGCGAGACTTTGAAAATTTTGGAAAAAGGCAAGGCCTTGTAACCGTAAAGCTGAAAAGGCAGTGTAGCCAATAGAAAATAATGAAAAAGCTGATATTTTCATAAATTATTCACATTGCTGATATTATCAAAAATTTTCTCTTTTCAAAAAGTAGAATTGAATTTTTGAAAATCAATAGAGCAGTTTTTCGAAAACAGGAATTTCCAAAACATTGTTAGAGGCTCCAAAACGTCTAAGACCGCCTTCAATCAATTCAGCGTATTTAAAAAGCTGTTAAGTTAATTTTGGCTTTACAACTTCATTGGGTAAAATATCTTTTAGTTGAAATTTCAACTTTCAAAAACCTGCTGGAGGCTCCAGAACTGCTCAAAATACAAATAGTTCAAAAGTGTTTCCCATCAGTTCGAGGGGCTGACAATAAGGTACATGCCAAATTTCATCTTTCTATGTTGATTAGGTTAATTTTGATTTTCCTCCAATTTTGGCCCTTTGATTTTCAAAACATTTTTTTCAGATCGAAAAATTCACTTTACCAGCTGAAAATTCAACTTTTAATGTATTTTTGCATACCCTTCAAGTGAAACACTTTCTTATCTTCAAACAAAAAAAAGAAACTCAAAATTTTCATATTTTTCACTCACAACCTCCTTTACCCAGGCAAAACCCTCACACACATCACATTCACGTATCGAATCAAATCATCAACACTCAATAGTCCACGTCCACACCTCGAATCTAATCATACTTTAACCTCACGCATATCTCAATCTATTACCTATACCTAGCAAACATGATGTACCTAGAGGTACACAATTACACATACCAAACACATCGTATAACATACCTATCATCATAATACGCGTACAATGTACATTCGAATGAAAATCCGGTATCCGAGATGTAATTTGTCACTGAGTATCGCCGAGCAATACATGAGATGAGACCACCCATAATACATTGGCTAGATACATTGAGACTTGAGAGAATCAGTGGCGTATGAACGCCCGCCAACTCAGCTTTAAAACTAGATAATCAGTCAAACAATAACATATTAAGAGACTGATAACATATATGATGTGTATACACATATAAAAGACATGTACACTGTACACGTAAATATATCCACAATGTACCTCTATCTACCTGTACCTGTACATAAATACATTTATCACGGCGTTAGTAATTTTTTTTGTCTTCGTTGTTTCGTTGGTCCGTTTTTTTTTTTTTTTGCAGAATGTGCAATTGAATGCCTTCCACTCGTCTAATTACAACGTGCATTGTTGTTTCTACATCTACACACATACACGTTGTAATTACATTTTGAATTACGCTATCTTTGTTTTTTTCCTCTTCTTTTAACCTACACATTAAGTCTAGCGAAAAGAAGAAGAAAAAAATTAACTCGATACTCTGTAAATTACTAATATGAAATTTTTATTCATTGTTTACGGAATAGTGAATGTAAATGTTGCAATTACTCGTAGAATGTACCTCCAGAGTCTCTATATGTGTGTTCTCTGTGCAGTCCTTATATCCTCCACCTCTCACCTACTAAATCGTATACATATTTTGTCTATGTTGAGCTACAATAATATACATTCGTTCCTCATCGTCGGCAAAGATACATATTATATGCTCATATAGGATTTCGCTAACCGCCTTTTTGGTGCGAGCATCTTGATATTCGCGAAATAAACGTTCCGCGTGACGATTTTTTTCTTTATATTGCAGACTGTTTGACAAATGGGCGTCTCTTTACATATTACTTATGCGTTTAATTTGCGTAGATGACATCGCTAAGGCTGGAATGGGTATACAGAACAGATGAATCACGCTTAGATAAGCGACAAATTGTAATGTTCTTCCATTTTACACCGAGACTTCCTTCCTTAGTTCCCTTCATTAAGAGAAAAATACGTTTACTCGCTCGTATTCGTATTAATAATAGGTAATAGGTATATATCTGCAAAGGTATAGGGTGTTTCAAAACTATCTGCACAGATCAGAAACGAATCAAAATTACTGATTCATCACAAGTCACCAAGATTCACTAAAAATCACCATCAGGTATAAAATATGCAGATCACATAAAATGGCAACTGCTTGGTGAATTTGTCACCAAGAAATCACCGGACAGTAAAATATGAATTTTCTATGTTTTGGTGACTGATTCACCAGAAGTCACCAAGATTCACCAAAAAGTCACCAGATACGAAATAGATCACATATACTCGTATAAGTCACCAGATAGTCCAATATGAATTTTCCATGTTTTGGTGACTGATTCACCAGAAGTCACCAAGATTCACCAAAGGTCACCAAGTACAAAATAGATCACATATGGTCGCTGCTTGCAGGAATTGTACGCGTACTCGAATTTTTCTCATAAAAAGTAGATGGCTTTAATAACCAAAAAAGCTGGAAAAAGTAACCAGAAGAATCATCAAAATTCGAATAAAAACCATTTATCAACACTTCGAAAGTAAACTGACTCTGAGTGAAAATGCAAAAAGGAAGCATGAAAAAAATACCGGATTCTGGAAACATTCCAACTAATGATAAAAAATTGCAAAATTGAAAGCAATGGAGGGGGAAGTCCACCAAAATAGTGAAGAGCTAAATTTAATCTTATCCAACATCATTTCGAAAAATTAACCACAAAAATATCAATTGTAAAATTGCAGAAATTTTGACACGAGCGAGCAATTGATGAAAAACATTATTCGAGTGTTGAGAAAGAATAAATAATAACAGGAAAAAATTACATAAATAAGAAAAATCATTTTGGAACAGAAAACTCATTAAAATCAATGGTAAAGGGTGGGGGAGGCGAGCTTGTAGTCCAAATTTGGGAAAAATTGTGATTTGTGAAAATAATTTTAAAAATTGGAATACAAAAAAATGTACTGTGCTTCAGAATGAAAAAAATTCTCAAATTCGCGACAAAAGACATCAAAACTTGGTAAAAAAGCCGCAATACATTTCAAAAAAAAAAAAAAAAATGGAAAAATTAAAAAAAAGATGCAACAAAAATATTGAAATTGAGAGAAAATGACCAAAACAGGAAGCAGAGGAATGATCAAGATCTGGAGAGAAAATTAGTCAACGAATAACGTGGAAAATCATCAAAATCATAAGTCTCTAGGAATAAAACTCGAGAGCGAAATTCAACATAAAAGCATTACAATTTAAGAGAAAACATATAAAAAAAAAAAAAAAAAACTCATGAAAACTCACAATGAAATTGCGGAAACTTCACAAAAATTTAGGCACACGAGAAAACACGAAAATTCGGGGGAAATCGTCGAAAAATTGGGAAACAGAATCTACAAGAACTTGAAAGAATTAAACGTGAAATAAAATCAAGAAAGCGCCAAAAAAAATCAAAATAAAACATCGAGTCTTAAAATCCAAAAAAAAAACTTTCAAACACTCAAAAAAACTGTAAAAAAGAAAATTCCACAAAAATTTAGCCAGAAAAAATTACTAAAATTTGGCGCAAAATTAGAAGAAAATATCACAAAAAGCTCAAAAATTCAAGAAAAAGGGTTTCGTCGAAATCAAGAAAAAAAATTTAGTTAGAAAAACGAATCGATAAAATTCAAACAAAATCGTTGAAAATTAAAAACTCTCGAAAATTCAGTTCAGGAAAAATCAAAACAAAGAACTCGCGAGAATTAAAAGTAGATACGAATACAGAAAAAAAATCGACAAATTTCAAGCAAAACTCAAGACGATGCGAGAGAAAAAAATCAAAAAATTGTTCAAAGAGAGAGGGATCAACAGAATCAACGAATAAAAGATACTAAGACTCTGAAAAAAATCCATCTTAAAAAGTGAAAATGAAAAAAACAAACTCATCGAATCTTTAAAAAGTCCCCCCCCTCCTCGTTAAACAAAAGATCAAAATTTAAAGGAAATCGTAACTTTTGGAAGAAGAAAAATCACAATTCTACAAAAACTTAAGCCAAAAAATGACTAGTTTTCTTAAAGCACGAGACTCGAAAAAAAACTGTTGAAGTTGAAAAAAATTCAGTCAAAATTAAGGCAAAAAATGGTCATAATTTAGAGCAATACTAAAATCGTGAAAATTCAAAGTTGAAAAGTACCCACATCAAAACTGAAGAAACTTCGCCAAAAGAAAGGAAAAAAAATGGAAATTCCAGAAAAATCATCGAAAAACTAAAAAAAAGAATTCACGAAAATACAAAAAAATGATATCTGTCAAAATTTAAAAAAAAAAGAAAAAACTACAAAATTCACAAAGAAAAAACACCAAATTAGGAATTTGAGCAATAAAAACATACAAACTTGATGGGGAAATTCTTATGAAAAAATCACAAGAACTCGAGGTGATAAAATTCAGCAAAAATTCAGACGAAAAAAAAAACATCAAAATTCAAAACAAAATTATGGAAAAATCATTTTGTAAAAAAATCACTACAATTCAAGAAGTAAAAATCGATCAAAACAGGAAAAATCCACAAAAAAACCAACGAGAAATTCAAAAATAATAAATACTTTCCCCATTAGTAAATTTCAATTTTTTTCCCAATAAATATGCTGGTAAAAAACCACTCCAGGCGTTCACCTGGAAAGGCTGGAAATTGGCTCAAATGAAAAAAAAAAAACTCGTTTAATAAGTCAAAAATGAGTCATAACTCGATTATTAGCGGACCAAACAAAATTAAGAAAAAATTAGAAATATTTCAAATGAAAAACCACCAAATTTAGAAAAGTAAAATTCAAAACGCAGAGAAAGCAGTAAGAGCATTTTTTTTCTTCAAAAATTTTGGTTATAAATTTTGAAAAAAAAAAGGAAATTTGTGAAAAAACTAGAAAAAAAGTAACTTTTAGTAACGAAAATAGAAAGTAACCATAAGTTACCATTAGGTGGGTCTGTTTACACAGAGGCCTGTTTTCTTCGAAGATCTGCGAGGGAAAAAAGAGTTTGATTTGTTCTGGTTTGATCTCATCAAGAATGGAAAACCGAAATAAAAAATCGGAAAAATATCAATCCAAATTTATCCATTTTCTATCACCACATTGTCAAATAATTCGAAAACTTATGCCCGATACTGTGCTAAGCCAAAACATCAGCATTCGATATAATTTGCAACCAAACACGTGGCCTGATAGCGACGATGGCACCAGTAGACTTGTTTTTATTAAACGTACAACGAATGTATCTAAGCATTAAAATCATATACATAGATACACCGCTTAGTAAATACCTCACACCTTAGGCAATCACGCAATACACATCACAAATAAGAGTTGCTACCGGTGCAAGTTACAAGGAACTACGTACACTATACCTACATTTCGCTGAACAGTGAACATGTCAATCAAAAAACATGTAGCCTACACCTATTTACGGATAATTTTCCTAAAACATAACTTAATACAGCCCAAGTACATATAAGTAACGCAACGACAATCAACATATTACACCTTATAAGTCGGTTAATTACAGAACAGATTAATGCTACAGATTGAGGAAATTGCCAGACATGGCGAGTCTTTTGTTTTATCTATTTTTTTTCACGAATGATATTTCAGGTTAATACTTTATTAACCAATTAAACGTGATACTTTGTGTTCGGATTCATGAAGAGATTTCAGTTCGTAATTACGTGATCGATTGCGTGTCCTCGTCTGAAAACCTAATCCGATTAACTTTTGTTTTAATATACGAGTAATTATAAGAAAACGTATAATTACTCGTATATAGTGTTTCATAAGCGATTAGAAAAGCTCGAAAAAAATCAAGCCAAGTTTCGAAAATTACTCAACCTTAACTATTTTTGTTCTTTTTCAAATAAAAAGAAATTAAGTATTAATCGAGGTAAGTAATTAATGGATTATGTTCGTAGATTAGCAAATATTAAACATTGGGCAATCATTCAAAATCAAAATGTAAAAAGAAGAAAAAAACTGAAAAATTGAACAAACAAAATACACATATTCGTTCCAAAAAACTGTCTTAAGTAGGAAAAAAAGGAATCTCTGCAGAAAAAACATGCAACTTTCATTTTCAAAAAACTAAAAACAATTCGAGGCTTTAAAATCAGGCACCTGTGACATCTATACACCATTTCCAATGACACACATCCATGATCCATTACCCTAATCAAGATATGTACCCACAAATATCATCACGAATTCAATACTCTTACACACTCTTCCTCATCTTTCCTTCATCCACCTTGCCTCTACCATACGATGAACATCAAAGAGAAAAATCTACAGTGCCAAGGCAGGCATCATGAACGTCAACAGTCAACACTGACACATGTATCGTTGTGAAAAATTACCACACCACACGTACGTGTTTTCACACGATATCGGGCGAATTTTCCAAAATTACCTTCATGGTTGATTTTTCGATTGTTTGTCAAGTTGCGCATCGTCGATTCATCGTCGTGTATCTCCAGATTGTTGTAATAAAAATCCAGTTAAAGTGTCGGGTTATTATAACGGATGTGAATACCATAAGAAGGAATCCAATTTAAAAGTAATGGACTTGGGTAATACCTGAAGCAGGTTCTAAAAAGTACCTATACGAATAGGTATAGTGTATAGAGAAGATACGCGGAGGAAAAAACCATAGAAACAAATCACAGACGTAAAATAAATTGTGTTTTCTTTGTATTGTACAAAAGTAATGGATATCTATAATCCAGATATTCAGTTCAATGAATTCGTCATGGTAAGAAAGCAAAGTGACATCGGTAAAGAAAAATAAAAAGAAACAGGGGTGATCGAATCGGTATCATGTAATCATTGAACGTGCAAACAGTATTAAATGATTGAATTTAATTTCACACCGGGTGTTTCGAAAAGTATCGGGTACGTGATGTAGGATTTTCTCGGCAATGGGTGGAAAAACTATATGAGGACTTGTTCATCAGAGCACAACTTTTCATCAATGCTATTCCTATTAGAAATCGAAAAAATCATTTCATTTCAAGTTTTAACCCTCCACAACTTTTTATATTAATATTTTTATGGTTGTTACTTTTCTTTAAAAAAATATTCTGCTCTGGAGATGAGTAAAAAATGAAAAAAATGGCAGGTGTCGGTCTTCGAAATTGAAAATAATATAAACTCGAGCAACTTTTTGGCATAAAAAAAGTATGGACGCACCTAAAACTAAAAACTACAGAATGTTGTAAAATTTCAGATGAAAAACATGACTTTCCCCTCAAATTTTCAATTTTTGGTGAGAGGGAGGTGAGAAGATTGAAACTTTTTTCCATTTTTTTGCAATTCCAAGTAAGTATTAAGAAGCTAAAAAAAATGAAAAAATGAAACTTCTAAAATGAAGGAAAAATAAATCAAAACATGGAAAATTTTGGAGTTTGGTATAAAAAAATGGAGGAGAAATACTCGTACATGTTTTTATCCAATTTTTAAAGTTTTTAAAGGGGGGATAGTGAAATTTCTTCTCACTTCGATTACAATAATTTTATATGAACTATGGACCAATAAAAATTCAAATTTCTAAAAAATTCAGTAAATATATAAAATGTCGAAATTTGATTCAAAAAACGTGAAAACAGGACGTTTTCTCCAAATTTTCGATCTTTGAAAAATTATGTAAGGGGTGAAATTTTTTCGAAATTTTATATATATCATCCAAGAAAAAATGTAAAAAAATGTAGATTTTTAAAACCAAGGAGAGAATAGTTTATTAAAAGAACAAAAAATTGAAAAACAGGACATTTCTACCAAATTTTCAATTGTTTTGTGAGAGAGGGGAAGCAGGAGAACCGAAATTTCTCTCGATTTTTTTGTTTTTTTTTTTATTTTAGTAATTCCGCATCAACCATAATAAGAAAAAAAGTTGAGAATTCTAATTTCTAAAATAAAGGAGAGAATAATACATACATGTATTTACATAATAAACGTGAAATTTCAATGTTTGGTTAAAAAATGGAAAAACTGGGCATTTTTCTCAAATTTTTGATTTTTTAAGGGTGGGAGGGAGGAAGGAAGAGATGAAGAGAGGAACGTAGGTTGGGGGGGGGGTCAAAATTTGTTCGATTTTTTTCTTTTAGCAATTCTGCATTTAAATTTCTAAAATGGAAGGGGGAATTATTTCAATAAATGGAAAATTTTGGAGTTTGATTCAAAACATGGAAAAGGAAGAAATTTCCCACAAACCATAAATTTTTGGATGGGAGAAAAGGGGCTCAAATACTTTCCTATTCTTTGAGGGAAATTCTACATCACTTAAGACAGGGTATTATAGGTATCTAACGGAATTTTTCAAGCAAAACTCACCGATTTTTCACTACCTTTTCACTTCCATTACAAAAATATTTCCACACAATCTTAGCTCCCACCCCACCTCCTCATATTTTTCCCAGCTTTTTTGGAGTTATTAAGAGAACGTCCTTTTTGACCATTGGCATAAAATTTTTCAAAATTTCAAATCAATTACAAACACCCAACGAAGTTAGGGCAAAAGTTCTCCAAAATTTATACCAATAATTCAAAAAAAAAAAATAATCAACCCAACTCAACAATAGGCTATTTTATTTTTGATGTCAGAAGTCGATTTTTTTGGCCATTGGCAGGTTCAAAATTTGAACGGTAATTCGTTGTAAATTTCAATTTTGAACAAGAAAAGAAAATTGGCCCCAGGCCCCAGCGAAACAAAGGAGAAAGTTTTTGGAAATTCAATAAGAAATCGAAAACTTGAATAGCATTATTTTTTAGGCGAGAAGTCGTTTTTGCTACTCCTTGATATTTTCCCAGTTCAGATAGTAATGTTCTAATGATTTCAGATAATAAAACTAAGGGTCCAAGCGAAGCAAGGGCAAAAGCTTTCGAATGTTTTGGAAAACGAAAATGAAAAAAAAACTACAATGGAATCAATTTAAGAACGACCCTTAGCCCAAACTTCAAATCAGAAACTTGAACTTGAAAACTGCCCTGAGCATTTAAAAAATCTCAAAATGTGATTTATTTTGTTAAAATAAGAGGAATCAAGATTCCAAAAAAACTAGAAAAAGTGATGAAAACTGGAAACCAAACTTGAATCAGGATTTGAATCGAGTGACCTGAAAACCGAAACCGAAACCTAAACCTATAATTATACCTACATACATTCAATTTTCACAGCAGTGATGAAAAAACGAAAAAAAAAACGAAAGCACAATGAAATTTAGAATTTTACAGATCAAAACGAAATTTTTCTCAGTACCTATTAAGTATAACGTTAGGAAAACGATATTTTATTTTTAACCGAAACAAAAAAAAGCATTTTTGTTGCAAAAAATAGCAAAAAAAATAAATCAAAGAGGCACTTTTGGGGAAAACGAAATAAAAACGAAAGAATTTGGCAAAATAACGCTAAACACGAAAAAAATCAAAGCTAAAACGAAAACTAAACAAAAAAAATTTTTTTAACCTTGTGATGAAAAAACAAAATAAAAAATATTTCATTGATTCAGTACTTTGATTCATTTTTGGAAAAAAGCAACCAAAATAATTAGAAACAATAAATAATTTTTTCAGAATTTGACAGTTTTTGAATTTTTAAAAACAAAATAATAATAGCTAAATAGGTACGCAGACCTACCTATTTGAAAACTCACCTACTTGACCTACTCGATTTTTTTCAGAAAACAAAAATTCGTATCTCAAAAAAATGACCAAAAAAAATCACATTTATCAGCACAATTCAGCACAATTATAAAATTTGCACTTGGAAAATGCCAACATTTTTTCTTTATTTTTCAAGAGCAACTTTATGAAACAAAAAAGTAACCATAGAACTGAAAAATATGAAATAAAAATGCCTCAAAAGTAACGATTTGCGAAAGATAGAACTACGATTGAACCCAAAAAACTTTTAAACTTGAGTCAGAATTGAAACCTTTCACCCCCCCCTTCCCCTTCTTCAAAAGAAAATAAACAATAATTCAAGAAAATTTCTTATAGGTTAGGTGTTAACTCCTGGTGCAGTCTTTTTTACTATTTTCAAACAACCCTGTTCCATTATTAATTCATACCACTAAAAGAACAGAAACTGGAACTAAAATGCCATGAAAACGATACCGAGAAACAATGAGAATGAGAAACAGAAACACCAAAATACGAGTAACACTAATGAAAACGAAAAACCGAAGCCAAAACGACACCAAAATGACAAAAAAACAACAATAGTAAACCGATAACTGTAACGTAACCAAACTGTAACTGTTAGGTAGTAGGTACCTACTGACGTTGAGATAACCAACACCTGTAACTTCCAACTGAAACCACCAATAATTTCAACTGAAAACTAATCAAAAACTGATTAAAAATCGCTCAATCAAGTCGTAAAATAATTTTTTTTATGATGAAATCACTCCAAAACATATTGCTACTGTCAATTAGGTACACAGTATGCTGAACCGGTATCGTGATTTTTGAGACACCCTAATTCATTACACAGACAGACTAAAATTCATGATTCTTGCATCAGGAACTTGAACTTCCCCAAATACAAATTCAAAATTATGTATTTGAACTACCTATATACTCCACTCAATGTCTCAACAGAAAAATAAACAGTACGCAGGATGAATTTGACTATTTGAGACCGAAACAAAAACTTGATAGAAGATAGTAGATAAACAAAACTCGAACTTCAAGACAACATTTTAGAACGCCTTCGAAATCGCCAATGCTATGTACGAAAACAAGCCTCAATCCAACACAGACAGGACATCCACTAGAACTTCACAAGAAATCCAAAACATCACCATTCAACCAATAACCCCAGCTTCTGCCAAACATCTCCCAATTCACAACGAATCCTTCGACACTTCTTGAACACGTTGTACCGCAACACGAATAATAAGTTTGATTTTACATTTATATGTTTGTCTGAGTGGTATCTACTGAATCAGCGGTATGTTGTATCTATTTTTCGATTTGTATGTCTTGGAAAAGCATCACTGTACGTACGATTAAATAAGAAGCACCAGCAGCCGTGGGAATGAAAATAACAGTAGACTCCCTCTGTTGAATAGCACGCACGCCACTGATCAGATACGCACGATTCAATGAGCATTCCTCGTTCTTGATTTGGAATTACCTTTTGCGGTAAGCCTTACTTCACGCTGATTTAACCGGCGTTGTTAACACTCTCACGGGCTAAATTTACCCGTGCCCGAGCGTACATTCTATTAACTCGATCTAATAGCTATAAGGAGTGAAGAAGAAAAAAAAAGATCTTCAATAAAAAACCTAACCTTATCCCCGTGCTCGCGTTATCGACAAAATGAAACAATTAATTCGACAAAAGGATAGGAAAATCATCGGACGATTAATTTATCTCCGAGGTATATTATCTACACGTCAAACTGAACTGATCCCATTTGGCATTTGGTTGTTTTTTTTGCAACTTCGCAGATCGAACACAATTGGCAATCTGGTTGCGATGAAAATGACATTTGGCAAACGCAGAAGCACCATTCGTAATCCTACACAAACCGAATACATATGAATAAAGAGTGAAAAAAACTCGACCTTTAGTAGTATTACTACTTTACGATTATTGCATTTTAAACCCGTCATACGCACACCTGGTCATCGCCGGAATATTCTTTATTCATCAGATTACGTATTACAATACGTGTTGCTCGTAATTTAATCATTTCCAATACCAAACACGTAAATAGATCGTAAAACTGGCAGAATCTTTGAACGAGTTAACAGTCTTTAAAAAGAATACAACCATCGCATACCGCATATCTATACGTAGGTACCCGAAAGGTAATTTTTATTGTCATTTTTAACCTTACGGTGGTAGTCCGAATAAGTTGCAGCTACCTATGTCAAAAATATTTTATCGTTTTCTTTTGTAGCGTAATACACACTTACACAGACTCTAGTATTTACTTCGAAAGCGTATCAAATTTCCAACTGCAGTGCAGAATGACCGAGCCGAGCAAACGACGTTGCGCCAAACGTAATTTGTAAATATTAACTGAAGAATAAAAAAAACAACGCTACAACGGGATGAGTTTGTTGTTCTATGCGGCGATGATGGTCTTCTGAAACACTCCGAATTACTCACCAGATCGTTAAATAGACCGTATAAATCGTTTATGATGTCGAACACTTCTTACTTTTTACTCCTTTTGCTGTAAAAACCATACCAATGTTCGGAGCTATCGGCGGTGTAATTCGAGGAAATAATCCATCATCGATTAAGTTTCTTAGTTTCTTACTTCGGTAATGGAAGGAAGTACGGTTTTGATGACAGATTTTTCTTCCTACTGCACGGACGTATCTCTTTCGTGATTGTTGTACAATAAAACACATACCTGGGTCTGTAACAAAACGTATAAATATATTAGCTATTGCGGTTTTAGGTACTTAGAGTAGTCGTCAAAATATTTACACAAACAATTACTCCGGTGATGGTGAATTAGTATGTCCCGTTGAACTGGAAACTTGACTCCTGGATTTGGTTTCAAAACCGAACAATATTGTAATGATTATGATTACACCAAACATCGCGGATTTATTAGTTTATTCGTAAAACAACTCGTGTACGGATAAATTTCACTATATTAAACATTAATTCGAAGTAACTGCGACGAAAACGACGAAGAACTGATGAAATTACTCAAAACTGATGCTAACTTATCACAGAAAAACTAAAAGAAAAACAAACAATGGATAATTTCAGAATTGCCACTTTGGGAAAACAAAAAAGTATCGATTAAAATTTAAAAATTAAAAACAAACATTTTTGATATTTTGACCTTGAAAATTTTCCTTATCACTTTCATTCAATAAAAGATCAAAGATGATGTGAAAATGAGGAATAAAAAAAAATTGGTTAAAGCCAAAGATTAGAGGTTACAGAAGGTTACTGAGAATGACTGAATGAGAAAAAGGTTTTGGTTAGAGATTACAGAATACAGATTAATATGATTATTTACTCAATGTCAAAAATTATTTTTAAATTGGAAATTTTTTCGGTCAAAGGACAAAGGTTGAGGTTAGAGGGATTTTTTTTAAAATTAAAATTAGGTATCTAAAAATACCTACATAATATACATTTCCTGTTTTTATTTAGGTAAGTATTTAAAACTGCAACTACTGCAAGATAATGATAATGACTATCAGTAATGAGGATGAGGAACCTATACGAATGAATTGTTTTCATCAAACTACTCTACTTCCTGTTTGTTTCTGGTTTCTGCAAAACTAGAAAAAAATTATTTTAATTTTTCCAAAATGAATTATCAGTTGCCACCCTCCAAGACTTTTCAATCCTTCTCATCAAAATCGAATCTTTTTCTTGTAATGTATCTAATGTAATTAATGTAGGTACCTACCTAATGGATTTTTCAGTAGTTTTCTTGAATAAAAAATTTATTGCCGAATTTTATGATATATTTTATTGTTTATCATCTTAATAGCTCGAAAACTCACTCAGTTATGGTCATATGGTCTCGTTAATTTGAGTTGAAAAAATTGTACGATTTTTATTTTATTTTTATTAAAACGTTGAGAAAATTTAAATGATTCAAAGTCAACAAAATCCAGAACCTTTCATTGGGAGCTCGAAACACTCGAATATTAAAAAAAGAATAAGAATCTGAACTATCTACTCGAAATTTTTTAATGGTTACAGTGGTAAAAGGTTAGGGAAATACAAATTTCAAATTCTGGTTACGGTTAGGTATGAGTTCCGGTTTTGTTTTTTAAAATTTCGATTATGGCCAACTTATTGAATAGAATTTGTTCCCAAAATTTTCTTGGGTCAATTCCGGTTACCGCTAAGGTCAAAAATTCCGGTTCGCATCCCTGCTTTTACTCTCGCAGATCCGGTTTTCAGGGTTAAGACCAGCAAAATACCGATCAAAAGGTCAAACTAAAATAATTATAAATAAAAATTAAAACTATGAAATAAATATCAATTAGGTAAATTTATTAATAAGTAGGTACCTACCAATAATTTTATTTCTTTTATTAAATTTTTAAAATTGATTTTCAATTCAATTTTAAATCAATGATTTCTCAGAAAAGTGAAATCAAAATTGAAATGACTTTTCTGACTCCTGATTCCTGAATGTCATTTTCTTTCTGTTGATTGAATGATGATAACGCCAAAAAATGTATATAAATCACTGAAAATTACCAAAAAATAATCAGATTTCAGTAGGAATTTTGCAAAACAGAAAAAAAGTCAAAAACTTCTGAAATTCTGTTTAAAGAAAATGGGTCAAAATAGTGTAAAAAGTTGAAAACTGCTAAAAACATATTGAAATCACCGACATTTACCCAATAACAGTAGGTACCTATATATTTCTTTTTATTTCGTAATTTTTTCGTGATTTGCAATCTTTTTAATCAGTAAAAAAATGACTAAATTATTAAAATTTTGATTAGGTACCGAAATTCTTTCATGTTTTGTTCATTTTCAGTAATTTTAATGTTTTTTGTTTTTGTTTTTTCAAATAGTGTTTTTGTATAGTTTTAACGCTCTTTTGAAACTTATTCGCGTGTTTTTGGTTTCACCATGAATTCACCTAAAAAAAACGTCAAAAACTCACTTGGTGACTTCTGGTGACAGAATCACCAGAGTCACCAGGATTCAACAAGGAGTTTCCAGAAACTAAAAAAATTATTCAAAGGCTCTGAGTACATCCTCGTAACTTTTTAAAAATAAATTCGCCTTTAAAAAAGTAGAAAACTAACACGGTGACTTCTGGTGAATCTGTCATCAGAAGCCACCAGAATTCACGAAGGTGTCACCAGACATTTGAAACAAATTTCTATGGTCATAAGGACATTGTGGTGATTTTTTTCACCATAAATTCACCTGAAAAAAAAGTCAAATACTAATTTGGTGGTTTCTGGTGAATCTGTCACCAGAAGTCAACTGATGCACCAAGGAGTCACTATAGACACCAAAAAAGATTTTTAAAACTGAGGATATTTTCTTGACAAGTTATATTTATTTTCATACCCAGGTATCTTTTTGGTGAAAGATCCACAAAGAAGTGACCATATTTCAGCGATTTTGTAAACCTGGTGACTTCTGGTTAATGTTGGTGACAGAGATTCACCAGAAGTCACCAGGATTCACCATAACATTCAAAAGTCATATTTTATACCCTGGTGACATTTTGTTGACAGATCCAACAAGAAGTGGCCATATTTGAGCGATTTTGTAAACCTGAGGACTTCTGGTGAATCTCGGTGGTGGATTCACCAGAAGTCACCAGGATTCACTGATTCACCAGACGTCACCAGGATTCACCAGACCGTTGAAATGTCATATTTCATACCCTGGTGTCTTTTTGGTGAATGATTCACAAAGAAGTGACCATATTTTTTTGAGCGATTTTGTAAGTCTGGTGACTTCTGATGAATCAGTCACCAGAATTCACCAGAACATAGAAAAGTCATATTTTATATCCTGGTGACTTTTTGGTCACAGATCCACCAAGAAGTGACCATATTTGAGCGATTTTGTAAACCTGGCGACTACTGGGGTGAATCTTGGGAACTGATTCACCAGACGTCACCAAGCCTCACCAGAACATTGAATTTGTACCCTGGTGACTTTTTGGTATGAGCTCCACCAAGAAGTGACCATATTTGAGTGAATTTTTGTAAACCTGGCGACTTCTGGTGAATCTTGGTGACTGATTCACCATAAGTCACCAGGATTCACCAAAACATATAAAAGTCATATTTTATACCCTGGTGACTTTTTTGTGAAAGATTCACCAAAATGTGGCCATATTTGAGCGATTTTGTAAACCTGGGTACTTCTGGCGAATCTCGGTGACTGATTCACCAGAAGTCACCAGGATTCACTGATTCACCAAAAGTCACCAGGATTCACCAGAACGTTGAAAAGTCATATTTCATACCCTGGTGTCTTTTTGGTGAAAGATTTACAAAGAAGTGACCATTTTGAGCGATTTTGTAAACCTGGTGACATCTGGTGAATCTTGGTGACTGATTAACCAGAAGTCACCAGGATTCACTGATTCACTGATTCACCAGAAGTCACCAGGGTTCACCAGAACATAGAAAAGTCATATTTTATACCCTGTGTCTTTTTGGTCACAGATCCACCAAGAAGTGGCCATATTTGAGCAATTTTGTAAACCTGGAGACTTTTGATGAATCTTGGTGACTGATTTACCAGAAGTCACCAGGATTCACCAGAACATTGAATTCGTACCCTGGTGACTTTTTGGTGTGAGCTCCACCAAGAAGTGACCATATTTGAGTGATTTTGTAAACTTGGCGACTTCTGATTAATCTTGGTGACTGATTTACCAGAAGTCATCAGGATTCACCAGAACATAGAAAAGTCATATTTTATACCTGGGTGACTTTTTTTGTGAAAGATTCACCAAGATGTGGCCATATTTGAGTGATTTTGTAAACTTGGCGACTTCTGAATAATCTTGGTGACTGATTTACCAGAAGTCATCAGGATTCACCAGAACATGGAAAAGTCATATTTTATACTCTGGTGACTTTATAGAAGTCACCAGAATTCACCAATGTGTCACCACATATTTGAAAACAATTTCTAGGGTCATTATAGGAAATTCTCGTGATTTTTTCACCTTAAATTCACCGGAAAAATAGTCGAAAACTCACTTGGTGACTTCTGATGAAACTGTCACCAAGAGGTATTTTTAACAATAGGTACCTACCTGTCGTTCATGTTTTTCGACGTCGATGTTTCAAGTTTAAATTAGACGATTTCAGGCATGCCATGTACCTTTTTATTCATACGGTTATACCGGCTCTTACTTCGGACAATTCTTTTCAATTTTTAAAATTAGGTACTTATTTAGGTAATATTAACGTCTGAAAAATGAACGTATCAATCTCATGTGAAGAATGACAAAGTTCAGTTTCGTGAATGGTAAATTTTCGAAGCGTTCGCCCGATCGTTTCACAGCTTGCTCAGCCTATTCACGTTTCATTTCTAAAATTGAAATTTTAAGAGAATCACAGTTCCATGTTTTAAAATTGCAGTTAATGGCCACAAAAGTAAACTTTTTTTCATTTTATATAAGTAAGTACCTATGTATGATTTGAAGTAGGTACTTGGTTGAATATTTTTAATATCGGAAGGTAGGTATTGGAAATGAAATGTTGAGAATTGAATTTTTTATCTCTCATTCATCATTAAAAAGATTAAGTAATTTGTGCATGATCTATGATAGTTAAACTATGTACCTACTTCATAATGAACGTGTCTTATGAAGAAACTCATTTGACGTGTTTCATCTTCCATACTTTCTGTTTATGTTATTTCTTTTTTTGGTTGCGGTTAAACCTATTTCACGTTCATGGTCATTGAAAATAGTAATTGTTTAATTTTCGGGAGCTATAATTAAAATGAAACTGCCTACGTGATGCAGATGTTTTTAAAAAATTAGCACACACAAAATCTCAAATCAGCATGTGTGATCATGGTGAGTACCTATTTCCTCCGTAAAAAACAATCGATTAATATTTGTAAGATTTGATAAATGAAGTGAGTAGGTACTCGTATACTGAAAAATATTTTGAACATTCTAGATTCGTGGACTGCTGGTTTTTCCGCTAAAATGATACCCTTCCTCATCACATTCTACTCAATTTGTTCACTCCACTCAAATTACATAAACTGTCAAGAAACCGTTTTAGCCATAAATCAAGGATTACACGACACCATCGAAGAACCAATCGCAATAACATCAAATTACAAAGAATTAGTATCTCTAAGCAGAGTATTCATAGATAAAAGTTTACTCATTCAAGAGATTTTAAAAGATCCCTACAAACTAACTCTACTCGTATGTCCTCGAAAATGGGGCAAAACGGTTAACCTAGACATGATTAAAACATTTTTAGAAATACAAGTTTACGAAAATGGTAAAAAAATTACACCCGTTGAAGATACCCAAAATTATAAATTATTCAAAGAAGGTGAAATAATCTTGGCCAACGGTTCGATAGCTACGTTGAAGAATAAATTACTCATTAGCAAAAATCACACTGTATTTCAAAAGTATCTTGGAAAACATCCTGTCATATTTTTAGATCTTCGAGGTTTGAAGAAAAGAAACCACCAAGATTTCATCGAAGAATTTAGGAAACTCATAAGACGAATTTATCGTCCCTTCAGGTATATTTTGAAGCAAACCGATATTAGTGAAATCAGTTCAGAGGGGAGCGACAGTGGCGATAAGTTTGCAACTTTTGATAGATCCAAGTTTAAAAGGCATCTCAGAATGAAATCCACCGAAGAAGAATTACTACACAGTGTAACGTTTCTCAGTCAAGTATTAAAAGGGTATTTTAAAAGAGACGTTTATATTTTAGTAGACGAGTACCTGACTTTATTATACAAAGTTCTACTCGATACAAAGTATCCGGATAAACAAACAACTGTGCAGTTTTACCAAGATTTCATCAAGATAACCTTAACAAGTAATCCTCACATGGCCAAAGGTATATTAACCGGAATCCTCAGACAAAATTCTGAAACATCTTTTGATTCGCAATTCATGCACGAAAGGTGTTTCTTCGACGATCCGATATTCAATTTTTACGGTTTCCAAAGCAGAGAGGTAGGCTTACTCAGCAGCTACTTCAAGTTCCAGACTAAAAAACAAGAAAGAATCCATCGATGGTACGGTGGCTACAGAAGTGGCGCAAATTCCAACACGAATATCGCCAATCCTTGGTCTGTCGCTCATTACATAAATTCCAGAGATTTTGAGATCTTTTGGAGAGATAAAGAACTGATAGAACCGTTGATAGGTAAATTACTCTATATCCCTTCATTCGATAACGCTCTTTGCTCGTTGCTCACCAAGAAACATTACACGATCGATGAGTTTCGTAATTTGAAATACACGTTATTGGATTTCGAAGGTATAGCTCAAACGGCCAAGAACTTCGCTGAAAACAAAGATATCTCTTTACTTTCCACAGTAGACGTGGTGTTCAAGTTCTTATGCATGTATGGATACCTGAGTCTGAACAACACGTACTCTAAATCAGATCAGTACAACGTTATGATCCAAATGCCCAGTTACGAAGTGAGATCAGCAGTCACTGTTCAATTATCCAATTACCATTTGAGTAAATTAGGTGTGGAAATCACTCCTGAGAATGTAGCTCTATTTGAAAACTTGGGTATAACGTTTAAAAGGTCCACTACAGATAATCAAATCGTCTGCAGTCAGTTTGAAGCTTCTGTGAAGAATCTGCTGAACATAATACCTACTTTTACAAGGATCAATCGATTGAACGCTTTGAATGAGACGATTATAAAGCAAAATGAAAACGTGATGATATCTTTGTTCAAGTATGCCTTGATCAATGGCGATCCTCTGTTTCAATTTATTGTATCGGATCAACCGACGGATATTTTGCTGACGTATAAACATCAGGGGGTGGTGCTGCAAATTAAACCAGACGTTAATGGTAAGATGGCCACGGGTGAGGAGAAAGCAGCCTATGGTAGGTTTTTCAGAAACCATGGGATGAAATGGTGCAAACTTATTCAAGTATTTGTCTCTTATAAGAACAGTGTACGTGCTTTAGCTACAGTATTTAATGAACAAACGCTTCACAATACGTAATAATGATATTAAATTTTAGTCAAATTTTTGTGTTTTTTTGCTCATTTGTGAAGGATTTTTAGACTGCTGTTATTGAGTTCGAAAGGATTCTTGATAATGGCCTTGAAAAGTAACAGGAAAAGTTTAAACAAAAACAATTGGTAGAAGTTCTATTTTATGGAAAGCAGTTTTTTTTTTTGGATTTTCCCCCATGAAATAGAATTTTTAGTTTTACATTAAAATTACCTAAAATGGAATTTTGAGCTATGCTATACCATTTGCGTTTTTACAAGATCTAGGTAGTGTACCCAACTCAAAGTCACGTGGATGCAGAATAGTTTCTTTGCCTTTGGGGGTCGTAAAATTATGAACAGATCATGTCCAAAAAATTTCAAATTTTACCCTTAAAGTATTTACATCTGAAATTTCAACTTGTTCTGTATAAAAAAGATCGCACTCGTCCTTTAAAAAAAAAAAAAAAAAAAAAATATGTAGAAAAAAATAAACAAGCGAAAAATTTCAAACCCTCAATTTTTATAGATACCTATCAGATCCATTTCACAGCTTACCAATTAGTCGGCATATGACAATAGGAGTAATTGCACCCCCCCGGCCGATCCTCCGGGACAATATTTTTCTTAAAGGGGACATCCTAAGGAACATTTTAAAGCAAACTTGCCAAAAAAAAAAGTTGGCCTTACTTACAAAATGGCGGCCATTTTGATTGACAGGTCAGCCGAAATCGCAGATTTTGCGTTTTAATATAGGAATTGCACAAAATTTTTCAAACTTTACAGAGGTAGATCGAAAGATCATGCAAAAATTCATCACCTGCCAAAATTTCAAGTGCTAAAGTGCGTTTTTCGATTTTTGGTGAATTTTTGAAAATCGAATTTAGGCCAAAAATGAGGAAAAAAATTAAAAATTTACCAAATTGACCAAAAAAGCTGAAATTTGGGATACACCCTATTTTCGACATGCCAAATCGATTGGAAACGGTTTCAACTCGTTTTGAGCAGTTCTGGAGCCTCCAGCAGATTTTTGAAACTCGAAATTCCCACAAAATTCCATCAAATTGGAGTTGTAAAGCTAAAATTTATTCTAAAAACTAATTTCAATACGCTACGAAATACTGCAGGTGAATTTCAAGTCGTTTTGGATCCTCCAGCGACTTTTTGAAAATTCCTGAAGCCTCCAGTAGATTTTTGAAACTTGAAATTTCCCCAAAATATCATCAAACTAAGATGGAGAGTCGAAATTCATTTTGCAAACTAATTTCGATACACTACGAAGTTGACTGCTGGTGAATTTCAATTCGTTTTGGATCCTCCAGCGACTTTTTGAAAATTCCTGAAGCCTCCAGCAGATTTTTGAAACTTGAAATTTTCTCAACAAATGGAGATGGAAAGCTGAAATTTACTCTACACTCCAATTTTAACACCTTCTGAAAACGACTTCTGGTGGATTTCAAGTCATTTTAGAGCATCCAACGACTTTTTTGAAAATTACTGGAGCCTCCAGTAGATTTTTGAAACTTGAAATTTCCCCAAAATATCATCAAACTAAGATGGAGAGTCGAAATTCATTCATGCAAACTATGGTAATTTCAATACGCTACGAAGTTGACTGCTGGTGAATTTCAAGTCGTTTTGGAGCCTCCAGCGACTTTTTGAAAGGTTGTATGACGTTTTTTTGGAAAATTGAAATTTCCTAAAAGTAGCTGGAAGCTTCAAAACCATTTGAAACCACCATGTCGTCTGCGAAGTAAATTTCAGCTGGCCAACTCCATTTGATAAATTAATGTTGGGGAAATTTCAAGTTTCAAAAATCTACTGGAGGCTTCAGGAATTTTCAAAAAGTCGCTGGAGGATCCAAAACGACTTGAAATTCACCTGCAGTATTTCGTAGCGTATTGAAATTAGTTTTTAGAATAAATTTTAGCTTTACAACTCCAATTTGATGGAATTTTGTGGGAATTTCGAGTTTCAAAAATCTGCTGGAGGCTCCAGAACTGCTCAAAACGAGTTGAAACCGTTTCCAATCGATTTGGCATGTCGAAAATAGGGTGTATCCCAAATTTCAGCTGTTTTGGTCAATTTGGTAAATTTTTAATTTTTTTCCTCATTTTTGGCCTAAATTCGATTTTCAAAAATTCACCAAAAATCGAAAAACGCACTTTAGCACTTGAAATTTTGGCAGGTGATAAATTTTTGCATGATCTTTCGATCTACCTCTGTAAAGTTTGAAAAAGTTTGTGCAAGTCCTATATTAAAACGCAAAATCTGCGATTTCGGCTGAACTGTCAATCAAAATGGCCGCCATTTTGTAAGTAAGGCCAACTTTTTTTTTTGGCAAGTTTGCTTTAAAATGTTCCTTAGGATGTCCCCTTTAAGAAAAATATTGTCCCGGAGGATCGGCCGGGGGGGTGCAATTACTCCTATTGTCATATGCCGGACTAAATACTTTCAATTTTTTCTCAATTTTTCAAATCTTATTTAGGATTTAGAACCACCCTTCAATTCAACTTTCAAAAGCCACAACAATTCGAAAAATTGCGCATTCCGTGGTTCCAATGATGCCCAGATATTAATGTTTTAGGAACTATTCAAATTATTTTGAAACGATTTTCAAAAAAAAAACTATTCATTTCCAGCAGTTCAGACCTTGAATCTGAAAGATCCCGAATAATGATTGGGAAGATATAGGGATCAGGTTCATGGTTTAAGGGATCGGATTCTGTTTCTGTTCGGATTCACTGAAAATGTAATCGGGATCTTTCATGAACAGGATCGGGTTTGTACCTCCACCCTGCTCTCAGGGTCGTACTCGCGATTACTTTTTGAGTGACCAAGTTACTAAGTAGGTACTTACGGATTCGAAAAATGTCTAAGAAACAGACTGAGTATTCTAGTGGATAAGACTTCTGTCACCTTGAAGGTAAAAAAGTAAATAGGTATTGAAACAATTAAAGTGAAAAACTGAAGTGGATACGTAATGAAAAACATATGTATAAATGCGCATTTTCACATTTTTCAGTTTCTTACATTCATACGAGTAATTCACAAAGTACAACAAGACAAGTATTAATTTTTGAATGACTTCTGAAAACCGAAGTCGAGCACACAAATTACTAAAAACGAGCTAATTTGTTCACTTGCCATTTGTTCATTAGCGTGCAAGTGTAGGTACCTACAGAAATTTGACCATGTACATGTCCTCGCATATGTTCCTATACAGTTTTTATACCGAGTTGGTATTGGCAGCGAACACAAGACTTGGAAAGACTCGAAATCTTCTTCAATAATCATGAATTTGAAAACATTATTTTGTGCGTGTATTGCGTTTGGAATTCATTTCATATCTGGAGTACAATCTGATAATGTAATAGGTCCCGGACAATGTACTTTGAACGAAAAAGCAAACATCCGTAATTTTGACGAAATCAAAAATCAGTACATAAGCGAACGTGGAGTACCCGGTGAGTATTCATTTTCAACTGCTTACCTGAAGTAGTCTACAGTCCAATCGACAAAAAGTGTTTTCGTACTGGGTCAAAGTCGTCAAACTTACCCACAATTAACTCCCCCACCCCGCCCCATGAAATCAAGTCTTCAAGGTGTCCTCAGAGTTTTTCAGAAATTTTAATAAGTACTTAGGAGATTTTTATTATGAAAAAAGCTGGTCGAAAAACCACTCTTGAGGTGTCAGCTACCAAAATCGGCTCATATATGTGGATATTAAACTCGTTAAACAAGTCGAGTATAATACACAACTCGATTTTTAGCTGTCCAAATGCATATTCACGCCTTCTGGAGAAATTGAAAATCGCGCTGGAGGCTCCAGAATGGCTGGAAATGGTGAAATTGGGATTTGGGGGGTTAGTTATGGACAAAATACAGCGATTCGCGTGAATTTTGAAAATTTCCACGCAAACGTGAAACTTTTGATTTTTTGATTTTTCAATTTTGAAAAAAGCTGGTCAAAAAACCACTTTTGAGGTGTCACTCTCAAAATCTGCTCAAATGTGAATAAACTAAATAGGTCGAGTGTAATACACAACTCGATTTTTAGCTGCCCAATTTCGTATTCACGCCTTTTTTGGAGCCAATTCAAAATTCTGGAGAAATTGAAAAATCGCGCAGGAGGCTCCAGAACGCGAACGCCTGCAAATTGTAAAATTTGGATTTGGGTAATTGATATTAGTTTTGGGATTTATTTTGACCATTTTTACTGATCAAGTAAGTACGTATTTTTTAAAAAGTGCATAAATCGCCAGAAACAGTCAATTTTGAATTTTCAAACGTTCGCCAAAAATCGAAAAATGAACTTGGGCAGCTGAAAATTTGGTTTTGGGGGTTTTAGACTATGCTATTTTCAAAAATCGCGGTCCCGTTCAAATCGGAGTGTGACACCTCAAGAGGTTCCCTCGTTAGGACTTTAAGGATTCTACTGAACAGTAGAAAATTCGCAAATCGCTTATTTTTGGATAAATTTGAGTATCATTCCAGAAACTGGGGAGAAAATTTTGAAACGCACTGGTGACAATTGGCAATAATGGTCCAAAAATTGGCACCCCCTCCGTTCCAAAATATTTCCCCTGTTTCAAAAATCATACCTTTCGATGCGAAATATGTATTGTTTTTTCTTCTTCTTTTTTTTAATAGAATACAAATTTTCAAAACACGAATACATAAGCAGCCAGCAGGTTGGGTAGCGACAGGAGTGAAAAAACACGATTTTTTCTAGACTGTCCTCTCTATGAGAGTCCATTTCCCATCTTCACGGGTACTTCCGGGGCTAAAATGTTTTCTGAGTGACTTTCAGCTCAAAGTGAAGGGTTCTGCTGAATTTGGTCATTTACTTACTTTTTCATTGGAGGGGAGAGGGGATTCTCCCTAACCTACATTGGCTGTTCCCTTGAAACGCAGATTAAATTATGAGAAAAATCCAATTTTGGCCATGTGGGTCGGTAGTACGTACTTGCGAAAAATGAACAAAATTGCCTGCCATGACTTTTTGCCTTACTTGCAAATTGAAGGGGATACAGATCATTTTTAATTTAAAAAAATCGCGATAAAAAAAATAAAAGCGGAAATGAATACCTGCTACTACAAATTTTGTTATGGTTTTGGAACTCGAAAATTGCCAATTTAATAAAAATTTTTAACAAATCAAAAATTTTCAAGTTCCCAAAAACTTTTTAAATTTTAGAGTAAGAAAAAAAATTATCATAACAAAATTAGTTCATTTTTCGACGTAGTAGGTACTCATTTCCGCATTTTTTACTTTATTTCATTGCGATTTTTTGAAATTAAAAACCATTAATTGTAGCCCCTTTCGTTTTTTAACTTGCAAGTTGAGCTAAAAAACGTCATAATAGGTGAATTACGTAAAAACTGACTAAAAATATAAAAAGGATACCCAGCACTCGCAGTTTGGTCGAATGTTGTATGATATTTTCAAACACTGTTTCAATTTTCATATCCCTCCGGTTCAAAAATGCGTTTGTCCGTTGGATTGGAATAGCCTTGACTACGAATTTCAACCTTCATTGTGAATAATATTAAGTCGGTTCATTAATTTTTGAGCTTACGAACTGGTTTCAGTACGACGTATCTGGAGAGGAGATGACCAACAGATTGCTACTTTGAAAACGAATAAATTAATAGAAATCTGTCAATGTTTTGCGAAGGTTCATTATAATACAGAATCCGAAATATCTTCGATTACTCTGAGCAAAAATTTTCTATATCGCACGAGACCTTTTTTTCTAAGGTTGATCGCCTGATCGGATATAGTTGGTACGAACCCGTCATTCAATGTCAGCTTTTAGATAAGATATTTTATTTGACCGAATCTGAGAAGTATTATTCCGAATATTACCACCGAAACGTGTATATTTTTGAGCTGAGTGACGCTGAATTGAAAGCAGCGATAGGAGATAATAAGAAGAACTGCAGATGGAGTATTGACTATCCAAATGGTGAATTCAAAGCTCTATACCCGAAAGTACATATGAAAATGTATTATTTGCAAGAAAATGATCCATCCATAAGTAATGCTCAGTGATTTATGCATATTGCCTACCTATCGATTTTAAAGTGCAAACATGTTAAATATTTAGGCTTAATAAAATATGTATTTGCGGTACCTACTTAATCAACCTTATTTAAAACAAATGAACGCTTTTATACATAAATCATTTTTTGAATCTTTCAAAAAACACCATACGACCTAAAATAGGTTACAATTTTGGAGAAAAAAAACTAAAATTTCTATCAAAAATTTTTTGATGGAGTTTTTAAAAAAATGGCAATGTGACCTCATCGATTAAAATTTCCCATTTTGGGCTCAAAATTTTTCAAAACTACTCAAAAAATGTTCACAAGTGTTTTTGATTTTCTGCTGAAATTTTAACCACTTTTGGAAGTGTCGCATTCGCATGACACCTTTTTCAAAAATCTCAAAAACCATTGATCCAATTTTTGCCTTAAAATTGTTCAATAATGTGCAAAAAACTTTTTCGTCGAAATATTTTGTACCTACCTGATTCTTGAGAAAATTTAAACCATTTTGATAGGTAAGGTCGCAAAGTCACCTCTGAATAATTCTATTAGTAAAACGGTTCATTTTTTTTACTGAAATTGAAGGGGGCGCTATCATCGTACAAAAACTCAAATGAATTTTTTGGGTAGCAAAAATGTCAGCCTTTGATTTTTGGATCACGTTTTGCCAGTAGGACTGACGTGAGACTATTAAATTTACAGTTCTACCAAGAAAACTAAAACGTAACAGAAACCTCCACTGCAGATAAACAACTTTTTGATAATCGAAATTTTTATTAGATTCATCAGATTGGCTTAAAATTGTTCAGTGGAGCCATGTTATAGGTCTACAATTCCTCACAATAAAGTAAAGACGAGTTGATATACGTAAAAGTTTAATAATTTACACCTACAAATCATGAAGTGAAGGCCCTCATTTTTTTCTTACTTTGATCGTGATTTTAATCAAAATACAAATATGGCGATTTTGAGGATGAAATAAACGAAGGATTTCGGTAATTGGTATATTCGTCGGTTGAAATTTTATCAAGGTGAGTATTTATGCTAATTTATCAATTAGTTTTCTGATGGTATCATACTTCTAATAATTTATTTTTCAGGAATCTAGGATGATTGTTGTTTCAGTACTCGTACTTGTTTCATGTATTCACAACCACATTCTGCCCACAGATGGCCAAAATGTTCATGAAAATGAAACGATTTCTCCAATTCCCAACTACGAATTCGTTCCAGGAGTAGGTACCTACCTACATTTTTATTCATTCGTCTTTTCAAAATTCAAAACTTTCTCGCTTGTCAGAGATACGTCATTTTTACACCTGTTTTTCATTATAATCATTGATGATATTCGATTGATATTTTTTACAAATACACCTACAGTTTCAACATAAATTACATTAGGATTGTATACTTCCAGATGATATCAAAAAAACTCTACGACGAGATGCATTCTGAGTGCTTAGAAATTGAAGGAAATGTGCTAACTTTAGTACAACAAATTCAAGCACTTCGAGCTGAGCCAATAAGTTACTACGAAAAAATAGCTGAGGGAATAGCAAAAGAACAGGAGAATGAAATGGCACAAGGCACAACGACAACAAACCATCCAAATCCAAGTGAATCAAATGTGACAGAGAATGTAACACTTGTTGAATCTACAAATAATACAGTAGTGCAAAAACTAAAACAACAGTTGAAAGATGCTCTCGAACAAAATCAACAACTGCAAAAACAAGTTAATGATTTGAAAACAGAAAATGTAAGTAAACATATTTTTATTTCGATTAGGTACCTAAATATCTACACCTAGACCAACCCACGAGGAGACATTATTGAAATAAGTGTGTACTTATTATACTCGTAATTTCAGAATACATTGAACCATTATCTCTATCAATTCAAATGGAAAATATTTCTAAAGAATGTGATACACAGTCATGAACAAAATTTAGACAATCTGGAATTATTAAAGATTTATCAGCCTTTATTCCAAATAAATGAAACACTTTTAAACGAAACACACGAATCTTGGAGATACGACAAGTTAGCAGAAGTAAGAAGACAACGCTGGGAATTTTACCTCTCAACACCCCCTTACTGTAAAACTTATTTTAGACGTTTGGTGAAACGTATCAATGAAAGTGAATACACCGTACAAGAATTCTCCAAAGCAGTAGCGAGATTCTACAAAATAATATCATTCGATCCGTTTTTGGAAACTGTTAAACCATCTATACTTAGCGATGGTGGTGAATATTTATCCTACTACCCGAAATTAAATTTTATTGTTCCTTTATTAACTGCCGATTATCTTAAAACTACGACGATGATAAAACATATGTGTGATGAGGTGAAATCAGGTAAACCACCTGAGATTATTTACGAATACATAATGTATTAGCCCACACAGTGGTATGCAGAGGTTCTTTTCTCAATTTGAAATGATAAGATTTACTTGCTGTGATTACTTTATAAATTTCCTACTTCTTATCATTACCTACCTACCTACTTCTCAAGTCAGTTTATGTAAGCTTAATTAAAATGTAAGTATATTAGTATTTCTAATCTATAAAATATACATATCAGTTCTTTTTTATCCGATTGAAAGTTGATTACTTCACTCCTCAGGTAAATTTTATTTTGTTCTAAAGGTACCTACATATGATAACTTGGCTTCGAATAACTCATTTTTTCTATATCTCGAATGAGGAGATGATCGTTACTTTACCTCTGCTTGTTTCATTTGCCCATATCCTGCTCATAAATGGAGAAAATTTCAACAAGAATGAAACGATTTTTCCAACTTGCGACCACGAAGGGGTCCCAGGAGTAGGTATTTTATTAATTTGTTATTTTGTGGGAATTTCAAGTTCCAAAAATCTGCAGGAGGCTCCACAACTGCTTAAAATGATTCGAACACGTTTCCAATCGATTTGGCAGGTCGAAAATAGAGTATATCCCAAATTTCAGCTTTCTAGGTCAATTTGGTAAAATTTTGATTTTTTTTCTCATTTTTGGGCCAAAATTAGATTTTTAAAAATTCGCCAAAAATCAAAAAATATATTTTAGCATCTTAAATTTTGACTGGTGGTATATTTTTGAATTGGTTTTTTGATCTAGTTTTATCAGGTTCAAAAATTTTTATGCAAGTTGAAATACCTAAAATAGTGTACCTATGTCTAGATGATATCAAGAGCAGCCTACAATAAAAGGCAAGCCGAATGCCAGAAAGCTGAAAGCACCGTTTTTCGTCTAGAACGACAAATACAAGAGCTACGAGACCTTCATCTAGCTGAGAAAATGCGACCTGAAGAAAAGGCAAACAAAACGATCGAAACGATGATGAATAATACGAGTATTAGTATTACTGAAGAGCAAAGACTCAGGCAACAGTTGAAGGAAGTATACCAACAAAATCGTCAGCTCCCAAAAGACGTAAAAGATTTGACAAGAGAAATTGTAAGTAATCTTCCTGACGATGGCTCTTATTCAATTTCTTCTACAAAAAAAAAAATAACTTCAAGAACAAAAAAAGCTCAAAATGTAACCAAAAACTAATCAAGAAAATAAAGTTGCAAATTACTAGTGAAACATTTGCAGAAAAAAAAACACCCAAAAAACGTAATCGAAACTTTAACAAGTTCAGCAAAAATTGGAATACTTTGCAAATTATTGGCAAAAAAATAATATTTCGTAGAACTTTTTGTAACAAAAGTTGGATTATTTTGCAATTTGTTAGTTAAAAAGCTAGACTTATTGGCTACATATTTTTATGTCAATTTCTTAAAAAAGTGAGACTTATGTAAATTTTTGGAAAAAAGTGTGATTTTTTTGATTTTTGGCAGAAAGGAAAATCGTTAACAATTTCAACAAAAAACAGAATTTTTCAGAAAGTTTCAAAAAAAAGTGAGATTTATTTACAATTTTTGTTGAAATAGTGAAAACTTTGGACTATTTTGGACAAAAGGAAGTCTTTGACAATTTTAGCAGAAAAATATCACTTTTTGAAACTTTTTAGCAAATTTACGCCAAAAAAGTAAACGCTAATTGGGTAAAAAAATTAAAATTTCTGATGATTTTTGGCGAAAAGTGAGACTTTGATGCATTCTTTTTCGAAGAAGTGAGACTTTTTGCAATTTTTTTTTACGAAAAACTGGCATGAAAATTTTTGGAAAAAAAGTGAGAATTTTACGAATTCTTCAGAAACATTAAAACTTTGACAATTTTAGCAAAGAGTGTGCTTTTTAGTATTTTTCATGAAAAAAAAGAAAACTTTTCAGCAATTTACCAAAAAAAGTAAAACCTGTATGGGTAAAAAAAATGAAAATTGATGGGGATTTTTGGCGAAAAGTGAAACTTTGCTGCATTTTTGTCAAAGAAGTGAGATCTTTTCAATTTTTTTTGCAAAAAACTAGACAAGAGAATTTTTGGCAAAAAAACTGGAAAAAGCAAAAGTTTTTAGCAATTTTTATCAAAAAAACGTGTCCTGTTGGGAATCTTTGGAACAAAGTGAAATTTTACTGCATTTTTTGTCAAACAAGTGAGACTTTTTTGCAATTTTTTTAGCAGAAAATACAACTTTGACAATTTTTGCCAAAAAGTGAAAATTTTAGGAATTCATTAAAAAATTTTAAACTTTTGACAATTTTAGCAAAGAGTAAGTATGGCTTTTTAAAGTTTTTCAGTAAAAACTGTTTGGGTAAAAAAAATGAAAATTTTCGGACATTTTTGGCGAAAAGTGAGACTTGTTGTATTCTTTTTGGAAGAAAAGAGATCTCACATTTTTTTTTTTTTTTTGTAAAAAACGAGGCAAGAGAATTTTTGACAAAAAATTGGAAAAGCAATAATTTTTAGCAATTTTTACCAAAAAAGTGAGGTTTGTTGGTTTTTGGAAATTCTTGTTTAAAAAAGTGAGATTTCTTTATTTTTTGTTGTTGTTGAAGATGAGACTTTTTTTTGCAATTTTTTTTCAAAGACGTAACTTTATAGAATTTTATGGGAAAATTGAAAAACCGAGACTTTTTTTGGCAAAGGGCAGGGCTTTAGGGATTTGAATTTCCTAAGTAAATTTTTATAAAACAAATTTTTGGCAAATTTTAGGGAATTTTTGACAAAATGGTAAGATTTTGGTGTTTTTTTGTGTCGTAGTAGTGAGATGTGACTTTAGCAATTGTTGGCAAAAATAAAGGATTCTCAACATTTTTTTGTATAGGTAAAAAAGCTAGACTCTCCAAAGCCGGCTCATTTTGGCAATTTTTGCAAAGAAAGCAAGACCTTTATCCAAGTTGAAAAAAATGTGACTTTCTGGAAATTTTTTGCCAAACACGAAAATTTTAAGCAATTTTTGACAAAAATGAGACTTTTTGGCATCTTTGACAAAATACGATAAACTTCTTGCTATTTATGTTTGAAAGCAAAACTTGATTAATTTTTTCAAAAGGCAGAGCTTTTTAGAAATGTTGTGAAACTTTTCAGCAATTTTTACCAAAAAAGTGTGACTAATTGAAAAATTGAGAATTTTTGGTGAAAAAGTAAATTTTTTGTAATTAGCAAGTCTAAAAATTTTAGCACAAATTCAAAACTTTTCAACATTTTTTTTTAGTGGGACTTTTTTTTACAAAAAGTGACAATTTCAAGCAATTTTGGGCAGCTTGAGTATACAATTAAGCCCTGTATTTATGTGTAGGTATTCCCTTGGAAAAAATGATTGGATCAATATCAGATCTCATTCAATCAAAACCAGAGTCTGATCAGGTCAATTTTGATCAGGAAGAGACTGGATCTAATCAGATCCAATCATATTTTCTAATTTCCACTACGTCTGTAGTAAAATAATCACACAAAAATCATTTTCAGAATACAACCAATCATTACCTATATCAATTCAAATGGAAAATACTCATGCAGCGAGTAATACACGATTACGAAGAACATTTCGATAAACTGCGCTGGACATGTACCCAACCAGTCTTCCAATTAAACCAAACACTTATAAATCTGACGATTGAATCTTACGATAAGTTGACTGAACTCAGAAGACTACGGTGGGAATTTCATCTAAAAACACCCCCTTATTGCGAAGTTTATTTCGGTGCTCTAGTGAAACGAATTAAAGAAAGTAAATTCACAGTGGAAGAATTCTGTAGAACGTTAGCTTCATTTTACAAAGATGTATCACTTAACTCCCATTTGGAAACTGTACTGACATCTAAGAATACTGTAGGATATTTTTCCAATTGCGGAAAAATGAAGTTAATTGTTCCTTTGTTATTGGCTGACTATCCTAGAACTAAATTGATCGAGATTATTCTCAGTGAAGTGGAGTCAGGTCAGGTTAACCTACTGGGATAAATTAATCTATACAGGCCTAATTATCACAATTTTCTTATCACTGCTTTTCGAAGCATTAATTAAAATGTACACTCAACACTGTACCTATTGATAATTTAAAATATGCATGTTTATTCAGTATTCTAGGTAGTTTTTATCCAAGTATATTTATTTCAACACTAAAGCATGTTAAGGGTGATTTTTACTTTATTTCTGCTTGTTTCATTTATCCATATTGTGCCCACAAATGGAAAAAATAATAATAAGAATAAAACGATATTTTCTCCTCGCAGCCGCCAACCGATTGTTCCAGGAGTAGGTACCTATTTTATCAATTTTTCATATTCAACTTTAAAACTTTCAAATTTTGCTGAAATACACCATCTTAATGCTTTTCATTATCCATCCTCCAGATGATATCAAAAATACTCTACAGCAAAAGACTAGCTAAATGTCAGAGGATGGAAAGTAGAGGTTTTTATCTAGAACATCGAGTAGAAGAACTACGAGCCCATCCAGTTGAAGAAATGTCAGAAGAAAAGACAAACGAAGTCATCGAAATGACAACAAACAATCCAAATGGATCTTCCACGACAAATAATTTAACCCTTGGATACACTTGTACGAATAATAGTGATGATGAGGAGCAAAGACTGAGGAGAGAGTTATTTTTAATAGATGAAGAAAATTGTCAACTCCAAATAGATGCGAAAAATCTGAGCAAAGAAATAGTAAGTATACGATTCAGTATCACCACTTTCAGGTGACAAATTCGATATTTTTTGTGTAGATTTTCATGACTTAACAATGGAATCTTTTTTAGAATGCAACTCACGTTCATTTTTATCAATTCAAATGGAAAGTACTCATGAAGCTGGTGATGGACGAATACGAAGAGCATTTCGAAAAACTCCACTTGAAATACTCTCAACCGAGCTTTCAATTAGATGAGCCAAAGTTAAACGATACATTCGATTATTACGAGGATTCGCATTTTGTAGAAATACGAAAGCAAAGATGGGAATTTTACCTCAAAACGCCTCCGTACTGTATTTATTTCGATCGTTTAGTGAAACGTATAGAAAAAAGTGATTTCACGCTGGAAGAATTTTGCGGAAGAATGGCGAAGTTCTATAGAGAAATATCGTATAATTTTTACGCTGTACCTATGGCTAGTCGAACGATGCAAACTGATCCATATTTAATGGATTACCCAACGTGGAATTTTATTGTTCCTTTGTTATTAGCCGATTATCCTAGGACTAAATTGATAGATGCTATTTTCAGCGAGTTGCAATCGGGTAAACCACCTTCCTGAGTCAGGAATTGAGATGAATTAATTTTTAGTAGCATCGAGTACGTTTCTCAAGAATGGAAGTGACAAGATAAAATAGGTATCACTTTCTAGTTCTTATCGGTGATTTTTAAGTCGAGTTTGTTGATAAGGTATGAAAAAGTAGCTTGAATTAATGCGAGTATTTTTTTTCATCGGAGTTGATTGTAAGTTTGTCCATATTTTAGAGATTATAATCTTGGCGCAATTTAAAAATCGAGATTAGAAGAGCCTCGTAATTCTGTTGAGTTGAGTACCTAATAAAGTTCGTACCTATTCATTCTAATTTGATTTGTTATATTTTTTACAAATGAGAAATATTTAATTTTCTGTTGAAATATTGTAATGAGTTTCTGAGGGTCACATATCTTACATCTTTTTCGAAAATCTCGAAATCATGCCCCAATTTTTGGCTCAAAATTCTTGTTTTACAGGAATTTTTGATTTGCTGTCGAAATTTAAACCACTTTTGATAAGTCGCATTACGCCTTTTTTGAAAACTTCAAATTTCATGACCCCAGTTGGGCTTAAAATTCTATAAAAGTCTTGAAAAAAGTTTTGAAATTTTTTTTGATTTCTTTGTTAAATTTTTTTAAAAACCTCGAAAATTATGATCCAATTATACATGCTCAAAATTCTTCAAAATTGCTCAAAAAAATTTTGGTAGAACTTTTTGATTTTCTCCTGAAATGTCAACTCATGTTGATTGCATGAAACAGCTTTTTCAAAAACTAAAAAATCATGATCCAATTTTGAGCTCGAAATTTTTCAAAAAAGCTTCAATAAAATACTTGTGATGGGAATTTTTGATTTTGGTTTTGCCAAAAATTTGACCCATTTTGGCAGGTGAGTCACAGGGCACTTTTTTTGAAAATCACCAAAAAAATTACTCTATGTAGAGCTCAAAATTCTTCAAAATGTGCTTGAAAAAGTTGTGAAAGAAATTTCTCAATTTTCTGCTGAAGTTTTAACCCATTTAACAGGTTGCAAATTTGAAGGAACTTTTTCATTTTCTGTCAAAATTTTCACATTTTGATTGATTTTGTGACATCTTTTTCTAAAACCCAAAAAATCATGACCTAATAGGGATGAAAATTTTTCAAAAGCACTGAAAAAACTTTTGATAGAAAATTTTGACTTTCCACCAAATGACAAATTTTCAAAAAATCTCATTGACCTCGCATTTAACTCTCAAAATTCTTTAAAATTGCTAAAAAAAAAAGAGTTTGATTTTTTCTCAGAAAACATTTTGATGGATAACATGACAAATTTTTCAAAAAACTTTCTTCAAAATCTCAGTCAAAATCATAAATTTTGAGTTAAAATTCTTTAAATGTACTTTCAAAAGGTTTTGATGTGATTTTTTAAATTTTTGTCAAAATTTAAAGCCATTTTGATCTATTTTAAAAATCCTGTCAATTTATGATCCAATTTAGGGATCAAAATTCTTCAAAAAAGCCCAGGAAAATGTTTGATACAAATTGTCTATTTTCTGCTCAAATTTTAACCCAAGTATTTTGACGAATCGCAAGACATTTTTCCCCCTTAACATCATAATTTAATTTTAAGCTCAAAATTCTTCAGAAGTACCCAAAAAAACATTGAATGAAATTCTTGATTTTCTGTTGAAGTTTTTGGCCATTTTAATAAGTTACATGTGACTTTTTCAAGTCAAAATTATAATCCAATTTTATGCTCAAAACTCATCAAAAGCACTCATCAACAATTTTTTTGATTTTTTGTCAACATTTCAATACATTTTAATGGATCAAATAGCACCTTTTTCAGAAATGTTGAAATCATGACCCAATTTTGGGCCCAAAATGCCTCAAAAAAGCTTTTAAAAATTTTGATAGGATTTTTTTTTCAATTTTCTGCCGAAATTTAAACTTTTTTTCGATGTTGCATGGCACATTTTTGGAAATCATGTTCCAGTTTAAGGCCCAAACTTCTTCAAGTTTCTGCTGAATTTAACCTATTTTGATGAGACTCATGACAACATGACACCTTATTCAAAAACGTTGAAAATCATAATCCAATTTTGGCCTTCAACTCTTTAGAACAGCTTTGAAGTAGTTTTGATAAGAATTTTTGATTTTTTGCCAAAATTTGAACCAATTTTGATGTTGTATAGCATTTTTTTTGAAAATCCCTAAAATTGTGACCCAATTTAAGGCTCGAAATTGTTCAAAAATGTTGGAAACAATTTTTTCATCATCTGTCAAAATTTCAACCAATGTTGATTGATTACGTAACAGCTTTTTTAAACCTCCTAAAATCATGATCAGAATCCGATTTTGGACTTGAAATTCTTCAAAAGCATTCCAAAAATGTTGATGGATGTTTTTGATTTTCTGGATACTACATAGGTATATTTTAATGATTAGGTTCAAGACACTTTTTTCAAAAATGTGAACATCATAACCCGAGGTTGGGCTTAAAATTCTTCAAAAATGCTATAAAGAAGTTTCGATGGAATTTTTTTTGTTGGTTTTCTGCCGAAATTTAAACCCATTTTAATGAACCGTACGTTTGGCATCTTTTTTGAAAATTCCGAAAATCATGAGCCAATTTAGGACTCAAAATTCTGATATTTCTCCAAAATCCTAAAAATAACAAATGGTCTAATTTTGGGCTCAAAATTCCTCAAAAATATTTGAATTTTTTTGCAATTATTTGGTTATCAGCAGACTATAGATAGATAAGAGAATAGAGGTGATTACAAAGATATTCACTGAATTAGGTGATAATATAGATGAGCCATGATCAATGAACCAATTAACCGAAAATGAATGAAATGGAGCAAATACACGCTCATCCAAAATTTCATCAAATTCGCTTACACTTTGAGCAATTTTATCAGTTTTATTGAATCTATCGATTAAATGAACCTATGTAGATAAAAATATCTACTTGATTCATTGAAGAATGATAAATGATAATTTTTCAATATCAGCTTCATGTAGGTTACCCATTTCTGTTTCACGAATTGATTTTAAAATTAATCCATTACAATTTGTCTCTTGAAATTTTTTTCTTAACGACAAAAAAACAATTATTTATAATTGGGAATAATTAATTCAGGTGGAATGAAACCCAATTAACGTAGAGAATTCATACGAGGCAGATACCGACGAAATCAATTTGGTTAAAAGAACATTTAAATTTTCACAATGATGGTTTTCGTTTGATGAAGGTGAGTAATGTTGGATTGAATAATTTTGCATGCCCTGAGGAATATGATGATGGGTTCTGATCAAGTAACATCACATAACATCTGGTCATTTTCTCGATCAAATCGGATCCTATGAGATTAAATCTGTTTAGACCAGACCAGGAGATCACATCAAACAAAGGAAACTTGAGTGAATCTTCTTTGTGCATTTCCCTGATCCAACTGGATTTTAATGACTACCCAGATCAGAACTGTTCAGTCCTGAATGTCCTGATCAGATTTAACCTGTTTCCTTCAGGATTATCAGTTATACTCGTAAGTTATCTCATTTTTGAATTTGTGCAGGAAACGTCCCTATAGCTACAATAGCTCCTCTGAAAACATTTGTGAGATCGTAACGAAAAAAGACTCACGATGAAGAACATTTTAACGGTGGTTGTCTCATATTTAAATATCGTTTCCATCTTTGCACAAGCTACTGAAAAACATAACGAAACTAAAATGGTAAGTTTCTTTTCTCACATTAATTTAAACACGACTTGGTACCTACCTAACATTCCAATTGAAACTATCCCTTAAAGTACGTTCCTGTGCATATCTACGACGATTTAAGACTATCATTCGATAAGATATACTACGAGAATGTGCGTCTGAAGAAAAACATCGATGAAGTGAAAGAGAAAAATCAGAGACTACTCTTCATCCAAGGTAAATACGATGATTTACAAAGACTATACGAGGAGTCAAATCTCGAGAGATCAATTCTAAGAGCTAATCTGGTAAGAATAAGCTGCCTATTCCTACTATTAAAATATGCATCTCAAATATACCTACAAAAGTAATCCATCATTTGGTCATTTTCCCCCTTCGCAGTCCAACAGTAACAACATCAAATTCCAATTAGAATGGAAAGTAATCATCCAACAAACCGTAGACTCCTACGAAAGGGAATTCGATAACCTGGAATTACGTCATGTGAATTCCACCTTCCAGTTAGACCAAACGCTACTAGACTCCATCGGCTACAGCGACGATTACGACCGTATAGCCGAACGTAGAAGGCAAAGATGGATATTCTACTTGGAAAATCCTCCTGCAACGTTTTGGGATTTTCACGATTTAATTAAACGGATTGAAAAAAGCAACTGTACCAAAGAAGAATTCGCCAAAGGGTTGGCAATATTCTATAAGCGGTTAACGAAGGTCATTTTCGATGAAGCGGAGGAATCTGATAAATCGGCGCTTACGATGTCCAGCTATAAGGATGTGAAGTTTGTTATCCCTTTGCTGGTGACTCCGTATCCTAAGACTGAAACGATAACGAGAATGTTGCGAGAGTGGAGCGAACCTGAAGTACCAATCACTGGTATCAAGGAGAAAAAAAATTATGTTGGGTAAATAATCGAACATTTTCATTGTAAGAATTATTTCAAGTCAATAATAAATGTAAATACATATTTTTAAATACACATAGATCATACATCATATGTCAAGTATATTTTTTCTATTTTTTTTTTTTATCAAATCGAATGGCTACTTAAATGATAAAAAATTCGAACACTCGTGTTACATTAGTGTTGGAGACATACCAACCAGGCGAAAAATGATGCATTCTCGAAGGATTCGCCAAAGAAAAATAAATTGACTCTGATCAGACCTAATCTGGGCAGATCAGATCAGATTGAATCTGCCTGACATGAAAAATCTGATTGATCAGGTTTACATTCGAACATTCCTCAGATTCAGGTTGCTCCGATCTGATCCAATCTGAAACGATCACATTGAATCCGCATACTTTCACAATACAATTTGATCAGACCAAATCTGATCACTTCAACGTTTTCAGAAAATTTGATTTGTTCAGAGCTGATCACTGATCAGATTAAATCTATTCACAGCTGATCAGTTTTAACAAAAGAACGTCGATGGGATCTGTTTCGATTTGAATACATTTGATCAGGTTTAAGTACATCCAGAGTTTGGACATTCCCCAGATCCAATTTAATCAGACCAGATCTGATTAGATCAACATTTTGATCGAATTCGATCTGATCAGATCAGACCTGATCGGTTTTGATAGGAGAACCTTTAACGGCGGGGTCTGATTCCATTTAATTAAATTTGATCAGATCATTTAGATTTACACCCAGAAATTTTCTAGATTTAATTTGATCGCACCAAAACTGATCAGATCAACATTTTGATCAAATTGGATTTCTGCTCAGACTTCATCAGATAAGATTTGATCAGACTTCATCAGATAAGATCTGCGCAGACTTCATCAAGTACATAAGATCTACTTAGACCTCATCAGATAAGAGTTCCTCAGACTGCATCAGATGAAGAGCTGATCAGACCTCATCAGATAAGATCTGCTCAAACTTTTATCAGATCAGATACGATTGATTTTGATAGACAAACCTTGATCGGATCGGCTTTGGTTTCATTAGAAATATTTGACCTAAATTACATCTGGAAAATGGAAATTCATCAAATCTGATTTTATCAATCCAAATCTGATGTGATCAAGATTTTGTTAAAATATGTCCTGATCAGATAAGACCTGCTCAGACAAGATCAGTTGGGACCTAGTCAGATAAGATCTGCATCTGCTTGCACCTGATCAGATTAGTTACAGCTGCTTCAACTTGATCAGATCAGATCAGATCAGATCTGATCTGATTGATTTTAATAGAAGAACCTTCATAGGATCTGATTCGATTTGATTGATCAGAATTACACCCAGAATTATCCAGATCCAATTTGATATCACCAAATATTAGGTACATCAATGTTTTGATCAAATTAAACCTGATCGGATAAGACACGCCCAAACTGGCTCAGATACATTGATCTGATAAGACCATGTAGATTTGCTCAGACTTGATCTGATTACAGCTGCTCGCACATGTTCAGATTTGATCTGATTAGGCCTGATCAGTTCTAATAAGGGAACCTTGATCGGATCTGATTCAATCCGATCAGATTATATTCTAACACTTCCCAGCTCCGAGACCATGTAGATTTGCTCAGACTTGATCTGACTACAGCTGCTTGCACATATGTTCAACTTTGATCTGATCTGATTCAATTCGATCAGATTTATATTCTAACATTTCCCAGCTCCAATTTGATTACTTAGATCAAATTAAATCTGATTATATTAGATCGACTGAGATCGGATCAGATAAGGCCTGCTTAAACCTGATCAGATAAGAGCTGCTCAAATTAGACCGGTTTGTACCTACCTGATCTAAATAGTCAGTCTCAATCTTAATGTGATCTCATAAGATTTTATTACATTCAATAAGACTTATATCCAGACATTTCCTGAGTTCAATTTAATCTGATGGGATCCAATCAGTTCCAATAGCGGTAACCTGATTCAATCTGAAGATCTGATTTCGATAACACCGGTTTGATTAGATCAGATCCAGGAACATCCATCAGAAGAAACTGGAATGGATCTGATCAAACCTGTTCAATCAGTTGTCACATCCATCAGATCTGATTTGATCATACAAAATCGTATCAGATCAACCTTACGATCACATGCGGTTTGTTCAAGTCTGATCACATTCAATAGGGGAAACTAGAGGGGGGGAGACCTACCAGTGATTATACTGGATTAGATTTGGCTGAATTTGATCAGATTCATATCTGGGAATTCTTCAGATCCAATCAGTTTGAAAATTACATCTGTTGAGACCTGAACAGATTGCATCTATTCATCAAATTCTAATTTCTATATGTAGAGGAATCTAGATTGGAATTGGATGTGTTAATATCTGAATAGACTTGATCAGATCCGGGGGAACGTTTCTCAGCTCAAATTATACCTAACAAGATTTGTCTAGTTCAGATCCAACAGGGGAAAACCTGATTGAATCTGAACCAGATCTCAACAGATCCAATTTTGTTCTCCTGAAGAAGTGGAAAATTTCAAAACGAGTCATCCACCAAACATCAGCATTAGAAATTTTCAGTCAAATTGACTTTTTCAGAGCAACAGATTCATTCTCGTCACACTATTTTATGTATGCCACTGAGACACTAGAAAAAATTGAAATTAACGTTTCCTATTGGAACACTGCTTGAAACATTTTTTCGTAACTCTAAAAATTAAAAAATTAAAAAAAAACTGATCTTTTCACCCACTGAAATATAACCTACTCATCACCAGTTCCTCCCTCCCCACCATTATACCAAAAAAACCACTGAATTATTACATTTACACCGAAAATAACTTTTTTATTATAAATTCTTCAGACATAATCGTATCGTTATTATGCGAACAAACTAACAATTTCCAATATTTGGTTAAAGGTACTTAAATTCAGAGGAGAAAAAAAAGAAGAGAAAAAAAATGTATTATATATATCAATCGTATATATACTCAAGTATTAAATATTCATAAAAAAAATACAACTAAAAATATATAAAATATATATAATTTTCAACGATCCTTTCCTACATGTATTATACAAATTATTGTTTTGCGTATATAAAAGCCCAAAACATAAACCACTTTTGTGTAAATAGTATTTTTAATTGCGATCGCAAACAGCGTAATTAAATTTATAAAAATAACTACCTCTAAGTAATATAGTACACTAATTAATTTTTTTTAGCTTCCAATTAATAGAATAATACGAACAAATAAATCGTAAGACAAAAAAAGAGAATGAGAGGGAGAAAAAAACATTACAAACAGCAAAAACAAAAACACAGTATTATTACATTTCCAAAATACATATAAATTTCAACTTTCATTTTGTTTTTTTCAACATATAAATCAAAAATAGTATATTCAAATCGACGAAAATTTCAAATTAATAAATTATCAATAATTTAACTTGGATATTTTTCATAACCATTTTTTCGCATCGTTTGCGATTCGAGAGATAGTAGGTATTGTGTAAAGGTGATCCTTTTGAATGAAAAATTTATGCAAAATGTTTGTCACACATGAAACGGGCACCAATTAAACCTACGTGAGAAAATAAATCAAATTTTAGAAACCTTGTCAATCGTATCAATTTCCCTGCCCTTACACAAAATAAAATAAAATAAAAAAAATAAAAAGCACTTACGGGATGTTAAGACGATATTTGCGTATTACGATATTCAGCGGTAAGTCGACCGATTCGACGACAAGAAGAAGTTCCTTTCGCTATTTCCACTGTTACGAATATCTCCACCGTCCTGCGAAACAAAATCACCAACGATTAATTTAACTATTCAGAAATATGTACAATTGGTTGTATCAATTGATGAATCATCTACTTTGCTCACCTGATGATGTGTATTCTGATGCAAATGATGTTGCTGATGGGCCGCAGCCGCTGATGGTACACTTGGTATAAATAGCTGAGGACCATATCCGGCCGCAGCGCTTACATTCGGCACGTTGCCCAAATTACTAGAAGTTGGTCCGCTACCTGGCATCGTGAACGGTGGCGGTGTACCCGAATGGAACGTCTGTTTGTCGTATGACTGCGTAAAAAAAATGAAGAAAAAAAAACAACTCGTTTAAAATCAAATTACACGATTAATCAGTGATCGATGAACGAATAAAATTTTGAAAATTTATAACATTCATCTCAGATCCAACAAATATTTTTTTTTCTTCAAAAAACCAGTTTATTAAAATTAATTGATCGTTGATTGATCGAAAAATCAATGGATCGTCCATAAACTACCAGCTCAATTTCATATTTATAAAAAAATGCAATTATTCATCATGGACCGACTAATAATCAAATGAACGATTATCGATTAGTCAAAAGTCGTACATCACCAAAGGATTACTATGGTGAAAATGGCGACTGAGGAATCTCATATTAAAGCAGAAGAAATGAGGGGAGGGGGGTCATATCCAGTTGAATTATGATCTGAGCCATGAAAACATTCTGATCTAAATCAAAAACGTCCATAACAATGCAAAAAAAAAGGATGTAATTAGATGAACTATCGATACATCATTGCATTAGCCATTTTTCAAACCCTTAACAAAAATTCTTCTCACATTTACGAAAAAAAAATGAATAAATTTTCCGAAATCGACGCAGCAATTGAACATTAGAAATCGATTACACATCAAAATGTGATAAATCAAAACCAATCAATAAATTAACTCGCTTTCGAAATCTGATAAAAGAGCTTAAAAAAAATCAAATTCTAAGAATCAACGTTTCAAATACCAATAGGTTCCCAATCGACAACTAAAACAATCAAAATCGCAGCAACGATAATGGTCCAAGGCAGAGAGTAAGTCCATTGCTGCTTTTGTCCAAAAATTGATGAATTTATTCAATGTGAAAGCATCAGAGCTCCTTCTTTCATTGAATCAGAATCAAAACCTCTATGTACATATTTTCCTAAAAATTAAAATTTTACAGAAAACTTATATTCAAACTTTAAGTGACTTGAAAAACATGAGAAGTTGAGAACCAAAAACAGAATTTTTATAGAGAAGCTTTAAACAATAATAATAATTAAAAAAAAGTGTGGGGGAAGATTCGAGTCAAAATTTTTCTGTTTTGAAAAAATAAGAAAATAAAAATGTCGAAAGAAAGAAAAGAGACAGTGAACAAAAAATTTCGAAAATTGGCAGAAAAAAAGGAGTGTCTTACTTACAACTTTTTTTGAAGGGATACAGAGGTGAAAATTCACTCAACGTTTTTTTCTGTCATTTTAATAAAACAAAAAATTTAAAAAAATCAAAATTTTGAAAGAAGAAAAAAATCAATTGAGTTTGTTACAAATGAAATGAGCAAGATTTTTTTTAGCAATTTTAAATTTTGGCAAAATTATGGGACTTCCTACAGTAAATTATTTCAGATGTTTCAATTAGTGAAAGGGGAGGGAGTCGAGTTGAAATTCATCAAGTCAAAATTCAATTTTTTTCATTTTCAAAGAACAACTAGAAAAAACGGAAAAATCAAAATTTTTTACAAAACAGAAAATACTTGAATTGAGCTTGTTTGAAAAAAATGGAAATGAGCAAGATTTTTTTTTAGCTATTTTAAATTTTGACAAAATATGAGAACTTTTTGGCAAGTTTGACAAAACAACAAGACTTCCCGGCCACAGAAAATTTTTTCAAATGATTCAGTTAAAATTATTCAAAACAAAATTTTTCTATTTTTGAAGTGAACAAGAAAAAAAATCTCAAAAAAAAAAAGGCAAATAAATGAAAAATTTCAAAGTTTAGATTTAAAAAAAAGGACGTTTTCGCAAGTTTGGCCAAAAAGTAGAATTTTTGATCAATTTTAGGGCAAATACTCGTAGGAGCTGAAGGTCGTTATTTTTGACTTCAGGGCCCTACTCGGCTCCAGAGTTTTTTTTGTTGATATTTTTCCGTAAAAAATATGCAACCTCAAGTGTCAAGTTCGGCTCCGACGTTCTAATTCGGTGCTTTTTAAAGCTTGCACCTCAAGTACATACATTAATCAGAAAAACATGAAAGATTACCATTTTCCAAAATTTTTCGAATTGTGAATTTTTCAAGTTTCAACACAACTCTTCGCTACTTATAAATATCAAAAAACTTCTTTTCTAAAAAAATTACCAATTTTTGAAATTAGAAGATTTTTACTCACGAATCCAACATCGACGAAGAGTTCTTCGTCATTAAAAAAATATTCCAATTCCAGAACTAAATCCCAAAAAAAAACCTTTTCCAGGAATCAGAAATCAAATTCTCAAATTCAATACTGGACTTTGAAGCCTGACGCTATGAAATGAATTTCACCTGGTTTTCATACCGCTCTCTCTACTACCCATCGGATTTTAATGAAAGTTTAACAGTAAATTTCAGCTCGGTAAAAAGTGAGCCTGTATGAAATAATTTCATCTCGCGCATGTCTTTTTTGTGAGCATCTTCCAAACCTGGGAACCAGAGTTATTCTAGTTATTCTCGCTGAACTAAAACTTCGATTGAGAAAAAAATGCATTTTGGGAGTCAAGTCTACCAATTTCGGGGAAAAACTGCCGAAAAATGAAAACAAAATTCTTGCGCGTCGATCTCAACAATTTAACGTTACTCAGATCAAATTCCTAATACAATTTTGAGTTCAACTTCTCCGAGTCACCCTAACTCTCCATTTTGGAAAAAAAGAGGGAGTGAGGGGAACACCCAAATTCGAATCCAAAAAATAAATCAATATTCGAATTTGGCACTATCAAAAATCTAACAAACGAGACTTCACACGTCGTCGTTTCCAACTTTTTGGAAGTTCTACTATCTTCAAGGGCCTACGGGGAGAGGGTGCCTCAAAGAGATCAAATCGCAAAAAAATCAATATTCGAACTCAATATCCTCAAATTAAAACCATCAATATGCTACTTCCACTTTTGGATTTCGTTTTGAATTTTGAAAGAAATTGAGAGATTTTGGACCCCTGAAGAATTCTGAGATCAATTTCGAAAAAAATTCGTTTGTTACAAAGAGAATAAAAAAGTGTGTTCACTGAAGTTTTTTTTTCAAATTTTTAAATTTTGGTTTTCAACTTTTTTACCTATGAAAAAAATAAGCGTCGACCTCGAACGTTCGAATTTCGATTATCGATTTAAAATTGACCATTTACTCGCCCGTTTCACCAAGTTCGCTTTTCGTTCGACTAGTCTTGAGATATACGTCTTCGAGCCCCCCTCCCCTCCTTCCTTCCTTACTCACGACACGATTGGGCCCGGAATAATCATTTCCACCTTACACGACCATCAACCGAAACTCGTACGAAAAATTGAATGAAATCATTAGGACCGCTTGTCATTTTTAATCCTATAGATGTGTCAAAGTTCGACTCACGAGCTATGGCTATGGCTGTTTCTAGAGACTCGATAGTCACAGACAAAAAAATATATCACAAAAATCTCAGAATCTATGTACTAAACTTAACACCATTCGAGATACCGATCCATCGAATTTTCAACACAACAACAATAATTCCAATCAACTCTCGAAAAAAACTCCTCACCGGAGACCATCCCTCGTCGATGCGGTTAAAAACATGGCTCACCTTCGTCAAAGACGTATGCGACTTCCCATACATAGATAAATCGCTGTTACCGCTGTTGGCATTTTGACCGGAGACGTTACTAGCGTTAGGGTTCGCTTTACTGGACTGCTGCGCGTTCGAGTACGAGCTGGCCGAGTTACCTTTCGTGTAATCTCCGACGTTAGCTTGGTTATTACCCAACGAGTCGTATTGCGACGCGTATCCGGTCGAGTTGTATCCGGTAGGAGCTTTGGCGAATGGCGTTCCCGTCAGAGCGGCGTTATTCGACGATCCGGGAGCGGCTGGCGTTGCGGTAGGTGCCACCTTCGATAGTACAAAATGAGTAATGAAAAAAAAATAGAAGACTACTTAGAACACAGATTAACGAGAAAAAAAAAAGAAGCAAGATTAATATCACCCAAAAGCTGAAAAGCTCGGTGTAATTAGATAAGTAGATAATATTAAAAAAAATAAAAAAAAGAACAAAAAAACATTATGAACTAAATACGTTACCCCCCAGTATGCCTTGGATATACTGGTTATTTTTACTAGTAGTAGCGTACGAGGGAGTACATTAAGTAGGTCTAGTTATTTAGGTAGGCTACTTAGGTGGTAGTAGAGGTAGGTAGGTAGGTCGTATTTTTTGCGGACACAACAACAACAACAACAACAATTCGGTTTCGTGTTCATACCTGATAGACTGGCGTCGTGTACTGCTGGTACGATGGATAGATATAAGCTGCCGCGTACGTCTGCAACAATGGCATATGGGGTTGTTGATGCGTTGGCGCCGTATTCTAAACATTACAAATACAATCTCTCTTATACGATACCAAAGCCAAAGCCGGCCAGAGACAGAGAGACAGACCACGAGACGATCGATCAAAATGCCAAAAAAATGATCATCTTCTTTTTTTTTTTGAGCGTACATCGACGCTTGACCGTCTTTTTTTTAGAGTCTTTCTCTACTCGTCGTGCTTCTTATTTGGTACGTACATAAATCGTGCCATCATCTTACACACATACACACACAGATCACACCACACACGCAAATATCCACCCTTAAGCGTATACACACATCATTTTACATACCTTCGAAACACACCCACGCACACCACACACACACACACGGTCACTAACCTGTTGCGATAGAGATGCGTTAGCTGCGGCTGCGGCCGCCGGAGGTACGGGAGACGTTGTGTTATCCGGACGTGGGAATCTTACGTCCGATATCGTCGAGAAAGGAACACTCAATGTATCGCGTCCGGCTGCGGCCAAATTCGTTTGAGGTGCTGCCGGATAGTGCAAATCTACGAATCCCGTAGGCTGAAACAATCAAAAATCTAATTAGTATGCGAATTAACACAATAAGAAAAAAATTGAGAAGTTGCACAATAAATCCTTCGAATCCTGGTTTTTAGCGATTTTCATCAAAGCTGCCCAAAATTGAACTCCAAATCGAGAGTAAAAATTGTTCAGAATAAAAAAAAAAACTCGAATATACCTCGAGTTTCCCTCATCCCATTTCTAAAGGAGCCACTCCCCCTCCCCCCACCCTTCCAACAATACTTCCCACAGACATTTATTGACCAAACTTGACCGTCGATAACTAGCAGATACTTGCATTTATTGAAAAAAGTTTGATTTTATGGGAACTCACGATTGAAGGGGGAGCCTCTCCTCTAAATTTGGGGGTAAAATTGTAAAAAAATTACGAAGTCATGCGATACATAAACGCCAAAAATAACCTTATTTTTTCGACTTGACCCTTCCATGTTTCTCTGTGCTTCCAATGGACATTCCTAGCGAAAGTTCATTGGGCTAGGAAAAATTGAAACGAAAAAATGAGATCTTATTTGCGTTTAGCACATTCGAGAACATGAAAAAATTTCGATACGTCACATTGCTATGCCAATTTCTTTACACATTGACACCTCGAATTAAGGGGGGGGGGGTTAGATTACTTCGTAGATATTTCCAGTTTTAGACCGCGTAAAGAAGCTGGAGAGAAGCGGGGGGGGGGTGGAAAGGGTCAGATCGAAAAAATAAGGACATATCCGGGTTGAGCACCTTCAAAAACATAATTCAATGTTATATCGCTCGATTTCGATCATTTTTTTCAAACGTCGCCCCAAATTTCGAAGGGGGGTTGGGGGAGGTGCTCCCTTCCATTAAAAGTTATCAACGTCGATGACGATTTTACATATTATGTACATTTTGAACCATAGTTCGCACCTACAGCGCCATTTTGAAAGTGGAATTTTCAATTCAAAAGCTCAACTTTCGTGAAAGTTTCAGAATCAAAAACACGTGCATTCGAGAGGTGAGGTCAGTTTTGAGCTGAACATCATAATTACACGATATGCAACGAAGCTTTCACCTCTCTCCCCTTCAGAAGCTTTGGGCAAATCAATTCTGTTTTCCCTTACTCGTTGGGAGAGTAGGTTAACCGTAATCGGAGGATATGAGACTGAAAATTGCATTTTTTTTAGGTAAAGTTGATACAAAAAGACCCTTCAGCTACGAATATTTGAAAAAAAAATTGCCAGATAGGATTTTTTTCAAAATTATTTGTTAATTTTTTCCCCAAAAAAGCAACTTTAGTATAAAAAGCTCAAAAAAACAATCAAAAAAGTGACCAAACGCGAGCAAAACATTTTAATGTGGAGAAAGTCACCAAAAAAAAAAAAAACAGAACATTTTAAATTGAAAAATTGCAGACCATTTTGCAACTTTTTGGTGAAAAAAAAAAACACGAGACTTTTCGACAATTCTTGGCAACGAAGTGAAATATTTTGCCATTTCTGGCAATATTGCTAAATTTTGGTGGAAATAAGAGAGTTTTAGACCAATTTTAGAAAGAGGTAAGACTTCGAAATTTCTTGAGAAAAAGTGAAATTTTTCAACAACTTCGTTAAAAAGTGAACATGTCTGTCATTGCAAGACTTTTTTTCAATTTTTGTGAAAAAATCAAGACTTTTACCAATTTTATAAAAAAGTGAAACTGAAATTTTTTGAAAAAAAAATACAATAATTTTCAAACAATTCGTTAAATGAAAGAATTTGAGGGAAAAATCGACAAAAAAAAGCTCTCGAGCAATTTTGTAGAAAACAGGACTTTTGTTTGGTTGAATATTACTCGTATCAAGTCAAGTTTCCTGTATTGAAAATTGTAGGAACTGTATTTCATACGAAAGCAGGAAAATTGAAAATTTTCAAAAAAGAAAAGTTTTCTCAATTTCCGAAAACGCGAGAATTTTTGACAATTTTTGCAAAAGGTAATTTTTGGAATTTTTAGTGAAAAGGCGACCACTTTTTGATATTCTTGACACAAAGCATAACTTTCAGAATTTTAGAAAAAAAAACCTGATCACTTTTGCAAATTATTTACTTGTTGATTTTCAACATTTTTTTTCCTTCAAGATGTATGAAAAAAATAATCTTTGAAAATTTGTTTCCAAAAAAAAATCAACTTCAGTAACCAAAACGTTGAAAAGTAGCTGGGTTCGAGCCTTGACGTTTGAACCATCAGAGAAGTGTTTAGGAAAACTCTGCTAAAGTCTGTTGAAGGAGACATGAGAGCATGAATTATTAATCAACTCGTAAGTTTGTAGTGCGTTGAATTTCATAATGAGAAATTCTATGGTATTTTTCAAAACCAGAAAATCTAAAAATCAACGAAAAGCTAGAGAGAGTCCAAAATAAACGATGCTTATCGATTTGAGAAGTCGAAAATAGAACGTCAGCCAAATGAAACTTGGCTTTTGAATGATTTTTCTAGTTTTTTCCAACTCAGCTCAAAACTTCAAAACTTGATTTTTTTTTTTTTTGAATTTTCGTATACTTATTCTTTTTTCAAACTGAATTCAATTCCCAACAATTTTAAATTTCTGACTGAACCACGAAAAATTGGAATTATTACTCATCACTTATACGTACGATTCGGTTTTCGTAACATTGGGAAGGGGGAGGGGAGGGGGTTCAGATTAAAATTTTTCAATGACTTAGCTGCCAGTTATCAGTAGCCAGGAACATTTTCTTTTGAAGAGTTCTCTTTTTAGATAGGAAAGCCCTTTGGAAGTGGGGAGGGGGGGGGGGTTTGAACTAAATGTGTAAGTTTTTTTTTTCTCGATTTCGTTACAGTTTTCATTCTCTCAAACTCAGTCGATTTTGCGTACTTTTCAAAATCGCCAAAAACTGAATCTGAAAGCTTTTCAAAATTGAAAGAGAAAGAGAGCCCAGATCGAAATTTTCCTAGTAACTTGAATGAACTCTAGGGTTAAATGCACAATTCGTTTGAAAACATTTTCAATAGGGACCCTTTTAGTACCCTTCTGATTCCAAGAACGAGTTCACAAGTAGTAAAACAACGAACCAAAAATTGATTCTCGATTCTAAAACGTTTTCACTCACCATAGGCGGATGCATTCCACGTTGCAAATACTGAATATCGTCGTAATTTAACGTGAACGCCGGCTGATACAGCGGTAAGGTACCTTGACTCATAATATATTGGGGTCCTAATAGAGGCGCTACTCCGGGTGGAATGCTCGGTAACATGCCGCTCGATTTACTACCTGTAATTGGAAAAATATTCTCATTAGTATCATATTCCCGTATACTTGGACTCACGTTCGACTCGATGATCTTCTAATCTGGGCTAAATACACACCTGAAGTTGAACTAGACGTAACTTTCGCTGACGACGTCGTCGACGACGGTTGAGATAATCCGCTAATCACGCTACCGCTAGTCGTATTCGCCGTATTACTAGATGCCGACGTAATACTTTGTAAATTATCATACTGCGAAAATAGAAACAATTCGATTATTACACACATCCTTCATCGACACACAGCACCGTTGATTACAATTGAGAAAATCTCCACTCACTTGCGTATCCTTCGTTCCAGCGGCGCTGGTCGATAACGAGCTGGAAATCTTATGGGTTTGTTGTAAAGTGGCTACGGGAGTTTGCATATTACCGCTAACGCCGTAGTTACTATGGAACGGTGCTGCTCCGTAGGTAGCGCCGAGACTAGGCAAAGATTGGCCGCCATACTGCGTTCCCAGGTACGGAGCTTGGGTTAATCCGGCAGCGCCTCCCTGAAAACGAAATCATACCATCGTAAAATAACTCGATAAGATACAGACAGAGGTATATATTAGATCCACGTACCTGATACGGCTGCATCAGCGATCCCGGATACGACACGTACGAAGGAAAACTGCCCGTAACCGACGGATGGTACGAGCTGTTATGATAAACGGAATTATGTAGCGGCGGCGTGGCCGTCGCGACGCTATGACTATTACTACTATACACCGAGAAAGACGTCGAACTGGTCGGATACGCTGTACCGGCGCCGCTGCCGGCTCCCGTACCGCTACCGCCACTCGAAACGCCGCTACCGCTGATCTGTGACTGTTGTTGTTGCGGTTGAGGCGTCTGTTGCTGCGTTTGTTGCTGTTGCGTAGGCTGCGAGGCCTGTTGCTGTTGCTGACCAGAGTACACGTTTCCGGCGCTCGTCGTTATCTGCGAAATTGGAACAAAAAAACAAACTAAACGTTAGTAAGAGAGGTCATTAAAATACTCTAAAAGAATCGCGAAAAAAAAACACTTGAAAATTACTGGCAAAAATGTTGGAAAAACCCTACGTACTTATCAAATTTGAGGAATACGAAACCACCCCCTCCCAACACTCGTCCAAATATCAAAAAGAGTTTGTACGACCATCTTTCTCTTACGGTATGTTAGTTCTCAAATTGAGAGACTTTTTTCGATGAGGAATAAAATTATAATGTAAAAAATGAAAAATGAATTATTTAAAAAAAATTGAGATCATCACAAATGTACTCAGATGGTAGTGCATGTTAAACTCAAGATCATTGGTATCATTCGAGGTGGAAAAATCATCATCATCGTCACGTGTGATTCAAATTATTGTAAATGAAATGTAAAGAGATGAAAAAAACTGTTGAAAATGCAAACAAGGAGCTATAAAATAGGTACTCAGATGGTAGTGCATGTTAAACTCAAAATCATTGGTATCATTTGAGGTGGAAAAATCATCATCATCGTTATATGAGAGCCCAAAAATTGTTAATGAAATGCACAAAGGAATAAACCAATTCAAAATAAATAGGTACTCAGATGGTAGTGCATGTTAAACTTGAAATCATCGGTATCATTCAAGGTGGAAAAATCATCATCATCGTCAATGGAGATTAGTAAGCCGAAAAAATTCACAAAATTCGCCCAATACTCATTTCCGAAAAAAATAAAAATATTCTGGAAAAACTTCAATTGTGAAATTCATAAGATTAAAATATGAAAACGAGGAGAGGGAGAAAATAAATCTCAAAATGTTGAATATTTGGAGGCAAAATGGTACCCCTCCCCCTCCTTTTAACCCTTCTACCCCTACCACTATATTCTTAGTCATCCTGGTTGATTTTTCGATTTTCAACAAAGACTCAATTTTTGAGAGTCACTTCTCGCTTCCGAACTCCAAACTCAACTATCTCGCTGGATGCTTTGATAAAGAAGCACGAAATGGACAAGCATCGCTTCAAAATGTAAAAATGAATCAAAAAGTTATTTTTTGAGTATTCAAGATGAACATATATATTTCAAATTTCACGAACTTTTCATACAAAATGAGTCGGTTTTCAGTGTACAAAAATTGGCCAAAAATCAAAAAATCAACTAACCTAAAAATTTTCAAGTTTTTGAAATTTCTATAACTTTCATCTAGATTTTTTTAAATTTTAATGAATTTGACTATGTAATTCTATAATTGAAAATTAATTTCAGTTAAAATCCATCCCATTTTATGATGAAATTATAGAGTGAATTTGGGGGGAGGGGGGTTAATTCGGAGAAAAGACTACCAAACTGTTGGAAATATTTTCGAAACTTCTTTTCATTTTTTTCAAAATCATTTCTTTGGGAATTTTTTCAACTTCTATCTCGATTCTTCAATTTTTTTATCAAAGGATTATGTTTTTAGCCCCTTAAAATAAAAAAATCTCAAAAATTTCATCAAGTAGGAATTACTTATTTTTGGATTCGAAACTTTTGGTGTTGAAAAAAATATGACACGTAAACTGGTCCATTTCTTGGAAAAATTTATCCAACCAGTTGGATTGTTTAAAAAAAAATTGCGAATTCCAGGAACTTAGATAATTTTCTCAAAATATGGGAAAAGGAAATCGGGGGGAAGGGGGGATGAATTACCCTATGAAAATTTCAATTCTGTTTCATGAAAACAAAACGAGGAGGATAATCATTTTCGAGCGATTTTTTTTCGAAGTTTGGCAGATAGAGAAATTAATTATATTATAAAGTAAAATCACAAATTTGTGAATTTTTTTTCACGTTTTCAATTTTTGAACAATTTCTTTCGAAGTTGAGAAATTTTTCATGTCAAATATAAATTACACAACGTTCTACAGGTTCTCTTGATCTTTTTCTCTGATCTAGTAATTACTTAATTGAGGGGGGGGGGGATATGTATTTTGCCAAAGTTTCGCAAAAAATCTGATGAAAGTCCAGTCTTTTTATCTAAAAGTTCCATTAAGATCACATAATTTGCTCTGAACTTGATTAAAATAATAAAAATTGAACGCTCTGCACCCTGAAATGCCAATCCCTCCTTGACCAAAAAATTGCTCAACATTTTAGACAGAATTTCAAGTTTTTCGAAGAGGGTAGGGAGATTCAAACATTTTGTATTAGTGATATTTTTCTCTATCTCGAGAACGAAAAAAAAAACTGATATTTTTTCATTACATACGTAATCCTCCTTAAAACTGCAGGAATAAAATATCATTGAAGGTAAAAGGGTAACAAAAAAGAGAAAAAAACATTACTTAATGATAAACCAAATAGAAGGCACTGAAAAAAAAAATGAAATAGGAGTCATTGAGCGAAAAAAAAAATGAAAAAAACGTTAAGATAGAAAACAGAAACGAAAATGAAACATGAAAAAATACTCAGATGGTAGTGCATGTTAAAATTAAAATCATCAACATCATTAAAGGTGGAAAAAACATCATCATCGTCAAAAACAAGTTCAAAATTCATTTTTCTAACGAGAGATAGAGGGTAGAAAATTAATTTAATTGGCATAAACGTACGTGTAACGTATTCAATGGACTTGAAAAAAAAACCATCATCGCATGTGAAAAACGTAACAAAAAGTAGTAATTTTTCCAAAAAATGAATATAAAACGATGGAAAAACAACTCAGATGGTAGTGCATGTTAAAATCAAAATCATTAATATCATTAAAGGTGGAAAAAACATCATCATCGTTGTCACCATTCATACTTAGGTATATTCATATTGTAATAAATTGAAAAATATTTTTCAAAAAAAAAAAAAAAAAAATGGAGAGAGATTAAATTAATGATTTTTTAACAACGTAGTTAAGACTACAATAATCATAAAAACGAAGCTTTTCAAAATAATATATGTATGTAGAATGAAAAAAAAATACTCAGATGGTAGTGCATGTTAAAATCAAAATCATCAATATCATTGAAGGTGGAAAAAACATCATCATCGTCAAAACCTGAATTGAAAATAATTTTTAAACGGAGGGGAGGGGGAGAAAAAATTGGATTAAGTCGATCCGAAAAAAAAATCACTAAAATAAAAAATAAAACTAAAATCTCTCAAAAATGAAAATAAAATTATGAAAAAACAGCTCAGATGGTAGTGCATGTTAAAATCAAAATCATCAAAATCATTTAAGGTGGATAAGACATCATCATCGCTGTCATCATTCAAACATTAGATTGAAAATTATTTTTCAAAAAAAAAAATGGAGAGATCAACTTAACGACTTTACAACAACATAAATCTACACTACAATGATCGCGAAAATGAAGCTTTTCAAAAAAATATAGAATGGGAAAAAATACACACTCAGATGGTAGTGCATGTTAAAATCCAAATCATCAATATCATTAAAGGTGGAAAAAATATCATCATCGTGAGAACCTCAATTAAAAATTATTTTTCCATCAGAAGGGAGGGGAGAAAATAAACTGAGATCAGTCGACTCGGAAAAAAAAATCATTAAAATATAAAAAAGAAAACTAAAACTCATAATATTTCTCAAAAATGAAAATAAAATGATGGAACAACAACTCAGATGGTAGTGCATGTTAAAATCAAAATCATCAAAATCATTTAAGGTGGATAAGACATCATCATCGCTGTCATCATTCAAACATTAGATTGAAAATTATTTTTCAAAAAAAAAAAAATGGAGAGATCAACTTAACGACTTTACAACAACATAAATCTACACTACAATGATCGTGAAAATGAAGCTTTTCAAAAAAATATAGAATGAGAAAAAATACACACTCAGATGGTAGTGCATGTTAAAATCCAAATCATCAATATCATTAAAGGTGGAAAAAATATCATCATCGTGAGAACCTCAATTAAAAATTATTTTTCAATCAGAAGGGAGGGGAGAAAATAAACTGAGATCAGTCGACTCGGAAAAAAAAATCATTAAAATATAAAAAACAAAACTAAAACTCATAATATTTCTCAAAAATGAAAATAAAATAATGGAACAACAACTCAGATGGTAGTGCATGTTAAAATCAAAATCATCAATATCATTTAAGGTGGATAAAACATCATCATCGTTGTCATCAATTCATCATTTTACGTATTAAATTAAAAATGATTGAAAAAAAAAACGAAAATTGTAGAATGAAATGTGAAAAACCAAGGATACCCCCCCCCCCCCCCCGGTCAGAAAACTCACAACACTAGCAGCATTTTCAAAATTTTCAAACTACAACGAATTGAGAAGTTCAGATCAAAAAATTCAAATTTCCATTCCAAAAAACTTTCCTCCATTTCTTCCATCATTCACATTCTGGAATCATTTAGGACCCCCTCTCTCCCTTTCAATCACCCATCAGCCAACTCACTTCTCTACAGCAATCCGATCGTCAGATATGTAATTTTCAATTTCACCACTTTCGATCACATTCAATCGTCATAAAAACCATCATTCCTACGATTCAGAACGCTTTCAAACACAAACAATCCCACCAACAAAGAGTTCTATCATTTAGCTGTCGTACTCACCGGAGTCGTAGGTCCGTACGTCGATCCGCGAAACGTTTGCGAAACGCTAGTAGACTTTTGAAAGCTCTGAGGCTGTTGCTGCGATTGGTACGCTTCCGAGATACCGTACGGTAGCGAGGATACTTCGCTCGTACTCTTCAAATCCTGCATAGCCGGCGCCATTCTCGAATTAGTTATCGTCTGCGATGAATACACGCTATTGTCGTTCTGTAACGATGCGTCCGACGACAGCTGCACACATTCAAACAACTATGAATTAGTATCGAGATGGAAACAAATCCTTTAGAAGTTCACCTACGTAGGTTGGTACTTACTTCGTTAGTTTGACTCAAAACCGAGGCAATGGTACTAGATGGAAGATTCGGTTTGGGTTGCTGCGAGGCTTGGAACGAATTGATGGACGGTAGGTCACCGTGTTGGGGCGCGTTAGCTGCCACGCTTTGCGAGTACTTGTTAGACAAGGCCGCCGTGACGGAGGACTGATCGGCGCCGGAAGCCGTACCATCGAAGTTATCCGCTGCGTTGAAGTCCAACGCCGCGCTGAATTGTGCGTCTAAATATTTAATAGCGATCGAACCGTCCGCCGAAGGGATATCTACGGATCCGGGCATCACCTGTAAAACACATCAAGATATTAGCGTCTTTTCGTCCGATTCCCCTTCTGTAGGTGAAGCTAGATGGCTTACTTTGGTGGGTGTTTCTTGTCTAGACGTAGGCCTTTGAGGCTTACTTCTCTGAGGTAACGAACCGTTCGTCTGCAGACCAACGTGCATCGAATTATAATTATTCATAACGTCGCTGAAGTTCGAAGACGTGTATTCGGCTGCGTAACAAAAAAAAAATGCTCATTACAAATCATTCTCGATTATTTCACTTGAAACGAGTAGGTACCGATTGATTATCAATATCATCGACAACTTACAGCTTGTTCTGGAATAGGAAGCTGCCGTACCGGTACCCGGAATCGACGACGGACTTTGATACGAAGCATTAGGCGACTGTTGGAACGTTTGCGAAGAGACCATAGCGTTGTACGTCGGCTGCGGTTGAGGCTGCTGAGACGCCGCCACCGATTGATACGTAGACTGCGAAACGCTGGCAAACGATTGCGTTACGGGCGACTTGAACGGCTGCTGAGGAGACGTAATAGACGAATTATATATCACAGACGACGGCTGTTGTTGCGCTGGCGACGGTGTCTTGCCCGCCGATATTCCGGCCGGCTGTTGCGAAGGCTGCGGTACGGTCGACTGCGCTTGCTGTTGGGCCTGCTTCTGGCGATTCTCGCTGGCTTGTGCCGTTAACTGATTGAAGTATTGACGTTCGGCCGGCGTTAATTGATTAGTACCAGCGACCATCGATTGAATGGGCGCCTGAAATCAGCCAATATACCGATCGAGTTGAAATTACGTAGAAACAAAGAACTAGATTCGTAGAAGAAGAGAGGGTGAGAGCGGTGCAGGAATAGATTATGACAAAGGATGGGTCAGAATTCAATTATTTTGATGCGAAACCTCGGATCTGAGGAAACAATGAATTCAATTTTTACATCAAACTCGACATTTATTCTCAAAAATGGACATCCAAGGAACAGAGAAAGCATCGAAGTTTGAGACATTTTCATACAGGAGTTAAAATCAAAATTTTATAAGACTCTTCGGTGCCAAATTAAGCTCTGAGGGGGAAAATAGAACTCAAAAATTTTCAAAATTTCAATTCGTAACTCGAAATATGAATTTTTTAAGAAATTGATTTCAATTTCAGAATCTGACTTGATTTTCGTCATCGGTATCAGCATCCAAAAAGCATTACCAGCCCAGAGCTCGTACTCAATTTTTCAACAAAAAAAAAAAAATAGTAACTTCAGAACTTCCAAAAAAGTTACAAGACGTGAGCAAATCATTTGAATAAAAACACGAAAACAACCTCAACATATTTCTTTAAAAAAACACTTGTTGGCAATTACTGAAGAAAATTTTACAATTTCCAATTTGGCAAAAAAGCTGCAGTGACAATCAATTTTGATTTTTTTTTTGTGCAAAAAGAAGACAATGTTTAGTAATGTAGGATAAAAAGTCAAATTCTTGACAATTTTCAGATAAAAAAGCAAACTTTTTTAGCAATTTGTTAAAAACGAGAATTTTTGTTAATTTTTGGCCAAAAGCAATATCTACTTTTTGAAAATAACTGGTACTTTTTTGCTGAAAAAAAGCGAGACTTTTTTGCTTTTTTTTTGTACAAAAAAAGACTTAATTTGGAAAACGAAGGCAAAAGAGAAAACGTTGACACTTTTGACAAAAATAATGGCTTTTTGGTCATTTTTGACCACAAAGCAAGATTATTGAGTAATTTTTTAAAAAAAATTGACTTCTGACTGGACATTTTCTTGAAGAGGAATCTTTTTCTAGCAATTTGGTAAAAAAATAATTTTTTTCAATTTTTGTTTAAAAAAAGTAACTTTTTTCAACTTTTTTGAAAAAAGTGACATTTGTTCAACATTTTTTTTAAAAAGTGACTTTTTACAAAAAGTAGGTAACTCTTTTTTGAAAAATGTCGGTGAAGAGTGAGAAGTGATAATTTTGGCAAAAATAATGGCATTTGGTCATTTTTTGCCACAAAGCGAGATTATTGAGTAATTTTTGAAAAAAAATTTGTGTCCAAAAATTGGACTTTGGACAATTTTAAAAAAAAAATGAGATAGTGGACATTTTTTTGGAAAGGAAGATTTTTCTAGCAATTTGGTAAAAAAAAGAGAAATTTTCTCAATTTTTGTTAAAAAGTGACTCTTTTCAACTACATATTTGAAAAAAGTGACTTGTTCAACATTTTTTTTAAAAAAGTGACCTTTTTTCGATTTCTTTGAAAAAAAGTGCCTTTTTTCAAAAATGTTGATGAAGAGTGAGAAGTGACAATTTTGGCAAAAATCATGGCTTTTTGGTCATTTTCAACCACAAAGCAAGATTATTGAGTAATTTTTGAAAAAAAAATTTGTGTCCAAAAAAACTAAGACTTTTTACAATTTTTTTCAAAAAGTGAGATAGTGGACATTTTTTTGGAAAGGAAGATTTTACTAGCAATTCGGTAAAAAAAGAGAAGTTTTCTCAATTTTCGTTTTAAAAAAGTGTGAATTTTTTCAACTTTTTTGGAAAAAAGTAAATTTTTTCAACTTTTTTGGAAAAAAGTGAATTTCTTCAACTTTTTTGAGAAACAGTGACTCTTTTTATGCAAAATGTTGAGGAAGAGTGAGAAGTGACAATTTTGTCAACAATTAAGGCTTTCTGGCAATTTTTGGCCACAGAGCGAAACTAAGTGAGGCGTTATAATTTTATGCAACGAAGCGAGATCCAAAATTTTGAAAAATTGACCGAATACGAGCCCTGCCACAAAATCAAAGGAAATCATTCAGAAAAAAATATCAGCTCTTTTCTCCTTCATCCTTCCTCTTCCGGCTTCAATATTCTCGAGCATTGATGATTCTACAACCAGTACAACCACACATAACGGAACTGGTTCGTTAGCCAAACAAAAGAAGTGCGCATGCGCGCTCGTCTCAATGACTCACAACCGATCCGTTCTACTCAAAACATACTGCACGTGTCACCTACATAGCTATTAGCTACACAGGTGAAAAACATTCGATCATAATAACACACAAGATTTGATTATTTTTCACCTAGAATCAAGAAAGAACCGAAAGAAAATTACTGAAAGAGGCAGGAGAACGAAAATCATCACTTCGGGTTTCAAAAATGGAGTTGGCCTTCATTTCTTCCCACCTGATGCAATATTTTTTCATTTTTTTGAAAGAAAAGCTCATCTAATTCTTAGATTACTTTGCCAAACATCTCGACTAAAATAAAACCTAGAACGGCGAAGTAACGATGCAGTTAATTTCATCATTCCCAGGGACTTGAAGAAAACCTAACGAAATATTGTAAATATCCAACGTTTACAACTTTGAAATCTGATGAAATTATAGTACAGAATACAGATATCATCATTCACGTTAGCGAATGAAACAGTCGACGAAAAATTTCCCACCCCTTTCCAATGACTCATCACTGGTAACCGAACATAATTTTCAAGGATTTAAAAACGATTAAACGTAGGTAAAATAAAAACAAACATAGAGAAACGTTCGACGATAATGACTTTGATAACGTGAGGTAAAAATATGTTCGTATTTTTACGCGATCCGAGGTTTAAACTGTGATAAGGAAAACATCAACATTTACAACCATGTAATCGATACATCCACCATTAATCCCAAAAACGCGATCAGGAAAGATGAAGGCTTAGAGAAACTTACATTTGGCGAGGACTGCATCGACATCTGTAACGATAACGATTCTTCTTTAATCTCACTTTCGATAACGGGCGCTGAATCGGCAGTCTCAGGTTCAACAGTTGTGCTAGGAGTGAATACTTTACTATCGGCTAAAGACCCTGTGTACTCTTCGTTATCCCAGTCTTCGGGCGAGGGGAATTCATCTGCGCGAGATAAACACACGTTAACATGTACCGTAGCGAGGAATAATTAGCAAACCGAGGTTTAATTAGAACGGGTTCGGATACGAACCGACTTTACTAATAGTATTCTCAGTTTCTGGATTATTCCAGGTATCGATATTTCTAGGGAAGCCACTACCTCCTCGATCATTATTATCTCTACTTTGAAACGTACGAGATGTACCGGGTCCGCGACCGCCTCTGGTGCCTCGGCCTCCTCTGCCCAGTCTGGAGGGTCCGTTCATGACACGATCACCTCTGCCACGGAAATCTCTACCACTAGGTGCATTATTCGAGCTACCGTCTTCGGCGTTGCGTTCGTTTTCTTTGTTTTCACGTCCACGCCCTGAACAAAAAAAAAGGTCTCCAAATTAGCGAACGATTCGGAGGGTAGTTCGATGACCGTAGACGATACTTACATTTGTTTCTATTGTAGGAACCTCGATCATTTGGCCTAGGACCGCTTCCTCGTCGGCCGCGATATCCACGGTTACTTTTATCGCTTTGGTTGGCGGCATTCGTTGACGTATCTTTATCCCATTCTTCGGAATTGTCGGTATTTTCTTTAAAATTATTTACAGCCGTGTCGTTTTTCGATGCGCTGGCAGCTCGATTCTTTTTCTTTTTAGTTGTCGTTGACCAGCCGTCCTGAAAACACACAGAGAAGTTTCAATATCCTACTCCGAAACAGGTGAATCGAGCAGAGTAACTCGAACGTACTGTTTTGCCTTCGAGTAAGTATGAAATAGCCGCTTCTTCGTTATTATCGCAATCGTATAAAGCTGTGACGATTTCATCTTCTGTTTTGCAAGTAACATCTCTAATCTGTGAAAAATACCATTACCGGTTACAAATATCTAATACGATCGACTCGATCGATACACATCGTAGAAATAATTACTTTATCCAATTTTTCTTGTATTTCTCGCGACTGCGTTTCGCCTTTATCAGATATTAAAGATGCGAGTCTAATTTGATCAGGAGTTGGCTGCGAAAATATTCGATAAACAAACACATTACTCATCTCTGAGTTCGTATAACGCTAATTTGATTTTAATGTATTTAGAATTAGGTACCTGTTTTTTCTCCTTTTCTGTGTTTTTGACATTTTCTGTAATTGTGATCTGTTGTTTGGCAACAGAAGCTGTGTCTATTTTAACATTTTTGCTACTGCGTCCAGCAGCACGGTTCACCATGCTCATTGTGTGACAAACACCCACTATGTACAAATGTATTTACAGTACTATAAAACCTGAAATACACACCAAACATACCGAATTACATTCGAGCTACGATAACGAAACCGTACACGATTACACTAACTAATCAAATATCGTTAATTCGTAGGCTTACGAGCCTAACTCTCGATTCGAATTATTCTTAGTAAGCGATAAACAAGGTTTACTAGGAAGAGACGATGTGTTATCACCATTTATACTATGCTATTACGGCCGTGATTATTCGTGTGCCATTTCCATAAACACTTCTATGACTTAACAAAGAACGAGTATACGCGGCACATACGATATCTACGTTGCATCACTATTCGTACCGGTAAATCGGATATTTATACGGAAATTTAATTATCGCCGCTGAATACCGCCATTTTAAAATAATTTAGCCGGATATTTAATAAACATGTGCGACGCCATTAATAATAATAACAGAGAGAATGACGAATCGTGAGTGAAAAGTGCACCTTTACCTGACGACGAGAATTTCTACAGATACGATAATTTGATCATAGAACCGATTTATTCATAACTAACAACGGAATTAATCGAACATGTCGTAATAAATTAATAAAACCAAGAAATTTAATAATAACATACCTACCTCAGAACGACATGGAGATTATAAGACTTTCGTCATGTGATCAAACAAAACAAAAAAGTTAATTCACATCCCACGTGTTACGAACGTATACTGGATAGTGGCATCCGGTCGCGCGAAATGGTGACGTTACCGAAAACGTGACGTTGGATTTATTCGTTTTTTTCTTTTTTTATTCGTATTTTTCGATTTATTTCGAATTATTTTGTAATTAAATGATATTATTAATTCGAAAAATACATTAATTAATCATTTGAAAGCGAACTATCGCAGTTATAATCAAGATTTAACATTTTGTCTTGTTGTCGTTTCATTCGATAATCAAAATATAGGTAAACGTTCACCTACCTAACTATTCGAAAATCACAGAAAATTTTCTGAGAAATTTTTCGGAAAATACCGGAACCGAGTTTTCCGGCAAAAAAGCTGATCAACAAGCTTTTTCCCATTTTCCTCTCCGCAAGTACATTATTTTCCCGCTAAAAAGCTCGTACACTTAGGAAGAAAGCGTCTTTCCAAGTATCGATTTTGTCTGGAAAAGAGGTTCTTACTTCTTTTTGTGAAATCAAATTAGGCTGACTCAATTTCACGTTCCCCTCTTTTAAATAAAATGTAAATGAAATAATAATAATAATGAAGGAGGCAGGGCAGAAAAATACCTCGCGAGTTACGAGCTTTTCGAAGCATGACAACTCGAGAGCTTGAAATGAAACTATCTATTTCTACGTTTCGCCAACATTAGGATATTTTTATTCTGGCAGAAGCAAAGTAATACAGTTAGTTTGGGCCGCGTCATTATGAAATTTAACAGCGTGACGCCGTCTCTTAGCTCTTACATATCATCTTATTATCCTAAGACAAAAATGATTCTGAGAATTGGAAAATGGAAGAAAGAATTATCGTCATTAGAGTATTTATCGTATTTCAAGATTAAAACCATCAAACGGTATTTTTGAAATGTCAATACTCAATAGTGATTCATGCAGGAAATGAGATCTATTAACAATACGATATTGGAGTGATTGTTTTCCGACCTTTCAACTTTTTTTTAAAGGAAAGGTGGAAACGTATCTGGCCAGTATTTTGTTAGAAAAATTCTTCGAAGTTCGAATTACGACGTGATGCCTTCATTTTTCAAAGTAGACAGCTCAATTGTCATTCACACATTCATCGTTATTGAACTGCGAGTAGATAAATATTAATCCATTCAGTGTTACATTTTTCACGAATCCTGTATCGCTGTAAAAGGAAGAATAAGGGGGAAAAAGACATGTAAACATAGTTAATCATTTTTATTTCTGTTGTTATAAAACAAAACAAAAAAAAACTGGCAAGATTTTATAAAACTGATAAAATTAAGTCAATTATTCACTTTTTAAAGCATATGAACTTTAAAATAAAGGTATTAAATTTTGCTGATGAATTCATTTCAAACAGATATGAATTCAACAAGAAATTCATGTCGAGTATCTTGTATGTATAATATAATTAGAGCTCGGATTTTTATGATTTGTCATATTTTTATTCATCGCAGAAGATCGCGCATATCCTATGGATTTTTGTGAATCATACAATTCTGAGTATAATGAGCCCAACTTGTTAGTGCATATTTTGCATATTTTAGACATTTTTAGCGCATATTCGTCATATTTTGGCCATTTTCTCCATTTTTCAGTCATATTTTGGAAATTTTGGCCAAAACATCGGTTTTTGGTAAGGTATTTTTCATTAAAAATCGAAAAACTCTGGAAAAAAATTGAAAAAATTATTTTTTAATTTTTTAACTACGTTGAGGCGATTTGTATGCTGACCTAAAATTGATTATTCAAAGTAAAATTGAAGACTTGTACCTATTTTTTTTTTGAATTTCTCAATTTTCTAGCCTTCTCTTCACCTTTAAAATGAAAAATCCTTTCTATAGATACCCATATTGATGTTGCATAAAAGTGCATATTTTGATGGACAAGGGCTTATTTTGTCATAATTTGATCAAAATAAGTGCATATTTTATGCGCATAAAATGATTTTTTGAGCGCATAAAAATCTGAGCTCTAAATATAATTGTTCACCTAATTGGTACTCACATGATCTTATTTTATTCACCTAACCACTGCAAATACAAACTCATACTGAAATTAGCCTGAAAAAACCAAAGAAATTAATTAAAAATGAAAACAATTTAGAAATGCACTCATTATACGATAAATAATTATTAAAAAGCACTGTAAATGTGCAGTTGTGCGAATGTGCAGTCGTGCGAATGTGCAGTTGTGCGAATGTGCAGTTGTGCAGTGGTGCAAACTTGCAGTCTTGCAAACATGCAGTCGTGCAAATGTGCAGTTGTGCAGTCATGCAAACGTGCAGTCTTGCAAACTTGCAGTCATGCAAACGTGCAGTCTTGCAAACGTGCAGTCGTGCAGATGTGCAGACATGCAGACATGCAGTTGTTCAAACGTGCAAACATGCAGAAGTGCAGTCGTGCAAATGTGCAGTCGTTCAGATGTGCAGTCGTGCAGACGTGCAGTTGTGCAAACGTGCAGTCGTGCAGACGTGCAGTTGTGCAAACGTGCAGTTGTGCAGACGTGCAAACATGCAGTTGTGCAGACGTGCAGTTGTGCAAATAGGCAGTCGTGCAAAAGTGCAGTCGTGCAAACGTGCATGCGTGCAGATGTGCAGATGTGCAGAAGTGCAGTTGTTCAACCGTGCAAACGTGCAGACGTGCAGTTGTGCAAGTCGTGCAAATGTGCAGTCGTGCAGTCGTGTGGTTGTGCAGACGTGCAGACGTGCAGTTGTGCAGATGTGTTGCCGTGCAGATGGGCAGACGTGCAGTCGTGCAGATGTGTAGATGTGCAGATGTGCGGTCGTGCAGTCATGAGGTCGTGCAGTCGTGCGGACGTAGACGTGCAGTCGTGCAGACACGCAGTCGTGCGGACGTGCGGTCGTGCAAACGTGCGGTCGTGCAAACGTGCGGTCGTGCAAACGTGCGGTCGTGCAAACGTGCGGTCGTGCAAACGTGCGGTCGTGCAAACGTGCGGTCGTGCAAACGTGCGGTCGTGCAAACGTGCGGTCGTGCAAACGTGCGGTCGTGCAAACGTGCGGTCGTGCAAACGTGCGGTCGTGCAAACGTGCGGTCGTGCAAACGTGCAGTCGTGCAAACGTGCAGTCGTGCAAACGTGCAGTCGTGCAAACGTGCAGTCGTGCAAACGTGCAGTCGTGCAAACGTGCAGTCGTGCAAACGTGCAGTCGTGCAAACGTGCAGTCGTGCAAACGTGCAGTCGTGCAAACGTGCAGTCGTGCAAACGTGCAGTCGTGCAAACGTGCAGTCGTGCAAACGTGCAGTCGTGCAAACGTGCAAACGTGCAGTCGTGCAAACGTGCAGTCGTGCAAACGTGCAGTCGTGCAAACGTGCAGTCGTGCAAACGTGCAGTCGTGCAAACGTGCAGTCGTGCAAACGTGCAGTCGTGCAAACGTGCAGTCGTGCAAACGTGCAGTCGTGCAAACGTGCAGTCGTGCGAACGTGCAGTCGTGCAAACGTGCAGTCGTGCAAACGTGCAGTCGTGCAAACGTGCGGTCGTGCAAACGTGCAGTTGTGCGAACGTGCAGTCGTGCGAATGTGCAGTCGTGCAGACTTGCAGTCGTGCAGATGTGCAGTCATGCGGACCTGCAGTCATGCGGACATGCAGACTTGCAGACGTGCAGCCGTGCAGCCGTGCAGATGTGCAGTTGTGCAGACGTACAGTCGTGCAGATGTGCAGCCGTGCAGCCGTGCAGTCGTGCAGATGTGCAGTCGTGCAGTCGTGCAGACGTGCAGTTGTGCAAACGTGCAGTTGTGCAGTCATGCAGTTGTTCAAACGTGCAAACGTGCAGTCGTGCAAATGTGCAGTCGTGCAAATGTGCAGTCATGCAAATGTGCAGTCATGCAAACATGCAGTCGTGCAAACGTGCAATTGTGCAGTTGTGCAAACGTGCAGTCGTGTAAACGTGCAGTTGTGCAAACGTGCAGTCGTGCAAACGTGCAGTTGTGCAAACGTGCAGTCGTGCAAACGTGCAGTCATGCAAACGTGCAGTTGTGCAAACGTGCAGTCGTGCAAACGTGCAGTCGTGCAAACGTGCAGTCGTGCAAACGTGCAGTCGTGCAAACGTGCAGTCGTGCAAATGTGCAGTCATGCAAACGTGCAGTTGTGCAAACGTGCAGTCGTGGAAACGTGCAAATGTGCAGGTGTGCAAATGTGCAGTCGTGCAAACGTGCAGTCGTGCAAATGTGCAAACATGCAGTCGTGTAGACATGCAGTCGTGCAGACGTGCGGTTGTGCAGACGTGCGGCTGTGCAGACGTGCGGCCGTGCAAATGTGCAGTCGTGCAAACGTGCAATCGTGCAAATGTGTGGTCGTGCAAACGTGCAGTCGTGCAAACGTGCAGTCGTGCAAATGTGCAGTCGTACAAACGTGCAGTTGTGCAAACGTGCAGTCGTGCAAACGTGCAGTTGTGCAAACGTGCAGTCGTGCAAACGTGCAGTCGTGCGAACGTGCAGTCGTGCAAACGTGCAGTCGTGCAAACGTGCAGTCGTGCGAACGTGCAGTCGTGCAGTCGTGTGGTTGTGCAGACGTGCAGACGTGCAGTTGTGCAGATGTGTTGCCGTGCAGATGGGCAGACGTGCAGTCGTGCAGACGTGCAGTCGTGTAGATGTGCAGACGTGTGGTCGTGCAGTCATGAGGTCGTGCAGTCGTGCGGATGTAGACGTGCAGTCGTGCAGACGTGCAGTCGTGCAGACGTGCAGTCGTGCAGACGTGCAGTAATGCAAATGTGCAGGCGTGCAGTAATGCAAATGTGCAGGCGTGCAAATGTGCAGGCGTGCAAACGTGCAGGCGTGCAAACGTGCAGAATTAAAATAAATTTTCCTGTACTTATTGACATCAATTATTGCTTTACCTATGTGCTAGAATAGCAATTGCTTATTGGCTTGAGTAATTAAGTCTCTTTATGTACATATATAGTCTTAATGTGCCATTATTTATTGGTTCTTTATTATAAAAACAAAAAAACATGGTAAACCAAAATTAAAATAAAATAGAGCAATAACAAGAACCAAAAGGTGAAAAAATGTACACATTGATATTATACTCAAGCTTAATTCTGCATAAAAAATACAAATACAGTTGCAAATCCAATCTATGAAACTAGTGAGAAATCAAACAAGTAATAAATACATAATACATACACCAACTTATTTGAAAATGAACACAAAAAAATCATTTTCACACTTGCATAGGCACAAAATGAATGAATTATTTTTGTTTTATATTTTTCTCATGTGTCATGTGCTGACTAATTCATCTGAATTATTCAATCATTTATTTTCTGATATTCATGCCTCGATCTTGACAAGTGCCTGAAAAGATAAACTATAGGCAACCATTCGAACATATTCTATTTATAATGAAGATCGATTGTTAAGTACTCCTATCCTGTGAGATTGAACGGCATACCCACGTGGGTAATAATGCTCCAGAGAACTTCTTAAATTTTTCATTTTTGAACAACTTATTCAAGGAAAATCACTAACAGGGTGTCGAAAAAATAGGACTACTGGCTAAACCGGGACGCATGTAAATGTTTCAATTTAGGGAGATGAGTAGGAGAGGAGGAACCGAGGAAGGTAAAATAAACACATCCGGTTCATAAAATTTTCAGATCAATTTTTTTTTTTACAAAGAGAATTCATAATGAAGAAAAATTCAAAATTTTGAAAGAAGAAGAAAACAAATGAAAAATTCTAAAGTTTTAATGAAAAATGAAAAAAAATCAAGTCTTTACTCGCAATTTTGACAAAAAAATATATTGTTGGAAATTTGGGCGAGACAAGTTGAACTTCATGGAAATTTTGACGCGAAACAAATGACCTTTTGACAATTCAATCTTGGCAATGTCGACACAAAACAGGATTGAAAAAAAAAAGTATTTTTAGGTTTTAAAAAAATTGACAATTCAAGAATTTCTGTTTATTTAATCAAATGATCGAACTAAAAAAAAAGATAAAAAATTGAACTTTATTATAAAAATTTTGGCACAAAAGCAAGACTGTTCGACAATATTGGCAAAGCAATTTTTATTTTTTTAAATTTTTTCAGTTTTCGTTGTTTACGTTTTGCAGTCTAGTTTGTTACCTACTTACACGATTGCAATAGGTACGTAGGTACTTTAACACGTACATAAGCTCAAAATTCATTTTCGATCTTATCTACTGATAGCTAGGTATCTAATTTATCACAGTGTTGAAACACCATTCAATTTTTTTTCATTTCATATTGAATTGAGAATTATAACGATGATTAAATTTCATTAATCGGGTTCTGTGTAACAGTTCCTATAACACTACGAGCCCGTTGATGAATTATAATTTGACTTGTCTGATTTCTGGTTGGCAAATTGTCTCTTGCCAAGTCGCAATCGTAATCATGTGCGCTGCAATACAGTACTTATACCTCGTGTAAAAATATGACGTACTTTTACAGCTGGTAAACAAAAAAAGTTCTTCGATTCGGTTCATTAAAAAGTATGGTTGTACCGGTAGACCGGTACGGTATTTTATAACTATAATGACAGAATTCATTTCGTTCAACACATGGTACCTGTACCTGGGCTTGTCCTCGTAGACAGAATTTTTTTTTCGGAGAAAGATTCCGCGCGAGTAAGGGTTTTTGACAATTATATCAACAATCCAAACACATGTAACTGCCTACTGCCTTATCAACTAGGTACTTCAACCGCACGTGTGTGGAAGAGAGAAACTAAGGACACGTGAAAATGTTCATGTAGGCATGAACAATATGTTCGAGTTATCAGTATGATTTTCTTGTAAAATTTAATCAAAGAAGAAACGTTTACATGTTGAACATTGTAGTATTATGTGAATCATTCATACTTAATACTTATCTATGTAGGTACTATGAAAGTATTACCAATCTGTGTATTGAGCATAAAAAAATATAGTTAACAACACTTAATTCAATTTTATAGGTAAGTATTAATTTATTATAGGCAATAATACTTGATTACTTCATACAGACATTTTCAAAACAAAAACATGAAAATCGTCTTGAAAAAAACAAAAAAAAATTTACAAGATGTTTTTCCACATTGTTAAATGTTACCTACAGTTGAGTTAGAAATCTGCACTTACCTATTACAGGTACCTACCCTGCACCTATTCATGGAAAACAATCGAAGCAATAATAGTTTGGAAAAATGTTAGTATTAAACCATTGAAGGACGAATTAAGCCGATGATGCAGTGAAATTTCACGTCTCATTGCCACGTGTCTGTAATGCTCGAGTAATTTCAGCTTCTATTCTTCAGGCATATGAAGTGTGAAGAGGGAGACTGAAGAAAAATAAAAATGAAGTTAAATTTTCATAGGAACCTTTGTCAAAATTTTATTCTTCGAATGAATGTTGGAAAAAAAAACAAAGTTAAGTGGGCCATGGTTTAGTTCATATTTGATATTTATTCTGTCATTCCTAATGAGAAATGGTAGATAGGAACTTTTGTAGATGAATAATGAAAGAATCACGAGCTCGAATTATAAATATGATTCTTCGAAGGTTGATAGTTTGGCGATTAGTTTGAAGTACAGAGTGAATGTATTGTATTTCCCATTGAAAAATTTCGCCAAGTGGTTTGGTAATGAAAATAAAAAGGTAGGTACAATGTATTGATTGCTTAAGAAATTGCTTTTGTATGATGAAAATACCACAAATAGGTACCTACATATATTATCATCTTTTAATGAGTTAATTATTCTTATGTTTTAGTGAAGTTGAAAGGGGGTATTCAAACTTTCGAAACAACAATTTTAGGAAATTATTTAAGTTGCTATTTTCACTAATATTTTTTTCCAATTTTATCGGTGAAATTAAATGAGACAAATAGTTTCATTAAACTGGGAGCCTTGATTTCATATTTCATTAATTTGACAATTTCTTAGTTTATCCACCCCCCCCCCGCCCCCACCACCACGAGAATTAAGAATAGGATTCAAAAAATAACACGAATGTTGAAAAATTCCAAGTCTGGCAGTCTTAACTTTTTCACATCATTTTTCCTCAACATTTTGAAAAATAATGAATCAAACCATAGTTTACACGTAGTTGACTTGGCAGAATTAGTTGAGACTGAGAGTTGAAACAGTGAATTGTAAAAATCTCGTAAAAGTCTTATCATTTGACGAGATTGACAAAAACGCTTGATTTTTGGCAAAAATGGATAAAAATTCCAATTTTTCACAGAACTGCCTAAGAAGCCCGATTTTTTGCAAAACTGTCAGAAAACATCTGTTGTTGTCTAAAATTGCCAAAAAATTCAGTTTTCGTTCAAGTCGTCGAAAAAATCTCGTGTTTTGTTCAAGTTTTCATTTTTTTTCTTTACCAAAAAATACCTATAATTTTCTGTCAAAATTGCAAAATAATCTTCCTTTTTTTGAAGAAATCTTCAGAAAGCAGAAAGTTTTCCTTTTTTGCCTAAATAGTCATAAAGTCTAGGTACATGTTTTGCCAAAGTAACCGAAAGGGTTTTTTTTTTACCAAAATTACTAGATATAGAATTTTAGGTATACCTACTTCTCTCTTTGTAAAAATTTGAGTATCAAAAATTAGGTAGATATTATTTTATCAAAAAATTTTCTAAAAGAACTACTTACTTACCTTATATTTCTTGCTGAAATTGTCAAAAAAAGGCCTCATTTTCACCAAAATTTGTGAAAAAGCCTCACATTTTTTTTGCCAAAAATGCCTCCAAAAAGTACTAGAGGAGAAGGTACTTATGGACCCAGGTACAAATATGAACCCCCCCCCCCCATGGTTTAGTGTACAACTACTAGCGCTATGGTCATGCTGAGTACTAAAAATTATACTAGTAGTGTAGTATCGATGATCCAAGTACTTATTTCGGATCCATGCATACTTGGGTGTCTCTCATCAGCAATTGTTTTTTTTTGCGCATTATTTTCTTCCCAATGGAAAATTTTACAAGTTTTTCATTCGGTAATTCATCAACTTCAAATAAAGTTTGGAAAAAAATTATTAGCGAAGTAAATAGCTTACAATGAGTACTTTCAAAATTTACTTTCATATTTGTCTTTACTTCAACTGATTTTCATAATTTTTTTCATTTTTCATAAACTGAGCCGATTTTTTGCATGGGTATAAATATGGACCCCTAAATTTTTTTACCTAATTTTGATTCAATATTTTTTAGAATGTCGAGAAAAGTGTTATTAACAAAGAAGACAAGTCCGAAGTGTCAAAAATGAGACCATGATTTTTTCATTTTTCATCAACTTGACCAATTTGTTTGCATGGGTATAAATACGGACCCCTAAATTTTTTTCCCATCTAATTTTGATTCAATGGTTTTTAGAATACCGAGAAAAGAAGACAAGTCCAAAGCATCAAAAAACATCTTTAAATAAATTTTTGTACAATTTTCTGAAATTTTTATTCATTTTTTGAGGGGGTCCATATTTGTACCCGAGTCCATATTTGTACTTTTTATGCCACTTTTCTAAATTTCAAATTTCTCCGTGAGTTTTCAACAAAAAAAAAATTTTGTTTTACACAATATACTAGAGTCTTTGGCCTTTCGAATGGTATTCAAAAAATTACCGAAATTGCCAAAAAAAACTCGTTTTTCTTATAAATATCGAATATTGAAAACTTTTACCTATAGGTAGGTACTTATGTACTTCTTCCACCAAAGAAACTTGCCCATAAAACCTACTACATACTTTTTTTATCGAAATAGTTTTCCAAAAAAAGCTTATTGTCGACCAAACCGACCAACAAGACGTCTTCCTTTCTTTTTTGGCCAAAAATGCTCTTTAAAAGTCATGTTTTATCAAAATTGCCAAAAAAATATCTCGTTTTGTCAAAATCATAAAAAAATTCTCACTTTTTTGTCAAAATTACCAAAATATTTTTTGTAGAAAAATTGCAAAAAATAGAGCCTTTTTTATCAAGAATGTCGAGATCAAAGTCTTATAATTTTTTTGGCAAAAATAATAATAATTATTAAGTTCTGCCAATTTTCGGCCAACATTTAAAAAATTTTGATTTTGCCTGAAAAATGACTTACTAATATCAGAAATTTTTTTCAGATTTTTCGATTTGGATGAAGAGATAAAGGTCCAGTCAAAAATTATTTCACTTAGCCAAAAATCTTTCGAGTTAAAATATTTCCATTGATACATACATGAACAGAACTGCAGAAAATGAAAAAAAAAACAAACTTTTGAGGAAATAGAATCTTTCTTAACCTCAAGCTATTTCGGTTCCCCTTCACAGAAACTTATAAAATGGAAGTAAATCATGAAATGGAATAAAAATGATATTTCAAAAAAATCCTCGGCTCTCCAAACAATATGGATCTTCTTGTATAGACACCCCCCCCACTCCCCCCACCCATTTCCAAAAATAACAAACCAAAAATTTAAATCTGTGAGAATTTTTTGAAAATTTTTCTTTCTTGGTCAAAATTTTGATCCTTCAAACAACCTAGAAGAATTTTGACCAGAAATGAAAAAATTAAAAAAACTTCCTACAGACTTGAATTTTCGTTTTTTGCCAACTCTGAAGGGCTCTATCAAAGAAAGGAACCAATAATTATTTGAAAAGTTGAAGAAAAAGTTTTTAAAAGGGAATTATTTAAAAGGATTTTGACACAAAAATCAAAAACTTTTAAACAAATTGATTTTTTTTTGGAAATTACAAAATGTTTATCAAAAATCGACTCCAGCTGAAAAAAAAACGTGATATAAGTATAACTATTCGCCAAAATTGAATAAAAATTTTAAAAGTTGAAATTGAATTGAAATCACTAAAGAGGGCAAAAAATCAGCTTTCAGAATTAAAAGACGTAAGTAAGTAATAATTCTTTTTACAAAATTTAAATTCTTTAAACATCAAATTTCAAAATAAAAAAGTAATTATCAGTTAATTGAGAGAAAATAGTTTACCTATTGGGTGGCCCATCTAAGAGTGTGCTCATTTTTTTTATTTTTTTTTTTTTATTATTTTAATTTTGAGATCAATTTGGAGGCGAAATGGAGCGTTCTACGAGAAAAATACATCGATCAAAATTGTAGAGAATTGAATTTCCAACAACCTAAAAGAGATTCATTTTTCTCCAAAATGCATATATTTTCCGTTTTTCTCAAAAAACAAAAATCTTGAGTGTGCTCATTTTTTTTATTTGAGAGGGGTTTTGCGATAAGGGCCCTTGTGGTGATATTTCGATTTTTTCAGGAGAGAGAAAACATCGAATTGCTTCGATTTTTTCGATTTTTTTTTTTTTGATTTTTGGGTGCAGTGTTGTCTTGCGCATAGGTTGGAAGTGAAATTTTGACGAAATTCGTTCATCATCGCCTGATATCCCTGATTTAGAAAAGGGACCTTGTGGTGAACAGCCGAATTTACACAACGTTACAGACTACCCCGCAAAAAAATACGGAAAAATTCGGATTCGCCATGAAATTTTACATAGGTAACAACAATAAAATAATTTTTCCATCGACCTTTTTTTCTTTTTTTAAAAAAATTAAAAACAAACAAAAACTTTGTTTTTCGATTTCCCAAAAATGTGAGTTTTTGAGTATTCATGTTCAAGTAATTTTTAAACGAGAAGTTGATGAGATAGGCGAAATCTGATTGCACCATTCGATTTCTCGTGAAAAAGTAAGTCGGAATCGTCAATAAAAAAAAAAAACATCGAATCACCACAAGGACCCATATCGCGAAACGCCTCTCATTTTTTTTTTATTATTTTAATTTTGAGATCAATTTGGAGGCGAAATGGAGCGTTCTACGAGAAAAATATGTCGACCAAAATTGTAGAGAATTGAATTTCCAACAACCTAAAAGACTCGAGATTCATTTTTCTCCAATATGCATATTTTTTCCGTTTTTCTCAAAAAACAAAGATCTTATGATGATATTCGTAAAACTTTCTTATTTTGAGAAAAAACGGAAAAAATATGCATTTTGGAGAAAAATGAATCTCTTGTAGGTTGTTGGAAATTCAATTCTCTACAAGTTTGGTCGATATATTTTTCTCGTAGAACGCTCCATTTCGCCTCCAAATTGATCTCAAAATTAAAATAATAAAAAAAATAAAAAAAATGAGCACACTCTTAGATGGGCCACCCTGTATGTATTAAAAAAAAAAAAATGATATCCTTTGAAGGCTCAATACCCGTTCAAAATCAAAACCCAGGTCATTGCCCTAATATAGTATATAGTCTGCCATACTCATCAATGACCTCAACTTACTACCTACTCATTAAATGTCACTTTAATAAAAAAAAAAAGATAATCTACGTATCTACATCGATCCTTGAATCATCTAGAAAAACGTCATTCAGAGTAAGACCTTTCAAAAGACAAGCAGGCAGGCAGGTATTCTACCAACGTAGGTAAATACGTGTACGATGACAAGTGACACTTGAGCTAAGCCATCAATTTTCATCGGCTTCTAACATAATTAACGAGCACACAATATAAAGGGCACAGGTACACAGTACACACGGTACAGTCACCGTTGCGAATTACCGTTCAACCATATGACAAATTTTCCAAACAGAAATCCATAATAGAAATTTTTTCTACTACGCAGTTGAAAAAATTTTCAACCGAATTCAACTCGACGAAATTTCAACTCGAAACTTTACATCGGCAGGTACCTACTATAGGTAATTACTAATTAGGATGTCTAAAATCGCATCAAGTGTAGGAGAAAATTCGAAACATAAAAGGAAAAAAATCAATCATCAGCTATAGGTATAGCCTTATGTCTTGGAGATTTTTGATTAATCATCGAATTCGCTGAATTTTTACAAACGTGCAGATGATGGGAGTAATAAAATTGGGACGAGGCCTACCACTGTTCTCATATTGATACCCTTAAGCATACTTCGTATTGTTTTTTTCAGCTTTATTTTTTATTTATTTATTTATTTATTATGTACCTACCTATTTACCTGCTTTTTGTACAATTCGCAAACGACTCCAACTGGCGTCTTTTCGTCTATACATCCGCGTATTAATACCTACCTACGCTATAGTGTCCAGAGCGTATAAAATCAATTCAATGCAATTTGCCTTGGATTCTAAGGACATAGTCACCAGCACGAGCATCACTTGAGAATCGTTTTTTGATCGGATATCCGTTTGTCCAGTTTTATGAGCGTGTAATGTGCTCTTTTTGGGTGTTAATAGCCAGGTGGGTAGGTAGTAAAATTGCTCAAAGAGTAGATACCTACCTATTTGAATTATCTATCGTTCAACTTTTCAGCATTTCCGTAAATAGGTATATAATAATTTTTAATTCATCGTGTGTAACTTGAACCATAAAATGGTTGTTTACTTATACAATTACAATTAGATATTATTATTCTATATTTTTATTCGCCGGCTCTCCTTCTACATATTTTTAGCTGACACGTAAATGAACTCGTATGATTATGACCTTCCGAACGCTAATAAAATTACCATCAACTTCATGCCCATCAAAATTAGCATTAGCAAATACATATGTATTAAAACTTACATTGTTAGTTATAGAAAATTTCCTTCTGACATTTGATTTTTTGGATCATTTCCAAATAATGCACAATCAGGCATGAGACAATAGCTTCATCATCTGCATAAAATGTAGATTAATTGAAATGAAAAATAATACAAGAAAATGTGACGAATGATTAATATTCTATACAATTTACTTATGATCATTGATCGCAAAAATAACTCATCTCTGAAGTAAAATGGCCATTTGCTGGCCTGCGAAGACAAAGAAGATCGAAAAAAGGGTTACCACACCATTAGGACGATTTGGTCGATAATTAAAACTCGTAGCAGCAGACACTCTTGTATTATGTAACGTTTCGAGAATCGATTAAAATGCACACAGAGTAAATACATGCAAGGTCAACAGAATCGGAAAACGGAAAGGAAGTCGGCAGTGTAGTAAAGAAAACACATATAGAGGCTGTTAACTGCACACAACCGGTTCAATTTACTCGTAACTTACCTACGAGTACATTTACGATGTAAAATTATAATGATCTAAGGTTGCCTTGGTTGACTAGTGATGAGGTTTTTATAAAGCATCATGCAGCATCTTTCTCCTCTGAATATCTCGAATAATTGGATCAATTTGTATCATTTTTTCATCTTGAGGTACAGTCTAGATTTAACAGAAGCAAGAGGTGGTGAATGCTAAAAAAATATCACCTTTTAGTACTAAAATACAATTTTTAAGCGAGCCTTCCTTGTCCTTATGGACACAGAAAAATGTATTTTTCAAACCATTTATGATCATCTAGTAAGTATATAAATAGGTAAGTTTAACATGTCTACAGCATCACATCATCGAAGATGGATTAGCAAGGATAACTAGTCATAGTCATAATGTTTACAAACCCAGTTTTTCTCTCTCTTCTGCTCTCTTCTCAACCTACTTCTGTCTCTCTCACTTGCACTCTCGTCTGAAATAAGGTTCTAATTTGCGTTTTGACTCATTACATCGAGAATTGTTTCCAACTCTTTGGCATCCAGTTGAAGGCTTCGAGTTTATTGACTTTGGTTATTACATAGATGGAAAAATATAGGTGAAGCCTCATTTATATGATGTATATGGACCCAAAGTTTTGATTGGTTTCAGCTGACATTTTGACAATGTTGAGGTTGCCTATTTTTTTCAGATTTATCTTTATGTTGTTTTTAATTTTGTTTGATCCAAAACTCTTTCGTCTCACAAGTGATCAATTATTTCATAAATTGGAAAATCAGATCCTTTATAGATACATTGGATAACGTCTTTTGAGCAAAATGAAATCTAGGAAAATCCCTTGTTATGGAATCAAACTCACGAAGGCATCCACCTCCAATGCGAACAGGACCGTGATTATTGAAAAGAGCATGGTCTGAAACCCCCATAAAATTTGAGCCACCCAAATTGGTTTTTCAATTTTTGACGAATTTTGGAAAATTCAAAATTGACCATTTTTTTGGTGATTTATGTTTTTAAAAAAAAGTTTAGGTACCCATACCTACTTATTCCGTAAAAATGATGGAAATCAACCCTAAAATCAATATCAACTTCTCTGGGCTACTAAAAATTGATTTGTGGCTTATCTCGGCTTGTTTCAAGGATTTTTCTGCATTTGAGCCGATTTCCAGGCGCGAATACTCCAAGTGCATTTTTTTGACCAGAATATTTTTGAAGAGAAAATTCAAAAAATCAAAATCTTTCTGTTTGCAGGAAAAATTTTTAAATTTGCACGAGTGGTTGTCTCATTGTCTAAAACCCACTCCTCAAATCAGAATTTCAAAATTTCGAGCCATGTTGGAGACTCCAGCATGATTTTCGATTTCTCCAGAATTTTAAATCTTATACAAAAAGCGTAGAGATAAATACATTTTTTTGACCAGAATATTTTTTGAGAAAAAAAATTTAAAGAATCAAAAATTTTCTGTTGGCAGAAAAAATGTTGAAATGTACACAACTCCTTGAATCCGAATTTTGAAGTCTTGAGACATCCTGGAGCCTCCAGCGCGATTTTCGATTTCTCCAGAATTTTAAATCATATCCAGAAAGCGTGGGGATAATTTTAGGCAGCTAAAAATCGAGTGATTTCTAGGCGGGTGCCTCGAGTGCGTTTTTTGAGCAACATTCTCCATTTATCATTTAAAATATTCTGGCCAAAAAAACGCACTCGAGATGTCTCCCTGAAAATCGGCTCAAATGTCGATAAATCCGTTAAAAAGACCCAGAATGGCTCACAACTCGTAGTCGGGGAGCCCGCATAAGGATCAAAAAACACCATACAACCTTTCAAAAAGTCGCTGCAAGCTCCAAAACGACTTAAAATCTACCTGCAGTTGACTTCGTAGAGTATTGAAATTAGTTTGCAAAATGAATTTCGGCTTTCCAACTTCATTTTGATGAAATATTGTGAAAATTTCGAGTTTCAAAAATCTAGTGGAGACTCCACTAATTTTCAAAAAGGCGCTGGAGGCTCCAAAATGACTTACACCCACGTGAAGTCTCTTCAGAGGGTGTTAAAATTGGAGTGCGGGGTAAATTTCGGCTTACCATCTCCGTTTGATGAAATTTTGGGAAATTTCAAGTTTCAAAAATCTACCGGAGGCTCCAGTAATTTTCAAAAAGTCACTGGAGGCTCCAAAACGACTTAAAATCCACCTGCAGTAGACTTCGTAGCGTATATAAATTATTTTGCAGAATGAATTTCGGCTTTCAAACTCCATTAAATTTAATGAAATTTTGTGGGAATTTCGATTTTCAAAAATCTGCTGGAGGCTCCAGAACTGCTCAAAATGGTTTGGAATAGTTTCCAATCGGTTTGGCATGTCGAAAATAGGGTATATCCCAAATTTCAGCTTTCTTGGTCAATTTGGTGAAATTTTGATTTTTTCCTCATTTTTGACCTACTTGTATATTTGATTTTCAAAAATTCACCAAAAATCGAAAAAGGCACTTTGGCACTTGAAATTTTGACAGGTGATGAATTTTCGCCTCATCTTTCGATCTACCTTAGTACGGTTTAAAAAGTTTCGGACAAGTCCTATGTTGGAACGCAAAATCTTCGATTTGGCTAACCTGTCAATCAAAATGGCCGCCATTTTGTAAGTAGGGTCACTGTTTTTTTTGAGGACAATGGCTAGAAATATTCTTAGGATTCCCCCTTTTAAAAAAGGTGTCCCGGAGGATCAACGGAGGGGGTGCAATAGATCCTTATGCAGGGCCTGCGACTAGGTATCGATTGGTATCAGCAGTTTAATTTATCTATTCTGTAAACATTCTGGAGGAGAAATTTTGAAATTCTGAAGAAATAAGAAGTCGTGGTGGTGGTTTGAGAATGGCTCAAAGCGATTGATTTTAGGCAATTAAAATATACATCCATTCGTGCTGCAAATTTCAAGAAGTTCCCTGCAAACAGAAAAGTTATGATATGAATTTTTAAATTTTTTTCTCAATAATATTCCAGTTGAAAAAAATTTGGCTCAAATGTGATGAAACCTCTAAACAGGTCGAGGATAAACAACAACTCGATTTTTGAGCTATTCAAATTCAAATTTATTTCCACACTTTCTGGAGAAATTTTAAAATTCTGAAGAAATCCAAAAATCACACTGGAGGCTCCAGAATGGTCAGAAATGGTGAAATTCGATTCGAGGGAGTTGATATTAGTATTTCAGAACTAATTTCCATCATTTTTACTGAATAAGTAGGTAAAGAATAGCACATTTTCTAAAAATCGCCAAAAATGGTAAATTTCAAATTTTCAAAAAATTCTCCAGTAAACAGTGATTTGGGCTGCTGAAATTTTGTTCATTTCAAACCACGCTTTTTTTCTTCAAAAATCACGGTCCTACCACGAATGTTTTTTTTTGTGTATAAGTATTTTATACGAGTCAAAAATTTAAATTAAGTAGGTACTTATGAAAAAACATTTCATCCTGCAGTGAATATGAATTATTTTTTTTTCAAATTCGCTGAAAGTGGCATACCTACTCGTATGTAGATCACTTCCCGAAGACTCATACTTCCATAAGAAAGTTCAAGGTCACTTTCAGCTATAATTTTGACCCAGTTCCAATTTATCCTAATTTCAAGTAAAATTCGCGATTTTAAATTATTATTTTTACCCAAATGATTTCAACGTGTTTTTTCCAATCATGAAAAACAATCGCAAAAAAATAATTTTCAAGAGGCTTCGAAAGTGAGACAGCAGGCATGTCCATGAATGAAAGCAGTAAGCAGGCTATAAATCAAAATAACAGTATGTAATCGACATGATTTGGAATCGACTTGACCCTGAATCGATCTACGTATACCAAGAAATACGATGTATGCATGGAATAAGTAGATACATAAGTATTCCATGTCAAATATGAGTAAAATGATTCATGCATGAACGAGAAATAATGATAAAAATCAAAATATACAACGTAATTCCCATTAAGGTAAATTTCCTTTTTCAATGTGACATAGGTAAAATTTCCTTTCGCCTCGCTTACTCTACCTCTTCTCTTCTTTTCCCTCTTCCATAGTCATACGACAAACTTTCATATTACATATTATTTACCTTGAATAGGTACTCGATGGAATGGAAAAACTCATCTCACGACCACTTCCTCTCACACTTTTCATTGAAATTATGATACCTCCACCAAATTAATTAATCCTGTATAACGAGTCAAGTTCACATTTCAAAGTTTGTCCGAGCCCATTACCTAGGCCATAAAGCTTACTTCTATCACCTCGTAAAACCCAAACATCGTCGAACCAGTTTCCATATCTAACTATAAGCTTTCCTCAAAACCGGAAAAGCTCATAAAAAATGGGAAATATTCGCCTCCACCGAAATAAAAAAAGGAAAATACCTATTAGAGTAGGTACGATTCCAGTTTTGCAACAAATTTGCAAATTCAAACTCACTCGCTTATCAGGAACGTGCCCGCGAGTCACTTTGAGAAAAAAAAATTATAAAACACAGATAACACAAAAAAGTTTGCCCTCCGCACACAATATTATGAATGCACTGAAAACTTGAAAAAAGTAAGGAAATGGTGCAAAGAATAAAGAATTGGGTCAAGATCAGTTGAATGTGTGACTAGAAGGTGCATTAGGTACCTACTTACAACACAGTGATGATTAGAGTAAAGTGAAAGCACTCACCACCACGTCCTACATTTTTATCTAAAAAAAATAAATAAATAAATTTGGCCAAATGGACGTCAAAAACTTAATGAAACGTACATATATAACTAATTACGGTAGCTAAAAGTGATTATCATTCGAGAACATTGGAACGTTTCTACAAAAATGCAACCTATACAATTCAGGCTCGTGGCACTTCCGAGTTCCGATACCTATACCTTGATCTAATTACTTCCTTTTCGGTGTATTTGTCCAAGCAAATTGGAGCTGGATATAAATGGAATCAAAATCAAGGTCTCATTTTCATTTCCGCGGGCATTATTGCTTGATGTATTTAAGGAATCGTCTGAGTCTTCAGTCTCTCTTTATTGTCCAAACCCACATGGACTCTGTAGGAGATCACCACATTGTATATTGATCGTAATAAAGTAGGATGTAACAAGATAAGAGTACCTAGTCTTTCTTTAAAATCAAATGATAATGCACCACGTGCTCGTCTCGTATGGCAAACTGGTTTTAATGATGATAATCTTATTACTCTGTGAAGCGTGTAAATCCTTCACGTAATACACAACAATGACATTTGTATAGGTAGTTGATATACCTACTCGCATAATACGTACATAGTTTAAATATATAGCTAGTTATTGTAGCTATATACCTATCCATCTAGGTATTCGAAACATATTCACATTTATGATTATCAAAACGTGCTATGCGAGTCGGATTTACTTCCGATATAGCATTTGGCAAGGTCGCTGATACTCGTATTTTTTTAATAGCTGGAACAGCGTATAGAAAAATCATAATAGCAATAATCAACTTCGATATATAAACAAGACTGTGTCAGAAGCGAGGAAAAATGCTGCCACAGGAACCAGGAAGAAGTTATAAAGCGGAAGTTTTCCTTTATTAAGTACATTGGCAACTGCTTAAGGTCGAATGTGCCCTGCATAAATACATAGGTACTCGCTATACTTCCATCAAGCCTCACAACAAGATCCTATACGTCGTGGAGAAAGATAGGTATATACTCGTATTTTTCTGCATTATCCAAGGCCCTTTTACTTTTATACACACGTATGAGACAAATGGTTCTGCAAACATTCACACAAATTTACTCGAAAGCAATTAATTTTAAGGTTAAAGTTGACTTTGAAAAATTCCCCAAGATGCCCAAATCAGAATCGGTTTTATTTGTCACCATATTGTCAATCCTATGTCCATAGACGAGACCCATTTGCAATATTATCGCGTCCATTGTGAAGGTTGTTACCGTCTAATGCACCGCAATTGTTTTTCGGAAGTAGGTAATAATATGCTTTAGGTGATAGTTCCTTTACCTATAATATGAACGATATTCGAACAGACAAATCTGTAATCATCGTCGACTGAAATCAAAAATGATTCCAAAAAAGTTAATTCGGATAGATTTTGTGGCATTTTTTGAAAAACAAAAGTTTCTAAAAATTTGCTGGAGACTCCAAAACGGATTGAAACTGCCTGCGATCCACCTCAGAATAATGTCAAAAATGAAGTGTCTCTGTTTGGCAAAATTTTATGGAAATTTCGAGCATTGAAAAATCTGCTGGAGGCTCCGGTAATTTCCAAAAAGTCACTGGAGGCTCCAAAACGACTTGAAATCTACCGGTAGCCGACTTCATAGCGTATTGAAATTAGTTTGCAGAGTGAATTTTAGCTTTCCAACTGCTTTTAATGAAATTTCAAATTTTTAAAACCTGGTGGAGAGGCTCTAGGAATTTTCGAAAAATCGCTGGAGGCTCCAAAATGACTTGAAATCTACTTGCAGTCAACTCCCTAGCGTATCGAAATTAGTACACAGAATGAAATTAAAGTACTTTTGATGAAATTTTGTGGAAATTTCACGTTTCAAAAATCTACTAGAGGCTCCATGAATTTTCAAAAAGTTGCTGATGGCCACAGAATGACTCAAACCCACCAGCATTCAACTTAATAGCGTGTTTGAATTGGATTGCAGCGTGAATTTCTGGTTTCCAACTCCATTTGATGAAATTTTGTGGGAATTTCACGTTTCAAAAATCTACTAGAGGCTCCATGAATTTTCAAAAAGTTGCTGATGGCCACAGAATGACTCAAACCCACCAGCATTCAACTTAATAGCGTGTTTGAATTGGATTGCAGCGTGAATTTCTGGTTTCCAACTCCATTTGATGAAATTTTGTGGGAATTTCAAGTTTCAAAAATGTGCTGGAGGCTCCAGAACTGCTCAAAACGGTTTGAAATCGTTTCCAATTGATTTGGCAGGTCGAAAATAGGGTATGATCCAAATTTATCAGCTTTATAGTTCAATTCGGTAAAATTTTGATTTTTCCTCATTTTTGACCTAAATTTGATTTTCAAAAATTCACCAAAAAATCGAAAAACATATTTTAACTGAACTAGTCATGATTATAGGAAATGTGACGTAGAATAATTTTAAGTTCAATCATTTTTTTCCCTCTGACACTTCATTTCGGCGATACATTCGAAAAGCGTAGATTGACAAAGGTTAATGACCTCTTGCGGGGGTGGCCGACAAATTGCGATGTGCAACTTTGGTCAAAATATTTTCGAGTCTACTGTTAATCGACTTCACGTTTTAAATTGTCGATTTTCACTTTTAAAAACAATTTTCATAAAATTGATAACTTTACCCACTCCTCAGTAAGGGTGAAATCGCCATTTTGGGAAAAGCTGAACTGGTCATGCTGATAGGAAATTTAGCGTGGAACAATTTTTGTTCAAACATTTTTTCTCTCAGACTCTTCATTTCGGCGATACAGCCGGAAAACGTGGATCGGCAAAGGTTAATGACCTCTTGCGGGGGTAGCTGGCAAGTTGCAGGGTACAACTTTTGATGGGTTGTTCTAGAGACCAACCTGAACAAATAATGTGAAATTCAGCTTTCCCCCAATTTTTTCGAGGTTCGACCATAAATTTTGCTAAAATGACTGGACTATTTAAATGAAAGTTGAAAAATAAATTTTGATCATATTTTCCGACTTTTAAGAACTAAATATTGTGCTCCATACTTTCTTCATTTCATCACACAATGAAAATTCTAAAAAAAAAAAATTAAGTAGGTAGGTCTAGGTACGTATTTTCATAAGAAGTGAAAAAATATTTTTCCTCAACTTAAACTTTGAAAAATCGAGAAGACAGTTTTAGAAATTCTAAAAAATGTTCTAAAAGAAAATTAAAAATAAACGTCAAATTTTTCAACTTTTTAGCAGTCTTTTAAAAAAAATTTAACGACCTCTCATCTCTTCGTACCCCCCCCCCTCCTCTTACTTAATCACAAAATAGAGAGATTTTTAAAAATAAATATCAAAGTCAAAATTGATAGTTTTTATCGAATAGTTGAAAATAAAATTTAAAAAAAAAACATTCTAGTACATTTTCGATAAAACAGAGACTGTGAAAACAAATCCTTGAAATTTCGAATTAGAGAACAACGCCATTTCTATAAATTCATTGAAAATATCTATCTCAATTTTTAATTTCAATTCTTAAATTCAATCTGTAGTGATAAAATAATACAACACTCAAAAAATAATTTATGATTCTTGATCTGAGTAAAAAAGTTATTTTCGCTCATTTTGAAATGAAAACTCCCAAAATTCGCCAAGAAAACGAACAAATAGATACTAGAAAGTTCGAAGCATTACTTTTCAAAACAAAAATATATATAACCCTCTTTTTTCCTCATTAGGTACATTTTTTTTTTTTTTTGAATTTCCACGTGTCATTTACAGAAATACGTAAAAATCACGAAAAACATCAAGTAAGAAACTTGAAAACTTAAAAATAAAAGTAAGAAACTGTGCGACAAAAATATTGAAAAAAATGAACCCTGCCTCGCCTTTGTAATGTTCGTATGTACTTGAATTTAAAAATTGAATTAAAGATAAAAATTTGACTGAAATCACGAGAAAAAAAACAATTCAGTAAAAATTCACATGGCAAACAATTTAAAAATGACACAAAAACATTGATTTCTGCAATCAAATCACTAGGTAGATAGATAAGTACTTCTTGCTAATTTTTCGACCTCGTAAAATAAAAAAGAAAAAAATTCGATAAAATTTCAACAATCGCGTCGTCATTTGAAAGAAAAAACCCATCAAAATTTATTCTGCCAGTTCTTTCAATTAACACTCGAAATCTTCCAATTGCGACCTCGAATCACAAAACAATTACTTTTATGAATAGTACACGACCATATAACAATAATACGACATCAAATCATCCAATTTTAAGCAAATGAGAAAAAAATTTGTTCAAAAAACATCGAAGAAGAAAAAAAAACACGAGTCATCGCAAAAAAACAAGAAATCAGTGCCACAACAACTGCGTAATTGGAACAACTGACTCTTCAACACTGCCATCCCTGGTGCTTGAGATCTTGCCTCAGCTATGAAAAATTGCAAATAGGAAGGAAGCGAATGATCGTGTAATAAAAATGAGTTCGTGGAACTGGCTTTGGTAGGAGGTTTGTTTATTTTCTGTAATTTTTTACGTCTCTGTCCCCCTAGGTTTCTCACCCTTGGTATAAACAAAGCCACCTTCATGGGCAAGGTCCTACGAGTATATCGAGAGTCTCTTGCATGTGCATACTCTTAAAAAAATTCTATGGGTAAGATTCAGTCGATGATTCGTGTATTCGAGTATGAGGGGGCGATGAAAGATGGTGTGAGGAGTGCAGAGAATATGGATCGACCTCGCGATGTGATACCAAAGTCCACTCGGCAACAACAAATGTGCGGAAGGAAAACAACATTTGGATTTGAAAGACATAATCGGAAATGATCAGTGCAATGTCGCGAGGACCCTGACATTAGGTATGTCTGGTTTTGGAATTGTTGCGCACACGCGGTACTTGTTATTTCTCACTGACGGTAGCAGGTAAAGAGAGTGAAAAAACCAGGTAGGTACATAGAGTTTGTGGATGGCTGTGGTGGTGGCAGAGTGTTGCACTGTAACCCTGACATAATCGTTTATATAAGTCGCTTTTCAGTCTGCATCAACTTTGGAGGCAAGTGTACTGTGGTTCCCACACAGTCTGTTGCATTCCTGCTGCTACTAAATAACAGTGAAAGTGCGTGTTGGCGCGATGTTTTTATTTATTTAACCGGCTTGATGAACGATTTCTGTTTTCGGTTTCGTTTTCAATCATCCATTAATTTATTTGTTTATTATCGTATATCGTAATTTATTTCTCGGATATATTTATTATCAAATTTTTAAATTTTCATAGTATTTATTGTGTTTCGTCGTTGGTCTCATTTTTTAATAGTGATTTGTGCGTGTGTTCGTTATTCGCCTGTTAAATAGCAAAAAATATCTCAAAATGTCAGATGTTACCAGCTCAAATGAGGAAACAGCAGTGGCCATTGTGCCTGTCCCAGTAGCTCTGGATCCAGCTGTCAAGAAGACTGAATCGGGTGACTTGATCATCACAAAATCAGCAAAATTGTTGGAAAATCGTTGTAGCATATCATCGGTGGATAGCAGTATTTCCTTATCTTACGATGCTGTTCCATTTACACCTCGTAGTTCACTCACCATCAGCACAGATGACGAGTCTAAGATTGTGAACCATTTTGGTATCAATAGCAGTAGCAGCCACACAGATTCATCTTCTGATGCAGCTGTCTCTGGTAATGAATCGAAGAAGATAAAAACCAATAGTGGTGGTGATAGTAGCAATGACGAAGAACCATTTGAGGCACCTGATGAAGAGCTCACCAAACGCATTGTTGATCAGGTAGAATATTATTTTTCTGATGAGAATATTGTTAAGGATGCTTTCCTGCTCAAACATGTTCGTCGAAATAAAGAGGGATACGTTTCCCTCAAGCTGATTGCCAGCTTTAAACGAGTTAAACATATAGCTAGAGATTGGCGTGTTGTTCGTGTAGCTTTGGAGAAATCCACCAAGCTGGAGATTAATGAAGCTGGCACTAAGCTCAGGCGAAAAGATCCGCTACCCTTGTATGACCAAACTACACCTTCACGAACTGTGGTTGCAGTTGATATCCCACCAGAAAAGGCTACTATTGAATGTATAGCTGAGTTATTCCGCACTTGTGGTGAAATAGCCCTTGTACGCATCCTTAGGCCTGGCAATCCAATCCCAGCTGATGTACGCCCATTTTACAACAAGCATCCTGAAATGCATAATACTGTGAGCGCATTGGTTGAATTTGTGCGCACTGAATCAGCTCACAATGCTTTGAATCGTGATGCGGAAAATGATCCAAATCATATCCAAGTTCTCGAGCTAAATGCTCCTCCATCGAAAAAGAAGGTTGCTGTCAAAACTAAATTCCCGAACCGTATTTATGACCAAGACTATGGCACATCATCCTGTGCCAGTGGCTCTGAAACTGATGAAAGGTATAAACTGCATATGCAAAGACGCTGCTCATCGCCACATTTGACCAATAAACCAATTGGTAGCAATAACTCTGGTGACCAGCATTGGGGTCAACGTCGCTGGTCTAGAGATTCTGGTACAGACAGTTCATCCTCTAGTTTCTCACGTTCTCGCTCCAACAGCGGAGTTTACTACATTCCAGAGCAGAGACGTCTCTCAGCTGGCTGGGAATCCAGCTCGGATAGCTACAGCTCATGCAGATCTCGTTCCAACAGCGGTGTCTCCATTCCTGAGGTGTTCCACATGCGTCGTTACTCACTACCTCGAAAAGAACCCGACTGCTGCTGCTGCAGTTTCCCGAAATGTGAGTCTTCCGGAGGTGCTGGACGTCGCTACTCTGTTGGTAGGGGATCAGATGATGGTTACCATGCAGCACCACTTTCACGTTGCAACAGTGGGGAAAGTTGTGATGGACCTTATCGTAAAGAATCCATACCAGAATATTATCCATTGCATCGAAGCAATGGTTCATTTGAGAGGAGGTCATCTATCACAAAAACCAACAACGATGGTCCCTGGTCACGTAACAGCAGTGTTTCATCAGCTTCTGAGTCTGGTCGCAGATTATCTGACTGTGAAGGACGTGGTATGGTAAGGCAGCGCTCATTCGGTAATAATATTGGTAATTTGGCTAATTCTGATACCATTGTGCGGTTACCTCGAGGTCCTGATGGTGGTCGTGGATTTCAAAGGGAATTAATTGAGTATGCTCTGCCAGAGTAATCTCCATATATTGGGATCTTTCTGTCCATGATGAGATCAGTTTCCACCTAAAGTGGACCCATTTCAATCCTTATTTCCTAAATAATGAAAACAATGCCGGTATAATTTTTCTTCAGTATTTTAACTTATGTATACTAAAAAGGTAGTGTCTTTTTATTTAAACATTTATTATATTTTATCTAGAGTGAGAATTCCTCTTCCCTCTCACTCTTTCTCTATGCCCCTTCCTTTTAAAGTTAGGTATTTAACTACACCTACACTATTATGTAATCAGATTCAATTGTGCCATCTTTCTTCTTTATAAAGTGATCCTATGCCAATCTGGAATGATATGGTTTTCTATAGCACAATAAAATTTAGTGACCAATAACATGTGCTATACCTAGGTATAGGTGTAAAAAATCATTTGACTGCATTTATAAATATTATTAATTTTATAAGTCAAATATAAAATGTTATATTGCACAGCAATTATACACATGTAGGTATTTACAACATCTGATGTCCTACTATGACTTTTTTTTATGTACCTACCTAAACCAAATGTGATATTTATTCTATTAAGTAAAGTATAGGTCTATATAAATTATGTGGATGCTAATCGAAATGGATTTTCATGTATGTATAAGTATTTTTCTTCTTCTATTCATTGTCAAAGTGTAGTAGGAAGAATCTAAAGTATTGAGGGGAAAAAATAAGCTATGTTGGTAAAAAGTATTTTGGTATATAAAAAATCCATTAAAAAGTATCCACATTTTAAAAAAATTATGATGATAAGCATTTAAAAAATATTTTTTCATGTTATTTTATACGTTGCAACGTTGTAAAGTACCTACTGGTAAAAACGAACTAGGAACTTTACCAAGTCCTTCATTATTCATGTTTAATAGGTACCTACACGAATGATGTATTTTTAATTTATTATTACGAGTGTTTCTTTATTATTTTTTGTTTACCCTATCCTATGAGGTATGTTTCAAAATGTACATATTTATTTTTGTTATTTGATTGTTGTTTTTGAGATGTTGTTAAATGCAATATTTATTTTGGATTAATTTATTTAACGACATTTATTTATTATTATTTATAGCGTAGCTGTGAATTTTTCTCTTTTTTTTGTGTTTAATTTATTTTTACAATTTTTTCTTTTTTTCTTTCTTTTCTTCTACCTATTCAGATTATTCAAATGAATTGTGTGTAATACTTTATTTATTATTTATCCTAATTTATTCATTTGAATTATATTTATTTGGGATCATGAAATCAGTCGAGTGTTCATTTTTCTATATTTGATAATTTAAAATCTCACACATACATTTGACATTGAATTTAGACAGTAGACACTATTTCATCAACTCCCTCTTCATCACCCTCGAATGTCTTCTACATTAAATTTACAGACTCCCATTCAACTTGTCATGATCAACTTTTTAAACTTTTATGTTGAAAAACGATGATTGTGGTATTTAATATTCAATTATTATTCATACTATTTGGCAAAATACACAAGGCAATGACCTCAAAAATTTTTGGCCACCCAATATTTTTACAAAACGTGCAGACTGCAGATATACCTACCCCATTCTATTCAAATTTTGTTTCATTTCGTCATGCACTCTCACGAGTATTTGAAAATTAAAACACTTTTTTAAAAAAAAATTACATTAGGTAGGTACCTATCCTAAATAAGTGTAACAAATTTATTCATATTATGGGAAATGTTATCGGTGATTTGCTGTACGCTTTAGCCAAGGTTGAAGTGCTCATCATAATTCAACTTTAAACATGTACCTACTTTTGTTGTTTTAGTTGCAATGTGGGCAATGATCTTTGAAAAAATTAAGTTGGAATTTCCAAGAAATTAACCTAATTGAAATCGCATCAGTCATTCAGAATAATTCAAAAATTATTTCAAAAAAAGAAATCTATGTATTGATCTTCATAAACAAATATCATCTTAAAACTACCAAAAAATAAGAACGACACGAGAAGAAATTTCCAAAATAAACAAAACCTTGACATAAATCTATTATCTTTCGGCGGTTTGAGTGAAAAATTTCTTCGAACACTCGCATCGGTGTATTTTATACCTAGTCATCGATTAAAATCCTCTACGTATTTAAATAGGACAACAGACGAGGCTCTGTGGCATTATCAGCGTTCCAACTTCCAACCTCAAGCAACAAGCTATAGCAAAGAGAACTTGGTTATAGGTTCATGTGACTCTGACTCATAAAAATTGGAAAAATTTTCGAAAACCCTCCCAGCTCTAGATAAATTATAACGAAAGGTCACGCATCGAGTTTTTGAAAGTAACTTACACACTAAACACAGCATTATACCATATCGTGACATGTACATCTGCACAAACCAAGGACCTAGGTGTTTCCATTCACTTTATAGCGGTTTTTTCATAGCTCACTGTCGAACCTATAAATTAGATAACTTTCGACGGAAGTGTATTTGTTTTTTTTCCCCCATTAAGAAATACCTATTTTTTTCACTTTTTACCGCCTTCCACTCATTAGTGGTTTTTTGGGAAAAGGGTATTGGCCGCTCTGTGGTGGTTTTCGCACATTCCAACCTGATTCTTTTTTTTCTTCGGAGATTTGCCAGTGGTGTAGGCGACACGTGACGTCATAATTTTGCCGGAGGCCGTTCACCAACCTTGAAGCCGGCAGTATAGTTTGAATACTGTTGAATTATGACAATGTAATCGAATTTTAAATAATGCAACCAATTCATATAGATGTCTGATCTCGTATGATAATAATTGCAACACTGTAAGTTCGAACACGAGCACCTAACGTTTAATTTAAACATTTTTAATTTCGTGTATGGGTCTCTTCCCCTTGCCAGATTCCTGCCCCTCTGCCAAGTCGTGATCTTTCTTATCAAGGTGACTATCCACTTCATCCTACGTTGTCTCGTCTACAGAATTGGTTCGACCTGGCGCACCTATAAGGTCTCCTTCGTGCAGAGATCATCCTCTAGGGTAATTTCAAAATGCCCCAGGCTCTTCTGCCTCAGCAGTTGGTGGGCGAAATTCTTCAAAATTGCATCAAATGGCAATATTTTCTTTCGTCTAATCTTTTCCAAATCTCCATTTTTTATGGAAAAATTTCACCATCTTTTCCACGAAAATTTTTGACAAACCGGCTGAAACCAGTTTATGGAATTTCCCTGGCTTCTCGAGTCAATAATAATCTATATTCGATTACCTGAACTGAAACAGGCGATGGTATCATCCTTAAATAAAAATCTGCAAATAAACACCTATGGATGACCTACCTCTTGGAATCTATGGGTAAAAATACGTACGTAATTATACCAGATAAAAATGTAAATTCTACCTATCGTATCTCCTTTAGTTGAATCCATTCGCGTCATATCCAATTGAACTGGTTCTTTAAATATAATTAGTTAATATTGAATTTTAATCTGTAACAACTTCGGTAATGCGGGAATAGCTGAATTATGACGTTTTTTGTTCAAATTTCAGCGCTAATTAATGTCTGTAGTGTAAATGGATTTAAAAAATGGGGCCATTATTACGCTATATATTACACATTTCACAACGATATATGTTTTTAATTGGACTTTTTTGCTCCTAAAAATACATCATTTTGGGTAATTTTTCAAAACACCTCACAGCCGGTACGACGTTTGATTTTTATCGACCATTGTGACCTGAAATTTTTTTTGCTACCTAAATTATAGCGGACAAAATTGAAGAAAAATGGTTCTCATTCTCAAGTGAAGAATTTTTTGAAAAATTGATCATCAGAATTCTTGAGAAATTTTGCAAATCTAGGGAAAATAACGTCAAAAAAAGAAGGATAAAAAATTAAAAAATTGGCACATCAAGTTACTTTTGGTAAATATGTTCACCAAGTGTTGGGGGGGGGGAGGATTCCTATTTTGAGGGAGCAAAAAATAGATATTTAAGATTCTACAGACGTGAGCGATTCAAAACTTTTAAATTTCAGGTTAGACTTTTGAGAACTGCAAAAAAATTAATATCTAAATTGCTAAAATTATGCCAAACTTTCAAAAATGACTTACTTTTAAAAACTTGACCTGACCGACAGTTTGTTTGCTCATGATTAGTGTAGGCACTGTGAAAGGGTTCACGGGGGTTAGATCGAAAAATGGGACAATTTTGAAATCCCAATTCAAAATTAGTTCATTAGAAAAAAGGAGGCAGTTTTTTCCACAATGGACTGGATATAAAAAATTCAATTTTTCATGCTGTAGAAGTTCAACTTTAGCTTTTAAAGTTTCAATTTGGTACCGATTTCAAATCTCTTTCTCTAATTCATTATTTCATGGAACCCTGCAAAATAAATTTTTTCAAATTCAATTAGTTTTGATATATGTACCTACCTACATATTAGCCTTCAAAATGCAGTTACCTATATTCCAAAAAAAAAAAAAAAAACAGAAATTCTTCAAAAATTAAGAGTTTATCCCCCTCTCGAAATATTAGAATGGAAAAACAAAATTTTAGGAGTAACTTCTATTACGATTTTTATGCTTGAACGATTTTCACTTCCAAAGCCTCGATTTATTCCCTCCAGACTCTCACTTTTTTAAATAGGGGAGGAAGGGTGAAAAGGCGTAGCTAAGGGAATACCAAAGAATCAGATTCAAAAAGTACCCAACTGCGTATTCGAACCCAGTGACCTCGAATCAGAGGGAATCGACACGCTCATCATTATATTTTCGTGATATTTTTCACAATTAAGGTGGGGGGGAGTAAAAATACATTTGGAGGTTATATCCAAAAATTTCCAAAAATTTGAACTCCACACCTACGAAAATGTACCCAACTTGAATTTTCTGAAATTTTTTGACCATTTTAGGGTCAACGTTGAAGGGGGGGGGGGGGGGTCAGGGACTCATGTCGAAAAAATAAGCCAACTCAGAATCGCTGCTTCTAAACAATTTTTACTTTCAACATCTTGGTTTCTCTCCTCGACTCCTTGAGTGCATCTTTGTCAGAAATGAGGGGAGAGGAGGTAGTTGGAAGCACCAATGCATCACTGGGGAGGCACCAAAGGGTAAAATTCAAAAAATGAATAGGTATTCGAGCTCGAAAATCTTGAACTGACGTAAATGGACATGTCACACCTGTATTTTGAAGTTCTTTTGAAACGGGGAGGAGGAGGTGACCGGGAGATCCAGACGTGGTATCTAAAAAATACACGAATAAGTATTCGAATTCTACACCCATGAAAACCTTACAAACAACATATCGATATCGTACTTACGTCATTTTCAATTTTTTGAAATTTTGACCATGTGAAGGGCACAGATGGAGGAAAAGGATGAGATTAATTGGACCAAAAAAATAAGCTAATATTCGAACTCAGAACTTCTAAATTACTCGTAATAACAATCAATGTCACGTCATTAATTTTTTTTTTTTGAATTTTAATCAGAATCAAGGTCCACCCCCACTCAATGTTGAGATCCAATTTTGAAAATTATTTTGTAGCAATGATGATGCAAATTAGTCCGCGTGCTCACATAAGGATATATTGCACCCCCCCCCCCCTCCGTCGATCCTCCGGGACAACTTTTTTCTTAAAGGAGGAGTCCTAAGAAACATTTTAGCCCTTGTACTCAAAAAAAAAGTGGCACTACTTACAAAATGGCGGCCATTTTGATTGACAGGTCAGCTGAAATCGCAGATTTTGCGTTCCAACATAGGACTTGCACAAAATTTTTCAAACCGTACAAAAGTAGATCGAAAGATCAGGCAAAAATTTATTACCTGTCAAAATTTCAAGTGCTAAAGTGCTTTTTTCGATTTTTGGTGAATTTTTGAAAATAAAATTCAGGCCAAAAATGAGGGAAAAAATCAAAATTTGACCAAATTGACCAAGAAAGCTGAAATTTGGGATTATACCCTATTTCCGACATGCCAAATTGATTGAAAACTGTTTCAAACCGTTTTGAACAGTTCTGGAGCCTCGAGCAGATTTCTGAAACTCGAAATTCCCACAAAATTTCATCAAATGGAGTTGGAATACCGAAATTTACACTGCAACTAATGTCTCTTGGAGCCTCTAGCAACTTTTTGAAAATTACTGGAGCCTCCAGTAGATTTTTGAAACTTGAAATTTCCCCAAAATTACATCAAACGAAGATGATGGACAGCCGAAATTTACTCTGCACTCCAATTTTAACGCCCTCGGAAGACGACTTCACGTGGGTTCAAGTCATTTTGGGGCCTCCAGCGACTTTTTGAAAATTACTAGAGTCTCCATCAGTTTTTTGAAACTTGAAATTCCCACAACATTTTATCAAATGGAGTTAGCAAGCTGAAATTTACTTCGTAAACTAATTTCAATATGATATTAAGTCGACTGCATGGTGGTTTCAAATCGTTTTGAAGCTTCCAGCCACTTTTTGATAATTTCAATTTTCCAAAAAACGCCATACAATCTTTCAAAAAGTCGCTGGAGGCTCCAAAACGACTTGAAATCCACCAGCAGTTGACCACGTAGCGTATTGAAATTAGTTTGCAGAATGAATTTCGAATTTCCATCTATACTTGATGAAATTTTCGGAAATTTCAAGTTTCCAAAATCTACTGGAGGCTCCAGTAATTTTCAAAAAGTCGCTGGAGGCTCCAAAAAACGACTCATTAGTTTGCAGAATTAATTTCGGCTTCCCATCTTCATTTGATGAAATTTTCGAAAATTTCAGGTTTAAAAAATCTACTGGAGGCTTCAGTAATTTTCAAAAAGTCGCTGGAGGCTCCAAAAAACGACTCATTAGTTTGCAGAATTAATTTCGGCTTTCCATCTCCATTTGATGAAATTTTCGAAAATTTCAGGTTTAAAAAATCTACTGGAGGCTCCAGTAATTTTCAAAAAGTCACTGGAGGCTCCAAAACAACTCAAAATGGTTTGAAACAGTTTTCAATCGATTTGGCATGTCAAAAATAGGGTGTATCCCAAATTTCAGCTTTCTTAGTCAATTTGGTCAAATTTTGATTTTTCCCCTCATTTTTGGTCTGAATTTTATATTGAAAAATTCACCAAAAATCGAAAAAGGCACTTTAGCACTTGAAATTTTGACAGGTGATAAATTTTTGCCTGATCTTTCGATCTACTTCTGTACGGTTTTAAAAATTTCGTCCAAGTGCTATGTTGGAACACAAAATCTGCGATTTCGGCTGACCTGTCAATCAAAATGGTCGACATTTTGTAAGTAGGGCCATCTTTTTTTTGAGGACAAGGGCTAGAAGTGTTCCTTAGGACTCCCCCATTAAGAAAAAAGGTTTCCCGGAGGATCGAAGGGGGGTGCAATAGATCCTCATGCGGGCTCCCCAACTAAATATGAATTTTATCCCCTTCCTTTCTCTCTCGCTGTCCAAAAGACACTCCAAACACGAATGACCTCCTATTCAAAGTTGACTCAGGCTGATTGTGTTTTATAAAGACATTGGTAAGTAAGCCACCAAATTTGAAACTGGAGAATTAGTCATGCTGACGTCGCATAGTGTCATCTTATGATCCAGCAGATGAGCAGATTGTAAATACGAGGCAGATGACTTTGTACCTATTTAAATAAAAATTAATACTCAAAAATCCTGTAAAGAGAAGGGAGACTCAATTCTTCGTTGCAAACAACCTATAAAAATCACCTCGGCTTTTTAAATCTTTACACGACAACGACATTGTAGACACTTTTCAGTTTTGCGTCAAAAACCGCACAGATCTATTTCAGCACGATAATAAGGAAACTCCATTCCTAATTACATAACATCATAAAAATAACGCCGACAAGCGAACCAACCAATACGGATCTTCTCGTTGGTTATTTACGTCATTGTGCGAATAAACGTATAAAAATTCAAATATGAGGCAACGAAAACAAGATTAAGTTATAAGGTAGGTAAATGAAGTTTGGTGTTGAAAAAAAAAAAAAATAAGAGAAAAAAAACTGGAATCCACTATTCAGGTTTTACAACAATAATTTTTTCAAAAATGAAGAAAAAATGAATTAATTCGTAACTTCCTCTTGTGTCGTTCGCGGCGAACAAGGCTATGCATTTTGGGAAATCAACTGACGATTTGTAGCGTGAAAAATTAAACTAATTATGGTGTGATTGGATCCGGCAGCTATGAATGCAATTTAAACAACTAACAAGTCCTCGGTAATACCCTTGGGTCTTGGTGCTACATTGATTCGTAACCCGTTAGAGAAGTTTATATTCGAGGGTATTATAAAATTCACCGAAAAATTCGTAAGTACCTATAATGATGTAGAGTGGTATTCAAAATTTTGAATTTATTATTTTCAAACCCCATGGTACGAAAATGATTACATTTCCATATTTGTCTTAAAAGTTGAAATGGAACAAAGTAGATTTTCGTGTAGGTAAAGACGACATTACCCAAATAGTATTCTTAAAGGATGATGAGTACTAATGGGTTCAAATTTTATATGTGAATGGGTAAGTATAGGTAGAGGTACGTAATATTCTAATTTTTTCACGTGGCTTAGCTCAATTCACAGGTATCTTAGGTAAGTAATCTAAAAAAATATGAATAATTCCATTTTAATCCATCCAACTAAAACTGATATCACTCTATAGTCATTGAATCTACCACCAAATTCTTTAAAACTGCAGTCATCATACAAACTAGGATGCGGATAAAGTACACCACAACATCATTTTGCAAAGATTAGGAAGACGATACCAATCTTAAAATTATTATGCAATACATTATTTTCAATCGACATCATCTCTGCCCTGACTCGGCAACTGAACCGCAAACACACAAGAAGGAAACAAAAAACTGGTTTGCCAGCGAAGATGACGATACCCTCGCTCATCAGACGGAAGGAAGTCGTCCTACAGTTCACGATCACTAGAACTTTTATATGCCTATAAGTGAAAGAAATGGGCGAACGAGGAGAGAATCTTTGTAATGCCAGACTTTCATGGTTAACTAGTTCGGTCAGAAGGTTACTGGGTTTCACGCACTGTCATACAGATCGAACAATTATCGTGGGTACGATTAAAAAAGAATAATTATACCTTCGTCTGATCTGCTCGCTTATATAGGTACCTAGTATGTTACATATGCATGAGACATATACGCTGTTGGAATATTGACTTGCACTTTTCTATACCTTACCGTAAATGGCAGCAAGTTGTGTGTTTTTTTCTCTTCAAAGTTCAAATTGATCGGGTATCAAACGATGCATGGAGTTCTGCAAATGACGAAATATGATCAGAAGCAGTAAATTGTGACATTTTACTGACACAGATAGGTATACCAAAGTCTAAAATGTGGCAAAATTTCTCAATTTTTAGGTTCAGGTAATTTCCAAAATTTACAGGTAGCAGGATTATAACTAATCCTAACCTTCGTTTGGAATTGAATTCACGACTACCAGATGTACGATTTTTTCCTCTCTTCTTCTATCGTGGATCATTACAATGGAAATGTATTCAGTCATAACAGTTATACCTACTGCAATTGAACCTCGTTGAAATATGGCTGAAAATTTTAACAACATGTAAGATACGATCTTTAATCAAATACCTAGCGTGAGAAATGTACCTATACCTACCTATGTTGTGGGTTTTGACTTTTGTTGACGTCATTACACAATTTTAATGTAGGTACTACCTATATACTTAATCACTTATACGATACGTATCATCTTTCAGGATCGATTCAAAGCTCATATTTTTGAAAAGTTATACCTTGACATTTGAATGTTCTTGTGTTTAGATTCGTAGGTACAGGTATTTCATTATTTAAAGTCGGGGAGCCCACTTAAGGATAAATTGCACCCCCCCCCCGTCTATCCTCCGGGACAACTTTTTTCTTAAAGAGGGAGTCCTAAGGAACATTTCTAGCTCTTGTACACAAAAAAAAGTGGCCCTACTTACAAAATGGCGGCCATTTTGATTGACAGGTCAGTCGAAATCGCAGATTTTGCGTTCCAACATAGGACTTGCACAAAATTTTTCAAACTGTACAAAGGTAGATCGAAAGATCAAGCACAAATTTATCACCTGTCAAAATTTCAAGTCGTTTTGGAGCATCCAGCAATTTTTTGAAAATTACTGGAGCCTTCAGTAAATTTTTGAAACTTTAAATTTCCTGAAAATTTCATCAAACGGAGATAGAAAGTCAAAATTCATTCTGCAAACTAATTTTTAATACGCTACGAAGTCGTCTGCTGCTGGTGGATTTCAAGTCGTTTTGGAGACTCCAGCCACTTTTTGAGAGGTCTTATGGTGTTTTTTGGAAAATTGAAATTTCCAAGAAGTAGCTGGAAGCTTCAAAACCATTTAAAACCACCATGTAGTCGACTTCGTATTGAAATTAGTTTGCAAAGTAAATTTCAGCTTGCCAACTTTATTTGGTAAAATGTTGCGGGAATTTCAAATTTTAAAAATCTACTGGAGGCTCCAGTAACTTTCAAAAAGGCGCTGAAGGCTCCAAAATGATTTGAACCCACCTGAAGTCGTCTTCAGAGGGTGTTAAAATTGGAGCGTAGAGTAAATTTCAGCTTTCCATCTCCGCATTTGATGAAATTTTGTGAAAATTTAAAATTTCAAAAATCTGATGGAGGCTCCAGGAATTTTCAAAAAGTCGCCGGAGGCACCAAAACGACTTGAAATCCCCCTGCAGTTGACTTCGTAGCGTATTGAAATTAGTTTGCAGAATATATTTCAGCTTTTCTACTCTATTTGGGTGAAATGTTGTGGGAATTTCGAGTTTCAAAAATCTGCTGGAGGCTCCAGAACTGCTCAAAACGGTTTGAAACAGTTTCCAATCGATTTGACACGTCGAAAATAGGGTGTATCCCAAATTTCAGCTTTCTTGGTCAATTTGGTGAAATTTTGATTTTTTTTCCTCATTTTTGGCCTAAATTTGATTTTCAAAAATTCACCAATAATCGAAAAACGCACTTTAGCACTTGAAATTTTGACAGGTGATAAATTTGTGCTTGATCTTTCGATCTACCTTTGTACAGTTTGAAAAATTTTGTGCAAGTCCTATGTTGGAACGCAAAATCTGCGATTTCGACTGACCTGTCAATCAAAATGGCCGCCATTTTGTAAGTAAGGCCACTTTTTTTTGAGTACAAAGGGCTAGAAATGTTCCTTAGGACTCCCTCTTTAAGAAAAAAGTTGTCCCGGAGGATCGACCGGGGGGGGGGGTGCAATTTATCCTTAAGTGGGCTCCCGGACTATTATGTAAACTATTAGGTTTACAGAGCAAGCATTGACGAAGGGTATGTAGGGGTATCTGTGATCGCATCAGACAATGCGAGGTGCCTTTGTATTACGTTCGACTCTACCTAACGGCATTCCAGGTATCTAAAAGCGGTTCTCGCGAGTCCCATGCATTCACATCCACCCTCTACATACTACAGTGATACGTATACATTTAAAAATCGCTTTTTTTTGTATATGTATCACGAAGTAGTACCCTAGTGAAGAATACTAGCCAGTATACCTAAAATGAACCTTTTTTCTTATACAGTTTTCTGTAATGTGATTGGTTAAACAATCTACATTACAAAACAACGTTATCGAAAAAAGGTTGCTGGCTAGCTTCTTTTCTATTGGTTAATAGAATTAAGCCTTTTTATATAAATATAAGCTGTATTTAGCTTAGTCTTCAGTCTTTGTAACCAGTTCGAAACGAATAATATCTTTTCTCTAAATGTTGGTTTACTTGCTCCGTTCTCTCGCGCTCTCTTCTCTCTCTTCTCGCGTATTAGGGTATTTTAGCTCGTGGTTTTCATCACGCGGCGTGCACGGGGTTTTCATTCCGGGCATAGTTTTTTAAGGTAGTAGGGTCTGTTGGCTCGTGGTTAGTATTACGCGGCACGCACGGGGTTCTTATTCCGGGCGTAAAACAACAGAGTTCAGGTATCCGATTGGGGTATTTATTCCGGACGCGCCCCTGGATTTTTCGAGACATTGGTCACTCAGGTTTTTTGCGTGAAAACCAAAAACGGACGAACCAGGACGCTACGAGTTGCGGCCTTATAGATCGACACCGCGATTCGTTTGTAGGAGAGTACCGTGCCCTACAAAGTTGGTGCCGAAACCCGGGACTAAAAAATCGAAAAAATCGCGAAAATCAAAAATGACTCCGTCCACAACTGCGACCATCTCTACACCATCCATCACACCGCCTATCACCATCGTATCAACCTCGACTCCTGGAACCACAACAACCACATCAGCCAGTGGTTTACCTCCATTTTTTTCAACTATGCCGTTCAACCGAGTTACACTATCAGATTTCTTACATTCAAACCCCTCACTGTGGTTTACATTAGCGGATCGACAATTTTGTACCCATAAAATAACAGACCCAGACGAAATCTTAGGAATTCTGTGCACTAAATTACCGCCGGATGTTGTAGCCCGAGCCAGTGATATTTTACAATCGAATGAAAGCGCTGACAGTACCCTTGCCAAATTGAAAGCTCGCATCATATCACTGTACAACGTATCCGATGAAGAGAAATTAGATGAACTCCTAAAAAACGTTTCTTTAGGAACCAAAAAACCTTCAGTTTTGTTAACTGAAATGCGTTTGCTCGCCGGACAGTGCCCTAACGAGGATTTATTGAAAAGGCTATGGCTATGCAGATTACCACCACGCATGCAAGAACATCTCTCAACTCATAGGGTACCATTAGACAGCTTAGCAGTTATGGCCGACTCGTTACATGCTGTTATGCTACCTGGTATCGGTTCGATAGCCAGCATTACGCCACAACCCGAACCTTCACCACAACCTAATGCTCCACCTCAACTCTCGTCATTCGAACAAATGCTCAGTAAAAAAATCGAAGAATTGACTGCCCAAGTCGCTGCTCTCACTGCGCACACCGCTCAAATTTCTGCCGTGACCATCCAAAATCAACGCCAGTCCAGAGGACGAGACCATGATCGTTCTGAGGATAGGCCTAGAAATCGAAGTAGATCTCGCTCTCATACTTACACATACTGTTGGTATCACTACAAATTCGGTGCAGACGCCACCAAATGCACCCAGCCGTGTAAATTCGTTCCGCTGGTTCCACCAACTAATCAGGAAAACTAAGAACTGGGTTCGTGGCTGCGGCACACAAGCTCCTTTTTCCATGTTCTCGCCGCTTACACATCAAAGACAAAAAATCTCAACTTGAATACTTGGTCGACTCCGGCTCTGATTTCTCTGTTTTGCCACCTAGTCTCTCCCGATTTCAAGGAAAAAAACAACTCAAACCGATTTTCTCTCTGTTTGGCGCTGACAACGGAAAAATTAAAGTTTATGGCTATGAAATTCTCGATGTCGACCTCGGTTTTGCAAAATCGACCGAGTGGAAATTCATTATCGCCGACGTCGATTGTCCAATCATCGGAGCTGATTTTTTGTACAAACATGACTTGATGACTGATCTCCGCTGCCGCCGTTTAGTAAAGGGAAATAATTGGTACGTTCCTGGCACCATAAAAACCGCAAAAACACCATCCGTTCATATGCTCAACTCATCTGATAAATTCTCCGAATTGCTGAAAAAGTTTCCCGAATTGGTCAGGCCAGCGCCATTTCAAGAAAAACTGAAGCACGACGTTGTGCACCATATCGAAACTTCTGGCCCTCCTGTATTTTCAAAACCAAGACGTCTGCGACCAGATATGTATAAATGTGCTAAGGTTGAATTCAACGATATGTTACGCTTGGGCATTGTACGACGCTCAAAATCGCCATGGGCTTCACCTCTACTCCTGCGCCCAAAATCTGATGGTGAACTTCGACCATGTGGAGATTATCGTCAACTCAACACCATATCTAAAGCTGATCAATACCCTCTGCCTCACATGAGCGATGTTCCTCCAAAACTAGTGGGCTGCAAAATCTTCACAGTCATCGACCTCGTTAAAGCTTTCCACTACATTCCTGTCCATAAAGATGGCATCGAAAAAACAGCTGTAACTACTCCATTCGGGCTTTTTGAGTATCTACGTATGCCATTCGGCCTCAAGAATGCCCCTCGCACTTATCAACGCTTCATGGACATGATTTTGAGAGATTTTGATTTCGTTATGTGCTATCTGGACGATATCCTGATTTTCTCTAAGGATGAAGAGGAGCACCTAGAACATCTACGACTCATTTTCAAGCGCCTATCCGAATTTGGCCTCACAATCAACCCAGCGAAGTGCCAACTGGGACAATGTGAAGTCACCTTCCTTGGACGCAACATCTCGGCAGATGGTATCCTTCCTAAGCAGCAAAATGTCAACAAAATTCTTGGATTAACAACACCAAAAACCATAGCAGAATTGCGGAGAGCAATAAACTCATTTTCGTTCTACCGTGAACACATACCGAATGCTGCGACTCTACTCGCTCCGATGAACGACTTACTCAAAGGCCACACCAAGAAACGTGATAAAACCCCAGTTCCATGGAATGACCATGCTCTAGCTTCCTATGCTGAGTGTAAGAAACGTTTGGCAAATGCAATACTTCTCGCCATACCAGACCTCAAATTGCCTCTACAACTCACCACAGATGCCTCTGACACTGGAATCGGAGCAGTGTTAGAGCAGATTCAGCCGGACGGTGTAATCCAGCCTCTAGGATTTTATTCTGCCAAATTGAACGAACATCAGCAAAATTATCCAACCTACGATCGCGAACTTCTCACCATTCACGAAGGTTTACTCCATTTTTGCCATTTGATCGAAGGTCATCCGAATTTCACTATTTTCACGGATCACCAACCACTGACTTACGCTTTTACGAAAAAACCAGTCAGCAATAAACGATACAACGCCAGGCGCGCAGCTCACCTTGACGAAATTGCTCAAATTACCTCCAACATCAAACACATATCTGGAAAAAGCAACCAAGTAGCTGACATTCTGAGCAGAGTCCATGAAATTTCTGCACCTATCAACCAATCAACTATTGCAAATGAACAGAAAAATTGCCTTCAACTGAAGAAATGGCTAGATGGCACCAAAAATTGTCCATTTACCTTAACTCCGTACCTGCTAGATGACAACTCAGTTCTACAATGCGACACAAATGAGCACAATGATCCAAGGCCATACATACCTGCCAATCTTCGACTCAAAATCTTCCAACAACTTCACAACTTATCTCACCCTGGCCCAAATGCAACATTACGCCTAATTCAACAGAGATACATTTGGCCAGGAATGAGAAAACAAATTCGTACCTGGGCTCAAAGTTGTGACCTTTGCCAAAAAGCCAAAATCACAAGACACACTCGATCCAGCTACCAGGCATTTCCACCTTCCGAAAAATTCGAACGAGTCCACATCGATATAGTTGGTCCATTTTCTGAAAGCTATGGCCAAAAATATCTGCTCACAATGATTGACAGATTTTCCAGATGGATGGAAGTTGTGCCCATTCCAAACATCAGAGCAGAAACCGTTGTGAAAACCATAATGGACAACTGGATTTCCCGGTACGGGGTCCCAAAGGTCATCACAACTGACAGAGGGACCCAATTTATATCAGAAATCCATCATTCGTTCATCACTCTGCTCGGAGCTCAACATTTCGCTACTACAGCTTATCACCCTCAATGTAATGGCATAATTGAGCGCCTACATTGCCGCCTCAAAGAAGCACTCAAATGCCACAACTCAACCTGGACCGAGTCTCTACCAGTTGTGCTGCTTGGACTTCGCATAGCATGCAGAGATGATTTTCCATTTTCCCCAGCTGAAACTATGTTTGGGAAAGCAATTCGTCTACCTGGTGATTTCCTTCAATCAACAGATAAGCCAGACATCCTACCTCTTCCAGACTATGTAAGCAGATTAAAAACAGCATTCACCACCCTCAGACTGGCACCCTTCTTACATAAGACTTCAAAATCATTCTTTACTCATCCAAAACTACACACTGCAAAAAAAGTATATCTCCGAACGGATAGTGTAAAGCAGCCACTCTCGTTCAACTACACTGGTCCATATGAGGTGATTAAAAGAACTGAAAAAGTCTTTACAATTGATGTGGATGGTACGATAAAAACTGTTAGCATTGACAGACTGAAGCCTGCATTTTACTTGGATGAAAACCCAGAAAAACAAAGGGAAAACAGCAATGAACCCAAAACTCCATCTTGGAATGAACCTGATAATTTTCCTCACCTTGATCCTGCTCCTGTACAGTACACCACGAGATCAGGGAGAACAATCAAATAACCAGACCAGTATGTTGCTTCCCTAAATACTAAAAAACAAGTAACATGGGCAACCAACCTACAAGATATTCGCTATTTTTCTTAATATTCTAATGTAAATTTCCTTTTTAATTAGTTTTAATTTTGACTCACAGTGCTTCAATTCTTTGAAACTTATGTCAATTTTGCTTTTTTCTGCACTGTTTATTTTTACACTGTGTACATATTTCTTCAATTTTTTTTATCGGCTCCGCCTCTACGGGGGGAGTCCTGTAGGGGTATCTGTGATCGCATCTGACAACGCGAGATGCCTTTGTATTACGTTCGACTCTACCTAACGGCATTCCAGGTATCTAAAAGCGGTTCTCGCGAGTCCGATGCATTCACATCCACCCTCTACATACTACAGTGATACGTATACATTTAAAAATCGCTTTTTTTTGTATATGTATCACGAAGTAGTACGCTAGTGAAGAATACTAGCCAGTATACCTAAAATGAACCTTTTTTCTTATACAGTTTTCTGTAATGTGATTGGTTAAACAATCTACATTACAAAACAACGTTATCGAAAAAAGGTTGCTGGCTAGCTTCTTTTCTATTGGTTAATAGAATTAAGCCTTTTTATATAAATATAAGCTGTATTTAGCTTAGTTTTCAGTCTTTGTAACCAGTTCGAAACAAATAATATCACTTCTCTAAATGTTGGTTTACTTGCTCCGTTCTCTCGCGCTCTCTTCACGCCTATTAGGGTATTTTAGCTCGTGGTTTTCATCACTCGGCGTGCACGGGGTTTTCATTCCGGGCATAGTTTTTTAAGGTAGTAGGGTCTGTTGGCTCGTGGTTAGTATTACGCGGCACGCACGGGGTTCTTATTCCGGGCGTAAAACAACAGAGTTCATGTATCCGATTGGGGTATTTATTCCGGACGCGCACCTGGATTTTTCGAGACATTGGTCACTCAGGTTTTTTTGCGTGAAAACCAAAAACGGACGAACCAGGACGCTACGAGTTGCGGCCTTATAGATCGACACCGCGATTCGTTTGTAGGAGAGTACCGTGCCCTACAGGTATACGAGTATAAGTAGGAAAGTGTCATGCGAGCTAATAAAATGGGTTAAAATCTTAGCAGAAAGACAAAAGTCCATATCAGAACATCGAGCATTTTTGAAGAATTTTGAGCCTTTGATTTTGGTATTTCTTAAGTGTCGTGTCTTGTGACCCACGTATAAAAACTGGCTATTGATTTACAAGAACTTCAAATGTTTCAAATCCATCGAAATGAGTTAAAATTTTGCCAGAGACAAAAACATTTCAATGAAAAGATTTTTTCGGCATTTTTGAAGAATTTTCAATTTACAAAAACTTTTGAATAGTATTTCGATGAAAATGTTTTCTGAATAACCCACCAAAATTGATAAAAACTTTGTCTGGAGACGAAAATACATTTTCAGCATTTTTGAAAAATGTTGAGATCAAATTTGGAAATAATTTTTAGGATTTTTGAAAAGTTGGTCTTACAACCTAGGTATCAAAATAAATTGTAATTCTCGAGCATTTTTGAAGAATTTTATTCCCAAACTTTGGTCAGGAGAAACTCAAATATCGCAACGAAAATACTTTTTGAGCATTTCTGGAGAACTTTGAGCTCAAAATGGGGCGATGATTTTTGAAAAAAATGTAATGCAACCAATCAGAATGCACTCCTATTCCACAGAAATGAAAAATTTCCATTAATTTTTTTGAGTGGATCAGAAAAATTTCAAGCTCATTGAGTTTAGTATGATTTTTAGGATTTTTTCAAAAATTGAATAGCGTCAGACAACCGATCAAAATAAATTAAAACTTCGATAGAAAATCAAAACCATTTCAATTTTTTTAGCAGTTTTGAAAAATTTTGAGCTTAAAATTGGGTCATGATTTTGGCGATTTTTGAAACATTGTCGGTGTCGTGGGATTTATCCAAATGATTTAAAATCGAGGAAAAAATGTTTGATAACATTTTTTTGAATTTTGAGCTTAAAATTGAGTAGGGTTTTGGAATGGGCTATGAAAAAAAGTTGTACTTCTGACCCTATCAAAACAGGTTCTGTAGGTCCAAAAGATCCAGAGATACCTCAGAGCGAACTGAATTAAAATTGAAAAAAAGATGTGTCCCATTTTGATGGATTACATGACACTTCAAAAATTAACCCAATTTTGTGATCAAAATTTTTCAGAAATGCTCAAAATGAGATTTTGATGAGAGGGTCATTCCATGTCAATTCGACCAACGTTTTCGAGTCATGTCTTTCGATTTCGCTCAATTTTTTTACAATATCTACACATCTCGTAAATAAGAAACCTGCAATCAGTTTGGTCCCAGCCACCTCAGGGGGCGGGTGGGGGGGCTTCCATTATTTTCACATTGTCTCGAGGTATTCAACTTCAGCAGCGCATTCCTCCAAAACTATGATACTTTGATCGAAACTGATTTCACAGTTCGAAAGGATATTACATTTTAAACTTTTTAATTATTTTGAAATTTTCACAATTTGAACGTTGAACTGTCAAATTGAGAGTTTAAATTTCAAAATGGCGCTGTAAGTGGGAGCTACCATTTAAAATTCTGAAAAAATTTCCATAGATGTTTCTTTTGATGTTTTTTCTAAATATTCAAGTTTTGAGATGGGATCTCTTGATGGAGGAGGAGCACCCCCACCCCCAATTTGGAGCAAAACATTCAAAAAAAAATCTGGGGCATGTGATATATCGAATTATATGTTTTTGGTAACGCTGAATACGAATATGACGTTAGATTTTTGATTGGACCCCATCCACGGCCCCCAGCACCTCCCCAAATGATGGGGTAAAAGTTCAATAGGGGTTTTTTCGTGCGACACATCAAATAGTATGTTTTTGGTGACGCTGAACACGAATATGACATTAGATTTTTGATTGGACCCATCCACAGTCCCCAGCACCTCTCCAATGGGGGAAATCTAAAAAAAAAAAAATGGTTTCAATCGTGTGACACATGAAATAGTATGTCTTCGATATCGCTGAACACGAATATAGCCGTCGTTTTTCAAATTGACCTCACCCATGGCTCCCAGAACCTCCCCCAATTGGTAAAAGTCAAAAAAAATTGTTGGAGGCCGTACATTGGGTCCAATCAAAAATCTGAGCAGCTATTTTTGTGCCTTATTTGCCTTAAAATCGCCCTTAAAGTAAAAATTTCAGGTTTTGAAATGAAAATAATTTTTCCATTTTTGACCAATTTTTATAACATTTGAATTTTGGTTCATTTTTCATGAAAAAAAATGAAAATTTGATCAGATTGACATACGTATCCTCCTCAGACCCCTATCCAGGATTTTCTCCCGGGGGGGGGGGGGGTTAGATAGTTTTATTTAGAATTAAAGTTATGTAGAACATACATATTTACAATTTTGAGATTATCTTAATCGTACAATGATTCATGTTGGCTTCCATTGTCGATTCGATGTGGTTTTTTCAAATTCATAAATAACATCCAATATTACCGGATCCGACAAACCACCCCACTTGCTTAAAGCTTCAATTGCTGAATCAGTCTGCAATAATTCCAGAGCTTCTGGAAGGTTAGCAACAACAACCCCATGTTTTGCGTTGTTTAATAAGGCTATCGCTAGTCCCAGATTTTTCGCTAAGATAGATAAAGAAACATCCGGGTATTTCTCTTGTAATGATTTTTTGAACTTGATTGCAAGAGGGTGAGCACTTTTGCTCAAGATACGGTTCCATTTCTTGGCGTTCGCTGTATATAACTCACGTGTTTGTTCATCTTCTAGGTGATGTTTAATAATGCTGGTCCCAGATAAATCATCTGGATTAAAATCTTTTACTACTTCTTTCGGATTCGTATCCCAATGTTCTCCGTACAATTCGAATTTTTGACAAAAGTATGGAATTACGAATAATTTCAGGGCGATGTTCTTCGTGTCATCCTTTAAAAAATATATATTTTTGTAATTTACATTTTTTTAACCCCCCCTCCGCTCTACTCCAAAGCATTAAAAGAAACAGCAAAGGGATTAGCCAAGATCAGATTACACTAAAATCAGCCACACGTTATCATTTATAGCATCATACCATCATACCTACACTTATATTTGAAAAATAGGTAACTTCTTACCAAAGTTTTTTTTAAAACTCCAATTTCCTCCTCTTTTTGTGTCCTTTCCACTCTTTCATTAACCAGCCAGCTTACTAATAGAGCTTCACGTGAGGTTTTTATGTGATCCAAATCCTTAAGTACCTTGTTTCGTTCCTACAAATCGAGAAAATTTATGGTCATGTAGACCAATGTAAGGTAATCATAGGAAAATAACATACAGTAACTTATAGTAGGTAGGTACTTACTCTTGCATATGGGTCTAAAGTTCTCGAACTCCAAATACCCATAACACAACAAATGAAGTCTGATAACAAAAAAAATATACTTAATAAATCAGCTTTCTTCATTTTTTACTCGATCTGAGTAAGTTTAGAAGCCTTAGATTCTATACTATACCTACTTGATAGAATTTCTAGATAGGTAGGTACATCTCATAGCGATTATCCGCTTATCAGATGAACATTTCTTTCAGATAATCAGGTACCTATGATAAACATCTTAATTTAAGTAACACTCCTCGGATTTAAATAAGAACTTTTCAGAAATTTCAATTTCGAAAATGGAAAGCAAACTGGACTGACTGAGCAAAAAGAGGGCAAAAATATATTTTCTACCCTCAAAATTAGAAAATTTTGTAGGAAAACACAATTTGGTTTGAATAAAGCAAGTATGAAAATTTTAGAAAATTTGTTATGCCAGAAATCGAAATAAATAAATTCAATCTAAGGATTTTTTTAGGTTGGGGGGGGGTGATTACAGCCCCAAATCCCTTCCCAATCATGTTCCCAAATCTCAAAAACGACTCCAGTCAAGCTCATCATTCCCTCAAGTACGAAAAAATGTAGCTGAAAATCTTCAAAAATGAAAATTTCATCGATGTAACACATTTTAGGACCACTGAACATAGCACTGGGGAGTGATGAGTGACAGAAGTTTAACCTATAACCTATACGAGTTAATAAACCATAGGTAGGAATATTTTTCAAGTAGAATGTTCACATTTTGAAATTCGCAGATGGCACACAATGCTTCACAGCACCAAGCTTCGATGAAGGTTATTCCATTCTCGAACCACGTGCTCAGCTCTGTATAATTTCACCAAACTTGTACCAGACAGATAGGTTCCTATAACCTAAAATCAAAACTTTTGATTGTATAAGTTTTCACAGTTGAATGTTAATCTCACATATACGAATTATCTGTGATGTAATTCTATACCTATTCTATTGTCTAAATTTTTGCTCAATGAACTTATAAATTCAAATATGTAACTCTATAGGTACTCAAACCTAATAATGCTGAGCAATGCACCAAGAGAGAAAAAATATAATCTATAATAATCATACTCGAAGCAGTATGTAGTCATTAATGTCTCATACCAACTGATTTACTTTCACTATACATACGAGTAGGTAAAGATTATTGTACAATTTGAGTTTAAATGTCAAGGAAATAATACTCGTCACCTCTCGGCTCTCATTATCCGTATACTCGTAGAATGCAACGCACACGGTAGCATTATATCTACCTATAAGTCGTTGCAAAGCTTTTAAGTAATTAATATCGTCGTCCGGTCCGGTACAATTCGCTATGTACTTACTGCAAATGATATTAGAACACGCAAAGGCCACACCCGCCTATTTGGAAATATCAACAGCTGAAAACAGTTGGAATCCGCTCAGAAATGGGAAACAAAGTTACCGTATTTAGCGAAGCTCAAATCGAAGATTATCAAGTACGTGTTTTGATCAGTTGATTCTTTTACCTATAAAAATAATTCAAATAGGTAGATCATTGATGATTTGAATTTTCAGGATTGTACGTTTTTCACTAGGAAAGAAATTTTAAGGTAAAATTTGTGTATTTTTTAAATCCTGTTTACGAACTTTTTTTTTTTACTTTTATGTACCTAATCATACGTTAGAAGGTTTAATATAATTTGATTTGTTGTTAAATTATCACTACATTCAGAATTTTTTTATATTTTTACAAAATTAAAAATAGTCTATGATTGCTTGGTCCATTTTATTAGGGTATTCAAGAAGTTCAGAGAAACATGTCCAGATCTAGTTCCACAATGTATGCCTGGAAATGAAGCTGCAACAGTTAAAGTGCCATTAGAATACATGGAGAAGTTACCAGAATTAAAAGTAAATTATCATAGACTCATTTTTTTTTCACAATTTAATATTGTGTAATACCTGCTTATTTTGATATAAATCGTGCTCATGTACTAATATCTGAGATAAGTTGAACGAGATATAAAGTGTAGGTGGTTAGCTATACAAAAGTCATTTCTCTCCAATAAACGACTGGTCAAGTACGAAGGTAGGTATAATAAACGAGTAATTAAAAAATAAAAACCACGTGCACCGAGTTCATTTCACAGTTGCTGGTCTCTCCGGTGTTCTTATTACTTATACTTAGTACTAATCAAAATTATGTTATTTGATTTTAATTACCTACACATTTAATACGTTCATACCACGAATACTTACAAACCCACCCACCATGATAGCGAATTAAACTTGATTCGAACGATTTGAAACTTTTTTTTGGCAGATATCTACATACAATTTTGTCTCAACTAGTTTTCTCATTAAGTATCATAGCTTTGATAAAAAATTCAATAGGTATTGTTCGCTTGTTCAGGTGGCAATGTTTTTGTCATTTATCTGCAATCGAATTTCCAATTTTTTTTCTTCCTCTACGAGGTTGATATTCTGGTTTCTTATTAACGGCACTTGAAATTCTATTGGATTCGAATTTTTTTCATTTATATGCATTCTGCAAGCTTTGATTCGGGGAAATCTTTCGGTACTTACACGTGAAACTTTATGGTTTGTTTATCAGATTTTATCTCAAAAGTAAAATTATATTGGGCTATAGGAAGTACCTACCTGATTCAATATTTTACTTACTTTTCAGGTTGATTGTTGAATGTAGAACGTGAATGTATCGTTGATTGATAACTTGAAAAAAAAACACACATTTAGTCGATTCTAGGAAAGATAATTTTAAAATTGCAAGGAAAAATGCAAACTTATCTTATTTCTTGAAAATAGGTACCTACTTATTTGCAAGTGATTCTCAATTTTGAGGATCGAAAAAGGTACCCACGACTACAACCTATCAAAATGTGTTAAAATTCTGACCAAAAAAAAAAAAAAAACAAGAATTCCTATCAAAATTTTTTTAGCGAGCATTTTTGAAAAATTTTAATTCCAAAATTTGGTACCTTATTGGTATTTCAGAAAAAGTGTTATACAGGGTGTTCCGAGAATCGTCTGCCAAAATTCAACTGTAGATCGTCCTCGAGGAGACGAACAAAAAACGTTATTATGACTGGTTGCCTATCTTGTGAATTGAAGGAGCCACGTGCTTCGCAAAAATCGAAATTTACTAATTTTTGAAAAAAATCATCAAAAATAAGGAAATGTTTGAATCATGCAAATGATGCTCATAACCCATGTACTCGAGTAGACGAACAAAAAATATTATTACGACTGATTGCCTATCTTCAAAATTGAAGGGGCAAACTTGATTCAAAATTTCCAAATTTGTAGTGCCCTAGGTTTTGAAAATTTCAAATTTTCAAATTGTGTTGGCCCCTTCAATTGTGAAGGTATACGCAATTTCTCATAATAACTTTTTTTGTTTGTCCACTCAAATACTATGAGTTAGTGGAGTCACTGAAATGATGCAAACATTTTCTCATTTTTAGGGAATTTGACAAAATTGGTACATTTTTGGCCAAAAATTGTGCAACTTCTTCAATTTACAGATAGTAAGAAAATGTCTGCTTCGTTGAAATGACTTCAGTAATCCATAGTGCTCAAATGGACGAACAAAAAATGTTATTATAACAAATTGCCTACCTTCAAAATTAAAGGCGCCAACACATTTTGAAATTTGAATTTGAAGCATCCCAAATTTAGAAATTTTGAATCAAGGTTGCCCCTTCAATTTTGAAGATGGGCAATCTGTCATAATAATATTTTTTATTCGTCTACTCGAGTACTATATGGGATATGGGCATCAATTTTAAATGATTCAAACGTTTCCTTATTTTTGATGATTTTTTCGAAATTAGTAAATTTCGATTTTTGCGAAGCACGTAGCTCCTTCAATTCACAAGATAGGCAACCAGTCATAAAAACGTTTTTTGTTCGTCTCCTCGAGGACTATCTACAGTTGAATTTTGGCAGACGATTCTCGGAACACCCTGTATTATGAGGTTAACATTTGAGTCCTTGAAATACAAAACATGCTAAGTGCCATTTTTTCGATTTCGTTTTTTTTCGCGCAAAACATGCTATGTGCCATCGCAGTTCCACCAACATATTCAAAAAATTTGGCAACACTGCGGAACCTACCTAAATACCTACCTAAAGATCACGTTTTCTCTAAGTCCAAGACCGGTTTTCGTGCAAAACATGCTAAGTGCCATCGCCGTTGTGTGCAAAACATGCTAAGTGCCATGTGCAAAACATGCTAAGTGCCATTGTTACCGTTGTGCTATCCAGGAACTGTTTTGAAAATATTTACGTCGTTTTATCAGTGTTTACGAGTATTATTTTCAATATATTCGATATTTTTACGAATACCCTTCGTTATAGTGCCTAAAATCGATGTTTAAAACAATAAAAAATGAATTTCTATGCTCTGTTCTTCTTTTTTTTTTACCAAAACAAACTTGAAAGAAAAAAAAAAAAAAAACCCTCAAAAATAGGTTATTTTTGAATTGAAAAATTGGGGCTTCAAAATGTTTTTTTTGGAAAAATTTTTATACCAAAAGATGCAGAATTGAACAAAGTACCTTATTACACCATCACCGACACTCGTACACCATTTGCAGCTGCGAGGTAATCGTTGCAAAACTACTTTTTGCTCTCCTGTAAAATTCACTCCAGGGCACTTAGCATGTTTTGTATTTCAAGGACTCATTTTTATAAAAATTTAATCGATAAAAATGTTTCTCGAGTATTTTTGAAGGATTTTTTCAGCTCAAAATTGAGTCATAAATTCGTAATTTTCGAGATTTTTGAAAAAGTGTCGTGTGATTCATCAAAATCGAATAAAGTTTTGATTTACGAGATTTTTGAGAAAGGGTGATGTGATCCACCAAAAAGGGGTTGACATTTTTGTAGAAATTCGAGTATCTCGACAAAAGTGTTTTTTGAACATTTTTGAAGAATTTTGAGCCCAAAATTGCGTCGTGATTTTCTTAAAATTTTACAACAATCTCAAATAACATATTTTGATGAAAATGTTTTTCAGAATTTTTGAAGAATTTCGGACCGACCAAAATTTGGTCGCGGTTTTAGAGATTTTTGGTCCAATTTTTTTGACAGATGATGATATCACTACCTTCTTGAAAATTCTCAGAAATCATAACTCAATCTTGGGATCAAAATTTTTCGAAGCTACTTTTTGAAAGTTTTACTGACCATGTTCTCGACATTGGAAATTTTCAAAACATTACACTTTCTCTTTATAGGACCGCCTGATGCTCCCCATAACACTTTCCAAAAAAATTGAAAATTTTACCACATATCTAGCCCTATTTTGGGCTCAAAATTCTTCAAAAATGCTCAAAAAATGTTTTAATAGAAATTTTTGTTTTTCTGTCGAAATTTTAACCTATTTTGATAGGTCGCATAGCACGTTTTCAAAAATTCCAAAATCATGATTCAATTTTAGGATCAAAATTTTTCAAAAACTTTTAAAGAACATGTTTGTCAAAAAATTTAAATTTTTTACAAATTTTCAAGTATTTTTGATAGGTTATAAACTCATTAATGGGTATCTTTTTTCAAAAATAAAAAAACTCAAAATTCTTCAAAAATTCTCAAAAAAGGTTTTGTAGAAATTTTCAATTTTTTTCCATAATTTTTACCCCTTTTGGTAGGTTGGATGACACCATTTTGAAAATCCCACAAATCGTGCCCAAAATGCTTTAAAAATGTTCAGATATGGTGTTGATGTGAATTTTTGTTTTCCTGGTAAAATTTCTGCCAAATGTCCCAAAAATCATAATCCAAATTTTGGGCTGAAAAATTTCTCAAAATCCTTGAAGGAATATTTTTGTCAAAATATTTGAATTTTTTCTAAATTTTCAATTCATTTTGATACGTTGCATGCCTCTTTTTCGAAAATTCCAAGAATCATATCCCAATTTTGGACTGAAAATTTTTCAAAAATCCTCAAAGAAACATTTTTGTCAAAATATTTGAATTTTTTCCAAATTTTCAATCCATTTTGATACGTTTTATGCCTCTTTTCTGACAATTCCAAAAATCATATCCCAATTTTGGACTGAAAATTTTTCAGAAATCCTCAAAGAAACGTTTTTGTCAAAATATTTGAATTTTTTCCAAATTTTCATTCCATTTTGACACTTTATAGTTTATACGACTTTTTTTTACAAAATTACCAAAAATCTTGACCAATTTTGAGCTCAAAACGTTTCAAAATAGCCCCAAAAAAGTTATGATGAAATTTTTTGTCATTCTGCCAAAATTTTTATTTCCCTTTTTGATACGATCGCGGACCCTTTTTGAAAAATCCTAAAAATCACGATTCAATTTTCGGTTCGAAATTCTTCAAAAATCCTCAGAAAACGTTTTTGTGTAAATATTTTAGGCATTCTAGATCCATGGTTATCTACAATAAAAAGTTAGCTGAATTTTTTGGACCGCAAAATTTCCAGCCAAATTCAATTTCTAGAGTACTTTTTGCCTGTTGCACTGCAGATTGCAAATTAGCCTCATGCTCCTTGCTCCATGAACCAAATCAAAATTGAAACTTTATCAACGAACTTGATTAAAAACAGTCAAAGATGTGGGCTAATTAATTCAACACGATAAGATGGTGAAATTTTTAGCCCAATAATTGTTCTTTTGGCACCAAAAAAAGGGGTTCAATATGAGAAATAGGTACAGTGGTTCCTAAATTTCGTTATCACATTTTTAAAAATGCAAACAAGTCAAGAAAAAAGTTATTTTTAATTTTTTTTTCAAATTACACCACCAGGTATTTTATTGATAAACGATCAATTTTTACAATTTAAATTCAATTCACCTGAACAAAAAATTCCACATCAAGAACCTATTTGAAATTTCCCAACGTATTAATACTTTATTTTTTTCTAATTTCAATACCTATCTCATATCTCATTTAATTTTATCCAACAGGAAAACCCATTTCGTAAAAGAATCTGCGAAGTATTTTCTCGCGATGGAAAAGGAAATCTAACATTCGAAGACTTCCTAGACCTATTATCAGTCTTCAGCGAACAAGCTCCGAGAGAAATCAAAGTATTCTACGCGTTTAAAATATACGGTCAGTCAATCCACCTAATACAAAATTACCTTTGAACACAATATGACATAATAATCAAACCAAAATACTATATATTTTTTCAGATTTCGACGGCGATCGTTACATAGGCTTATCGGATCTAGAACAAGCAGCTCACTTATTAACACGAAATGAACTGAGTTCCGAAGAAATCACTCAAATAGCCGAAAAAGTAATCGAAGAAGCTGACGTCGACGGTGATGGGAAACTTTCGTACATGGAATTCGAACACGTTATCTTGAGGGCTCCTGATTTCTTGGCTACATTTCATATTCGAATTTGACTGCAGTTTTTGCTCTGTTTGAAAAACAATTACGGTTCTACGACGAACGACGACGATAGCTGCGTAACCTGGAAGGAAAATTTCAACTTCAACCTTCTTCGTTCGAATTACCTACGAGAGCAATATAAATGAATATTTTCTTACGGTTAAAAGTGGCTAAAATAAACGAAATTCTCCACCAATACGAGTTACGAGTACGATTCATTTTCCAACAGTTCCAACACATTTTATAACTCTTTATCGTCGAACAAGTACTGCACTAATTACCGTCACTGGTCACGAAAAAGAAAAAATTCTCGAACATCAAAAAATAGTAAAGAAAAACCATAAAATTAGTCCAATAACGAGGAACGCCAACATCGGCATATCTTGTAATTTTTCTAACACGAACATAATAGTCGCCGCCAATAAAGCATATTTAATTGCGAAAGTTATCAAAAACGTAAAAGTTAACACGCTCATTTTTGATGTCAGAACCGTAAAATTGCGACTTTAATGGCAAACTACACACATTCGGTAGTTACTTCTTTGTAATTCTATTTACTTTGTATTCTAGGTGTACGAATACGAATGCGAACCGTAGGCATTCGTTTGAACAGATTGTTTTTATAATATATGCTTACTCATACCAGCCGCGTTGCTTCGAGCTATAAATCTGAAAAAACAATTCGGATGTTTTGTAGAATTCATTTCTTTCATTATATTCGCTCCGAATAGATAATATTTTAACCCAATTTTCGAAGGTCTTTTCATCTAACCAAACTAAACGTAAGTATGTACAGCGAAATTCACAATACTCAAATGTATATTATAGGAAATATCAAATATCACATACATTTTCGAGGAAATAAATTACATAAAAGTAAGCACAATAGTAGTGAAGTTAAAACCGTATGATGAATAAAAAAAAAAGAGAAAAAAAGGGAAATAAAAACGTTATTAGCAAAAATAATAAAAATCAACTTATCACATCTTTAAATAATAATAAAACGAGATAACTAAAAAGAAAAATCGGTTTTTTGGACTGATTATGATTTTTTTTTGATATACAGAAATAGAAAATACCTGTAACGAATAGAAAAAAAAACATAGAATATAAAAAATATAAGTATAAATAACTTGGAAAATAGCCATTTAAAGAATACAGATGTAAAAAAAAAACAATAATACTACAACAAGAAGGAAATTTTGCGCAGTTTTTGGCAAGACGTAGTGCCTACTTTTTTTTTTTTTGATTTAATTAAACTTGATAATTTCGTAACAGTTCTTTCAACATTTAAAAAAGCGAAACGATTTTTTGAAAATGTTACGAAGAAATTGATATTATACAAAAAAATAATAATAATAACAATGACGATAATTTTTCAAATGGTAAATAGACAAATTTCCATTAAGCAACATTCGATAGTACATATAAACATATTATTTAACATATGGACTGACGATACAATAAGGACATGCAAAATTAGATTGCGATTAAGATAAAAAATAAACAAAACATCTTCAACATTTCAAATTTAATCAAACAATAGCTTTGGCTTCCGGTAAAAACGCTTCCCAATGTTTCATAACCTGGTGATAAAAAAATAATAATGAGAATGAAAATTAGCCAAATATTATTTTATAACTTGGTGGAAAATGATTGATTGGATCTGATCAGATTCAAACAGATCTGGGTGGATTCAGGGAATGTGCGGATCTGATCTGGTCTGATAAAGATCAGATCAAGTCTCAACTGATCCCATCCGATCGAAATTTTGACCTGACCCGGCCTGATCGAACCCACGAAATATCTCGATCGAATCAGATCCAATGATTTCCCCCTGGAAATGAAAATAATCTGATTTACTTGAACTTGGTGTTTGGCTAAAGCTTCCAAGTAGCTGGTAACCACCGCTTTGAATTCCTTGACGCGATTCTTCTCAAACTGTTCGAATTCGGATTTAATAATTTTCGAGATTTTTTGAAATTCTTCCTCGCAACGTTCCACTTTAGCTTCCCACTGAAGAAAAAAAAATCATCTGAGTAAAGACTCGACAGCAAAATCAAGATTTAGGTGATTTTGGTACATACTTCGATGACTTCGTTCGAAGCTGGTTCCAATTTTTCTGTACGTCCGGTCAATTCGATTTTAGCCTTTTGCTCGCGCTTTTTCGTCAACATCATTTGAGAATGTTGCCAATGTTGGTAAACTTTTACACGTTCGTGGAATGCCTCCTAGAAAAAAAATTAAATATTTGTATCAGTCTCACGATAAATTCATCCTCAGATAATTCATTCTTGATAAATTTGTTACCAGAATCCAATACACTTCTACTACCAAAGAGAACCTTTACAAAAATCGTCAATTCTTGCAACAAATTACTTAAAATTTCATCTATGGACCTCCTGAAGTCGACCCTATCGATCAAAAATCGACCATGATTAAAATGAGATATGAATTTTGGCCTCAAAAATGAACTTCAGGATGAAAAATCGATCACTAACGGAAATAGATCGATCGAATTTCAAAAATCGATTAATTTGCTTCGAAATGAAAAACCCAATTTCCGCTCAAAAAAGTGAAAAAAATATATTCCTAAAAAAATCGATCGTGATCGAAAATCGATTAATAGAACCCAGAAAATCGGTTAATCAAACCTCGAAGATCGACCATCGAATCTCAAGAATCGATTAATTAGCTTCGAAATGAAAAATCCAATTTCAGCCTAAAAAAAATACTTCCGGATAAAAAAATCGATTAATATAGAACCCAGAAAATCGATTAATCAAAATCGATCACCGAACTTCAAAAATCGATCAATTGAAATGAAAAATCCAATTTCAGCCTGAGAAAAAAAATACTTCCGGATAAAAAATCGGAAAATCGATTAATAGAACCCAGAAAATCGATTAATCAAACCTCGAACATCGAACATCGAACCTCAAAAATCGATTAATTTGTTTCGAAATGAAAAATCCAATTTCAGCATAAAAAAATCGATCGTGATCAAAAATCGATTAATCGAACCCAGAAAATCAATTAATCAAACCTCGGAAATCGAACATCGAACCTCAAAAATCGATTAATTTGCTTCGAAATGAAAAATCCAATTTCAGCCTAAAAAAATACTTCCGGATAAAAAAATCGATCGTGATCGAAAATCGATTAATCGAACCCAGAAAATCGATTAAATTGACGAACATCGAAAATCGATTCATTTACCATTTCTGATCTCAAAATGATCAAACGTGTCTAAAATAGACCTCAGGATTAGAAATCGATCATGATCGAAAATCGATTGATCGAACGCCAAAAATCTATCAATTTCATCGGTCGTGTTGAAGATTATCATTTTATTAGGCTAGTACGTTTGTACGTTTCAATTCCTTTTGTTTTGATCAAGAAAAAATTGACAAATAGTACGTTTCTCTTCAGTCTCAGAAAACGATTTTTTGATTTTCGATATTTTCAATTTCATCTCCATTTTTATTAGGAAAAGATTTTTCAAAATTATATTTTTTTTAAATTGATATTTCCGATTTATCGATTTATGATTTTCAGCTTCAATCAGAAGGAGTGAATAGTGATCGATCTTATCAAAAATGATCGAGAGATCTGCCCTCGAATCGATTTTCATTATTTTTAGATCGATCTGGAAGTTCCAGCAAAAGTGGCATTTTCTTTAGAAATTTCAAATAACTCGCAATACTACTCCAAAAACACGACATTCATTTTTTTGATTCTGTAAAAATGAGCCCTGAGCCTGCCATGATTGTGGGGGTAAGTCGACTTGAGGAGGTGGAAGATTTTTTGGAGAAATTGAGGCAAAATTAACGAAATCGCAGTTCTTAAAACTGAACTTCTCAACTTGTGAAAAACGATGGGATAAATTTTCAGCAGCCGAAGTTGATTATAATGCCTAACAAAATGGTGGTAATCAATACTGGAGGGGGGGGCGAAGTTTTGAACCATTTTTTTTCAAAATTGACGACTTTGGAGTTTTTTTATGAATTGAGATTAATCAACTGATGAAAGAAAATACAGTTTTCAACTCGTCACCTCAGATTTGCAATCACCAGATTTAATCGAATACAGGATTACATTTTCAGCTGCTGAATTTGCTTACAAGGCCTTCAGGAGCGATTTAAAGTTGCTGAAGAAACATCAACTTATACTGGAGGCCACTGATGGACTGGAAAATGGTACCAATCGATTCGAGGCGCTGACTTTAGTATATAAACCGAGTTTCATATTTCTATTCTCTATTTTTGCTTTTTTTGATTTTCAAAAATTCTCCCAAAATCGAAAAATCAATTTCGGTAGCTGAAAATTTGGCTCTGAGATCGGGGCGATATGCTTTTTAAGTGAACCAAATTTCAGCTTGATCAGAATTGACGATTCGTAAAGGTTCTCTTACAGGGTGCACAATTGAATAGGGTAAAATTCCCATACGAAAAGTAAACAAATATTACCCGATTCAATTGCTTACCCTGTGTCTTAAGCTCTAGCATTGAATTAAAACGAGACCTTGAAACATTTCAATATTCTTTAAACATAATATATGAGAAAAGAGAAGCTCACGTACGCAACGTGAATCGAACGTCACGAAAACAACTAATTAGAATTTTTTAAATAGAATCTCGTCTCATGAATATTGAAAATTACACTCGACGAAAATCAATTAACACGACGAGACGTTCTCAACTTACTTTGACAGCGCCTATAAGCGCGATGTAATCTTTCAATAATTCGCATAAAATGGAAAAATCAGAATTAGCCTGTTCGTTGTGTACGCTTTCGATCTGAAAAAAGATTCATCTTTATTCGTCGAATCGTTGATAAACATTTTCTACGATAAATCCTAAAACCGAGCGTACTTTTTCTTCGACGTCGGCTAGTTGAGATAAGGCCCTCGATAATCCAGTGTGTTCTTCGCAATTACTTAGCATAGCGGCAGCTTTAGCGAATTGGGAAGTAGAAACTGCTAAATCTTTACGATTGAATACTAGCATCTCGACGCAGCCGTGTAATTTACGTAGTTGCAAGTCGATATTATCCAATAATGTGGATTTCTCTTCGAACCACTGCGAATTGAGAATAAATAATTATCTCGTAAATGATAGACACTGATAACGACGAATACAGATGACGTGTAGGAGGGAACTTCCGCCGCGATTACTTACTGGTTCACTTTCATCCATTTTATAAGTAATTTTGTTAACTGTTTCACCGAACTTGTTGAACAGCCTTTTGACACCGGCTCCGCTCAATGCTGATGTGCTGGTGGCTTTTGGAAGATCGCCCTCTGAAAAAAAAAACCATCAAATATGAGTAAAGATTTCACGAACTAGGCGAACATATTCTAGAATACGAACCGGATTCTAAGAATTCCCTGAAATCTGGATCTATTTTAAGAATAGGGTGAGCAGCTGTTCGTTTTAGATATCTTTCCAACGACGCTCTTCGTTTCTCCAAGAACTCAGTCGAACCACCACTATGATCGGCTTGAGAATTAGACATCTTAACACGAGTAGTTCCTATTCAACAAAATGAACACATCGATCAGAATACGAATTACTATACGCCTATAAGAGGATTTGTTCGGTTTCACAAACCTAAAGCGTTCTTTTCAGGAGCCGGTGGTATAATACGTCCAGATCGTAGATGTTTATCGACCAATTTCTCGTGTAATCCGAGGAAGTCGCTGAATCGACGATGAACACTCATAGACTTCTTGCGAAATATACCGATATTGGTTTTGGTTTCGACTTTGTACGTTACATAAGCGCTCATACCTTCGCCGATTTTATTCGCCTCGGTAACTGCGATATCGATGAATTGGTCTCTGGATTCGTCATTGTGATCCTGTAAAATAATATTTTCCGGTTACAATATGTACAATACGGTTAAAGGAACACCTCTAACGTATACTCACGTTAGAATTATTCTCCCAAACGTTGACATTTTCCAACACTTCCGAAACGTTATTCATATTGATTTCGGTATTCTGAGGCAAAACTTCTTCATTCTCTTCTTCGTCTTCGGCTGCATTGAAAGTATTTTTATCCACAGTAGACTGAAATAAAGTACGAAGAGTCAGTTTACCAAGAAAACAATACAGATATAGGTGAATTGACCGATAAGACGATAGAGTACCGATTTGTTCGATAAGTGGTTATTTTTAGTGAGATAGATAGAGGCGAGTTTATCAGAATAATAATTACACGGTCATGAAATGTATGGTACTTACGTCGATGATTGAGTGGAAAAGTTCATCGTCGGCTTCACTTTTCAACATACAGTCAGTGCCATTAACCGAGGGTGTGTTCGCAGCGTCCATTTTTCTTATTAATTCATCAACAATTAGTGCATTTTATTGTTCTTAAATTAACACGTTCACTGTTTTCTCTCGAATCTGATTAGATTTTTTTTCAGATTTTCAGATTTTGTCGACTCAATCTATACTTCATGGATGTGTACGAAATAATGTTGGATGATTACGCGTGACGCGTGCGCACGGCGCATGGCACGCACACACCAACACAAATAGCAAGTTTTGTTTTTTTTTTCATTTTATAATTTTTATATTTTTTCATTATTTTGAAATTTCAAATTCAATTATTTTTCTGCAAATTTGTATTGTATTTAATTCAATTTTAATAAAATTTAAAATTTTGCTTGAATCAAGGTGCGGCTATACTGAATTTAACCGTAACCTTAAACTTAACCCTAGAAGTTAAACAAAGGCAACTTTTATGTTGACGTACGTTAAATTCAGTATAAACCAAGCTAAAGTATAAGTTAAGGGAATAAGTTTACGGTTAAGTTCAGTATAGACCCTCCTTTAGATTTTTTTGGAATTCTGAAAATTAAATTATTGTTTTGTTTTGTTTCCTTTCAAATAATGAAATAAGCCCAACTTCATATTTTTTCATTTCGAATATTTTCGAATATTTTTGCCTTGAAATGCGTATTTTTTTTGGTACTTCTACTCAATATGTCTACACTCTACAAATTCATAATTTGATAAGTTTTTTTATAATTTTAGACTTTTTCCACTTGAAAAAATGAAAGAGAATCCTAATTATTATGCTACCACGTAATAGAACAAACTTTCAGTCCGTTCTTTACCTACCTTATTGTTTTATTTGGTTCATTGGTCCAGGGTCTAATAATTAGGACAAAATTTCAATTTTTATGCTCTCATTCGATTCGAGGTAAATTTTGATGTGAAATTCGAATCAGAAAAAAATCTAATCTGAAATTTAAGTCAAGTATATGATGGGAAAAAAATTGAAATCGACTAGCTATAGTCTAAAATACATCACACATTTTTGAATTATTTGAAAATTAATCTGAAATTTGATTTTTTTTTTCGAAAATGGATTGAATCTTTTTCAAAATCTATCCTGAAATTGTAATTTGTTTTTAAATGGGGTTTTAAAAAATTTAATTTTTAAATTCGAATTTTTACAAATTGTTTTTAAAAAAATATAGGTAATTTATGTAATTTGAAAAAAATCCATTCCTCATATTAAATTGAATGATGAAATTTTTTTAAATTTGATTCAATTAAAATTCATAATTCATCAAATTTTTGAGTTTTAAAAAAATTAATCTGAAAATTGATTTTTTCAAAAAATAAATTGATCTGAAAATTTGATTTACTTTTAAATTGATTAATCTGAATTTTGAATTTGAGAAAAAATCTAATTTAGTGCGAATCATTTTTATCTTTTTGACAGGATTTTCTTTAGCGCCTTTGTCTTCCTACACCTAGGTAATTGTGATACACTTACCTGCCCGGCTCGATAGATAAGATCTTCACTGCTTCCGTTTCCAATGTACGTTGGAAATGTTGGAATAACTTATAAATCACGCTAATTTGTAATAACACTAATAAAAAAGTAGATATGAGAAGGTACGTCCCCCCCCCCCTAAAGTTTAGGTGAAAATTTTAATAATATGAGCGTGTGATAATATATAAACTGGTATCGTGGTATGTTTTTGGAAGTTCAGAATACGAAAAGTGACCTTAATTTTTTGATTGAGCTTCATGGCAAACCTCCATACCCCCCTCCCCCCTTGAAGGCCAAATTCCAAAACAATTGTTTGGGTAATGTGATACCTACATGAAGTAGGTATTGTCATTTCAATACTGAACACGAATATCACCTTCGTGTTTTGATCGAGATTCATTTGTAATTCCCAACACCCTCCCTCCCCCCTCCCCCCACAATCAAATTTGGAACAAAAACCGTATGACGCACTAAATATCGATTTCACTTGTAAACAGTGCACCGTAAATGACGCAGATGAACCTTTAGTGAAATAAAACACACAAGAGCCACTTCTTCAACTTATAATTTAAATTTTACGTCGACATAATATACAGAATTCAATATTATTTCAATAATTTTACATACGCATAATCATTAACATTAATAGGGCCAGCAAGAAAGCAAATAGATATATAGGTACCTATATATATAATCGTGAATTAATTATCTTTAATATGTAGGTACACACAAAATTCACGTAAATTAACAGAACAAATATAAAAAAGACAGATAAAAAAAATTCAATCACATTAAACAAACAAACAAAAAAACGCGTCAATCATTTGATCGGAATACATTAAAAAATGAAGAATCATGTAGGTAAAGTTTCGTTGAAAAAATTAAGAAACAAAAAAAGTTTAAGACGAAAAAATTTCAAGATTTTCTGACCAATAGATTTCGAGATAGAACTTGTACCTACGTGTGTTTTGGTCTTCACGAATAAATTACTGAAAGAATGAGAAAGTATACGTACAATAACCTCATTTAACCGTTTCAAAAAATACAGATCGCTTTTTTAAACTTGGACACAGATCAACCAAAAAAAATTTAATGGTCGTTGAATTGAAATCTCCGAACACCCAATAGCGAATCAAATGAAAATAAAATTAACGGTGAAAACCTGCCCGAGTTATTTCTACTTGTGATAACGCGTTAAACTGATCGTAATTTTAAAATAATTTTTTCGTAAATCATTATTCTAAATGGTATCGATTCTTCACTAACAAAAAAATATCGTCAAAAAAAACTACGACAAGTATTAAAACCCCTGAAATTCCAGCAAAATTTGTCAAAAAGGTATAAAAAAATTATCGCCAATGAAAACGTGCTGAAATTTTCGTAAAATCAGTCTCAGTCTCAAATGCACGAAAAAGTGCTAACACTAAAACATCATTAGATATTTCACACTTGCCCACAGATATTAATAGCTTAGAATCTCTCTACGAAAAATACATACATAATACATAAAATAATGGATATCCAGTTCTTATAGGTACATAAATAAATGGGCGTCTATAGTTATAATTTAACAACGCTTTTCTCGAACTAGTCGAAAAGTCGACGTAACCGATTTCTCCAAAAAACTTCATTGAAAAAATAAAAAATTTAAAATGTCAAACGATGACGAATTCCGAGACCGAGCTCTTATGTGAGAGAAGCCACGAGAAAGAAAAATCGATGAGCAATGATCGTTGATCAAATTTTGTGCGTTCAATGACTCACGAATAACATTTATTTGCATACAAAAACATTTTCAGAATGATATGAAAGAAAAAACGTGCAAAAGAGTTCAGCTAATACGAGATGTGTGGAAAAATATTTTTTTTTTACATGTTTTTGTCATTATAAAAACGAGCATTTTTCATCTGCTAATGTGATACATATAGTTTAGGCGTACACGTATTTTGCGATTTTCTCGGAGTCATAAAAAATACAGTCGAGCCTTTTTTGGCGAGGGGTCTTCAATTGCGAATAAAAGGAATGTAACTAGATAAATATACCTTCCCCAAAAGCAGCTATAAAGTAGCTACTATATCAGCTAAAAGAAATAGGTATTTCAAATGTTCAAACAGTAGAATACTAGACATTTAGTTCTTATATATAAGCAAACGGGCGACTATAATTAAAATTCAACAACGCTTTTCCCGAATTACTGGAAAAGTCAACCGAACCGATTTTTTGCACGAAATGTCGATAGTCGACCCACTGAGCTTGGTCGAATATTAGCGTACGTCGTGTAATACCGTCGATGGTTAAGTCCATCGCAGTGACGAACGACGGGTCGGTCAGACGTTCATCCTGGGAACTGCCCGGCAGAGTAAGAATTTCGTAAATATAATCATTAAAGTCATTCCTACGTCTTCTTACTGCAGTAATAATACCGGGGTGAACCCCTTTGAATGTGACCGCCGTCTTAAACTCAACAACCGAAACGAAGTCGACCTAATGGATCGACCCCGCATTCATGTCCAAAGATGGCCGGATAATGTCGAAGTCTAAAAAAAAATTCGAAAATCATTTGAAACAAGTACGTTTTGTTCGGTTTTTAAAAAATGTTTTAGAAATAAATAAAGCAACATTTTTGATCTTGAAAACTGTTCAATATTACTTTTTCACCACTTCAGAAAGCATTTCGATGTTTGTTTCAATTCAAAATTTTCATTATGTTTAGATGCCCCCCCCCTTCGTCATCACCTGGCAGAAAATTTTTATAAATTCATATTTCAAAAAGAATAATAATAATAAATGAGGGAAGAATAAATGAGAAATTCAAACATTTTGATTGATTAATAATAATATATGAAAAACAAATCATTTTCCCAAAAATACTTCAATATTTTTCAGAAGGGTCGAGAGCCTCAAAATTTTTGTTTTATGATTAAAAAATGAAAGAAGTGAGTAGAAAATGTCAAACAAACAGGACATCATGAATTGTACAGAATTTTGCAAATGGCCAAAAATTGACGAAATATCTCTGCAAATTGCGCAGATTATAAAACATAGGTACCAAAAAAATTCATAAAAAATCATTAACGATCAATAAAATTTGGCAAAAATAACATAGGTAGGTAAAGCATAAAAAATCTGCAAAATGGGCACTAAAATAGCTTGCCAAAAATTGATGAACTTGGCAAAAATTGCTTGAAATATCATAGGTCTTCACAAAAAAATATGAGTTTTCACACATTTTCATCGTGACTTTATTTTTCTCACTCATTTTCTTATTTCGTGATCATTTTACTCCTCACCTCCACTCCTTGAAAAACTCGAAAATGCTCGAAACTCTCAACTCGACTGTACTCAACCTTATATAAATCGCTTCTCACGTAATATAAATTCATCACCTTACGTAGTGCACAGGCACACGATGTACTGCGAGGCGAATAAATTATAATACTGCGGTAAATTTTGACCCACGACTAACTGATCACATCTCCGGTTTCACGAGCTTTCGAGCTAGCTTCGGTGATATCTTATCCCTTTCGTTTATGACGTCGACGTTGTCGTCGTCGTCGTCAACGACACACGCTCTTCTACAAAAGCTAACTTATAGTGATATGGCAACATTTCTCTCTAATCATAGCAATCATTCGTTACCGATAACTCTAATCCAATAATTATAATTCCGATAATTATACGAGATCTCGCCTCGATGCTATTACTGGTTAGCAGATGTACATTACATAGGTACATACGAGTATCTAGGACCTACTGTAAACTCATACACGCACATGATACAAGGTGTTTGGAAATGAACTACACTAACCCTAATTGCGAAATTGTATTCGAGAAGCACCCTCCTGCCTTCGGTTGAGCTTTGAGCCTCGTAATTAATTTCAACACCCCTTACAAAAAAAAAGTATTCAAACCCGAAGAAAATTTCGGGTCTAAACAAAGGTAGATCAAAAGAGCAAGCTAAAAAAATTTCAAACAGTAAAGTTCTTTTTTTTGATTTAAATAAGATTCGGGTCAAAATGTCAGGCAAAAAAAATCAGAATTTAGCCAAAATTTGGTATGAAGTACGAGGACTTTTGCTCTCTAAAACCGATTGAAACTTGGAACCGGTTTGGAACAGTTCTGGAATCTCTATCAAATTTTAGGAAATTATACGACACAAAATTGCACTCCAATTAAGTAACCAAAAATGCAGGAAAAAAGTTACCAAAAAGTAAACAAAAAATGTCAAAATGCGAGCAAACATTTTAATGTAGAAAGAACTTGAGCATCCAAATTTTTGGTCATTTTGGATACCTTCCTCATTGGAGACACATCAGATGTACATTCTACAGAAGAAATGATTTTCCTTGACCTTAATCAGGTTTCCAAACCAATTTTTCAAATTTTCCAGACACTTCAAATACTCAATTATACTCAAATGGAAAGGGGAAGGGGGTTCAATTTGGAAGAGAAGGTTTAAATTTGTTCAAGCCAGAATTTTTAGAGTCAAAATGCTTGATTAGTAAAAATAAGGGAAAAAACAAAAAGAACAATTTTGAAAAAAAAACAGAATTTTTTTTAAACATTAGACAGAAAGCAAGAATTTTTGACAATTTTTGTAAAAACAAGATTTCTACTTCGAAATGTTGAGGAAAAATATAACTTTCTGACAAAAACTAGGACTTTTGGCAAATTTGGCCAAAAATTACCTGAGACATTTTCACGTCTAGAGAGAAAATGGAACGTTTCAGGGCTTTTTGGGCATGTAATAATAATTCATGACTAGGTACTTCGGAATAAAACAGACTAAAAAATGGGATAAAAATCTTGGTACTTACTCAACCTGGAGAAGTTGACCTTCTCGGCCACTTCTTTCCTTACTCGCGGACCCCAAAGGGACAACTCCGCTGAAAAAAAAAAAAAGGTTTTGAATATATTATCTTGACATAAAAATAGGTAAATAAACAATGGGTTATAAAATAAGACACCCTCAAAACATGTGTGGGGGTGTGTGTGGTGAGGGGGGAGGAGGTCAACTATGAGTAGACGACGTGGTGCGAAATTTCGTTTTAAAAAAAATACGAAAAAGATAGGTATCTACGTGAAAGGCACGAATTTTGCGTTCTGGATTTTAATTTTTAGTAGACAGTAGGATTACGTCGATTTTCATTGGTTTTGGTAAATGGAAGGGAGGACTCGGCACAGACACTTCAATAGAACAAGCGAAGATAAAAAAGAGAAGATATTTCAAAAATCCTCCTTTTTTTAAACCATATTTTCGTGATTAGCACGAGAAACTATGCGAGAAAATATTTTCACAGTTCAATTCTGGGCTATGACCTGATTTCAATGTCTAATGTAAGACAGATTCGAGCCGAAGGCGAGTGAAGCAAAGTTTACTTTGATGTTAAAAAGTTCACTTTCATCCCTTATAATGTAAAGGAAACTGAGTGGTACCTACTTCCGTAGCTGGAATCGACTATCGATTTCAAATCTTTATTCTCCGATTCTAAACCTTTATTCTCTGATTCTAAACCATTTACTTTCTCCGTCAGGTTTCGAATGATTTGGTCCTTATCTTGATCACTTGGAGCGACTACGGCGGCGGTTTTCGTCGGCTGTTTACTGAAATTATAAAATCATTGAATTATTGTAAGTATAGTAACACTTGAATTACGTAAGCACTAAGAAACCATTCCTGGTCCCTTAAAAAGCATAACTTAGCTAATTAAAGAAAAAATCTTACTTTTGGTTTACAAGCGATTTGGATAATCTTTGTACTAGGCTCTTAAGACGGAACATATTTATAACGTTACAATTCCGAATTAAAAAAATACAATCATACAATGAATTAAAATGTTCGAACGAATTAAACGGTATTATTTTCAATTAATTAATAATGTCTCGAGAGGTAAATTACAATATCCTGTTAATCAAAACATAACGATCGAACACAACCAAAATTTGATAAAATATTTCGCCACATTGATTTCCCAACCAAGATGCTTCAGCTAAAACTCAAACTTACTCCGAATCACTGAATGACTGTTGTACCAAACCAGTTGTTGTGTTACAATGTTTTTTATTTTTATTTATTTTATTTACGCTTCCATCTTCCTCTTTTATGGTATTATTAGACTCCATCTAGATAATTATAAATCATTTTTAAATCACTTTCTAATACTTCAACTAAACTACTAATAATTTTTTCTCTTCTGCTTGAAAAATTAACACATACTCGTATATGGAAAATATGTATCTACCTAGGACCTACGTACCTACATAATTAATGTTGCGCGGGTACGGGGGAATGATTCAACTTCGAGGTGTTAACGTTACCTATCTACTCAAAATTTTCAAATACCTAGCTCAAGGAAGTTTTCAGAAATTCATCTTCTTTAGGTTTTCCCAAACTCAAAAGTTATTCAAGTTCGAAGTTGTAAAAACTAATTGCGGGGAATCCAAATTTCACTTTGTTTCCAAATAACTTGAAATTTTTAGCGATCATACCTATCAGTGTTTAAAACGGAAAATATGCAGAATTTAATCTTTTTTACGCTGGCCGACGTTCTAGAGCTGTAGCATTCGCCATTCAAACAATTATTCAAGTTCGAAGTTACAAAACATCCACTTGACAAGTTACCTATTTACTTCGTGCGATTGTTTTATTTGAATCTTATGTACATATTTGATATTTCTTCATGTTTTGGCCATTTTCGCAGTTTTTATTGTATAGGTATCTCAATCATTTTCCAAAAAAAATTAGATCTTTACCCTTATTTCAGCTTTATATAAAAACTACGTATCAGAAAAGCCTTTAAAGAAATGAGATGTAACTTTATCTAAATAAGTAAAATGAAAAATGTAATTCGAACAAAACCTGACGATGCATACCTACATTTTTTTTCATTTTATTTATTTGTTTTGCCCAAAATTTTTTTCCATACGATAACCATATCCATATTGGTGACAAACGCATTTAAATGCATACCTATTCTAATTCTATGGTTTTTAAAAACATACCTATTATGAGCGCTTGAAATTCAATTTTTAGTTCATAGAATTCACGATTCTACCAATAATAACCATTCTTGGTTCATCTTTCTTATGATTAGAAAAAAAAATCGAAAATCATATTTTCTTTTTCTGAAGGAGGGGCGAGGGGCTATACCAGGGATGTCTAGCTAGCCAATAGCCATTAGCCATTAGCCGTTAGCTTATTGAATTTTTGACGTTTAGCCATTAGCCATTAGCCAGCCAATCAAGAAAAAATTTAGCCATTAGCCAGCTTTAGCCAATTGATTTTGGCTAAAAATGATTGGCTAAAATTGAAAATAATTAGGTGAGGAAATGGGTTTCCTGTGGGTAAAAAAAATTAAAATTTTAAAATTCGTAATAAAATCAAAAGCAAAAGACCAAAAAAGTAGTTTGACATTGGCGGTTCCGGTTTTTTTTTCTGAATTTTTTTCAATGATCGTTGTGTTCCAGAAAATTAGTGAAAAATCAGTTTATGAATATAATCAAATAATGAGTGAATGCGAATAATTGTGATTCACGTTTGTGAAATAATAATCATTTCCTAAAACTATAAATAATATCTATAATGGGAATGTGCTCATTTAGAGGAGTATTTAGAGGGGTCACTCGATTTTTAAAAAATCATAAAATTAGCCAGCTAATAGCCAGCCAATAGCCAGCCAATGAAGAGACATTAGCCAATAGCCGTTAGCTTAGCCAAAGCACTAAATTTTTTTAGCTTTAGCCGTTAGCTTTAGCCAATCCCATTGGCTAGACATCCCTGGGCTATACTGAACTTGACTGTAAACTTATTCCCTTAACTTAAGAATAAGACTGGTTTTTTTAGAGACTTGGAGTACCTATTAGAAAGTGATTTGGAATGATTTATAATAATTATCTAGATGGAGTATAATAATTTAATTCCATAAAAGAGAAAGATTACTATTAAAAAAAAAATAAAAAATAAAAAACATAAAACATAACAATGAACGATTTGGTACAGTCATTCGGAGCAGTCTCATTGGAGATTTTTAGCTTTGTAATTCACTTTCAACACTGGTGGAGCGCTAAAGTTGGGTAATTCTAATTCAAGCAGCTGACATCACAACCCGTTTTGGCATTGTATAAATGGTTGCATAGTGCAGTTTCCAAGGCACATCTCAGGAGGATGTATGTACGGATGCCCAATGTTTAATTAATTACACTGGTTCACTTCGCTCAAAAAAAAATTTACCCAAGTATGTAGTGTACTAGTGTATGTAGTGTACTAGTGTATGTACCTACTTTGAGAAAATTTTAAAAATCGCCATTCACAAACAATTTTTTTGAATTTTTTAGATTTTTAAAAATTTGCCAAAAGTCCGAACGAAAATTAACTGTAGTTTTGCACCTGTGGTTACCGTCGTTACAGAGGTTTTAATGTGTGCTTTATCGATCTAGCTTGGTTTCATTAAAATTGGAGAGTGTGAGTTCTGAAGGTTCCCTTGTACATCATTTTGTCGTAATTTTAAGAATGGTGAACTGAAGTGAAATAATGGTGAAAATCAAAACAGAATTCTGCGACGCTATTTACTTCGAGTAAAATTAAGTTATGTGTTCAACAATCAAAATAAATAGGTAAGCCGAAATTCATGCTTCAATACATCCACCAATCTAACGCAAAGGAAAAACGAAAAACTAGCCCTCAAAAGACAATAATCTGTGTAGGTATCCTAGAAGCTCACAATCAGTAGTGAGAATACAATTTCGAGCCATTCTTGGGCCTTTAACGCGATTATCGATTTCTCTGGAATTTTAAAATTTCTCTAGGGCATGAAAATTATTTTGAGTAGCTAAAAATGAGTTGAGGCTTATCCTCAACCTGTTTGAAGAATTTATGTATCTGCATTTGAGCTAATTTTCAGATGGACACCTCAAGCGGATTTTTTTACTAGATAGAATTCATGAAGAAAAAATTCAAAAAATCAAAACTTTCCTGTTTGTAGGGAAATTTTTGAAATTTGCACGAATGGCTGTAGATATCTTGCCTAAAACCAACCCTCCCGAATACGAATTTCGCAATTTCAAGTCATCCTGAAGCTTCCAGCGCGATTTTAGATTTCTCCAGGATTTAAAAATATCTCCAGAAGGCGTGGAAATCTATTTGGGCACAGTTCGAGGATAAGTAAGAGTAAGCCACAGCTATATTTTTAGCTGTCCAGATTGATTTTTATGTCTTCTAGAGAAATCAAGAATCGCTGTCCCGGTTAAATTGGAGGTGGACGTTTCGAGAGATTTCTTTGTAAGACAATCCAGTACAAACACCTTGATCATTTTGCTAAAACAAAGAAGGAATCAAACCATGAACAGAATGACGAAAAATTTTGAATTCAGAATATGCTTCAGTTTCAGCTGATTAATTTTTTCAAAAAGGTAGGTTCAGAAAAATCTATCGTTGAAGAAACTATCAACTCAGCACAAGCGTTGATGGTCATTTTGAAGTTTTTTTTTTTTTTCCTAAACTAGCTAGCTGGAGTCATGACATGAATGATGTTACATACGCTGAGCTGGGTAAGTCTAAGTACTTAGGTATTCCTCGCTTTTTATAAAATACAATAGCTTCGACTTCGCTGTCTGGCCGAAAGAAGAGAGAGCATACTTCGAGATTGGAAGGCTCAAAGTAGAACAAGTTTAGTAAACTACAAAGAAACCACCATTCCAGCTCAGTACTTTTTTCCTAATATATAATTTGGTTATGCAGCCAAACTTGTTCGAGACATGAGATTATTTTCAAGCAGAGTTGAAAATTTTTTATGAGTAGATAAATAAGCCTTACCTAGGATAAGAATTCGTAAAAGACTTTTTCCCATTTTATTTTTTTGAAAATAATGATTGGTACCTATATATAGGCTAAGTACTCTATATTATTTTATTCATATATTTTCCTCAAATAAAAATGAAAAAGTAATCAGATTAGGCCTACTGAAAGATCTCTTTCTCATTATGAATTATTTGAAAATTATTTTATATAACCTCCTCTGAACTTCTCTAAATTGCTGAGTTAGGGATAGTGATTGGCTAGTCACAGTTGAAATTAGGCACTCGACATTCTTATTTTTGAAATTACTCATCTTTACTTCTTCAGATATTTTTCTCTTGATATTCAGCATCTCACCAGACGTGAATTTATTTGTAGGTACCTACTCGAACAATTTAAACACCGGTTACCATTACACATTTTACGAAAAAGTTGGATTGGCTGGTTCTCATCTTCTTCACTAAATCAGCAAACTCGAGATATAGTTGTTTAACATTTTTACGAGCTAAAATAACGCAAAAATTCATAACTTATAGCTTACTCTTTTATTTATTAATTCTAAATCATTATAGAAATAAGAGTTTTTCGTTTCATCCAAACAAATTTTACACATTCGTTATGAAAGCTTTAAAAATATTTCATTTCGTCCTTTCGAGACAAAATCCGGTATGGCAGTTCATTTGCATAACATAACAAATAAAAAAAAAAAAAAAAAAAAAAGGACAAACGAATAATTTATTCTCCTATCAAATTACCGAAGAATACGCGAAATAAAAAAATTGAAAACACGTAATCTAGTCATTAATGCATTAAATTATATATTTTAGGTAATATATTCCATTGGTCAGGCTGAAAGAGCCCATTTTAATATTTATCGAGTCAGTGTAACTAATTTTCTAATTAAGTAAGTACCTATATATTTTGGCGACAAGAATGAGGATGTGAAAATTTCCAAAATTTACTTCCTTTTTGCATAACCTATAATAAATAATCAATTCGATAAAGCATCCACAGCCTTCATCGCATCGTTGCGGTTACTATTATAAAATATTTCATAGAAATTATTCATATGTAAGACAACATCGAGAACCCCTTTTTCATCCGAACAGGTCACAGGTCTCTGGAAGATGAAAAAAAACACGCCGAATTGTTGGTAATCGGAGATGAGATGTAATGAAATGCATTTTTTTGTTTGTTCCAGTTCACTTTTTTTTACTTTCGCCCTCAAAACTAGTCGCTCCTCCCAATGCTACTGTAATAAGCCAACCTGATCTTCGGTTTCGGCTACATATCAAAAAAGAAAAAAAATCTTCATCGTTGCAACTTGAAACAAGTTTCTATAAATGAAAACAAGTCTACGATATCTAGTTTTTTCTCGATGCATTTTCGCCAACATCCCTTGCTGCATTGAAAATAACAGGATTGCTTTTTTCAATACGTCTTATGGTACATGGACAGGTTTAAATTGATATTTTTGGGGATATACTTGGAAGGCTTTTCGTCATTTTTCTCAGAACTTATCATTTGTAACGTTTTCAAAGTCATATGTTACAGTTTGTTTCTCTATAGAAGTGATTCGTGCTTAGCTTTTGAAAGTTATTTTTTCGTAGAATTGGATTTTTTTTAGTATTTGGTTTTCGTAGTAATTGGATATTATTATGAAAAGATATGTAAATTGCTATAATAGTTTGGAAGTCCGAGTATATAAATTTGTATGATAACCGATACAATATTTTTCGGGATAATTGACCTTTACAATGAGCCTATACGCGGAGAAGGTAAGTCATTCTGAATGTTCTCAATTACCATTCTATACACGGATTCCTATTCAAACCGAAGCTCTATAATCACATATGTTCGAGTGTTACCTAAAAATGAAGCTATAAAATGACTAGAAAGTACAAAAAAAATTACATCCTAATGATTATAAATTGCTTTTAATATGAATTAATTAAATAGCGAAGATCTACTTTTATCATTTTGAACTCGCAGCAAATGTAAGTACTTACCTCTCGAGACCTACCTATCCAATTTACATGTATCATTAAAATCTGTCACAAATTAAAATTTATAGTTCGAATGTAAATCACTAGTTGGTATTTTGTTAAATTCAAAATAATCCTAATCTTATATCTTACTCTAATGTCATGCATAAAGTCCAGAAAATACGATTTCTGGATACAGATAATAACGTTGAATCAGCCATTAAATAAATTTTATTGATTGCTTCTCTTTTTTTTTTTTTTTTTTTTTTTTTTTGTTGAAGTGTAGATTTAATTAATTTCAATTCATGTTTTTATATGGAATACATTCAACGTTTTATTATTTCTATTTTCTAAACTCAACGGCGAATTATTCTCTTTTGGACTTTACGACTTCACAATGATAATTATACCAACCAACGGATTATTCTTAAAAATATTGTAAAGTAAAATGTGTTTATGGCGAAAATGCTGCTGAAAGAAAATACGTTACGACTAAAATCAAAAAACCAGTTTTATTAAAATGGAAGCCATATTTGAATCGAATACATAAATGACGGTGATAAGTTCCATAAGATTATCGTTGCTTTAATTTTGTACACATGTCGATTGCAAGGAAGGGAAGAAAAATGGTCGATCTAGGCCGATTCCGTTCGCGACTCGCGTTCATTTTCTGTTTCTATAATTTATTTATGAAATCAGCGCAATTTTTATTAAATGGAGTTCTATCACGAATCACAAACGATAATATTTTTTCTGCCCATCTTCTCTGGATTCACTTCATTACACGTATACAAAATGGAAGCTGGCAGTAAAAAATGATTATTCAGTTACTGAACTTGATAAAATTACCAAAATATGTTAATTTTAGATTCGGGTGGTTCCGTTTTATATCATCTTTTAAATTTTCACGCTCTTCGGTATAATTACACGAATTTTACTTCGCTTCATTTATTCTCTACGATTTCTTTTTCTTCTCATCTTTGGCAATCTTCTTCTTCTTCTTCGTATAGGTATATACCAAGGTACAGGATAGCCTATACCTACTCGTATGCGGGAAATAACTCGAATAAATTATTAATCTCGGTTGTGACACCGTATTATAAATTTTCTAGAAAATTATGTAATTTGAAATTAGCCTAAACCATTTGGCAAGGGTAGTGGTAGCGATAAAGCTATATTTTTAATTGGAAATTTTAATGTTGCAGGTCGATGCACCGCCGATTTAATTTTATATGCAAATTTCATAAATTCAACCATGGAATGCAGTTCACGTACACCTACTTGATTCGTGTCAAATACTCACTCCGGTGTAATAATTCCGTCGTCCTAACCGTAGGAATTTTTTTTTGCTTTAATTTTGATGCGATTTTTTTTTGCTTTTAATTATCGGGTACCTATTTGAATATCATCCTGAGGCTGAACTCGACATCTTGATGAACGATGAATGTAATTTCAGTTGAAAGAATTACTGCAACAATATTGAGCTATAATAAAATACCGATGTGACGGATTAATTACCTACTCATTGAGTGGTTAGTGGTTGATACCTACACAAGCTTGAAATTTTTCAGGTGCTGAGTTGTCGAAGAAGGATCAAGAAGAGTAGTAATAAAATCAACGAATCTGGTTGATAACCGAAATTGAATCGAATACATGGTAAAACTAGACAGCTGCGCTTGCGCAGCTGTAACAGTGTGCGTAGCTTATTTTGTTACAAAAGTAAAACCCAATTTCAAAAAGAACAACGCAATTTTGATTTTGAAAGCACAACGCGAATTTGAAAAACCAAGCACAACGTGGTTTTGAAAAAATGCAATTGGGATTTCAAAAGCAGAACTCGATTTTGATTTTGAAAGCACAATGCAATTTTTAAAAAAACACAAATTCCAAACAAAGCACAACACGATTTTGAAAAAAGAAGCACAACAAGATTTTTTAAAAAAGAACACACAGCGCAATTTCAAAAAAAAAACAAAGCTATTTTGAAAATAAAAACGTAATTTTGAAAAAATAAGCACAACACGATTTTGGAAAAAAACGTCCTGTTTGAAAAAAAGCACAGCGTAAATTCAAAATTAAAACGCGATTTCGGAGAAAAGCACAACGCGACTTCAAAAAAAGCACCACGTGACTTCTGAAAAAAAAAGCACAACGCGATTTCGAAAAAAATCAAAATAAAGCACAATGCGATTTCAAAAAAAGCAAAATAAAGCACAACGCGATTTTGGGAAAAAAGCACAATGCGATTTCAGTAAAAAAGCAAAATAAAGCACAACGCGATTTCGAAAAAAAAGCACAACGCGATTACAGAAAAAAAGCACAACGCGATTTCAGAAAAAAAAAAGCACGACGCGATTTCAAAAAACAGCACAACGTGATTTCGGTAAAAATAGCACAACGCGATTTTGGTAAAAAATAGCACAACGCGATAACAAAAAAAAGCAAAATGAAGCACAACGCGATTTTGGTAAAAAAAGCACAACGTGATTTCGTTTTTAAAAAAAAGCACAACGCAATTTTGGTTAAAAAAGCACAACGCGATTTCAAAAAAAAGCCCAACGTGATTTCAAAAAAAAAGCACAACGTGATTTCGAAAAAAAAGCACAACGTGATTTTGAAAAAAAAGCACAACGCAATTTCGAAAAAAAAACAAAATAAAGCACAACGTGATTTTGGGGGGGAAAAGCACAACGCGATTTCGGTAAAAAAGCAAAATAAAGCACAACGCGATTTCGAAAAAAAGCAAAATAAAGCACAACGTGATTTTGAAAAAAAGCACAATGCGATTTCAGTAAAAAAAAAGCACTACGCAATTTCGAAAAAAAAGCACAACGCGATTTCGAAAAAAAAGCACAATGTGAATTCAAAAAAAAGCACAATGCGATTTCAAAAAAAAGCAAAATAAAGCACAATGCGATTTTGGGGAAAAAAGCACAACGCGATTTCAGTAAAAAAAGCAAAATGAAGCACAACGCGATTTCAAAAAAAAGCACAACGCGATTACAGAAAAAAAGCACAACGCGATTTCAGTAAAAAAAAAAGCTCAATGTGATTTCGAAAAAAAGCAAAAAACAGCACAACGTGATTTTGAAAAAAGCAAAATAAAGCACAACGCGATTTCGAAAAAAAGCAAAATAAAGCACAATGTGATTTTGAAAAAAAAGCACAACGCGATTTCAGTAAAAAAAAAGCACAATGCAATTGAAGGGCCTGATGGAAGAAGGGCCTCTTCGGAAAAACATAGTTTTGAGAAAAACACATTTAAAGTTTTACTTTTGTTGCCAATTAAAAACTACTCAACGTATTGATTTGTGGTTGCTGTTTTTTTTTTATTTGAAGTGTCAGCAACAAGTATTGACCATCACCTGCCAAATAATTTATCCACATCTTCAAAAAAAATGAGATTTAAAAACTCGCATCGGAGGCCCTTCTTCCATAAGTTGATTTTGATTTTCATTAACTTCATCTTTTAACGTGATTAAATCGAAAACTAAGCATTTTAGAAAAAAACTAATGACCTAATGTCGATTGGAAATTTAATTCTCTACAACTTTGATTCCTTGAAATTTTCGTAGGATGCTTCCTTTCACCTCCAGATCAATTTTTTTCTATAAGCTGATTTTGATTTGCATTCAAATTCATCTTTTACGTGATATAAATCAAAAACTAAGCATTTTAGGAAAAAACTAACGACATTATGTCGATTGGAAATTTAATTCTCTACAACTTTGTATATTTGAAATTTTTGTAGGATGCTTCCTTTCGCCTCCAGATCAATTTTTATGAAACTGTAACAGGCACCTACAGTATGGCAGTACGCCGATTGAGATGTTTTATTCAAAGAGATATGAATAAAACATCACGTAGCTTGCTCTAGGAACAAGATCATGAACTGAAACTCACACCAAAGGTAGTAAAGACTTCAAGGAACTCAAATCACCAAAAGGCGGAAAAAGGGCCTCCGGCCGCCTGAGGCCCTTCTTCCATCAGGCCCTTCAATTTCGGAAAAAAAGCACAATGCGAATTCGAAAAAAAAATGATGTGATTTCAAAAAAAAGCAAAAAAAAGCACAACGCGATTTTTGGGAAAAAAGCACAACCTGATTTCGGTAAAAAAACAAAATGAAGCACAACGCAATTCCAGTAAAAAAAGCTCAATGTGATTTCGAAAAAAAAGCAAAAAAAAGCACAACGCAATTTTGCAGATTTTGAAAAAAAGCACATCGCAAATTTAAAAAAAAGCACAACGCGAATTTGAAAAAAAGCACAACGCGATTTTGAAAAAAAAGCACAACGCAAATTTGAAAAAAGCACAGACGATTTTGAAAAAAAGCACATCGCGAATTTAAAAAAAAGCACAACGCAAATTTTAAAAAAAAGCACAACGCAAATTTTAAAAAAAGCACAAGCGATTTTGAAAACAAAGCACAATGTGAATTTGAAAAAAAGCACAACGCGAATTTGAAAAAAAACAGAACATGAATTTGAAAAAAAGCACAACACGATTCGGAAAAAAAAGCACAACGCGATTTTTAAAAAAAGCACAACGCGATTTTTAAAAAAAAGCACAACGCAATTTTATAAAAAAAAAGCACAACGCCATTTTGAAAAAAAAGCGCAACGCAATTTAGAAAAAAAAGCACAACGCGATTTTGAAAAAAAAGCACAACGCAAATTTGAAAAAAAGTACTAGCGATTTAGTAAAAAAAGCACAACACAAATTTGTAAAAAAGCACAGACGATTCTGAAAAAAAGCACAACGCGAATTTGAAAAAAAAGCACAGGCGAATTTGAAAAAAAGCACAACGTGAATTTGAAAAAAAACACATCGCGAATTTGAAAAAAAAGCACAACACGAATTTGAAAAAAGCACAACGCGAATTTAAAAAAAAAGCACAACGCAAATTTGAAAAAAAACAAGCGATTTTGAAAAAAAGCACAACACAAATTTGAAAAAAATCACAACGCGATTTAGAAAAAAAAGCACCACTTGAATTTGAAAAAAAGCACAACGCGAATTTGAAAAAAAAGCACAACGCAAATTTGAAAAAAAGCACATCGCGAATTTGAAGAAAAAAACACAACGCGATTTTGAAAAAAAAGAAAGCGAATTTGAAAAAAAGCACAACGTAATTTTGAAATAAAAAGCACAAAGCGATTCCGAATAAGTACACTATGCTATTCTGAAAGCTCCACAGTTGAAAGCATATGCGACTCCAAAAGCACTAGGTACTGAGAGAACCTCTTGGGAGCACAGCAAAATCACAAATGACTGGTGGGTTTTGATTCCAAAAGGGTAACCACCTGCTTTCGGTTCTGAAAGGGTAACCACCTGCTTTCAGTTCCGAAAGGGTAACCACCTGCTTGCAGTGTCTAGGTACTGAATGTGTGTAAATGAAACACCTGCAGGTGTTCTAAAAACCTTTCTCAAAATTGAACAATAGAGAAATGTTTAAAATTGAACAATGGGAAAGATAACACTGTAGATAAGAATATTTTAGGACACCTGCGGTGTTACATTTTAAAACAGATGTCGGCTTCGCTTTTGATAAAATCTTTTCCATTATTCAATTTTGAAAAATAAATTCTAAAATTGAACAATAGAAAAGATTTTAGAACCCCTGTGGTGTTACATGAATTTCAAAATTTATATGACGTCGGCTTTGCTTTTGTCGGCTTCGCTTTTGATATGGCCCTTTTCCCCTTTTTATTCTTTTTTTGGTACAAATTTTCGTAATTAATTGCAATTACTCAAGAAGCTAATAGAGTAATTGCAATTATAATTACGGCATTCCATGCTTCACGTTAGACCACATCTACGTATGAACATTTCAAAAAAATCCGCCCATCCATCTAAGAGAACATTCGTTCCAAAGAATTTTTCCACTTTCAGACTGAAACTAATAGTGTGCTACGCACACTAAAAAACTCAGAACTTCAGTCCTCCTTCTAATGATTGTATAAAGTCGGTACAGGTTTCGATTTTTTCATTCTTCAAGTAGGTAAGGGTAAGGTAACCCAATATGGACCACCGGCCGATTTCGTTGTCTATGAGCACTACCTAGCGTGAACAAGCTTTATCTAGTGTATTTTTCACAGAAAAACACAATGAGACCAAAATCAAAGCCCTAAAGTCAAAATTCGCGAACTGAGAGGGAAAAAACGAAATTGAAAGGGTCAACATTTTTTTCAAGTTTCACGAAAATCTGGATTCTTGAAAGATTTTCCGGGGAAACGCGATGATGTGATTTATTTTTAACACAGAAAAGTGCTACAGTTTTTTGAATCGATCGAGACATTCTAGTAATTATTCAAGGTAGGTACTTATATGTAGTTATGATTTTTCAAAGTTCAAAGTTACATATAGGGTAGCCTAATATGGACTACCTGTAGATTTTCTATGGATTTGACAATTTCAAGTTAAAGTAGTCCATATTAGGGACCCGAAATTTACTTTTCAAATTTTGACTCTTTTCAGGAAAAAAAATTCTTTTGCACCACTTGGAATTTACTCTTATTGCCTTAATTAAGCATATTCTAACGGCATTTCAGCAATTGAACGTATTTTTACAACATTGTAGCCTTTTTTAAAATAAATTTTCAAAGTGGTCCATATTAGGAACCAAAACTTCACTTTTCAATTTTTGACATTTTTCAGAAAACAATTTTTTTGGCCCTCTTGAAATTTTCTAAAAAATGTTGAGGCTTTGGGATATGATAATAAGTAGATATGTAGATGTAGGTACATTTTAAGCTATCAATGAAGTTTTTAGCTCATTATTACAGCGACCACGGCATTCAAAAACAAAAATGTGGTCCATATTGGGCTTGGGCTACCTTACCCACCCTTAAGTAGTTAGGTACTTCTGTAGAAAACGACCACTGAAGCTAGTTTTAAGAAGGATTCAAAAGGACTTGAATTTGAAAACAAAAAACAAAAAAAAAATCAAATATTTACACAGTTCTTTGTGAATGATTTTTTTTTTTTTTAAATCGGATAGAATGAAAAAGTAGGGGGCAGCTGTAATTCTGAAATTGACTAGTCCTTGTGGTGCAAAACTCCCATGACCAAATTTTCAGATCACCATATTGCCAACAATCCCTCCAAAAGGGGTGAAATTGCAATTTCAATTTGAAACTTGTACCTACTAATTACATTTTTTTAAACTTGATAAGATGCTAGACAAGACCAAGGGTCATCTATGGACCGTTTGTACAGAATAATGTAAATGATGTGAAAATTGTCAAAAACGCATTCAAATCGCCATAAATTACCCAAAAGTATAGTTAATGATTTTTCAGTAGGTAACATTATCCCTAAATGCACGAAGAAATGTTTGAAATGCATGAAAGTGATCTAAAAACACTCAAATACGTAATATGGTAAAAATGATCCAAATTGTATGAATAATTTTGTCAAAAATGCGTTGAAATCACTGAAAATTATAATTACCCAAAACTAATAAAATTTTTCATTTTTTTTAGTTTTTTAATTTTTAGTGATTTTAATTTTCAACACTTTTTTTTCAATGCTTTTATGCCATTTTTAACATGTTTTTTCGATGTTGTATGAAAGTTTTACTCAATTTTGATACATTTTTCTGAAATTTTAGCAGTTTTTGGCAATTTTTGCTAAAATTTTGCAACAATTTTGTTGATTTTCTATATTTTTAATGCTTTTTAGAGTGATGTAATTTTAATGGTTTTTTTTCAACGTTTTAAATTTTCCATGTAATTACATAATTTTTGTACATTTTCAACACTTTTTCATGCATTTTTCACAATTTTCTCTGATATTTCATCGTGATAATTATGTTAATTTTCTTCTCGGTGATTCTGTTTTTTTTTTTTTTTGTAAAATTCTAAAAATTATCTAGGTACACTTTTGCATGTGTTTTTGACAAAAACTAAAAATTCATAAATCATAATTTTTTGTTGATTCATGCTTTTTGACAAATTTTGATCATAGTTTTTGTTCAAAAATGAGCAAAAAAAAGGTGAGGTGAGAGAAACAAAAATTTGTAATTTTTTACATTTCACGACATCTTTTTTGTTTTTTGTTTTCCACAATTGCAATTACTAGCAAGAGTACTGATATTCAAGTAAAAAAAAATCATGATGATACCATAAGAAAATTAATTCTACAAGTTCCAGTACCTACCTACTGTATCCAAATCATGAGCCTTTCTGTGTGTTTTTTTTGTTGGCCTTTTTCCTTAGGCCTACATAGATCCGCCACTGAAAGTTGGAGAATACCTAATATGAATAAATTCAAGAACTTTTGCCGTCGTTCGTCATGCTTACCAGAAGAATCGAAGAATTGGGACCTATGTTACATTATTCATGTGAAGCAAAACATAAAACGAGTTGTTAGAGGAATAAAATGAGCTGCCGGAAAAATAATTTTGTAATTGAATGAGTATAGGTATTCTGTAGTCTGTATCTGTACGTACTATAGTACCTGATCTATTACCTACCTCATTTTTTTCTTCGTCTGGAGTCTAGAAAGCAAAAAGGTATTCACTTTGATAAGTATAAAGAATACTGGGTACCTAATACCTATGTTGACTGCGAATCACTTCGTAGTTGGTAGTTACCTTTTTAGCTTTAGCCTACTTAATATTGATTCAATTTGTGCACTTGATGCAATAAGATTATCAGTCAATTATCATACAGATTATATTTTAAATCCGAGCTATAAACCAACAAAGTTATTCGCAAGTTCAATGATTTTTCACTTCCGGTGGAGATGGATCTATCAAATCAAAGTTATTCGCAAGCTCGCTGATTTTTCACTTCCGGTTTCCGGTGGAGGTGGATCTATCAACATCAACTAACCGCAATGTTGTTGGTCGAAAAATACTTAGGACTTTATTGTGTTTCTGAAGTCAAAACGTGTTTTATTTTTATCTAAAAAAATAAAGTATATCATACAGGTGTAATTTTTCAGATTTTTAGCGCAGATACTGATAAGTGATAGGTACATTGTTTTGGATTTTTAGCTATGAAAACTGAAAAGCTTTCTATTCCACTGTAGTCTGCAACGTTTATTCTAGGAGGCTAGGACTAGGTCAGCTTCAGCATAGCATCCAGTTCATCAGTTAGTATAGATTCTCTGAACCCTATATGATCCTGAAAAAGAAGAAACATGGTCAATGTCAATGGTCATTCTAATAAAAAAATTAGTTTATCGTTTTTAATTAATATTATTGCATAATAGGTACAATAATATTTATTATTTTGAATAATTTGAATCCGGTGAAAATGGTGTTCATGAGTTCTTCGGAAACCTTTCAAGAATACAATATTCCTAATTTTTTCAACGAAGACTCAATCTCAATTCTCAGTCATTAATAATTTAATCTAACGCCATAATTAATTAAAAATAATCGCGTTATCAATCAGAATTCAGAATGATGGTAACGCCACGCACCTTATCAAATTCGATTTTTCCAGTAATTACCAATCGATGCGTAGGCGTAACGTCACGTAAACAAAGCCAAAAAACCATCAAAAAGCTCAAAATCTTCAAAAATCACAACAAAAGCACGCGTTTTTCCATCAGTTTCCTCAAAACTTCGGCGGATTTGGCTCGATAAAGCGTACATTTCGTCGAATGTACGTTCGAAAAGTTAATTATTTCGCGTAAAATGTGATCGTTCGTGTCTTTCAATACTCAAATTGTGATATTAGATACTATTTTATGCTAATTACCAAAGTTTTCTGTGTTCGGTTCGGTGTTATATTCGTCATAGTTATCCAAGTTACCAAAAAAGTGTTCCTGCTAAGTCCAAACACTGGGCTGAAATCTCATCGCCTTCGAATGCAACAGGTTAATTTCTCATTAATCATTGTGCTTTCAGTTTCTGAAACATAAACCTTTGGAAATTAGTTATTCACTATCACCATTGTCGATATATTTACCCTTTACCCTAATCACTTAGGTACACGTAACAATGAAAATTTACGACCCCGGTTCGTAATTAATCGAGCGAAATTTCCTCGAAATTTCGTCAAGATTAATTAAAAGCTTACAGTGTGTGATTCATACACCTACTGAGTTTGATCGTTATACATTAACTACGTTCTAACCAACAACGTAATAATATGCTAAGTTTCATGATCAATATCCGGTAAGTGAGCAACTTTTTCTTTCTTTTTCAGATCTGCCATAAGCTACTCGTACCTGTAACATTCAGTCGAGCTTCGTAACGGAAAAATCTAATCGCCGGTGGAGAAGAGTATACGAATTTTAACGGTACATAAAGAAATATACTTATATTTAAGTCGACAAACGAATTTCTATATACGTTCGAGGTGGTACATAATGAAGAAGAAAAACTTGCACAGCACACGAAAAACATCTGTTGAAAATACACCTTGATTTGTGAATACTAAACAGATAAATCGGCGATCTAACAGCAATTTATAATCTTCAATATGTTTTAGAATTAATAAAAAAAGAAAACAGGGAGCTGGAAGAATACGTACGAAGAAAATTTACATTAAAAAGTATACTCATTCTCACGGTACAAAGTGGACAGTCCAGTTGTTAAGGAGGGATTTTCAATCCTCCTTTGCATGGTCAGTTTGTTCTAGAACGGGATTTCGTGTTCACCATCGCTCGCCTTCGCCGATTCTTTGCATTTACGAGGGATCAAATAACCGAACCCTTTTTTCATCTACCATTACGCATAAATTTTTAAACTAGTTCTCGAAAAGTCGACTTTAAATTGCGACGATTGAAAATGACATTTAGATTAGATCCGTTCACTTCTTCTTCGTTCTCATAATAACGGAATTGAAAATTCTAACGACTAGTTTCAGCAGCGATTTTTTCGCTTTAACCGTTTTGAAATTTGTACGCTCATAGATCGCAGAGACTGGTTTAGCGTGTCCGTTCGTGTCAAAATATAAGAGATGAGATTGTTGGACGACGGATCTTTTTTTCTCTTTCATTTCATTCTTCAACGGTTAAATTGCTCGGATGTCTACGTACATAGATGGATGTATGGTGATGAAATCAAGGTGTAAGATTCGTCCAGCTCCAGGGTTTCGCATTATCGCGTATTTTTTATGTTTTCAGTTAACTATACTTACTCGAGTAGACCAATATCTGTGTAATTATCGGCTATATTACCTACTACGCTGCTAAATGAAACTTTCCACGAATTAATTTACCACACGGTTTTTGTTCTCGTCGAGGTGTTTTTTTCGGGTCTCTTTTTTTTACTTATCAACACCATCAGCTTCGAAAATAACCTCGTTTCACGTTGGTTATTGCTTTTTCGTACCAGATACTCGGATGCAACACCCCCGTGTAATTTTAATTTTTAATTAAAAACAGCCCATGTAATTTAAAATCAACGACGGTTTAATGCTTCCGATGATTTACAGCTTTACCACGAGACACGACTTTTTAACTATATGGTTTTGTTTTTTAGCTCAGCTCTCTTTCTCTTTAGCTCTGCAAACGCCGAATACTGTAACGGAAAATGCCGCCAGCGAAGCCTAAATTATGATTCATGTAACGAGTGGCAATTTTAAAATGCCGATTATCGAAGCCAATTGTGAATAAAATTCATATACTACCATCTTCCTACTTCTACCTGTTGCTGCACCATGACGATAAAATGGAAATTAAAGGCTTCCAGCGGTGGTATATCGATTTTGAGGAACTTACTCGTATCAGAGCCTCCGGTTCATCGTATTACACAATTATTGGCGTACAATGCGGGCACCCTTCACTCGACAAATCGGCAATATGTCATAGATGCAAATAACCGGTTAAAAAAATCTCATCTACCTGTTCACTATTAAAAATTTTTAAAACAATACGCCAAAAATCCGGTTCCAACGTCGCAGTGTAGGGCGAAAAAGAGTCAAATACTCGGTTTCGGACAATCGTGCTCGGGAACGTGCCCGATTCAAACGAGTTTTTCCCCATATATTCAAACCGGAAATAAGTTTTTTACTCTTAATCAATTTTCGAACCCGTTTTATTTACCTATTCCCTTTTTCTCCCAGTTCTAATTACTGTCCGACTTATGGTCGCGTGGAAGCTCATATTTGTTATTAAAAACCAGTTTAAGTGAAGAGCCACCGCGTCCTCTTCTGCTCTCCTCTCTCATCGCTCTGTGCTGTGTATTAATTTATTTAACGATAACAAAACAACGTTTAACCCACGTGCTATGGCTTGCTCTTCTTCTTGTTGTAGTACCTTCTCTTCCGATTCTATTCTCTGTGTTCTGTTAGAACAATACCAGCGTTTACCCGATGACATAACACCTCGCTGGCGCAGGCTTGCGCTTGTTTCTCAAACATCAACTTCGCTTTTTCACGTTTATTGAACTAGCTCGCGCCGCGCCGCCGCTGCAGCCGCCAAATATGAATGAAAACAAAACCGGTAAATTATACGTGACTAAATTGTTTTAACACGTTGAATCGTGGTCAAAAGTTAATTGCTTTAGATTGTGATGAGCGAAAAGCGGCGACCTTGCCTGACTTATGATTGGATGGCGCGGCGGCGACGGTGGCTGCTCCAGTCTGATATCATATCGTAGGTACCAGTATTATTGTAATTGTTGTGTTTTTTTTCTTTCTTTTTTTTGGTTTTTATTTTCGCACGATTATTTAACTACTTGTATATTGTGTTGCGTGTTATCTCATTATGAGCTATATTTAGAGTACATACGTATATGTATGCCGAATATATTGCTAGCATGTGTGCTATTTTTGCGGTCTAGGTCTAATCAGATTTTTTTATGTTTTGATTCCAGGAGATCCGCTGGTGCTGCAGTTTGCGGTGAGTTGTGAATCCGTTTGGTAATTGTAGATGCGAATTGGGTACGCTGCTTAGTACTTTATAGTACTTACATGTGGGTAAGATGGAATGGATGTTGGTCGGATTCGTTGGATTTTGTGTAATTTGAGATGATCCAAGAAACGAATTACTCGTATGAATCTGCTGGTTACATTTTATAAAGTTCAGATTCAATTTTGTGCGAATTTTTTGTTGTCAATAATTCTTATGTGTTCATCTACTGATGAGGTATTATTCGAGCTTCTAAACTCGCATCTTGAATAATATTGAGATATTATAGACTCGTGTACTCGAGTCGAATGACAAGGTTTGTCCATGTTGAAACCTACTTGAGGCGTGACGAAGTGATGTTTCGTTGGAGGGAGAAGGGGAGGGGTGAGACTGAAATTTCCCCTACTTTTTTCGTCGGATTTTTGCAACTTTCTACCCCAGATCTCTCCCCCCCCACCGAAGTAATTTTGATGCTAATTAGCCAGATGTGATTTGACAGGGTGTCATGGAATTCGTGGAAAGTCACGAAAAGGCCGGGAATTTTGCTCGAAACACGCGCTTGAAATTTTTTTTAAAAGCCCATAAAATAAAAAAAATTAAAAAATAGAAAATTTGTTCAAAAAAATTGCAAAAATGAAAAAATTGAAACACTTACGTGCCTACAAATTTTTAAAAAAATCCTCGCAGTTGCAAGTTATTTTTTTAGGGGGGGGGAGGCTATTTTTATTTGGTGAAAATGTGTAAAAATATGTCATGAAAAAGCCATGAATTTTGCTCAAAACACGCTTGAAAGCCCACAAAATGAAAAAAAAATTTAAAAATGAAGAATTTGTTCAAAAAATTACAAAAATAAAAAAATTACTTGCTTGCCTACAAATTATGAAAATTCCTCGCAGTTGCTAGTCATTTTGGAAGGGGGCTATTTTCATGTGGTAAAAAATAAAATGTGAAAAATAGGCGATGAAAAAGTCATGATTTTTTTCTTGGCAGTTTTGTTATAAATTCTGGAAGGAAGAGTTAGAAATGAAAATTTTAAATAATTTTTTGAATGTTTCAAAAACTACGATTATGCTTTTATTTTTTATGCTTGACAAAAAATTTGAATAATTCTGTAAGGTTCGTATACTGAAATCCAAAATGAAAAATTCGTCATTTTTTCGTTTTTTCAACAATTTTTTTCAGCTTTTTGGTCTTTGAAATTTAAAAAGAGAATACGAATGCGAAAGCTTCAGAAAATTTACCATTTGTGAGGTACAAAAAAAAGAGTTTTCAGTAATTATGAGAAGTTTTAAGCCAAAATTTTGTTCTTTTTAGTATTGTTGAATGAAATCTTGCAGATTTTTTCGTCATTTTGCACTTTTTTGCATCCGGTACCAATCCTTTGGGTATTGATTTGATGGAATTTTCTGAAATTGACGCTAAATAAACATAAATCAATTGAAAATCATAAAAAACTTGTGCAAAAATGCGAATTTTTCTCAAATGTAGCAAAAATTGGCATAACTCGAAAATTCAAAACAATATTTTTTAAACATTGGAAAAATTGCAAAAATTTACCATGTTCTCTAATATTATGGATAGAAAATTGCTAAAATTGGCTCAAAAATATAATTATCCTTGACTCAAAAGTTGTTGATTCTTGATGTACCTCTACCTACCTACCTACCTACCATGGACCATGCTACCTACCTACCTACCTAATTATTTCCTAACGTTGTAAAAATTGTAAAAGCTGACAGTATTTTTTTAAATTGATTGCAAGTTGTGAAAATTGGCGTCCGAGTAATTGAAAATTAAGTAGGTAGGTAGGTACAAAGTATAAAAAAAAAAGTCACCAAAATCCTGGGAAAATGGCCAAAATTTAAGCAAAAATGTATAGAATTCAAGCCAAAATAACGAAAATTCAGACAAAATTAATTTAAAATCGAAAAAAGATTGAGCAATACATGCAAAAAATTTTTCGAAATATGAAAATTTATATAATGTAACATTTTTTTAAAATCATTGCCAAAACTGCAAATATTTACAATTTTTGCGAAATCGATGAAATATTATCCGAAAATAAGACAAAAATGATCGAAAATCCATAAAATTGTGTTGAAAAAGTGCAACGTAAAGTCAGAATAAATTCCCTAAACTCACAGAATTTTTTTTTTTTGATGAAAAAGTAAACCTTTTTTAAAGCATTGAAAACATTGTAAAAATTGACAAGATTCTCCAAAATTGGTAGAAATGACGAAATCAACTCAAAAATGACTGAAAATCTGAAAAAAAAATGCAAAAATTACACAAAATATGAACAAAACAATTTTTTTGAAATTCATCAAAAATTATCTGAAAAAATAGAACAAAAATGGTTGAAAATCCATAAAAATGTGTTCAAAAAGTGCAATGTAAAATCAGAATGAATTCCCTTAATTTACAGAATTTTTTTTTGATTAAAAAGTAAGCTTAAACCTTTTTTAAAGCATTAAAAACTCTGTAAAAATTGACAAAATTCTCTGAAAGTAGTAGCAATGACGAAATCAATTCAAAAATGATTGAAAATCTGAAAGAAAAAATAATGCAAAAATTACATAAAATATGAACAAAACAATGTTTTGGAAATTCATGAAAAATTATGTGAAATAGACAAAAATAATTGAAAATCCATAAAAATGTGTTCAAAAAGTGCTACGTAAAATCAGAATAAATTCCCTAAAATGTACAGCAATTTTTTTAGATAAAAAAGTAAACATCTTTTAAAGCATTAAAAACATTGTAAAAATTGACAAAATTCTCTAAAATTGGCAGCAATGACGAAATCAACTCAAAAATGATTGAAAATCAGGAGGAAAAAATTTAAAAATTACATAAAATATGAACAAAACGTGCTCGAAATTATCAAAAAATCAGTAATCAATTAACCTGAAAAATATTTAAACATGAAAGAAAACTTGACATTTGTACAATGTCATGAAAATTACATTAATTGTCCAATGTGAAAATTTCCAACAATTTCTGATAAATTGTCTAAAAAAATACACAAAACTCATTCGAAATAGTGAAAAAATTGTTGAAGTACTGAAAAGCGAAAACATTGCAGATTGAACCAAATTTTGCTTAAATCAACATCGGATTCCAAAACCACAAAATTTGGTGATTTCTATTTCAAAAATTCATTTGACCTGGTATTTTTAACAAACTGAAAGTTTGGGCATATCAGGACGAAGTTCACCCAAATATTTGATAGTGTTTATTTGAATTTTATTCAGTTTGAGTATTGGTATATTTTTTTTTAAATTTGAAATAAATTAAAATTTCTTTTTTTTAAGATCACAAAATTTATGATATTGTGTATTTTGTTTCGAAGTGTGAGGAAACTGAAACAATGAAATAAAAATATTAGAATTTTTTTTTAAAAATTGAAAGAAGTTGAAAAAGTGTCACTTTTTTCTCGAAGAAAATGTATCCTGATAGTCAAAGAGGGGGGGGGGAGGAAGAACAAAACAAGATCCCAAAAATTAAGTTGTCTGTTTCAAAATCCTACACACCTACATAATTATAATGTTTTTAGGCACCTAAAACACATTTCTGACATTTTCTTACAAAATGAAAAAGGTGGAGATATAATGCCTACTCAAAAATCCCAAAAATTTAGTATTGAGCATCGTAAATAAGTTCCTGATATTCCTCCCCCCCCCTACCCCAAATGAAAAAAGTTCCTGAAGAAGGAGAGACCCACAACTCAAGAATCTGAAAAATGTCTTTGGTGTGACTTCTGGAACCCAGAATGCATATTTTCTGATACTACTCCCCCCCCCCCAAATAAAAAAAGGTTTCGAAGGAGGAGGGGCAAAATTCAAAATTTTTGAAAATTTCTTGTTGGATATCGAAATACGAGTAGCTAGATATACTTTGGAGCAGATTAAGAACGTATCTGATATTCATTTTCTCCAAATTGAAGAAAGATACTTACCAAAAATGAGGAATAAGGCGAGACAAAACTCAAAAATCCCAAAAATTTTGTGGTTGGTATCAAAATTTGTTGTTTTTGGGTACCCTCGATACGTCTCCAATATTACATATATTTTCCTTTGAAATGGTTTTCCATTTTCTGATAAAATTAGACTAATTAGAGCTACGTTCAAGTTTGAGAGAAAACCCAGTGTACAGAACTTTCGTGAAAAACAAGACGCCACCGTAGCTTGTCTTGTCTTTTGTCTTAAACTACATCCTATAGTGAGCATTAGTCATTAGTTAGTTCCTAACCCTTTCTCATCGTGAGGAATTTTCCTTCATTCCTTCATCCGACTATTTAACACCAGGGCTATTAATTTGTAATTTTAATTACACTATGTACGTAAATGTATATGATTCACACAGGAAAGGAAATGCAGAAAGAGATAGAGATAGGGATAAAGCAAGAGGTAGATCGAAGGCCATGGTTTGTTGAATAGATATATAAGAGTACATTACACACACGTTACCTAGACCATAAGAGTACCTTACCTTTACATATGTACAATAGAACATTCGTTAAAGTTTGAAATATTATCTCTGCTAGGATGATACTTCGCAGTGGCGTACATTTGTGACACATTTTTCACTTTTTTCTAGTACTCTCAGCAGCGATGCTGGTCAAAGAAGAATTTCGTAAATAGTATACCGAGCGTTTGTAACGGGTACAGTTTCCTTTCCATAACTTTATCACGTCGTCGTGTTTTTTTTTCTTCATACTTCTCCAAGATTACGGCAATTTTTTTTCTTTTTCTTTCATGACGTTATTTCATACCTCTATCCGCGTGTATGGTATAATTAATGTGGAAATTAGCATCAGATAAAATAAAATACGTAAAAAAAATAAAAATAACACGAAGAAATGAATATTTTTTATCTGATTTTACCATACGCGTAGACGCATTTGTATTTTAAGTAAAATATAAGACGAAGTAAAAAAATATACCTATGGTGAGACGAAGAAGGGGGTTAAAAAGCAGCAATGTACATGTTATTCGCATTGTCCCTATGGTGGCATGGGTATTATACCGGCACTGGCCGTTTAGATAATGATTGTACATATTCTCGGGTCGCGGTATGCGGGTTCTCGCGGTGCCGATGCGCGGATATTTTAATTTTTTGAACGACGACGGCCAAGACGACGTCGTTGGAGATGGCAGGAATAAGTAATTGGCGCCGAGCACATTCCGACAATGTTTTTTTTCTACCTTCTCTGGTTCTATGAATATGTTTAAGTCTCTTGTTTCATTGGGCTTAGGTATACAGGGTGGGTCATGGAGTGTTAAAGCAACTTTGATGTTGCTACATTGAAATGCTAATCGTTCCTTGGAGTGTTCGAAAGGGAAGCATAGAGCTTTTCTTGATAATTGACCGTCGTTTGTGGATACTCTTTTTGATATTTTGACGAAAGGGGGGGGGGTTTGCCCGACGAACGATGTATGAGGTGTATGACAAGGTGTCTAACAGGTCCTACTAATCTTCCAAAGTCCTACTTTTTCTCAAAAGTCCTTTTAGTCCTACTAAAGTCCTACTTTTCTGCAATTTTATCCAAAAATCCTACTTTCTTTTCAATTAGACTTTTACAAACTTTCAATTTTTCCCTCTTTTTCCGGAATTTTGAACAAATTTTGTGAAAAAGGGCTCATTTATCGACTTTTTTAGATTTTGAATTACACATTTTTGAGAGCTTTCGCCCTCGCTTCGCTGGGGCTATTTGCTGTTCTTTTCCCACGTAGAAATCTTGTTATTCAAATTCAAGAAATGTTCAAAGTTTGAATCTGAAAAATAAACTTCTCTCTCCATAAAGAAACTTTTTGTTTTCACTTCTCAAAACATGATTGAATTTTTGAAAGCTTTTGGCCTGCTTCACTCGGGCTTGTTTGCTTTTCAAGTTTGAATTTTTTTTTTAAATTTTGAAATAAAAATTATAAATTTCTTCATATACATATTACACTTGAAAACATCGTTTTCATATACCCCTCAAGGCCTCAAAATACTAATTTCTAAGCGATTTTGCCCTCGTTTCGCTCAAGCTCGTTTGTTTAACTTTTTCAATTTTGGATTTTTTCCAACAAAAAAAATCATCAAGTTATTCGAATTTCGAAATTTTGAAACAAAATGATAAACTTTGTATAAGTGACTTATTACTCAAAAATCATCGTTTTGTATACCTCTCGAAATCCTGATTTTCGAGAGCTTTTACCCTCGCTTTGCTCGAGCCCATTTGATTTTCTTCTTACATTTTCAATTTTTCAACAAAAAATAACTATTCGAATTTCAAAATTTTGAAGCATATAATATGAAATACGAGTAGTTACAATCAAAATCGAAGAATTTGAGTTAAATTTGATACGAAAAATTGAAATGAAACGTTGTACATATTTTTGGTGTTTACTCGTTTAAGTGAAATCATAAGGTTTTTGAGGACATCATAAAAGCAAACAATTTTTACAAAAATTTGGCTAAAAACTTGAATGTAAATTGCCCCCCCCCTCCCCTATAAAATTTCATAAGTGCTTGAAAATGGACTGCTGAAAGTCCTGCTAAAAGTCTTACCTATGTAGTTAAGTCCTACTTTTTCATTTTGAAATTTTGTTAGGTCATTGACCCGTCAATGTGGCTTCTAAAGGTCGTCTGGTCACCTTTCTGACCTCTTAAGGTCATTGATCAGCCTGGCTGGCATCTCAAGTTCACTGACCTACTTATAAATAGCCTCTCAATGATCGTCTGTCTGGCTTCCCAAGGTAGTTTTTCTTTCTTTCTGGTTTTTAAAGGCTGTTGATCCATCTGTCTGACCTCTCAAGGTCGCTTGTCTGCCTCTCAGTCTGGCCTCTTGAGGATTTGATTTTTAATGTGAAGGAGGGGAGTGAGGAAGCTTTTGAATACCTACATTTTTTTCTTTTTTTTTTTAGCTCAAAACATTGTGGAAACTCATTTAGACTGAAAGTACATATAAGAACTTCAAACTCGAGGGCTTTCAAAATTATCCAATATTCAACCTCCTAAATTTATTTTTCGAATCTATTTGAGGAATTTTTTCCAAAAAATCAAAAAAGTTTCATGCTTGTGAGGTTACATTGAAAACGTTTTTTAAATAATTGAATGAGGCATTAAAAATTGCTATATTCTGACAGCCTGAGTGTGTTTCTGATACCTTTGGCGTTCTAATCATGAAATTGAAAAAAAATCTGGTTACAAAATGGCAATTTTCATTTTGGGGAATTTTGACTTTTTAAAACTTTTTCTTGAATAAAATGTTATAAAAATCATGAGAAAACTTGGACTGGCAGGAAAATAATGTTTTTGATGAATTTTGAGTTTGGTGACACCCCCTCTCCTCCTCACGAGTTTCTTAATTTGTTTAATACATCAATTCGAGAAATGAAACCAATTTTTTTTTTTTTTTTTTTGGAAATAGGTACTAACTGTGGAAAGGCATTTAAGAGTGCAAGAAATCTGATTTGAATATCAAAAATTTTGTAATAAGCTTCGATCCCTCTTTACAATTGAGCACTTTTTGTTCTGTTTGTTCACGGCAGCTTCATAAAAATGGTTGTAAACGGTTCAAAATTGCAATTTCTACACTCAACTGAATAATTCGGGTATGAAGTTGTGATTTATTGGAATCATCAATTCCAAAAACAGATGCACATGGCTTTAAAAATGTACATTTTCGTTCAAAACTTAATGATGTTGGTTTAGTAAGCCCCTCGTCCTCAATCAGGTATGCCTAATCATGTCGAAGAATTTCAAGTTTTCACCCTTCCAATTCAACTTCCTCTGATTGCTTTGCTCACATAAAGTTCCATCAAGTATCTACCCAAGTATCTTCTTTAGCATTTCAGAAATTCTTCTCCATACTTGGATCAAATTTGATTTTGACTACTCCCTCCCCCTCCCCACGTCTTTGAATTCATCATAGTTATCTCAGTTGCAACTTCATCAACAATCTCAGACAATTCAAAGGAGTAAATTTATTTTATCCACGAAATAGTTTTGCCAAATTTTGAGTTTGATATCTTCTGCCCCTTTCCCTTGAAGGTTCTTTTGATTATTGGTCGCTTCGACTTCTTAAACGATCTTGAGTATTAGTGTAGATTTCTACTTTTTCGATGATTTTGGCTAAGTTTATATTTTATTCCTCTTCTCCTTTCCTCATGCAACTCGTATTGATTTTTATAAGCAGTTCAAAAATGTATAAATACCTTTTTCTCAGTAATTTTAGCGAATTTCGAGTTTGACTCTTTATTCCTCCATTTCTCGTGGAACTTCTTATGCTTTTTTTTGAAGCGTTTCAAAAATGAAATCTCGAGGATTTTGGCGAATTTTGAATTTTGCTTTCGTTTCGTCTTTCTTCATGAGTCTTATAATAATTGATTTTTTTGATTTCATCAACTTTTTAAAAGTCTATTCGGCTCAAAAATGTAGATTTCTGTCTCTATTTCTGCAATTTTGGCGAATTTTGAGTTTTCTCTCCCCCCCCCCTCTCCCTCATGGAGCCCTTTTTCCTTTTTTTTGATTTCATAAATTTCATAAGACGATCGCAGGAAGTTCAAAAATTTGTGTTTTTTCTTCCAACTCGATTATTTTGGCAAGTTTTGTGGCAGGCTTCGCCTCAATATGGAGTTCCTTTCGATTGTTTGGTAATTTTAATTTTCAGAAACGAACTTGTATGGCTAAAAAATTTGCTTTTTACAGAAATTCATAAAAAAACTTAGCGATTTAAGAGCTTCCCTCATCTCCGTTCCCTCAAATAAACACACTAGAATTCTCAACTCAGTATCTTAAGGTGTTCAAAAGTTATTAAAAAACAATGCCAAATTTTGAAAATAGAGCAATTGATAGAATACAGATAATTGCTTTGATTGCAGATTTCTCTGGTTGCTCGTTTTGACTATCTGGGATGGCTACTGACCACAGCAATCGTTTGGTTTTCTATTCGGAACGTGGCCTATTGCAAGATTTGGCCTGTCTCAGCATAGCATCGTATCTGTGGTATTGTGAAATGAAAAACGTATATGATGAAGCAAAAACCGCGATTCAGTTCAGTCAGCTGCCAACATCAATTCGGAATATGATCTATAAGTGTATTGATGCAATAGCTGGAAATGTGGATGATTGGTGTACATTGAATAGCTACCTTTTTACGAAGTCTGAGAATCCAAACCGATGTGATTTTGAATTGAATGATCTAATTTCGTGGAGCGCGGATGGTACCATCAATTACCGTCAAACTGCTCAAAAACTGGTTCGAAGTGATCAATTGAACGGCAAGCAAAAGTACAGAGTGGCATGCATCTATTGTTTCCCCGAGGAGATCGAGGCTTTAATCACAGAAAAGCATGAATATGCACATCCTTTGGTGGAGTATTGGAATTGTAGGATGGAAAACAAAGCAAGTAGTTCGATTGCAGAAAGTAATGAGTACAGTTCTCCCGAAGCGGCTTTATTATGGAAGTACGAATCTGACGATACCTGGATGACTTTATCAGCCTTTCAGTTCTTTTGGGAGTATCTACCTGATGATGAACGAATGAGAATAATATATGAAAGAAGATATTATCTCAAGAATTTTTTATTCTACGCCTTGTGTAACATCGAGGAGAGGCAACTACAAGGTGTAGTAGAATCAGACGCAGCACAAATTTTGATTATGTTATTTTACGTATCTGAAACCTTTTTTATGCCCTTATGGAATCATGTTAAAACTAGAAATATGATCACTGTAAGTAGCTTCTATGAAATTATGCGTCATTTTGTGACAAGTTCCGCGTATACAGCTTTTCAAATTTGGATGAGTGCATCTGATGAGTTGAAGAAAGGACCACTCATTAGTCAGAACGTGGATAGTTTACTTGAACGTTTAATACCTTTCGTTGATTACCATCGACGTGAAGAGGAAATCGAATTGGTGATGGAGTTATTATCTGTATATCCCTCTGAAAAACGAGAGGAAATTTGGAACGAACAATGGAAAGATATCATCGTTGGTACATCACCTGAGCAGTTGCAAATAGTAATGAAACTATGTCTGGGCTGTGATGATAAGATTGCCTCGTTTAAGAAGATGTATATGTGTGAATATTCGGAAATTAAAGTTTACCTGAAAAGTATGATAGAGCGAAAACGCTTTCAAGAATTCTACACGGTTTTATCGTTCCTTACAAATGATACTGAGATCATTTATAACTTGAGAATCCGTGTTATGAAATCTGATTATTTTCTCTCGAGTTACTTTGAGGCTTGGGTACATAGGTCTCCTGAAAAAACAGAACCATTTGACAAACTTATTGATGAAACGTTTCCTGATGCAAGCCAATTGGAGGATTTCAAATTATATCTAATGATCAGTGGGACTCATGCGTCGAATTATTTTCTCGAATGGATAACGGAGAAAGGAGGTTTTTACTCGTATGCGGAAATCACAGGCTTCTACGATCATGTTCTCTCTTCAACGCCACATTTATTAAACCAAGCCAAAAATGCATTATTGAAATTGATTCATCATGCGCTGATTGACGCTGTATCAATTTCATTTACTGATGATTTGGAGAAGATTGTAAAGTGGTGTGTAAACGAAGATATCCATTTATTGAACAAATTCAAGGAAACGTTAAACGTTGATACCATTCTCCATCTGTGGATGGATGAATGTTTGTTGGAATTCAAAGAATGGAATCCAAATGAAGACGGTGGTGTGTTTCGCAGTGAGTCTTTGAAGATGTTGAAATATCTCTTTCGTCGGTTACTTGAGGACGACGATAAAATACAAGATTTCATATTGGATGAATTGAATACTCGGCGTTTTGATTTGGAAATTGAGTCGATACAAAATTCAGATAAAAAACTGCTAAACGCGTTACTACGGTGGTCTTCGCATACGTAATGGTGATGGTGTGAATGTACATTACACTGATTATTTTGAAGCTTCGTTATTTAAAAACTGTGTTGATTAACCCTTTAAAATATTTTACATGTTACCATTGTTTAAAACTTTCAAATTTTCATTATAAGTACCAATGTTCATACATACTCGTATAAGGAATTTTTAAAAAAGTTCATTCTGGGAAGAGTGAAAAATGTTTTAATATGTCGCCTTGTTTTACTTCTAAAGATGTTCTTGGGTACACACAAATTTACGTACCTACCTATCTACCTTTGTATTATTGATAGAGAAATAAATATGTATTACTTCTGTCTTCAAAATTTGATTTGATTCGGTTCTTCGAAACGCATTAAGTAAGTAGATATACTCGTATGTACCTACGTATCAGAATAAACAAAAATTTCAAGTCCTAAAATTTATTTTTGGTAAATTTTTGAAAATCAAAAAAAAACTATTCCTAGGACGTTTTTTTAACACATCCATGAAGTGAAAAATTTTTGAGCAACATGAACAAACAAGAGTGTCTAATGGTCATGAAAGTCATGAAAAAGTCATAAATTTTGCTCGAAATACCCTCGAAAATTTTTTAGTACGCCCATAAAATGAAAAAAAATTGAAAAATTTGTTCAAAAAAATCAGAAAAATGAAAAAAATAAATTACTTACTTGTCTATAAAGTTGAAAAAAAATGCTCGCAGTTTCAAATTATTTAATTTTTTTATTTTTGGAGGAGGGAGGAGGGGGTATTTTCAGGCGGTAAAAATGTGAAAAATAGGTCATGAAAAAGTAACGATTTTTTGTCTGGAAGTTTTTTTTGACGTCCCTGACAAATCACAAATGTGAATACCTACCTAGCTGCTTCAATTCAAATTCCACACTTCAACAATTGCGAGTTTTACATTAGATCATTCTAGAGCTTCCAGCGAGTTTTCAAGTTTTTCCGGAAGTGTTGAATTGCTCTATAGAGAGCCAAAAATAAACTCCAGCATAATAACTTTGTTTCGGTTCTCATTGGGCATTCTCTCGATGGATTTATATGGCGAGTTTAATTTTCTTCCTCTCTAATGGAGATTATTTTTATTTATTTAGTTATATGTAGGTAGTATTGCAACTTCATCAACAATCTCAGACAATTCAAAGGTGTAAATTTATTTTATCCCAGGAATAATTTGGCCGAATTTTGAGTTTGGTCTCCTTCTCCTCCTTCCCCTTGGAGCTTATATTTTGATTTTATTGGTCGCATCGACTTCTTAAACGATCTTAAAAATTTTGAAAGTGTAAATTTCCATTTTCTCGATAATTTTGGCAAACTCACCTCCTTACCTCATGCAGCACGTAATGATTTTTAGGCAGTTCAAAAATGTAAATGTCTACTTTTTTCTCGGTCGAATTTTGAGTTCGACTTTTTATTACTACATACCTTTTTCGTGGGACTCCTTATGCTTTTTTTGGTCATATCAATTTTTGTAATCGAGCGTTTCAAAAATGAAATCTCTATGATTTTGGCAAATTTTGAATTTTGCTTTCGCTTCGTCTTTCTTCATGAGTCTTATAATTGATTTTTTTGATTTAATCAACTTTTTAAAGATCTATTCGGCTCAAAAATGTAGTTTTCTGTTTCCTTCTCTATACAATTTTGGCGAATTTTGAGTTTTGCTCTCTCTCCCTCTTCTTCATGGAGCTCTTTTTGCTTTTCTTGATCTCATAAATTTCATGGACGATTGCAGGAAGTTCAAAAATTTGTGTTTTTTATTCCAAGTCGATAATTTTTCCAAATTTTGTGACAGGCTTCGCCCTATAATGAAACTCTTATTCGATTTTGAACATTTCAACCCCACTAACGGATCCAGGAGGTTCAAAACTGAAAGTTTCTATCTTCATCAGCTCAACAATTTCAATCAATTTTGATTTTAGTCTCACCCACAGGAGCTTTTCTGAATGTTTTGATTATATTGTGCTTCATTTTCAGAAACAAATTCTGCAGAAGTTCCAAAAAATTCCGAAAAATTGAGATTTTTGTCAATTTTGAGTTTGATTGATATCCTATGTAGCTCCTCTTGATTCGTTTTCTAGTCTCTCATCAGCTTCCATAAAACGAAATTGAATGACCAAAAAATATTATATTTTGGTGCTCAACTCGACAGATTTTCAGGGTGTCCAAATGTCTAAGGAAGGGTCATGAAAGTCATGAAAAAGTAATGAATTTTGCTCGAAACACACTTGAAACTTTTTTTAAAAAAGCCCATAAAATGAAAAAAAATTCCTCGCAGTTTCAAGTTATTTATATACTTAATTTTCTTTTTTTTTTTGGGGGGGGGGGTGGTATTTTCCTGCGATAAAAATGTGAAAAATAGATCATGAAAAAGTCATGATTTTTTTGTTTTTTTGTCTAGGTGTTTTGTTTGACACCATGTTTTGGTATATGAAAAATTGAACCTGATTTCCCCACTGCCCACCCTTTCCAGTACTAGGATATTTTATTGATTTGAGGTCGAAACAATCAGACAATTCAAAAATGTGTAAGTGTCTTTCTTCACATGGCAAATTTTTAGTTAGGTTTCCTCAACCCCCCCACTCCTTTTTTGAGCTTCTTTGATTTTTTGGTCGTGTAAATTTCATGAACAAGAAAGATCTCAAGCGTTTCTCAATTATGGATTTTTATCTCCTTTTCTCGATGATTTCAGCTAATTTTAAATTCGACAACGTCCCCCTTTTCCTGTCCCATGCAATTATTATTGAGTTTTTTCATCGCATCAGTAAACTTAACTTAATGAACATCTCAGATCTCGCGAATTTCAAAAATGTGCTTTTTTCCTCTCCTAACTTGATAATTTTGATGAATTTTGTAGCAGGATTCGCCCTAGTGGAGCTCTTTTCAATTTTTTGGTAATTTTAATTCCAGAAACGAATTTTTATGGCTGAAAAATTTGGTTTTTACAATTTGTGAAACGAATTCAGACAAGTCCAAAAAATACATTAATCGATAATTTTGTAAATTTCGAGTTCAGTTTCACTTTCTAGAGCTTCTCTTAATTTTTTTTTCAAATCGATTTCAAACACGAACTCAAGTGACTAAGATAGCCTATGTAAATTTTGATAGATACTCATTCTGATGATTAATTCGTATATCAGAAGAAATTCAATTCTTCCCTCTGCTCCTCTCTTCGAACTAAGATAATTTCCAAGATTCGTGGCTTTCGAGTCGAAATATTCTGAAAAATAAACTCTGCATAATTCAGAACTTTGAATTTTATTTTCCTGATTTTTTTTTTCGATGTTGAATGTTGATTTGCTAATCAATTTGTTTCCTAAACTTTCTTCAGATGATGTTTTTGATTACTATTTTCCAAAGAATGTGAAATGTTACAAACCTAAAAGTATCGAGGGTCATTCATTTCTAAGAATAAATGATGGCTCACCTTGTATGTATACACGACTCACCCGAGTCCCCCCTCTCTTCTCCTTTCTATTAAAATTCTATCGTTCGTACAATTAGAAACGTACACACGAAATATGTAGTTATGTATTTGCGAGAAATAAAAAAAATGTCAACGCGATTAAATTGAGAATTTCATCAAAATGATCCAGCTTATAATTGGTTCATCGTTGGTTTTTTTTCTCTCTAAAATGAAAAACCTCTCGTTATCGGGTCTCTAATGTATTCGTTTGTTGTGGTCGTTCTATGTTGTATCTTTCGTCTTGTAGGTATTTTACCTGCTTATTCGTTCATTTGGTGACTTTGATTATCCCTTTGCGATAACTTATAAGCCGAAATACCTACTTACTCTTGGTCTCGTATGCGATGAACTTGATGTAATCACCTTACTTATAGTTGGATGAATAGTAGATGGTGCGCTGCGTTTGATTCATTCGACACTTAAGTATGCGTATTCGTCTCTTTCGTCGTATTGCTGTGCTCACTGCTCAGTGCTCAGTTCTGTTAATCTGAAATCAGCTGCCGAGCGCGATCGTGGATATTTCCATTAACAATTCGATTCAAATGATAAGTCGATGTGACGTGTGAGATGCTGGATAACCGTGAAGAATGATTCTAGTTTGTGTTGCCTAACGCGATGTACCTAATCCTTTCTTCGGGCGGATTCGCGAAGAAGGATGTGCCTCACAATTACTTTTCGAATTGGAATAATTGGTCATTTTGGAATTTGGAATTTAGAATCAACAGTGTCAAAAATCTTGGATGAAATTTATGTGATGATTTTGGGACAGTTTCTTGGATCTCTCAGGAAATCGAAGAGTAGATCGAATTTCCTCTTTGCTTTCCACTGCTTTGTTGGTTTTTTCGTGATTAATTTTTTCTACAAATTTTATGAAACTTTGATAATATTTCTGTAAATTTTGGGATCAATTTGGGAAATTTTGACATTTTTTCAGTTTTTATGGTGTACTTTGGATAACTTTTTGTGCCCCAAAAAGGCACACCAGCCACCTTATCTCACTCACGAAATTATACACACTCTGCAACGTGCCTGATTGGTCCAATCCAATACACGAGAGCTTACGCAGTGAACTATGATCATTGATCATATCGAAGTATAATTTCTCGAGGTCCTGTTTCATGGCCAAAATGTAGATTTAAATTTTATCGGGATTAATTCGGCAGGTAGGTCGCGATAAAGTAGGACAATCGAGCCAAACAACGAATACTTTAGTCAGCGAGCGAGCAAAAAAAAAAGTCATTTAAACGTTCGGAATTATTTTTTTCTCTCTATTTAATGGTGTTTGATATTGTTCAAAATGGTATGTGTGGGTTTTGAACACGCTGTTCGAAGCTTACGAATGTAATAAAGAAGTGAAGGTTTGTTGTGTTGTACAGCTATAGAGAGATACGCACACGTATTCTGCAATGTGTGTATAGATAGATCGAACTCTGGCAGATATTTTTCTTCTATTTTGAATTAATTATAAAATACCTCGATGTAGAATTTAATTGGCCGTGGTGACGTCATCATTGAATCAGCTTCTACAGCACACACGAGGTGACACTGACACGAGCGTCGTACATATTATGCTAAATAAGGGAGCAAAAAATCTCAGGTGAAAATTTTCTCGAACTGATTGGGTAGCTGACAAATGGTTATTAACACCTACAAAATTTTATAAATCTAGTCGACGACCGACGCGCGTATATAACCCTTTAATTAAAAACCGTTGTTTAGAGCTCCGAGAAGTAATTTAAACGCCGTGTTGTTGAGCTGACTTGAGAGTGAGACGTGTTATTTAATAGGTAATTATGTGGTATTTTCACAAAACGCTGAGAAAAAAGCGCCTACGTGAGGTTTTTTTCTCTTTCGAAAAAAAAAATAGTTTTAATTACGACCATGTTGACAAGAGAGTTGAATTTTCAAAAGTACCTACTTCTATTCGAATGTTTTAATTAGAACGATTTGTGTTGTGGAATTCAGCTTCCGATACAGAATGAAGATTTAAGATTTTTTTCTACGATTGTTCGAATACATCCTCTTTCCCGAGTTGATCGGATCAGATTAAGGAGACGAAATCGTAACTCGTCAATTAATCGTATTCGTATATGTATTCGAATTACGTAATACGTATTAATGGAAAGAGCAATAATATGATGTTATGGTATCGGGGTTTTTCTTTTTATATTTTTTTATTTCACCGCTCTTACTCTTATAATATGTACTCAGAGTGTAAAAATATACAATGTCGTACGTCACAGGCAGGACCTCTTATCGAACGCGAATATCGTTCGAATAATTATTATGGAAAATCACGACTCGATCGAGAAAGGAAATAAAAACGATAAATTTATCGCCAAATTAAAGTAAATTATTTCCTAAATCCGAGTGCAATTTGTGTAATTTTAGTAAAATGCAATGTGGTGCAATTTTTTGTAAAGTGAAATTTTGATGTTTTCTCGACACGTGAAATTGAATTACATTTTTTCAAGATTGGTATTGAAGTGTAGAAAGAGATGAGTGTATAATTTGAGTTTATTTATCGAAACGAATTTTCTCATTCGTCATTAGAAGTTTATTTATGGTGTTTTTACGAGACGAAATTTTATTTTGAAACCAAACGAAAACGTCAAAATGGAACTCGACTCTGTTAGTGTAGCCTATTTTGGTATTTGGTAACTCGAAACAAGGCTTCCTTCGTCGTCGTCGTCGTGCTGAGATGAAAAACTTGGGCGTTTGTTACATTAAAACTCAACGATTAAAGAGATGAGAAAAATACAGATTAATGGAAAATCTCAAGGTTCCAAAATATCCAGCTGTGAACATACTTGGACGCGAGATCGATTCAATGTTGAATATAATTAACGCGTGATTTTTTCGTCGTAATCATAGTGGATGTCGAGGTTTTAAAAAGGAAAAAAAAATTAAATTGAAATCGGTATTTTTATTAGGTTTTTGGAGGCGTTGCTGTGGAGTGTGGAGTATGAGGGGAATACTATCAATGGGTTTTATACGCACCCTATACTTTTTGAATTGAAATTCGTTTCATTGAATCGTCCAGTGTTTGATATACTCGAAACGGGTAATTTTGTTTAGGTACTTTTTTCGGCAGAGGAGGGAGCGATTTGGAGGTATCTGGGGTGAGTAACTCAATTTTGGAATCTGGCTGCTGAAAATCCACGAATTTGAGTTGATTGTTATGTTAAAATAACTTGAAAACATGAATTTATTGTTGGAATTTCTCATGAACACAAAAAAAAACCATCGAAATCGACGAACATTACAGTAAAGCAAAGAAATTATGCTTTGTGGAATTATGGAAAAATAAAAAAAATAAAAATTGGAAAAAAGCAACAAAATCTATGCAATTTTTGTAAAACTTGGCGAAAATTGTCATTTGATGTTCTTTCTCGTGTGTTTGTATTATTTTAATTAGTTTTCAACACTAGCTTTTTCGTGCGCTCTGGGAAAATTTTGTCAAAATATCGTTGTTTTTCGCCAATTTTCATTGCTTTTCAGTATCTTAAACGCTTTTCATTGAGTTTAGGAGAAGTTGCAATGGGATTTCGCTGAAATTTCATTGCTTCTTGGTAATTTTTAGTACTTTAAATGCTTTTTTGGGAGTGTTTTTACATCATTCTATCACAGTACATCATGAATTTTTGTCAACAGGTATTTCCAGGTAAAATAAGCGAAATGGCCCTGTTCCCCGATTTGGTAAATTATGATGGATTATTTTTTGGTATCTCCAAAATGTTTGAGGGGAATTTCCGCCCCTCAACCCACCCCCCTTGAACAGTATAGCCAAACAAAACGTTTTTTTGGCCATTTCGTAATGTCGTTACATAGTATGGGGCGAAAAATCGCTACTGCGAACTTGCCAAAAATTCCTGCTTTTGCCAAAATCATCAAAAAAAGTTTCGTTTTTGTGAAAATTTTTTTTAAAGAAACGTAACTTTTGTCGAAATTGTCAAAAAAGCACTGTTTTTGGCCATGATTGTCGAAAAATACATTTTCTTCTGACGTTATCGAAAAAGTCCTAATATTTTTTGTAATAAGTAATGAACAGAACACCTTGTTGTTGGCTAAAATTTTAAAAATTCCTTTTCCAAAATTATTAAAAAATGTCAACTTTTTGTAAAAATTTTCAAAAAAGCCCATTTATTTGCCAAAATGTTCAAAAAATCTTATCGCCAGAATAATATAGTCTAGAAACTCTCATTTTTGCAAAAACTGTATGCTTAGAAGTTTCTTTTTTGAAAAAATTATTTAAAAAAACACAACTTTTGCCAAAATTATCTCAAAAAATCCTGTTTTTTGGCAAAATTGTCGAAAAGTCCCTATTTTTGACCTAATCAAAAAAGTCCTAATATTTTTTGTAAAAAAGAGCAAAACACCCTGTATGTTGTTGGCCAAAATTTCAAAAATTCCTTCTTCAAAATTATCAAAAAATCGCAACTTTTTGTAAAAATTCCCAAAAAAGCACCGGTTTTTTGAAAAAATCCGATCGCCAGAATACTTAATTATCAAAAAAGTCTCATTTTTGTCAAAATTGTGTAAAAGTTTCTTTTTTGAAAAAATTATCAAAAAATCACAACTTTTTTCAAACTTGTCAAAAATGTTCTGTTTTTTGCCAAAATTGTTTTTGTAAAAAGAACAAAAGACTCTGTTGTTGGCCAAAATTTCAAAAATTCATTTTTCAAAATTATCAAAAAATCTCAACTTTTTGTAAAAATTTCCAAAAAAGAAACGGTTTTTTAAAAAATCTGATCACCAGAATAATTGTCAAAAAAGTCTCATTTTTGTCAAAACTGTATAGAAGTTCCTTTTTTAAAAAAAATTATCAAAAAATCACAACTTTTGTCAAAATTGTCAAAAAAGTCCTGTTTTTTTTTGCCAAAATTGTCAAAAAATCCCTTTTTTTGACGTTATTAAAAAAGTCCTAATATTTTGTACAGATGACCTAAAAACGTTGTTAGTAACCAAAATTTTGAAAATACCCACGTTTGCCAAAAGTATCCTAAGAAGTCCAGATTACGAATTGGGCATACTGCCTTTACTCATTCTCAACTTTTCAAAGACAAGCAACTGGAACAATGTGACTCTTGTGGAGTGCCATTTACCATCATACACCTGATTAACCACTGACCCAAGTATAAGAAAGACAGAGAGCAAATTCTGAGGGAGCTTACTTACGAAGATGTTCAAACAGACGATGAAGATATATTCATGTCAGATGTTTTTCACCTTTTTAAAATGCATTTGGATCTACGACCTCATTTAGTGAATCTTTATTTTTTTGACATGTTATTTTGTGAATTATTTTTTACTTGTTATGCTGTCTGTACTGTGTACTTGGTTCATTTTGTTTATAATGTAAATGTATTGTGTACACAAAAAAGCCCAGATGCTGAAGCATTCTAAAATGAATATATTCATTCATTCATTCATTCCTAAGAAGTTCTTGTTCTGTTTTTTGCCAGAATTGTCAGCAAAATTCTGTTTTCGCCAAAATTGTCAAAAAAATCTCATTTATGTCAAAATTGTAAAGAAGTTTATTTTTTGTCAAAATTATAAAAAATTCCCAACTTTTGTAAAAATTGTCAAAAAAAACTCCAGCTTTTTGCCAAAATGTTCAAAAAATCCTGTTGTCAAAATTGGTAAAAATTCTTTCTTTTGCCAAAATTATCTTGAGAAATCCGTGTTCTGTTTTTTGCCAGAATTGTCAGCAAAATTCTTTTTTTGCCAAAATTGTCAAAAAAATCTTGCTTATGTCGAAATTGTCAAAAAAAATCTCGTTTATGTCAAAATTGAGGAGCTCATTGCAAAAGTAGCCCTTGTCACATGAACTTTTAGACCCTTTTTACTCCATTGCACCTATTGCCAACTGCAGAGATCATGTTGTAATGATGAAATGACCGTCAAGTTGGTCTACCCTGAGTAGCCCTGAGAGGAATTGCTTTATAGAGTTTACATTCATAATACTGGGTACGCTCAAGGGAGAGCTTTGGAGATTGCATAGGTTCATGTGACAAGGGCTACTTTTGCAATGAGCTCCTCAATTGTAAAGAAGTTTATATTTTTTTGTCAAAATTAAAAAAAATTCCCAAATTTTGTTAAAATTGTCAAAAAAAACTCTTGGTTTTTGCAAAAAAGTTCAAAAAATCCTGTTTTCAAAATTGGCAAAAATTCTTGCTTTTGCCAAAATTATCCTAAAAAATCCTATTTTTTGCCAAATCATTGTCAAAATTATCAAAACAGTTTTTTTTTTACCAAAATAAATAAATTACCTATTGTAAAAAAAATTCTGCTTTTAGCCCAAATCCTGCTTTTTTTCAAAATTGTTAGGGCTAGTAAGTTTTACTTTTTTGACAAAATACTGTAGGCAAAGACCTCTTTTGACAAGTTTTCCTTAAAATTATGTTTTATGTCAAAATGGTCAATAAAATCATGTTGTTAGCCGAAATAGTCTGAAAGTAGAGCTTTTGCAATAATTGTCAAAAAGTCCTAACGTTTGTCAGAATTTGTCTAAAAAATGCTGTTTTTTCCATTTTTAAAATCAATCTTCGAAATTTTATATTTTTCTTCTCAATTTCCTTTTCTATTTATTTTTTTCAGGTTCTCTTTAAAAATATAAAAATTCTAACCCGAAAAAAATGTGCAATTATACTTTTAAAAAAAATGATACCTATGTTTATCACATCTACAGATAAAATAAACAACGCACGTAGGGTAGTTATATTTTTTTCAGAAATATTTAGTAGGTATGGGTTTATGAAAATTGAAATTGAAATCGAAATTTGTATTTTCTGCAATTACTATTTTTGAGTTGGACTTCTAAAAATTTTTTGGGTATTTTGCCCATTCATGGTAACTTTTTGCAAGTTTGACTTGCTCAAAAACTTTTTTTTGGAAGTACCCAACAATAATCCAGCATAATTTTCCAAAACTGGGAACAAGGCCATTTCGCCTATTTTACCTGGGAATACCCTGTCGCGGAAATCTCATCAATTTTCTTCAATTTTTAATGCTTTTTTGAGTCTTTTTCAACACAATTCCAACAGTTTTTCTTGCAGTTTTTGGCAAATTGAAACTTTACCACATACTTGATACACATAGGTAGTATCAAAACTTTTAAAGTGGTACATTGTCGAGAAAGGTCCTCCGAATATCTCCCAAGAACCCCCCCCCCTACCTCCCCTTTAAGACTGAAAATAATTTTAGGCTAGGAATGGAATTATTCCATAGACAATTTCCAATGCTCGCTCGATTCATTCTAATTAAATTCGAACACGATCTTGGTACATGAGTTAGAAAAAAAAAACACCCGAGTACTAAACATTTCTCTATACAATCTTTTTCCCCGGATAATACCGAGTAAAAAAAAACAAAACTCGTTAAAATTAAACTTCCCACTGCGATATCTAATATTTGAAAGAATGTAATCAAACGAAAACACAAAATAAAGACGAAGATAAATGAAATAAGGTAAGGAGGAAAAAAATATCGCGTGAATAAAGTAGTCGTTGGGTAATATGGCGAGGAAGAAGAGAAAGAAATGAAACAAGGATATTTAAAAAAAAAAAAAAGTTTTCGGTTTGAACATGCAACAAGCAACGGATCGCACCGAGTGATTTTTATCTTTTAAGAATTATTAAAATACACGCCATATACGTTCGCCTTCGTCCATGTACCGTCCATTATGAGCATATTTTATGAGCCAAGCCAACGCGCCAGCGCGTATTTACCCAACTACACGTCAAATGTCTAAAAAAAAAAAACACACGCTGTAAAGTTTCACTCCTATTTGTCATTCGGAAAATTGTTCCCCTCTCTTATTTTCTTGAAATTCATAAATAATTCGAATTGATAGCGTTATTTGTTAACTTAGCGAATACCCCATCCTTTGTATATGATGTACCTACATGTTGAGATGAGAGACGAGAGAGAGAGAAAAAAAAACGCTTCAACTAGTAAAAATTCTTAACCATTAAAAAAAATCACGCAGAGTTCGAATTTCTCAGTCTTTTACCCTCCCCCTGTCTCCCTCTTGCTCTCATTTGAACCGTATATAGAGATAATTTAGTATGATTATTAGCGATATACTTCGAATAACATGCCAGCTCTTCTATGTACCTATAGCACCTTAAAAATAGGTACCAATACACTCGACTTGAGTTTTTATGTGCTCTAAAATCATCAAGTCCAACACCCGGCTCTTTTCAAGATACGAATACTCTTTTTAACTCAAATCAATTCAAGGACGATACGTTTGTACGTTCGAAGGAAATATAAAATTAGTTTACCTTTTTTCCCTACGTTTTGGCCATATTTATACATGGTAAATGGGTAATTTATGCGTAACGGATGTACTCAAGTCGCAGATTTGTACATAAATTTGGAAGTCTTCGATGTGCTTACTCTGGTATTATAGACCGTAATGATGGTAATTTCGTATACATCTTTGTATGTACGTAGTTTCTAGCTATTTACAGTTAGATTAGAGGACTGCCGTGATGAAGGTAATTGGCGCAAATTCGACTTTGAATCGCGAATTTTTTTCATTTCGTAGCCTTAGGCATCGCTGATGGGGATGTGGTGGTATTTCGTGAGCGGTGAGATTATAATATTTACGTGATAACTATTTATTTACATGTTACAATGTCGAAAAATTGGTGAAAAGTTGAAAAGTTGATGTCTATCTGACTGCTTATCCCAAAAACAGCACTATAGGCGTCTCATTTGAATCATACATTATCAAAACCTTACCTAACTCATGAATTTTTTCTAGAAATTTTGAAATGTTTTTTTCTAGATTCCAGGTCAATTTTTGCGATACTTACTTCTATCTTGATTTTATTCAAAGAAATATTCGTACGCTTATAAACGTTTTTAATTTAGATCGAGAATACAGTTTTTTTTACACATTTTTAAGATGCGAATTATTCTTTAAAAAATTTCACTTTGGTCAGACTTATTTTTCAATGAAGCTAAAAATGTTGCCATTTCTGATGAAAGAGAAACTTCAACTTGATGAGAAATGCTGAACTTTTTTTTTAAACAGGCCTGCCAAAGTTGGTGACACTGAAAAGCTGACCTAAAAAATTATAAAATAATAAGAATTTCGAAAAGTCTTCTCATTTCTAAATTCAAGAAAGAGGATCACTTCCACAGGTGGGGAAAGGGAGGAAATCATACACTAAAAAAACTTGAAAATAAACGATTGCCTGAGCTGCCGGAACATTCGAGAACCAAAAGGCCTGTGATGTAGCAAGGGCGAAGAGGAAGTTAGTATTAAAAAAAGCATATGGAAATTCGAAATCAGCCCATCGAAATCCAGAAAACCAGTGGTCACAAATTTTTTCAATTTTTTCAAATCACTAGAATATTTTCTTTTCTTTTTTTTTGAAGTTCGGGAGGCTCTATGGTAAAACAAGGGGAGGAGGAAGTAACATCAATAAAGCAAATTGAAATTCGAAATCAACTCATCTAAATCCAACAAACGAGCAATCACACATTTTTTCAATTTTTTTTTAATCACCTGAAATGTTTTGATTTTTTTTTTTGAAATTTGACAGGCTCATGATGAAACAAGAGGGGAGGAGGATCAGTATCAAAAAACCATTTGAAAATTGGAAATCAATACATATCAATCCTACAAACCGGAGGTTACACAAATTTTTCATTTTTTTTTCAGATTTTGGAGGCTCTATGGTAAAACAGGGTGACAGTCCAGTTTTTTTTAATTTGAGAGGGGGAGGATCGATTTCAATTTCATTAAATTGCCCCATAGACCAATAATAACATTTTTAGAGTGTGGAGAGGAAGATACATAATTCAGGAATCTTGAAAAATGCAATACGAATGTTTAAAAATAACCACACTACAGTGTAAGAGGGGAGGTATAAAGTTCAAAAATCGATGAAAATGGCGAAGATAACGACTCCTACTTTAGGAATGTGTATTTTTGAACCAACACTTAATGACGTTTTTAAATATATTTCTGTTTGACTTTGTATCCATTAATTTGATATCAATACCTATAGACTACATTTTTTTAAAAAATGTTTCTTTTCGTTTCTCCTCTGAAGCCTATTTTGAGGGTTGAAGTTTAAATAGTTTTCGAAAATGAATTATGCAACCTCAAAACCCCAAATTTTAATACCTATGTTGTATTTTTTGAAAATTTTGAATTTTACACCTCCCTTATTTTGGGGTTAATTTTGTATTTTGGGGTAAAATAGTCTTCAAAAATGAATTCTACATCCTTAGAAACCCAGATTTTGATATTTATATTTTTGTTTAAAAAGTTTGAGTTTTGCGCCCTTCTGTTGGGGTTTGTTTTGGGTTCTGGGGTAAAATGGTCATCAAATAGGGTGCCTTTAGAAACCTTTGTTACCGAAATTTCAAATTTTCATGTAGAAAAAGATTTGTCCAGCTACGAAAAGTTGGTTGGGGGGGGGCGCACAAATGAAAAACATTTATATGTACCAAACCATCAAAAAACGGAGATATGGGTATCAAACTATATTAAGTATGCTTTTGAAAGAGCTGATTCTGATATTGAAAATTGTTTGACCCTGAAACCAGAAGTAAATTTCCTATAGTGACCCAATAAGGTGGAGAGGGGGGGGGGTTCGGCGTTGATGTCCAAAATGTTGAAAAATTCAAAGGCTTTCAGAGGCATTGATTTTCGATTTTTTTAATAATTGTCCATGTTCAAAATCGAAACTGATTCCTAGCGCAATATGTGAGGGCGCATACGGAAAGGGACAATTCGACCAAAAAAAAAAAAAAAAAGTTCTCTGAAATTGTTGTAGGAACTCTGTAAAGGGTTCCTACAACAATTTTAGAGAACTTTTTTTTTTTTTTTTTTGGTCATAAGGACCCTTTCCGTATGCGCCCTCACATATGAGAGTTGCAAAATCCAGCTGTTCTGGAGAGCCTAAATGCGATTTTGGGTTCAAAGTCTAACAATTTTTGAATCGTGATGACTTGATGAGTGTCTTTGAAAACGTATGAATCATTACTTTTTTCGATGGTTTGAAACTTTTACTTACCCCTCCCTCTAGTTTGGGGGCCAATTTATTGAAAATATCGAAGAAAAGTGCAAAAGTGAGTAGATACCATAATTATTGTAATGATTTCAATTTTTTTTCATTTTTTGGAATGGAAAAATTGTGAATTGACTCAATTCCTTAGTTTTTCAACAAATTTGATCAAATCTTCGAAAATAAACCCAATTATTTTTAAAATAAAATTCTAAAAAGCTTAAAAAACGCCTCGGGAACCAGCAGCGAGGATATTTTCGGCTCGTCAAATTCCTCGATGCTGCATTACCCAATTACACATTTACCTACACCATACTATCTCCATTGAAGTAATTTTCACAGAATTACGCCTACTACGTGAGATTTCTATTTGAACTGGAATTATCTCGGAAGGGTGTCATTATTAACTCATCTGAGAGGTAATCCGGGTTGTTGCATTGCTGTTGATACGCGATGACATCACCGAAATGATTATCTTTAGGGCTAATCATAGTGCTTTCCATTTCATCAATACCTTCGTTTTTGTCGTATTTTGAAATCAATTTCCGAGATATTCTCTTCCTCAGATTCCACCCCATCGTGGGCTTTGATGAATGGTATCCGAATCTTCACTCGGTACCTACGTATAGACTATATAGGTAAAGGTATACATACATAGTGCCCGGCTATCTTCATCATGACACGTTATCTGTGCCTAATTTACTACCAAGATATATAGTTAGTTTAATAGTAAACGTTAGTTTCACGCAGTTAATCATCAAGCTCGAGAAAAACCTCTTACATTTTGTATTCGTACAAAGGAAACAAGCCAAGAAGACGCGCGGGTAATCTTATACTCAACTATCGGATCGCGGCCTGGCCCATCCTAGCCATGCCTACAGCTCGGTAATTTATTCGAAACGCTGATCTTTTAATCATACAATAGACAATTCTCGAAAAATAAAAAATAAGAAAAGAAAATTTCGCCTAAAGAGACTTCCAACATTTTAGGAAGTTGGCCATACCATAATGGTCATCATTAAAAACGTTATATAGTTGCGAGCTACCATACCTCGCGCTCGGCCTTCGCGTTCTCACACAATTTACCCCTTTTTTCTCGATAAATACACCCCTTGGAAAGTAAAACGCTTTGTAGTGGACATGAATCGGAATACCATCGGCTTATTTACATGCTAAAAAGTGTTGTTTTGTTGCCGAAATATACGGTATAGGTATACCTATATAAGATGTTGGGTCACTATGGTTGAGTTCTCGAGTACGTCGATATTCCATTGTCGGAACCGAACCCTTTGGCTGTTGTGGCTATACTCGTAAAGTGGACCTATGTAGTGACCGCGTGTATTGCGTATAACGATTCCCTTGGTCTTCTTTTTTTTCACCCTTAAACACCTGCGTGTGATTTGCGATAGCCTTTGGATATGGATATAACAGCGTATTTTTATCTTATTCTGATTTTGTACATATGCGTATGCGATGCGAATAGAGTAGTTAGTAGGGTATGGGCATTTTAGAGCTGCTTTTGCTTGAGAGTGAATCTATAGGCTTATCTGTTGTAAAAGGTTACTTGAAAAGTCGTAAAAACTTGGAGGGAATTTATTTGTAATTTTTATGTAGATATTCTTTCCATTACAATGAATTCACCCTCTTCCTTATGTGTTGTGCTAGGTAGGATCGTTTATTTCTGATTCGAGTTGGGGTGGATTCGTGACGAAATGGGATCCCGTTTACCATAGATTCGTATAGTAGTGGTCTAATTCGAATAATTTATGGCTTGCAATTTTATTTTCTGATTACATCACGTTGAAAATAATGTGTCTGGCCAAAAGAATGCATGTCATTTTTTTTTTTTTTTTTGTTATCTAGTATTAATGTACGCAGTCAAATTGTTAGAATCAGAGGAGCTGGATTAATTGAGGAAACAGCTCTTCATCCTCTCAACAGTGTGACATAAATGGCTTCCCAAATTTGAAAAATTGGTTCAGAGTGGAACATTTTTTCCAAATGGTAGCCCCTTTCCTGAATAGAATAGATAGTTGATGAATATTGAATCCTCGATTGAATAAAATTTGAGAAAAAAATATGTTTGAGGTAGGAGAAAATAAAAGTAAAATTTGGTTTAAGAATTCAAGTACAAAATATTATTATTTTTTACACTAAAAATGTTGATTTTGGAATTTATTTCGTTTTCGAACAATAATTCTATCCACTGTATACAATCCTGTCATTATTGTTCCCTTCAGTTTTCCTGATAGGCAACTTGTTCAGAAAACATGCTTTCTTATTAGCGTAAATTAGTGCTGCCTTAATTTATGTATATCTACATAATAAGATTTGTAATTTTTTAAATAATTTTATAAGATTCGAAAAAGTTATTCATGAAGTATGACTTTTTCATGGAAGAAAGAGTAGGGAAGGGACATGTTCTACCTTTGAAATACAGTTCAAAACCTGAATAAATCACTTTGGAAAACAGGGCAAAAATCTTGAACAAAATGGATGTAAAGTCTACTCTCCACAGAAAGTTTTAAACCAAGGATATGTTTTTTGGTCAAGTTGACTTGATGCTCGATCAGGCATGATCATCAATCTGTCTGTCTGTCTATCTGTCTGGCGTCCTAAGGTCATTGACCCATCAGTATGGAGTCCCAAGGTTATCTGTGTGCCTGTCTGGCTTCTTGAAGTCAATCACCCGTCTGTCTGGCCTCTCAATTAAGGTAGTCTGTCTGCTTGTCAGTCTGGCTTGCTAAGGTCATTGACCCGTCAGTATGGCTTCCCAAAGTCATCTATCTGCCTTCTTGTGGTCATTGACCCGTCTGTAGGTCATCCTAAGGTCATTCACCCGTCAGTATGGATTCCCAAGGTTATCTATGGGCCTGTCTGGCTTCTTGAGGTCAATCACCCGTCTGTCTGGCCTCCCAATTAAGGTCTGATATCTGCATGTCCAGCCTGCTAAGGTCATTGACCCGTCTGTCTGTCTGTCCTCTCAAGGTCGTCTGGCTGCCTTCTTGAAGTCATTGACCCAGCTGTCTGGCGTCCTAAGGTCATTGACCCATCAGTATGGAGTCCCAAGGTTATCTGTGTGCCTGTCTGGCTTCTTGAGGTCAATCACCCGTCTGTTTGGCCTCTCAATTAAGGTCGTATGTCTGCCAGTCTAGCCTGTTAAGGTCATTGACCCGTCTATCTGTCCTCTCAAGGTCGTCTGGCTGCCTTCTCGAGGTCATTGACCCGACTGTCTGGTCTCTCAGGGTCATGTGGCTGCCTGCCTGTTTTCTTTAGGTCACTGAACTATCAGTGTGGCTTCTCAAGGTCGGCTGTCTGGCTTTTCAAGGTCAATAACCCGTCTGTGTAGCTTTCCAAAGTCGTCTATCGGCCTTCTTGGGTCATTGACCCGTCAGTATAGCTTCTCAAGGTCGTATGTCTACCTGTATGACCTCTTAAAGTAATTGACCCGTCTATCTAGCCTCTCAAGGTTGTCTGTCTACTTGTCAGGCCTCTCAGCAATCAAGTACTTAATTTTGTTTCAAGTTCTTATTATGTAAGTCAGACTTTGTATGAAAAAGTCCACTTTAATACAAGTAAAAATGTCTGAGATTAGTAATTTTTTTTAGGTTTTCAAAAGTCTAACATAATGTCTGGAACTAAAAAAAAATTTTCCATGTTCTTAAAAGTTGAATCAAATATTGTATAATCAGATAAATGCTTCGAACATTTTGATTTTTATTCCCCCGAAAGTCTGATCTGATGAATGTAATAATTTATGTATAAAATACCTTGCAGTATGTATCAGAGAATATGACATGATATCAAAATATCAGAAATTGCTCATTTTTGTTTTTTAAAAGTCTAACATGACAAAATAATGAAGAATTGAAAAATTTTACTTAATTTTGATCATACTTACTTATGTTTTTTTTTTTTTTTTAATTGCAGCATAATGAATAAGTAATTTAGTCAAGGAGAAAAAGTGAAGTAAAAAAAAAATATTGTCATTTTTAATCAAAGTTGGGCAAACCCTTTTCGAAAATCAATCAACTCTTCAGACGATGTAACTCATTTTGAAAAGAGTTGTTAAGTATGCTAACATTGCTAACTAAACCCTTTTAAAACTCGGTTTATAAGAGAGTCAGACTTTAAATATTGATGACTGTTTTTAAAGAGTGCGACTTTTTTTTCAACTCGTTCGCTCAATTTTTAAAAAGTATTTTAGGGTTGAAATGTAAAAATGTGTAGGTATGTAGGTACCAGTTATTTTTATGTAGCATCAAAATTTCTCCCAAGATTTAAAAAAAAAAAAAGTATTATGTAAATTTAAATTTTTCATCGTTTTTACAATTTATTTTGGAATTTGATTTTGAAAATTTGGTAATTTCTTGAGTTTTACATTGAAATGAGATGCTTATAATTCCTCCTCCTTCAAATTTCAAAAGAAATTGTAACAAATTTCACTTTTCCTTTCTACACTTTTATTTTACTGAAAATGGATTTTTTTTCAAATTCATAAACTTTAAAACATTGATTTATTTGGGGGGGGGGGGTGTTTGTAATTGCATAATTATTGCACCCGTCGTCGTGTGAGTTTATATCAAATTGTTAGATCTATGAATTTTTCAATTTCAGAAGAGTTGTCTGGTATGAATAGGGGCCTGTTGTCAAAAATTTCCAAAATTTAAATGAAGTTTTTTCAAAATCGAAAACCCCCCATTTTTTGACATCTGACACCGTTTCATTCCTGTGAATTTTTTCTCGTGAGCTGTCAAAGTTGTCAATAAGAAGGAAGCAACTTTCCTCAAATTTGGCCTTTTTCTTTTCATTTTTGTCTGAATTTTTAAAAACTTGAAATTCTCAATTTCCAGGGTGAATGATGGCTTGAATTCATTTTTTTTTTTTTTTCAAAATTCGTATCATTGCCTATTTTTTCAGTGCAAATTATTCCTTGAAACTTTTTGTTATCTGTTCGCTGAATGCTGAGTAACTCAGGGTCGTTAAAGAGTCGAGAACATTGTTGAAGAAAATGTAAAATTTGTTGCATTTCAGACTGGTTCTTTCATAATCTAATCCGAATTGGTTTAGAAATATTTTATAGAATGTAAATGAAATGAAGTTACTTACGCACTATGTTTTAAATTTTTGAACTTTGTTTTTATGTTACAGGTGAGTACTGATTTTTGCCATAAGAAATACGATGAGAACGTTAAGATAAGTAGGTGAGTCAACTGTTCATGATAGGTATCAATTGAGAGATAAAATAGACTCATCAATTACTTTTTGGAATTCATCTGTTTGTGGAGAAAAAAAGAGGAGAGGAGTGGTGCTCTAGTTATTTCGTTGAGATATCGCTTGACAACAGGGTGCCCAATTGCCCATTATTTATCTATACTGAGGCTTCATGTTTCTGCACCATAAGAAGTACTGAGAAAACATAACTCTAGATCATTAGAGGGAAATTTTCCCTAATCTACGTTCAACTTATAGGAAACCCCCTTCGCATAAAAACTATGACATCAATCTACATCATCGCCAAATCGCAATTATTACTCATCATTTTCTCGAAAAATCCCCATAACATTCGTGTACTCATATCTATAAATAACCATGGACAAAATTTACTCCCTACTGAAATCAATCATGCCCTAAAAGAATTTTCTTAATTTGGTACTGCGTTACGTATTCCAGAAATTCTCAACTATAGGTTTCTGCAATTCAAAAGAAAAAAAAAAATACCTAACGATACACCTAACTTCAAAAAAAAAAAAATTGAAAAAAAAACTACATCACACCGATCATTATAGGACAGCAAACGTGTAATTAACACCGCGTTTAGCGTACAAAAAATAAGTTTAATTTATAACTTAATACACATAACGGGCGAGTCGATAATTGCTGAAAAATTATAAATACCTAATTACTTAAAAACGTATTAATCTCGGTTATAGAAACTCTGATTTTTATCAGCTCTAGGTATTACGTACTTGGCCATGCCTACGTTATTGTGAGTAGGCAAGTACGTAGTTATGCATAGGTGAGGAACTTTTCATGAAAAACAACTTCGAGCTCGAGAAAAAAAGGAGGAAAATCCCCATATGCGGATGGAAAATGAAAAAAAATTCACTTAATAAGTCTTGTACAAAATAGAAGAACATGAGCTGAGAAAAAGGCAATACGTCGTCGTGTACTTGGTACAATCTGTACACAATAAAGAGCACTGGTACTAATAAAACGTACTCATTACTCAGAGCTGCGTATGGTCGGACAACAATGTCGAAAGAGATTTTTTTAATAGCGTATCTGTCGGGCGATAAACGCGTACCTAGACGTACATTGCGAGAAGAACACGTTAGCTATTTAACTCGTCATTAGAGTACACTAATTAAGTAGCCTATTTTAACGGGCGTTAATGTGCAGAAGCGCATTTACCACGAATCCGCAGCTCGTAAAAGTTACACGGAGATCGCGTCGGGTCGCTGGGGCTTCGGGGTCCGGGCAGGGGGAGGGTTATGCTATTCGAGATGCATCGACAATACGCACGTAGAGAGTTCTAATGTCATCTGGTCTCTCTCTCTCTCTCTCTCTCTTCATCTCTCTCGCTATGTGTTTCGCGCGCGCCAACCCAGCAAGTTGCGCACTACGAGGTCAATTCGCCAAATAGCTGTTTTCTTATAGGCGCCTTTTATACATGACAGGTTGTAATTACCATGTGATAACGTTAACTATACGTACACAAGACCGAGACGAGTACCATATGTATTACAGAGGTCTGGTAGTGAGGTATCTACTCGAAAACTAGTATATAATTCAAGTTCGGTGCTCGGTGCAGCGCGAGATTTTTAGAAATGTTCGCTCGCTTCCCTGTGCTCAGGTGTCATAGGTTCTCTTCTGGTAGCAGGCTATAGGTGCGTAAGTAACAAGAAGTCACTGCGAGTCAGGCGCGTTTTAATTTAACGGTCATTGGTTTTTATACTACGACGAAGACGACGATGTTATAAGTGGTTGTGTAAAAAGTGTGCATAGAGTGTAGGCATCTCTCCGTATGTATCTCTATAGCCATATATAATAACGTATAATCGTTGATGTACGAGCTTGTATAGCTACTTCGGCGATCAATTTATCCATGTATGTGTGGCGAATGGTGATGCTTATTAAACGTTTAACATAAATATCCTTTCTGGTCGTCGTACCTATACTCGTACATATACGTTTATGTATAGTGTATGGTACCTGGCCGAGTATAAATATCACGTAATTGCACGTCTCTCACTTTACCTTATACCCATGGTTAACGGAGGTTATGTACGAGTATGTAGAGGTAAGGTACCGTAGAGATGACTTTATTTTTTAATAAGATTGTGTGTGTGGTGCTCTGTGCATCTCCCTTCTTTCTTTTTTGGGTTACCTACTCGTCGGAGCATTGTGGGTAAACCGCACGAGAAGATTAATTCGCGGTCAACATGTGGTCCTGGGCGAATTGACAAAAAATTAATGATAGTCTCACTATATGCGAGAGAGAAATAGAGGTGTCTCGTGTCGTACCAGACCGACTGAAAAATGAACAACTGGCGAGTTGCGAAACAGTGTACTATCCTTAATAGAGCACAAGTGGGATGAAAAAAATAAAAAGAGTAGGGGTGAGTTTTTTTTGGTCCGAAGAGAAGAAAATAAAACTGATTCAACAGCTGTGACATTAATTAACCAGATATGCTACCAATTAGAGTGACATGAAAATGATTCTTCGGTATATCAAAAATGGAAACATTCTTTTTCTGGCATAAACTTGTACTCGTAATTGCCAAAAAGCCCTTCTGTTTGCAACAATTAAGGGGCTTCATGGAAAAGGGGCCTTGGTCAATATTTTTTGTTTTTTTTTTAAATTATTAATTTCTGAATGTATTAAAATTTTTTTATTTTTATTAAATACACCTTATTCAGTGATATTGAAGTGTTCTTCCATGAAAAAAAAAAACGAATTGGAAAATGTTTACTAATAGAAAAAATTTTCAAGTCTATTTGAAATTGTAAAAATCAGTGAAAAAAATTGACGAATGCCCCTTTTCCATGAAGCCCGTCAATTGTCGAAACATTGTATTTTGTCAATTTATTGTCAAAAATTGTCACTTTATAGTAAAATTGCCAAAAATTGCTAAAAAGTCCTGCCTTTTGCTGAAATTATTGTCGAAGTCTCGTTTTCTGGCAAAAATGTCAGGAAGTCTCGGTTTTTGTCTGAATTGCCACAGAGTCGTTTTTTTGCCAAAAATTGTGTTTATTTGTAAAAAATTCCAAAAGGTCTCACTTTTCTCCACAAATTTTTCCAAAGTGTCACTCAGTTGCTTTTTTGCCAATTGTTGAAAAAAAACTTTCTTTTGTTGAAATTTTCAGAAATATCGCTTTGGATCAAATATTATCTGAATTGAATAAAATTTTCAAACATGAATAATTATCTCAGAAAAACACTGTGAAACTGGCGTAAAAATTGCTGAAATTTTGAGAAATTTAGCAAAAGTTGCATGAAAAAGCATAACATGAAAATGAATAAAAATGACTATAACTTTGCAAAAATAAAATTACTCAGAATTTGAACGAAAGTGATTGATCAAATAGGTAGCCGCTGATGGGAAACTGAAACTGGAACTAAAACTGAAACTGGAATGAAGAAATTTAAAATAAAACTGAAACTGAAACTGAAATGAGTAAACTGAAATTTAAGTAGGTAGTCCATTTTTTTATCAAAAAAATTTCCAAAATAATTACGAATTTTGCGGAAAAATAAGTGGAACTAAAACTGAAACTGAAATGTAAAAGAAACTGAAACTTATCCTAAAAAACTCAAAAAGCTGAAACTAAAAACTGGAAGTCGAGACTGAAATGCCAAAGTTTTGTCATCACTGTAGTCCGTTTTTTTTAAATTTCCTTCCTGGGGGGGGGGGGTACTAAATTGAAGTTGCAAGTCCCTACCCTAATTTTCGTACCCCCCTCCCCATGTGTTTTGAGAAAAAAATCAATTAATGAGACAAAAATCGAAGTACATACTTAAATTATTTTTGTATTGTTGAAAAATATATTTTTAGAATGATATAAAAAAGTAACTTTCGCCTTAATTCAAGATACAAATTTAAAATGTCAAATTTTTCGATCAATTTCCAAATTTTCATCAAATTTAAATTTTGATCACTTTTTTTTGCTCTTTTTGAGTAATAATATTCCATAATTTGAAAAATTGAATGTGGCAACCTTGATGGATTGTGTAGGAGTAGGTATTTAAATAATTTTGACCTGAAAAAAATTCACAATTTTTTATATTTTTTTCAAATCTTTTATTTTTTAGCTTTTATGGCAATTTTTCGATATTTTCGAACCTTCCTTTGGATGGACTATGTCCCCTCCCCCCCCCCCCTTCAAAAAGCCCTGATTGTAGTCGGATAAGTACGTGTATAAGTATTTGAGAAAAAAATTAGGTTGGTAGGTCTAGGTATACAAAATATCATGAAAGCTCTGAAGAGACCATGAAAATAATTGAAAATTGCCAAAAGTCAAGGTAAATTTGGCTACAATTTTCAAAATTTTGCTCACTAAAGTTACTTTTCTTTAATTTTCCGGAATTCCGTATTCCCAAATCTTGGTCCTACTTTTTTGAGGGGGAAAAAAATGTTAATAATACCAACAAATGGATAGTCTTGGCTTTTGTCAATATTGTAAAAAGTTTTGGTTTTTGTTAAAATTGCCAAAGAAGGGATGTTTCTTACCAAAAATTGCCAGAAATTGTTGCTTTGCAAAAATTTCAAAAGTCTGGTCAAAAAGCCTTGACTTTTTTCTCAAAATTATCAACGTCTCGCTTTTTGTAAACATTTTCGAAGAAGAAGTCACATTTTATCAAAAAATTGCCAAAAAATCAATTTCTTGAAAATCCTGTTTTTTTTTACCTAAAAATAGATTCCAAAAATCCCCTGAAAGTTTTTTTTTACCATAAACTGCTTAAGAAAGCTGTGCCATTTGCTAAAATTATCAAAATCTTTTTTTTTTGTTTTTTGCAAGAAATAGCCAAAATGTTCATTTTTGAGTTTGAGTCAAAGATTCTCTAAAAGTCTTGCTTTGATAACGAATTTTTCTAATAAAAATTTAGAAAAAGTATCATTTTTTACCAGTAAGTGATTTTTAAAAAGTCCCTTTTTTATATTCTTTAATGTTTTTTGTGATTTTTTCTACATTAGAATGTTTTGCTCACGTTTTGTAACTTTTTTGGTTACTTTTTTGAGATTTTTAAAATACCTACTGAAGTAACTTTTTTTTTGGAAAAAATTGAGTACGAGCTCTGATTTCACAAATACAGGGTAATGTTACAAAAATAAAAAAAAATGTCCAATGAAAAGAACTAAACGAGGAGCAAAAAAAATGAATCATGAATGTGATTCGTTGCTCATAATTGTTATGAATTAGCTTTTGACTGTCTTTTTTTCCTTGGATGAAATGTCTTAGAAAATACGAATTAGTGGGAAATAACTTTGGAAGCTAAAATTCACATTCAATCCTCAAAAAATTACATCTATCATCTATGGGTATAATTTTTCAAAAATTGTGAGCTTTATTTAAAATCAGGAAATGAATTTGTTTTCCAACATTTTGATACCTCTCAACTGTTTAAAATGAGTAAGTATTCTCCATAAAATAGTGCCATGGCATACCTACAGGACTGGAACAGCCTCAACATAGGTGAAATACCTATATTTCTAAATCACTTCCGATTTTGTGTTTATTATTTTATTATTTTTTTCCAATCAGAAATTAATAATTCAACTGATTACTCGAACGTTTAATGTGTCTTCTCAGTAAAATGATTCTCTTCGTCTCCGTGTCTTCTTCCGGTTAGAATTTTTCAGCGAATAGATTCGAATTAATGTTCAAACATATAAAAGTACTCGTATAAATAAGATTATGGTCGATACACACGGAACTGTTTATGTAAATTTTTATCATTAACGTCACGTTTTGTTTTTTTTTTGTTGATTTTTTTACACAGGTATTTTGGTAATCTCACACAGCAAATGCACACGTTTCATGTGCCTACACATGATGTCAAACTGACAATCTAAATTAAATTGAGAATAAATAGCATGTAGTATAAATATTTTGAGCATCACTGCTCAAATAGGTATTTTTAAGTTGACGTCAAATCGCCGCAATCGCGTATTTATAATTTATTTCTTAATTAATAATTATCATCTGAAAAAAAAAGTTCACTTTACTCAGAGGGTTATATATATGCGAACATGTAATGGGTTTTTTTCGCCATGCCATATTACGATGTGTGTGTGTGTGTGTGTTAGTGTAGGTATTTGAATATACACGTAGTAGGTATTTCTTAATGGCACAATGTCGAAGGCGCAGAGGAGGGAATTAATGATTAAAAAAGAGCGAAAAATGGGCTTGCCCAGTGTTATATATTATCAACGTTTGCGTTAAAAATATTCTATAAAAATAAATTAAAATAAACTATACGTCTAGAAGTATCAATATAGCATTAATCAACGGCTAAATCGAACGAGCATCTTTTGAAATTACAATGTAGTAAGAGAGGAGAGCCGCAGGATAGAGAGTCGTAAATCAATGTACGAAATTTTTTTCAGCAATTCGACGCGTTTTTGTGAAAGTTTAACCAGATGGAAACGAGAAGCGCTAATTGACAGATTGGTAGCGCAGTTATATAAATATAAAAACGATTATTTATGTAAATTTTCGTTTACGATTTTATTTGTTGTTTTGATACGTGCTCGAAGAGCATGTAATAGTCCGAAGATGGGATATTGTACCTGACAGATTAGGCTTCTTTGGGTACAACTGGTAGGTGGTATTTTAAATTAGTTACGCTGAGTTATTCTAAATTACTATATTCGCAAACAGCGTAGAAGGTATTTTATAAGACATTGAACAGCGCTTAATTTGTACACCCATTTTGCCAGCTTATATGTAAACATATTTGCTGGCGAATTCGAGTCGAGTCTCTCGAGTTCCTCGTAGTGTATTTTTTTTTCAGTCGGTTCTTTTTGGCTGCTCAATTATGAAAATTTTACGTGTATAATTTACGCGCATACGGTATGCGCTGATAATTACAATCGTCTAATGAGTATAATATGTATATTTGATACACAAACGTACTTGCAGCGAGCACGCAGATAAATAATAATTTTTAATTCGGCGTTTCGCGTTATGTTCCTTCCTCGTGGAATCTATTATTGTTACAAAGAATCTATTTTCAGAAGCTCCTACCTTGTGTACTATTATTGTTCCGCAACGCTCCTCTCTTTGATAATAATTCGGACTGGACGCGTTGATTGTCCTGTTATGTTCGTTTCAACTCACCCCTTCCACCCTGCTTGTTGCTAGCGACAACACCCCTCCCTACCCAAATCAATCTGCGTACTACACGCATTTATTATCCTAATATAATAATGTGCGCCTATCTATGCACCCCTCTCTGCCTAGTCTGTACCTGTGATCCTATTATTAACTATTATTGCCGTCTCCTCTCCTCCGTTCCGATTATTTTTCGCGTTAAACGACCTTTCATGTCACGCGGAATAATATTAGATGCGTTAGATGAATTAATAGGTATCTTCTTTTTTTATGCTGTGAGATGTCGTTGACGTGGAATTCCAAAAGGATTACATATGTTTGAATAAGTAGTAGGTAATAATAATAATAATGGAGAAAAAGCAATAACGTTAACGATTCCGTAATATGGTATTCATTAATACGGATTAGTGAAAGCGGTCGATGTGCTACAATCTAAAATATTATCTTCTGAAATTTATTTTATTAAATTTTTTACATCGTTGGTCGGTGCCCGAATGACTAACACCGTTTAAAAAGTGAGTCACAATTACCCCGAAATAACAACAGGCATCGGAATAGGCTACTTATGGTTTAATGGTTGGCTCTATACCAGTTGCGCTTTTCCCCCTATTTTTTCGATTTTTTTTTGGTCAGTTGCGCTTTTTAGTAGAAGCAATAATTTTTACCCACTTGCGCTTTTCGGTTGTTTAAAATTCCGAATGTGTTCCCAAAATTGAAAAAATTGAAAGATACAAACTGATGAACGAACGAACGAATTATTTCTATTACATACCTAACATACCTAATCCGTCTGATCTCACCAAGGGGAGCATTTTTTTTTATTATACTCTCGTAGGTACTGTCTACCTACATACACGGTAATGGGGTAATATAACAGAATCTAACTACCCGCAATTTTTGCAATTTTTTTTTTGAAAATGTAAAATTGCCAGAAATGTGGTGAGGGAACACAATTTTTGCGGTTCCCTCAATTTTGAGGAAAATACTCAGGTAGTTAGATACTGTGATGCTAACCATTGGTACGCGTCACAATATCTAACTACCTTACTTTTTTTGCTTTAAATCGCGGGAGGATGTGTATGGTGATTCTCCTTAATGACGAGGAACATTCTCGTGATGTTACGAATGCCAAAACAACGAGTCGAGGCTTTTTACATACCTATTATAATTTTGGGAAATATTCGAGCAGAGTGTCAACACTAGATTTGAAGCAATTTATTGCATTTCTTACGTGTTTTTTGACGTAAACTAGTAGAAAATGAGGAACAGAGACGAATATAATGTGAATAGCTGTTACCTGTGATCAATCAAAGAAAAAATTGAGGTAGTTACATACTGTTCTATGCACCATGGGTATCTATCATAATATCTAACTACCTTGATTCATATGTGAATATTCAATATATGTACTGGAAAAATGAATCTAATTACGCTGTATTTCAGCATTACGTGATTAATTATACTTTTATTCATTTTTTTTTGAAGAAATACTGAGTAAAACTATGAATTGATGTCAAGTTCACGTTTGCTCGTGAGAATTTCGAGGGGTATCAGTCACGGGGAGGCTGCGGAGGCGCTGAGACCATCTCCTTACATTCCACACGGAGAGGACTGACATATATGAACTCTGTTCATAACCAAAAATATCAGAAATTTTGAATAATGAGGCTAAAATTCAGGGCTTGCAAACCGAAACCAAAACCGAAACCGAAACCCCCATAAACCGATTAAAATTGCTCAAAACCGAAACCAGGAGCGTTATTTTCCCACAACTAAAACCAAAACCGAAATCGGGAGCGTTATTTTCTCAAATTCAAAACCGAAACCAAGAGCGTAACCGATTGAAAACTGAATTGGTTTTGGTTTTGCAATTTTTCAGGTAATTAGCCTAATTAATACTGCATTTTTGGTAAAAATAAAGTAAAAACTGATTCTAAAGGTGAAAAGGCCTGAAAACTAGAAAAGTTGACAAATTTGGCACTGCCAAAGTGCCACTTTCTAGTCACATACACAAAGTATTTGATAAAGTGATCACTTTCTTGGCCTTCTTCCCTCTAAAAAATGGAGAAAAAAGGAAAAAACCGAAACCAAAACCGAAACCGAAACCGATTCCTTTGAAATCAAACCCTTTAAGCAAAACCGGAACAAGAGAGATAAGATTTTAAAAAACCTAAACCAAAACCGAAACCAAAACCTTTACTTTTTCAAAAAACAGAAAACCGAAACCAAAACCGAGAGTGATATCTATCCGGTTTTCAAGCCCTGCTAAAATTTGAGAAAAGCGACCTTAAAGAGGTGCGCCGCGCTTGCGCGGCGCGCGCCCCCAGCCTTCCCGTGCCCGGCGCCCCCCGTAATTCCCCCGAGCGAAGCGAGGGGGAATTACGGGGGGCGCCGGGCACGGGAAGGCTGGGGGCGCGCAGGTGAACCGGTGCTATCTCCTTACATCTAGACAGACCCATATGAACTCTGTTCAAGTATTCATGACCAAAAAAAATTCAGGAATTTGAGACAACGTGACTAAACGGGTAGAAGAGATGCGCCGCGCTTGCGCGGCGCGCGCCCGCAGCCCCCCCGCGACCGGCGCCCCCCGAAATTCCCCCGAGCAAAGCGAGGGGGAATTTCGTGGGGCGCCGGTCGCGGGGGGGCTGCGGGCGCGCCGGGACCATCGCCTTGCATCTGCACCATCCCTACACACACATATGTATTAAGCTTTGTTTATAGCAAAAAATGAGGTAGTTAGATTCTATGATGGTCACCCCATGGCATTTGGAACAGTATCTAACTACTTCAAGTTTGCTTTTAAAAAGCATTGGTAACTGCAGCTGTAGAATGTTATACTTTGTATTTTATGGCATATTCTTGCTCCTTGCTCAAGAAAACAAAAAAAAAAAAAGGAATAAAACATGAATTCATGCAACACATTACCTACAGATTTTTTTCATTATTTTTCAAAAAAAAAAAGCCTTGATTCGTTGTTTTGGCATTCGTAACATCACGAGAATGTTCCTCTACCGCACAGTAATCCAATATCAACGCCATAAAAGAACGACTTTGCACAAACATACTCGTACTATCAAAATTTCCAAACTTTGAGAACCCCTGAAATTGGTTTTTAAGAAGCGCAAGTGGTATTGAAAGAAGCAGGCTTGGAAAAGCGCAACTGGTCAAAATAAATTGAAGGAAAAGCGCAAGTGGAAATCACCGTAATGGTTTGCACCATATATTTAAAATGGAAATTTTTTACTACAACATTGTTGTGTAGAGTGGTTTTATTTAAACGGCTTCATAAATTCTTATTAACTATTTGCAATTCTCATTTCTCGGATGTGCTCGCAAAAGATGCAATCGATATGGTTTCTGAGTTTCTGTTTCTGATTCCAAGTACTACACTTACTTATACATTATATCAAACGAGGTGAGATTGAGAATTTTATAAATATTTGCAACGATCTTCGGATACAGTTTGGTTGAGGAATGTGGACAGATATTGCTGATTGGTATTTTACACTGGTATTTGACTCTCGAGAGCGAAATGTATCAACATTGGATTACGTTAGATTGATAAATATTATGCCAATACTAGGTTTATCTTCGGATACCTGTGGTTTTTTTTTCCTTCATTATTGTTTCTAAATTATTACGCATAAGATATAGGGAATTTTTTTTTCTCGATATCTTGAACGTTAGTAGGATTGGAATAAACGGACATGAAAAATCATTTAACTCTTCGCCGCTCTATTAATATATGTATGTGAGCTAGTGAGTAAATTTGTAGCCGAGTGGTATGATAATGCATTATTTTGATTTGAATAGATATACCAATACCAATACCTACTCACACACAAGGCACTAGGTGATGAGCAAGTTTTTCATTAAGAGTACATTTTACAAGAGCAAATGCAACGTCTCGTGTCTATTTATGTTCCGAGTTGTACGAATATCGCGACCGGAGGTAATTTAAAATCTAATTGATGGCTGGTCGATTTTAGACCATTAGTTTGACTACATCGGTTTCTAATATATATACTAGATTTACGTACCTATAGCTATACTCTTAGTTGACAGTTTTACCAGCGTTAACAGCCACAGTCGCTATAGGTTATGTGTTCGATGAAATTTATTCCTGAGGAGGTTTTTTTTTCTCTATATCTATCTAACTTAGATTTCGATCGCTAATAAAAACTAATGTTTAATATGCCTCGAGAAGTATGGCGGCTACTGAGAGTTTAAAAAGATTTTTTTTTCATGGAAGCGAAATACCAAATGGGTAAAATGAGATGAAAAAAAGGTAAAAATGTGATATGAGAGTATGATGGAAGTGAATGTGACAGTGTGTACCTTGATGATTAAAACTATGAAAAATACTCGTTAATTTTTTTTCTTGTAAGTACGTATTTCTACCTACCTATTTGGTATTCTGATGTGTAATGTGTAGTTTTTTTTTTGTGAGAAATTTTAGAAGCTGGTTTTATTACCGAAAATATCTTGGTTTTTATGTTCGTTTTGAAGTACCTGTAATTATGTAACATGATGAACTAAAATGTTGGGTTTTTTTATCCTTGAGAAGGGCAATTTACAAGTCCAATTTTTTTCTCCAAAAATTAAGGGTGTATTTTCCTTCAAAATTGGACAGAAATGAACATCACAGTTTTCCAAAAATTGTCCCAAGGTTTTGTTTTTGTGACAGGAACTGCAAAAAAATACTTATTCATTTTTGGCCCCTAATTACCTATCCAATCAAAAGTTCTAAAAATTCTCAATTTTTCAAAAATTTATAAAAATTAACGGTTTTTTTTTAAAACAAAATTGCTGATGATTGTCGCTTTTTGCAGAAAATTCCAAAAAGCCCCAAACTTACTTTCTGCCAAAAATTGAAAAAATGTCGCCTTTTATCAAAATTGCCAAAAACGATCGATTTTTCCCCCAAAAATTACCGAAAGGTCTTGCCTATGCACCATATACTGTATTTGGAATCACTTTTTCAATAAAAATTAGAAAAAATAATCATTTTTTACGAATAATTTGTCAAAAAGTTTTGCTTTTTGCTAAAACAGGGTGTCTAACGGCCATGAAAGTCATGAATTTTACTCGAAAAATGAAAAAACTGAAATACATACCTGCTCACAAACAAAAAAATGTCAGGTCATTAATTTGTTTGTTGGCGGGGGGGGGGGGGGTAATTTTATGCGGTAAAAATGTGAAATATAGGTCATGAAAAAGTCATGAATTTTTATCTGTGAGTTTTGTTAGACACCCTGTAAAATTGAAAAAGTTTGTCAAAGTCTTGCTTTTTACATAAAATAGACAAAAAATTTTGATTTTTCGTAAATTTTCTAAAAAATTTTACTTTTATTTTTAAAACTACTCCAAAATTTCGTTTTTTAAAAAAAAATCAAAACTGAAAGTTGTAAAAAAGTCCAAGGATTGCTTTTTCATCAAAAGTTGCGAAAAAATATCATTTTTTGCCAGTAATTTCCAAAATGTCCTGCTTCTTGTTGAAATTGCCAAAGTTTTGCTTTTTGCCTAAAGCTGTAAAAAATGCTTGCTTTTTAGCAAAATTGCTGAAAAATTTCATATTTTTCTTATAAATTTAAAAATACTTTACATTTTTCAAAGTTATTTGAAAATCTTGTTTTTTTGCCAGAAATTGCAATAAAGCACTCCCTTTTGATAAAATTGTGCAAAATGCTAACTTTTTGTCTAAAGTGCTGAAAAATTTAATTTTTTCCTAAAAATTACCCAAAAGTCTCGCTTTTGTTAAAAATTTGCTTTTTTGCCAGAAATTTCAAAAATTTTCATTTTGTTGCCAAAAATTATCAAAAAGTCTTGCTTTTTTACCACAAAGTTGCAAAATAGCAAATAAACCATCTATTTTGAAATTGAAAACGTGAAAATTTCAATTTTAGGTGTTTAATTTTTTGTGTCAGTTTTTTCATTATTAAAATTTTTGCTCGCGTTCGTCTGGGGGGGGGGGTTACTTCTTTGAGCTTCTTTGGTCACTGATTTTTTTTTTGATGAAAAGATGGGGTTCGGGCTCTGCCTTAACCGTTTCAGGGCTTTTGCAGGAGAATTCCTCTATTTCCCTTAGTCCTATACATCCTTGACCCCTACCTGCAAGCAACGTACAAGATGTGACATTTTCAGAATAATTTGAGCAGATTTTTGGGGTTTAAGAGAAAGAAAGGAGAAAAATACTGATGCATAAAATTTTTAATTTCTATTATTTGAAAAAATTGATTGATTGATTGATTGATTGATCAAAGAAAGATGTGAAATTTTTAGAATGACTTGAGCAAGTTTTCAGGATTGTAGAGAAATGTAGGGCAAATAGGGCAGTTTGTCTCTGACACTTAATTTTACGTTTGGAGCAAGAAATATAGTCAGGTCTCAATTGCATATCCGCTTGCTATTCGTGCTAAAAGCAATTTTATGATTGATTCTTGTTCTACACACTAAAGCGAATAAATTTAGCTTGTATGCCTATTTTTCCCCCTCCCCCTTTTCCGAGGGTCCACCCCCCAACATTTGAAATTCGTGTATCTCCTAATCTATGGGTTGTACAAAAAAAATTATACAACAAAAATTGTTCCTTGACATCAGATCTTTAATTTGAGTTCATCAAAATTTGTTTTGGAGCAACCCTTCCCCTTCAAATTTTGTAAATACCCCTCAAGAAAACATCAATATTACATTTTTCACATTTTTAATGAAAAGTTTCAAAGTTGAAGAAAAATCTGTAATTGCTAACAAAAAGTGTTCAGAATTGAATTTCTTTTCCAACGAATTATATTACGACCATTTTCCACCCCCCCTCCCCGCCACCAGGGTGATCCCACCCCCCCGGTTACAAATACCAGACAACAAGGGAAAAAATCCAACACAAGTTGTTTCGGGTTGAAATTTGCATGGTAGGTGGGTACCATCAAGTTACAGCCCCTCCAGAGCCTCAGCCCCCCCTCAATTTTCATTATTAAAATGCATAAAAAACGTCATTTGGGGGGTAAATTTGAGGGGAGGGGGTTGGAAATTTTCATGAGTTCACATGGGTTTGAGAAAATTATTTTTATTGTAATTTCAGAAAAGGGGAGGTTTCTCGAAGGGGGGGGGGGTGTCTGGGGGTCCAAAACTTTCCACGCTGAAAATTTTCAACTGTTAGGCACAGATGTATTTTTGACCCCTATTATAAAAGTAGCCGTAGTTCAAGAAAAGTGAAAATTGAGGGGGGGCTGAGGCTCTGGAGGGGCTGTATGAGTGTAAAACAAAATCTGACGCAATATTTGTGCTCAGGGGGTTCGAATCATATGAAAACGATACCAATATCACCAATAACCAAAGTAGGTAATTCTTTTCAAAAATGGTAAAATTTGTGGTGGGGGTCTGGGGGCTCTGGAGGGGGTTAGATGAATGTAGCAGAAAATCTGACGTCATATTCATACTCAGCGGTATCGAATCATGCGAAAACGACACCCTACTCCTTAATGGTTGATTTTCTTAAAATTCTTATTTTATTATTTTTACTGTAATTTTAGAAAAGGGGAGGTTTTTCAAAAAGGCCCTGGGTCTGTAGGTCCAAAACTTTCCACGCGTAAGTCTCTTGATGGTACCCACCTATGTACCATGCAAATTTCAACCCGAAACAACTTGCGTTGGATTTTTTCCCTTGTTGTCTGGTATTTGTAACCGGGGGAGGTGGGATCACCGTGGTGGCGGGGAGGGGGGTGGAAAATGGTCGTAATATAATTCGTTGGAAAAGAAATTCAATTCTGAACACTTTTTGTTAGCAATTACAGATTTTTCTTCAACTTTGAAACTTTTCATTAAAAATGTGAAAAATGTAATATTGATGTTTTCTTGAGGGGTATTTACAAAATTTGAAGGGGAAGGGTTGCTCCAAAACAAATTTTGATGAACTCAAATTAAAGATCTGATGTCAAGGAACAATTTTTGTTTTATAATTTTTTTTGTGCAACCCATAGATTAGGAGATACACGAATTTCAAATGTTGGGGGGTGGACCCTCGGAAAAGGGGGAGGGGGAAAAATAGGCATACAAGCTAAATTTATTCGCTTTAGTGTGTAGAACAAGAATCAATCATAAAATTGCTTTTAGCATGAATCGCGAGCGGGAGCTTTTTTTTGTCAAATTGAGACCTGACTAATAAGAGACATTGCAGTTTAAAATTTTTATGTTTTTTTTTCAATGGACCATTGATTAAAATTAGCTTATTCAAACTCATCAATTTTCATTTTTCTATGAGTAGTTTTCTTATGAGGGGAAGAGGGGGCAATCAGGGTGTCTACCAGGTCATAAAAGTCATACAAAAGTCATACTTTGAGATTTGCAGTCATACAAGTCATATAATAAAAGTCATACTTTTGGCCAAAAATCACTTCACACTTGGGAAAAATTTTAATTTAAAGCAAAAATTGTGTTTAAAATGTTGCTAAAATCTACTATTTTTCAAGTAAAATACCTACCTCAAAAAAATTTGAACTTCCCATTATGAAATAAGTTGAATTCAATCATGTTGGGAGAGCATGAAAAAAATGCAAGGTTTATCCAAGTTGTTAGAAAATTGGCGATTTTGTAGTTGACATTTTCAAGATATTTGATGCCCCCCCTTAGTGAAATTGGTTTGCTTCGCCCCTGTACCGAAATTTTACGTTTAGGTTGAATCTTGATGATGTAAATTTTTAAAAATTTTGTTTTTATAATAAAAATAGTCAAATTTGATTTTTTTTTAGCCTGAAAAAGTCATTCTTTTAGCTAAATTGGCTCTGGTAGACACCCTGACAATGGTGGCTCTTAATCTTTTTTGGATTCAGTCAGTTTGGAGTAAGAGGGTTAGGTTAACTCAAAAAACCAGTTTTTTTCAACGAATTTTGAGTGAAATGAAGCTTGTGGCAGGATTAGCATTAAGGTTCATTTATTCGAATATTGTTCGAAAAAAATTCTATCCTTTCCATTGTCAGTATCAGTATCAAAATTTAAAAAATGTTTCTGGTTTTCTCGATTCCTTTTCTTCGCCCCTCCGATGGGAAAATTTTTCCATCAACAGTGTTAGCATGGAAATCACAAAAAATACTCATTCCACAAAGGGGAAAAAATAGAGGGTGAAAATGCAGCAAACCTGATCTGAATATACCTTCCCAATTTTTTTCCTCTTTTCCATCAACAGAAGATTTTTATCCGTGTTCAAGCCTATTTATAACGACCACCTCGACGACTTTCTCAAGGGTTAAAAATAGTAAATCTTTTGTGCGCCACCAAGATGTGTGGCGCGATGCAAAGTTACTCGTATATGCTGAAGGGAATTCTATAGCAGATCTATTCAGTTCCGCATTTCATGAAGTGAACTACAAGGTATATGTAGAGAAAGATAACCCCTTGTTGCGGAAACAGTACCGTACGCAGAGGCACAATGTATACACAGGTAGACTCCGGTGTGTCTTTTGTTATGTGGGTTGTTGCTCGTCTACAACATTATACCACGTTATGATGACTATGTGTGTATAATAGTGTACATATGTAGACTAGGTACGATACCGAGAGACGACCGTCTGATAATACCTACAGAGAGGAAGAAGGAAAAAAAAGTCATCCTACCGGTCCTAGGTGCAAGACGCACTTGCGTACAATAGCCGTAACCGTAACCTTGCATATTAACCAAAAACACGTTATACTTTTTGCATATAAGTGGCAAATTGTTACATCCAGTCTGCAAAAAAATAGTGTAAACAGAGGTGCGCTGGCGGAGGAAATGGAAAACCTGTCGGTGCAGCTTTTACAGCGCAACGTCAGCGTGTTGATGTCCTAGTGAAGAAATTTCCAATACGTTGAACTTGTTCCGAGTACGTAATAGGAGAGGTTTACACTGAAGACTAGACTTCTGGCTACACGTTCAGCAGGATTTTCCTCGCGTATATTTTACTCGTATGGTAAAGGAAAAGCTACGTAAGCCGCCGTTGACGTGGAATGACCATTATTGCGCATACATTAACCTTCGAACATGGATGTACATACGATTGTATATAGTGATGGTGTGCTTGTGTTATCTACTGTGACTTTATGAGAGTATCCGAATGTGCATTTACTTACTTACATATAGGTAAGAAATGTAACTTAACACGCTATACAGCAGTAGTAAATGTCTTTAGGCCATCCTCAACGGACATGTTTACAACATTAAAACTAACTGTCAAATACGTTACCGTGGTAACTTTCTAATAAAATTCTACATATCATATTATTAATAATATATACGTGTATAGTCTATAATATAAGTTTTTACACATGTATTAAAGTTTGCACAGAGCTTCGTTGTCAGTGTTTTTTTTTTTTTTTTTACATAATATTGCAAGATGGCACACTTATCGTATGATTTCCACCAAGCTCCGTTGGACGAAATCCGATGTTAGAAGTTTTCCGAACTGAGCAACAACAGCAACAATAACAGAACGTGCGGTAATCTCATCGTCGCGTCGGCGTCGTCATAACTGTCACGATATTTAATGATGCCTGAAATTGCATAAAAATCATGCCTATAGAAAAATGAAAGTATAGACTAATTATGACGGTCATTTGACGACCTTGGTATTGAGAGAGTTAAAACCACGAATATAGTTTCGGGTTTTAGTAGGTTCTCAACAACTTGCAAGACAACCGACGAACGTCGAGTATTCACCTATTATAACGTCATCGAGCAGCAACTTGACTCGAAGAAGTATTATTATGTGAGAGAGAACCTTCCGTAACAATAAGTATAACGATGTAATGCACTGACTTTTATACTCATACTCATCATAGGTTTACCCAAGTGAGATAAAAATCTTTTTTGTTGTGGCAGTGAATAAGAAAGAGAGAAGGATGGATGGAGAAAGAAGAGTGTATGTTAAATAATTAATTTTTTTCCACATTCGCGCAATAATTACGGTTAGTAGAAATATGTACAGAGATAGACTGTGTAATTGGTAGTGTCCTAGTAACCACGTCGTCATTGTCGTTGCTTTCCACGTAATACCTATTACCTATATTACCTACTGGAATAACTATAATGTTATTCTTCGATGACTGCATATCAGACGCAACGATGAGAGTAAATATATCGTAACCGCGTATTCGTTCGGTTTTTTTTTTACTTTACCTACTCGTACCAGTGCGTGTGACGACACACGCAATGAAAGTGAAGCGCCATCAACATCCAGTATGGATTTATATGGATCAGCTGAGATTATTAGGCTGGTAAGATGGTCGATGGTAAACTGGATATTGAATCGGGATGGTTCTGGTTTGAGACGGTGTTGTTGGTGATTCATATGATGCTGATTGCTGAAATGTGTTAGTTTTGGTATAATGCGTTGAACTTTGCAGATCAGGACTTATCATCTTCAGAAAAACTCTTACAGAATCAAAAACCTATTAATTGATTTTTATGCTTTTGGCCATATGTAGATATGTTTTCTTGTTCAGGGCAATTTTCAATTTGAAAATATCTTGAATGTTGGTTTTGTAAGGCAGATTCTTTGCAGATGGAAATTTTGAGGGTTTGTAGATCCTTGTGCAGTTGATAAATCAGTGTTGAGATGGATTTGAAAGAAATTGTGGTGCTGAAAGCTATCATTCTGTTGACTGGTGGTCATGAAGTCTGGACCCTTGAGTGAGGGGGGGGGGTGTCAATGTCAGTGTCTAACAGAAACATAATTTATGTAAAATAACTCAGTTTCCTTCGGATGTAGTCCTTGGTGAACCCTTGAATGAGTTTTGGGTTACCAGGGTGTCTACCAGGTAGTGAAAGTAGTGAAAAGGTAGCGATTTTCAGCAATTTTGCTTAAAAGGTAGGTAGTGAAAAATGAAAATAAAATGTTGAAGCAAAAATAATAAACTTCTTCATTCATCATCCAAGAAAACAACGTTTTTATACCCCTCGAAATACTAATTTTCGATAGCTTTTTCGAAAAATTGGTACCTATATTTTTTTCCAAATGTTGTTCAAATTTTCCATTAATTTTTTATAATTTTTTATTTTGAAAAAAGTTCTTTATTCGCCCAATTTCATTACAATAACAAGAACCTTAAAGGTGAAAATGAAATCAAAAATTGAAATGACAAAATTATATTCTCAACATACGCTTGCTTGAAAAAAATCTTGGGACGTTTGAAGAGATTGGAAAAGCAAAAAATTGTCTTTTTAAAAATCCCAAATGTTTGAAAAATGTCCTGCTAAAGTCCTGTTTTTTTATTTTGAAATTTTGTTGGACTAGACACCCTGAAAAATCACTGCTGAAAAATCCTTCATCTTTCATATTTGAAAGAATTGTACTCTCGAAATTTTTCGAGTTCGTTCATTTTGTATTTTTGACATGTACGCATGAGAAATTGAACAACTTGAATATCTAGATGTAGCAATGGTTATAAAATCATTGAATTGATTTCAAATTGATGAAAACGTGTACTTACTCCAATGTAAAAAATTACAAAGTTCAAACCAAAAAAAAGTGAAAAACGTACCTGTGGGAGGGGGGGGGGGTTAATAATATTTTGGAAGGCAGTGATTTCACCCGGAAACATCACTGCTTCATTTTTGTGTTTGTAAATTAAGTATTATCTTCAAGTAGTCTATACTCATTTCTTGCTTCTTTTTAAATATTTTTTGCTAATGGCATTATTCGGATTGCAAAAAAGTCAAATTTAAGCCATTCAGCTAATCAGAGCGCAGCAGCTGCAATTTGTGCATAGCTTCGACCACGATTTCTTAAGAGGTACCTACAGAATATTTTTAAGGATACCTAATTGTTGTATACATTACATATGTCCAATTTGAACCACGAAAGATGATGAAAATTCCATAATATTATTGGCCAAATATCGAAAAATTCCCATAAAAACGAAAGAATTTGGCAAAAATTGAAAAAAAAACAACTTTTGAGAATCAGCGCGCCCTCAAAAAAAAATAACCAAAAAAGGTCTGCATAAAACATTATCAAAACATGTTGAAAATGATATTAAAATACTTTTAAAGGCATTAAACACTTTCAAATTACAAAAAAAATGATGAAATGCCTGTAATTACATACTTGAAAACAGTGATTAAAAATTGGATAAAAAATAGTTGGAAACCTACTTTAAAAATAATTAAAACTTATTATACCTGCAAGTATTTAAATTTTCAAAATTCATCAAAAACTGTTGAAATTTTGGTCAAAATTGTCAAAACAAATTGAAAATGCATAAAAAGCAATATAAGTTACCAAAACTCGGTGAAATTTCAAAAAAAAAAAAAAAATGGGAAAAATTCACCAAAAATAATTGCCTAAAATATAATTGAAATATGTACTTTAAACACGACATCAAAAAATTTGAAAAGCGTTAAAATACCCAGTTAAAACTCCTAAAATTTCAGTCAACTTTGGTGAAAATGATATTAGAATATTTATAAAGCATCAAAATCATCCAAAATTGTCAAAAACTTATGGAATTTCAGCAAAATTTGCGTAAAATATTTTGAAAACATGTTTAAAATGTCAAAAAAAAAAATTGAAATGAGCGTCAAAGTGAATAAAATTATCAAAAACTGATGAAACGTGTCCAAATTCAGCGATAATTGCATAAAATATTATTAAAATATAATTATGTACCTTAAAATGGCAAAAAAAATTAAAAGCATTGACTTATAGAGAAATTAGGGGAAAAAATTGTCAAAATTCAACAAAAATTGCATAAAACGTAGTAAAAATCATGTATCAAGAATCAGTTGCGTTTGTATCTGAATTTCTAACCCCCTTCCCCCTAGAAGGAGTGTTAAGTTACGCTACTGTCAAAAAACACCAAAAAACGATGAAATCTCATCAAAATTTTCAACAAAAAAAAAACAGCCAAAATTGCATAAAATGTTTTTAAAATAATCTAATAATGAATTTAAAATGCTGAAAAAACATTGAAATTGTTAAAAATTACAATAAACTGGCAAAATCCTTGTAAAATTTCATGAAATTGAGTTAAAATTGTAAATTGCATTAAAATATTCTTATATTGTGTTTTTTGTGCTTGTTTAAAAATTATCAAAAAGTTGAGAAATTTTAGTAAAAATGAGTAAAATTTGGCAATAATTGCACAAAACAATTTCAAAGCTTGTTAAAATGACTGAAAATTTATAAAATTTTGTATTTTAGAATGTGAGTAAAATTTTGTGTAAAAATTGCATAAATTATCAATCATTACTAATAAAATTGATCAAATGTCATCAAAGTTGACAAAAATTGCATAAAGTATCGTAAAAACTTTAAAATTGCATGAAAACGACTATAAATTGATGAAATTTTTGGCAAAATTGAGGTAAAGTATCTGAAAATTTGAGTAAAATAATGCAAAAATCAAAAGTAATGTCGTCTAATGTGAGGAGAACGAGGAGCAAAAGAATGATTCGTGAATGTGTGATCAGCTCATAATTGTTATGAATTACAAATTCTGTACTCCAATGCAAAAAGGATGGAAGTCCCATGACCTGGCATAAGGAAAGGAGGTTAGTGTGTTCAGTGCAGTTTTGAGAAACAGGAATTTCAAATTTTGAACTGAAAAGTTTAAAATCCCTGTTTCTCAAAACTGCACTGAACACACTAACCTCCTTTCCTTATGCCAGGTCATAGGACTTCCATCCTTTTTGCATTGGAGTACAGAATTACGAGGGCACTCAGCGGAAAATGATTGGATCCAATTTGATCTGATCAGACCTGGCTATATTGTTCAAACCTAATCAAACTCAATAGGAAAGACCTGCTTGGATCTGATCAAATCCAATCATTTTCTCCTGGGTCATCAAAAAAATGAATACCTATTTTTGTTTAAGAAAACGTAAGACTACTGACTTAGTGTTGGAGTAACTATTTCTTTGGGTCATAAAGATTGAAGAACTGCACATAATCGTTATCTTTGTGCTTTGTAAAATGGGTACTACTAAATTTTATTAAAACTAAAATATTTAGAACCTATCATTGGAACGCTGCGCCGTCAAAGTTGTTCAAAATGTTTTAGCAATAGTTAGACTACCTGTACTTTTGATTGTTTGTAGTATAAAAGTTGTTTTAATGTGTTTTCTAATACTACTCGTATTTATGTATTTCGAAAAATTGTTTAAAGTAAGTACTTATGTTTAAAGTCCTAGGCGTCTTCTAGTCATTAAAGTGATAATGGCGAATACATTGTACAAAATGAGGTGTTTAAGTGGCAGACTTCACTGATTATTTGTAATTTCCACGTTAGATTATGTAGGATGTAGGTACTTAACACGTAAAAATTTAAACAATCTTTAAAATTTGTAATTTATTTTTTATCCGATTGGAGAACATCGAACATTTCGAATGATGAAAATACTCGTATCCAATGATTTAGCAGAATCATGGAATAATTAATGTGCGATCGATGTTTAATCTTTATTACCCATATTCACCTCGACATAATCAATTACTATAATGACAGTTCTCGCATAAAAAGACCAGCCAACTGAGCTGACCAGAGCAATAATAACTGCTGAGAACACAGTATGAAAATCCGCGTTCTACCATTTTTCATATTTCCGATGACATTTACACGAGCTAAAAAATGACTTCTGCAGATCTCTTCATCCGATATTACCATTATGGCTGTCAAAAAGCAAGGGGAAAAATCCACATCGAAGAAGTCATAATCTAAAGAGACTTCTTTTCCCTTTGGGACTACACGACCTTCATCAATATATACGAAACATGCTTACCAAATTCTCATCTCGCAGGATAAAATAAACCTTTTACTTAATTAAAACGAAAAAAAAAGGTTAATGATGAAGAAATCTGTTCCGGATCGAAGATATTACTACACAATAAAAAGGTACCACAATAGAAAAAAAAGGGTAGCTGAATAGATTAACTGATGGCGAAGAGGAAGGGAACGATGAAAATAAAAAAAGAATTCCAAGGTGACGAAAGCCCTTTCGAGACGACGTCAAAGAAGCATACCCAGTACCTCTACCTGTTGTAGATGAAAATCAGTGGAGATTTACAGACTTCGTGGCCCCTTTCACGGGTATATATAAATCTCGTATTGATGAAGCATATTATACGAAGTATCGAGCTTGTCGTGTACATTGTATGTAGCTGGTATACCATGTGGGTGACATACAAGGTGATTTTTGTCTAGAACAGTTATGTGCCTTTATACGATGTGGAAAATAGATAAATGAATGATTGGATACATTGTACCTCTATACGTTGATATGTGATTGTTGTAATAATGGAAGAGACGGATTCGAATTTGCCAAAAAAGAATGAGAAAATACCGGAACACCTGTTCGCTTACGATGACGCGCGCAGATTATCGTAATCGGCGCGGCGAGCCGAATTCAGTACTCATTGAATAAAATTTATAATGAGAAGCGTATAGATTGTGTACGTCTGGAGATCCCACCTTTGCTGCGAGAGATCCATTGTCTTTAATTATTGCTATCGTGTCGTGTCTTCCCCCGTCCCCGATCCCCTCTGCCACTTTGGTGTACCGTACCCCAACGCGCGAGATTTTTATTCAACCGAGTGGATTGTTAATATTACCAAGGTAGCCGTAATGAACTCGGACGAAAATAAAAGTTGGAGAGTAAATAATATATGTACCTCTACCTATATACACATACAGCGTAGAAGATACCTATACACGCACGCACGAACGCTAATCTTCTTTTATGGGGTGAGGCAGAGGAAAAAAGATTTTAGAATATCTTCGATAAAATAAGAAGAAAAAGCATTAGACGTCTGTACTTCTCGTTACGACGATGGTAAGCCTCAGGGTATATAAGATGTTCAGTCTGAAGCCACACAACAAGTGGTTCTCAGAATGGTCACCAATCGATGCCGAATCAGTCCCTATATATTGGCGGTTGTTATAGGTGTAAGCGATCGCGAATATCTCGATTGCTAATATTTACACCAGAATTCATCCGACGCTCAACATTAGCTGTGTTGACGAGTACACCACCGCCACACAGTGCCACAGCCGAGCCATGGCATGTAAATTATTGTATAAATTAATGGAAAACACGCGGATAAACAAATTTTCATCTGTGTTCGGTGTAAATTCATAATTTAACGAGTACACGTTAAATTATTTCCATTCATCGTGTACACTGACCCTATGAGCCAAAGGTTGTTTGATTATTCATTAGCGAACCATGTCCATTCCTGGTTCGCTGAGGCGGAGAGTAATCCATAAGTTGTGGAGAAATGGGATAACTTGGATGGCTCTTGCAGCACGGTGCATGTTCAGCTTGTAAATTAACTCTATAGATAATATGGTGATATTGAGGAAATGAAATAGCGAAATAGCCGCGATGAAATATGCAGAAGATTTACAGAAATGGTTATGGGTATTTGGCTTGGTGGTCTGGTTGTATGTAGATGCGGAAAGGTTTCAAGATGTGTGGAACAGATGGTAACTTGATGAGGACTTTGGACAGTGATTTGTTCCTTGGAGCTTCCTGCTTGAGTGAAATTATGAAATCATTTTTTATTGGGTTTTGGGTACCATCAACTATTTGATTGGTTTTGGTTGCAGAATAGGCCATTTCTGAGACTCAGGATGAGCATTGCTTCACTCTTTTTTATGTTGGCTTGATCAAGGATCTCAGGAGCGCTGTGATTTCACTGAGGAAAGCTCCAATATTACTAACATCCTTGAGAGAAGCATTGGATATGGCCCCGGAGGTTCCCTCAGTGATATCAGTAACTGAAGGTTTCTTCAGTAGGTATATGTCAATAGTCAGTACAGAATAAGTCAGCGCTTCAGGGTTATCAATTATCATCAAATTGTCAGAAATTGTGATTTCGTTTTTCCCAAACTTGAAGAATTTGAATTTATTTTGGATCTAATCAACTGATACTTTTTGATATTTGGGAATGTGAAATTCCAGACAAGAAACAGAATGTGAGGCTGCATTCCCCAAGATTAAAATCAATACAAAAATTTGATTCAAAGTGAAGGAATTTCCTGCTCAAGTTATCATTGCTGGTTTTGTATTCTTTAACCCAAAGAAAATGATCTATGGACACTGGACAGACATGTATAGGAAGAAAAAGGTGATAGGTAAGTAAGTGTGAAAACTAGTCCTTACATACATATATTAAAATTTTGTTTCACAATTTCAGCTCAGCTCACCATCTTTGCGGAAGGATTTTTGGCTTGAAGACCCAGCAGATGGAGACAGGATTTGATTAGATGTGGGCGTAAAACCGTGGATCCAACTTCATTTCACTAGATATAATCTGGTGGAATCAAAGTTTTGATCAGATAAGATCTATTCAGATTAGATCAGATTCGATAAAAGAGACAGGACTGGATCCCACAAGATCTGACTCTGAGTAGATCTGATCAGATCAGGATGACATTCCTTAGATTCAATTAGATCCGATCATATGTAGTTTTGATCGCATTAGATCTGTTCAGAAGTGATCTGATCTAATAGGGGAAAAAGCCTGGTTGCATCTGATCAGAGCAGGACACTTCCCATTTCTAATCAAGTGACCAGAGTTTTGCACAAACTAAATCAGTTCAGATCAGTTAGAAAGACCAAAATAGAATTCAAATACAGTAAAAGCTTGTTATACTACTTTTGGTTATAACGCTGATTTCCTCTGGACCAATGTAAAATTAATTGCGATGTAAAGCTCATAAGCGATTATAAATCACATGCTAATGCTCTAAAGTTCAGAAAAAAATCACATTTTTAAAAATAATTTTGACAACAAAAAACCGGTTTTTTGTGACAAGAAAGCAAGACTTTCTGAAAAGTTTGGCCTCAGCAACAGTTTTTATCTCGCAATTTTTGCAGTTTTAATTTGCCAAAAAATCTGTTTTTCAACTTTCAACAGTTTTAGTTCATACAAACAAGTAAAATTATTTTTGATTTTGACCAAAAAAAATTAAGATTTTTTGATATCAAACTCTAATAGAAGCTTGACTACAAAACAGGCAGGTGTCTACAGTTTTACTTGTACAATAAGAGAGTACAGTTCTACATAGATTTTCCACCATAATCTTGAGAAGAAAACTGAAAAGTAAAATTTTTCATAATTTTGGTAAGCAACTGATTACTTTTTAGAAAATTTGGAACAAAAAGCAAGGCTTTCTGGAAATTTTGACCAAAGAAAATAGTTTTGTATAACTCCACTTCTTTTATTATGCTCTTTTTGCTGTAAATGTAAAATGAGGATTCACGGTATCACCCTCATCAGCGCTAAAATGAGACTTTTGCTTATAACGCTCTTTTTTCAGTCCATTGAAAAGTGTTATAATGAGCTTTTACTGTATGTACATTTTAATAAATCTAATCAAAATTCAGATCAGGAAGTTTCCCCGATTCAATCTGCAGAATTTTGATCGGATTAGATCTATTCAGACTTGATCAGATTCAGTAGAGAGGACCTGATTAGATTTAACCAGATTTGAATTAGATACATCTGAACTGAGCAGAGCAGAAAAAAACATACCCCAAAGTCAATTTGATTTGACTGGAATTTTGATCAAACGAGATCTAATGAGGTACCATTATTCCCTAGAACCAATTTAAACACGACTGGAGTTTTGATCAGATCAGATCTGTTTGGACCTAATTGGATGCAACCAAATCTGAATATATCAAATAAGATCAGATCAGATCAGATTAAAGCATTTCTTAAATCCAATTATTTGAACACAGCTTTGATCAGATTAAATCTGTTCAAGCTTGATCTATTTGTAATCCAATTGAAAAGACCGTTTGACCAATGTGTTGTGATCAGATTAGATACATTTACTGTTCAAACCCGATCTGATCAGATGCAGTAGGAGAGACCCGACCAGGACCAGATAAGCACATTCCTGAACTTCAAAATACCTACCTACACCTGATTAGTGATTACACTTTTGATCAAATTGCATCTGTTCAGATCTTCTGATCAGATCAGGACATTTCCCAGAATCAATTAGGCCTGAGCGCCTGACTGAAATTTTGATAGGATTATTTGTATGTAGCTCTGTTCAGACCTGATCAGATTCAATGTGGGTGACCTGATTGGATCCAACCAGATCCTAATAGTTCTGATCAGATCAGCACATTTCTGAAACTCAGTATTACACCTGATCATAGTTTTGATCGGATTAAATCTGTTTAGACCTGATTAGAATCAATCATTTTTTCCTGTGGAATTGAATGGTATATCTACCCTCATGATGATCATTACTGGCTCTTGAAGATTCTAAAATGAGAGTATGATGAGATCATCTGGCATCAGTACTTGTGATTCTGCTGAATGATCAATTGATACAAAACTGGAGCAGGATGGATAATGCAATTTTGTGAGGTCACCAGTGAGTGTTCTCAGAAGTACCAAAATGAAACCTATGTGATTTTATGTTCCCAAAAGAAGAACGCTGGAAAAACACATGGTCTATTATTGAAGATATGAAGAAGCATTGAAACTATACCTATTTCAGTAAGATCGTTGTCCATCACTCCAGAGTCCAAAGATGTACCAAATCGACTCTTATGATGAATGTGACTCTAACAATGGATTGCAAAAAAAAATTGAATAAGAAAGAAGTTAGCTATGATGTGGTAGAATTTGGCTCAGCATGCAATTCTGATTTTGATCAAGTTACTCGAATGGAATATTTATGGGAAGCTGAAACACATTTGCTGAAATCTCAATCAAGGTACCTGTTGATGAGTATATGTGAAAAATCCCATCGATCAAAATTGTTCCATTTAGTCTTCCATGGGTATTCAAAATAATTGAACCCTATGATAAGGTGATGAACAGATAACAATAAAACCACTTCTGTTATTATGCATATGCAGGAGCTGAATGAGAACTGAAATGTTAATTTCTGCAGTCGAAATTTTCCAAGAATTTAATCAAAAAAGTAAACATTAGATGGGTTGAAATCTTCATCAGCCAAATAAAAGTAAATAGAGGATTTCCGTCATGCAAATGTTCAGAATCTCTGCGTTATTAATTTTACCTATACCACCTTTACAGTCAAGCCTTTTCTTTGAAAAAAAAGAAAAGAATGACTGGCCAAAGTCATCCTACTATCCTCTTCAAACAGACAAAAGATCCGCATTGTTAAAATACATGTAAACAGTCGACATTATTTGAGCACTTGATCGAACCTTTCAACAGGTTCTCATTCCCCTTTGTCCAGGAACAACTCTAATCAAACATAGGGAGTCCTAATGTTATGCAAAGAACTAGTTGTCACGCTGCAAATGCGAAGTGTTCCTGGTTAAAAATTCATAATTAACATCCCTTCGCGAAAAATACCTACACACAACTCAATGTTGGCAGACTAGTGAGACTGGATTTTCCCCTGCACTGATGATGATGGTGATGCTACAGAACAATCAACGCTACACTTGCACTCTTGTTTGCACTTTGCTCTGGCTCTGGAGTCTGGAAGATCAAGATCAAAATAAATCACATCTCTCGAGTAACATGAAATCCTCTCTGGACAATACAATGAAACCAACAACACCAGCCAGAAAATCGCGTATATGAAATCAAAAAACAACAACCATTCATTAACGTTAATTCGGCGACAGGCGGCGCGACGCCGCGCGATTCAGAAACGTTGCCAAATCGACCAATGCAATCCTTTTTTTTCTTCAACTCGTCAACGTGTACTTACGTAGGTATTACGTATATGTATACGTTTATGTACGCACGCACGTGTATTAAAAAATATTACATATACATGTAAGAAAATTGTAAAAAAAAAAAGAAGAAAAAAACAAAACAGAAAAACCAAACGACGAAACGCACGAGAAATACGAAAAACAACAAAACGAGGGAAAAAGGTGAACACTGCGAGCCTTCTTCGAGTTGCAAATTCCCTCTCTTCTCTCTCGATGATTTAGCTGTGAAATAAAAATATATATATACGAGATGTAATAAAAAGAGAGGATAGAGAATGGACGCTGATACCTACATATGTGTGTAGAGAAGAAGAGAAGATAGAAAAACAGAATAAAAAATAATATAAAAGAATCGAGCGTGGACGAGGGTTGAGAAACACTAGCCAAGACGGTGTACAACACTAGTGGGAGTGAGCGAGACGAAGATAGAGTCGGTTGGCGTTGTTGGTTCGCTTTGGTTCGTTTGGCCGTCCGCCATATTGGAAAGAAAGCTTCTTTGCGGAGCGGGTGAACGTGGATGCCGCCGCCGTCTTCGTATGGATCGTGTGGTATCTACGACGAAGGTAAAAAGGTAACGCAAGACGAAGAACAAGTAACCTGTTGCCTACAATAATCAGCAGACAGTGAACACCGCTGGAAGATCGGTTTTGTATTCTTCAACTGCGCATCGCTTTTTTTTCGCTTTGTAAACAGTTTATTTCGCGTATTTTGGACGAAATTTGCGGCTAAATAAGCATTTTTATCAGTGACTGTGGTCGGCGTTTCGTTGTCGAAAAAAAACACGCGCGTTTGTCGTGAAAAACCCCTGGTTTTTTGTTTTCAAATGCGAATATATTGCGCGCGATAATTCGGTTTGCCACGTTCTCACAGAAGCGAAGATTTTATACCGAGACGAATCTGTATATTATATTGTCCGGCGTTCGATTCCTCCGCCGTTGTGTAACAAAAGGTACGTACTCCAGTAAACTATATTATATTTTATCAATTTTACTTTTTTTTGATGGTCACTCTTGTTCGCAAGTTCGCCGCGGTTCAGATCACAATATCGCGCCGGATTGTGCTCGAAAAAATGCCGGTTTTATCACTATCGCGGTTGAATGTCCAAGTTGGATTTTGTTACTAACATATCACAGTTGTCAGTGCACCATCACCACTAAAAGTTTATTGTTCGACTGCTCAGCTGAGCCGAGTAAAAGTGTTTGGGAAAAAGTTTTACATCGAAAGTAAAAGAGAACCAGTTGCTAAAAAGTTGGCTATCCATAAGCGCGTTTTGCTCCACACTCCGGCGAGAGTATACGCGGCTAATTCACGTAACCGGACCAAACATGTTAACTTGACTGACTAGGGCTACCTACCAAAGCAAAACAACGTAAGTCTGCTCAAAACAGGTTCGTCATTGTAATAATTGTATCAAACAAAACAGGAATACTCAGTACACACATGCACACCGCCGCCCACAATGTCTTCACTCTTTTGTGTTGTTTACAAATCGTAGCCGGTTTTTCGCCTTTTGAAAAGCGGTAAAGTTGCATCTCCTCGCGGCAGCCGAGTCCGCGACCCCGGCATACGCATACCCGACCTCGCGAACCTAAGCTGAAAATGTCGTTTTCGTTGGACCAGTTTTTCATGTACCACAACAAAACTTAACCCTTCCGCAAGCACGCTCGGTGGCTCGGTGCAGGGGCCCGGAAACGATGCATTTTTTCGAGTGCACTTCTGGATCTGGATGATGGTGCTAGTGCTAGCGCCGGCGACGCCGCCCTAGCAGGTTTTTCCTCTTGTGTCTGGCACTAGGTCAATAATTCCAGTTGTTTTTCAAACGTCAACTTGAAAAATAATTATCAAATAGTGTTTCGGTATCGCGCTCAACGACCATAACATCATCATAGTGTACAGAAGTGCAACAGATGTACTGTGAACTTAACCACCGACGTTGGAGAGTTGATGAGTTCTTTGTTTGGGTGTACTTGTGGCGATTGTCTGCTATAGGCTGATGTTTCATCTTGGTGATTTGTGCTCTGATTTGGGTCTATTTTCTGGTGGAGCTTGAAAGATTTTGGAATTTGATGCGAGTTTTCCAACATTGGAGTTGGGTGATTTGAGAGAAGCTGAATTGAGTGGAGATTGATGAGATTTGAGTTAGAAGATTTTTTCATTCTGGAGTGATTGTGTTTGAGATTTTCAAAATATTTGGAAAAAAATTTCATTAGATTGAAGGTACTTCAGAATTGTGAAAAATTTCTGGAACAATTTTAATGATTTTAAACAGATTTTTTTTGAAAATTTTCAATATTTTTGACTTTTGAGTATTCAGTGCATAGAACTGGGGAAAAACAAAGATTTGTCTTCTTTATTAAGTTTGGACTTTTGATAAATGTTTGGTTGTTGAATGGAAATGAGTTCCATCAAATGTGGGTTTTTTGTGATTTATGAGCTGTTCAGAATACCTACGATTTGTATTCCAGTCAATTTTTGGATCATTTGAGGTTGGATTTTTGAAGATTTTTCAGCATTTTTTTAAATGAGATTAGATATTAGATGGAATTTTGGAGAGGTTCGTCTTGAGGGCTGCTGGCTGGTTGAACTTGGATTTCTGGAAACTTTCATCATTTGTGAAGTGATTGAGCTTGAGCTGCTTAGTTGAAGAGGAGTTCAATATTTTGGACTTGGAAAAATTCATCAGGGAGGTTGGTTAAATTTGGATTTTTGAAACGTTCAGAAAACGATTCTGGTTATTCTGGAGAAGTGTTTGATTATTGAGGTTGGATTTTTGGAGATTTTTCAGCATTTTGTAATGATTAGATAGTAGGTAGAATTTTGGAGAGGTTCGTCTTGAGGGCTGGTTAAACTTGGATTTCTGGAAACTTTCATCATTTGTGAAGTAATTGAGCTTGAAGTGCTTAGTTGAAGGGAGTTCAATGAAACATGAATTTTTGTGATTTTTTTTAGCTGTTTGGAAGGCAAATTTGAATTATTTCAGTTGGATTTTTAAAAAATTTTCAGCTTTTTGGACTTTGGAAAAATTCATCTTGGAGGTTGGTTAAACTTGGATTTTTGGATCATTTGTGATTTTTGAAACGTTCAGAAAACGATTCTGGTTATTCTGTACAAGTGTTTGATCATTGAGGTTGGATTTTTAGAGATTTTTCAGCATTTTTTAACGATTATTGATTATAGTTAGTAGGTGGAATTTTGAGAAGAGGGTTGTCTTGAAGGCTGGTTAAACTTGGATTTCTGAAAACTTTCATCATTTGTGAAGTAATTGAGCTCGAGGTGCTTAGATGAAGAGGAATTCAATCAAATGTGATTTCTTTGTGATTTTTGAGCTATTCGGAAGACAAATTTGAATTATTCTAGTTGGATTTTTTTTTTAATTTTAGCATTTTGGACTTTGGAAAAATTCATTTTGAAGGTTGGTTAAACTTGAATTTTTGGATCATTTGTGATTTCTGAAACGTTCAGAAAACGATTCTGGTTATTCTATACAACGTACAAATGTTTGATGATTAAGGTTGGATTTTTGGAGAATTTTCAATATTTTTTTTTAAAGATCTGTAGACAGGATTTTGGAGAGGTTTTCAAAGGTTGATTAATCTTAAATTTTTGTTGAAAACTTTTTATAATTTTGTGAAATGATGAAACTTGATGTTTGAATAGAGAGAAGTTCGATCGAATGTGGGATTTTTATGATTTGTATGCTGTTTCATGAACGATTTGAATTTATTCTAGACAAATATAGGATCATTAAAGTTGAATTTTTAGAAATTTCTCAGCTTTTTAATTGAAGAGATTGGTCTTGAAGGTTGCTTGGACTTGGATTTCTGAAAACGTTTCATAATCAGCAAAGTGATAGTGCTTGAGATACTTGGATTAAACAAAGTTCGATTTTATGTAGCATTTTTATGATTTGTGGATATGAGATTTTAGGGAGAGATTTCTTGAAGGTTAATTAAACTTGATTTTCTGAAAAATTTTCATAATTTGGAAAGGCGATAAAGCTTGAGATATTTAGAAGGGAGAATTTCCATCAAATAATATAGCATTTTTTGTGATTTGTGAGTTGTTAGGAAAACAGTTTGAAAAATTGCCCATTTCAAACAAATTTCGGATCGTTGAAGCTAGATTTTTGATGTTTTTTTATGCATTTGTTTAAATGAATGGTGAGTGGGATTTGAAGAGACTCGTTTTGCTAATTGGTTAAATTTGGATTTCTGAAAACTTCTCTGTATTTTTGAAATGATGAAGCTCGATCAATGCGGAGTTTTTGTAATTAGTGGAGTGTTAAAAAAACGAATTGAATTATCCCAAAAATAACTTCGGATGATAAAAGTTAGATTTTTGAAGATTTTTCAGCAATTTTTAGAGATAAGTCCATGAAATTTTGAAAATGTTTGGTTTGTTGTTTAGATTGTTTAAGATGTTTTCATCATTTTGTGAAACGAAAAACTGGAGTTAGATGTTTGGAAAATTTGGAAAGAAGATTGATTGAATGTGGAGTTGTGGATTTCTGTGATTTTTGAGCCATCAATCTGTCGATTTCTGAAACATTTGGAAAATTATTTTTGGTTCCTATTTTGAATAAATGTTTACTCTTAGGATTTTCCAGAAATATTCAACATTTATGAGTGATCCTAAGTCTTCGGATTTTTGTAGCATTGGACTTGAAGCTTGATCAGATTTAAATGTTTGGGAAATTTTTTTCGTTTGTGTTTGAATAATGTCGAGGTATTATTTAATGAAATGTTTGATCAAGTTTAAGTTGATGTAGCCTCCATTTTTTTTTCTTCAAAATTTTCAATTTTTATGTATTACGAGGAACGAATTTTGCCGATTTTGTTACATTTAGAAAATATTTGAAATTCGACAATTCCTTAGAAACTTTCAAACAGTTGATAAATTCATTTTAATTTTGTTATTCAAAACTTGATACAATTTACTCTGCTGTGCCAAAGTCGATAGGTGCTAAATGTGTAGTGATTTTCTGATGTCATGTAGATAATTTCTTTTATGCACAATTCTGTTTTTTTCTCAAGTTAGTGAACTCTTTTCTGTTTATAAAGCTTGAAAAGAATTCGATATGTTTGTATTTTTTATAAATACATATGGAAAAATTTAGCATCGTTTTGTGGATTTTCATCATTTTTTTCAATACATTTTTTTGAATTTGTCGATCATTTGGTAGGAAAATCTGGCCATTCTTTCAATTTTAACGAATTATTATCTCATTTTTGGAATGCTTTTCTAGATTTTTTGAACATTTTGGAAAGATGTTCTGTCATTTTCAAATTTTTCTGAATTTTTTACATTTTTGCATTTTGGGGGGAGGGTTTAGGTCAAACTTATTAATCATGACAGGATAACTTTAAGTGCATAATAAGCTCAACATTTGTGAGAAAAAAATAAGCTTCACTAAAACAAGTAATTTTCAGCGTTTTGTTGCAATTTGTTTAGCAATTTTTGAAATTTTGAAATTTTTATTCAAGAATTTTTCTTCTTTTTTGAATTTTAAGAACATTTTGGAAAACTTTCAATCCATTTCTATTTTTGAATTTTTGATCCTTGAATTTTTGAGAAATTTCATCATGAGTTTTGATATTTGTTTGGTGTTAACATTTTTTCTGAGTTTTGAAGAAAAAAAAAAGTGTTCCATTGATTTTTCAAATTTTAGTTTGATTCAAATGAGGAAAAAACTGTACAATTTTTTTTTTGATTTTTTTGAACAATTTTGCAACATTTTTATTATTTTTTTAACCTGTTGAAATTATTGGTGGCATGGGTGGCCAGATGCTTTTTTTATTAGGTAGGCTCAAAAAGCCCAACGAGCTTATGGTGGTGGATCAAGTTGATTAGGTGAAGACTTGTAATTTTTTCAATTTATGAATGAACAGTTGGTGATGGGGGGGGGGTTGAAATGGTAATTTAGGGGGATGCCAGCATTCAGAGTAAGAGTCAATCGATTTTTCCTTTATGCAATTGGTATACTTTTATTATAGAATTGAGATACTTAGGTATATTATTATTATTTTTCTGCAGTGAAAAAATTGAAAATAGTTCGAAGGATGCTCGGGGTTTGATCAGGTCCAAAAAAATTTGAGGCAGCCCCTTCCTCGGCTACTCCACTGGTTGAAAAACATAATTTTTCAACTCGAAGCTTTGTTTTCACACATAAGACAGTGATTGCGGATCTAAACGCACCTAAAGATCATATTAATTTCACACCTGATAGGATAATTTTACATCTTTTCACGTGTACATATTTAAATCACATTTATTTTTAATTCGACGTTTCATAGCTATGGAAATGCTTCTCGGCAGCGTAAAACTCGCCGCAAACTTGGCAAACTACCCGGCTCGATTCGCATTTTTATCCACAATATTAACCATTTCGCTTACGTATTTGGAATCTCAAGTCAAATCGCACACATAACACAACCTATTTCCATAATTACGTAGCTGTCAGATTTCACGCTCGAACATGGCGGATTGGATTGGATTGGTTTGGTATAAAGCTATACGCCATTTGTTGTTGAACTCTCGGCATAAATTAGCAACCGATGGCGATGATGCTCGCTCAGTGAAATATGAAAATTATCTTCGCGTCCACCAGTACCATACGATTTTTTCGAGAATAATTTTTAATAAATCTGACATTGGAAAGTTATCAACTTCTATGCATTGCATATCGTATGAGTGCTTGGAAGAGTCGATGGTACACGCCGGTAAATTTACAGTTATATCGACGACGCGGACTCGTGTGGCTGTTTCGGATATTTCGTCTTTGCTCTTTGCTGTTTCGGCGCTTCGACTTCGGCTTTCGGGATTATTGACGAATGAATCATAACCCAGGCGCGATGATGGTGTATTTTCGTATAATTAATTTTGCTTTCTTATTTACCAAACGGGCGAAAAATAACCATATAATACGACATACGAACGATAGCGTGCTAAAAAAAAATGACGCCACATACAATTGCACAAAGATGAAATATTGTTTCTCAATACGTATAGCGATTTGTTAATTCCTCATATACACTCACACCGTCACACGCTCTGTTATAATCCTTCTTTGATTTTATACTATGTTGGTCGAATGAAGACTATAATATGTATGAGTTCTACGAAGAAAAAGGAGAAGAGTATAGAAAAAAAACCCTAACCCGTTATTATGTTTCGTACATTGTTGAAGAAGAGCCTTAACCTCTCTCTCTCGCTTCTTCTCTGCATCTCCTCCTCAGTCGGTTATTAGAGATGAACTCGAGCGTCGAATATAGGCACGGAAGAAACGATAGGGTTATGCTTGGTTGACATAATCAGGTGCCCTGTTTACCACCTGTTTACGAGAGTTTAACTGTATCGTTTATATGCACCATACTCGACCGGCTACGTGTATATTTTTCTTTCATAGTGAAAATGTGTAGGTACTGTACTCACTTGTACTCTCCTCTTCGATGATGATGAGACGATACGTACGGATTTTTTCTTCGATTTTTATGGTTTCGCTGGCGAAGAGTGGAGATGTTTGTTTCTCGAATTCAGGTAAAATCCGATATGTTTTAGCGGTTACGCTTCATCGAAGCGATAGCAGCTGGTGCTAGTCATCTTCGACGTTATGTAAGGTTATACTCTTATGCTATTTGGTTACGAGAGGAGAAGCGATTCGAAACGTATCACCGAGTAATATTTTTTTGGTCAAGTTGTTTTTTTTTTCATTTCGGTGAAATTATGCTCATATACGCCGGAGTTTTGACCGCACTGGTGTGCTATCTGAAGCTGGAACCTTGACGAGAAATATTGCTCCGAATAATTCCTTGATCTGTCTACGACGACTACGAGCCTATACGAAAAAATCGTAAATAACCGCAGTGGTAGCGGCGTTAATTAAAAAATTGCATTCGAAAGAGAGAGATAGAATTATAAGGCTCGGTTGAGACTGAGAGTAATAACCTTGACTGCATGCAAAATGGCAGAAGTATTTGGGTTCAGGAGTGACCCAGGCTTGTTTACGTTATTGTACTAGATAAGAAATGGATAGGCTATCTCGGTGATGTGCAGTCTGGAGTATTAAAACTGGTTTACAGGCTCGAAAGGTAATCGAAGTGTGTGAGTTTTATCGCCTGGATTCGATGAAAGAAGGAAATCGAGGTGTTATTGTGGATTAGCACTTCGAAATTAAAGCCTTTGTTTGGATCTGTGATTGAATGGTCTCAGCCAATTACTTTGAAATGTTGAAAGGAAAATAATCTCGGGATCTGAGAGTAACATGGTCCAGGATATGAGGTCAGAAAATGACCATTATATCTGGTTTTGGTTGTGTTGCTTCAAGTGGTACGATTTTTTCGATTTCAAAACTAGATCATTACAATATCAAGCTCGAATTTGGGCCGCTGAAAGAGCTGATCAGCTGTTCCTCAAATCCTAATTTTGGTCTGGCAATGTTGATTTATCAATTTTTTCAAATTTTGGCTGCTGATGTTGATTACAGCACCTTCTGGAGCTATTCCAATGTGAACTTTTTTTGGCAACTCTCGGATCAAAATTGAAAAGAGGTTGGAATTGAAATTTGAAAGTGTAACTTCAGTGTTTATAATCATGTTTGAGATTTTTATCCAGAGGCCCACTTGTTTTCTGAAATATTGTATGAACTATTTCTGCCATTTTCAAAAATTCGCCAAAATCAATCAAAAGGTTGACCTCAACATCTCAAAAAATGGCCTCAACAGCTCAAAATTTGGTTCCATTTTTTGAGATGTGAGTGACCTGATCTTTCAGTGAGCTAAATTTTTGCTCGATTCAGCTCAATTAGAGTTTATGATTAAAAAATCGAGAGTGTGTAGTCCCAACGTAGAAGCCAGAGAGCTTTTTATTTTTGGAAATGGACACTTTAAGGTTAAAATTGAGGAGCAGAGGCTCTGAAATAATATTTTTTTGATATTGAGTGACGTCCTCACCAAGAAAGACCACCTGGAATCATTCCCTACAATTTCCAAAAATTCCAGAGCTGGTGGGAAAATTTTATTCATCTCCAAAATGATTGAAAATTACCCCTGACACAAAAATTTTTCCTTTTGGATTTTTAAATTGAGCCAGTATGTGAGAAAGGATCAGAATCCAAGTTTGGCTATTCAAGGTTATTTTTCGATGATCATCAAATTCTTATGAGTAAATATTCAAATATGGTTCTTCACCTGGCCTCATTTTCAATATTCTTCTTGATGTTAAGTGAATTTTTGAAAGTCAAATTTGGACCAAAAATGGGGGAAATTCAAATTTTACTTAAATATGGGAGAAGATCCACATTTTACTAAATTGGCATAGAAAGCTGAAAGATATTAACTCAGCTGTTTTTGACCACTGGAATTGATAGAAAACGATTTTGAACCATTTTGAGCAGTTCTGGAGCATTCAACAGATTTTTGAAAGTTAAAATTTCCATATTTCAAACAATGAAATTAGAAAGCCAAAATTCACATTATACCCATAATTTCAACATGCTGAATGTGAAATGGAAGATCCTTTGGCAAAACCTCAAAAAGCTTGGAGTAAGAGAGCACCTTGTCAGTCTCATGGAGAGTCTGTATGAGGGCAACGTGGCACAGGTGAGAGTTGAAAGAGAGCTCGCCAATCATTTCCATACAGCAAGAGAAGTAAGACAGGGATGCATACTCAGCCCAATTCTCTTCAATGCATACAGAGAATGGGTAATGAGAACTGCCCTAGAGGATTGGGAAAAGGGAGCCAGAATTGGAGGAAAGACATTGTCAAACTTACAATATGCGGATGACACAACCCTGCTCGCAGAGACACTAGATGAGATGAAGGAAATGCTCAGGAAAATCGAAGAAGCCAGCAATGAGGTAGGCCTGAGGGTCAACAGAGGAAAAACGAAAATAATGATAATCGATAGGGAGCAAAAGATTAGACCTGAAATATTGGAGATTGATGGTATAGAGGTTGTACAGGACTTCGTGTACCTTGGTTCATTAATAACGAATCAGGGAAGCTCAGCTGGAGAAATCAGGAGAAGGTTGGCTATAGCAAAGACAGCAATGGGAAAGCTCAACTGGATATGGAAAAGCCACAACATTACAAAGGCCACAAAGATGAGAATCGTAAAAACACTAGTTTTCTCCATCTTCCTGTAACTATGCTTCAGAGTGCTGGACAGTACGCCAGGCATATCAAGATAAAATTGACGCATTTGAAATGTACTGCTACAGATACATGCTAAGGATATCATGGGTCCAGAAAAGAACAAATGCGTCAATACTTCAACAACTGGGTGTAAAGGAAAGGCTAAGCACAGTCATCAGGAGACAAATACTACGCTACTTCAGACACATCATGAGACAGGACAACTTGGAAAAATTGACAGTTCAAGGCCACATAGAAGGCAAGAGAGGAAGGGGAAGATCACCCACCTCATACATGGACTTGATCAAGAAAACTGCCAAAATGTCAGTGGGAGAATGCACAAGAAAGGCCGAGGACAGAGATAGCTGGAGGAAACTGGTTGCTGGGATTTTATAGTTGCAATGTCCGGATACTGGCAAGCAAGGAAGAAGAAGAATCGATTGGAGACGGTTTTCAAACCGTTCTGGAGCCTACAGTAATTTTTTCAAAATACCAGTTTTTGAAAAAAAAAAAAAAAACTAAAATCCGTCCAACTCAACTTGAGCACATGTATTAATGCGATTGGTGCTTAATACTAACCTACTCAACTGATTACACACCATTTTTCCAAAATCGATTCTTGCGAGTTTGGAACCTTATCATTCTCCAGCGATTTCATGATCAAAAATTTTAAAAATAACATGGTTCTGAAAAAGTGGAAACAGATTTTGGAAAATTGGTGTGAAATTGCATGGTCAACTGTTTCACTAAAAAGCACCAATAGCATACATAGGTACGTACTGAAGTTGATTTGGATAGTTTATATGGCACTTTTTGAAAATGTGGAATCTCCCAAACATGACACGAGGGTGCTGAACAGTTTTGAAACCACCTCCAACCGACTTCGCATTTAGAAATTACGGTATGAAGTAAACTTTGGCTTTTCCGAATCCATTGAGTAAAATTTTGTGGAAATGTCAACATTCAAAAATCTGCTGGAAGTTCTAGAACTGCTCGAAATGGTTCGAAACTGTTACCAATCGATTCGGGAGGTCGAAAATAGGGTGCATACTAAATTTCAGCTTTCTAGATCAATTAAGTGAAATGTTGATTTTTTTCCCACACATTTGACCCAAATTACCTAGATTTCCCAAAATCCATCAAAAATGGAAAAATGCATTTTAGTTCCTGAAATTTTGGCAGGCGTTGTATTTTTGCATGTTCTATTAATTTGGCTATGTCCACCTGAAAAATTTTTCTCTCAGTTGGGGAACCTCCCTCGTCAGAAATTCAGCTATTCCAGAATGAGCAGGAAATTTTTTATTTCTCTCGAATTGATTGAACCCAGCTCTGATATTACTCAATTTTCTGGGCCACATATTCAATTGAAACTAACACAAAATACACAACGCTTCCTATTGTGATTGTTTCTAAAAGATACTATCTTTCCGAAAATCCAACATTTCCTCTATCTCCAGCTGCACATCCGGGATAATTTCTTTTTAAAAAAAAGGCCAACCAAACACTCCACTCAGTCAATGACTTTTTCCACAAAAATAACACAATTGCGAGTAAAAATTTCAATGTTTTCGAACATAGATAATACTCCACGCAGGTATACGATTCCGAGTATTGTCTTTGAAACCTTTCCCCTTATAGATAAGTATTTTTCGCTTCGTAATAGTCGCCAGATGTCATTAGCACGCTATGTGGTTGGAAGAAAGAAAGGCAGCAAGAATGGGGAATCAGGCAGTAGCGAAGACTCAAAAATTATAGCTTTCATAGAAAACGACCACTACAATAATTGTCATTGTGGTAAATGAATTTTTTTTTATGCAGCACTTTTGTCAACCTATCAACTCGAGGGTCACTCATCTTCCTCTTTCTCATTGTTCCAATTACCACAACAACTGTAGATATAGGTAGATATTTTTTTGCTATACCTGTAACCTGCTGCTGGTTTGGAGCTGGACGAAAAAATAAATAAATAGAATAACAAATAAGTACTCAGTACAGGACAGTACGAAAACATTGAGGTGTGCTATTCTGATAAATGCATCGTAAATTTACTATACTGTAGGCATGATACGGTTCGTTGCATAGATAAATATCCCAAATGGTTGTCATTATCGACAATTATGATGCTTATATACGACTCGTACATAGCAGACGATGACATTATTTAGCATAAATGTCAGACACATGTGTCTCGAACATATTTCTCTTTCATTAGATTTAATTTTAACAGGTACATAATCGAGTGATTGAATAGATATCGAGGAATGAATTATTAGACGTCTATTGTGAGATCGTTACATGCAGGTCTGCGTGTAGAAGTATTCGAAATTACGGGTACTTATGGTCCTCAGATGAAGTCAACAATGATATTTGAATTTTTATTTTTTTGGATTAAGACCTCGCATCAAAGGTGCGGCTGGAGGGAATATTTGCCCCTTGAGATATTTTCGAGTGATTTTTTTTTTACAATTTTGAGATGGTTTCTTCACTTTGGATGATTTTTGAACAAATTTCTCGACTTGAGGAGGAGTGAATTTTAGCTTTTCCTTTTTCTCACGTTCCATCGAAAAATGCACTATTCCTTCAGTTTCAACCTGGTAGAGGAAATTTTTGATTGTGTCTGAGGTGATTTTTCATCATTCTGCAGAATTCGAAATCTTGCTGCAGGCTTTGAAACCGATAGAAAAATATCAAAAGTTGGTCTAAAAAGCATCTCGATTCGAATTATCCTGTCTCAAAAATGATTCAAAAATTAACTAAAGCCACTAAAAATTTGGGTTCTGACCTTCGTACCCCTGTTCTATAAAACCCCCGTTATTCCAGCAATTTCGGGCCAAAGGATTAATAAAACCCCATCCTTGAACAAGAGTTTTTTCAAAATCCGCGTTTTTCGACTTATACGCGGTACCAGCATTCAAGTCTCATTATCACGTTGTCCTTGAGTATTCTGCACGGGTCGCTGAAAAGTCTAACATTGAATCTACCAGCAGAGTATGCCGCTTCATAAAACAGTGTACGGTCGCGTTCTAGACGCGGAACGAATTTTATCGTAAATACCAAGACTTGCACAGTCGCCATGGTGCGTACCAGAGGAGCCTGTAATACACAATTTACAATGATTCCATCTCGCTTGGCGATCGCAGGTAATACTCGAGCCGATCCGGTGATTTACAACGACATCGCAGGCACCACCGTTTTCGAAATATTATAAAGAGACGCGTGCTCTCGGTGCTCCTACCTGCATGTTTTTCGATGACTTGACCTTCGACTGTAATATAAGTAAAATAACTACATTAAAAGCTTTTCGAAATTTTTCATTCAACGGTTAGGTATAAGAATTCTAATGCGGAGATTTTTCTGAAAAAAAAAAAAAAAATGTAAAAATGATTTTAATAAAACCTCGAATATATACAGTACTTACCTACTGTATTGCGATGAAGAGCAGAGAGGCTAAGAGGGGCAGCAAAAACGCATTTAGCTTTCACTTATATAATACTAATAAATGAGTCATTTAAACATCGGATGAACGATGGACATAAACATGTTTTTATGTCGCTCGAAGGATATGACGTAAATTCTTATTATATAGATATCAAGTAATATTACAGAAAATTATACGTTTACGATTATAAAATATAAAAATGCGACTCCGAAAAATTAGGTGAAACACTTCTTCTGTTCCTGACATTTAGAGTTTCGTGCTGCTTGAGCAAGATACCTCTATATGCTATACGTACACACTACACATGTACACGGGTAATTTACATTCTTACATCGTTTAATGGTTGCGTTGTTGTTGTTGTTGTTGCATTTCCACGAAAATGTACATAAGTACCTAGCTACCTCTGCTTGCTGTACCTATACGGTTGCGGTTGTGGCCTCTGCGGTCGCCGTCGCTGCCGCTGGCGTAGACAAATTTTCATTTGATGTGGCTTGACTTGACGCTCGACTCGAGCCGGAGGTCCCTTGTGGGAATTTATTATCGTTGTTTTCCACGTACCTACGTACCTACATACTTAATGTACGAGTGTAGAGTGAAGTCGATGTTCTTCGTGTACGATGGAATTACGTAGGTACTTAGAGCTTAGGTGATGATGTTTGAAGACAATGAGTTGGTCAGTGAGTTGTGTGTGACGTTGAAAATTTCTTTATTTGGAGAATTCTTTGTTTAGAGGTGATTTTAGTCGGTGGTGTTGGACTTCGGTGTTTTGTTTTTCAAAAGCCATCTTCAAGATTTGAGCTGAAGAAGATATGTTTCAGGTCTGTCGAATGTGTTTTTTCTTCTACTTTTCCTTTCCTTCTTCATCTGATTGGTATAGAGAACAATTGGTCGAGAAACGAGTTCAGGTTCTCAGGTTTTCTTCAATATTTGAAAAATCTCCGAATAAAAGTTATAAGGCTCAGGGTCTCTATTTTGTATCCCATACGAGGATTCTCCAATCAATTTCTTTTGAAATGGTTCAATTATTTTGTACAATTTTTTGAAATTTGAAGATTTTTTTGAATGGGTATCATCGAAAAAATTTGTTGATGAAAAATATGTCCTCCCCCCTTCTCGCCACCCTAAAGTTTTGCAACTTGAAAATACTGAAAACTGCAGATATCAAAATTTGAATAGATAGATACCTATTTGAATTTTCTGATTCCAATTGGTCAGTTTTCAGTACACCAAAAGAGCTGTATTTTTGATCGTTTTTCGAACGTATTGTACTATTTTACATAATTTCATGTTTTTTGAATGTTATTGAGCAGCTTATGATGATTTCATGTTTTCAGACGTCACAGATGAAGTATTTTGAAAGCTTCATTTTTTAACTCTACTTGGTTTCTTTGTTCTTTAATTCAAATTCATCTCAGTTTTTAGGAAGAATAAAAGGTCGAAAACATCAATTGGAAAGTTCAAAAAAAATTTAAATTCCAAACAATTTCCAAAATTGAGATTTTTTGAATTGAAATGTTATCAAAAAACTTCCTTGTTTTTGACTTTGATACCTAAAATATTTTTCCATTTTCCGCAATTTTTTTTCTGCCAACTGAAGGAGTTTGAGATTAATTTTTAATGATTTTCCTTAGAATATAAGAAAATTATGGCTTAATTCTCTCGAATGGGAGTACCTATGTATTAAGACTTGATTCAAAGTTGGAACCTTGACTAAAAATTCGCGAATGTCCAAATTTTTAGGAAGGAGTGGAGAAAGGGGGAAAAGATTGAATAAATTCAACTAGACATCAATCGATAGGAAATCAAAAGTTACATAACATATCCGAAAATAATCCTCTTGGAATAATTTGGAGGCGAGAAAATTAGGATTTTTGTATTCCATGACTTTGAAAAACTTTGTGTCATACTCTCTATATCCCTCTAAATTGACATATGGGACTGAAATTTGGCTTATACGTCCAAAAGATGCTCTAGATTTACTTTTTTGAGAGTTTCGATTTTTCACTCCCTCGCCATACCTTTGTAGTTGCAAAAAAGTGGATTTTTCGCGCCTTTTTTTAAAACAGTTTTTGATTTTGACATCACTAGTGTCTCCCAAAATGGGCACAGGAGGTTGAAGTTTGGAGTGTAGGTTTGATAGATATTTTAGGACTGAGATGTGCCTTTTGGAGGGCAACTTACTTTTATGTGAATTTTGTCCAAAATTGTCTAGAAACCAGGGATTTTTTGATGAGAATTTTGGTTCTTTTGATTCCTAATTCAGGCATCGTAGCAGGTAATCACAGTAACTTTGCCATTTTTTTTCGCGAAAAGTCACTTTTGGTTACTTTTCTTCCAAAAAGTCACTTTTTTGAATTTTTTTTTCTAAATAAAAAAAATCATTTTTTATCCAAATTATATTTTTTTTACTCATTTTTGAAGGATTTTTTTCGAATTTTTTTCATTAAACAATTTCCGAATTTTGAAAACACAAATTTTTACTTTTCGAAACACCAATTTTCGAAAGCTTTTGCCTTCGCTTCGCTCGGACTTGTTTTTTTTTCTTTTTCAAAATCAAGATGGAAATTTCTTTTTAAAAAAATCAAGTTATAAAGCCAAAAAAATTAACTCACAAGAAAACATCGTTTTTATGACTATCGAAATACAAATCTTTAAAAGCTTTCGCTCTCGCTTTGGCCTGTTCTGTTTTCATTTTCAAAATCAACTTCCTTCAAAAAAATATCATTCAAATTCTAAAATTTTTAAAGTAAAAAAAATCAGATTTTTTGCCCTTCTGAACACTGGAATAAAAGAAATGGTCATTTTTTTGGTCACTTTTTTCACTGTTGAAAGTCCTCACTAAGGTTGTTACTTTTTTTAGAACAATTTGGCTACGATGCCTGCTAATTACAAATTTTTTCAAACGAAAGCCCACTTTCACTGCATTTGAACATTTCGCTTGATTAATATTTCATTTGAGCAGGGGAACGAAGAGGGGTTGACAAATTTTCTACACATATGACGTTCTTCCATTCTAGAAATAAGCATTGAACGTCGAAAATGTATGTATTTCCTGGTCAGAGGAGACAAAAATTGAGAAAACCTTACGAGTAACTTGGTATTATAATTTTTTTGCTCTTTTTAACCACCAAAAATCAAATTTGAAAAAAAAAAGAACGCTGGATTCGTGCTCCAGGTGTCGAAATTCTCCGATTACTACACTTTTCTCGGTCATTTTGGTCAAATTCTCAATGAATGTTTCTCCAATATGCAGGATGTTTGCCTATCTATCTGCTTAATGGGTCGTCCTACATGAAAAATGATGAGGACAATTTTTGTTGCAAATTTTATGCTGAACAGTTTTGTTTCTAATCATATTTTTCATGTAATTCATATTTTTGGAGAAAAACACTAAAAACTTGGGATTTTTTGTATAGTATACAGGTACTTGTAGTTTGGTATTTCGAGAAAATTTGACGAAAAATCCACTCCTTTCCCCCTTCCATCGGTGTAAGCATTTACAGAATTGAATTTTTGATATTCTGCAACTATTCAACAACCAGGGGGGAGGCTATCGGACCTTGTATTGAAATTTGCTTTCGAGATTCCAAAAAATTACTTCTGATGATTTTCAAAATCTGAGGACCCTTCGTGGAGATTTGAAAAAAATGCTCTTTAGGTATGTTTTTTTTTTAATTTTTGAAAGAGGGCTTGAGATGAGAAGATAGCTACGAATTCCTTACAAATTTTACTTTTTAGATTTTCCATTGATTCATTTCAAATATTTACTTGATGAAAAAAATTCAAATTTTTGTGTTTTTTTTCCTCCCTAATATCCTCAATTCTTCACACATTGACTTATCCTTGGTGTAGGGGGGGGGGGTGTTTTTTTTACAAAAATAAAGTTTACTCTGAGCTCATTTTGAACTCTCGAAGACTCTTGTTTGATGGTCCTGCAAAAATTCTGTATTAAGTACATTTCGTTAAATGGTGGTTTTTGAAACAGTCTATGCTTTTCAATTTTTAGACTTTTTTTTCTTTTCAAAAAAACCTTCATCTGATTGTGAGTCAAAATTGAGTGACTGGAAATTTTTTGAGTATCAAAGGATTTAAGATGAGTAGGTAGAAGGTACCTACTAAAAAGTGGCCACTGGCCAGTGTCAACTTTGAAAATTTTATTCCAAGAGATCCTACTGAAGTCATATCTTGAAGTTTTGTTCGTCATTCTGAAACGTTGTCAATCCTATCATAAGTTCAGAAGTCCCAATCAGTCCTTACGACTCTGATGAGACTTCAAAACAAAATTTTCAGATATTTGGTGTAATATCCTCCTCCCTCTCCCTCTATTTTTTACAACTCTCTCCCTCCCATCTGATTCTACGATTTATATGGAAAATAGTCGAGTAGGTATTTATCTGTACTTGATTCCGTATTTCCATCCTTTCGTAATTTTTATCCTATAAAATTAAACAGAAACGTCGGAATTCCGTTTATTTCTGCATTTACCTGCGCTCGTGTCAAAGCAATTTAACAATTTCCTCCTCGATCCATCACTAAATGACCCTATTACCTAACACAATTATTGCTCATATGCACGTATCACCAATCACCATACACACATGCTGCTTTGTGCTTTCAAAAGGTTATTTTTTTGTGGGCGAAAAAGGAATTGCAGGTAAACGTTTAATCAACGATTCCTATACTACTCGTATGTAATGTACATCTACATACATACGTGTTATACGTCGGTAAATGATTTTTATGGTTTCATCATGAAGTTGATCTTTGGCCTAACGTAAGAGAAACGTGGTTGAATTAGCCCAATACGACATACGTAGGGATATAAGTAGTTAATGGGTAAATATTGACAATAAAACGACAACTATTCTGGTAGAAACGTTAATTACTTTCTAAATCGATGTGGTCAGATATGGCATAAATAAGTCTGCATACTCTCATTAGAGAACACAAGTAGAGAATTTTTCGAATTTATTATTATTGGTAGAGTAGATTTGTGTAGGTCTACGTGTAGGTAATACATATAATATTATGTAGAGTATTCTCATATACATAATATTGTATGTACCTGTAAGTACAGCCCAAGTGTCTGTGTATATGATAATTGGTAAAGCTATGTATTCGTTATGTACTCTTTGGTACCTTCTACCTTGCTGTGTATGTCCAAGTACGTGGGTTGAAAAGGGTAAATTTGGCAACCCTGTGCTCAGAAAGTGTTTACACGAGCACCGTGTAGTCGGCAGATAAACTACCTGTGCACGGTGCACCATGCACCATGCATTGTGCTACGGTGAAAGATGTACGAAGGATGAGCTGTCGAAATATGAGCGGTGAAGCGGGGAAATAGGATCTTTTGTCCACCCTCGGAACCGATACTTTACTCTACAGATCTTTTCGGAACCAGATAGATTCTGTTAAGCTAAAACCATTCACATTTCACACATTGTATGTAGTGTGTCTTATCGTTGTGATAAAAGTCGTGTTACGGTGCTATAGTGATAGTGAAGTTTTTTTTTTTTTTGGCAAGCTCGATAAACGGTTCTGCGTGTTTTTAATTGTGTGATTTGTATGATCTCATCGTTGGATTAACCCTGTGACTTGTTATCTACTCATGTGCATCGTGGAAGTGTATCTGTGTACCTCTATATACCTATAATACAATACAGAAATACAATTGCATATTATATTTTCGTATAGACGTGATCGTTTAACTAAATGGATGTAACTTTGTCCGTCTGTATGTATGTGTTGGATTGTAGAAGAGGACGTTTCAGAATTCTTCGTAGTGAATGTGCACTTACAATGACGATGACGTGTTTGCCAAGACATAGCTTTGGCGTACATCTAAACTGTACTATGTCGTTAAGCTAGAAACGATCGTTGATGGTTTTGGAATTTTTTTCGTTTGTTTCAGATGGAAAATGTGGCAAAAAATGTGGCTACTTCAGAGGCCAATCCTTCCGCGTATTTCGTCGTGTATTTTAGTAGTTAATAGTGCTTGAAACGGAATACCTACCTCGATCTTTCGTCGTTATTTATTCGTATTTTTTCGGTTCAATTTTTGTAATCAAAAAACACAGTTTTTCGTCGTTGTAGTTTAAATTTTATTTTTGTTTTTTTGTTTTGTAATTCGTTTTTTACCGTGTGTTTTCGTGTTAAAATTCGTGCCATAATATGTCCGTAGACGATCAATCTCAGGTTAAACAAGACTCTCACAATATCCGAATCTCGCCTCTACCTCCGGCCGCCGTCTCGCCGACCAACTCGTTGCCTTCGGAAGAATTACCAAATTCGAATTCGCCCGTCTTGGCCACCATGACCCCGGTATCAGTGGACGATTTTCCCGCCGAGTACCAGCAAGACGGCCAGGACGAGAATGGACTGGGTAATAAACAAGTGATATACGTGTCCGGCCACGGAGGCCATCAAACCATACTGTACGATCCGCAGAATCCAGACTCTCTCGGACAACAGATAATCCAGGAAACGATCTCCACATCGAATGGACCCGTCTCGGTGGTCGTACAGCAGCCTTCTCAGCTCAGCAATAACACCTCGTATCAGGCACCCGGCGGACACACGGTGCTCGTTGTGCAGGAATTTGTTCAAGACGTGCCATCCTCAGCGATACCGTTAAAGTGAGTTTGAGATCACGTTATTAATCGGTAGAATTAGATACGTAATTGGGATACTTATATGTTGTGTTGTATTGTTGTTGCTTTGTAAATTGGCTGAAAGGGATTTGAGTGGGTGAGAGTGAGATTTGAGGGTGAACGAGTTGGATCTGAGTTGAGTGTGCAGAGATATTTCTGCTGTAGGGTAAGGGTGCGATTGATGATCATCTTGATTGGATTATTTGAAGCGAAATCGTGATTGATTGTTATTTTGCAGTTTATAAAGGGTAAATGTAGACTAGATGATTATTTTCCCCTCTCCTCCCCCTCTTCAATCGTCAAAACACCTCCATTGCATCATATACGAGTCTCGCAGACAAAATTCTGAAGTGGAAGTCACCAAATTTTTAAAAAAAGTGAAGGCTATGGAGGCACTAAAAAGTTTTGTTCAAAAAATACATGAAAATTTGAACTCGGTGCCCTAAAATTAGTCGAAATCGATATGTCACATCATAAATTCTAAATTTTTCAACCCTCCCCCCTCCACCCACATTAGGGATGGACTCAGCACTCTCAAAATAAAGTCAGAGGATTTTAATCAAACTCGATGAAAAGTGAAAACCTTCATTTTGAGTTGAAAGTCACTCAGAAAAAATTTCAACTCTGGAGGTGCCCTTGAAGGGGAGTCAAATAGGGGGCATTTTCGAAAAAATCTTGGATTTTTCGGCCAGGTCCCTACCCAACTAGTTTTGGAAAGAATGTCCAGTTCCAGAAGATGGCATTTTGAGGTTCTGCGTCGACCTAAGCCATTTCCATTGAAATCCAAGACCATTTTTAGGGTTCTACTGAGCGGTTGAAAATTCGTTGATTGATTATTTTTAGGTAAGTTTTGTGTTTTAAAAACATTTTCTTCTCAAATGTTTCGCATTAATTATAATATGCCCATAACATCGAGTGATTTCATTTCTGAAACTGGGGGAATATTTTGCAATACAGTGGTGCCAATTTTTTGGTCATTATTGCCAGTTCCAAAAACTGGAAAAAATTTCATAAGCTTTTGACAATTTTTCTCGAATTTTTGAGATTTGCATTAGTGATTGAGAAATTGGCATCACTGTTTTCAAAATTATTCCCCCAGTTTCAAAAATAATATTTTTTAGTATTTTGGCCTTACTTGATGCGTAATAAGGTATTCGAGAAGAAAATATTCTCAAAATACTTTACCCAAAAAATGAGCGATTTGGAAATTTGTAATTCCTCAATAGAACCCTTAAAGTGGTCTTCGATTTTGATGGAAATGGCTTATATAGGTTCAAGGTTGACGTAAAATTTCAAACATCATCATTTGGAACAATATCATTTTTTTTCCAAAACAGGTTAGTTAGAGACTAGAGCGAAAAATGAGCGATTTTTTTCTCGAAAATTCGCCATGTTTGAGGATCTATATCTTTTCTCCAAGAGCATCTCCTGAGCTAAAATAATTTCTGGGTTTACTTTCAACTCAAAATGAAAGTATTCATTGAATTTGATCAAAATTATCCAGAGCTTGTTTTTTCGTAATCCATCCTGTTGCCTCACATTCATTTTCAATTTTTTTTGTGGGGAGGGAGGGGGAATTTTTCCATATTTTGAGAATTAGTGAGGAATACAGGGAGGTCAAGATTCGTTGAAACGAAAAAAATAAGCTGATATTCAAATTCTGAGCCACTGAGGAGTCACATCTACAAAAAAAAATGTTGGTACTTATTCGAACTGGTATTTTTCTCGAAAACTCATTAAACAATGCACCATGTATTATGTATTTTCAAATTTTGGAAATTTTGAGCTTTAGAGGGGAGTGGGGAGTGGGGGGAATCAGAGAAGATGAATCGAAAAAATGAGCCAATATTAATTAAATTCTAAGTGGTGGGAGGAGAGCTTCGGTGATCATTGAGTCCTGAAGGGTTATATTCGAAAAACTAGAAGCACTTTCGAATTAAGTACTAAATATAATACTTCTGCCCTTTCAATTTTTAATTTTTTTTGAAATTTTGGTGAAAATTGGAGGTTTGTGAGGTCTTTATTTCGAAAATTTCTTCGATGAAGAGAGTGTAAAAATTGATCTTGAATATAATTTTTTTCAAATATCCAAAAAGTATAGCTGCTGTAAACTTTTGTAGATACTTATCGTGAAAACTTGAACTTTTGTAGTGTGAGTTGAGCTTCGAGCTTTTCAAAAATTTTTATTGACTTTGAAACTTCCAATCATCTTTTTTGAAACCCCACAAATGAATATTCTCAAAATCCAGCCGATTTCTTGATGTGAGCCTTCAAATTTTGAAAAATCTGCAGATGAGAAATTTTATGCTGTGTAATTTTTTCTGCATATTTTTTTGTAGGACTCTTGGTTTTTTCCAAAAATTGATTTTTTGTGACAAAAAACTTGGGAAATTTCAACTTTTATTTTTTAAAATTTAATTTTGGGAAAAACTGACTGCCAGATGAGAAAAATTGCAATAATCCAAATTACAGAGTATAAAATTTTCCATTTGTGAAGTGTGTCTGGTTTTTTTCAGGGTAATGCATTTTTGAGGTACTGAAGAATTTTTCCATTGAAATTCTAAATTGGTCGCATTTTTCATCGACCTAAAGTTGAAAATCATTTTTCGAAGAGAGGAGAGAGGTTTGCAGACGAAGTTTTTTTATATTCAGCAGATTTTGAATTACCACTCGCCAGAAATCTATTGAACCATTTTTTTCAAACAATTTGGGTGAGGAAGGGGGGGGGGGTTGAAATTGATCATGATGTTCCACAAGAAATTCTGGTCTGAGAGTGAGTCTGAACACTTGTAAGTACCACAATGCTTACTGTCATTGAAATACGTAGTCCATTAAAAATTTCAAAATTAAATTTTGTAAAAAATGTTTTTTGGAATTTTGGTGCCAGCACAGGGAATGCTCTTGTATAGTGTGTAGAAGTAGATCAATGATCAATCACGAACTCGCTTTCAACATTTCAATCAATTCGATCGAAGTGTTCGTTCAATCCAGACCCTGCCTGCAGTCGCAAAATGATCAGAAACGAGATTAGTCTGAAGGATTCAGTCGCTATAGTTTTTTTTTTTTTTTATATTTCTACATGTTTGTTTGTGTTCACTTATGCACGTGCTTGTACGCATCACGGCGTTTATGCACCTTGCCAAAAATACCTAGTACTCTATATATTTTACAGCTTCGTTTAAGGACGACTTGTCTCGTTGTCGAGCATTTATAACTATTCCTCTATTTATTTTTTAACTCATGGGTATTAAACTATGGCGAATTTAATGAAGCGAATAATACCTACTCGAAGCTAGGTATGTACTACGAGAACTACACGCGGCTAATAAAAAAATGCCTACGTTTTACGACCGAGTGTAATTTGCTATACGTACGTGAATTTCGTTAAATCGCGACAATGGTAATGACTTGGGAGCATCCGAGTGTAACGGACACCGGACATGACAAGGATCTCGGGAGTGACGACTCGACTCGACTTGGCGACGAAAAAATACTCGTGATTCCCTTACTCGTACTTACTGACTGGTCGTAGCCGCGTCTTCCAATTACCGATGATGAGGAATTTACCTCATACAATGTGTATTTTACATAATGTACAGTACATTAACACTATACCTAAGTGTTATTTTTCTTCGTTCCGTCTCTGTCGTGGTTCTTCTGGCTGTATAGTGTTTCGTTGTCTACGAAGGCAAACAGTTTATCACCCTCCCTTCCTGCAGAGCAAAGAGAAGGAAAAAATCCACCAACTTATAAGTTCACAAAGCACGTCCACTAAACGCTAAGTAAATATTGATGTAAATGAATTACCGTTCACATAATAGTGTTGTGGTCATTTACCAGAAAGCATTACGGTAGTGGTTTATGTATTATCAATGCGCGTCGAGTTATTTTCGTTTGCTCGATTGGCTAGTTTGGCTATATAGATTTGGTCGCCGAAAATTATTCGCGCCAGAGTCTCTTCCTCGTCGTCGTATTCCTTTCTTTATTTCGTCAAATGATTGTACGTAGATGTAAGTTTGGTTTACGCATAATGCGTCGATTGTGGTGCACTGCAGAGTGCAGATGCTGACGCTGTGTGTGCATCGAACCGATAATCCACCGTGGTGCATGTCGAGAGTACTCGACAAGTGCTCTTCTCTTCTCTTCGTACAGTTAGATCTCTCTTTCATAAGTCGTTTTCAGTATATAAAGAGGCAGGCGGGATTCTATTGTTTCTAAATCTGTACACCTTGGGTTACTTGACGTTTAAAAAAAAAATAGGATCCTCGACTGAATGAAGGAGGGTGAGTTTTAAAGTCACCCCTGGAGTTCACGTACTGCAGGCTTGGCTTGTATGGCTGATACTTGACGTAGCGGACCTGTGATACCTGTGGAACGTGAAAGGTTGATGGAATTTCATATTGTAAACTATTTTCGGTTAATTACTTCGTCGAGTTGTTCATGCACTCCTTGTACTGATTTTCTCTTCGTTCTCTGGACTCAGGAGGGTAAGAGCATGAAGAGATGAGAACTAATGAAATGGAAAATTAAGAAGTGAGATGAAGGTGATTTTTCCGGAAGTAGTTTTTGTATTAGGTTGTCATGAAGAGTAGATTCAGTGTAAGCTGATGAAGATTTGTCAGAGGGAAATGGTGCACTTGAGTTCAGCAATAATTCATGTTCCCGTTTCCATAAACCCATCAAAAAGATTAGGTATATCCAGAAAAACAACTCAAAATTTAATCAGTGTTTTGGTGACAAAACAATCTCTCATAAAAACTGCCCTGCCAAGTAGTGTATTCTGATCCAAAATGTTATTTTGCCACAAATTTTCAAATGTTGTTGTCAATTTAAATTGAGTTGCATTATCACTAACAATCAGATTCAGTATACTTAGTACAAATGGCGATAAAACTTCTAAAAGCGAGTAAAAATTCTGTCATCATCCTACAAGGGGAGTCAGGAAAGTTAGGTACACATTTTTTTTTACTGAGAAGGAATTGCACTAGCGACTTGAAACTTTGTATGGTGTTAGGAGCAGAGATGTGGGGCCGAAACGATTTTGGGATTGAAATTTATTCATTTTGGGATTGGATTTTTTTAGGGATTCGTTCTTCTAAATTTTCATTTCAGTTTTCGGGTTTGTTTTGGGATTGAAAAAATTGTTTCAGCTCTGGGGGTTTTAATAATTTCAACCGCTACAAGTGGTCTAAAAAATGGAACGTTTTGACATGGGGAATCCAATGGTGTAATTAGTTTAATGTTTTAAATGCATATTTATTTTGCTTATTCGTCGAATAATTTTCATTATAATCTGAATGAATGATGATAAATGATGTTAAGTGGCAATTTATCAAATTAAATTGCGGAAAACCGACAAAAATTGAAATCCAGAAACCAAAACGATTTTGTTTCAGTTCCAGGATTGTTTTGGGTTCAAAATTCTAGAGGTTTTAGGATTTTTTTCAGTTTTGGGATCAAGAAAAATAACGATTTTGGTTTTGGGATAGGTTTTGGGATTGGATTTGAATCAGGATTTAATTGGCTCTGGTTTCAGGATCGTTTCAGACCCACAGCTCTGGTTAGGGGGGGAGGGGTCTACTTCCAGCTGCAGCAAACAGTTTGTTGATACATGCAGTAGGTAGTGCTTTTTCTATCCCATTTTGAGTATGTCACCGCTCAAAAAACGATATCCTACAAAATTTCAAAGAAAATTTGCGCGGTGTTTGGTGATAATGTGATGTCCAGTAAACAAAAATATCAATCTGGTTTTCAAAATTTGACCATGGAGAGGCAGAACTTGAGGATGAAGTTGACCCATGACTGCCCATACAGAAGAGATGAAGCACCCACATTGAACAACTCATTTATGCCGATTGCTAAATCAAAATTTGAGAAATTGGCAATGAAGTAGGTACCTATTTTGAACTTTTGAAGTCTGTAGTTCATAAAATTGAGCAAGATGACTTGAAATTTTGAAAAATTTGCGCAAAATTGTGCCTAAATGGCTAATGGCTGAACATAAGCGCTGAAGGCTCAAAATCGTTTGATTGAGAATATGCGATATCATGTTTCAAGGCAAGTTCATCTAGTTTGTTTGTTGGTTTTATACCTTTTTCTTTTCTAAGCTCAAAGTTTGTGCCTGGCCCCAGATAATTATATCCAGGTATGTGAAGTTCAAACAGAGATTTGTTAATCATTGTATTGAGAATACTTTTACCTGTGATAGGTTTAGGAATTAATCTCAATTGTTCAACTTTTCTCAGAGTTAGATAATCCATTTTATTTAAATTGATTTGTAGGAAATGTTCACACCTATTTATAGATTTTTGATTCAAATTTCTCGAAATATTCGTTGATTGTTTGGAATTTTGTGTAGGTAGGTACTAGAGCTGAAAACGGTACTCGCTGACAGCGGGTAACTATCATATCCGTATCGTAAATTCTCGCTACTTGTTAGTAGCGGGTAGCGAGTTCAAAAAATGTCGCGCCGGTTCACGATATAACTGGTAGCGCATTGAATGCCTAGCCGGTGTACCGGCATGACATCATCATTGTCATCAATCATGTCAAACGTCAATCACACATACGAACGACAGGTGTTAAAGCGTAACTCCTCCCACTTACGCATTATCAAATTTTGGGGTGCGTGCGCAGACCAAATGCAAAAACATTCCGGTTGTACTCGTTCAGTACTCGCTATATGCTACTATCTATATCCGAATCAACCCGATACAACCACTAAGCGGGTTTAGCCAGTATTTTAACCAGATACCGGTAAGCGGGTATCGTAACCGTTTTCAGCTCTAGTAGGTACCTGACTTTCCAGGCACCCCTCGTGTATCACACGAGTAACCATGCAAGTGAAAATACAAACAGATAACTTTTTTTTTGAATATTTCCATCAAAAACATATAAATGACCATAAGCATCAATGTCATAGCAGGAAAATTGTGAACCTTTGGTAACTCGACATTTTGGTGATGACGGTATCAAAGGGTATTTGAAACTGCCACCATCATAAAATTTACAATTTTTACACCTTTTTAAAACTTTGTAAACAGTGCCTCTGCCTTTTGGTATCCAATATTGTTTTCAAATTTCATTCAAGGTATGCTGAACATTGATGTGGTAATCATTTTCTTGGTGAACTTTTTCAATGACCAAACAAGTGAAATATTTTTTTTCAGGAAGCAGTATTGGATATTTTTGACCATCATCAAAATCAGGATTGGTTGAACGACCAGAGCAGCTTAAAATTGTTTTTGTCTAGAAATACTTCTAGTTGATTCTGTAAAAATTTTGGTTTTGTATTTTGAACTTCATCAGATATCAAATCCAATTAAAAAGGACTTCAGAAGTTTGCTAAGTTATATTGGTAGGAATGACATTTTTGACATAACTCAGCATAGCATCTAAAAAATTATCAAGCGATCCAAAAGAATTACAATCAATACTAAAAGGTGACTTTAAGATGGGAGTTGTCACTAGTAATGCAGATTCCAAAATCAGGTGCACCAAATTTTGGAAAATTTTCCACCTTGGGCCACTCCTTTTCATCCATTACCAACCACTTTGGACCATTCCAATAAAGTGAGGACAACTCTTCCACCTCGCTCCAAAAGTCATTTGAATTTATTTCCATGTTCAAAAAATTATGGTGATAATATCACTCAATACCAACGCAAATTTAGGGACAACTCCTCAAATATTGGTCTTTTTTTTTGAAAATTTCACCACTGTTTACACCACTTCTTGACCTAAAATTCAAATTTCTCAATTTTTCCTAAATTTTGATCTTTTCAAAAAGACGAGAAGTTTACATTTTTCCAATTTTCAATCCATGCATCTCTTCATCCTTTGAATTGCCAAATTCCTGATTAAAAAATCTCTGAAATTGGAAGATATCCACGAAAAAGGGCCCCCAGAGTGCTAAAGCCATTTTTTCTTACACCAGGAATTTGAATTCTGCAAAAATGGGTGCCAAATATTGCACCCTTTTCTGACTTTAATTCAACAAAAACAGCTCTTATCCAACGGAACTTATCAAATTCAACCATTAGATCATCCAGTCCTAGTAAAATTACCCACGTTGCAAAATATCATGTAATTTTCATTACATATCCCGGTGAGTAAGCTCAATTACACGACATGAGCACGCGAATCAGTTGTCTGCGCGTATTACAAAGGTCATTTTCACAAAATCCGGCCATATTAACACGATAATAAATCTAGCAAGATGGAGAAAAAAAATCACCGCATACTTGAACCTTCCAATCCAAGCGTAAATTTCACCTTATACTTCACACATACAACAGGCGGACAGGTAGTAAATAAAACCGAGGCTTCTGTGTTCAAAGTACCTATACAAGAAGAAGACAGGGGAATATACACCAATATATAATAAATAAGAGTGGTTTGCGTCAACGCAACGACGACGACAATCATGATATTGAAGAGTGAAAGTACCATAATATATATTCGATATTTATATGCGACAAAAAAAACCACCATCGACCATCGACGACGAGTGCAGAGGTACACAATGCATATTTTAAACAAGAACAATAACGCTGATAAACCTACACATTTTAATTTTCAACTCGAGTAAATTTTAAACCACGACGTAAGATGAAAAATAGCTCTATGGGTCGACTATTTTGGCAGTGGCTGAAAAAGATCCTCTTCTCGACAAAACTTAGGTATGATGGATCTTGCAAATCTATCGATCAGCATCATTCATCGCAGGCTACACATTTAACGAGTAGCTATACGTGTGAGACCCAAATGACGACATTGGTAACGAGATGAAATGAACCAACGATCGGTTTGAATTTCGTAATCGCGTCGTCGTGTCGATGGTTAAAAAAAAATTCCTCGACGAAAATTTTTGTTATTCGAACGCAAAAACCAGGCATTTCGAATCTCCGACCGATTCGTAATTAGCATTGAAACCGCGCGTTTTAAAATTCATTTCATTATAGTAGCAAAATAACGCCGCATACGCAAACGCAAGCCAGCAGAGATAGATATTCGAGATTGGGTATAATCGTAAAATAAACATAAAAACGGCCTTGTTACCAAGAACCGCAATTAAAAGAATATTAACATAAAAATGTTGCGCATTTAATGCAAGCAGAGAGCGCGCCAGCAGTGTTGCCAAATATTACATTATGTATGCGAGTAAATTTTTTTTCACGCGTTTCTTATATGTACTATGTAGTCCTGAAGCCAAAGCCATGTCTATCTCTCAACAGCACCTATCACATTAGCTATACGTAGGCTAGGTATGATACGAATGTACAGGGTGTCTCATCTAAATTGCAACCAATCCGAACGAAAAATTCAATTATGATGATCAAGTACCCAAGACTGGATTTCATCAGCAGAACTGCGCTCTGGTGGATACTCGAGGAGTAATTTGAGCCTTCTCGAGAAGTTCCAGGGGTTAAAAAAATAAAAGATTTTGAATGTCAGTTTTCAGAGCAGAATGATGGCTGACAAAGGAAGCTTTGGAACCGGTCCTCTTCGATTTGAACGAGACAGAGTTGAACTGACAGAGCGTGTCCTTAAACCCCTGTAACTTGAATTTGAGGGTCTAAAGTTCATTTTTGGGTTTTTGGAGAGAACTGTTGAAAATTTAAAAATTTTAAAAAGCTGTTTGGAAAGTGATTTTTAAATTTTTTCTTGAAATACACGTTTTTTTGAGCCAAGTGAATCAATGTAAATGATTTCTCGAATTTAACTTCCCCACATCTACAGCCACTAGTTTTTGAGATATTCTAGAGGCTTCAGCAATTTTTCAGTGTCCTCCAAAAATTTCGAATCGCTCTGAGGGGGCCAAAAGTGACCTTTAGAACCAAAAAAACAGTCAAAAGAGTGTCCAATAAGGGTCTACCAATGTTATAGATTCATTTTTGGCCTCTGCAGAACAATTTGAAATTTTTGGAGGAAACTGAAAAATTTCCAGAGGCTCTAGAATGACCCAGAACTAGAGATTTGTGTACGAATTAAAATCAATCAAAAACTTCACATTAAGGACCACTGTCCACCAAACGAGACTCGATTCCGATTATTTTTAAACCGATGATTCAGTATGGTTTTTCGCAAGTTCCAACGTTCTTCAACGTACCATACAATTTTGTTATTTGCTAATAGAAATGTAACGTACATTTCTCGACTATTCGTGGCGAATTTCACACCGAAGAAGCGAGATGTTAATTGTACTAATTGACACGTTATCGCGCGATGCTCTTGCTATAGACTCGAGAAACCCGCTTCTGCATACTGCAGAGTTCATGATTCGTACCTGCTACGTCATTTCAGCGTCACACGTCCTGTGAAATGGAGTAAATAAGTAACAGGTACCTTAAACTTGGTTGAAAAAATTATGTTTTCGCTGTGTATTAATTTTCAAATCCAAATAGCTGGTTTATTCTTGGATTTGTTATGGAATGGAAGAAGAGGAAGACCGAGACGGATACTCACTTATGCAAATATCATTCGGTTGGTTGAAAATTAACAAGAAGCGTGTAATGGTCGTGACGTACCTACTAGGTATACAAGGTAGATTTTTTTTTTGGAATAATAACCATCGTCGAGCTGACGATGCAATTAGATAATTAAAAACTTTCGGCTGGCTCGACTGACGATATGTGAGCTTCGTGTTGAGGAAATGTGATTTTAAAAATAACTCGATTTTTTTTCTTTTTGGTCGAACGAAAAGCGAGGGTACATTTAGGTAGGCGTTACACTTGCTTGACCATTTAAACCATACACTACGCTGAACGGTTTCCGAGAGTACGAGTCGGTGCGGTGTGTTTGAATACGTACCTGACATACGGTATATTGACTCCTTGACGGGCGGCTGACTGGAATAGGCGGGGGTGGAGGGTTCGGGCGTAAAGCGAAGAATATACGAGACATCGTATATAGAGAAAGAGCGAGAGAGACAGAAAGTGCATTCTGTGCACCTGAATCAAGATCCTTATATACTTTGAAATTCCATTAGCACCCTCTCGTGTATTGCTACCTGCTACACCTGGCTCTCTACCACATATATAGCGTTCTTTCTCCATTTAACTCTCCCCTTCGTATACGAGGATGGTGCTGTAAAGCTATAAGGTTTTAATTCTCTTGTGGCGGCATCGCATGGAAGCTCGACTCGCGCGGTTATAAACCCTCGAGTCATCTCGCAGCGCCCATTGTTTCGCATCTTATGAGTGATACCTGTACATGTACGTAGTACTATAGCACTGGAGTAGTGTATGGTTTTTCTTTTTTCTCATTCGAAGGTTATGATTTTTTCGTTCTGGCGCGAACAGTACAGCAGATTGGATTGTCAACGTGTATGATTCTATATTTCAGAGTATATTATAATAATGCGTGTTTAATTGTAAATTCTAAATGTACGATATTGTTGATTTATGCGATAAAACGCGATGGGCATATGAAATGAGTCATGAGAGTAAAATCATGAGCGACAGCAGCGAACGCAGCGATCTGGCAGAGTGGCAGTGATGACGACGATCGCGATGGGCGCCCACGTAATGTGTTACTCTTCTCGTCGTCGTCGTCGTCGTGTCTATAATCAAGATCAATGTAGTGAATTGTACGAACGTATGCACGCATACGTAAGATATAATATACCTTATGTACCTATTACCTAAGTACAGGTTGTCTCGTCGAGCTCGCGACTACAATTGGCAAATGAGGTGGATGTTTGGAACAGCCAGTGGTCGGGAATGTGTGTTGAGAGTCTGACGCTTTGTATGCTACCTTAATATTTTAGGAATCAACCTTGACATTCGATAGATCTTGATGAATCCATTTGAACGGGAAATCTGTCAATTAGTGCTGCTTTGATTGGGAATTTTGAGAGGGTGAGTTGAAAATTTGAAGAATTTGAACTTCTCGTCGCCTTGAAGTGGTTGAGAATTTCAGGAAAATTTGAGAAATTGAATTATAAGTCGAAAAATGGTGAGAATAGTCGAGAAATTAGCTGAAAAATTATCAGTAAATTTGAAAAAAAAATTGAAAACTGTGTTGCTTTTGTATGATACGATTCCAGGAAGGATTTTGTTGCATAATTGATTTTAAAAAAAAGGTTTTCTGATCATTTTGACTGAGAGAAAACAGAGCTTTTTTTCAATTTGAACAAGAGTTTCAAGATTTTTTTTGTTCAGCTTTTCTGAGCATTCTCTTGAAATTTTTACACCCCTCGCCCCCCCACCCAATGAAAAAAATGATTTTTTTGAATATTTTGACAAAAAAATGGATAAATGGATCATATTTGCCACATGACCAAAAATCTGGATTTTTTTTTGTAATTTTGATGAAAACAAAACAAAACGTTATGTCAATTTTGATCAAAAAAAGGTCTGTTTTGATATTTTGGGAAAACAAACGAGACTCTTTAATAATCTTTGCAACAAAAAAGCAAAATTTTTCTAAAAATTTCAACATAAAAGTGAGTTTTGTTAGAAATTTTGGCAAAAAAAAACAAGGCTTAGGCAGTTTATAGATTGAAAGGCCTTCTTGCAATTTTGGAAATATAGTAAGACTTAAATTTGCTTTTTAAAGAGCCCTATTATGTTTCCAAAATAGCAAAAAGACCCTTTTTACCTCAAAACTACCAGAAAGTCTTGCTTTCTTGCTAAAATTTCAAGCAATACTCGATCTTATTCTAAAAATCATGTGTGGTTTTTATCAAAACTACAGAAAATACTTTTTTTGGACAAATGTGACTGGTAAATCTTGCTTTCTGTTTACGAAAATCGCAAAATCCTTCCTCTTGGTCAACGTTGCAAAAACAACCATTTTTTATTTTGGTCAAAATTGTCAAAAAATCTTGTTTTGTTTGTCAGAATTCCAGAAGAGGCCTTTCTTTTGTTAAAATTCTCTAAAATTCTGTTTGTTTTGCTGAAATTGAAGCGAAATCTTACGAGTATTTTTTTTGTCAAAGTTGCTATAAAGACCCACTTTTTGTCAGTACCTACAGGAAAAAATGCATATTTTTTGGTCAAAATTTTCAAGTCCTTTTTTTTAAAATTGTAAAAAAAATTTTTTGGAACTTGTTGCCAAAATTGTATACTTAAAGTTAAACTTTTTTGTCAAAATTGTAAAAAATGTCTGCTTTTTTTTCAATCAAACGTTCATTTAAAAATTTTTCTGTTTTGGGGGGGGGGAGATTTAGAATTCTAATTTTTTTTCCAGAAAAATATTTGAATTGAATAAAGTTAGACCCTGCTTAGCCCTGCTTTCTTTTCCAAAATTGAGAAAATGTATACTTTTTCCAAAAATGATATCGATTTAAATTTTAAAAAAGTATATTTTTTGGTAAAAATTTTCAAGTTTTTTTTTGCCAAAATTGTAAAAAAAAATTTTTTTGGTGGAGTTGCTAGAGTGATCTAATTTTTGCCAAAATTGCATAACGATAAACTTTTTTTGCAAAAGTTGTAAAAAATGCTTGCTTTTTCTTTTTTTTTTCAATCAAACGTTTCCCCTCCCTCCCCCAATTTTTTTTGTTTTTGGAAATTTAGAATTCTGATTTTTTCAGAAAAATATGTGAATTGAACAAATTTTGACCCTGCTTAGTACTGCTTTCTTTTCCAAAATTGATAAAATTTATACGTTTTCCAAAAATTATATCGATTCAGAATTTTCAAGTTTTTTTTTTTTTTTGGCAAAATTCTAAAACATCTTTTTTTTGTAGAAGTTGCAAGAATGATCCTATTTTGACCAAAATTCCAAAAAGTTGCGCTTTTTTGCCAAAGTTGTAACTTTTGCTTTTTTTCTCAACAAAACGTTTTTTTTTTCATTTTTTCTCATTTTTTTCGAAAATTTGAAATTTTGATTTTTTTTTAGAAAAATAGAGTTAATGAAATTTGACCCTGCTCCTCTTCTCCTCCCTAAATTTAAAAACTTGAAAATTTTTTGCAAAAAGTCCTGCTTTTTTTCCAATTTGCAATCGATTCAAACTTTAAAATGTTCATTTTGAATTTTTTTGTTTCATTTTTCTTGGTCCTTTAAAAAATAGAAAAATTTTGCGCTGAAAAAATGTCATCTCTTGGATAAATTTCTATTCAACTTTTTCCTCTTCCAAAATTGGAACTTTTGAAAAAAAATGTCCTGCCAAAAATCTTTCTTTGGTTCTGCTTTTGCAAATTTCGTTGATATTTTGATGAGGCTCTTTGAATAAATATTGCGAACTTGCTTTCCTTCTCCCCCTCCCCCTCGTCAAGAGAAATAACAGAAATTATTGCGAATAATCTTGAATGTTGATCAATTTAGCTGTGATTTTTCAACCAAACTGAGTCTTTAGAATTAGATAGCTGTGGTTTTATGCCCCGAATGCTTCCTAATTTTTGTTTTTGCGAGGAATAGTTCACCAAAGTTGTGCTTTCACGTGTAAAAAAGCCACAAAAAATTGACCTATCAATTTTTTACGAGTCTTGACTTCTTTTTTCGTCTCCTTTAAAGGTATCTTGACTCCTTGTGAGAGTATAAATGTCTCATATTTTTCGATCAGCAACGTCGCTGTTTTCTTCCTCTTCCCTGCCCATGCCCATCTCTGATCTCTCGTTCCATTCGCCTGGTTTTTAGTTTTACGATTATCGATGCCTGGAATTTCGAGTATATTATACCGCTGGAAGCGAAGCTTTATAATATCTGCTATTTTAGATGGCATTCGACGATAGATACTCGTATAGATACATTCACCCATATCCTATAGGTACTACTGCTATATAGCTGGCTTATCGATATGCTGGCCTATAATGGAATACCATCACATCGAGTCCTGTTAGTAGTAGGTCCATTTTCGCTACATTACAAAACGTTCTTGTATATAATATGGCCATTTGCGAAAAATAAGGAGAGAAACGTATCACCATCCATAGATTTTAATACCTACATATATGCATATGTGGAAGGCTATGGCCTATGTATGTATAGCTGAAAAAGAAAAAAAAACACAGCACCAACACTATATAGATAAAAGCATTCGCATAAATCACACCCTGTCAAACTGTATCTGAACGTTTAATTGTTTATTGCCTCGTGCAATAGCGATTTATAAAACGGCACGGCGAATTTCATATCTTTTAATGGCCAAACAATTCTTTTTTTTCTACTTGTCATCTCCAAACCTAATGGCACGCAAACGCCGCAAAAAAATTTTATTACTTTTCTCTATATCCGTCTGGACTTGGAAATATTACACGCATTAAGTACGAGTATATATTCGTTGCTGCGTTCGGTGTTCGGTGTTCGGTATTCTAATGTTCCACTTTGGAGATTTAACGGTATATTTTAAAAAAATATAGTCGTAAATTTGCTATAACACGCGAGAAAGTACACAGTTGTGAAAAAAATCTACGCTTTGAAAAAAAAATCTCCTCCTCGCGTAGGCCAAAATTAGAAACTGGAAGCCCAATGACGCTGACGCTGACGATGACGGTCTGGTTAAACGACCAGATGAAAAAAAGTATCGTAAAATCTCTACTCACGAATATTGTAGGTACTAGGTACTCGTAGGCAGGCATTGTTTCCCTCGCATGCCCCCTCCCATCCCCCTTTGTGGTGTTTCGTGTTACGAAATTTTGGTCGTATTCGTCGTGTTCGAGTCCGCAGTGATCGCAGAATCTGATAGAGATAGGTGAAGGGGAGCAGAGAGGAGGGTAAATTATTGTAAGATGGCATCGTCAGACGAGCCAACGATACGTCAAAATTGTTATAGATAAGATGTCACTGATGTTTACCAAACATATGCACTGGTATCCGATGTTGTGAGGAAGATACACACGTCGTTGTTGGGAAATCTCGGTTAGTAAACTGTCTAATCGTTTAATTGATTATATGTATATTTGTATCGTATACCTGAATTTTTTTGGCGCTCGAAAGAACCGCAACACAGTCTTCTCAAGAGGGATAAATCGAGGTACCTAATAGTACTATGACTTGGCTAGGAATTGTTTATCAGTGAAAAGAGCTCGGCTAACTCCGTTCAACGGATCTCGTTCTCGATGCATAAATTAAAGGATGTCAGTAAGAGAAAAAAAATGATTAATCACGTAGTCATTATTTGGTATATGTATTATATTCTTATAGTTAGATCTATCGGAGTCAACTTATCTGGCATAAATAGGTACCAGATAGAGGAGAAGGTACCATATGCACACATACGATATACACGAGTCCAAAAAAAAAAATATCATACCGTAGTGTAAAACTTACCTCAAGGGAGAATGTGGTACCTGTATGGTTCGGCAAGCCGCCATTTGGAATGTGAAAAACGAACAATGCTTCGAAAATATTAATGTCATTCTGCGGATATGGTCATGGGAAATAGAAGATGTGGCACTAATTGAGGTTTGTCGGAGGTAATTAGAATAGACGCGCGGTATTATTTTTACCGTAATAATACTAATTTCTATTGTAAAACGAAAATACAATTTATCAAGAAAATATGTACAATTTATACTTATGTACCATAGGTAGGTATGCACATCGTGTATGTATACTTAGAGACCTAATATACCTGTAGGTATAGAAGTATGTGCGATTGAAGAGAGGGAGGAAACCGTCATTTAAACATACAGACGTCTTAATAAGCTCGGTTTTCCCCTCCTGTTTAATTATTACATCTTATACAGAGTAATTAAATATTGATGCTCGATGGAGCTAAAACAAAGATCTCAGCCTAGGGAATGACCGATGATGGCGAATGGCTGGGTCGAGGAGATTTTTAAAATTATATATTACGAAGATTGGCATTTATAGGATTTAACAGAGAAGTGATCCAAGGTTAGAATGGTGGTGGAGTGACGAAATTGAATCAAACAAATGTTATTAAAAGTTTTTTTCACTGTTCAGTTTCACTATAATATAGGTCGAATATCTACTTATTTTTTGGATTTGATTCACCGGATATCTTGAAAGGTCGCCCCTTTTTGAAAAAACGGGGCACTCGAAAAGCATCAAAGGGTCAAACCTAAAAAAATTGATGAATTTTTGATTTCAAAAATCTCAAAATGGTGTAAATCCATAAATCACGCCAAATTTTTACAATTTTTTGGACTTTTTTTCTCCCAAAATTGGAGCTAGAGGGATATTGGAGAGTTGTATACAAAAAATGAGCGAATATTTGAGCTCAGAACCTCTGAAAACTTGACAAACGACGTGTCGCACGTCATTTTGAATTTTTTTGACATTTTAACCCCGTTTGAAGGCACCAAACAGGGGTCCTGAGGGGTTAAATCGAAAAAATTATTCGATATTCGAACTCATCGCCTTCAAATCACCAGCAATCGATATGTCACATGATTTTTATAATTTTTTTGAATTTTGACCAGAATGTAGGGCTCAAGTGCCCCCTAGGCCAAAAGCTCTTGAAATCAAATTTTTTGTCGAGAATGTGCCTTCATTGTAATACTTTAGAATTTATCAAAGATTGATTTTGCTATTTATTTCTGTCGTGAAAAGTTGAACTTTCGCCTTGAAAGTTCTGATTTGAGTTTTTCGAATTTCAATTTTTGATCTTGAATTTTGGATTTATTCTGTTTAAAATCTCACGAAGCAGATTTGTTTCAAGTTTAGTGGTCTTGAAGTACACAAAACCTTCAAATTTACAGTATTTTCACTATTCCATTTTCAGTGATCATTTTCTTGTATTCTGAAACTTTTTAAAATTTTTGTGGTTGATTTTTTATGGTGATTTATTGCTTACTTTTTTTGAACGAATTTTTTACATCATTTTTTGAAGTGATTTTCACAGTTTTCAAGCGATTTTCTCACGTTTTTTTTAAAAAGTAATTTTCATTTTTTAATTTTTTACTCAACTTTTCACCTATTTTTAGTGATTATTTCACCAATTATTTTTAATTATAAGGATTTTTTAGTGGTTTTTACTTTGTAGTGATTTTTTATTTGTTTTTTTTTCTAATTTTGTGATCTTGCTTGATTTTTGTTGTGATTGAAAATCAATTTTTCACTATTTTTCGAAGCGATTTTCTCACTTTTCATTTTTCAAGTGATTTTCTCTGATTTTTTTTGAAGTGATTTTCATTTATTTTCAGGGATTTTTTCACGATTTTTTTTGTCAATTTTTCAAGTGTTTTTGAGGATTTTTCTGTGATTTCCAGTGATAACTTTCACTTACCTATTCCAGAGTTTTTCAAGTTTTTTTAGTTTTGTTTTTTTTCACTGTTTTTTTGAAGTGATTCTCACAGTTTTCAAGTGATTTTCATTTTTCACCTATTTTCAGTGATTTTTTCACAACTTTTTTTTGTCAATTTTTCAAGTGTTTTAAGGATTTATCTGTGATTTCAAGTGATAACTTTTACCTATACCTATTCTAGAGATTTTCAATTTTTTTTTCACTGTTTTTTGAAGTGATTCTCATAGTTTTCAAGTGATTTTCATTTTTCACTTATTTTCTGTGATTTTTTTTCACTATTTTTTTCTGTCGATTTTTCAAGTGTTTTAAAGATTTATCTGTGATTTCCGGTGATAACTTTTACCTATACCTATTCTAGAGATTTTCAATTTTTTTTCACTGTTTTTTGAAGTGATCCTCACAATTTTCAAGTTATGTATTTTCATTTTTTTCACTTATTTTCAGTGATTTTTTTCACAATTTTTTTTGTCAATCTTTCAAGAGTTTTAAGAATTTTTCTGTGATATGATAACGTTCACTTACTTATTCCAAAAAATTTTCCAAACTTTTTTTAGTGATTAATTATTTTGTGTTTTCCACTGTTTTTTTAAAAGTGATTCTCGCAATTTTCAAGTGATTTTCTCTGATTTTTCAAAAGTTATTATCACTTATTTTTAGTGATTGTTTTTACAATTTTTTAATCCATCATTTTTTGAAGCGATTCTGTCAATTTTCAAGTGATTTTTTTTTCTGAAGTGATTATCTTGTATTTATAGCGATTTTTTTCGCCAATTTTTTTTGGTAATTTTTCACTTATTTTTAGGAATATTCTATATTTTGTGTTTTTTTAAAACAATTTTAATGACTAGTGATCTTGCTTGACTCCTGTGGTGATTTTCTAACTGACTTTTCAGAAAGTAATAATTTTTCATCATTTTTAGAAGTGATTTTCTCTCATTTTTTCACTCGTGTATTTTAGCTCCATTTCAAAGTGATTTCTCGCTCATTTTTTGGGATTTTTTTTTCGCGTATTTTTAGTGATAATTTTCACTCATTTCAAATTTCAATTTTTTGTGATGAAAATTCACAGACGTGTCTTTTATTAGGTCTACTGACTTTGGTGATCTTGCTTGATTCTTGTTGTGATTTTTTTCATTGATTTTTTGAAATGCGATTTTTTTACTATTTTTTGAAATGATTTTCATACATTTTCATGTGATTTTCACCTATTTTCTACATTTCAGCATCATTTCAAATTGATTTATTTTTTTCATTAATTTTTTTTTCGAATTATTTTACTTATTTTTTTCAGTGATTTTGACTCTGATTTTTAGTGACATTTTTTACTCATCTTGGCAATTTTTTTTTACTAATTTTAGTGATTTTGTTTTTAATTTATGGTCGTGATCTCGTGATCTTTTTCATCGACTTTTTAAGATCTACTAGTTCATTGTTTTCAAATCGATTTTCACTATTTTTTGTTTACAATTTTACTGATTTTCAAATCGTTTTTCCCCTGATTCTTCGATGAGATCTTCAATGGTTATCTGACGATTTCACTATTATTGAAATTTATAGTTTTTATCAAGTTGTTTGGGATGTGATTTAAATTTTCCATGGCAGTTCTGTCCCCCAAATACAAATATTGTTAAATCAGGCTCAAACAGGCGAATCCAAAAAGCCAAGTCCATTAGGAAAAACACATAATTTGATTGAGTCATCAATATTTCACTTTTTCAGTATCTTCTATGGCACCGTGACAAATAAAATCGATTTGAATTTTGACCCCCATTGGCGTAAAATTTTATGAAAATCAGGCATTAGCTAAAAGGTTTCGAATCCGTTGAATTTTAGCACATTTTAGTTTCTATGCATAAACATTAAGCTGATGGAGTCTTTTTCCAAGAATCTAGGTACATATTAATAATGACTCGATCGGTTAAAGTGTATGCTATAAATTTACACGTACGAGTAAATTACATATAAGCAAGCCATTATCATCGTAAATTTTTTTGGCTAATTTTCGACGTTAAGTATAAATTTTAAAACGCAACGTGGTCATGTTTTCAATAATATAGGAAGTAGGTGAGGTAATGTGTACTTCTACTTATACGTTGATGAATCTACGAAGGATTTTTTTTTCTTCTTCGGCTTTGGCTCCGAACTGTGACGGCGGCGTGGTACATGAATGAAGCGCCATAGATACGCTTTGGTAAATATTTAATACATAATTTTATGCAAACCGTATCCACGCGGATTACCAGCGAATTGTATGTTCGTCATAAATACGTGACGTTGGAATCAGTGATCGATGGTCCAATCACGTAGCAATTAGCTTCGCGCTAAGGCTCTTTTCGAATGATTATACGTACACGAAGTACCTACGATTATCAGCTTAGTGCACGCGAAACAGAGAAAGAGAGAAGTAAAAAACCCGAGAGTCGATGCCAAGTCAAACCCGAACCTGGACCCGAACCCGCCCGCGGATCGTGTGATTAAGCAATGATCATCTGTCAAAATCATCGATTGTTATTGTATTATTTTAAACCGTTCGCCTCGATCGGTTCAAGTGTCAATATACAGGCACAGGCGTGTGTAGGTATATAGGTAATCTTCCAAAATCTACTCGAGATGACTGAAAAAAATGCAGAGAGACGAGACACGGCTTTATTAAGCGTATCGAAATGTGTGCCCAACGGATCAGATTATTCTCTCTCTTTCCAGTCTCTGCTGCGGTCTCTAACGCCGCGATACTTATGGAAGCTTGGGAGTCGCTGGAGTCGTGACTGTAGTATGTAAAATTTCAATGTCGTTGCCAGCGACGCCGCCGTCGTCGTCGACAATTCTCTCAACATAACATAAGGTTCATTTTTATAAGTGACCAGAGAATAATACGATAATTTAATCGGACGCCAGACGCCGCGCTCTTTTTAACGTATTAGGTACCTACAATCAAATGGACCGAAAATGAAAAATTATTTAGTGTACGAGTAATAAAAACGTATACTTGACCTCTAACTAAGCTAACAACATCGCCGCCGCAGCCGCCGCCACCGATGCGAACTGCGAAGGTCGATATGCGGGCGAATTTGCCGGTGAAAAATTGAAATTGGGCAGTTTTCGGATGTTTAATGATGGGAGCTCGAGAAGTAATTGCCGTGTTGCGTACTAAAAAAAAAAATTACCTATAAATTTAAATACGTAGGTAGGAGGTTTGGATAGATATTTGAAAGTTTTTCAAGATGCCCTTTAATTTCAGAGGTGGGTAAAATTTACATACGGTTTGTTTTGCTAACCGCACTGATGAGTAATTTCTAGTCGTAATTTACACGCTGTTGTCATTATTTTTGGTATATTCATCAGATTTTAACCGATTCGAAGGTGGTATTTTGACAGCAGCGACGCTGAGTAGGTGCGTGGTGAAATTTTTGGTGATTTTTGTCCTAAATATGATGTTAGAGTAGATAAAGCGGAATTAGAAGTGCGAATATGGAGACTAAAAGTCATTAAAATTTAAAATGGGTTAAATAACACAATTTTTCTTTTATACTTTTTGAAAACACATGTAATTGATGTTTTTTTTTTAAATTTTTGTGTTTGATGGGAATTTTCTTCATTTTTCTAGCAATTTTTGGAACCATGTGAATGGCAACACTGACGACATTTTGAAAATTTAGCCTGCCCAAAATCAGTCATATTGAACTGATCTTCAATTGGGAATTATTAGCATTTGAAAATATGCAGTATTTTGAGGGGAGGGGGATGAATTTACTTGTAGAATATATTTCGAAATAATTTAAGAATATTTTCAAATACCATCCCTTTATTGATGGAAACGTGAGCTGGGAATTAAAAAAAAATCATTCAAAGATTTTATTCATCCTTAATTTTGAATATGCTGTGAGGCAGATATCTCAATTGGCAGAAAATTTTTTGAACCGAACAAAGCCAGATTGAAAGAGCATGAAAAAATATATCTCAAGCCAATATTTCAGTTGAAGTGCAGATTTTTCCAATTTTTCATTTGTAATTTGGTTTCTATCATTTCATTTTTTTTTCTCAAAGGTATTTTTCAGTTTTGGGATTGTATTTTTTGTATAGTTGCTATTTTTTGAAATGTGTAAGTGGCAGCACTGATGTTATTCTGAAATTTTTACCTGATTGAAATCAATTAAGGCTGTTTTTATGGTTCAGTGTAAACGAGAATTGTGCTGATCTTATCAAAATTGAATTTTTACACAATATCTAGCAAATTTTGAATTTTTAAAAGTGGTAGCACTGGTGATATTTTGAAATTTTAGCCAAAACGTTTCTAATTTGAACTATGTTGGTGATGTGTGTGACGAAGTTGAGAAATTAATGTTTTTTTTATGCTAAATGGCTCTTTTTTTCCTCAATTTTTTGATTCGTGACTTTTTTCGATTTTTAAAAACTATTTTTTTTTTTTTGGCATCCAGCATGATGTCTTTTAAACTTTCATTTAGAAACTTGGCATGTCTTCTCTCTGTGCATCTCTGTGATAATTGCTATTTTTATGGTTTAGTGTGGGCGAGAATTGTGCTCATTTTATCACAATTGAATTTTCATACTATATCTAGCTAATTTTGAATTTTTAGAAGTAGTGGTATCACTGGTGATATTTTGAAATTTAAGCCAAAACGTTTCTAATTTGGACTATTTTTGTAAGGTGTGTGACGAATATGAGAAATTAATGTTTTTTATGCTAAATGGCTCCTTTCTTTCCTCAATTTTTTGATTCATGACATTTTTCGATTTTTAAAAAACCAATTTTTTTGCGCATCTAACACGACAACATGTTTAAACTTTCATTTAGAAATTTGACAAGTCTTCTCTAGCTGCGCATCTCCGTGTGATCATTTAAAACGTTATATATTGCTTCCCCTGCTGCTTCCCCCCTCACCCAGCCCTGCTTCTAATATCCACTTAAAGCATTCCTTCGCCAATATATCTCAATATATCGTCATAAATATTACGCTACAATGGATTGACCTCACGCTACCGTATAAATTTACACGCGTACGTATGGGAAAAGAGAGAAAATAATACGCCATCGTGGTTGTCAAACTTCACCTTCGTTGGTAATAAAAGTCACACCATCGGGCGGCCAAAAATGACAAATGGTTTCACACAGCAGCAGTAATACAGACTATACAGGCAACTAGTCTTACAACTTATTACTCTCGTAGATTGTTGAGTGCAATTTTAGGAGGTAATGGGAAATTTCAAATGCTACAGAATTTCGTATCAAGGATGTCTGACTCTGTGAAGTCTTTGGCCAAGTTTCATGATTATCGCATTCTGGTATAGTTTTTTGTTCAGTGATAGAAAAATCCTGGGCACTTTAATACGAGAAGCCTTTGAAAATACGCACGTGATTGTATTCTACAATGCATAAGACCGATGGGCATTTCACGATTGGTTTATGGAAAACACGTATTTAGCGTGTCGTTTGTACGTGTAAAGTAAATCACTGAGACACGTAACATATTATAAACTATAGTAGAAGGCAAAGAGAAAAAATTAGTAAGTAATTCATTTATCGGCGCTGGAAACTTACATATGTACATATTTAATATACGTAGGTATAAATTCGATAGCAGTGCGATAAAATCCATCGTAACGCCGAAGGGTGGCCGTTAGTGAAGCTGCGATGAGGAAGACGAGGGGTTGATGGAAGAAAAAACAACGCCAAAGTAAATTAAAAATCCATTCGGTGCGGCTATCTTGGTCTTACGGTGTGTAAGGCTCGTCTATCTGCTGTGTATGTGGATGTGTGTACCATGTACCATGTACAGATAGGTGCGTATAGATGAGAAAAAGGATGCATATACTCGTAACGTCACGCCCAAATAATTTCTTTAGCTAGAAGTCACGACGTAAACGTCATAACACAGAATGATGCCTTTAATAGGCGCAATCTTGGAGCTCTTGGTATGGTTTTTAAGAGATACGAGCAACGCTAACGCTCTGCTCGTCCTCTGGACGACGTACGGGTACGCGTGGAGTATATCTAAAGCTAAAAAAGGGGGCAGAGGGTAAACCTAGATGTAATTTTAACAATCGAAAGCTGCGAGGCTTTTTAGATGGTACGTGTACGCCTTAATTAGAGTACTCGCAGGCTACTCGCAGTCTTATCTCTCCATTGCTCGGACTCTTGGCCAGCAGAGATGGACGTACTCGTACATTGGATGCTGGCTGCCTCTCTTCTATACCTCATACTCTCTATACACATAGGTACTGTGTACTACTACTGTATAAGTGATTAATATTATTCATTATACGGATGCAAAAATCCATTTGTGGTACATTTATCTTAATACATTATCTGTACCCGGGAACCGTTACTTTTGAAGGCAGCATATTAACGGACACGAATCGTTTGTGCTGCTCCGATTCCATATACGTGATAGCGAAACCGTCGATAATTGATATTTGAAAATTTCGTATACGATCGATACATATACTTACTACAAGCGATATCTTCCGAATGCAGAATGGGTGCTTTCTGCAATGATCGTTGCCGCTTCCAACTTCCAACATCCGAACCCTTGCGAGGAATTTTATGTAATTTTTTCCGTCGTCGCGTTAAGCAGCCTCATTAATATGTATTGACTCGGTGGCACGATGATGGTGTCGTGTGACGTGGTTAATAAAGGCGCACGCTTGTACGAAATTAAACAAACCGGATGGCCAGACAGTCGGATGGGTTAATTAATTATTTTTTTATCCGATGAAAAGGAGATGCCGATGAGTTTCGTGTGCTAGGTGTGGAAAATTTCAATTAGGCGACGTTTCGAGGGTCGAAATTCGTGAATTGGATTTCAGAGCAACGAGTAGAGGGGAGTGGAGTGGATGCGAGGTATCAGTTGATATGGAATTTGTTTGCAAATAGCAGCTCGGGAAAAATCCATAAAAAATTCTAATCGAATTAAAATTGATAACCAGTTGTTGGCAGATCAATGAAAAGTTACTGAAAGGTCTTTAAACAATCTCTCTATATTAAAAAATCATCTTTTGAAAAAATTGCTTTAAAATGGGTGGAAAATCATTAAAAGCGATGAAAATATTACCGAAAATAAGAAAACATTGAACAAATTTGTGTTAGCATCTTAAAAAAATTGTGAAAAATTCTTCAAAATTTTCAGAGAGACCCACTAAGAAAATTTGGGAGAGAATTGGTTGGTGAAAATTTCCAGAAATTCTTAGTGAAACACTTGAATTTTAATCGAATTTGAATGAAAATCCCAAGAATTTTTTAGAGTGAAAATCACCAACAAAAATTTCGAAAAAATCAGCCGAAATTTTGGTGAAAATCACTAGGATTTTTTCAAGTCAAGAATCACTAAAATTTTTGGTGCGAATCGCCAAAGTTCTGATGATTTTCACTGAAATTCTTGGCAAAAATCACTGGAATTTTCAGTGAAAATGTTTTTTTTTTTTTTAGTGAACAGCTGCAACTTTTTGTAAAAACTAGAATTTTTACTGAGGAATCACTGAAAATCACTAGAATTTTCATCTTCAATAAAATGATGTTTATTCACTAGAATTATAAGTGAACCCCACAAGAATTTTTTGTGCGAAAATCGCTTGGATTCCTGGTAGAAATTGCAAGAGTTCTAGTTGAAAAATGACAGATTTCTTAGAATGGGAATCACCAGGATTTTTTAGTGAAAAGAACCGGAATTTTTAGTACAGATCACTAGAACTTGTTCCAAAAATTTCTAGAATTCCCAGTGAAAGTCACTTGAGTTTTTGTTGAAAATTATGGGAATTTTTTTTTTAGCAAAGAATCACTGAATATCAGAGGAATTATTTTAAGGGACGAATCACTAGCATTTTTTAGAAATGAATGGTCAGAATATTTGCAAAAATCATTGGGATTTTCTAGTAGAGTAACACTATAATTTTTTTGCCAGAATTACCAGAATTTTCAGTAATAATCACTAGTTTTTTTTTAATAGTGAAAATCTCAAGATTTCTTACTTAGGGGTAACGGCCCAGTTTTTTTTACCCTCTCTAGTTTTTTTTACCCCCCAAGAATTTTCTGAAAAATAAGCCACCAAAGTCATGAATCGAATTAAAAACCATATCAACATGTTTTGTGGTTCTTTTGGAACACAATTCCCTTGAAAAACTGCATTTTCCATTTAATCTTCATGGTTCAGGGGACTTTGAAAAATGTGATGTGAATTTTAGTCGATTTTCTTAACAAAATTTTAAAAAAGTGTGTTTTGATTTTAAGGATTGGACGCACCAATTTCCATCAAAATGAGTTCATGAGTACATCGCTGAATTCTACACGCCCTGGTCTATTAGATGAGCTGGTTAGTTTTCATCAAAATTGTTTTCTAAAAATTTTTAGAGGGAGTAAAAAAATAGGGAACGATTCAAGCCCAGTTTTCTATTTTTTTTACCGGGTAAAAAAATAGAAAATCCATATTAATTTTTGTTCTCTAATTTTTTTACCCCCCACTATTTTCAGAATTTTTGCTCGCTGAAGACCGTTTAAAGGCGTGATATAAATTTTATTCATTTTTGGGGAAGTTTTGAATGTATGGCTCTGAACTTTTGTAAATAATATTGTCTAAAAAACACTTTCTACAGTTGATTACATCAATGTAAATAATCAACCAAAAAAAATGAATAAAATATGATTGATACCCCTCTAATACAGGTTGTCTGTGAAAGCAAACAAAACAAAAACGGGTACAAAATTGAAGACCTTAAGAATAGCAATAACATGGAAACAGAAAATTGTAGCAGGAACTTTCACCATCTATATCCGCAAAAAATGTCTAAAAAATAGTTTCTTGTGAAAAAATGCGTTCATCTGGTGGTCCAGGAATTTTAGAGTCCAAAAATACGTATATTAAATTTTTTTGTTGAAAATTTGCACAAATAATCTTTATAAATTCTCAATTTTATTCTCAATTAGGTTTTCAAGCAATGAATACACTAATGATAACAGAAAGGGCACTTTTTGGCATGATTAATTAATAATTTGTCAGAAAACGTTGAATCTATATTGTTACTATTGAAAACACAGAAAAAATTGGGGGGTAAAAAAAATAGCGAACGGGGGTAAACGAAATAGCGAATGGGGGTAAAAAAAATTGCGAACTCGTTTTTTTGCAAAAAAAAAAATTTTCTGGCGAACCTAATGAAATTAAACTTTTGGCAAACACTGAATCTTGTCAACGAATGTTTGCTGATTTCAATGCGCTTTTCAGTTTTTCTCTAGCTTCATTAGGTCAGAAGAAATTTCAAGATATGTCCTTAGGGGGGTAAAAGAATAGGGCCGTTACCCCTAGTAATAATCAGTGAAATGTTTGTTGAAACTTGAAAGTGATGGAAATGTTTTAGTAAACACTGAAAAATAACTAGAGTTCTAAGCAAAAATCACTAAATAAATTAAGAATCATTGGAATTTTTTAAAAGTGAAAATCCTTTGTTGAATTCTTATCGAAAATCACTAGAATTTTTGCAAAAGCCACCAGAATTTTCAGCGAAAACCACCAACATTTTTAGTGAAACATGCTGGATTTTTAAATTGGATGTCACTATGATTTTTTAGTGATGAATTAGTAGCATTTTAAGTCATTTTTTTAGAATTTTAGTGAAAAATTCTGCGTTTCTAAAACTTGATATCACTATAATTTTTCTAGTGATGAACCAGTGGAATTTTTAAAAAAAAAAGAATTTTAGTGAAAAATTCTGGGTTTCTAAAATTGGATATCGCTATAATTTTTTTAGTGATGAATCAGTGGAATTTTTAGTGATTTTTTTAGAGTTTCTAAAATTTGATATCACTATGATTTTTTTAGTGATGAATCAGTGGAATTTTTAGTGAAAAATTCTGGGTTTCTAAATTTGGATAGCACTATGATTTTTTAGTGATTTTTTTTTTTTTAGAAGTGAAAAATTCTGGGTTTTTAACATTGGATATCTATCACTATGATATGATGTTCTTAGTAATGAATCAATGGAATTTGTAGTGAGTTTTTTAGAATTTTAGTGAAATATTCTAGGTTTCTAAAATGTGATATCACTATGATTTTTTTTAGCAATGAATCAGTGGAATTTTTAGAGATTCTCTGAGTGTCTAGGAAACCAATACGATTTTTTCAGTGATGAACTGATGAATCAGTGAAATTTTTAGTAATTTTTTTTTTAATTTCTAGTGAACGTTTTCAAGGAACTTTTAGTGAAAAAAAATACAAAACTTTTTGTGAAAATCACTTTTTAAAATGCAGTTGAGGTACCAAAGAAGTATTGGCGAAGATCACTGAAAACTTTTTCAGGAAAACGTTCTCTTTTTGAATTAAATTTTAAATAATGCCAAAAGTGGATAAAATTTATCAGGTAATCAACCTTATTTCAGCAAATTTTGCCAATTTTTTGGGCAGTTCGTTACTATTTCTTTCATAGGGCTGCCCACTGATCTGAAATACGTAACGTTTCTCAGATTTCAACTTTTTCCATCCAGTATACATCGTTTTCATAAAGACCAATGAAGCTGGATTTTGATCTTTGAGGTGTCTATTCAATTACTTTCTGCGCTGAATTTGATCTTGATTGGTTTGTGAAATAATAAATTGAAGTTGTATGCTTCCCCTTACCTCCCTGTAAGTACATAATCTCTTCAGTCGTATAAAATTCGAGAAAATGCATCTAAAACCAACACCACTTCAACGCTACATTACTCTAAATATCCAATAGATGCATTTTGAATTGAGCACTTATCTAATATACCATGCACCGTGTATACCTTTGAATGTATGGCTATAGTTATAGTCAGATATATGGATACTCGTAGAAGCATATTATAATCCAGCACCAGCTCTAGATGGCAACAAGAGTAGAAATTTATCCGGTTAATAAAATGGGTATTTTGGTTGTATTATGCAAATGATGGCACAGCCACGATACATCGCTCGGTCGTCCCCGTCCGAGAGACTATCCGAAAATTATTCAAAGTAGCCGCAGCATCCAAGAAGAGCTGATATCGAAACAGCATCACTCTGTGGCACGAGGAGAGGGGCCCCAACAGCACCAAGAAAAAGAATACCATTATAAATGAATAAATTATGTCGAAAATATGTCGTATAAGTTGCAGTCGCTGGACTCTCGGCGGTTTCGCGTGTGTATAAAATGATGACGTCATTGGACCAATGTACATATTCTGATGGAGTGAGGCTGCAGTGCACGCGGTACCACAATAAGGCAAGCGAAGGCAAGACGAAGCGAACACTTCTTCTTTACCAATCACCACCACCGAACACTCCTCGCTTTTTTCTTTTTTTATATGGCTTATATCAGCTGAAAATTTATCTTCGGTCGTATTAAAAAGCGAAGGCGTCTTAAAGTACTTTAGTGTATCTCTCTGACCAACGCGTTATTTAAACAGTGGTTAGTAAAATGGTGGCAATAAGGTTACTAAATGGTATATCGACGCGATGTCTATGCCAGAGACGCTTGGAGAGGCACTACCTGCCTACCTACCTTTTTTTTACGCGCGACCATTACGGCTATAAAAAGAGAAGGCTTTACGATTTCGTGTATATTTAAAGGTACCAAAGAGGAGTTGAGCGTCTTATATGTACGTAGACGTACAGGTATTTATGGTCCATCTGCATACGTATATGCTTCGATCGTCCCGAGGTTATGTATTATATTTATAAGCATAAGCATCAGCGGCGCATTAATGAAAATAGATACCACGTATGGTCCATCTAAAGGGGTTTTTCGTTCATTTTCAAGTTTCGAATTGATTACCTACGACCTGGCGACAAAGTGGTAATTGGTTTAAATCAGCTGGAGATTGCTAGAATATATTGTACGATTTGAAAAGTAAAACCCACTGCCTGAATGGACCAAATGAGCGACGAAGTTTTATAATTATCGTGACGTGAATGTGAATCCAGGATAGGAGTTTTCTTAAACGAGCTGATTTTTTCCATCTCAATGATCCCAGATTCAGAGTGAACGGAAGATTTTGCTTACGTCGCGTAATCTCTATCGTGAGACCGTTAACGTTGCTCAGTATCAAGGGTACTTACGACATGAATAACAAATGATTAGTAATGACAGCGTTAGCTATTATGAAGAATATAATTGATGAATCATTTTGTACAAGTAGAGGTAGAGGTACCAAGCGTATTATAAAGCCCACCAAACAGTCCCCTTGCGTCTCTCCGATCGAACGAGGTGTTTTGTATGCTAATCATTTTACCATTTTTGTATTCGTGTTCGAAGTACATACATATAAATGTGTTTTGGAAAATTTGGAATCGCTGGACTGAGAATTTGCTTGGTAATTGGGTAAAAATTCATCATAGTTTTGATCCGAGCATATTACACGAATAAAGTTTTTACTGAAAACATTACTAGTGGATTTCAATGCTACTTTTCAGTGTTTTTAATGCACATACCTACTTAGTGATTTTTTTCAACAAACATTTCTGACAATTTTTTTATTAGAAAAGTTCTAGTGAATTTTTCACTATAAAATTTCTAGTGATTTTTTTCTCACAAAAATTTCTAGTGATAGGACTTTCCACTAGAAAATGTAGGTATAGTGGTTTTTTCACTCAGAAATTTCTAATAGATGGAATTTTTCATTGATACTTCTACAAATTATTTTTCACTGAAAATTCTAGTCATTTTTCACCGAAAATTCTGGACTTTTTCATTGAAAAATTCTAGAAAATTTTCACTGAAAATTCTATACTTTTTCATCGAAAATTTTAGACATTTTTCACTAGAAATTCTAGACATTTTCCACTAAAAATTCTAGTCATGTTTCACTTAAAAGTTGAATTTCTAGTCATTTTTCACTTGAAATTCTAGTCATGTTCCACTTGGAATTCTAGTCATTTTTCACTAAAAGTTGTTGTCGGGTTTCACTAAAATTCTAGTTATTTTTCACTTCTGGGATTTTTTCACTAAAAATCCTAGCTATTGTTTTCACTAAAAAAATCCTAGCCTTTTTTTCACTGAAAATCCTAAGAATTTTTTCCATTGTAAATCCTAGAATTTTTTTACTATAAATCCTAGAAATTGTTTACACTAAAAATCCTAGAAATTTTTCACTAAAAATCCTAGGAATTTTCACTTAAAGTCCTAAGAATTTTTCACTGAAAATTCTGGACATTTTCCACTAGAAATTCTTGTTATAGTTATTTTTCACTAAAAATTCTAGACATTTTCCACTAGAAATCCTAGTTATAGTGTTATAGTTATTTTTCACTAAAAATTCTAGTCATCTTTCACTTGAAAGTTGAATTTCTAGTAATTTTTCACTTGAAATTCTAGTCATGTTTCACTTGAAATTCCAGTCATGTTTCACTTAGAATTCTAGTCATTTTTCATTAGAAATTCTTGTCGGGTTTCCTTAAAATTCTAGTTATTTTTCACTACAAATTTTAGGAATTTTTTTCTATAAATCCTAGGAATTGTTTACACTACAAATCCTAGGAATTGTTTACACTAAAAATCCTAGAAATTTTTTCACTTAAAATCCTAGGAATTTTTCACCAAAATTCTAGGAATTTTTTACAAAAAATTCTAGTTATTTTTCACCAAGAAATCTAGTTGTAGTCATTTTTCACTTGAAATGCCAGTAATTTTTCCCTTAGAATTCTTGTCATTTTTCACTAAAAACTCTTGTTGGTGTTCACTACAAATTCTAGGAATTTTCTACTAAATATTCTAGGAATTTTTCACTAAAAATTCTAGTCATTTTTCACTAAAAATTCTAGTCATTTTTCACTGAAAATTCTAGTCATTTTTCACTGAAAATTCTAGTCATTTTTCAATAGATAGATCCCAAAATTTTTTCCAATAGATGAAAATTCTAGTTCACTAAAAATTTCAGTGATTCGTCTCTGAAAATATTTTATGTGTAACTAATTATTTTCTGAATTTTTCACAATCATCGAAGCTTATGGAAAGAAAGGACAGTTCAGGAAAGAAACAACTCATTGCAGCACCAAAACCAAGAGAAATATTCTCCATACAACACCACGATCGACAGAAAACCATCCAGTGGCAAACCTAACCTAACTCTATACCCAGTACTTCCGACTCTGCGATACCATATGATATTCAATTTGACGTCACATCAGTCAATACAGCACAACCGACCATACAAGTCAACAAACTTGGTCAAGTTGGAAGATGTTTTCCATCTCTGACTCCGAAGAACAAATACCTCTTATTAATTTTCAACCAAGTCTTCGGTATACGATCATGCACGTCGATGGTGAACAAGACGAAACTAAAATGGCCGGTCATGGACCAGCTGCGATTTCTGACATCACAATATTTCACTAATTGCCGACAAATTAAAATCCAACCTATTGGCATATCCTAACGTAAGTTATAGGTAAATACCCGAACCCTCGAAGACGATACCAACCTAATCAATCAAAAATTCTCCATTTGACCCGATCAGTGCTTCGCTCGGTGCAATGGTGGCAGCGGCAACGACCACGATGGCGCGAAATTAATAACTATTCTGATCGATGCGAGTACTTATAGAATGTTAACCCATTTCATGTGGTTCATCTGCACCGAACTGAAGAGATACGTTTTCGTATGTACAACAACGTTTTAGAATAGATTAATCAAATCTCGCTAATATATGGTACCGTAGAAATACACTACTACAAAGTATTTATAATCACATCCGAGAACGTAGGATATACAAGCTTTACAAAAATGATAATTAATTTCACGTCGTCGTCGTCTATACTCGAAGACTTGGTCAGTTGAAGAGCAGAATCCGCGTATACGAGGTGTAGATAGCCTTTTTAATTACTTCCTTATGGACTGTTAATAGAACTTTATCTGTTCACGAAGTCGTTGGTTCGAGTAGGCGAGGAGTAAATTAGTCGACCGGAGAAGGAAAAAAAGCCACCGCGTTAATTGCTTTTTCAATCGACGTTTTATTTATCATCGCCACCTTCACTTTGCTCGTCGTCAATTCCATCAAATATTGTGTAATTTTATACCCAGCCTAGCCACATATAGGATTAAAATGGGAGCTAATAAAATCGATTGTGACATTTTCAGCGTCTGGAATCTTTCATTTAGGCCATAACAATAGGCTTTATACACTCTCCAGTCCACCATCGTCGCGTCGTCATACAAATGGGTGCATACATTACATACATAGGTGCACTTTATTGAGTGTTAAATGTATCCATTCAAGCAGTATGATTAAATTCTAGCCTCGTGGAAGAATAATACAATATACACTGCGTATGTGTACTGTGTAGGTACTTCGCATCTTTCAACTATACTATACGCTGCAATGCGGCGCGGTTTTCCATTATCTAATGCAAATAATGACTACCGGGCTGCTTTGCAATACTGCGAAAAATTACCGCGACTGTATTGTCGGCCAATCGGCCATCCAATAGTCAATTTTATTACCTTTTGTTTAGTCATTTTAACGTGCATCGAGTCGAGCTATAGGCTAAACTAGCCAGCGAAAGCGAAGGCAAGGTGCGTACCGCACGTTCAGTGTTCTCTCCCTATTCGACTTTTATCCTATACCAGTGTTCAAGTCACCAGACTAATAGACTCCTGGAACTGAAAACAGAGGTATTTTTTTCGTACCTCTCGTTGCAGTGTTTCTTCCTTCGACGAGATTATTTCGATGAATTATTACCCTCGCATGAGAGGGGGTTTTTTGCATTGTTATTTCAAAGGCTATAAAGTACAAAATCTATCAACTCTTCCGGATCGTCTGCTGGGTGTTTTGTTTTCGTAGAATGTTTTTAACGCCCACTAAAGCATCAACAACCCTTTTACGCGTCAGTACCCTATGTGTGATTTTTTTCTCGAAACGTTCTAATATTTGTTTTTGTTTTGTTTTTTCTTTTGAACGCATATAATAGTTCAACCACCACTACGTTCAATGGGATTTGTACGTTTGATCGATTATTATTTTTGTTTGTTTTCTAACGTGTCTGCGGTTAGTGGAAATTGACCTATTGAAATCGAATTTTCAACCTGCGTTTTTATAATAGCATCATCTCGGAGCCAATTAGCTCTTCCAAGGCTCCACGAAAAATACGTTGAATAGGTTTCTGGAATTATAGCTTTCATTACAAGAGGTGGATTTTTTGTTCGGGACAAAAATCTGAGAAATAAATAGAGTGATTAATTTTTCTACACCCTATTAAAGCCTCGCATTGTGAATGGGTAAAGACAAAATGGTGATTAGGCCAATTCTTTGTATTACCTAGTCTAAAGATTCAAAAATTATATAGAGCAAAAATACACAAAATATCGTTCTTAAAAGCAGATAGTCGACATTAGTGAGAATTAGAGCACATGAAAAACACTCATAATACTGCAAAAAATATTTCTAAAGTAAATTAAAATAATTGAAAATCATTTAAAAAAATGGAAGATGGCCAGAATAGTCGATAAATTCACTCTCAAATGTTGCAAAAAGAACTCAAAATGTAACATAAAAAATTATGAATAAATCCAAAAAAGTGACACCAACTCTAGAATATTTTACAAATATTGTAAAAATAATTCAAAACGCAAAGAAATCTTTGAAAAAATGTTAAGTGAAAGTTTTCAAGCAAAAATCGTTAGCACTTTTATGTTACAAATCACTAAAATTTTCGTAAAAATGACAACAATTTTTAAGTAGATCGTGTTGGCAAAACTCTTAAATTCTTATTGAAAATCACTCAAATTTCCAATGAAGAATTTTTGGTGAAAATTAACTAATTAGTATCACTTTCGTTGAGAAAATCTGGATAGAAATTGTTAGTGACAAATCACTGAAATTTTCAATAAAAAATTTCTGGAATTCTTGTTGAAAAGTGTTTGGAACTTTTATGAAAAATTTTTGGAATTTAAAAAATTGAAAATCGATATTATGCATTTTTGGTGACGAATTACGGAAAATTTTTGTAAAAATTTCTAGAATATTTTTTTGCTTATTGAAAAATTTTTGGAATTAAAAAAAAAATTTAAATCAATCCATAGAAAATATTATCACTTAAAGACGAATCGCTGAATTTTCTTATTGGAAAATTTTTGGAATCCATCTATTGAAAAATGTCTAGAATTTTCAGTGAAACTTTTCTAAAAATTTCAAAGAAAAATCACTTTAAATTTCTAGTGAAAACATCATCAGAAATTTTTCATTTCTAGGTTGTTAAACTTGAAATATTTAATAACTTCCAGAATTTTCAGTGGAAAATGTTTTAGAAATCTCAATGAGAAATGTCTAGAATTTTTAGTGAAAATTTTCTGAAAATTTTAGTGAAAAATTTCTGAAAATTTTAGTGAAAAATTTCTGAAAATTTTAGTGAAAAATTTCTGAAAATTTTAGTGAAAAATCACTAAAATTTTTTAGTGAAAACAAAACATTACAAATTCTTTATTTCTATGTAAAATTTGTAATTTATAACAAATTTCTACACTTTACAGTATAAAATGTGTGGAGTTTAGAGTGAAAAAAATTCAAGAATTTTTAGTGAAAAGTGTGTAGGATTTTTAGTGAAACTTTCCTAAAAAAATTTAGTGAAAACTCACTATAAATCATCAGTAAAAAAATGGTCAGAAGTTTTTTAGTGAAAGAAATTATTAAAATTTCTTGTGGAAAAATGATCAAAAATTTTTTTAGTGAAAAAATGATCAGATTTTTTTTAATAAAAGAAATTATTAAAAATTACGAAAAAGTGATAGGAATTTTTTAGTGAAAAAAATGATCAGCATTTTTTTTAGTGAAAAAGTGATCAGAATTTTTTTTAGTGAAAAAATAATCAGAATTTTCTTAGTGAAAAAATGATCAGAATTTTCTTAGTGAAAAAATGATCAGAAATTTTTAGTGAAAAAATGATCAGAATTTTCTTAGTGAAAAAATGATCAAAATATTTTCTGATAAAAAAAAATCATCAAAACATTTTTTAGTGACAAATCATCAAAAATTTTTCTAGTAAAAATCGTCAGAACTTTATTTTAGTGAAAAAAATCGTCAGAAATTTATTGTAGTGAATTGTGAATGGGTATATAAAGACAACATGGTGATTAGACTAATCTTTTGTATGTATTAGTCTGAAAGTTCAAAAATTAGATAACAAATACATAAAATATCACCCTTAAAGTAAATAATCAAAATTGATGAGAATTGTTGCACGAGACGTATCAAAAAAATCTACTAAAAAAACATTAAAAGTCACTATAAAAACATCATTCGAGAAATTTTCTAAGTTTTTTCTGGACCAGGTTTTTTTAAAAATCAAACTTTACTTTCTAGTGATTTTGTTCAATTAAATATTTTATCTCGAAGAAATTTCTAATCAATTTTAATTCCAGCTTTGGCGTTTACAAAAGAATTGAAAATATGAAAAACACTCATAATTCTGCAGAAAATGTTTCGAAAGTAAATCACCCCCACCCTTAAATGATTGATGCTGCCATAAATTCACTCGCTCAGGTTTATGACTCGTTAAATATCAACTCGATCTTTTCCAGAAGCAACTTCTGTGCCATGCAACGCACGGCTGTGATGTAAACTGCGATCATGCACAATCACGCTATGTGCATAGTAGAGGGGTTCAAGCTGAGCATGACTATGAGGGAGCTGTGGAGAAAGGGGAGACAGTATAACGCATCATCGATACTATGCCTTCATGCATATCGATTGTATGGTTTTCGAGGTCGTAGAATTCGAATTTGGTGTTATTTTAACGATTCTCGTCGATTTTATCACGAAAAAACGCGAATAATATCGCGACACGAGGTACATATATACAAAAGGTATAGGTATAGGAAAAATCGTGCTCGGCGATTATTCCACGCTTTCAAAGCTGTGTGTGCACATATCGCAGACACCTTCATGTACCTATATTCTTCCTATACTACGTACATCTGGCTAGCTTGTTCGGTAGTGTGAGGCGACACGAGCATAGAGATACATAAAAACATCGGAAATACAATATAGCGTACTATAGTACGCAGACCAGGTCACGAGTATACGGTAATTCGTTATCGCCGCGCAGCTCTGTGTAGAGAGGCTGTTGAGGCGCCCAATAATGGGCAAACCTATAGGAACAGAACCGCAATCGCAATTGTACCTACAAATAACTAATTTGTACGGATGACACGAAGTTTTATTATATCTAGATTTCATTACAGCAGCACCCTTGCCTCCTTCTTTCGTCTCTGTGTCTCCGTAGGCGTTGAACTAATTAGATAGGTAGAGATATCTATACCTACCTATATAGCTAAGGTAGGCGAAAATGTATCTAATATAGGTGTGTGAGGAGAGAAAATTGATCTCGAGGTGGAGAATCGTACAAGTTGGCGAAATTTATTCAACGTGTGTAGCTGCGTACCTTGGAGCATTGCAACGTGTGCGAAACTTACGTATGTACCTACTCAAATCACTTGTTTAGAGTTGGAATTGGCTACACTGGATAGATATGGCTGGACTAAAAAAAGAAGTTCAATAAATAATAAATAGAAATAATGAGACCAGCGACAAGTAAAGATACGAAATACTTAAAGATTAGTTCCAGAACTTGGAGGAGCAGAAGGAGGGAAAAAAATGCGCTGCTTATTCGCATCTCGTATACTATCGTATATGTACAATGGATAATAGGCATGCGATACGTCGCAGTCTCTTCTGCGTTACGAGGCCGATAAATCATGATAATTGTGAACGACCATTCATTCTAATACAATAAATAAATGTTATCTTCTTCTTTTTCTCGAATATATATCCATCGGTATAGGTAGTATGTTGTACTTTTCCTATATTATGCTACCTTTTTTTCTCCATCTAGCTGTCTCTGTCTGTGCTTTGGCTATATATGCTCACAATCACACAGTGCTCAGCGTAGGTACGCTTTCGTCTCTCTACTGGTGACTTTATAATGGAAAGCTGCTGGCGAGATTTATGCGTTAACGCTAATAAAGATAGATAACCGCGCGAAGCTTAATTTATTGACCGAATTTTAATACGTTGAAGTTGTAAGGTCCGGTGCTGCGGGGCTTATTCTACATAAGGCGCAGCTTGGTACATTTTACAAAGTTCCAAAAAAAAGCATGCGCAGTTCCAAACATTTGAGATCACATTAGGAAATTTTTGGAAAATTTGCGATTTTGAATGAATTGTGCATATTTTTACTACATATTTTAGCAAAGAAGTTTGAAACTCAAAATTTTTTGGCAAATTCAAGAGTTGGTTGCTAAAGTTGTAGAAAAGATGCACAATTCATCCAAAATTGCGAATCCCCCCCTGGTTTTGTTAAATTTTAATCTTATGCAGGCTTGTAGGACTGCTCGGGTATCTTGCAGTCGATCCAAAATCAAGGTTTTTGTTTGGAGCTTTCAAACGGTCCAGTCTGGTCAGTTGATCATGCTCAATGTTGATAGAGGTTATTAGCTCGGTTATTTTTTAAACAATTTCTCATTCATATACATATCTTGTTTGTTTGGGTTTTTGGCCTCAGTTTTTTTTTGTCTTAGCGAGCCGGTCCAGTCTGGTCATGACCTAATATTTTTATACCAATCATTGGTCGGTCCAGGCCCAAAAAATGGTCCAATAAATCAGTTTTACCAAATCAAAAGTCCAAAAAATTGAATACAGGCTTGTAGGACTGCTCAGGTCTGTGGTCGATCCAAAATCGAGGTTTTTGTTTGGAGCTTTCAAATGATCCAGTCTGGTCAAATCATTGACTTTTCATATATGGACTGCTAGTGGTCCATAAGCCTAATGCACATCCATTGTCTTGAACATAGTACGTTGTTGTGGGTTTCAATCTGCGCATGCGCCAGCTCTGTTATGATGTTATACATCTGTGATACGGTTCCACAGTGGGATAACATCATCTGGTACAACATCAATCCTGTGCACATTTTTCAGATTGGGGCATTGCTGAAACCGAACCTCGACCAACTGGTAAACTATGTTCATTGCTCAAGACCATCGGCTTATGCACCGCTAGCAGTCCATATCTGAAAAGTCAATAGGAATAATACCAGTACAATCTTGAGTTTAAGGGAGAGGGTGATGTAAATTCTAATACTAAATGACAAACTTGATACTAAAATTTAGCTATAAAAACTATGTACAACTTCTGCTAAGCCGAGATTGAGAGAGTTTCAATTTTGCTTGAAACTAGAAGGGGGAGGAGATAGTTCAGCCACCCAGTGGTCCTGGTGCTGTGGTGAGTGGGGGGCAGTTTATTGCATGAGCTATAAGCTGGGGGGAGAAAGACCCTGGACCAACAGGGTTTTTACTTTTTGAGCGGTCCAAGCCGTAGTCTGTGTGTAGTAGTTTTCATGAATTGGGTCATCTATTAGGTTCATTTTGTGAGAAATGTTCATCAGAGGGTTGTGGTTTCTGTCTAGTGAAAATAAGGAACATTTTTTTGGTCAGAAGTTAATATGGGTCTTTCATATGAAAATTTTATGCAATGCCTGGTCCAGTCTGGTCCACTCGGTCTTGTGAGCATTTTTGGATTTGGTCACAGTCATTGGTCTGGTCCTACAAGCCTGATCATATGTACCTTCATAGACAAAAATATCAAAAAAATCTTCTATTAGAATATGATTGAGATGTTTTATCAGCGAATGACTTATTAAATTTAAAATTCGATTACTACCCCTGATTTAAATAATTGTAAAAATATCACTCAAACAAAATTGGTTGATTTATGGAAAAAGTTTAATGCTATTTTAGAAGAATTCTGGATTTCTGGAACAGATGGAAATGTCATTACTTAATGAGTCTTCGCAAAAGAAAGAAATGTGAAAAGAAGAGAAAAAACGTCATCCATACAATTCAAAAAGTTGGGGACATCATTCTTGTGGATTTCGATGGAGAGGGGATGAGAAGGGTGAGAGTTGGATTTTTGGTAAGCTAGATATGACGAGCTGAGCTAATTCGAACCAGAGTAGATAATTTTTCATCGTATCGATCAATATTTAGACGCACGTAGTGATTAGATGGACGCATGCTTTTAAGGTTTATTGTCCATTACACGTGATGTGAAGCTGATGGTACGATTTGATTGATTGTTAAATGAGTAGAGTAAGAGTACATTGGGGGCTGCAGAGCAATGGTGAGCTGCTTGAAAGACTCCGTGGTATGTGAGGATTGAAGGAGGCTCGAGCTGTGGCCGAGTAATTATAGCAGAATGTTGATAATTTGCGCGCCACAGAGTTGGCCTGACGACGACTACGATGAACAGACATCTACAGGAAGTAGATAGTAATTTGTGAAGATGAATATTTAAATCGTGACTAGGCGGCAATTAGATGACGATATATGTTGAGAATCACTGCGGAGAACGCGATGCAACGATAGGCCAGAGAGTCGAGAGAACCAAGGAGCAGTAATATTTTGAGAAGCAGCGGGCGGTATTTTAAGGAAGAATAGTTACAAGACACTACATTACACATCACTAAGCTTAACAGCATTGACCCTGACCTTTGACCTACCCTCATGTTGCTATTTGTTCTTTGGTGTACGTATTATAGGTACGGTATAGAGAGGAATAGGTACATTACACGTACGTCTCTCTCTACGTCATTTATACATGTACACATTATACATATTACACATGCACCTAGCATATAGCCTTAAAGTTAATCCCAGGTAAAATAATATTTTTCGCCATTAAACCGAGATTAGAGATGCTTGATTTACGATAACTTTTCGCAGCTCATCGCGAAAACTATTTTAATTACCGAGCGTTTCTTTGACTTTGGCCATCGTTAGGCACAGGTGAGCGCATGCGCAGTTTCCCAAGCACGTATGTAGTCGAAGAATACCTACGTATCCGTCTTGGTACATCGGCGAATGGATTCGATTATCTAAGAATATACGTATTTTTTCCCCTCAATTCTCCAATAATAAATTTATTCGTCTGTAGAAGTTGGAAAAGATAGGCGAACGTGTAGTTTAATAATTTTGCCATTTAAAATGCTGCGGCGATTTAATCGATCGATCTTGCATTTAAGTACATTATAGCCATTCTCAGGTGCTTCGATGATACGAACAGGTTTACTTTACCGGGTACTCGTCGCTAACAAACGCTACTTATAGAGACATCTGCATGTGAAAGTAACTTCGTGCAATTGGTCACAGATGGCGTTTGTACCGAGATTGTTTAACTAATTGCAGAACGAATCTGAAATTGAATCGAGTCGATGGATGAAGAAAGAGCGAAGGGAATGTTACAGTGTACTGTAGAGGAGAGATACGAGGCAGAAGAAAGGATCGAAATTGGAATTTTGAGGTTTTCGAAGGTTCGTGAGTGAACCACCTTAATAAATTGTGGGCACTCGAGGTTGAGTAATTTCTGCAGTGAACGAACGAGTAATTTAATTGATAAAAAATTAAAAAGAGTAAAAAAAATCAATTTTTAAAATTTTATTTTCTAAACACGAGTGATTTTTTTAGGAAAGGAAAAGCATTGAAGGGAGCTCATCTTCATTTTCATTCGTTTATTTTTCAACTTGTGCATTTTCCAACCGCTTATTAGGGAAAATGAATAGAAAAAAACAGAGTAAAAAAAATCAATTTTTGAAATTCGACTTTTTGAACAGGAAATTGAGATATGACGATCAATTTTTCGAGGGAAGAAATCTTTTTCTCTCAAAAAATTGATTGCCATTCTGAAGACTCTTATTTGGGGAGTTAATTTTTTGAAATTAATTTTTTTGACTCTTTCTATTTTTTTTAAAAATTCATTTGATATATTTTCTATCACAATCTATTCATAAAAATTGAATTTTGAGAAACACTGAGCTGAAATTTGAAGATAATGGGAATTTTTGGGGTAAGAGAAAAGGGTTCTCATTTTTTTTTGACGATTGAAAATTTTCAAGTTTTGCCTCCCTCGAGACTTTGAATTGAGCTGATTTTGATTCAAAGGAAGGGGGGGGGGTGACTTCATGATATTGAATTTCGACTCGAAAATCGAGGCTTCAAAGCCATGTTTGAAGTAATTTTTCAAGTGCCTTGTGTAAAGGCTTACCCAAGTTACAAAAATTAGAAAATGAAACTGGAATTTACAATTTTATAATTTGATGTTTTGATATTCCATTGAACCCTGAACTTTATGATATGGCTGCCAAAAATTGTATAGGTCACTTTATTTTTAAAAGAGAAGAGGAGAAATCGTTTGATGGATCAGGGTCAGCAAATGAGGATTCATTTTAATTCAGGCGAGAATTTTTTTTCTACAGGAATTCGATAACATTAATTGGGACCTGTCGTGTCAAATTATACATAGCTTAGGTGATTTTTCAGATTTATTAGTTGCCCCTTGTTTCAACTTATTGAATTTCTCTTTGAGCTTTCGAAAAACATGGCCCATTTGTGTGGGAATAAATAAAAAATGAGGTGAACTTATGAAAATTTATGTACAAGCCAAGCTTCTTCCTCCTGCCTCAAACTTAAAATAGGTATATCATAAAATATCAATTTTACATCAACATCAACAATGCAAAAATACATACATCACTACAGCAACTATCTATATTCGACCTTTTTTTTTTCAATTTATTGCCTCCTCTGGTCGTGCATCTGATCTACGATGCGGTCAGCCTAATGTCAGCGTAATTGAAATAATCTCTAGGTGCTCGTGCTTTTCCATATCTTCTAAATCTATTAACGAATTTCCCTTCGAGTTAATGCCACACATCAGTCATTCTGTAATTACTCGTTAGAGTAGGTATACCTATCGATGTATAGAAATATGATTTGGTGAAAAATCGCCCAAATGGGTAAATAAATAAATGAATAACGTCGAATGGGAAATCACGTATAGAATAATTTAAAATCGGCGAAGAATTAGCGAACGGTAATAATGGTTTAGGTGTATAAAAAGACACGCCTACTTATACCAGCAGTATACTGGTTTCAGGGCCTATAAATTAAATGGCCTAGATTTGGAGTTGAAGAGAAAAAATTTATATATCTGGATTAGGTATCTATACGTACAGTCGATGGTTTTGAACCCTATTAAAGTGTCTGTTTGGTATTTAGGTTTGTTAATGAAGAATGAATGGAGATGGGTTGGAAAGAAGGGCATTGAAAATTAGGTTTATGGAAAAGTTTCTTCAGTTGTAGGAAGGTCTTTGAGATGAGCCTTCATTCTGAGATAAACCACATTGAATTTCGAGAATACTGAAAATTTTGAGTCATTTTTTTTACACATTTTTGAAGATTTTGGAGAACTGAAGTGTCGTAGAAAAATATTTCCATTTCCGAACAATTCAGATCAATTTCGAAACCTCGGTCAAGCTTTCCATCAAAATGATCACTCTCCCAGTGCTGTTCTAATTCAAATCAGACAATCTTTAAAAAATTTTCCACCTCAGCAGTCAACGCTACCGACTCACGTAGATAAATCAGAATCTCCGATAACAACCTCCCAAAGCCCTCACTACACGTACTCAATCAAGATAATAATTAAGCTCGCCTATATGTCTATCTTCAGATATACCTAACCGAATAATAAGACCAAAAAGAACCTCGAAACATCCCTAATTACCATCTTCTTATATGTTTATCAAAGAAGACGATGGCTACTGCATTAAACATGGCGAACTTACAAAGGGCTGTCAGAGTACCAGGAGGAGAGGAAAAAACAGAGTAAACGAGCATATACTTACAGCATTTACTCGTATATAGAGATTTAACTAGCCTGGAGGGTTTTTTAAAATTCCGTCCACGTTTAATATAACACTGTGTAGCCACGACGATGGACGTACGGACGCTGGATCGTATATGTATGTACTACATTATATATTTTGAATTATAGTTTTAGCTCGAACGTTAAAAGAGCAGCCGGGGTTTTAAAAAATGTAAATCGAATAATTCCCGATAATTACCGAAGATAAAATAGAAGAGATTACACGAAAACGTATACGTATCTTCAGCTCGTCCAGGTCCAATTATCGAGTAAACCATAAAAATGACCAAACCGACGTATTTAGGCAATCTTAATCAGCTTCTTAGGCTCATATGTCTATTTTTTTTTCATGCAGATATTGTAGGCTTGCTCGCCATCATTGTATACCTAATATACCTACTCGTATTCGTATATTCGAACGTTAATCAATTTCATCTTTCACGATACGCGAACTGCATCGCGCCAAGTCGTAAAAAATGGTGATCGCGGATAAAGCTCTGCTCCGGGACGGAAACTCAAGCTACTTTATGGTTATTTTTCACCTCATCCAATAATTGGAAGTTTTTATACCGTTAGCAGACTGATTAATAATTCACGTGTAGATTCAATCCTGCAGCTCGTCGTACTCGTGCTCGTGCTATGTCATCCCACGCGTTCGTTTTTCAATGTGTGTGTATAATATAGTGATCGAGTCGAGTCGACTTTGCTGGATCGAAATACGAGTACGAGTATAGATGCAGTGCACGAGTAAATTGCAGCGGAGATTAAGTGGATTAAATCGGTGTCTTAGATGGGATTAAAGAGATGTGTGTTGGGATTGACTTGACGCCGATTCGAGTTGATAAAATGTGATGGATTAGGTGTCCTACAGTTTTGTGGGTTGAGTATTTGGCTTTGGAATGGCGAAATTGAAGCACTGATTTGATAGAGGGATGAGCATGGAGTAGTGTTGACTTGAAATTTACCAACAGTGAGCAATTTGTTTTCATATTCCAATTATATTAGAATAATCAATTTTTTAATAATTATTGATTTTTTTTCAAGAAATTAAATCCCAGCGATGCCCTATTTCGGGTTAGAAGACAGGAACTTCGGTACCTTACCGAATTTTTAAAAATCAAAGTTGGTAGGGCCAAAAATTCTAAAACCCAAAATTCAACTAAATTGATACTGAGAACTGAAATTTAGCCCATACCCTATTTTTTCGATACGCTGAGTCGATTAGAAATGGTTTCGAACCATTTTTAGCAGTGTTGGAGACTCTTCTAGCAAGATTTTTGAATGTTGATAAATTTCCACAAAATTCAACTCCATCAAGTTGGAGAGTTGAAATTTGCTCCATATCGTAATTTCAACATGCCTAGTCGAATGGAGGCAGTTTCAAGCCATTCTGCAGCCTCCAGCCCTACCCAGGAGAACAAATGGGCGGGGTCTGTTTTTCCATCATTTAAAACATTTATTTAGTCAAAAATCAAAATGCTCAGTATCTGTTAGCAGTGTTAACTAAGACTAGTATCAAAAATGTTGCCAAAAATTTCAGAATTGAGCTTTTTTCATAAATCATTTTGAGTCAAAACCTTCTTTTTATGCTGATTTTTGCCAAAATTTAACATGTGCCGAAAGGACCATTTTGTGCCAGAAATTTTTATTTTATAAAAAAAAAAGGTCAAGTATTTTGTGCAAAAATGTTCATTTTGTGTCGAAAAAATGTTCATTTCGTGCCAAAAAGTTTCCATTTTGTGTCGAAAACTGCTCATCTTTGTGTCAGAAATTGATCATTTTGTGTCTAAAAAGTTTACATTTTGTGTCAAAAATATGTTCATCAACTTGTGTTAAAAAAGTTTACATTTTGTGTCAAAAAAGTTAATTTTGTGTCAAAAACTGTTTATTTTTGTGTCAAAAACTGTTTATTTTTGTGTCAAAACCTGTTTATTTTTGTGTCAAAAACTGTTTATTTTTGTGTCAAAAACTGTTTATTTTTGTGTCAAAAACTGTTCATTTTTGTGTCAAAAACTGTTCGTTTTTGTGTCAAAAATTGTTCGTTTTTGTGTCAAAAATTGTTCATTTTGTGTCAAAATGTTCATTTTATGTCAAAATGTTCATTTTATGTCAAAAATATTCATTTTGTGCAAAAATGTCGATCGACTTGTGTCAAAGTTTACATTTTGTGTCCAAAAAAAGTTTATTTTGTGTCAAAAAAGTGTATTTTTGGTCAGAAAAATGTTCATTTTCTGTCAAAAAAAATGTTTTGTTTTGTGTCAAAAAAATTAACATTTTGTGTCAAAAAAATGTTCATTTTGGGTAAAAAAAAAATGTTCATTTTGTGTAAAAAATGTTCATTATAAAACCTCTTTTAAGGCTAAAAATTAATTTTGTCTCAGTTATGTTTCAAGCCGAAATAATAATAATTTAATGACTAAAAACGTACTTTTTTTGCTAAAAATATACGAAATTACCCTTTTGACTCATCTCAGAGCAGTCCTTCAATTCATCATTAATGACTTTTCAAGACACAAGCAGTGGAAATTGGGAAATGGAGGGCGACAAATCAATACGACAAAGGTGCCACCAACCCCTTACGAATCTGTTTAGGGTGATCGTTTCATATCAGACTTATTGTTTAATCGAATCAAGACCCCCACTAGAGAGACAGGAGAGACGGAAGGTAGAAAATTTAACGAGCTTGTAAGGAAGTGTATTGTAGTAACATATACGTACCAATAATAACTTACACGGTATATGAGCTAGTGAAATAAACAGGTACATATAATATATGTACTTGAATGAGATGGTAATAGAATTATAAACCGAAACCGGTTGAGTATACACAAGGAGCAAAGACAAAACGAATAAGTTGTGTGGTGGCGTTAGGATTGTACCTACAGAACTTTGATGATGATGAAGATGATGAAGACGCCACAAGGGATATTTCGCGTCCTAGCCTAAAGTGTTCGTTATAACCAAGTTTTTCAAAGACCTCCAAAACTTATTAGTAAATCTGTCGGTCTGTGATTCGTTTCTTTAGCTCCAAGTCCTAAGTACAACCCAACCAATTAGACGTGTAAGAATTTCCAAGCGTATACGAGATGGATGGTGATGGCGTCTTGTACGCTTAGCTCGCGCCAACTTAGCCGCAGACTGATTTTCGGTATATTACACGCTTCGTCTGTGTTTTAGATACGCGTCATTAAAGCGTAGTTATGAACCATTACCGTGCCATGTACTCGCAGCCAAACAGAGGTAATTCGCTCGGGCCAGTGTAGCGCACGACCATTCGGCAATCTGCGTCTCTGCGGTTTGTGGTGCGCGTTTTTTTATAGGGTGATGTGCTCCGGACGTGATAACACCGCAGCCAATACGGTTAAAAACCAACAAGTGGGTGGTCAACCGTGTTCCGCATAAAAAAAACTGGTCGATGAAAAAAATCACATGCTTATAGAGAGCAAAGCAAAGGTACCCCGCCATAGTAGCTCTCCTTCGTCTCGCAGATTCCTATAATGCACAGCATAGGTTTAGGTACTTTAACAAGCCTGGCGAACCCGTAAAATTCGATTAGTCCCAATAATCCGATTATCTTTATCGCATCGATTATCTCTGTACAGTGGGTAATTTGCCAATTGTCCAACATTTAAAAATCTCACCGCAAAATTTACCTATACACGACAGGGTAATCGTAACGGTTTTTTTCCTCCGGAACCGAAGAATGAAGAATGAAGATGCGAAGACCAGTCTTTTCATCGATCAATGATTTACGTAAAATTTTCATTTTACACGTTCCTTCGGTTCTTTTTGTGCATTTTTTTCTCTTTTTGGTACGTCTGCAACGATTTCGTCACGATTTTCTCTTATTTACTAATTTCTTGGTCTGTGCGAATCAATAAGGTACCTAGCATATATTTTTGGTAGACGATTGGAAACCATAAGACTCGGGTTTTAATTAACTAGCTAACGGTAGGATATTCTGTTTCTCATAAATAAATACGAAATGTAGGAGTACCCGAGTATGGTTATTTCTTTTGTACTCGTAACCATCAATCGTAGCTTATTGGTATAGCAGATATTAATTTCAAACAACGCAACGAGCAACGAGCCAGCCTAAGGTCAACTCGAAAGTGCACAGATTTTACAAGGTGTTGAAGGTTTCACGATGTTTATGAGATTTTTCTCCCTTTTTTTTTCGCTAATCGAATACCCATTTTGAACGAGCTGTGCGAAAATGCCTCCATGCGAGATGTGAGAGGTGTATTCGTGGAATAAGTAGGTACACAGAGTGAGAGAGAGATGATGATGATGGATGGATTTGATACGAGTTGCAATTTGTACTGCATGGGTTGGATGATAGGTAAATGGTAATGTAATGTATTTTTCGCAAATGGGTCTGTGGGCGTGTTGTGCGTCGTATATATGGTATAAGTTAAGGTGTACTACGTAGACGTACTATGGTAATTGATAGGTTAATTGAATTGCTGTGTACGAGATGAAATTTTCTCTAATATTCGATACCTGTGTTTGATTTGAATTTCCATCTGGTATGAGTAGAATTAATTGCGAATTTTTTTTTCTTCTTGGGTTTGTAGTTAGAAAAAAGGATTGACTTGAGGAGAGAGGGAATGAGTTCATTTTGTAAATTTACTAATTCGTGTTTAAGTATGGTAACCTTCACATTCCTTAGTTTGCCAAAAATGACTAAATTTGAATACCTCAGTTTCTGCAAAATGCTCATTTCAACCTGAAAAGTGTAAATTTTTGAGAAAAAAAGGCTCATTTAAAGCATTACAATTCTCATTTTGTGCCAAAAATGTTCATTTAGAGTAAAAATGCTCAATTTGTGACGAAAAGAGCACGTTTTACCAAAATGAGCTTTTTATGCCAAAACTGATCATTTCTGTCAATGCTTATCTATTTTGTGCCAAAAAAGCTCATTTTGAACCAAAATTGGCAAAAATGCTCATTTCAAACCAAAAAATGTTAATTCTTGTTAAAAAGTTTATTTTGTGTCAAAAATGTTCATTTTCATTTGAAATATTCTAACTTCAAACCAAAAATTGCAAATTCCTACTAAAATGCTCATTTCAAGCAAAAAATTGTTAATTTTCGCCAAATACTTATTGCAAACCAAAAAGAGGAAATCTTTATGAAAGATGCTCATTTTGTCCCAAAAAATGTTTGCAAAAAGCTTTTCAAATCAAAAAGGGCACATTCTTGTCAAAACGCTCATTCTGTGCCAAAAATGTCCATTTTGTATAAAAATTCAAAAATGTGATTTCATGTGAAAAAAAAATTGTGTAATTTGAGCCAAAAATGCTCATTTTGTGTCAAAAGGTGCACATTCAGTGCCAAAAATGATCATTCCGCGCCAAAATTGCTCATTTTCCTCCGAAATTCAAAAATACGAATTTTATGTAAAGAATTATTTAAAGCCAAAAATGTTCATTTTGTGCCAAAAACACCCTAATGCAAAAATTGCCCATTTTCTATTGATATTCCAAAATGTGTATTTTATTTGCATTTTTAAAAAATGCATACTTTTGAGTAAACATTTTGTGTCCAAAATACGCAGAGTTTGTGTCAAGATATTGAGTCAAAAATGCACATTTTGGGTCCAAAAAATTTCCCATTTATGCCAGAAATGTTAATTTTGTATCCCTGAAATTCTTCATTGTTTTTTCATAAACTCATTTTGTGCCACAAATAAATTTTTAGCACAACCATAACAATTTGTTCAAATTTTAATTTTTTTCCATTTTTTGCCCGAATTTGATTTTTTTTTTCATTCGCGAAAAATCAAAAAATGCACTCGAAGCTCGTGAAATTTTTACTATGATGATGCAGGTATTTTAAAAGTGACTTTTAAAAACCCATTTTGATTTTTTCCCCCTGAAATTTGGAGGCTCATTGTGAATTTTAGGGGTAAAAAATGAAAAAATTTGGTACAGATTGAGCATATTTTGACAGAGAACAATCATTTCATCATGAAAGGGACATTTTCGGCTCTCCAAATTATGATTTCGGACTATAAGGAATGTTCTTGGCTCAAAGGATCATTTTTCAGCCTTTAAAGAGATTTTTGGCACAGAATAAGCATTTTTGGTTTAAAATATAGGCTTTTGAGAATTTCTGGTGCCAAAATGTTAATTGTGATCTGAAGAAAGCATTTTTGACATAAAATGATCAGTAAGTATAATTTATAATCATGAAAAGAGCATTTTTGGCACAAAACGATCATTTTGACAAAATGAGCATTTTTGTCACAAAATAATCATTTTTGGCACAAAACAAACATTTTGGCGGAAAATGAGCATTTTGGCACAAAATAAGCATTTTTGGCACAAAACAATCATTTTGGCGGGAAATGAGCATTTTTGGCACAAAAAAGCATTTTTGGCACAAAACAATCATTTTGGCGGGAAATGAGCATTTTTGGCTCAAAACAATCATTTTGGCGAAAAATGTACATTTTTGACACAAAATGAGCATTTTGTACTCGAAGTGAGCATATTTTTGGACCAAAAATGAGCATAATACGAACTAAAAAATTTGTTTAGAAATATCCAACATGTTACAATATTAATGCAAATGGTGGAACAGAAACAGTACAATATTGATTTACCTGATCACAAAAATCAGATATTTTGGTGATATTTATTCGTGGCAAAAACAATTTTTTTAGAATGATCGGCGGTTTTGCAATAAAACTGAAGAGAAACAAAATTATCTCCTCGAGCAAAAAATTCTCCTTCAGTTGAGTTGTATTTAAGCATTACAAGTGATTCAAAAAAGGTTTCCTAGCGCCCTTGGGATAGTAAAATCGAGGTAAAGAATGTAAATTCGTCATTTTTTGTTGAAAATTCTAAAATTAGGGAAGTCGTACGATTTTATTGGCAACTAGAGAATTATTACTCACCGTCGAAAAAAAACTGCATAATTTTACATTACACCAAGATTTCCTTACAATTTTTTTGTTTTTTGAATAACTATGTACCTACGAGTAATTGAATTTAATAAAGTTGATTACCTACAATAGAGCAGTTAAGTAGTTAAGTACATACCTACACTGGTACTTTTTATTATTAACCGTGTAATTTTGCAATTGCAGTTTTTTTCTTCCAAACTTTCGCCGAATGATCACTTTTAATTCAAGGTATTGTTATGTTATTTACAAACAATATAAAAAATAATTAACCGAGTGAAGAATTTCAACGATTTGAGTACCTACATATTTAATTTTTATACTTTGTTGTATAATATTACGCAATTTTTCGCATTTATAGTGTCGCTATTTAGATGTTTGTGGGTGATATGCTCGTCCATTTTGTTTGCGAATCCACGAATAATTTCAAATCGTTATTTTTTTGATCAACGATCTTGAATGAAATTTTTTTATGCACAATTATTTCAGTTTGTCCAAATATTTTAACTGTTACTGCCTCTCGAAAAAAAATGTTTTTCGTGTGAATTTTATCTAAGTCATATTATTTGTAGGCATATGCAATTTTTTAAAGCATAGGCATTTTTCTTTCATGCAAAAATCGAGTGGACTGTGGACATGCTGTGAAATAATTGGCTATTTAAAAAAAAAAAAATTCAATGTAATTTCCTGATGTGGCTACTTCAAAAAGTAGATGTTTCGTTGTTCTGTTTGAGAATAAATGACGCAATTCAATTTGAAGAAGTTCATTAATAAGTTATAAAAAAATTGAAAAAATGCGTAGGTAATAAAAAAAAATTGCCTCGAGTATTTAATTGTTGAAAAAAATGGTTAGGTATTAATTTCTTTCAAAAAATACCTAGGTGTTGAGTAAGGGGAGAGGAAGGTGTTGATTAAAGAAATCTAAGTTGAAAAAAGTCCAGAAAATGCTTCGCTTTGAAAAAATATTCAGCCTGTGTCTCGACTCTTTCCGTTCCCTTCCCCTCCTTTCCCAATCTAAAGTAAAACAAACTACATCGCGATGAAAAAAAATTGAAACAAAAAATCAATTCGTCTCGAATTTTAACCTACAAAACACACCACGTCGTCTTCGATTCAGCATCTCGAAAAATGATACCTAAAAAAACCTCCCAATCCGAACATTTTTTAGCCTACGAAAAATACTTAACGAATGACCAATGAAAAAAAAAATCCATCAACGATACCGACCTTTCAAAGACGATCACAGACAGACGAAGAGAAAAACTCACGAAACTCGCCAACCCCTCTTCCACACCTTTCCCATACCCGTGGGCAGAAAAAAAAATATTAACCCATAAACGACGAAGAAAGAGTGAAAAGTGAAAAAAAGTACCGAAAAAGAAACACGACCAGACGCTGCAGCGCCTTAAGTATGTATCGCTCTTGTTAAAAAATATTTCGAGACTCGAGAGCGAGCTCGGTACATGCGCGTTTTAAAAAGTACTGCTGGGTCCAACAACTACAACAGCACACAAACAGAAGTGCGAGGGGATCGTAAAGTAAAAAAAAAAAAGAAAAAGAAAAGAGAAAAAAGTACCTACGTACATATAAGAATAGAGAGAAGTACCGCGCGCACGTTTCTGCCGCGAACCGAATACCCAGGTGAGGCGAGCAGAAGGGGCGAAGGGATTAAAAAGAGACAGAAAGTGGAAGAAGGCAAAGGAAAAAATACAGTAGGGGAAGTGGTAGGTCTCACCTGAGATTCGAGGAATAAGAGGCAGCAAATACGAAAAGCGAACTCTTGAACGATAAGCCAAAGTAAGGAAATAAGGCGGACCTGTACCTCTTCTCACATCTAGAACCGGCTTCTTCCAGTACAGGTGTCGCAGCTACCTGAAGAAATACCGCGAAATTAAAAATATTCCTTATCAGTGTGTAGTTCGCGTTATATGTTGAACTGAACCCAGTAACCTTGGTTAGAACGTTTACCTTATATATTTTTTTTTCGCCTATTTTTCGAGTTTTTTCGAGTTTATTTTTTCGGTGGTTTTAGATAATTTTTTTCTTCTTTTGCGAGCTTGTGTTTCTATTCGGATTCTTTTATTTTGAAAAGTTCGACTTCGATTCGCGATTTCTTTTTTGTGAATTCGGTATGTGAATCGTGTTTTTTTTCTGACATTGTGATTTTTTTTTGTTCACGAAAGTTGTGCTATTACTGGATTTTATATCTATGGATTTAATTATTGGGATGTGTTAAAACAGCGAAGGAGATTACAGGTATATTGAGATTTTTTTTTGGAGATTTTTATTAATGTAGTAGAGAATTATCACGATTCGATGTCCAGTGCCTTCGACTGTGTAATGATTTGTCATCTGAAGTGATTAGTGGCTTTGTAAATATGTATTTTTGTAGGGTAAAGGTTACCAAAGGCATTGGGTGCAAATTTTGAAAGCATTTTGAAATGTTTCGGTAGGATTTTGATGGGTATTTTTGATAAGGTTGTGTATAGTTTTGGTTGATTTTCTTCAGGATTAGATGACTTTTTGATGCAGCGTGTGAATTTTTTGTGTGTGAAATCGAATTTGAAAAGGTTTCGAGTGAGTTTTTTGTGAATTTGACTTTGATAAAGGCTTCAGAGAGTTTGTAGATGAATTGATGTTATTTTGATAGTTTTTGGTGCTTCAAAGTTTTTTTTTGTACGATTTCGACTGTTTTCTTCATCTTTAAATGACTTTTGGTGCAGTGAATTGATTTCTGCTGAAAAAAATTGTTTTTAAGAAATCTTCGGAGATCTTTTGGTGGTATCGATGTCATTTTGGTAGTTTTTTGTGGCTTCAAAGTCTCTTTGAACAATTTTTATCGTGTTTTTTACTGCAGTGAATTGATTTTTGCTAGAAAAATTGTCTTCAAAACCCTCATATGAGATTTTTTGGATGCATCGATGATATTTTTGACAATTTTTGAAGCTTTGAAACGTCTCTGTGTCATTTTTACGATTTTTAAGAGTTCAGTGAATCGATTTCTGGTTGAAAAATTGGCTTGAAAATGTCACCTGTGATTTTTTTTGGTCATTTTGGAGGTTTTGAAAATGCTCTGTATAATTTTGAATATTTTTTTCTTCTATCTTCGAATGATTCTTAGTGCAGTGAATTTTGAAAATGTCATCGATGATTTTTTGGATCTATAGATATTATATTGGTGGGTTTTGGTAGTTTCAAAGGTCTTGGTGCAAATTGTAATTTTCCTCGCCTGATCTTTGGGTGAATTTTTGGTGCAATATCTGATTGTAAAATTACTTTTGAAAACATCATCAGAGATTTTGATAATATTTTTGTTAGTTTTTGAGATTTTAGTGTTTTGTTGTACAATTTTTACTATTTTTTTGTGCAGTGAATTAATGTTAGCTCGAATAATTGCTTTTGAAAACAGCAGTTGAGATTTTTTGCTTGCATATGAAAGTGAGTTTCGCAGTTTTTGGTGCTTCGAATTTTTTTTCTGCGAAAGTATTTTTGAATTTGAGTTCTTGACTTGCAAGAAATTTCAGATTTTTGAATCCTCGATTGAATTTTCAATTTTAGGTATATTTTTAGGTAAAATGAATCTATTTTTTTCAAAGGATTTTTTGCACAGAAGTTTGAAAGTAGACTAATTTATCGTGTTGGTGCATTTTCTTTCTTCAAAATTTCTAAAGCTTTTGTGTGATGTGTGGTGAGTTTGATGAGAAATAACTTGATGTATTGGTGTCATTTTTTGGATCTGTTGAATTTCGTGTTTTCATGCTTCGCTATTGATCCAAAATATTTTGGAGATCTTCGTATTTTTCGCAAATTTTTAGTCGAACGTGGTTGGATATTTTTCGATGTTTTTATCTTATGGTGGTCTAATTTCATGTCTGGAAATATTTTGGCCTGATTTTAGGTTCACTTTGACATTTTCTTTGATATTAAATATTCCCAAAATACTCAATAAAAATTCAAATGCCTTTGAAGGACATTTTTGTGTGCCAATTTTGGATTTTTCACTTTGAATTTTGATAAAGCTTCATTTTGAGGGTCTATATCGAAAGTGCTTTTATTTTTTTGGCAGGAGAAAAATGTCCTGAACAATTTATCAACATTATTGAGTCATTTATGAAGTCTTTAGTAACCCAATTTAAATGAATATTTTGACATTTTGTCTTCAATGACTTTCTTGAAGGCTCAAGTCTCCGTCTGATTTAAATGTACGAATATTTCGAGATATTTTTCAATTTTTTTTTAGGAATTTTCAGAAGGATTTGAATGAATTTGAAACGTTTGCGGAACGATTTTTGGATTTTTTGGTGCATTTTAGACCTGTTTGAGGTATTTTTGGGTATTTTGATGGTAATCTAAAACTATTTCAAGAGAATTTTTATGAAACATTATCATTGGTATTTTTTTTGTACTGATATTTCGTATTAATCCTGTTGGATCTTTTTATGCATTTTTCTTAGGGTTTTTTTTCGAGCCCATTTTGAGTATTTCACTGGTTCAGAATAATTTTTGGAAAATTTTCTTCCTTCAAATTTGCCCAATTTTGAGTAAGTATTTTACTGACTTGGAAGAATAATTTTTGAAAAATTTGCTTCCTTCAAATTTGGCATAATAAATTCCTAGATATCGAATAATTTTTAAAAAATTTGCTTCCTTCAAATTTGGCTTAATAAATTCCTAGATATCGAAAAAGTGTATTTTTTTCTTCAATTTTTCGTCAATTTCTTCATAACTTTGAAGATCTCGTGGTGCATTTTTTTCTGAATTTTTTGGACACATTTTGAGTGTTTTGCTGGCTCAAAATATTTTTGGTAGAATTTGGCATTCTCAAGTTGGGCAAAATGTCCATTGAAATGTGTATTTTTTCGAATCCAATTATTCGTCTCAATTCTTCCACACCTTTGACAGATTTCTCCAAATTTTTGTGTACCTACATTTCGATATCTCGCTGTAAAAATTCGTACAATTCAACAACACCTCACTCAAATCACATTCAAAAGCGAGCAAAGGTAACCTTTAACGCGTTTATACGAACCGATCGTAATATACCCATGCACATCTCGGTATCACCATCTCACACACAAGGTACCTTGTACATGTACCACCGCACCACACCGTTTGCGAGTGCGTGGAAATTAAAAATACAGGTAAATTATGCGTCCGTAGTACTGTACATACGTACGTAGTCGAAAGAATAGCCGAAGGTGCCCTTATTAATCTCGCCGAAGGAATAAAAACCATTGTCCAGTCACCTCAGACAGGGACATAAGCTCGCTATTATGAATACAGAGACACTATTTAAAACTATGGGAACGAAGTTCCACAACTGACGCCTGGACCCTGCTATTCTTTTGTAAACGCGCCCTTTTTTTTCACTTGGTCGTTAAACCAACGGTGGCTATTGTCCATACGCTTTGACCCTTAAGGGCATTTCATAACTGTTAGATCATTCCGAACTATCCCCCCGTTTATTTAGGACGACTTAGGTACATACCTATATGTATGATTTTGCATAGCACAACTCGGTCCGATGGGCAATGATCGCAGGTTTCTCTATATACCCCATCGGTAATATAATACTTTTTCCTTACGTATAGGGAGATGGGAAAGTTCAGGATACAAATTTTTGTACATATTTTTTAGCACGATAAATTTTCTTAAGCGAAATTCCCACTATGTAAATTTCCATCGTTTATGTTGACTTTAATTGAAAAAAAAAATTTAATGAGTCATCGCCGCCAGCGATGGCGTTGTCGAGAAAAAATTCCTGTGAATCATTTACGTCGTAGGTACCATTATTTATCGAGGTATTAATATTATGTAGTATTTAAATTCCGCCAGCGAGCTTAATGGATTCTCGGATGTGGTGAACCTAAGCGAACCGATTCTATAAATGAACTTTGGTCAGTTCCCGTTGTTGGGGTAATTTCGAGGAAAATTTCCGTCTTGGTGGGAATTTTTCTAGGGTTTGGCGACATCTGCTCGTACGTACCTACGAGTGTTATTGATGCGAGATTTTATTGGCCATCAAGACGACTTGTAAAGAATTAATTTTCTCAGTGTGGGTAATTATTGTCTCGTTAATGTTTTTGTTTGTGGTTAACGTGGAAGGAGAGTGTTTTTTCACAGGATTTTTCTATAGTTGAGTGATTTTTTTTTGTTTGTTTTGTTGTCGATGTTGTTTTTCCAGCATTTGAGGTTTAGTTTGCTGAGAGCTTGAAGAGATGAGTTTCGATGAATCAGCTAAAAAAAGAAAAAAGTAGATAATAAAATGAGGTTAATTTTTTTAATATTCAGATTTTGAGGGGAGAAGGGGTGCGGTGAGACGGGATTTTATTAATCACTCTCTCTCAGTGGAATGGACCAATCGAGCTAATGGGTTGACAGACGATCCCCCCTCCCCTCCCCCCTCAAACCACTGAAAAATCGTTCGAAAATTCTATATTGTTGAATTATTGGTCAAAAGCTTCTGAGTAATGAATTTCTGTCTGTTTTTTTTCCAAATTTGAATCAATGCAATTGAGGGAAGATCTATCTAATTGAGCCATTAGAATGGCTTCTCATCGATAATTCGTCATTTTAGTCAATTTTTTTAGTCAAATTCATGAATTTTTCGATTTAAAAGCAAAACTGTAGGATCAGCGAATTTCATGATAACGGATAAAAAGAGTCATAGTTTGACATCGAAGATCGATTTCACCTGCTTTAAAATTTCACCGATTCATATAGAGCAATTTTTTGAGAATATTCCATTAGCTTAAATGTTTGCCAATTGAATTCTTACTTTTCACATGTGCAAAAAAATTCACAGCAAGTTTTTTAGTTCTTTTTCTGCCTTTTTTGTGATTTTTTTTTTTGAAAAATGATCAAGTTTTTGTATTTGTTTTTTTTCTTTAAAAAATGACCAGGTTTAACATTTTCCTCCATAAATGATCAGATTTAGCATTTTTCTCCAAAAATGATCAATTTTAGAATTCTTTTTTCCAAAAATTATAATTTTTAGCATTTTTTTTCCAAAAATGATCAGATTTTCCAAAAATTATAATTTTTAGCATTTTTCTCCATAAATGATCGTTTTAGCATTTTTCTCCATAAATGATCAGTTTTAGCATTTTTTCCCAAAAATGATCAGATTTAGAATTTTTATCCAAAAATTATCAGTTTTAGAATTTTTTTCCAAAAATTATCAGATTCAGCATTTTTCTTCAAAAATAATCAGTTTTAGAATTTTTTTCCAAAAATTATAATTTTTAGCATTTTTTTCCAAAAATGATAAGATTTTCTAAAAATTATAATTTTTAGCATTTTTCTCCAAAAATAATCAGTTTGAGAATTTTTCTCCAAAAATGATCAGTTTTAGAATTTTTTTTCCAAAAATTATAATTTTTAGCATTTTTTTCCAAAATGATCAGTTTTAGCATTTTTTCCCAAGAATCATCAGTTTTTATTATTTTTCTCCAAAAAATGATCAGATTTATTATTTTTCTCCAAAAATAATCAGATTTAGAATTTTTCTCAAAAAATGATCAGTTTTAGCATTTTTTTCGAAAAATGGTCAGTTTTAGAATTTTTTTCACTTTAATGGAATCTCGAACTTTACCTATTCCATAAAAAATTACCTTCTCTTCGAAGAAAAAATTTCGAAATCCGTGAGCCATAAAAAATTGAAGCATTGAAATTCGTTCTCGTATCGAGGAAAATCATTGGCCAAGTATTTAAGTTTCGTTATGCGATAATTCGATTAATCGATTTTCTGTAATAATGTTCGTTTCATTACGAACATTAATTATAAAACATGATCTCGACCTGTTTACGAAACTTAATTTTATAAATGGATTTTTTTTCTCGCTCGCGAACAATACATTAATTAACCTTACATTTTGAATTGAATTTTAGTAGATTCGACCAAGGAGTAATTTTTAATGAATTTTTTTAGCTGCAAAAAATCCAAATAAATGAGTTGAAATCGAATTAATTAGTTCAGAATGAAAAAAAATTGAAATAAATTCATTGAGGGAATGAGGAGGAGAAGGGGGAGGAGGGGTTGAAATTGAATTTGAATTTGAAACTCAAAAAGACACTGCAAACTGTATTTTCTGGTATGAATAAAATAATATTCCCATGTTTGATTCGACATTTTTTTCAGTCAATTAAACCGTAGGCTTAACTAATTCAATAAAGAAGAAAACAACAACAATAACGACACATATCGAATTTTAAAAAACGTTTTTAACCTTTTTAACCCAAATAATTCGATTCGTTGGTTAATTCTATCGATTCTAGGGTAAACGTAACCCTTCTGGTTGGAATTTTGGAAGGAATCGATGGTGCAGATTTATTCCAGAATATATATCTTTTTACATCGATTTTAGGTATCGTTTACTTGGGTATTAAAAATATAGTAAATTTCACCCCTTTCGTTGGATAAAATGTCAGATTTAAATCAAGATTTCCTTTTCTACGTATACCATCTTGGGTCTCCAATTAAACGATAAAATATATAGGCGTGTGAGGGTTCGCGACCAAATCAAACTGCAGTTGTAGACTGAAGAAAAAAAGTGTAAAAGTAGGGAATCGACTGTTAATTTTTACTTCCCACAAGTCGAACTGGAAATAACGACCCTTGTTGTCGAGTTATTATGGTACACGATATCTAGATCTTTTTTTTACCTAATATAAATTTAGGAGAGAAAAAAAAAGTGATAATTGTCATCGGAAAGGGGACGTTTGCGAGGTTTGATTTGTTTATACGAACTAGTTTATGTTTTTTTCCTCTAGGGTCTTTATAGGATCCGAAATCCCTTGTAAGTGAGATATTCACGTTGAAGGATGGGTGATGGTTTCAAGAGGATATGTTCTTTTCGGCAGGGTTTGGTGAGATGGCTGAATAGTGTTGTTGCGGTGAAATAAAACATTAGGTGAAATGGATAGATAGGGTCGGTAGAGGATGGAAAATTGTGCTCGAGAGTGGATTTGATCATTGATGAGATGGATATACTGGACACTGGTGTAATGAATATGATGGTTGGAACTGATTTATTCGTTTTTAATTGACAGAAAATAATGTTAACGACACGAATATAGTCAAGGCAGGGAGGAAGGTGTTGCAGAATGCATTTCACAAAGCTCATCTAGACCTCTCGTAGCGCATATAAAAGTGTATAAATTTATGCTTTAGATATGGCTCGCGAGCATAAGAGACTGACCAGGGCAAGAGATGCTGGGAAGGGTTCGCAGGTTTTATATATTCGGTACACGTATCCGAAGTCTATCCTACCTATAGGTATTGGTTGGTCATACATACATAGAGAAGATAATACAGCACGTATGGTGCACTTTTATGGTTTTTCTACATTATAAGAAATACACACACAGCCTGCATCTATGCTGCTGCTGCAGAAGAAGAGAAGAGAGAATTTCCATAAACGCGGAGACAGCGCATTCTGATGGACGTTGTCCGTCTGTCCACTGGTTTCTTTGGTATATACTATGAGAGACGTGACGTACATAATTTAAGCCAGTACGGTCCATAGCCATAGGTATAGAAGGCATGGCCTCCTTGTTTGGATATAAGCCAACCAATCCTCGATCGAAGTTATTATACGCTACAACATCCGTGGAATTGCTGTCATTTCCATTCATCTGGAAGTTTTCTAAGCTATCTCTCATTCTGCCAATGATTTCTTCTTAGCTTCTGCATGCACGCATCTCGGATATTTTTTTTTCTCTCCGATTTGGATTCTGTGTTGTTTTTTTTTCTGCTGCTGCATCTGCCCCTCTCACTCTCTGTGTCTCTTGTATCTATACCTATGTGTATGCCTATAGAGAGAGAGAGACTCTTTTTACCATACCAGTGTGTTGGTCGTCTGGCGATGGCGATTTAATGGCGTTTTTATTTATTAGATTTTTCTCGTTGAAATTCCTTCTTTCTACGCGGATTCCGTTTTGTTCTCGGAACTTTCCCGGAATTTTAATTCGTGCTCGAATGTTGTTCACCGGCCGAGTTATTGTTTAATTTCGCCGTTTACAAGCCGACTAGCCATTTTTTTTTTCGATGCTCGATGCTCGAGACAGGGCTTTTTTTTCAATACAGTGCCATCCAACTGCAGAGTCTCTTCTTTTATCTTTACCGTATCCGAAGAAGATTTTTTCCAAGTCGGTCTCTCTTGATTGCCATAAGGATGTGACTGGTGCAAAGCTGAGGCTGAGGTATCGCGGGTAATTGCCCCAAGTTGCCGCAGATGCTATTTCAATGTATCAATTGCGACACAGACTATACCATGTAATATGTGTAGTAATGTTTTTAACAGCCATATTTTATGACCAACCTGGTACATTATTGTCGCCGATACCGATGCTCGAGATATCATACGGATTATAAATTACCTGTACTCGAACGTGTATTACATATAGGTATACGTATACTTCGATTCGATGATACTGGCGTATATTATATGAGTTTAAAATATATATTGTATATTATGTATTGGTATACGCAATTTGGACCAAATGATCAATACGACGACGACGACAAACCTGTTTTAAAATAATAATATCGACCGCGATGAAATTACATCGTATTTAAAAAGATGTATAGCGCCATTTTTTCGAATTCACTCTTCTTTTTTTTGCTTTGCTTTTTAATTACAAAATGTATAGGTATACTTATAGCCAGGTATTCGTACAGATGAGTTTTTAGATCTGCTGTGTGTGTACGAGTGTTTTTGTGCAGACGTGCGTAGTGTATGCTATAAATCATATTATATTATGTTTAAATGCGTATTCGCCTGTTATGAGAATATACCTATGCAGTCGGATAACTCGTCGATGAAACGATGTCGTAAATTACGAAAGTATCTCCGACTTGGAGTCGGAGTCGATTTAAAATTGTAAATTAAACGCGCGTATAGTGGAAGAATTCTTTATATAATTTTTTTTTTCAACTTTGATTATTCGAAGCAACGTCTCTCATCCTGCAGATCCGCGCTGTGAAATCTGATCAAGTTTTGTAATTCAATTGGATTGGGTATACTTATTCGATTAGATTTACTCGATTTGCCAACAATATGCGGGCGGTTCGAGTTGAGATTGGATTCATGATGGTGAATGGACTGGAAATGAGATTGGGAGGGAATGAAATGAATGGTGAGATGAGGATGGAGCTGCAGAGGTGTAAGTATTGGTTGTTATGTTGAAGTGAGCTTTATGAGGTGAGATTTTGGAAAAATCTATGATTAGGGTATTGATTTGATCCTCTTGGAATTGAAATTTTGGTCAGCAACTTGATACTGCAAAAATCAAGACGATTACTGAGCTGGAGTTCATACCCCCCCCCACCCCAGGCGAGATGATAGTGCCTCTCAACACGAGATGGCCATTTTGAAAATCACAAATGGCTCGAATATCTCAAAAAAGCCTTCGAGGGAAAACTGATCACATTTTAGCGATGAAAAATTTTATGCTTTACAATACTGCTGTTTCTGTTTAGATTTGTTTGTTATAAAAATGAATTTTTGTGCGGAAAAGATGTCGGAAAAATTTTCAATATTTCATTTTAAAAAACATGATTTTTGAAAAAAAAACTCCAGAGCTCTATTTTTAAAAAAAAAGGAGCAGAGACGAAATTGTTGAACACATAATTCTCTTTCCACTGAGAGGAATTTGACTTTCCCAGGAGACATTTTTGGAATATTTTGAGCAAAATTGAGAAGTTTGATTTGAATGTATGATTTTTGGTGAGGAAAAGATTCCAATTTTTCATCATAAAAAAGTAATTTTTAGGGAGAAATCGAGCATCCTGAGCACAGAATTTCTAAGTTGTATTAAGTGGTTACTCGAAGATAAAAATTCTCATCTCCAATTGGACTATTTTTTTGGTGACCTCTTACTTGATATTGAGTGCTCGGATTCGATCCTGCTCATTTGTCATTTCGACATTTTGAAATATTTTTAGGAGAACGTCTCAAGATCTTCATGAATTCGCAGAGTGTCTATGTCTAAAGGTCATGAAAATCATGAAAAGTCATGAATTTCGTTCGAAACTCACTTGAAATTTTTTTTAAAAGCCCATAAAATGAAAAAAAATGTGAAAATTTTTTCAAAAAATCAGGAAACTGAAAAAACTGAAATATGTACTTACCTAATTTTTGATCCTGTAAAAAATGACTACCCTGTTCGATTTTCTCGCAGTTTCAAGTTGATTAATTTTTTGGGGGGAGGGGGTATTTTTATGCGGTAAAAATGTGAAAAAAAATAGGTAATTCAATTTTTAAGACATTTACCTAATAAACCTGGGTCCCCTCCCTCCTCCCCATAAAACACTTTTTTTCGTAATTTTGTCAATTTTCTACAATCCCCTCCCTCTCCCTAAAAAGCCTTATAGACTCAGAATTATCAAAAAAATTTACAAATATGATGCCCATGTGGCCAAAGTCATTGATAAATCAGTAGAAAGTCAAAAAAAAAAATTGGTGAAAAACAGTTATACTTTCAGTAAATTTTCCTACTTTTCAGGTCTTGATTTTACTGAGTTTTCTGTGAAAAATGTCATAAAAATAAAATCAGTGATCACTTTCTGTTGAAAAATTTGTGAAAAATCACTAAAATTCTAAGGAATATTTATGTCTCATTTCTCAGTGAATTTTCTAAAATTTGATTTGAATAAAATCAGTGATCATACTCACTGGAATCCTCTGTGAAAAATCACTAAAATTTAGTGAAAAGCAGTGACATTCGTCAAAAAAAAGAGTGAAATTTATGAATCTTACTATGAGGCCGATTAATGTTTTAGTGATTTAAATAATAATAAATGACTTTGTTCTGAATTGTCACTAGAATGAAATCAATGATCAAAGTCATTGAGAAAAACCGGTGAAAAATTACTAAAATTGATGGAAATCAGTGATATTCACTAGAAAAAATTTAATTTATCAATCATACCTAAAAGCTCTTTAATGTTCTAGTGAATTTTCACTTTGTTTTTCCGTCAATTTTATTAATTTTTTTTTTGTGAAAAATGTCGTTCGGATGAAATCAATGATGAAAGTCAGTGAAAAAAAAATCGATGGAAAATGACTAAAATTTCAGTGAAAAGGAAAAAACGAAAAAAAGTGAATGTCTTCAATCTTACTATGAAGCTTTTTGTTGTTTCACTGAATTCATCTTGTTTTTTGATCAATTTCATTGATTTTTCTCAGTGAAAGATGTGATAAGAGTAAAACTAATACCTAATCAAAAATTATTGTAAAAAAATGCGTGGAAAATCACTAAAATTTCAGTAGAAAACTTTTCTGTTCACTCGAAAAAAAAATGAAATTCTTCAATCTTGCTATGAAGCTTCCTGATGCTTCAGTCAATTTTCCTTGTTTTTTGCTCAATTTTATCAATTTTTTTTTAGTGAAAAATGTCATTAAGATGAAATTAATACTATTGGGAAAAAATCTGCTAAAAATCACTAAAATTTCAATGAAAAACAGCTCATTGTTCAATGTTCATTTTTTTTTGAATCAAGAAAATCCATCAATCAGGTGATGAGGCTCTCTGTTGTTTTGGTGAATTGGGCTTGTTTTTGGCTCAATTTTATCAATTTTTCTTAGTGAAAAATATCGTTAGAAATTCGTTATCATTGGAAAAAAAAACTGTAAAAAATCACTAAATTTCATTGAAAAATAGTGACGTTCATTTTTTAGAAAATCAAGAAAATTCATCAATGGAGCGATGAGGCTTTCTGATGTTTTGGTGAATTGGGTTTGTTTTTGGCCCAATTTTATCAATTTTTCTTGATGAAAAATATCGTTAGAAATCCGTGATCATTGAAAAAAAAACTGTAAAAAATCACTAAATTGATGTTCATTTTTATTAAAAATAAAGAAAATTCATGAATGGAGCAATGAGGCTTTCTGATGTTTTGGTGAATTTGCCTTGTTTTTAGCCCAATTTATTGATTTTTTTATAGTGAAAAATGTCGTTAAAAATCTGTAATCATTGAAAAAAAAAAAAAAAAAACTGTAAAAAAATCTCTAAAATTTCATTCATGAAAACCACCGATGTTTACTCGAAAAAAAATCAATGTAATTTATCAATCTGGGTTATTTTTATCTTGTTTTTCACTCGATTTTATTGATTTTTTCATTGGAAAATGCCTCTAAAAAAAGGTTGATCAAAGTCACCAAAAAAATTGTAAAAAAATCACTTAAATGGCAGTGATCGTCATTTTATCAATGTTGCATTGAAAGTCGCTGACTGATGGTTGATTAATGAAACAAATTACTCCTATGGAAAACTCCCAGAATTTCTAATTCTAACAAACCCAACATTCGAAGTCTCAGTTTTATCAGCGGAACTTTGGCCTACAATTGCCCAGACCTTTACACCATCTCATCCTGCTGGCCATCTACAATCTACACATACACGTATAGGTGTACCGGTGTCTTACTCTGTTAGTTAAAAAGTACCTATGATATCCGCTTATAGCACACAGCCTGTAGACCGGTCAGTATGGCCTGTGCTGCGCGAAATAAATGTCATTAGATAAGGGATCTGGATAAGCGCGTTTTAGTACACACATACCATAGATGTAGCGTCGTCGTACTCCTCAGCAATGAATGTTTTAACAGTAATAAACTGGCTCGCGTTTGTTTTATTATATCTGTGGCGTGTACCAACATCTATACGTATATGACATCGAGCCGAATGCTAAATAATTTATTTTCGTAGCTTATCCCGTATCCGTAGGAGCTCGTCGTCGTCCGAGCTGAGAAATCGAACCTATAGCTCGAGTCGACTGTCGAGGCCGTAAGCAGGGGAACGCTCATAGGCTTATGGCTGCAGCGACCAGCGACTCTCTCGCGACCGACCGGTGATATATGAAAGGTAGTTAAACTTTTCGCAATATAATTTAAAATTGAAAACGTGTAATATGAATTGAGTGGGATTCGATAAGCGAGCAATATGACCATCGCGTGGTAAATTTATGAGTTAAATTTCAGACGACGTAGACTCATTAATAAACGATACCTACATATATATGCGTGCGCAACCGGCGAACTTTTTTTTTTCGGAGGGCTTACGAGGGGCGAGATGACCGTCTTTTATAAGAGTATGGTCCATTCTTCAAAGGTCACCGGTGGCCTCTCGTAAGGTCAAGGGAACTACACCAAGAGATGGTACATGGCGGACGTTGTAGACGTTATCTAATAGAAAAATCGTTAATGTGTATTTTGCCTCTCTTTGCTGCGGTTGTAATTTATCATGTGCATTTCGATGCGATGGGACGCGATGCGAGGTGAAAAAAACGTTTATTAAAGATATTGCTGGCGATAATGGCTCGATAAATACGATTAAATTAGTCACGCCGCGCCGATATATTCAACAATACCAAAATGAAAAAAACACCAACAACCAAAGGTTCGCGAATACAGAAATTGATTCTTTATCGATTGCAGGCCTATGTATACTCCTCGACCTGCGACTCTCTGCGAGTCTTTCGGAATTCTCCCCTTCGTTGTGCGAGCGGCCTGGCTACCAAACAAAAGAACTCGAAGATCACTTGCTCGACTAATTACAACGTTCGAATGGGCCACAATTAAATGGTCGACGTAAATTACACGACGAGTTAACCGGGCTCTTTACCTATACAACCGTAGAATAGGCAAGCAGCACGATTTCCAAAGCCAGATGCCTGAACACAATACCTCTTTATGTATTATAGATGACGGATTTTCGCACATTTTGCTCGATAGGTTGCCTTGAGCCATTGCACATGAGCTCTCAAGTACATATACGAATCACACGCATTTCGTATTAAAATATGTATTAATAGGTATCTTTTTAACGACTAATTCTCATTTACCATAATTAAAAAAACAAAATAAACGAAGGCGTGGAATTCGACGTATTCGTTTGGAGGAAAAAAAATTACAAAACGATACAAATTTTTTGACCAACGAATGATGACGATGATGACGGTGGCGATGGCGTGTTTAATTTACATATCGAAGATCAGAGCCTCTCTCGAGAGAGTAAATTCTTACCGTTTTTTTTCCTTCTAACCAACAGCTTGCTAGAATTTATTCAAATTTGGCCGCGGTGTCGTAAAAATCTTAATTTATGTTGCGAATAAGTCGACTTTTTGGTACGTGGTGTGGTGTAATTTCCAAAGTACTTATTATTCGTCCAAATATAATTACTCGTGTTACCGTAAGATTTACGACTCTGGATATGTAGTTATATACTCGTAACGTTGGAAAAATCTCGTCATTTTTAAACGAAATCTATGTAACGTGTCGGATACGATACGAGTCGTGTGTATTTTTTAAAGGCGAGGTCCGCTTCATCGCATTTCTTGGCAGATCAAACAACAAGTGAACACGAGGACCTTTCTGGCGATTTTCTTGGCACATGTGACTGGAAAGGTAGACAAGTCCAAGGACAGTCTGCGAGCTATAGCTCCGCGTAATCGACATGGGTAATCGATTAACCATCTACTGTATCGAATTCCAGGTGAAATTCCCAGTATTTGGAGTACCCACATGGCTATATTTGGAAACGAAGATGATGTTGATTCGACTGGTGGAAATTATTCCAGTCGTATGAGGGCTGAAGTGCATATGGCTGAAGTGCATATGGATGAGATTTTTTTCGGTATTAAGTGCATAGCAGTTTTTTGGTATTTTGAGAGGCTTGGTAGGGCCAGGTGAATTTTTTGATGGATTGTGAGGTTAATTTTAGGAGGAGGGGTTTGAAAAAATTCCAGAATTGGGGATTTCTGTCAAAAATTACTCAGAACATTGTCTATACTCTGAATTTGACCCCCCCCCTCCCCCTCTGAAATTGATTTCCAGCGTTTTCAAGCTGATCTGGAACGTCCAGCAAGAGTTGACTTTTTTCCAGAGGCTTGGTGAGGTCAGGTGAATTTTTTTTGGCTAGAATGTGAGGTCAAATTTAGTGGAAGGGGGTTGAAAAAATTCCAGAATCGAGGATTTCTGTCAAAAATTACTCAGAACATTGTCTATACCCTGAATTTGACCCCCCTCCCCCTCTCAAATTGATTTCCAGCGTTTTCAAGCCGATCTGGAACGTCCAGCGAGAGTCAACTTTTTTTACAGAGTCTTGGTGAGGTCAGGTGAATTTCTTTTTTCTGGATTGTGATATAAATTTTGAAAAATTTCAGATTCGAGGATTTCAGTCAAAAATCACTCAGAACGTCGTCTATATCCTGAAATTGACCCCCCTCCCCCCTCCCAATCGATTTCCAGCATTTTCAAGTCAAGTTGACTTTTTTCCAGAGGTTTGGTGAGTTCAGGTGAATTTCTCTAGATTGTGATATGAATTTTGAAAAAATCCAGAATCGAGGATTTCTGTCAAAAATTACTCATAACGTCGTCTATATCCTGAAATTGACCCTCCTCCCCCCTCCCAATCAATTTCCACCATTTTCAAGCCAAGTTGACTTTTTTCCAGAGGTTTTGTGAGGTCAGGTGAATTTCTTTTTTTGGATTGTGATATAAATTTTGAAAAAATTCCAGAATGAATCGAGGATTTCTGTCAAAAATTACTCAGAACGTCGTCTATATCCTGAAATTGACCCTCCCCCTCCCAATCGATTTCCAGCATTTTCAAGCCAAGTTGACTTTTTTCCAGAGGTTTGGCAAGGTCGAGTGAATGTCTTTTTTCTGGATTGTGCGGTAAATTTTAGGCGAAGGGTTTTGAAAAAATTCCAGAATCGAGGATTTCTGCCAAAAATTACTCAGAACATCATCTGTACCCTGAATTTGACCCCCCTCCCCCTCTCAAATCAATTTCCAGCGTTTTCGAGCCAATCTGGAACGTCCAGCAAGAGTTGACTTTTTTTCAGTATTCTGGGATGGCTCCAGAAGACTTCCTGATCAATTTTGGCAGCTAGAAATTGAAGTTTTTTCACAAGTTCAACATTAATGAATCGACCAAGGTACAAATTTTTCCTCATTTTGAAGATCTGAAATTTTGAAAAAATTCCAGAATCGTCCATTTCTGCAGAAAATTTCAACCTGTCGACCACCTGCTTTGATTCATTCAATCCAGATTGCATTTTCAGCTCTCGAGGTTAATTACAGCACCTTCTGGAGCCATTTCAGTCCGCTGGAGATTGAAGAAAAGTCAACTTAATTAAATTACATCACGATGTATAGTGATAATCCCCATCCCAACCTCGCCAATATCAGAAAAAAAAATTCATTACAGCTCGATCACGCGTCCAACGAGAAAATAATGCAAGCTGATTATCGATAAACCATCCGTATATCGAGAATCTCAATTGGTAAAATAATTTTTTCCTTTTTAGAAAGCGTCTGCGAAGAATTAAAGGTGAAACGGTTTCTGGTCAATGATGTTGTTATTGTTTAGGAAAGATATACTCGTATCTATTCTATAATGTTCTAAGTACATGCTAGTGTACATATATACCTACTTGTAAAATAGCACCAATAAAATCGTAGCCACAAACGGCGATACAATCGTGATCTAGTCGTGATATATCGATCACTACCTTATACGTATGTAGAGAGTGAAGAGGACGAGGAGAGAGAATTCGTAGCCTCTTGGTACTTATATATTAACGTGTAAATTAATTAGAATTTATAGAATACACCGAGTATACTAGAGAAGGAATTTTCGATTATATCAATTCACCATCCATGCTGCGGCATCAGCTTTAAGAGCTAGGGAGCTGATCATAGAGAGCGTATTGTCCGGATTGGTGTATATCGAGATGTACTCGTATTATGTGACTGGAGGGTTATTTATAAAATAAAAAAAAAATAGTCGAGGTGGTGCGTTTATAAACAATAAACTGTGCAGCAGCGGTCGAGAAGGTGATTTTGGTGTATAGAGTCAATATGCTGGAGAGTATGTAGTGTAGGTATAGATAGGTACGCGGTGTGTATGTATTATAAGCTGATAAACATCGACAAGTACACTCGGCTAGGCTGCCGGAGGCGCCACATGATAATTTAACAATAGACCATCTTACGCAAAATGATTAATAACATTTTAATAGGGTGTTAGTTGGCTGAAAAACCGGTTAATATTCTCCTTTTAATAATAATCGCAACGGAATCGGTGAAAGAACCGGTCCAATCCAGTTCTATGTTCCGGCTATCCAGACGGTCTATTTACAAACGCGTTGCTTCTTTTTCAACTGTCATTCATGACTCAATACCTGGTATTCATTCAATAATTCCCATTCAAAGTGGTATATTATAGACGTCTTTATAGTAAATATACATGTAGTACGCGTTCCTATAGGTAATTCTAACACGCGACCATTCTTCGGCAGCGAGGCGGCTTGGTGATGGAATCTGAAGAAAATGATGCGATTCTGTTCGCCCCATTGGTCGAGACTTGTTCTGCAGTTTACTCTCTTTGAAGAGTATTGGGAGCTGGGGGTGAGATGAGATGAGATGGACTGTTGGGAGACTGGTGTCGTTATCTGCAGCCTTATTGCTGATGGAAGGAGATCACCAAGGGTTCTGGTGAGATGAGGATGAAGTGCTGAGACCACTGGCCTTTTCTGCAGCCTCATTCTTGATGGAAAGGTGGTCATCAAGAGCTCTGATGAGATGAGGATGAAGTGTTTGAGACCACTGCCCTTTTCTACAGCCTCATTGTTGATGGAAAGATGATCATCAAGAGATCTGGTGAGATGGGGATAGATTTTTGAGACCTGCAGTGTTCTATATTTTGCAGTTCACTCAATAGATTGAAAGAGATGCTCCAAAAGCTCAAATGAAGAAGAGATCTCCAAGACCTCTGGTGAGATGAGGATGAACTATTGAGACCAGCATCCTATTCTGCAGTTCACTCGACAAATCGAAGAAAATCTCAACCACGATGGCAACACATTAGAAAAATTCCATTTCCAAAGCACCTCTCTGATGGATGAACCACAAAATGGCTCCGAGGCTGCAGCCTTATAGTTAAGAAGGAAAAAAACGAACGATAGAACCACAAATCATGATGGTAAAAATCATCCATTCTACCTTCGGCTGCTTGTGCGTCGTACATAGAAATTACCTTACGTGGTCGCCGCAGCACCAGCGTCTTAAATTTTTCTAGTACCTTGGTACGCCATGCAGATGAACAAAGAGAGGGAAAAGAGACGCGGAGATAATTGTATCGTTGAAACCATCAATTTTCATTCCGTTATTGCGCCCAGAAGACACTTCTTTACTAAGCTTCATCGTACGATCAAGTGAAGAGAAAATAGCGTATAAATTACCCGGTACGTCCCCCATTGCTTCATGTCGAACTATAGAGAGTGTTCTTCAACATGCTCCAAGTCCACTGTATATAAACATCTCGTCACTCTATGTCTGGTTTTGGCAACCGATTATTTCGCGCTACTGTGGAATAGGAGAAAAAGGGAAGCTGCAGCTTTGGCATAATAATTGCATCGAAGCACGTTCGAGTCTCCACTGTTTAACAGGGCGACCTTATAATTAAATTCTTTTCACCGTTGGATTAAAACGTCAAGTTTTTTACTAGCCAACCTTGCCAAGATGTCATCGATACCAGATGAAAATGCCTGCCTTTTTTTTTTAGCAAAAAAAAATATAATAATCCCCTGGATACGTATTTCAGACGATTTCAACGTATTTCTGGAATCGTGTGTACCTGAAAAGGTTATACCTACACCGATGTGTATTACCATTTGCATAAGGTGAAAATTAGGGTGAGCTGCGGGCAATGTGAACCTTACCTACTCGTAGAAAAAAAAAAGGGTTGAAGATTTAATAACATAAAAGAAGGTAAAAGGAAAAAAAAACCATCATTGTCGTTAGTGATTAAACGAAATATATGGTGCAATTAGAACTATAGGAATAGGAGAGGTATAAATGATTTGGCTTATCTGATACTAAGTATCATACCATGTTTAAGACAAGGATACGTGATCGTGTTCTAATAGGATTTTTTTTTTTTACATATGGCAGTAGTCTGAAACGATATAAAACGATACGATCACCAATCTGTGCTATCGGATGTTGCCATTGCCTTGTTGAGAATTTTTACGGTGTAATTAAATCGCCGAATAAGTTGTTTTACTTTCACGAGGACATCTTCGTTTCATTAATATTCAAATGTCCGAGTCGCCAAGACACCAGATACGTGTTCGTATCGGATTTATTACGCAATTTTGTCATCCTATAAGGTTTTTTTCCCAGGTGGAATTCTATTTATTTTTATCGTCTTAGCTATTTTTTTTCTTCTTCTTTGGAATCAAATCCATGTAGGAAATTTTTTCAAACGTGCGTGTTCTGTTTTTATTTACACAGTGAAATCTGCTCGTTTCTGAGGCTAATTAAAATACACGGTAGCATTTTAACGAATTTTCATTGTAATTTGATCTTCACTGGTCGTGCTACCAGAGCCCGAATTCGAATCGATTTAAAATTTAAATTTTTCTATGTTGGTTCGATGTACATTACATATACGAGTATGTGTATAATAAAAAAAGAGGGTTTGTATTTTTTAACAGGATGCTGTTCCACAGAGCGAAATACTTAGGTAGAGAAGCTGAAAGCCGTTCTAATGCTAATATTATCTCCTTTATAGACTAAACTGTGAGAATTATTATGTAGAGGCGTTTACCCGTGAATGCAGTGAATTAGTATGGGCGAACGCGTGCACAAAAAAACATGCTATCGGATTGCAAGCGAAGGAAAAAAAATGCTAAACAATGATCCTGATGAAAAACAATTACATGTAGGTCGTCTCCTGCACGAGTTCGTCACACATAAGTCAAATATCGACGCGGACATGTTATAAAAATCTAGCCTACGTTAGTAATGTGTCAGTTGGGGTGTGGAAAGGAGGGGTGAGAAGCGACGCGCGTCGAATGGCGAGTGGGTGGAGGGGTGACGAAAGGGGTACATTGGACATATGTAATGACAACGTATTAGTAACTTGTCCACGTCTCAGAGAGTCTGAGTATCCTAAATGTCTATAATGCAGGATTAAATAGCACGAATTTTTCGGCGATTCGCAACGGAGCAAAAACATGCCTCATCATTGGAAATATTTTTCGGCATCGAATGATTGAAATGAAACAGCGTATATGAATCATTATTACCAGATGTTCTAAGTTAAATTTGTGCAATATATAGATATACGTGTAAGTGAGCAATAGTATAGTAGTTCAGTTATAGTAGTAGGTATAGTGAAAAAATGCAAATAACGTGCGTATCATAGAGCGAGATAAATTACGAGTCATTTTTTAACAAACCGAAGTACATGGTGGCCGTGTATAGCGGTACCAGGAAGCGATCAATAGCCAACGTTGATCTTGGTTTGGGGTTCATTTTTTATTCGAACGATTTAAGGTGCCCCCTGCGGGTAATCTATGCATGCGGTAGAATTGGGATGCGTTTGCGTTTGGTGCTAGAATGGCAATTGGTGCTTTTAAAGGAATGTATGGACATTAAGCGAGTTCACGTGAACGGAACCGAACTGAACCAAAGTGAACAGTTTGGCGCGGGTATTTTTATAGCATAGTTTGCTAATCGGTATAGGTATATTGCTGATGTTGCGTGACTGCAGTGTATATGTTGGAAGCGACTGGAATTTAGCGTGGTCTTGGTCTTGGTCATGGTGATTGAGGCTGATTTATGTGTCAGAGGTGTGTTGTTTCAAAAGGCTCGGATCACGTTTGTTTGTGGATGGTGTGTATCTAAGCTGTTGAGGTAGCTGATCGCGATGCCTGGGTTGTTGGTTGCTGCAAGTTGCAGACATCAGATGAGATTCATTAGTACATATGAAATACTGATATTTATCATAACGGTTTTGAATATCTGCAGTTGGGTATTTTTGGAATCTCAAGCTTAGATTTAAAAAAATGTTTGATGGAATATCTGAACAGTCCTCCAAACTTTTGCCTCTGATGCTGATGAAAATTGTAAAAAGTTGTCACAACTTTCAGCTTCTGATGAAGTACTTTAGACCATTGATAAAATTCATGACTTCTGCTAAATAATTTAGACAATTGCATTTTGATCAAATTTTGATTCTGATCTCATCGGACTATTCAGTTAAATTATTTTCTGTTTCTAATGAGTAATCTGGAATCTGGAATTGGGATAGTTGATCAATCAAGTGCTTTGCTTCTGACACAAATGATTCAGTTGATCAAATTTTCAGCTTCTGATCAATGATTGGTGCCTCACACTGTTAGGTTCAGATCAAAGATTCATACCGTTTCCCAATTTGTCCATTGGCCCAAATTTTTAGCTTCTTATGAAGGATTCTGATAGTTGGTCAAATTCCCAGCTAAGTCAATCAGATTTCAGCTTCTGATGAATTAATATTCCGTCAGTTTTTCATATTCTTAGCTTCTGATGAATGATTCTGATATTTGTTCAAATTCTCAGATTCTGATGCATGATTCAGAAGGTTGATCAAATCCATAGCTTCTGATCAACAAAAATTTGTACATTCACTCGAATTTTTAGCTTCTGATGACTGAATCAGATAGTTGGCCAAATTCTTAGTTAGTTTCTGATACATGCTTCCAACAGTTTCCCAAATTCCTAGCTTTTGATTGAAGATTCAGTTTCCCTAATTCTTAGCTTCTGATGGATAATTCTGATAATTGACCAAATTTTTCACTTTTGATGCATAATCCAGGCAATCAATAAAATTTTAGCTTCTGATCAAAGATTCAAACAGTTTTTCAAATTCTGAGCTTCTGATGGATAATTCTGATAATTGACCAAATTTTTCACTTTTGATGCATAATTCAGGCAATCAATAAAATTTTAGCTTCTGATCAAAGATTCAAACAGTTTTTCAAATTCTGAGCTTCTGATGGATAATTCTGATAATTGACCAAATTTTTCACTTTTGATGCATAATTCAGGCAATTAATCAAATTTTAGCTTCTGATCAACAAAGATTCAAACAGATTCTTAGCTTCTGATGGATAATTCTGATGATAAATCAAAATTTTGGCTTTTGATGCATAATTCAGACAGTCAATCAAATTTTAGCTTCTGATCAAAGATTCAAACAGTTTTTCAAATTCTTAGCTTCTGATGGATAATTTTCATAGTTAATCAAATGTTTAGCTTCTGATGCACGATTCAAAAAGCTGATCAAATTTGTATCTTCTGATGAATGATTTGAATGGTAGCCCATATTTCAAGCTTCTGATGAATAATTTAGAGGCTTCTGATGCATACTTCGGACATTAGGTCAAATTTGTAACTTCTGATCAAAGATTTAAACAGTCATTCGGATTCCTTGCTTCTGATGAAAGATTTAGAAACTCGATGAAATTCTTAGCTTCTAATCAAAGATTCAAACACTTTTTCAAATTTTTAGCTTCTGATGAAGATCCATACAACTCACCACGTCCTTAGCTCAAGTAATTCACCTATTTAGCATCAATTGAGCCAAAAGCACGAAACATGCCACCCACTTAGAGCACTTCCATTACCATCGCACGTACTGGCGAGCTGTCATCACCCGCAACAAATCTCTCGTACATGAAGAAGGCATACGAGTTTGAAAAAAGAGTTGTAAGGTACTTGTGAAGTTGTGACGGCGACGACATGGACGATTACGCGAAAGACGAGACTCGATTTACATATGTCGTCGCAACGTTTATACATATTCATTATGTATTCTCGACATGCGCCAGTTATAGAGAAAGAGAGACGTTTCCGTAATAGGCAGAAAATGTATCGCTTACTTATTGTGTTTGACAATTAAAAATGCTGAAAATTGACGCTGGCGTAATTACTGTGGAGGACGTTTAATTATTACGGCTGCGAATGCGAGGTTTTTGTTTTACCGTTTACTAACTTGACAGCAACGACGACGTACCAATCCAATATCGAAAGTGAAAATTGAAATTCATTCGATTTTGTAACGTCTTTCTCTGCAATGTACTAACTCGAAGCGATTTTTATTAGCGTGCCCTATTCAGATTTGTTTTTTTTCATCTCGGGTCGTGTTACCTGTAGTTAGGTAGAGCTGGTGCATTTGGGTGATGTTATCTTTGGATTATAAGAGTAACGCGTTGAAGCAATATTTCAATTTTTCACTCAACTGAATTCATCTGCATATAATATACTCGCTACTGTATACATACCGTATATAAGGTCGTCCCCCCTTTCGCGAGGAGATTTTCTAATCAATCGAGCTCGGGGTAGTTGCACCCTCCTCTGTGTCTGTACCTTGTACATATCCGAGATGCATATCATCTGACGGATAATACGTGACAAGCGCCCTTTTAAAGTATTTTCAATGAAGGTTGTTTACATAACCCTTTTTAAAAATCATTTATAACTTTCAAATGTAATTTATTTTTTTATAAGGTATTCTGTTTTCGCATGTACTCTCTGTATGACGCGTATATATTAACAAGTATCTTAGCTAGGAAGTGGAGAGGCGAAGAGGTAGAGCCCTGGAGAGGTTTTTTGCACCGCTCTTGTACTGTCTTTTTGGACCGCACTGCGCGACCGAATTATTTATTTTAAATCTTTAGCGTAAAAGTAGACGTTGACAAATGAGAGTATTTTACCAGTACACGATTTTTTTTTTACAGTACGTCTCACGTTACAATTTTGTCGGATTTTTTATCGTGTTCGAGCCGCTTGGAACGTTTGTTTCGTGCTGTATTTTTAATTTTGTCGTTGCTTAAGAGTAATATGTGCCGTGTCAGATAACGATTGTTTCTCGTGGAGTAGATGAATCGGCTAGGTGTGTGGAGATAGATCGAGTGAAAGGTAATAATAAGTGTTTGGATTTGGTTTCAAAGTGCAGATGGTGGCCTTTTTCTTGAAGTTTGGGGGGGAGTATTTCTCTGTTTACTGAGCTGTTTTGTTAAAAGCTCTTCAAATTTGACCATTTTTTACTGTATTGAGTACTGAAGAAGAGCTACAGCTCGAGAGGTGCTGATTCTTGGAAGATTTCTTCAATTTGTTGAGCTGTGGTTTTTGTACAATTCTGGAGGCAGTTTTTAGGATGAAAAATGAAAATTTTCAATGTTCCATACCTTTTTTTTTTTGAAGTTTTGATCCGATTTCGAAAGAGGAGAGTGCACAACTTACCTCTTCTAGAAGCTTCCAAATTCTGTGTGCGCAACTTACTTTTTCTAGAAGATTCCAAATTCAATTTCAAAACTTGTAGTGTGCTTCAACATGGTTTATATTGGCCATTTTTTACTGTATTAAGTAATGTAGAAGAGCTACAGCTTGAGAGGTGCTGATTCTTAAAAGATTTTTTCAATTTGTCAAGCTGTGGTTTTTTGTACAATTCTGGATGTAGTTTTTAGGATGAAAAATATGAGGATTTTTAGTGCTCCACAGCTTTTACTTGAAGTTTTTCATCGATTTCAAGTGAGGAGGGTGCACAACTTACCTGTTCTAGAAACTTCCAAATTCAGGGTGCACAACTTACCTCTCCTAGAAGTTTCCAAATCCAATTTCAAAACTTGTAGTGTAGTTCAACATGGTTTATATGAAGTGAAGTGACACATTAAAAGGATTTGAGGCTACTTTGAGACCACCTCTCCTTCCCTGCACTTGATAAGATTATTTGTCGAAGTCATCATATTTGAATTCAGGTATTTCTTGGACCAGTTTTGAATTTGTTGCTCCTCAAGAGCCTCAAGGGCAATGTTTCCATCATGTGATGTTGAGCACTTGATTTTTTGTAGAAAGATCATGATGAATCCTGATCAGATCCTTCCAAATTTGCGACGTTGCTTAAGGGATGATCAGCTCTCTTCGAATCTCATTCCTCGATCTAGGATAGTGATTGATCACTGATTTCCAGGGATTTTAAGTGAAGAAATCATCGCCAACAGCAATGTGAGGCATCAGTAGCTTGATTCCTCAGCAAATAGCCACTGATCACTGATTTCCTGCTCTCCAGTCGTCTAATCGGGGAATCTGCTGCTGAAAGATCATTCCTCACGACTCGAATCATATCTCAACTCACTGCGAATTTGATTCCTCGACGAAAGACTGTGATTGATCACTGATCTACCACGATTTATCGATCTAATTATCGAGTCTGCTGCCTGCTGACGAAGACTCTTGACATATTAGCGTACTGTACTGTACTGTACCATTCGCTGTTGTCGGCTTCAAAACGTGTGTGTCTTGTCGGTGATACGTGATCGCGCTAACAGGCTGCTCCTACACACGCGTCTAGCAAGCTGCGGCGGTGGTGTCACGTTCGAGGAGCGGCGTCGGTCGTCGGTCGGCGAGTTAAAGAAGATTTGATTTTGTTGCCTAGGACGTGCGCGCAACTTAGATAGTAGGTACATACAACATACACAGTACACACACATGCGGTCTGTACAGTCCGGCAAAAAGAGCTTATCATTGCAGGTTGTAGACAATGTAAACCTGTTCTCCATCCATGTCTCTGTGTGTAGTATGTGCCCGCGGTCGCATTGTGCACCATAACCGGCTACATAACGAGGTAATTACGGCTCAGCTCGGCGGCGCACCGCAGATCATCACCATCGCACATCGCATCGCCGACTAGGAAATCCTCCGTGGACTGGACCTTGACTTTTTGGCGTATTTTTTTCTTCTTTTCTTTACACTCGCGCGTTATCACCTTTTGAACCAGTCGAAAGTAAAAATTTTTTTTGTGTGGAAATACGTAAAATGGAAATTTCAACCTTTTGAACTCGCGTCACCGCTAAGTATGATTTGAAATTAGAAAGCGAACGTAGAAATATGAGGAAGACGACGCGGACGTCGACGGACGCGATGGACAGAATGCGCGGTATTTTTTTTTTGTAATATCTCGGTACATACGTACGATATACGATATACGAACACGAGCATAGTTTTTTTGCTTCGGCCTCTGGCTGTAAAGTCATCTCTTTAGTGAGACTTTGGTTAATGGTCAGCGTCGCGTACACACAATGGATAGGATAAAAGCACAATGTTAGACATTAGCCTGCAGGATAAAGATCAAGAGAACGCGACTTATGCACCGGCCAAGACCATCATTGTTTTAAAGTGTTACAATCTCGCGCATACGATAACTTTTAACTTGGATTACCTACGAGTATATGCAGTGTACTGTGTTTCTCTCCATCTTCGTTGGTCTAGCGACTAGCTCTCTTGTTATACGAGAACGAAATATCTGATAATACCCCAAGCTCGAAGAGCCTTATAAGAGAGAAGGCGGTGTTAATCTCGATGTTTTTATCTTCATTATAAATTATTTTTTTCTATATACGCTCGAGTATACGAGTTGTGAGCCATCGTATCGTGTATTGTATCGTGTGGCAGAAGTGTCCCCCTTGTAAATAGTATCCTTCGGTATGATCGCAATAAGTAAGGGTATATGTTCAATTATCGCCTCGCGAATAGATCTGTTGTTGATTTCAAAATTCAAGATGTTCGAGAAAGGAAAGGTCTTTGGAGTTAGATTTTACTTCGAATGCTTTTTCTTTTGGAATAAATGTAAAAATATCTATGAATTTGAAGGAAATATTTTTAATTTTTTCTATTCCTCTTTTATCTGCTCCAATTCCCCCCCCCCCCCCCCCGATGTTTACATTCGACCTCAAATCTGAAATTTTGGAACATATTTTTCCAACCCCTTGCCCCTTCGGAAATATAATTTTCCTGCCTTGAATTTGAGTGCTGATTGCTTTGAATTTTTTTCGTTTTGGAAATTTGTGAACATAATTGCGTAATTAGGTGCTTGTTTGACACAAGAGTGTTGAAAATGTGAAAGGGATGGTCTTTTTTCTTATTTTCAAACCTTCAACACCCCCATTCTCCTTCGGAAATCGAACTATTGTAACATGAGTTTGGGTGCTGATTGCTTTGAATTTTTTTCATTTTGAAAATTGAGGAAAATTTGTACCATTGAAATGCTTGCTCTGCAGAGATGGTGAAAATGTGGAAGGGAAGGTCTTTTTTCACTTTCTCAATCAGATCTCAGATTTGAATAGAAATTTGACAGATGAAAAAAGTGATGTGAAACTCCCCCCCTTCACCCCCCCCACCCCCAAATGCATCGAAGTTTCTTTCAGAGAAATTTTGAAATTGTGAGAATGTTTAAAATTTTGTTAGTGGCTCTATGATACAATTTCAGGGTTTTGAAAATGAGTTCAAGAGAGTCAAGATGGTGTCTGGTTCGAATCAAATTCTCATTTTTATTCGAATAAGACGAGATTTCATTTTTTTTAGTTGAATTTTTTGTTCAATGAAATCGAGTTTTTGATTTCGTCTCAAAACAGGAGAAAATTGTGTCTTACTTTTCTGGTGAAACATTTTGTGCACTTCAATTTTGCATCTCTTCATTTTTGTCGTGAGATTCGCAAAATTCTTCGTTTTAGCCAAAAATAATTGATTTTTGTGAAAAGAAAAAATTGGAAAAAATCAGTTTTTTATTTCAAAAAAGTCCATTTTGAGAAAATTTGAGATTCCTACAAAAAAAATGAAAAGAAATAGCATATATGAGAATTTTTAGCCATCCGCAGGTTTTATCTGAAGTTTTTTCTTGAATTCAAGTAAGGGAGGTGCACAACTTACCTCTTCTAGAAGCTTCCAAATTCAGGGTGCACAACTTATCTCTCCTAGAAGCTTCCAAATTCAATTCCAAAACTTGTAGTTTGGTTTGACATGGTTTATATGAAGTGAACTGACACATTAAGAGGATTTGAGGCTACTTTGAGACCCCCCCCTCTACTTTCCTTTCAATTCTGTCATTTTTGCATGCGGGTGTGTTTTTCAGATAATTTTGAGCAAAAATCAGAAAACTGAAATAGATTGTAATTGGAATTTATTTTTTAAAAATGTTTCATTTTGAAAAATTGAGTTTCTAGAAAAATCAAAAGTCCTGCCAAAAAAATGCATGGAAAGAAAATTCTCCAGTTTGGAATTTTCTTTCATCAGAAGCTGATTTACTTTTTGCAGGAAGGTGATGTTCTGAAGATATTTTGAGGGAGAATCAAAAAACTGAACTCGGTTGTGATGTAATTCACTTTTCTCAATTTTTGAATTCAAAAAATTGAATTTTCGAGAAAATCAAGGCTCCTGCAAAAAGAAACTAGGAGTAATAAAATTGTCGAGTCTGAGATTTTCTTTCAGCAGAATGTGTTTTTTTTGTCCAGGAGGATGTGTTTTGGAAATATTTTGATATAGAAATCATTTTTTTTGTCTTTTATTCCGAAAAACTGAATTTTTAGGAAAATTTATTTTCCCCAATTTTTCACTACAAAAAAATTAAATTTCTGAAAAAATGCAGGATCCTGCCAAAAAAGAAGAAAAAATCAAATTTGTAGGACATGAAATTTTTGGAGGAGAGTGTGTTTTTTGAGATATTTTGAGCAGAAACCAGAAAACTCAGCTCGATTTGAGATAAAAATTGATTTTTTCATTTCAGAAAATTGAGTTTTTTTTAAAATTCAAGGCCCTGTGAAAAAATCTGGAGTGTGATTAGTTTTTTCAAGCTTCGTTTTTGAGATGTTTGAAGTAGAAATTTGAAAAATTCATCTCGTCTTCATTTGAACCACTCTAGTGCTCAAACTTCTCCATAATTTTGAAAATTTAGCAAAAATTGAGAAATGGATTTCAATTGCTGAAAGTATTGTTTTTTGGGGGTTATGAGAGAGTCCTATTTCAGTCAAATAAAACCCTAAATCGAATTTCTTTTCACTTCTTTTTATAAATTAGTCGTAAAATCGAACGTTAATCCGAAATAATCTTACGGAAGTGTTTTTTCCATAATGCTTCTGCACGTGTATTGCCTGCCTTATCAGAGAGGTTAATAGGAGGCTCGCGCCATGATAAGTATAAGTATTGTGAAAGTGCATAAATATTCGTACGCGATTTGGTTATTTTATTCGGTATTCGAATTTTTCATCGTAAATATTTTCGAGTTTGTTACCTATAAGGCCACTTACTCGATTACGTAAATGTCGACATACGCGCGTATACGAATAAATGTCAGAGACTAAAATATAACAGTTTTTTTTCTGTCGTCGTCGATGAACATAATCTTCTCGTCGTGTCGCGAGCTCTTTGGAGACCTCGTCGTCGACGACGACGTGTCGTTGTCGTTGTCGTCGAAATGGCAAATAAAAAGTAAATTAACGTTGTAAAAGGTAGCGATTACGATATCGTGGCTCGACTTGGATGGCGTTTTTCTCTTGCTTTTTTAATTAAAAAGACACACGTACGACGCGGGTGGCTCGAGACGAAAATTACGTATGTAGGCTAATGCATGTTATGCAATTTTCAATCGGATTGAAATTGGCGAAAAATACGAATAACTACATGACGGTGATTCGACAATCGACATACGCGTGTAATTAAAAAAAAAGGGAGTTGGATGGATTATCTGCGAGATTTTTCTTTCTCTCTCTCTTTCTTTTTTTACTCTTTTCCTGTAATTAATATTTAAATTAATTAAAGAAAAATTACGTCGCGGTACATTGTTTGATTACCTATGTATTGTGTAAGTCGGGCTGGATTAATAATTAACAAACATACAGCCGGGGTTTGTCCCTTTTTCCTAAATGACAATTTCGCTATCGCATCTCGACTCGTGCCAGCTGAGAACGCACTGGACATTGAAAAACACGAAAATTTTTGCGAAATGAAAATCGCCCTCACGTCAGAGAATTGGCACCTCTGGAATTTGATGATGTGTGTTTGTGTAACGACAATAATTTTATTACATGGAGCATTTTGCGTTTTGCATTGATTTAGGAAACGGGAAGGAAATTCTGGAGAACAAAATCCGAAATCCAGCCCGGCTAGGGACGGGCGTATGGCTGAATTGCCGAGTAGTCAACCAGGGGGTAGCAACGGCGGTACGAGTAGCGTGGAAGATAGCCAGAATTGGAGAGCGTATTATGAGCACCCTCTGACTGCAGCTACCAGCGCCATGCTGAATATTAGCGGTGCCAATGCCGAAGAACAACCCCCGCCGCCTAATTCTATGAACTTTAATTTATACGAATACACGTACAAAGTGCCAACACAACTTTCAACCGAAAAAGATAAACTTTCTGATTTACCGTGGCCGTAAGTGTGTTTTATACCTAAATACTCTCTCGCTGTCTCTCTCTGTTTTTGGATATCTCCGCGAAGCGCGAGCTCTCCCTTCATGTAAAAAAAAACTTCTTTTTCATATAAAACAAAAAACTAACATATCGCTTGCCTATACTAACTACAATCTAACATCATATTTATTGCTTCATCGTGTTGAGCTGGTTGTGTACCTACATATATTGAATCATATTACCTATACTATAATTATTGATTATTTATTTTGTGTTACTGTTTGCGATACGAGTATTTTTCTTAGTCACTGAAGTTTTCATTTCTCTAGAGTCTGGGAATTTCGTCTTGAATTATTGCCTATGTAGGTATTGTTTGATTGTTTTGCACGTGTTCCCTTTAGCGCCATCTTCAAAGTACCGTAGTACGCTGGACTCTCGAAAACATCCATAGTGATATATTTCAGGTCATTCTGAAGGGTTGTCGAAGTCTCAGCAGGTGATCTCTCTCTAGGGACTTCTGTTACGAAACGTGAATATAACTGCATGAGTTCGCATGATTTGCAAGCGTTGAAGTTGGGTATAGATTCGTGATGATTATCATGATGCGAGTTAGCGAGAAAATTGGCACCTCTTTGGTCAATGATTAATATGGAACAAATTTTCAATTTCGAAATGTTATTTGAGTGATGAAATTTCAGTCTGATTTACTTTACGTTGAATTATCAACCTGAATAAACAAAATAGATTTTACAGAAAACATGATTTTAAAAATTTTACAAAAGAAATCCACATTTGACAATTAAGAGTATGAACAACTCAAACGTCATGTAAACAGAAAACAAAGTTCTGAATATTGAAAAATTATTGGAGAAATTTTTCCACTTGAAAATTAAATTATATATTTTAATGATTGACAATAACAATAACATAAACAAGTTGAAGTGAATGTAAAACAGGTGACAAAATCATAATGTAAACAAAAAAAAAACCAACATTTTATTATAAAGATTTGAAAAATTCTTGCAAATTTAAAGATTAAATTTCCTGTTGATCATATAAACAAGTAACGAGTAATATAAACGAGTGAAATGTAACCTAAACAATATGAGAATCGTACTACAAACAAAAAAATTTTTTCGAACATGACAATAAAAAAGTGTAGCTAATGATTCGTTGAAAAAAGTCGAAAAATTTCATCAAATTTTATGATTAAAAACATAAACAAATTGTAATTGGTCTAAACCAAAAAAAAGTGTAATATAAACAAGTAAACATTTTTCATAACAAAAAATTTAGAATAGCCCAATGTTCAAATACAATCAGACGTGCTTTTCAAAATAATATTCTTCAAGAGAATACTTCTTTTTCGTGGTTATGAACTCTAATATTGAGCTGTGAGAGAAGTGGTTTATTTTTTTAAAAAAATTCCAGTCTTGAGTAATGAAATATTTTTTGAGCTAGACAGGGGCACTTGTAAAAGATTTAGAGAAAAATTGAAAAAATCAAATTTTGGTCATTTGATGATACACTGATGATTTGAACTTAAAAAATAATGAAATCAAAAATTTCAAAACTCATCTCAAGTCTAGAAAATTCAGTGAAAAGGGCATTTAAAGAATTTGAATGTTGAAAACACGAACTTTGTTCGAGTCAAATTGTAGAAATGAAGCAAAGTGTAATCTAGACAGAAATAATCCATTGAATTTTAGCCAAAAAAAATCATAATCAACTACCTAACCTAATAATTAAAAAAAAATTACTAGACTGAAAAAAACCTGAATTTTGGAGTTTTTTTTTTACTGAAAACACTGCTTAAAGCAAACCAGGTGTGATGCGAACAAAAAAAAATTGTCGTCTAAATCGACTAAAATTCAAGTCACCTAAATAAAGACAAAATTGATAATCCAAACAAGTAGTCAAATCTATGCTATTAACCTAAACAGTTCAAAATTTTGATTCAAGTCATCTAAACAAATTGAATTTGATTTTTAGATCACCTAAACAAGGCAAAATCAGTAACACCAAAAATCTATAGCATAATTATGCAGATCAAGTTAAAAGCCTGATAGATCAAGGAAAATGTTAATAACTTGAGTTGATCAAAATTCAAATTCGCATCTTCAATATGGTCAAAAATCCGTAACCTGAACACATTTGATGTTTTGGTCACCTAAACAATTTCATGTTTGGGTCACGTAAACAATTTTGATGTTTTGATGTCCTAAACAATTTTGGTGTTGAGCAGGTTAAAAGAATTTTTGTGTTTAGGTACTGTAGACAAATTATGTTTTTGGGTTACCCAAACAATTTTTGTGTTTGGGCCACCTTAATGCTACCTAAACAAATTTTCATGTTTAGGTTACCTAAACAAATGTCATGTTTGTTAACCTGGACAAATTTTTTTGGGGTGCCTGAACAATTTTTGTGTTTGGGCTACCTAAGTGCTACCTAAACAAATTTCATGTTCAAGTTACCTAAACAAATATTATGTTTGGGTTATTTTTAAAATTTTTATGTACCTATAGTTTACCTAAACAAATTTCATGTTTGGTAACCTAGACAAATTTTATGTTTGGGTTACCTTTATACATTTTATGTTTGGTTTACCTAAACAAATTTCATGTTTGGTAACCTAGACAAATTTTGTTTTTGGGTTACCTAAACAATTTTTGTGTTTGGGCTCCTAAGTGCTACCTAAACAAATTTTATGTTTGGGTTACCTAAACAAATTTAGTAGGTTACCTAAACAAATTTCATGTTTGGGTTACATCGAAATTCTGTTTAGGTTGCCTAAACAAATTTCATTTTCGGGTCACCTAAACAAATTTTATGTTTGGGTTACCTAAACAAATTTCATGTTTGGGTTACCTAAACAAATTTCATGCTTGGGTTACCTAAACAAATTGCATGTTTGGGTTACCTAAACAAATTTCACGTTTGGGTTACCTAAACAAATTTCATGTTTGGATTACCTTAACAACTTTTGTGTTTAGGTCATCTGAACAATTTTGGTTTTTGGGTTACCTAAAAAATTGTATTTAGGGCACCTAAACAACTTTTGTGTTTAGGTTACCTAAACACCTCAATTTTGACGTTTGGGTTACCTAAACAAACTAATATTAGTAATCTAAACAAATAAATTTTAATTTTCAATTTTCACATCACGATAAGTGCAAGTTGCCTAAACAAGACATAAAAATCAGAAATATAAACAAATTAAATTCCAGTTGAATTATACATTTTGGTTGAGAGCAAGCTTTAATAAAAATTGTTTTGAGAACTATCTGAAAATCATAAATGATAAACAAGCTGAGAATAACATAAACAGGGCGAAATGTGAGTCTAAATTTCAAATATCGAAATATTTACTCTAGTGAAAAACTTTTCTAAAATTTTACTATCGTAAGCACGAACAATTGAAGTTGAAACTGATTCAACTTCACGAACTGAAAATTTTGATCATTTTGATCTTAAAGTACTCCAATAAAAAATAATTCAAAACAAGCAAACAATTCAGGTCCTCTTACTACTGCCATTCGAAATAGACACTCTCGTCTCTTAATACATTCTGCATTCGTCGAATCCTGAAAAATAATAGACCTCTCAGAGCGACTAATGAAAAATTCAAACACGCCTCGAGCTATCGCGAAAGACCACTCGTATAGTCAGCTCAATCGATCAGCATGTTTGTTTAAACGTAGGTATACCTATAGTTAGCTACCTATCATTCCATTCTAAACATCGAGACAACATATGAGAGGGGAAAGAATTAGGGAACCCTTTGATGTGCTAATTCCAGCAGTATTTCATCATGAACTTGGAGCTGAAAACTTTTCAAACTCTTTCAACTGTTATTATACATATGTAGACTTTACAAAACGGCTAAAAAAAAGTACGAGTATATATCTTCGGGGTATTTGCTTCCTGGTGCTGCTCGCTCTAACTCTGTGCAACAATCTTGAAATATTTTTCATCATCAATCACAATCGCTCTCCATCTATATGTGGGTAATATTGTTAAAAATATCTAAAACGTTTCGCCAAATGAAATTCATCCAAGCATTTGGGATTTGATTTCCTTCGACTCGAAAACAATACGGTGAAAATATTTTATAAAATTTCAACGGAATTTGCGTCCTCTTACAGCGAATGATCGTACCGACATTCCTATCTAGATTAAAAAGCTGAAAAAGCAGTAGAATTCCCGAACAATATCCGGTGGTCATCAGTTGGTGATTTCGTTTCGAAGATGAATAAAAAAGAGAATACGCGATCATCGTACTGTACCATGTTTGGTAAAATGACGCGTATTTCATAACCGCGAATTTTTTAAATTCCGCGCGAAACTGGCTCGTAAATTAGATTTTTTTTCGACTCATAGGTGTAATAAGGATGGTACTATGAGCAAAAGATGATGACTTCGGGTGACATTACACATACACATACTGAATTGAATTAGGTCGTAAAAGCAAAGTATCCTAAGCGATGGTCTTTTTAGTCAACGTATATATACCTAAATGAAAGAGCATAGAGAAAAGTTTATCGAGCTTCTATGTAATAAAAATCGCAGCGGTCTGATAATTGTATTGAGGCTGGTTATTTATGATAAAGCGACATGTCGGACCATAAACGCGAACGTAGGACTGAATCAACGCCCTTCTAGGTATCACCTGAGCTGAGCTGAGCTGAGCATTTAAAATGCTAATTTTGCTCGCTTTGCCGCCGCGTATACCGAAGCAATATTCCGTAATGAACTTTCATTTTTATAGACAACCGTTTGTAAATCGATTTCTCTCGTTGGAAACTTCCAAAATCCGGATAGCCAAAGTTGAAATTTTCCAAGCTACTGGTTTTTATGATTTTTTTTTTTTTTTTTGAGAAACCCTGCGTAGGTTTGTATAATTTCTTCTACTTTTTTTTTTTCTCAACTCATTTTAACGAGCAATGAAGCGAGATGGACGTGTTTGGTTTTTTTTTTCTGCTGTCTTTTCAACTCCATCCTAAATATTGGTAGTTTTCTTTTTTTTTTTTTTCTTATTCGTAAACTCGTCGAAATAGATTAAATGCAACGAACTTCATTAAAATACATTTTTAATGTAGTCGGTGATTGGGAATCGGTTGTGTTCGCATCTTCTTCTTACGGGTACCGTTAAAATGCTAATATATTCTCGAAAAATAAATTTAATCTGAAAACTTTTTAGCGAATGTAGAAGATGAGAACCTGTCCTCGTACATAAAATTGTGTAAAAGCGTATTTAAATATATGCTGATATCTGTTTATGTTTCATGATTGACCATGATATTAATTGTGATTTTATTCGCTTTAATTTATACATTGCCGAGTATTCCGGGAATCTGATTAAATTCCGAGGTGTTTAGTGTTGTGAAGATGGAAGATGACAGAGAAAGAGGCTATACATTATGTACACAGATGAGCGAACTTACCAAACGATCTAATGCATAATGTAGACTCGTTGAAGTGGAGATATTTGATGATGGTGAATTTACATGCGATGATTTTTCGGCGTGTGATTCTCACTATATAAGCTAATATAATAAAAACAGTCATTGAAATTTAGGTGATGGTTTCGCGTCTTCTTCGATACGATGTGTACCGGTTTGTCTTTTTTTTTTTTTGCTTCATGAGCAGGATTTCATCTCAGGTGTGTAGGTCAAGCATAGAGAGCAGATATATGTGGACATGTGATAGGTTAAATTTATTTAACGCTTGTCTGATTTTACGCTACCGAGATTTATACTTACTGAGAGAAGACGGTTGCGTCATAGTCGATTTTAGCATCCAGAGAGTATTGCGCAAAACAATATAGAATATTTTACACGGTGTGGTGGAAGAGAGAGAAAGATAGGGTGGAATATATATGCGCGAATACTCATATACGAGCTAAAAATCTCTCAACAATTAGCAGACTGGTTTAGGCTTAGATCCAATTTCTTTATTCTGTTCGACGCGACGGGAAGCTGAAGCATTTACCCCTCGTGTACCATATTATAAGAAACCTCTCTTCGTTGATACACACCAGGAGGTCTTCAACAAAAGATTTAGGATTTTTTTTTTTTACTTACACGATAGAGCATGAGCAGAGCAGCGTTTTTCAGAGATGGTCATAAATTTCGCCTGTCTGTGTAACTTTAAACTATTATTGCGGTATGGTTCGGGGGTAGCGTGGTGCTAAAGGTATATATGAGAGATAAAATGCTAATAAATAGTCTTCCTCATCCTCATCTTCATCATCGTGTGTACCTCCTCACACTCACACAATAACTGTAATGTGTAGAGTACCATCGATGCTTACTCATCTATGTATTATAGGAGGTGTACTCCTACTACACTGTGTGCAGGACTTGGTCCATCGTCATTCGTCAAGTTGCGAAATATGCCATTGCCAGCTCAAGTGTAATACGCAATCGTATAGGTAGGTACATGGTACATAATCGCTAATCCTTTTGTATGCGCGGAATCCAAAAGAGTGTATTCCCTCGGTTGAGTTTTCATAATAAATATTCCTTCCGGCCCATTTGATTCGTGTTTTTAACCACCCAAGTATTATAGGGTGAGGTGTACGGACCGCTTTGCCCTTATTTATTGGTACATATAGGCGTGAATAATGCAATATTCAAAACTGAAACCTTTTTTATTGCTCGCCTTACGTGAGTATTTAGTTGATTATATACATGACTAATGGCTCGGTATAATTCGTTTTAGTTTTTTTTTCCTTCTTTCTTTTCTTTTTAGTTGTGTGTACTCTTCACTTGTGTATTTTTTTCTTGTACTTATTTTGAATATGAGAATTTTCATCTGCTATATGAGAGGCTTGGTGTTCTCAAGGATAATCGTTGCGTAGTATATCATATTTTTTTTGTTTTGAATGAGTAATTTTTCAAATTTGAGTTCGGAGAATGAGGCAATTGTAAGTGTATTCGAATGAGATAGACTTTTGAATACCTACACAGTGGTTTGTGGTTGCTGGTTGTAATGTGATCTTTCTGAGGTGAAAGATTAGAATGGCTGGAAGTTTTGGTGCCTTTTTTTTGTTTCAATAACTTGGAATAACTGTTTAACGCAGTCCAGGAATCCTCTTCAATTGTGTTGTTGCAATTCTATGAAAACTAATTGTTCATTTCTTAAACCTTTGCCATTTAATTGCACGAGTACATACCTACTTTAAACCTTTCTTGTGTTCAAGACGTCATACTATTCTTTAGTAGGTATACATTTTTGATGCCTGCTAATTGTTTGACAAATGAATCGTTTATTTCCAAAAATGCTATTTCAACGATTTTTTATTGTTGTTGCGAGTTCCAAATTATTGTCTTGAATGGATTTCTATCTTGGAAGTTCGATGGTGGTTTTCATTTAGCTTTTTAATACTTAGTTTTCGTTTGGTGTCAACCCTGACAGAAAATTCAATAGATGTTCTATAAAATTCATGAAATCTTGTAAAGAGGATCTCAACAGTAATTTTTCACTACCAATTACCATATTTGGTATTTTCGGGTGAATTGAAGTATTTCCAAGTGCAAAAGTAGAATTGCCTTTTGCACAAGAAACATTGTAGAATCCAGCTCTATAAACTTATTTCATCAATTTACCATATTTTTTGGCAAAAAAAAAACGCCCATTTTGATTCTGGATCTGTCCAGGAAATGAAAGGGTCAAAAGTTGTGGTGTCTTGGAGGATGAAAAGTGGGTTTTGAAACATGAGTAGACCAGAATAGTGAAAAATTGAACTTTCAATCGACGAATTTTTTATGATTGTGGGGGGGGGGGGTAGTGGCAGAGAAGTGAATTTCTAGTCATCTTCGTGTCATCAATTCATTTTTTTATAGGGAATTTTTATTTTAGACAAATATTTGCAAACACTACAATTTTTTTGAAATTTTGGCCAAAAGTAGCAAAAAGTCCAACCTGTTGTGAAAATCTGAAAATTTGGCAAAAAAGTTGAATATCTTGCCAAAATTGCTTAAAAAATTATTGTTGTTTTTTGCAAAAATTTGATATTATCATTATTTTACAAAAACTGCTTAAAAATCTCTTTTCAGCTACAAAAAGTTGTGAAAAAGTCTCGGAATTTGACAAAAATTCTGAAAAATCATCACTTTTTGTCAATAAGTAAATGTCAAAAAATCATGCTTTCTGCCAAAAATTTGAAAAATTCTCAATGTTTACCAAAATCCCTAAAAAGTCTTGAAATTTTATTGTCTTTCATAAATTGCCAAGGTCACGCTTTTTTGCTGAGATTTATTGAAAAGTTTCGCTATTTTGCCAAAAATTACTAAAAAGCCGAGCTTTTGGCTAAAATTGTCATAGTCTTACGTTGAGTCAAAATTAGCAAAAAGTCTCGCCATTTGTCAAAATATCCATCAAAAAAGTTCAATCCCCCCCCCCCCCAATCGCCAAAAAGTTATGAAAAAGTTTCACTTTTTGACAAAAGTTGTAAAAATGTATCACTGTTTGGTCAATAATAATTGTTTTTTTTTTGCATTAAAATTTTTTGCAGGCGTTTTCAAGTTTTTTGGCTGTTTTATGGCTACTTTTTGGTTGATTTTTCAAACTTTTTTGATTGCCAAAGTTCCTTACAACAAAAAATACTTATGATTCCTTGCTTACCTTTTGTCAAAATATTTGTTTATACTACAAATTTTGATGGCTTACTTTTGAAACCTAGATTGTTTGTTATTTTCTCCCAGCTTAATTTATTTTTTCTGTGTTTATGATATTTCTCCTTGTTTATGTTATTTTTTCCTTGTTTATGTTATGTTTCCTAGTTTGTGTTATTGTTTTCTTGTTTATGCTAGTCTAAATATTTTGTCTATGTTACTAGTTTTCACTCTGAACATTCTCAATGTTTCCTTCTGATTTACTTATATTCCTTTCCACTTGGTTCATCATTGTTTAGGTTACAAATGCTGATGATTAGTGTTAAAATTACGCTTTTTTGTATTGTCTTTTTCTGCTTATTATCATTTTTCGTTGTTTATATTTGTTTATGTTACAAATGTTGAGCGTTTATATGAGAAATGTTTGTGTTTATATTCTTTTTCCTTGTTTGTATTATTTTGTCTTCGTTTAGGTTACCAATTTTGATTGTTTACATTCAAAATGTTCCTTGTTTATATTATTTTTTCTTGTCTCTGTTTTGTGTGATTTTTTCCTTGTTTATTTATTTTGGTTTTCTTGCTCGTCATGCTCACCTTTGTGGTGCCTTCTCTCTTACTGTCTGTTCATGTTTGAGATAGTCTTTGTTTATGTTAGGTATTGTTTTATTGTGCATAATGTGTCCAAGATCAATGGTTTTTTTGTTCGAGTCACCTGACAGAATTCTCAACTTGAACATTTCTTGGTGATTTTACAAAATAATATTCCTTGGGATTTCAATTTTTAGTGCATTTTGCTTCCACCTTGTTTAGCATTTTGTTTCACTGATCGAAACTCTCGGTCCTGGGTCCCCTCGCTCGTTTGAATTAATATACTAAATTTTGCACGCATTCGGGGTATTTTTTGGATAATTTTTCATCCTGTTAACATACATAGGCTACGTGCCCTTTAGTTTACAATGCATTATACGTACAAAAATCTATTCGCGATATTCGTCTAGGCGATGACATTGACTTATACAACACAGTACCATTTTACATCTCCAAACTATCCCATCATTTCCCATCCTTTCTAATTCTAAAAAGCGAGAAAAAAAATATGAAGTCTCACCTTCTTAAAAATATACGACAAAAAGGGAAGAAAAACTTTTGATATAGTGCTTTAGAGAGATAACTGCAGTTCTTTCTGTAGGTATGTATTATCGCATTCATTATTTTTTTTCATGTTAGACTAGGCACCATACATTTGCACATAATTTGTACAGCATTGTGCTATGAAATTCGTTTCGGTATTTTTCATGCAAATGGTAAACGATACTTTTGTACAAGAATGCAAAACACTGTAGCATGGTCGTCGTCGTCGTCGTCGTACGATGATGACTACTACATACAACCCAGGTGTTATGTACAATGTTGTATATAGTATGTGTGTTATCTTTATCATAAATCAAAGTTGGAAAAAAAACTACTACCGTGTACACGCCGCCAACAATGTTGCTCTTTTACATGGGTCGTAAATCGCCCAACATCAAGAGCTACACAGAGCTGCGTGATTGCGTGAAAATTATTCTGAAAATCAAAGACGATGAAACGATGCCAGCGTCGTTTTACTATAAAACAATGGTGACACCTTAAGGCGATCTTTGTAGATTACGAGTTCGATTAGAGAGGGTAATTACGATGGTATTTTGGAATATATAGGCGCGGACTTGGAACTCTCGATGGTAATTATACCCATGTAGATATTCGGATTGATATATATGTGTATCGATTTGTGTGTGTGGAGCAATTTTGTGAAAATTATTTCGTATACGTCAAGGTTATGGTACATACGATGTTTGTTGTCGATGTAATGGAGTCGAAGGCGTTTATATAGGTTGAGCCCCGGAATAGTGGCGTCGGTTTTAGCTTCTGTTCTGTGCACGTCGAAGGATTTGTCAAGTGTTGAATTAGTGTTAAGCTGGTGTGGCTAAATCCATTATATGTAGATATTGTTCTCATGTATATGTTGGTAAATGACACTACGCAGGTCGCAGGTACCTACGCCTGCTGGTGGAATTTACATATCATTAAGAAGAATATGTATAAGAAATACTCTTGCTCTTATAAGTACACCTATATACATAGAAGAAGAGAACGAAGCTGTAAGTTTGAAAAAAAAAAATAAGAGATAAATGTACATATTATGTGTGTGTGTGTGTGTGAGGCGCTCCTCGCGCCTATGTATTCTCCCATGCGGGTTAAATAATTATCAGCGTTTAAGAAAAAGAAACATACCGCGCAGCATACTCCATATCCTGTAAAAGAGACAGAAAAATAACTCCCAAGTTTGAATTAATTGGCTCAAAAATATAAATTGGCCATCGTTGGCAGAGACATAGACGCGCTCTTAGAGCTTAATGAGAATAAACTAGATTCAGATTGTGTTAATACATACACGTGTGTTCTTAGAGGGCATCTACTATAATATGTACATTGGATATTGTGTATAGCCTGTATCTCTGCGATATATACATAAGTAGGTAGATATTCTCCAACTCTCTTGGAAACTTCTCATCTTGTATCGTTACATATCACAAAAAGGATGGAATCAACTTTCTAAACTAATGACATTTAAAAAGAATCATCTCGAGCATTGGTACTACAGGTATACTCGTATAGAGGTATAGAGATAAGATAAAACAGATAATTCCAACACCCTGTATATAATGTGTACTATAAAGAATCATCGATTCGAGAGAGTGAAAAACAACGAAGACGACGAGGACACCGAAAGCAAGGAAGGCAGGGAAGGAAAAAACTTATACGGACGATTTCCTCCATAAATATACCTACGCTGGAATTGTAAACCAGTTTTTATTAGATTAAAAAAAAAAGACAGTCCGGATGGAATTAGCGTGTTTTTTGTTGTTAGCAAACGAAACGGGCCAATAACCCAACCTGTTTTTTTTTCGGCTCACACATCTGCACTCTCTGCAGCAGCTTAAACATTGCGCATTCCAATTTACGAGTATGTGCAAGCCTTCGGGGTGCAATAGAAATGACGACGATGTGCATCGTGTATTGCCATTTTGCAGGTTTTTTATGCAAATTTACCTACCCATCACGATCGTATCACGATATTGAAATACACTGTCGCCAATTGTCGATTAGTCGGCGATTTATTATTGTTGCATAGACTTAACCGCGCGCCAATAAAGATATCAAGGAAATCGCCTGGATGTTGTTGCCTCTCGTTGACTAATTACTATACTTATTTATCTAGTCTACCGGTCATTCGTACTCGTGTATGTATAGTTGTACTAGGTACGAGTCGTCGTAATGTTTTGCTAATAAATACTATACAGGTAACCTGCCCCTCTCTCTACCTCTGCCTTATGTACAGGTATTAGTACATATACAAATCGTACATACAACCAGCAACGGGTGCTGCGGAAACCACTCTCGGTGCAAAGTGACATACATTGTCGGTTGTGCACCCGACGCGAGGTTGCTACTAGTTGATTTACCCCGCACGGTACCGCCCCGCCCCAGGTATCGATACCGTCGAGCGAACGGTCGAGTCGTGTTTATATTCTCGAGCACGTGGTAGGTGTTTTTAAGACGTTTGACAAGTGTTAGGGATGATTTGTTGTGTTGGTGGCTCAGTGGCTGGTGTACAAGTCGATGTACGAGGCTGTTCATAAATCACCTTTCTTTCGTGTAGTTAGAGACTCTTGTGGCTGCGGATATCTGGAGCGGTGTGTTGTGCTGTCAAAGTCAATGGCGAACTTTGCCATCGTGTCGATTTATTTTGCGGTATGGTTGGCGTTTTTGTAAAGGTTTTGATCCGAGTGTTTGACTGTTTTTTAGTGTAAGTTTGTGCGGATTTGTTGTTTAGATTACCTTTTATGTGTTTTGTGGCGAAGAGAAAGCAGAGTGAAGATGGGATTTTTGATTGGGGTATGTTTGCTTGATTTTTATAATTTGATTGGGTTTACCTTGTTTGTGTTACTGGGTTGTTTATTTTCAGTGTATCTAGGTTTTTGATTGGGGTTGCCTTGTTTATGTTATAGTTATGTTCAGTGATTTGTTTGCATTCGACATTGTTTAGGTTTTTGAACATGGTAATCACAATGACTGATTTTGCTTTGATTGTGTTATGTTATGTACTATGATTTGTGTGCTTTTGAGTTTTGACTTGTTTGGGTTTTTGATTGGATTTGCCCTGTTTATGTTACTGGTTTGTTTGTATTTGACGTCACTGATTAGGTTTTTGATCATAATAATTTTGATTGGTTTCGCTCTTGTTTGTGTTACTGATTTGTTTACATTCTTTTTTCTTATGTTACTGATTAGGTTTGCCTTGTGTATGTTACTTACACCGTTGTTTGTATGGAGCTTTTTTTGGGGGGGGGGGGGATTTTTTGATCATGATAATCTTGATTGATTTTGCCTTGTTTGTGTTACTGATCTGTTTGTATATTTTGATGTTGAATTTTTGATTTCCAAAAAAAGTTCTGTAGAACTTCACAGTTCCAGATTTGGTTATTTTCATTGTTCGAATGTGTTAAAGATTTTTACCCCTCTCTTACTCAAAATCAGGGAGCTAAATCATGGCCAAACAGAAAAATATATCGCTTTTAATACTTTTTAATTTGAAAAAAAATGATGGTAAAAATCATGTTTGGATTCTAAATGAATTACAATCACCTTCCAGGTTTCAGAAAATGAAAAGAGCTGGGAAATTTTGAAAAACTTCATTCAGTGGCTCCAAAAATAAGTGTGTATGATTTAGTCAGATGCAGCAGATTTTCATTGATTGCAATTTTTACCAATGTTTTGATTTTTGATCGACTTTTTGGGGGCTCGATGGAGGATTTTTATTCAGATTTCACCCAAAACTGATTTGAATAATTTTTTATCACCTTTCAAAATAATTGTAAAAAAAAAATATTGAATTAGCAAATGATTTTCTCTAGTTTTTTTTTTCAATTTTGAAGCTGCAGATTTATGCCTTTTTTAGGGCTAAAGGTCTAAAATTTTCATGGTCATTTGGTTACCAATCTCACCATTATCTCTAATTTTCAAAACTTGGAAAAAGTAGCAGAGACACTCTTATGAAGCATGATGAAATCTAAAAAATGAAGTCAGAAGAATTTTGTTTCAATTGAAATTTTTTGGTATAATTATTTGTTGTGTGTGTGTGTGTGTGGGGGGGGGGGGGGGGAATGAGAGAACTACGTTGACCCCCCCCCAAGAAAAAACCAACTACAAAATAAAACAAAAATACCTACTTAATTTTATTGCAATTGAATTGTGTGAATTTTTTTGAATACTTTCATTGGAAATTTGTTTGCCTTACTTATTCATGTTACTAAATTGTTGGAAATAATCTTGTGGTTAGGTTATTACTCGTAGGTTTTTAGTTGAAAAAAAAAACAACATGTTTTTTGCATTAATGGTTGGCTTTTTCTTAAAGGTTTTGACCTGAGTGTTTGACTATTTGTGAACTTTCAAGTTTGCTGATTATTTTTCTGCCTTGTTTATGATTCTGAAATCCTTCACAGAACTTTCTTTTAGACCTGTGACTATAAAGAAGTGGTTGCCAAACTTTGGGACGGTTATCTTGAGTACCTGACTAAAATTATATTTTCATTGGCTTCACTTTTTTACTAAAATTTTCAAATATTTATCTGCCTTATTTATGTTATCACTTTATCAGATTGTTTTAAATTGCCTAGCTTTGGTTTTGAGTTACATCATCAATGTTTATGATGTGTTGAATTTGATTTTCAAAAAATTTATTTCAAATAATTTCTAAATAATGTTTAGTTTCTTTTCAAGCTTGACTAAAATTTTTCTTACTTGTAGATATATTTTGAGTACTTAGGTACTTTTTGCAGGGACCAAATTTTAGAATTCAGATCATTTTGAAAAATCAGGAATTTTTTTTGGTTTCATTGCCTACTTTCTTTTCACCGATTTTCTCATTTCAGAAAAAAAATGTGGACTTGATCGAATAATTAAAGACTTCCTAATTATGGAAGGATTCTGAAATAACTATTTCATGAGAGAGTTCGGAGGGAGGAAGGGGGTTCAGAAGTGAGAATTTTCAGTGTTTTGGCTCATTTTCAATTTTTTTGGAATTGACCTGTTTTGTTTTATTTTGCGTCTGCTTTTGTTATTTTTTTGGGGCCAATTTGGATGAGTTGCCTTTTTTTATGTTACCTGAGGAATTTTACCTTGTTTGGTAAGTTATGACGTTATCTTCCTCTGACTTTTGAGCAAGATTAGAATCATTTTTCTTGATTTGAAAGAAAATTGATTTTTTTCCTGTCTTGAGATTCGTCCTGTCAGATGAAATTTTTTTTTGAATTTTGGTTTGATGAATGCAGGCAAATAATTATTTCCTTCTTTTTTCGAACAGATTTGCATTGTTTATCTTACACTCGATTGTTTATTTCAGAGACATTTGCGATTCCTTGGACCATTTTTTTCATTATTTCTGCCTTGTTCAGGTTACAAATTTCACTTTTTTTCTTTTCACCTTTTCTGAGTTGAAATTTTCTCCTTGTATTGCAGCTTTAAATTCGTGCACTCGGCTAAATAATTTCACACCCTGTCCAATAATCCACATAATGAAACCTAGTTTACTTTTACATCGAATGAACAAGAACACTTGTAATGGCCCATGATTCACGACGACCCATCGAGTCAAATTATTATATCGATTAAAAAAGAAGAGAAGATGGAAAAATAAAAAGGGTGAAAAGGCGGCAAAGTGCGGGTACACAAACGCAGATCTACACTTACTATAAAAAATCATATCTATATAGTCAGACATCCTACATAACATACACATAGGTGTTCTACACATACGATAAACGAAATAGGAAAAAAAATAATCACGTTTTTAAAAAAATGGCGTCACTTATTGCCCAATTAGTTTTCATTTTTTAAATGGTTTCGCTAATGTTGTTTTCATGTAGTTTGAAATTACGACGAGCGACCGGATGTCGAATGATTTCAACGTGTATAAACATTGTAAGATGCGTCCCGGCCAAGCCGGCGTTTTTCTTCTGTAGTATCTACGTAAGAACTCTGACGATGAGCTTGTAACGGCTATTTTTTTTCCGGCCATGGAAGCCCACCATCGTCAGTTGGGAGGATGGGTTTCGCAGTTCTGAATTTGCGGATGGGCGACATGAGTGATGCTGGAGAGATGTTAAATTGTAAAAAATTTCCAGGTCGACATGTAGGTCGCACCGCTATATTATAGTAAATCGATTTTACCGAGAAATTTTTTAATTAATGTAATTTTAGTACCTTGAACCAACCGTTTTACAAGTTAAGAAGAAAATATCGCCGTACATGCGATAATGCCAACTTATTTATCGATTATTTTTCTATTATAATTACATCTCGGCGAGTTAAGCAGAGATGGAGGTATACTACGATATTTATGTATACCGATGTGTGGTTGGGTATTTTTTTCGCCTCCCCTTTACCCTGCTCTCTGGTTGATATTTAATTTTCAAAATGCTCTCGGCTATTTTAAACGTCTCGAGCATGCGATATACATATACACTTGCTCGTGGCGAAATTAACATTTCCGTTAAATGATACTGTAACGTGACGATGCAGGTAACGCGATTTGTAATGGTCCTAAATTAACATTAGAAAGTTGAAGTAATGCGTTTTTGCTTTTTAAGTTTTCTTCGCGCTCATTTACAAAGGCAATATTTCATATTAATCGCTCGCGTTGCAGTTTATAAGTATACGAAGTACACTAAGCTGCAAAAAACCTAGTACCATAGGCAGCACCCGAGGCTGCGAACAAATTTTCGAATTTGACGCCACCATATCGTGTGTGTACCGAGAGACTGAGTACCAACTGTCTCGCGTGTGCTTTTTTTTTGCTCATTGCTCTCTTCAAGAGAACAGTAATCTAGTTAAATTCATTTTTAACTGTAAAAAGCGGAAACCGGTTTTTGGAATACGTAATTATGCGAACATTTTCTACGCTTTAGTTTAGCTATTCCCCCCTTGGTTGTATTAGAACATTTGCAAAAGGTCTTCCTCTCTTACTTATAGCACAGTAACATCTTTCGATAATGGTTGTACTATTGTAGTTAATTGTTCCAACATACATTTCAGCACATATATCCAATCCCTCTTTGACTATGTATTCAATACTCTCTTATCTTAGCATCCGAATCGTATCATTTTTAATAAGTAACGTATTCTGCCAAATGTATAACAATGAGTGATAAGTAAACATGAATAAAATTAACGAGTATTTTTTTTTCTCCATGTATGCTCAGTTGTATAGTTGTGGTTTGAGAGTTTGGAAATAGATACATGTTAACAGGGGTGCGTTAAAGGGTGAATGTAGGAGGCTCCGAAAAGGGTTCAGGTTGTTTGGGTAATACCGATTATCGACTCTCTCGTATAGCTCTTGGTTGTAAATTAGACGATCAGAGAAAATCATAGGTTTACATGGTGTAGCTGGTATTCGTGAACGCGAAGACAGAGAGAAAAAGGCATTAGAGGTCAGAATTAGGTACTTGGGCCTTTTTCCATAACAAGGTTCCATATTATATATTATGATTCGTGTGTGTCTGACTAACTGCTGAGGTTCCTTAATACGCTGAGAATGTATCTATCGTACGTATCAGAGAACAGAGCCCACGATAATGACGTTTTACGAAATTGATAAAGCTTTGCGGTTGGCACGCAATTATAGGTAAACACGACGGCGTGTATGAGATAATTATCGTCGAATAGATTCACCGGGGTCTGGGAAGTGCTATGCTATTTTTTCTCTCGTATGGTCGACCAAAATTACCACGATATATAGTGAGGTGTAATGAGAGATCAATTGATTGCCGACGGTCATAACGATACGTATTTTTAGACGAGCGAGGGAAAAAAAATCGCCTAATCATGTATAGGCATTGTTTACCAGCGCAGAATATGGTAAACATTCGAAATATCGTGAATGATTTTGTATGCGGAGATTTTAAGGTATTCTCGACAGATACGTGCGTTAAAGTTTGATTTATCAAGATCTTTGTTGCGTAGATGAGATAAGAGATTAAAGATGGATTTTTAAAGAAGTGTTGCCAAGTCTTGGAAATTTTTTTAAAAAAATGAGCCACCTTGAAATTAAAAGTTATTTTTTGATTTTGCAAGTGACGCCCAAATTGATGAAAAAATGTGGAAATTTAGATGAAAATTGGTGATGATCTCAAAAATTTATTTGAATGCACTAAAATATTCTTAAAAATCAGTGATGACGATTTTTTGACCAATTTTTTTCATTTTCAAAATTTTCTATTGGAAATTTTGAGAAGTATGCACATTGTGATGATACACGATTTTCAGATTTGTTTCTTCATTTCTCTTCAGAATAATTCAAATATTTAAATGCTTTCATAAAAATAAAATTTCTCTAATTATTCAATTGCAGAAATTTATCGATTTTCCAAGATTTTCGACGCAATATTTCATTACGATAGCGTTAACACCCACGTTATTCACAAATGCCTGAATTTTCGAGATAAAAATTAGCATTATTGCAAAAACCTCGTGAAAGAAATCTGCATCTTGTCGGGACAAATTGCTTGTAAGTACATAATTCCGAATCAGCCATACCCCGAAGCATTGTCAGATTGCCAGTTAAAAGCACATTAAGGCTGATTTGTATGCGGTGAAAAGTCTATTCGTTATATTTATCGACAATACGAGGCGATAAAATGGCATCAGGCATCAGCAGCGTGGCGGTAGCGTTATTTCTTGAGCACAATCTGCGTTCCGGGCAACACACCTTATACCGTCCTACTTTCTGGACCAAGTATTAAAATTAATTCGTCAGATGATGCTGTATAAATAATGAAATGCATTCTGGAACTAGCATATGTAATGTATAGATACTTATAGATAGAGGAATACCATGTTGGGTTAATTTTCGCATTAACAACTTCCCATAAATTGTTTACCTAAAACACGACCGAAAAAATATTTCGCAATTATTGAAAACTGGTTATTATCATTTTTTTTTTTTAAAGGTGGTATGAAATTCCATTCTGATGTATCGATACGATCATCGAGTCGAAACAACGATAAAATATTAACGTCGGGTATGACGATGACAGGGGTAATTTATATTACAAAGGATCCGACCACACCGATGTGCTAAAGGAGATGGGATGGCGATGACACGTTTTTTAATCTTTATTACGAATTTTTAAATTAATCTTTTAACACCTTAATGTAGGTATTGGACTAATGTGTCAACTTGAATTAGTTTTCATGTTCGAGAGGATCTAATCAGTGGTATCTTTTTCGAGGAAAAAATTTAAACTGGGGCACTATATATTTATAGAAATACCTGAACGTGATGAGTGCATCTCGAGTATTTTTATGTAATACGAATACGTATATGAAACGAATGCCTACTCAGATTTTTCGCTTTGTTAACATTATTTAACAAACTCGCAGAATGATTCTCACGTGTATTAATATTTCTAATTAATAAGTAAATAGTCCTTCCAGAACAGGGGTACCTCTATGGTCAATTCATATGTCTTAAAGATACATAGGCGTTGAACCAACGTGGACGTTGATGACCACTGTGTATGTGTAACTTGGTGTGTTGGAAATAATAGGGCTTTGTTCGCAAAGCGGAACATTAGCTTAAAAATTTAGGTATATAAAATCATAATACGCTGTTGGAATACCTACGTATAGGTAGGAGTCTTATTAATTAGATTTCTACACTGAAAAAATTTGTCTTAACTGGCGGTAATCACGCGAGTTCCGAATATGCATTTATAATTGTAATTATAAATATGTAAAAAGATTCCATACAACAAGGATGGATACGTTTGGAGTGTTTTTCATGTACCTATATATCGGATCCTATATGTATAACCTACGTTTATACCATACGCGTAATACTCGACTTTACCTGCCGGATTATATGTCAAGGAAAAACACGCACTGTAAACAAATCGACTTTTCTATTATTAAAATCGTATAATGGATTACTTCCAGGGTCGTGCTCTTCTCGAGCATTTGGAATTTTCGTTCATCTTTTCCCATACAGAATCTTTGGTTAGTTGGCTTTTGCCCGTTAATGAATTTACGTTAGCTGAAAGGTAGTACCTGAAGGAAGATTAATTAATTATGGACTGGTGAAATTGAAAGGATTCTAGAGAATGGAAGTAGAATTCAATGTTGGGTTTTTTGAGTTCATTTTTTTCAGCTTTGAGAGGAGGGAGAAATTTTGTGATGTGTAATTAGGTATGGTTCTGAAATTTGTCAATATTCACATTCATCCCAAGATGGACAGTTGAAAAATTTTTTGTCGCTCGGTCAAGATTCGAGCTGTCTTGATAGGTTATTACAAGTGACAGAAGTGCTCAAAAAGGCTTAATATTGACAAAGTGGTGCCTACTGAAAATTGAACATGTTTGGACTTTGGAAGTCCTGTGGCTTGTATTTTTCACCAAAAATTCATTTTATTTTCCAATTTACCTACTTCCTGAAATCAGAAAAAGGTGAAGAAATTGACCAATAATCTTTCAGGTGTCCAATTTTTCTTGATTCTTGGTCTCTCATTTTTTTATTGTATTGATGAAAGTTTTTCAGAATTTATTTGGACATGCTACTTCAATCTGTCGGAACTTGGCCAAAACCAAAGTTATTTCATTTTTCATGAACCCGGAATCAAAATCCAGTATGAAATAGCAGAATTGAATTCAACCAGTTTTGAAATCCAGACCTGAAACCGAAACTGAAACCAAAATCATTTTGGGTCAGGCCTTTGAACCCATACCTAGGGCCATACCGGTGCCTTGAATACCCAAATACCCGTATAAAAATCTATCAATTTCTGTGTACCCATACCTGAAAAATGAAACTAGGAATATCTACCCACCCAATAGATTGATTTGATACAGGTATTCCACCAATATTTTATCCAGAATGACAAAAAAATAAAAATAAAGAAAATTCAAAATGGATTGAATACTTACCCATACCCCATACCTGATACCTGTATACTGGATTTTTGGTGGGAAAAAATCTGTACCCATACAAAATACTCCTATTGCAAAAAGTACAGGTTTGAAGCCCTGTTTTGGTTTAATGCTTAACAGCCAGAGATGTGGGACCAAAACGATTTTTGGATTGGATTTTGGTTTCAGAACTGAAATTTATTCATTTTAGTATTGGATTTGTTTCGGGATTTGTTCTTCTAAATTTTCATTATGGTTTTGGGATTCATAAAATTGTTTCAGTTCCAGAATGAATCGGTTCCAGTTTTGGGAGTTTCATTTCAATCATTAAGCCCAAATTGACCAATAGACCTTGCAAGGGGTCTAAAAAATGAGATGTTTTGACATGGGGAACCTAATGGCACACTTGTAGGACTGCTCAGGTTTTGCAGTTGCTCCAAAATCAAGGTCTTTGTTTGGAGATTTCAAATGGTCCGGTCTGGTCATGTGGTTCTGCATTTTTTGTCTTTGTAGGTTGGTCGGTTGGTCCAGTCCAGTCGTGACCAGAAATTTTCTTTGTGGTCATGGGTCAGCCCAGATATAAAAAATGGTCTTCATTTTTCAGAAAGAAAAAAGCTTCCTAACAGTTAACACATTAAATGAGTTGAAAAATGGGATTTTTATTTTCAAAACATTGAAACTTCGAAAGAAATTAAATCACAATAGAAATTTATTCGAAATAAGCATCTAAAATGGCATTATAAATTTGAAAAATTGGACATAACCAAGGTCCAAACCACAGTCATTGGTCCGATTTTTTAGAAAGGACTTTGGTCTCGGTCTGTCCCTGTTATTTTTTCTGAAGAGGGTCATCCGTTTGGTTAATATTTACATAAAATTGTTTTAGAGGCCCAAGGTCCAGTCTGGTCCACTCAGTCTTGTGTGCATTTTTGGGTCTGGTTCTGGTTGCAGTCATCAGTCCAGTTTTTTGGTCTGGTCCGACAAGCCAGCCTCATAGTGTAATTAGTTTTAGTTTGTCGAGTAATTTTTATTATAATCTGAATGAATGATGATAAATGATGTAAAATGACAATTTATCAAAATAAAATCGCAGAAAAAAAGGCAAAAATTGTAATCCCAAAACCGAAACGATTTTATTTTGGTTCTGGGTTTGTTTTGGGTTCAAAATTATATCAATTCCCAGGATTTTATCGGTTTTGAGATCAAGAAAAATAAAGATTTCGGTTTTGGGATTGGTTTTAGGATTGGATTTGAATTGGAATACAATTGGTTCTGGTTTCAGGATTGTTTCAGACCCACAGCTCTGTTAACAACCCTCCAAATGTCAATTTTCACCTCAAAAATTTTTTCAATGCAAATTTTCCCTAAAAAATTTAGGCATTTTTATATCACAGAGGCATTTTGATGACACCGTAATAATATAATGCTTCAAAAATTTTGGAAAATGAACAAATTTGAAATTTTTCGCTCCAAGACAGATGGAAATATATTGTGGATGGTCTTGCATATTTTTTCAACCGATCTGAGGCAAGTTCTCCTCTTCACCATAATTTATTACGGCTCCTTGGTTAAATATGCATTTCCAAATCGATTGCTTTTGAAATTTTTTCCCAGAACTTATAATTATCACCACTTGACTCAACTTCTGCACTGGTCTGTTAATTTCGGAGTTCACCAGACGACTAATTAAACAATATTATGTTGTGGTAGATATGTATATACGAGAGTGAATGATTTTGTATAGGTACATGACTTAGTCAGGCAGCAGCGACATTATCACCTGTAACAAGCGATAATTAAAAAACGCGACAATGTTATAATTAACCGATATGAGGGATTATTATCTTACCGTTTGTGTGCATATATGCGACAGTATTGCGTAAATATGTGACGACGTCGCGCGACCCAATTAAACGTCCATTGCGTATATATTTTTTTATTTATCGGGCGCTGATTAAATAATAATATCGATATAATTAAGAGGTATCGCACAAATACTTTTATATCCATACACATATATAAGTTGTATTATGCAACAGTACGCAAAATAACTCGTCGCTCTCTTATTATATAGTGTATAGCTTTATGTCTTACAATCGATGACTTAATATAGGTATATTATGACAAAATTTTTCCAATATTACGGAAAAATGCTCCGAATCGATGTCGATCACTAACGATAGCGTATTTTTTTCTGTTTGTTTGCGCAGGACGACGTCAGCAAACGGTGGAGCTGTTAGTCCGGCGACCTTACTTTCGGGCCAGCTAAAAGGTCCAAATGGTGTGATAAGCAGCAGCGGCTTGGAAATCAACCCGAACCAGTTGAGCGATTTGGGCCTGTTCTTGCACCATCAACCTCAAATCAAACGCGAACCCGAAGATCTCAGTCATCATAGGAATAAGAACGCGGTCGATGCGTCCAAAGGTCGGCCAAAAGTCGTGCTCGTTGCTCCGGGCAGCAGTTCGTCCGAATTAGTCGTCGACGTCGTGAATAATAACGCTTCGATCAAAGAAGAATTCATACAATCGCCGCAGCACGGCAGCAGATCGATAAACGGCACGCCGTCGTCGACTTCTTCCATAATCACCAGCGACATCAACCCTTCAGCGCCCATCGAACTCATCACTACAGACGGTTTGAAACCGGCCACCATGTACAGCGGCCATATATTCGCCACGATGCCCAACCAACCCCATTCGGGGAGCGGTTCACCCTCGCCCAACACCTACGCCGATCACAACCAGTACACGTCTTCGACAGCCCTGGCCACCGCTACCGGATACATCACGACGCCTGCCGGCCGAACCTCAGCTTTCGTAGATCCTTACTACAGAGAGTACTTCGGATCGGATCAAGGCCCTTATACGACGCAGGTTAGGCAACAAGTCGCATACGCCGATAATACCGAGAATAATACCAGCGCCGTGGCGACCGCCTCGTTCGTCGAACGATATGTTAGACAGTCTTCCGCTTATCATAACAATAAAGGTGTCATTTCCGCCGCCGGCCTCACCGTAGATCTCCCTTCGCCCGATAGCGGAATTGGAGCTGATACTATTACGCCTAGAGATCAAACCGCTATTCAACAGGTATGTTCTGCTTCTATGTTTACATTGTTGATTGTAGGTAATACCGGTGTAGTGTGGAGATCGAAACACCTTACGATATGTATTTGTACATGCAGTGCAGAGAGGTGGTATGCGTTTTGCTATAGCTATTGTTGTTGTTGTTGTTTATGTTCTTATTGTATGGGATACGAGTTGTCGGTTGGTTTGATCGACTTGGAAAATAATACTTTTTTGTTTGTGGAACTTGATGGTCAATTTTTGACTTTCGAGTACGACAAATTTCATAATTCGGAATGTAAATTCCAAAAGTATACAAAAATGGTTCCCGGACATTCCCCTTCGTACATTTTTCTGAATTGAAAACTTCCAAGTTGCTATTTTTCCAAATGACCAATTTTCCCAAAGTTCATTTTACCAACATTACAAAAAAGATTTAGATTTCTGTCGGTCAAACTTCCCAGAAATTCTTGTTTTTTCGCCAAAAATTGCAAAAAATTCCACTTTTTTTAGAAAAAATCTGATTTTTGTTGTCAGAATTTGTGGAAATGACTGGTTCATCATAATTCTTCAAAATTGCAAAAAAGATCAGTTCTTCAAAATTACAAATTTTTTGCCCAGATTACGAGAATTTTTTTTTTGTGAACACTGCAAATGAAACCCTCGTTTTGTCAAAATTGTCGTAAAATCGTGTAGCAGGGTGTCTAATGATCTTGACTCATGAAAGTCATGAGAAAACAATGAATTTTGGTAGGTGGTCATAACAGTCATGAAAAAGTAATGAATTTTCTCGAAACACATTTTTAAAAATTTTAAAAAGCCCATGAAATGAAAAAAAAATGAAAAAATGAAAAATTTATTCCACAAATCAGAAAAATGAAAAAACTGAAACACCTACTTGCCTACAAGTTGAAAAAAATTTTCTCGCAGTTTCAAGTAATTCAATTTGGGGGGGGGGGTATTTTTATGCGGTAAAAATGTGAAAAATGGGTCATGAAAAAGTCATGAATAAGTTCTGATTTTTTGTTTGGGAGTTTTGTTAGACACCATGTGCAGGTAGATAGGTACTTATTAAGTTATTAATGCCTCTATTGCAGAAAACCCCCTTTTTTTTCAATTTTGGAAAAAAATGTACCAACACTTTTTGATAATTTTGATGAAAAAAAATCTGGAAATCAGTGCGAAAAATTGATCTTTTATACAGTTTTTACACAAGTATGAGATTTTTTGCAATTTTTACCTTAAATAAGCAACATTTTTTCTGATAATTTTGATAAAAAAGTGATTCTCTATTTGAATTTATGACAAAAAAAACATACAGATATTGAGCGACAATAAAAGCAAGAGTAAGACTTTTTTGATAATTCTGGTAAAAAATAATTTTTCTGTAATTTCGACGAATTAAGCAGATTTTATTGCGACAAAAAAAGCAAGCATTTGAAGAAACTTTGACTGATAAAAATTTTTTTCAAATCAACATTTTTAGAACGTCTTTTCTGTGTGTAAGAATAGAAAAAAAGAATCAGTGTCATAATTTTCCTGAAAGTCTTGATAATTGAGAAAATGTTCCTGTTTTTATTGGTGGGGGGGGGGTCGAATGATGCAGGAGAAGGACAGTCAATAATATGACTCCGCTGTCAATCAAAATACTCGTATTACAAATTGAAATTTTGTAATAATTCAGAAATCTGAATTTCTCATCATCTCAGTATGAAAATATTTTGTCATATTTCGACTTCGATAAGTATGTTTTTGTGTGAAAAGGGGGGGGGGGCTGTTCAAAATTTTTAATAACCTGATTTTTAAGGCATTAGTCCTGGTCAAACTCACTTTTGAAAACTTGGAAAAAATCCTGTCGAGTTCTTGATATCATTTGTCAGACTTTCAAAAACTTGGGAAAACTTTCTCAAAATTTTGAGTAAGTACCTACATTTGATTTTGTAATGTTATTTTGTCTAAATTTTTTGAGGACTTGAAAAAATACGATGGATTTTTCAAATTTTGCCTGATTTTCAAAATTTTTATTATTATTTTTTTCGAGCGAAAATCGTACCTATCCATGATTTAAAACTGATCTTTCAGAGGACAATTGTCTTGAAAATAATTTTTTTCGACCATTTAAAAAATAATTGCAATTAAAATATCGGAAAGAGTGTAATCTCAATTTCTTGACATTTTAGCAGAATATTGCTGGGTCGTAGTCAGAATTTTTTTAATGAATTATCCTCCCTTCCACCGAAAAAACATGTGTGTTTAATTTTTGAAAAGTAAAATTTGTGTTTCAAAGTCCCCAACTTCAAATTTTGATTAGAAATACCAAATCCTGGATGCCAAACATTTTTTACGTCATCAATTCTGTTCCTTGTGACGTCAAAAAAAGGACAATCGACATTATTTTTGGGACCCCTGAACTGAACGGCTTTACCTCATTATTTTTTGATTTTAGTTTTTTGAAAATATTCATGGTTTCTACTATTGTGATCTATTTTTTCTATGTATCATTTTTTTACTTGTTTTTCAATATCAAAACAACACTTCAATGTTTTGAAATTCCGGTAAATTAATATTTAGCTAGACGATTTTTAAAAAAATTCGAAATTCATAATTGCAAAGATTTTTTCTGATTCTTCAAATTTGTCCTAAAAAATATAAGAGTGGTCTTTTCCTATACTTTCGCATATGGTAGACTATACTCGAATCACCTCCCTTCCCCTCCTCTCTTGCCTATAACACGTCGTATTTGTATGATTCTTGGGGATTTACTACGCACGATTAAGCATCTTTTTATGTTGATTATACCTACGTTAGAGGTTCTTCATCGTATTTGGATTTGAAATACCATTCTACAGTGCTCATAACATCTCCGATTATTATCATGTCGGCGAATCTTTATTAGTAAAATGAATACCCGCGTTTGGCGGAGCAACGGTGGCGATGGCTGCGGTGGCGGTGCGGCGGAGGCAATGGAAATTACACCCACTTATGTCCATATGCTTATAATATATGCTCGTATATTTACTCACTCCTCGTGTGTATCTGATTCTACATACATAATGATTCCAATCGCTGTGACTTGTGACAAAAAAAGAAAAAATTGCAAGCAGCGATTTACTTATTCAAGTCGAGCCATGGAGTGAATGTGAGGGAGACAGAAAGAAGTCATCAATTTGGCGTGAAAGATAACAAGAGATTGAGCAGAATAACGATGTAAGGCATTAATTTGGCCTCTCAGTATTGGTATATGTACATTAGTTTGGTACGAGTACATATATGCAACCATACGAACGAATCTGAGTGTACTGTGAGACAAAAAAAAAAAATATAGCACCAAGTTGGTTTTTTTCCTCTCTTTTTTTTTAAAAAAAAAATATTTTTATTTTTATTCTTACGTACTTACTGTTTAACGACGTGGTGCTGGTCCCGCATATCTTTGAGCAGATCGTTACATTCTGATAATTAAATAATTCACCGGTATAGGTATGGCGGGCTTCGGTTCATATTCACGTTAAAAGAACAGAAAACGAAGAAGAAGAGAGAGACAGAGAAGGAAAACAACAGTAAAGAATTCGTTTCACCGAAAAAATGGTATTACGAGATGTCGGTTAAGCTTTAGTACCAAAAAGTTTTTTTTTAAAAAAAAAGTCGAGATCATGGCGATGAGATTGTCGTGCACAGTCGAATGAGCGTGTGTGCCCACTGCCCATAAGAACGAGCGCGACCACGTCCATTTTCATTATCTGGCCAAACATCTCGAATACTATGTCATCGGCTTGGATTTTGTTATATTTTATTTACACATTCCGAGGATATTTTATATACTTAGGATGGATGAAAAAACAAAGTCGTATAACGTTTGACGTGTGTGTGTTTGTTGTTCTTGTGGTCGAATTTCGTATGCTTATTCGTACGTAATTATTTAAATACTTGGGGTGTGTACTGACGAGCGGTATATAATAATAATTATGTAGGTAGAATGTGGAGTTACCTAGATCCACATGTGTACGAGTATACGTAATAATGTAATCAATGTGTTTGTTTTTTCGTGGTCTGTTTCAGTCATTTGATTATGCAGAAATGTGTCAAACACCGTTACTGGGCGATCCTGCTGGTGGCCGGACATCAGTCGGGTCGGCAGGACATTCTCCAGCTTCGGCGACCGGGCCCCCTAGTAGATCTCGACCGTGGCACGATTTTGGTAGACAAAACGACGCCGATAAAATTCAGATACCTAAATTGTAAGTACCTCGTTTGATGTTTATTTATTTACCTAAATGTTGTCATTATTGGACTCTTTTGTGCTTGGGGTGTTTTTTACCATCCTTCTGGCAGAGATGTTGCTTGAAAACTGCTGATGGGAGGAGGGGGCGAATCGCACTATTTCAAGTGTTGTTTGGTGGAAATTGGGAACCACAAAATGAAACTGTATTATTAATTTTAAAAGTATTTGCCAATCGTTTGATTTTAATAAAATTTGTTATTGGGTCCCTCTATCTCCTCTTTTGTTTTTCCTTTTTTCTCTTACCGTTACATGGGGTCCAATAGCCTATTTCTCTGGCCCATCACTCCATAAAATGTCATGTGTGAGTTTTTCTTCAAATTGAAAAAAAAAACCATTTACATACAAAAAAATAAATGTAATGTGAAAATGAGTCTCTTCTCAGTAATTTTTTTTTTTTTTTTTTTAGAAAAAATTATTTAGGAATTAATTTGAGTACAGCCCTCGTTATTATAATAACTCATCGCGAGCCTTTATCAAATCGAGCCCGCAATTTTGGAAGCCGCACATGTATTACGACTGATGAAAGACGTTACGCATGGTTCTCCATGGAAAAGCTCCTCGTCCGATCGACTTTACCAATAATGTACTAGTTGATCCTACGGAGGAAGTTAAGGCTAATTGATAAAATGTGTCCATATATCAGCAAGAAAGAATTTTGTCAAAATTGGAGGAAGTGCCGGTTTCATTATCCCATCCTGAAAAGCTCGGGTGCAGTTCGCTCTTTGTGTTATTTGTACATTTTTAAATAGAAGCTTAATTTCAAAAAGGAATCATCTTCCAAAAAATCACAACTGAGATCAGCAATTATCAGACTTGCAACATTCCCAACAAGAAACAAAATATGTATTTTACTTTAATTAAAATTAAATTCTAAAGGGTACAATTTTTTAATGGGTCTACCCAGTTGACAAGAGATTTGCCGGTTAAGCCGAAATGCTAGTTGATTTTTGTAAATTTGCCGTTTAATAGGCGCGCAAAAATGACAGTAAATTTGCTGTAGAAAAAACGCCAGTTAGAAAATACTTTTTATAATAACAGCCATTTAAACAGCCGTTTTTGACCAGCGAATGGCAGAATTTTTTATTTGCCGAACTGCCGGTTCTCACAAATCAGCTGTTTTTTATTCACCAATTATAGTGCACATGTGCAATGGGTATTCACAACTTCTTTTTAAAAAATAGAATAAAAGTACAAAAAGCGGTACATGTATATTGTATACTGCTTGAAAACCGAAATATCCACGTTGCAATGATAGCTGCATTAGAGCATTGGATCGTCAAGCGGGAGTCCTGGTTTCGATCCCCACTTGGGCTGGAAATTTTTTATCGATTTCAGGTTTTTATTCAGCGATTTAATGCATTAGGTATTTAAACAGATGCTGATTTTTTCCTGGCGTTTTTTTAATGGCAAATTTACTGTTATATTTGAGCCGGCTTTTTCACTGGCTTTTTTTATCGGCAAATCTATTGTTAAGTGGGTAGTTAATATACCAGTTTTGACTTCAACATTTACTGAACGAATAGTCATTAACAACAATACGCTTAATCACAGTTAACTCATGAATATAATCAGAGTATTCAGTAAGAAATATTGGCGGAATTTTCTCTTTAACTTCTTCAATTACAACTGGATTAGGGTTATTGTATGGAACATCAGCAACTTGTATTGAGCTAAATTTATTTTTGATAACGATTGGCTTGTCTTCCTTGATGGAACTAGAAATTCTAATGGCTTTCTTGGGTTTACAAAAACCTCCAGCTAGGACATTCTTGAACTCGGTCATCATTTCATCCTTCTTCTTTTTGGCAATTTCTTGAATTTCATCTTTACTAGGCATAATTAAAAATCAGAGTAGTTGTTGACGGCTCGGCATTTAAAAGCAAACTGATGTGTAAAATATAATATAAAATGAGTGGAATGCAGCAAAATCACCCATCTGAAAGCCAAAAAATTGTTTATTTAGCAAAAATGTGTCTTGAAAAATGAAAGTTCAACTTTTTTGTTTAGCAAATGAAATGTGAAATGTGAATTTGGATTTTCTTCTTTTTGATTGATGTAACCTGATTATAAATTATATGATGGAAAAAATGAAAAAAAAAGAAGTTTTTCGAAAAAAATATTATCTACACATTCATTTTACACATATTCTATGCATTCTACACATTCTACGTATTTTACATTTTTTTTCAGGTTATTCTACACATAGAATGTCCATGTATTCTACATGGTGTATTCTATCTGACACTTGGTACTCGACAAACAGCGTTTCTTTGTATAGAATTGCCCTTTTTGCGTAAATTGGATAAGTAATCTTTATACCAAATAGACCAAAATGATTTTAAAACCCTTTCAGATGAATTCCAAAGATTGGCTAATTCGGATCTCATATTAACAACACCCAATTTGTTGTCGACTGAAATGTGACTTTGATTACGAATAAAATGAGCCTGAGTGATGACATCTTTGAGATCACCAGTAACATAAGTGAGCGCTGAGTGACCTTGAGTTTAATACATTTTTGATTTTTTTTAACGTTGTTCTCAAGTTTTCAAAATTAATCATGCCAGAAACTGATTTTTTTATACATTTCTTCACTGACAGAATCAAACTCTCATAGACACCTCCCATTGAGGGAGCATTTTCAGGAATAAACTTCCATTCAATATTATTTTCGAGTAGGAAGGAAACAAATTTGTTGTTCTTTCTTAAATTTTCTCTCCAAACGTGATCAATGAAAGATTTGAATTTCTTAAATTGTGCAGGGTTATCAGAAATGATCTTTTTCAGCATGTTTCTCTCCACAATAAAACAACAAAAAACGATTAGGAAATCTGTAGCTTTCATAACTTTTGACAAGTTCCAAATGAATAGCTCGGACAGTTAAACAGGTGAAAATAACGACAAAGAATTTCTTTACATTTCCTCAACATTTGGCATACAAAGGACCAAAGTAATCGACACCAACATAAGTGAAAGGAATAAATTTTGAGACTTGTTTGGTAGGAAAAGGAGGAAGATCAGGAATGATAAACGGACAATCCTTAAACTCGTCTGCTCCTCCCCTTTCAAACTGATCGTCACTTGAGAAACAATTTTTAGAAACTCAAATTTCCTAAATAAATGTCTAAGGAAAGAATAAATGGAAAATTTAAAAGTTTCTGATTTAAAATATGGAAAACCAAGGCATTTCACCAAAAATATCTCAATATTTTTCAAAAGTGGGAGTGTCAAAATTTTAGTTCCATGATTAAAAATGGAGAAAAGTGAGTAGAAAGTGTCAAACAAACAGGATTTACTTAATGGAAAAAAGAAGGGAAAAGAGCGGAATTTTCTGAATTACACCTTTTTCAAATATAATTTTTGTAAATTTTTTTTCTTGGGCATTCTCTCAGTTTTTAAATTTTCAGATAATAAGTTTATCGCATTTTTCAAAAATTTACTTGTGCCATTCATGATAATTGATATTATTTTTTTTTTACTTCATACCTTAGAGAAATGAGTTTTTTTTTGGGGGGGGGGGGCTTTCAAACGTTCCATTTGAAAATTAAATGGTATTTTATAGATACTCAACTTCACTTCGTCGAGTAAATCAAAAAACCTAGCGATAACTAAACCCTTTCTACCTACTTGTCTTACTTTTCACAAAAGTCTTTTTTTTCATATCCCTGGTACCTACTTTCAAAGGCCGCTTTAACCGAGACTAATTTCATTTGAAAAAAGTCATCCATATGTGAAACAACGTATCACTCGAACGTGTATAAAACACTTGAAAAATCACTGGAATAAAAAAAAAAGACAAAAACACAGCCTGCTCGACTCGTACTCTCTTACAGTATAGGAATTCTCTATCGTTGTCAAAGTTATCACCTCGAACCCCCGATGCTCGTATTATTCCCACACCTGATCGTGTGAAAGGCCGAATAAAATTTTTCTATTTTCCACTTGTTCGAATCTGTGTAGTCGACGAAAAAAAAAATCACCTGTGTGTTATCTTTGATAAGGAATCTACACATTTGTATAATGTATGGGATATAGGTAACATATTATAATACAAATATAACGTAAAAAAAAGAAAACAGATACGCCTAAAGTAGGTATACGAAATATGTGGTGATTTTTTCAACACTCGAGAATATTACACCCGTTCGTCGGCGACTATATAGGTAGGACTAGATTTTCATAACAATTTACACAGAGCGAGCGACGACGGTGATATCAATCTACAAGCATATTTTATCCTTAAGTGGTATTCCAAATGTATGTGTATTTTTTTCACTTCTTCTTCGTCTTCCCATCAGCTCGTTCGTGGATTTAGTAGAAATGTACGTACTTGGAATTGGATTGGATTTGATTGGAAGCGATATAGATATTTCGTTGTTATGTAAGATCTCTCTCGCGAGTATGGATGGATTGGATATACATGTAAGAGAACGAAGGTAAAAATCGAATATATACGTGAAATAGTTGGAATAAACAATTTAAAAAATTTTTAATCGACATCTGTGTTTCGTTCGCTTCTACGTACGCGATATTCGCGTTACGAAATATTGCAGTATAGAGAAATCGTCTCATTTCATCTGTGTGTGCTCAGTGCTGGATGTGTATTAGTATATCGCGTGTGATTATTATCGTATCAAATATCAATTAGTCGGCGTATAGTAATTATTGTGATTTGTGAAAATAGCAACGACGACTACTTTTTCTATAATTCTAACATCGGTTACATCATTTCTCTTATATTGGCCGAGCACTGGTTACGTGTTTATTATAAATACACGACATATACAGTCACATATAGGTGTGTATAATACACAATCATTCCAAATGGGTATTTTTTTCACTGATTATTGGGAAAAATAGGTACACGACTACGAGATGATAATTTTGGCGAAATTTCAAAGGTGTACGTGATTTATACTATGAGGAATATTTCAACTGACCAGGTTGGATGTCTCGAATACCCGTAAGATCAAGACGAGTATATTTTAATATCACGTCGAGTATAGATTGAAGAACGAAAATGTTGGCTTTTCGTGTTAAATGGACATTAAGTCCCTTGCGACGACGTTTATAAATCACGATTACCCAGTGTACGTTTTTTTTCCTTGCCTGCCTATCGTTTTGATGAATTTCACATCCTCTGCTATGTGCACTAAAGCTAGAAAAGGGAGAGAGAGAAAGACACACACAGAGATGTATCGATGAAGCCAGAAGAGTGGAAATAAACGACGATATTTCGTGCAGATTTTTTCCTATTAGTATTTCGATTAATCTGTTGCTGTGGAGCGAAAGCGCGCAAAACTTTACGTAATTAAATATCGTATCAGAATGAAGAATGAAGAAAGAAAGAAAAAAAAAATAAAATATATCAAATACCCGGTAATGCGATACCGTTCTTTACCTAAATTTCTCTTTTTTTCTTCTTATTCCTTTCGTCGTCGTCGGACACCATCATAGACGAAAAAAAAAGCGCTAAACGAGATTTTTACACACGATAATACGAGTACAGTATACCTTAAACCTATCTATCGCAAGTCCCTGCCGTTTTTTTTTTTTTTTTTTTTCGTAGGTACTACAACGAGAAGTTGAAAAGTTGTTCGTCTATGTCTGGTTCCGGATTCGTCTGCGCAAGTATACTATAGTGGGTCACCTTTGGGCTATTTTGTACTCACACACCACATACTCATACCCACCCATGATGAAGAACGTTAACGTTTGACCCATTTTGACCCGAGACTCGCGCCTTCTCCCTGTATTCGCCGACTGCTTTACTTGTCTGCTCAAGAGATGGTCTAAAGAAGCTGAGTGCCGAAGTCGGTGCGAATTTCCATGGAACCCCTTTGGCTCTCTCTCTCTCTTCCTTCCTCGGAAACTTGGTAGCTAATTTTCACACAGACTGGTCACGAGCGATGCGGATTTCTTTTTAATTATCGTCTCCTCTTACCCCCTTTTTTTTACTTTGGCCCTTAGTAGACTGGTTGGGTTTTTATCTCGTGAAGATATTCGAATTGAAGATGGTGTTACTGGGTCACATTTTAACAATGGTTTGTGGGATTTTGGCAAAGATGATTATTTTTTCGAAAATGCTCTCATTTGAGGCCCAAATTTCTCCTCCAGGGGCACCTCTGGAGCTGAAATTTTTTATGGATAACTTTCAACTGAAAATGAAGGACTCTGCTAAATTTGGGACCTTTTTTTGACGATCCAATTAGTTTTCTGTGAATTTCATAGAACTTTGAATAGAATTGGGACCCCTCTACCCCAACACCCCAAACACCAACCCCACAATACCTACATTTTAGTATAGATATTCACGTACAATTGAACTAACCGGATTATCTCTTTTTCATTACCGTTTCAGATTTTCGCAATACGGTTTTCGTTATCATTTAGAAACCGCGATCTCTACCAATCAAAGAAGAGAAGACGACAGAGTAACGTATATTAACAAAGGCCAATTCTACGGCATTACCATGGAATACGTACCAGATCCGGATAAACCGCTCAAAGCACAAACTGTTAAGGTAAGAAAAAAGAAACACCCATCGTTGTTGGCTCGATAGATATACGAGTAATTTACGATTAATCAAGCACACGCGAATGCAAAAATACCCTCCAATAATATTCCCCGCCCCCCGTGCACTTCTTCATCATCTCTCTCGTAATGAACTATGCGGTACTTTCTCGTTGTCATCTTAATTCTCCTATATGTATACCTTTGGATCATGGGCAATGGGCATCTAGAGTGGCGGTGGGTCGAGGAGTACACACATATAGTATACACTATAGATTAAAACCGTAGATATATTATAGGTACATAAACTAAAGTGCCAACGAAGGCCAGCTGTCAAGATGGCTTAAAATTAACACTGCATGCGGTGGTCGTTGTTAATTTTTATTCGTCATATAACATCTTCATTTATATTCTTTCTACACGAGGATTATTCCAATTACCTTACCTTTTTTTTTTTCGCTTCAACTCTTCAACTTTTTCGGTGTACTAAAAATTACTGCTGACCGAATGCCGCCGTTCATTTTGATGTGGGTAAATTTACCTCGGGCTAATGACCCGTGTTTACGAAATAGTGCCGATAAAATTGCCAAAGTTGGATGCCATTTTATAAATTGGTGATTTTTTTTTTATTCTTCCGAGTGATTTACATTTGCATAGGAATAGGTATGGGTGTTTGCGTTGGGGTATTTATGGGGGTCTTGGTTATTTTTGTGGAATTTTAAGCATAGTGACTCAGAATTTTTGATACCTAATTATTTTGGTCTGTGTAAAAAATTGCTGGAGTAATTTTTTTTTGGAATTTTTGAGCATGATGCATGAATGAGATGCTGAAATATCATTTTTCAACTCATCTAGCTGAAGTTTGGTCCGCTTACAATAGTGGCAACACTGATTTTCACCTCAAATGTGACTCTGTGTAAAAAGAGCTTGTATTCCATGAGATCCTTAGTAGCTTTCAGTATCACCATCTTTCAAAGGCCGCGATTTTCTTCTCACATTTTGAAATCCTGAGTCATGTTTTGCCAAAATATATTAGAACTGTCCATTAGGGTGGATCCCCCCTCCCCCTCCCCTCAAAAAATGACGGATTTTAACCAAATTTAACAGAAACCTTCATTTTGAGTTGAAAGTTACCCAGAAAAAATTTTTAGCTTCAGAGGAGTTCCTAAAGGAGAGAAATAAACCCTGAAAGTGGGGCCTTTTTTTGAAAAAATTTGTTTTTTTTTCAATCCTGTCACCACCTAATGAGTTTTTGGGGAAATTGTCACCTTAAAGGCAACGGCGTGTATGTCCACTTAAAAAAAATTGTCTTTGTGCGTTACTGATAAGACTCTGGGACGCCCTGAAATGGAAAATTTGCATCTGTGTGCAGTAAAAGTGAACTGCAGAAGATCCACAAAGCTAACCAATGTTCAATCAGGACTCAACAAACCCTACCAAGCATATCCAAACCTTATCAGTGATGTGTAAAATCGTACTTTTTTAAATGGACATACTCGCCGTTGCCTTTAAGGTGACAAAATGGCCTAGTCCCAAATGAATGTACATATTACAAGTAAAACTTTTTTCGATTTTGGCCAAAAAAAGTAAGATTTTTTGATAACCTTATCAAACTTGAATAGAAGCTTGATTACAATTCTTACAAAAAATACAGGTAAGGTATCTAAAGTTTTTACAAAAGAGTAGAGTTCTAGATTTTTTGTCATAATCTTGAGAAGAAAACTGAAAAGTAAAATTTTTCAAAATTTTGGTAAGCAACTGATTACTTTTTGGGAAATTAAGGCTTTCTGAAAATTTTGACTACAGAAAACAGTTTTGTAAGACTGACATATTCATATTATTATAGCAGACCTCAAAATTAAAGTAAAATTTCAGATTTTTTCATTTCCAACCAGAGCAGTTGCTCAAATTCAAAATAAAGTTCACATTTCCACTTCTTTTATTACACTCTTTTTGCTTTAAAACGAGGATTCATGGTATTACACTCATCGGTGTTAAAACAAGACTTTTGTTTATAACGTGTTTCGGCTTATAACACTTCTTTTTTCGGTCCCTTGTAGAGTGTTATAACAAGCTTTTATTGTATGTTATGTATGTATTGAAGTTTCAAAGAGTTTTGTTGAGAGAAGACATCTCTGCCTTTCTCCTCTCTATATATGCACTGATTTTTAGAATATCTACCCACATCCAATCTTTATGTTTACGCTTTGATTCCAGCACAAGTTCTTGATTATTCGCAGGTGTTTGTCACCAGAGACTAGAAGCTGAAAAATAAAGCTTAAGCATTTCACTTTTAGCTTCTGATAAAAATTACATAGCTTTTGGCAAGCTTAGATTTTTAGTATGTAGCTTCAAAAAATATTGAAAATATCGACTTTTTACGGCTTTTAGCTTTTCACTTTCAGCTGCTTCTGGTCTCTGACTTTGAATTTTTGATTTTTATATTCATTTCAATAGATTTTTAACAATTTAATATAATATTTAATACTCGTATTTTTAAATCAAACAATTATGATTTCGCAATATTGCAGCTAAATTTGAAATTTTGAACACCGAAACAAGAACTGAGCAAAATGCAATAAATACATTAAAATACAGTAAAAACCTAAAAAGCCATTAGAATTTCAAAAAAGCTAGAAAAATGAAGCTTTCAGCTGGTTTTGACTTTCAGATTTATAAAGCTTAGCTGTTTTTTAGCTTCCAAAAATTTTGAAAATACCGGGTTTTTACGGCTTTTAGCTTTTGGCTTTCAGCTTTCAGCTACTTTTGGTCTCTGTTTGTCATCAATATTGTATTTGTTTAGGATTCTCAACATTTACTAGTGATTTTGACATGATTGAATGCTTTTTCATAATCTACAAAAGCATGACAGAATTTCTCTATTGCCATTCTGCACCCTTTATACTATTTCTTTTAGTAGGGCTATTGCATCTCTAGTTCCCTTTTTTGGCACAAATCATACTGGGTTTCATTCAGATTTTCATCTAGTTTCTTCTTTATTTTGACATTGATGATGGATAGTAGCAGTTTGAGTGCATGACTGGGTCATTATCTAGTATGATGGTCCTGTGTACTCAAGAGTATTTATGTGAGTTATTTTTCTTGGGTATTGGTACAAAGTTTACAGCTTTGAAGCCTTCAGGCAATGTTCCTTCATTATATATTCTGTTCATTATCTTCAAAAGCATAGTCTAAAATCAAAATATGTGGATATTCCTATAAAAGTACACACCTTGGGTCATGCTTCACAATTTCAGCCAAATACAATTTTTGGTCGTCGGATTTTTTTTTTCGTTTTAATTACAACGCCGCTGAACCGAGTTAATTAAGGTTGTTTCTCATTAAGTACATTTTAAAAAAATATTTCGACCTTCAAATCTCACAATACCATTAACCGTTGTTAATATTTTCTTCGAAATTAATGAGAAGGAAATTATTGGGAAACGAAGGTATGTATAGGAGGTAGAGGTGCACACACATATGGAAGTGGATACGATCGCGAGAGAGGCAGGAGAATACGATTCTAAAAAGATACAGGCGACGTATTATCTCGTATGCTCGCCGAGTTAATTATGGCGGAAATATAAGTATGTATATCTGGGTAGATAAACAGGTACCTACCTATATTAATAATATCTGCATACGAGATATATGTATAGGCTCAGTATTTGATGAAAGATTTGAAAAAAAATCCCTCAACATCTGAGACAGGCAGTTTACCTTCGAGATCGATTCTACCACCTCGAATGAGTAATTCTCAAAACTGAAAATATACACCCCTGCGCATTGGTTCACATCTCGATGCACTTTGGTATCTGTGGTGCAACGAGATACCACAAATCGATCCCAATATTTGATGCACTGTGAAAGGTCGACGTTTGTGGGTTCAACTCGAATTACGAGAGAACACCGCCCTGCTCTACTCTGCCCTGCCATCTTGTACCTTTTGGTGGTTTGTTTCTATCTCGAATGAGTAATTTCGTCGAAAATTTAGAATGTCTACGAGGCTGGCTGATATTATATCAATATGTCTGGGCATGGAAGAAAGACAGAGATGAAGTGCGTCGGTATACATAACGACGACGCAGGATGTGCATCGGCTAAAATTACCTCCAGACCGGAGATCATTGCTGCGTAAAAATTGTAACACGATATGGCCCATTGGTCGTTGATCGTGTTAGTCGAATGACTCGATGCGAATTTCATAGACGAAATTTAACTCTACATGGTAGTCTGCTGCGTTGGAGGTTCACCTCTCTGGCTTTGGCTGGACTCTACGTATGTGATTTTTTTTTGTGGGTCAAATGTCTGTCCTGCTGACTATACGTCGATTAGAGTTTTTCGCAAACACGACCGGTTTTCTTTTTACGATCGAATCGGTGAAATTACGTAAGGGAAAATCGGTGGTGACTTTTTCGCTTTTTTTTTCGGCGAATCGATGACAGTAAATAAAATTGTCTTTAGTGTGCGCTTTCGTCTCGTGTAAGCTTACGTGGTGTTTGGCACAATAATACACACGTAATAATGGTCTCGGCGACGTTGTTAATTAATTTTGAGGTAAACCAGATCGAAAAAACGCAATCAAACAGAGAATTTAACGATTATTAATTAATTAATTAAAATTATCCATTGCTCGCTATATACGTGTGCATGGCAATTACGTAAGCTTTTATCGACAACGACGAAAGATTTTTACTTTTTTTTTTCACCTCCCTCTTTCGACGTTCCCCTGTCCTGTCCCCCATGTCTATGGTGGTATCTTTCTCTTCTCGGCGTGTAGGCTGATTTATGATCCAATTAGTTGCTAATGGCGAGTACATCTTGGTCGACAATGTCAAATGGCTCGATGCAGTTTCTCTATTATACGTATATACGAATGTCAAAAGCCAAAAGCTCCCATGGTACGATTTGTCTTCTTGGCTCGTTCGCTTCTTCTATGCTGTATGTTGTATGGTGTACGTTTAATAGGAACTTTGCACCGGTGTCGTTTGATTAATGCGACAAAATTACGACGCCGGTTTAACGACGTGTAAATAATATGGTCGATTTTATACCATAAGCATAACTTATGCAGCGGTTGTTTTCTTTTTTTTACACACATTTCTTGGTTAAATCATAATTTCGCGGTATAATCGACGTGTAAAATATTCTCGGAACTTTTTTTTTCACCCTACGGGGGTACCTACCTGGTCGAGATGTTTATTTCGATTATCGATTATATTCTCATTCTTATTCTGTCTCTGTTGTTTCTCTACAGATAGCTCGATCTCTATTATGTGCAGTACCTTTTTCGTACCTATGGTAGTTCAACGAACAAACCAACCATCGTGTATTAAATTATTTACACCGTTTGAACATTTACGTGTTGTGATTTTTCACTGCACCCCTGTTCCTCGTCCATTCTACGTCGTGTCTATCGTATTGACATTAATGAGACTGTGCCATAAACAAGTACCAGACGATTTTGTTAAACGGGTATCGTTCCGTGTATGATTTAAGATCGATTACCACCGCCTGCCTTATATTCAACCTACCGCATTATCGTATTAAATTTTTACTGTATGGCAGATTTAAATAGATCGATGGGGGCAGGCAGCTGAGCAGAGCGAGAGAGTTCTTTGGGTGAGTTAGTCATTATGCAACATGTCCGCATGCAACTTTATCGCTATGGTATGTTCCTCGATATTGTATAGGTTGGTATTGAATGAGCATTTGCGTGGAATTGATGCGAAATGACTGTATGTTATGCAGCTGGTATTTGGTCAACTTGCATTATGTAGGTACCGATTTGTAGAAAGTTTAGAAATTTGTCGAGTGTTTATTCGGGTGTAAGGTAATTGATCAAAATGTGCTTTTGCGAAGGTGGAATTTCGGTGAGGAGGGGGTTACCCCGAGTTGAGTGTTGAATTGATGTTTTGAGATATTCTGGTACCTTTGTGAATGTTGATCTAGTAATTGGATTAAAATGAAATGGAATTGAGTGATTGATTTTTTATGTTTAACTGTTTCAATTATGCCACCGTTCTAAAAAAAATTTCGATTTTATCTTGAAATTATGGTAAGGTCGAGAAAGGCTTGAAAAAGTCGAGAATTTGAATTTTTGAGCCGACCACAATGGGAATTTTATCCTACTAGTAAAATAAAGTGATTTTTGACGATTTTTGAGGTTTATTGAAGTAATTAAAAATCATCGAAAATCATTTTATTTCACTAGTTGAATAACATATTTTATCCAAACGTGTGAAGAAAACGCGCATTTGACCACTCGAGCGACTAGCGAGAGTGAATAAAGTAGTGTTTTATTCTACTAGTAGGATAAAATAAATTTTTTAACCATTCGCCAGTTTCCTCTCATTTTTCCAAAGTTTTAGGCGATGCTAAGAGGAAATGGAGAAGATGAGTCCATTTTATGATATTTGTATGGTCAAAAGATCATTTTTGGGTAAAAAATTGAGGTTCGTTTGAAAATTCTTTTCGATTTGATGATATTTGGAATTTGAAGCTCTTGATTTGATGGCCGATGGCTGCAAATCGAGTCATTGTTGAAATTAGATTTCAGTTATTTATATTGAATTTTTTATGCATTTTCTTTAGAACCTTGAAAACAGATTTGCTCAAAGTTCAGATGATCTTCAGATCACGTACCTCCGAATTAGACCTCTAGATTACCTTTGAAAAATTGATCATTCCTGATGCTGATTTAAATCAAAAATGAAAAAAATCACAATTTTTCTTTTGTTTGAGAAAAAAATAATAATTTTGGTAAATTTTTGTCCAACAAATTTAAGGACTAAATCAAACAACTCAAAACAAATGGGTAATAATTTTGAGCATGATCGATCATGATTGATTTTTGATCAGGAAATCTAAATCTAGGACTACGATTTGATTCTATTGATCGGAAAATTGATATTTTAGGGTGAAATGGATTTTTCATTTCGAAAAAAATCGATCTTATGACATCGAAAATCAAAAATTGATCGACTTTTGGATTCGATTGATCGATTTTCAATCATGATCAATTTTTGATCGGAAACTTTAGGCCTATTTTTGATGCTAAAATTCAGTTTCAATTTTAAACATCGATAATGTAAGATCGAAAATCGCCAATATTTAATTCGATTTCAAGGTTCGATTGATCGATTTTCCATCACGATCAATTTTTGATTTGGAAGTTCATTTTTGAGCCGAAAATTAATTTTTCATTTCAAACGTAATCGACCAAGTTGAATCGATAATCGCTAATAAATCGTTTTTTTGATGTTTGATTAATCGAATTTCGATCATATCATGATCAATTTTTGACCCAGAAGTTGATTTTGATGCTGAAATGATTGATTTTTCATTTCGAACATAATAGATTATGTGGAGTAAAAAAGCGCAAATGAATCGACTTTTGGGATTCGATTGATCGATTTTCAATCAAGATCAACTCGAGAAGTTGATTTTTGAAGTTGAAATCGATTTTTCTTTTTGAACATGATCGATCATATTGAATCGATAATCGCTAATCGATCGATTTTCGAAGTTCGATTAATCGAATTTCGATCATATCGTGATCAATTTTTGACCGGGAAATTGATTTTTGAGGCTGGAATTGATTTTTCATTTTAAACATGATCGATCATTTTGTGGTCGAAAAGTGCAAATAAATCGACTTTTGGAATTCGATTAATCGATTGTCAATCAGGATCAACTTTTGATCGAGAAGTTGATTTTTGAGGTTAAAATTGAATTTTTTTTTGAACGTGATCGATGGATCATATTGAATCGAAAATCGAAAATAAATCGATTTTCGAGGGTAGATTAATCGATAATCGATTCTCAATCATGAGACATTTTTGATCAGAAAATTCATTTTTGAGACTAGAATTGATTTTTTCATTTGAACATGATCAATCGTATGGAATCGATAATCGCAAATAAATCGATTTTGGGGGTTCGATTGAACGATTTTCGATCATGATTAATATAAAATTTGAAAGTCTGGTTCCAAATTTTTGCAGTTTCACAAAAAGTTGCAAATTGGAGAAAATTGTACCTCTTTACCCCTTCCTAGGAGGGCCAGGATGGAAATGAAGGTGGTCATTTCATCGAGAACTTTCAAGGGAAATTTCATTCTACTTGGAGGACAATACAGAGCTATTTTTTTTAGCATTTATGACTCATATAAAGCGTCTATCACTCGAACCAGGCGACGAGATGATAATTTAGACAGTCAAAATTCAATTCCGATTCGATCGACCGGTTCAGCACCCAGCTCACGTATGATTCAGCTCATTCGATCAATTCAACTTCTCGGCAGGTGTGCCTCGTAATCGTTTTGAAAAAAATAAAAAAAATATATTCGAGTACGTCGACATGTCGTGTATACGTAGATCAATAATCAAAAAAAAGACGAAGAATTTCAGTATCATTGCTCTCGGACTTGGTCGTCGTCGTCGTCGCTACCATTTTCACTCGTTTCCCACTAATAATATACTTACGTATAGCCGCAGTCGGTCGGCTGGCTGTTGAAAATGCAACACAAATCGTAAAAACCGGCTTCAAGGTCGTTGGGTAATGACATTAAACCTTTAAAGAGCGAATATAAAAATTTTTTATTTTAATTGATGATCAATTATGATCAGTGAAACGTTAAAAACGTTGACATTATTTAATATATCAATTTTACGCGTTAAATTAACAACAACAACAACAAGATGGAGAATAAGAGCTCTTAACAGAAAAAAAAGAGATACGTGAGATGATGGAGTATTGAGAGAAATAAATACACGAATTGATAGCGATTCGAGAGACGACGATGAGGAGAGTACGATTAGGAGAGACTTGAACGCTAGTATACGACAATTCGAATTCGTACGCGAATTAAATGGGTTTATACGAAACACTGCAGCGTATGATTGGCGCTATTTTAAAAGCAGGCTGGATGTACTATAGTATATGATGAAGGTGTCTCGATGAAGAAGACAGAGCAGCGTAGAGAAGGGTACAAGGTGTTTTTTTCTTATTTAATATCGAGAGACATCATCATTAAAATGTTCGAATCTTATATAGTACTTTACCTATACGAATACAAACACACGTTCGTATCGTATACGTACTCGTATTTATGTATTTTAATGATTAAAAAAGAGAAGAAAAAAAGAAGAAGATTAAATTTTATTGCGATCTTATGGTTGCTGTGCTCTGTGCTGCAGATCACACTCAGGTATTTGTACTCGTACTCGTACCTACGGTTAAAGGAAACGAAACGAATTATGCATTATTTCCGTCGACGACGACGAGTGCTGAGCTCTCCACGTATAAGTTTTTTTTACCCCATGCTGTGGAATTTTCTGTTCGGAATGACATCAGAATTTAACTTTTTTTTAATAATAATAAACGAGCGTATAGCGAGGATCGCGACGTTTTGTCGTACATATAACTGCGCCTTGTACATTCGTATATTCTTATGTTTGTGCCATGCGGTTAAGACGCAGACGCGCGCAGCCACAAACGTAGAGTATTTACGTCGAAAATTTCCGGCGATTAATGACGCCGTTTTTAAAATCATTTCGAGAGACGTAAAATAAAAAATAGTATAGAAAAAAAACATAATTTGTATTTTTTTTTCTTTTCGCTCTCCATCTCTGTTTGATGAAGAGATTTTATACATATATGAGGTGAGTCAACGCATGTTGATGGCGATGGCGACGAAGCCATGGGAAAATCCTCGCCCCCTGTCTAAATGACGATAGTATGAAGTTTTTTTCTCTTTTCATTTAATTGTTAACGCGCCGGATTAATTACGATCGCGCCGTCGAACTGAGAACGCCGCCAATTGCATACACGCGTTCCATTATGTATACCTACCTCTTAATATATTACGATAAATTGTAAACAGCGTAATTATACACGATGCGGTGTGGTGAAGAGGGGGGGGGGTCGTACGTGGATTTACCTTTTTGAATCATCTGTGTGAGTGATCTCTGGAGGACGTAGCGAAGGTCTTTCAAGTTGAACATGCCAGCGTCAATGTACACTTTATGGTGATGTGTGACATTATGGTTTGGGTTTGGAATAATTTGAAGTGTGATGTTTTCCAAATGGCGAAATTTTGGATTATTTGGAGTGGGACTGGATGATCGACGGTGAGGAAAATTTTCTTATTTGACAGTTACACTTGAAATTGCGAAGATGTGTACCTTATAGCTTCTGTGTTCAAAAAATATGTACCTACCCGTTTTTGCAGAAAATATGCAAATTGTTAAAAATAATTTCAACTCAATATTGATGTGTTTCTAGCTTTTTTTACCCCACAAATTTTCAGTAATCTTTCAATCGTTCGTCTTTTTAAAAAAAGATTTTCCTTTTTACATATGAGAACTGCAATACAACAGGAAAGGAATCCCTCTTTAGATAATAATCTAATCATTTAAAAACCAATCTACAACATCCGCAACAACACTCTCTAGTCTCTACCAATCGATAAAAAATACGCATAATATTTCTGCAAACGGCTGCACCCTTCTGATTGGTATGTATTTACATTGCACCATATTATGCGTCAATCAATCGAACGCCTTCGATATGCATCTCTCTCTCTGAGCACACAGAGAGCACTTGGAACTCGAGAATTTTGCACATAGCATACTACACGACTACACGTTACACGCGTCCATCTTGGACGTCAGCCAATATACAGAGTATCAAATGGGTCAAACAGCCAAGGGGCTTTGGTATCCTACGGCCATCTTCTGCACTGCAGCCATCGCATCGTATACGTAATTAGACTTCGCGCGCGATAAATACGTATACGTATAGTTACCGGCTTAGCTTGGCATAGTGGCGTGGATGACGTCCATTTATTATGTTTGGCTCGAGTACAGTGTACACGTCTCTCTTCGTGTGTAATGTTCCTATATATCGGCCCACATCCGCAAAATATATAATATACGCTATCTACGATTTATATCACGGCGTCGGTCGTCGTCGTCGGTCGCTTGATCGATGTGAATGATTGCATCGTCGTCGGTAATTCGATAGATAGATAGGAAAAATTCGCCCAGTCGCTGCCGAGCAGGGTCCGCGTGCTTTTTTTTTATTACCGCCCGGCCACGGTGTAATCTACATAACTACTACTTTCCACCACCTGTGCTTACCTCTTGAATAGAGAGACAGCGAGATGTATTTCATTATACTTACGCGAGGCTCTTAAATTATTATTTTACTCTTTTTTTGCTCCTCTCTTCATGCTTTACCTTCATGTTGGTCTGAAATATATAGATGGGTGCATGTTTCGTTATTAAATCTTCCTATTTCCGTCTCGCTCTAGCTAACTCGATGGGTACGAAGTGTTCGGGTATACTTGTATTTTGACAGGTATACGATTAAATTCATTGATTGAGTTTTGATTATATCCCCCTCCCCGTCCCCCTTTTCACGATTTAGGATTTCGTTGAAGAATGGTTTGATTACGAGGGATGGGTATATGGTGCCCAAAAAATCATCTGACAGAGAACGTTAAAAGACAACCCCCCCTCCTGTCCCATTTCTATAAAAAATTAACTAGTTGACAAACTGGCGTTTCTCAATTGATTTTGAAAATTCAACACTCGTTGGTCCAAAAAATAAAAACTTGGTGTAAATTGGGCCCCCAACTTTGAATTCAATTTTTTTTATTAAGTATCTACTTCTTATCAATATACCTAATATTCATTTCAATGAATTATAAATTTTTCACATCATGTGGAAACTATTGAAAGTTAGCCAAAAACTTCCTAAAAAAAGTGCTAACTTTATTGGAAACCCAATTTTTTTGTTGGTAAAAAATGAGGGGGTATTGTAAAAAAAGTCGCAAACATCGCGAAAAAAGTTGGGAAGAAAGATCGCGAAAAAAGTCATGAAGAAAGATCTTGAATAGTCGTGAGAAAAGGTCGCAAAAAAAGTCGTGGAGAAAAATCGCGAACAGTCGTGAAGAAAGATCGCAAAAAAAGTCGCAAAAAAGATTGCAAAAAAAGTTGAGAAGAAAGATCTCGAAAAAAGTGTGAAGAAAAATCGCGAAAAAGACCGCAAAAAAAGTTGAAAAGAAAGATTGCGAAAAAAGTCGCGAAGAAAAATCGCGAGCAGTCGTGAAGAAATGTTGTGAAAAAGATCGCAAAAAAAAGTTGGGAAGAAAGATCGTGATCAGTTGTGAAAAAGATCGCAAAAAAAGTTGGGAGGAAAGATTGCAAAAAAAGTGGCGGAGAAAAATCGCAAACAGTCGTGAAGAAAGATCGCAAAAAAGTTGGGAAGAAAGATCGCGAAAAAAGTCATGAAGAAAGATCTTGAATAGTCGTGAGAAAGGTCGCGAAAAAAGTTGGGAGGAAAGGTTGCAAATAAAGTCGCGGAGAAAAATCTCGAACAGTTGTGAAGAAAGATCGCAAAAAAAGTCGCAAAAAAGATTGCAAAAAAAGTTGAGAAGAAAGATCTCGAAAAAAGTCGCGAAGAAAAATCGCAAACAGTGGTGAAGAAATATCGCAAAAAAGATCACAAAAAAAGTCGCGAAGAAAAATCGCGAAAAAGATCACAAAAAAAGTCGCGAAGAAAAATCGCAAACAGTGGTGAAGAAATATCGCGAAAAAGATCGCAAAAAAAGTTGAGAAGATAGATTGCGAAAAAAGTAGCGAAGAAAAATCGCGAGCAGTTGTGAAGAAATGTCGTGAAAAAGATCGCAAAAAAAGTTGGGAAGAAAGATCGTGAACAGTCGTGAAAAAGATCGCAAAAAAAGTTGGGAGGAAAGATTGCAAAAAGAGTGGCGGAGAAAAATCGCAAACAGTCGTGAAGAAAGATTGCAAAAAAGATCGCAAAAAAAGTTGAAAAGAAAGATCGCAAAAAAGTCGCAAAAAAGATCGCAAAAAAAGTTGAGAAGAAAGGTTGGAAAAAAAGTCGCAAAGAAAAATCGCGAACAGTGGTGAAGAAATATTGTGAAAAAAATCGCGAAAAAAGTTGGGAAGAAAGATCGCAAAAAAAGTCGTGGAGAAAAATCGCGAACAGTCGTGAAGAAAGATCGCAAACAGTCGTGAAAAAGATCGCGAAAAAAATCGGGAAGAAAGATCGCAAAAAAAGTCGCGGAGAAAAATCGCGAACAGTCGTGAAGAAAGATCGCGAAAAAATATCGCGAACAGTCGCGGAAAAAGATCGCGAAAAGTCGCAATTTTTGAATATCAAATGTTGATAGACAACCTGTTGGGCCCTTTTACCCTCCTCTCACCCCTGACCCCGATAGTGGACACGAAGAGGAGGGATGACGAAAAAATCGAATCCAACGTGAATTTGACAAGTTTCCCATACACCGAATCCAACCAAATCCATGTTCGTTTTTCGATTTACATCGCTCCATCATCACGACAATGTCCAATCCGAGTAAAAAGCGTTTAAATTCCAGTTTTAATTTATTATTTCGATCGTATAGAAGTATTACATCGGATATGTCAGAACAGCTTAGGGAAAATTCACCGTTGAAAAGATCTATCGTATAGAAGAAGCAAATTAACGAAATATCCTCGACTGTCTCTCCCATGTTCTTCATTTCCGATTACACGAAATTCGTGGCTTAGGCGTCAGCATCTTTCGATGATCGTTTCTCGGTACCATCATCATAACATGATCGCATCGTCGAAAGATCGTTTCTTTCGCCGGATGTTGACATGTTATTTCGACGAAATGAGAATTTTCAAATTACATTATAGTTACTCGAGGACCAAGCTACGTAAAAAGCTACATTTGTACTAATTATCGAGAGAAGAAAAAAACGCGCCAACCGAGCCGGGAGCTCCCGCCGTGAATCCAGTAATTGAATTTTTTCGGTGACTTGAACGCTGGTATGAGCCAATCAGCTTGACCGCATATGCGGATTTTACATACTACATATAAGCAGGAACAGCTGCTGCTTGGTTTCTTCGAACGTACTTGCATTTTTTTTTTCACTCCTTCTTCTTCGATTTGATATACGGCCAAATGTTAATTAGAAATGGCGAATTGGCGATGCTTCTGTTCGTCGTATCCAACGGCGACCTGGGCCCGAGGCCAAAGGGGAGGAGAAGGGTTAAAACGATGAAGAATTCACATATAAATCAATACGACGACGACGAGATGTGGTATCTCGTGTGTAAGATCTCTCTGGCTCTCTGGAGGAGATATGACATTGAAAACTATACACACGCGAGATATTCTCTCTCGCCTTTTCAGAAATTAGGATGAAGGGGGAGGGGTGTGACTTTTTTCGGCGGTGCTGGCGAATTAATTAAAAGCAATTTATTTACGCCAAGTCGGCGTATTATTATTATTATTGCCGAATTGTACGAGTACTTAGAGGTACCCGAAGATATAATAAAAAAAAATAGAAATAAATTTAATTTATGACTAAATCAGCGATTAAATTGAACATTCATTAACCTTATGGCGGCGAATAATGAGTTTTTGAAATGAAATTAATTACTTTGTCATTATAGAGTTGGAAAATTTATTCGTATTCTTTGATTTTTGTTCCTCCCCCCTCCTCCCTTCTGTGTCTTTTTATCTTTGAATTTTTCATTCGAAAAATCACCGAAAAAAAAATGGCACAAAACTGGTTAAAATTTTGTGACGTCGGATTCCTGTTTGATTTGCCAGCTCAGGTGTCGTAAATTTATAATACATTACGATGTAGGTACGAATTTATGGTCGTTGAACGGTGTTGTTCGTAACCGATTTTTAGGAGGATTAGAGGATTTTAGTGAAATTCCCCCTCCTCCCCTCCCTTCTCGTTTGTCAATACGCTTCGATGCTTTTGAAACGGATGAAGACGAGATACTAGGTAGAGGAGAAACTTGCGAGGATATTCGTATATTATATTATATAACTAAAGCAGAGAGGCATCGCGATCGTAAAAATTCACCGATATACGGTAGCGTTAAATTTTTTACGAGCTTGTCGTAAATTGTAGTTACTTATACACGAAGAACATGGAAACGACATCTTTGTATAACCTTATACGCATGAAAATTGATGCGGTTGGTGTTTTTTTTTGCTTTTTGCTCTATGTGTATTTCTAATTACTCGAACAAGTCGTATAATTTAATAATAATCCGCGTACGGTGGTTATAAGCTTATACATTAGGTTAGGTGCGGCGCAAAGGAGGAATAATATTAAGAATTTTAATCCGGCAACGAGCTAGAGCGATTTAACGCTTATCAAATGGCTATCTCTGGTATATATTGGACTCGTCGTATGTGTGTGCGAGTGTGAGTGTGTGTACTGTTGATTGGCGAGAGAGTTATCAGTCGGCTCAATCGAGAATAATTAATAGTAGTAGCTGGTCTGTCGGTCTATAACTGTTATTAGGCTCGGCCTATGTTATACCCAGCTCCTATAATACAAGGTACCTACTGCCTCTCTACCTACCTACCTAGCCTACATACGAGGAAATTTTTTTAATGTTTTCATAATGCATGCTGCATATCGAATCTCAGTTAATTACACGCGCTCAGCTCGCTGGATCTCAAGAAGCAAAGACGTAAAACGATTTTCGACGACGATTAAACCGCGTTTAATTTACCATAATTATATATATACAGTGGAATCGAGTCGAAAATTTTCATTTATTGGTATGCTGGACTCGACGTCGACGATGATGCATGTAGCGTATGTACTTCGCCTTTTTTCTCTCTTCCTCTCTCGCCCTCTCGACGGCCCTGTCCCCCGATCCTGACTACCTCTCCTTACGTTAGCTGCACACAACGTGCAACGTTTCATTAAACTGGCGAGATTATAGAATTAAAAGCATGTGAAATGAACGAAATTCATAATCACCGACCAACATCCACTCGTATAGTGTGTGATGCTGATGAGAAATTACTCCATGTACGAGTACCTATCGAATCGAGAGTAACGTTAAGTACTACGTCGATAATTATATTTATCGGGATGTCTGCGTCTAATATGATCTATATATTCCGTATTCGTACGTCTACCTTCCACCCTTCCAAGTGTGATTGCAGTTCCCTCAGGGGAGATGTTTGATTGATTATTTTTTCGACGAGAAATTACGTCGAAAGATTTTTTCGCTGACTGGGATTTTTGATGACCGGATAAAATTGAGGAATCTATGGTTTGCATGTAGTGCAGAGTTCATGCACAAAAAAAAACAGGAAGTGAATTATTATACTGAAGAGGAAGGGGGAAGGGGGTGGAATTATTCGATTGTGTGACGAGCTATCTGATGACTGTTAGAAAATATGCCCAAAAATCTTCAAAAGTCTGACAGGGATGGGGGGGGGGGAGTGAACGTGATCTATTCATGTGAAATTTCCGGAGTCAGGATCATATTGGTTCAATTCAGTTGTGGAAGGAGTAAAGGAAAAGGAACGATGAAATTTGATACCAAAAAATAATGGCTACTTTTTAATGATTTGAGGGAGGAGGGAGAGAGTGGTTAAATTATTGAAGACCACAGATCAATGAAAAATGTTCAAAATAAAGTGAAAATCATCCCAAGTCTTTTTGCATGATTGTTTAAAAAACCGGTATTGTTCAGGGCTATTTTTTTTCTCCAGATTTTTCATCCATTTTGCTATCGATTATTGAAATTTTCAAATTAAAATCACATTTTTTTCATAATTATGATGAAATTGGGTTTTCCGAAAAAAAATCTGATGGATTGAAAATTGGAAAATTTTTGACCTGAAATACAAATCAATTCAGTCGCGAATGATTCACATAAAATAATTCAATTCGTTCGTGAATGATCCACCAAAAATTAAATAAATAAATCGATTCGTTCGCGAACGATTCATCAAGAATTGAGTAAATGAATCGATTCGTTCGCGAATGATTCACTAAAAATTATTCAATTCGTTCGCGAATGATTCATCAAAAATTGAGTAAATGAATCGATTCGTTCGCGAACGAGTCACTTATACGAATCGATTCGTTCGCGAATGATTCATCAAAAATTGAGTAAGTGAATCGATTCGTTCGTGAACGAGTCACTCATACGAATCAATTCGTTCGCGAATGATTCAGTAACTATTGATCAACTCGTTCGCGAATGATTCACCTAGAAATCAATCAGTTTGCTCGATCGCCAATCGGTTGTGAATGATTCGATTCGATTTGATTCACTTTGCTTGAAAAGAGATCAATTTCTTTACAATAATTTCACAAAAACCGAATCAATCGTAAATTAATTGATCCGTTTGCGAATGATTCGCCAATAAATCAATCAATTTATTTAATTGCCAATCGTTCGTAAATGATTCGATTAGATTATAAACAGATCAATTGCTGTATTATGTTTCAAAAAAAGTGAATCAATTCGTTCGTAAAAGATTTTTATTTGAAGAAAAGTCGGTCATGTCGGTCTTCTCACGCTAAATGCGTGAGTGTTCAGGAATTTGGGTTCTTTTTTGGAAGTCAGAGGGGGAGGGGGTGAATAAGAAGGAGTGGGTAGAAAGGCTTCTTGCTAGAATCAAAATAAAAGAAAAATCGATGCTGGAAGTTGAAATTTGTTCAAGAATTTACTATTTTTTAAAAAAAATCTATGACATTATTGTTGATTTTTTTTTTTTTGTATTTTGAACGGTCTTTTTTCCACATTTTATCGAATTTTTATCACATTTTATCAACTTTTCAGCTATTTTTACCCCATTAAACAAGTTTCCTGTGGATTTTAGAGCATTTTGTAGTCATTTTCATCAACGCTTTAAATAACTTTTATAATTCATGCTTCGCAACTACATATTTCAACGCCGTTTTGAAATTTGTCAAATGATGCTTTGGTGTGATATTTTTCAAGTTTTTTGATCAAAAAAGGCTACAAAAACCTGGACTTTGAAATGCATTGGAGCCAACTTTTCGTTCGTTATTAAGTTGAATCGCTAATTACAAAAAATTGAGAACTCACTAATTTTTTTGATTTTTTTTTTTTTGAAATTGGCAATACTGACCAAATGGTTGACACCACCAAGTTCCAAAATATATTTTTCCAGTTTCAGAAATTATATCTTTAAATATTTCAACACGATTAATGTGAAAAATTCGCGAAGTAAACATTTTCAAAACACTAATTTACCCTAAAATAAGCAATTTGCAAATTTTCAATCGTTCAGTAGAACCTTAAAAGTGGTCTTGGATTTTGATGACAATGGCTTTGGTCGACACCGAATCTCAGACCATTCTTCCTAAAACAAGTTGCTAGATGCTTGAGCAAAAAAAATTACGATTTCTTCGAAAAATTTTTCTCTTCGAGTTCGAGAGCCCAACTTGTTTTAACCAACTAGAATTAGTATCCCTTCCCAATCCCCCTCCCCCCTCCACCCACCGAAAAATTGTTGCAGTGAGAAATCACCAAAATCTATCTTTCTATTTATGCTTCCCTTCACTTCCCTCCCCTTTCTTCGTTCACAAGAATGCATTATGTGGCACCAACGAAAATGACTATTTTTTTTTTTTTTAAAGAAACCTACTGAAAAAGCTGTAAGATTTTGAGATTTTTGCTCCATAATTTTGAATATTTTTTTTTGAGAATAATGAGCTGAAAATTTGTCAGATTAATTTTATGAACTGATGTAGTGTATTTTTTTGCGAAAAAATTTCAAAAATTGGATTTGATTAGTGTCAAAGTGTAAAAGAATGGAAAAATACAAATCTGTTGAAAGCTTTCTCTAATACAAGAAATACATAATAATCATACTTAATCTCAGTCTCGAGATGGAAAAATTAGATATTTCATCCTTAAACGTTTCCCATATTCACCCATAGATATCAATTTATTCAGCCATTAATTGGAGGGAAAAAATATCAAATAATGGCACCCATAACACGACAAACGTTTACTTATCAAGTTATCAGACATTTAAACAATATGCAATTACACCTCGTGATCTATCGTTGGAAAGAATAAATTCTCGATTATGCTGCAAAAATAATCATTTTTCTTGTTTTTTTTTCTCGTCTAATATACGAGAAAAATATTATAGCCATTAAATACTGCAGAAATGCAGAGAAAAAGGTTACACCGGTTCGCGAGTTCGAACCAGAGACCTACAAAGTGTCGCGTTTTACGCGCCTAATCACGACTACACGTAGCCTATGTTTTGCAATTTCACTTGCTAAAAGGGGGGGGGGTTCTTTGGGGGGCAGAAATTTTCGCATATAATATAACGATTCGATTCGATGTGATCAGCGAAGCAAGGCAAAGGCTTATTGCTATACGTAGGATAAGGTTATCGCGAGTATATTGGTTCAGTATTACGAATACTCAATATACTCATGCGCAGGTCGGCGTGGAATAATAAATGTAAATCGTGTCCGCGCGACTTGGAAGATTGTCTGCACTTGATAGAGCAGCATCGTAAACTATGAGAGAAGTCGCGATAGGGGCTCCTTTTTTTTCATACGCCTGTGCTTACTGCTTATATGTATCTCTATGTACTGTAATAACTTTCCATACCTAATGTGTGATTGTTTATTCTAACGTATTGTTTTTTTTTTTTCATTTTCTGCGCAGAGTATTGTTATGTTGATGTTCAGAGAAGAAAAAAGTCCCGAAGATGAGATCAAAGCGTGGCAATTTTGGCACGGCAGACAGCACAGCGTAAAACAAAGGATATTAGATGCCGGTAAGTTTTTTGATGTGGCGATGCTGCGAATATACATAGTGTAGTCTATGGGGCAATAGAAGACGGGCCATTATATGGGCATGGGCAGCAGAAAAAGATGGTATGTTTAGTTTATAGGGAATCGTTCGAGTGTAAATAATATTAAAAGACTACGCTTTTAAACCGATTAAATTCTACAGACGAAAAAATCGTTTTCGTATAAGAAATGTTTTTCGAAGCAGCTTTGCTTATATGTGACATCAACGATGATGATGATGATGATGATGCAGCAGCAGAAGCAGAAGCAGCAGGAAAAGACTTGGTGTTGCTTCATCATGTGTGTATGGTATACATTTGTATATATCTTACACACGCATCCCGCTGCCCATCGACGATTCGTTGTAACTAAATCCATTTCGGTCGCCATTTTGAATAATTTATTCGTCGAAGAAATAATATATATAAAAGTGTTCGGCGTTATAGTGTACGTAAACGTATAGTATGTGCCATAGTAATACACGAGAAAGAGAGATAAAAATTAAGAAAACCACGCGTTAAGCGAACCGAACAGATTGTCTCGAATTACCAAGATGGCGGCCAAAAGTGATGGGATTACTATACGAGAGCCCATCTTCCGACAAAAAAAAAAATACATAGAGGAAAAAAAATCCGAGCTGACATTTCTGATAGAAGCTGCGTAATATGTGTCTATATAGTATACATACTCTCGCATGAGTATTTAATGTCAAAAGCGAACCAACCAACCAACGTAACGCTGCCTCTAGAGCCTTATAGCTGCAGAAGATGCGATGAAGGCCGGAGGTGGGTAGAGAGGCAGGCGCATTATAATTACACGATTTTCCACTCACAGTCTTCTCTCATCGTCGTTGATATCGGACGACTTTAATTCCGCCGTCGGCCGCAGTCTATGCTAGATATGTTCTGTCTCACTCTAGTCTCTTATAATATTACCGAATTTTTTTATAGGCTATACAGTATACCTGTGTGTATTTTTTTAATAGAAATAATACATCATGAGCGTGCTTATCGAAATATCGTGTTTAGGTGAACGACGAGACCCATCCGAGGCGTGATGAGAGATATAGGAAGAGAGAGGGGTATTGGGGTGTAGTGCAGGTGGATCGAGTGTGAGTGTGTGGGTGATAAGGCGGAGGGTTGAATGGAAATTGGATAAATTTAGCCCTATTTTGGATCATTTTTAATGGGAGAAGGGGGTCAGACTTGAGATGGTGTCGATTGCTTGCTTTTTGTAGCTGGTGGTTTCTTGGTGGATGAAGGGTTTGTCAAAAAGAACTCGATTTGAATCGTCTGATCAGGGCAGGACCTTGCAACGATGTGATAAAAATTCCAAGTGGTGCTGAAAACAGAAAAAATTCGGGTTCATAAGTCCAGAATTTTAATATCATTTGAAGGGGTGAAAAAATGAACTAGTTACAAAAGAATCTCTTGGTCATTCAATCATAAATATTTCTCATTTGCTCACCAGAGCATTAAGATTCATTGAAAGTTGTAGCAGGCTGCCTAATCACACATTTCGAGGTCCAGAAAGGAGATTCCCAAAGTTTCAGCAGCCCAATTGCACATTTGAAAATATTGGGGAATTTGAAAAAAAAATTGGTTAAAAAAATACAGTTTTACACGACTTATGATGAAAGTGGCTCTTCAAAACACGAAGAATGACCCAAAAAGAGGATTTCTAGAGTTATAGTTATAGCTATCCAATTAAACATTTTGAGATGGTAGAGCATTTTTTTGAAGAAAAAAGTTAGATTAAAAAAATACACCTTTTAGTACTCATGTCAAAAAAATTATCCTCAAAACGTCATAATGGTTGAAATATGACCTACCAAAAAGATTTCCAGAGTTTTATAGCCGCCCTAATACACATTTTGAGATCTTGAAATTTTTTTTTTGAAAAAATTTTGGGCTCCAAAAATACCTATACCTACACATTTCTTCGCTCATGTCAAAAGTGCTCTCAAAACGTGGTAGTTGCTTAAATATGTTCTTGAAGGAAGATTCTTAGGTAGTGTTGTAGCTGTCCCATGCCTTTTTTCGAGATTTTCAGGCTTTTTTTGGAAGATTTGGCCCTCAGAAATATCATGTATTATCTTCTGTAGTCTAATTATATAAAGATTGATGAAAAATTGGCTCTCTAAATGTAATTTCAATTTAAATGTGGCTCAAAAAGTGGTTTTCTGAGATAATCAGTGACATTTTGATTTTTTTTATCGTCGAAAAACTCAAAAATCGTTTTGGAACCCTCAATTTTCCGTTCGTTTTTTTTTCATCAATTGAAATGCATAATTTTTTTTCTCGATCTTGTTAATTTTTTATCGTATTAGGAGGTAAAAATATCATGTTTAGGCCTAATGTTTTGGAAAAATCTCGTCTTTGATTTGAAAATTTTTCAAGACAACCAATTTCAAAATGTTTGCAGAATAATTATTTATGCGTAGTTGAAATCGCTCAGCAGGACATTCGAGAGTCAAAACAGACCAAGAAATTGCTCGTTGCAAATGTCTTTTTGGCCTCCATACATTTTCATTTTTCCTTTTTTTTCTGTAAAGAGCTTGCCTATTGAGATTTTTTTGAGCCTGAGCACCTTCATTTTTTTGAATTTTTTTTTGAAAGTCGGTGCGTGAAACAAATGACCCTCTTTGCCTCCCTCCCTCCCTCCCTCCCTCCTACCAAGCGATTTACTGTCTAGAAATCAGGATCTAAAACTTTGAATCTTAGGCAAAAAAGTCATCGTGTGCTAGATTATCTATTCAAAATATTTTCTTGTCGTCCTGTTGTTATCTTCATAAAATTATGAATTTTTTTGGTTATTCAAGCTCATTCTAATTGAACCTTTGATATTTCTTCTGCATTCTGCATTTTTAAACTTTACATAATAAATGGAAATTCTTTTTGAAAACTTTAATTTGAATTGTAGGAAGATGAAGTTGCAGTATTATTGAATTCAAAATGTTTTTCAGTTATTCTGAAACGTTGGGAACATTTTTCGTATCCCTGTAGTGTTTTTACAGTATTTTCTCTGATGGATAAAAATTTGATTCAAAACCTTCAGGTTAACTCTCAAATACCTAAATTGATTCAAAATATTTCCAAGTTATTCTAAATCTCATAAAAAATTTTATAATTTTTTTAGGATTTTCAGTTACCCAAAAATGGACGAATTTAAAATTTCATGGTTTGATTTATTTTATTCCGGTTATTGAAGAATTTTTGATGAATGTCGAGGATTATCTATACTACTTTCGAGGTATCAGCTTCAGTAGCTCAAGTTCAAGTTTTTGGGGCAGATAAAATTACATTTTGAATTTGATGAAGGCATTTTCCAATAATTTCGGTACTAAGTTTGCTGAAAAATATCAAAAATTTTATGAAGGCTCTCAACCCCCTCGCCCCCTTGCCCCACTCCCATAGCACCAAAAAAAAAGAAATTGGTTTAGGAATTTTTGAAAGGACTGGAGAACATTCACGATTCATCTGGAAAGCTCCAAGAAGACTGAAACTTTTTAAAATGTTTTTTCAAGATTTTCAGTTGGTGGGGGGGGGGGGGGGGTAGACATGATTTGAATTTAGATACGTTTTCAAAAAATAAAATAAAAATGAATTTTCAGTTTTTTTTTAATGATGTGTGTTTGTGAGAAGAAGGAGGTGTTTGGAGGCTTCAGCAAATTTTTGATGTATTTTCAGCAATTTTATTTATTTATTTTTTCAAATGATTTTTTTTTGCTTCTGCGATAAAATTCTTTCAATTTTGTTTGGAGGAGGGGGAGGGAGGGGGACATTTTCAAAAATTATTGGGAAATTTTAAAAATTGACTTCAGTTTTTGGAAGTCTGAAATAATTGTTGAATTTTTAAAATGTTCTCGTTCAATTCTGGTGCATTTTTAATTCCTTTTTTTCACTAGAAAATAAATTGACCCAGTCTGCGAAATTCTTTGCCCATATTTTCGGGCCAATTTCCAAAGAAGGAGCATTTTTCGCATCACCAATTTAACAAAATGAACTTGCCCAAGAGCTTCGTTATTCAATATATCGAGTGAAGTAGAGGGGGGAGGGGGTGAGAAAGGGAGTCTGCGACAAAACAGCCCGACTCTTCGGAGCAGCAAAAATGCCATCGTAATTCGTGACAATCGCCTCATGCGTCACGTCGAATAAACCATGCTCTATTGCTATATGTAGAAGGACCACACGTTACATACTACATATATAGCCGAAAACAAATACTATATGTATAGAAAACAAAGGCGCATTTTAATTGACAGAATCTTCGATTCGAATCTGTAAAAACGAACCTGCGAGAGAGAGGTTTTGGTTTATCGTGTCGTTGAGAAGAGTTTCGGCTCGACTTGGGTCATGTCGCTGTTGTTTTTTTTTCTTCCTTCTCCTTATGTATACCCATTGTTTGTATTTCGTCTGCCCTGGGTCGTCGAATTATTTATAGCGAGTCAGCATCGGCGACCGTTGTCGTTGTAATCGAATGCCACAGCACATCTTTATGGTGCCTTTAATGTACATTGGTGCAAAATCCTTTTTGTTTTTTCTCAAACTTCGGATCCAATTAGACGAAAATGGTGGACGTTCGTGTTAGAGAGATCAGGCTGCGTTGTTGTAAGCCGAGGTATGCCTTTTTTAAGATGCTTGTTTTCGTAATGGACGGTGAATTGCGTTAATATACGTATCGTAATCGCGTCTACTTTTCTGATATAAGGTTTTATTTTGTTTGGCACGTTGTATTCATCGTGTCTGTGCACTTTTATCAGGTGATATGAGACGAGACAATGCAAATGTGCATACTTCTGGTATCATTTTTTCATTTTTTGGGACACTGGTAGTTTCAATGTGCAAGACAGAGGAGGGGCAAGGGGCAGGAATGAAACTAGAATGGCAGCTTTTTTTTCAAAAATCACTGTCTAATTTTTTTAAACATTTTTAATGAGATCTCGTTTCAAAAATCAATATTTCAGGGTTCCCAAAATTCGACCCAAAAAAAATCACCTTAGACAGCTCGCAACCCTATTCCTTCAGTAGGTATCTCTCCTCCGCACACAGACGGTAGTTCCTCTGGACGAAATCTAATTAAAAATTTTCATCGTCGTAAATTAGAAAATTTCCCCGTTAGCATGCTTTGTTAGTGGGTACCCAGAAGATATACTCGGTTACGCGATAAACTAACCAATTTCATTGTTTTACCGCATCACATTTAAGTCTATATTATATACATAGATGCATAGCACAGAATCGTGGTAGAAAAAATTACGATGCGTTTTGGGCGTGTTTTTAATTTTTTTTTCTCTCCTCTGCGAGCCCGAATATAAGCAATACCTCGTGATAGCTTCGAGCTGTTCGAGCCGGCGGGCAATTATAGTTCGAGATAAAGTCTCAGACACGTACAGTATCCACCCAATTGTGCTCATGCATACTCGCACACCGAAAAAAAAAAATAGAAAAATAAAAGCCCGAGCTACCAAACATTTCGGCAGATCCTCTATTGGTAGTACTAGTATTCCCATACTCGTATAATCTGCATTTGGTATATATAGGCAAGTCTATTCGCATTCTGTGCAGCTATAGCTTAAATGCGAAATAATGTGTAATTAACGAAGATAAAAGCGTTATTCATGGAAATAAACTTGTGTAAATAATAAACAAAAAAAAAAAAAACTTCTTTCTTTCTTCCACTCTTTCTGTATCTGTGCGCGTTCTTTCTTCTTTCTATGTGCCGTAATTTAATGATACCATGTAGATGTATTGTTTTCATTCAAGGCTAAAGGGTTAAACCCTCACACTATTTTACTACACACACACGATGAAATAATAAGAAAAATCCTCGCCGCTGCTACTATACTATACTCCTATAATAGTACATAACGTATATTTGCCTATGTATAGTGTACGAGTATATATCTTATAAATATGAACGAATAATCAAACGCGATATCAAAAGAATACCTATACACATATTAAACCCGACCGAAGGAAAAACGTAGGTAATGAGGCGGAAAAGATGCGGAACTGGTATATTATAATTCGTTAATATTCGCTATAACTACGATCAGTGCTGTAGACCCCACAGTTGAGATAGAGAGAGAGATGTATTTGTAATCCTGTAGATGAGCCAGTTCACTAAAGCAGAAGTCGGTCGTGTTCAGTTCGCATTAATTTAATAATTGTTAAATCGATTATTGACTTGTAAAATGGGATAAATTGATGGTGAATTTAATACGAATTTAAATGGAATTTTTTGGAAGGGTAAAGGAGAATTCATTAGCATAGAGAATTAGTGATGGAATGTTCATTGAGGTGTACATAATATTGGGATGGTGTTCAATTGGGTCAAATTGAGTCAAATATTACATTTTTTAAAACTTGGGGAACATTCATTGAATTCATATTTTATCTACACGATTGGTCAAATTTTTACAAAAACTACTGAAAAATAACACAAAATTTCGGAAAAATGTCAACAAATTCAAAACAGTTTAAAAGCAGTTGAAAATGATATGAAAATTGATAAAATGTCAGACAAGTTGAGGAAAGTGTTATGAAAACGAAGTTGAGGGCCTTTAGTTGAGCTCAGATCGAGAAAGTGAGTAGAAATTCGAAATCAGCACTTCTGAAACACTAGCAAACCATAGGTCACATGATTTTTTTGAAATTTGAGGGGTGGGGGGCTCATTGTGGAGTTTAGGGGGTTTATATCAAAAAATTGAGTTGAAATTCGAAATCAGCGATATTGAAAACATAATAAACGATATGTCACTTGATTTTCATCCCCCCAAAAAAATTCACCCTCAATTTGGGGGGAGGGGTGAGAGGGGGACCCGTAGATCCCCTTCCCTTCCTTACTCTGGTTCTCTTACCTGCCCATCTAGAAAATAAAATTGATATGACCTATAGTCTATTTGGGTTTTAGAGATTTTGGTTTCAAATTTCAACCTACTTTTCGATTTGAACCCCTTGAGCCCCCCCCCCCCCCACCATGAGCCCTCAAATTTTAAGAAAATTGAAAAATTCGTGTGACCTATGGTTTGCTTGGGTTTTAGAGATGCTGGTTCTGAATTTCAACTTATTTTTTTGATTCGAGCTCCTTGGGAACCGCTAAGAGCTTCCGAATTTCAAAAAATTGAAAAATTCGTGTGACCTATGGTTTGCTTGTTTTTCAGAGGTGCTGGTTTCAAATTTGAGGTCAGGTTTTTGATAGAAGCTCTCTAGAAGCCCCAATGAGCTCTCAAACTTCAAAAAAAAAATGTAAAATTGGTGTGACTTGATTTATCAGAGTTTCAAAGGTGCTTATTTCGAAATTATGGCTTACTTTCTTGATTTGTCTTGTTTGTCTTGAAATCCTATTCAATTCAAAATTAATGGAAATCGTCGAATATGGCAAAAAAAGAGAATTGAGCTTACAAAAATTGAAAAAAAAAAAATTTAGAAATGTTGAAATATGTTTAGAAAATGGTTGAAAAATACCAAAAATTGTTCAAAGTGTTAAGATCATCTTTCATATTGACGTTAACATCATTTAAATGTACTGAAAATTACCGAAAGTACTTTTTTTCAAAATGAAAATCTCGTAAAATCACTTAAATGCAGCGAAAAATCTTCATTTTCGACTCTCTGAATAAATTATTATTTTTTTGTTATCTTTTTTCTCTCTGTAGAGAATGGAAAAATCCCATATTTTACCTCCCTCCTGGTTTTTTTTTTTTTTTTTTTTTTGGCTTCTCCAATAAATCTATAGGTAATCCAAACGTAATCGTATAAGTTTTGGGTAATTGACGGAGAATACGAAAGGAAAATCTTTAAATGTACGAACAGGTCTCTCTATTGTTCGAGGTTTATTTATGATGTCGATAGTGAAGAGGTTACAGTTGCCATATATTTAAATACCTCGCCTCGCGTTCGTTTAAACGACGAAAATGCGGGTTGTTAGAGGATTTATGGTTGTACGTAAACGTATATATAGGAGTAAGAAATACACACACTTGAAAGAGTTAAAAAACGGATGCAACGAGCCGCGATTATTACTAATGATCGTAGAGGTTTTCTTCTTCTTCTTATACTTCGACTTATATTTCAAGTTCCCACATCATAACATATTTTTTTTCGTTTTTTACCTATGTTCGATAATTTTCATTAATTTCCCACGCCTCATCATCAGCACTTTGTTTCTGTGTATGCTGCTGAGCGTTTTTTTTTCTTCTTAATAAACAGGTATTTTTTTTTTTTTTTGGTTGACTTCTCGACATCGTCATAAGCCTCGATTATCGATGAATCATTATGTATATCGAATTATGTAAACAGTGAGAAAAATAATTCGAAACCGGTATGGCAATTTAATGGCGCTACGGAGACGAAATCATAATGAAGAAAGAGAGGGCAAAAAATCGAGCTAGTTTTCTCTTTTATTTTATCATTTTTTTTATTTTTTTGCACCTTGTCGCCGCACCTGTGACTCTCGCGAATGAACCTAGCCATCAAATGCCGGTTAAAAATTTCAATTTATTAATCGTAAAAGTCGATCGAGCGAGGTTTTTTCTTAATGAATTCCGTTTATGAGATATAGAGTAGAACAGGCTGGATTCTGGATTGCTGGATCATTTACAATGCAGGTTTTTTTTCTTCTTTTTTTATTCATTTCGCTCTGGCTCACTCGCTGTGCCTGGAATAGAAATTATTCAATGAGTCGGTCGTCGTTTAATTGATTTGATGGTTTTTTTTTCGTCGTCGCATATGAGCAGACTAGTTGAGTGAAATTTTTTCTCATAATTTGATTCACACGCGAAGCCCAAAGGTTTTAGTAGCATTTCCTCCCTACCCGTCACCTCTCGTGCCCCCCTCAGCGAGCATCTGTTATATTAATATTAGGTGACGGTATTTTTGTCCAGACGAGATCGTGGTATAGATCGGGTTATTATATTAATTGGTGTATTTGTACGGATTTATATAAAGCTGCTACCTGCCTACCGTGGAATATTCCATTTGTAGAGTTGTTTCAAGTACCTTGCTTTTGCGCTGGATTTAGTTATTATAGGCGTATAAATTATTAATATTTTAACAGTTTTAATTTAAAATTATATTGGAATGTGTAATTTTTTTAGGGATTATGATTTTTTTTTTAAGTGTCAATTACTGTTATCAGGTTCGGGTTTTATTACGTGACCTCTGTTGATCTACAAATAGTTGTTGCAAATTATGCGTCTAGGTTTTCTTGACCTACTGGATTTGCATATTTTAGATATGAATGATTTTATTGTTTGAAATTGTTACCTAAAATGTTGGTATTTTTTTACTAGTTTTTTTTTTTTTAGAATCGATTTTTTCAGTTTTTTTGACCAAAATTTATTTTATTTCTAAAAATATTTTAAAGATTAGCTAACTATGCAGTGCTTGGATTTTTGAGGAAAAAAACATCAACTTAAACTCTCGATTTTTGGTCAATTTTTCAAATTTTGGAAACCATTGGTGGTATTTGGCTTCAATTTCAGATTCTTGGAAGGAAGATGAATGATGGTTTGAAATCTTAATAATCAAATTTCTGAATGTCTCCAGTTCAGTTTCTAATTTTGGGTGAATTTTTGGAAATTGAAAATTTTAAGAATCACTGATATTGTTTAGCTCTGATTTCCGACCTTTAAAATTTTGAAGAATACATGTTTGAAACTCCAATTACTTATCGGAACGTTTTCGGTTCAAATTGAGTTAATGATTTTTTTTAAATTTGAAAAATTGAAAAATTTTGAGAACCCCTGATGCATATGATGCTAAGTACGGGAGTTTGATTTGAACTCTAGGATTTTTAGGGGAAAAAATTGATGAAAATTTCAGCAATCAAAATTTCTGCTGTTTAAATTAAAAGTTTTATTTTTTTTCAAATTTTGAAATCTTGAGAACCCCCAGTGGCACTAGACTCTGATTTGAAACCCTTGAATTGAAAAAAAAACAAAGTAGGTACTAGGTAGGGTACTAGATGTTCAGAAATTCAAATTATCAATTTTTTTGCTGTTTAAATTGAGTTTTTGATTTTTGTGGTGAATTTTTTTTAATTTAGAAAATTTTGAGAACCCCTGATGGTATGAGATTCTAATTTAAATCCTTGGATATTTTTCAAATTGATGAAAAATTCCAGCCTTCGTGAATAATTTTGGCTGTTAAAATTTGAAATTTGGATTTTTGAAAATTTAAAAAAAATTTTAAATACTGAGAACCCCTAGTGTGGTTTTAGACCCTGATTTAAACCTTTAAGTTTTAAAAAAATACAAAAAAAAACAACGATAAAAAATTCTAGATATTAAAATGTTTTGCTGTTTAAATAAAGTTTCTGATTTTTTTTTGAAAAATGAAAATTTTGGGAATCACTGGTGGTTTTTGGCTTTAATTTCAAGTTTTGGATTTTTGAAAGAAACAGAACTAACCAAAATTCCAGTCCAAATTAAGTTTTCAATTCTTTTATACTTAATTTTTAAAAATTTACAAGAATTTTGAGAACCACTGATAGTTGATATCAGACTCTGATTTCAATCCTTGAATTTTTGGAAATGGTATCAAAAATCTCAGTAATCAGAATTTGAGGTGTCGAATTTGAGTTTTCAATTTTTTGTGAATTTTTGAACATTTAAACACCTTGGGAACCACTGTTGGTATTTAGCATTGATTTCAACTTTCAGATTTTCGAAAAGAATAAGATTCAGAAGCCCCTGTAATCAAACTTTCAGCCATCCAAAATTAATTTTTGATTTTTTTCTATTTGAAAATTGTTTTGGTAACTTGAGAACCCCTGGAGCTATTTAGCTTCAATTTCAAAAGAACTTGGATTTTTAGAAAAAAACGTGCCTCAAAATCTCAAAAATTATTTTTGTAAAATGTTTATTTGGGCAATCTCCTGAGACCATATTCATTCATTTTCAATCTAGGTTTTAGTAGCTTTTTTCTGTGAGGAGGAAATTCGAGGTAATTTTTTCAACTTTTCGATTATCCAAATATTATTTTTTTTTTTTCGTTCATGGAAATTGGTTTTTGATAACTTACAAACGATTTCGACATTGCAAGCAGCCTACCTTGATAAAAACAATATTAATTTATTTTATAAAATTTTTGATTACATTGACCTTCGACGATTTCAAAATCAAATCAACAAAACCCAATAAAAATACTGGTACGTGAAGAAACGATAATAAAAAAAGAAATCAGTATCATTTGCATTAGTATCTTTTCGCATTCGTGCTGTCCAATAAAATCAATAAACTACCTAAATAAATCATCTCGCGTATTAAGCAATCTCTATTCACGAAAGCCAATCACAAGTGTCACCTTCTGTATAGCTTTCATAAATGCTTAATGACGTCAAAAGAAATACAAATAGTATATCGTACCCATCATTCATTATAATACCTACCCACTGGTCTAACTTCCTACAGAATGTTTACGTGTGTAAATTATTCTCATGTATAGGTACTGGTACTATATGGTACTCAAACCCATGCACAATCGGATGGCAAAAAATTTCAATAATTCACCACTTAATGTCGCTGATGAGACAAGACAATTGGCGTGATTATCGGCGATAGCTTCCACGTAATATGCTACGAGTACCTATAAGAAAGAGGTCGATGTAAATTGCGTATAATTTGGCCATTTTATCCATTCACTCTGTTTGTATTCTGCCCCCCCCCTCTTCTAATTACGCAGTTATGTCTTTGCGTTTGCGTGCACGGTGCACAAATTTCTACACATAGGTTGCGTAGGTGCCTTCGGGTGTACTGATCATGGCGGAGGATGTATTTGTACGCGAAAATTATACCGAACAATGTGCAATTGGCTGATCTCCAATTCGATGGCTTGGCTGAGGCTGAAACCATCAACATCGTTATTATATGGTCCTTCGCTTCGGGTAAACCGCTGGAAAAAATTTCACCGAATGTGTAAGAGACGACATCGACATACGTAGGTATGCAATTTCGCGTCAAAATGTGCTGTTTTCGTCCGAGCTAATAATACGTATTGACCATTGCTTCGGGACGTGGTCACTTTAAATGCTATATATCGATGTACCGTTTGGTGGTTCAAGTGTTTTGTTATTAACGAGTACGGTGCTGATGCCGACGACGACGCCTCTTGAGCGAGCAATGAGCGATAATTTTCATGCGCTGAAGCAAGGTGTCCTAAAATATGCAGCTAAAAGGCGTTTTTGAGGAGTCGTTATTTTGATGGATGGTGATTGGTGATGGTTGTGCCAGAAGCGTAAGTTGGTTTCGATCGAAGTGCGAAAGGGGTGAAATTGTGTGTAATTTGGTATTCGATCAGATTTTTTTCTTGTTGCTGGATATGTTTGAAATGTGATCCATAAATCTTTCTTCTTTCTTGGATCATTAGTCGATTCTGTGTTGCCAAAAAAAATGGACAAAGTTTGACAAAAATATCTCCAAAAAATCAAAAGAAGGAGCCTGAAGGTTCAGAAAATCCAATCGATCTGATCAGTGCTCAATTAAAGTATCAGTTCAATTTGTATGTACCATATAGAGAAAGTTTAATCTCAAAACTGTTTTTCGTAACCATAGGTAAATTCACGCCCCATAATCTTTTACGTATGGTACTAAAGAGTCGTTGAACTTACAAAATGTTATAATTGCCCTCTTCATCACTCAACAATTTCAATTACCATTCCAGTGAAAGTGACAAAATCTCAGAAAGGGTAAATAGTCATTGGAGTACGTGGAATTATCGAAAGAGAGAAGATTGCTGGTTACGAATATATTCGCCTATATATGGTGAATATTATCGATATTGTATGTTCGATTACATGTGTAAAGATTTTAGCAGTGTTGTTGGCGATATGGTGGGAATTCCAATTATTTGCAATATTCCGAGGGCTATATGTATGTACGGTAACTTTCACTTAATAGGATGACCCAGCGAGGCGTTTATAGAGACCCCTGTGATTGTTATCCGTACGTGCGACATGACATAGTCTTAATAGCACTTGTACGTGTTAACATTGTTTTATCGATAAATTGTAAACATAAGGTGCGATGGCTGGCACATTGTATTAGCATAAAAAGCTGGAATTCTGTTGGCAGTGTTGCTACGTAGAACTTACAAATTGGCGTGATATTATAATACTCGAGTATTTAAGAACAGGTAGACTGTTGTTAGCCGGAGTTTTAGCTTTCGTTCGGATCGAATTTCAACTTGATTTTTAATCGCATTTTTCATTGGAAAATTCCTTCCAAGATTTTCAATCATGAAAGGTTTATTGTGACTTGTTAGTAATGGAGAAGGGTTGAAAAATTATTAAATTTTGAAGTATATACCCACCTACGACTCATCGAACATGTTTTTTCCCGTTATTTTTGACCAAATAAAAGTGGTTGCCCCTTGCAAGAGTTGAAAAATCCAGATGAAAAAAATGAGTTGTCTGTGGTGAAGTTTGGGAGGGTTATATCAAAAAATTAAGCCGATATTCGAACTCAGCGACCCTAAATCTCCAACAAACGATATGTCACTTGGAATTATGATTTTTTTCAAATCTTTGGATCTGATTAGGATGTCTGAAGTGGGAGGAGGGGGTCAAATCAGAAAACCGAGTCGATATTCGATATCAGCACCCCTAAAACTCAAACAAACGATATGTCACATGATATTATGATTTTCTTCCGTTTCTGGGTGAAATTGAGGCGCTTGAGGCGGGGGTTGGGAGAGCCAAATCAAAAAACTGAGTCAATAATTCGATATTAGCACCCCCAAAACTAAAACAAACGATATGTCACATGACATGATTTTTCCCATTTTTGGATCAAAGTGAGGCGCTTAAGGTAGGGATTGGGGACTCAGATCAAAAAACCAAGTTGATATTCGATCTCAGCACCCTCAAAACCCAAACAAACAATATGTCACATGACATTGAAATCATTTTCTCATCTTTGCAGCAAATTGGAGTGCTTTAGGTGGGGATTGGGAGACTCAAATCAAAAAACTAAGTTGATATTCGATCTCAACGATCTTGAAACTCAAACAAACGATATGTCACATGGCATTATCTATTAACTTCAGCTCTCGTCGAAATCCACTCCCCCGGCCCCTGCCCCTTCCTGAAACAAGTTGTTAATTACTTTTTTTTTTCAAAATTTTGCTTGATACTTCGATTTTACAGAGTTCATTTTACATTATCAAGGTGATGACTGATGGAAGTATTTTTCAGTGATTGTTTCTTCAGCTCGCTGTAAACCCTACTCCCCCCCCACAATAACCACTTTGGACAAATTCAGGGATGAAAAATTACTCTTATGATGCTTTACAGCGATTTGTTTAGAATTGTTTGGTTTTTTTTTTACAACCAGATAGCATCAAGTTTTTTTTTGTAAAAAATCTCTTTCTCGATTTGTGCTCGGAGGGAGAGGGGGAGGTTGCGGGTTTTCTCTTTCTACATATCTAAAAGAACTGCTCCCAAAAATCTCTTGAACTAATTTTATACATTTTTCTGTGATATGAAAATTTCCAAAAATGACCTTTTGAAGCTCCATTACCTCCTTTTTATGAACCTTAGTGATAAAAATTTTACTTAATGATGAAAATTCTTCTATTTTGTATGCTTCAAGTACCTACAACTTTTGTTTGGAAATTTTTTTTGTGTGTGCGTAATTTGGAAAGATATCGCTGAAGAACCAAAATACGAGCTTTTTTGACTCACTTGTATTGGGCAAAATTTAAAGAATTGTGGGAAAATTGAAATTCATACCTACTTGTAACTTCTTTTCCTTCCAGACAGCTTTTTTCAGTTTTTTTTTTCATCTGAAAAGTCTGCTTTTGCTGTATTTTCGAGTTTTGTGTATTGTGAGAGAGAAAAAAAATCACACCATTTTTTGGAATCTGCTGAATCAGCCAAATCAACGAAATATATCGATCAATTTCCGCCCCCTCTTCTCCTCCCCCCCCCCAAATTCTCAAATATTCCCACAGGTTTGAATTCCACATGATGCTCTTCGCAGTGTTACCAGCTTCTATATTTTTTAATGCCAGATTTTTGTGGAAAATCTTCTAAATCAGCAAAAATGTGGTACCTAAGTACTTTTGATTTTAAATACAATTGATTGTAGGTACATAGTACCAAATAAAACTGATGTTGGCATAATCGCCCAATGGTCAGTACAGGGTGTTCTATCATTTTCGACATCTCGAGCGATACCCAGACGACGACGACGACGTTTACACCTTACTAACCCATATCGAGATGGACGCCCGCGCCACGCCGCCGCCTTGCGGTCGTTTAGCGCGGGTGGGAATGCTCGGATCGCCGGGAAATACGGTAACGTGCGTAAACAACAACAAAACCAACAACGTCGAGACTGCAATAATACATAACTGCAGTAGCCAAACAGAGTAGCTGGTTGGTTGATAGGATAGGGATAGGTAGCAGCAGGTAAATATACGTAAATGAAGAGAGAAAAAAACTGGTCTAATAGGGCAACGCGCTCCGGTAATGACAATTTCCTTACACTGGTTTTACGATTGGCTCATGGCTCGGCTGCAACTGCGGTACCAACGAAAGGAAAGGAACGTGCGCTGCTGAAGGGCTCGGTATTGGATCGGCTAAGCCGAGCCAGTTGATGAAGAAAAAAAAAAAGTGGACTCTGTCTGCTCTGCGTGTACCTCGTGGTGTATAAATTTGCTCATTCATAACGACGACGACGACTGCTGCTGCGACGACCAAGACCACGGTCGACGATCGACGGCAACGTATCGTATACTATGTGCAACAAGGAAGCGGTAGCACTAGCTGCGGTACCGGTGCACTTGTACAGAGTGCCAAAGAGAAGAAGTCCAAGTCGAGATTACTCGTATACACGCGGCCGGGCCGGCGCGGGCGCGGTGCGGCCAGTTTTTCACGTTGTTGCGTTCGTGTTGTAGGTGGCACACTCGATGATGTACACCGGCATCGGCACACTCGCCACAGACACAAGTTCACCTTCGAAAAACTCAACAAACATGTTCTGCATTCGAAGTTGATTGTTGCTGTCTAACAAACAATAAACGTGTCCAGAGGTCGTTCATAGGCGATTGAACCGACAACCGACTGACTCTCTGTGTGTCGGTAATCGACGGTATTTCTCTGTCTAGCGTGTAAATAAACCGCACTGGCACCGTTATACCCCTCACTCGCAGGTCCCTGATCCTGATGGACACAATTCCCTGAACCTGCCTCATGCCTGCTTGCCCTTTTTTTGCACCATGAAATGGTTCACTTTCATTTCATCTCACCCGTCGTGGTGGTGTATTGTACTATAATGATGATCAGCTTCTTGTACTATTGTTGTATTTACTTTTACTAACGACAGCCCTTCGTTGTGTGGTTTCTCTTGTTACAGATACGAAAAACAGTTGCGGCCTAGTGGGATGCATAGAGGAAGTAGCCCACAACGCGATCGCCGTCTATTGGAATCCGTTGGAAAGTCCTGCCAAGGTAATAACTCATTCGGAGATGTTTTTTACCTACTTTTTTTTCTCTATTTTTATTTTTTTTTTTCATCGACGACCACACATTTATCACCAACCCACCACCTCCCGATGAGACTATGGTCGAAAAGGAAATCCTTATTGTGGATTTCGAATCTGCCCAGTTGCCTCAATCAAATTATAAACGGAATATCCGCATCGTCTTTCGTCTAACGTCTATGGTATCTTTTATCTACTATGGTGCGAAAAAACCATAAAAGTCGTAAATTTTTTCGACGCTGGTTTCCTGCTGCCTATATGAGTCTTTACGACGTGATTGTAGTATGTCCCCTTTTTTTTCTGCTAGATACGTTTGATGCCTTTTTTTTTTCGACGATAAAACGCTGATTTATTAAAATTGAAAAATAAATACCTAAATAAATGAATAAACATTATGCATGCTATGAAAAAAAAAGAAGAAAATTTTACAGGTGATTGTACACGATGATAGAACTGTGAGAGCTATTTTCCATAAATTAGAACGTTTTATAACCCTGCTTTATTTTGATGATGGCTGTTGTAGGTAGACGTACGCTATACGGTGGTACGGTGTACGCAATGCTTATGCTACACATACCTGTCTAGCAGTCTATAAGGAAGTTATAATTTTTTCAACTGTGCTTGTGCTGTTATTTGTGAATGCGAACTTGGGAATTGAACAAGAGGTGAAGAGAGAGAGAGAGAAAGAAAACGGGATAAATTTTAGGGCCCCTCCCGCGGTGTATCGTCGTTTATTACAAGTACTTGTTAAGAGCAATTATGATTTTTAAGTCGAATTAGGCGGGTCTCGAGGCGAAATTTTCAGAACGAAATGTGCTCGCGTTGATCAATACGACGTAATGTATGAACAAGCAAGGTCTATACGTTGGTCTTGGTCAAATTCTTCTGTGTAATTATAATTGAATGTAATTCTGAAATGTTTAGATGTTTATCTCTTGTAGTAAGGGAAGTGTTATTAATGCTTAAGTGCCCATAAAGTGGGCGAGCGTAAAAAATTATAGTTTTGTATGAGATTCAAAAATTACGTTTCGGTGGTGATTTTCAGCGATCCTAACCAACTATACTCCTTCTGGCTTTTGCTTGTGTGTCTTCTGCTATCCTGATTTTTGCCAGAATGGTCAAAAAATCCTGCTTTTTTATCAAAATTTCAAAAAATCTTTGTTTTGGTCAAAATTGTCTCAAAATGCCTCTTTTATCGCGACAATAGTCTAGAAATCTTACTTTCTTGTTAAAATTGTCTAAAAATTTCACTTTCCTCAAAATTGGCCAACAATAATTTTTTGCCAAAATAGTCCGAAAATTCAACTTTTTCTTTGCAAAAATTGTCTAAAATTGCACTCGCTAATTAAAGTTGTCTATAAACTTCATTTTTGTCAAAATTGTCTAAAAAATATTATTTTTGTCAAAGTTGTCTAAAAATGTTATTTGTTGTCAAAATTGTCTGAAAATGTCATTTGTTGTCAAAATTGTCTGAAAATGTCATTTGTTGTCAAAATTGTCTAAAAATGTCATTTGTTGTCAAAATTGTTTAAAAATGTCATTTGTTGTCAAAATTGTCTAAAAATGCCTTTTTTGTCAAAATTGTATAAAAGCCCCGATTGTTTTGTCAAAGTTGTCTAAAAACTACTGATTGTCCATAAGATTTTCACTTTGCCAAAATTGTCTAAAAAATATTTTTTTTGTCAAAGTTGTCTAAAAACGTTATTTGTTGTCAAAATTGTCTGAAAATGTCATTTGTTGTCAAAATTGTCTAAAAATGTCATTTGTTGTCAAAATTGTTTAAAAATGTCATTTGTTGTCAAAATTGTCTAAAAATGTCATTTGTTGTCAAAATTGTTTAAAAATGTCATTTGTTGTCAAAATTGTCTAAAAATGTCATTTGTTGTCAAAATTGTTTAAAAATGTCATTTGTTGCTAAAATTGTCTAAAAATGCCTTTTTTTGTCAAAATTGTATAAAAACCCCGATTGTTTTGTCAAAGTTGTCTAAAAACTACTAATTGTCCATAAGATTTTCACTTCGCCAAAATTGTCTAAAAATGCTCTTCTATTGCCTTTTTTGGTAAAAATTGTCCAAAAATTTCCACATGTTGTCAAAGCTGAAATTTTAGTTTTGTCGTAATTTTCCAAAAATTGCACTTTATTATCAAAACTGTTTGAAAATCCTACTTTTTTGGTAAAAGTTGTCTTAAAACATCATTTTTGTCGAAATTGCTGAAAACTACATTTTTGCCAGAATGGCCAGAAAATTGTACTTTTTTTGCCAAAGTTGTCAAAAAAATTTACACCGCGTGAAGAAATCATTTTCTCCCAGCATTTTCCAAAAATGCTCCTTGCAGTGTCAAAATAATTCGGAAGCCGCCAAAAGCATTTGATAATTCCTTTTTTCTTTTGGTCTAAATTGTCTAAAAATAATTTCTTTTTCCAAAATTGTCAGAAAGTTTTACTCTTGTCAAAAGTGTCCAAAATATTATTTTCTGGTACTATTGTAAAAAGAAATCATTTTTCTCTCAAAATTGTGCGAAATGCCTCTAATAGTGTCTAAAATTGTCTAAAAATTAAACTTTTTTTTTGCCAAAATTTTCAAAATATTTTACTGTGTGGTCAAAATTATCCAAATTATGCTACTTTTCTGTCATGATTTGTTGAAAAATTAATACTTTTTTGGCTTAAATTGTCAAAGCCTTTAGGTATTTCTTTCTAAAATTATCCATTCAAAAAATCATACTGTTTGCCACAATTGTCAATTTCTTGCCAAAATTATTATTAAAGAATCTTACTTTTTCTCTACGATTGCCAAAAGTTCTATTTTTTGCCAAAATTGCAAAAGGTCTTGCTTTTTTCATTTTTGAATCCATTTATTCTTTTTTTCCTTTAGATTTACTGAAAATACACAAATTGAAACTTTGAAAAAATTGTCTACTACTTTTGCATGTTGTCATTATTTGATGAATGCCTTGTAGAAATAAATCAATGAAATTTTTTTCAGTTTTGTTGGAGAAATTTTGCAATCCTTTTCTGAAACTGATTCTTGAAATATTTTTCAAAATGTTCCAAATCCATTTCTAGCCAATTGATCCTCGTTTCAGTCGAGAAAATACGACAGTTTTGATCCAAAATTAACATCTATCAATATCAAAGTCTCCCTCTATGTTCTTGAAAAAAAAAAAAATAGGTACAAATAAAACCACGAAAACGTTATAGGGTCGTTTTATGGATCGTTAAATTAAATCCCCGAGAAAAATAGCCGGTAATTGTAAACTACTCGATGAACAGGTTTCTCGATGATTTACTCGTAAATTTATTCGCATATATTTTTTTTTTGACCGCGAATAAAATAATAATAAACTACTTTCTATAATAGAATTTTTTTTCAACTCGTAAATAAGATTAAATTTCTCTATAGTACCTATAATGAGAGTTCCGTTCCAGCATATTACAGAAAGTGTCGCATGAAGGATGGCGATATATGAATAGAAAAATGAGTTATCATTTCGACGATGATGACGACGATATGTGTAAAACTGTAAACCAGTCCGAAAAATAACCTTTTTTTTTTTTGGCAATGTCGCAATTTAAAAATAACGTTTTAAATGGGATTTGCGTGTACTGTACATTGTACAACCAGTTTTTCGTGAGACGATTAATTCGCGCACTTATGCTTTTTTATAAGCTACTAGTAAATCGAATATCGAGGAGAATTTTTTGCGTTTAATTGGACGAAAAAAATTATATCGATCTGAATTCTGAAACGTACCTATTGTTTTGCTTTTGCGAGATCTAAATTTTTTTCTACTACTCTTTTCCACGAAAAATCAATTTATAGATTACAAAAATCGAACGTTACGATTTTTCGATCCGAAATTGATCGTTAGGCGAATTTTCAGAAACCGGTTTCATTGTGGGGAATTTTCCGGCAAGCGCGTTGACTTGACTTTGACATTTCACCGCGCCGATTATCGAGGCTAATTGAATGGACTGATTCGTGGCGAAAAAAATTTTCAATGAATTTTCCGTCATTAAGGTCGCTCGCTAATTTTATAATTAACTCGCGAATGCTTGCTTACTATGTATTGCATTTTTTTTCCTCGCCGCAGGGAAAAAAACGAAAATGATATTAATCTTATACTTAATTTAGTTTGTTTACGAATTTTCGCGAATTTTTTGCGGTGTTTTTTTTTTGTGGCGATGTTTACGAAACGAAAATAAGTAAATTAGTTTCGATGTTGTGGAAAGAATTTAAATATCGAGGGATATTTCCTCGAATGTTATTTTGGCTTCATTTATTTGTACCTATTTTTCAGACTATCGTTGTCATTAGGTACCTAATTAATCTCTGCTCCTCACCAACCCCCCACCCCCAATCCCTACGGTATCTTCTGATATTGACATTTTCAGCTCAGTTATTTACTCTTGTGCTATTCATCGCTGTTATCTAATGTGCTCCTATATGTGATCAAAATTTGAAAGAAAAAGTCCTGTTTTTTGTCAAAATTCCAAAAAAGCCCTAATTTTTTCAAAATTGCAAAGAAATCGTGTGTTTGTTTTGCAAAAATTGAAAAAGTTCCGTTTTTTTGCAAGAATTAAAAAAAATTCCTAATGTTGGCAAAAATGCAGAAAAAAGTTCCAATTTTTTCCAGAGTTGTAAAAAAAGTCTCAAATATGGCAAAAAGTCCTAATTTTTACTAAAATGCAAGAAAATGTTGGTGTTTACGAAAATTGCGAAAAAGTCCTAGTTTTGACCAGAAATCCAAAAAGTGTTCTGTTTTTTTGTTAAAATTGCAAAAAAGTCTTGCTCTTTGCCAAACTTGCCAAAAAGATCTGTTTTTTGTCAAAATTTAAAAAAAATCATGGTAAAAATTTTAAAAAGTTCTTATTTTTATAAAAATTAAAAAAGTCCTGCTTTTTGAAAAAATTGGAAAAAATCCTAGTTTTTTTGACAATGTTGCCAAAAAGTTTTGGTTTTTATGAAAAATTGCAAAAAAGTCCTTTTTTGCGAAACTTGCTAAAATTAAAGAGCAGAGTTTTCTCCAAAATTACGGAAAAATCATTTTTTGCCAAAATATAATAAAATTTTACCTTCGTTTAAAATTGAAAAAAAATTCCTGCTTTTCGAGAAAATTTCAAAATGGTTCAGAATTTGATGATGATTGAAAAAAAAACTCCTTTTTTGTTAAAGTTGCGAAAAGGTGCTGTTTTTTTGCTAAAATTGCAAAAAAGTTTTGTTTACCGCTAAAATTGATCAAAAGCCTTGATTTTCTCCCAAATTTTTGAAAAAGTCGTACTTTTTTCAAAATAAAAAAGAAGTCCTGTTTTTTCAAAAATTGCAAAAATTCTGTTTTCTTTTCATTTACTTATTAAATCAAAACTTTTTTTTTTAAATGTTATTTTTTTGAGATTAAATTCCGAAAATCTTTTGGCCGGCTTCCCCCTCCCCTTCTTCTTCTCTTTCTTCAAAAATTGGAACATATATTTTGATTTTGAAAAATTTGTCAGACATGCTTCTCTTGGAAAAATTTGAATCCCCCCCCCCAATATTTTTTTGAAAATTACCGATTCAATGCATGGTTGACTCGAAGTGATTTTTTTGGGCAATTTTGTCTCTGTCATCAGTGAAAAATTATTGAAATTCACTGGTTCGTGTTCAGGGAGTCTTTCATGAATAATTGAGTTCTGAATTTACGTACTGCCCAACAAATTATTAACCAGCTCGTTATAGAGAGGTTGAGAGTGTTATATTCTGAAAGGAAAACATGGGGATGAGTAGAGGGGGGGGGTCTTCATTACATAGTCTAGATTATGAATCAAAACATGAAATTATCTTCACCCTTGTCTCAATGCCCCGGAAGTATTTCTTTCGTGTAAGTATATAAGAGGTAGACCTGAACGAGATATATTCCAAATAGGTACCTATGCTAGAAGATTACACGTTTATTTGACGACTGCACGAATGAGGAGGTAACCTGGGTGGGAGGGGAGAGAAGACACAGAGACACACATATCGAAGACCCCAAAAAAATCGTAGGAATTACTCCAAAAACGTATACGGGCGAGTAAAATCCATAATACTAATCCTATTGTCAGGGTTATATGTAGTTATGGGAGATCTCAGTTTACACACGAGGACGCTATGGGCGATGCGGGGGTGGGCATATATAGCTATACCTGGAAGATTCATATTATAACAGCAGGTGGTAACGCGGTAATGGACTCCGAAGGTGCGAGCCAATTAAACCATAGATAGCAGGATTTATACTGTATATACCTTTATTATAATACCCATCGCATCAAGATGAATAAGCTTCGGTTTTAGCGTTGTCGTTGTCGTTCGGTTTGAAAACGACAAGACATCGTCGTCGTAAGACAGGAGATGTGTCAGCGTCAGAAGCTGTGTAACGGTAGCATCGGCAGCGAAGAATCCAGGAGGCGCGAGGGTAGCACATCTCATCTCTAAACCTCGATAATTAGGCGTTATGTGGCGAATAATGGAGTCAGATGAGCTCGAATGTACGGTCTCGCCGTAGGCTCTAGGTCGACCTAATTTTCAGCACGAAAATGGTAGCCATTAATCGTATAGTATAATTTTTGAGGTTCTACAAACATTTTAGAGATACCTTATAGATAGAGATACCTAAGTGTATACGAGAGGACGACTTTTATGATAATTTTTACGCGATGTATATGTATTTTTTTTATCATCATCCTTATCTCAATCTCGATGCGTGGAAGCTGCTCGGATGCGTTAATGTATTCGTATTCGTATCTGCGCGACTGCGAATCGGGATGTTTGTTGATTTGTAGGTCGCTTTTAAAATATCTTAGGATTTTTTTTTATTTTTATTAACGATGGAATTTATCTATTTGTGTTACAGATTAATATCGCGGTCCAATGCCTAAGCACGGATTTCAGCAGTCAAAAAGGAGTGAAAGTAAGTAGCTCGGTGAACTTTCGGTATCAAAGTTGGAATTTTTTTCTCCTCTTTGCCGACGACGTACAGCCTTGGAAAGTTGGAACGAACTGATTGTTTGAAAAAAAAAACGAGGTGGTATTGGCGAATTACCTACCCAGTATTCGCCTGTATTATTAATGAAAGCTTATTGTGGAGAGAAAAATTCCGATTAATTACATTAATTAACGCCTCGTGCGAAGGTTGCCGGGCGATTCGATTTGAAACTCGAGGTGTAATTGGATGATTTTTCACATGTTCGCAGGGGTTACCGCTACATTTGCAAATAGATACGTATGAAGATCCAAGAGAGGGTCCGGTTTACCATAGAGGATATTGTCAAATTAAAGTATTCTGCGATAAGGTGAGTTTTTCTGTTATATTTTTTTACTGGTGCGGAATTATAGATGTTATAGGTAGATATATTTACTATAATATTATAAAGGACATTCGGAAACCTTAGATTATTATGTACTTACCTTGACATTTTTTTTACTCTTTACTCCAACTCGCCGAAGAGAATTTTTCGCATTGATTGTACCTATTCGTCGTGTATTAAGCGAATGACGATGATGATACATGCGCAGTTTGAGTTTTGGCGCCAACGTAAAAATGCGAGTTATTTTTTATTTTTTAATAATTTGCATTATATTATGACGGGATCTAATGCGTTGGATATGGATTCGTGTACTCCAAATCGGGTCACAACAGCGTGTTGGTCAGTGTGACCTAGTATTTGGTGGCGTAGGATAGAATAGACTTTACCAAATGGGAATCGAATCCGTGGATGGGTTTTAAATTACAAGAACGTATCATGTATTTCATTGGGAGGATGTTGAGCGTTGATATTATGAATTTGAGGGGGGAGGGAGGCAGGGAAGGAAGAGGAATATGGATTTGGAGATGGTTCAGAGTTGAAGTGAAGGGAAGTGTAAGTGGACTTTTGGTGATTGACAACTCTTACAGTGAAAAGATGAACGTGAAAATTGGAAATCCTCCCCCCCCCCCAACCCCGGTAAAAAGTACCTATGGGTGTTTAATTTTTCATTCTTCCTAGGAATTTTCTCAATTTTTTCGTATTTAAAAATTTTTTCTGGTGAATTTTGGCATTTTTAAAGTAGAAAATGCTCATTTCTGGTGCAAAAATATTGGAATTGGGTAATTTTTGATTTTGGAACCCAAAAAATAAAAAAATGTGAAAAATCAGTCAAAAATTGACCAAAATTTCTGTATTTTTTAAAAAACAATTCGACTTGATTCCAAAGCGAACTGATCGTCAATTTTCCATTCGATAGATTGATTCAAAAATTATCGATTAGCTAATCGAATATTTTCAAAATTTTGATTCTTATTGAAAGTGGTTTTAAAAAATTGGTTAAAATGTAAATCGAGAGTCAGACCAGTCTGGGATTATCGAAATAGTTCGATTTATCGACTTCACAAATCAATTTGAACCGACTTGAAATTTTTCTGGGATTGATTGAAATTAGTTTTTTGATTACATTTACATACGTAGTTGCAAATAATTTCAAAACGACGTGACATTCAATGTATTGAATAACTATCGATTTTTTCCGATGTGATGTTCGATTTCGATGCAGACAGTCCATCAATTATTTTTCAGATATCGATTCTGATTAAATTTTCGAAAGCTATAAAATCATTTCCCTATAATTTCCGAGAAATTCGATTATCGATTTTCCATTCGATAAATCGATTTATTGATCATTTTTGAAATATCGATTTTGATGAAAAATGAAAAAAAAAATGGTTAAAATTAGAATCTGTAACCAATTTTGGAAATTTCTAAAAAATTCAATTAAGTAAGTATTAATTTCCTATTCGATAAATCGATTATTTGTAAATCGATTTATCGAATATTTTTGAAAATATAACGATTCTGATTGTAAATGAAAAAAATTGGTTAGAATTCGAATGTGTGACCAATTTTGAAAATTCCCAAAAATTCGATTATCGATTTTCTATTCGATAAATCGAGTTACAAATAATCGATTTATCGAATATTTTTGATTGAAATATCGATTCTGATTATAAATGGAAAAAAATTGATTAGAATTCGAATTTGTGACTAATTTGTGATAACCTCTAAATAATTCGATTTATCGATTGCAAAAATCGATTTAAATCGACTTTTGTTCGATTTTATGGGAATTATCGTTCTTCCTCATTCGGCGTAAATAACTTCGAAATCACTTAATGTTCGATTTATCAACACCTATCGATTTTTCAAAAATAAGTGTGCTGTTCGATTTCTATGCGAACTTTCGTATCGGTGCTAAACTGTTTCAAGTTATATGGAAAAAATTTCGAGGAAATCGATGAGAATGATGATTTCGATGTTTGCATCGACTTTTCGATGAAATCGATTAATCAAAAAAATGTTTTTTCAATTTCACTACCGATCTATTTTGGGGAAAAAAGGCGGGAAAAATTATTCAAAAATAGGTATTTGATATTTTCGAAAGGATTCGATGTTCAATATGTACATCGATTTCTTGACAGTACAATCGATTTTGTTAGGGATGATGAATTGATTGAACTTGAGCTTAACATTTTTATGAAAATTGACGTCAATTTTTTCATGATTTCGACCGTGATTCGATGTACAAAATTTTGGTAGGCTTGTTATCGATTATTTTTCGATGTTAGATTTCGAAATTGAATGAAAAATATTAATCTGGTTTTCCATGAAATAGAAGTGATTTGATTTCTTCTGTAATTTTAAAAATTGAAAATTGGAACGAGTTGGCTTAGTAATCAAAATCCATCAATATCGAATCGATCGAATCGGTTATAAAATCAATTTGTTTCTTTAGGATTTTAGGAAAAATTGTTCTCAAAATTGATTCATCATAATATTTCTCCAATTTCGCTTAAATTTCACCATACACCATTAATTAATAATGATACCTAAATGGAAAATTCTGGCAACGAATTACGCGAGTATAGTTACCTTAAACGATTTCGCGGAAAATTGAAGAAATTATTCAACATCGAATAAAATAAATTTGGCGATTAATTTATTGCTTTTGGAAGTAGTTTCATTTACGATTCCGAATTCACCAACAGCGTACCTACAGTCTACACGTAGCTTTTTATGACATTCTTTGAAACGATATCAAACTTTAATTACTTACCATTTTTTTTTCTTCGAAAAATCAGGAAAAAACACGATAATTTGAATAGGGAGGTCAAAGGTGACACGATGCGAGATAATGTTTCCCTCCCCTGTCCCTCCTTACCCCTCCTTTCGTCAATTTTTTCCTGCGAGCTGATTCGACTCGAGACTCTCTTGACCTTTTGAATTTTTACCTGTGGCGCTTACAAATTGCTTGGCAATTTTTTTGCTCTTCTGTTTCATTGATACCTATCTTTTTGGATAAAAAATGGGCGAATTCCTCCTCTGCCTCCTGCGAGGTGCATTTTCCAAGGTTTCTATGTACAAATTTCAATATATGTAGGATTGTAGGTATACTTGGAAACAAAATGGCGAAAACGAAAACACGTTAACGCGTCTGCCTTCTTGTGAATGTGATTTGTACTACAGACGTCTGTCTCTCTTTCTCTCTTTAATATTATTTTTCAGCTCCAGCTCGAGCCGACGGCAATCACGAACAGTTTATTTTACTTCTCTTTCTATACCATCGCTGTTTCTCTCTTCCTCATATTGGTACGACGATTCTCGAACTAGTGTAATTAATTAATTGACTCATCGCGCGTTGACGATGCATCTTCTTAAAATTAGATTCCGTGGTCGTGATCCAAAGCTAAAAGATTCATTAGCAGTTAGAACGCGATTATGATCTTTAATATTTAGCGAGAAACGTTTTTCTAGCTATAGAGAAGAGGGCGGGGCGGAACGGGGCGGAGAGGGACCCAAAAGTAATTTATTATCTGAAATTGAAAAAAAAAATCATTTCGCCGAGATCTTTTCGAAACGAGGGAGCTGCTTGATCGACTATTCGTGTATGTTCGTACGTAAATGGGCGGAAATTAATTTCAGGAAATAGAATTTGGTCGGTGGATGATAGATAAGGTGGTTTGGGATTAGTTGATGGGGGTTTTGTGAGGATATGGTTTCCAGAGGGGGGACTTTCTGGGGGCTCTGGTCCTTTAAATTTTGGTGATATGATTCCATGGAATTTTGAGTTCAAAAATATGGCTGATTTACAAAGGTTTTTGAAATTTTCCCTCAAGGATCCTCTCATCACAGCACCTTCTCACATACGAGTATCTCATCAATATTCCACGTCTCCATCGGTGTGATTTCGTGACAGCACCTTCTCCCATATGACTTCTTGGAAAATTTCCATCGTCTCGTGGAACATTACCCGAGGACCTATGTTAGTTAGACATACTCTTACCTCACTAAGATTGAGTATAGGATTTCGAGTTACCAAATTTCCACGCTATTTATACTTACATATGGCCGTGTAATCCTTTGGGGCTTCTCGATGCAGTTTTTCTTCGACTCTAATGACTATACTTTAGAGACGTGGTCTGTTGGCATGGTGGGTCCAGCGCCAGGCATCCATCTTCGATAATTCGGCAGGTCAATTACACCTACGACGACATCAACGACAAAGTGCAGCAGAGAGGTGGCTGGGGGGAGGGGGTGTATGAGGCAAAACGCTCCGAGTGGATCGCGCCGTGCTCGTATTTAAAATAATAATTCACAGTGTGCAGCAGAGAAGTACCTACAAGTATTAGAGATCTCAGATGGAAAGAGCGAGAGAGCTCTTGGATGCCGAAAAGTTAGCCGGTCATTATTTATGTATATTGCGGCGTTAGTGCGCCGTTCGATGGTGGTAATTTTGTCCGCGCGTCCGTTGCGGCGGAATTATTTATGAGTTAGCTAAGGGATACGTTATTCGCAGCCGAGAATAATGATTATAATTAAAAAACGGATGCTAGTTTGGCTACGGGATATATATTATGCCGAGCAGCAGAGATATAGAGGAGTCCGCGGCTGCCTCAGCTTGGCTCGTTGCTCTTCATTTGTTCAGCACGAGAAAAGATTATCCTATTGACCCCGCGGACTACCGCGTTTCTTTAATACAGACTCTCTCGCTGATCGCTGATGCTGGTCGCGCGGGCATCGGCATCGGCAGCGTGGACTACATTGTCGAGTCAAATTTGAGCGAGAGGTTGCGGCCGTTGCCCGAAGGTAGTGTACCTATTCCAGATACGTATACCTACTACGTGGTGTGTGTACGACGGCGAAACAATTATAAAGGCGGCGTTTACGCGAACCATTATAAATGATTAATATTCCGCGCGTATGAAGTTGCGGCCGCGATACAATTTGTAAAAAAATCACGTACGTCAATCTACATCATGATTAAAGTTGATTAGAGCTACGTTGTTGTTGCATTCCGTTTCGAATTACAAGATGATTATATCCATTTCGAGACATTTAATCCCGTACCTGTATATGTGTATAGATAGATTCGTTCTTCATGTATCGAGTAGATGCATCGTAGATACTGTGAGACACATATTGTGTATAGCTGGGATTCCATATCTTGCGGATTTTTTCCATTTTGCACTCCATAGAATCGATGCATTGGTTACAGAAACGTTATTGTAACGGAATTACATCGAGAGGCTCTCGAATATACATCTAAGAGATGCCTAATACGAACAACCAGTCTTAACCGTACATGTACCTGATATAATAATTAAAAATGAAAAAATTAATTTTTCCATAAATTTCTCCCTCTTCTCGCTCCCTTTGCCTGAGTGTATCCGTAAACTGAACTATAAAGGACGAAGCTCAATCTTCAATCGAAGAACCTGCGAGGTTCATTCAAAGAGGAAATCCTTTCCTGTGCTATGGTACCCCCTCGAGATATGTTTTAATTAGGGATATGCTCGATATACAACACACCTACTACAGATATTGGTTTTATAAGTGATTTTTGAAAGTTTTAAGAACTCAGTCTCCTCTCTGCTGCTCAGTACTCTCTATATTACCCCGCGAGACCGAGCGTTCTAATCAATTAGTGTCTTTCAAACGTTCGTTGGTAGGTACATTAAAAGATGGGCGTTATCAGCATTTTTTTGCCTTCAATCATTTTTCAAAATGTATTCATAATAATACTCGTAATACATGAAGAAAAAAACACAAGGCAGCGGTTCATTTTTTTTTAACCCCCTTCTATCTCTTCAAGCACCCACACGAGTCGAGATTACGCGTACGCATGCTTAAACAATAAATGAAATTTTCATTCGACCAGACGAATCTATTTCTTTTTGACGATACTGACGTGGATATGATTAGAACGTCGTAAACGCGTCTCGCAGATGAGCTGTGAGGTCAATGCGGCCGCATATTTCGGCTCGACGCGCGGCGGTGATTTTAATTAGGTGGCGATACGATGGAATGAGACGGGCGTATAGGATGTGTCATAATATGGCCGAGGGCCAAATTGAGGAAAAACTTTGAAGAAATAATTATCTCGGGTGCATTTAAGTGGATTTTTTGAGGAGTTTGTATAGTGTCGTGGACGAAGTACGGTTTCGGAGTCGTTTAATCGCGAAATTGGCATCAGATTTGGAATCTACGACCTCAAAAATGTAGATTTCGATATGCGACACGGTATAGTTTAGGCGAGTTGGGAAAAACTACCCCTTGAGTGGGGGTTGTGTAGGGGGTGAAACTTGTGAAACGCTTGTAATTGAGGTGTATTTAGATTTGGAGTGAAAGTTGTGATTTATTAGTGGTTTGGAAGATGTCGATACCTGTGGTTTTGTAAGAGAAGATTGGGGTGGGTTTTCTCTATCAAATCAACCCTTCGTATTAGGGGTGGAAAATTGTACCAAATTTTCATACATCGTGTCGTATATCAACTTCATGGTTTTTGAGGTCGCTGATTTCAAATCTTCCGTTGATTTTTCGTTTTGTGAAGATTTTGACGAGGTATTGCCTGGATTTTGGTTTAAATTTGCTCATGTTGCTATGAAAAATTAGGGGGGGGGTCAGGCGTGGACTGGCCCAAAAGAATCTACCGGGAAATGAAAGAAATTGGGGCCTATTTGTAAATGAAGGGACCATTTTCCATAGTCTTTTCTCACTCATTACCAAAAAAAGTTGCATACTTTCGAATTTTATAAAAAATTTATAACTATAGGGGCCCATTTTTCATCAAAAGGGCCCATTCTCCACTCAAGGGTCCACTTTTTTCCCGGGGCCTACCGGGATTTTCCCGGTAGCTCTTATGGCCAGTCCGCCCCTGGGGGGGGGTGGTAGGGCAGGGTATTATAGTATTGCTAAACTAAAGCACCCATTGTATGGGAGCTTTGGATTTGGTTATAGTTGATTTGAGCTTTGAGAAAGTACACCAACGAAACTTCATTCATATTACCTGGCGATGAATAATTTTGAAAATTTGTTTTCTTTTGCATTAAATCTGACATATTTAGTTGTCTAAAGACTGTATTCGAGAAAATAGACTCCTGGAAGTCCAACTAATGCTGATAATGACTCCAAAATAGATGAAACTTCGACGTATCTGGTCTCTTATTGTCTGAATCCCAAATTTGTGTGAAGATTCGAGTTCAGCGACCTCTAAAACCTAACAATCGATATACTACTCAATATACTTTTATTTCACCTTCTCAATCCTCATTTTAAGGGATGAAAGGGGTGAAAATGGCCTGGAAACCACCCCTTTCGATTCCAAAGCACAACTTTTCAAAAAATCTGGAATTTTGAAAGATCAATATGTATAGTTTTTGGGTTTTCAGTCTCTTGACGATTTTCACCCCCGTAGCGCAATTTTCACCCCTTTCATCCCCTAAAAAGGCATGATACTGATCTAATGGTAGATATATCGAGTCGTATATCGTTTGCTTGGTTTTCGAGGTCGCTGATTCCGAATTTTCAGTCAGTTTTTATTTTATTGGGGGTTTTGTGGAGTTATTACCTGGATGTGGCTTTAACTGGAGTTTTTTGCCAGATCTATTTGAATATCAAAACCGTCATTAAAAATTCAGATTTTTCAACCCAAACTAACCCGACAGATGCTCTTAAAGGTATCAAAATTCGACATATCCAGTCTCCTATGGTCTAAATTTTAAATCTGCGTAAAGATTCGAGTTCAGCGACCTCAATAACCTAGAAAACCATATACAACTCGATATACTTTTATTTCACCCTCTGAACCCCATTTTAGGGAATGCAAGGGGTGAAAATGGAAAACTACCCATTTTCGATCAAAAATCATAATTTTTTTGGAAAATCTCAAATTTCGCCACATAATTCTGTACAAAATTGAATTTTTCCGTCTCACGACGATTTCCACCCTCATAACTCAATCTACACCCCCCTTTCACCCCCTACCCTGGGTGAAACCAATCTCTAGACAAGTATATCGAGTAGTATATCGTTTCCAATGTTTTCAAGGCTGCCGAATCCGAATTTCCTGTTAATTCGGCCGTTTATCGACCCTAACCGCGGATACGGCTCGTGCACTGGGTGAAAATCATCATCGCGAAGGCCTCGGATTTATAGAAGACTTATAAATCGATTTACTATATATTAACTCGGTATAAAATTACTAATTTCTGGAAGCTACGCAGTTTATCGCTTCTTAGCTACCCATTATGTAATTTTAAACAATCTTCGAGTACGTAACACGATGAGGAACACATGAGAAGGGGTATCGATCGAATCAAGTAGTGATTTTCGATCTAGCTATCGGGCTCCATGTTCGTAGCTTCGTACATAACTTATTGGATTTTTATTCGGGTATATAGCCCGAGGCAGAATTACATTACATTCGATGAGTAATTACGCGAACCAATTTTTGATTTTCAAAGTGTGTATCTATTTAGTACGAGTAGATAGGTAGGTAGCCATAAGTGCTTCTTATGTATGTGAGAAGCGGATCTGGAGATATTTATATGAAAAAGGTGACGGCTGGCTTTTTATTTATCGGACGTTTGATATGTTTGTGTGTAGAAATTATAATTGGTCGGTTGCGTTGTGTAGATATATATTGGAGATATGCGCACAGATAACGGAATATTTAGCGCTCCGAGGGAAGAAAATATCGTACAGGACTAATTAAGACTACATACGACTTGGACGCGCAAACATATGGAATTAGCATATTTAGATTTTTATATATGTTTACGTATCGATGGCATATAAAAAATGAAAGTTATATCGGGCTACCGTTTAATTTTATATCTTAATTTTTTCGCCTTCCAGTATATGTACTGGTGTTTGGAGTTAATCCGCCATCCATCGGCCATTAGAAGAAGCTGGCTATATATGCAAAACAGACAAATAAATTGTTATTAAAGATTTTTTTTCCACCGTTCGGATAATCTACTGTTGATCAATACACGAGGATAGATACTTTCTCTTTGAATGCGCGGTATAATATGATAAAAATTCTAATACAAAACGAAACAGGTGTTTTAATATAAACGGCAGCCTCTATTCTACGCGTAGATAGAATATGATGAGCTTTGTATAAAATATATTATGGTACACGAGATGATTTAGAACGTATAGAGAAGAAATAAAAAATTCTGTTCGCGAGAGGACGCGTTTATCAAGTAAACGTGACATTTAAGCAATTAACCGAGTCGTTTGTGGGGAAATTAAGAATAATACACGAGAGAAACGCGATGCGACGACCAGACGATCGATGGCTTTGGATGCTGCGATAGTCGAGTCGTCGCTGCTGCTGCAGTTGTCGTCGTCGTCAATTTATGTACCTATAAGCTCTCTGCAGTATGTACTATACGTCGTCGCAAGTGGTATCAATTAAAGTGCAAGTTCCTAAGCACACCGGATACCGATCGCGTTTCCATCGCTGTCTGTGCATCCCTGTATACCCTTGTCTCCCCTCATAAATCGATCCATAGTTGAGTTTTTTTCTTCTCTCTGTACTTTGCTCGAGAGCCATATCTTAACTGCGAGTCGAAGAATCCTTTCTACGATGATTTACGATTTCCGCGACCTCGTTCGTTTATTAGAGTGAGAGAGAGAGGCTTGGCCATATTATTTATCGACTCCGAAGATATATTTCGCCGCCTTTATTCGATTACCGCGACCAATTATCTTCTTATTACACCATTATAGCTTTTTTTTGGGACGCTTTGAGCCGAATTAGGCAATTATATATGCGCCATGAAGCTGTACGTACGTAAATCTCTGCGGCTCGGCTGTGGTGTATGGCGAAGCACGACGACGACGGCGGTGTGCCCTGGTGACATGCGTCGAGTCGTGTCACGTCCCAGTTGAAGGCGGAGTATATGGTGTCGAGTAGAAGGAGCTATACGGGTTGGCCTGGCGCGATCCAATCGTTAAATTCGATTAGCTTTTCGTAAGCTACCGTAACATCACGGCGCAGATACAGTCGGCAGCTTGGGCAGCCTTATGATGGAAATTTTCTAAGATGGCGTTGGTTAGAGCTGACGCAGCAACGAACCTCGAGTACAGAGTTGCTTGTATTGATTTCCTGGGTCAACTAAGTGTCTTACGAAAAAAATGAATGAGAGATAAATTAAAAGGTGTGAAATTTCCTTTCAGTAGAGTCCAATTCTATATTTTTTCATGAAGTAGTTTTTGAGATATTTTTGCTCTAAATCTAAAAAATTACATTTTTTATCTTCTGTGGGAAAAACATATCAAAAATAAGCTTTTTGAGAAAAAATGATGGGAAATACGTTATTCGAAAATCAGTAATTCAACAAAAACTCAAAAAAATGAAAAATCAAGTGAGAATTCGAAATCAGTGACCTTGAAAACGTAGAAAACGATATGTCACTCGATATACTTGTTTTGAAGTCATTTCATCCCCTAGGAGGGGGTAAAAGGGGTGGAAATTGAGCCGTAAGGGTGAAAATTGCCACGAGGTGAAAAATACATGATTTTTATTGAATAATGTTTTCAAAGTTGAGGTTTTTCTAAAAATTACAATTTTTGATCAAAAGGGATGATTTTGAGCCATTTTCACCCCTTACATCCCCTAAAATAAGGATTTAGAGAACGAAATGAAAGCATATCGAGTTACATATCGTTTGTTAGTGTTTTGAGGTCGCTGAACTCGAATCTTTGGGTGAATTTGAATTTAGAGCCATATGAACCGAGATACTCTGAAATTTGGTCGTTTTAAAAGCGCCTACAGTGTTTTTTCGACTGCCAAAGAGGTCAAATTTTCTTAGTACAGTTTGCGTGCCATTTTGTTATTGGCCCAGGCCCAGCTAAGAGTAAAGTTGGTAATTTTTGGTAGACTTGTACAAGTATATAACTTTCTAAAGATGATATCACGTTTTGTATATACCTATATGTTCGTTTTACACGCGCAAATTATTGCTATTAGCCTCCGTCGAGCAGGCTGCAGCGATAATAAAAAATGAGAAAAAAAGTCGAGGCGATAATCAGCCAGCAACGATAAAGCTATAAAATTTACCCTTAGGCGGGTCATATAACATATTAGAATGAATATTTTTTCTTACTGTACATGATTCGTTGGTTGATACGAATTACCACTTAGGCTTCTAGGTACAAGTACTTATATACTATACGAGAGACCTACGTGTATGTTAAAGATGAAAGGCAAAAAAAAAAGATCCAATTTTTCTCCGCGGACGTCTACATATACACGTATGTCTGTCTCGCTGCTGCTAGTGCTATCGTATTATATTATCGCTCATACATGCGTTTTAAGTATTAAGTATGCACCTGATGACCCCAATTTCTCGGTACACCGTAATAATCTAAGCCAATTATCATTTTCACTTTTGCGCAGGGAGCCGAAAGAAAAACCAGAGATGAAGAAAGAAGAGCAGCCAAACGCAAGATGACCGCTACAGGACGTAAAAAAATGGACGAATTGTATCACCAGCCTTGCGAAAGATCCGAATTCTACTGCATGGCTGATCTCGCTAAACCACCAGTATTATTTACCCCAGCTGAAGATATCGATAAGGTATGTGCTATATTCTTCTTTTATTCAATCATCGCATCGCGCTCTTGTCAGCAATGATCTATGCTGATTGCACTGACTATGAGTACTCGGTGTTGGAAAAAATTAAATTATTATATAAAAAAAAAAGTCGGCACGAGATAAACGTTGTGTGTAAGGTATATTATGTTTTCTGCATTGGGTACTCTTGTATGTAGTATCTAAACGCGTGTGTAATGTGTTACAGCTAACGTCGATGGAACTTCAAGGATTCTACGGTCACGAAACGGACGCATCAAGGTAAATACCGTAAACATATGAAATACCTATTTGCCCGCTAAACAGTAAATTTTTCTCTCTTATAAAAATACTCGAGATTGTCGAAAAAATCACATCGTACGATATGACGAGCTTGAGAAGGTTTTGCGGTTGGAATTTGCAGCCTTTCGCGGATTCTCTCGCGCTATCGTTTATGATGTATAAGGTTACAAAACGGTATGGAAGGTCTCTAATTTGTTCTAGGGCAGTAGAATACGTACGGTATTGTTGTTAAAAATTGACAAGATGAGGCGAAATTGTCATTTGGGGAGATCTTAGTTTGGGACGAATGTCTTAGAATTCAAAATTTGTATTGTTACTTAGATGCAAATTGAGGCGAAAACATAATTTTCCGAGGCCATAGCAAATTTCTGAAAAAAATCTATTTTTTTCGAAAAGTGCATCCATGAGTTAAGTTTTTTTACCAAAAAAAAAAGTTGCAAAAAGTCTCCCTTTTTTGACAAAAATTACGAAAAAAAAAATAGATTTTTTTGGCCAACGATGGCCTGAGTATTGTTTTTTGAAAAAATTCCGGGTTTTTGGCAAAACTCCAGAACCGTTTCACTTTTTCTTCAAATATTTCCCAAAAATTTCTGTTTTTGTCAGAAATTGAGTCAAAAAATTATCAAAAATTCTTGCATTTTCCAAAATTGACAAAAAATGTTTGCATTTTATCAAAATGATTGAAAGTTGCTATTTGCAAAAAATTTCAAAAAAATCTCCCATTTTTTTTCTAAAATTACTTTTTTAGAAAATTCCTGAAGAATTCTTTTTTTAGAAATTCCAAGATATCTTAACTTTTTTTGAAATAGTGTCCCAGTCTCGTTTTTGGACAACTTTTGTCAAAAAAAAGCTTTACATTTGGTTGAAATTGTCCATGCTTGCCTTTGTGAAAAATTGTCAAAAATTATCGCAATTTCAAAATTTGACAACAATTTTTGCGTTTTTCCAAAATAGTTAAAAATTACCATTTGTTTGCAAAAAAAATCCAAAAAGTTTTACTATTTTCAAAAATCGTCCAAAAGTTCAACTTTTTAAACAAAAAATTGCAAGTGTCATTTTTTGGCAACAATTTGTCAAAAATTCTGCTTTGTGCAAAATATGGTTAAAATTATGCTATTTCCCACAAAATTTTCAAAAATGTAGCTTTTCAAAAAAGTTTTCAAGTAACAAATTTAATATTTTTTCAAAAATTTTAAAAAATGAAACTTTCTTTCAAATTTTGTTCATAAGTCTAGTTTATTTTCCAGAAATTGACAAAAAAAACCTTCCTTTGCTAAAATTGAAAAAAAAAATTTAAAATTTTCACATTTTCAAAAATCTACAAAAAATTTTTCATCTTAACAAAATGGCTAAAAATGTTTTTTTTTGCTCAAATTTCCATAGTTTTGACATTTTTTTCAAAATTCTCGCTTTTTTGACAAAAATTACGAAAAATTGGCAGTCTTTGGCAGCATTTTGCCAAAAAACCTGTTTTTTGCAAAATTTATCAAAGTCATGTTTTTTTTCATAAAATTAGCAAAATGTCTAGTTTTTTAATGAAAAAAATTCTTTTTTTTCAAAAAGTTCAAAAATTCTTACGTTTTTTCAAATTTTGTCCAGAAAACTAGGTATTTTTTTGCAAAAATTACCCAAAAAACTATCCTTTGGCTAAAGTTGTCAATGTTTCACTTTTTGTTTGTGAAAAATTGCCGAAAAGTCGTTTTTTTGGCCAAAAAGCTGTAAAATGGAATAAACCTGGTTTTAGGGTAATTTTTTCTTAGCTACATTAGCTTTTTTTGGTTACTTATCAAAATTACTTTTTAATCCAGATTTTCTGACAATTTTGACGAGGAATAAAAAACATGACTTGTACAATTTTAACATTTGACCAAAAAAACATTATTTTTTGAAAATTTTGGTAAAAAAAAAAAAGTAGGACTTATACCTATTGAAAAATTTGGCAAAAAAAGAGAATTTTTTGACTATTTTTTGCTAAAAATCAATACCTACGTTTTTACAAAGAGTTGAATTTTTTGACAATTTTGGTGAAAAAAGTGGATTTTTTGGCATATTTGATCAAAAAAAAAAACTTGACAATTTTGGCTATTTTGCCAAAAATGAATATATTTTTACAAGAGTTGGATTTTTTGACAATTTTGGTGAAAAAAGTGGATTTTTTGGCACATTTGATCAAACAAAAAAAAAACTTGACAATTTTGAATAAAAATGAGGACTTTTTTGACAATTTTTGCAAGAAATTAAGAAAGACATTTTGCGAAAAAAAACCTTTATTTTTTGACAATTTTGGTTTTAAAAAAAAATAAAAATAGGACATGCCTACCTAGTTGGAAAATTTGACAAAAAATTAGAATATTTCAACCATTTCATCAAAACCGTATATGATTTTGAATCGTCAATTCTCTAGTATAAATTTTTGCCATTCTGAGACTTCATCGTTGTGATTTTCATCAATTTTCACGTTTTAATGTCATCGTTTATTTTTATTTTACAGTTTATCAAACGGCGAAACTGGCTCGCTAAAACACGCTTCACCATTTCTCATCCATTCGGGCGCTAAAAGTTCGACTCCCGGACCTCAAACGTTAAAGTTTCATAATCACTTTCCTCCAGATACTCACAAGTACGTATACTAGATTCTCAAGCTTCACACTTAAAAACTCTGATCATTTCTTTAATTCTCGGTTTTGTTTGCGTTTGTTTCTCCTCTCTTTAGTGATAAGAAAGATCACATGGACAGCGGTCTAACCACAGACGGTACCGTGTTCTCGAGTCCGCCGCCGATGAAAAGAGCCAAAATGATACCACCTACCAACGAAAGAGTCATGTTATACGTAAGGCAAGACAACGAGGACGTATACACTCCTCTGCATGTTGCACCTCCAACCACTCAAGGATTACTCAATGCTGTAAGTATCTATTTCCTTTCGTAATATCTACGTACTTTTTTCTCTATACCCTATCTTATATATTTCTCTCTCACTCTCACACACACACAGACCCTAAAATACAAATTGAAGAGCAGGGATGCTCTTATATCGTCCAATTTCTTTAACACGTCCAATTTTTTTTTTGTTTTGAATTGTCGTCTTACTCTCGGGTATCCCTGTAACACTATTTTTTTTTATTACTATGAAGCTTTACTAATCACGGTGGTTCGCGGCGCTATATTTGTACGTGTTTGTCTCCCCCTCTCTTAGATTGATAGGTCCCCCCCAACTCAACAGCACTTTACTATTTATAGTTTCTAAGTTGTATTTATTAACATTTTTGTGGTTGTTTGTTTATATGTTTGTTTTTCTAACTTTAATTCTGAATTACCTACGTAGTATTTTTACGATACGTATCTACATATTTTTTGAAAATAATTATTGTTCTTTTAACGATAAATGTACAATTAGGACGATCAAAGATTTAGTCAATTTACGAATAATAAAGAACCAATGTACACGTCTGATTTTCAAAATACTATTATATGAAGATTACCTCCTCTACCTTAAACCTATTGTACCTAAACTGAAAACAACAAACAGGATTTCGAGGTATTCATTTGTTTGATCTCAGTGTAATTTTTTTTTGTTTTGTTTTTTATTTGAGCTTATTTGAGATATATTAATACTCTAATCATTTTATTGGAAGTGCGAATCGCCTCAGCAACAGCACAAGCTTATTGGTTACTTTAATATTGTATACTTATACATGTACGCAGCTTTATTAACATTGCTTCGATTTACATCCTGTCTTACACATGGGAAGCCGCAAACCACGGTGAACGTAGAGTGCAAAGCTTTATGGGCTAATAATGCTTTAGAGGTCGCAGCCTTTGACTTTTCTCAATTTTATTAGTCGCTGTAAACAATAATAATTTTTTATACATTTTTTCTCATTTTATTAATATCTATTTTATAAGTGTAATTTTTTCTCTCTTTGTTAACACCTCAAATTTTTTTTCGCTGTGTAATTTTTTTTCTTTTTTTTTTTTAATCAAATGCTAATTCGATCTAAAATGTGAATTTTTTTCGATAATAGGTGGAGTATTATAGATAACTCTGTGGTAAGTGGTCTCTCGATGCATGAATCTCTCACACTGTTTCTCTCTCTATTTCTTGTTTCTCACTCGCTGTTTAATACTTTCGTGTCCAAAGTGTTGCGCATAATTAGATGAAAAAAATGTCACGAAATTGATTAGAAATTTCATTTTTTTAAAAATCGAATAAATAATAAATATAACGAGTCCCTTTCAAAATTCACCTACGTTAAAAATTTTCGTCAAAAATAAACGTTAAATACGAGAAAAAAATTTTAAAGTAAAACAAAAAACACTGTATCGGTGTAATTAACAATTTTTTGATAAATGTTAATAATTTTTTGTTTTACTTATTTTTTTTTCCAGATTCAATCTAAGTACAAAATAACCTCCTCAAGTATTAGTAACTTGTTTCGAAAAAACAAACAGGGGTAAGTTGTCTCGTTTTTTTTAAAACGAATTTTTTCTAGAAATTTATACTTATAGTTCGGTTGTTTCCGATGATTAAGACGAGCTTTTATTTTTTTTATTTTTATAATTTTTTTTTTTTTTTTAATATTTAAACGAAGTAATAAGCTGGAAAAATGCGAGAAAAATTTAGTTCTGTTTCGTAAACGAGAAAAATGAGCAATTTTAAAGAATGTAGAATATTTTCTTAATTCATTGTGTAGAGTGTAAAAGTGCAACCTAATTGATAACGAAAGCTTATTCTGTTGCTTGGTACTAACTCTCGTGGTTTTGTGTGGTTGTTTTTGTTCTAAAAAATTTTACTACAAGGTGGATTTTTTTGTTTTGTAATTCTCAATAACGATGAACTAATCTGTATAAATGCCAAACAAGGTGGATCGATCGAAAAAAACAAGAGCCAGTTGTGGTTTTTTCATTTTGTTTCAGTTTTTTTTGTTTTTTTTTTTTAGGGAGGGGAGGGGAGATTCATCGATTTGACAAACTAGAGGGGAGTTTGAACAATTTGGTTTTGTTTTTTTTCTAAAGTTTTTAGGTTCAAATAAAATTGAAAAACAAAAATCCATTTCAATTTTATTAGCAAAATACGAGTGAAGAACTTGATTAAACAAAATAATTCAATAGGATTTTCAATCAATGTATTTTCCTTTTGGGGGGGGGGGTCAAATTGTAATGTTAACTCATTTTTTAATGAATTAAAATTTGGTTTCTTGTTTCAAAAGTATCTTTTAAATATTTTAAAGGGATTTTCCCCCGATTTTAAGAAGTAGGAGATAGGGGGATCTTCTTGCTTAATTTTTTTTTTGTAGGTCAAGGAATGAGACGACTTTTAGGGAAGGGAAAAGGGGGATGGAAAAATATCAAATTTGAATAGCCTGTTATTTTCTTAATGATTTTTTTCTTCGATTTTTCAAATCGGTTTGTTGGGCAACCTGATTAAATAGAAAAACTGAAGGGAGACTGAAAAAATTCAAAATTTTTTCGAATTATTTTAATGAAAAATTGAAGTATTTAAGTGCCTTTGAAGTAATATTTTTGGTGATTTGGTGATGAGGAGAGGAGAGAAGAGGAGGGGGGAGATAGGTGGGTAAAGAAATGAAATGATTTTTGAAAGGTGGTAGAGAATTTTTGAAAAAATTTAAAATTTCAATGCCCCCTACTTTTTTTAATAAATTGAAATTTTTTAAAAATTTGAACGCTCAAAAATGTTTAAAATTTAAATGTTTTAAAAAATCAACAATTTTTTTAAAATGTCCAAAATTATTTTTTTTTTAAATTTGTTGAAATGCACACTTCTCTAAATTGTCAAAAATTAAAAATTTTCTTATAATTTTTAAAACTTGTAATTTTTAAGAAATAATTCGAAATACTTATCAAGTTCTTAAAAAACTGTCAAGATTATTTTTAAAAAATTATCAAAATTAAGAATTTTTAAGAAATTGTCAAGATTTGAAATTTTTGAAAAATTATCAAGGTTTAAAATCTGTGAAAAATTGTCAAGATTTGAATTCTTGAAAAATTGTCAAGATTTGACATCTTTGAAAAGTTGTCAAGATTTAAAATTTTTAAGAAACTATCAAGATTTAACATTTTTGAAAAATTGTCAAAATTTGAAATTTTTGAAAAGTTGTCAAGATTTGAAATTTTTGATAAATTGTCAAGATTTGAAATTTTTGAAAAGTAGTCAAGATTTGAATTTTTTGAAAAATTATCAAGATTTAAAATCTGTTAAAAATAGTCAAGATTTGAATTTTTGAAAAATTGTCAAGATTTGAATTTTTGAAAAATTGTCAAGATTTGACATGTTTAAAAAATTGTCAAGATTTAAAATTTGTGAAAAATTGTCAAGATTTGAAATTTTTGAAAAATTATCAAGATTTAAAATCTGTAAAAAATTATCAAGATTTAAAATCTGTAAAAAATTATCAAGATTTAAAATCTGTGAAAAATTGTCAAGATTAGAATTTTTGGAAAATTGTCAAGATTTGACATCTGTGAAAAATTATTAAGATTTAAAATTTGTGAAAAATTGTCAAGATTTGAATTTTTGAAAATTATCAAAATTAGGTACAATTTTTTTAATTAGGCACCTTTTTTTTAAATTTTGCAAAATATTAAAAATTTTGACACTTTGCATAATTTTGATTTTTTTGTAAAAATTTTGTGGACTTTTTTGACATTGAAATAAAGTTTTTATACATGGAAATTTTTGTTGAGGGGTGAGTGAGGAAGGGGGTCGAAGGAATTCCGATTTCAACTCAATTTTGTGATTTTTTTCGATCTTAACAAAAAATCCCAGGTAACATGAATTTTTTAATTTCTCCCCTTCTAATTTTCGATACAATTTGAAAGCTCAAAAAATCAGAACTAGGTAAAAAATATTTCTGTTTCTGCCATTTTTCGAAATATTGGAATTGTAGAAACCTGCCCCCTCCCTCTTAAATTCCAGACACTTGGAACTTTTTTTCGAAGCTGGTTAAAAAAAAAATAATCAAAAACTACCCCTTCCTCTCCATCGAACATTTCATTTATTCATTTCAGTAATTTCATATTCATTTTCAATTTTCATTTCTTGTGCATTATTCTAAAAAGGTTTTCGTTATGCAGGGATTTTTTTATTTTTTTCGGTTGGTCGAACGTTGCTGGGGGAGGGAAAGAGGAAGGAGGGATGTAAAACTGGTTTCAAAAGCTGACTCTGTTTTGAAAAATCATCATATTTTCTTTTTAATGAAAAATTCACTTTCATGTTGAAATTTTTTTCGTTTTTCATTTACAATTATTTTTTGAACTTGATTTTTTTTGTGACAGTGCAGCTTTCGATTTCATATTAGATTATTTCAAAAAAAAAGAAGGAAAAGTTTTGGGGAAAAATAGAAATTAAAAAAAAAATGGGTAGATAGACTATTTTTTTCATGTTCGAAAATTCATGTCTGTAAACCAGAAATGAACACAAAATTACACGAATAATTTTCCGAAACTTCTGGTGTCTTCTTTATTCGACAAGTACATAGAAAAAAACCGCCATTAAATTACCCACCTATTACCGAAAAAAGTAAAAACAAATAAATCCACCGAACCACGACTGCGCATTCCACTGTTTAAAAAAAAAAGTAAAAAAATACAAGATCAAAGCGCCTAAAATTTACGATCGCTCATAAAACTTGTGTACTCGTAATAATAATAAAATTACGTACATACGAATTTTTCTCGCAAACGAAAGTAAAACCTTGTTGGCTTTTTATTCGCATTTACCTACGCTACTTAAGCTAATTTATTAATCCGCAGTAATAATAATTAAATTAAAACCAAGCTCGGTTCGAGTAGTTGTAATTTTTGGTTGTTTTTTTTTGGTTGCTTGTAAATATGTAAGTTAAAATACAAAGTCGGTACTAGTATTAAATTATTTGATTTATTCGACAGGATTACGGCCAAAATTGACGACGAAATGCTAAAATATTACTGTAACGAAGATATCTTCCTACTAGAGGTGCGACAATCGAAAGATGACATGCTGGATATATTTTTGATCGAGTTAATGGATAATTAAGTAATGTAAAGGTTAAGTTTTACCATGACATTTTAATTTATAAAGGCCAACCTGTTGCTTTTATTATTATTTTTTTTATATATATTTATGTAAATTTCTATTTTTTTTTCTCTTTTGTAATATCTGGTCATCTATGTAAGTGTATTATTGTTTTATGGAACGCTGGAATCGTTCCGCGAGATGCTCGTAAGGGTGCATTTTTAATTTTTTTTCTTTTGTTTTAATATTATTTTTTTTTTGGAAATCAACGACAGATAAGTTATCAGTGTTCAATCAACTTTCATATTGTTAGCTCGGTTATTAGAAGATATCAAGGTTTTTTTTTTCTCTCGTGGCAAAATTTATAATATTGGGGGTTAGAAAATATTAAATTATTGGAAAGAATACTGCATCGACGTTGTGTTCATTGTAAGTGGCATAATGATGGGAAAGTGAAATCAAAATTATGTTAATTTTTAAAATGCTCAATTGTGTAATTTATAAGAGTTTTGAAGGTTTTATTTTTTTATTGTTTGTTTGTTTTTATTGTATTTTTTAGCCTCTCTATTTCTTTTTTCCCCTCTCTCTATCCTCCCTCTCTATCTCTATCTGTTTTTTTAAATATTTGTATAGAGTTGTCTATGTAGAGCCCAGTGCGCGGTTTCTTTTGCTTTTTTATTTTGTGGACTGGTTATTATACTATTTTAAATGGAATTTGACGAACAAATGCGTAATACTCCAGTTTGTTATCATGTTTTATTGTTTTATTTTGTCGAATCAAAATTATTGACTAAGATCGTTTTCTATCTCTCTCTCTCTATCTATCTTTCTCTCTCTCTCTCTTTTAAATTTTAGTTTTATATCTCAATTCTCTTTTAGAGCGTAAGGTATTGATAGAGTTTTTTTTCGCGGCATAGCATCTAAGATGAGGCGAGTCCTGTATATATCAGTGATTATGTAAATTCTTCTCTTTTGTTTTTATTTAATACGTTACTTGCCATTTCAAGTTATAATTGTTAAAGTAATATCATTATAATTAACGTTGTAAGTTATGCTATTCTGTTTGTATAATGATGCTAAACTTAATAGTATTATAAATCTACAAGTGAAAAGTTAATAAAGGAATTTGATGGATAAAAAATAGGGCAGTGTTTTTGATTTTTTTTTTCATTATTTTTTTTGTATTTCAATGTGTGGAAAAGTAAGTATAGGATAGGAGCATTCCTGCTTTATCAATGTTATCGGTTTGGGTCGAGATAAACAGATTTCAAAACATTCATGTACCTTATAAAGTCATTTGGGAGTTTCATAGTTGGAAAGAAATCAATTTTTTTTCTCATTTGCTGGTATTTGATGATTTTTTTTTTGAGAATGCGCGGTAATTACGTACTTTGAATTTATGAATTCTCTTCGAGTTTATAAAGTTATCATTTTCACGAGCTTATGTGTTACTTTTCTCGTCGACTTGTGCGTCGAAGCGGACAGACTTGTCGAGAACATCCGTTATACTGCAAAGCAATCGTTATCTCAAAACAGGAGGCAACCGAAGAGGAAAAAAGATGGAGTGAGTAAATCTTATTCGTGACTTTCTTCAATTTTTTTCCAGTATTTTGATGTTATCCTGGGCAATTTTGCACAAATACTGATGAATTATTACGGTAATAATCACAGGTAAATCACAAAAACATATAATTTACCTGTATGTTATCAAAGTAAGAGTAATTTCTTATAAATTACGAAAATTTTCAATCAATTACCAAAATTACTAGCCAATTACCAAAATTACCAGCCAATTACCAAAATTACCGGTCAATTACCAGAATTGGCAGAGTTACTAGCACATCATTACCAAAATTGCCGGTGAATTACCAAAAAGTTATTAAATAGTCAAAATTACCAATAAATTACCAAAATTACCTATCAATTACCAAAATTACTAATCAATTAAAAAAATTACCAAGAATTACCAAAATTAACAGAGTTACTAGCATATTACCAAAATTGCCATTAAATTACCAAAAAATTATAAATAGTCAAAATTACTAATATATTACCAAAATACTGATCAATTACCACAATTACCCAAAATTACCAAAATTAACAGAGTTACCAGCAAATTACCAAAATTGCCAGTAAATTAACAAAAAATTATTAAATAGTCAAAATTACTAATAAATTTTCAAAATTATGATGAGTAATTACTAAAATTACGAGGAATTACCAAAATTACTGGTCAATTACAAAAATTACCCAAAATTACCAAAATTGACAAAGTTACTAGCATATTACCAAAATTGCCAGTAAATTTTCCAAAAAATTATTAAATAGCCAAAATTACTGATAAATTACCAAAATACTGATCAATTACCACAATTACCCAAAATTACCAAAGTTAACAGTTTCTAGCAAATTACCAAAATTGGCAGTAAATTACCAAAAAATTATTAAATTGTCAAAATTACTAATAAATTTTCAAAATTATGAGTAGTTTACCTGTAAATTACTGAACAAAATTACTAGCAATTTACTAGTGAATCATCAAAATGTTGTGTAATTTACCAGTAAATTATCAAAATGACCATATTTAAGAGACTAAGAGAGGGTGGACAGAAATATCGGGTACCCCTAAGAAAGTTTTTCACTAAAAATATAGGTTGGCAACGTGAAATAGATGCATATGATTGGTGAAATGTTATCTCTCCAGTCTAACAACCAATCATGGGCTACCATTATTATCATTCACTGTGACCAACCGAAGTATTTAGCAGAAAACTTTTTTAGGGGTACCCGATATTTCTGTCCACCCTGTAATATACCAGTTGGTAGGTAGGTGCATTCCTACTTTATCAATATTATCGGTATGGGTCGAGATGAGCTGATTTCAAAACATTCATAAGTATATTATCTTATCAAATCATTTCTGAGTCTCACAGTTGAAAAGAAATCAGTTTTTTTCTCATTTGCTGGTGTTTAATGATTTTTTTGTTGAGAATATGTGGTAATTACTACTTTGAATTTATGAATTCTCTTCGAGCTTATAAAGTTATCATTTTTACGAGCTTGTGTGTTCTTTTTCTCATCGACTTGTACGTCGAAGCAGCCAGGCGTGACAAGGGCAAGCTTTATGAAGAAAGGCAATCATTATCTCAAAACAAGAGGCTACTGAAGAGAAAAAAAGATGGAGTGAGTAAATATTATTCATGACTTTCTTCAATTTTTTCCCATATTTTGATGTCATTCTGGGTAATCTTTGCCCAAATACTGAAACCTTACCTGTATGTTATCAAAGTACGAGTAATTTACTTTTAAATTACCAAAATTTCCTATCGCTTTACCAAAATTACCAACCAATTACCAAAATTAACCAAAATTACCCACAATTAACTGAGTTAACAGTAACAGCAAATTACTACAAAAATTAGATATTAAATAGTCAAAATTACTAATAAATTACCAAAATTACCAAAAATATCAGAGTTACTAGCAAATTAGCAAAGTCGTTGCAGTAGATGTTGAAAAGCATGGGGCTTAAAACAGCTCCTTGAGGTACACCTCTGAAGATAGGTTTAGGGTCCGAAAGTAAATGATGCAAATCTGGAAGTAATGGTCTGATATAAGAACGATTTGATAATATCAAATAAGTAAGGAGGACGGAGGTACTCGAGTTTCTGTTTTTCCCCTCCTCCAATTTGTAAAATTTTATTTCAATACATATTTACTGTCGAACATTGTTACCATGGAGGCGGGGGGATATTTTTGTATTTTGTAATTTGGAATATCGTTTTTAATTTGGAATTTTTGTAGGAGACTGGAATGCCATATAGAGTCATAAGCTTGTTTAATGTCAAGAAACGCTGTGGTGGTGAACTGCTTATTTTCAAAACCTTAGTGGATAATTTTGGTAAGAGGATGGAGTTGATGTGTTGTTGCTGTATGTTTTCAAAAGCCAAACTAAAACTGTGGCAATATTTTGTGTCTGTTGGTGTGATCAGTTAAGTGCTTCAAGATGATACGTTCTAGTATGTAATTTGGAAAGTGAAGTCAGTATAGGCTGATTGGTCTATAGCTAGCAGGAGAAGTTGGATCATGAGTTTTCTTTGGGATTGAAACGATGATTGATTTTTTCCATTCTTGTGGGAAATATCCTTGTTTTAGGCAAGCGTGAAGATATCCCAGATTATTCGAATACAATAGATTGGCATGTTCTTGAGAAGTTGATTTTTATGTTATCCAGGCCAGGTAATTTTTTAGTTTTTTAATTTGAAACATGAGTTCAGAGATGTTGGTGAATTTGTAACATAAACGCTGTAATGTTGCTGATTGGTTCACATAGTAGTGATGGTTGATGTCTCGAGTATGAGGTTTAAAGCAGTTTTCAAAATAGTCAGCAGCATTTATCACTGTGGGAGGTGGCTGTGTGATTGTTATAGACAATTTGGAAGGTTACAGGTGTTTGCGGATTTAGAATTTGTTTGGTTGCATTCCAAACATCTTTACTACCGGGTTCTAGGTTAGCACAGTAGTTCTGGTATGATGTATAGCAAAATTGGTTAAGATTCTACTGAACTTGGTGCATTAGATGGTTGAGTTGAGGTTTTATACTTGGATCTTTAGTACATTGCCAGCAGCGACAAAGTCTGTTCTTTTCCAGGATCATGCGTTGGATGCTAGAAAAAATTATCAAATAGTCAAAATTACTAATAAATTACCAAAATTACCCAAAATTATTAAAATCAACTAAGTTACTACCAAATTACCAAAATTTCCAGTAGGTAAATTACCAAGAAGTTATTACTGATCAATTACCAAAATTACTGGTCGGTCACCAAAATTACCCAAAATTACCAAAAATATCAGAGTTACTAGCAAATCACCAAAAAGTTAATGAATAGTCAAAATTACTAATAAATTACCAAAATTACTGGCCAATTTCCAAAATTACCAAAAAATTACCAAAATTAACGGAGTTACTAGCAAATTACTAAAAAATTACCAGATAGTCAGAATTACTAATGCATTATCAAAATTACCGGTCAATGACCAAAATTGCCCAAAATTACCCAAATTAACAGAATTACTATCAAATTGCCAAAATTGTCAGTAAATTACCAAAAAGATTATTAATGTGGTCAAAATTACGAGTAATTTACCTGTAAATTATCAAACAAAATTATCAACTAAAATTACGAGTAATTTACCGGTAAATTATCAACTAAAATTACGAGTAATTTACCGGTAAATTATCAAAATGTTGTGTAATTTACCGGTAAATTATCAAAATGTTGTGTAATTTACCAGTAAATTATCAAAATCAAAATTGCCATATTTTGGAGTAATTTATCAGTTGGTAGGTATTCAATGAGTGGAAACTTTGGAATAGGAGCATTCCTGCTTTATCAATATTATGGGTATGGGTCAAGATAAGCAGATTTTGAAACATTTGTATATCTTATCAAGTCATTTCTCAGTCTCACAGTTGAAGAGAAATCAGTTTTTTCTCATTTGCTGGTATTTGATGATTTTTTTTTTATTGACAACGTGTGGTAATTACGTACTTTGAATTTATGAATTTTCTTCGAGTTTATAAAGTCACCATTTTCACGAGCTTATGTGTTATTTTTCTCGTCGACTTGTACGTCGAAGCGATCAGAGTTGCAGCAAGGCAATCGTTATCTCAAAACAAGAGGCAACAGAAGAGGAAAAAAGATGGAGTGAGTCAATAATCATTATTCATGACTTTCTTCAATTTTTTCCCCATATTTTGATGTGATTCTGGGTAATTTTGCACAAATACTGGTAGGTATATTACTACGGTAATAACCACTGGTAAATTACGATCGAAATATTATACCTGTATGTTACTAAAATACAAGTAATTTAATTATAATTATAAGTTACCTAAATTTCTAGTCAATTACCAAAATTACCATCCAATTCCAAAATTATTGATCAATTACCAAAATTACCCATCAATTACCAATATTACCCGAAATTTCCAAAATTATCCATTAATTACCAAAATTATCCATTAATTACCAAAATTACCCAAATTTACCCATATTACCTGAAATTACCAAAATTTGTAGAGTTATTGACAAATTACCAAAAAATTATTAACTTATCAAAATAACACGTAAATTTTCTGTAAATTACCGTACAAAATTACCTACTCAAATTACGAGTAATTTACCAGTAAATCATCAAAATTTTGTGTAATTTAACTTACCACTCTTACCAGTATACCAGTAGATTATCAAAATCATCATAAATTAATTATTTATGAGTAATTTACCACTTGGTAATTTCCGTAATTTACAGTAAATCTGAGGTAATTACAGGTAATTTGTTGAAATATCTCCTTGTTTTAAATTTTTACACCTTACTGGCGAATAGTGACGAGTACCTAACCCTGAATCACATTACAGGATTCCATATCGAATAATAAAGATCATTTCCAATCGAAAGTAGTCGTCGTGTGCGCCATAGGCGACTACGAGGTCGAGTTCAACCCAGCTGCGAAAGTCGAACAGATGAGCGAAATTGCAGACGGTAAAGCCAAGAAAGAGGTAAAAAAGATCACCGTAGATATGGCCAATAATACAGCAGTCGACGAAGACGCTTGCCGGAAACAAATACGGGAGCGTAAAGAAAAATGGAAGTATTTTTTAGAAAATCCACCATCGGAAAGGATTGCTAGGCTTAAGTCTCGCGTTGAAAATGCGAATAATCAGTTTACCTTGGAGGAATTTTGCCAATCTGTGGCAATACTTTACCAGCGGATGAAAGATGATCTCGATTTGGAGACGAAAGAATTAGCGAAATCTTCAGATAATCCTATATCGAAGTATAGCAGAACGAATTTCGTGATACCATTTTTATTGGAAGATTATCCGGGTGAGATTAGTAAAGTGACTGAGGAGCTGATAATGAAAGAGTTACAAAAAACGAATAGTTGATTACTTTTTTTAATTTAGTGTGCGATGAAAAAAATGTGGATTTTGATTGCTCTCTTGGTTGGGAAAAATATTTTTCGGGAGATATTTATTTGTAATTAAATTTGACTGAATATTTTAGAATAATATTTTGATTAAAAAATATACCTACGTGTTTTGAACTGTTGAATAATAAATTAAATATCTTGATCAATATTTTTTGAACTAATTTAATGGATTCAACAGATCCAAAATCTACTATGGGACATGCGTCCGTACATGACGCGTGAGCGAATTCATCGACAACGATTGGAAAAACAACGCAAACATTTTAATCAAAATTACCAGTAAATTGGTTGAAAAAACGTGTAAGTTGACCCTGTTTTGATGATTTTTTTTTTGAGAAATTCGAGCCTTAAGAAATCAACTTAATGAGAGTGCACCATCCCTCTCAATCAGTATGTGTTTGGTGCTCGTGGAGTTAACATCTCCTCTCATATTTTTCTTGTTCATGTTGATAATTATGTGTGAATTTTTATATTCTTTGCGAACATTAATGTATAATGGTAATTTAAAGCAGTTTTATAATTTATTTTGTTTCGTGATGTCGGTGATGGAAATTGGAAACTGTGTTTGCATGTTTAAAGTGTTTGAAGCTCTCAAATCAGCATAAAACTCCATCAAAACTTACACTTATAGCATCAAAATCTTGATCTGTGACCTGAAATTAGTTTAAATACAGATTCATAAAATAAATTACATCTCAAAATAATTGAAATTAGCAATTCTTGGTGTAGAAATTAAAATATGCCTGCAAAAACCAAGATAGACCACATATCAAGCATCTCTGTGCATTCTTCACTTGACCAACATCGGAAGTTCTCCTTAGTCGTTTTCAAAGTCACCTCCCACTTCCCACACCAGATGCTCATGTCAGATGTTATGGGCATAGCCTCCTCAGTTGTTGTTTGGCGCTGAAGTTGTGCACTCGTTTTGATTTAAATTGCAAAATTTGTTCCGCGTTTTCAGTTTTGTTTTATTTATTCATTTTATTCGAAATTAAAATTACTGGAAAATAACTGTAATGCCTACTTTCTCCACCTATAAAAAATTTTGATAGGTATTTTTTCACCTGTGAAAAAATTTAAATAGGTATGACGGTAATTTACCAGTAAAAATGATCGACCAACGTCGGCTCACTTCGGAAGCTCTCGTTTTAAAGGGCACCGCCCAGGGGTCAGGTATTCTGGGCAGTGGATGCCTCAGTTGTTGTCTGGAGCTGAAGTAGTGCGCACGTTTCGGTTGAATTGTGAATTTGATTTTTGAAATGTTTTTAAAAACTTATTTGTTTTATTTTCGTGAATTAATTTTGTGCATTGGTCGTGGGAGAATTTTTAAACATTATGCATGAATCTATAAAGTTTTTGAAAAATGTAGTTTGTGTCGTTTTCGCGAAATAGTTTTGTGAGTTGGATCTCAGGAGATTTTTCGAGCATCATTTCTTTCTAGTGAACAGTGATTGGATGGAACAGAAGTTCTATTGAAGCAGTTGGTAAGTGTTTTATTCTTTTTATTTGTTCAATCACCTGGTGTTTTTTTGTTTTTTAAATTGTTGCATGAGACATCAGGCATGTACACAGGTCTGTCGTTTTTTCAGTGCAAATTGAATTTTTTTGTGTGAATGGACAAGCTAAATTTTTTAATTTCTATTTTTTAAATTTCAAATTTTTTTGAGAAGGAAGTTTCTTGGGGGGTTCTAACAAAATTTGGAAAAATTTTAGGTGAATGGTTACATGAAATTTTCTAGGTCATCTCATTTTCAATATTGTTTCTAGTCTGAATGGAAAAATTGGTAGGTACCTATTTGTTTTATTACAGGGTGCCCAGAAATATCAAGTACCCCTAAAAAAGTTTTTCATTAAAAATATAGGTTGGCAACGTGAAATAGATGCATAAATGATTGGTGGTAAGTTATCTCTCCAGTCCAACAATCAATCATATGCTATCATTATTATCATTCACAGTGACCAACCAAAGTATTTAGTAGAAAACTTTTTTAGAGGTACTCGATATTTCTGGGCACCCTGTAGGAATTGAAAAAAATCATTTTTTGGTGAGAATGGAAAAATTCCAAGTTTTTTGCCCGTCTATTTTTTCTTTGTTTTAAACAAAATTGTGTAAATGGTTAAATGAAATTTTCTACATCTCATTTTCAATTTTTTTCTTGTGGGAATGGAAAAATTGATTTTTTCTGGTAGGAATGCAAAAATTGATATAAGTTTTTAATAGGAATCTAGGAATTGAGAAAATTGTTTTTTTTTTCATTTCTGATTTTTTTAGTAGATAGGATTGAAAAAAATTGTGAGAATAAAAAATGAAAATTTTCAAGTTTTCTCTTCTATTTTTTGTGTTGGAAATAGGTATTCAAAATATTTTTGCAGTGGTTTTTTTTCTTAATTTTTTTCTAGTCATAGGATTAAGAATTGATTGTGAATGAAATTTTTTAGGTTTTCTCATTTTTTTTTTTTATTTGAAATGGAAAATTTTTTTGGGTGTTTTTTATGTTCTCAAATTTTTTTAGTAGGAATAGAAAAATTGATTCATTTTTTGGGAGTTTTGGAAAAAATTTTCATCATGGAAAAATATTTTTGGAGTGTTTTTTCCTCAATTTTTTTCTACTCTGTATTGAAAAATTTTTATGAATTTGTTTTTTGGTGAAAATTAAAAAAAAAAAATTTTTATGGGAATAAAATGTTTTTTTCATGCTTGATTTTTTCAAAAGTAATTTGCTTAATTTATTGATTCATTTTTTGGGAGTTTTGGAAAAAATTTTCACCATGGAAAAATATTTTTGGAGTGTGTTTTTTCCTTAATTTTTTCTACTCTGTATTGAAAAATTTTTATGAATTTGATTTTTGGTGAAAATTGAAAAAAAATTCTTATGGGAATAAAATGTTTTTTTCATGCTTGATTTTTTCAAAAGTAATTTGCTTAATTTGTTTTTAGTGTTCATTTTTTAGTGGTGGGCGTAATTTTTTTGGATTTTTTCTTATGTGAATAGAAATTTTTTTGTAAGAATGGAAAAATTAAGTTTCTTGGGTTCTTACTTTTACGTTTACTTTTTTCCATTAATGTGCCTTTACTGCAACAAAGGCCATATTTTTCAAGTACATATTTAGAAAAATAATGAGTGGTTAAAATGAACATTCTGGATTTTTTTTGTAGTAGTTTTGAAAGAACAATTATATTATGGGAATGATAAAATGGATATTTTTTAGGTTTTCTCATTCTCTGATGTTTCATTTTCATGGTGGAAATGAAAAGTTTCTTGAACGTTATTTTTTTTTGGTCTGGATTTTTATTAGTGCTGATCAAACTTTTTTCTGGCAGGAATACTTCAAAAAAAATTCTTGTGGAAATGAAAATCACTATTTTTTATTTTTTTTAGCAGCATTTGAAAAAAAAGTTTCTGCAGTGATGAAAAAATTAAATCAAGTTGTCTCTTTTTCTATTTTTTTCCTACGTGTTGAGAAAGTATTTATTGAGTGATTTTTCTGGAATTTTTTTAGTGGGATTGTGAAAATTGATATTTTTTAAAAACTTTTGTGGGAATAAAATTGATTTTTTTTATTGTTGATTTTTTTGGCAGAATTTATGAAATTTTTCAAGTTTATTTTCTATTTTCTTCTATTTTTTTTCACCTGTTTAGAAAGTATTTATTGAGTGATTTTTCTGGAATTTTTTTTAGTGGGATTGTGAAAATTGATGTTTTTTAAAAACTTTAGTGGGAATGAAATTGATTGTTTTTATTGTTGATTTTTTTGGCAGAATTTTTGAAATTTTTCAAGTTTATTTTCTATTTTTTTGTAGTGACAATGAAAAAAATGTCTGTACTTCCTAATTTAACATTTTTTAGGTTTTTTGTTTTTGAGTTTTTTGTGAGATGAAAAAATTGAAAAACCACAACTTGAGGTGTAATTTTTTTTAATTTTCCATTTCGAAATGTTTTGAAAAGTGAAATTCTTTAGGGTTGTTTCCTTTTGCTTTTGGTGGTAGAAATGATTTTTTTTTTCATTTTTCCTGGATTTTTTCTGTTTCTTCAGTGGGAATTGTAATATTTTTTCATGTAGGTAACCAATGATGGAAATTTTTTCTGTGGACCTTTCTTTGAAATGAATATGATGTCAGATGTGGGTAAGTCAAATATTTTAATAGATGAATTTTATTCATGTACTTATGTAGTTACTTTTTTTCAAATTTGTATCCATGTACTTACTTTTTTTCAAATTTGTATTCATGTACTTACTTTTTTTCAAATTCGTTTTTAATAGATGTTTACTGAACCATTTTTTTAAAAAACACCTTACATCAGCTTAGACTGATTGTGTTGTAAACATGAGTGTCTATGTGAATAATTCAGCAGAGGTGAGTAAACTCAATTTATAGTACATATTAGTTATTTGTTCTAAATTCTTTAGTCCTAGAAACTTTTTAGGTATGCTATTTCGAAGAAATGTTTTATTAAACCTTGTTTCTCACCTGTATCCTTCAAAATTAAAACTGTTTGCACTAAATTTTCTAGATCGTTTAAAATATGTAAGTCTTGCAAATTAGATTCTATGTTGAAATTTAGAAATTTTTTTTACAAGACTTCTTGGAAATTTTCAATTGCTGTTTCGTATTTCTACTAGTATACTTATTTTGATTTTACAAATGTGTATAGGTATGTACTTATCCAAATTTATTTACTTACATTTTGTTGATGTTATGTAGTGTTTTCATGTTTGCTTATATGTGTTGCAGGTTCACTTCGGCTTCAGTCTTCAGAGGATTTTTGATTTTACAAATGTGTATAGGTATGTACTTATCCAAATTTATTTACTTACATTTTGTTGATGTTATGTAGTGTTTTCATGTTTGCTTATATGTGTTGCAGGTTCACTTCGGCTTCAGTCTTCAGAGGATGCTGATATCGCTTGTATAAGAAATAAAAGAACGCATTGTAATCATGTTTTATTTTTTATTCGTCACACATTTTCTCAGACCATTACACAACCCAACAACAGCTGGACCATGTGAAGAACAACGACGTCATAGTAAGTATTAGTATTTAAAATAAGTGGCCCCTAAACGGGAGCAGGATCCGTGTCCTGCTCCAACTCCTAGTCGCACGTCCACGTCGTGGGGGCTGGGACCTCGCCGGTCTTCTCCAAGTTCGGCGTGCAAACGTGACAGGGGGGCGTGGTTGGCACGCTTTCTTTGGCCATTAAAACGATAAATTTCTCTTTTGATCTTGGTTGATACAAAATTTAAACTTCTGGGTTTCAAAAAATCATCGCGAATTAGGATGTCTTTTGGCACGTTGTCATCTTACACAATTCTGTATGTGAGATGGCAACGTATTGCGAGCGTCGGCATTGTGAATCGATCTATGAAGCAACAGGTGTTGAATCTTGATGTTTTGTAGCTCATTTCACATTGTTCGATGAGGAAAAAAGTCTCGGTTAGTTAGGTTTTCTTTCATAGGAAGTTATTTGATGTAGATGATTTACCATCTGCATCGAGATACTTCTTGTGAACGGTAACTTTGTGGACTTGATGCTGCACACTGAGGATGTCGGTCCCCATACCTGCCTCAGGTTGAAGTGTTTTGAACTGCAAGGTTATCAGGCACGTTTGCACAAAAGTCTGCTTTGTTTTCTTACCTGTGTGCTGCTGTCTTTGGAGCCAGGCAGGACTGCACAAGCGGTCTGAGTACCTGGCTCTGGAGATGGCGGAGGACTGAAAAATGGTTCCTACCGGACGCTCTTTTTAGTACCGGAAAAAAATGGAGAAAACCCTGTGCAAATTCAAATATTTACTTACCAAACATTTTTCGGATTTTTTCGATTCGATTTTCGATTATTTGATAATTCGATGATTCGATTTTCGATTATTTGATGATTCGATTTTCAATAATTCGATATGATTTCGATTTTCGATTATTTGATAATTAATAATTCGATTTTCGATTATTTGATGATTCGATTTTCAATAATTCGATATGATTTCGATTTTCGATTATTTGATAATTAGATTTTCTCAATAATTCGATTTTCTCGATAATTTGATTTTCAATAATTCGATATGATTCGTGAACGACTTCTCAAGTTCACAAATTCACGAAAGATTCATGAATGATTCTTGAACCAATGATCATTCAATCTTGACTTACGTCACATCAAAGCTAGGACTTTGTCCAGCTACTAATTTAGCCACAGCTGCCACATTCACATGATTAATTACCAAGTACATAGGTACTTACATACCATGTTTGAGGTACACATATACTTGGCAATTTATCAAGTTCATTATGGTACATATTTAAGTAAATACTTGGTGAATTACCAAGTACACAAGTACCATGTTAAAGGTACAATGTACTTGGCAATTACCCAAGTTCCATTACAACATATGCAATAATGAAAGTTGAAGGACAATTCCTCAAGCTTTATAATATTGGCCGAGCGACTTAGCCTTATGTGTAATCGAATACACTAGGCACTAGTCAAGCTCAGAGTGATGGGTGGATGTCGCCACAAAGTGCTTGACAACTCATACAGACCGACACAATGCGACTGATCACCTACTCAGAACTCCAACTGCGCTTCGGACTTACTGGCCTGAGCGATCAACAGATCGTGACGATGATCAGCGTAAAGGTAAGTCTGTACGCGAGGTCGTAGCAGGGGCTAATCCTCCTTGGCCCCTACCGACCCGGCGTGCGCCTGGGTGAGGGTCACAAGACCTTCTTCTCCTCCCGATCCGATTTACTTAATTCTCGCAAGCGAGCTACGTAGGGCACCTGAATTAACGAGTGACGGAGCGTCCAGTTTGTGGCCAACACCCTCGCTGCGCACGAGCTTTCGGAAGCCAAGGTTTCCGCAGAAGCGGGGGTGATAAAGATGTACCGCGCAGTCTCACTGAGAGACTTTAGCACGGGTGCCTGGTAGCTTTGCAAAGCGAGAAACTGACCATCTGAGGCAGGTATGGTGACCGACATCCTCAGAAAGTAGAGTCTAGTTCGCAAAACAGACCTTTCACGAGAAGTATTTCCAAACAAATGGCGGATGACCATCAGAGTGAAAATGAAATCTCGTCGAGAGAGCCTAAATAATAGAAAGACACCTTGTGTCTACAATCCAAAAAGTATCACTAACGTAACACAAATTAAATTGTAGACAGTTTTTATGAGATGACATGATGACATCTCATTGAGACACCTGATCCTACCCTACTTCAATTTGAAGTCAGAAGAACTGATTTATTAAATTCAAAAATAAAATCCCATAGGTACCTAATGTAAGTAATTTTGATACTTTATCTCAAAAAATTGCCAAAAAAAGTAGATAACGTTTTAAAATGTGGTGAATATTATTTCAAGAATTTCATTGAAATGATTCAAAAAAAAATTGCAAACAAAGGAAAAAAGTAGAAAATTCCAAGAAAACATTTTGAAAAATGAAAAAAAAATGTAAAACAGAGGCAGGTGTTTCAAAAATTCCATAAAAATTCCAAAGAAGAGAAATCTCAAAAAATCGCCAAAAAAATTAAAAATTGAAATAAAGAAAACACAAATCTCGGAAAATTGTTAAACCTAAAACAGAAATAAAAAAAAACGAGTAGAAAATATGAATTTGGAAATATAAAAACAGATAAGCTATAAAAAAGTTCCAAAGTTGAGAAGTAAGAATTGTGGATAACTTTCATTTTAAAAAGACTTGCATCGAGAGTGATTGAATTTTGAAAAAGCAAGTTGATATGCAACAGTAACAAATGAATGGAGAGTTTAGAAAAAAACAAGCACAAAAAAATAATGCCAAGTTCCCAACTTGAGAAGCAAAATACCTAATTAAAAGTAATGCTCGAGAATTCCTTACAAAACTAAGGTTCAATGTTTACTCAAAAAATTCAAAAAAAGGTAAGTACAAGTAAGTTGGTAATATTAAACTCATTTTTTTCAAACACTTCAAAAAGATGGGTACTAAGTAATATTTACTACATTTTCAGGAAAAAACTACTAGAACATTAAAAAATGGTCAGAATTGAATTCGATTTGGAAAAATGCGAAAGCCTGCAAAAATAACACCGACATTAGTAAAATTCATTTAAAATAACGCAACTATTATTTTGAGATTTTTATAGTAAATAAAATTGTAGGCGAGTAAAACAAAATTAAAAATTGGTTAAAAACGGAAAAACTACAAGTTAGAACATTAAAAAAATGGTCAGAATTGAATTCGATTAGGACAAATGCAAGCCAATACACATTCCAATCACCAAGACTCCCAATTGCATTACGCGAAAGAATAAGAATAAGAATAAACCTAAAAACCCAGACTACTTTTGTAACTGAAAATTGCTTTTAAAGAAACCCGAATTTTCTGTCTGAAAAATTGTGTTGAAAAAACAAAATTCTTACTAAAGGAAAAAATGTTGTTTGAACAGTGAATACCTAATTGCTTTGAAAAAATGACTGGATATTTAATTTTCAAAAAAAATGGAAAATTTGGATTTGAAAAAACACGTTCCAGCTTATTGAATCATGCACAAAAGCCGTCAGCACCTACGACAACAGGAAGGAGGAGGCAACGCTGAAAATGGTGCGTCACACATGTTGATATAATTGCATAACCAGGACGCCGTAAATACGTACTAGGTAGAGGTACCTACATGATACCATAGCATGCTTTTGAAACTTTTAACTACAAAATTTAAATTCTGACAAAATACGCATGCATAAATTTAATTCATTCAAGTGAAATTTCAGCGATAAACACGGCCAAAAAATCACAAAACAATTTTCCAATTTTTTAATGTTTATTGGCTGAGCATAATTTCTAAATAAATTTACAAAACATTTAGTTAAAACTACACAACCGGACCTAAAAAAAAATGATAACTTCATGCAATAAGTTGGTACTTCGAAACAATAGTCAAATCATTTCAAAATAATTGAGGGTGAAGAAAATATAAATAACTTCATGAACAATTTTTTTTCACGCACTTTTTTCCATGCACCTTTCTTCCAGTGACATCCTCAATTTAGAAAAAATACTTCAAAGGATCGTTGAAAAATGCAATAACTGACATTTTTTCCCCCATTGTCATTAAAAGAAATACATGAAAAAATTTTCATTAATGAATATAAAAAATAAACGAATGGAAAAGCCTGAAAAAATTTGAAAAACTTGGGAAAATCATTATTTATAAAACTATCACAAAAAAAAATAGAAAATGAACAAACTCGAAATAGTAGCTTATTCAACTAGGGAGTAAAAGTGATTTTCGGCGAATTTTGAGGTTTATTGCCCAAGCGAAGCAAGGGAAATAATTCAAAATCGTCGAAAATCACTCTCACTCCCTGGTTGAATAATATATTTTTCGTGATGAGGGAGAAAAACGCCAGTGTTACTTCCAAAAATCAGAAGCGGGAGCAAAAGTAACACCTTTTCTCCCTAAATAGGTAACAAAAAATCTCATTTCTGCATTCCCACATCAGTACATCACAAATAAACAGAAAACGAAATCTGAAAAAATTTACATTACCATTCCTTTCAAAAAAATTTCTAAAAGAAATCCCTGGAAATAATTTTTTATTAAAAAAAAATACGGACATTTTTCTCATTACCATCGTAAAAAAAATAGAAAATGAACTAAATATGTAGAAAACGAAATCTAAAAAATTTACATTACTATTCCCTTCAAAAAATTTTCTAAAAGAAATCCCTGGAAAAAATTTTTTATTAAAAAAAAAAAACAGAAATTTTTCTTAATAGAAAATGAACTTGAAAAATTTAATTTCTGCATCCCCACAACAATTTTATTACTGTTCAAGAAAGGCGATATGTCAAACCTGAAAAACTACCGAGGAATAAGTCTACTCAACACCGGCTACAAGATATATGCGAAAATACTGGCAAAACGACTGGCAGAGCATGCAGAAGAAAAGCTGTCAGAAAGTCAAAACGGATTTAGAAAAGGAAGATCATGCACTGATGCAAGTTATACAGTAAAACTACTGATGGAAAAAAGGATCGAATACAACCTAGAAACACACATGTGCTTTATAGACCTGGAAAAAGCATATGATAGGGTTAATAGAAAAAAACTGTTTGAAGTCCTAAAAGATGAAGAGATAACATATAAAATGCGAAAGGTGATAAACAGCATATATAAGAACACTAGAATAAGAGTACGAATTGGAAATAAACTCTCAGAACAAGCAGAAATAAACAGAAGAGTTCGCCAGGGATGTCCACTGTCTTGTGTTTTATTCAACATGTATATGGATCACATGGTAAAAGAATGGCAGAAAATGAAGCCAAAAGGAATCAAGACAGACAGAAGGCAAGAAATATCAACAGTATTATTCGCAGATGATCAAGCAGTACTAGCCGAAACAGAAGATGACCTACAGAGATCAATGTATAATTTAACAAAGACATCAGAAAAGTATGATATGAGAATATCATCAGAGAAAACAAAAACAATGGCCTTCAAAGGAAATGAGCCAGTAAGAAGCAAGATTGTTATAAATGGAAAAATCATTGAACAGGTCAATAATTTCAAATACCTGGGAAACATGATATCATACCAGGGAGAAGTAGATGTTGGTGGAAAGATTGCAAAGTTCCTGAGAGTCACAGGACTGATAAATAGGACCCTGAGAAGCAGTAAGGTGCGAAAAGAAACAAGATTGAAGGTGTACAATACCCTAGCAATACCAATGATGACTTATGGAAGCGAGGTATGGGCACTGAAGAAATCTGATAAAAGAAGAATAACGGCAGCAGAGATTAAGTTCATGAGGAGAACGGCAGGGGTGACTCTCAGAGACAGAGTCCCATCTGAGAAAATAACAGCAGATCTCGGAGTGAAGCCAGTCATGAAGAAGATAAAACAGTATAGGAAAGATTGGAGAAATCATGTCAAAAGGATGGAGGAAACAAGATCACCAAAACAGGTCCTTCAATATACACCAACGGGGAAGAGAAGCAGAGGGAGACCAAGGAGGAAACTCACGGATACCTCAGGCTCATCCTCAACAGGTTCCACACCGCAGCAGACAGGCCAACAGGCCTACCGCTTATAAGGAAACGATGACGACGACGACGATGACGATGACGACGACGACGACGACGACCAAAAAAAATTAATTTTTCCAACTCCCAACACCCAAGAAATTTTTTTGCATTTTCAACAAAGAAAAAAACAAAAATAAGAACCTAAGTATTATTTTTTTTAATACCGCAATAATTCTTTTTTCAGATGCTAAAAAAATGAAATGATAATATGTAAACTTGACAATCTTATCAACACCATTCCCACCAGAAAAAATTTTAGCAACACTAAAAAAAACTCCAGAAAATGTAAGTACATTAAGAAACTTTCTCCATTTACATCACAAAACTAAAAAATTAGGACATAAGAAACCTAGAAATATAATTTTATGAAGAATCCTAAAAAAATGTCAATTTTTCCATCCCCACCAGTAAAAAACTGAAAATGAGATAACCTAAAAAATTTCATTGAAATAAGAAATCTAAAAATTTATTTAAATTTTTATTAAGAATTCTGAAAAAAAGGCCAATTTTTCCATCCCCACTAGTAAAAAACTGAAAATGAGATCACCTAGAAAATTTCATTCAACCTTTCATTCAAAAAAATGTTATCCAAATACTCAAAAAATAGAACCCAGGAAACTAAATTTTTCCATTCCCACAAAAAAAATCTATTCACTCAATAAAATTTCTATTCCCACTGAAAAAAACCTAATAAGTATTGATTTAGGAACTTTTAAAAAACTTTCTATTACCACAATAAAAATGAAAAAAATAACGCCAATCTAGAAACACTGGAATGTCCGAAATGCCTAAATACCAACTGAGGACAAGTAGCAAACACTTGTGCACTTGCCTCACATCCCATGCAACATTTAAAAAAACACCAGCTAAGCTAATTGAGTAAGGTAAAACAAATAAAACACTTACCAACAGTTGTTTCTTCAATTGAATCTCCATTCCATTTCCATCCAATATCCAATCAAAACAATGCAATAGTTAATTAGTTAATTCCATTTCCATCCAATCAAAACAATGCAATAGTTAATTAGTTAATGTTCAAAAAATCACTCGCGACCAACGCACAAAATTAATTCACGAAAATAAAAAGTAATTGGTTTATCAAAAAATTTTATAAGTTCTAAATTCAGAAACAAATCAAAAATGAATAAAACGCGCATCAAATCGAAATTTGAATTCACAACTCAACCAAAACGTGTGCACATAATCAGCTCCAGCCAACAACTGACTGAACTGAGGCTACCACAGCCCAGAACACCTGACCTGTGGGCTGTGACTTTTAAAACGAGAGCTTCCGAAATGAGCCGACGTTGGTCGATCATTTTTACTGGTAAGTTACCGTCATACCTATCTAAACTTTTTCACAGGTGAAAAAATAAAATACCTATCAAATTTTTTATAGGTAAAGTAAAAAGGTAAAATTTAAAAATAAAAAAAGTAGGCATTACAGTAATTTACCAGTAAACTCGAATAAAATAAATGAATAAATAAATAAATAAAATAAAACCGAAAAGGCGAAAACGCGGAACAACAAATTTTTCAAAATATTAATCAAACGAAAGGTGTGCACAACTTCAGCGCCAAACAACAACTGAGGATGATATGCCCATTACACCGGGCACATGACCTGGGAAGTGGGAGGTGACTTTGGAAACGATTACTTCCGAAATGAGCCGATGTTGGTCAATCATTTTTACAGGTAAATTACCGTACTACCTATCTAATTTTTTTTGATCGATGATGTAAGTAGGTGTTACGGTAATTTACTCGTAATTTCAAAAAAGTGAAAGATAGGTACCTACAATAAGGGAATGGTTGATATGTAGTCTATCTTGGTTTTTGAAGGCACATTTTAATTTTTACACCAAAAATTCGCTGATTTTGATCAGTTTGAAATTTAATTAATTTTATGAATGTATTTTGAACTAATTTCAGGCCGCAGATCAATATTTTGATGCTATAAGTGTACGTTTTGATGGAGTTTAATGTAAATTTGATGTCATTGATTACAAATTTGAAGATGTTTAAGAACTTTCCTTCGCAGAATTCCATATAATTTCAGATCTAACCCAAAGGGGGCTTCAGGAGAGAGAGGCCAAATTCAAAAACGAGTTCAATCATCACATGGCGAATCAAAATTATACATTTTTTAACCTCTCAAACCCAAATTTGATATCGTTATGTCCATAAAATCAAACTTGGCTTAGGAAGGATGTACTTTTTGCCAAATATTTCTCAAATCTGATCATTATATTTATTGGTAATGGTGAAATCAACTTACCTGTTCTAAAATTGCATCAACTACTCGCAATTCAAACACCATTTTTAAAAAAATCATACAACCATCAAAATAAAAATAAAATAAATCCAACATCGTAATAAATTGCTTTTAATTATTTTTCAAATAAGTCTTTCAAATAATATAAAAATTAGAAAAAAAAAATTAAGTACGTAAGCGTTTTATCAACAGCTTCTTTTCCAAAGAACACACAAATTATTCGAAGGAGAATAGGAAAATATTACAAGTAGGTAGGTATATTAAAAATCATTAAAATTTCATAATGAATAAATAATTTAGGTATAATTTGCAGAGAAAAAAAGGGTCACTCGAAAGCATTAAATAAATGTTCACCTATTCATACGTCTTGTCTTCGCAAAAAGATAGAGAAAAAAAGGGGAGGGGTAAAATATTTTAAAAAACATTATTCGATCGTTATTACAACACGCTTCGGACGACCAAGATGATAAAAATATAGCTTAAATACTACGAGTATAAAAAATACTTTTTTAAACGCTGGACTAGCAATAAAATTCGCGTATTTTGATCCGAATTCGAATTCGACGAATAAGTCACATTTAAGATTTCAATTTCTCACCGAAAAAAATCAATAGTATAAAAAAAAATTAAGTAGGTATTTAAGTTGTAAGTCACTTACACGAAAGAAAAAAAAACAAAAGGGTAAAGAGAAAAAAGGGGGTAGGGTTGTATAAAATAAAAAAAAAAAAGAAGGGAAATAACGTGAGACCATTAAAGAAAATAAGAGAAAAAAACGGATTAGAAAAAAAAAATAATCCAGAGTTCACAATCTGGTCACAACCTCGGTTTTTATTCCGGTTCGAGTCGATCTTTCCTCATTAAATGTATAGGAACGGAGGGACTTAGCATCGGTTTCCTTAAAATAGGAGGTTTGGCTTTAATTTGAGGTTTCACAACGGGTGACATCCTGGGTGATGTTTCGTCATCGGTGCTCTTGGCGCCGTTACTATTCTTACTGTCAGTCTTATCTCTTCTCAACTCTCTGTTATTTTTCTTCAACGTGCATTGGTTCTGTTTGGCGAATCTTTCGGCAGCCAGAGCCATGTCTGGACTTTCGGGCTCGTTTTGAGCTTCGGTTTCGGTCTCTTCGGGCGATTTAACCGTCTCTTGGACCGGTAAATCCATGACTAGATCTGGAGTATGTTTGGGTCGAAAATCCCTCTGGGCTGGCGAGTCTTTAGGCAGTCCTATGCTATTAACGCTGGTATGAGAAGAAGCACGTTGCTGCCAAAGCTCTCGGTTCTGGTTGAATGATTTCGGGAAATCATCGTCGTCTGTCGGGTCTCCTACGCTGAGAGCTTTCACGTGAGTACGTCTCAATAGAGGGCTATACTTGGCTTGACGTTCCTCTCGTAGATCTTTAGCAGTTACCATGTTGTTCTTCGACGACGGAGGATCGATCAACGTGATTTTAATATTCTCTTCAACCTCCACTCTCAGCAGCTGATCTTCGTGTTCTTTATCCAGATTCGACTTGGACGACTCGATCTACATAAAAATTTCAAAAATATCTTCATTATAACCAGATGCTGTGTGAGACGAGTACACACGCTTTAGTATCTCGTATTAGAGGGCGCGATAAGCTACATGCACCACACCACATATGATGGTTTTTTTTTGGTTCTCTACTAAAGCGTCAAAATTGGCACATGCAAATCACATCGTACTCACTTATATGTATGCAAAATAATACGGTAGCTCTAAAGCTCTGGCGCCGCAATTCATCGCTCTATCGTGATTACAATATTAATTAAGACAAAATAAAAAAATCCAAAGAAAATGGAGAAATAAATAAATAAAAAATAATCAAAATAGGTAAATAAAAGATGTAAAAATATTATCTAAAATTCTTAAAAATTATCATCTCTAAATGCTATTACACTGTTCTGTTCTCTAAAATGGCTTCGCTCTACAAAAGCTCAACTACGAGTACTTTTAAGGTAGTATAAAAATAAGTATTTTAGAAAAAAGAAAAAAGAGAAAAAAAAACATGTCGTCGCGATTTCTATCTTCTAGATTTGGCAAAACACACGCGCGTTTCAGGGAGTCTCCAGGATTACTTGATGTAATTCCTAAGCAAAAAAATATCTCAATGTAGACGATATTAATTTTTCACCGTCAAGATGTCAATTAGTTAGAAAAAAATAGAGGAGAAACAGGTTAGAGGGTAGCAAAGATTACAAAAGGGAGAAAAAACACGAAAGAAAAACGCAAACACGTTAATATTTAAAACCTCAAACTACTGAACGGGTTAATTTCAAATGTGATCTTAATTCATAAAATTCAATGTTCAATCATCCTCCCTTCCCCTCTCTCTTCAAAATGCAGCATTGTAGAATAATTTTTTTTTGTAAAAAAAAAAATTGTAAATTATTGACTTGGTTTTAAACATTGATAAATTTACTTTCCCCTCCTCCTTTGCTCATCCTCTACCTGACAATTTGAATAAAAAAAAAATAATCAATAAAAAAATGTAAAATACTGACACATTTTTTGAAATCAAAATCGAGTTATAAATCGACAATGATTTTTGATTTTTTTTGGGTAGGAAAGAGAGTCGAATGGATCAGTTTTTTTTGTTTTTTTTCAATCATCAGAATTTATATTTCTCTGAAAATTCTTTTTTTTTTTGGGTGTTTATAATTACACGATTATTACACCCGTGGCTAGAGGGGTTTAGATTTGGTTTATTAGGTTGGTGCTTTTAAGTAGGGTAATGAATTTTTGGATTTCAGAAGGGTTATCTGGAATGGTCATTGAATTTGGGTCTATTTGGAGAGATAGTCTTGTTTGCTGTAGTTTAGGACAGGTGAATAGTAAATGTTGGATAGATATAGGTTCATTTTCACAGAATTGACAGGGGGGTTTCGGAATTTTTTGATAGAGATGATTGTGTGTGATTTTAGAGTGACCTATTCTTAGACGGGTATTTGAAAAAAATTAGTATTTTCAAATTAGGCTCTCCATTTCATTTTTTTCATTTAAATTTTAAATTGACAAGTTTTGTTTTTTTTTTTTGTTTTTTTTCCTCCAAATGTTTTTTAAATACAAGAATTTTCAAGTTGAACAAAAATTATCCATGAAAATATCAAATAAATTTTTAAAAACTTGAAAATTCTTGTATTTGAAAAACGTTTGGAGCCTCCCCCTTCCTCCTCCCACACAAAACTGGTCAATTTTGAATTCAATAATAAAGATAATGAAATGAGGAGTCCAACCTGAAATTATTAATTTTTTCCAAAGAAGAGTTCTCAGGTAAATTTGAATTCTGATGATGAAAAAAAAACAAAAAAACCGTGATTGATTCAAAATTGTTTTCCTACCTTTCTCCTTCATACACCCCCCCCCCCCCAAAAAAAACCTTGGAAAACTCTCGAAATGAAAAAAAAAATCAAAAACGAATGTTAAAACAATTATAAGAATGCATAAAGATTGAAAACTCGATTCAAAAACTTTTTAAGAAAAAAAGTGAAAGCATGAGTATTGTTCATAAAAAGAAGAAAAAAAAAGTCAAAAAGTCAACCAACCGAAGAAAATAATCACCAAGTAATTGCAAAAAGTACACAGAAATTATAAAAAAAAATAATTTAAAAAAAATCAAAATGTTTTTAAAAAATTCATTTTTTTGAAATTAGAAATGAAAAAGTTTACTAAAAATTCTACCCACTGCATAGAAAAAAATTCAAGCACAACCTTTATTCTGTTTCTAAAAAATAAATCAAACAATATCTTTCCCTTTCCTCCTCGTATTTTTTTTTTTTTTTTTTTCAGCAAATATTAGGTTCTTTAAAATCATAGAAGAAAACAGAAAAACTCGTCAATTGAGTAATTGAAACGTCTCGAAATAAAAATTGAAAATTTTATAACCGGAAAATCTAAATTTTTTTCAATTATTGAAAAACATAGAGAGTAAATAACTGTAAAAACTTAATTGAAATTATGAAAAAATTGAAAAAAAAACATATTTTCGAGAAAAATGTTAAAAAATGAAAAAATGTTACTAAAAAGTTTAACAAAAAATGCAAGTTTGAAGTAATTTTAAAGATCAAATTTGAGAAAAATTCTTATTCGATTCTGTAAAAAAATTAAAATGTCGATTTTAAATATTTTTCTTAGCCTACTCTTTCTTCGAAAAAAAAAATTGTATTCGTTAGGTAATTGAAAAAATCTAGAATTGAAAAAAAATCAAGAAAAAATAGGTCGTGAAAATGAAATAAAATTGGATTTTAAAATTTCTGAAAGAAAAACAGTAAAAAAGTAATGTTTTTGTAAGGTCTTAAGAAAAAAAAAAATAGAAATAAAAACTGAAAATTAAAAAATTAAAAATGAAGACAAAAATTGAAAAAAAATCTTCAAATAAGATGAACGATTTTTTTCAATTTATTTTCTTGAAAAATTAAAAAATCAAAGTTGAAAATTCCACATTAAAAAAAATAAAAACGAAAAATGACGAAATAACTACAAAAAAAAAAACAAATCAAAATTACATGAAAAATTTTATCACGCTGAAAAAAAAAGAATCCCTAAAACGTCCATCACCTCCAAACTCCCCATCTCTTGCCCTATCATCACATTTACTAACCCAAACAAAGATCACACCATATCCCCACCACCTACACAAAACAAACGCACACAAAAGCACAAAAACACAAACACAGAAAACAAAAAAAAAACAACAACAAAAATACAAAAAACCCCGATAAAAAAACAAACAAACAAACACAAAAAATAAGGGATCTTTGTACAAACGAATATATTTCATTCTATAAAAAAAAAACAACAAAAAAAATAAGAGAAATAAAAAGAAAATTGAAAAAAATAAAATAAAAATAGAAGAAAAAAAAGAGAAAAAGAGATAGTCGTACATTAAAAAAATTAACAAATAAAACAAACGCTAAATTACTACGTTAAATGATACAGATAAGAAAATCATAAATAATGAGTTGTGATGCGTAAGTTCAAGATAAAAAGGGAGGGGGGTCAAAAATTGAAAATTGGAGTAAAAATAAGTATTTATATGATATGGACGTTGGGAGAGAAGGGGAGGCAGAGTAATTGAAAATAGTAAAAAAAACAATTGAAAAGATTTCATTTAAAAACAATTTTTAAATAGAAAAAAGAAGGAAAAAATAAATAGCAAATAAACAAACGGTAAAAAAGTAGGCAAAAAACACAAGCAAATGCAAGCATATTAATAAAACACTCGGTTTAGTCCCATAAAAAAACAGGTAGGGGCCACCACTGGCCACTTGGCAGTGGCAACACAACAAGTCTAGCTTCAATGCTACGATTAAATGGGCCACGCTGGGCCACGGGGAGGGTGATGGGAAAGGCGGAGCTGTTGATTACAGGAGGAAACAAGAGGGGATTTTTTTGATCACCAGGAACAATCAGAAAGCCAAAATCCGCCGCAAAAGTAACGAGACGAGTGACAGATGTGTGAAAATTTGAATAATGGGAGGGAGAAGAGGGGGGGATTCGCAATACAGGTGTACAGCGAGCATTTGGAGCAGTTCATTACGATTCCATCTTACCAAGGAATAGAATTTGAGCCAGCATTGATCTCAAAAAAGAACCAACAGAATAGAAATAAGCATAAGAGAAAAGAAAAGGTACGAGAGGGATCAACTTGGCACTCGAAACATGAATAATTTTTCCATCCTGCCACTCGTGGTATCCTAATTCACCGGTATTCAAGGATAATTTGGCCAGATGGAGAACAAATCGACTCTGAATCGTTCGAGAATGAGATTGAAATTGAAATTAGATTGAAAATAAGAGATTAAAAAAAAGGCAGTAAAGAGTAAAACTACGACAACTACTACAAATTGTGTGATTTACTACGCATGCTCTTCAGTCTGGTCAACGAAGAAGATTCTACTCAAAAAAGGAAAATAACAACAACATCAACAACAACAACATACAAAATACGATGAGTAACGATAAAACGCAAAAAAAAAGAAAAACTCTAATTAAAAATAGATAGGTATCTAGTAAGAGCGAGAGATTAAAAAAAAATGAGAAAATTCACACACACAAACGCGCAGACGCAACAAACAGACACATTTAAACAGTCGTTTCCAATACCTCGCTCAGCGTCGAAGGTAAACTATCCGACGTATTATCCATGATGACCGGAGGCCAAGGGCCATTATTGCCCGATGCTGACAGTAGAGGCGAATGCGAACTGCTCGTTTCCGATAGCACGGAATCGTTCGAGCTGGAAGTCCTCCTTTTTATCGAATCCTCCGACGAACTGGACTTGTACATTTCGACTTTATCTCGATCGTCGTCTCTGCGCAAAAAAAAAAATACAAACATGAGTCAAAAAACCATACCTGGGGTACGTGTAAGTGTAATTTAGTTTAAATGTGCTATTGACATAGAAAACGAAAGATAAAGCAGAAACAGGAAACAGAAAAGAAAAATAATAACAACGAAAAAATGAATTAAAAATCGATTAAGCGACGTACGTTCGATTACGGTTTTTTTTTCGCGCTTACGTGTGAAACGTGCCCGACGAGTTGAAATTTATTACGTTTAGGTAAATATTTGCAGCGGCGTAACGCTTGAAGGGCGCTACCGCCCGATACACGATTGAAAAATTTATGTAGTGTGCTCATTCGAGGCTCGAACGTATGTAATATAATGTGTATCTCCGATATATGCATAAACCAGCACTAGATAGGTAGGTAGATAGGTAAATACATATACAGATAGGTATCTCGTAGCATGACGATGTAATACTACTGATGATGAATAATCATCTACGACATTGATTTCGAGTCGATTCAAAAAAATATCTACGAATGCGGGGGGATGTGGATGTAGGTATCTTACTTGATCTTGACGAGGATGTATTTATCTGGTATGAGACCCTCTTTTCCATTAACACTTCCTTTCCACCAGTCGTTGGATACTTGCGAGTAGAGTATTATGTGGTCTCCTTTTTTAAAGCTTAATTCACGTTCCGATCGGGCGCTAAAGTCGAACTGAGCTGTTGCTTCTAGAGCTTCGGTTTCTGTAACAAAAAGATACGAGTAAATTAGTAATATTAAAGTATCGATCGTTCGGTTATTATTCTCTATTTTTCATTTTTCAAAACATAGGATTTGAACTTTCAATCTGCAATTGAGTAAATTTCGGTTTTTCGGGGGGGGGGGGGGGTGTGGTTAGAATAGCAATAATTTCTGGATACCGGAAAATATGAGAAAAATCACTGATGCTACATTATTGAAAAATTAGAGTCGAAGCATCGTAGAAAATCAGCAAAAAATCTCTCATGCAAAAATACTAATTCATTTTAAAACGCACAAAAAAGTAATTTTAAAAACGGCGAAAAATCAACAAACAAAACACTAAATATCAGTGAAAAAATTGAAGAAAAACACTGAATCTGTAATGAAAAAAAATGATCATGAGAACTGAAAAAAAAACCGCTGAAACATCTGTGGAAAATTTCTTCAATTACTTTTAATCACTGAAAATTAGATTAAACATCAGTCAGAAATCAATTAAAAATAATAACAAAGGAAGATCACAGAAATATTGGTCACAAATCACGAGAAATCACACAACAGCAGAAAAAATCAGTGAAGCATCACTAAAACACCGAAGAATACCTACTTTGAAAGAAATCCCGAGAAGACAAAAAATACCAAAAATGATGGTGATAATAAATCAGTAAAAATTATCACTGAAACGCCAATAAAAATTCACCCAAAAAGTGGCACGCCAAAAACATCACTGAATATGATAACAATGAAAAAAGCTGAGATGTTACTGAAAATCAGTGAAATTCACACTGAAACATCATTGGAAAAAATAAGTGAAACACCGATGGAAAATCACTGGAACATTGGGGGAAAATATGAAAAAGAACACCTGATGCATTCATGAAAAATCATTGAAGGACCGATAACGAATCAGAGAAAATCATACTGAAATATCAGCAGAGAAAAATCAGCAAAACATAAGTGTTTCAGTGAAAAAAAATCATTGGAAGATTTTTAAAAATATGAAAAAAATTACTGATGTGATGATGATGATGATGATGAATTAATGAAACTTGAGTGAACTCAGAACTGGAAAAGTCACTGAAAATTATGGCAAGAAAATCTTTGAAAATCGCACTAAAACATCAGCCTATACCCATGAAAAATCATTGAGTGAAACATCAGTTTAAAAAAAACACTGAAATAACGATGAAAATCTTAATGTAAGATAAGAACAATCACTAAAAATCAGGTAAACATAAAAAAACACTGAAATATTAGGGAACAATTCAGTGAAAAATCACTGAAATATTGATGAAAATCCTAATGTAAGAAAAATCACTGAAAATCAGGTAAACATGAAAAAAAACCCACTGAAATATTAGCGAACAATTCAGTGAAAAATCACTGAAATATCGATGAAAATCTTAAAGAAAGAAAAATCACTGAAAATCAGGTAAACATAAAAAACACTGAAATATTAGCGAACAATCAAGTGAAAAATCACTGAAAATCAGGAAAACATCCAACAGAAATCACTGAAAAAATGACGACAGAAATTGCTTAAATATTGGCGAAAAATAAGTGAAAATCACACTGAAACATAAGCAGAAAAGATCAGTGAAATAATGTACTTATCAACAAAAACAAAAAAATAAAAAATTACTGAAACATTGATAAGACATCAAAGAAGAATATTCAATAAATGAAGAGAATCGATGATGAAAACATGAGTGAAAAATTATTAAAAAATCAGTGTGAAAGTGAAAAGTCTCTGAAAATATACAAACAAGAAATAATTGAAATTCTGATGAAAAATCAGTCAAAATGACACTGAAACATTGGCGGAGCAAATCAGTGAAACATCAGCAGAAAATCACTAAAACACTGAGGAGAAACATGTAAAAACTCGTCCAAAAAGCCCATGAAAAATACACCGAAAATCAGGGAAACACCAACCAATATAATCACTGAGAAAACTCAGGGAATCATGGAAGAAAAATCTCTGAAAATGAAAACCAGAAAAAAATCACTGAAATATTTACAAAAAATCAGTGAAAGTAAAACGTCAAAAGAATCACTAAAAAGTGAAAATTTAAGGAAACTTTTTCTTAAATCACTGAAAATGAGAATGATTTACTGAAATTCTCAAGTGAAAAATCAGTGAAAGTCACACTGAAATATCAACAAAAGTCAGTGAAATTTCAACAAAAAATCAATAAAACTTAGAAAATTGGAGAAATATCATTGAAAAGTCACTGAAAATACAAAAGAAAAAAAATCATCAAAATCCTGATGAAAATCAGTGAAAATGGCATTAAAGAAAAATATAAAAGAACCTATTTGAGAAGCACATGAAGAATCACTAAAAATCAAAAAATGACCAAATGATGATCACTAAATCACTTTTTAAAAAAAAAAATCAGAGAAAAATCAAGAAACATCACTGAAAATAATAAGTAAAAATCTATATTACCAAAAATCACTGAGATACCGAATGATTAAAAAACAGTGAAAATTACATTCAAATATCGGCGAAAAAAAATCACTGAAAAATCAGTGAAAATCAGTAAAAATCTCACTGAAAATTTAATCTAAAAATCATAGAGATTTTGATGAAAGATCAGTGAAAATTGCACTGTAACATCGGTGAAAAAAGATCAGGGAAAGAAACATCAGAGGCAACAGTCAGTGAAAACTACATTGATCAAAACATCATGACAGAAAAAAAAATCAGTGATGAAACATCAATGAAACATGAATGAGAAATAACTAAAAGTACCTAATGATGATTTTTTTCAAAATCACTGAAATACTAAGTAGTGAATAATTGGTGAATATTTCAGTGAAACATCAGAAGAGAAAAAAATCAGTGAATCGCCAGTGCTGAAATATTGGAGCAAAAGTGAAAAAAAAACTATCTCAATGATTATGAAAAATCAGTGAAATCTAGCGAACTCCCCAAAAATCAATGAAACGCCAGTGATTATTCACCAAAAATAATAATGAAACATCTGCCAAAGCATGGATCAAAAATCAGCGAAAACCTTTCAAGACGTCAGCAAAAAAAATCACTGATAAATCAGGGAAAATTTCATTGAAACATCTGGAAAAAAATCAGTGAAAGAAACATCAGGGGAGAAAATCGGTGAAACATACGTAAATAAAAAATCACTGAAATATTGGAGATAATTAGTGAAAACTTCAATTAAACATCGAATGAAACATCAGTGAACCATCAGATCATCGCTAGATCATTGATGCAAAATGAATAAAGAAAAAAAAACACTGAAACTACAATGAAAAATTACAAACAAAAAACAAAAAAAAATCAGTGAAATATAAGTGAAAAATCGCCCGAAATGATAATGAAACCTCAATGAGACATTGATGAAAAATCAGTAATAATTCTCCAATCATTAGGAAAAAAAACATCATTGATACATCAGTGAAAAATCATTTCTTCATATTGAAGAAGTGATGCTCCTCTTTCCAATTCCTCTCTTCGTCTCTTCCTCGCAATCCACGCAGATTGGAAAATCTGAGGTTTGAAGCAGGAACAATAAAAATTCAAGTACCTATTTAGTTCGAAATGTTCCTCCCAGTTTATCATAGAAGGAAATGGGAAGGGGAGGGAAGTGGATTCTAGGGTAGAAGTCCCTCTTCAGTCAAAACTTTCAGAATTTACCTCTTTTTTTTCTTTTTTTTTTTTTGTCAAAAAATGAGCATTTTTGTAGAACACATAAATTTTTGAAAATGAAGGTCACCCTCGCCATAGATTATGAAAACCTAATTTTGATCGAACGACTCGCAGAAGGAAAGTAATGTACTGAAAGTGGCGGTGATCTTTGCAAGCGAATATTTTTTTACAAGAAGAAAAAAAATGAATATTGTCGAAGGAATCCTTTCCATCGAATTCTTTTTCCCACATTTACATCTGAATCCTTCCTCAAAATTCTATCGTTTTTCGAAAAAAATTCCAATTGAGAGAAAATCCATCTGAATTTTCAGTACATTACTGCCTTCCTTCGACGAATCGTCTAGTCACATGTGTACATAATTTTTATTGTTTCTATCGATCAGCTCTACCAACTGATCAAATAAGGTGGAATGAAACCAAATCACGTCACCATAACGAAAGGTATAAGAAGAAGGGAGTTGTGACGAAGGAATTTCCTAAGTCGAGCTTCGAAGTCAGAACTAAAAATGATACATAGTTCAGTACTAAGTAAGATGCACCGGCAATCTAAACCTTCGATAAGCTCATTACGGTTTTTTAATTACGAAGCGTGAATTTCAGACCGGAAAATCGAACGAGGAAGCGTCTCTATTATTTCTGAGACCATCGAGATCGTTTGATTAAAATTCATTTCGATAGAATTTTGTATACGAAAAATGAAAAATTACGAAACACCACGTTACATAAAGAACATCTCGATAGATTATGTAAAAATATATCGATTGATGTGACGTTTAACGTGAGCAAAAATAGAATTTCGAATCGTTGTTCGTATATCGCATCGTAAACTTCAAAACATAATTTTATAGATTACACTGTGTCGGTAAATTACTTCGAAAATGGGTTCTAAATTCGGGGATTTTTTTAAATAGAACTTGTACGATTTGAATTATTGACGACCCTTCATTTCTCATACTACCTATAGACTTTACACTAAAGTATGGGAGTTTCGATATTTTAAAAATAATGGAACAAAAAAGACAAAAATATGCATCGAATTTGTCAAATTTCAGACAAAATGATTCCGAGAGAGAATTTCATTCGATAAAAAAAAATCCCAGATGAAATCCATAATAATTACCATCTTCCGAGGGATACACTTCAGAGTCGGCATCTTCTTGAGCATGATCAGAAGGCGAATCTCCCACATCGCTGCGTAAAAACAAAACAACACCACCATTAATATATCGAATTACTCGCTCATTTCAACACGTACGACTATAGGATATACTAACTTATCATCCGGCTCTCTCGATATGTATTTTTCGTAAACAATGCCGCCAATTTCGTGCGACGGGAAGATCTCATCGTTGAACAAGATGATGTTTTTGATCAGCTCGTTGACTTGGTTTTGATACTGGACTTGATCTTTATCTTCCGGAACCGGGACCAAAGTCGGCCCGAAACAAATGGCTAAATTATACGGATCCATCATGTTCTCGTCGCTGTACTCGGATAAATGATTCAAGAAAGCGAATATGTATCTCAAGAAGATGATCACCGGTCGAGGGAAACTCTGTACTAATTCGCGCATTCTAGATATAAACTCGTGTTTAGAATCGAGCTGAGCTAGTTGCATGAACTGTTCGAAGTAGATTATTGGAAACAGAGGTTCGCGTAGTTCGCGAAGGTATAATTTCAAAACGCCGGCTACCGAGTTGATGTCGGAAGCGTCGGTGACGTCGGCCAGCGGATCTTCGCCTCGTTCGAAGGCTTCCTTAAAATTATTTATTTCCAGTTGAGATCCAGATACTCTAAATATGCCTTGGTGATGTAAACCTGCGCGAAAAAAACAATCAAAATCAAAATTCATATCTAATATCGAATCAACGATTACGATTAGGATTAAATCGTCGATTAACTCACCGTATAAATTAATAACCCTAATACAACTCTTAATAATCAGCGGTATTTCTTGATTGGTGGCTTCTAAATATTCTTCCAAAGATCCGCCGAACAGCTTGGGCTGGCCATTGGTCTGCAATCGGCCGATACGTTTTCGACGCGGAGGCTTCGAAGCTGGAGGCTGCAGAAGACCCACACCTCCGGTCGCTTGCAGCTGTGAAAGTTCTCGGATAACCGAACGCGATTCGAGGATCGTGGACGGGGCCAACGATGGCGAAGCGTTCGAGGTGTTCGTAGACGATGACGAAAGGGACATCGCGCTGTCGACGAGCGTTTGTCTGATATGTTCGCGTTTAGCGTCTAATCTAGCGATACGACTAGTTCCCAGCAAATATTCGCGTAATTTCTGTAAAAAAAAATTGTTTAATTAAACAAGCAGCGACTTTGAGGAATACAGAATGGAACATATAAAATGAGTCTATAGATGCAATAATTTATGTTTCTAATACATCACTAATGAAATCTTACAAAGGAGGTATCTCAACAGACGGAAAAGGAAAGAAGAGGAGAAAGCCAAAGTTTGGTTACAATTCTTTCTCGATCACTCTAATCGACTGATGACGATTTTGAGGAGTTCTGAAGCCTCTATTGACAAACAATTTTCAATTGAAAGTTGATTCGAGCTGCTAAAGAGTTGAGTTTTAATTCCGAAATTTTATTCATCCTGCGATCTCCAATCGTGATTATCAAACGTATCTTTCAGTAAGTCAAGGGAGGGGGGCGAATATTGGGAAATTATCGACATTTCGAAGTTCCGGTCTTACTAGAATTTGAAAAAATCAAATTTGAATTTTGGTAAAAGTTCAATTTTTCATGACAAAAAATATAAAAATTCAAAATTACCATTAAAAATTTATTCAAAAACAAAAAAAACGAGGATGTCTTCAGCACTTTTTGTTTTTAAGAATTCAAATGTCTAAATCAGAACAACAGATAGGGAGGGGAAGGGTCGGTGAAAAGTTGGAAATCGGAACCAAAATTTAAAAAGGTGAAGTAAAGTGTTGAATGAATTTTTATCAATTTGAAAATGCTTATTGTTCGAATGTTGGATTATTTTTCTGTTTTGGATCTTTGAAGTACCCCCCCCCCTTCCTCCCTAGAGACTTTGAAAGTGATCAAAATGGCGAAAAATTGAAAATGAAACGTAATATGTAGCTTGTTATAGGTTTTCAGCCTTCAGGTTTTCAGAGGGGCTGAGTTCGAATATCCAGTCGATGTTTTGGATACGATCTGTTTAGTGCCCTGTCTAACTACGTTCTTCTTTCCCTCCCAATACCTCCCTAGATCTCCATTTTGGAAAAATTTGAGTGACTGAGGGATGGTCAAAATTCTTGAAAATAAAGAATACAATTTTGGGCATCATTTTTTAGAATTTTAGGATCTTGAGGGTGCTATGTTCGAAAATTGGCTCGTTTTTCCCCTCTAAATCCATGTTTCTTGCATCCAGAAATTCCCTCTCACCACTGCCAGTTCTTTAGAAAATACTGAAAAATATCAGAAATGAAGAGTGATATTCCAAAACTCGCTTTGTCCATTTTTATCAAAGTTGGGTTTTTCAGCGGTACCTGGTAGATGAAGTAGTAACTCACATTCCTACATCATCAACCTACCAAAATGAGGTGTTAAACTCACCTAAATAGCCAATTCACTAAAAATTAAAAAAAAAATAATGTTCCAAAACGGGCTTAGTCCATTTTTATTGAAATTTTTTTCAGCAGTATTTAGTGGATGAAATGTATACCTACACTCCTACATCATAAATCCACCCAAATAAAGTGCTAAACTCGCCTAAAAAGCCAATTTACCCGTTTAAAGGGAAACTGTTTTTCCTCTCTCCTGAAAAGTTGTGAAAATGGACAAAGCGAGTTTTGGAATATCACTCTTCAAATAGATCCTTCAGCTCTCCAATTTTGAGAAAAAATTGCAAAAAGTGTAAAAATATGCAGTAGCAAGTCCATTTATACTTCAAAGGTCATTTCATTTTTTTCGATTTTTTTTAAAGATCACTTGCAAAAGTTTCACCATGTTACTGTAATTTTTCTACTTTTTTTTTCAAAATTTGGCAGGGTGGGAGGTTGAAGGGGTCAAATCTAATAAAGAATCCATTTTAAAATTCAACAATAAATTTTTCTGCTGGATTTCGTTGGAAAAAATGTCTGAAAAAATCATTCTAATGATTGGATTTCCCCCCCTCCCCCGATTTTGGATTTCTGTTCATTCGGATTCAGAACTGGTCCCTTAAAAATTCTGCCTTGTTGGATTCGGAAAAAGTTCCTCAGAGTGGAAAAAAGGAAAAAATAAGATGGAAAATTTGAGATCCACCGAAAAATTTTTCACGAGTTGAATTCGGAAAAAATCCAAACACAATTCAATTGGTCTAACAAAAAAAAATGAAAAAATTCGTTTTCATTTTTTTTTCTGCATTTTGAAAAATTGTTTTGCTAGGAGCTTTCATTTTTGGTGAATAGACTAATTTTGGTGAATAGACTTTCAGCTTCTGGAGTAATCTCTAGATAATCTGGTAACTTTTTTCACTAAACAGGGTTCACCGAAGTCACTGAAATAATTTAAGAATTCGTTATTCTATCTGATATTTTTTGGTGGCAACGAGGTAACTTCTTTTGGTTGGGGGGGGGGGGAGGGGGTGGTGAAAAACTGAGCATTTTTTTCCTGTAAATTCAAGAAGAAAATTGAAAATTTGCTGGAGGCTCAAAAGTGATGAAACTGGTGATTTTGATCTTAGAAAGTCAATGTTGGATTAATAGACAAATTAGCATAAATTTTTTTAGATTCCAGCTATTTTTGTAACTTGAAATTTCGTTTAAAAAAATCACCTTGGAGGCAGCTGGAATTCGCTGGAGGGACGGATTTTCGAATCAAACCTTTAAATGAGAATAAAATTTTGAGCAGCCCGAATCAATTTTTATATCTTTGGTAAAATTATGGAAATTTTGAAGACCACACAGGTTTGCTGGAAAAATTGAAATTTGATATAGGAAATGAGAGGTCAAGGGTCAATTTTCAATAGATTTTTGGATCGAGAATTTCAAAGACATGATGAAGTTTAATTTTCAGCAACGCGAATTAATTTCAAAGTTTTCGATAACATTTTAAAAATTTCTGGAGAAAATCGAAATTCTGCTAGAGACTCCAGATCGACTGGAAATGATGAAATTTGATTTTGAAACGGTTGATGCATGTTGGATCAAGAAATAAATTTTCATGAGATTTTTTGAATTTTAGCCATTTTTGGAACTTTGGCAATTTGGCATCTGGTTAAAAATCGCATCAGTGACGGCTGAAATTTACTGGAACGGAAGATTTTTGGATTGGATCTCTCAGAGGCAGATGAAAAACAAATTTCAAGAGGCTCATCTTAATTACCACAAGTCGAGCAGAAGTTTTGAAAATTTATAGAAGAAGTAAAAATTTTACTGGAGGCTTCAGATCAGTTGAAAAAAAAATGAAATTTGATCTCGAGAGGTTGGTATTGGGTCGAGGGGAAAATTTCATCAGATTTTTCGTTCAGAAATCTCATTTAATACGATCAAATTTAATTTTTAGCGACCCATCAATTCTCAAAAGTACATATTTTTAAAAAAATTGCAGAAAAAAAATCGAAATTTTGCTGGAGATTCCAGATTGGCTGGAGGTGATGAATTTGACGTTAAAAACTTCAAAAAAGAGAGAAAATCAAAGTTTAAGCAATTAAAATCAATTTCATCGTTCTCTACAGCATTTTGAAGAATTGTACGAAAATCCAAAACCCTGCTGGAGAGTCCAGGTTGACTGAAAATTGATGAAATTCCGTTCTAGGAAGTCAATACTGAATCAGGGACAAATATTCATCAGATTTGGGGATAAAGAGTCTCAAAACTTCAATATCAATTCAAACATCTTCTCTAACCATGAAAAAAATAACAGAAATCTTTCCAAAAACTCCAGATCAGCTGAAAAAATTTCCTAAAAATCCTCAACTACCTGAAATTTTCAATTTCACCTCGCAGCTAAAAATTCACCCACTTCCTGGTCCCTAGTCCAATTCTCATTTCAAAAACACCAACTCACCCCTAAATAAAATTCTTCGGTCTCGTGTCGATCAGCTCTCTTCTTGAGACTAACCGTCTCCGGTGGTTTACTCGCCGGCACAGCGTTATCTCCGAAGTACGTGCTACAATCGTAATCCTTAGCCGTCAGCATTTCCAATAACGTCGACTCAGCAGTCTCCAAAGTCTTCCACACTTCATCCGATTCGGTCCTCAGGGTAGTCAATCGTAGTTTCAATTGATACAAACGATTTTCTAGATCAGCGCAGAGTAATTTTTGTAACTCCGGTTCCGCTGTCTGAAATGAAAAAGAAAGAAAAAAATACGTAAGTAAATAAAACAAAATACACACAAAAAAAAAACCTCGAGTAATTAAAAATATTTATCGTTTTTTTCTTTTCTCATCACATTTCGTTTCTATTCAAAAACTCATACTGTGTACGTAATACTGATACACAATTACAATAATAATATAGACTCGGGTAAATATAAAAACAGGAAATAATAAAGAATCAGAAAAAAAAAATGCAAGAATGAAAGAATGAAAGAAAGAACGAAAGAAAGAAAGAAACTGACTTTAAAGTCATACTCGCGAGAATAGTCGTTACAAATAGTAATAAACATTCGAACATTTATAACTTCTAACAATAATAAATTCGCGCATACAACTCTTAACATTTATGAGCATTTACTCGAAAATAATACGAGCTTTTGCTCGCTTTATTAATATTCGTCTTTCTCACTCACCCCTCCTCCGCTCCCCCTTTTTTTCAACATACACGAGTAGGTACCTAGTAAGTATAAGTACGTATACTCTACAATTTATACTCGTATAATCTATACGGTTAATACGTGTACTGGCATAATATATACGAGTAATTGCGCCGCTCAGCTCCGCCGAGCCAAACCAACCTCATCTTTTTGTCCTTGAAATTCGAATTTCTTCGGTACCATAAACGCCGAATGGTTGAACTCCAAGAAACGCTGCTTATCGTGTCTGGAGTCCATGCTATTTATAATACTACTCAGAGCATCGGTACCAGTTTGCAGCGATTTTATACGTCCTTCTTCGGCCGTCGTATGCATGTATAGGCTACGTTTTATGCACTGGTGAAATCCGAAATCCATGCAGTCGATCAGGTCGGAAATGTCGTCGACGAAGTATTTATGTATGGTCGCGTTCGCCGATTCTAAACACAGGATGTATTCGTTTTTCGATTTCAACGCTTTCAGCTTCGCGTCGAAGTATTTGTTTTTTCTCTGCAAGAAAAAAAATCAAAAAATAAATGATTAGAAAATTCATTTTACGAAAAATATAACAGTTTAAATTTTCAATTCCAACAACCCTCCTCACAAATGATCATTCTGATCAAAAAAAGATGTCAAAAACCAAAATTCAAATTCAACACCTACAAATTTGGATTAACATGTTTCGACGAAGGAGAAAAAAAGATCAGAAAAAATTACGAAAATGGTCCTCTTGGATTCATAGATTTTTTCAACCTTTTAGAACATTCCCATTGAGGGAGAAAGGGTCGAAAGTACCATGTACAAATCTACTCACTTTCTGAACTTCTTTGCCGATCAACTTGTATTTCTTGGATCGTTCCAGTTTCTCTTTCGGAGCACCCTGTTCCATCTTGAGTCTTTGATTTTCAGCCAATCTTAATTTAGATTCGGCCTGTCTGCATTCAGTCTGATAAGCGTGATGTGTTTTCATCGTCGTATGTAGTTCGTGCAACGTTCGCAGAATTTCCTCTTGCATTTCTAATCCGATTTCTCGACACTAAAAAAGAGCGAAACACAGCGTAATTTAAAAATTGATACAATTAATCTAGATTCAAGACAAATAATCAACAAAGAAAAAAAAATAAAAGGAGAAAAATTGACACAATTAATCTAGATTCAAGACAAATAATCAACAAAGAAAAAAAAATAAAAGGAGAAAAATTGACTATTTTTTCGAGAACTGATTCTCTCATTGACTTTCCCTGGTTTTCGAGGCCAATTTTCCAGATCCAACTACCTACTCATAAAACAGCAAGAGTACAAAGGAGGAGTGGTCAAATTTTTTCAACCATCGTAGCAAAAAATTTTATAATGTAATTAATCCACGAACTTTTACAGCATGGGTTCGGGGCGAAAGGGACGAAGGAGGGGCAAAGACAATTTCAAGCAGTTTTGTTAAAAAACAAACTTTTTTGTAAAACAGGGTAAAAAGAAGCACCTTGGAAGACCCCCCCCCCCCCCACCAAATTAATTTTTACAAAATTGTCAAAAAAAGAGCTTCAAAAATTTATAATTTTTAAAAGAAACAAAAAAATAATCAAGAAAACACATCAAGCAATGGAAATGATCAATTGATTTTCATTGGCAAAATATTTAATTTTTTGCTAATATAAATTTGATTATTTTGACGTTTAAAAAAATGAAAAATTCCGAAAAATTGATTTTTATTCATTTTTCGCTCATTTGAAAATTCAAAGAAAAGAAGCACATTTGGGCAAAAAGACACTTTTTCTGACTGACTTTCTGGATTAGAAGGATTGTTTAGACAACCTGTAAGTACAAAAAAAAAACAAAACATTTTTGGTCAAAAACAGGAATTCAACAATTTTGGCAAAGGGAAGGACTTTTTGAAAATTAATTGGCAAAAAAGTGCTTCTTTTTGAATTCTTTTTTTTTTCAAGTAAAAATATTCAGCGATTTTGATAAAAAACGAGAATTCTTTTGAAAAAGAAAAAATATTGACAATTTTAGCCAAAAGTAGCAATTTTTGGGAAAAATTTATATTTTTTCGCACTTTTTGGTAATTTTTGCGAAATTTTGCAGAAATAGCAATACCTTGAAGATTTTGGAAAAAAACAGGATTTATTTGCAACTGAAACTTTTTTGCATTTTTTTGGTTAAAAAGCCGAATGCTTTGGTATCAAAAAACAACAAATTGTCAATTTTTTAAAAATTGAGAATCTTTTACAATTTTTGGCAACAAGCCAGATTTTTGGGTAAGTAATTTTTGACGGAAAAAATGATACGTTTTGGGTAATTTTTAAAAATACTTAAATGAAAATCTTCAGAAATTTTACTAAAAAACGAGAATTTTTGTCAAAAAGTAAGAATAATTTGACAATTTTAGCAAAAAGTAACAATTTTTTAGAAATATTAGTAAAAAATATACATTTTTTCGAACTTTATAGGAATGTTGGGTAACATTTGCTAAAAAAAGTATGATTTTGCAATTTTTCTAAAAAGCGAGATTTTTGGTCAATTTTGGTCCAAAAAACAAGAGTTTTACAATTTTAGCAAGATGCAGGACTTTTTCGCAACTGAAACTTTTTGACATTTTTTTTTTGTTAAAAAACGACACTTGAATAATTCTCGGGGGGAAAAAATTACGGCTTTTGGAATTTTTTGTAAAAAAAAACGACAAAATTTTCTGTCAATTATTGAAGATAAAGTTAAAATTGGTTAAATATTTTTTACAATGCTTAGCAAAAATCGAGAGTTTTGATGGAGAAAAAATCAGACTTTAATCAAACGATAATTTTTAGTAAAAAAAACAACCAAGACTTCTGCACAATTTTTTACATCGAAGAGAGAATTTTTTTTCTTTTTTTGACAAAAAGCGAAACTCTGACAACTTTAACGAAAAGAAGAGCTTTTTAGTAATTTCTGGCGAAATGCAGACTTTTTGGAATTCTTTTCAAAAAAGAACAATTTTCCCGATTTTGCTGATCATAAGTTAACAAGAATTTTTACAATTTTTGGCAAAACGCAAGCAGGACTCTTTGGCAAACAATTTTTGACAAAAAAAAACAAGTCTCAAAAAAAACAACTTTTTATGCTAATTTTTGGAAATTATTTCTGGCCAAAAAACGAGATTTTTGAGTGTTCTTGTTTTAAAAAACGTGAGATTATTTTAGTAATTTTTTTTAAACAAGATTTTTTGTCAATTTTTCGCAAAAAGTATTAAGATTTGGAAATTTTAGCAAAAAGTGGATTCTTTGACACGAGATTTTTAGGTAATTTTTGGCCAAAAAATGAAACTTTTAGATCATTTTGGGAACAAAATCAAGACTTTTTAGCAAAGGCAGATTGACAATTTTATTGAAAGCAGGACTCTCTGGCAAACAATTTTTGCCAAAAAACTGAAAACACAACTTTTTATGCTAATTTTTGGAAATTATTTCTGGCAAGAAAAATGAGATTTTTGAGTGTTATTGTTTGAAAGAACGTGAGATTATTTGGTATTTTTTTTTAAACATGCATTTTTTGTCAATTTTTGGCAAAAAGGAAGATATTGCAAACTTTAGCAAAAAACTAGACTTTTTGACATATTCCTAGCATTGGTAAAAAGAATGATACTTTTTCACAATTTTTGCCGAAAAACCGAGATTTTGAGGAGATTTTTGGCAAAAAAATGAGACTTATGGGTAATTTTTGGAACAAAATAATGATTTTCCAGCAAAAAACCAGGCTCTGTAAACGTAAAACTGACCGAATTCGAGCCCTGGACTCTTTTTTCAAGAACTAAATTTTCTCATGAAAATGGACAAACTTGAAAGATTGTACGTACCTACCACAAAAAAATAACAACTCGAAAAACAATAATATTCAATTTTTTGTGTTTCTTTTTTAGATCTGTTGGGGGGGGGGGGGCTCTAACGGGAGTCAATTTCAAGTAGAGACAAGGAGTTTTTTTTTTTTTCATGAACAACTTTGGAAAATAGGAAGGGTTGGGATGAATCAAAAAATAACAAATCGAAAAGCAAATGCACAATCTGAATTCAATTTGGTTCAAAATATTCGCAAATGGGCACCTTTTACGCTCGATCAAACTGACCAAACAGCAAAAAAGCAAAATATGCCCAATTCAATACGAGTTCTTTGGGTAGATGGAATCTCATCCTCTTCTCTCAATTTTAGGCTGTTGCTGTTCTGATGCTTCGCAACATGAACTTCCAACTATACCTCAACATTATTAATGCTTAAATACCTATTTTCTCCATTTCATCGTGATCAAAGCAGATAAGGAGGTGAATTACTTACTCTTTTATAAATTCTCTGCACATCTTCGACTACTTGCTGCAATCTGCTCACTAAATGAGTGGAATACACCTCGCTGAGGGCTGCGTGATCTTTGCTGAGTGTTTTGGTCTGGCTAACCAATTGTTGCCAGCACGAATAGCTAGAAAACAACGGCCACGATTCACGCCTGAAAGCAACAAATAGATAGATACCATGTAGAAGATATAGGTGTAAGTCAGGCAAGTCGAGTATAAACTAAGGGAAAGGGTTAGGCTAGGTATAGTATCGTCGTTAACGTATGTACATATCGCATAAATATTATTCAATATATCGTCGTACTCGTATGTACATTCGAGTACACATATACGTAGGATGAAGGTATATACTCGTACAAATACCTACATTATTCCACATACACAAGTCAAATATACCAGTCGGTCGCGTGCTTCGGCTCGGTAAACTGTCCTGTACAGAGGCATCTGCTTATTTGGTGTCCTTGACAGAACGAGCGCGTCGTTTTATCGCTTAATCGTCGACGTGAACTCGTAAAATTCATCGCCATCGCCGCCCCGAAGAAGACGCCTCCGTTTGCGCCCGAGCCCGAGTTCGCTTCTTTTTTTTTAACACTCTTTTTACTCTCTTATATACTCGTATTCTCTTCATACCACATCGCGCAATTACACTCTATCGACATTTTATTATACCAATTATTGCGCTCGAAATCGTTTACACCGATCTCGAGGTTCGAAGAATCGCTCCCTCTACCTGCCTACCTTACCTACACCTACGGAGAAAATTACCTTAGAAGCTATTAGCTCAGCAACCACCACACGTGACACCTTAAGTATAGTATATCTATCTGGCCGCAGCAATACCCGCATAATTCCTGTACCTACTACGTGAGGCGCACGCTGCGAAAATAAAATACTTGAAAAAAGGTCAATGTCATTCAGAAAAGAGAAAAAAAAACTACTCATCTTCGTAGCAACAGATTAATGTGAATGTACCAAATGCCAGCATAAAACGACTTCAAAAGTTGGCCGAACCGATTCAAGGATTTTTAATACTCATTGCAGATGAGAGGGTTGTTTTGCCTCTATGATATGGTTGTGTATCTTGTATGTATGTACATGCGACAACGAACTCATCTTATCGAGAAGACCGGTCTAGCTTGGGTCTTACCATAAATACAAATCACCGTCAAGTAGATGAACAAGAAGAACACCAACAAGACGGACTAACATACTGACACCGATACATCTGCTCCTATGAAATCGAGATTTTTTTAAATCACGTCATCGTGGTTGGTAGTTCGTTTTCCACCAGTACCTCTGAATGACGTCTAACTTTTAGGTAATGAGAGGAAATTTGAATATTTTTAGGAGGTTCTGAACTATGAGACGAACAGCTAGGAAAAGGGAAAGAAAAATGATCAGGCAAACGCTCAAATCCTGATTTCCAGCATTTCACATCGAGATGAAATTTAATTTCTGTCTTGAACAAATAAAATTACAATGCCACAAATACGAATCACTGAATAGACATTTTTTCAACGATAAATTGAAAATGAATTCAAATGCCCACTTTTTGACAAAAACGTGTTTAAAATGAAAAAGTTAAAGTCAAATTGAGAAAAAAAAAATATTTTGAAGCATAAAATTGAGATTCGCTACATTTGATGCTCATCATTTTTTATGCTTTTTCAATAGGTACCTGAGGTATAGTTGAAGTGGCGAATTGAATCAAGGAGGGGATTAAAAACTTGAAACGAAATTGGGAATTCTGAAAATGACGCCGAAAAAATGACAAAAAATTAAAAAACCCTGTGAGTGGAATAAAAAACTGAAAAATTTTGAAAATTACATCAAGATCCGAAAATAGAATCAAAAACTTATCATTCAAATTGAAAAACTGAAATTGAAATTGAAAATTTCAAAAATTGAATCCGAAACATGAATTAGATTGAAAACTTTGAAAATGAAATCAAAAACTGGAAATATAAATTACAAATGGGAAATTTAAAAATTCAAACCTGGTAATAGACTTGAAAAATTAAAATCAAATAATTCATCAGAAACATAAAGTAAAATAGAAAACTTTGAAATCAAAAACTAAAAAAGAACACTACAAAATAAAATCTAGGAATAAAATCAAAAAATTAAAATTGAATTAAAAACTCTGAAAACTGTAAAAAAAATCAAAAATTGATCATTAAAATTAAAAAACTGAAACTAAAAATGAAATTTTGAATACTTAATCAGAAACATGAAGTCAAGTTGAAAACTTTGAAATAAAATCAAAAACTGAAAATAAAAATTGAAAATGAATCAAATTGAAAATTTAGAAAATAAAAATTTGGGAATAGAATCAAAAACTGATCATTAAAATTGAAAAATTGAAACTATGAAGTCGAAAATTCTGAGTATTTAATCAGAAAAATGAAGTCAAATTAAAAACCTTGAAAAAAAAACCAAAATCTGAAAATTAGAAATGAAAATGAAAAAAATTGAAAATATCTATAGAAAATAAAATTTGGTTTAAAAATTTGAACATTGATTTAATTAAAAACATGAAAATGAAATTTAAAACTTCAAAAATGAAATCAAAAACTGAAAATAAAATTGAAAATAAAAAAAGGCTAAAACGAACTGAAAATGAAGCATACAAATTTTGAAAATAACATGAAGAACTGAAAACTGCATCAAAAATTGATAATTAAAATTGATAAAACTAAAAATGAATTTTTAAGCATTAAATCAAAAACTGAAAGTGAAAATTTAAAATTGAAAATTCAGAAAATGAAATCAAAAAATGAAAATTGAATTGAAAACTTTGAAAATTGTAAAGAAAATCAAAACTTGATAGGAAATTAATTATATTAGGTAGGTACATTAGAAACTGAAAACAAAACTGATAATTCTAAACATCAACTCAAAAACATGAAAAAATCTTGAAAGCTTTGCAAAATTAAACTACAAAACTGAAAATCAAACCGAAAATTCTGAAAATGAAATTTAAAATGAAACAAACAAAATTCAAAATTCTGAAAATCAAATCGAAAAATATACCTTCAAAAAAATCCAAAAGAATAAAAATTTACCGAAATTGGCTTTTTGGATTAAAATAAGCTCATTCTGTTGTAGGTAATTATTTTTTTTTAAATCAAAAATTTCTCAAAAAAAATTATTTCTTGATGATTTTGAAAAAATGTTGAAAAAAAAATCCCAGAAATTAACGTACTTTGTCTGATGAAATAAAAGAAATAAAAGTTAAAAAATGATTTAAAATATTCTTTAATAGAAGTATTCACATTCGAATCCCTTCAAAAAAAATTTCTCTTGAAATAATTTCACAATAATTATTAAGTATGTACTTTTTACTTGAATTAAGTGAATCAAATTTTGAAAAAAATCAAAAAATTTTCTATTCTCTTCCTTCACAATTTTGCTTTCAAAGTAAACGTCCCCCCCCCCCGGCCACTCATGCAATCGGCTTCCACAGACCTCACAAGAAAATAAATCAAAACAATGAACTGATAATGAATTTTCGATGAAAATTGCGGAACTATGGTATTGAGCTGGATTCAGAACTGTTTTGTTTTTTAGTGTTCTAAGCACTCTGTTGAAATATATTCTCAAAAAGAAATTTTTTCAACATTGACATTGAATTTAACATTCAAATTCATTTCCGCAATTGACCAAAGATTTTGAAATTTCAAAAAAAAATCAAAAGTGATAATTTTTGCCCATCCTTCCTCTTCAAATACAGTAGGTACATGGAAAATACATAGAAGAGCTGGAAATGGAAAATATTAATAACCTCCAAAGAGGAGCTCCCAAAATTCAACTTGGAAAAAGTTCCTCAAATAGTGAAAAACAGGGAGAAATGTGAATTTTCAACAAAAAAAAATCACAAAACAATTGGCACATACCTAGTTTTGGCAATTTTTCTCTAAAAAGCTAAACAAAAATTGTTTTTTTTTTGGTTAAAATTTAGGATGAAAAATGAACGTTCCTCTCTCCAACAATTTGCAATTCTGAGCTTTCGGAGAAAATGTTCAAAGACTATGTTCTAAATATCAAAGAAGCTAGAAATATGCTCATAACCCCCTCCCCCCTCTCCATCCCTCACATACAATTTTTTTTTTAAATAAAAAAGAACTAAGAATTGAAGGTCTCTTTTCAATGGTTTGATCAAAATCCCCCCTTCTAACCCTTGCCCTTCCTTCAACAGAGTATAATCTATACAGCTTGAGAAACGTGGGTGTTTTGAATACGTTATTTAGTGATTTCAACTTTCTAATCCTTTCCTCTCCTTCAGTAAGTTTTTTGCTTCGACTGAGCAATTTACATTTACGTTTGATTTATTATCCTTTAATTTAAACTGCATCCTCCTTGAGAATGACATACAAAATCTAAAAAGTCTGACTAGATTCTTATAGACAGCTTGCTACGCAGGTATTTTATCTTCTTCTGGAAGATTTCACCTCAATTAAGACTTTTTTATTTATTCGACGAAAAAAAAAAATGAAAACCTAAAATTACGAAACATCTAATAATTAATGAATATTCATAAATTATTTCCGCAACCGATCGATTAAAAAAATTGCTTCTTAAATAATTTTGTAACCAAAAACATACCAAATATGCTGGTCCGGGTCTCATTTAGATGGCACGTAATCGTCTCAAAGTAAGTACAAAATATTTGCAAAAAAAATAAAAAATAAATAAGAACCCATTAAGTTGGTCTAATCTCGAAGAGACATCTGCTTTTTTGGCGAAGCAAAACATACGAAAAACACCACAGTGTCAACCTTCGATCGGGTTAATGTTATTGTAAGTTATGGTACCTTTAATTTCGCCAAATTAATTAACATGCAGATTAAACCGAGTTTATCAATTACTAAACGGGTAATTAAATCTTACTACTGGGGCGTCGCGTCGCGTCTCGAGTCTCCAGACTCAAGACTGCCACCGTCCTCCCTCCTACGTCAGTCGCTCATCGTTACCTCGTGAATAATAATACTATATACGAGTAAGAGTAGGTGATTTGAATTGAGACCAAAAAAAAAGCAAACCAATTCGCGTGAGCTTGGTAATTAGTAAGGTAGCAATATTGAAATGGTATCGAAAGTAGGTACGTGAATCTTATCGACTCGAGTCTGATTTGTAAAGTACCTCGATGGCATGGCTCGCATCTCTCTCTCGCTCTTTCTTTCAGCATCGATGACCGTTATCAATAAATAAATATCGGCGACCGTGTCACGCTGTCGCGCAGCAGTTATTAACACGTCATTAAAAAAAAACAACGTCGCTGCCGCCGCTGCCACGGTCGTATAACCGCGAATAATATTAACGAACGAGAAAATATGTATTATATCGTAAAAACTTGCAGCCCAACGCTTGAATATCACGCTGCATGGTGATAAAAATATCAACTCAATCGTAATACATCTTTTTCACACCCTTGGGAGTTGGGATATCCCATGGTTCTCTTTCCTAGACATTTTGACTCCAGTAAACAGATAGTTCTTCATGCTAAAGTATACATATTTTAATTTTAATTTCAATACTGAAATTTTATTTTATTTCTATTTCTTTTATTTTTTTTTTTATTAATTCATTCATTCATTCATTTATTCACCCAGTCTTTCCATCTTTTTGTCTTTCTTTCTTTCTTCCTTCCATTCATTCTTTTCCAAAATCAAACAATCAGAAGTTAAAACACCAGTGGTTGAGTCAGACACTGTTTTTCAAAATCACGGCTCCTCTACTGGAGTGGGAGTTCTGTAGTGGCTCTCTACATATAAGAAATACATGGCCCCTCATTCTAAAGTTACCAGAAATCTTTGTTATTATTTTCTGTAGTCATTCTTTGTTATCAAATCTACACTACAATTCAACGATATCATCATTTCTTTTCATTTTTCCAATATTGTGGAAACCATTACGATTTACAGTATGTGAGAACTTTGTACAAAATTGGAAAACTCACTAATATGAGTACAGAAGCCAGGAGATTACAAATCGACGTATTAGGAACAAGCGAGACCTAATGGACTGGAACAGTAGAAACTGGGCAGATAAAGATTATGAAATGATTTACACCGGAAAAGACACACATTAATACATACCAGAATTAGCGATAAAATCAGTGCCACAATTCCAAAATCAGAGAGGATGATATTTGTGAGATGGGAGGTCAAGCTGAAACCAATTGTGATGATTCAAGTTTATGCACCCAACAGCAGAAAGCAGTACAGCAGAAATCAACAACTTCTACAACGACCTATAGAAGAAGCGACGAGCTGCTCAAAAAACAACGATGTTGTGTTTTTGATGGGAGACTTCAATGCCAAAGTTGGGAACGATCATGACAGCTAAGTTGAGGGGAGGTACGCACTTGGAGAGCAGAACAAAAGAGTCAAAATGCTTGTAGAGTTTGCAGAAAGACACGATCTAGTAATATGCAATACCTGGTTCAAACACAGCATGCAAGAAGATAATACACATGGGTTAGTCCTGGAGATCGAGTCAGAAACCAGATACACTACATACTTGTAAAAGAAAGATTCAAGAGCACAGTGAAGAATCTTGTCATACATATCCTGGTGCTAACTGTAACTCTGACCCTAAGCTATTGGCTGCAAAATGTCAGATAGTCATAAAGAGCCAGGAGAAGAGCAAAGAATAACACCAACAACTTGACATTGCAAAAATCAAATCAAAGCACGTGCAAAAGAAATTCCAAAAAGAGGAAGAAGAACAAGGTATCGAAGAAAAGTGGCAAGAATGGAAGCAAAAGGTTAAAACAGCAACAGAAAAGTCTATTCCACTCAAAGAAAAAAGAAAACTCAAACCAAGGTAAATAAATACCATCGTAATAGGTAGTCTGGATTGGTGCTTGTGTTAGTGCGCGTTGCGTTTGTGTTGAATTGTGACGTCAGTGGTTCTAGAAAATCCACAACTCTTATATTGTACAGTGTAGCTACTTTTTACTACTTTGAGCTTTATTAACTTTTGAACAGCAAGTGCTAGCGCTTTGGGTTGAAAACTATTCAAAAGAGGATAAAATGCTGAACATTTTGGTTAAATAAAATACCTATGTGTCCACTGAAAATTTCGTGTAATTTTAATTTACAGTGGGATTTTTATCGCGAGTGGCCACTTTTTACAACTTTGAGCTTTAAAAACTTTTGAACAGTAAACGCTAGCATTTTCGGTAAGAACCCATTTGAAAGAGGATAAAAATCTGAACATTTTGATGTATTAAAATACCTATGTGTCCAGTGAAAATTTCGCGTAATTTCAATTTTAAAGTTGGATTTTTAGTTTTACTGCAAGGGCTTCTTTTTGCAACTTTTTAGCTTTAAAAACTTTTGAACGGTAAATGCTAGCGCTTTCAATAAACAACCATTTGAAAGAGCATTAAATTCTGAACATTTTGACCTATTAAAATACCTATGTGTTGATTGAAAATTTTGTGTAATTTTAATTTGAAGTTGTTTTTTACCGTGAAATTTGAAATGCGACGTGAAGTGATGAGAAACCAGAACCACTGACGTCACAATTCCACTCCCTACCGCAGCACCCGGTGTGTTATACAGTAATCCAGACTACCTATTACGATAGTATTTATTTACCTTGACTCAAACCATGGATGACTCAAGAGATACTGGATCTGATGGAAGAATGAAGAAAAGCAAACAGACCAAGTAGTGAATACACAGCACTAAATACCAAGATCATGGGAATGCGCAGAATGGCCAAAAATGAATGGTATGAGGAGAAGTGCTAAAAAATAGAAGAACTGGAGAAAAGGCACAACTCTAGAGAAATGCATACCAAAGTGAAGCAGATGATGGCTGCCCACAAAAAAAGGAGAAGTGGAATAGCATATGCGAAGAAAAGACAGAAAGTATTGTGTTACCAATCAAGAAACAGAAGAGGTCTGGATCAGCTATACATACAAGAACTGTATGGAGATGACACAAATGTCCGGCTTAAATGGAAGTTTCATCCACGGAGGAGGCACCATGAATTGAAATGTGGGAGCTGAGGAACGTGGTGTAGAGAGCCAGAAACCACAAAGCAGTGGGGAAAGATCTCATACCAGTAGACTTGATTGAAACTTGATTGTTTTAAACTTGAAAAATATGTATTTCATTTTCATGGAATATTTTAGACAATTTTTACCAGAGCTGGGGAACCAAAACAATACTGAAACTGGAACTGATTAAATCCTGATTCAAATCAATCACGAAATCAAAACCATTATTTTTCTTGATCCCAAACCCAAAAAAATCCCGGAACCGATATAATTATGAACCCAAAACCGAAACGATTTTGTTTTGGTTTTGGGATTTCAATTTTTGCCTTTTTCCACAATTTTCTTTTGATAAATGGTCATTTTACATCATTTATCCTCAATCACTCAGATTATAATAAATAATTACTCAACAAATTAAGCAAAATATGCATTTAAAATGTCAAACTAATTACACCATTGGATTTTTCACGTCAAAACCTTCCATTTTTTAGATCCTTGCAGGGCGCATTAGTCAATTTGGGCTTGAAATCGGTTGAAATGAAAATCCCGAAACCAAAACCAATTCAACCCGGAACCAAAACAATTTTTTCAATCCCAAAAAGAATCCCGAAACCGAAATAAAAATTTAGAAGAGCGAATCCCAAAACGAATCCAATCTCGATATTGTTTCAGTCCCATAGCTCTGATTTTTACACCATCACGTCTCACCATTGATGGTAGATTTTGAAACCATATTCGAGCAACGTTCCTAGCGAACACTCTCTAGACAATCTCTGCAACATTTTCCATCATTGTTGACAACCTCGTAGACCAATTTTTTACAACATTTCAGTCCTTATTCTCTCAGAACTTGAACGATTTCTCAACAGTTATCCCCAACTCTCGAATATTCCATTCAAAAATCCAAATCATAACAAAAATATCCTTCCTTATAACAATAATACCGTGGTACATTCGAGGTCTGTCGCTTCGTGTTTACATTCAATTAATCCGCACAACGCTGACGACAATCAAACGCTGAAATATCGCTATTGCCCCATATTACTCGAATAAAAGTATAGTAGGCTAGAAGAGCTCACAATCATAGAGCAAATAAGAGTACACCAAGTCGAAATACTCTTTCTTACCACAACAGAATCGGTGAATGGGCTGCTAATCGTTGCAACGCCGTCGGATGAGGCTACAAATAACAACGACACAGGGTACCTAAGCATATAGTACGACGGCGACGAATTAAACAAATGCAAATATTTACCTCGCGACATGTCGTATATGTAGTCGTCGTAGTCGTATCTCTGCGTGAAAAACGACGCACGTCTACGGATAACATATTCAAAAACCTCAGTCCTTCTCCCTACACTTAGATCATCGTACCCTATATTTAACTTTCTACTTACACAGCATTTATAAGAGTATAAAACTCACTCGTACCGATTACTTATTTTTTTCCCTTTCCCTTACCAACCTACCAAAAAGATACCTACACCGCAATCTAGAATGGATTTTCCGACCGAATGTTTTAATCGAACCGATACTATTTGGTGAAACGTTTTTCGAATTCGATTCAATCGAAGTAAAAACGTGTTTATGTGTTCCAAATACCTAACTAAACCGTATAGGTAAGAACAACAAAAAAGGTCCGCCATGTTACAATATTAGCTTTAGCTCGCTAGAAGAAACTCAATTTTCCGCTACGTTTACATATAACCATATTTTCTACATCGTTAAACATTAACGAGCTCTCTTCTTACATACCTAGTGGAAAAACTGATAAACTAAAAAGTAACTGATAAACGACCATTTATATAATAAATACCTTCTTCGCCAACGCAACAAAACTACATACAAGTACAAGTAGGTACATACAATATAGCGCGGTGTAAAAGAAAAATCGATATTGACGACCTCCTCTACCCCTCCAGCCAATATTTTCATTTCTCCGTGCACTTCATTTTTCTGTGTTCTTCGAAGTCAACATTGTAATGTAAAGGCAATACATGAAAATGTACACACACACACACACAGGTTGGTAGAAGTACTCAGACTTACTTTCGATGATAAGAATATCGTTCAAATTCAAATATACACGAAAGTAGCAGGATGCCACTTTTCAACATTATCGATACAATGCAGTGTAGTATGTATAAAATAGAAGGATTGTTCACCTACACAAGACTCATAAAGTCATAAAAGTCATAAGTAGATAACATTAAAATGATAATGGTGACATTGTAGACTTACTTTTGTTTTTGTTCTTTGTGGCGAAGTTGCAATGTTTTGGATAATTTATCCAAATTCTTGCTGTAGTCCAATTCTACTTCGGCTCGTCTCCTGAAGAAGTCTTGCAATTCGGAGACGATGGTTACTTGCGTTTCCATACGCGTGTCCAGGCATCTTAGCTGTTCGCCGAGTTGGATTCTGATATCTGTAAAACGAAATAGGATGTTTTGATTAGATTTAAAGGAACAGAAAAAATAACCCAAAATTTAAAACGTATATAACAGTAGAGTATTAATCAAGTTAATAGCCGAAATTTCCAACGTTGCTCAGAAAAATGCATAAATTTTCAACGAGCAATATAGATTTTGGCCACAATAAAATCAGTTCTAAAAATAGACTGAAAATTATCTCTTGGTCAGCAAATTTATCAGTAGGTAAGTATTGGGCAAAAAATGGTCAAGCTTGACTGATAAAGGACTCGAGAATCCTCTTAAGATTTGAATGAGATCGAGATTTTTGGAAAGAGCATGTTCTGAAACTCCAATTACCAAAATTTCAACAACCCGAATTGATTTTTAGATTTTTGCAGAGTTTTAAAAAATCCAAAATCAATTATTTTCAGCGATTTATGCTTCCTATTAAAAACAATATGTTGATCCAGGAAAAATGAATGGAAATTGGTCCTGAAACTAATACAATATCAACTGAAGCGACCTTAATTTCGCCAATTCCAATCAATCTTCAGCCTCTAGCACCACAATTTTCAATTTGTTCAAAAAATACGGGAAATTAGTTTGGCCAAGTAAACATTCTCAGAGTGTCCGGCTGAAAATTCGGCCCAAATGTAGATAAACTCGTTTTACAAGAGGAGAAAGATTTTGGGCAGCCCAAATTAACTTCCGCATCTGAGCATTCTGGAGATATTCAAAAATTCTGGAGAGACAGGAAATCGAGCTCGAGGCTCCAGAATGGCAATTTTGATAACTTTTGCTGAATTCTTCAAAGGCCTTTCTTTTCAACAAAAATTTTCGACAAACATTACTTTTTCCCAAAAAATTACCCAAAAGCCTCTTTTTTTATCTTTTTTGTCAAAAGTTTCCGAAAAGTAAGCATCACTTTTCTGCCAATATAATTCCCAAAACGTCCTGCTTTTTGCTAAAATCCTCGCTGTTTAGTAAAATTGCCCAAAAAGTTTCACTTTTTTGCCATCAAATGCTGAGAAGCCCTGCCTTAATCTGAAATTATTGTTGAAGTGTAGTTTTCTGCCAAAAATAGAAAATAGTCTAGCCTTTTATCTAAAATGACAAGCTCTCATTTTTTTTTGCCAAAAAACGTCAAAAGTTGTGATTATTTTTTTTGCAGAAAATTTCAAAAACAGGGTGTCTAACAAAACTTCCAGACAAAAAAATCATGACTTTTTCATGACCTCCTATTTTTTACATTTTTACCGAAAAAGGAATAATTTTTTGCAATTTTTTGGTAAAAAGTGACCTTTTTTTCAGGAAATTCTTATAGCAAAAAGTAAAGCTTTGACCATTTGGCAACAAAGCAAGATTTTTGGCCAATTTTGGAGGGAAAAGTCAGAAATTTGGAATTTTTTGCTAACCAAGGGACAATTTTCAGCAATTTTTGGCAAAAAACAACACTTTTTGAAAATTTTTACAAAAGTTTGAGACTTTTTGCTATACTGGGAATGAGTAGATATTTTTATTCTCGTGACAAAATTCCTTTTTGGCTTTTTGTTCAGGGTGTCTAACAAAACTCTCAGACCAAAAAAATCATGACTTTGACCTATTTCCCACATTTCTACCACATGAAAATACCCCCTCCCCCCAAAAAAATTAAATAACTTTAAACTGCGAGGAAAACGACCAGGGTTGCCATTTTTTACATCAGGATCAAAAATTAGGAATTTTAGTTTTTTCATTTTTCTGATTTTTGAATCAATTTTTCACGTTTTTTTTTTCATTTTATGAGCTGTTTAAAAAAATTTCAAGTAGTTTCGAGCAAAATTCATGACTTTTATGACCACCCACCAAAATTCATGACTTTTTCATGACTTTCATAATCATAACCGTTAGACAGCCTGAAAAGGTCTCTCTCTTTTCCAAAAATTCATCCTGATGTGTCCCTTTTTGTACCAAAATTGCTGAAAAGCCCTTTCATTTGCTAAAATTGCCAAACAAAAGTCTCGATTTTTGCCAGAAATTGCCAAACAAACTAGCTTTTTTCAATCAAAAAGTTGCAAAATCGACTTTTTTGGAAAAAATTGCGATAGAATAATCACTTTTTTGGCTTTAATTGCCAAAAAGTTCTGCTTTTTGTTGAAATATTACAAGTTTCAATGCAGGCAAGTACCTAGTTCCATTTTTAGATTTTAATTAAAAACGAGAAGTTCTGGTTTTTTCGGTGATTTTTTTCTGCATTAAAATGTTTTGCCATCGTTTTTGGTTACTTTTTCAAGCATTTTCGGTTACTAAAGTTACCTTTTTTTTGGAGGGGGGGGGGGGGAGGAGACGAGTACGAGCCTTGTACTTCCCTCCCAGTGCTCTCGAAATTGAAAAGTCTGCGCTCAATCTAAAATCCTGATTCATGTTTCAATCAAATAAAAAATTACCCATCGTTCAAAACTTCAAAGTTGAGCGAATTTCGTTTTGATGCAAATTATTAAACAACAAACAATAAAATGGTACCAAAGTTCTGCAAAAATTGAAAAATTACATCAATTACACTTTGTTGGAACAATTTTTCTAAGGACAAAAAATTGAAAAAAGTACCATTCATTCATCTTCTTCTGATTTAGGAAAAATTGATGAATTTTGTTAATATGTACTTGGTACGAATTTTTTGCAAACGTTTCTTCGCATCACCAAAAACTATTTCCCACTTAGAATTCGCTAAAAAAGATTCGAAAACAAGACAAATGAGGGAAAAAAAGAACTAGAAATCCTCTCTTTTGGTTAAATAAAATCAATTTTCAAAACAAATTTATCAATTTTTACATAAGCCCAAAATGCTTGAATTCTACAAGAATAAACCATGGATGAAATTTTTATGAAATAGAATTCCACGAGTTTTGAAATTTTTCTACATCCTTGGTAGGTAAATTGAAAAAAAAAACGAATGAAAAATACACAACTTTTCATCCTGAACACCCCCTCACTCCCCTCCTCTTTCCCTCGGTAATTCCAATGACTAGTTCTGATTTTCGATGAATTAGTAAACTCAAATTTACCATGAAATCTACCACATAAATAAGAAGAAATCGAAATTCTCCGTATCGACACAAATTTCCCTCCGTAATCAAACAGCACCGCGCTATGCCAGTGTTTACATTACTTTTATTTTCTATTTTTTCGCCAAACTTCCATTATTATGTAATTAGTTACAAAAGCTCGAATATAACATTCGAGAACAACCTTCATCGAATGTTCTTGATGATCTAAATTTCGCAATCCGACCAACGCGAACGTTTACAAACATCGTATTTTTATTACTTTTTCACGCGTGATTTATTTTTGGTTATGGAAGCACATACAAATATACTCACAATTCGCGCAATAGCGGTAATAATCACTGATTGGGGGAGGGGGGAGGGGGAAAGCTCTAGATTACACTTCACTATACAATACAGACGTATAGTACGTTATGATAGCGTAGCTCAACAAAAAAAAAAAAAAGAAGAAGCTACCGTCTGAAGACCATAGAATTTTCTTTTCATTCGCTTTGAAACTGGAAGCAGCGATGGAGTATAGTAAGGCGACATTTATAATTATATCGTGTTTGTTATTAATTATGAAAAGAAGAAGCCAGAGAGCAGAAGGAAACGCGAGTTGGAGTTGTATGGAAGATGACACGTAGATATCTTATAATTACCATACAAAGAAACGCATATGACACTTGGTCCATTACCAAAGACTGTAACTGGTAGTCTCTCTATGGTCTCTATAGTACGAGTACATAGCAGACTCGTTGATCCCTGCGTGCTACTCGCCACTGACTACGAGAGACAGATAGAAAGAGAGAAAGAGATATTGCATAGTATACAGACATTCGTAGAAAGAAGAAGAGAAAAAAGGCCAACGTAATTAAGCAACCCGAAGTGTACAGCACGCATCTCATTCTCATTTTGTACAGCATTGAGCTGAGCATAACGAACTGACATATGGCAAAAGGGAGTATTAGCGCCCCTTCGTGACCTGCCTATGTGCCTGGTTCTTTCAATGGATAAGTACTGGCCGCGGATCCGCAGCGTATACCATAAAATAAACAATACCAAGTATTGTTGCATTCGATGACAATTAAATTTTTCGGAGGCGACAATTATGCCGGGTAAACAAGTTCCATGATACCGAAGTTAAATATTTACTCTGGTTGGATTTTTTTTTCGCCATAGTGCTATATAGTGCTCGGTACTACCGGAGGCAGCAGCGGTAGCGTAAAAGTCCATAATTTTATGTCGTCGCGTGTGTACTCTCCTATAGTTGTATGTAGTACTCGTATCGTATGTATTATTTGCATTGGTAACGTTAATACGTACTGACGATGGTAAAGCCAAATTATCGGCCGCATCGCACATAAATTAGTACGACGTAGAATACATCCGAAATAGGACGCTGTAATGTACATTAGGTTTAGGTACTAGGTACCTATTCATTTTACCAATAGGTAGGTAGGTGGAGAGGAACCTGAAAGTGATACGTGTGTGTGTCTGTATCTGTAGTACACATTGGTCGTTGTCATTTGCACTATTTATAAAACACCAACTTATGTGTGTAGAGGTGTTGGAAAAATGACCAAACTGCGTATTGGATAACTCGGGATCGTCATGCAGACGATTGATTTGTGTGATTTCTATACTCGTAAATGTATCGCTGGATATCCTGGACGTCATATCACTGTGCAACGATGTGATGATTTTTTCCAATACATATCGTTTTGGAATGCAGTCCAGCAACGCCTATTCTATGTTATTATGTACGATTGTCAATCGTCGAAAAAGGTTCCAAGACCCCTTGCAGTTACCCTTGCCGAACTGTGAACCTATCTGTATATTTTTTGACATGGGTACGAGTTAGATAAATAACGAGATGGTGCTGTGCTGACCATCTTGAGTGGACGAGGTGGTGTTTATACTCGTAATTTAAGCACGTATGTATGAAAGCAGCGAAGATGAAGGACGAAAAAGAAATATTTTCTTTGGTGACGAACGACTAGGGAGGGTTCCTATTGACAGAAAATTTTTAAAAATGGAAATCAGTCCGAAAGTGATGTACATTATAGGGCCAAATTCCAACCGAATCTCAATTTCCATCTAATCCAATTTTATGAGTATACCAGGGTGTCTACCAGGCCATAAAAGTCATCAAAAGGTCATCCTTTTGGACTGTAGGACATCAAAGTCTTTAAAAAGTTATCCTTTTGGGCAAAAATTGAACGCAATTTCCAAAAAAATTCGAATATTCTCAAAATTGAATGACAATCTATTTTGTCATACAAAATTTTAGCGTTCTACTAATTATGCGATTTCCATGATGTAAGTACACAGGATGTCCACCTTTGTTCGGAAATGATTTTCCCTGTCTTTTCCAGGTTTTCCAGATCAATTTCTTCAATTTTTCAGACCCTTGAAAAATGAATTACAATTGCAATCCTGGTTTTAGCATTATTTTTGTGTTTTTTTGGTTCAATTATTTTATTTTTTAAAGGTTTGAAAGAGCACGTTAAAAGGCCCGAGCAAAGCGAAGGCAAAAGCTTTGGAAAATTAACAATTCGAAAAGTAGAACGACTTCATAGAGAAATAGATTTCTTCAATGTCAACATTTTTCAAATTTAATCAATAATTTTCAAAACATGGGCAACACATTTTAATGCAGGAAAAAAAATCACCAAAAAAACCAGAACTTTTTCGTTTTTAATCAAAATCTAAAAATGAAACTCGATAGAAACTTGTTTAATTTCAGCAAAAAGCAGAATATTTTGACAATTATTGCCAAAACAGTCCTTTTTCCAATTTTTGCCAAAACTACAAATTTTTTTCAACTTTTTGATTGAAAAAAAAGTCTTTTTTTGGGCAATTTTAGGCCAAAAATTGAGAACTTTCGCGATTTCTGGCAATAAATACGAGACTTTTGACAATTTCCGCAAAAGAAAAGGTTTCTTCAGCAATTTCTGGCGAAAAAAAAAGAAAGACAATTTAGTCTAACAGCGAAACTTTTTGCTATGTTTGACAGAAAACGAGACTTCGACAATAATTTTAGTACAAAAGGCAAGGAATTCTTATCCATTTTTAGCAAAAAAGCGAAACATTTCTGCAAACTTGCGAAAAAGCGAAATTTCTTAATGATAAAATGGAAGACTTCAACAATTTTTGCAAAAAAGCAAGACTTTTTGGAAATTTGACAATTTTTGAGAAAAGTGACCAGCGAAAAATTTCCTGAGCAAGAGAAGGTAAATTTTTCAATTTTTTCACAAGATCGCCAGAAAGTCCTGATTTTTTTTCAACATTTTTAGTCCGGCATATGACAATAGGAGTAATTGCACACCCCCCCCCCCGATCCTCCGGGACAACTTTTTTCTTAAAGGGTACATCCTAAGGAACATTTTAAAGCAAACTTGCCAAAAAAAAGTTGGCCTTACTTACAAAATGGCGGCCATTTTGATTGACAGGTCAGCCAAAATCGCAGATTTTGCGTTTTAACATAGGACTTGCACGAAAAATTTATCACATGTCAAAATTTCAAGTGCTAAAGTGCGTTTTTCGATTTTTGGTGAATTTTTGAAAATCGAATTTAGGCCAAAAATGAGCGGAAAAAATCAAAATTTTACCAAATTGACCAAGAAATCTGAAATTTGGGATATACCCTACTTTCGACATGCCAAATCGATTGGAAACGGGTTTAACCCGTTTTGAGCAGTTCTGGAGCCTCCAGCAGATTTTTGAAACTCGAAATTCCCACAAAATTCCATCAAATTGGAGTTGTAAAGCTAAAATTTACTCTAAAAACTGATTAGTGATTTCAATACGCTACGAAGTACTGCAGGTGAATTTCAAGTCGTTTTGGAGCCTCCAGCAACTTTTTGAAAGGTTGTATGACGTTTTTTTGGAAAATTGAAATTTCCTAAAAGTACCTGGAAGCTTCAAAACCATTTGAAACCACCATGTAGTCTGCGAAGTAAATTTCAGCTTGCCAACTCCATTTGATAAATTAATGTTGGAGAAATTTCAAGTTTCAAAAATCTACTAGAGGCTCCAGTAATTTTCAAAAAAGTCGCTGGAGGTCCTAAAATGACTTGAACCCACCTGAACTCGTCTTCAGTGGGTGTTAAAATTGGAGTGTAGAGTAAATTTCAGATTTCCATCTCCATTATAATTGATGAAATTTTGTGAAAATTTAAAGTTTCAAAAATCTGCTGGAGGCTCCAGTAATTTTCAAAAAAAGTCGCTGGAGGATCCAAAACGACTTGAAATTCACCTGCAGTACTTCGTAGCGTATTGAAATTAGTTTTTAGAGTACATTTTGGCTTTACAACTCCAATTTGATGGAATTTTGTGGAAATTTCGAGTTTCAAAAATCTGCTGGAGGCTCCAGAACTGCTCAAAACGGGTTGAAACCGTTTCCAATCGATTTGGCATGTCGAAAATAGGGCATATCTCAAATTTCAGCTTTCTTGGTCAATTTGGTAAAATTTTGATTTTTCCCTCATTTTTGGCCTAAATTCGATTTTCAAAAATTAACCAAAAATCGAAAAACGCACTTTAGCACTTGAAATTTTGACAGGTGATAAATTTTTGCATGATCTTTCGATCCACCTTTGTAAAGTTTGAAAAAGTTCGTGCAAGTCCTATGTTAAAACGCAAAATCTGCGATTTCGGCTGACCTGTTAATCAAAATGGCCGCCATTTTGTAAGTAAGGCCAACTTTTTTGGGGGGAAGTTTGCTTTAAAATGATCCTTAGGATGTCCCCTTTAAGAAAAAAGTTGTCCCGGAGGATTGGCGGGGGGGGGGGTGTGCAATTACTCCTATTGTCATATGCCGGACTATTTATATAGATATGCTGTTTTTTGTCGAAATTTTAAAAAAGAGTTTTCATGTATTTTTTTCTAATTTTATTTTATTTACATTTTTTATTTTCTCTAGATTTTTGAAAATTAAATTTTTTTACTTGGTTTCAATTGAGGAAGAAAAACCAAGACCAAATAATTATTCGTCAACAAAATGATTCTTTATTGAAACACCCTGTAGAAGTACTGAAAGCAATATTATTATTTCACGAGTTGAAATGAAATAATAAAAAAAATAACCTAAATAATATGACTTCTAAAAAGGTGTCGAATGACTAGAAACTTCCTTTTGGACTCGCATTCAACCAACATAACGCGTTTGTTACACATTGTCTGTTCCATTTATTATGATTTATTGAAGAGAATCTCCTGTTTGAAAACGTATATTTAGGAAAAGAAAGAAGAATAAAAAGAGAAAATTAATACAACGCTACCTATTCGACGTATGTGCCTATGTTTATAGAGAACTGAACTGAACCACCAATGTGAGCCCCAAACCCATCTTATTCTGCACCTTGCTTGAAATCGAAAAATGGTGTAGGAATTTTTACACGCTCGGTTTTTCACTTGATTTACAATATTTTACGATTTTGGCACACGAGTACGCGAAGGCGAAGCATTCGATGTGCGGCGAACGAATTACAATAAATCTTGTCGCGTAAACCTACCCTCTCCGGCCCCGGAACATCTCCGGGGTAGACCACATGCACGGTATGCTCGATCGACGAACCTCTCCGTCATTTCTGCGAATTCCAGTTGTCATTTAGTTTAAGAATCGCGTACGTCCTTCGAAGATTTCGGGTACGATGCCAATACAACTTTTCAATCGATGAGAATTGAGTATACCGAGTACGTATATTTCAATCGGCGGGAGCTGCGAATGCGACTCGTGTATGGTGCGAGAGGTTCGTTATCCTGTTGAAAAAAATCACCGAAATTGGCGGAAAATTACAGCACGATTGAAGAAGAACAAGAAGAAAAGTGTTGGCCGTGAATTGGGCGACCTTCTTTCACGCTGATAAATTATTTATAAGATCGAGACGAACAGAAACGATAATTACGTCGGCGAATTTATTTACTTATTATTTTTGGTGTGTTTTGCACAGCCTTTGAGTGGTGACAAGATGGAAGATTTTAACGCTGATGAGGTTTTGTGAAAGAATGTGAATGAGTCTTGGTTTCATTGAGAATGTATTTATATAGCGAGGAAATTCCTGGATTACTTTCTATGAAATGGAAAATTGTCAAGCAATAAAAGTGATGAAGTGTAGATACGAGTTGCACGTGTTGACGAGGTGAGTCAAATTGTTACCTCGTATCGTGGAAATTAAATTGGCTGTGTTGTGAAAATTATTAAATAAATTATGAGAACGCTCGTAAATATTGGTTGAAAAACATTAAAAATTGGCAAATTGAAAATTCACCATCATGGTTTTCATGTGTATATTAGTAGTACTCGTTGCATAGGGTGTTACGAAGAGTTGAAAGGTTGAAACCTGCTACATTAATTCAATTTTTCCCGCCAATTCGTCAGTTTCTGGAAACCATCGTTGTGACTATCTTAATCTCCAATAATGTTTCGAGAAAAGGAATAAACCGAAATATCATTCATTTTCTAGAAATATTGGCAAAATACCTCGCTTTTTAGCAATATTGCTGAAAAATTACACATCCCCCTCCCCCAAAACAATTAGGTAGGTATCTGAAAATTGAGCTTTTTTGCTAAAAATTACCAAGCCTTCCAGCTTTTTACCAAATCATTGAAGAAAATATCACTTTTTTGCGAACAATTGCTAAAAAGTCTCGCGTTTTTGCTAAAATTTCACAGGGTTTGGTGCTGAAATCAAAAATGAAAAATCACTCCTTTTTTCGTTTTTTTGATCACTTTTTGGCTTCTTATATATAATAGCCCCTCCCGAGGGTACACTAATTCTTGTAAGTCCATTATTTTTTGCCCCCCCTCCATACCCCAAACATCCTAACCGAATTTATTTTCGCGTTTAAAAAGGAGTCTTTTTGTTTTAATGTTTGCCTAACGAAGTCCTGTTTAGTTTGTACAATATTTTCATATTTTTGTCAACATCATAATCATAAAATTTGCCAACTTTTAGTCTGTTTTTCAAATTTTTTTTTGAACAACAAAATTTAAAAAATTTCACTGAGGTCGTCAGTTGGCGTTTTCAGGCAGTTCTCAACAGTGTTGGAGAGATTCTCATCAACTTTTAATAACTTAATTTATGATTTTTATTTGCTGTCCAGAAGTTGGTAAAATGTCAACTTTGCCAACTTCCATCGAAAAAAATACGAATTTGCCAACTTTTCCAACTTTCTAGACGCACAGGGGAGTGAGTTGCACCCTGACCCCTTTGGTTTCATCCCTGCCTTTTTTGAAATGACTAATGTTTCGATGAGAAGGGAAGGGAAGGGAAAGGGAGGGGGAGGAGAAGAGGGAAAAATTATGATTTGTTCAAGTCAAAATTTTGTTGTTTAAAAAATATCAAAAAAATGAAAAAAAATGGAAAAAACAAAATGACAAATTTCATAATTTGGTTACAAAAATGATAAAAAAACAGAACTTTTTTCAAATTTTGGGCAAAAAAGTAAGACTTCTTCAAAGTTTTGACAAGAAAACATGGCTTTCTGGCAATCGTAGAAATTCTTCGAGGCTGAGGACTGAGGAAATCAAAATGTATTCACGTTAAAATTTTTCAATTTTCAAAAAAATCTTAAAAAATGAAAATTTTGAAACAAGAAAATGTGAAATTACGTAGGTGAAAAAAATAAAGAAGAACTTTTTGAAATTTTGCCAAAAACGCCAAAAAACCACCAAACGAAATAAATTTACCTAATTTTGAAAAAATTTCAGTTGTCTCTGAAAGCTGAATTCTTTTCTGAAAGTTTGCTCAAACTGGAGTTCACATTTTAAAATTCTGAATAGGTAAATTGTTCACTGGAAACTTCTCAACAATTCAAAATATGGCCACATCAAAATGGGCATTTGGGCACTTTCGAGTAAAAAGGCACCCCCCCTCCCATTTTAGGTCAAAATTTAAAAAAAATAACGAAGTCATGCGATATATCGATTGACATGTTTCGAAGGTGTAGAACACGAATATGACCTTATTTTTCCGATCTGACCCCTTTCTCATCATTTTCCCTTCCATCATCAAACATTTCCCTCATGGAAAAAACAACCAATATCGCGAATAAACTCGAGATTTCATATTTTCTCGACTTCCTCATTCCAGCTCTCGATAAATCCTCCTCAACTCTCAAATTTCCAGCTCATCCGACAATTTCCTCGTCGACACGAACCTTACCCTAGCCCAGGTCATCGTAATCGGTTACTCGTCGGCAAGGTCACGATGGAAAATAGGTACTCATCGTTTGGTCGTTTTTATCGTGATTTATTCGACAATTACGAATCACTCGTCCACATCTGAATTATTACCGATAATCGCGCCGTCCGCGTCGTCAGCGCGCTGCTCCGCGACGATTGTCACGGCCGACTGGACGAGTTACCATAATTACCCTTTTACGCGAACACTTCACGGTGTGGTGTCTGTACTGAGAGCTGTAAGTGTAATTTGGTATGTCGCAGTTCGACGGTATAAATACGATTACCTGGTCTCGTCGCTGTATTCTCGTTTATACCGTCTCGTAGCATTATTGAAATCGAGTAATCGACACACCGCACTCCAAGTCTAAAGGTACCTACTCTCCTCGTACATATACATTCACACTCTAAAGTAAAGTCAACCATCAACCTACGTCCTACACAGCGATCCCATCGCCACGAGGCTGTCGCCGCCGAGCCAGCGTGCCGTGTACACCAGTTACAGTCACACAGAGGAAGAAAGGAAATCGTTAAGTCGAGTTATTTTCTAATTAATTCGAATTGTTGATCGATACGGGTCGTTATGCGTGCTTTCATCGTTGGTTACACAATAAACAAGCTTTTTTGTTTTTTTCGTTAGGTAGGTATAGTACATACATTCAACGATCCCAAGAGCTGGAAAGAAAATACCCTTTTAGAGTACCTACTACAGTACCTACCTCGTATTGTATGCTATATTGCTCGATCACCATTCGTGTATATTTATAAACATCTTCTCGGTCGAGATCTCTACAATTATGTTGTAATTCAGTGGAATTACTCGCGGGACGGAAGAATGGAGTTTACACCTCGGTTCAAAAATTTGAAACTTTGGTAGTGTAACCCCCAAATCAAATGCTAGAAAAATATGACGAAGGAGAGTAAACCTTAAACCTTTCCAAACTCCTTCTCAAGGTCTGGTGGCTCCCTCCCTTCAATTTTCATGCAGCTTGAAAGTAGGACTTCAAGGCAATCACTGAAAAAAAAAACGATACCTTTCCTAATTTTCGTCAGAAAAGAGACTATTAGTCTAGACAACTTTTTAGAGAGACTTTTTTTCATTTTTTTTTTTTTTTTTTTTTTTTTTTTGAAAAAATTGAGATCTTTCTTGGAATTTTTTTTTGCAATTTTTGATTTGAAAAATAAAACTTATCGACAATTTGTGGTATTTTTTGAGGGGGTGGGGGGAGGAGGGGAAACATGATTTATTTAGCACTTTGATAAAAAGTGAGAATTTTTGTCAATTTTTGGCAAAACGAACAACTTTTTGGAAATTAATAGGAAAAAAGTGATGGATACTTTTTTGCAATTTTGTCGAAAAAATGAAGACCTTTTTAGCAATTTTTTTGGAAAAATGGAGACCTTTCTTGGAATACCTTTTTGTAAGTTTTGATAAAAAAATGAAACTTATTGACAATTTGTGGTATTTTTTAGAGGGGGGAGAGGGAACCAAGATTTTTAGCAATTTGATAAAAAGCGAGAATTTTTGGCAATTTTTGGCAAAACATACAACTTTTTGAAAATGAATGGGAAAAAATTATGGATACTTTTTTGCAATTTTTTTTGGAAAAAATTGAGACCTTTCTTGGAATTTTTTTTGTAATTTTTGATTAATTAATGAAACTTATTGACAATTTGTGGTATTTTTACGGAGGGAGAGGGGAAACAAGATTTTTTAGCAATTTGATAAAAAGTGATGCATTTCTGCCAATTTTTGGCAAAATGAACAACTTTTTGGAAATTAATTATTTTTAATGGGAAAAAAGTGATGGATACTTTTTTGGTAAATGGTGACCTTTTTAAGAAAAATGTTGGCAAAAAGCCAAAACTTTGACCTTTTGGCAACTTTGGGCAATTAAATTTATCATTTTGGGGGGGGGGGGGAGAGTGAGACATTTGCAATTTTTTGCAAACTGGGGACAATTTTCGGAAAATTCTCAGACAGAAACAACTTTTTTTGAGCAATTTTTACAAAAGTTGATACCTTTTTAATATTTTGGCAAAAGAGCGAGACTTTGACAATTTTAGGCAAAGGCGAGGCTTTGTAACTGTAACGCTGAAAAGGCAGTGTAATTAATTGGAAAATAATAAAAAAGTCGATACTTCCGTATAGATGGAGAGGAGATGGAGGAAACATGAAACTCTGCAAAATTAAATGGCTATTTTCTTCAGGACTTTTTTTTTATTCTCCTCACTAGACAGCTTTTCAGATCTTTTTTTAAAGCGTAAAGAAAAATGGGCTTCAAATAATCCCATTTAAAATTTTTTTTTGGATTTTAGTGAATTTTCGAAACTAAAATTTTATTACCAAGTAAGTAATTTCAAAAATACTAGGGTGTCTAACAAAACTCCCAGACAAAAAAATCATGACATTTTTCATGACTCATTTTTCACATTTTTTTTACCGCATGAAAATACCCCCCCCCCCCAAAAACAAAAACTGCGAGGACATTTTTTAAATTTGTAGGTAAGTAGGTATTTTAGTTATATTTCATGTTTCCAATTTTTTGAACAAATTCCTTATTTTTTTTTTCATGGCCCCCAACAATTTTTTTGGACTTTACCTATTGGGAGAGGTTCTGGGGGCCATGGGTGAGGTCGATTTAAAAAACTATGGCTATTCGTGTTCAGCGATATCGAAAACATACTAAGTATTTCATGTGTCACATGAATGTAACCATTTTTTTGGGGGTTACCCCCTTTGGAGAGGTGCTGGGGACCGTGGACGGGTCCAATCAAAAATCTGACGTCATATTCGTGTTTAGCGATATCGAAAACATACTATTTCATGTGTCACATGAATGTAACCATTTTTGGGGGGTTACCACCTTTGGGGAGGTGCTGGGGGCCGTGGACAGGTCCTATCAAAAATCTGACGTCATATTCGTGTTCAGCGTCACCAAAAACATACAATTTGATATATCACATGCCCCAGATTTTCTTTCGAAAGTTTCGCCCAAAATTGGGGGTGGGGGTGCTCCCCTTCCATTAAGAGATCCCATCTCGAAACTTGAATATTTCAAAAAAGCATCAATAAGTGCATCTATGGAAATTTTTTCAAAATTTTAAATGGTAGCTCCCACTTACAGCGCCATTTTTCAATTTGAAAGTTCAACTTTCAACTTTTGAAAATTTCAAAATGCTTAAAAACTTCTAAATGCAGTGCCCTTTTGAACTGTGAAATCAGTTTTGATCAAAGTATCATAGTTTTGGAGGAATGGGCTGCTGAAGTTGAGTACCTCGAGACAATGTGAAAATAATGGAAGCTCCCCCCCCCCGAGGGGGCTCGAAAGACATGACTCAAAAACATTGGTTGAGTTGACATGGAATGACCCACTTACAAGTGTGTTTAGAGCAAAATTCATGACTTTTTCATGGCTTTTATGACTTTCACGATGTCTCAAAATTGGGTAGGTAGAGGTATTTCAAAATAAACTTTAGCCGTGGAGCAAAACTATTTGAATTTCAAAATTACCAACCCTTCTCAAAAACCAACTCAGGCAAGCGAAAATTTTGTTTCAAGGTAGGTATTTGTTTACATGCACTATGTTTAAAAGTTCAAGCAGCTTTGTGTGTTTCAAAACTAATGAGATGGGAAAGGGAGGGGGAGGTCAACATGCTCCCTGCCCAATTTTTACTGATTTTCTCACTAAGCAGTCCCAAAAATCAAAATTTATAGTGTAATACACAAAAAAGAACACGGTTCTCAAAAATTAGACCGTTCAATAAAGTTGAGCTTCCACTTTTGTTCGAAATAACGATCTCTTCCCTTTTTTTTCATAAAAGGCCCTCCCCGCCCAATTTTCCGTAAACCCCAATTTTTTGAGACATAAAAAAAATCAAAAATTTTTGTACCTAAATCATCGAATTTTGGAAAAAATGTATCAAAATGTAGCTACCTAGTCGTTCCTAAAAAATGCAAGAGACAAAAAATCTGAAACTCATCATCAGAAAATGTTCAAGGATACTGGATCGAATCTCTGCGTTCATCTTAACCCAAATGGAGAGGGAGGGCTCAATGTTCTCAATTTTTCATACCAATTCCCAAATTATGTTTTTCAACTCTCAGAGTAGGTTTTTGATATAGATTACTCCGAAAATTTGAAATGGAGCTCAAGGCTTTGGTTTTGAAATATTTCGAATCCCAATTCCAATCCTATGATAATTTTTCGTTGAAAAATTACAAGTAAGTACATGCTATGGACCACCCTGCATGTATCCCTTGAGAACTAACATCACTGAGGAAACCTCCGGGTCCATGTCAGCACCCGGAGGTTTCCTCAGTGAAGTCAGTATTTTAATTTTACTTGTTAACTCAACATAACCCGGAGGTTTCCTCAGCGATGTCAGCATAAAATCAAGTCATCGCTTAAGGGGTATCTAATCACGTCTTCAGGTCATTTACTCCTTAGAAAAGGTTCAGATGCCCCAAAATTCTCATTCTCTTCATTCCAGCTCGCTATTTCCCCCCCCCCAATTTTCACCCATTTCTCTTACTTTTGAACTACAGGGAAACAGAGTCGCTTCCTTTCCTCGCATCAATCTACAGTCAGTCATCTGAGTTTGAATCACTTCACGAAGTTCTCATCCATCAGTCTCATTATCATTACCATGCAATATTTGAACAAAAACAGAATTCTCTCGCTCGTGTTCGCTTCTAGTTCAGTTGTTGTTTTTTTTCGCGATAACTTGACCAAAGCGGACACCAGCAACAACAACGATGAATTTCACTACGAAAACCGTTAACCTATCGGCAATTTGATGAGCCAGACTCGTGCCGGGTGCGCGTTTATTCTAGTCTGCATTCCAGAACTTGCGGCGCGCGACCGACGCACGCCACAAACGATGATAATTAAAACCACGCCGGCTATAGCCATAGCCCGAGCCCGAGCCCGGTTTTGGTGCAGAGTAGCGGCGCGAGCGAGGAGGCATTCTTCCTAAAACCCAACGCAACGGACCAGCTATGTGCATTCTCACTCTGTCTCACTCTCCTGTTGCTATTGTTTATACACAGGAGACTCGCTCGAGTAACACTATAAAAGCCCGATTCGTATACTCTTTTGACTGTTGCCCCGCGATCCGCACAAACACATATGTATGTGTAATACAAGGGGAGAGTTGTTTGGAAATGGTAGGAAAAAAAAACCTCCTAGGATACTGGCGCGCGACTCACGGGTCGGGGCCGAGGACCGGGGGCCGCTCTCTCGGTGATTTAGAGAGTTGAATGGAAAAAAAGCAGGTGTTTTATTTTCTGGTGTCTCTGTCCTTCTCTTTCTCTTAGTGATGTGTTCTCTCTGTGGTCGTGTGTACGTGTGTATAGATAGATGATTGGAACACCAGAAATTTTCAAATACTCGTATTTATGTATGTGCTGGGTATAGGCGCAATTTTAAGGTAGCTAGACGACGTATATAGGATAGGATAGGCTACAGGACAGGCAGGGCAACTGGGGCGCCAACAAACGCCAGGTGTTTGCTAACTTCACCGTATTACCAAAACCATTATATTGCGCGGCTTGCCGGAGGGCGGACGACGGGGGTGAGGTAGGCAGCGGCACAGGCATAGGCACAGGCTCACGTATATCTTTCTCTCTGTCGCTCCCTCGCACTTATTCTACATATCATCCACGAGACACCAACCATCCAACCGGTTCCATATTCTCAACCATTTATTACCACCACCGATATATGCGTGTGTACGACGACGCGCCACGCGTGTCCATCCACCTCCACCTTCACCTCACCATAGTCGTCTTTCTCTCTCTTATACCGAGATGAATTCGGTTACTATTTTTTTTCGGTTTCGGTTCGATTTGGTTTGCCCTCAGAAGTCAGAATGTACTGGTTGGTCCTGCTAGCTGGCTTTATAACGTCCAATGAAGAAGACTCCACTCCAAAACGCATAGCTCATTTTTTATGGAAAATTTCCATGCAGAAAACGACGCAACAAAGAAGCTTATCGCGTATTTTAACCCTTCCTTCATGCTCCTGGCTCCGCGTGTGCCATTAATGGCAACGACTCGTACGTACGTAATAAATACTCATACCTACCTATATATTCAATACGTAATCTATCGACCTACAAAACGACACAGAAGACAAAAAAAGGAAAAACAAAGAAATACAAACACGTAGGATGGAAATAGGTACACACTAATAAAACGAAGGAAAAATCCGCTATACGCTATATTATTCGTTTTAATTATTTTTATACTGCTTCGACTTCGAAATCGTATACTTTCAATCGAGATTCGAGTCATCGTACCAGTCTTAGTCACTTGGTAAGTCATTGTTGATGTCGATGTCTTCATCGTATATACCTGATACCTTACCTACCTACGTATATATGAGCGTACGTTATGTATACCTCGTTCTACCTTCTGTATCTTTAATATAAAATGAAGTGTCTATGGATAATATTGTGGAAAGGGGAGTAGAGAATTTTTGGATATGAGACATTTGCCGGATATGGAGAAAATATATCACGAGATAATCTAATCGTAAGTTTGGCGCCGCAGAAGTCGCCACTGTCGTCGTAATCGTAATTTAGATCGTAAACAAAATCCAGATATGCTGACTGCTGATGAATCAGTGCGATGGAGTGGAAGTATAATGACGAGTCAAGTTGAACTGATCGTAGGTGAAAACTGAGAAGTATCTACAGATAAGTTACAGGTTGTATGATAAAGTCGTCTTCTATTGGGCACGAAGCTGAATTATAATGATAAAATATCGATTGAAAAGATGATCTGTATAAGAGGAATCGATACCGTAATAATGAAAATCGTCCAATCTCATAAAGTAGCAAAAGAGCGTACCTTATACCAGCATACCTGCATAAATAATCAGTTTTCGGACAGGAAAATTGCTCACAAATGCTCAAAAAACGTTTCCGTTGAAATAATTTGAATTGTTTACAAAAAATTCAACCCAATCTTCGAAAATTATACCCAAATTTTGAACCTCGAAATTCTTCAGAAGCATTGAATAAAATTCTTGGCAGAAATTTTCGGTTTTCTGCCGCAATTCTAACCCACTTTGATGGGTCACCCGACACCTTTTTCAAAAAAATCAAAAATCATGAGTTCATGAACAAATTTTGAGATCAAAATCCTTCAAAAATGACCAAAAAATATTTTCATCCAATAATGTTCGAATTTTTCGCAAAATTTTAACACATTCTGATTGGTTGCACGACATTTTTACATACAAAAATTACGAAAATCATGACCAAATTTTGGACTAGAAATTCTTCAAAAATTCTCAAAAAATATTTTTTTTAACATTTTTGTATTTTTTTCAACATTTTGAGGCTATTTCAAAAATTTCAAAAATCATGACCCAATTTTGGGCTCAAAAATCTTCAAAAATGTTTAAAAACTATTTTTTGCGAAATTTTAACCCATTTTGATAGGTTACAGACTTTTTCAAAAATCCCAAAAATCATGAGTTCATGACCAAATTTTGGACTAGAAATTCTTCAAAAATTCTCAAAAACTATTTTTTTTGACATTTTTGTATTTTTTGCAAAATTTCAACCCATTTTGATAGGTTACAGACTTTTTCAAAAATCCCAAAAATCATGAGTTCATGACCAAATTTTGGACTAGAAATTCTTCAAAAATTCTCAAAAACTATTTTTTTTGACATTTTTGTATTTTTTGCAAAATTTGAACCCATTTTGATAGGTTAAGGTTGCCGGAGACTGTTTCAAAAATTCCAAAAATCATGACCCAATTTTGGGGTCAAAAATGTTCCAAAAGTATTTTTGCCAATATTTTTGTATTTTTCGCGAAATCTTACTCCATTTTGATAGGTTGCATGAGACTTTTTCAAAAATCCCGAAAATCATGAGTTCATGACCAAATTTTGGGCTAGAAATTCTTCAAAAATTCTCAAAAACTATTTTTTCTGACATTTTTATATTTTTTGCGAAATTTTAACTCATTTTGATAGGTCTTATGATACTTTTTCGAAAATTCCAAAAAACATGACCCAATTTTGGACTCAATAATCGTCAAAAATGTTCAAAAACTGTTTTTGTCGATATTTTTGATTTTTATCAAAATTTGAACCCATTTTGATACGTTGTGTGAGACTTTTTCAAAAATCCCAAAAATCATGAGTTCATGGCCAAATTTTGGAATAGAAATTCATCAAAAATTCTCAAAAACTATTTTTTTGACATTTTTGTAATTTTTTCAAAATTTTAACGAAAAATCCCAAAAATTATGAGTTTATGACCAAATTTTGGGCTAAAAAATCTTCAAAAATGCTCAAAAACTATTTTTTTTGAAATTTTTGAATTTTCCGCGAAATTTTACTCCATTTTTTTGATAGGTTGCATGATATTTTTTCGAAAATTCCAAAAATCATTACCCAATTTTAGGCTCAAAAATTTTTTTAAATGCTCAAAAACTATTTTCTTTGAAATTTTTGTATTATTTGCGAAATTTTACCCCATTTTGATAGGTAGCAATAGCATGATACTTTTTCGAAAATTCCAAAAATCATCACCCAATTTTGGGGTCAAAAATTTTCAAAAATGTTCAAAAACTATTTTTGATGAAATTTTTGTATTTACTACGAAATTTTAACCCATTTTGATAGGTCGCATGACACTCCTTCAAAAATCCAAAAAATCATGATATTTCAATTTTGGTCTCAAAATTCTTCAAAAAGGCTCAAACAAGATTTTTGTCAACATATTTGAATTTTTCGTGAAATTTTAACTCATTTCGATAGGTTGCAAGGTACTTTTTTTAGTAATTCTACAATAGTTCCTTTTTCCTCGTTGGAGGGGACACGACTTCAAAATTAGACTGCGAATCGTTTTCTGGTTCAAAAGGCATGGAACAAAATTTTCGATGCCATTGATCTGAATTTTTTTGGTGTCTGATTCAAAGACATCCGCGAAACTATTCTTGTTTTGGATTTGCCCAAAAATCATCTTTATATTCGGAGTGAGCAGAGTATCCAGTAGTAGCCTGTGAAAAAGATTTTGGACCCGAGCAATTTTTAAAATTGGGGAGATTCATCGTGCGACTGCAAAAACCCAAAATACATACATCTTTTCTGACATTTTAGACACAATCTATAAAAAACCAACTGAATTTTTTGGTTCACAAAAATGCAAACAAAATTCAATTATTACAACACTTTTTGCCAGTTGGACTGCAGACTATTAACTTTACTTAACGACTTTTTTTTTTTTTTTTAATGGTTTGGGTCTTCGTCAATAATATTCTGATGTTTTATGTATACCTATCTACCTATACCTACTTTGAATAAAACTCCACCTGTCTGGTCATTACTGAGATGCTACACTGTTTCGCTGTTACTCGATTACTCTGTCCCTAATTACAACTGAAAAACCATCACTCTTCTCGGAAAAATAAAGAACAATTTCGCACATGAGAAGTTCAATAATTCAAAATACGAATACGAAAAGATCTGTAGGTTCATTTACGAATAAACATCTCAAAGTACTCGAGCATCACATCTTGTTTGGGTTACCTAGATTAAATCACGATGAAATGATAACAGGTGCATATTTTAATGCATAGCACAGCACACACCACAGCCATCAAGATGAACTCTGTCAAATAGGTATACCTATACTTTATAGAAAGAGGATATTCAACGAATTGGATACGTATCAGTGAACTCGATTCGATCGTACTCTAAGAGTCGTACAGTCGTACGCAGACTAGAAAATTGGACAACGAGAGACCCGAGAACCCGATACAGATCATTTGAGTCGATCTGCATTCTGAAGAGTCAATTGGCAAACGATATAAAATTACAAAATTAGAAGAAGGCTTTGCTCGAATATTTATAGCCAAATATACTGATCGCGCTATGTACCGTGCCGAGTGGAAACGAAGAAGAATATTTTAATCTATTTAATTTGCATATTATGCCGTCTAATTTTTTATTCATTAATTCGCGTTCGTTTTGCGGCGTCATATGGCGAATTTATTTTATTTATTTTTTTCACCAGGTAACATTTTTTTAGTCGAAAATTTGTCGGCGAATTCAAGTTATAGTATTTGTACAGAGGTTTCCAGCTCACTCAAGAAGCAAAGAAGGAAAAAACATACGAGTTGAAACGATAATGTCGAGCATTGGTAATTTTTTATCAATAATACCGAAAAAATGTCTGAATTGAATAAAAAAATATTTAGGGGTACAATTTTAGACATTTTCCATCCCCTTCAGTATTTTCACCAAGTAAATAGAAATCTTCAATAGTGGTTTGATGACTCTTCAAATTGAAATCGACCAGTCGAATTTTTTCGCCATTTTTCCAGGAAAATTTATCCATCAACACCACCGCTGGAAAATGTTCATGCCAACCCCTCATTCCACCTCTCCTAGAAATCGGGAAAAGAATTCGGGCCAGATAAACGAGAATCGAAAGAGAACCACGAAATCAACCATCAGTGCAAATGTCAGAGACTGAAATTAATTTTTCGATTTAGGCAAATTTTTTTTTAATTTGAATTTTTTGGTTCACGAAAAATCAACATTTTATCAAATTAAGGTCAAAGTCTGATTTAAGCCTCACATACCACATCGATTGGCGATCGTTTCAAATCGTTTCCGATCCTCCGGCAGATTTTCGAAAAAATACCATATAGATGGGGTAAAAATTAAATTCTGACAACGAGCACAAAAACTCGTGTTCATCGTCTTCGTGACATTTTCGATTGATTTTCGCACATTTTATAAATCCGTTTGAGCCAATTGGAGTCCAAACTTTTCTCCATCAAGAATTGATTTTTGAAAAAAAAAATGAAACATTCATCGTTCACGAATGTTTAAACGAAAAAAAAGCTAAATTTTGGTTTGTATCCTACTTTTCCACCTAAATCTATTGATTTTTCGGAAAAAAATCGATCTCTGCATCCTACAAAACTTAAAAAAGGATTTATGTATTTTTTGATTTTCAGGATATTTAACAGGTAGTGAAAGTTGTGATTTTAAAAATAGGTTGTGAAAGTATTGAAAAAGTAGTGAATTTAATCAAAAAGGTAGATAGTGAAAAAATGAAAAAATTTAGTTTTGCGATCATTTATTGTTTTTTTTTCCAATAATTTTGTTTGAAATTTAAAAATAGTACTTTATACAAATATTCTTCCAATTTCAATTTTTTTGAAAATTTTCCTGTAAAAAAGACTTTGTTAACTTTTTTTTTGTATCTGGAGGGGGAGGGGGGAATCAAAGGAGAGCTTTCTGGAAATTTGGTTCAAAAAAGCCAGTGAAAAAAATAGTGAAAAAGTTTCGATTTGTTCAAAAAAAAATCTCTTAGATACATTCTATGATTTTTCACAATTTTAATTTCTTGAAATCTTGAAAAAAAGTCAACTTGAAAAAATTCCGACTGACGCACCGATTGAAAATGTTTGAATTTTTGAGGTTTTTAAGGGTGGTGGGAGATTTTGACCCGACTTTTTTCGGACTTGATAAAAAATCAAAAAAATAAGCTATCATTTCCTCGTATAATTCACAACTTCAGGGAGTAGAGTTGCAAAAAAACGAAGCTCCAAGTAAGAACCATGAAGAGTTGAATGCGTGTTGGTAAAAGTCAAAATTTATGGCAATAATTTTATGGAGATTCAAAAAAATTCTTTTTGTGATCTTTTTGAAGCAAGCGAGGAATGTGCTGTGAAATTACTATCTTTGAAATTGGAAGAGCCAGGAGCAAACGTTTTTGAAATTTTATGGTCAATGGCTTCAATCTCAAAAATGGGCTATTTTGTTAGACACTCGTTTCTGTTCATCTTGAAAAGTTGTACCCACTTGATACTCTGATTAGAAATTTGGTCTTTGAAAATTCAGTAACCTCGGGTTCTTTTCAGAAAAATCGAACGTTATGCACATTTTACCTTCCCCCTCTGCTTCCCCATTTGAGTACTCTGAAAACGAAATCTGAGGAATGAAGTCTTAACTCGAAGTTTTGAAGATTGAAAATAACATTCATGTTACTCTCCCCATCCCTCCTGACCCACCCTTTTTTTCAAGGGACGAGATCAGTGCCAGTGAGTCGTAAATTTTTTCACCCTCTCTTTGTCGTTTGATTTTCGTATGCATGACCCTGAAAATTTTTTATGAAAAAATTCCTTCTTTTTGACTTTTTCAATGGGATTGAAAAAATCATTTTCCGAAAAACTGGACTCCAACAGTAGTTTTTGAACATCCTTTGTTTCGCAATTTCATTTTGACCACTTCGTTCAGAAAATTTTTGCATTGGCTGTTTTCTTGCTGTATACCAAGTTCGTGACGCATTAAAAATCAGACAAAAAAAATGTATATTTTAATATCGTCGTCGTGGTTATGTTCTCTAGACAGCTCATCATATCGTTCATCAACAGTACATCATCAAGTCCGACAAGCCTTACGCTTACGTAGCATTACGATAAACGATATTGCGATTGCGAACGACACAAAGTGTTGAAAAATTTCGCCGGTTCGAGGGCGAGGGTGAGAATGGTGGAAGACGAAGCGAAGAAGGCGAGAAAACGTGTGTTTCTAATATTTCAGCAGTTAACATTACCGTTGGCAAGGGTTTCTTTTTTCCTGCTGAACAACTACAACGTTTAGTTAGTTCGAGTCGAGTTGGAGTTATAGTTGTAGTATATAGTCTTATGTACCTACCTATAGTATCGTAATAGCGAGATACGCAAATCATAAGGGGATGGTGGGGTATCGGGGGGTGAAATAAAATTTACATTTTGATTGTGTACTGTGTGTACCAGAATGGTAGCGAAGTCAGGTTGGCGGAGTATCGGAGAGTTTTTGCATTTATCACGAAGGAACAGGCGCGGCGGGATGCGGCGAGGGAGCGGTAGGTGAGGGGGCGGGCGCGACGCGGTTTAAATTACTTTATTAATTACTCGAAACGGGTAAAACTTATACCTCTTTCTGACTTGGGCGCGTGAAAAAAACATGGCGCGAATTGCCGCCTATATCAAAGGCGGAGCCGTTATCTTGCATCTAATTAGAAGATTATCCCTCGACTATTTTGTGTGTACCTATACAGAGATCGGTGTTGTGTGGTGTGCGAGATGTTTTACCTTGATAGTAGCTATCTCTTTCTCTGTGAGGTTTTTTTCCCTAGCTCTATAGTTTAGGTTGTGAGGTACAAAGTTGCTCTGTTTCTATCTCTCTTTTTGCTGGGGGTATATAAGTTTGAATTTAGCGTAACCGTAAGGATTGGTATTTTTTAACGGGCATCTTGACGGTTATAAGAGTTTCGTTACGACTATACAGTCTTATGGTACGGAAAACTTGAAAAGTTGCTAAGTTTTTGAACGGTGCGTCATCTTATGAAACAGCTCGCGAATTGAATTTAAACATAGCTTAGAGTATACTGCCTATGTCTCATAATACCACATATAACCTTTTAGTTTATTTTTGCTGCTCGAGCTCGACTCGAATTTGACGTCAGTTTAAGTCGAAGTACGAGTACTAATTTATATGTTATTAATTTTAACATTCATCGCGCATAACGAGTAATTTTTACGTAATGCTGTATGTTTACCTTTTTATAACGTTTATACGCGAGATTGTAATCGAGGATTTACCGTATAAGGGGGGTATAAACGAACGACGAATATTGTAATTGAATAACGTCGACGAGAGATGAAGAGAAAAAGAAAACCGGTTACAATAGCATACAGCATACAGCAAACAACGATGAAAAATGTATCGGTATCATTTTCATAACCTATCTCAATGTGTGTTTCATTTAAAATAATTTTTTTTCCTACGTAAAACACTGCGGCTGCGACCGTATCGCCTGCGCCGAGGATAACCACCGCATCGTGATTTTCCGCATATTGTTCTCGTACTGACGCATGACGACGATATGTACGTACTTAGAGTGTGTTATGTGTAATGCAGTTAGTAGTGTACAGTGCACTGGTTCGATGGTCTTTCAAAGACGTGTCCAACAATCCGTTTAATTGTCCGTTTAGTTATGTTATAGGACGTGGACAACGATGAACGAGAAAGCTCTGCGGTGCGTAGAGGTTGATGAAGTGGTCTTGCTTCGAGACGTGCTCAAATTACTATGTTTTGTTTGTCTGTTTGTAGATTTTCGAGGTGTGAAACACGTGTGTGAATTTGTGTATCATTACGTCTTGGGAGATTATTAAATTATACGCCTGCTTGGTCAAGATTCGTATGACTGATTAAGGCCTGGTTTCGAAATTCGAATACATCGAGTTCCTCATATTTACGTGTATCGGAGGCTTGCTCGATTGGTGCTGGGAAAATGTAAAAAATTGGGAATTTTTTCCACCCCAATGCCACCGCCCTTAAAGTGATACCTTTTGTGAGGAAGTATACGTATTAAATTTCTTAACTCGATTGCTTCGTATCTAAATCTTTGATTAAATAGTACTTCCTCACTTGCCACAAAAAGGTCATAAAAATTCAACTTTTTTTTCAAAGTACATATATAGTCAGTGGGCCCACATAAGGACCGCCTGCATCCCCCGCCAATCCGCCGGGGTAACTTTTTTCTTAAAGGGGGAGTCCTAATGAACATTTCTAGCCCTAGTCCAAAACGACTTGAAATTCGTCTGCAGTTGGCTTCGTAACTTTGCAGATTAAATTTCGGCTTCCCAAATTCTTTTCATAAAATGTTGTGGGAATTTCAAGTTTCAAAAATCTGATGGAGACTCTAGTAATTTTCAAAAAGTCGCTGGAAGCTCCAAAATGACTTGAACCCACGTGAAGTCGTCTTCAGAGGGTGTCAAACTTGGAGTGCGGAGTAAATTTCGGTTTTCCATCTCCGTTTGATGAAATTTTGGAGAAATTTCAAGTTTCAAAAATTTACTGGAAGCTCCAGTAATTTTCAAAAAGTTGCTGGAGGCTCCAAAACGACTTGAAATCCACCTGCAGTTGACTTCGTAGCATATTGAAATTAGTTTGCAGAGTAAATTTCGGCTTTCCATCTCCGTTTGATGAAATTTTGATGGGAATTTCGAGTTACAAAAATCTGCTGGAGGCTCCAAAACTGCTCAAAGCGGGTTGAAACAATTTCCAATCGATTTGGCATGTCGAAAATAGGGTATATCTCAAATTTCAGCTTTGTAGATCAATTTGGTAAAATTTTGATTTTTCCCCTTATTTTTGGCCTAAATTTGATTTTCAAAAATTCACCAAAAATCGAAAAAGGCACTTTAGCACTTGAAATTTGGACAGGTGATGAATTTTTGCCTGATCTTTCGATCTACGTTTGTACGGTTCAAAAAATTTCATGCAAGTCCTATGTTGGAACGCAAAATCTGCGATTTCAGCTGACCTGTCAATCATAAAGGCCGTTTTTTTTTAGGACAAGGGCTAAAAATGTTCCTTACAATTAGGACTCCCCCTTTAAGAAAAAAGTTGCCCCGGAGGATCGGCAGGGGGTTACAGGTGATCCTTATGCGGGCCCCCAACTAATATCTACATAGCTTTTCTTATGAATTCTTCAATTTTGGAAAAAGGGCATCTTATGTATGATTTTTTTGAATCTCAAAAAATGATTGCCATAAATTTTGACTTTTGCCAATGTGATTCGATTTCTCGTGGTTCTTATTTGGAGATTCGTTTTTTTTTAAACTTCATACTCACTAAAATTGTTGAATTATACAAGAAAATAATTTCAGATTTTTTTTGATTTTTTTCATCAAGTCCAAAAAAAGTCCTGTCAAAATCTACCCCTCCCGTTAAAACCTTCAAGTCGAAATTTTTTCAAGTTACCCCTTTTTTAAGAAACAAAAGTTGTAAAAAATCATGGTACCCAACAGATTTTTTTTTTGGAAAAATCACTACCTACTTTTTCACTACTTTTTTCAACCAAATTTCCAGAAAACTCTCCCTCGACCTCCCCCCCCCTCTCACTAACACACAAAACAATTAACGAAGTGTTTTTTACAGGAAAATTTTCAAAAAATTGGAAATTGGAAGAAAATTTGTATACAAAGTACTTTTTAATTTCAAACAAAATTATTCAAAAAAACAAAAAAAACAATACAAATGAACGTATTACCGAATTTTTTTATTTTTTTCACTACTTTTTGACTAAATTTATCACTTTTTCACTCTTTTCACTGCCGGTTAGATACTCTGAAAATCAACAAAATTTCCTATTTCTGTCAGAATCCTTTTAAACAACCCCCTCTCAAAGAAAAAATGGGTGCGAAGTCTCCTTTCCAAGGAAACTTTTCAACTATGGATACGTTTTTTGCTCGAGTTAATTCAATATTCAGAATATCCCAAATTTAAAAAAAGTGTGATAAAATATCAGAAAGTCATTTTCGAAAGTTTGGAAGGTATAATTTTTTGTAGTACTAACTAATTCATGATTTTTTTTTCAAGTTAGGCATAACGTCAGAAAATCAAGAATTTCGTTTTTTGCCAAAAATAGTATAATAAATCCTGTCTTCCTCAAAGTTGCCAAAACTGTGCTTTCTCGCATAAAATTCCAAAAAGTCTCATTTTCTCCCAAAATATCGTTGATTTGCAAGAAAAATTGTCAAAAATTGCCAAAATTGCTAAATCTTGCCTTATGCTAAAATAATTGTTAAAAGCCTCGTTTCCTGCCAAAAATGGCAAAAAATCTTACATCTTGTCTAAATTGCCAAAAAGTATTGTTTTTGGCAAAAAATTGCTAAAAATTGTGACTTTTTGAGCCGTTTTTTCTGCCAGAAATTGGTGGAAAGCTCTTTCTTCTACTGAAATTGTCAAAAGTCTCGCTTTTTGCCGGAAATCGGAAGAATTCTCACTTGAATTGCCAAAAAAATTCACCTTTTTAAAATTTCAATCACCTAAAAACGAAAAGTTGTGGTTTTTTTAATGATTTTTTTCTGCATTAAAATGTTATTGCTCGTGTTTGGCACTTTTTTGGTTGATTTTTTTGGTCACTTTTTGGTAACTTTTTCAAGCTTCTTTGGTTACTAAAATGACTTTTAAAAAAAATTAGCACGAGCCCTGGTAATTCATCTACAGTCAAAATTATTTCAAAAATGAAAAAATTACCTGAACGAACAAAATGTATCGTAAAAATCTTGTAAAACTTGATTTTAAGGAAATCAAACATTTACAAAATTTTGTTAAATTTAGTTTAGACCCCCCCCCCCCAAAAGTAGGTAAACATTTAAAAAAATTGGCTAAAAAACCTAGAAAATATAAAAAGAACCGAAGATTTTCTGAATTTTCAAGCTGAATTTTACATTTTCAAAATTTTCAAATCCAGATTAGAGGAATTTACGACACCTTATGGACATTATTTTACCTAAAACGCAGAAATCTCGATTTTTTAATTTGAAAACATTCAATATACATATTAAAATTAAATACATTTTTTGGACTTTTAAAAATAATTTTGTAAAATTTTGAATAATTGTTTCAAAATTCTAATGGTTTGAACGGATTACGTTTGAAATTAAGTATGAAGAAGTAGGATTCTCATTGAGAAGCAATACGATTCAGATTAATCAACGTACTGTAAAATTGACCCTTCGCCACCCCGCCTAAAAAAAATCAAAAATATTTTCTTAAAAAATTGATTAATTTCTGATTTTGAAATTTTTGTTCCCTTATTCTCGTCATTTCGTGAGGTTTTTTTGCTCCTAGCTCCAGAGTGATTGAAAGGTATAGTATGTAATTATAAATTAGGTACTTTACCAACACCAAAAATCAACAAATTTGTACAAATCGAGTAAGTAGGGTACTGTTTGACATAAGCTGCATTAACGAGTACGGAAACTCACCTGAAACACACACAAAAAAAAATAATAATTAGATACGTAATGCAATTTTATTTTAATAGCGAATTATACGAACAAAAGTGCATACAAAATATTTCGTAAGAATTTTTAAACATCTTGGGAATTTACCAATTATAAAGTTTTGTCAACTTTTAAAAATCATTCTATTTTAATTCGTATCATCTTTCAACACAGAGGGGCGAAAAGGAGTCGAGGAAATCAAGTTATCATAATTCAACAACCTTCTGAAGAAACTTTTGGAATTACAAAATATGATAATATTGTTTCGATTTCTTGGCTTATCCTTATGGGGAGAAGAAAAAATATAAAATTGCGCTGAGGATAAATTTCAACAAAAAAATCCAAAATTTCTTAAGAAGTGGGGGGGGGGAATTGAAAAAACCTACAACATAATCCAAAATAGTATTAGGAACAATACGTCACACAACTTTTTTAAATTTTGGCCAAAATTTGGACTGTGGTTGGAGAACAATCGATTTACAGGCCAGAAAAATGGATTTATGCTTTTCAAATGAAAAAAAAAAGGCACTGAACAACCTCGAGACAATTTTTTCCAATTCTTGAATTTTTTCGACTGAAAAAAAATCAAAATTTAGCAGTTTTTGTGAATCCTTTACAATTCTTTTCCATTCCCTCCTCCCAAACTCGACCAAGAAACTAGTCCAAGAATGGGGTATTCATGAAAGGAAATTTCACATTTATATTCTGCTTATTTTTTCATCGGAGGGTTGGGAAAGACTCCTGGCTCATACAAAGTCACCAAATATCGCTTAAGAGACACCCTTTACAGTTACACCAAAAACAATTAAATACGACGACGTCAAAACTCCATAACACAAAACCGATCACTTCTCGTCCAAAATTACTCCAACACCAATCCCTAGCCCAACTTCACACACACCCTTATCTTCACATCAACCGTTCAATCAATCCTCCTCCTGTTTCTGCGTGTGTAGCACAGCATCATCAAATTCGACAAGAAAAAAAAAGTAATTAAAGGAGCTCTCGTACAAAAGATTCTAGACCTTAAAGAGATGACTGAGCTACGTAAAAGGCTGAGTCTAGGGCTAGGGCGAACAGACGAGGACGCCTCTATCCATTATGCTCGTCGCGATGTTTCCAAATACTTATTTTCTATACACGTAAGAGTATACGAGTATATCTACACGATATATAGAGAAAAAGAGGCGATAATAACCTCGGTCGTGGAGATGAAAAACCCTCCATAGCCATAAAAACCATCATCCATCGTATCGAGAGAACTGGAGTATACACGATATAAAAATTAAAACTAGAGACGCGGACGAGGAGGAGAGCTTAAATAATGTCTATAGGCAGGCGAGACGTGCAACAAGTGCAATGGGATGCAGCTAAATAGATATACTCGTTTAAGATCCCTTTTTTCCTCTTCATCTTATACGAGTATATCCAGCAAGTTATGCATCTTCGTTTGCCAGATGGCTTCGCGATGAAATTTAACTGCTCTGTTGAGATTTAAATTCACCTTTTTTCGGCGGCTAGGCTCGATGGCGCAGCGGTGATTCTTTCGGGGCAGTTCAAACTCCACAGACTTCATTATTGTTTTTAAAGTCTCCGCAGGGACTACCGCCGATAATTCGCATCCACGAGCACTTCCACCCAGACAGAGGGATGATTATTTAATAGTCGAGTTTATTTCCTGCTCGAGAACTTGGAGCTGACGAGATCGATGGATCGATCAATGAGCTTTCTCGATGCTATAGTTTTTTTTTTTCAACGCTATAGATCGAGATTTTATAATGATACGTTCGCGTTCGTTCGGATTCAATGGTAAGGTTTTTGTAGTACATTCGACGATGAATTATGAGTATGACGTATGTGTTTGTTGTGTTGTCTTTCGACGACGACGACGTCTCGCTGCGTGTGTTAGTCTCATTAAATTATACCGCACGCCTCTTTCTCTTAGATACTCTAAAGAGTATAGTATTCTATAAGACGAACCATTCCCCAGTAGCCAGATGTTAAACGACTGATCCGTATCCTGGAGCAGGAATAGTTAACGGGATTGTTCGAATTAGTGGTGTCTAATCTAAGCATAGGTATATTCTCCATCTCACTCCATCTCATCATCTCGTTCACTCTTCTATTCTCGTAAAACATCGTATATAATACACGATGCTGCCCTGCCTCCTCTTTCTCCTCCTTACATAGCCACATTACCTGTTGCTGTTACATTATCTATACACCATAATACGGTACACACTACACACTTCCTCTCCTGCCCCTTTATTGTTTTTTTTTTCGAAAAAATAAAACCAAAAGATAAATTATTTTTCATTTATTTTAACAGCTGTTTACCAAAGAAGAAGAATTTTCTTATCGGTTCATTTTCACCGTAAATCAAACCTCGAAGTACTCGTCGTCGTCGTCGTCGTCAACTCTCCAGTTCGACCAGCTTAAAAAAATGGCTGATTATTTGTAAAAGGATGCGAGGCGAGCGGTATCTGATCCTTTTTTTATAATCTCTGTATCACGCCTCCTCCCTCTGCCCCTTCTGCAGGTCATCTCTCCTCATCCCCGTAAGATCTGATATACATTTAAACGAAATTAAACGATCGATTTTCCTATTGTAATACGAGATAGGTTTTTTTCCATACAGTGTTAACAACACAAACACCTTATCCTAAAATCTATACAACAAATAAACCAGGGCGCTCTCGCCCAGTCTCTCTACGAGCACCGAATCTCGATTCGAGACGATTTATAGACATCTGCTGAAGCTGATGCATCCTCATCCTCATCCGCCGCAAGAAATTTCTATATACGTGAGGTAAATTTTATATATACGTAGTGTTTGTTGTATTTATTTATAATGTGTATTATATTTTTACCCCTCGTATAGGTACTATGTAGTAGAAACTATAAACTTTTATGTATACAAACGTATCCATCCCAATATTATATGGAGCAGGTATAAAAATAAAACAATACGGAAAAGTAATCATTTTTGTAAGTACATCTATTCTATGCCATGATGTATACTACAGCTTTTCTATCGTCGATTTCCTATAGAAAATGGTGCGAATAAGTCGAAGATTATATTTCTGAACGCGATCGTGCTCATGGTTGGGTTTTGGATTAAGTATACCTGAGGATGGCGTGATTCATTTACTAGATACGACTGTGATGAATTTTTTCAACGCAAGATGAATGGAAGATCGAAATTATACATTATTAAAAATAAAGAATAAAAACTTGCATAGGTTTTCAACAGACATACAAGGTGACTTTCAAAATATTGTTAGTAATACTCCAAAGGTATAGAAAACAAGTAAAGAATTCTCAGAATACTAGTTCTACTAAAATTTCAATCATTCTAAAAGCAAGGAATGATTACTTAGGCCTGTATTTCTAGATGATACCATCATCAATTTTTTTCCAAAAAACTAACTAAAAAATTTTAAAAATTTTGAAACGAAGGTATACGAGAAAAATGAAAACACAAATGGTTCGAAATTTGAAAAATTCGATCAAGAGGCATAGAAACAATTAAATATAGAACTCGTGCTCAATTTTTCCAAAAAAAAAAAAAAAAACAATAATTTAAATAACCAAAAAAGTTCTAAAAAACAATCAAAAAAGTTACAAGACGAGAACAATACATTTTAATGCAGAAAAAAATCACAAAAAAAGTGAGAGAGCTTTAATAAAAATGTAAAAAAAAAACTTAAGAAACAGTGAACATGCCAATTGAAATCTAATAATGAAACTCGACTGAGACTTTGACAATTTCAATGTCGCAACTTTTTGGTAGTATGTAGCTAGTTTTGATAGGAATTTTTGACACACCTAGACAGACAAATTTTGACAATTTTCTAACAAAAAAATGAGATTTTGACAGTTTTAGCACAAGTCAGAGTTTTTTCTTTTGCAATTCTTGCCAAAAAAAAGCGAGACTTTTAACTACTTCTTTGAATATAAAGAGAAACTTTTTAGCAATTATTAGCAAAAAATGAGACTTTTTGGCAACTTTTTGACAACTTTAGGTATTCTTAAGAAAAAATCGAGAATTTTTGGTAAAAAAGTGAAAATTTTTGTCAATTTCAAACAAAAAGCAAAACATTGACAATTTTAGCGAAAAGCAGGACTTTTTGGCCATTTTTGGCATTCTTAGGCAAGAACGACAATTTTTGGTAAAAAACAGTAAAAATTTTCCTCAATTTTGAACGAAAAGAAAAATTTGACAATATTAGCAAAAAGCAGGACTTTTTGGCAATTATTATGTATTAGCAAAAGTCGAGCTCTTCAGTTGTTTTTGGCAGAGAGCGAGGCTTTGATAATTTTAGCAAAACGCAGAACTTCTTGGAATTACCTATTTGCAAATTTACTTTCTGACAATTTCTGGAGAAAAATTGAAGGTTTTGGATTTTTGGAAAACGTAGTAAAAATCTTCAGCAACTGAATACGTCAAGACAAGAGAATTTTTTTCAAGAAGTGGAAATTTGACAATCTCAGCAATAAGTAGCAATTTTTGAAAATTATTGGCAACAAAATATATTTCTTCGAATTTTTAATTTTTAATTTTTTTTTTGTAGAGAGAGTGCTTTACTTTTCATGCAGGGTGGGGGGTGAAAAATTTTAGGAACAGAAGCGAGATTTTTCCGTTAAAAAGCTAGCATTCTTGGAAATTTTTGGAAAAGAGTAAGACTGACAATTTCAGCAAAGCAAAACTTTTTCGGAATTGAGTACTGGCAAAAAATTGAGAATTTTTGGATGATTTTTGAAAAAAAAAAGTTTTTTTACAATTTTAGTAAAAAGCGAGAATTTTTTTCAAAAAGCAGAAATTTGACAATCTTAGCAAAAAGTAGCAATTTTTGGAAATGATAAGCAAAAAAAATACATTTCTTCGCATTTTTCAATTTTTTCATTTTTTTTTTTTTGTAAAGAGAGACTGCTTTATTTCTCTTTTTGGGGAGGGGGGAAAGACACTTCTTCATAATTTTTTTGACAATTTTAGGGAAAAAATCGAGACTTTTTTATTATTCAAGACTTTTTGGGAATTATTGACAAAAAATTGAGAGTTTTGGATAATTTTTGAAAAAAAAAGTTTTTTTACAATTTTAGTAAAAAGCAAAAATTTTTATCAAAAAACCAAAATTTGACAATTTTAGCAAAAAGCAGCGATTTTTGAGAGTTTTTGGCACAGAAATTGGGTACATTTTTTCGCAATTTTTTTCATTAGGTTTTAGGTTGAAAAGCGAGATTTTTAAATCAAAAATCTAGCACTATGGACAATTGTTGACAATACACAAGGCTTCTGTACAATTTTGGGAAATGGTAGATAAGTCTTTTTAAATTTTTGTCAATCTTTAAGAAAGTGAGAATTTTTGACAACTTTTGGCAGAAAGTAAAATTGACAGTTTTAGCAAAAATCAAATCGATTTTTTGGCAATTATATGGACAAAAAAATGATGTTTTTCGAAATTTTTAATACGTAAAAAGAGGAGCTTTTTTAAATTTTTTGGTTTAACGCGATACTTTTTGACATTTTTTCGCAATTTCTTTCGTCATTAAGTTGAAAAGCGAGATTTTTGAATCAAAAATCTAGAACTATTGACACTTGTTGACAAAAAGCAAGGCTTCTATACAACTTTGGAAAAAAGTAGGCTATGTCTTTTTGGAATTTTTTTCAATCTTTAAGAAAGTGAGAATTGGCAAAAAATTATACTTTTCACAATCCTTGTCAAAAAGAGGAGCTTTTTTCCATTTTTTGGTTAAATGCGAGAAGACTATTCGGTATTTTTTGACAATAGGTGAGCTTGCGACTCATGTTTTAATTAAACATGTCCAAACATGAGATTCACTTTTTCCCAAAGGAAAATTATTTTGCTCCCTTTTCTAAAAAAAATTAAACCATTGTTTTTCCATTGTACTAAAATACAAATAATATCAAGGAAACCAAATGATTTTCAAGGGTCTTCCCATCGATTAATTTGTACCACGTTTAGCCTCCTCCAACTCCAAAAACACTCCTAATTCCCCTCACCTTCTTCAAAACACTTTTTTCTTCACTTCTGTCCTAGAAAACTCTCCAAAACTTCCCAACCATCTCCACTACACCCCTTTACCTTCACTGCAGAGCCCATATCGTACCGAAATTCCTCCTTTCAGCCACTTCTGCTTCCACTTTCATGCTTCAAAGCATTCTTCTGCTCTTCTTCTTCGTCATAAAACACATTAGACAACTCGATCTCGTAATATAATCAACGGCATGAAATTCGACACCTCTTTCTATAGTAGATACGCATCTACAAGTATCGTACATACAAATACTACACATTTGAGTACTCTCTCGTATACAGTACATCGCCCTCCTCATCGTATATACAGATATATCGTGTAATGCCGGCATCACGATACTCTCCGGTGGCCTGTACACTGTATCCTGTATAGCCTTCTTTAAAATAGTCCGATAAGGCACATATATCTATCCACTGTACTGTACACTTCACAGTATACTCTCACGAACTTATACTCTCGTACATTAAAGCCTATACTCGTACGAGTACATCATAGCGAACCCCTGTGTGTGCTCATATCCATCTCTTCTCAAATGCATCGTATTTCTTGGCTTTCTCACGTAGGTTAGGTACTGGGCACATAAAGAAAAATTTGGCCTCGTTTCCACGTCGTCGTCGTCTCTCATACATAATGTCAAACCAAAGGAATCAAGAATATAAGTATGTATAGTCTTGCTCTTGTGTAACCTATTCAAACACCGCAAACCTCTTATAAAAACCCTTTGAGTGAGAAAAGAAATGCGTCTCCGAACTCCAGCACCAAAAAGAAGGTACCTAGCATAATTGAAAGATAAATCAAACCTTTAATACCTTTACCTGCATACGAGCACATCGCGTTGTTAATTAATTCTGCCAAAAATATGCCATCTCTAGTCGCAGAAAAAAGTCTTCATCATCAACATTACAAAACAACGCCACCTTTCGCGCAACCCTTTTGGGTCGTTTTTCATCGAAACTGCGGGATAGCAAAAGGTACACACGGTGCTCTAACTAAACCTTTTTCGGGGTAAATCGAGTTGAAATTTGCATGTGTATAAGAATCAGGCTTGCATATTGAATTCAATTCGACGACGGTGTCAAGGATCCAGATATGGTCGCAGGATGAGGTAAACAGGCGATACATGCAGGTATTCGAAAAAAGGGTGGGCGAAGAGAGGGTGAGCAGGGTGACGGCTGGCACAAGACTCTCTGGCGAAATTATATGCACATACAAGTTGCAACTTTCTACCATACATAATAGGGCCACATATACATTTGCACCTGGACTACGACTACGACGACGACGACGATGATGATGATGAGGTGAATCTGTGCCTTGTCTGGAGTCGGGTGTACAGGCTATAAACCCTATCTCGCAATTAAGATAGGTGTATAGGATAGATAAGAGAATTGAGAAGAACCACCTTTATATATATGCGAGAAAGATGCGGAAAAGGTCGAGTATACGAGTAAATTGGCTGCTGCGAGAAATGCAAAACATCTGTTGGTCGTGCTGTCGACTGTCGAGTCTCGAGGTTCGCGGTACGAAGACGACGAGCGAGAGAGCAATTGAAATGGCGATGAAGGCGAATTTTCCATTCGTTTCGGTCGTCACTCGTCCCTCACCTCATCCGAGAAGGTTTGGTTTTGGGTGAAATGGGTTAAACCATCAAGTTGTGCCGGAGAAGTCGGCGGCGAGACGTTATAATAGTGTACCTTTACCTTTACTACACAGAAGAGGGTGCTTATAAACGGATAAAGACCCGGGACTCACTCGCACAGCCCGAGAAAGATAGACTGGCGCGGGGGAAAAGGTAACGGGCGGTTATTAAACATGTGGCAACTGGTCCTGCAGGCTAAAGCCACTTTCCATTTCTATCCCCAGCACGAAAACTTGATCCAGTGCATCATATATACCTAGCGTTGCTGTACAGAGAGGTACCACTATCCTCCTCGTAGGTACTCGTATAGGTAAGTAAAGAGACGCGAGCAAAGCAGCAGATCCACACTGTGAGCTGAGAGACCCTACTATACGTAGCAACACCAAACACAACCATTCTCTTTCTCTGTCTAGCCTCTGCCTCTCTACTTCTTCATCATTCTGCTTCTTCTTGTACTATGTGCTTCTTGTTCAAAAGAAACCCAACAAACGCAGCTGTCGTTGTGCGCCCTGCCTCAGCTCAGCTCGGCTACAATACACAAAAACCGAAGCGAACCCGGCCCCGGCGAGCGACCTCATCCTCTCGGGCGTAGTTGCCATTTCGAAATGGTACAATAGCCCCTCCAACCTACAACCTCTCTCTGTCAGGCCACAAACTCCTATTTAATATGGCGCGCGTTCGCGTGTATGAGTAATCAAGTTCTGCTGTCCTGTGCTGTCCTATCCTCTACATATATCGTATCTATGCCTTACGTCGTATAAATACATCCATTTTTACAAGTTGCAACGATGCCGCCATTAACAACGCATACATAAACCGAGAGAGGAATAAGAGTGTTTTTATACCGGTTATACCATCAACCAACCAACCACGTTCCTCATCAGCTCGTTTATTGCCGCCGGAATAAGAAAAAAAAAACAACACGTAAAATTATCATTTTGTCCGGTTCTTCTTCTTCTAAATGTTGTATAAATATGTTAATAATTTTTTTAAATACTTGAATAAAAACCACTAAACTACACATCCACAGCTCGAGTTGAGTCGAGTCGAGTCGCTTTTCTACATACCTATATTTTCAAACCCCCCTTCACCTCCCAAGACGACGTTACCGAAATAAAAAATTCACCATACTACATTCGATGATTCGCAGATCGCAGGTATAAATATTCTGCACTGTATAGTGTACACACAGTTGTTGCTTTAGATACACTGCAACAACCTTCTCCCTCGAAAATATGATACGTTACACCCTGTACTACCTACACCCTCTACTAGAAGGACGAAGGGTAGATAAAGATACATGCATAAGAGAGCACGCAACCCTCGCTATATTCGTTTCCGGTTCGCGTACCTCTACCTAAGTCCACCAGCTCACGGTGTACTATGCACTATGTGTAAGTAAGGTTCCAATTCCAGGCAACTTTACCGTACCGTACCGTATCATACCGTCTACCTTCCTCTTTTGACCCTCTCTCATCGCAAGTCTGCTTTTGAACCATCGCCACCATCACCATATAGTATACCTAATCCAAATCTATCCACAAATATTTACTCCTTATAAATATCGAATACTTTATACCGCACGATGTGTGTACAACTAGAACGAGAAAATTAAGGTTTATACTCTATGCTGCGAAGAATCTCGTACCACAAACGTCTCTATGGAATATGGAATAAGCAAGCAACAAGTCGCACTCGCAGACGTCTTACAAAATAGTGTTGCAAAGTAACACAGTGTGGCAATCAGGCACGAATAGAGGGTTATAGGTACATCTACATACATAGGGGTTATGCTGACGTGATACCATGTACATGCATTGTTTTGTTGTTGCATAGACACAGAGTAGGGTAGAAATGCAGGGTACCGAGTGCACAGGGGTATCCAACAGGTAATGAGAACTCCAGCAGTACCTACGTAAATGTCGTCAGTCGTGCAATAGGTGCGCTTGAATCAAAAGGTCATTACGCTATTCTATTCCATACTGCCCATATAAGCGTATAAAGTCCAACTCTACGCGGTCGTCGAAGTCATGAAAATCGTGAAAAAGTCGTAAAATTTGCAAGCACAAAGCGTGAACCAAACGGTTTCGATAACACGAGACAATGTGTAATGTATTTTTATCATTACCTATCCAAGTAAAATCAAGAGATCTCTGAGAACAGCACAATTCGTTTAATGGGAAATATGTACATACACCGACTGAGTGCATAAGGGAAAACGTGATTTTTGGGCAACTTTTTTCTCGTGTAATGTTCCCCTAAATCAACCCTATACAATTATACATTTAAGTATATGGGCATGGGTCAATTCTTTTTTTAGATCCCATAAAAAAAATTAGCGTCAAGTCTCCTTTGAAAATAAAATTTCAAGCCATGAATTAAGTTTTTGGTTTAAAAGTGGAGTACAAATATTTCCAGTCTTTTGAAAATCAGACTTTATATGACCAAAAGTTTACAATCAAGCATACTCAAAATGTCGAGAATTGATCAATTTTTTCACAATTAATTATGTAGGGAAAAGGGTGGATGCATAGTCTGGACAGGTGGTATGGATAGTGTGGACAAATCAGACATCTTCCCTGGTATGAGGCATTGGAAATTCAAGATAGATTCTCTGCAGTGACACATCAGATGATAAAGTATGCTTGGCACCAGTTATCAACATTTTCCAAAATGTAATTTTCAATTTTTGGCTCTTTTTCAGAAATCATAGTGGATTGAAAAAGAGGGTGTTTAACAAGCTACCTGCAAGAATATGTGGCATCGCACCTCCTGGGATAAGGTGGAGTGTAGCAGCTCATGTAGAGAGGGCAAAGAAAGAATGAGACCCCGTCCATTGACTATTTAGATATGGACTGCTAGTAGTCCATAAGCCAACGGTCAATTGAACATAGTTCATGAATTGGTCGAGGTTTGGCTTCTGCGCATGCCCAAATCTGAAAAATGTTTATAGGATTCGGACTGGTCTCTCATATAGAGAGCGCTAGTGCGCAGATGGGGCTTTTCTTATCAGCGTTTACAAAAGCATTAATTTCAAGGGTTAAAACTGAAAAAATAATTCCATGAACATTATTTTTACGATTATTATTGCATATTAATCATAACCGAATCACATTGTAAAACCAACGTTTTGGTAAAATACGATTGATAAGAAAAGCCCCGTCTGAAGAAGCTGGAACAATGGGCACAATAGCGCCCTCTTCATGAATGCCCAGTCCAAATAAGATGTCGTACCAGATGACGTTATACCTCTGCGGAACCATACCATGGAGGTATGTCATAACAGAGCTGACACATGCGCAGATTGCAAACCACAGCTTATTATGTTCAAGACAATGGCTGTGCATAAGGCTTATGGACCTCTAGCAATCCACTTCTAAAAAGTCAATGCCTGTCATGTCATGTTCAGCCAAAAAGAGGTGACCCCAAGACTGAAGTCCAGGAAGAATTTCATGAGGGAGATGCACATAATGGATGTAGACCCTGTGGAGGGGAGAGAGACAAGATGGTCAGACCTTCAGGGGGCCACTGTAGTGAGAACTTGGCGAATGGACACAAATTGCCATAAATGTAGAGTGGCTCACACTAAACTGGATCTGAGCTGGAAGCTGGATGCGCCCCAACTGCAGTAAACGTTACCAGATGGGGCGTCCAGGACAGGGATGCCACCGACATTAAATATCACAATAATTAAATTTGATTGATTGAATAAATGAGCTATCGTAATTATTGAGATATCACAATACGTACTAACAACTTGCGATCTTTTCCGCTAGAATCGCTAAAGTGAATGTGAAAAATCAGACACTGCGCATGTCAAAACTGTGGGTGGAGTTTACTTCTAAAAGTGAACACCTCCCTCCAGTTTTTAGCATAAATTTCTTGTTGCACACTCGCGATCCTTACAGGAAAGATCGCAAGTTGTTGGTATCGTGATAATAGGGGAAAATTATTCGATTAGCAATCAATAGCATCCGCAACATCCCTGGTCCAGGACAACAATGTGAAGTGTCCAGATTGCAGGCATACACAAAATGACAACCACTTCCTACTATGTGGCACTAGCACTGCATACACTAGAGAGGAGCTGTGGGGAAAAATGAACAACCACACCAAAGGTCTGGTGCACAGATGGAAGGGAAGAATATGATGAAGTGTGACTGTCCTGGATACGATAAGAAGAAGACAAAACTCCCAGACAAAAAACCATGACCTTTTCATGACCTATTTTTCCTGCGTAAAAATATCCCCCCCCCCCAAAAAAAAAATAGAAAAAATAAAATAACTTGAAACTGTGAGGAGATTTTTTTAATTTGTAGGTAAGTAAATATTTCAGCTTTTTCATTCATTTTTTTTTTCAATTTTATGAGCTTTTTAAAAAATGTTCAAGGGTGTTTCAAGTAAAATTCATGACTTTTTCATTTTTTCATGACTTTTTATGATTTTTATGACCACCTACCAAAATTTGTGACTATTTCTTGACGCTTAGATGCCCTGAAAAAATGTTTTTGCTTTATTTTGTGATGGTTCATTTTTAGAAAAATTGTGGGATTGAGATCTCTGATTTCTTCCACGGAAAATCAAAGGCTGTTGTTCATTTTAGATGACACCTTTGATTATTTTAGTCATCTGCAATCGTTTCATAATCATTATCTTTCTTCCTTTTAGACTTGAGTATTTATTTTAATTGATTACTTGGTCATTTGGGTATTAGTCTTCTTCAGTTTAAGTACAGTTGGTTGTTTTCATCCCAACCCCACCCACACAAAAAAAAAACACAACAGGAATATGTTCATTTTTTTTTGCGAGACCTTCTGTTTTAGTTTCTTTGCTTTAAGATTAGTCTTCTTTGTTTTAGTTTATTATAGCCCAATTCTTTAATTTTCTATTTTTTTTTTTTTTTTTTTTTTGTTTAAAAAAAATCAAAAGGTCAAAAAATACATTAAACTACTTACCTATTTCAAAGACCCTTTTGAGTTTATTGTTTTCATTTTAGTTGTTGTTGTTGTTGTTTTCAATTACCATGGGATAGTCTGGACAAAAATTTACTATGGTGCCTACTGCATCTTTTTTCAAAATTTTTGATTTTTTTTTCCAAACTTGTACAAGTATGATAAAATGTCACGAGGAATCCATCTGATAGTTTTTCAAAATTTACCAAAATTTACCTCAGTCAAATTTTTCATAAAACAAAAAAAAATGAAAAATATAAAATTCTGAATAAAAAAGGGAATACAGTGCATGAAGAATTTTCAAAATTTGATTGAAAACAACAAAAAAATGTGGAATCTTCAGGCATCTTTCAGAAAAAAAACTGGACTTTTTAATAAGAAAATTCCCTCAAATATTTCAATGAAGGGTAAAAGGAAGCGGATTAGAATTAATCCAAGTGAAAATTTCAATATTTACCCAACATAAGTAGAAAAATTGAACGTTGCAGTAAGGGCACATTAATGAATAAACAGTAAGTAAATTGTGTCAAAATTTCAAGAAATGTGACTTTTCTGCTAAATTGTCAATGAAAGAGAATTTTTTTGCAATTTCAGTATTAATGCAGGATTTTTTCAAGTCTGTTTTCAGCAATTTTGAAAAAAAAACATCATTTTTAGTTTATTTTTTTTTAGCAAAAAAAAAACCATCATTTTTTACTAGTTTGACAATTTAGTCACACTTTTTGGGCAAATTTGGCAAAAAAGCACGATTTTTTAACAATTATGCCAAACAAAATGCTTTGTTTGGTATAGCTCACCAAAAAAATAAATAAAACAGTAATTTTTGCAATTCTGGCAAATGTAAAAAAACAAGAATTTTGTCGCTAAATTATCAATAAAATTGAACCATTTTGGAATTATAGCAATAAAATAGAACTTTTTTGCAAATTTGGTGGTAAAAAAAAAGCAAGACTTTTCAACAATTTTGACAAAAAACAGGACTCTTGACAAAATTTTAAAATTAGCTCGTACTTAATCGATAATGAATCAAACTACATCACGACAAATTTATGCACAACTTACTCTAATCGTTAAGTTTTTTCGATAGTCTACGATACACGATGATGGATGGTGGGTCTTTGTCCCTTCGATTCACCCAATCGCATCAAAAATCACGCGTTGAACTGAACAAATATTATTAAATCCGGCCACCACAAAAAATAGTACGCGCAGCAAGTACGTTATACGTCATTCAACAATAATAGATCACACAATGCGTTGGTTCCATGGTTGGGGGACGTAGAATGAACACCCATTTTAAAATCGATAGCGAAAAAATTCGTATTTTAAACCATATTCCTAATCTAACACGTTCCACCAAGGTATATAATACATACATAAATGCACAATGACGTCACCGAACTGATTACTCTTTCTAGTCTCTATAATCGCGTATCTAAAGCTAGAACAAATACAATCGTCTCACACTCGTAGTACGTGTATCACTGTATTTCAAAAATCTGTTGTAAATTATTTCCTCGTCCAGTACATTTACAAACACCAGACCTGACCACTTGACCAGAGTGAACAGACAAAACCCAGTCCCACGTAAACCTAAAAATCTAATGACATTAAATGGGTGATATCTGTTGACCGATGTCACGTCTTTACTCTCTAATTGAGAAGACTGATCTTGGAAATAGATATCGATTGATCTAGAGATCAAGATAACGTTATACGGTCTTCGTATACCGGCTCCTGTTTAGGTCTGCGGGAGTCTGTGAATGTGAATAAGATGTAGTGACACGGACACGTGTTTGTAAATAGAAATACCACTCTCGATGGTTACAAGACATATTAATATAGGAAGTAGAATTTCAGCATTGTGGTTTTTAATTAACGAGCTATAGAGCTACCGCAGCGAACTACAAGAGATGGTGGGTGCTGAGAGTGAGAGAGAAAGATATAGAAAGGTGGACAGGGCATAGACCTTCAAAAAGATAATCGATCGATTAGGGTATTGTTCGGAATCGAGATTCGAAGCCAATAAATCCATCAGAAGGAATAAGCAGGACACTTATTAGCCAGAAATGAGAGACCTTTCAACGCGAAATTCGAAATACAAGATCAACGAAATATTTCAAAAAATAGATCAAAATCAACACAAAGGATCCAACAGCAGGCAGAGTAATATTACACAACAAATCCACAGTCCTCCTTTCTTCTTCTTCGCAACAACCAAATCAATTTCAAAACCTAATTTCGAGCATCCATATACGAAATAGACGAACATATAAAAAAAACGTGCTCGTATTGGCAAAAAAAAAACACCAGGAAACTGCACATGTCTCGCAGATTTCCTAAATTAACACCAACAACACGTACTTAAGGCCATTTAATAGGGAGGCTATGGAGTCGGCTGTTCGCCACTAAAGACCACATAACCTGTTGAATTTAAATATCGATGCAATTTCAAGACACCTTGTGACCTAGATTAGGAGAATCGAACACACCGGTATCGTTGTCTGTTGAAATGGAATCAATTCTGGGTGAAAAATGTACCCTCATCGAGTCATTAGTCGACTCACTTGTCGCATTACACACTCACACTCGTGCCATTTTCAACAATTAGCTCAACTCTGAAAAAACAAAACTCAAAATAAAACTACAGCAATACAAAATCCATCCAAGTAATCGTGGAAAATTTTGGACAATACGATTGAAAAGCTTCAATTGGTCAAGATTGTTTTTTCCACTCACTCGTGCCCTTTTCAACAATTAGCTCAACTCTGAAAAAACAAAACTCAAAATAAAACTACAGCAATACAAAATCCATCCAAGTAATCGTGGAAAATTTTGGACAATACGATTGAAAATCTGACGTGTTAGAGCACGTGCAAAGCTATGGAAAATACCTGTATTAGAATAATTCGAGTATCAATTCAAGCTTCAATTGGTCAAGATTGTTTTTTCCACTCTTCTTATTTTTCACAATGAAACATGGGGCTGTCAACTAGTTACTTATCGCAATTTAGAACTTATCGAAGCATTTGTTGATTTAATTTTACGGCCAATTTCATCAACAGTACGCCTACATCGATGTTTTAAAAAAAAACCTATTGTCTTGTCAAACACACCACACAGTTCCAATATCAACAAGTGACAAGAGAGTTGAAAAGCGGAGAAGAGGAAGGATTTTCGCACGAATAGAATAATTTTGTAAGCTCATTCGATCAAAACTTCGAAAAAGTAAATTAATTCCAGTAGAAAAAACACCTATTCCTCAAAACGTTTATTTTTATACGTTTTTCCAGCATCCAACCAACGTACGTACGTAAGTAAGTATTTTTCCAAGCCACAAAAATAAGAAGAGGAAAAAAACCAACAGCACGTATCTGTAGAGAAAGGTTGCTCGGTCAACGACCACGGTTCATAGTGAAAAAAATGACTCCTATGTAAGCGAAGAGATTGGATTTTCGAGGGGGAAAAAATGCTTAATTATCAACAAAATGTACAGATGTTATATTACTGAATAGGTTATATATTGTCTATACACGACGACTACACACGCACGTAGACGCAATCTGGATATCATCTGGGCTCAGGTCACAGTCACAACACCTGTCCACGTGCCACATGTTTCTTTTTTTTTATACTCTATCTCCGTTTCACTCCAGACCCGTACCTGGAATTAATATCGGATAACATTGACCTTGTAATTATCGATAAAGTTACTCAAAAGGCGCCTAAGCAGCGTCTCGATGGGGAAAAGCCAACAGCTAACGTAATCTAAAAAAAAAGCAGCGAAATTCAGCCATCTGATACCAACCAGCGCAGCGGCTAGACGGTCTCGCGAATGCAACAGCTCATTGCTCGTTTCGCCGACATCGACGTAGAAATTACGAGTAGATATTATTTCGCCAAAAAAAAAAAAAAAATGGCGGTGTTTGGCAACGTTGTATTATATGTAGTAGTAGCTGAGCTGACGTATTGTACTGTGTATAAGTACATAGTACATACACATAATATGAATGCACCGCTATAATATGAAGTTTGTGTTTAATTTTTCGCCGAGTAGTGCATTGATACATTGCTCCGCAGACGATGACGAGATCGCGTCAGCGACAATTGAACTAGATTAAAAAACACTTCCTCAAATTAATTTCACTAATTCGTCGACCCACGAAAGTCGAGCTCCTCGAGATACGAGTGTCATAGGACGTTGTCGAGTCTGCGTTATCTTGTCAATTGAATAAATAGCGTACTTGCTGTGACAAGTAGAGAAGAGAGCAGGAAAGCACGATAGAAGCACGCCAATTATACTCTCTCTTTCTCTCTTTTTCTTTTCAAAATAGTCCTATCTTTTCTGCCATGGCGTCTCGAAGAAAATTCTCCAAAAGAAAGTTGTTCATTGAAAGTTCATATTTGGTTTTGATTATCACAAAAATTCCATTTGGGGCAATCCTGATGTTTCAAATTTGCAAAAAGTCTTCAGAAAAGAACATAAATAATCACAATCAGACAATCCCCGGCTTTACAATGAGAAGTTTCATTCATAGCTTAAAATTCAAGGTGCCATGAAAATATTCATCGTCATCTCATACGATACCTTTGTCACTCCTTTTCCTACCCTTCACCCTTCGGACACCACCCATCATCTTTGAACCTATTTTGCTTGTTGACTTGAAACATTGCCTTTATAGTTTTTCTCATCCAATCATTCCATATCCATGCAAGTTGCAACTCAACGTGCCTTTCAAATCAACCCCACCCTCTCAAATTATGAAAATTCACTCTCACAAAGGAACCCTTTTGAGCTGGTACTCTCAAATTTGAAGGGAACAAAGCTAGATTGAAACATCAGAACTTGAAAATTATTCGTAATCAAAACTTCGTCAGCTGAAGTTGATTTTTGGATTCTTGGCGAATTTTTGAAACCACAAAAAAATCCACCAATTTGAAATGTCAGCAGAAAACTAAAATTAAGCAGGACGTTCCAAGCTGTTTTAAAATACAGTTGATTTCAAGTGGTTGGAGAGGGGAGAGGGGCTCTCGTGTGCACACATCATGATGATATTTTGACAAAAAAAACTGTCCTTTTGGAATGGCATTTTTTAAAAATTTGATTTTTTCTATCAGGAAATGAAAAAGGGTGTGATTTATTGGCACGACAGAAAAAGGCGTTTTCACGACAAAAACAGGCATCGTAGCCAAATTTTTCTAGAAAGAAGTGACTTTAGTGACTTTCAGCAGTGAAAAAAGTGATCAAAAGTGACCAATTTTTTTCAATTCCAGCGTTCAGGAGAGCAAAAAATCAAAAAACAAAAGGAAAATCCTTTTTTTTTTTTTTTTAAATGTGAGAACGAGTATGTAGTTCATTTTTATACTTTTAAAGTTATAGAATTTGAATGATGTTTTTTTGAAGGAAGTTGATTTTGAAAATGAAAAAAGGACAGGCCTAAGCGAGGGCGAAAGCTCTTGAAAATTTGTACCTCGAGAGGCATAAAAACGATTTTTTTTGTGAGGAGTTCATTTCACGAGGGAAAAAGCTTTTGAAAATTGATGTTTTTAAAATTCTGAAATTGTTTAGTTGAGAAAATCCGCATAAAATCCTTTGAAATGAGTTTTAAAAAAAGATAATTTGTATAAAAGAAACTATTTTTTCCAAAAAAAAAATCAAAAAAGTGGCTTTTTGCAAAAAAAGTAACCAAAAGTGACTTTTCGCGAAAAAAGTGACTTATCGCGAAAAAAGTGACCAAGTCACTTAAAAAGTGACCCGCTACGATACCTGGACGAAAAAAGTTTTTGGACGACGATTTAAGGTAGTACCCGACAAAATAATTTAATGCACTGAGGAGCTCAGGGTCTCTAAACTACCCGGCTAGCTCCAAGGTGCTTGTGTAGATGTCACTAGAAAGCAACGGGAAACTACTAGTGGAAGCTCGAAACAACGCCGATTCCCCAGAATAATCGCAGTGGCAATAGGCATTCGCCTCACCCCGTTAGGGTACCACAAAAATGCGATTTCCAATGTCCTGTAAAGGACAAGGAACCACGACGACGACGACGTTTATAAAATACATTTAACCCTTTGGAGGTTCTCTAGGTTTTCGGGTTAGAAAATTGAAGTGCCTTAATGAGTGTGATAGGGTACCTCGCCCAATTGGCCAAACCACAAAAAAGTCGAGCTTTTGATGAAAAGTTTTATAGGAAAATGAAAGTTTCCAAAAAACACAAATGTGACATTTCCTAAAAAAAATTGAATGTATGCAGAATTTTTTTTGAAAAAATGAACCAAAAACATGTGTCAAAAACATTGAACAAAAGCACTCTTTCAAAAAATGAAATAAAAATTGAATTGGAAAAAAATAAAAAAACAAGGTTGAAAAAAAGTCATCTGGCAGTTCACAAATTCAGCGAGAATCAAATCTTGTTGGCAAAAATGCCTTTGTTTAAAGCATGAAGAGAAGAAAACTCTATGTCGCTAAGAGAGGATTTTTTATCAAGTCATAAAATCTTTTCGGAAATCGAGCCGAAATATGGGACAAAATGTAGCAAAATTGCGAGCTTTCTGGTAGGGGGTAACTAATTATAAAAACATTTTCGCCTTTATTCACGAGATGTAGCATAGAATTTTCTTTCATTTTGGGAAAAAATTAGTATTTTATCACTTATTGGAGTATAGGAATATGAAGATGAAGATGAAGAGAAATAGTGAACAAAAACACAAATCCACAGCGTAAACGAAATGAAAGACTGAACTCGTAGATGAATTTGTATTTTTATTTACTATTTTTACTATTTCTCTTCATCTTCATCTTCATATTCCTATACTCCAATAAGTGATAAAATACTAATTTTTTCCCAAAATGAAAGAAAATTCTATGCTACATCTCGTGAATAAAGGCGAAAATGTTTTTATAATTAGTTACCCCCTACCAGAAAGCTCGCAATTTTGCTACATTTTGTCCCATATTTCGGCTCGATTTCCGAAAAGATTTTATGACTTGATAAAAAATCCTCTCTTAGCGACATAGAGTTTTCTTCTCTTCATGCTTTAAACAAAGGCATTTTTGCCAACAAGATTTGATTCTCGCTGAATTTGTGAACTGCCAGATGACTTTTTTTCAACCTTGTTTTTTTATTTTTTTCCAATTCAATTTTTATTTCATTTTTTGAAAGAGTGCTTTTGTTCAATGTTTTTAACACATGTTTTTGATTCATTTTTTCAAAAAAAAATCTGCATACATTCAATTTTTTTTTAGGAAATGTCACATTTGTGTTTTTTGGAAACTTTCATTTTCCTATAAAACTTTTCATCAAAAGCTCGACTTTTTTGTGGTTTGGCCAATTGGGCGAGGTACCCTATCACACTCATTAAGGCACTTCAATTTTCTAACCCGAAAACCTAGAGAACCTCCAAAGGGTTAATGGCAAATTGTGCACGTCAAAGAAATAAAATAATAGACGACATAAAAAATAAGAATCGTTAAAAAAACAAAAACAAACAGTTCATGTACAGCACAAGTTGTGCTTTTTTGCTTTTATGGGCAACAGGAGGAGATGGGGGTAATTTGGAAAATTAAAAATTTCACCAGAGAGATTTTAAACACACTTTTGGGCAGTTTTAACGAAAAGTAAGATTTTTTGACAGTTCTTTTCACAATTTCAGCAAAAAAAAAAAAAAAAAAAAAAAACAGTAAAACTTTCTATCAATTAGCGATTTGGACTATTTTTTTGGAATTTCACAAAAAAAATGAAATAAAAATTTCTAAAAAATAGAAAACTTATGAAAGTTTTTGAAAAAAAAAACCAGTAAGTATTTCAGGAAGTTTTGTACAAAGCAAAATTTATTTGATAATATTCTGAAAAAATGAAAAGCTGTTAGAAAATTTTTGAAAATTTTAACCAAAAAAAATCAAACTAACTAAAAAAGCCAAAACTTTTTCATAATTTTTAGGAATTTCTGCATGAAATTAAATTTTTTTGGAGAGCAAAACTTTTTCGAATAATTAAACTTGAAAAAACAGACTTTTCAAAAAATAAAGGACTTCCCATTCGTAAAGTTTATTTGTTTATTTTTATGCAATAATTTTTTTATTACAAAATGAGTTACCTACTTTTTTGAAAAAAAAAAACAATTTTTGGCGGGGAATCATCTTTTGGGAGGCAATAATTTTTTTTTGACGGTCAAAATTTTATTTGCACGTGGATTACATTTCTTTCGTCGTTATATGAAATCGAATTGTCGTTCGCATTACTAAAATTGTCGCACTGAATCATCGTTAACAATAAATTGTCGTTCAAATCACTTTTTCTGTCGTGCCAATATATATCCCCCAATGAAAAATTGATCAAAAATTTACTTTTGAAATTATGTTCCTGGAATTCCACAGTAATCACTTGAAGAAGTTGAGAAAGTGCTCCATAATTTCTAATCGAAGTTCATTTTTGACGCTTCCAGAGCAATTTTAAAATTTCTGCAGGACATTGAAAATTCGCTGGAGACTCCAGAATGACCTAAAATTGGCATTTTCAGAAATGGACGGTTGAAATAAGGTGATTACATATTTAAGCTGCGTCATTTCGTTTGAAAAAATTATTCTTATGAGAAAATGAAAATATTGCCTTAAAAACTGAGTTTTCAATTTGATTTTTTAAGATTTTAAAAAATGTACCAAAAATCCCAGAATGAACTTGAGAGACCAGAATTTTGAGAATGGGGGTAAAAAATGCCAAAATGAACTTCAGGAACCAGAATTTTAGTTATGGAGGTATTACATTAAATTTTCTTCAGTGAAGTGATTTTCAGCGTTCTTCACTAATTTTTTTTTTCAATAGTGTTTCTTCAATTTTCCATTAATTTTAATATGTATATTTTTTCGTTCTCATTTCTGTGGTTTTCGATTGTAGGGAATTTTCCATTGATTTTTCGTAATGCTGCAAATTGTACTGGTCAGTAGAGTAATCTCATTGTCAAAGCAACACATTCGAGAGATCAAGCTTCAACAAAAAGGCACTTTAACGCATACACGAAGAGCAGTCTTCTACACATTATGCAATTACGAGCATAGACAATTACTAGCATGCGAATTACTCATTGTTCGTTTAATTTATAGTCTTGATAGCCGCAACTTCAGTCAACTCGACGGGATACGCGAACGCGCGCACCATTTCTTCGTTATTTTTTCCATTCTTTCTTTCTTTTACATTAGATTTCTGCATAAGCGAGCGTTATTTTATTTTTACACGCATGCATCGCATCGTATTCCTCATCGTCCATGATATTGCTAAGGCTTGTAGTTCGATTTCGACGTCATCATGATTTATTCTCAATGTCAGCGCGATTCCATTATGTATTATTAAACCGAGAACGGTCGCTTCGGCGACTCTTCGACTTCGAGTCCGTGTCAGGTTTAGGGATTTCTTATCACGACGCGGTCATAAACCCGTAGATAAGTTTGGCTATGGCCGGATTACGAGTATGTGGTGTAGTTAGGTGGGCAGGTAAACAGGTCGTCGTTCGAATTTATAGATAAAGCTCGAGGCCTGTAGGCTCGGTGGCTCGTGTCGGTGCCATGATCATCGCGATCTACATTCTGGTTTCCAGAAGCTCTTAATATAACAAGTAGGCGTTGGAAATTAATTTAATCCGCCGATTCGGATCCTATAGCTAGTATACAGCCTGAGTTGTGCTAAGATACTTATTATCTATAATACTCTTATGTGTTGAAAGTTTGTCAAGTTTGATTGGCCATAAGTAATGGTGGGTCAAAATGTGTTGGGTTTTCTATTCTCTGCTATCTCCTTATGATCTTTATTATCAAAATTTAGTCGCCAAATTATGGAAAATTGGTCAAATTGACGCATCTTGACAAATTATCGTCACTGTTGAAATGAAATACGCGAGAAAAATTAAGAGTAATCGAGTTGATCTTTCCATAATCTACGAGGAAACTGGACTAACGGAAGTTAATCTTGACAAACTTCAAAATTGATATTATTGATACTCGATATCCTCGTTGATATTTTTTTTCTAAATGAATAAAACAACTGCGATATCGCTTATCGTCCCGTTTCCATAAGAAAAAAAAATACGCGAAAATTTGATAAAATCGATAATTTCTTTCATTTATACAGCGATAAAAAAATGTTGGATACTCTAGAGTGACATGACGTGCATCGTGTTATCAAATCATTTCAATTATCGACTCGATAATTTACGACGATATTCGGTCCGCCCCCTTTGGACGTACTTTACGCGCACACGGCTTCAATAATCAGCACCACTCGAGCGAATGATAACAAATATCAAAAGAAAGTGGTGCTACAGGCTACGTTTGTTGAAAAACTGATCGACAACCCTGGGTGAATTTTCTCACAGCCTTTGAAGAGTGAGATGCTCTCTTTACGTGCACCTCATCGTCCTCGTCCTGTGTACCAAATCGGTGATCTTTTGTTCGTGAAATCGGTCCGTTTGCTCCTTTACAAGGAGTATGTGTGTAGGAGGGCAGGCGGCGAACAAGAGGGTATGGAGAAAAAAGTACCTAAATCGATTTGCGCTCTGTTGTGGCGATTCGTTATACTCGTACGCCAGAAAAGGAGACTCGGTAGCTGCAGAAGGGTATTGTGCTACTGCACAGAAAAAGAAGCAAAAGCGACCGTATACAAATTATAATTTGTAAACCGACTGGGGACCTTTTAGAAAATGGTGGCTACTTAAATGCTCGTCGCACCACGCCGCTATACGATAGTTTTACTTTGTTGGACAGAACGAGTGAGACAAAAAGATAGAAAAAATATATAGAAAAGCATTCTAGGATCCTTTTTTTTTCTCTCTATCTCGAGTGTTTTTTTTTATCCAAGTACTTGGCGAGTATTTCGCGTATAAGGCCGAATTCGATACGGTCGTGATGGGGTGACAGTGGACGGCGGCGACTTTAAAAGGACACTCGAGTATTTCTCGCTCTCCAGTACCTACCTATCCAGACCCACGCAACGTACACTGTTTTTCTAGTCTGAGTGCCGATTTCCGATCAGATTGCGATAATTGCATCTTTTTGATATTCTGCTGCAAAGGGAGTAATTGTAATCGTGTTCCCATAATTTTATTTGGAGCAACCCTCGCCTATAAAAAATTCGAATGGAAAAGGTATTTTTGACACACTTCCTTAGAAAAAAATCTTGGAATGCCCAATGATATTGGAAAAGCGAAAAATTGACGTGTAAAATGTCGACCCCCCTCCCCCTAGGGGTCGTAAAGTGTTTGAAAAATGTTTTGCTGAAGTCCAGCTTTTTCATTTTGAAATTTTGTAACACACCTTTAATTTTCTTTCTTTTTTTTTTGTATTTTTGTATTTTTATTTTTCTGTACTCGTCAGTAAGAGAAAAGTGCTTAATTTTCGAGAGATTTCCTGTAAAAAAAAAGACCAAAATGTAATTAGGTACTCTTGGAAAGGGCAAAAGCAGTGACGAATCGCCTGAATAACAATCACTGAAAATCATGAAAGAATCAATTAGTGAAAAAAAAATTTAGGAAGGTTCACTGAAACCTGATTTGAGAAAAAAAAACATGGAAAATCAGAAAAACATGAGCGAAAAATAACAGATAAAATATGTTAGAATTGTTGAAATTTCACTAGCAAATTAATGAAAATTAGTAAAAATCACTGAACTTGCAACGAAAAAAAAATCAATTTTCAAATGTCGGAGTAAAATCACTGAAATATTTACGAAGAAAAATCAGTGAAAATTATTACAAACTTTAGTAGGAAATCACTGAAAATCCCAAAAGAGCAGGGACCATCAGTGGAAAAATCACTGAAATTTTAGTCAAGTAGAATAAATAAAACTCACTGGAACCAGTGAAACCTGATTGAAAAAAATCAGAAAAAAATCTTTGCAACATAAGCCAAAAATTATTTGAGCATTGAAGTATCGTGGAAAATCACAGAAATATTGGTTTTAAAAAAATCGATGAAAATTGTTGATGAAACTGTAACAGCAAATCATTGAAAATTCTAGAAGAATGTTCAGTGATGCATCAGTACAAAATCACTAAAATGTGAAAAAAAAATTATCGAAACATTGGAGGAAAATCACTAAAATACTGATGAAAAAAAAATTGAAACTTCAACGAGAATTGTTGAAAATCATACAAGAATGTGTGGTAAAGCATCAGTGGAAAATCACTGAAATAGAGTCATAATCAGTGAAACTCACTAAAAGTTTATTGCGGAAAAGATCATGTAAAATCAGTGAAACTTGAGTGAAAAATCACCGGAAAAATGATGTCTTTGGTGTGAAAAAACCTTGTAAAAATCACTGAAACTTCAAAGATGAATCACTAAAATCACGGAAGTTCAGCGATGCATCAGAAAAATCACTGAAATTTCACTAACAATCACTAAAAAAAACATAGAATTTCAGTAATACACCAGTGAAAAAAACTGAGACTACCCTACCATACTGAAAAAAATTACATATCGTTGAAAAATCAATAAACTACATACCTACATATTATGTATTAATAAAAAAAAAATCCATGAAAATTATTGAAACTTTAGTAACAAATTTCAAAAAATCACAAATAAAACGTTCTGTTAAGAGATATTTCAAGTAAAAAATCACTAAAATAGCAACAAAAAAACTTGGAAATTATTAAAACTTTAGGAACAATAATATTGAACAAATTACTGAAAATCATACGAAACATGTTCGGTGATGCATCAGTGACGACTGAAATGAGAATCAAAAATCCCTTTCAAAATCGCTGGAAAATCACAGAACTATTGATGAAAAAAAAAATAGCGAAAATTGCTGAAACTTTAGTATCCAACTACCTACTAAAAATCACATAAGAAACGTTCAGGATACATCAATAAAAAATCACCATTTATGGCAACAAAAAAAAATCCACGAAAATCGCAGAAACTTCAGGAACAAATCACTGAAAATCATTGAAGAATGTTCAGTGATGCATCAGTGGAAAATCACTGAAATATTTCTGAGAAACTCGCAAAAATTTCATTGAGGAAAAATCATGCAAAATCAGTGACAATGAAAAATCACCAAAATGGCGACAAAAAAAAATCCGTGAAAATCGCAGAAACTTCAGGAACAAATCACTGAAAATCATTGAAGAATGTTCAGTGATGCATCAGTGGAAAATCACTGAAATATTTCTGAAAAACTCGCAAAAATTTCATTGAGGAAAAATCATGCAAGATCAGCGAAAATAAAAAATTACAAAAATAGCAACAAAAAAAAATCCGTGAAAATCGCAGAAACTCCATAGGAACAAATCACTGATGAATCATTGAAGAATGTTCAGTGATGCATCAGTGGAAAATCACTGAAATATTTCTGAGAAACTCGCAAAAATTTCATTGAGGAAAAATCATGCAAAATCAGTGACAATAAAAAATCACCAAAATGCCAACAAAAAAAAAATCCGTGAAAATCGCAGAAACTTCAGGAACAAATCACTGAAAATCATTGAAGAATGTTCAGTGATGCATCAGTGGAATATCACTGAAATATTTCTGAGAAACTCGCAAAAATTTCATTGAGGAAAAATCATGCGAGATCAGTGACAATAAAAAATCACCAAAATGGCAACAAAAAAAAAAATCCGTGAAAATCGCAGAAACTTCATAGGAACAAATCACTGAAAATCATTGAAGAATGTTCAGTGATGCATCAGTGGAAAATCACTGAAATATTTCCGAGAACTCGCAAATATTTCTTCGAGGAAAAATCATGCAAAATCAGTGAAACCTGAGTGAAAAAGTATTTAAATAACAATACAAAAAATCAGTAAAAATCACTGAAACTTTAGGGGCGAATCACTGAAAATAATATGTTCTTCTTCAGAATTTCAGTCATGATCAGTTTTTCATATTTTACCTACTCGATCGAAAGCTCTTCTTTTTCATTGATCGATTTGAATGTATACTTGAGAGTTGAGACTCTTTAGAATGTTAATAATGGTCCCCAAAAGTGCCCCTCTCCTCGATTTTTGCACAACTAATCTGATCGTTCTCTTCAATATTTTACAGGTAAAAATCCTTCAAGACGAGATTACTCCATAATTATTCATAAAATAACTTACTTTCAACTTCGTACTTAGGTATACTGTATTTTATAACTCTCACAGCAAAAATTTGAACTCACCTGTAACAAAAAACAAATACAACGTGAATTAGTATATATTTTTATCGATTATGTACTTCATAATTTTTACTAATTAGGTATAGGAACATGAGATAAGTCGTAGAGGTACGAGTCAATACTAAAAACCCAAAAACTTGTAGAAAAATTTTGGCTCATAAGACCAAAAAGATACAAATTTTGGATTTGGGTTAAAAATTGATGTCGAAAAAACGTTTTTCAAAATGTTGATACCTTGATTTTGGCACCAACCCCCCTCCACCATTCAAAAAATGCACTCTTTGAAGGATTCTCGTTAAAAAAATATATAAACTTCATTTCTCGTAACTTTAGCCCCCCCCCCTCACCAACTCCTCTGATCTCCGATAGAAGATGATTACTGATTAGGTATACAAGAGCTCGTTTTTCGGCTCACCATGCGAAAAGAACGTTGAAATGTTCAAATTTCAGCATTTACGAGTATTCTAGCTTCCCACAAAACCATATCATTCTTTCGAACAGGTCGACGAAAGTGGTAGACAAATTGTGAACATTTCAGCGACGTGACTAGATAAAAACAATCACAAAGACGTGATAATTCGTCCGTACGCATCTTTCAACGTGAGCTCATCAACGTCACACATTCGTAGATCTAGGTGAACCCTATGCATATGAATATGATCGATGCTTGGCGTTTGGCGCGGAAATACGAGCTTATGATTTATATATAGGTAGCTACTAGCTAGGTACATGAGTATGAGACAGACAAGTTCGTAGAATCGAACCACGAAACAATAATTACAGCAACAACGACGACGACAAATTCTAAATTAAATGACAGCTAAAGCGCGCGATAACGCTACGTCGACGTGTTGTGGTATCAGAAAAAAAAAATGAAGAAAAATGGCGAAATGGTGATTTTGTGTGGTACCCTAGCGGTGCATAAATGAGTAAAATTAGGTAAAATTTTGTAGGTAGACTAGATACACAGCAATACAGTCGCATATATTCCACGTTCGTTCGTTCGTTGGTATACATATATCGATGGTGTAAAATGTATGCCCAGTGTAACGATGATGAGGACCCCGCAGCAACAACGACGACGGTGCAATTTGGTAATTGACAAGTGTGCCGTATTAACAAAAGCTTTTGTTTCTACGCTCAACTCGCGACTCAAATAATTTACAGCATAATTACGAAGGAGAGAGAGAAATTACCGGCGAAGGTTTTTTTTCACCAATTTTCACGTACATGGTGTAATTTTCTACGTGTCGAATGGTTAGTAGGTATAGTAAGTAAATTCATAGTATGGAAGTACGGTTCGTTTCAGGTTCGCGTTTTTGGGGATGAGGGTGGAACGGTGGTGTGGGCGGGTATAATCGGCAAATAAGAGAGGAAAATCAACTTGGCTGTTCGCTGCCTTACGTTTCGTTTAGTCGAGGGAGTAATGAATCATAACTGACAAAAGTGTCTGCTCGGCAGGATACACAATAAAGTTTTGAAAAAAAGACGGAAGACCGGAGAGGAAACGTTGAGAGAGAGCTGGAGAGCTACGAGTAGAATTAAAGGGGATCTTGGCGATACGTGTACGTGAACCCACGACATAATACGCAGGCAAACACACTCTATACGCTCTCGCATCTAAAGAAATAGAAGGGTCTGCCAGGAGGATAAATGGTACGTTGTTGGTTGCTGCGACGATATGTACTACGACTACGAGAGACGACGGTGCAATGGAAAGAGAGACAGAGCGAGAGAGACCTGCACCATCACCAAAAACTCCCCGTATACGTAGATCTACTAGGCAGAGCCCATAACACCTAATACTCCTATAACCGACAGCTGAATGGTATGGTGAATGCTGCTGCATTATACAAACGCAATATTGCATTTCTTCTCAACTCGCATCTCGACTCTCTTCATCATTCAGTATACAGTGCACCAACCTTCTCTAGTTCTTCTTGCCTCCTCGAAGCTGCGGCAACATCGCGTCGCGTCGTTTCAGCTTCACGCCGCCGTCGTCATTAACTGAAATTATTACAACTACATACGTTAAAGGGTCAATCTTGACACGAAGAAGTATCCTCATGTTGGTTTATTCTTCTGCGATTATGTCATGGCAAATCTACGAGTCGATTTGTTTGAAAACAAACGAGACAAGGAGGATGCTGGGATGATTAAATTATACCGTGATCATTGCTGTTTTCATTGCAGTTGATAAAGAAGAAAGAACATTTGGGACTGGATGAAACAGGGACCAATGCCCAATGGAAATTGAAATCTGAGAAGGGACCCATTCTCCATTTCTGAGACTCTGAATTTCAGACTTCTAATACCACTTTGGGAAAATGAACCTCAAAAAATCATTCAAAATTTGAATGATTTCTGCGGGAAGAGACGATAACTCCGTAATATGTTTTCGTGGAACGTAACTTTCGATCCATTATTTCAGATCTACCCAACTTTGGGCTTTATTAGACTATTAGACAGTGTGAAATACGAACGTTCAGTCAATGGTATCATCTCTCGTGAGGAGGATCCTTGAATCCCTTTTTGAATCAGCTCACATGAAGTTGAAAACACTTTCCAAAAACTATTCTTTTTCGAGAACAGAGGCTGATGATGAGAGGAGCAGAAAAGCACTCATGGGAAAGTGATTGGATCAGGTCTGAATCAGATCTAATCCGATCAAAACTCTGATTTGATCTAGTCAGATCCAACTGGATCCAGGAAATGTCTCTAATCCGATTAGTCAGGATAAATTGAATCCATGGAATGTCTAAAAGATCTGATCAAATTCAATCATCTTCTAGCTCCAAGAATCTTCGAGTGATAACAAGAGAAAGGTTTCCACAACCATCAATAAGTAATACTGATAAGATTTGGTCAGATCCGGACATTCCCTGGACCCAGTCTGATTTTAACGGATCTGCCTATATTAAAATTTTGATCAGTTATTTCATAAGATCAGACCTATTCAGAACAGATCAGATCGAAAACCCATTTCTGCAGGATTTGCACGATAAAATATTATAAGCTCCAAAATTCAAAATCTTTAAAAAAATAATTCTAAACAGACCCGTATATTCCACAATAAGTTCCCCTGTTCATCCCCTGGAATCAATTTCAAGACATCAAAATTATGAAATTTTCCAAAGAAAATTGTAAAACTGCATTTTATTTGGAGTAAATGAACAAAAAAGTCAAAGAGTTCATTTTTTTTGTTCGTGAAAATGGGTAAATAATACACAACTTATCTATTTGAAACAAAACCTATAATTTTACTCCAATACTGCAGTAAATACATATTATAAGTATATTGCAGCTATATATCCAAAAATTGATAGAAAAGTCGAGCAATGAGCAAAATTGTACTGAAAATCGTACAAGTGCTGTAAAAGTCCGGCATTTGAATCAAACATTCGCATTTTTCTTTGAAAATTCATTTTTGTCTCTTGATTTACTGATTGAAGTAAAAATATTTGCATTTCAAGGGTGGTACTTACTGAAATCCAAAATCCAAAATTTTCACCTTCTATGTGCTTTTTATGACCTTCAAAAAAAATGCAAAATTCAATAGTATACGTAATTGCAACCCCCCCCCTCACCATTAAACAATTTCACATTCGATTTTTTGTCTTTTGATATCTTCATCAAGTTCGAAAAGCTCAAAGCTTCCAAGTTCATTGAGCGACTGGAATTCTTTTCCGACATTTTTTAAAAATCATTACCTACCTAACTGATTTCGATGAAACTTGAAATCTCGATCACTAGGGCTCCACCATTCCTACAAGGGAACACAATCACCACTGTCCAAAAGTTCGCAGCTTTCAAATTATTAACAAGTGGATCTGTTTTCAAACGAATTGTTTACATATAAATTGATTCAATTCTGAGTGAACTGTTCGTGAGATTCATTTAAGGGAATCATTCATGAACGAATTGATTAATTTTTTTTGAAAGAACCATCGCGAACGAATTAATCAATTCTCCAACTTCAGATTCAATTCGTTCGCGAATGATTCACCAAAAATTATTCAAATCGTTCGCGAATGATTCAACAAAAATTATTCAATTCGTTCGCGAATGATTCACTTAAAAATTCAATTCGTTCGCGAATGATTCAGCCAAAAACTAATTATTCACTTTGTTCGCGAATGATTTACCGAAAAATTTTCAATAAATGATTCAATTCGTTCGCGAATGATTCCCTAAAAATGATTCAATTCGTTCGCGAATGATTCAACAAAAATTATTTAATTCGTTCGCGAATGATTCACCAAAAATCATTCAATTTGTTCGCGAATGATTCAATTGAAAATTCAATTCGTTCGCGAATGATTCAGCCAAAAACTATTCAATTCGTTCGCGAATGATTCGCTAAAACATTCGATTCGTTCGCTAATGATTCACCAACTATTAATCAATTCGTTCGCGAGTGATTCGCCTAGAAGTTATTCAATTTGTCTTGTCCAATCGCCAATCGGTTGTGAATGATTCGATTCGATTGTAAACAGATCAATTGCTATACAAATGTTTCAAAAAAAGTGATTCAATTTGTTTGTAAAAGATTCGTATTTGAAGAAAAGTCGGTCTTCTCACGCTTAATGCATGCGTGAGTGTTTTTTATAAATATGATCGTGACCTCCAGAATTTCATACAGGGTTGCATAAAAAAAACAGGCATGTTTAAAACAGTGTTTAAAACAGTGTTTTAAACAGCCCAAAAAATTAAACACTGTTTTTTTTCTATTTTTCTTATGAAATTCTCAATTTTTTACAATCACAGTCACATTTAAAAATCATTTGATAGCCAATATAAAAATGATAAACAGAAATTTCAATTGTTGGCAGAAAGAACACTACATGATGAATAAAATTTAAACAACAAAAGTAAGACTTTTGAGATTTGAATTTTGACTACCTACTCATTTTGCTTATTTATTCAAAATTTTGTTTAAAACGTGTTTTAAACATGTTTTAAACACTGTTTTAAACAACGAATCGATGGAACTGTTTTTAACATTTGTTTAAAACAAAAACTGTTTAAAACAAAAAAAAAACGTTTTTTTGTTTTTTTTCAAAAAAAACGTTTTTTATGCAACTCTGATTTCATACGACTAGTAAAGTCTCCAAAACTGCTCAAAATAGTTCAAGAGTGTTCTCAATCGATTCGAGGGGTCGAAAATAGGATACTTACCTTTACCTACATACCAAATATTAGTTTTGTAGATCGATTTGTCAAAATTATAATTCTTTCTCATTTTCAGTCCAAAAAATGTTAAAACAAGAATCAAAAAATGCATTTCAGTACCTGGAATTTCCTATTCTGCCAGTAGGAATACCTTCTTGGTAAGAAAAAACTCACGTTATCATCAGTTTGGTGAATCAGTTACGATACAACGAACAGAAAAAACTACTGAAGAAATTCAACGAGAAAAGGAGAACTGTACCTACCTTATCTAGGTATACATTCAGATAAAAATGACCATACCATAACAATACAATAACACTCGAATCATCACTTGCAGCTCGTATTGCTAATCTTGTGCGATTCCAAAACGTCACATTCATACACCATTGTTTCAATTTACACATACACACAACGTAAAAAATGCCCAAACGGTACTTTCTTATCACTATACAACCAACCCTGATAACAAACCAATAAAAATCCTCTCGATTTCCTTCTTCCAACTCGAAGACTCGATAAACTAAGTCCAGCCTAGTTTCACGTTATCTGGAACCCCTCAGCGAGAGTCCAGTCTCCAGGGTGTAAAGGAAAAAATTCCTATCCCTGGAGCAACCCCCTGCAAATTCTTTCACCATATCCTAAACATTATTCAACCGAGTCTATTCTTCGTACACATCACATCGTTTCTCAAGTAGATACTTCTTGTCAACTATCCAACGACCTCTTAGAGTAACTTCGATTGTTACCGTATAGTCGTTTAATTCACGTTGACCGCAAACAATACACGTTGAACATATTACGCAACACTTTCTTAAACTATATATATTTTTTTGTCCCACCCAACGTCCAACGCCTTATACACAGAACCTCGAAAAATACAAGGTCGATAAGACTCTCCTATCGAGCTCACCGGGTGATCTATCCATCGATACACTTTTTCCAAAATGTTGCAACTCGGAAGAATACGTAAGAGTATTATCAGAGAACCCAATTGAAAATTGAAATAAATACTTCCAAAGATACAAATTAATACATTCTATATTCATCACAGATCTTGGTAAATGACAAAACATCGTCTGAATAAAATTAAGATCAATAACTTACAAATAAATAATACAATTAAAACGCGAATAATTCTATACAATGATTAAAACGTACAAAAAAAAATATTTAAAAATTAAAAATTTAAAAAAAAAGAGAAAGAAAGAAAGAAAACACATATGTAAAACCATGACACGATACAAAATGGAAACTATTTCAATGATTGTTTACATATCGTGAAAATATTTTTTTTTGTTTCATTAACACATGGGTAAAATTTTCATTTTATTTAAGGTATTATTTATTTTTCTTCTAACCAACCATATAAACAGTCTTTGGTCTGAACCTTCGAAACTTCGTTATTGGTGATTGCATCTTATACGATAATAACGACAACGAACCGACTAATTTTTTTTTTCCTTCCGAGGAATAAACAATAATAATTAATAATGATTATAACAGCAAAAATTAACTCGTTAAAAATATCCGTAAAGATACGTACGTACTATTGTCTTTCTTCATACATTTTTCTATTATTTACGCAGTCTTGTAAAGAAAAAAAATATTTTCTATTATATGCTAGTTTAGGGTTTTTTTCTTCATCTAATTATAACATCGGCGGACGTATCTTTCGAAGGGAGCCGATCGACTAGCAAACGTTATTTTTTTAAATTAATACAATTAACCATATACATAGGTATAGTAGATGGCATATCATACCACTGTATATACACGTAGGAAATTTAATCAGACTGCTTGATATGCTAATTCGTTGGCTATTAAAGACGGTATTCGAAAAAAAAAAAAACATCTCTATAACGTATAAATTCTCTAAGACCTAAAAAAATTTCACTCGACGAGTATCCATATTATATACCGTCTCTTTACTCGACTTTTTTTTAATCTATATGAATTAACTAAATTAATTATAACGTCTTCGAGCAAATTTTCAACGATAAAATTCCACAAAACATATCGACAACACTGGATTAGGTCGCGGTGACGATCAAAGCAGGTATATTACCTAAATATTTTCACAAGTCTCTGAGACACGTACGAAGGCGACAAAAGTATACCTATGGAAAAGAATCAATCGGAACTGACCTAAAAAAAACACTGGATAAAATATCGTTCGATGATCATTCTCCACATGAGACCGAGAACAAACTGCTGAATCATTAGCCCGCATCTTTAAGTAGCCCTTTTTTTCAACAAAAATACGTAGGATACGAATCAACCAATTTCGGGACAACTTTTAGAAGAAAATTCATTCAACGATATTTCCTGTAGCTCAAAATGTTGATCAACAAATGAACAATATCTCATACTAGAATGCTTAAAGTAGAAGAAAATGACTAAAAATTGGCAAAAAAAATTACTACCATATGAATTTTGTAGTGAGATGTTGAAAATTCAACAGTTGATCAACACATCCAATCTTATTCAACAATTTTGCAACACTTGAAAATTTCATAAACCAAAAAAACTGCAAATTTACAAAAAATGCAAGAAAAAAATATTTCTCGAATTTGTTGATCAACAATCAATCAACAAAATCAGTTGATCAACAAACACGCAACATTCAACACTTTCAAACTCAAAATTGAAAAATTAAAAAAAAATTTCCTTAAAAATTCTAAAACTAAAAATGTCACATAAGTTGACCGTCAACACGCAACATTGCAATCAACAAACGTGCAATTTCACAAAATACGTAAAAAACTCCCAAATTCATCGCTTATGGCACAAAAATTTCATCAAAAGTGACCTTCAATATACGCAACACTCCAATCAACAACTCTGCAACATACATCAAAAAACCCTTCAATTCGTTGATAATTTCCACAGAAAAATTGTTCAAATGTTGATCATCCGAGATTCATCATTTCATCAACATTGTAAAGTAAGTATAGTAACCAAAGAGCATAGAAAATTTCACTTATAGACCGACTACTACTTTCAACGCCACCGCGACCGTAAGTTTTTTTTGTTTTTTGATCAAATAAAAAATAATAAAAATAACGAAAAAAAAATAAATAAAATAAATAACCGATAAAACGTATTTATCGTTAAATTCAACAAACGAAAAATAAAAAGAGGGAAAAAAACTTAAAATGCTAAAAATTGCGTATAAAACTGGAAAAAAATAATCTAAATCGACAAAAAAATGCACAATTTCCGTATATCAAATGGCAAAAAAAATATAGTAAAAAGAAAAAAAAACTCTTCAATAAAAAAAAATACTGTAACAATAAAATTAAAAATACTAAATACAAACTGTACACAACAATACATCGATATACTAATCATCCGTACATATAAAACATTATGGCAAGAAGGGAGACATAAAATAATGAGATAGAAGGGGGAGGGGGGTAGAGGGCACACATATACATATCTTGGGTACAGAAAACAATTATATATTCAACAAGAAAAAAAAAAGAGAAAAAAAATTCCACAATGGGAACAAAAATTATCCTTATTCACAAGACTTTGTACGTATAAAATACGTATTATCATAATAATAAATAGTAAGAGAAAAAAAATGCATTTTAGGAATATTACGAAAAATACGTAAAGTGAAAAGACACCTAAGGGCAAGTCATTTTGACCACATACGTAAAAATTCTACATAATAATATGTCGAGAGAGGTAAAAATGAGACAAAAAAAACAACCTTGAAAAGGAAACTTTCCACGTGAAAAAAAACTTTCAAATTCCCAGCGATTTTACAACCCTGTTCCAGATTCCATTTTGGCTAATCTGGATTCATTTTCGAATCAAAAGTTTACAAAATCGAAGGCTCTCAATAACAGGAGACCTTCGGGAAGACGTTGGAAGATTTTTTAAGAGGAAGGTAAAAAAAAGAGCATCGTGCAAATCTGCACATCTCAACGTGGTACATGTACGAGGAAGACAATGTGAATTCCATTCCTCTTCTTCGTTTCATAGGTATACTAAAATCATGACTTGGAAATCACTTGGGAAGGAAGAAACGATGCACACAAAAAATATAGAGACGAAAATCCTCAAAAATACAAAACTTATCGTACATACGATTTACCACTATATAATGTATAAAAATATTCGATAAAATTTTATATAAGCTCGTATCGATGAATATATAAAATAACGGCTAAGCCCACAGGATAAAATAATACCACTGGTTTACATCACTTCTTATGAGATAACGGTGACAAAAAAATTGAAGGAAAAAGGACACACGCGAGTACGCCGAATATTAGATCTTGCCAGGGAAATTCTCCACATCTTTGAAAAAGAAAATGAAAAAAAAATGGCACTCGGGAAAATTCGTTCATGGCATCGTGGTAACATTGCGAACTCTCGCAACCTTAAAAATATTGGAAGACTTGGAACACCCCCGCCGTTGAAAAAAAAAACAATTGCGAACCCCTGAGATTGGCGGGTATAAAAGAAAAAAAGACCAACAGACACGGGTTGGGAGGAGGGCGCGGAATAGGCGTTAGACTTTTCATCCCTGTTATTTTTTTGCACATTTGTGTGCGAGGTTTTTTTCATTTCATATTTCGCTTTTGGCCGCCGCCACAACAACACACACAAGAGAAGCCCACCACCGCCGATTCGACTGACACTTAAAACATTCGCCACGTTTGTTCGCAATTGCACACAATGGTGCGAAAATTTTCGCGCCACAGTAAAATCAATTTCAGCTCGTATATGCGCGTCTCACCCCCCCTCCCCTCACCCCTCCCCCGCTCCGGGCTCGCACCCAGCGCCTGTTCGACCCATAAAAATTTCGTCTTCGCCTGCTCCCTGCGTAGAAAACGGATTAATTGGAACGAAGTAGTACAAATGCTGTCTTACATTTTATCTGTATTAAAGATCAGAAATCCGTAAATGTGAAGAAGACCCCAGACCATCCAAATTTGGGCCCGTAACCATGGCAACGTCTATTTTGCGCTCGCTCTCTCTCTCTCTTTCTCTCTGTTATTTTCTCGGTGTTGTGCTGTGTGTTCTGTTACATGAAAGCAGCAGGCGAAATAAACCTACGTACGGTACTTCATTATTGATTTCTTAGTTTATCTAAGTAAGATTCTTCCTTTTTTTTTTTTCATCGTTAATTGTTTTCCTCTTCTTGTTTTCTCATCTTACTACATTGTTTTGGAACTTCGCGATGGTATTTTTTTTTATAAGTTGGAGGCTTTGAACGGGTATCAGAAGCAGACATAGTGAGATTTTGAGTATCTTGTCTGTAGGGTGAAAATTGCATCTTGTACACAAAAAGGGAGACGATTTCGTCGAGAAAGAAAACATCATCAATGAAAATTTTCGCCAATCGAACGATACAATTTTTAAGTAATTCAAATTTTTTTCATAATGAGACTGATCCAGAGCTTCAATTACAAAAACGACTTCACAGACATCAATGGAGTCAGAAACCATCAAAAATCTAAAATAAAAATGTTACAGATCTTCTCCTTTGAACTAGATTTTGAATTTGGAATATTCCTAAAGAAATCAAGAATTTATATTTTCTTTTGGTCAAAAATGAAGCAGAATTGAGTTCGTATCAGATTCACAATTTTCATCAACGGTTTTCAAAAATTCTGAACCACAGTTTAGCACAATTTAGGATAATTTGGGGATTCCGAAAGTTGTTAAAGGAGTCTTTTCACACCAAAGAGAGGAAAACATAAATTTTCGGGGGATTTTTCAAAGTTTCAACCAGTGCGATTCCAGAAAGCGACTTGGGAAATATTGGAAGGGTGGGGGGGGGGAGAGGTATGATTTGCACTTCCGAGCTGAAAAATAATTTCTGGGAAAATTTATAAATATTTTGAGACCTACTCAAAACAAGATTTTGGCAATTTTGAAATCTCTCGAACTAAAAAAATGACTTGCTTGGATCCTTTTTATAATTTTGAATCAATTTCTCTCTTTTTTTCAGTCAACGTGGTCTTTTGAGCAGAAACATCTCAGATCAGTTACCCCGCCAAGATTTTCCCAAGGAGGGGAGAAAACCACGTTTTTAGGCATAAAAAAAATCGAAATTTGTGGTAATTTTTTGAACGTCCTTCATGATGAATGATTATTTTCAGAAAATGAAGACAAAATTACAGCTCGAGCAAAAATTTCTTAAAAAATTGGTTGAAAAAAGAATTTTGGTTGCAAAAGAATGCAATCGCCCTTGGTTGTCTCTCCTGTCTTGTCTACGTCACCGTCCAAGACCTAAAAGCATTATACTTGGGTGACTTGACAAAATTGTCAAGCTAAAAAATTCAGACCTATTTCAACTGACTTGCCAGTTCTTGACAAAAAAAAGTAATTTCCACTTAAAATTTTAACCCAACACAAGAGTACGAACATCCTCGATGGACACATTAACTGAAAGGTGACGAAAATACATTTCTTCGTTGCCCTAGAAGCAAATTATGGCAATTTTTCACGACGCTAAAACAGGTCACTTAACAAAATTGCGTGGTAGTTTGAGAAAAAGAAATTGAAGAGGAGAGCGTCATTTTTAACCACCTGACATGGATCATTCGCGCAACCACGGTATAAAAAATTGTTCGTTTTAATTTTCAAAAAAAATTGATCAAATTTTCTAATCTCAATTTGGGATTTCCTCGGTAAGACTTCGATGCTCGTGGTCTTCAAAAACAGACACGTTTCTATCGCTTCAAAAAATAAATCAGTCAGAAAAGAAACCCCTCAACACCTCTGGCATCGCAATTCTGCGATCAATTCATTCGACGTACTCGAATAATATTAAAATAATGCAAAATGACCAAGGAAAAAAAACCACGTAAAATAAACCCCTCGGATTCCAATATGGAAATCCAATACTTACACAAGCCATATGAGATAAAAAAAAAACAAATAGTACAATACAAAAGTTGAGAGACTGGAAAGTACAGGCACTACGGGCACGGGCACGGGCAGATGCAACCATCACGAAGGGTTATTGAGGTGCTTCGGCATGCTGTCTAATATGCGGAGGCAAATCATTAGCGGCACCGGTCAGACTGTTGAAGCTCGGAGGCCCCTGTACGAGTAACCCATGCTGAGGGGCAACAACCGAAGATAGATGATGAGCGATGTTATCTTCGGCCTTTTCTTCTTCTCTTCTCTTCAAGCAGGCAGCCTTTGGGTTGAGATTACGTTCGCGGACTTGCTGTTCGAGGGACATGATTACCTCTACGGCCATGTTCAAGATCCCCAGCTTGGTCTGCGGTTTATCGGTTTTCAGGTGTGTTTGACACATGCGTCCGAGTTCTTTGAGAGCCTCGTTGATATCACGGATACGTATACGTTCGCGGGCGTTATTGGCCTGCCTTCTTTCGCGTTCCCTTTGAGCTTTGACTTCGGGATCGGCGTCCATATCGTCGTCGGTGAGGGGTTGTCTGCGATCTTTGCCTTTGCCCAGAGGTTCGTCGCCATCTTCGTCGGCGCTGGAGCAATATTTACGAGACCTTTTGGAGCCTCCTTTGGTGGAGGTGATCGCTGCGCTGCTACCTATGGTGTTGAGCAAGTCGCTGGAGGATAGTTTGGCATCTAGGTCCAGATCTTTGCGTTTTTTAGGCACCGTACCTGGGCCACCGCCGAGTTTATCACTTTTGAGACCGTCGTCTGGTAATGGCATAGGTTGATATGTGGTATTGGTGGGATGCGGAATACCGATGGTGGCATTTTGCAGATGCTGGTACATGGGCAAAGAGGAATTACCGTGCATCGGTGGCAAAACTAGAGATTGGTTTTCGGCATGGTTGCGCAGGACGTTGATGGCGTCGTCGAGGGTTTCTTCGACGTGGGTACCTTCGGCGGCGTGATGTCTGAGGTAACCGATAGCTTCATCGATACCGGCCGCGTCGGCGTCCGTTCGCAGATGCTGCAGGTTTTTCGGATCGATCGGGAAATGCGAAGCTGACGGATGCGATTGAGGTATGACCGTGGACCACGGTCCGTTTCTGCTGTTGGCCAGAGGAGGCGAGTTGATGGGTGTGGACGGGCTTGAGCTAAAGCTGCTGGCGCTTTGATCGGTAGGATAAATGGAAGCTAGAGCTTTACCCACCAGCGTATCGCTGCCGGTCGTCTGCGTGTGGTAGTTTTGGTACAGCAGCGAGGTGGATACGGGGGACGGGCTCATCGTCGAGTTGACTACGGCCGTCGCATGTGACATGGACGACGAAGATACACGCAGACTGGATACCGGTGGCAAAGGCGATACAACGTCGCCGGCACCCTGACCCACATCGTTGGCCGAGCTGCTCAAAGGTAATCCGTTATAATTCAGCGACTCGTGAGCCATACCGGAATGATACGACGGATGGGTCGAAGGCGAGTTTAGCATTTTACTAGGAGACGTGTACGCGCCGTAGGGCGAATTTTGGCCCCCGCTGCCGTACTCCAACTTGGACACCGGGCCGGTCGCGCTGCCACTCCACGGATCCGGTACTTGGGGTGTGCCGTTGGCGTCCAGATAGTACGAGTCTGCGAATAAGGCCGACGGAGGTTTCATATCAACCGGATATCTACCGGTATCCTGCGAGTATTCGGACGGTATAGCTGAATTGTACGGTTGCTGGTTAATGGTAACGTCTGCGGCGGCCGCAGGCGACGACGGAGTCGGCACGTAGCTGGTAATGGCCGGCGGCGGCGGGTAACTGATTACCGATGGCACGGACATCGGAGTGTAGCTGGCGGCTCCTACATTTGGCCCATTCTCGTCGCCACCGCCTCCTCCTCCACCACCATGGTGATGATCATTGACTAACATCGCAGCTTCCACCAAGCTCGGCATCGTCGATCTGATGATACCGGCGGCTTCCGACAATGTGGTCGGCGTCCGACGCATGATCGGATCCGTCTCGTAAGTTAGCCCTATGCTATCCATCGATGGCAGCATATCGGACGATGTTGGCCGACCATTCATCATAATCGAGCCATTTTTCACCACCACGTTATTGTTATCCAGAGCCATGGCCGTCGATGTCGGCGAGCTTACTTCCAGCTTGGTGATGCTATTCGGCGTATCAGACTTGATACGCTGCATAGGAGGCGAACCAGCTATATCCAGACGCGGTTTGCTATCCAGAGCAGAAGCATTGGCCGCGTATCGTAAATACAAATTATACGTATCCTGCTCAGATTCCCCATCCTCGGGCAAAGAGGCAACATCTCCTACAGAAGGAGGATCGATCACAAAAGAACGCTGTCTGTGCTCCAACATTTCTCTGGAGGTTCGCAAATGGTTCATTTTCAAACGTCGTCGCCGTTCGGCGAGCAAATACAGATGGTCGTCCTCGTCCTATCGAGTGAAAATCCAATACTGGCCAATGATGTAGCAGCTACCACTGATTTCAAACACATTCGCGAAACATAACCGACGTATTTCACTTTATTATCACTGCAGCTCGAATCCTGCATCATGCGTTATTTAACACTTTTAGAACGACAAAATTATCCGATATCGTGATCAATTATTATTGAGAAAATACACAACTTCGCGTCACAAGAATACACTAGTATTATTTTGAGGGGAAAAAAAGAGTATCACACTCGCGACCAGCGAAACACACTTCAAACACTGGAGTTCGTTGCTACCGAAACAATTTTCAAAAAAATTTCCAAAATTCGTCGTAAAAATTTTTTTAAAATTAAAAATTATTGAATATTAAAAATCGCGCAAAAATTTTTCTTCGCTAACAAATCAACAAAAAATTGATGAAAATCACTCCGAAAAGAACGAGAGAATCGACGACGTACACAGTACAGAAACTAGAGAGAATATCTACCACGACGAAAATAAAGCGTCAACTTCACGGTAAATCCGCACCATCGTAACTGGTGGCTGGTCGGCTCGGCTCGGTTCGGAGAAGTTTAGAACACAGCGTTGTGTAGAATCGCTTTGTTCGCTCATCGGATCATGTTCATCTCACCGTCAACGAGTAAGGTACGGAGACGCGAAGAGCGAGGAGCGGAGCGGAGAGACCGCGGAGCTACTATAGAAGAAGGGAACGCATCAGCCGAAGGGAGCGGAACGGGGCGGAGAGCGCTACGTTCTACAATAGATAGGAGACGACTAAGGGTATAGTGGGGCGAGGGGGGGCGAATAAAAATAGGAGAGAGGGACGTAGACTAGGCTAAAGCCAACGTTTATACGCTGAAAGAGGTTTATACCAAAACCGTTTTACGTGAACCAGGCATGTGACGTCACTTGAAGGAGATCTTGCCTTGGTAAAATGACAACAAAGTGATATTTTGTGGTTTTTCGATTTTTTTGACGAAACCAAGGGGTTTGGGTGAAACTTTATGAGAACATGATTTAAAGATATTAACATTTACTATCGATTGGTGTGAATTTCATCTGATTTTGTGCGATAGTGACGATTCTCAGGGTGACTAATGTCTATCAAAATTTGATATTCAAAAATCGCGACTTTTTTTTCAGTACCCCCACATTTTTCAACAAAAAAAAAAAACGGATTTCTAATGAAGTTCACATCCATGCAGGGCTTGCAAACCGAAACCAAAATTGAAATCGAAACCCCCAAAAACCGATTAAAATTTCTCAAAACCGAAACCAAAACCAAAACCAGGAGCGTTATTTTCCCTCAACAAAACCAAAACCGAGAGTGTTATTTCTCAAATTCAAAGTCCAAAACCGAAACCTTGAACGATTGAAAACTGAATTGGTTTTGGTTTTGGAATTTTTCAGGTAATTATCCTAATTAATACTGCATTTGGAAAAGTTGACAAATTTGACCTTCTTTCCTCTAAAAAAAATGAAGAAAAAAAGGAAAAAACCGAAACCAAAAACCGATTCCTTTGAAATCAAAACCCTTAACCAAAACCGGAAGTGAAGAGCGATACAGGGTGCCCAGAAATATCAAGTACCCCAAAGAAAGTTTTTCATTAAAAATATAGGTTGGTAACGTGAAATAGATGCATATTGCATATGATTGGTGGAATGTTATCTCTCCAGTCCAACAACCAATCATTATTATCATTCACTGTGGCCAACCAAAGTATTTTAGTAGAAAACTTCTTTAGGAGTACTCGATATTTCTGGGCACCCTGTATATGTGAAAAACCAAAACCGAAACTAAAACTGAAACCAAAACCTTTACACTTTTTCAAAAAACATAAAACCAAAACCGAGAGTGATATCTATCCGGTTTGCAAGCCCTGTTTCCATGTGACATGACATAACAGAGTTTCTACTGAAACCAAAAATGCAAATTTCTTGCTTTTTCTTGCCTTCTTCATGCTGTTTTCTTGCTTTCAAACATGAAATTTCGTACCCCTTCTCATATTTACGGATTGATAATCTTCGTTACCCACCTCCCCCCAATTCAACATGCTGACATAAGTGATATTTTTACAGGATGAAATCGTAGAGGGAATTCATATTTTTATTTGTGATTGGGGGGAGGGAAGCAAAATCAAATTTTTATTAGACATGAAAAATCGACATTTTAGGTAATTTTCCAAAAATCCTTCATTATGATTAATTTATTGAAACGAAGGCAAAATTAGGTATTGCTCGAGCGAAGCAGGAGCGAAAATTTTTCGAAAAAATTGTTCCAAAAAACGAAAAAACGACAATTTGGTATGTTTTATTTCACATTTTAACTGGAGCATAATAGTATCAAAAATTTTGAAAAGTTATTGGTTCTGTTCAGAAAAAATAAAAAATTCGCACTTTTCAAATGGTTTGGGTATTACAAGTATTTCTAGAATTGTCCAATCTCAACATTTTTCAAAATTGGTGAGATAGTTTCAATTTTTTAGAGATTTTTAATGTGAATTTTTTGGAAATTTTCTAACTTTCTTGCCACCTAAGTCAATTTATCGCCTTTTTCTTGCTTTCTTGCTATTTTATTGCCAGTAGACACGCTGCATTAGAAAACGTATGAAATGAAAGAAATACAATATACTCTCCACTAAAGAATTACATATGAAAAAAATTGAAAACTTCATTATAATTGAGGGGTTTCATGGAAAAAGGGCCTAAGTCAATTTTTCCCCTGATTTTTACAAGTTCAAAAATGAGTTTAAAAAATTTTTCTACAAGCAAACATTTTCCAATTTGTTTTTTTTTTCATGGAAGATCACTTCAATATCACTGAATATGGTGAAATTATTTTTAAAAAATTGTTTAACACATTCAAAATTGTAAAACAAAAAAAATGACCTAGGCTCTTTTTCCATGGAACCCCTCAATTCAATGAAATGAATATTAAGTATTAACAGGAAGTACTTCAATAAAAAAATTGAATTCAGAGTCGGGATGATTTTTATTTTACAGCGACTTTTTAGTGATTTTTGGTAAAAATCGCAATTTTTTCACGACTTTCGCGACTTATTTTCAAAATTGCGACCTTTTTCGAGGGGGTTTCGCGACCGGGCATATACAATTTCGGCACAAGATAAGTAAGCACACCAGGGGGTCAGTAATGACGCATACAAACTCGGCACATGAGAAAAAAAGAACGAAAGTAACACATACAAATTCGGCACATTAGAATGAGCGAACGAAATCGAAAAGAACACATACAAATTCGGCACATTGGAAAAAATGAACGAAACCGAAAAAAGAACATACCTACATACTAATTCGACACGCTAGAAAATAGTAAAATAGGTAAAATAGATAGAACATGTATCCACTCATTATGTTCTCAATAGATTTCATCCAAGGCAGATACGTACATACATACTTATCAAAAAAGTAGGTACCTACTACCTACTCTGTTAATTCATGTACTTACAATACTGGCAAGGGAGGTGCCTCAGGTGACATTCACCGATTTCAACGATTTCAACGATTCTTGCACCATATTGGATAGAGGACACCGAACATACTTACCCCAAATTTTCAGGTGCCAAAGATGATATTTCAGCGGTCTAGGGCGATTTTTCGATTTTTGACCAATTTTTATTTCAAAATTGCAATGTGAAAATCGAAAAATTGTCCTGCACGGCCGAAATATCAACTTCAGCAGTAGAAAATTTCACTGTGGGTTAGTCTCATCATACGTACTATTAAAATGCCAAAATAATATGAGAGGATTTGGTATGCGACCTGGGCCAACTATTTTTGGACAATTTTTCATAATTGCTACGTAGGTATGATACTTATGTGAAAATCGAAAAATCGCCCAGGACGGCTGAAATATCAACTTCAGCAGCTTAAAATTTGTGGTTAGGCTATATTCGATGTCCTCTATCTAATGGTGCAAGAATCGTTGAAGTCACCTGGGGCACCTCCCTTGTTAGGTACCTAGTAGGCTAGTACCTACATAGAATTATCCCTATTATCCGTATTTGAGTACGTACCTAAACTAGGTACCTATCTACTTGCGTATTTATGCGTAGGTTAGGTGCGACAAGTTTTTTACATTCATGTTTTAAATGCGAGGTTCATTCTTTCCTATGTGCCGAGTTTGTATGTGTTAATTTCGTTCTTTTTTTTCTTGTGTGCCGAGTTTGTATGTGCCGAATTTGTATGTGTCATTAGGGAGCGATTTCTAGCATTGTGCCGAGTTTGTATGCAAGAAGTGAGAATGTGCCGAATTTGTATTTGCCCTCGCGACCTGGCAGACATCCTGATTTTACAAATGAAGCAGGGATTCAGGAAGCATGCTAAGTGCCCTAAACCTGTTTTCGAGATATTCGCGTTTAAAGGGCGGTAACCGTGATTGTGACGTCATATTGGTGTGTGGCTATGAACACCAAGGCACATAGCATACTATCACCTATTTTTCGCCAACCTATGAAAAAATTAGCCAGATTTTCGATTTTTTAAACTGAACAATTCACGTATAGAAAAATACCCTTTTTTGCATTTTTAGGTATTTGAGGTAAGGAAAATGCAATTTACTCGAAATTTTGATCGAGGACATAGGTATTTGAGGTAAGGAAAATGATCTACGTAAAAAACTCTACAAGATGGAGTTGGTTTGAAAGTTTGCCGCGCCATAGAAAAAAACTTATAAAAGCTCAAAGTTGAAAGACTCTTGAAAAAATATGGTTTTTTTGTATTTTTTCGTAGTTAAATACAATTTACTCGAAATTTTGATCGAGGACATAGGTATTTGAGGTAAGGAAAATGATCTACGTAAAAAACTCTACAAGATGGAGTTGGTTTGAAAGTTTGTCGCGCCACAGAAAAAAACTTATAAAAGCTCAAAGTTGAAAGACTCTTGAAAAAATGTGGTTTTTTCGTGTTGTTTTGTAGTTAAATACAATTTACTCGAAATTTTGATCGAGGACATAGGTATTTGAGGTGAGGGAGTTGGTTTTAATTTTAAAAGCTCGAAATTCGACAATACAAAAAAAACATGAAAACCAGTATGTCCTCGATCAAAATTTCAAGTACATATGTAAATTGTAATTAACTACAAAAAAAACATGAAAAAACCATATTTTTTCAAGAGTTTTGCAACTTTGAGCTTTTATAAGTTTTTTTCTATGGCGCGGCAAACTTTCAAACAACCTCCATCTTGTTCAGAATTTAAGATAGATCATTTTCCTTACCTCAAATACTTATGTCCTCGATCAAAATTTCGAGTAAATTGCATTTAACTACAAAAAAACACGAAAAAATAATATTTTATCAAGAGTTTCACAACTTTGAGCTTTTATATTTTGTTTCCTATCGCGCGGAAAACTTTCAAACCAACTCCATCTTGTAGAGTTTTTTACGTAGATCATTTTCCTTACCTCAAATACCTATGTCCTCGATCAAAATTTCGAGTAAATTGCATTTAACTACAAAAAAATTCGAAAAAATAATATTTTTTTAAAAGTTTTACTACTTTGAGCTTTTATATTTTTTTTTCTATTGCGCGGAAAACTTTCAAACCAACTCCATCTTGTAGAGTTTTTTACGTAGATCATTTTCCTCACCTCAAATACCTATGTCCTCGATCAAAATTTCGAGTAATTTCCGTATTAACAAATAGAAGCAGGTTCAACTCATAACTTGTACAGAAAACAATTATTCGATAGGCTGGCTCAAACGGCACTTAGCATACTTCCTTACGTTTTCAGGTATGGCACTTACAGAGTGCGCTATCTTTCGGCCTGATTTTAAAGTACTAAAAGTAGGTATTGGGTATCGTAAGTAGGTAAAAAGGTGCTGATTTTGATGTAGAACATCGTAGCGGTCTTAACTCAATTTTCATTTTCAGGGCACTTAGCATGCTTCCTGAATCCCGGCTTCAAATAATCATTTCCGGATTCTTATCTACTGTATACGAAGTTTAAATTGAAATTACTAAACATTTTCAGTGAATAAATAGGTGATAGGTGTTTCAAGATACCAAAATGTTCAAGATTTTGTGCACTTCAATATAGTTTTTTATTCAAAGCGCTAGCTCTTTCAAAGTTGTAAAAATATTATCTGCGCAGTGAAATTCAACTTCAAATTGAAATTACTCAAATGTTTAATAAGCACGTGGATACGGCACGTTTTCACAACTTTGAACTTTCATTACTTCTGAACGATAAAAGCTAAGGCTTCAAATAAAAAAAAACAAATAAAAGAGCATAAAATTCTGAACATTTTGATTTTTCAAAATACCTACGTGCTCACTGAAAATTTCGAGTGATTTCAATTTGAACTTTGCGTACAGTAAAAATCTGGCAATAAAAATAATCTTAGGTCATAAGTCGTTATTATTGCATAAAATTCAATGAAATGTATACCAATCGATAGTAAAATTCAATATTTTAAAATTATGTTCTCATACCTAAAATTTCAGCCAACCCCCTTCCTTTCACCAAAAAAATATTGAAAAACGCAATTTCTGTCATACAAAAAATGTTGCAGACTATCTAGCTTCCTTCAGATGACGTCACATAAACCGACGTGCGAGTTCAAAACTAACTACCTACGTTCTTTTTGGTATAACCTCTTTCAGTCTATAGACGTTGGGCTAAAGTACGGATACCCGAGATATACACCGACTGGGAGGAGGAGGTGGGCAAAAAGGGCTGTTAAGAAGGGGAAAAGTTAGCAATCGGCGTAACGACTACTTCGCCAGTGTCGACTACGTCGATCCTGCTCACCGCCACTCGCTGCTCCTGCACTACTCCGCAGTCGTAGTCGCTCTCCGCTCTCGCCGGAGCTCAATTGAATATTATCCCAAAAGCCGGAAATTTCAACGCGTAAACGCCATCCGAGTACACACGTAAAGATCTTTTTTTTCATTTAATATACTGAATACTGGTCTCCCCTTTTTTCTTATGGGAATTAATACAGGGAAACATCGTTTTTTCTATTTTTTTGTTCTACGAAATTATAATTCAAAAAAAAAAATTTTACTTAAATCTCAAAAAATATGTTTTCATTACTATGCATTTTGAACCGAGAGAGTTATTAGGGGGAGCTGAGGCCCTCTAAAATTGAGGCCAAAACATGAAAAAATCAAATGAGTGAATTTTGGTCTAGTTGACTTTTTTAAAATCATAAACCTGGAACATCTGTCAGAATAATTTTGACCCTGTGGGACCCTTGAGGGGGAGGGGGGTTCATGTGCCCAACAATTTTTTTTAATCACAAAAATTTGCCGAATTCGAGGATTTTTTGACTGAAAAATCAAAGTACATAAGTACATAAATCCTCAATTTTCGATATTTGAAATGGCCTTCGTAAAGATCAAAAGATAAAATTTGATTCATGTTTCGTTTTCAATTTTTTAATCTTCAGAACCACTTGATGATAGATAGATTCAAGCCCATTTATAGCCTCCTCATCCAGCAGACTTTTAGATCGTCCAGTTTTGGAAAAATTGTAGTAAGAAGAACTAAAATTAAATCCTTCGTCTTTTCAACCGAAGAGAATAGAAAAATCTGCTGGAGGCTCTGAAAAGGACTCTATCATTCTATTCGAAGGGTAAAAAAAAGTATGAACCATAGTCCAGCTTTCTACTCCAATGTTATCAAATTTCAATTTTCTCATGAGAATTTGGAAAATTCACCAAAAATTTAAAACTTGAAATTCAGCCATTGGAATCTCTCATCTCTCTGGTGGTTTTTTATTGTACTAAGAATCTCTTCCGATCTTTTTTTGTTTGATCCAAAAATTGTCTGCTGTTTGGAATACTCTTTTGTGGTGGTGGTGGTGGTGGTGGTGGTGGTGGTAAGGGTGGTGGTGGTGGTGGTGGTGGTGGTGGTGGTGGGGGGGGGGGGGTGAGAAGGGCGGTCAAAAAAAAGTTCACCAGGAGCGGAAAATGCATACTAGTTATGATGGAAATTCCAAACAAAAATTAAAAAATCATTCATAATGAATACATATCTATTGTTAGTCACAAGACATTAGTCATAAGGTTTGAAATCTTTCTTTACTGACATACAAAAAAGTAACGGGTCTTCATTGGTGTAAAATAAAAAAATACCCAAATGAGCCAATTTTCCCTTCACCTCTCTCACTTCTTCCTAAACAAAAATAACCATCACCTTTTCATTTACATATTTCCATGAATTTTTGGAGTTCACTATCTGCAATTCTCAAGAATTGATTTTTTTTGTAGATGAAAGATCCCCACTAATCAGTCCCTACTCTCCACTCAACCGTAAAGCAAAAAGCAAAACACTGACGATGTTTTCTGCAATTCTGCACCTAATGACTTTCTGCATTTCACAAAATGAACGATCTAATAATCGAATCACCCAACTAACAGTACAACTAAGCATCACACTACACCGATCTTTTCCTCCGACCAAATCCCTCAAGAGCTCCTTTTAGTTTTTCTGTTTCCAGACGCGATACCGAAAAGCGAAATATCGCGGCTCAGCGAACCAGAGTAATTAATCATCGAACCTTTTGTCTAATTTTGGTACAATTTCACCAAAGGTGCTACCCCTACGCGCTCATAGCAGAACAAAGAAGTCACCCTGTAGATTTCGGCTCAGTCATCGTCAAGTAATTAGGGCAAACTAACGGCTGGTCTTCTTATATTGGATACTGTGGCCACTTTTATCATTACAATGGGTCGGATCAGCATCGGCGTTGTGTTAGTTGATCTTTCGCGGACCATTAACCAGATAAATGTACCGAGTAACGTAATCGCCGTGATCTGGCGGCTATTTGCCGCACTCTATACGTATGTCGGTCGGTCGTCAGACCCGCGGCCGTCGCTTGTAATTTCCCTTTTATCGATAACCAATATGGTAATGGTGATACGTATCTAGATTTTTTTTCTATCTAATTGATTTGTTAAGTAATGTGTAGTACCTACTCTCCTAAAGTATGAAGTATGAAGCCTGGCAAATACAAACACTTTAGCTCATACCGACTGATAGATAGGTTTTTCATGTTTTATTATTATTATGATTATTATTGCATACATAGGTAGAGGTACGAACCATACAGTGTCAGAGTCCCCAAACACCCCATTACACATGCCGCAGCTACCATCGAAAATATATATAACCGGTATTCGAGCAGCCATATTCGGTCAGTAATTTCACTTTCACAGTAATATACGGACGCATATATGTGTATCGAATTATTTCACTTACCTGCGAACAAAAAAAAAATAATAAACAACGTAAATAAAATTACTAATACAAGGGAATAACGCATAGTACTACAAATACATTTATGAACTAGCTGATGCGTGTTATACGCGACCATAATACGAGTATAACGTATTTCAAACTCGTGACTTTGAATATATTTTACTCTTTTTTTTTCAGTCACCTTATTGTATTACAGAATGGTTGTTTTGTTGTTCTACTCTGGGTACTCCGCTGTATCCTATATTTTTCAAAGATCAATGAACTGAATGAAAACATCGAGAAAAGTTTGAATTTTTAAGTTCACAGTTCAGCTACCTTATTAGATCTTCGATTGCGGAAATTCTTAAATTTTATTGAGCAAATTCAGAGAATTAGTGTCAGAATATTGGATTTTAGAATAGGACCAGAGGGAGAGATCAGTGCTCCGTGACTTGGGTATAATTTCGTTATCTCAGCAACTTTCGATTTTTGGTGAATTATTGGCTAAAAATGCAAAAAATCAAAATTTTACCAAATTCACCTCAAATATTGAAATTTGGTATGTGCCCAATTTTCGACTGCTCGAACTGATTGGAAACACTTTTGAACGAGTTTAGCATTTCTGAAGCCTTCAGTACCGACAGGATTTTGAAAGTTAAAATTTCCATAAAAGAGTTGAGAAGCTAGAATTTATTTTACACCCTAATTTCAACATGCTGAGTTGATTGAAAGTGGATTCACATCGTTTTGAACACTCCAGAAATTTTTTGGAAATTTCAGTTTTTAAAAAAGTTCCAAAATCTGTCCTTGAACGATTAGTACTCCCCCCATTTTTCCAGCTTGATGAAAAAAAAAACTCTGAAATTCAGTTTGCGTTCCATTTTTAACAAGCTGAATCGACTGGAGATGACTCTGAGGCTCAAAATCATCTCCAGTCGATTCAGCTTTGAGCTGTTTCTAAACCTTCAATAATTTTTTAGAATTTTCAAAACAGAAATCGCTAGAGAAGTAGTACACAGTTTCAAACCGACAGGAACCGATTTTGGGGTCCCAAACAAGCACAAATCACGTGTTTAAACGAGCTGAATGATTAATTCAGATAGGTTACAATGCATTTTTTGACAATCTGAGATTTGCAAAACATAACTGGAGGCACCAAAACAGCTTGAAACCATCTTTCAAGGGACTCAGCCTATTGAACTTGTGGTACATAATGTAAATTTGAGCTTTTCAGCTCCTTCGAGTGACATTTTATGAAATTTAAACTTTCAAAGATGTACTGGAGGCTCAAAAACTGCTTAAAACCGGCCAGAATGGTGAACAATCGATTCGAATGGGAGTAAATAGGAAACATATCAAATTTCAGAAAGTCAGCTCAATTTGGTAAGATTTTAAAATTTTTTCAAATTTTTGGCCCTTATTTAAAAATTCACCAAAAATCAAAAAAATCACTTTAGCTCTTGAAATGTGGGCTGGTGCTCTTTCGATTTAGTGTTGTTCAAAAATTCTTCAGTTTTTTGAATCCCCCCCCCTACCGAATGAGGTGATTTTCTCTTAAGAGGTTCATTAACACAGAGTAAGTATCAGAAAGTCTCCAAAACCCAAACTTTCAATTGCAGGGCCACAGAGAAAGGGGCAAAGGGAACAATCTGGTCATCAACTTATAAATCAGTTGGCCTGTTTTTTGGGCCAAAATTTCAACTTCAATGCACAAAATTTAAACTCTCAAAACCTTTCTCACAACATTTGAGTTCAACTCAATCTTTCATCATCTAAACCAAAATATTCGCTGGAAAACTGTTGAATTCTCTGGAAATACCCCACTACCCTCACTAATTAATCCCATGTGCTTTAAATTTTACTCAACATGGAGATGAACTCCATTCAACGGCGATAATTCCATCGCATCTTCACCATAACAGCCGATATTACTGATAAGAATGGAATAAATTGGGCAATAAGTCCATACTGCAGCATGTAAACTAACACAACCCACATTCATTCCATCGCTAAAAATTGATTATCTGTCACTTGTATATTACCCTATAATTACTCTACACGATCCTTTTCCATAGGCTACTGCGTCATTAAAACTCGTGTATTCCCACGAAACCCTCTCGATTGCCCAATACCAGGATCGAAATCTCTGAGAACCTTTGACAATTTCATCACTAACGACTTGTGCAAAGCCCCTCACACAATGTGAAAAAAATAAATAAATCGTTCATAAAAAGCTCTATTTCTCAACATCGTAGACGCAGTTGTCACTTAATAAAAAATGAAAAAAAAAACAACCACAGTGTACAAACTATCAACAGATATATATGAAATAAACCGCCGCCATGTGCGAAACTTACACTTTCACTGATCCAAAAATAGCCCGAACCAGTTCATCGGTGTAGATAAAAACGCGGGCGGGCGCACAACCATCATAGATTATCAACTCCGCAGGGGGAATAAAAAAAACATACGATAGTACCAGTATTTTTCCCAATGAAACGTTGTGAAAATGATACTCTATATGTCACGACGATTGGGAAGCAGAGGAGAGAAGGGCGAAGGGACCCGAACGATGAAGAAGAGTAGAAAAAAACCAACGTCGTCGTTGTCAATTAATTACCGTCAAATTGAACCCATAAGAGTAGTTATAAGAAGTGCAGAGGGAAAAACAAGAAAGTCGGTAATGTCCTTCGGTCGAGGAAAAAAACCGGGTTCGAGTTCGCTACGACCGGAGCACGAGTCTTGTTTCCCGATCCATCGCATCTCTCTCTAACGGTCAATTCCGCGCACCGAGGCGAGGGCATTTCACTTTAACCTTGATCTATAGCGAGTGTCTTCTCTATGACTATGGGATGAACACTTTCGAAGCGTGCGACCAGCGCTAGCAACGTTTAATTTAATCGAAATACACCGGGAATACTGAAAAGAGCTGTGTCAGGAGGATTTGAACCAAAATTTTATTCGAAAAAATTGCTCCGCATCTTTTTGAAAAACAATTGGGATCGATCGTGTATCTCCAGTTCAGTTGATTCAAATGCGATGTTGCGTCTCTCTGTACATCGAGTACATATTACGACTATAAAACCAATGTAAACAAAGAGAGTTTTACGTTCATGACGTAATATACAGTGATGTGATTAATATCACGCGTAATAAAGAAAATAAAAAAAAAACGAGAGTGAGAGAGACAGATAGAACACTACGTCGACTATACGACTACGACGACAATATAAACATGCAACAGAGCAATACAGCAGAGAGACGTCCCGAAGCGAATACGCGCGTAAAACAAAAGAAATAATACGACCATATTGTCTATACAACGTGAAAGACAAAGACAGACATATCGAGACCGAGAGGGAAAAAAAGAGCAAGCAAGCAAGCTAATCCATCGTTGCCTTCTCTATGGTAAAAACGACGCGAAATATAACAGTTCGAAGTGGCAACTCAGCCTTTTTTTCCCGCTCTTCCACAACTTGTCCGCGACCACTTCGTAATAAAAACGGATTCCACTATTCCAGTGATCCCTCTTTTTACTCTGTCTCCCTCGCTCTTTTTTCCTCTTGCTCGAAAGCCGCACAAACGAGAGCCGGCAACTTGTACATTACATGTACGCGTATAGAATAGAACCCAAATCAACAGTCTTTTTTCAATGTTAACTCGCGCTTAGGGGATCCCAAAATGGATTTAAGATTATCGTACCCGACCCCTTTCTTCGTTTCCCTTCTACAGCATCATCATCGCGTAGAATATAGTGTACTTTAAGAACGATCATCATCTGCGGTGCACGCGAGCAAAATATGAATCATCGAGTCCCTGCCTTACCCTCGCGGGATATACTTTTGCAAAGGTGATAGCAGGGGTGTCAAGTGAAAAGAATATCAGTCACACTGTACTACAATGTATTTCAGCAATTATTGTTGCAGTTATCAAGTCCATGTATGTATTCAATAAGCTTGCGAAATACGTAGTATCGAAGACTTCGATACTTTCAGGATAGCATGAGCTGAAGAAATTTCTAGGATGCAACCCAGAGATTTCCTTTGTGATGTCAGTACCTATGTAACTGAAGGTTCACTGGGTGAAGTCTGAAGTCAATGATCTTGGGTACCTACACCTACTAACTCAATGACAATTTCAGGCACTGTCGATAGTTGAGATTGCTGACAATGAGAGACTGAGAGTCACAGATTCAGTGTTCAGTCACTGTTTATGATAACAGCTGGTGATTATTTCAATTAAGTTTGACATTTCTTTTCAGTGTCATTGGCACATGTATTTCCGAGGAAAAGTCAGAAATGATGACCATTAATATTGGAATTGAACTTTTTCATCACTCGTGTACACAGGATTGACTTCTATAAAAAGTTCTGCAACAAAATAGCCCATCTTCAATGCTGGAAGAGTTATAAAGATTCAAAATATCAAGTGAGCTTCAACCTTGGCTTCTTCCATTCTGCAGATCAGTCATTTCGTTGCAGAACTTTCTTTGTTCTTCTTTAAATTACACTGGAATTGATTATCAACACCAGAAAAATTTTGATCAATTCTGTTTTGGAAACTTGAAATTTTCAGTTGTTCAGATTTTGATTTTTTCTTGTGATAAGTAGATCAATTCAAAGTTCACTATTATTTCTTCTGACTAGACCTTATGTCAGGATCACTACAGTTTTTTCTTATGGTGAATTCCACCCAGACCTTTGCTATCCAGTCCTTTACAGACTTTTTCATTGGCCATGCTTGGTGTTTTTGAGACTTCTGTAAATCAACTGTATGGTTTCATTTTCATCTCAAGTCAGCATTTCAGGTGCTACAATGAATTCTTAAATTTTTGGTCAATTTTATAAAAAATCATAGTTGGGTCAAAAATGTGACCTAGTCAAATTTTTACCAACTTGGCCTAGAAAGTTGAACGTTACCTCATTTCCAAACCCTTAGTTGCCATAGTCGGTGTTGCTTCTCCTTCACAGGAGGTTCTGCGCAACATTTCAATCTATTATGCATTACTTGGTTCCTAGCATATGTATAATGGTGTGTTTCAGGTTTTACAAAGTGAGTTTGCTGGAAAGTTTGTTATTATCAGCCACAAACGTTTTCTTCCTTTTGATGTTTTCCATTGCATTTTTCCCTACACCATAGCATGAAAATATTTACAGCTTCCTCAAATCTTGTGAGATCTATATTTCATTGTCCTTTGAATTTCCTCAACTAAGATTTCCTGTTTCTTCTCCTATTCTTGTCAAGACTTTTTTTTTGACAACTAAGTCTTTCCATAGATCCTTAGTAGCCTTTGGTAGATGTGTGTGCCACCAATTTCCACCCACCCACCGCCGCTGAAAATTCAAATTTCAACACACTGAGCTCATATCAGTGTGAAATGATCAAAAATTAATTCTGCACGCTTGTAATCCCAAATTTTGGTATCCACGATGAATTGTTTGAAAATTTTCAAATCCCTCCATTTGAAGTCCGTTTTACACTTTTAGATTTCAGGCCAAAATAGTCATTAAAATGAAATTCACGCTCTCAAAACCCTCCTAACAAGCTTTCTCTTTCTTACATGCAAAACTATGGGTTTATCTGACAAAATGTTTCATCCACTCCACTGGAATTTGGTGCATGCTGTTGCTAAGCCTCAGTGCTGATGAGAAATGGGTTCATTGATTCAATATTGGTGCACATTAATTGTAGCCCTTGGTAACACTACAAAGGCAGGGATTTTCTTCACACATTCTGCACCTATGGTCCACATTTTACAAAAATCAGGGCTTTGAACCATTACCTAAAAATGAACCCGAACCCGAACCCGAACCCGAACCCGAACCCGAACCCGAACCCGAACCCATACCTGGGTTTTTTCCAAGAGGATCCCAGTCCCAATGTACTGTGGGTGGGGCAAGTTGATAGGAACACAAGAGTGTAATTATATTTTACACTAAGGTTTCTAAAATAATTACTCAACTCAAAACAAACTTATTTGATATGCTATACACAATAAAGGAATATCTCAACATAACCTATAATTAGTCAAGAAAAACTACAGTTAGTGCAATATAAAACTACTTCAATCCCAAATACCCAATAGATTGGCTACTAGATGCGGGTATTCCACCAATATTGTTACTGTATCCAAAACACAGAGTTGTGGGTTCAAAACAAGACTCGGACTGGAACCGATTGAATCCTGATTCAAATCCAATCCAAAACTTATCTCAAAACCAAAATTATTATTTTTCTTGATCCCAAAAACAATCCTGGAACTCGAACAAAATCATTTCAGTTTTGGGATTTCAAATTTTTGACTTTTCCCCGATTTGACACTGAAATTGTCATTTTACATCATTTATCAGCATCCATTCAGATTATAATAGAAATTACTCGATGAATTGAGCAGATATGCATTTAAAACATTAAATCAATTACACCATTGGATTCCCCATGTCAAAACCTCTCATTTATTAGACCACTAGCAGTGTCCATTAGTCAATTTGGGCTAAAAATTGGTTGAAATGAAAATCCAGAAACCAGAACCAATTAATCATCCCTTAACCTGAACGAATTTTTTCAATTCCAAAACCAAAACCCAATCCCCAAATTGTTTTGTACCCACAGCTCTGCCAAAACAGCAAAAAATAAAGAAAATCCAATACCGGTACCCATACTCAAAAAATTTTGGAATACCAAGTACCTAATATCCATACCCTATTCTCTGAGAAGAAAATATATACCAATAGGTAACTGATGCCCAATACCCATACCCAAAAAACGTTTGGGTTCGAAGCCCTGGCAAAAATATATTAGAACTGTTCATACATAGCCGTGCCCACTTAATTCTTTTTCAGAGGTTCAGGTTCTGCATAAGCTGTTGAATGCAGTTCCAGGTCATGCTGATTTGTGTCCTGATTTCTTCAAGATCATTGTTATTATTTTATTAGAGCTCCTAAATACAAAAATTTGTACTTGCTTTCAATTTCTAGTGATCTGATCTTGATTCTCCCTGATTTATCATTGTTCTTGGTGAGCTTCATGGCTTTAGATTTGTCTGCATTTATTTCTCATTCCGCATTCAAGTACTGCTCTGATAATTTAGTCAATCTTTTCTGCATCTGCTGCACTTTTGTCTTGGCTATTAATACCTTGTTGTCTGTATAGCTTACCTATCTCATTTATTATTTTGCCATAAATTTTCAGCTCCATGTTTTCAATTTGAGCTTTCCTTGGTGATCTATTCTACATATATTTTGAATAGTCTTGGTGATAGAGGACAACGAGGACATCCCTCCTTCACTCTCCTCTTTATATTGTAGGTACTTGTTCTTAGATTACTCCCAATCTTGAAATGTATTTGGGCTTTGATTCCAGCACAAGCTTTTGATTATAATACAAGCCTTCGCCATTAACATTGTATTTCTTCAGGATTCTCAACATTTTCTCACAGTTGACACGATCAAATGCTTTTTCATAATCTACTACACAAAGCATGTCAAAAATGTCAAAATTGGGATTCAGTGCTCCTCAGACAATTACTTTTAGTAAAGCAATTAATCGATTTGAAAACAGTTCAACTGTTTTGAGAAAGTTTTGAAGATCTCTTCACTCTATCACATTCTTTCTCCATTCACAGAATTTCAGTCTTGACCATACGATTCATTTACAATTACTCACTTCCCGCGTATCTCAGTCATTGTTCTATCCCATTTGATCCGCCTACAGCAACCTTTCTGCCCTCTTCAACATCTCACAACGCCGCAACGTGGAAAATTTCCTCGCGGGTTCAATTTTTTCCAAACGAGCGAAGTAGAAAAATGAAATAAAATGAAAAACCGCGATGCTGCGTTATTTTTTATGTACTTTTCGCTCACAAGTACCTACCAATACGTGGGTTTAATATGGTATAATATACGCGTACACAGTATATATACAGAATGAGTGAGAGAGACAGGAGTATAAAAGACTATAGCATACAGTACGTGAAACATGTAGAGAGGAAAAAAAAAAACGCGGCCATACTAAACGATAACGACGACGGCGGCGGGTTCGCTCTATTTTTCACTCTTTTCTCTCCCTCTATCCTGTGTACTTTATGGGGTACTCTGGTACTATAATTTTTTCTTCTTTCTCTTTTCGGTTTTAGTACGCTCATATAACGTTATGTTGTTTTTTTCTCATTTTTTTTGCCGTTGCCGTTGTTCTCTATCCATTTCCCTGCCCGCCCCCTCGGGCTCTTGCGCCCCACGTCCCTTCGCAACTTTACACAACTCCCACCGGTGTATTTTTACGCGCGCTTGTAAACTCCTCTGTACACACGACTCGGAGCTTATAAACTGCTACTTGCCATCGCGATCGCGCCCATTTCGCCGAGCGGCGCAGCTCCGACTCCGAAACGCGTTGAGTTTTTTAAAGCGCGATAATTTTCCCAACGTTTAGACGCCCCCTGCAGCCATCCTCATCCGACGACAGTATTTTTCCTAATATATAAAACCGGCCCCGAATAACGTCGGGATATTTCGGTCTTTTATTTATTTTTTTTTGCAAAATGGATTTTGGAACGGTGGTAAACCCCTTGCCCTTGCCTCATGCTCAAGTAACGTGACGAGGTGACCATCGTTGCGAAAACCTGCGTCGCGGAAAATCTGATCAAATTGTTTTTCCAATGTCGATTTTTCTTTCTCCAGCCCAAAAAATTTTCAGTCAATGGGAAATACTTTCTCTTGGGTAAAGTAATAGCACAGATGACCACACTTCCGACCAATTTTTTTCTCAATTTTTTTTGTCCAAAATGAATAAATTCGTAGAGGTGTTGCTTTTACCCATCAGATTGGATAATTTCTCGTATCAGGAGATATGCATTTTAAAATACTGAATAAAATTTTGAATTCGTTAGCACCGTGGTCCAATATTTTTTTACTACGAATTGGCCAACGAGTAGAGGAAGCCAGTTAGAAAATTTCAACTTCCTGTAAGATGACTAGATCATTCATAAAAATAGCCGTGAATCATTCCATGAAATGATATCAATTAAAATTCGATAATACAAAAATTATTTTCAACAGTGACCTCGTCATAAGAACATTTATTTATAATCCTTTTCTTCCTCAATAAAAATCACAAAAAAATGTCTCACGAAAAATCACTAATAGACGAAAAATTTTCAAAGTGTGATTGAGATACACAACTTTTGATAGTTTTACGCCAAAAATTCTTCTTACGAATGTTTGTTTTCTTATACTCGTATTCGCCAATGTGCGTATCTATAAACTACTCACTCGCATATTTACGCATAAAAATACCTACGAATGTGTAATGAACATTATTTTCAGCACATTGTTTTCTTTTTCCTACACCATTCTCAATCGATTCGTATTGATTTAAAAATAAGCCCAGCCTAGTAAAAAAAATAGTCTCGATTTCTCGAAATAGATTAAGTACCTTCTTATACGATTCACTCAGAAATACATACGTGAAAAGAAAATGGACAAATTTTGAAAAATGTCATTTCCTCTACACGTCGAGTGAAATTCATCATTCGTTTACTTCGACGATTATTTTGAGTATTATTTTGAATTATTGGTGTCAAGGTTTTCTAGCTGTTTTTTTTTCAACTGCATGATTCAGTTTCGTTGTTTTTCAGTCATTTAGTCTAATTGGTTTATCTAAATTTATAATTAGGCCAATTTCAATACATTTTTCTAGCTTGATTGCGATTTACGCGTTTTTTTTTCGACTATATAAATACGTAGAATTGGAAATATTTTACATTAAATTTTCAGCGAGTACTTAATTGGAAAATTAAAACACTCATTCTAACCTAGTTCCTCTTGGTTCCGAGTTTTTTTTTTCAAAGAGAGAGGGGCAGAGGGGGGAATGACTCCTGTAAATACATCAAAGACAATGTGTCAAAATGATCGTGTCATTTATTTATGCTTTATGTATGTAAGTATAACGTTTCTTCGCGTTTTGATACTTATTTTTTTCATTTTCAATTTTCCTCTATAAAACCTATTATTTTACAGGTAATTACATGCATTATAGTACAATTTTGTGTCACATTTCAACGTTTTATCATACTTATGAGCAAATTTTTCCATTTTTTCTACTTTATTTCGAGGCAATAAAATTTCCTCCTTTCTTTCATCAAAAAAATAAATTCAATCAACTTTTCCTTCTCTTTCTCTTATAAAATTTCATCATGTAACAAAACGATCCCTGAAAGTGTATGAATACAAAAATGATTTTTCACATTATCTATAATGCCTTCAGATCTAAGGTTTATTATTAGTGATCGTCACATCAAAAAAAATCTGCTTCTGGCAACACAAAATGAAAAAAAAACATCCAAAATGTTACACTTATAAACTGAAACTAATTTTCTGGTTTTGAGATCAAATCAAATGAGTCATTTGAGAATTTAGCTCCCCTTTCTCCTCTTCAATTATTTTCTATTTTTCAATTTTTCCAGTCAAAAAAAATTATGTAAGTATTCAATTCAGCGAATTTTTGCGACTCTCAAAATTTTTGAGAATTCGCCCCCCTCCTCCCCCCATGAATTTCTTTGAATGAAGTAAAAATTAATTTTCTGCTTTTCACCACACACGAACTTTTTCAAATTTTAAAGTAAAAACATCGACATGCAAGATCAGAATTTAGGCAAAAATTGAGTGAATTTTTTTCCTCACGTTATTTAACCTCAGTTTTTGAGCGTTCTCATCCCCTTCCCCCTTCTCTATGATTCTGAATTGACCTGCAAAAAATTGATAATTTCAAATCATTTAAATACCTAAGCTCAAGTATGACTGTTGATTTTGCATTTTGTTTTATTGTAGGTACACAAAATTGTAAGATCTGCGGGCCCTTTTAAAGAGAAATAACGAAATAAAGAGAAAATTCTGATTTTGGGACACAAGTATGGCTTTTGTATAACTCGGATGATCTATTAAACACTCTGAGAAAAAGATCATATAATTTTTAAGGTTTACAAAATAAAAACAGTTGAAAGTTGATGTTTTGGGCTAAACTTTTTGATAATACTTACCTCATTTTTTTTTTAGCCAAAAACAAATCAATTCAGCTATTTTAAAATCAACAAAAATTCTAGAAAGAAAATTTCATTAATTATATACAAACAAGGGACACTCCATCATTTCATTTTTACAGGTACCTACTCAATTTTTTTTTAAAATATTTTTTCAGCACGATTTCTGAGCTGTGTCAATGTTGTAATCAAGTACTCAATTACCTTAAGTTTTCTCATTTTTATTTTTTTTCATTCCCCAATATTTCGATTTCATTGTTTTAAAATTTATACATTTTTCTTTTGTCGAAAATTGTTTCATTTTTCTCAATATCTTCACTCTTTCATTCTTTAGAAAGCGTTCGTTTTATTTTTGTTAAAAATTTTTTTTTCTAAATTTTGAAAATTTCATTTTGTAATAAAATTTTTTACTTTATTCTTACGTTTTCAACTCAGAAGAATACTTTTTCAGCATTTTTATTTTATTTTTTGAAAATGATTGAGAATTATATTTTTAATTTTCTTAAATTTTTGATGATAAGTTTTGATTCTTTCAATTTATCCTTTTTTTTTTTTTTTTTTTTTTGGGTGTTTGTAATTACTTGATTATTACACCCGTCGTATGAGATTTAAATCGAGTTGGTAAGGTCAAGTTTTTTAATTAGGTCTAAGAATTTTTTAATTTCGGAAGGGTCGTCTGGTATGAATAAGGATCTTTCATCTATTTGTAGGGACAGTCTGTGCTGATGTAAGGAGGGGCATTGAAATAGTAAGTGTTGGACAGATATAAGTTCTGAGAGGCAGAATTGACATGTGGGTTTTGGGGCCTTTTCATAGAGGTGATTATGTGTGATTTTTGTGTGGCCAATTCTCAGTCTGGTTATAATGATTTCTTCAAGTCTGTTTAAGTGGGAGAGGTTTTTCCAAGGATGGACTAATTTTTTATGTTGAAAGAGCTTGTTTGTGGTTTGGAGGGACCAAAAGTTTTGCCATTTCTTAAGTGTGCTTTGGGTGAAGATAGATTTGAGGTCGTCAGCTGTGATAAATATAAGGGGAGAAAGGATGGTGGCAGATTTTGCATTAATATCTACAATTTCATTTCCTAAGATTCCAACGTGGCTGGGTACATACATAAACTGTATGAAGAAGTTTGAATTTTGTAAGTCAAATAGAGTTTTATGAATATTTTGAATTAGAAGGTGATCGGAAAAAAGATTTTGGATAGCAGTTAGTGAGCTGAGGGAATCACTTTGAATTAAGAAGGACCTGTTTTCTGATTCATAAGTGAGTATGTCACAGAGACAATGGAAAATAGCTGTGAGTTCGGCAGTGTAGATTGAAGAACAGTTATGGATTTTAAAATTTGAAATTCTATCATTTATAGAGTATGCATATCCTGTGTGAAGTGTTGGTATTTTTGATCCATCTGTAAAGCAAAGATTGAATTTTTTGTATTCTGATAAAAGTTCAAGATAGTTCTGTTTTATTACTAATGGAGAGTGGCTATTTTTTGGGTAGTTAATAAGCTGTAGGTTGACTTGAGGAGGTTTTAGAAGCCAAGGGGGGTATAATATTGATTTTTGGATGAGAGTTTTGGGATTGATTTGAAGATCATTCAACATTGTGATGAAATTAGAAATGGGTCCTTCTATATGATCAAAATGTTGGGGGTTGGGTGGGTTAATTGAGTTTTGGAGTGGATGGGAAGGGTTGGTGGATGCATTTGAGATGAATTTGAAAATGTTGATATTTAAAATTTTAAAGACCTCTCGAATTTCAATGCAACATGCCCAATCACCATGCAGCTTTTCTTCTTCGTTAAATTTTTTCCGAATCACCTGAAGTTCAAAAACAATTACGCTGCACTACTCGTATTTCTATACCCCCCCCCCCCTCTATACCATCTCCCAATCAGCATATTAAATCCTTTGAAAAAGTAAGCTGCTAAGAAAGGAATGACAGAAAAAAAATTGTTCAAAAAAATGACGAATTACCAAAATTGAAAATTCGCCTTCAAATTCACAACCTTCTCCACCTCTACCTCGACCTATTCCATAAAACTTCTCCCTCTCCTTTACCATTTTTCCACATCACCACCTCCCATAACTCGATAAACCCGAGCAAAATAATTCATTCGATTCGGCGGCAGTACGCATACAAGCATATAATATCGAGTAATAATTCATTTCCATTTGAACAAAACTAAATCCCATTTACGAACGCTTCCAAGTAGAAAAAATTTCGGACAAATGTACGATAGGCGAGCATATACTAAAATAAAAATACGTACATAACGACGATTTATCAACTTTCTGCAACATTTCCAATTTCCAGTTACCCAGCTCATTTACCTCCGACAACGACGACGGTCGTCGAAATCGAACCTACACTCTACAGATACACTGATACAGGGAAGGTGTATGGCAGAAGGGTAGAAAATTTCTCCACAAGTTCAACGTACTCGTATACTCGTATATTGTACTCGAAAAACGCTCACCTATAAAATAAAATTTACACCAACGCTGTGTATATCGTATCGTATCGTGCCGGAACAATCGATATAATAAAAAAAAATTCTGACGAAGGTGTACCTATAATAATTCCCCCTCGGCCTCGTTCTGTGTACTTGCACTTTACCAACACGCTGGCATTCGTTCACCTTAATCGACGAAGTAAATACTGAAATGTGCAGTGCACTGTACATCTACGAGTAGGTACATTCTACACATACGTCTGAACGTACATTATATGTATACCATAGAGCTCCACTAGAGTAGAAAAAAACTCGATTATTTCGCCATTTCGAACACTAACCCTGGTCACGTTATCAAAAGAATCGAGCGGCGGTGGCGAATAAATAAAATAGAAAAAAAAATCAAGTTAAACCAGCGACGGCGGCTGAGGCAGAAAACTAGACCGTGATCGGGTTAAAATTAAAAACCCCTAGCGAAGGGTTATTATTCAATCAGTCCGGGTATAAACTTTTGCAAAAGGGGCGAATTACCCCTTTGATGTTATACGCGTAACTTGCCCTACACACCGTACTCGTACACAGTACAGATTATAACAATGGTACGAAGAAAGAATTAATTTCGAATAAAAATTTTCCAAATTGGTTCACCAAGCGTGAATGCGAATGCGAATCAATAAGGCGAAAAAAAAATATATACGTGTGTTACTCAATAGCCTAGAGACGACGGTGAGTCGTCGACGTGGTTGTGAGGTGTCCGCAACAGAACACCAAAAGACCAAAGGGTCAATCAACAAAGCAACATTCAACAAATGATTCATCGCCCTCTGCCAGTCGACGAATCATTTCGCGCACGTCGGAAATTTTTTTCCTACATCCGGGGATTACATTAGACGAAGAAGCAGGGAGTAATAATAACAGTAACACACGCTTCCAGAATGACTAATCGCGGTGAAATTTTTTTCTTCCTTCAATTATAAAAATAAATTCTTCAAAGACTCGACGACCAAGACCGGACCGGACGACTGGACCGGGCTAAGGCTTTGTTCGCGGTGCATTTTTTCTAGGTCAACAGTAATTATTCGTGTTTTATTTTTCGTCAGCAATGAGCATCGTCGCTTAATTGCAAATTAATCGGCGGTAAATTGCGTCAAAGTGAACCAAAAATAAAATCCGACCATAGCATATACGTCAGATCTGGCAACGCCGCCATTATCTCTTCGTTTATTACGTGAAAAAATATACGCCACATACGCGTACATCGTTAACGACGACAACGTCGAAAAGTACGTTTTAAATTACCGTTGTCGTTGTCGTAGTCATAGTCGTAGTCGACGAGAGTATAATATACTTGCTTCGACGTTCCCTAGGTGCCCTAAGGGGGAAGAGTAATACAGCTATTACGTATGATGTATTTTGTTTGTATCTCTATAATACGTAGGTAGAGGTATAATGCACATGGTACATGGTTGCCCCATAAGAGTACAATTTTGAAGAAAAATGGATCTTTAAGTCTTCATGGAGGCTCAGTTCTATTGAAATCGAAGGAAGGTGTCCATTGCTAAGTTATTGAGCAAAAAGACATCAAAAATTGGAATATTTTTCAAAAATTTTCAAAATACAACACAATTTTATAAAAATGTACTCTGTAATAATTTTTTTTCTCGTAAAAATTGTACATGTGAAGTGATTTGTTATAAAGCTAGTCGAATAGCCACGGACTGGAGTCGTCAAGATAAAAAAATTATGGACTTCGAGCAACTGTCTTTTCACCCCCCCCCCCACCATCTCTTCCTTCCCCAAAAACAAATTAATTCGTTGAAAAATAAAATTCGTTTTTTACATAGGTATTTCAAGTTCTTGAAAATATCAGGTTACGATGCATTTCCTCATTTTCTCCCCTTCCCATCTGCACAGCTCTGGGAGTGACTATAAAAAAAATTGTGAAAATTCGATTTTGAGATTGATAAAAGTTGAAAAATGAACATTCGATGGAAATAATTAGTAGACTTGGAGAAGAAAAATATAATTTTTTTGTGATTTCAATAATCTTTTCTTGGCTCGAGTCCTATGTTTGATGGGAAGAAAGAGGATTTTCAAAAAAAGTTTGAAAAAGATTAGAAAAATGAGGAAAAAAAGAAGATCTAACAAAAATGTAACATTGATGCGTTGAAAAATTGCTGAAGTATTATTATGGATAAATAAATTTTTGAAAATATAGGACAGTAAATGAATAGAAAAGAAATTTTAAAAATGAAAAAAAAATTTTTAAAACAAAAATTGAAACATTAAAAAAAATTTAACAGTGAAAAACAATCAAAAAACACAAAAACAAATATTATTGAAAAAATGAAAAAATAAAAAATAACAAACATAAAAAAACGAAAAAATTAATTTTTAAAAAAATCAAAAAATTGAGGAAGATATTTTCGTTGTCCCAAATTTCTATTTCAAGAAGGTAAATTGTAAACTTTAAAAATACAAAAATAGCAATTAACACATTAATAACTTGGAAACGTTAAAAAATGACGAATTTTTGGAATATTAATAGAAAATGAAAAGTTAGGGAAAAACTGCCTTCATAACAATTATTTTTTTATCAACCCCCTTCACCCCTTCAGACAAAAATGGAGGGAAATTGTTTTTAGAAGATGGAAATCAGCTCACGAAGATGAAAAAAACTGATCACCGCATATGATACGTATTTGGTTAAAAGTTTATAATGTTTATAATTATTTGGTTCATAGAGAAAATTGAAAGTAAAGACTCTACTGCAAGAAAAGTTTTAAACCATGGAGTTTTTTTTGATGGCTCATTAAATAAAATAAAATAAATAAATAAATAACTTTTTAACCAAAGTATCAGTAATAAAATTACCAAGAATGTAGCCAAAATTACCTGTATAAGTACCTTACAAAAATCATTAGTAAAAATTTACCAAAAATGTCCATAATTATTAGTAATTTGCCAAGAATTGGCAGTAATACGTTCAGTAAGTTTGATCACGTGACTCCCAGGTTTTGGAGCTATTCTCGTGATAATGATAACAGGCAAACGGGAACTCGTATTTTACGAGTGAATTTGAGCTTAATTTTTGAAATTGATCGACTTTTGTGAACTCGTGTTTTAAAATTATGTTTTCTGAAACGAAAGGATTCAATATCACAAGAAATGGAAGCATTTGCGCTGTTATTAGGTGAGTTTTTACCGAATTTCGACCTCTCAGAGACACTAAAACGATCGTAAAATCCGTCCGTAAGTACTTAGCTTGTTCAATTCAGTTCATTGTTCTTCAGGACGACACAAATAACAATTTGAAACTTCGAACTAAAAAAATTCACCGTAGATCGTTCATAATTGAAGTCGAAACTTGGTCATTTGCAGGGAAACGGGCAATTCCCGTTTCCTTGCAATCATTATCACAAGAATAGCTCCGAAACGTGGGAGTCACGTGATCAAACTTACTGAGCGTAATACCAAAAATTACCAGATTTGTAATTTACCAAAAATTACCAGATTTGTAATTTACCAAAAATTACCAGATTTGTAATTTACCAAAAATTACCAGATTTGTAATTTACCAAAAATTACCAGATTTGTAATTTACCAAAAATTACCAGTAATTCATCAAAAGTTACCAGATTTGTAATTCGCCAAAAATTACCAGGTTTGTAAATTATCAAAAATTACCAGTAGTTCACCAGAAATTACCAGATTTGTAATTTACCAAAAATTATCAGTGATTCATCAAAAATTACCAGATTTGTAATTCAATAAAAATTACCAAGTTTGTAAATTACCAAAAATTACCAGTAACTTACCAAAAAATTACCAGTAATTTACCAAAAATTACCAGATTTGTAATTTATTAAAAATTACCAGTAATTTACCAAAAAAAAAACCAGTAATTTACCAGTAATTTACCAAAAAAAATACCAGTAATTCACCAAAAATTACCATGACTTTACCAAAAATCACTAGATTTGTAATTTACCAAAAATTACCAGTAATTTACCAAAAATTACCAGTAATTTACCAAAAATTACCAGTAATTTACCAAAAATTACCAGTAATTTACCAAAAATTACCAGATTTGTAATTTATTAAAAATTACCAGTAATTTACCAAAAAATTACCAGATTTTAATTTACCAAAAATTAGGACCAATTTACGAAAAATTACCAGACTTGTAATTGATCCTAATTTTTGGTAAATTACAAATCTGGTGATTTTTGGTAAATTACAAATTTGGTAATTTTTGGTAAATTACAAATCTGGTAATTTTAGTAAATTACAAATCTGGTAATTTTAGGTAAATTTGGACAAATTTACTAAAAATGATCAAATTATCAGTTCAGTAATTTATAAAAAATTCCCAGAACCAATAATTTATCAGAAATGACTAGTTCAATGATGTACCAAAAATTACTACTTCAATTCACCAAAATAATTACCAAATTATCAGTAATTTGCTGCATTTTTTCAGTAATTTACCAAAGTTTTACCAAACATGAACTGAAATGAACATTTTCAAGTTTATAAGTGAGGCAAAATGCCAGAAAGTCATTTCGAGAGTTTGACACAATAATTTTAGCAATTCGCTGATTTTCTTTCAAGTTTTGAAAAGAGAAGCTTCATTTCTTAAGGTTTACTTCAGTTGAAAACAATCTTTAGATGTTTCTTTCAATTTTACAAAAATAGAAAACAAAATTTAAAAATAATACATTTGCGATTTTCGATCTCTAAAATGAACTCACGGTGGTGGAAGAGTGGTGAGTTCAAATTTTCATTCATCATACGTCTTAAGACATCGTTTTCAACATTTTCAATGCAATAAAATAGTTTCCAGAAATTTTTTTCAAGAAATGTTTTCTTGCCAGATAGTTTTTAGCCATAACGTAAATTAACAAAGCTACAAGAGTACCCAACTCCATATTGCTCCAACGAACACACTGCAATTGCAATCAGTCAATTGATACACCGACGCGGCCACGACGACGAAGAGAGCATTCGTTGCATCCCCATTTTACCTTCTCTCTACTTCCAATGAACCTGGTATCTGGTGCAGAAGAGCGCGCTTGTGCACAGCAAACCTCCCCTGCTACGAGTACCTCTCCATCACCGTCAAACGTCATCATCTTAACGGTCTAAAAAATTTCGCAACCCTACACGAAGTAGCTCAAGTGTATAAGAGAAACATCTTATACGTCGTCGTCATCGTCATCGTCGTCGTTAAAGGTAACGAGAAAATCGTTTCAAAGGGAAGCACAAACACACCAACACACAGGAGGGAGCCGACTGGAGGGGTAATTCAAGTACACCATAAACTTATCTTCACCCTAGCGAGTCCATTACTGCGAAACTACCCCTACGTCGAGATGCTCGTGCCGCTCTAAATACTACAAAGTGTCACAGTTGCCGCACTCGACGCCGTCGCTGCGCCGTAAATACGCCAATTATGCAACTATTTCAACACCCTTGTTACCAGCAATAGCAAACTGCAGCGTACACAGCATCCCTCCGGCGATGGCGGTGGCGTACAAATAACCGGAGCTTAGGCTCATATATTCCTACAACAACGACACGAGAGGAAGTTAACGAATGGAAAGAAAAATCACCACGCACAGCGAACGAGAGAATAGTCAGGTCTCAATTTGACAAAAAATGACGTCCGCTCGCGTATTCTGTCGAAAGCAATTTTATGATTGATTATTGTTCTATAGGTCAATACGAAAAAATTTAGCCCAGATGCCCTTTTTTTACCCTCCCCCTTTTCCGAGGGTCCACCCCCCTAACTTGAAAATCCGTCTATCTCTTCACCTATGGGTCGTACAGAAAAAAAGTTTCGATGAAAATTGTTCCTTAACATCTCCTCTACAACGTGGTCATCTTCAATTTTTGTTTGGAACAACCGTTGAGCTTAAAAGCTCAAAAAAGCTCTTTCAAAATCAGTTTTTTTTATTTTCTGCCGAAATTTACAGAGATACATTAAGAAGTATAATAACAAAAAGTGTTTAGAATTGAATTTACTTTCTAAAGACCCGTATAACAACCGATTTCCTCACCTCCCCCTCGATTCCATAGGACCCACCCCCCTTCCCAAGATTCCAATATTTGATTTCAGGGACAATTGAAAATAACCTTGATAAAAATTGTTTGTTTTCATTCAATAATGCTGAAATACGCAGTTTTTGATTAATATAAGACATAAAAATAGTCAAAACTGTAGGCTTATAATTAGTTGATTAGCAAATTACATATACCTAATACTTATTAGGAGAGAAGTGGCCAATCCTCCCTATTACCATATCCACTACTCAATTTTGAATTTTTTTACTCGAAAGGTTGAAAATTGGGTATAAACTGAATCTCACCATTCTCATTTACATGCCTGCGCATTTCTCAATTTTTGATGGATTTTCAAAATTTCAAATTTGGCTCGTTTTCTATGAAAAAATATCGTAAGTGTCATAAGATTAACCAGAGAAAGATTAAATTTAATTGTACTCTACTCTAGATCTTTCCTGTCGATTAGTCATGATTTTGAACCATTTTTGATTTTCTCTAGCAATTTTTAGACTCTGGTTTTCTAAAAGATAAGTAAGTAGGTAAGTATGCCATAAATAGGGACAAAATGTAATTCAATTCAGACACATGTTTTCAAAAGCAATTTTTTTTAAAAGACTTTTTAAAATCATTTTTTAATTTTATATGGCAGTGTTTAACACATTTTCTGTTCATTCAAAAGTAATCACATGGAGAAAATTTTGGCCTCAGGGTGTTAATTTGCATGAAAAAATTAAAAAATGTTCATCAAAAAGTTTTTATTACAAAAATAAAGAATTGATCTGTACTACTCGAAAGGTTGAAAATGGGGTATAAACCGAATTTCACCTTTTTCATTTACATGCCTGCACTCAGAGAAGCAGCGATTATAATCGATGCTACATCGATTATTTTGTCCCAAAGAATAGGATATAATCGATTGATCGGTCAAAAAATCTGCTGTTCCGTGATCGGTTAGAATTGAGTGACGTCAATCATCGCCATCATGCCATCAATATGCCATCAATATTCTCAGAGCCATTATGTACCTAAATAGTTTTCCATTCCAATTTTTAATGAAAAAGTCATTCTAATGAAAGGGTTGAAGTGAAAAAGAAAATATGAAACTCCACATAACAAATTAAGTAGGTATCTAATCTACATAAAACCAAAACATATGAATTGATTTAAAAATTATGCAAAGGTCTGATTAATCGATTATGGACGATTGTAAATAATCGGTGATTATTAATCGATTATAATTGCAATACGTAGTTGCACCTATCTATGTTTTCATTCAATAATGCTGAAATGCACAGTTGTTTTTGATTTGTATATTCAAGCATAAAAATAGTCGAAACTACATACTTACATATAGGTCTATTCTGTAAAAATCAAAAGATATTATGATGGAAATTTTGATCGATTTTTTATGCAAATTCTTAAAATTTATTTGTGCAGATTCATATCTTCAGACTGAAATTTTCTCCAGTGATTTTTTTAATCATGGAATGGAAAATGTGCTAGACACTGCAACGTATGTACTCATATAAGTAAAATGAAAAAAATGACTGAAAATGAAATGTTAGTTACCTAGGTGTTGAACTGTTGATACGTATCTGCCTATTGTAATTTGAACTTTACTCCATGTTTTGAAACTTACCAATTGACCACTTCTTTCCTAATACGTATTATATGTAATTTGCTAATCAACTTTTCATTTTCACAGAACAATTATAAGCCTACAGTTTTGACTATTTTTATGTCTTATATTAATCAAAAACTGCGTATTTCAGCATTATTGAATGAAAACAAACAATTTTTATCAAGGTTATTTTCAATTGTCCCTGAAATCAAATATTGGAATCTTGGGAAGGGGGGTGGGTCCTATGGAATCGAGGGGGAGGTGAGGAAATCGGTTGTTATACGGGTCTTTAGAAAGTAAATTCAATTCTAAACACTTTTTGTTATTATACTTCTTAATGTATCTCTGTAAATTTCGGCAGAAAATAAAAAAAACTGATTTTGAAAGAGCTTTTTTGAGCTTTTAAGCTCAACGGTTGTTCCAAACAAAAATTGAAGATGGCCACGTTGTAGAGGAGATGTTAAGGAACAATTTTCATCTAAACTTTTTTTCTGTACGACCCATAGGTGAAGAGATAGACGGATTTTCAAGTTAGGGGGGTGGACCCTCGGAAAAGGGGGAGGGTAAAAAAAGGGCATCTGGGCTAAATTTTTTCGTATTGACCTATAGAACAATAATCAATCATAAAATTGCTTTCGACAGAATTAGCGAGCGGATGACCAATTGAGACCTGACTAGAAGTAGGTACGAAAGTCTTGGAATTGAGCTGAATCGTGAATCGTTGTCGAGTTCGAGTACGTATTACTAATAATTCCCACGCGTGGGAGAAGCGTTAATTTATGCATTACATTAACGCCTTTCGGATATTAAACGCGTAATTTTTCTTCTTCTCTCCTTTAATAATTCGTCATTGGCTCCGAAAGCCACAAGATGTATGAGTACGATTTCCTTCCACTCGATTCCAACTCGTTGGTGTACCAGTGTATTATAAACGTGCTAAGGCGATATGTGCCAATGATTTGGTAATATTTTTTTTTCTTACTCTTTCTATCGCCGATTACTTACAGTTACGTTTTTTTTTTCTTTCTTTTTTTATTATTTTTCTTCTTTATAACGAGTTAATAAGCGGGTAAAATCGAAGTAAATATGCGCGAGATGTGGAGTTCACCCACGTACGATTTTTTGTTCACTTTATGGATTGCTTATATTAGTCGACGATTTTTTTCCCTTGCCCTTTTGCACGCCTTCTTCCGCTGGGATCGGCGGGAGAATGGCAACGGTGAATCGTCGATCTAAAAATAAAATCGGTATTGTTAAATGCTGCGATTTTTCGTGTAGAAGCAGCAATGATCGTACGTTCGTCGTTCGTAGTACATATATCGATTCATCGATTTTGGAAATTACGAAAAGAGAATGTTGATTTTTTTTTTTTAGTCAACATAGCGACAATGTTACTGTAGGTCTTGAATTTTTTTAAAGCCAGAGTTATGATTTTTTGAAGGGAAGGGGTGTGGAAGGAGGTGAAATATAGGAGGAGTAGAAAAACTGAAAGAACAAGCTGCCTAAGCCTGAAACCACCTTCAATCGACTAAGCATATTAAAAATGGGGTACTGAGTAAATTTCATTCTAACAACTCAATTGGGTAAAATGTTGTGGAAATTTCAAATTTCAAAAATCTGCTAGGGTGCACCGAAACTAACGCTCAAAATGGTTCGAAACCGTTTCCAATCGATTTGGAAGGTCAAATACAGAAATCTTGACGTTTTTAGATTTCTGACCCAAGTTTAATTTTTCAAAAATTCATTAAAAATCGAAATCGATTGTTAACTTACAAATTTTATCCACTGTTTTCAAATTCGTGTTCGGAAAATCAGATCACCTCAATTCAAACCTGATGGACAATTATTTCAGCTGATTTTCGAATTCCGTGATTTTCGATTTTTTTTTGATTTGCGATTGAAAATAAAAGGACACAGGTGTGTTACTTACATAACTTTTCTCATAAGGATTATAAAATTACTTACTTACTTATTCTTATACGCGAGTTCATATTCTACATAATGTATCATTTTTGAAAAGAAATTTGTACTCACCTGAAACAAAAGAAAATTAAGGTGGATTAGTTATTTATAAAATTATTGATCAATCAACAGGTATACAAAATAATAATGGTCGTATAGGCCAGAGTAAAAATTCTGACGATCTCGACGTTTAATAAAAAGCCAGAACTGAATATTCACAAAGAAAGTAAGTACCCACAAAAATTGTACAATTGATTGTGAAAATCACTCAAAAATATCAAAAATTGAAGGACCATCAGAAAACGACCAAAATTTGAGGAAATGTCTCATTTAGGTAAAATTTTGCACAGACTGCCTAAGTGCTTAGATTATTGAAAAATACCAAGAATTGATCAGAAATTCTCAAAATTGAATTATGATTTGTCAAGATTGCAGAAAATGTCATAAAATATATCAAATTGACTCCACCTCCCCCTCACTCTCACCAACGCCACAATAATTGAAAATTACCAGAAGTTGATCATGATAACGGATCGTTTCTTTTTTTGAAAAAAATCGCTACTTTTTTCAATCAAATTTTCAAAAAGCTCTCTACTAGACCCAATTTTTCACAGGAAAATTTCCAAAAAAGATTAGTGAAGTGTGATTAGATAGAAAAATGAAGAAAAAAACAAACAAACGGAAACCGAAGTTCGTAGCAATTGATGAGGAAATTTTTCCAAATGTGGCAATTTGGAGGGGAAGGGGGAGGGTCAGCTAGATCAAAATTTCTCCATGAAAAAAATCCAAAATTCTGAAAAATGAAGAGAAATGGGTTGAAAATTTCAATGTTCTATTTCAAGAATGCAAAACAACAAGATTCTATTTTTTTGCAATTTTGGCAAAAAAAAAAACAGAACCACAAATTTTTTCCAGAAAAAAATAGTTTTAATAAACAAAAAGCTTGAAAAATTAACCAAAAAAGTGACAAAACACGAGCAAAACAGTTAAATGAAGAAAAATACCGCAAAAATACAAAACATCCTTGAAATGTTCTGGTTTGCAATTTTAGAAAGTTGAACCATTTTGAATCTTTTTGATGAAAGAGCAAGACTTTTCGTCAATTTGTAGCAACAAAATGAGAATTTTTGGTTGAATAAAGCGAAATTGTCAATTTTAACAAAAAAGTTTTTTTTTTACAATTTCAGACAAAAAACGTGAGACTGAAAATCGAGAAATTTTACGATTTTCCGCAAATAGCAAGAGGTTGACAGTTTTATCAGAAAACAAGATGTTTTGGGAATCATTGGGGAAAAGTGATATTTTTTGACAATTTCTGACAAAAAAGCGAGACTTTAGGGATTTTTTTGGAATAAAATTAGACTTTTTAAAACTATTTGCGAGAAACCAAAATTTTAAGTAATTGCAAGAATTTATTCTGAAAGCAAAAATTTTGATAATTTCAGCAATATTTAGCAATTTTTTTCAAGAATGCTAAAAAGTTGAAATTTTTGGCAATTTTTGGCAAAAATCAAGAATTTTGGATAATTTTTGAAAAAAAGAAAAATCTTAAGCAATTGCAAAAAAAATTCCAAAAAACCAGATTGACAATTTTAACAGAAATTAGTAAATTCTTGATATCATTATTGGCAAAGAAATTACATTTTTTGCAACTTTTTTCGCAAAGTGGCTCGTTTTTTTTTTGCAGAACGACACTTCTATAAAATTTTTTGACAATTTTAGGTAAAAAGGAAAAGCTAAACATTTTGGCAATTTTTGGCAAAAAACAAGACTATAATTGGATGATTTTTTGAAAAAGGAAATTTTTAGCAAAAAGCAAGACTGAACGATAAATCGATCAAAATCGATAAATCTGACTCACAACAATATTAAACTTGCCTAACATTCGACAAAACGAAAACAAACTTCAACAAAAATAAATAAATATTTATTGTTAACGGTCATTGACCTAACGATCAATAAACCAGACAAATGAGACTGAGCAAAAAGCTCGATGACTTTACTTTACGACGACAAGAATAATATTAACGCGAACTAACTTAGTAACAAACTAACGAAAACAACGAAAAAACAACGATAATTTAACAGCCAACAGTTTACGCGATTTTACGAAAAGAACAAAAAACCATTTTATACGTAACCAACAATATATATATCGCGAAACCGAAATTCATTTTTAATAAAAAATAAAAACTTAAAAGTTACCGAACATAGTTCGTTACGGTTACGATTCCAATTTTGCCAACACCCCACCATAAAAATATTTTCCCTAACACGCGTACCACTTAAATAAACGTAAAACTTGTTGCTTCTTATCAATACCGGTGTTAGTAAACACTTTGAAACAAAATATTTTTACAGCAAAATTTCAGTTAAATTATACTTAAATTACATAAAAAACAACTCGAAAACTTAATTTAAGCATTAAACAATGACTCACAGAGTCTATCGAAAACGGTACGTGTCGTGGCTTTGGTTAAAATATCGGCAAGTTGATCCGCCGAAGATATCTTTTGCAAGTAAATGATCTGTTTTGTGACTAAATCGCGTATATGATGATAACAGACATCTATATGTCTGGTACGTTTCGATTCGACCGTATTCGCAACGGCAATCGCTGCATTAGAATCGCAATACACCGGTACGGTGTCAATACGAACTTCTAATTCGACAAACAGATTTCGCCAAGCCAAGACTTCCTTTCCAGACGTACTTAACGCAACGTATTCAGCTTCACACGACGAAAGACTTACACAATTTTGTTTCTTGACTACCCAGTCAATTACGTTGCCATAGTGCAATACAAAAATTCCAGACGTTGATTTTCTGTCTAAACAATCACCAGCGAAGTCCGAATCTACGTATACTCTTACAGAGTATTTATCAAAGACTTCAGGTATTACGTAGGTAAGTTTCACGTTCAACGTACTACGTAAATACCTGAGAATACGCTTACTATATTCGAATAGCTCCTTGTTTGCCAAGTGCTGGTATCTGCTTAGAAAGTTTACAGCAAAAGCGATATCGGGACGTGTTCCCCTTGCTATGTAACTTAAACTTCCTAAGAGACCACGCACTTTGGTTTCATAACTTTTATCGAGCTTGAGATTGGTAATCTTCAAGCCCGGTTTGATTGGAGTTGAGATACTATTCGAATTAGATAAACCGTAATCATTAACTAACTGCTCGATATATGAATTTTGATGTATTTCTAACTTTTCTTTACTACGATTAATTTCCATTCCAATGAACTTCTTGCATTGTTCCAGGTCTCTGATTCCAAAACGCTCATTCAATCGCTTGACCAACCACTCAATTAGACAATCATCGCAACCTGTAATTAGAAAATCGTCTACGTAAACGACAAACACGCAACGTAGAGGATTTTCGGCATCGAAGTAGACACACAGATCAACTTTGCTCCTTACGAAACCGAGCGAAAGTAAATACTCATTCAATTTTGCGTTCCACGACTTGGGACTCGTTTTTAACCCATATAACGAACGTTTGAGAATATATACGACACCTTTTTCTTCGTTAGTCCCTTTCGGTGGGTTGAACATAATACCTCGGTTTATATCTCCATTGAGAAATGCAGTACTCACATCTAGCTGTCTCAACTGCCACTTGTTGACCATAGCTAGATTGAGCATCGAGCGTATTATCGGTTGATTAGGTGTTGGAGCATATATTTCATCCAACTCATAAAAATGGTTGTCTTTGAAACCACGCAACACCAATCTAGCCTTAAATTTCACCCCACCATTCGAGTTGATTTTTTTCTTTAGAACCCACTTACTATCTACTTTCGAATAATTCTCTTTATTTACGCTTTTTTCAGATGCTGAATACCAAACGTCTTTGATCTCCATCGCCTTTAACCCTTCATCTATCGCTACACGCCAAAATTTCGACTCAGGACCGTTTAACACTTCTTCATACGTAAGGTCATCGACCCCAGCGAGTGCAAAGCAAGCAAAATCGTCGCTACGTTCATCCGAAGATGATGTATCGATTAAACTACGATCTACTAAATTATCACCGCTACGTTCGGCTTCAGTCAGCTCATCTGGGTTTATCCAATTGGAGCAACCAGGAGCTGAATCAACGTTACTTACTGGTGTAACCGTAGGTACGATATTCACATCGCTTACACTCACTGATACCGATGTTTTTAACAAATGATCGTTAATAACATCGTGTATCTTACGCGTTTCGTCTACTTCTACGCAACTCGAATTCGTAAATTTATTTCGTAAAACATCGTACAATACATAACCTGTCTCTGTAAAACCGAGTAAAACCATATCGATCGACTTCTCATCAGTTTTCTTTCTCTTTTCAGGCGGTACTAGAACTCGTGCAACGCTTCCAAACAATCTCACTCTCGATAAATCCGGCTTTCGGCGATTCCACAGCTCGTACGGTGACAGATCGTTCAAGGCAGAATGCGGTAAACGATTGTACACGTAGTTCGCCGTGTATGCAGCGTAAAGCCAGAATTTATTCGTTAAACCGCCTTCGTATAACAGAGCTCGCATTTTTTCTTGGATGGTTCGGAAAAAACGCTCGACGGTGCCATTATGCTGCTTCTCATACGGCTCACTGTTCTGCATAGATATGCCTTTTTCGTCGACAAACTCTTTAAAGGTACCTCCGATAAATTCACTAGCGTTATCGCACCTGATACGCTTCACTTTCGTACTCCATAACGTTTCACTAATATTTACAAATTTTTTTAGGTAGGTACCTACTTCGGCTTTACTTCTCATTCCGAACGTTACTCCCCATCTCGTACAGTCATCTACGAAGCCAATCAAATATCGCTCGCCTTCTAGTCCTTCTGTAATAGGACCCATTACGTCAATATGAACGAGATCGAGCGGATTTGGATACCTATACCTACTTGAATCGTAGGTATGTTTCTTTTGTTTTGCTTTACAGCAAATTTGACACTGATTGAAAGGTGGGCAATCACATCCACGTAACTCAGGAATCTTATCTAGTACCGTTTTGCTCGTATGAGCCAACCTACGATGCCAGATGTCACCTTCACCTTTTAACCTATTTACTTTCTTTTTATTTTTCAGATTTACATCACTGTCACTGCACGTACTGGTATTTCCTATACCTACACTTGAAACGTTCGAGTTTACACTACTAGAAGTATTACCTATCGTCGTCGAACCATTACCTACATTTTTCGAGTCGCTAACATCACTAGAAACCAACGCAGATGAATAATTGGAACATGAGTACAACATAGGAGGTATATTTATCATAAATTGAATCGTATACAATCCATTATCATTAAGTACTAATTTTGACACTAAATTTCCCGCAGGATCGACCAAACGAGGATCTTCATCGAAGAAGAAACGATAACCATTCGCTACAATTTTCGACACGGACAGAAGACTAAACGAAAGACTAGGTACATAATATACCTCGTTCAACCAATAGACGTTTCCGTCATCGGCTAGAACTCTCAATCGACCTACTCCTTCTTTAATTAAAGAGACCTCACAATGAGCGGATTGTAAACTCTCATTTATTTTCCTCTCATCGTGTAAGACTCCTCGATGTTTCAGAAAATGCGAAGTCGCACCACTGTCGACGACAAACGTGATAAAATCGACGCCGTCGTCGTCGTTTGTCTCGACGTATGCATTTTCTTCACTGAGATTCAAAGCAGTCGAGTCACCTAAAAAATAGTTCGACCCGATATTTACGTTACGCGAATTTCCGAAATTAGAAATCGCAACACTGTCACCGAAACTACTACGACCGACACTATTTTTAACGAATTCATCTACGATATTACGACTACGACCTTCATCTAACGAGAAATTTTCTTTTTTTCCAGATGTCGACGGAAAAAGACCTAACGCGATAGACGGACGAGGACCTGACGAACCGGACGAGGACCTGACGAACCGGACGAGGACCTGACGAACCGGACGAACCTGCAGTACCAGACGTACCCGACGTACCACTCGACGAACCGTTACCACCATTATTACGCGACGAATCACCGTTCTGAGGACAATTACGACCTATATGCCCGGTTAGATTGCATTGATAGCAAACGATACTTCCCCGAGGGTTGGTATCGTTTCTATAATTCCCTCCGGCGGATCGACAAGACTTGGCCATGTGGCCCCGTTTATGACACTTATAGCAGGTACGATCTTTGGCTTGTACGAAGCCATTATTACTACTACGATCACCGTTACCGTTCGACGAATTACCGGACGAGTTCGAACTACGATTACGCGACTTATTACGATTACGATTACGATTATTTTTATTACCGGATTGATTGGATGCGGCCATCGCTGAACCGGTACTTGTCGAACTCTTCGAAGTCGAGGAGTTCTTCGAGGCATCTTCCAAACTCAAAAGCAACGATGAAATTAACTTTGGATTTGGGTCTCCAGCTGTGACGTGAACCAGTCCTCGAGCAGTCATACGCACTGATTCATACTTCGGCGAATTTCCTAACGCATTGATCAGATACGTATAGATTTCCGATGGAGTCAATTTCACGTCCAAACTCTCCATATCGTTGACTAACGTATAAAATGCCTCCAAGAACTCTTTCGGACCTTTGTACATATCGATGACAATCTTCGAAATACGAGTTCGACAGTCGATAATTGCTGCTTGGTTTTCCGCCTGGTACAAGGAGTTGAGCTCCGTCCAGAATACGTACGGGTCCTCTGTCTCCTTGACCAGTCAGAAAACGTTCTCAGCTACGTGCCTAATTAAAATTTCGAGAGCTTTCGCTTTTTTACGCGCCGATAACGTATTTACTTCGAGAATCGCGGTTTGAAGTCCTTTGGCCGCAAGAATAACCTTGATTTTTCTTTTCCAGGACACGAAGCCCGTACCGCGAAAGACCATCGACTCCATTGCACAATTATCACCGGCACCGAACATACTACCAGACGAACTACTCGAATCGGATTCTACAGCTACGTCGTCGGACTCGTCGTCGCTACTTTCACTACCTTCGGACTCGTCGTCGGATGGACCAGGAGGTGGAGGAGGTGGAGGACCGGATGACGGATTAGACGGAGGAGGAACGGGATCAACAGGGATCGACGGATCGTTGGAAATATCACCGGAACCCGCGGAGCTCGTACCAGCTTCGGTATCACCTGCTGACTCAGATACGTCTACGTTTACTTTACTTTTACCTTTCGACTTCGGTATACTTTGTTCTGATTTTTCTTTTTCAGAAAAACCACGAAACTCGGCGCTCGATTTACGCTTATCTGAACTACTATCGTCGTCGTCTACGTTGACCGATTTTCCTGACCGCAAATAGGACAGGACTGTCGACATTTACTTCGTCGAACACCACGAACCAAAAATTCAACAGCTACACAAGCCGGATACTTGAACGAGCAAATCCACACAGGATACCAAAACGTCGTCGAACTACAGAGCGTTTCACCAACTACGCTCACACTACCATGAACGATAAATCGATCAAAATCGATAAATCTGACTCACAACAATATTAAACTTGCCTAACATTCGACAAAACGAAAACAAACTTCAACAAAAATAAATAAATATTTATTGTTAACGGTCATTGACCTAACGATCAATAAACCAGACAAATGAGACTGAGCAAAAAGCTCGATGACTTTACTTTACGACGACAAGAATAATATTAACGCGAACTAACTTAGTAACTAACGAAAACAACGAAAAAACAACGATAATTTAACAGCCAACAGTTTACGCGATTTTACGAAAAGAACAAAAAACCATTTTATACGTAACCAACAATATATATATCGCGAAACCGAAATTCATTTTTAATAAAAAATAAAAACTTAAAAGTTACCGAACATAGTTCGTTACGGTTACGATTCCAATTTTGCCAACAAAGACAGACAATTTTAGCACAAAGCAGGAATTTTTGACAATAATTGACTGAAAAAGGATACGTTTAGTTTCAATTTTCGAAGGAGAGGAAAATTGCAAAATTTATTCGAGTTGAAATTTTTGTATTTTTTCAATTTCCTAGAATCAGTAAAATTTATATTTTTTCAATAAGAATCAGAAAAAGTGAAAAAATAATCAAAATTCATTCGAGCGAGAACAAATAAGAAAATTTCAAAGTTACTGTAGCATGAGCTTTTTTGATCCAAAAAAATGAATGAAAAATGAGCTTCGGAGAATAATTTTGACACCATGGAGCACATTTTGAGAGAGGAAATCAGTATCGCCCTAATTTTCTGAAAACAGTTAGAATTTGCTCTGAATTTTCGGAGTCATTGACTTCAAAAATTAACTTATATAACTTATAATTTTTCGATCTGACACCCCCTCCCCTTCACATACGCTACCTATTAGTACAAAGATGAGAAAAAATGAAAATTGTTTCCCTGCATTCCTCTTAATCCTTATTTCCTTCCGAAAAATACTCTCGAAAGCGCAATCTCATCTAATGTACTTATTCACTCACTCTGCTAAGCTTCTAAGCCTCTTATCAGCTAACTAAATTAACAACCCCCTCCCCCCCATTCCACACCATCCACACCGAAAATTGACTCACTCACTCGCAAATCAGCTCTCATAAAACAACGCGTTCATCGTACGTGACACGGTATTTTTTCAAACCTCCTACGAAAATACTCATTCACTCGGTATAGACGAGAAGATAATAAGAAAACTAAATTACCGCAACAATTCACCAGGCCAAACAGCGTTGATTTCTTCCCTCTTTCAACTTCAACCCTTATCGTTCTCGCCAAACTACGAATTTCGCCCTTCCGCGTACCGTGCTATCATTTTAATCGACACTTATGAAATAATTTCAGGCGAGCTGATCCATACGGTCCGACATCTTGCACCATTTACCCTCTCGCACCCTTACAAGCAACGCGACTACGAATATGGTATAAAATTAATAAATCATCTCCGCGTTACCCTTCTTCTCCTACGCTTCGCTGTCATTGAAAATTCCACCATAGATTGAGGAAAATTCACGCCGGTTCATTAATATCGATAACACCCTCGCGCGTAGACAATTTAGTTAACCCGTTCGGCGTTCATCGAGTCTCGTCGGTCGTCGGCTATGTCGAGAGAGGCTGCGACTTGAAGCCTTCGGTATCCGCCGCACGCCGCTCTCGAGTATCGATGCACATTACATTACACACGTCGAAACCATCAAACGCAGCGGAATTCCGTTAACATTGTTATATTAATGGCTGCTACGACGACGACGATGCGGCGTATTTACGTAATTGCGAATTACAACGCGAACGCGTCGAACAATAATAAATAATTATAAACTGACAACTATGTAGCGAGATAATAAAACAGCATGATGAGAAGGGGGTAGAGGAGCGGAAAATTCTCTTCTCTGTGGAGCTGAACGCGATACCGGAGCGTATAATATATTTGTCAAATGAGTCGTCTCGCATTCTCAAGTAGGTATTTGTTATACCGAGAATATATGACAGGTCAGTCTTCCGAACACGTGCTATAATTTTGCAACTTTTAACCAGAATTTTCCAGTCATACGATCGTATTTTTCCAACACGTAGCTAAAAGTAGGTACGAGTATTTCATTGACACGATGACGACGTCGCCGTCGCGTTGTTTACGTAAACCTAACCGGCAAAAAGAGCTATTAAAACAACCCTAAATTAACCCGAGTGCACTTACATCGAGAGTACTTTTTACTAAAAGAAGCAATTAAAAACGTCCCATAAGGGCGGTTATTCGCGCGCCCCAGGATCGTAAATCATTTCGTAAACAAATGCGTACGTAAAAGAAAACAAAAAAATAACCGCGATAATTCTACTCCCTCGTCGGAGTTCGAATCGAATCTCGTAATTCAATTTGCTCTAAATATTCTTTCCAACCGCGATTATCCTTAATTTAACATTCTTCAACCCTCGTAATTCCGCTATTATTTTATACATTAGGACGACGGTGGGGAGGGGGAGAGGGGGAGGCGCGCGGCGGGTAATTTTCCACCCTCCAGTGAGAGACTTTCCGGATATGTATCTGTTACTGGCTGGCGTAGCGTAGGCGAATGTTTTTCACCACCGATTACAATTTCGCAGTTTACACGAGGCGTTTCACGTGACCAATTTTCCTTCCGTTCGGCGTTTTCCTCGTGAGGCGCTATCTGTGCACGATTCGTAGAACTCGAGATGTAAACAAGAGCCGAATGTTGACGAAATTGTACTGTATTTAAATCTCGTATCGTACTAGGGTTTTCATTGGTTGGCGGTACGTATAGACGAAAACGTACGTGTTTTGAATTCGTATCACAGATTGTGACAATGACGAGGTTTTTTTTTTTTGAATACACTTAAGATGCCCTAAAGAGATTATTAGGTATTTAAAATCATCTAAAAATGAACCGAGCCGTACTCGAGGGTAATTTGGGTAACTAGATAATACATCGAGTATTATTTTGGTCGCTTGAAAAGACGCTAACAATTAGTCCTTTCCCATGAGATTGAATTCATTTTTGCTGAACTTTCGAGAGCTCTAAAACTGGCGATCCTTTATTATTTCCTTTTCCTGTCCTTTATTTTTTATGGTAAGAGAAAGATTTGTTTTCAGAACGTATGCCCCTCCCGCCCCCTCTTATTAATGAAAATTGACAATCTATTCGTATAGAGGAAATAAGTAATAACTAGAAGTTTCGAGGGCCATCGTAAGCCGAAAGAAAACCTTCTTTCAAGAAATACAAAAATATAAAATTTCTGATGAATTCTGATAATTATTTTTTCATCTCGTAGGTATGTTTTTATTGTTTATCTAAATACCTCAATTTTTCAGATCGCGTAGAAAAAATCAAATTGCTTCACCCCCCCCTCCTCCTCCTCCCACAAATACATAACAACAATCAACAATTTTAAGAAATGCTCCAAATTTCAGTATTTCGAGTCAAAAAAATTCTCAGTCTGAAATTTGCAATCACAAATACAAGCTTATACTTTTTTCAAAAAAAAAAACTCAAATGAACAAGAGAGCTTCAAAAAGTAACCAAAAAGTTACCAAAAAAACGACAAAATGTGCGCTAAATAATATTTTAATGCAGAAAAAAATTACAAAAAAAAACAAACAAACGCAACATTACAAATTGAAATGTTCCAGTTTTTAATTTTGAAAAAGTTGAACTATTTTGAAACTTTTTGACAATTTTTGGCAAATTGAAGCGAGACTTTGACAATCTGAACGAAAGAAAGGACTTAATGGCAATTTTTGGCAAAAACCGACAACTTTAAACAATTTTGCTAAAAAGCGAGACTTTTTCACAGTTGTTAGCAAAAAAGCGAGAGTTTTGGATCATGAAAATTATTTCAGGAATTTGACTAACAAGGGAACCTCTTGAGGTGTCACACTCCGATTTGAACGGGACCGCGATTTTTGGAAAGAGCATAGAGTCCAAAAAATCCCAAAACCAAATTTTCAGCTGCCCAAGTTCAATTTTTTAGATTTTTGGCGAATTTTTGAAAATTCAAAATTGACTGTTTTTGGCGATTTATGCTTTTTTTTCGAGTATGTACGTACTTGATCAATAAAAATGGTCAAAATAACATATTATTCACCCAAATCCGAATTTTACAATTTCCAGACATTCTGGAGCCTCCAGCGCGATTTTTCTATTTCTCCAGAATTTTGAATTTGCTCCAGAAGGCGTGAATATGAAGTTGGGCAGCTAAAAATCGAGTTGAATATCACACTCGACCTGTACATTTGAGCCGATTTTGAGAGTGACAACTCAAGAGTGGTTTTTTGAGGTGTCAGTCTCGCTCCAAAACGGCTGGAAATGGTAGAATTTGCGCTCGGGGGGTTAGTTCTTGAAGAAATACAGCGATTCGCACAAATTTCAAAAATTTCCTCACAAACGGTTATCTTTTGATTTTTTTGATTTTTTTTTAATTTTGAAAAAAGCTGGTCAAAAAACCACTCTTGAGGTGTCACTCCCAAAATCGGCTCAAATGTACATAAACTCGTTAAAGAGGTCCAGTATAATACAAAACTCGATATTTAGCTTCCCAACTGCTTATTCACGCCTTCTGGAGCAAATTCTAAATTCTGGAGAAATTGAAAAATCGCGCTGGAGGCTCCAGAATGGCTGGAAATTGTGAAATTTGGATTTAGGGGGTTAGTTTTGGACCAAATACAGCGATTCGCGTGAATTTCGATCCACAAAACTTTAGATTTTTTGGATTTTTCAATTTTGAAAAAAGCTGGTCAAAAAGCCACTTTTGAGGTGTCACTCTCAAAATCGGCTCAAATGTGGATAAACTCGTTAAACAGGTCGAGTATAATACACAACTCGATTTTTAGCTGCCCAACTTCATTATTATCAAAATTCTGGAGAAATTGAAAAATCGCGCTGGAGGCTCCAGAATGGCTGGAAATGGTAAAATTTAGATTTGGGTAATTAATATTATCTAGTTTTGGGACTTATTTTGACCATTCTTACTGATCAAGTACGTACTTTTTTAAAAAAAAGCATAAATCGCCAAAACCAGTCAATTTTGAATTTTCAAGAATTCGCCAAAAATCGAGAAATGAACTTGGGCAGCTGAAAATTTGGTTCTGGGGGTTTTAGACTATGCTCTTTCCAAAAATCGCGGTCCCGTTGAAATCGGAGTGTGACACCTTAAGAGGTTCCCTTGTAAGAAACAGGAATTTTTCAAAAAACAAAAATTTGAAAACTTTTAGCAATAATAAATTACATTTTTTTGCAATTTTTTTTCAAAAAGTGAGACTTTTTTACATTTTTTAAGTATTGCTAATTTTTGAGCAATGTTGTGAAAAACGTAAGATTTTTTGGAGTTTTTGTCAATTTTTGAAAAGGAAAACATTTTGAGAATTTTTGGCAAACACCAGACTTTTTGGTATTTTTTGGCAAAAAAAAAACAAGATTTTTGGGTTATTTTCAGATAAAACGTTGATTTTTAGCAAGAAACGGGGCCATTTGGCAATTTTGACAAAAGGTGAGATTTTTTACTGTTTATGCTAGAAAGCGAGACTTTGACAATTTCAAAAAAGAAAGTATTTTTAATAATATCTCGGTGACTTTTTACTCATTTCTCAAAGACTTTGGTCACCAATATCAACTTCAGGGTAATTTCTACACTGATTTTTCTTTGTGCTGCTATTCTTACTAAACGTTCAAACCACCTTTTTTAAAATTTGAAAAAAATACACACAAAAAACTTGAATATTGAAGAGATTTATTTTTCAAAAATGTGACGTGAAATTCCTTCAATTTTTTCGTGGGGAGGGGGGGGGAGGAACTTGAGATGAAGTTTATAATTTTTATGATATTTTTATGAACAACAGAAGTTGTAAAATGACTTCAATTACACAAAAAGCAGTAAGAATCACAGGTCTCAAAAATTCAAAATTTGAAAAAAAAATTAAAAAGTACATTTTATATCTTTAAAAGTAAATTTTTCGATATCTATATATACATTTTTATGGTCTCTCCCTCTTCCCCCCCCCCGGCCCCTCAAACCGGAAAAAAGGAAAACGAGATGAAATTCTCTCATATTGTCAACTTTTTAAACGAAAATATTTTTGTAGATTTTTTTCTACCAATTCTTCATCACACCAAAAAAAATTTTAGACCTAAATTTTAAATAGAGGAGCATGACTGTCAAATTTTCAAGTTTAATCAAAGCATGGAAAATAGTAAAACTTTTGGGCAATTTTGAATGGAAATCCAGACAAAAGCAACAAGAACAGTACGGGGATGAAATCGATATAAATTTTGAAAAATAATATTACTATGAAAATTGTCAATTGATACAAAGTTTGAGAAATGAAAAAACGATGAAAAAATTTACAAACACAAACAACATTTTTTCAAGCTTTCAGATTATTTCAGAATAAAATGAAAAATTTTGCAGTAGATCTCCCAAAACCTTATGCTTCTTTGAATATCCATACAATTTCATAAAAATTGTTTCAAGAGGATCGTTTGATAAAACGCGACAGAATTTCTGTAAAAATTGTCAAAAATGCATAATAAAGTAAAAATCAAAAAAAAAAAAAAACAAACGATAAAAGTTCGATAAAATTTGCCAAAAAATACAAAAAAAAATCACTGAAACCCCACCATTAATTTTCCAAAAATTCAAAAGTTTTTCCAATACAAAACCAAAAATCTCATCCTTTTTTACCCAAACATCGCTCAAATACCTAAAAAAAAGACCTTCACACATCAAAGTCAAATTTCATCATCAAAACACTCCATACACATCTTACTACGAGTAACATTCAACTACCCCAACTGACCCCATCTTGAACCCATAAAAATACCTCCACCACTACCAGCTGCAGTCGATTCTAATCACATCCCACATACACATTTCAGGTGTTCGATAATTAGCATTTTATAAATTACTTCTCAAAGGTCACGAGATGCAAATGTAAAGCAAATTACCAAATTACCATTATCGAGAGAGAAGAGCGACAAAGGTAAAGTAGGAGGTGGAGGAGGAAAAGAGGGCAACATGGACTTATAAAAAAAAGAATCCAGATCCCTCTGAGCTCGCATTAATTCCAGTGCTTTCTCGTGTACAACCCCGGTAATCGCTAACGTACCGCATTAAATATTCTAATCCACGACTATAAAAACTATAAGGTAACATGATGGCTACAGGCGAGTACGAGGGGTTAATCCCACAGCTCGGGTAGTCCACTATCTTTCGTAATATATGTACATCTACATTTACACCGTACACCGTACATAGTACATACGTGAACTAGCAACGACTCTATATACGTAATACGTATATTAAACGTACGTACGAATACGACTCGACTATACTTACTAATACATAAATATTCGTGTACACATAATGAAAACTCAATTCATCCAGCATAATATAGGAGTATTTTTAGAAACGGAAGAAGGCTGTAAATAATGTTCTCTTTCCTGTTCACTCAACAAATTTATTACTATAACGATCAAGTACCCTTTAGTTTTTTTTTACCACCTCGCTCGCGCTCTCGATCTCCTATCTCTGTTCTGTTCTATGGCTCTCTCTCTCTCTGTCTATACACGGACTCTCTCTCAGTGGCGATATTTTAATGACAGCTGAACTAAGCCCACATTCGGATTCACGACACGCAACTAAAAGAAAAATCAAAAATATAAACCGGTTGATGAAATTAATCACGTGAAAAAAATACCTACTTAGAGAAGTACATACGAGTAGGTACCCAGAGTCGAGACTCGAGAGTCATCGACATGCGCCTTTTACGAGTATTATAATCCAACATACGGGTACAAATCTATTTATGGTAAAATAGCCGATGAAAAAAGCATTAAAATTCTCGTTAATTACACAATACGATACGAGATACGCGAGTACAGTATACTCAAGCAAAGCCCACCAGCAGCTAAGGTGTACCTATAATAATTATAACCTTCCTTTCACGAAATAGCGAACAAGCCTCCGCACATATTGCTGGACAATTGAGCCAGTCTCGTGTACAAAAAATCATTATTATTACGGTTTGTTTAAAAATAACCAAAGACACGGACATACGCATTTATTTGTACACCCCGCTTCTACATAAAATGCAATTATACCATCAATCGCCTTCTTTTATTTACCATTCGTCTTGCAACTATTCTATTTATTTCCATCTCTTTGTACTTTTCTTTCATCGTTTACATCCAACTTTTTTTTATGACCTAATAGTATATACAAATACAATAGTATTTAAATCACCCCCTCCCACCATCATCTCATCCCTCTTCAGCATCTCGTCTGTTTTTACACATTTACTATTTTATTTAGCAGTACGTTTTCAAATGTCGACCACGTCGACGTCGTCGTCGTCATCGTCGTCCCTGACTCCCTCCTTCTCTCGCTACAGTACTATAAAGTCACAACTTAACAAGGTTCAATTCGAACGTATAAAAATTTGAAAAATCTAGAGAAAAAATGAAGGAATAATATGATTTCTTATATATGGACTCGATAAAGGTGTGTTAACTCACTGCTGCTACGTTCAGCTTCGTGTTATAGTACATTTCACTTATTTATGAAAAAAATAAAATAAAATAAAAAATAAAAAGGGAAAAATCTTCGACTACTTTAACCTTGAATTATTGCACGTTCGTGGATGTTACGTAAGAAGATCATTATCGGATTATCGAACTGCATTTTTTTCATATATTTTTTTCTAGGTTTTTTTTTGCTGCAGAAAATCAGCTGGATACGAGTAAAGAAACGTGCGTGATCGTAGGATGGAAAGCATGGAATATTAAATGAGAAGATTATTCAATATTTACAGTTGCACTATTTACTGATTTTAAAGTTTTCGCTGGAATGAAAAATTTATCTCATTTTTGCAAGTTTTCGACTATTTTTGATAAATGCATTCACGAAATTGGAATAAATGACAGACATTCAATTTTTTTCGTTTTTTAGCGAATAAAACTAAGTTAATCATAATCAAGTTTCATCATTGGACTGTACATATACTTTAGAGTAGTCCTTATTTTGAGATTTCGGTTCATTATGGCTGAAATGAGATCCTATAAAAGTTTCAGTTCAAATTGTTCAAAAAAATGAATAATGAATGATGGCCCAACCCCCCTTCCCCTTTATGGAAATTGACACAAAGGAGCACACAAAAATAGTTTTTATACCTGCATGAAATAATTCATAAAATAAACCTCAACAATCTCAACATTCGTGCACTTGATTGATCCCTTGTGATGTTTTTATTCAAACACAAAATGGTTTATGATGGAAAACACTGGGGAATAATTTTGAACACACAGAGACCCACTCGGCAAGATCAGTGTGTCCCAAAATTTTTTAAAAGGTGAAAATTTGCCAGATTCAGGAAGTTTTTGCTAAATAAAAAAATTAAAGAGATTAATATTTCGATTGTATTTGGGACGTGCGGATGTTGTGGCAGACTGTTTGAAGGGGAGGGAGGTGAGAAGGGTGAAATTACGTTTGATTTTGAAAATCAGCATTTTCAATCGTTTTTACACATTTTGTCACATTAGTTAACACAATATAAGAAACGAACATTTAAAAAAATAATTTTGGCCAAAAATGATCGAAGTAGCACGAAAATCTTTGAAAAGCCAACATGCATCAAATTCAAAAAAAAAATCGACTAAAACTTCGCGAAAAATATTTTAAATCAGGTCAACAATTGTACTGCTTTCCTTAAAAATCACACTGAATGTCTACAACATTTTTTTTTAATGTTAAAATCGACTAAATAATTATAAAAAATGAATATTAATGATGAAAAAATTATACAAACACCATAAAAAATTAAAAAATTGTTAAAACGACTGAATAATTATAAAAAATGAAAATGATGAAAAAATCGTACAAAAAGCAAAAAAAATTCCTATAAAAGTAAAAAATTGTTAAAATCAACTAAAGAATTATAAAAAATGAAAACTATGAAAAAATTGTACAAAAATTGTTAAAATCGGTTACAATTATAAAAAATAAAAATGATGAAAAAACCATACAAAAAATGAAAAAATTTATGATTTTACCGAATTTATAGTATTTTTGCCTATTTTCCAAAGTTTTTCTGCATTTCAAACAATTTAATATTATTTTCTTCACTTTTTACATTTTTATAATTTTTCTAAAATTTTCAAGAATTTTTCGGGGTTTTAAGCAGTTTTTCAATTTTTTGATTGATTTTATATACTTACCTAATTATCTACAATTTTTACAATGTGTCAATGATTTGTCCATCATTTTTCAGTGTTTCAAACAGTTTTTCGATTTTTAGATCAATTTTACTCCATTTTCAACCATTTTGAGCAATATTTTAATCTTTTTTGAACATATTTCAACAACTTTATGCAGTTTTCTACAATTTTTATAGTATTGCAATCACTTTTCTAGAACATTTCTAGAATTTTTTTCATACTTGATCGAATTTTTCAATATTTAAAAAAATGTTTACTATCAATTTTGCGATATCTTACATAATTATAATTTCACAACAAACGCTTACAAAGAAACTGCAAACAATTTTTACATAAATTCATTTTAAATTCAGAACATGATTTTGAAGTTTCTTGTTTAATTTAACAAGATATTTACACGAAAATACTCACAGACAGTTTCTAGAATATTTTACATAATTATAAAAAAGTTTACATTTATTATACCTTTCAATGTTTCGATATAGCTTGATTGATTGATTTTTTTGCACTTTTTAAACCATTTTTGAAATATTTGTATTTTGAAGAATTTCAACACCATTTTGACCAATTTTCAACTTTTAAGAAACTTTGGACAATTTTTTCAGTTTGTAAAAATGTTGGCAATTTTTTATGATATTTTGAAAATCTTCAACATCACTTTAAATAATTATAGCAACAATTTCAATATTTTTTAGGATTTTTTTTGCAATATTTCAAACCATTACAACACCTTGTTGGACAATTTCAATTCTGTATGTAGAAATTAATGTAAGTTGTTTAAAAAAATTTTTTCAACATTTTGAACACTTTTTCGACAAAAATTTCACAACATTTTCGTTTTTTTAATACCTTTTAATTATTTCTAAATCAAACTTTCAACGAAAAATTGCCTCATATCCATTTAATTAAAAATTCACAGGTACAATCAATCTTCTTCCAACTATCAACTTTCAAAATGAAACAACACCTCAACAATCATCCAGCCCTTACTACATTCACAACAAATAAAACAAAAACACTTCGATGCTTCAACACATCGAAATTCATTCAACATTTCTCTGGGCAAAATTCAAATTTTCATTTCCATTTCGACCTCTTTCACTCAACACTCGACTCCTGTCGACAGCATTTTCCACTCAGCAGAAATTTCTTTTTCAACGTCGACAGTACACTACACATGAACCTTTCTAGTATAGTCCCACCTATCGTTACCTATCCCAGCACTTGGCTCTCTCAATATTTATGAACTTCATGCACGTACCATTGAACATCTATCTAAATCCTACTTAACATCGTCGTACAGTACTACCCTCACGGTCTCGGAGAAAATCGTGCATCTGATCCTTTACAGTGTGGAAATCCAGCTTTGAAATTATAATAAAACCCTCTCTCGATGTACCTATAATGCGGTATGTGCTGCTTATTCTCCTCGTATAGAAAAAAAATAAAAGTAAAAAAAATACTACTTTGTCTATTTTATCCACACATGGAACTCCATATTCGTTCCAGGAGGTCTATTCCAAACTAAATATGTATTATTTTTACTGCCTTATTCTCGTACTCAGCGGGTTGATTTTATTTTTTTTTTTAAATCAACATCTAACGTGTCATTAACTAAACCACATACAAAAATGATGATGATACAGTAAACATTTTTGGTAAAACAAATCACCGGACCCTTTTTAAACAGGGTTTTAAAAATCCCAACTTCGATACATTTACCTACAATTTCCACCGCAGGTCTTTCCTTCATACGACGATAAAACCTCGCTATTTAATAGCGTTAACGCTACGATTCATTAACGCCTTAAATTTACGACGCGATAACCAAGATTACACCAGTGTATCACATATTGCCTATCGCTATATCCTACCGTACAACGTGAATTAAGTTGCATACCCTGTAACCGTCAGGCAGAATGGTTTATCGTAAAGGAATATACTCGTCTTTTAGGAGTAAATTTATGGCTCGATTGTTTCATCTGTTGCCTTCACAGTCTGCTCGGTAGCACATGGCGGATGCTGCAAAATGTAATTACATTACAATTTTCGACACAGGCGGTCACTTTACCTACGTTTAGATCTACTCTGTTTGGCATGTACGAGTATAAGACGCCAATTTTTTTTTTTATGATGCATTGGTATAGGCTCCGAGTTTGATATTCGACGACGATGTTGCGATGAATATTGATCAAATTCGACTCGCGGTGCGGTGGAATTTCAACACAGATGGCATTTTGTCGTCACAGCCTGTTGTAGGTAGGTACTGTTGGTGCTTCATCAAAGAAAAATTAGACACGTACGTTTCGCGGCTCATTTGCACTCGACTGACGAGCTCGTCGATCTTGTCGTCATTTACTATACATAAATTTGGCGATTCGATATGTTCTCAAAATACATTTATTTTACTGGTTGATGAGGCTTGCCAAAAATTGCAAAGGGTGGTTCAACTTTTCAGGGACAAACATCCAAAGACGCACTTTAAGAAAATACATCTAAAATGTCTAATGATGAAACATCACACTTAAAAGCATACGTTGATCCCCCCCCCCAAGCAAATCACTAGTTACTCAATGTTAATTTATCCATGGTTTAAAATTTGCAACATGGTAGCAGAGCACGTATTTATTTTCAAAAAAAATTCAATAATTATAGAATATTGCGAGATTCTATCGGTTGATTGAACAGGAATAATATACTGTACATCGTCTCTTCATCTACATATTATGTGCCCTCTGTCCATTCCATCCTGTCTCTGTTTTGAGACTCCCCTAGACCAAAGTTTTCATCCATTCATTGTCCCTCAACTGGACGACGATGCTGTTGACTATGCAATTCTATTTCAAAATCATGAATAGAAAATCTGAGTCGAAGCAGAGAATCTGTTTTTGAGAATACTGGTTCTTAACTTGGGAAACTTTCATGCCCCAAACAGAAGGAAGAGGATCGAAAAAAACAGAACTATCATGGCTTCAATATTCGTCCATTTGACCACTTTTTCTTCCACACAAACGAATCATTTACAAAAAGACTTACTTAAAGCAAGGCTACATTTTTTGTCTTCGAAGTTAAAATTTGGTACTCACCTAAAAACAAACGAGAAAAACACAACAAATTAGTAAAATGTAAATTATTTCAAATTAACATCAATAATTAGGCACATGCAGGATCTGTTCAGGGAAGAAACTAAGCATTCTCTGGAGGGAGGAGGGGGTGGGGGGTTGGTTAACCAAAAAATTGCCGACACGAGGAAAAAAATACCAATTTTGCCAAATAAAAAGGCGAGTTGTTTAATGTTTAATGTAAAATAAGTAAAAGACGAGAAGACAATTTTGCCAAGGTAATTGGGATATTACATATTTACATATATTCATAGCCGATTATGACTTATAAAATTTTCGTTTTCGTTTTAACATTTTTAGAAGTCTCAAACATAGACTTTTTTCATTTGAATGGTGCTATTCAAGAAGGTCCCATCGACCGATAGGACCTTTTTGAGGAGTTCATGAAATTTGAATCTCTGACATTTTCTGCACACAATGGTGCAAACCGCAGCGCACTATGTGGTGTTTTTCACAAACAGCAGCCATATGAAGTTGGTGAGGCCGGCCCACCATAGTGACTTGGATGGCAAAAAAAAAGGGCGCATGGGGTTTTACAACAAAACTCAAGAGTTGGAAGTAGTGATTTCATAGTAATTTTCAACGAGAAATTCGAATCCGATGTCCTTTTTTTTGCCCGACCTCTTGGGGGAGGGGGAGTGGGTGCGATGGAAATCAAATTTTGTAAAAATGAAAAAAATCGAGTGATTCTGAATTTAATTTTTTCCTCAAGAGTTGGTGTTTTAAACTTGTAAATTACGTATCTAACAAGTTGTCTGAACTATTTCATGTTTTTGGTGGGTTTGAGAAGGAATAAAATCGATTTTTAGGTGGAATAACCGCAAGAAGGTCCTGTCGTTTCAAGAAGGTCCTATCAAGGTCTCTTTTGTAAAGCGCTCCCATGGAAATATTGGTGATGGAAAAAAAAATACTACGTAGGAAATAAATAGTGGAAAGATGCTTCTGTTCAACAAAAAAAACCGGAGCTCACTATATTATTGTAAACAAAAATAGCAAAACACTGAAATATAAAAATGTGTTTTTCTCAAAACCAGTTTTTTGGCGATAGGACCTTCTTGAATAGCACCATTCATTTGTAAAAAAAAAAAAACTTGGAAATTCTTATAAGTGAAAGAATAATGTTTTTTTATGCAAAAAAAATAATTTTATGCCTTCAAAATTTCAGGGTTTGAATGATTTTTTTTTTTAGAAATTTCAGTTTTGAAAAAGAAAAGCAAAAAGACCCGATGAGGTCAAAAGCTCTGAAAACTTCGTATCTCGAAAAGTAAAAAAAACACATTTTTTCTTTGTGAGGAGTGTATTTTCGAATTCAAATATTTTTTTGAGTTTGAACAACAGATTTTTAGAAAGTTTGATTTTGAAAAAGAGAAACCAACAGGCCTGAGCGAAGCGAGAACTAAAGTGTTCGAAATTTAATAATTTGAGTACATACGTGCTGGGCAAAATTGCCTCCTTTTTCAATATTTAACAAGGGGAGAGAGAGAGGGAGGATGAATCCCCCTCAGTTTTGTCTTTGGATTTGTTTGAGACAAAACACAATATCATGAGCAGTATGCATCAATTATCCAAAGGTTGCTTTTGAGTCAACAATCTAGATTTATTGAGACTTTTTCATCAAATTACCAGGAAAGTATAAATTTTGACTTGTTGAACTATTTCGAAATAATTTTAATTTTCTAGACGACATTTTTGCATGTTTTCTCACGTCACTTGAGAAAAAAATTTAAATAATGGCAACAAAACTCACTACTTTTTTCAACTTTTCAGAAGAATTTTAAGAGAGCTTTCACTAAAAAAAACTCAAATTCAACTTTGAAAAATGTTTACTCTTCAAAAAATTTTGTAACCCCCTCCCCCCCTTTAAAAATATTGAATTTTCAATCAGTAACATCAATTTAGGACTTCATTTTTTTTTCTTCAAAAATTCATCAAGATTTGGACATGTTACCTCACAAATTTCCAATTACAAATATTTTATTCAAAAAGAAAGGATAAAAAAATTAATCTAATTATGAGCAATCAATTTGGACCAACAACACAAATCCGAATTCATCCATTTCAAACCATTCCGAAGCCTCCAATGCGATTTTCGATTTCTCCAGAATTTCAAAATTTATCCAGAAAGTATGAAATGAATTTGGTCAACTAAAAATCCAGTCTTAGCTCAGTATCTACCTATTAAACGAGTTAATCCACATTTGACCTGGTTTCTAGGCGGACCCATGGAGTGTTTTTTTTGACAAGCGTATTTTCAATTATGTTTGGAGAATGCTGGTAAAAAAACACCCTCGAGGTATTTTAATAAACTCTGTAAAATAGGTCAAAAGTAAGCCACAATTTGATTTTCAGCTGCCCAAATTAATTTTTACGCCTTCTGGAGAAATTTTAAAATTTTAATTTTTGCTGAATAAACACTTTAATAAAAAAAAAAAAAAAAAAAACAAATCGTCGAAAATAATAGATTTTGAATTATCAAAAATTCGCCAAAAATTGAAAAATCAATTTGAGCAGCTGAAAATTTTTTTTATGGGAATTTCAGGCCATTTTTTCCAAAAGTCGTGGTCGTGTTCAAATTGGACTTTGAAGGAGTGACCAACTCATAAAACCCCAATTTTGGGGTTGGGAGCACATTTCTGAGACATTTCAAATCAACCCCCTTGAACACGAAGATTTCTTCTCATACAAAGGGGAAAGGAGGGGGCAATATTCCACGAATAATTCGAATACATTTTTATACATTTCACAATGAAAAGGAAAAATGTGAGCCCTGCAACCCTCGTTAATTCTCAGCATCTCTGGTACCTTCCTATGAGAAGAAGCTACCTCAAACTTTTTTATTTCCCTCGGCCAGTTACGCTAACCGATGAAGCATTGTGAAACCCCACCAAATCATTTTTATACATATTAACTCATCTAATGATATGCTTTCCACATCTCTACACAAGTAGTTTTCTCGTCTCCTCCGCTACATTTTCTGTTCTACACGCAGACACACGAATGAGTACCAGGACGTTTATCATGTCGTCGAATAAAAACGAAGGCGTCGAAACGTTACACATTTTGCATTCATTGTACCACAGACAGGTATATATAGAAGTAACACGTGAAAGCGTGCATAATGCATTTTTTTCACGCCACATCGTTTCGTAATTTACAAACAAGCAGCCACAACACACCATCACCCAATCCGTGTACCGTAATTACGCTAATTAATCGCTCAAATTTATCAATTCGACTGTATCTGCGCGTTGATCTATCTGTCAGCACACAGCACACAGCTTACACTTACAGCTCGCATATAGCACATACGATTCGCTCGATCGCCTTCCTTCCTTCAATCGTAAGTATTTTCCTTTGAGAAAGTCACACTCTACACTCGTCATTCGTATTAGAAAAATTCTTTCTAAAACACTCGAACCCATCAAACCACTCGAATTTGATCCCGCGAAACGTCAATTTTTCATCGATAAGTTCAGCTAACGAGAGAGCAGATTTTCATCCTTTTGTAAAGTTGTATGTACGTGGAGGTCGAGTATCTCATTATAAACGTAGCCTTTGCCTTTGATTCGTCAACATCGCGTATAGGTACTTTTCCTATAAGAATCCCCTCGAAGCTCGATGGTATTTTTTTCCACAACTTGGAGTACGAGTACGCGCATTGTTATATCGAGTACTCGGTTCGTGTTTTTTCCCCATCTTATTCTGCTCGACTCGCAGAACTCGCAGTCTGTGTAAACACAGCGACCAAGTTTAACGGGTCGTGGTTTTGTTTAGAATACACATTAAAGCGCGCAAAGCTCTCTTGTTTGATAACATTACCCTCATAGTCCGCTCGATGACGTTTTGATACCCGTTCTAGATAAAAAAAAAAAAAAACCCTACTCTCTAAAGTACACGAAACAACAAAAAAAAAAAAAAAGTAAAAAAGAAACCTAAAATACGTACTATCGTATCCGTTCAGAAAAACGGTAATGAGATTTTGCTAGTTTTTTCTCTCTCTTTGCTAGATTTTGGTTCTCTTTCTGCTGGCGTCGTCGTCGCTCGTTTCGACGAGATAACAAAATTACTCGGATTTTGGAGAACATTATCGACGCGTCAGCCTTCAAAGTGTGAGTTTCACGTTCGACGAGACGAGAAAAAATTTAGGGAAAAAGAGCGAAAAATTCAGACCATAGATGCAGCACAGTAGAGAAAAAGTTTCCAGTTTAAACGAAATGGGGCTGGAATACATTGTAGAGTTATCGCCAGAAGATTGACGAAGGTTTATTTAATGAGTTCACGCCATTCATCGAATGGAGATAATGTCGAACAACGAGTATAATGATTTGTAATTTTGTATTTAGGTTGAAAAGATTTTTACAGACATTTGTGATGGGAATGTAAGTAATTAGACTGCAATTACTTGTTCATTGCTTTGATTTTCGACGTTTCAAAAGATTAGATAAGATTATGGCGCCAAAATTACGTGCTTACGGCAGTTTAACAAGCATATTTGAGAAACATCGAATGAAATGCATATTGCATATAGGATAGCTCATCAATGAAAAATTAACCAGTCACAACCCGGTCCAGGAGTGTAATTTTTGCTTCAAAATTTTCCAAAAACCATGTACTTTGAAAAAAATAAAAATAAATCAACATTTTACTGTAATTATTACCGAGCAATTTACAGTAATTACAACGTAATTGGCAAGTACATATTACCATGTAATTTACCGTAATTACTAATTACCGTGTAATTTACTGTAATTACGGAATGATTTCCCATAATTACTACAGGGTGTCCACTCATTTCTGGAATGAAAATGATTTTCCCCGCGCGACTTTTTCAGGTTTTCCAGACCAATTTCTCCAATTTTCCAGATTCTTGAAAAATTGATTAGGTACGCATGTGATCGGGGGAGGGGGGTGTCAAATTGTTTGAACATCATGCGCTCCAAATATTGTTAATAAATCTACAGTTGTACCCTTTTTCCAAGTATGACTATGTGCTCAATAGGGTGGCCCTTGAGCTTCGTCTATTCTATAGTGGCAACAAGCTGGAAATAGAAAATTTCCACAGAAAATCGTGGACTTTTTTCAAACTCAATTTTATGTACTTTTGAACCTATAAACTTGTAAAATAACAACATTTCTAAATTCTGATGATTATTCACTTTGATAAATAGTTTTCAATCTTCATCTCATTCTCATTCATCATTTTTCCACAGAAAATTGATTAAAATTCCACAGCCAGTATAAATGCTTCGATTTGAATATGTGACCGTCCGCGATAAAACCGACCATCCGTCGCAAAAAATCGAAAACGTTTTTTCGCCTATTTTTGGGCCTCAAATGGTTTAGGGAACAAAAATTCGCGAAAAAAAATTTTCGATTTTTTTGCGACGGATGGTCGGTTTTATCGCGGACGGTCACATATACACATTTGACTTTTCAGTAGAAAAATGCCACGGCCACTATAAATGAAGCTTTATTTAAGCTTGAAAGGAAATTTTTTTGGGGGGGTTTTAGTGGAAAAAATCAAGAATTTAACGTGCTGAGCTCTATATATGGTATCAAAATTTTTAAAAAGAGAGACATCCTGTTAAAAGAACAAAAATTGTATTAATAATTTGCATTCCAGCATAGCGTTGCCTTAGTTGCAAAGTAGTGTATGTCCATCTGTTAACTTGATACTTCGTGTAAAAGTGCTTTCAATCTGGAGCGCCATCTATTGGGTTTTAGTGGTAGTCAATGGGTATGTATCAGGGTTGTGCCGTAGAATACACCATGTAGAATACATGGACATTCTACGCGTAGAATAGCACATGTAGAATAGCCTGGAAATCATGTAAAATGCGTAGAATGTGTAGAATGCGTAGAATATGTGTAGAATAGGTAAATGTGCAGACAATTTTTTTCAAAAAACTTAATTTTTTCATTTTTTCCATCATTTATTTTATAATCAGGTTACATAATCAAAAAGAAGATTCACATTTCCAATTTAATTTGCTCAACAAAATAGTTGAACTTTCATTTTTCAAATCACATTTTTGATAAATAAACAATATTTTTGGCTTTTAGATGGGTGATTTTGTCGCATTCTACGCATTTTACATCGTATTTTACGCATTCTACACATTCTACGTCTATTCTACGCATTTTACACATTCTACATCAAATTTTACGCATTCTACACCAAAATGTAGAATAGGTTATTCTACGCGTAGATACCCAACCCTGGTATGTATGTCGGAGACATGTCCCACCAGCATATCTACCCATTGGCTACCACTAAAACCCAATGGATGGCGCTCCAGATTGAAAGCACTTTTACACGAAGTATCAAGTGAACAGATGGACATACGCTACTTTGCAACTAAGGCAACGATAGACACTATGAAAGAACATCATTTTTCAAAAACTTTTCAAATTTTTCATTTGAACCCTCAAACATCTTTCATTGGAACTTGAAACGAATGATGAACTGGACAGAATACTGAACTGAATACTGAACTAAATACTGATCTGAATACTGAAATTTTATTTTATTTTATGTTTTTATTAATTCATTCTTTCATCCAGTCTTTTCTGTCTCTCTATCTTTCTGTCTTTCCATCTGTCTGTCTTTTTGTCTTTTTGTCATTTTGTTGTCTTGTCGTCTTTTCATCATGTTGTCGTCTTTTCACCTATTCGTTGTCTTTTTGTCGTTTTGTCGTCTCATCATCTTTTCATCATCTTTTCGTCGTCGTTTTGTCTTTTTGTCTTTTCATGGTTTTGTCGTCTTTTCTTTGTTTCATCATCTTTTCTTTGCTTCATTGTCTTTTTCTTGTTTTGTCTTTTCATTGTTTAGAGTCGTCTTTTTTTTCATCGTTTTGGCGTCTTTTTGTCTTTTTATCATTTTGTATTTTTGTCTTTTTGATGGAAAATTGCCCAAGCAAAGCGAGGGCAAAAGCTCTGCAAAATTTACAATTCCAAAGAAAGGAGGACTTATTAAAGAAATAGGGTAAGGTTGCCTAAATTGAACCACTTCTCGGTTATTATTAGGACCTAGAGAGCCCAATTTTCATTCTTTTTGACTGATTTTTTTAAAATTTGTAGTTTGAAACCTTGTCTATCAAATGATGTATCAATTGAGTAGTAATTTATTCTTCAACGAGTGGAGATATTCCAGTTCCCTCTAAGGTCTTCAAACCAGAGTTGCATAAAAAACGTTTTTTTTTTGAAAAAAAAAAAAACAAAAAAAACTTTTTTTTTTGTTTTAAAACAGTTTTTGTTTTAAACAAATGTTAAAAACAGTTCCATCGATTCGTTGTTTAAAACAGTGTTTGAAACATGTTTAAAATTTTGAATAAATAAGCAAAATGAGTAGGTAGTCAAAACTCAAATCTCAAAAGTCTTACTTTTGTTGTTTAAATTTTATTCATCATGTAGTGTTCTTTCTGCCAACGATTTAAATTTCTGTTTATCATTTTTATATTGGTTATCAAATGATTTTTAAATGTGACTGTGATTGTAAAAAATTGAGAATTTCATGAGAAAAATGAAAAAAAACATGTTTTTTTTCCATTTCAAAAAAAAACAGTGTTTAAAACGTTTTAAACACTTTCCTTGTTTTAAACACTTCAATTTTTTTTTTGTTTTAAACATGTCTGTTTTTTTTATGCAACCCTGCTTCAAACGGTACAATTTGGGAAACTAGTCTCCTAAAGTGTACCACTACTAGTTCCCCAAGTTGTACTACCCAGTCATTTTAGTCGTATTTTGAAGGAAGTAGATAAAATGAGGTAAGAAATTCAAGAAAAAGCATAAAATTTTCATTAGTATCCATTATAACACATATTTTGATTTGTAAAATTAAAAAAATACTACCTACATGTTTGTCTTAAAGCTTTTTATTCAGTTTTCATGTAGTTTTTACCTGGTATGATTCAGGGAACTCATTGGATGTAATGCAAAATGTAATGGTAAGATTTAGGAAACCTCATGGTGGTATGATTTGGGCAACTTGGGCCTTTTTTGAATAATTGGCAGCACTGTCATAAAATATACTTTTAACTGACATCTGTGCACGATGAAATAAGTATAAACATGTGTTTCAAGTCATCCATTGGAAAAATTTCCACTTGATTAATCCTATCAGGGCTCCAACACCTTAGTACAATCTTGGCAACCTTACCCTATTATATTTTTTTAATGTCAACATTACTCAAATTTAATCAATAGGTAGTTTTTTGAAATTCCCAGGCTCATACATTTTTTTTTTTTTTTCAAAAAAAGTGACTTCAGTAACCCTAAACGCTCAACAAAGTAACCAAAAAAGTGACAAAATATAAGCAATACATTTTCAATGCAAAAAAACAGAACTTTTCGTTTTTAATTAAAATCTAAAAATGAAGCCCGATAGAAACTTTTTTAATTTCAGCAAAAAACAGGACATTTTGGCAGTTCCCTTTTCCAATTTTTGCCGAAAAAATTGAACTACAAAATATTTGGCAACTTTTTGTTTGAAAAAAGGCGTTTTTTTTTGGTAATTTCAGATCAAAAATTGAGAATTTTGGCGATTTCTGGCAATGAATACGAGACCTTTGACAATTTCCGCAAAACAGAATGTTTTTTTAAGCAATTTCTGGCGAAAAAACGACACATTAGAGCTATTATAGGAAAAGAGTGGGAGTTTTACATTTCCGGATATTACATGGTAATTTACCGTAAATACATCGTAATTTACTGTAATTAGGAAAAATACCGGTAAACTGCTCGGTAATTACCATGCCTGTTTTGAAATTTAGCGTAAATAAGTAATTACGCTTGATTTATGACTATTACCAGCTAATTTACCATAAATTCAACCCAAATATGAAATCTATTCATATGACATTCCCTTCATCAGGATTTACGAATACCTAGGAGGTACAGAAAACGTCCGAAATCGTCAATCGTAATCATCGATCGTTTAATTATCACTCTAATACAATAACTCAATGCAGCTGCTTCCTCATACGTCATAATATAAATACAAAATTCAACATCTAAATTAACAAAACAGACCACCAACTTGGTAAATAATCGCAGACTGTACATCGAATCGAATGCAAAACACGATGGGAGAAAAAAAACACACATCGAACGCGTAAAATCGAATTAATACGTCTTCCTGTCTTCTCTTCTGCTTCTTGTACTTCTCAGTCAGAGTCAGTTCAACCTTCGCTCATCGCAGCATTCATCATTACCCCTATCATATGGTTTCGGAAATACCACAATTTCGAACCTACGCTAAAAAATCAATACGTTAAACCACGCGATGTCGCCGCCGCCACTGCCGCCAGGCCGCGAAAGAGGAAAAAGAGAGAAAAATGCAGCACCCGCACGTGTTTCGTTCTGCGTTCACAAATCGAGAAGGAAATGCGGACGTATGCATTAATATTATAGCCAAGCAGCAACCCTCGAATGACGATGAAACCCCGCTGGAATTAATCACACAGCCGTACGTTAAGTTTTGGTCAAATAGTAGTGTATTTAGGTACGTTCGTACAATAGTAAGTCTTGTCTCGTATAAAATGTGTACGATACACTTGGTGTTTGTAATTCATCAAAACCATCGTCGTCGTAGCCGTCGAGCCGCATTCTAACATGGAAACAACAATAAAATCGAGAGAAAACACGAACATTGTGGATTGGAGTTGGACAGACAGGGAGACCCTGCGAAAGGGTACACAGAACGCACAACTACACAAGAAATACCTACCAACATGTCAATAGCGACACGATAAAAACGATGAATTGACACATTCTCGACGACGTGATGGTGAAAATTCTTATACACTTTGCTCCCCGCCAACCGGAGCTTTTTCGCTCGCGAAAAACAGGAAAAACTCGGCGGAGCTGTTCTTTTGTTTGTGGCTGTGGTCTGAGAAACGCAGACGGGCGAAACACTTGCTTTAGATGTACATTGTGTGTACAAGACGACAGGAAAGACGAAAGGAGCGTTTCTTATATCCTTCCTAAGGCAACAGAGAGGTTTTCGAATAGGGTAACTATATTGATTCGTTTTCCAGCCAAACATTTCCTTCTCTGTCTTCTGCATCGTCCGCCGTTCATTTTGAAAATAATACGACAACCGTCCGACTCAGGGGATACCAAAATTTCCAATATTGTAGCTGGCGAACAAATACTCGAAGCGATAAATTTTAATATTCCTCATATACCGATTAAAAAGATAACATCGACTAGGGAACCGGTTAAAATGGCAAAAAATTACACATCAAAGCGCAATGTTCTTATAGTATACGTAAAACAAAGACTAATAAATATTACCAGACTGTAATTTCACCTTTTTGTACAACCTCGTAATGGCTAATCTGTTACATTACAGCAGCAGTTCAAAGGTCACATGCTCAACTTGTGAATAACGCACGCGAAGAGTGGTATAAAAAGCAAGAAAAACCAGTAAGCTTACACGTACATTCTTCAAAGTGGTCCTTATGGTACCAGTGAAATAATACCCACTCTCGCAGTCATCTCAAAAGTATCATTGTTTCCAGTCTCCACGTCTAAAGATACTCATATTGCGTTATATTTTGCACCATTTCTCTAACATCGTACCGAGAGGAGTAGACGTTTCGTCCAATTAGCTTCTACTTTGTATACAATACTCGACTCGCGGGAGTGAAAACAGCACATCTAACAACTTGAAGAAAAAAAACCTCGCTAAGAATATAAAAAACAACCATTCTATGTTCATTTCGGGCTGAAATTTAAATTATGAATCGTTCTTCAGCGTATTTATACTCGTACTATACAAAGTACACGATCTATACAGACAATGTACACGTACCCCATATTCTCCGGCGTATTACGAGTACGCCGGAGTGAAGTAAACGCGTTATGACGTAGATTTTTCCTTTATTCGCATCATGAATTCTTAATTTCGACGTCTATCCTCATCGCTATGCGCGAATACCAGAGACGAAACACAGAACGAGACGCTGTATAGCGTATACTTTTCTCATTTTCGTATTCTGGGGCGTTTTCATTTGCGCGTTGATACGTCGTAATTTCATATTTCACCCTTATACAGCTCGAGCTTTTTTTCTTTTTCATGTTCTAATAACCCTTCTCGTTTGCTTTATCGCAAGTACCAGCATATAAAGAGGAGAGAACACTTAAAGTCGCATAAAGAGAGCTCTCTACTAGGTGAGTAGAATTGTCGGCATGTGATAGAAACAATTTGAAATAATTTCATCGAAAGTGGTAATTTTGTGGTGAATTCGAGCCGTTTTTTGGATCTTTAAAGTTTCAATTCACATTTTAAATCATATTATTGAAGATCGAATATCGAAGCTAAAGCAATGCATAAAATTAAAAAAATACACATTCAACAGTAGTTAACCCATAAATCAACAAATTGATGAACCAAAAAATTATCGCAAAAACAAGAAGAATATTTCATTGTACCATTTTGGGTTTAGGGGTAAAATAAAATGGTCATCAAAAATCAAATCAATCCTCTCCCTCCTCTCCAAATCGAACGTTGAATTATTATGGTACGTATACAACTCGTGAATTTATTCTGGTAAATTTTTCATCAACATCCTGTGTGACCCCCCCCCCTCCAAAAAAAACGAGACGAAAGTAGAAAACCGTATATTTATGCATAAATTAGGGCCTCGTTGATTTTTTTTTTAGTTCAGAAATTGAAAATTTGCTTAATATGATTAACGACGAGGGGGGTGGGTGGAAAGATAATGCGGCCCAAAAATGTTGAATAGGTACTCGAAGTATGAAAATTTGCATGATTCAAGAATCTTTTGATTATGTGAACTTGAACTGATACTCGATCGTATTTGGTATTCGAGGGTCTTGGTGGGGGCTAGAAGGGGAAGTTGAATGACCTCAAAATGTTTAAATTGATTTCAAGCCATTTTTGCACATTTTGTCAAGGCATTGACCCGTTTTGACCCCAAAATCAGAAGATTAAATGAAAAGCTAATTTCACAATCAGAGAACTGATTTATTTGACCAAGGAATTTATTGAGAAACGAGCATTTGAAATTTGACGAAATGACACCGTTTGAAAATTTCAAATGCGGCTGGCCTTCGTTCCAACATGCTGTAGGCGGAAAAATGATTTTTTTCCAGGGATGCGATGATACCCGATATATCATGATATTTATCGATACGTATCAGATCAGTAGTGTATCGATACGTATCGATCCAAACTTGATACCGAGCTTTTGAATTTTGTTTGTTTTTGGCTTTTTTTTATCTGTGAAAGTTTTGGCATTTCAGCCAACTTTTTAAGCTAAATAAACAAACAAAAGTATCATGATATTTATCGATACGTATCATGATATTTTCAGAAGTATCGATACCGTATCGATACGGTATCATCGCATCCCTGTTTTTTTCAAGTTAGTCAACCAAGTCAACCATAAAAGGGCTATCCACGTATGTCGAAATTAGTGTTACCACTTTTAAAGTCTTATAAAAATCAATTGAATTAAAAAAACATAATGAATGACGCTAGCGAGTTGAAATTTTGAAAAAATTCTCAGTCATGGCCCCTCATAAAATGGAATAACATATCAAAAAATTGCAATGGCGTTTTTTGTTTTTTTCGAGAAAATTTTTTTTAAACATTGCTATTTTTAGCTAAAATATCATTAAAATTCAAAAAAATGATTTTCACATATTTTAAAAATATTTTCATCGTATTTTGCTGGAAAATTACAAAAAAAGAATCCCCACCACTTAATCGAGCACAAATGTACTGAAAATTCTGTTATTTCACGAAATTTTGCTATCACCGTTAACTGTGCTGAAGATCATAATATTGATGTACATTATTACTTGAAAAGGTGGGGAGGGGGAGGGGGAGGGGGAGATTTTTTGACTTTTCGAGCAAAATACGATGAAAATAATTTTAAAATGTATAAAATTGCTTTTTTGGAGCTTGCTTTTAAAGGAGTTTTTACAACATTTTGGTATATTTTCAACACTTTTTCATGCATTTTAAGTAAATTTTATCAAAATTGAATCACTCTTTAAAATAATTTTCTATGGGCTATTTGCTTTTGACGGAGTTTTTACATTTTTTTGGTATATTTTCGATTTTCAACACTTTTTAATGGGTGTGATTTATCGGCACGACAGAAATAGGCGCTTCCACGACGAAAAAAAGGCATTTTAAACAGTTCATCAACCTACTGCACAAATATAGTGCTTTTTTTGCTTTTTTGGGCATCAGTTTGGAGGATCAAAAATGTCACCAGAGAGTTTTTAAACGCACTTTTGAGCAGGTTTCACCAAAAGTAAGATTTTTTGATAGTTTTGATGAAAAGCAAGATCTTTTTGGTGGTTTTGACCAAAAAAGCAAAACTTGTTTTCAATTTCAGCAAAAAAAAAAAACAAAACAAAAACAAACAGTAGAACTTTATAATAAATTTTCAGCGATTTGGGCTAGTTTTTTTTTTGGAATTTCTCAAAAAAAACATGAAGGGAAAATTTTTCATAAAATAGAAAACTTATGGCAATTTTTGAAAAAAAGCAAGATTTTTGGCAGTTTTGTAAAAAACAAAATTTACATAGCCTATTTGGTAATTCTGGTAAAAAGAAAGACTTCTTGATAAGTTCTTGAAAATTTTGACAAAAAAACAAAACTTTTTCACAATTTTAGCAACTAAAAAAAACTATAACTTCTTCACCATTTTTAGCAATATTTCTGCAAGAAATCAAATTGTTTGGGAAAGCAAAACTTTTTCGAATTAAACTTACAAAATGAATTTTTTCACAAAATGAAGGACTTCCCATTCTAAAATTTATACCTACCTATGTTTATTTTTACAACAAATTTTTTTATTACCTACAAAATGAGCAATTTTTCTGACAAGAGTGTCTACTGAAACCAAAAAAGCAAATTTCTTGCTTTTTTTGCCTTTTTCTTGCCTACTTCGTGCTGTTTTCTTGCTTTCAAACATGAAATTTTGTACCTCCTCCCCTCATACTTACCCAAAAATAATCGTCGCTGCCACCCTTCTCCCCTCAGGTTTCTCTGAAAAATTTATTCGTTGAAGTAAGAAAACAAAATATCGACATTTTAGGTAATTTTCCGAAAACCCTTTGAATGAATATTTTATTGAAATGAATGTAAAATTACTGCTCAAGCGAAGCGAGAGCGAAAATTTTTCGAAAAAATTGGTTCAGAAAACGAAAAAAACGACCATTTTGTACAAAATATGTGTTATTTCACACTTTCACGAAAATTTTTGAAAAATTAGTGGTTTTGTTCAAAAAAAAAAAATGAAAAATTCGCATTTTTCAGTGGTTTGGGTATTACGAGTATTTTCTGGAATTTTTTAATATAATTTTTGAATTTTTAAAAGTCGTAGAAAGATAATCTGAAATAGCCCGAGCGAAGCGAGGGCAAAAGCTTTGGAAAATTTGTAATTCGAAAAGCAGAATGACATTAATTTTAATGAAAGGATTCAACTATTCAGGTCTCCACATTTTTCAAAATTGGAGGGATAACATCAATTTTTCAGAGATTTTTTATGTCAATTTTTTTGGAAATTTTCTTGCTTTTCAAAAGAAATTTCTATACTATTTTCTTGTTTTCTTGCCACCTACGTCAATTTCTCGCCTTTCTCTTGCTTTCTTGCTATTTTCTTTCCAGTAGACACTCTGTTCTGGAAATTTTTTTTGGTGGGGAATCATTTATTTTCCCGGGCAATTATTTTTTTGGCGGTCAAAATTCTATTTGGACGTGGATTACATGTTAAAATATCCTATTTTGTCCTTCGAATGTCCTGTCGTGTCGTTCAAATCACTTTTTCTGTCGTGCCAATATAATATATTTCCCCTTTTAATGAATTTCGAACAAATCTTACTGAAGTTTCTTCACTATTTGTTAATTATTTTCAGTAATTTAACTGCTTTTTTGAGTGCTTTTACATCATTTAAACGCGTTTTTAAAACTTTTCGTGCATTTTTGGACAATTATACCTACTAAAAATTCATCGCTTTTTTGTAATTTTCAAACTTAATTTATGAGCATTTTCAACAGTTTTCACTTTGTTTTAAGGCATTTTCAAAGGTTTTCTACGCATTTTTGGCAACTTTTACCGGATTCTCGTGATTTTGTAAGTAATTTGAAGTGATTTAAATCGTTTTGAAGCGTTTTCAATACTTTTTCGTGCATTTTTTTGCAACTTTAGTAAAATTTTTTCGTTTTTTGATGTTCTGAAGAAATCAAAAATCGCGCTGCAGACTCCAGAATGGCACGAAATGGCGAAATTTGGATTTTGGAGGGGGAGGGGGTGCTGATATCAAATTTAAGCCTAATTTTAATCATTTTTACCGATTAAGTACTCAATTTTTCAATTCAACAAAAAAAAGTATAATTCACTAAAAATGCAGTTTTGGATTTTCAAAAATTCACCAAAAATCGAAAAATGAATTTGAGTAGCTGAAATTTCGGTTATGGGGGTTTCAGACCATGCTACTTCCGAAAATCGGGATCCCATTCAAATCGTAGACGGACACCTCGAGTCGTTCCCCAGTTTGTACACATAAATAAATCCATAATCTATGCATTTTTCATCATTCAAACAATGCAAATCTACTATCGATAAAATCCATCAAAACTCATTGAGAAATAACATCCATTCATCGATATCATCACTCTCCTCCCCAAACTCATCCCATCCATAAATAACTTCCGTTTCAATAAAAATACGCGCGTTTCAACGTACAAGTAGGTAGGTATATTTCGCAAACGTCTAAAAGCAACCTAAGAGAATAAAAACACGTTAATTACAGGTATCGGAGAAATTTTACTGTGTAGCTGCCGCGAGGCGAGCCAGCCACCGATTCCAAGTCTGTACGCGGAACGGAAATACGCGCTTTGAAAAACTCGCGGTAAATAAAAGCAGAGAGAATTATTGAAGCTTAAAATATGAAACATTACGATGAGATGATGATTATTATTGTTGTGATTATTTCTTCGATACACATGAGATAGCAAAGTTAAAACAACTCGTTTTAAATCCACGACTAGGTACGTTCAATCGTTCATACTCGTATACGTACATAAAAAGTACCTATACAACTCATGCAGGGTTTACCAAAACAAAACAAAACAAATTCGAGCAGGCATAAGAAAAGGATAATTTTTCATTCTTTAACTAAGCGTCGAGCTTTTTATCGAGCTTTGGTGAAATTTATCGCGATACGAGAAAGCTGCCAAAGTGAGGGGGTGTGAGTGCGACATCGACACCAGTAGCGTCGTCGAGCTCGAGACAAAATTCAAATCTATGCCAGTCGAGGAGTAAATATGCACCATTCGTTACGACCAATAAAAGTACCGAAGCGTCGTGTCGCGCGCGCCTTGATTTATGGCAATAAAACAAATAATGATTTATTACCTTCAATATGTTACGGAAACGCTTCCAAAATGGAAAACTTATCGTCGGCCGTAAATTATTACACATTAGTCGGTGTATATATCGTACGTACATAGAAACAGTATACGAGTATTTATCCTATTCGAGAGTATTTACTTCGTATACACACTCCATTCAAGGATATATGTGACAATTTCACTCTCACGTATACGTAAATATACACGGTCGTATAAATGTATGTATTTAATCAATGAACCCATCTACTGAAATTTCCCAATCAAAGAACGAATAGGTATTCTAACCGGTGTTTTTTCGTCAACACCAAAAACACCAGCACCATAATTTTTCTTCCTTCAGCACCACTCTGCACACGACGACCTCTTCAGTCTTCACTCTCTTCAGACACTCGAACCTTGAATTTAAATTTTTTCCTTCGTATTTTCGTCTGCCCTGCTGTCAGTAACGACCGGTGTTAAAATTTGATACATATCTAAAGAAAAACACACCGGATCGTTTACATAAATGCAAGATGTAAATCTACCATATACGAATCTATCTACGCTAAACGAGGACCGTTCTATGGGTATAGTCCACCTTGAGAATGAGAAACTGTGCATGAGAAATGAGAACCATTCTCATCTGTGTAAACTTTAGCACCACTGTAACAAATGTACCATGATACCGCCTGCCTTTATCACACATCGAATCCGATTACCATTTTATTCGCATAGCGGCGTTTCTTGTTAGAAAATCAGCCTCTGAGGTAACTCGAATTACGCTACTTCTATATGAGCAATAAACGAGTAATATAATTATTATAATCGAAATATTCGAAAGAAGAAAAAATCGCATCAAATCAAATCGAGTATTTATAGGTTTTTCTACTTAGGGGCCCCTTTTTCTTCGCGTGCAAACCGAATGATAAGAGTAATGCTAGATAATTGCGTCGTTCCGTTTAATTTTAATATACGAAAGAGAAAAATTTTATTTATCGGCTTCATATTAACCGCATTATGCGATGGTGTATCAGTTTTCTGTTATTAGAGTACTAAAAAAAGACCCGCTGATAGGATGTTGTCTGTCCTATAATGTGTACCGAATAATGATAAAATAAAACGCGTTACAGTGAATTGTTTCTTATTGTCTCTATCGAAGTTTATAATTGGATTGCTTATTGCGTGTTTCTCTATTATGTATATTTACAATTACTTTGATCGGTACAATATGCCAATGAAAAGTCAAACTAGAGTCTTTCGTTTGGGAAATGCATGGCGATGATTCATACCCGCTTGTGAAGTCGTAAGGGTAACGAGGGATGAAATTCTTGGGGATTCTTATGCACAGTACATAGCTACATACTGGTACGTGCAGGGAGAGAAACTGAAGCTAACATAAGATTACAAGACCCTTCCTATGTAGTTCTTACACGAGCATTGTTCAGCCATCGAATGAAATGAAACAGCAAACGTGATCGTACATTTTGATATTGAGGTAGAAGAGGAAACTGAAGGGAATGATGAGGTAGGGAGGGAGGAGGGATTCAGTGTGAAAAAATCGTGCTGCAATTACTACAAAAACTTTCGAAAACCATAGACCAATTTTCCGCCCATCCATCCATCCCGAACTTCATTGATTCAAAAGTTGATCAATTTTTCAGCAAATAAAATTGGCAAATTAAAAAAAAATTACAGCGATTTTAGTTATCACTGGACACTGGTCAGATTTTAATAATTGATTTGGGAATGCTTACAAAAAAGCTAAAATTTGACGAGCTCGATAAAAAAATTACAACGTTGGAAATGACACAAATTCCAATTTTTTTTCAACGTTTTGAGAACCCCTACCTTCAGTGCTTCTGTTTCGTATCTTCTACATAAATTCAAGTCTATCTTTCACGCCTCATTTCTGACGCTTTTTCCGCAACATAAACGTACAAAATTTCAAAAATGCAGCGAATTTTATAAATTTAGACTACGTTTAACATTCTTTAGGTTTTTTTCTTTCATTCATTGAAAACTTCCTCGTCTAAAAATAAGCATTCGAATATATTTTTAAACTTCGAAGCTTGCTTTTTTTTCTAACAAAAAAATTTATCATTTTTCGTTAACCGTAAGCGTTGGTCATTTTTTTAAAAAAATTATTAGGCTGCACAATTGTCTGTTCGTCTTCAGCTGAAATTTCAAAGAATTGTGTATCATTTAAAAATTGATTGTCAAAAAAAATTCAAAGTCAAAATTCATAATCACTAAAGTAAAGCCATTTCACAGTCGCTACAAAAATAACCAAATTTTATTTTTGGCTCCAAAAATAATAAAAAACATAGTTTTTTTCCAATACTTAGTCAAAATGTTGAACTTCGATTATTTTCAATAAGCAGTTCTACAAGATATTTCCAAAAATCTCCAAATCAAAATTCGGAACTTTCACAGGATCTTTTCAAAATTTCAGCGTGATTTTGAGCAGAAAGTTTCTCAAATTTGTTACCGCATTCGCTTACAAAAATGTACTCTTCAAGAATTGAGAATTTACTTTCCATGCATGATTCCACTTGACCCCCCCCCCCCCCCACATGCTCACAACATTTAGGGATGAATTTGATAACCCCCTCCTTTTTTTTCTCTAGCAATATTTGAAGATGAAAAAACTCAACTTTTCAGTGTTTATTTAGTTTTTTTTGTTTTGTTTTTTTTTACAAAACATCCAGTTTTTCTATTTTGAGCAATACCTTAGTAATAAGTATTGAAAGATAAATTTTCGATGAAAAATTTTCAAAACAAAATTTTGATAAGAAATTTTAAAAACTTCTTACTCAAATGCAGAATTGTTTCCAGTATATTTGCAGGATCTATTAGATAGACACTTATCAGAATTCATCGAAATAGGATTCGATTAAGTGGCTGCAAAAATTCGAATTTTCCATAAATAATAATGATCGTTTCAAGCTAAGAATTCAAAAATTCTGATTGAGCTGAAATTTAGCACATTGAAAGAGCATGTCAGTAGCACTTCGCAGATGAATTTTGAGCTGGTGAACTGGATCTTTCGATTATTAGTGAGGTTTTGAAAATTACACCAATTTTTTCGTCTACGAACTCTTGCTAGAGACTTCGGAACAGCTCAACAGCGATCGCGATCAATTCAAGGAGTAAATTTCAAAGACGAAGGAAGTTTCGAGTGATTCAATTACAGAAATAGAAGATTTTCATCCAGTAAAAAAAAGAACACATTTTTCAACCCGACTCAGACCGTCTTTTCGGATCAGTGATTGACCTACTGTAATCGATTCACAATGGTAGAGCCAAATTGAAAGAGTATCCAAAAATCCATCAGAGCAACAAAATTTCAAGAGCTAAATTTCACTTTTCAAATTTCAGTAAATTTTGCTCATTTTTCAATTTAAAAAAAAATTTTTGATCATATTGACCTACGAGTAGAAAGCTAGAAGTTCATCTATAGCTCAGTTTTGCTCTCTAAAGGTTTCGAGCCTTTCTGAAGCCTCCAAAAATTTATTGGAATTTGCACTTTGGAAAAAATTGCAAATGTAGCACCATAAACTTCGATTGTGACCCTTAATTCTTGAATTCTCCAATTTTGAAACATTTGTTCCATGACAAGATTAAATTTTCAGCAGCCCAAGTTCATTACTGCTTCATCTGCGGAAATTTTAATACGTTTGTGAGAAATCGACTAATGCCAGAGGCTTCGAATCAGTTCAAAAATCGATTAAGAAGATCGACATAGACCTAAATACTCATTTACAAATTTTTTCATTTCATAAATTCCTCTTTTTACGAAAAATTAATATTCCAATAGGTTATTTTCGCCATTTTTCAAATTAAACTTCACCAAAAATGAAAAATAATTCAAAGATATTTCAACCTCGGAGCTCGTATTTAATTTTTTCCAAAAAAAAAAAAAATGTACTTTAGTAACCAAAAAAGTTACAAGACGTGAGCAAAGCATTTGAATGCAGATAAAAATAAATCATAAAAAAAACAGAACATTTTACGTAATAAAAAATTACGAACCCATAAGCATTCCAAATTAAAATCTAATACTATGTATGAGTAATTTAATTCTATTGATGACTTGACAATTTTGGTAAAAAGCAGGACTTCATGACAATTACAGCCCGGGGGAAAAATGGTGCCATTTCCAAATTTTTATTGAAATGGTGAAATTATTTCGCAACTTTCTGGCAAATAAAGCAAGATTCATGGGCAATTTCCATCATGAAAGAGAAAATTTCTGGCTATTTTCGGTGAAAAAGCAGGTTGCTGACCATTTTAATAAAAAGCAGGAGGTGAGCTTTTTTTTGGTAATTTCTGGCAAAAAATCGAGACTTACGAAAAAAAATTGAGGAAAAAATTGATATGTACTTTTCAGAATTTTTGCCAAAAAATCGCCAATTTTTAGCAACTTTTGGCAAAAACACAAAACTTTACAACCATTTTTAATAAAAAAGGGTGATTTTTTGACAATTTTTGGAATTTTTAGGTACACCTGAAACATTTTTAGCAATCTAGCGTATTTTTGGTAATTTCTGGCAAAAATCGAGACTTTTGAAAAAAATTTAGGAAAAAATTGATATGTACTTTATGGAATTTTTGCCAAAAAAGTGAACACTTTTTTTTAGCAATTTTTGGAAAAACACGAAACTTTTCAACATTTTTTTAAACAAAAAAGGGTGATTTTTTGACAATTTTTGAAATTTTTAGGTATAACTGGAAAATTTCTAGCAATCTAGCATAAAGCGAAAATTTGTTGTCAATTTTTAGCAAGAAACAAAATTTTGGAAATTGTTGGCCGTATAGAGATACTTTTTTTTGACAATTTTTGTCGAAAAAGTGATACTTTTTTGCAAGTTTTTGGAGAAACAGTGACTTTTCTTGGCAAAGTACACAAAAAAGTGAGTCATTCAGATTTTTTTTGCCAACAGGCGATTTTTACAAAGGCGAAATTTTTTGCTATTTTTAGTAGAAAAAGAAAATTTAACAATTTTTTCCAAAATGAGGGGCTTCCCGGGAAAAAAAGTTTTATAGAATTTTATAAAAAATACCCACTTATTTTCTATACAAAATTTGTCTCTATCAAACTGTATACAATTGTATAAAATTTTATGCAGTTGTATACAGTTTGATAGAGACAAATTTTGTATAAAAAATAATTGGGTATTTTTTATAAAATTTTATATGTGGTTGCTATGAAGACAAATTTTAACATTGATTCAAAATTATTCATGAATTAATGCAAGATCATTTTGTGGATTGTGGGCTTCCAAAGCATCCACTTTTTATCAAAAATTAAATCCCACGCTTGTCACTTCACTACACATGACACTTTGAGTGGAATAATTAGAAGAGACCAATAAAATCAATATATAGAGAATGATGCAGTACTTTATCTAAGAGTACTAACTATACCATTTCATTTGATACAATTGTATCATTTTTGATAAACTTATATAAAAATGTATACAATATTGTCTATTTGATAAAATTACATAAATTTTGATAAAAAAAAAAAATTAAAAACTAACACCATATTTGATCACTTTTATCAAATTTTATACAGCTAAATCAAATTCTATACAAATGTATACAGTTTTAAACAATTTTATAAACGTTTATACAATTAATGCAAAATATCCATTCTACTGAAAAAAATGTTATCCAATTTTATCAAAGCAATTACTCTTCTTTTTATCAAAATCTATATGAATGTATAAAACTGTATACAATTATATGCATTTGATACACCTTTATAAAAAGCTAATTCAATTTTGATGAAATTCTATAAAATTTTATGCAATTTTTATAGAATTCTACACAAGTTTATAAAACTTTTTTTCCTGGGTTTGTACTCTTTAATACTGGAAAGGCAGGATAACCAGTTGAAAAAAAAAATAAAAAGTAAGTGCTTTGTAAATTATTTGATATTATCAACATTTTTGTCTCTTCGAAAGTACGTCCAATGATTCAACAAAGACCGTCGTTCAGAATACCTACCTATTAACTAAAAGCTTCAGGAATTCGTAATTAATGTCTCAGAAATTTGTTTTCTCTTCGTCCTTTTCAGCTCCTCCCAGCTTAAACATCAACACACCATGTTCAAAAAATTTCTGAACAGCTTCCCTAAAAAAAAAATCTCACGAAATTCAAACAACAACCCTATACTCTCCCAAACCCCTCAACCATCTTCCCAATCCCAACATCCAGTATCCACCATCCACATACCACGTGTCAACCTCCACTCCACACACATCCAACAGTCCGCAACAGCCTCCAGCCTCCAACTGTACCACATTTCGCTACACCTTGGTCGGCCATCCAGAACACAAGATCACCATCCCAAGATGAGACATTGTAACGTAAAAAAATAATATACGAGACCGAAAAAAAAATACCCAATTAGTACATCCAACATACACTATGTAAGCCATACACGTGTACCGGCTCACACCAGCTGTACGCGCGTTTCGATCAGCTGCCATTCGATGATCGAGTACACGAGTACGAAGAGTATCCGCGTGTGAAAGTGTACGTCATGCGGTTGTTTTAAAAATAAAGATTTCCATCGATGCACGCCAAAAGGTGCTACATTGATACGTTCGGTTCAGTTCAACCATTGATCGAACACAACCAGGCACATTAATTAATTAACCGACTCACGCGTGGCCGTGGGCCTTGGTAGCGCCTCATATCCGCGCCGTACTCGTAGTATCCGTTCCAAGTCTGCTCATCGTCGTTTTGTTTCTTTCGGGATCGGGGTGAGGAATGGGAAATGCGACAGCAGACTTGACTTAGGTACTCGCACTCGCACAAAAAAAGGCTACAAGTAGTATATTGAATTTGGTCAGACACTTACCTAGAAAACAGACAAAAAAAACACATTGATATATTAGTAAAGTTTGATAAAAATAGCAGTAACACGCAAATCTATACAAATAATGAGTACATGTGTGAAAAAATTGATGAAAAACTTTATTCTATGGAATCTAGTACACCTTCTCAGCGACCTTACAAAGCATAACACACTCATGTAAGAGTAATAAGTACACGCGACAGATACACATACCTACATTTTTACTAAATCTCTGCGCTCGTGTGTCAATGATTTCCATATTTAGTCTTACCAGCATCTTTATATCTCTCTCTTGTCGTATAGCTTATGTCGTCGCACGACTCGATTTTTTCAAAAGAATCGATAAATTAACATTCTATACACCCACAGAATGTGCACATTACATTGATAGTCATTAATGACGACGAATACATCAAAGAGTTGCTCGCGCCAATGCCAATACTGTACCATCGTCGTAATAAGACCCATCCAACCGAACGACGTTTTCAATTTCTGCAACCTCTTCGCGGATCGAAACTCCGCACTTGCCTCATTATCCTGCTCAAGCTCTTTAACGAATTTCCATTCGTATACTTATCTGCACAGTGCACACCTCAAAGACTCGAGCCATTCTACATGTAATTTTCTCCTCACATCGACGAACCTCCCCTGGCCCTCGGCTCTTTACCCTTTCACGAATCCATTATCATCGTAACGTGAAAACAAACACGCTTTCGTATACACGTATAAGCATAGCAAACGATAATAAATCAATAACGCGACCGTTATATTATAAAAGAGACTCGCGTTAATATAGCATAGGTAATGCAGAAAGAGAAAAGAGACAAACTTACTCGCTTCATCTGAGATAAAATGGGCTAGCGAATTGAAGCTTTCGTTCTTAAGGCGTTCGCGGTCGCCAATGCCAATTTCATATCGTACCATCTGTTCACGCCACTGTCTATAGTAAATAGTTTACTCGCGCGACTATAGTTCGCACAATTAACGCAAACGCTCTCAGCCCTTTTTCACTAGCGAATTTATTCCTCGGTATACGACCAAAGAATGGAAAAATTTCACTAAACTTGGGCCAAATGCTACCCGCCGCGCAGCGTGCATAATATTTTGCAACCCTCCCCGTGTATTCGACTCACTCTTTCTCTCTCTGCTTATTTTTCTCTGTTCGCAACCAGGCGACCAAGTCCCATTTGCGAGCATCTGTGTGCATGCGTTTTGCTGCTTCGCCTTATATTGCACATACCACGTGCATATGTCGCCATTCCAAAGCTGCCGCATATCCGCATAAGCAATTAAACGTACACGATACGACACCATAAGAAAGTAATTAGAATCGAATTCACGTAGCAGGTTACCGCAGTTGCTCTAATTTGACTCGATCGTACGTAAATCTCGAGTTATTTGATGGGTTTGAAGGGTTGTTTACTTTTTTCATCAAAGAAATCCCAGATGACTTCACACTGGATATCTTGGGATTTTGATCATAGATTTCCTTTTGATGATTTTTCATCCTCAAACACAACCTTCCCATCCATCTATCCAAAAAAACCATCCGTCAGTTCGCCCATTTTTGATAAACTTGAAAACAAACGGAAATTTTATGAACACCCTGTAGAAAAACATTTTTTCACATCATCAGAAAACGTTCACCATCACTTCGTCCTCCCATCAAGAACACTTTCCTGTAAAAATTCCACAAAAATTGTGACTGAAAAAACAGGTGGAATTTTTGAGCACCCTGTAGAAAGCCTTCCGAACATTTCAAGGCATCCTGCTCGATCCTTGCCATTTTTAGCTCGATAATTAATGAAATATTACGATAGAAACAATTTTCACCAGACAAAAAAAAGAAGTGAAAATTTCTAAACACCCTGTAGAAAAACATTTTTTGATATCAACAAATTTTCACCATCACTTTGTCTTCCCATCAAAAACACTTACCAGCAAAAATTCCAGAAAAATTGTAACTGAAAAAACAGGTGGAATTTTTGAGCACCCTGTAGTAAGCCTTCCCAACATTTCAAAGCACCCTGCTCGATCCTTGCCTTCAATTTCCAACTCGAAAATTATTGAAATATTGCGAGAGAACCCGTTTTCACCCAACGAAAAAAAAAAAGAAGTAAAAATTTCTAAACACCCTGTAGAAAACCATCTCATCAATCAATATACGAGTTCTTTCATTATTTTCAAAGCAGATAAAACCGATAAAAAAAGACCGTTCTTGCGATAATTTCACCAACAAGTCGACGTTGTCATTTTCAGAACACCCTGCGATGGGAAATTTTCTCAGGCAACGTTCAGAAACAGACGTCAACATCTGGTAAACACAACTGTAAAAATTAAATAGTTTGTTATTTAAACTAATACACATTTTTTCTGGTATTTTTCAACAAGGAATTAGCCAGACCCACACAGTTGATCTTTTTTTTTACGTGGATGGGACATCTTGTGCGTATTTGTGCGAGTAAAATTACTATTTCGAACACCTTGTGATTCTAGAAATTTCGAAGAAAGTTCATGAATAGAGAAGTGACTATTGCTAGACTAACTAATCTGATAATTATAGACCTTTGGATAGAATTCACTGATAAATTCAGTACTAAAATAATAAATTACGTACATAGACATACATGTACTTACATTAGAAATTAAATGTACACATTGGTGGAAGTAAAGATTGAAGTGAATACGAGTATGAGTGGCGCAATATCAAGTCAGATGCATCAAGTTGTGTGAGCGTATTTTTTGGAAGTTTCGAAGAGTTATGGAGAGAGGAAGGGGTCCAAAAAGTAATAGGGTGATTTCACGAAATCGTGGTAAAAATTTCACGGTTTGAACTTGAGTTTGGAGCCCTTTTGTTTTTCTATCTTGGCTTCAAGTTGAAAAATTGTCAAAATCATAGTCAAATTTGAATAAAAATGGGTCTAAAATTGGCATTTTTTTGTCCAGAAGACCATTTTGAAAAGATTTACTTCCCATTTATTCAATTTTCATTTGTATTTGAAGAGCACAAAAAATATGATTTTTTTTTAAAAAACGTGTGGATGATTTTTTTTTGTAAGAATTGGAACCAAAAAATAATAATGAAAGAACAATTTTAGCCCATCTCAATGAGCCATTTTTGAAGACCAATTACTCCATTTATGAAGGATCAAAATCATTCAAAGTAAAATAATTTTGGAATCCCTGAAAAAATCAAAAATCACCTTTATTTAGCTCAATAGGTCAATAAAGCTCACCTTCGCCAAAATTCTGCGAACGTCTTGATGAAAAATCAAAGCCTTATTTTGGGAACACCTTTTTCATTCGATACCTCGTCTTCCTTTCGAAAAACTCCATGAACCAAAATTACGTCAAATTCAACTATATTTGCTTAGCTCCTGAATTTGCTAACAAAAGTCGATAAAACGAGGGAAAGCAGACTTCAATTTCTGATTTAAGAAAGAAACAATGAATCGAAAAAAAAGCTATTTAAACACTCGAGAAATGTTTATTCGCTCCATTTAAATTAAACGAAATCAAAACGCGTTCTCAAAATAATGCCATGAGAGGAGGGGCTGATAAAAGCATTAATTTAATTTCAAATTATTCATTAAAAAATACAATGATGTTTCGAAATGAAGAAAAAATACACTCGAAAGTAAAGTTTTTTTGTTACAAAACTTGAACGAAGCGAGGGTAGGTCCTTCTTGCATCACTTTTTGGGGTGAATTGAAAAAGAGTGAAGGAGGATTAGCGAAGTACACTAAAAATTCTTTGAGAAATAAGATGAACACGAAGGGTAAGAAATATAAATCAATTAACACGAGACTTTTTCCCTCAAAATCCAACGAAAGAGGAATTGAAAAAGTTTAAATTATAGTTTAAAGAGTATGACGAGTGTCCATCAATTACAAAATTCTTGATTTTTAAATCTCATTACTTTGATCTCACAGCCAAAAGTATTGTTTTTCAATTTTTTTCTCCAACACTTTTCAACTTTTTTCTTTTATTTTCCCACGCAACAGTGTTTCCGAACCAACCCTCCTCCTCCTTTCACCCTCGGCACCCCCATCATCCATCCACTTGTTCTGACCATCCATTTCATTTCATATCACATAAAACACTCCTACGAAAGCCATTATCACCTTTAATACATATTTACCAGGTACACATTTTCGTGTACATCTGCGACGTCAATATTTACCCGATAGGGTTACTTGATTAAATTATGTCACAGGAAAGGTTATCCGTCTGAAAATAGGGTGTTGAGAGAAATTAAAAGCAATATAAGTGAAATTAGCCTTATATACGTACAAGAGCGTTAACGACGATTACAGAGGCATATGCCTGGTTTTTAATACGAAAACTAGCCAATTAAGGATAGGATACTCCTCGTCTGTCGTCTCGACCACGATCTTCGATGTATAGGCAGCTTTTCAGGCACATGAAGTACCCTTCAATAAAATGCAAAGAGGGCTACGAAAAATATTCCTATCATTTGTAGTAATTAACCGTCTCGTTCGTCTTGCTATAAAGGTTGAAAATTTCAAGAATTTCGTCGACAAGACGAACGACGACCAATAACATGGACGTGACTCACGTCGGTTTTTTTCCATCCCTATCGGATATTGACGGGGTCAGGCGTGCAGGCGGTCTCCGATGGGATATTTTATTAAATTACTGACGGTCGAACTCGAATCCCTTGGACCAGTATGTCATTATTGTCGATAAAACTACATGTAATTTTGCTATATACCATTGACGACGACGACGACGACGTCGTATCGTTGGGATTTTTTTTTCATATCGAGAGAATATCTGGCGAATTATTTTTATAGAATTTTCCGGAATGAATGCAAATTGCTGATACTCGTAGCGACGGTTTTTTTAAAACGAATTTTCCTACGGGAAAAAGTAATACTACCCTAATGAATTGGGATGTAGGAAGAGAGGAGGCAAAGAAGTGATAAATTTCAATTTTCAAGACGTTATTTTACTCTGCCAAATCATTTTCTGCATTTTTTTGATTGATCATCAAAATCAGGCGTGGTCGGAAGAAGGTTGGAGAGAACAGCCAGTCCATCTGATTTTGACAAAACTGACTTTCAAGTTGAATAAAATAAAAATCCAGTTCCCAGATGATCAGATATCTTGAGTATAAGAAAGCTAAAATGTACTGCATATCAGCAGGAAAAATTAAGGAAACAGATAAAATTCAATAATCCACCAAAAAACTAAATTTATTATTGGTAATTCATCATAAAATTTAAGATGATTCATTTCCAAGTTATTTCGAAATTTGACGTAACCAAGTAAGAAATGCTGAATTTGATTTTTTTTCATCAGTATCTTACTAAAAAAATCCCTCCCCCTTTCCATTAAAAACTTGATTTCAGAATTTGATGAAATCGTTATCAATATTGAGACCTCCTACTCCTCCTCTCCACCTCAAAACTCGATTTCGAAACTCTAATGTAAAAAATCTCATCGTCTTTCCAAAGGTATCATGAAAAAAACAATCCTCTCTAAATTTCAAGAACTCCGATAAGAAGAGGAGAGAGAGGGGAAATTCGCCAAAAATTGAATGAAAATGACATGCATGTACTGCAACGTTGATTGAGATATTTTCTGAAAACAATTTTTCGAATACCATTTTTGAAATTTGAAGAAAAAAAAATTCTAAAAAACACACAATTTTCAAAAGCATTCTCAAACAAAGCATCAGAAAGTGAATTGAATCAAAAATGGATAGAAATATTCATTAAATTCATTTTCATATCTACTTTTTTTTCGATTTTGTTTAGAATTTTAAAAAAATCACAATTTCAAAACCATGATTGAGGAAGAGGAGAAGGGAGAGGAAAACGGGAGGGAAGGAGGGGAAATGAGGAAGAGGTATATTGACCATAAAATATCCACTTTTTTACAACTTTTGTGGAGCTCACTTCACAACAATTTTTGGCCAAACTTCTCCTTTCGAGAAAATATAAAAATCCATCCTTCCAATAAACACCACCTCTCAAGCTGGATGACTATAAAATGCATTTTCGCACAGTTTGAGGATTTTTGACTCATTTTTTCAATCTAATTAATTATTGAATTGGATATTTAATATTTCAATTATTAGCTAATACGAGTAAAAAATTGGATTCGTGAAAATTTGGATTGAATCTGTATCCACAGATTTTGAAGATATTGATTTCAAGTGTTCCAAAAATTCAATTTCCAAACACAAAACAAGCCAAAAAAAATTAGAGGTGCAGCCTTCAAAAAATTCAGAGATTTTGAAATGCACAGGAGTAAACGAGAACATTTCTTTGCGTCAGTTTTTTCTGATTTTCGAGGCACTCGAGGATTTGCAACCAAATAAACATTGAAAAAGGGAGGAAAAACTCAAAAATGTTACAAATTTCATTATAAAATTGAATTTGTGAAATTGCATGGAATTCATAGATAGAAGAATGTGGGCTTTGAGTAGGTATTCATGGGTGACATCAAACCCACACTGATCTCCAAAAGAGCTTAGCTGGCTCTAAAAATCACAAAATTATCACAGAAGTGTCAAAGATTGGTTTTCACGACAATTCATCTAAATTTTCGTAAAAGTTTCGCTCTCGTGATTAAAAATTGGCAACAAAAATGAAAAAAAAAGAATTATGAAAATGTAGATAAAATTTGAATTTCTGGATGGTCATTTTATAAGCAAACTTTAACCTAAAATGACTTTTTAAACGGTGGGGGGGGGGCACTTGGAAATTGAAAATTTTCAAAAATATCAACTAGAAAACTCTAGAATAGATTTTCAAAGAGCTGATTGATACCAATTTAGTGATTAGAGTCAAAATAAACCTTTCAAAAGTGATTTAAAAACTAAATTACAACATAAATACTCAGCACAACAGTTGTCAAAGTGTTAAATTTCATTTTTTTTCCTTGGAATTTGTGGCTTCTCGAGTCAAAATAGGCCAAAAACAAGGCTGCATCATTGAGAAAGTTCGAAAAACTTGATTTTAGAAAGCATTAATTTCAGTCCAAAATAAATCAATGATGAAAATAATGTTTTTTTAAATACAAATCCGCTCCATGAAGTTTCGAAAATCATTTTCTCGTCTCGTACATTTATACATTCATTATTCACACGAATCGTCGTATTACATCGAAACTGGCGAATTTTGGCAAATCTTGATAACGTTGAATAAAAAATAAGCGAAGAAAATCGATTTTTGGCCGACTACAGTCAAAACAGGGTTCACTGCGCAATAAACTGAATTTTACCCTTGATGATACCGATGCAGTCATTGTCAAAACGCGTCTTCAAATTTTTTATCTCACCCACATTCCCTTTCGCAATCATTTCTTCATATTTAATATCCACACAAAACGTAGTGAAAACCCAAAAAAATAATATAACACGAGTCATTCGACACCTCCCCTCCCCTCACTCCACACCTCATCCTCACACATGAAAAATTCCAATTCCAATCCCAAAAAAAACACCGAAATTAAATTCGAACTGAATTTGTAATAACTGCTTTTGGGTTCGCGCCCACCGGACACTCTTGCCTCTTGCGATAGAGAGATATACGTACACGTGATAATGATGTTTTTTTTTTCACGAGACGGTTTATTAAACATGCGTTACACGCTGTTGCAGGATCACTTTTCACTTCCGAAAACACCTCCCAGAGAGGAAATTCCTCTCGCTATCACGTAACACCTCGTTCATTCTCATCGTAACATTACCGAGTATATATCGTCAGCATCGAGCATAGATCGGTTTGAAGGGCTGTGGCTGGGGCTGGGGGGGTGAGGGGGTAATTCCACTATTATTTTTGTTTTTCTTTTCTCCTCAGCTGGTAGGTAGGTGTAGTGTATATGACGCGACATGACACAGACGCGAAATAAATTCTTCAACGTGTGTTCCAGCTCTCCACAACTGCAGCACAACACGCAGACGTATGTACAATATTATGTACATAAACGATAATTTACATTTTCGCTGCCATATAGTACATAAATTGTACATACTGGTATAGTAGGTAAAGTACACGGGATATCTGAAAATAGACTGAAAACACCAACACCCTGTATACGATCGGGTCTGTGCTTGGGCTGGCATCACTGGCAATGGCAGAGACACGTATATAACCAACAACTCTATCCTTCATGTTGCACCGGTGTCAAAAACACAAACCACTCGGCCCTTGTGCATCAGCTCCAGCGATATTTAACCAAAAATACCATATTAGACGGCTGCGTCGAGTGGGAGAGGGTGTGAGGGGCATGGGCACCGACGAAGGCTAAAATAACCCGATGTGTGCTCGATGGGAAAATTTACCTTTGGCGAAATACTCGGTTGGAGTGTGTGGGGGGAAGGAGTCAATTTAAGGGGTAAATTATGTAGGAATTTCGTATAGGAATGAATATCGCGAAGGAAGTAAACACAGACGCGATGGTCGCGAATAATAAATCGATACTCGACTTGGCCGCCGGTTCGAGACGATGAATTTCGAAGCGAGAATGCCTGCGGGGGAGTCGCGAGTCGCGAATTTCGCCTTTTCGGCGAGGAAGAAGCTAGAGAGAGATGTATGCAAAATAAACACATTACCTGGACCACCGTCTCTCAAATCTAACGTGCTTTTCGACCAAGCTTTAGGTTGACCGATGCAATTAAACATGACTGGTACATCTGTCGATCACATACACCACTAAAGTAGGAACCAATTAGTCTTCGGACACTTCGAGTTATTAACAAAACGCGATAACCGAATGGTACACTACGAACGCGCGAACAAGTCGATGAATTTTAATAAACACTCGTCGTCTTCTTCGATACGATAAGAGAAGAGAAGAAAATTCGCGCCGCGAACCACGATCATTCGTACGAGCGAAGAGAGAAGCAATGTAAGGGATGCTGAAACACCGGGGCTCACCAGCAGCTATAGTACGCGGGGTCTTATCTGGCGTTGCGAGTCGAGCGCGGGGGAGTGTTTGTCCGGACGGTATGTAAGCAAAACAGTGCGCAGGATCTTGTTCGCCAGCTTCGCGGCGCGGCGCGGCGGCGTTCACCCTCGACACGCCGAAAGCCCGAAACACACCGGCACACACATACGTGGAAAAAAACACAGTCGACTCGCGAGTAGAGGACTCGCAGTCGCACACCGTCTCACCATCTGTCTATCTCGTTTTCTGCTGTCGCCTCTTCTCTCTCGCCCATCTCATCGTCTACGTTACGTTATCTCTGCTTCGCTCGCTCTCCGTATGATTTGCGCCGCAATCGCGCGCGTCCAAGTCGCGGCCAAGCCGCTCGCCGCACCGCCGCACCGTGTTGCTTTTTTACACGAACCCGAACCCGCCTCCCCCACCGCCTTCCTAACCGCACATATACGTCGTAAATTTCACTCACTCCCTCACTCGCAATCGCAAAAGCCTGCTACGGCGCAAAAAAAGCTCAACTTTTGGGTGCGATTTGTACCCCCGCAGCATTTGATATCGCCAGCAACACGACGATGAGGGTGGGAGGGAGGAAGAGGGTGCAAGATCACCGCCAACTCGTCTACACTATTCCAACGTGTCTAGTATACGCGTCCTCCTGATGCTTTCCCTCTACGCTGTCTTCGCCCTTCGCCCCATAAACATCGAAATTCGAAAGGAAAAAAGTATATAGATACCCAAACGCCCCCGCATCGTGTATTTTCCTCGTCGTGTTGCGATTTATCTCGCAATGACCGTGAAATTTCAACCAACGACGACCATTTCCCTTTTTCTTACCATATCCGCACAGCAGACCTCATACCACAACAGACAGACACCGTGATTGCTAATTCCGCCCCATTGTGTACTGTGTAACGTCTCCTCACATCACACCTCCTGGTCCCCTTATCATATGTACGAGTACATCGAAGCTGGGAAAAATTCACTGTAGGTATAGGTACTATCAAACGGGTGTTTTTATTTTAATTTTTTGGTACCGCTGCTGTTGTTCTTGTTGTTGTTGTTGCGTTTCCAATAATTCGTAATATGCGATGTGCGCTGCCTGACGTCTTATTTGGTCGCCTGCTTGAAGCTGGCTTTTTTTCTTTTCTTTTTTCTCTGTTTCTGTCGAACACCTTGCGACCATCTGGAGTTGAATTTTTATTTTAACGTGGGCGATCCGAGATACATACGGTATGAACGGTTTATGGCCAATGTGTTTCACTATGTTTGCAACGATAATATAGATAATATGCGAACCTATATTTTTTGGCCCAGTTTTTTTTATCTTTTTCAGCTGGTCTTTTTTTTTTTCAAGGAAAGGCCAAGGAGGTTCAATTCGAATGGAATGAACTGAATGTCGATAGAATTTGCGGTTTTGCTGACTTACTTTTAGACTTACAGTTGGAGTTGACTTTTTTGATAAGGGATAAGGGATGAAAAAATTAAAATTATCAAACTTATTGATATAATATTCAGAGAATGGGAGGGGGTTATGCACAGTGAACCTGGTGAACCAAATTGAAATTAGGGAAGAAATAATCCAAATTGTTTACTTTTAGGGAAGTTTCATCAAATTTTACATTTTTGGAGTAAGTATTTTAGAAAAATTGCCCTCAAAGGAGGAAGAGTTAGAGCAAAAAAAGGGCAAACTATCGAAAAAAGTTATACAACAATGTGTCGAACAAAACTCCCCAAACAAAAAAAATCATGACTTTTTCATGACCTATTTTTCACATTTTTCCGCATGAACCCCCCCCCCTCTCCAAAAAAATTAAATAACTTGAAACTGTTAGGAATTTTTTTAAATTTGTAGGCAAATAGGTATTTCAGTTTTTTCATTTTTCTGATTTTTTTTCATTTTATAGGGTTTTTTAAAAAAATTTTTAGTGTGTTTCGAGAAAAGTTCATGACTTTTTACGACTTTCATAACCATCTACCAAAATTCATGACCTTTTCATGACTTTCATTACTTTCATGACTGTATCGTACAAGACATTGATCCTAATTCTGAAATCTGAAGATTGAGAATCAACGCCCCTAAAAATTTAGAATTTGACACCAATTGCATTTTTAAAATGTTATGGGCTCAGGCGCGGCCCCAATTCCTTTCACTCGCATTGGAGGGCTCGAATAGCTTTCAGTGTCGAAATTCAGCGCTTTTCGAAAACTCCCAATGTAACACTTTTTTCAATAGTTTGACATTTTTTCAGCCTCCTCCCCTTTTAAAGTTCAATTTTTTCTCAAAAATTCTAAAAAAAAAAAAATACAAAATGTTAGATCAGTTCTTTAGAAAAAATTTATTTTGACACCTTTCTGCAGTAATTTTCAATGTTGTGACACTGCTTCTCTAATATTTTCTGTTCTCCCCCCCCCCTTTGGCTAGAAACATCACTGTTGAAAATTTTCTTCAAATTTGTATATTTTTATTCAGCTAGTTTGCCCGTAGATACCTGAGGATGAGGAAGCATGAGAACGAGTAATTATGTCCAAATTTTTATTAAAGAGGGGGAGTGAGAAGGGGTCGGTCTGTCGAATTCATTTCAAAAAGTTCAAATAAGAGTCACGATCGAAAAGAAAGCAGAAGTTGTACAACAGATAAATTAGTAAGTAAGGATGAAAAGTGTTTTTTCCCCACGTTTTTTGACTAAAAAAATGGTGTTTTACACCTCATCCTCCTCTCCGAATTCTTCCACAAAATGATGAAAAAAGAGACCAAAAGATACTTCGAGTAACTTTTCTGATAAAAATAAAGTAATGTTCAATTTAAAAAATGATGAAAAAAGTATTCAAGTTACCAAGGGAGTTATTTTGTTGTTAGGGGGGGGGGGTGATCTTGTAAAATTGTATTTCTGTGCGTTTTTCAACTACATATTTCAGGGATTGTACTCAAATTTTTATCGAAAAAAAAATAACTTTAGACCAAAAAAACTGGAAAAAGTAATCAAAAAGTGACCAAAAAAATTATACTGCAAAAAAAATGAGATGACAAAAAAACTTCAATCCAAACAAAACATTACATTTTATTTTAGATGAACAAAAAAGAACAAAACGTAAGTGACAAAAATCTAAATAAGTAGCAGTTTTTTCAAAAAAAAAAAACAGAAAAAATCATTAAAATTGAAATAAAAACCATTTAAAAGAAACTATAGCGAAAGCTCAAAACAGAGAGTGGGAGGGTTCATCGAAATAGGGAGAAACAAAATTTAATTTTTTATCCAAAATAATTTGAAAAATTAAACATAAAAATACAAATTGCAAAATGATTGCAGAAATTTTGACATGAACGAGCATTTGATGAAAAAAACTGTTCAGAGGGGGGAGGGGGAAATTGTAATCAAAATTTGGAAAAATAGTGATTTGTCAACATCATTTTAGAAATTCAAATGTGCTTCAAAAAGAAAAAAAATCCTCAAATTCACGAGAAAAATACATCAAAATCTGGCAAAAATTGACACACATTTCAAAAAATAAAAATGGAAAAAATGTAACGTAAAATTATTGAAATTGAAAGAAAATGACCATCACAGGAAGCAAAGGAAAGATCAAGATTCGGAAAGAAAAAAAATTAGTCAAAGAATTAACGTTGAAAAATCTCCCTACATGATGTTATTTTAAAATCAAAATCATAAGTCCCCAAGAATATAACTCATAAGCGAAATTCAAATAATGAAAAAACATCTCCAAAAATTTAAGAAATTCTGCTAACAAAAAAGTTGAAAAAATCACGATAATTCCCGAATAAAAATTCAATTATAGGAAAAGAAAAACTCCTCCCGCGAGAAAATTAGAGCACTTAAAAAGCACTAAAATTGAAGAAAACCCCATCACAAAAAAAAAACTCACAAAAATTCACGATATAAAATAAACTTAGAAAAAGTAATTTTTACGAGTAGTAACTAAAATAATAGTAGATTATGCAACTAGGGAGATAATGTGATTTTCAACAAATTTTGAGGTTTATTTCCCGAGCGAAGCGAGGGAAGTAACTCAAAATGGTTGAAGATCACCTTATTTCCCTTGTTCCATAATATATTTTACGTTTTTAAGGGAGAAAATCGCTAGTTTGTCCACCGAGCGATTAGCGAGCGGGAGATAATGTAGCGGATTATCTCCCTAGAAACGTAAAAATATTTAAAAAGTAACCAAGTATAAAATGCCTGCTATTTTTTTCTCAATAGTTTATTCTGATTGGTCAAGGTCAAGGAGGCTGATATTTTTTACAATAATGCATTATGGAGGTTTTCTTTTTTTGAATTTCACCAATAAAAAAAACTACGACCGGAGAAAAATCAGGCTTGAAAAACATTGTTCCTCATTTTTCTTGTAACTCGAATAAACATTTAAGATTAACATCTCCCATACGCAACTACTCCCTCCTCCTCTTTCACTCCCCCGATCATAAAATGTATATTCGCATACTATGGGAATTCTCAATTTTTTCCACAAATTTTCATACATGATGAAGTCAATTTTGAGCTGACTGCATGACATTTCGAAATTCTCACTGAAATTATTGCAGTTTAATTTTCAATGAACGACAAAAACTGAAAGAATTTCATTGCAATTTCAAAAGTCCTTCAATTCAAATTTTTTTCTTGCAAAATACTGCATAATACGACTTGTGGTAATTGACCGAGAAATTTAATGGTAATTTATTTTAAATGCGAGCGGTTATATAATTATCACTAATGAGATATTAGTTTAAGTACCTAATGAAGACTCGATAAAAAAAATTGTAATTTATCCCGCGAATGTATGAAATTACTTCAATCCTAAATTCTCATGCGTAGAAAATGCATAATTTTGTTTTCTAGAACGCTGATAATTTGGAAATAAATTACCCTATTGGTTTGAAAAATTCGCAGAGAAATCCACATAAATTTTTGATGAATCAAAACAAAACCAAATGTTTATTAAATTATGAGTATGTACTTGAATAAAACGTTTTAAATAAAATAAAATCCATAAAAAACAATTTTTAAATCTTAAAAACTAGTCAAAAAAATAAAAAGGTCAAAAATTGGAACGAAAAAATCAGAACTCATTTTTTTAGCATTATATAAAAATGTTTTCTCCGCGGTTCAAATACTTATAAAAAAAATTTCAAACAACGAAAAATACATTAAAATCTCGAAAAATATTGTAAAAATCACACGAAACATTGCAAAAATTCTTTAAATAGCGTAAAACTAACGTAAGAACCGTTCAAAATAAGGCGAAAAAATTCAGCTCGATTTTCACAAATTTCAACCCGGTGTAGAATTTTATTAGTGCGAAATTTACAAACTAAACTTCGATACTTTAATGACAACATTGCAGCATCCTCCCTCCCTCCCCCCTCCCATCACCTTTCTCCTTTTCCATCAACCTGGCGTTACAAATACAAACAAACAAACTCGCATTACTTTTAATTCATTAAACGAGTAATTCCGATACATTCTGAATAAGTAAGTCTATCCTATCAATAAGCTCTTAATCAAAGTATGTCGAAAGGCTAATCAAAACACGAGAAAAATCAGGACTGATCGTACACTTAAGAGCACGAAACAGAAAGAAACAAAATGAAATCACGAGATCGATACAATACAAACTGTCTCCTCCTTCAATTCAACAACTACCCAACTCTAGTAAATCGAGATTATTATGCTTCGCAAATCCAAGTGAAATCGAAATAATTTTAAAAGAAAACCGAGGATTTTGCAACCTGGGCTGCAGGCAAAATTATGCTTATTCACTCCCCCCCCCCCTACCTCACAAAAAAAAACTTCACCTCCAAAATTCTCGTGATAAATCATACACGTACTTTTCTATTTTCTCAAAGTGGGTATAAATAATCCAACCATCTCATACGATTCTATAGCCACAAACTGCCCCAAACAAACCGCACCGTAATCAAATCCATCATCTTGAAATTAAAAGAACTCTCAAATCACACCAGTAATATTTCCAATACCCCTAGAGACTCTACGGTATAATTTTTCCACTACAATTCGACACTGTGTCCTGTATCTTTTATATTATACGAACCAGGAGGCGAAAAATCGTCGAAACTAGTTGCATTAGAGTCGCCATTACTTCGCTACTTGTATTTGCAGTGATTTCTCAAGAGAATGGAGCGAATTTAGAGCCCTTTGCGACTGCTGGCGAATGACGAATCTCGCTTTGTAACATTGTAGCTACACTGAAAAAAAAAAAACAATAAAAATTACTATTTCAGTATAGTAACCGGATCCAATCCAAAAATAATAGTGATTTTTACTCAGCCAAAAAATACATTTTACTATAGAATTAGGTAAAATTTATTACTCTCATAGTAAAATTTACTAATCTCATAGTAAAATTTACTAAATCTCATAGTAAAAATCGCAATATTTTTGAATGGGATCCGGTTACTGTATGAAATAGTAAAAATTATCCATAATTTTTTTTTCCGTGTACAAAATTCGTTGCCGAATCTTATGCGGACTCATTAAGGGAACACGATAATTAAAACAGATTTTAAAATCAATACCGTATGTTTTCGTTTCGGGTTCGCGAGCTCGACTCGACTCGTGTTTTATATTAAATAAATAAATAAACTTATAAGAAAATCTCCAACCAAGACACCACAAAAAAAATGAAGAAGAAACTTAACCAGGCAGTAAGAGAGGTGTACAAGAGGGGGAAAAAATCTTTATCACGAAGCGTTTTAATAACGTCGTTATACGTTATTAGTAGCGTGGATTTTAACGGTATTTCAATTCGCTCGTTAAACTAATTTAATCTCGCGGTATCGGGTGTTTCGAAAATTCCCTTCCCAGCATCTTCGACGATGATTTTTCGAACCATTTCTCCGGCATATTAATTTACATCGAAATCACGTATACGAGTACATCGATTTCCTATCCTCTCAACCTGCCTTCCCCCTTTGCCAAAAACCTTCAACTCGGCATTTCTATATATCGACAAACCCGCCAAAAGGGTGGTTTCGCGTTACCGCGCGGTGTAATTACTCGTAAAGCGTCATTATCCGCAGCCCTTGTTAAACAATGGTGAAAAAAAATTCATATTTCATATCCACACCCTTGACGCGATCGCTACTTGGTAAAATATCGTAAATACCCGCCAGGCTGTATCAATTTACATTGCCCCCTCGCTTCCGACCCTTTCTCAGGTTACCTACTGTTGTTGTTGTTTTATAAATATTTATGCGTATATTTTGATATTAATAACTACAGCACGATTTTTCCTATAAGTAAGTACTAAGTACCTTGAAACATAACAGAGTTTGCGAGCAGATAGCTGCGTCCAATTGGCCTATACCATAGAGCCGTGATTCTATACACGTTATGCAACATTTTCTCTCTATCTCCTCACCTCCTCCCCCTCTATAGGTTTTTTTTCGAATCCGACAATTACGAATCCAGAACACACGTATATAATGATAACTTGTCGAACACGTTTTTTTTCCTCTCTTAACTCGATATATGTAGTATAAAGCGAAAAAAAAGATACTTAAATGGCTCTAAATAAACCAATCTTCGTTTTAATTTTTTTAAATAATTCGTTCGTCGAAGTAACCGGTTTGGCGTCGCGAACGCCACAAGAATTCCCTGTAGAGACAAAAATTCACTTATTAGCACTGCTTGGTGCGGTTTGTCGTTATAATAACAAACCCCTCCCCTCCCCTCCGGTCAGCCACCGTTCGTAGACTTTTCTCACCAGAAATACCTTGGCTTTGAAAGTCTAGGTAATTACCTACTTAGTTTATCAAAGTTATGAACCAGCAACAATGATACAACAAGCTAAGTCGATTAATCTAGCCAAGTGCAGATACACGTTGTTCATCTACACCGTTATTAAGTCGTTCCAAAGGAAGTCTATGTACATACAACTATACGAATGCTTCGGCTGGTTTTTATATACTAACCTAAGTCGACGTGTAAACGAGCGAAAAAAATTACCCATCTAATCTGCGTGTATTAAAAAAGCGATAACATCGAATAATTAGCTTCAATTTTCACAAACACACGAACGAATATGCCGAGAAGACGAGAGAGATTGCAAAAATACATACTTTAGGATAGAGCAGAGAGGTACCGGTACGTGTGGCAAATCACGCATCGCGATTTCACCTTCTACCATCTCTGCTAGAATAATTTTCTGAACATGGTTTGCAAAGCATTGGGGAAATGTGTACAGTTGACCTATAGATATTGGAGAGATTTCGAGATGGAGAGGAAAATATCCTCAGCAGTGTTAGAGACGATCGTGAAAACCGGATCGAATGAAGCCAAGGAGGTTTGTGATTCGAATATCAGCAAATATGCAGCGTCTCTTCTCCATCTCAGTTTATCTACATGATCCCAGGTTTGTTTACTTTTTTGCCAAATTCCCATTACCTCGAGATAAATATTTTGACCACCGAAATGAAAAACTATACAGATAGAATATTTACCCGATTTTTCTTCGTCTGCAGAAAACTTGTTTGAGATAACACAACGATTCAATATGTTGAACATTCCGTCGAAAATAATTTTCAATCGAGCTATTTTATGTGACAAATAACCCACAACAACTGATGTTTTTTCTCTAAAATTATCATTCTATAGTTATACAGGTGCAGAACGTATTTTTATGTATTCAAAATTATATCTAAAATGACCGACAAAATGACACATTATTTATCATTATCGTCTGCTTATCGCGATGATTTCATTTTTTATTTCAAACAGATACGTAATTAAAAAATACGACTGTCATATTATGTATTTTATCTACTCCACAAAATACGAATTTCCATAAAAAAATTATACAAAAATTGAAACCGTCTCTTGCCCGAATTGTTGAAACGAGTTTTATTTCAAATTCGTCGAAAGAAGAAAAAAATTTGAAATCAGCACCTCATCTCGAATAGGGAAGAATCGATACTCCACATGATATACGATTACACAGCGACAAGAAGAGAGAAGTAGAGATAAACGCAACGACTGACCTCGGATACAATGTTTAAAGTCATCTATCGTTTACAATTTATCTCGAAAAGTATCATATTACACCGAACAAAAAAAAACAGCGCTTTGAATGACGCGATCATTATGAATTGATGGCGCTCGAGTGAAAAGTTGGGTTGGTTTTGCGCCGAGAGAGGGGTTCAATTATGGTAATTATGGGTAAATAGGAATAGGTAGTTAGGAGTGCATAAAATAAAAATTCGCCATGTAGGTATTATAATTTTATTAAATGAAACTTTTTTGAATAAGAAATGATTACCTTGTTTTACATTTTGGTAATTGAAGGTTAATCCAATTTGCACAAAAATGGCCGAAAAATTCTGATTGAATTTATTACTCGGAATAATTCTAAATTTTCAAAAATAATTCTAATGATAATGAGGACGAGGAATCAAAATAGCTGAAAACAACTCGATATGACTAAATAATGCATTTTCTGAGTCCAAAAATATGCATTTTTGAGTCGAAAATGTTAAATATGCAATATGGAGACACCCGAATTTTTTTTCAAAAATGTTGAATTTCACACTAGAACAAATTATTTCTTTGCATAAAAATTGAAAAAGATTTTCATTGCAGTGCGAGTTTTTTTTTCAAAAAGACCAAATCCACCCCCTCTTTTCCTCCTCCACAGAGAACGATAAAAATGAAAGAGGAAATTGAACTCGCATTTCAAAATATTCAACATATAGAAAAACATGGAATTTTGAAAACTTACGAAGACATGCTGAAATACCCCCTCCTCACGATTATTCTTCTCTGAAAAATTGCATCAAAAAATGAAAAAAATATTAAAAATGTGAGAACAGTCTGGACAGCTGGGGAGGGGGGGAGGAGAGGGGCACACCAGACAAAAAAAATGCAAATTACGACTCATTGACTCTTGAACAATCGATCACTTCCAAAAAATCTCACAAACAGCAAATTTTGGCGAAGAGAAATCTAACGAATTAATCACTCATTTACTCTCAATTCAAAATACCCCTACCCTTCACTCTTCAACATGACTCAACATTATTCCCCATCTCATTTTGTGAGTGGAAAATCCCAAAAATCGCTCTCAACCTATTTCAAAAGCACAATTTCGCACAATTTACATCTCTTTCTTTAAAAATTCATCACAGTCAATATACTCAACACTCAGCATCCTCTTTGAACTGAATCATTCCATCGACGACGAACTCGACGAACGAAACCCGTCAACAATCTATTCATTCGATTTGAAACTGGCGGAATAAAACATCTATAAAAATCCATTAAATGGCTTCCGAATGGGGACGTTTTGCAAACCTATCGTACGTATCTCATTTAAAAGCCATAGCAGACTTCTAAATCACTTCGTACATAATATACGACGAGTATCTACGATAAGTTCGACGAAGATAGTATACTAGTATACTCATACTAGGTGAAAATATACGTACATACTGGAGTCTTATCTGCAGGTAACAGAGAGGGAAAAAAACCTTTGGTCGTTAAACGAGTTACGAATAAAACATTTATGGTCATAAGGATGCTGTTTGGTGTTTGCAAAAAAAAAAAAAAAAAATCGCATTAAAATCTCTTTTTACATAGGTATAATGTTTTTTTAATGGCGTGGGTAAAGTTTAGAGCACCACTGTGGATCGGAACAGGCGAGGTAAGGTTTACATGATGCAACTGTGTGCTGAGTGAAGACCGATGAAGAGTGAGTGAGCACTTAATCGGTTGATGGGATCAGTCCATCTGTACACGGACGAATGGAAATTTCTATTAATATGATAATTTAGTACAATATAATACGATCGAGCTCGTAAATTATACCGTATGGATTGATCGAAACATTATTATAATTTGTCGTATAATGCGTACAATAGATACCTACGATGTACAGTCATACTAGTACATATATTAAGTACAAATACAGGTAGGTGTAGAAGAGCAATCTTCGATGACATCTGGAAACACTCTGGCTAACAATAAGCTTAAAATCTATACATATGCGCCAGCACATAAAATAAAACAAAAAGTTTTGGGTTGGTGGAAATGGTGAGAGGGGGGAGAGGAGCTGACTTTCTTTCAGAAGATCCCTCGAACGTGGAAGCGTTTCTGTTCTTTTTTTTTTGGGGGGGGGGGGGGGTCAAAAACTTGGATCAATGATCCAAAATGCAATACAGGGCATGTTTACAGAACATGAACCCAAACTTCGACTAGTAGAATCTTGACACAAATTGGAAACAACTAAGTAGGTAGTCGAGTTTGAGATAACTTTAAAGGAAATTTTAAAAGCATTAGGTACAATGACACGAAGTTTTCTCAAAATTGAACTTGGACACAGATTAGATGTGATATTAGGGTCATTTCAAATGAAATATCAAGGAATTTACGATTAAACACACTCGTTTTACGATGTTTATATTTAATCCTCGACCTCGTTTCAAATTCGAAGACAATACTCAATTTTTTACTGAATGATGACGACTGATCTTTTCACAAGAGATTATCCTTCGACATTCAGCGAGGAAATTCGCATCATTATGATGTGAAAAAAATAATAATTTATTAGGTATTGATAAAAACAGAATATAATTTGTAAAATTGAAAGTAACCAATGCGATGATCGGAAATTTAATGACCAAAAAAGTTCAGTTTTCCGAGCTACCAATTTTCGTTTGAAAATTTTTTCAATTTGAGCGTCAAATGCAATGATGGAAAACTCAAACAAAAAATATCTGTATTTCTTGGAAATGGAAATCTTCACAATTTCTCAAATTTTCTCATTTCTCGATTCATTCAAAAATCATGATTTTTTTCTTGATTTTATCAACTTTGGTAGATGGAAATCTTGTACAGAGACATGAATATCAATTTTTTAGATTTCTCATTTGCCTCCCTTCCATAGACCACATACGTTTTTCAAGCAATAAAAACCTTATTTTTTCGTCAATTTGTTCCAGAAAGTTGAGTCTTCTACGAGGGAACAGGAGGCAAAGAGAAGAGAGAATGAATTCGATCCAACTTTCAATTTTATTTCGATAAAACAACCACAACGCGCTCTAGTATTGTGTAAAATGAAATATATATTTTTTTAAATTCTTCATTTAAATTGAGGAGCTCATTGCAAAAATAGCCCTTGTCCATTTGAAAAAAAAAATGGGGAGGTATTTTTCTCTACTGCATTGCACGGATGCATTAGCATATGGCCCTCCAAAAGTTTTTCCGAGAGTAACAGGAACTACTCAAGTTGAAAAAAAAAACACTTTGAACACAATATACCAGTTCATCAAGACTTTACAGTGGTTTTTCAGCTTGCTTGTTTTTTATTTTCATTATAGACAAGGGCTATTTTTGCAATGAGCTCCTCAATTAAATTTTCGTTCATCTAAATGTTCATTCTTTCTTTCATTTTTACAAGAATTTATATTTTTTGTGGTAAGAGAAATTCTGAGTTTTTTTTCTCTGATTGTTTTAGTTCAAGAAAATACTGGATTTGAAAATTTGGACTTATTCCCGAGTGTCGTCTAATCATTATTAGAGTAAATATTCATCATGCAATAAAACGCGTTCAATTTCATCGTGCCAGGATCGAATTCAATTATTTAAAAAAAAAAGTAGTTCAAAAAAGTGGCCAAAAAACTAACAAGACACGAGAAAAACACTTTAATTCAGAAAAAAAACACAAAAGAATCCAGAACATTTTATTCAAAAATGTAAAAAAAGGGCTTTTTGGCACTTACTGACAGAAAAATGGTACTTTTTCAAATTTTTTGTCAGGAAAGTGAAACTGTTTCGCAACTTCTTTGAGTTCTTGGTAATAAAGTAAGACTTTTTGGCAATTTCTGACATAAAAATGAAATTTATTGACAATTTCTGGTAAAAAACAAAATTTTGACAATTTTAGCATTTTTTGAAAAAGTTTACTTTTTGGAATTTTTTGCAAAAAAAGCAACAATTTTTAGTAATTTTTAACGAAAAAGTAAACCTAACCATTCAACATATACTGGACTCATGCATACTATACAAATCAAAAGTAGAAAATATACTAGGCAGTGACTTTAAATATGCTCATCTGAAAGCTGATGATGAAAATCTGTGCCAGAAATTGTTCATTTTTCTAAAAGAGTCTAACTTATTCAATGATATTTAAACACATTATTTTTTCCTTAGTGCTTTTTCTCAAATTTTTTCAATGTTATTTTTCTTTTGCATGTTATATATTTCCTATTTATTTTTTCATGTTATATTTGTTGTTATATTGTTGAATGTATTTGTAATTGTATGTGCAATGAATTAATATTTGTAATCTGTGTCAAAAACAGCAGACGCAAAAAAGCCTAAGTTGCTGGGCATCTCTAAATAAAAATTTATTCATTCATATAACAATTTTCAGCAAAAAAGGAAGCTTTTTGGCAATTCTGACATTTTTAAATAAAAAATCAAGATTGTTTTACAATATGAAAAATATGAACATTTTTGTGAATTTCTTCCAAAAATCAATATTTTTGGAAATTAATAGCAAAAAATGATTTTTTTTTTGCAATTTTGACGAAAAAGTGAGACTTTTTTTTGCAAATCTTTGAAAATTATTTGCAAAAAGCAGAAGTCTGGCAATTGTAGCAAAAAATCAAGGTCTTTCGATACATTTTGTGAAAAAAAGTTGGAAATTTCAAATACATTACAAACAAGCAACAATTTTCACCAATGTTCGGCAAGAAACAACTTTCTTTTGTCAATTAAAGGCGAGACTTCAACAATTTTAGCCTAATGCAGGTATTGTAACCGTCGAAAATTTCTGAAGAGCTTTTCCATAAAAATGACAATGACCCCAGGTCAAAATTCTTGCAAAATTTAAACCAAAGAATCTACCCTGAGTGAATCAAGTATGGTATGATACATAACGTACTTACTCAACGCAACATTTTCTTGTAACTAGAATGAAAATTTGGTACTCACCTAAAACAAACAAACAAACAAACAAAATAAGCAATGATTAGTAAAACAGAGGTAATGTTACATATATACTTATAATCACATAGGATCTACATGTTTTTTCTTAACATATCTCAAAAATGCCTGCTTCATAGTAAAATAAAAATCACGCTTTCCTGGAGAGAAATTTCATGCTTAAAAATGTCAGATTCCTTTCTTTTCATAAGACACAACACATTCCTGAGAAATAAGCTTTTATGAGATGAAAAAATTGAAAAAAATTGAATTCACAACACTGCAGGTGTTCTGGAAAAAAATAGTGAAAAAAATAATTGTAGGGCTTGAAATTTTCCTTCAAAAAATTGGGTAAAAATGTTGGTCATTTTATAAATTTACTTATTATTGGAAATGAATCCTCATGGTCTAAAACCTCTAAGGTAAAATTCTCAACTTTCTGCCTCACTATTAAAGTACAAATTCAAAATAGAGCGTGAATCTCAATGTCAGTGAAATTGAAAATTTTCAAATTTTTTTCCCCGTTTTTCCAAACATGACAATACTTACATATTACTTACATCTGATGAAAATGTTTTTTTTTTTAAATAAAAAATTTTCAATTTCACTGAATTTACCTATCACATTTAATTTGTTTTGAAATAATTGGTAACTTGTGTAACAAGTGGATTTTCACCCAGTAGATCACCTAAAGACAGGGGTTCTTAAAACGATGTGATACATAATTTTTTTGAAGGAAATTACAAACAGTAGAAAAAACAGCCTTTAATCTACACATCAGGTTCAGATGATTGAAAAAAAAATTTTTTTCGGTAAAAACCGACCACTTCAAGTGAGAATAATCGTGAAAAAGTCCAATTTATTATGGATTTTTTAAAGTCTTCCACTCATATAAAAAATTCTGGTAAATTCTGGTAAATTCTGGAAAAAGTACATATCTACTCGTCAAATATCAAGATGAGATACACATCATGTATTTCTTTCATGATTGCACCTCCAAAGAAACTCGCCGAAATCAATATTGATGCTGTCCAGCATTCCAAAAGTTTGGAAAAATTTGGCTAAAAACTGCCAAAAATTGAAATTTTTAGTAAAAGTTACAATTTTATTCTTTATGAAAGGGGTAAGGAGTGAGGTAAGGAGCTGAAATGAAGATTTCACTAGCACCGAGTTTTTCATCATAGGAATCAATTTTCACGGGGTAGTTTCAAAATCCCAAAAAAAAAGGATTTCCACCCCTCTTCCTTGAGCAGCTTTTTGGTCGAGAATAATTCTGATCGATTTTTTTCAAATATTCCACAGTCTTAGAAAAAGTGTCCTCTCAAGCCCTACCATAGATATGGATATTAAACTGGATCGGACACTTACATTTAAAATGTACAGGAAAAAGTGAAGCAAAAAAATCAACCAATCCCGAATCGCGTAGACCACGTGTTTCTCCGGGGGTGAAGGCTCTGATTGGTCAGTTGCCTGGAGGTGAAAACTCTGATTGGTCGAATTTCTCCGGAGGTGAAGAATTTTTGCTTCACGAGTTTCCGATCCTGTTTATATTTATATCTATGACCCCTACCGATCTAAATGAGGAGAAAATCATCTTCTCAATGAAAGAAAAGCTCTTCGTCGTCATCCTGAAAGTACCAAAACACTTTTCGGCCAAATTTTTTTTCTTAAAACTAATCGAATTTTACAAATCGTCAAATTTAATACAATCGGCTCATGAGTCGAATTCAGCGTTTACGAGTACATATTATTGTTCGTGTTAATAAACTTGCAACGTGAGAGGAGGCTAAACAATAAGTTGAATCACCTCGTGTTATCGTTTAAAACGTAAGCTTTGTACCTTGCTGCCGATAACGCAGCCCCTGATGACAAATTTCCTATAGACTTATGTAGGCATATCCATTTATTCCATACACACATTACACAGTCACTTTCGTACACGCATAATATTCGTCATATTTATACCATTCATAATGTACGTAATATACATTACAAATGTAGTATTTCAAAGCACGGCCTTCGTAAATACTGGTCGACTCGACCCATATTCAACCAGCCATACAACGGTCGTGAAAATTTTTCCATTATTAGATTTGCATATTTTTAATTATTTTAATTAGTGTCTTTTGTACGTATGTATAGAAGAGGACGCGACCGAACGTATTACTACAGGTCTCCAAGTACACTATGATTTCAATCGCGCATATGTTTTTACGACGACGACTTCCCGAAATACGCAAATTTCATCCCATAGCGAACAACGCGGACATAAAAAACATCCACCTTGCGTTTAAATTAATTACCATTATGCGCATCGTCGTTGGCTCGCTTATTACCATCAATTGTTCGAATTAGGCGGCCAATTCAATTTCCCAATTCAACGACACGATGCGATATACAGATATGTAGACCAATCTACTCTGATGCCATTCTATGCACATACATATAAAATTGGCTCAATCTACGAATTGTACTCGTATAGTACACAATTCACCGATGACGAGATGACTTTGCCTGCCGTCGGCTTCGGCAGCTTTTACACGCCAATACCATCCAATTAACATCCCGACGATAGTACACGATGCTTTGTCGACAGCCCTGCTCGCCGCCGCAAGCCACCGGCTTTCCACCATCCGCAATCCGCATGTAGTACAACTAAAAATATAAAGCGTGAACGGAAATGAATCGATTGTTTGAATTCTTTGTCGTCGAGAGCGAGGAGCGAGAGGCGACGCGGCGCATCGATTCATTTCCGAATTACGAATTATTATTTAAATTTCATTCCGCAGCAAAGAGGAGAAAGTTGGCGGCGCTTTGCCGTTGACACGAGTACGAGATGGTACGCGAATTTTCCATTTCCATTTTCATCTCGCTTTTGTTGTGTATACTGTACGTTCGCGAAGAAAAGATCGAAAAAAAAAACACCATCGCCCATCGCTACACAGTTCATTCGCCTTGTAGCTCTCTGTGTACCCACCGTTTTGCGGAAATAGACGCCAAGGTGGCCGGGTGGTCAACGAGCCGGCGTAATTTTTACTACCATATCCATAGGATGACGATATGGACGCCACCTGGCTTTAGCTGTACATCCGCCGAAGTAGCGTCGTCGTCGTCGTTGTATAGTTGTCTTTTGAACAAAAAGATTTTTGACGTTTATTACAGTCACTGCAGACGACGAAGACGAAGACGATGATACCAGTGCCATCTTTCATCGTGTATATCTATGGCTTTTTATCTGCAAGCACCGTTTATGTATTTGTAATAAACTCTCTTTATGAACTGGTTTCTATCGCCGTTACGATCGATTTACCTACACTCGTTCTTTATTATTATATTTTAAAGCGTAATATACGCTTCATCGAGAAGAAAGATGGATGAAAAAAAATAACCATTCTTGTTTACTCTTTTTATTTTCATCACTCTTGCCTTCCAGTGGCTTTCTTTCTTTATACCACGTGTGCCGCCATCCACCACCATCGTCATCATCACTATAGACTAGGTAATAGGTATTAGGTACTCTACATTTTTCTATGTACGTATAATGAATTAGCCGATGAGTGAGGTCGGAGGGGGGTAAGATGGTTCGACAGGTTAACTGGACCAAACAGCGTTGTGACGTCGCTATGCGTGGTAACACTGCGCTCGCGTGGTCGGTTATTGCTTAGCATCAATTTATTGATTACCTAACCTGATTTTAATTTAATTTTTCTATTCACCATATCCAAAGTTTAGCTTCCTAGGTCATCCTCGCTCCTTTTAGGGTGAAAACCTCCGAATATAGGGATAACATAAGGGGGTTCCCAGCTTAATTCCGCCTTAAATGGGGTTGGGATGACCTAGGAAGCTAAAATTTGGATATGTTGATCACAATGGGGGTACTGACCAATGGCATGATTTCGGAGTCTTGTCTTCCATTTGGGGCCATATTATGCCCCTCCAAAAAAATAACCTTTCTGTAATTTTCAACTTTGACCCTCCTCACTCCAAAGGTCAACTTAAGCTCCTAAAAGAATCCCATTCCCCAAGTTTGACTTCATCTGATCAATTAGAACAGGTTCCAAGTGCCAAGTTATAAAATGTAAAATTATTAAAATCACGTCACTTTGAGGGGTCATGGTCATAGCACCACTACCTTGGGGCTAGGGAGTTAGTCGATAGCTCATTTGATAGGTATTGGAGAGGAGATGAAATGATCACTGAGCTCATCCTACTCAAAAGTAGATATTTTAGACGTTTTTTCAATTTTTTTTAATGTGGTAGGACTTGTTAGAATATGCGAGAGAGAGACCAACGTAGATATATACGTACGAGAGAAAGAAGAATAGAACCACACCGTGGCATGGCCAACAAACGAGTAAAATATATTTCAACAAGATAAAGATAACACATACGAGAATACGTACATGAATAGGTACGAATAGATAGGTACACAGTACCTTGCACGTAATAACTAACACGCCACCTCGAGTTTGTGGCTTATGAACTTTTATGCTAAAATACTTCAATAAAATAATACATTACAACATATTTGAAACAATTTAAAACCAGTTAAAACATGATAAAATAATAACACAATTCGGGATAAAATTTACACAAATAGGTACATACGACAAGATAAAATTACAACGAGATAAATAAATTGGTAACAAATCAACGAATCAGTACATCAGATAAGATATTTCAATATACACCTAAATCGGATCTAAATTTAACAAATTTATTCTTATCTAAGGGTTTCGTAAAAGTATCAGCGATATTATCAATAGACGCCACCTCGCTAATTACAATTTCCTTTTTTTCAACGTAATCTACAACGAATCTCTTAGCAATATCAATATGCTTACTTTTACCCGTAAAATTACCATTGTTACCTAGTTGTCTTGCACCTAGATTATCTTCGTAGACTTTGATTTTTCCTATCCTATCACCAAGACCAAATTCGCTAATCAGCCACTTGACCCATACCACCTCCTGCACTGCATCCGCAAGTGCGTAATACTCGGCATGAGTTGAAGCACGTGTCACTGCTCCCTGCTTCAACGATTTCCAAGAGATAGGATTCCCAAATAGGCGAATAACAAACCCTGTGGTGGACTTTCGATCGCCTATATCTCCGGCGAAGTCCGAGTCTACAAAGACATCAAGTACCTCATCTTGTCGACGTGAATAATTCAAAGATAACGCTCGAGTATGATACAGATATGAAAGTACACGTAGAGCGTATTCAAAGTGCTCTTTGGTATAACCTGCTTGCATTCGACTAAGATAAGCAGTACAAAAAGCGATGTCAGGTCTTGTTGCTGCAGAGATGTACAATAATGCACCAATTAGATTTCTATAGGGCAAATCACAATCCGAATCAACCTGAGCAACCAATTTTAAACCTGTTTCCATCGGAGTATTGAAACGACCAAATAAAGAACCATTAACCCTGTACTTTTCTGCCAACTCTTCGATGTATGCACGTTGGCTCAATTTCATACTATTTGAATCTCTTGTTATCTCAATACCAAGATAATTTTTAACTTTGCCCATTACTTTCATCGAGAATTTAGCACACAACTTTGACTTTACGTATTCAATAAATTCGTCACTATCACCAGTTACCAGAAAATCATCAACGAAAATGACAAGAAAAACCACCTTTCCATCCTTTACCAAAATATACACGCATTTTTCCGTTTCAAAATTACGAAAGCCCAATGACTTGAGATATTCATCTAAATGTTGAAACCAACACCTAGGACTCTCTCTAAGACCATACAATGCCTTCCATAGCCTATACACTTTTTTTCCTTCTCGTTTTTTGAAACCTTTAGGCTGTTCAACGTAAACTTCACTTTTTACAGTACCATTGAGAAATGCACTATCAACATCTAACTGCTCAATTTCCCAGCCATTTATTTGAGCAAGCACCAGTACACTTTTCACTGCTGTCATACTAGCCACAGGCGAATACACACTCTCTTCTCCGTTTTCCTCTTGCTGATATCCCAATACCACCAACCTTGCCTTGTACTTACCATTCCACTTACGACTGTAAACCCACTTCACTCCTAAAGCTTTCTTTCCCTCAGGTAAATCAACCAACGACCAAGTCTCATTTTTCTCTATATTTTCCAACTCTCTCTCCATGGCTTCTTGCCACTTTTCCGAATTTTCATCACCAACAGCCTGTGAATAGGTCTGAGGTGCCCCTACTTCAATGAAATAGGCAACAGGCTCTCCATACCAATCTGGTTTTCTCTTTTCTCGTTGAGACCTTCTCAGCTCGGAATTCTCACTCTCTGATCTTTTTTTTGGCGTTTTTTCCCCAGAAACAGACAATTTAGGTACACTTTCTTCCTCCTCATCATCAGTATCAAGATAGACGATCCTACTTTTACTACTATCGATTATTTTCACATGACGACTTATTACAATTTCACCAGCAATTAAAACTCTATACCCAGTATCACCATACCCAACAACTGTACCTTGTACACCTTTTTTCGAAAATTTATCAACTCTTTTCTGGTCAGGTACACGGACAAAACAAGACGAACCATACAATACAACATTGCTGAGATCTGGCCTCCGACCATGTATTATCTCATAAGGAGTCACACTCAATTGAGAATTTGCCATTATTCGATTACCCAAATAAACAGACGTTTTGACAACCTCAGGCCAATATTTTCTATCCAAATTTGACTCATCAAACAGGCACATAGATCGATTCATAATAATCTGATTATATCTCTCAGCTACACCATTCAAAGCTTGAGTATATGGAGGTACCTTCTGAATTTTGAAACCTTTCTCCTTCGCAAAATAATAGAAATGCTTGTTGATATATTCCCTACCGTTATCACACCTCAGATACTTGATTTTCTTTCCAGTCAGAGTACACATAGCATTATAATAATGCTGAAAACACTGTAAAACTTCATCTTTCGACTTAATCGTATACACAGCAACATACTTGCTGAAATCATCTATAAATGTAACGAAATATCTCTGACCTAAGTATCCGAGGGTGCTGTGAGGACCACTGACATCTGTGTGAACAATTTCCATAACTTGACGAGCTCGAAACCTACAATTTTTTTTAAAAGGCAATTTTTTCAATTTATTTCTGTCACAGATATCACAGTTTACGTAATTGCTAGGAATTTCATCAGGAAGACCATCACCAGCTTGCTCCCTACACAAAGTTCGTAAATCAAAGAAATTAACATGCCCAAGTGCTCTATGCCAAAATTTCCTATCTTTTTCCACAGACGCAACATTTACACAACTATCCAAATCAGAAAAATAATCACACTCGATTTCGTAAAGTTTCCCTGATTTCCGACCAATAGCAACCATCTCGCCATTCTCATCCGTAATTTCCACTTTTCCTTGACCAGTCAAACAAAAATACCCAGCATCATCGAGTTTACCAGAACTAAGGAGATTATAAGGCACTTCTTCAACAAGCAGAACATTTTTCACTGTGCATGGCACTACTTCGGAACCTACTCTAAATTCGACATTAATTGTGCCTATCATTTTGGCACTCAACGGATATTCGTCACCCATTTTTACATTGATAGGTGTTTTTAATTCAATGTATTTTGAAAAGTACTTTTTATCATTAACAAGGTGATCCGTACACCCACTATCCAAGAGCCATTTCATTTGGCCAGTTGAACTAGAATTTACGACACAAGAATTATTAGACACATCATGAGGCCCTACCTCAACCAAAAACGTTCTAGGTTCCCTTCTACGATTATTTCCACCATTATTATCGTAATTATTCCTACTATTATCATTATTTCTACCATTATCATAATTTCTACCATTATTACTATTATCAAAATTTCTACCACGATAATTATTACTTCTACCCCTCCGATTGTTACCTCGATTAGAATTACTCCTCTGCCAACAATCTTTCTTTAAATGACCAGGTTTATGACAATAATAACAAACACGATTACCGGATTGACTAGAGTGATTCGATTGATGAGATCTGCCTCTTTGAGCTTTAAACACCTCGGCACCTTCTACTCTTTCTTCAACTTCTGATTTGGCCGCAGATATAGACGACACTGGTGTACTTGATTTTTCTTTTGGCTCATTGGTAAGTAACTTTGCGCCGTGCGTGATAAACTTGGATTGGACATATGACAACTTCGATTTTCCCTCTGGTAAAACATCAACGATATCCGAAATATGGCCCATCGAATCTGGTAACTTTAATATAAAGCTATGGAGCTTTGACTTTTCGTCCATAGGTTTACCAGCATCTCGGATTTTATTTACAGCCGTATTGAACTTGGCAACGAAATCGTTGGGAGTTTCTTTTTCCGGGCAAAATTGTAACATATTTAGCTCATGGACAGCTAGGATCTGAAGAGCATCATTTTGCTGCTGATAAACTTCATCTAATCTGGTTATCATACCAAACGCAGTTGACTCGTTCGAAATTAGCTCTAGTAGATTATCTGACAAAAACCTTACGATAAAATTTCTCGCCTTTAAGTCCGCCTTCTTATCGTCCGCCGAAGTAGGAGCCTCAGTGAGCCATTTTTGCAACTCTTTTTCCTCAAGAAACAGCTCCAAACGAAAACGCCAGGCAGAATATCCAATGCCATCGAAAAGAGGAACCGGTGATCTGTCGTTTGACTGAGACATATCGCGACACACAGTAATACCAATACGTAAATCGCGTAAAACGAGTTCAAACTTACAAAAAGCTCATATTAAAACTGCAAAAATTCACAAAATACTCGCCAAAACCGCGAAAAGTTCAAAAAGTTGCACTTTAAAACAAGTTAACGCTCGCTACCATGTTAGAATATGCGAGAGAGAGACCAACGTAGATATATACGTACGAGAGAAAGAAGAATAGAACCACACCGTGGCATGGCCAACAAACGAGTAAAATATATTTCAACAAGATAAAGATAACACATACGAGAATACGTACATGAATAGGTACGAATAGATAGGTACACAGTACCTTGCACGTAATAACTAACAGGACTGATGATTTTTCACATGTCAATAATGGAAAATGTAGCTGAAAATCTACTCTACAAGAAGCCATAGTCAAATTTTATCCACATCTATCACAAGGTACATAAGACCCGAAAGAAAAAAACGGTCCATCTATAACCCTATACTACCTTATATGCTAAATAAGAAGCCCGGTAGACCAGACACAGACTAACAACAACTCTATAGCATTATGTTATTACCTCTTGACTTACTTTCCTGTATTTGTATTGGTATTCGACTTACGAGAAGTACGAGTATTTTGGTTGCATGGGCGTCGTCGGTCGTCGTCTACAACATACATATACCTAAATCCACACGATGCATATATAAGGATAAATAAGTGGACTCCTACGATCGCATACGTGGTATTATTAGGCTTTGTTTTTGTTTTTCGATGTAATGAAATGCGGAGGTGATCGGATGATTTTTTTTTTGTGTCTATGAGAAGTGTATCAAGATCAACGACCCTTTCGGATGAAATTACTTGTGGGGTATTAATGGATTATTTAGAAGGAGGAAAACACACGTCCCACAGAAATTCTCACGAGAGAATTGATGTAATCAGGTCCAGATTTCCGTGTTGAACTTTTACTTCCCTTGAAAATTGTTGGACGTAGAAAATTGTGAAATCTGCTTTGATGAAATTTTTGGGTAAACTAATGTTTAAAAAGTGGGTGTAAAGTCTCAGGAATATTTCAATTTTTAAAAAAAATAGGTGTAAAGTCTCAGGAATATTTCAAGTCATGGATATGTTTTTCGTTCAAGTTAGCTCTATGTTCTGAATTCCATAAAGTCTGACACAATATCAGAAAGTCATTTTTGAAAGTTTGATATATTGGTAGGTGTCATTTTTGCAATTCATTGATCCCCCCACCAAGTCTGACATACAATTGGAAAATCATTTACAAAAATGTCCCCCAATTTTTTAAAAATCTGACAAAATTTAGAAAGTCAACAGGTTTTTCACCAAGTTTTTGAAAGTCAACCTCACATCGATTAATCGGGTTTCTTTCGTTTTTTGAAGTCTGGCATACCTAAATGTCAGAAAGCCACTAATATTTTTTGTTCCAAGTTTTCAAAACTCAACGTCTCTAAAAGTCAATCAATTTTTTTCCAAGTTTGAATTTCCTAATCATTTTTTTTTGTTTGTTTTTTGGAAACCCTGTGAATAAATTTCTTACCAGTCTCGAGATATGAACTTTGAAAAGTTCAGCAATTTCGTGTTAAATTGTAAACAGGTGAAAATTAAGATGCTCCCATTTTCCTCTCACCCTTCCCCCTCTCCAAGACTACAATTTTTTGTCAAAGGAATATCAGACGAATTTTCCAAATACAAGCAACTCGATTGAATTTTGAAAAAACCCACTTTAGAGACCACTTTTCATAGTTACCTTAAGGGTTAAAAATGGTTTTCAACGTCAAAAAAGTGACCAGTCAAGATGCTTAATACAAACATATGCGTGACTACGTACCACTGGAATATCTAAGTTTCCATTGACCTTGAATCATCATTCATCAATATTAAAATCTCTCCTTTCATTCTCTTTCGAAATATCTACTACAATCTACATGAAACGAAGCTATAAAGCTTCTCTTTTCAAATTCAACTATTCGTGAGATGATTTACACCCATACAGAATGAGTATAGAAAAACTGACCTTTTTACTCGTAAAAGAGAAAAACCGTCAACGTTTAGCTATACGTTCAAGTTTATTCTGCTGAGAGTTCTTTATGTGTAGTTGTGTACCTATGTATGGAAAGTCGAGATTATCACAGATATAGAGAAAATTTCTTCAACCGAGAATAATAAAGTGGGATGTTCATTTGAGAGGAAACTTCGCTGAAAATTCAATGCCATGCGAGAGCTCTCAATGAATAAACTCTCTTCTGGTGAGTAAACTGCTGCAGGTACATAGAATAACGAAAATGCGGAAATATCCATTATCCAATCAATATACTTAAGAGTTAGAAAAGGGGGTTTTCGGGTTATTTTTCCAGAATGAAAATCTCTGTTGGAAAGAGGGGAGGAGGAGATTTACTTGGTGGTATGGTGAAGTTTATTTAATTTTTTCAAGGATGTTTTGGTAAATTTTTGATTTTAAAATCTTCGAAACAGAAGAGAAAAATCAAAATGTCACCAAATTGACCTAGAAAGCTGAAATTTGTTTTGTACCCTATTTTCTACAACTCAAATCGATTAAAAACGATCACGACCATTTCGAGCAGTCCTGGACCCTCCAGCAAATTTTTGGAATTTGAAATTTTTATAAAATTTTACCGCATGAAGTTAAAAAAGCTATAAAATTTACTTTAAACCCCAATTTCAACATGCTGAGTAGATTGGAGACGCTTTCAAGTCAATCTGAAGCCTCCAGCTGTATTTTATTAGAAATTACAGATTTTCAAAAAAAAAGAGTCATATGGCTATTGTTAGTGACTTACTTAACTGATCGATTACACACGAATTTTCCAAACCCGTTTTCAGCTGATTCCGAATCGTATATTTTTCAAATTTTCAAAAATAATGAAATCGCTCAAGAAATTACGATTTTGAATCAACAGAAACTGATACCTACTGGAAAAATAATGTGTGATCCGTCAAAAGAATCACTAAGGACTTGAGTTAATTAGTAGAGTTTTTATGGCACTTTTTGACAAATCCGGAATTTACAAAATATGACTGGAGGCTCCAGAACGTGCAAAAACCACCTTCAGTCAACTCAGTATGTTTAAATTAGGGCGTAAAATAAATTTTAGCTTCCCAACTTAATTTGGTAAAATTTTGTGGAAATAGTTGGGTATTAAAAATCTGCTGGAGGCTCCATAACTTTTCAAAACGCCTCAAAATCATTCCCAATTCATTTGGGCGATCGAAAAAATGGAACATACCAAATTTTAGCGTCTTAGATCAATTTTCCAAAATTTTGAATTTTTTGCAAGTCAATAACTTCAAAATTTCAACTTTCAAAAATTTTCTGGAGGCTCCAGAATTATTCTACACGGTTTGAAACCATTTCGAATTAATTCCCGAGTTTGAACTTGGTTTTTTCAACAAAAAAACGTAACTTAAGTAATCATAAAATTCAAAAAAAGTAACCAAAAAGCTAACAAAAAAGTTTCAAAAAAATCAAAAAAAAGTTAGCACATTTTGTTTGAAAAAAATGTAAAAAAAGGACTTTTTGGCAATTACTTACTGGCAAAAAATTCTAATTTTTCAAAATTTTTGTTAGCAAAGTGAGACCGACCATTTTGCAAATTTTTGATAGTAAAAAGCAAGACCTTTTGGCAATTTCTAACATAAACGTGAGCATTTTTGGAAATTTCTGAAAAAAGCAACATTTTGACAATTTTAGCAAAAGACAGAACTTTTTAGAAAACTTTTGGGGTAAAAGTGAGGCTTTTAAGCAATTTTTGGAACAAAATTTAGACTTTGTGGAATTATTTGCCAAAAATTAATAATTATCAGTGATCTGTAAAAAGTGAAATTTCTTAGAAATTTTTAGCAAAAAATTGGTCATTTTTTGGCTTTTTGAGGTAAAAAATGCAAGATTTTTTTAGCAATTCGGTAAAAAGCGAGAATTTTTGTGAAATTCTGGCAAAAACTAAGCCTCTTTGAAAATTAATGTCAAAAGAAGATTTTTTTGAACTTTTTTATCAAAAAAGTTGGACTTTTTTTGTAACTTTTTGGTAAAAAATTGACTTTTTTCAAAAATAATGACAAAGGGCAAGACTTTGACTATTTAAGCGAAAAAGCAAAGCTTTTGAACAATTTTTAAAAACAAATAAGCGAGACTTTTAGAAAATTATTTTTGAAAAAGAAGTGAGATATTGGAAATTTTTTGACCAAGCGACGATTTTTAGCAATTTTGGGCAAGAAATAACGATGAATTAATGATCAAGTTATTAATGAAGGATAAAATTCGAACTTTCAAAATAACAGTCACCTTAACCTCGTGTTCCCTAACAATTTGTGTCTAATTGATGAAGTTTGTCGCTGATAAAGTGATGACGTTTGAGAAAAATACTTAAAAGATCTAGAAACTTGGTACAGAAAACCAGAAAAAGTAGATGAAAAATTCCTTCACAAAGTAACATGGAAAATCTATATATTAAAATTATGACCGGATTCTTGTGACAGCGAGATCTCAGGAACGGCTGAACCGATTTTGATCGACGAAGTCTCAAAAAAAAGCTTTTGACCCGTAGATGTGCAGGTTTTAATCAAAAGTTCAAAAAGTTGCGCCGTGAAGCTCAAAAAAGCTCAATAATTGATTTTTGTCCATACGTAGCGCATTCGACGTATACACAGTAGTACGTATATTATACCTTGAAAGAGCATCTAAAAAAGTCAAATGTTGAAGAAAAAAGTTCACAAAAAAGTTGTGCCTTAAAGCTCAAAAAAGCTCAATAATTGATTTTTGTCTATACGTAGCCAACTTGAGGTATACAGAGAAGTACATATATTATACCTTGAAAGAGCATCAAAAGAAGTCAAATGTCGAAGAAAAAAGTTCACAAAAAAGTTGCGCCATAAAACTCAAAAAAGCTCAATAATTGATTTTAGCCTATACGTAGTGCATTCGACATATATAGAGAAATATGTATATTATATTTTGATCGACGAAGTCTCAAAAAAAAGCTTTTAACCCGTAGATGTGCAGGTTTTAATCAAAAGTTCAAAAAGTTGCGCCGTAATGCTCAAAAAAGCTCAATAATTGATTTTTGTCCATACGTAGCGCATTCGACGTATACACAGTAGTACGTATATTATACCTTGAAAGAGCATCTAAAAAAGTCAAATGTTGAAGAAAAAAGTTCACAAAAAAGTTGTGCCTTAAAGCTCAAAAAAGCTCAATAATTGATTTTAGCCTATACGTAGTACATACATTCGACATATAGAGAAATATGTATATTACACCTTGAAAGAGCATCGAAAGAAGTCCAATGTCAAAAAAAAAGTTTACAAAAAAGTTGTGCCATAAAGCTCAAAAAAGCTCAATAATTGATTTTAGCCTATATGTAGCATATGTCACGTATTCACAGTAGTACGTATATTATACCTTGAAAGAGCATCTAAAAAAGTCAAATGTTGAAGAAAAAAGTTCACAAAAAGTGTGTGCTTTAAAACTCAAAAAAAGCTCAATCTATATATTAATAGCAAGGTGTTTTTTTTTGTGATCGTTCGTTTGAAAGAACTGCCGAACCGATTTTGTTCAACGATGTCTCAAAAAAAAGCTTTTGACCCGTAGATGTGCAGGTTTTGGTCAAAAGTTCAAAAAGTTTTGAAAAAAGCTTTCAAAAGATTCAAAAAGCTCAAAAATTGATACAGTATAAACAAGCGTGACGATGTATACGCGAAAGTACGTATGGTCCACCTAGAAAGAGCTTGCCAAAAAATACTTTTTGACCATATTTGTTAAGTTTTATAAAAAGCTTAAAGCTCGAAAAAGTTGAAAAAGCTTTGTACATGACGTAAACAATTAGAATTCTTCAATACCCCATAAACATTTTAAATTACGTAAGAGGTCCACCCAGAAAGTGCTTGCTAAAAACTACTTTTTGGCCATATTCGTAAAGTTTTGAAAAAAGCTTAAAGCTCAAAAAAGCTCAAATGTCAAATTTTCCTTATATTATAATGTGTAATATGTCAATTGATATGTTTTCGAGGTCGTAGAGTTCGAATCTGGAGTCAGTTTTTTGGTGGGGTTGTGGTATCAAAACTTTGGAATGTTCTGATTAAAGCTTTGAAAAGCTTCAAAAAGCTCAAAAAGTTCAAGGCAGTATAAATGACTGTGTCGATGTATACGCGCAAGTACGTATAGTGTACCTAGAAAGAGCTTGCCAAAAAATGTTTTTTGACCATATTTGTAGAATTTTGGAAAAAATTCAAAGCTCGAAAAAGTTCAAAAAACGTTATACATGACATAAACAATTAGAATTTTTCAGTACCCAATAACTATTTTAATGTATGTATGTATGGCCTACCTAGAATGTGCTTGCCAAAAATACTTTTTGACCATATTCGTAAAGTTTTGAAAAAAGCTTAAAGTTCAAAAAAGCTCAAATGTCAAATGTTTCTTATATTATTGTGTGATATGTCGATTGATATGTTTTCGAGGTCGTAGTCTGGAGTTATTTTTTTGGTGAGGTTGTGGGGTAAGTCATGGAGGAGCTTAAAGCTTTAAAAAGTTCAAAAAGCGTCATACTTCATAAGGAACAATTAAAATTCTCCAGTGTCCAATGAATATTTTAAGTATGTATAGTCTCCCTAAAAAGAGCTCCCCAAAAAATACTTTTTGACCATATTCGCAAAATTCTGAAGAAGCTTAAAGCTGAAAAAAGTTCAAAAAACTTCAGATATGATGTAAAAATTAGAATACTCCAGTGCCCAATGAATATTTTAAAGTATGTATAGTCTACCTATATCGAGCTTGCCAAAAAATACTTTTTGACCATATTCGTGAAATTTTGAAGAAAGCTTAAAGCTGAAAATTTTTTAGAAAGCTTCAGATATGACATAAAAAATTAGTATTCTCCAGTACCGAACCAATTTAGAGTACTCATAGTCTACTTAGAAAAAGCTTGCCATAAAATACATTTTGACACATTCGCAGTTTTGAAGAAAGCTTAAATGAAATCCTAAAGCTTAAAAAACATGAAAAAGCTTCATACAATCAGTATTCTCTACTATTCAATAATATTTTAATTTGAAAATAGCTTTTAAACTTTAGTGGTGATGGTTTTTATCAAAAATTGAAAAGTTTCTGAAGGGAGCTTTAAAAAGTTTTTAAATAGCTCAAAACAGAAAAACAACGGTGTTGATGTACACATGAAAAAGTGCTATTTTTAGCACATTGGGTATCAAAATTAATCCTGGAACCATGGTTTCATTTTTTTGAGTTCTGGAGTGGTTATATCTATGTAGCATCTCACTTTTTCATCAACTTATGCAAGTTTTGGACTATTTGGGAAAATCTCTACTGTTATATGTAGGAGTTTAGATTTTTCAACTGAGGGGTTGAATTTTTTTTGTGAGTCCTTGACAAAATTAGAATCACGTTTTAAGGAAATTCCTAATTGCATTTTTGACTCGGAAATCTTGGAATATTTCTAAAATTGTGTTAAGTAAGTATTTTATCGAAGTATTCTCCAGTACCGAACCAATATTTAGAGTACTCATAGTCTGCTTAGAAAAAGCTTGCCATAAAATACATTTTGACACATTCGCAGTTTTGAAGAAAGCTTAAAAAAGTTCCAGGTCAAAGTTAAGTGAAACTTTGAAATTTTCAGTTATGTGGTATTAGATCCAATCCAATGTGTTAGTTTCATTTCAACTGTAGAAAAAAAACAAGTATTTTTGGAATTTTTCAGCAAATTCTGCTAAAAAAGTGATAAGTAGGTAGCCTAATTCGCAATTTTGCCTAAAACTTGAAATTTTTGCCAACTTTAAATGAAACCATGACTTTTCAGGCAATTGTTATAAGAAAGCTGATACTTTTTTTCAATTTTTGTAGAAAAGTAGGACATTATTTTAATGAATGATAAAGCGATGACAGAGTGATGCTTTTCAGGATATTTTAGAGAACAATTTACGCTTTGGGTTATTTTTGATGAAAAAGTAAGAATTATTAGAATTTTTGCTTTGAAACAATTTTTTTTTCTGTCAATTATTAAAACAGCCATAAACTTTCACAATTTCCGGCAAAAAGCAACAATAACAATGTTAGCAAAAAGCAAGACTTTTTGGGAATTATAGGCGAAAAAAGATACTTTCAAAATTTTCAAAATGAACAATTCACGTCTAGAAGAGGAGCGCAGTATGCGCGAAAAACGGGTTATCTAGTAATTTATTATCTTTAATTTAGAAAATCTATGTACAAGTTCGCTGCATCAGAAAAGAGGTGTTAATAAAACACAATGCTTACTACATCATAAAACTCGAATTAATACAGTGTATACGAATTTTTCATTCGGCTATAGGAATTTTTCTCAACATGCTGTTTGTACGAGATTGTTGGCAGAAAACGTTGACACGTGTCAGACATTATGACATATTGCGATATAATCACGTTGAGTTGAGAGATATGTTCAAAATACAAGAAACCAGTAAGACAAAGATGGAATGAGAGAGAGAAATATTGTACATTGTATACGTATAACACATCAACTACCATAGGCACAGGCAGGGTATTGAGAATAGAACGGATATCGACAAATGGTGTTTTTCTTTCGATGGTTACATCATAGATATAATAAATACCTACTGTGGTCCAGACGTGTTTGGAAAAGCGTACATAAACGGTGAACAATTCATACAGAAGTCGAAGAAAAGAATTAAAGAAAAGGAAACGTATAATATTAAGGCCGACGTTATAACATATTTCGTAATTGGTTAATAATGGTGTTATGACGTTGGTTAGGCTTTAGGCTCCTACTTTAAAAAAAAAAAAAAGTACCCATAAGGGAGTTTTTAGAAAGATGATACGTGAGAGTACCTAGAAGTAGAGAGAGAACTCGCGATGCATTTTATTGACCCTGATTTAGCGTGCGACTCTGTGTCCACCTTCGTCCGGTATTAACGCGAAATTTTGATCATTAAACGCCGTTTATAAACGATTAACGCTCGTTACGTTAAATGAATAAAATAAGAGGAAAGATGAAAAAAATGTAATTGACCGCTTCAAGGTTTTAACTGACGAGTATACAGTATACACATATACCGCCTACAAGATTCGACGACGACGACGACCACGACACGGTGTGTTGAGTATTAATGAAAAAAAACACGTGCTAATGTATTGTCTGTATCGTAAATTATAACGCGAACGTGTTAAACATATAATATGGTACCATTTTAGTGTTGTCGAAATACGTAAAACAGCACACAAGAAGCTACAGGGAGAAAAATGAGCCATGAGCTACGACCCTGGGTCTTGGGAACTAGGAATCTTTACATATTGTCTGTCGGTTTATGCAGTAAAGGATCTTGTGCAGGTGCAGTGTGTGTGTCAGTCTCAGTATATAGCATACGACGATTGTAGCTTGTGTTTCACAACAGCTCTACCAATACCCATCTTACCGTATAAAGGTAAAGGTTATCTAGTTTCTTTTGATCCCTTCTTCTCGTAATATACTCATGCTACCTTTCTATGTGTACATTTGCGTATATTGTATACGTATATAGTCCTTTTGATGCAGGTTTTACTTCGCTATGGTAGGTAAAAAAGGTTCGTTTTCATTGCGACATTCTTTTCGCCATAGGCTTCGCAAAAAGGTGGCCGAGATAGCGACGCGTGTAAGCGGAAACTTAATTAACAACAAACGCGAGCTGCAGAGTCGACTCTGAAGATTTACACTTTGTGCAGGGATGCGTTTACAAATGCCATATAAATAGTCTATCTTAATGCGAACATAAAGCCACCTTGAACGGTTTAATTACGATTAGAATGGATTTCGGTCTTATAAATGGCATTTCAAACGCCGTGTGGTACCCGGATTTCAGCTGATAAGCTGCCGACGACGATGATGTAAATAATGAAGATATGTTGCCCCTGTTTTACGAGTATGTATACCTTGGGCTTGGAGAAGGGTAATTTATTTGTGGTGGTTTACGAGATGAACCAAGATTTGATTTTCGGATTGCGGAATGTTTGTATATATTTGAGTGGTTTTGGGAGGGGATGATGAAAAGAGAACCACTACAACGAAGTATAGGAAGTTGGAGACTATAGGTGAGATGAAAATCGCTCGTTGTGGATATGATTTTTGATCGAAAATTCAATTTTTGGCCTCAAGGCGGTGTGAGTGGAAAGGGGAAAGTCAGAATAGATCTAGTTGCTCACTTGCGAGTCTGTGACACACGAAGGAAGATTTTGAGTTGAAAAATGAAGCATCATTTTAATTTTCTAGCCAAAAATGTGAAAAAAAATCGGTATTAGTTGGACGCTCATTTACACAAGAGTGCCCCTGGACTTCGAAAAATCCATTTTTTTTGTTTTTTAACGATCTAATTAAAATTTGAAAAATTAGTCTGGAAAACAGGGAAAAGTTGGCTGGAAAATCATTTCTGTTTAAGACTATTAAATGCATTGTTTGAAAGCTAAAAAAATGAAGAATTTGTAGAAAAAGGAGGAGGGGGAGGGAGGGAAGGAGAGAGTAAAGAGGTGAATTTGAATTTACCCTTTTTACAGGGTGTCTAACGAAACTCTCAGACAAAAAATCAAGACTTTCTCATGACCCATTTTCCCACTTTTTTACCACATGAAAATACCCCCCCCCCGCCCACAAAAATATGACTTGAACCTGTGAGGAATTTTTTTTTTCAATTTGTAAGCAAGTAGATATTTCAATTTTTTCATTTTTCTGATTTTTTGAACAAATTTTGATTTTTTTTAATAGTGTTTTGAGCAAAATTCATGACTTTCATAACCACCTACTAAAATTCATGACTTTCATGACCGTTACACACCCTGATTTTTCACATTTTTACCACAAGAAAATGACCCCCCCCCCTACCAAAAAAAATTAAATACCTAGGTTACTCGAAACTGTGAGGAAATTTTTTTAATTTTTAGGCAACATGGTATTTAACGGATTTTTTTTTAAATTACTACTTTTTTCAACAAAATTTTCAAAAAGCTCTCCACTCCACCCCCCTCCACCTCACACACACACAAAAAATTTAAAAGTCAAATTTTTAACAGGAATTTTTTTTTTAATGAAATTGGAAGATTGAACACATTTTTAATTTCAATCAAAATTATAATTTTTTTTTCAATGATTCCATTTTTTATATCACTACTTTTACTACCTGTGAGATACCCTGGGCAAGTAGGTATTTCAATTTTTTATTTTTTCTGATTTTTTGAACAAATTTTATCCTTATATATTAAAAGATGTTTGAAGGAAAACCTTGATAGAGTCCGCCAGCCTTTTCTACTGAACCGATTTCAACAAATTTTTTTTTTAAACGTTCCTTTTAACGTGTAGATATGTCATCAAGAAAAAAAAATCGGAAATTTTGAAATTAAGGGCCGAAAAAATTGAAAAAACACGTTTTCTATTGTGTTTAAACAATAGAATTTCGAGTAGAAACCTTGATAGAGTTCGCCAGCCTTTTCTATCGAACCGATTTCGACAATTTTTTTTTCAAACGTTCCTTTTGACGTGTAGATATGTCATCAAGAAAAAAAATCGGAATTTTTCAAATTAAAGGCCGAAAAAATTGAAAAAACACTTTCTCTATTGTTTATAAATGCACGTATTACAATGCACACCGACAACAATACACTCAGAACGTTGCTATGTGGGCGTGTTTACAGCGTAGGGGTGTTGAGGAGGGAATGATGTTGTTGTTTGTTGTGTTGCGAGTTACATTCATTGCTATAGTATTTTATTTTTTTCAAAACTGGAATGTGGTGTCTGTTAAAATAATAAGGAGAGGAGGTTCTACACTTGAGATCATTTGGGTTAGGATTTTATTTCAACAGCACAAATTTAAATGTTTAGTGGAACATTGTTTGTAAAAAAGTTAAAGTGAAGATGAAGAAGGGTTCAGTACAGTGTAGCCAGAATTTTCTCAAAGAGAGGGCAAAACCAGATATTTAGGTATGAAAAATCGAAATTAGAGGTAATGTAATGGAAACCCTTCGTAATGTACATATGATAATTTGTATGGAAATGAAGGTGCAATTACTGCTCAAGTGAAGTGAGAGCGAAAAATTTGTTGAAAAAAATGGGTCGAAAAAACGGTTCATTATTGCGTGCATTATTTCTAATTTTCACTCGCGGGGGGGGGGGGCTCAAGTCACGTTCCTCTCTTAGCTAAGCCACCACTGGTAGGGTTTCTACACTTGGGATACAAATTTGACTATCCTACCTCAGATTTTCATTTAATAGGATTGAATTACTGCAGCATACTCACTACCTACTCATTTTATGCCATCATTTTACAAAAATTTTAAACATTTTTCTACCCAATTTTACATATAGAATTTCAGAAATTTTACTCCTAAAAAATGATGATAGCTAATTATCAAGTCAGTAAGTATACCAGAGTAATTCAATACGCCAAGTATAAATCTGAAGTGAATAGATGTAAGTTTTTTGAGAAAAAAAATGTCGTTAATTCATTGTAGAAATTGATAGAAATATTGTTCAAACTTGAATTTTTTAAACATTGTACTTTAGAACCAGAGTAGAATTTGCTATTGACACATTTCAGCTGATTTGCATTTAGGAGCAGGGGCATGAGTTGAGTTGTTAAAAAAGTGAGCCCCGGAGGGGCGAGAGGCCTGAGCGAAGCGAGGGCCAGGGCGAGCAGCACGAGCGAAGCGAGTGCGCGAGCTATGGAGGCGGAGGTCGCGGAGCGACCTAGGGGGCGAAGCCCCCTAGTATTTTTTTATTTTTTTATTTTATTTTATGGACTTCTTAGAAAATTTCCAAGCACGTTCCGAGCAAAAGTCATGACTTTTTATGACCACCTACTGAAATTCATGACTTTTTCTTGACTTTTATGACTGTTAGACACCCTGTATTACCTTGGTAAAGCCTTTGGAAAAAAATGCAGATGAAGTATTGGTAAAATTTGACTGAAACTCCATAAAAAAGTGTTGAAAACGTATAAACTATCAAGCCATAAAAAAAAACAATAAAGCCACTTTAAATCGCCAAAACCTGATAAAATTTCCGTCAAATTGAACATTGTATACAAAAAATGATTCAAAAACAAGAAAAAAAGAAAAATAATCAAATTCCAGTAAAATTTGACAAAAAGTGCACATGGCCAAATGATATAAAATCCGAAAAAAAAAACAATAAATTTACCGAAAATTACCCAATAACTAGGGGGCTTCGCCCCCTAGGTCGCTCCGCGACCTCGACCCCCAGCTCGCGCACTCGCTTCGCTCGTGCTGCTCGCCCTGGACCTCGCTTCGCTCAGGCCTCTCGCCCCTTCGGGGCTCGCTTTTTTGACAACTCAACTCATGCCCCTGCTCCTAAATGCAAATCAGTTGAAATGTGTCAATAGCAAATTCTACTCTGGTTCTAAAGTACAATGTTTAAAAAATTCAAGTTTGAACAATATTTTTATCAATTTCTATACAATGAATTAAGGACATTTTTTTTTCTCAAAAAACTTACATCTATTCACTTCAGATTTATACCTTGAGGTGTTGAATTACTCCGGTATACTTACTGACTTGATAATTATCATCATTTTTTAGGAGTAAATTTTCTGAAATTCTACATATGTAAAATTGGTAAAAAAAAAATGTTTGAAATTTTTGTAAAATGATGGCATAAAATGAGTAGGTAGTGAGTATGCTGGAGTAATTCAATTCTATTAAATGAAAATCTGAAGTAGGATAGTCAAATTTGTATCCCAAGTATAGAAACCTTACCAGTGGTAGCTTAGCTAAGGGAGGGACGTGACTTGAGCCACCCACCCCCCCGAGAGTGAAAATTAGAAAAAAATGCACGCAATAATGAACCGTTTTTTTCGTTTTTCGACCCATTTTTTTCAACAAATTTTCGCTCTCAATTCACTTGAGCAGTAATTGCACCTTCATGTTCATACAAATTATCATACATTACGAAGGGTTTCCATTACATTACCTACCTCTAATTTCGATTTTTCATACCCAAAAATCTGGTTTTGCCCTCTCTTTGAGAAAATTCTGGCTACACTGTACTGAACCCTTCTCCATCTTCACATTAACTTTTTTACAAACAATGTTCCACTAAAATCCTAACCCAAAAATGATCTCAAGTGTAGAACCTCCTCTCCTTATTATTTTAACAGACACCACAATATTCCAGTTTTAAAAAAATAAAATACTATAGCAATGAATGTAACTCGCAACACAACAACATCATTCCCTCCTCAACACCCCTACGCTGTAAACACGCCCACATAGCAACGTTCTGAGTGTATTGTTGTCAGAGTGTATTGTTGTCGGTGTGCATTGTAATACGTGCATTTCTACACAATAGAGAAAGTGTTTTTTCAATTTTTTCGACCCTTAATTTGAAAAATTCCGATTTTTTTTTCTTGATGACATATCTACACGTCGAAAGGAACGTTTGAAAAAAAAAATTGTCGAAATCGGTTCGATAGAAAAGGCTGGCGAACTCTATCAAGGTTTCTACTCGAAATTCTATTGTTTAAACACAATAGAAAACGTGTTTTTTCAATTTTTTCGGCCCTTAATTTCAAAATTTTCGATTTTTTTTTCTTGATGACATATCTACACGTCAAAAGGAACGTTTTAAAAAAAAATTTGTTGAAATCGGTTCAGTAGAAAAGGCTGGCGGACTCTATCAAGGTTTTCCTTCAAACATCTTTTAATATATAAGGATGATGAAAACTTTTGTAAAATTGCACAAAATGTGGCAAAAATTTGGAGTTTAATAAAATTTGACAAAAATTACTTAATACAGTGTTGAAAACATGTTAAAATGATATAAAAACAAGGAAAGACACATTGAAATCGACGAAAATTACCAAAAACTGTTCAATTTTCTGTAAAATTTGGCTGAAATTACACAAAAATACATGTTTGAAATAATAAAGTTGAACAAAATTTAGCAAAAGCAGCACAAAATATTGTATAGATGGACTACAAATATGATTTGACAACATTTCAACATGTTTTAAACACTATTTTATTTCATATCATTTTTGCCAAATTTTACTAAAATTTCATCAATTTATGATTCTTGCAATTTTTGTTGATTTTTAAAATAATTTTTATGTAATTATACCATGTTTATAACACTTTGCATCAAATTTTTGTCAAATTTTATTGAAGTGTCGTCAATTTTTGGTAATTTACAGTGGTTTCAAGACCTTTTTCAAATTTTTGAACCACTTCAATAGGTAAATTTTGCAAACAATTTTTGCCAAAATTTGTCAAATTTTACAAGGTGTCTAACAAATTTTCAAAATCCAAATCATAACTTTTGCATGACTTTTTCTCCTGAAAAAACAATCAAGAAGAAACGTAAATTGAACCTCCCCTCTTTCCCCCCCCCCAAAAAAAAATAATTATTATTATTATTTCGTGCAGATATCTTTAAAGACATCATTTTTTCTCAACCACAGGGGTATCTACGAGTATGATTAACATTTATCATCAACGTTCCTGGGGGGAGGAGATGAAAGAGATTCAAGATTCCTATCCCCTCTTTCCTCCAGGTTCGTCCTCAGGTAGAAACAACTCAAATTCGAAATTTTGGAAAAAAAAGTGAAATTTTCAATCGAATAAAAGTAACAAAAATTCTTCACTTATAGGAGCGAAAAAGTTCATTTTTTTCAAATTCCGTACGGCACAATAATTACAAAATAATTCCACCAATCAACTTTAACACCGAAAACTTGACAAAAATTAGTTCAAAAACCCCACTAGTGTTGAAAATATAAGAAATCCGAGGTCCTTGACCCGCCTTATTCAATTACCCAATTTCTCACAAAGGTCTTAGAAGCGAGAGCGACATTTCACCGAAATTCTTTCACGAGTAGTACGAAACGCTCTAATAGGTAATATAATTCGAAAAACGAAGGTTTTTACACCCTAAGGAATGGATTTGAGTCGTACAGTACAGTGCAATAATTAAGGAACAAACAGAAGAAGGTTATTAACCTAGCGTTGAATCCGTACATAATCCCGATTTGATTAAAGATGGTATGGTATATCTCATGGCAAAGCTTTAGTAGAACGGCTTTAATTCTCAAAATATAGGCGAAGACTTTTCACGTTGCTTGTCACGAACGAAACAAGATCTAATTATATTATGAGAAATCCGCTATCGAATATTAGATATCAAAATTTTCCAACTAATTCGCTAATTACTCGTGACGAACGAGGCAGATTTCCGTCTCAGTTTCTGTCTCCCAGCATGCCATGCTGATGGTGAGAAACTCTCATTAGCATCAGTTTCAAAATTCTGTATAGTTTTCAAGTTTGAAAATGGGCAAACAAAAAACGTTTGACGACGAAACTCCCCGAATCAATATTGTATTTTGTGAGTTCGTTACCCTATAATGTTGCCAAAAATCTGTTATGCTGCCATCTGTGCTTTTTCAAGTAATTAATCGATTAATATAGGAACAAATGGAATAAAAAATCGATCGATAAAAAATTGACTTTTTCAATCGCATGAATAATTCAATGAGGCCATATGATGACTCTCCTATTTTATGTTCTCTATTATCTGACAGACCACTTTCGTCTCGAGACACCCTGTATACGTAAAACCAATCATTCATACTGAAAATTTAAAAATCCAGTCTGGCTCATGAGCTCTCGAGTCTCGACCATCTGAGCCATTATTCCAAGCAAGGGCTTCAATCACACGAGAATATTTCCCCGAAACATATAGCTAGGTAGTACGAATGTGTAACCGCGGATCAGCGCAGCTGCGCGGTTAATCATTCGTAATACGAGTATAATAATGGCGGCAGATATTGTGTTAATACACGAGCTTAAAACATGTAACGATCTGTCGTCATCCCTTAATTTAACTTAGCAGATTACTCGATACAACGACACGTCTCACTAGTCAGAATCGGAAGACAGCAGGGCACATATAATTTTAATCGATTCAGTTCCGGTGGCATTTTGTAACATCGGTGGCGCTTCGAATATCTACAGCAGAGTAGCTCGTTATGACGTAAAACGGTACGTACTTACGTATTTCAATTTCCACAGATGTGATTTCTCATTTATAGGTAGGTAAATTTAATTAATCCGATAAGCTTGAGAAAAAACATGAAAAATTTCCAACTCACCTGCAAACACAAGAAACAAAAAAAAACGAATTAATCGTAAGAATAAGAATCAAATCAAATGTTAAGTAGTATCTAATAATAATAAAGAAAAAGACCCCCATTTCATATTCTCGGTTCAACTCCTTCACAAGTCTAAAAAAAAATAATAAACTACCTATTGTTCGCCCTCCTCGTTGTCACCACCAACACGACTGCTTTAGGCTTTAGGTACCATTTTTACACGCATTAGGTACCATGATAAAGGTATGTGTGAGTGAGTGAGAATACTATTTATAAGTATACGAATGTATAATAGACGCTTCGCATTAGTTATAATAATTTATACATAGGTAGTTTATTTTCGACTTCTTCATTCACAGCGGCAATGGCCCGGACCCCCTACTCTATGTGTTCTTTTTTCATTCATACAGAACTTCCGGTAGCGGTGGCCATTTATACTGCATCGTATGAGTAACCATCGTTATTGTTGTTGCAGCTTCGTATACAATAAATATATGTACATTAGCGAGTACAATATGAGGGGTAAAAAAAAGCATCGAGTCAAGATGGGAGTTTTTTGGCTAAATTTCTCGTCCAATAAGTATAATAAGTTGAAATAAAACCATTCAAAATAGCATACAAGACTAAAGAGATAAAAAAGTAAATAAAAATGGCACACGATTCACAGAAAATCAACTTTAAAAAACCTGGAATGGTCTAACATGTGAATGGTTAGTTAAAATATGCTCCAAGACTGTGTAGATACAGATTGCAATTTCAAAAAAATCAGAAACCTTCGATTTTTTCCATTTTATTTTCATTAGATGGTGATTATTTTCCAATTTCGAAAAATGTACTCATTATAAGTAGACAAAAATCGAAAATTTAATTGCAATATATGTACCTACCATGATGCACGAGTAGTTTGAGTTGATACAAATGATACATACGTATTAGTCTAAACATCAATTTCAAACATACAGGTCATCCGGAAGAAATGTCAGGGGTTACCAAAAAGGTGCAACCCAATATTGTAAATAATTTAAAAACGTAGAAAAAATTGACATTTGGTCCAAATTCAGGTTGATGGTCTAGTTTGGCGTATTTGATAATAAAATCGCGTTTCCAAATGGTTTTATGGCCATGAAACAGAGACTACACTTTTAAAAATTCTCAAAAAATCACCTGCGACAGAAAATACCCTAAAAAATACATAAATAATTTTTTGGGCATTTTTCCACATTTTGGACTCTTTTTCACATCGATTCGAACTTTTCAAATTGGATTCTAGGGTCATGCGGGGGGGGGGGGGGGGATTGAGAAAATTCGGGCTCATTACCCTCAAGTATTTTCAGCTGCCAATTTTGTAAATGAAAATTATAGAAAAAAATTGACGAATTTGGTCCAAATGCAGGTTGATGGTTCATTTCAGCATCTTCAAAAATACCTACTTATAATATTGCAAAAAAAAAAATTCAACCAAAATTGACCACTTCAAGCGGGAAAACCGCGTTTTCAAATGGTTTTATGGTCATGGAGCAGCGACTATCACTTGAAAAATTTTCAAAAAAAATTACCAGTGATAAAAAATACCCTAAAAAAGAGCAAAAATATTTTTTTGGGCTTTTTCCACATTTTGGACTCTTTTTCACATCGATTCGAAGTTTTCAAATTGGATTTTATAGTGTCGTTGTAGAAGTCAACAAAATTGGAAAAAAATTCGGGGTCATTACCCTCAAGTATTTTGACCTCCACACCAAGTTTCAAAATCGATCGGTTTAAATTAGCAATCCGGAGACAGCGTGCTCGAAAAAACGTCAAAATCACGATTTCGACGACGAAGTATAATCTCTGAATTTGACCCAAAAAAGCTAAATTATGAAAGTTACGGGAAAAATTGAATAAAAAATTATCGAGCACTTGCTGTAGTGTGTTTCAAATGTAAATTCTTCAATTTATTTCAAAAAATATGCATAAACGCCTATTTTAGGGGTGCATAAAGTGGGGTGGGGAGCTCTAAAAAAAAGCTTCAAAATTACGAATATAGTGGGAGCTTAATTAAACTTTTTCATCAGCTAGATAATTCAAAACGTTACTAAAATGGCGTAATAATGTCTTCGTATTGCAGATGTACATATATTTGATGGAACGCTCTGTACCTATTTGTCATTTTCTCATCCATACTATTTTTAAATTCGACTACCCACTCGTTGTAATTTATATCGAGAGAATTAATTATAAGTAAATAATCGAGCCGGTACTTAAGGTTGCCGTTATTTTTATCAAACGTGTAAATACCTTCGGAGTTTTAAATTTCTCTTCTATTGTTTCGCAATATCGTAATAGTCTTGATTTTTTGTCGATTTTTCCAACAAAAAAAAAAAAAGACCACAACAAGAAGAAGACGAGTCAAAGGAGGGGAAATCCGCAACACGAAGGATTGTTTATTTTGAATTTTCGAGTAGCGTTGGTGGTGGTTGGCGGGACGAGGAGAGGACGATGTCGGTAACGCGAGGCGACGATAATTGCTATAATTAATTTAGTATACCGATACGCGATGCGAACTCTCTTTATGAATGAGTGTTCTCGAATGAAGGAAGAAAAAAAAAGAAGAGCAATATCGAGAGAAGAAAGACGTGGAAAAGTACTCTTGGGAATGACGGAGGATGAAGGCGTCTGGTGGGCCATTCGTGTCTGTATTCTCGTAGTCCATACACATTTTAAAATAATGTTCACGTACGACGAAGAAGACGTAAACATCTTCATAATTCTTACGAGCATGTACTGCGGTGGCGTCGGTCGCCGGCTATCTTGACGCAGAAGGTGGTGATTTTTTGGCGGCTGCGGCGTTATTAATAAATTAACACGTTTCGTAATTGAATAAGAATTTTACATTCGGGCAATTATACAAATGTATACGCCGCTTAACACATAAGTGTATCGACGATGATGAATACGATGCGGTGATAGCACAGCCCATTCATCGTTCAATGCTGTGTTTTTCACCGACTCCGACATCCTCGGCATCGCGCGATCTTGTTTTTCATTTATTTTTCTCGCTTGTATTGTCTCTGCTTTAATAGAATATAAGTTTACGCTCTATTTAGACGATAAAATGATACTCGGAGAGATGAGACTGAGAGACACAGGAAACACCAGAGCGAAATCTTTTCAGCAAGTGTATACTGAATGAATGATGCGCGTAATATTATGGAAACTAGATCTTCCCTGTTTTGCGATGACGATGCCGTGGCACCCGCCCGCTCCAGCCCCCGCACCCCAAGTGTAAAATGTGCATCTTTTGATGATAACTTCACGCGTCAACGATGACCCTCTATACTCTAAAAGACTTGGAAATGGTGTAGTTATCGTCAATTTTCTCGCTACGATTGCTCGACTTGGCTTTGTTTGTACCTATACTCGTGTAGGTATCGTAATGTGAGCTGGATTTTTAGGCGAATTTTCTCCGAGAGGATGTGATTATTGATCGAGATGGGTGTCGTAATGAGAGGATTTCTATGAAGAGGAAGGGGCAGATGGTATGAGTGGGGTTTCTTCTATAGGCAGAAATGAAGCTAGTCCTTGAGAATTAACTATTGAGACTCGGCTAGTCTTTCAGGTCAATGCAGCTATAACATCGATCAAAAAAGCCATGAAATACTGCAGTCTATGTGTTTCACAAATGAAACCATTTTTTTGACTTTTACCACCTTTGGGGAGGTGCTGGGGACCGTGGATGGGGTCCAATCAAAAATCTGACGTCATATTCGTGTTCAGCGTCACCTAAAACATACAATTCGATATATCACATGCCTCACACTTTTTTTGAAAGTTTTGCCCAAATTTGGGGGAGGGGGTGCTCCCATCTCAAAAATTGAATATGTGTGTACTTCGAAAAAGTATCAACAGGTACATCTATGGAAATTTTTTCAGAATTTTAAATGGTAGCTTTCACTTACAGCGCTATTTTAAAATTTGAAAGTTTAAGCTATACTTCCTTGGGCTAGAAACCCATAGAAGCAGGAAAAAAAACAACTTCTCGAGAAAGCAACAAAATAAAGAAACTGACAGGAAAATTAAGGAACCCTGTTGGGCAGCAGGCAAAAAAGCCCACGCTATGGAAGAAACGAAACAGGCTGAAGATCGCTGCCTGGAACATACGAGGAATAAATGGCAGCACCGACGAACGAGGAGAATTCACTCGAGTATATGCTAGAGTAGGAAAAGCTGAATATGCCAGAGAAGGGATTATGATTTATACATGGAACAGACTCAGAGACAACATCCAGACACACAGAATACGGAGTGAAAGATAAATCGAGATATATCTGAAATTTGGGAACCAAGATATTTCAGTAATCGGTGTGAATGCTCCAGAGGAAGACAAAGAGGAGGAAACTGACAACTTCAACAAACAGTTCCAAAATACCATCGACAAGATGAACCCAAAATGCAGCATCTTTGCAATATAGGAGAGCCAATATGCAGTAAAATAATTGAGGTATGTACTATAGCTGAAAATGGTACTCGCTGACAGCCGATAACTACTGTACCAGACACCCGTACTGTAAATTCTTGCTTCTTGCTAGTAGCTCGTAGCGAGTTGTAAAAATTTCACACCGGTTCACATTATAACTTGTAGCGAGTTGAATGCGTTGCTGGTGTCCCGGCATGACATCATCATTGTCATCAAACACTGTCAAACATCAATCACACATACTAACAACAGGTGTCAAAGTGTAACTCCTCCCACTTACACATTATCAAGTTTTGGGGTGCGTGCCCAGACTAAGTTCAAAATCAATCTGGTTGTGCTTGCTATACGCTACTATCTATACCCGAATCAACTCAATACCAGCCACTAGCGGGTTTAGCTGGTATTTTCACCAGATACCGGTTAGTGGGTAGCGTAACTGTTTTCAGCTCTGGTTTGTACCTAAATGGACTGCCAGTAGAACAAGTCAGAAGCTTTAAATATCTCGGGTGTGAGCTATCTTATGAAGGAGAGGTTGATGCACAACTTAAGATCAACAAATTCCTCAGAGTAAGTGAGGCAATAAACCGAGCCATCCCTCTAAGAAAAGTCAGAGCCAAAATTCGAATAAGAATCTACAATATGCTGGCAAGACCAATGCTGCTGTATGGAAGCAAAATATGGACTCAGATGAGAAAGGATATAAAAAGCAGAGTAATGAGATTCATGCAAGCCACAGCACTCACAGCAGGATATATGAGACATGATGGGAAAAGGAATGAAGACATCCTGAAGGAGCTAGGAGCAGAGCCAATCATTGGATAGGTGAAAGATTACAGAAAGAAATGGCAAAGACATGTTGATAGAATGTCCCCTTGATAAGTGAAAGAATACACTCCAATTTATTAGCAGGAGGGGCAGAGGAAGACCAAAGAAAAGACTTGATGACACATCGGTGAGCAATTCTTCTACAGTTTCCCACACAGACTGAATAGCTCACCAGGTCAAAGTTCAATGATGATGAAAGTTCAACTCTCAACTTTTGAAAATTTCAAAATATGCACTTTAAAAGTTCAAAATGCAATGCCCTTTCGAACTGTGAAATCACTTTTGATCAAAGTATCATAGCTTTGGAGGTATGCGCTGCTGAAGTTGAGTATCTCGAGACAATGTGAAAATAATTGAAGCCCTCTACCCGCCACCTGAGGATGCTGGGACCAAACTGATTGCGGGTTTCTTACTTATTGGGTGGGTAGACATTGTAAAAAAAAGTTTAAGCGAAATCGAAGGACATGACTCGAAAACGTTGGTCGAATTGAGGTGGAATGACCCGACTGAAAATTTATTTGAAAAAACAAAACCGGTAGCAGTTTATTTCATCGAGAAAATTATTTTCTAAATATTCACCAAGCTTTTACTTTTACAGAAAAGTTCACTTCATTCAATTTGAGCTATCACACATTTTAGCCATTTTTTTGTCTACTCGTAATTTTCTGATTAATTTTCCAAACATTGGAGGGAGGGGAAGGGGTCTGTCATCCTATTCTCGAATGCTAAGATTCTAAAATGAAAACCATTGTTCTAAAATTTGAAAAATCAGTAGGCCCTTTATTCATTTTAAAACAGCTTGTGTGGTGTCTCAGAAGAGTTGAAAACAATTTTGGAGCATTCAAAACCCTCCTCAGCTACTTAATTCCAAGTCATTCATGCTACAAATCAGAGCACTGTTACAATTCAATCAAAATTTTTTTGAATAGGATCAATTTTTGGAGAAAATACTGAATTTCAAAACTTACGGGGACGGTTATTCCCCCGGGCATTTTTTCAGCCTTCCAAAATGCTCGTACATTTACTTCAATTTTAGCCAAAAAAAAAACTCCCTAATTAGAAAAGTGTTCGCTGTTTTCAAAAGTTTTGGGGGCACTTGACGTCCTATGGGAATGGGTTTCGACGATAACAAAGTTATTTCCCCACATTTACCTATCACAAACTTCAAGTTTTAGGATCAAAAACCCCCCATTCTTCAAAACCAACTAAACCACTCACCTTTTCACTTCTTACATATATCATTTGAAGAGTGATATTCCAAAACTCGCTTTGTCCATTTTCACAACTTTTCAGGAGAGAGGAAAAACAGTTTCCCTTTAAACAGGTAAATTGGATTTTTAAGCGAGTTAAGCACTTTATTTGGGTGGATTTATGATGCAGGAGTGTAGGTATACACTTCATCCACTAAATACTGCTGAAAAAAATTTCAATAAAAATGGACAAAGCGCGTTTTGGAACATTATTTGTTTTTAAATTTTTAGTTAATTGGCTATTTAGGTGACTTTAACATCTCATTTTGGTAGGTTGATGATGTAGGAATGTGAGTTAATACTTCATCTACCAGGTACCACTGAAAACCCAACTTCGACAAAAATGGACAAAGTGAGTTTTGGAATATCACTCTTCATTTCCAATGATTTTGTCTTGTTAGTTGTCTAAAAAAAAATTGTAAAAACTTCGAGTAAACTGGATTATTTTTTTCGCAAATTGATTTTCACGCCTTTCGAGTCCGAAATGAATCGACAAAAATAATCTATACGAGCGAAATGTGCGCAGAAATATTTCCAGATTCCCAACATGTATTTTTTTTTACACAAGTAGCTATTCGTAGCTCGTGTACAAAAACAATGTAGTAATTTTTTCGTCGACGAATAAGTACCTCTCGCTTTTAAATTAACCTGCCATTGAACCCTCTCTGGTTAGAGCTGTTGACTATACAACGATCGCCGCCTTCAACAATGGCCAATCGATCGAGCCTTCGCATAGATATCTACCTATCTGAAGCGTAAATTTTTAATCTAATACCACCATCAGCATGTATATTGTACGAGTAGGTACCTATATTAAAATACACTATTCGTACGAGGGATGGTATATGCGTACAAATGGGACACTCGAAGCGACAATACGGAATTAGAATGCCTGCCAAATAACAAGGGTGAAAATTTGCGTGACTCTTGTAATGCTTTGGTCAAGGTGGAGAGGTGGAAGGCGGCGGGCGAGCTTTCGTGTTGTAAATGTGGATTTTTGATGCCGGACGACGACGGCGTTGACGATAGAATTACGCTGATAGGATGAGAAAAGTTTTTAAACCCTTTTATGGCCGAAGGTGATTCGAAAGTTGGGTTTTCAGAACGGTCTGAGAGGGTGAAGGGGTGGTTTTTATTCTCTATGAGGTGAAGCGTTTCAGTGAACGTGATGTGTGAGATTATTATTGGTCTTTTCACGAATTTTTAATTTCCTATGTTTGATTTTTTCCAAGGTATTCGAATTTTGCTCGCATACGTTTTGATTTTTGAGGAAAATTTTAAAAAATCAGGAAACCTTGGATTTTAAACTAAAATGTATCTGATTTTCTGATTAATTTAATGAATTTTCATGAAAAATGGCCACTCATCAAGTTTTTCAATCACAGATCTGGTTTGCTCGCTAAAAAAAAAATAAATCTCACGAACAGGAAATATTTCATCTTCACACTTTCTATTCATCTAATTTTCATCACGATAATCATTTGACACCAACACCTGCGAGCCATTTTCTCGCTCTGATCTTATAATACAGCTATAATCGCGAGATCCAAATGTGGTAACTTTTCGAACACAGCAAGATGAGTCAATTTCCCAGATCCAGATCCAAATACGATGCGGTAATTACTCGAACGTGTGTATCTGTATATCTGCATACACATATTTTATTCCCATCGTGATAATCGATTCGGTTTCGTGCGGTTATTTTCTCAATTTCCATCACTTTCCCAATTCTCATGTGCTCGATTTCGCTAGTTATTTGATTCGATTCCGACGCAATGCAGACGTGTAGGTCGTCGGTCGTCGCCATCATCATCCTCGAAATATTCGTGTATGTTACGTGCATGTTCGAGTATGTACTATGGATGGAGTCGTTAATATCTAAAATTGAATTTGCACAACCGTACAGTTTAATTTAATTGATTACACGCGACGAGTATATAAGTACGACGAAGATGGACGGAAAACTTGCGAGGAAATCTCTTTGGCCATGATTACCAATTTCGCAAAACGAAAAAAGTAAAGGCACCAGTGCACTGACGTTCGTTTATCTTTACGACTTGACAATTTAGCTGGTTTATTTTAAACCATAGCTCGTGAGAATTTGGTCTATTTTCGTGCTTGTATTTGTAAACACGAGCGTATATTTTCATTGTTATCGTTCATCGTCCAACGTACTCGCGTATTGCCACCGTCCGGTCCGGTATCCACCAATGGGCCATTTCGTCATTATATGTATGTACTCTGTATAGCTCCTGTTGTTGCCCTGCTTACGCCATTATTTCGGTATACGTAAGTCTCAAAAGTAGGTACTCGACCGATCGCCAGATAAAACTGTATGATTCATTAATACAACACGTACGAGAACGAGTGAATTGGTAACCACAAAGTACCAAACACAGATCGTTTTCTTATCATCGAGATAAAAAAAAAGTCTATGAACTTAAGCTGCTCTTTATTAACAATATTATGCTTCTGGGCTGTAGACTGAACAACACTGATGGACACAAATACGTACTTACTATGTGTACTTGTATTGAAAAAAAAAGTACGAAGTAAATGAGTATAAACGTTCATTACCGTCCTATTATGGTAGTCGATAAAACTCACTTCGTACAAGGCGTCTCATCGAACCTAAATTACCTACTCGTCATTCCTTTCGCTCTTTCGAAGTGTACATATAGCAAAGAAAATATATGAGCCAGCACACCTGTTGTACTCGTCGAATATTATTACAAGTGAACAAAGTTCGGATTCCAACTTTTTTTTATACTAACTACATATACAAAGATTTTCAAATGTTACAGGGGCAAAAAACGATACTTCTTGCAAATTTTTGTCATAAAAGAGAAGCTATTTTGTAACTTGTTGGTAATGATCTAATGAAGAAAGATTTTATGGCAATTTCTGGCCAACAGCAAGATTTCAACAATTTAAGCAAAATGCAGAGCTTTTTTGGAAATTTTTTGAAAAAATTGTGATTTTTTTTTGTAAAAAAGCGACGTTTTTAATTCTGGCAAAAAAGTAAGTTTTTTTTTCAGAAATTTCTAGCCAAAAAATGAGACTTCTAGTCAATTTTAGGCAAAAAGCAAGACTTTAGAAATAAAATTGCGATATTTTGTGAAAAAAACGACAATTTTTCAATACTAATAATTGTAAGTATTGCATGGTATTTAACGTTTTTTTTTTTTTTTTTTTTTTTAAATAACTACCTTTTTTACCACTTTTTTTTCAAATAAATTTTCAAAAAGCTCTTCATTCGACCCCCCCCCCTCCTTTCATACACACACAAAAAACAACAAAATCAAATTTTTCACAGGAAAATTTTCAAAAAATTAACATTGGATAAAAATTTGCATGCAAAGTATTTTTTTTTTTTTTTTTTTGGTGTTTATAATTATTAATTACAAGATTATTACACCCGTAGAGGGGGAGGGGTTAGATTTTAATTTCATAAAAAAAAGTTTTTTTTTTCAATGAACTGAAGGTATTTGCTGCGCGTTTGGATTTTTTCATTTTTTCATCATCTTCTAATTTTTTATTACTTTCACTATTCATGATTAAAATCACTAATTTTTCACAATGGTCACTACTTTCACTACCTGTAACTTAAGATACCCTGTATTGGCAAAAAAGTAAATTTGAGACTTTTTGTCAATTTTAGGCAAAAAGCAAGACTTTTAAAATTATTCTCACTTTTTTGGCGATAATTTCCAAGCCTTGCTTTTTGCTCAAAATTGACAAAAAATTACATTTTTTGGCTAGAAATTGCCAAGAAGTTTAATTTTTTACATTACTGAAAAATTTTTGTTTTTTTTTTTACAAAAAATCATATTTCTTCCCTAAAATTGCTCAAGTCTTGCTTCTTTGTCAAAAATTTCCGAAAAAAACAAATATGACTTTTTTTGGAAAATGTTGGCAAAAAGTAAGACTGAGCAACATACTTCAGGAAAAAATCGTGATTTTTTTTTAAACGACAATTTTTTATTCTGGAAAAAAAGTAAATTTTTTTTGAAATTTCTAGCAAAAAAATGAGATTCTTTGTCAATTTTAGGCAAAAAGCAATCCTTTGAAAATATTATTGGAAACAAATTGAGACTTTGTTTAGCAATTTTTGGTAAAAATAATGACTTTTTTTTGGGAAATGTTGGCAAAAAGTAAGATTTTGAGAATTTCAACTGAAAAGCAAAATTTTGACAGTTTCAGCGAAAATGAGAGCGTTTTTTTTTAGAAATTTTTGGCAAAACAGCAAGACTTGAGCAATTTTTGGAAAAAATTGTGATTTTTGTAAAAAAAAAAGCGACAATTTTTCCAGTACTTACACATTGTCAAAAAAGTAAATTTTTCAGCAATTTCTGGCCAAAAATGAGTCGTTTTCGTCAATTTTAGGCAAAAAGCAAAACATTGGAAATACCTGGAAAAAAGTGAGACTTTTTTCGTTTTTTTTGGGGGGGAAATGTTAGCAAAAAGGGAGACTGAGAATTTCAGCAAAAAAAACAAGACTTGAGCAATTTAAGAAAAAAATCGTGATTTTTTGTAAAAAAAAGCAACAATTTGCCAGTAAGTGCATACTTACTATGGGTAAAAAAGTAATTTTTCAACAATTTCTAACCAAAAAATGAGTAGTTTTTGTCGATTTTAGGCAAAAAGCAAGACTATGGAAATTACTGGACAAAAAGTGAAAATTTTTTTGCCAAAAATGTGACTTTTTTGGAAAATGTTGGCAAAAGGTGAGACTTTGACAATTTTAGCAAAAAAGCAAGATTTTGACAATTTCAGCGAAAGGGAGAGCTTCTTTTTGAAAATGTTTGTAAAAAAGCAAGATTTGAACAATTTCTCAGTAATTTATAACAAAAAAGTCGATTTTTAACAATAAAGAGGGACTTTTGGGCAAAAAGCATGACTCAGATTTCAAAATATGATTTCGAAAAGGCCAAAGACCTCACACAAACAAAATTGCGAATTGGCCCTCTCTCAACGTAAGATGAATTTAGTTCCCCTTCATTTTCCTAAAAGTTGAAAACTGATACTCCAACACTCGATTTCGAACATCAGCATAGAGAGAAGAGAAAAACTAAACTGAGAAAATGTCAAGACTTTAACCAAAAAAATAAATAAATAAATAAACAATATTCATCTCAAATAAGAAAAATATGTTGGCTCGCAGAATTTCAGTAGGTAACATTTCCAATATTTATAAACAACCGGTCGAAACTGGTTTCATTGACTCGATAAATTAGGCGAAAAAAAAAATCCTTCGGGTAAATCGATTTATCGTCGGTACTGTTTTTCCTTCTACGCTTGTTTACCGAATCACGTGTGTTTCGAACCGTTCGAACCAATTATAAATATTTGCTCGGACCGAATCCGGTTCACGTTTGAGAAAAATCGAAAATTCAACGACCATCGTGAATCAACGAGAAGCTCGTCGAACACGCTGTATGCTACGAGGAGGACAAACCTTAATCTAACGTAAAGCCCAATAGAATTTTTAGAAGCATGGAAATGAATAGAGAATAGGAATACGCAAACACAACGTAGATACAATGTACGTAGCAACATAATCCTCTCGAAGACTGCTAAAATCACGGTTATATACCGAAAACAACTTTTCGCAAGAAGGAAGTACGGAAACGGTTGTCGGCTCTCGCGAGCTCGAGCTCGTTCTGCAGGATCCCGTTATCGACTCTGCGCTGCATTGGCAATCGTTTGTTGATGGTTGGTCGCTGGATGAGCCCATCCGTATAGTCGTGGTCGTGTATAAGCCATGGTACTGCAAGATCAAACTCGTCCATCGAGTTCAACGTCGCCACCACCACCTCCTCCGCGACTATTTCACTTGCACGTAACCTTGACGCTGATATCAATTGTTACAATTATTCCCATTTATTACGTTTGGTCGCCTGCTTATGCGCCTAGAGTACTATGAGTACGTAAAGTGAGACTGGCTACGGTTACGAGGCGTAGCACGCAGCGTTTTACTCGAACAGGTTTATATGTTTATATGGGAAAAATACCCTCTTATCGTACCCGTATTCCTTCGTATAATCGTAATCTCGCCAAGCATTGTACGCATCAATTTCTTCTCTAGCGCCTGTTTCCGGTGGCAGTCAAGTATTCGTGGTGCGGGGTGGCGGGCTCAAGCTCAAGGCGACGAAGCTGCACTGGACTGGGCTGGGGTATTTCAAGTTGTGCGAAAAAATACTCGAGAGTGTATGTAGATAGTCGACCCACATATAGTTGAGATGTTGTTATTTTGATCAATCGAGTTTAATCAATTTTAATCGAACGGTCTCCTCCTACTGTTGAGGCTCCAAATGCTAAATTTATTAGAGGTAACTATTTGTTACGAATGAATGTTTTCGAGCAGTAAGCACATAGAAGGTGACCCATATGAAAGGCTCTAATCAAAATGATCAATGAAGTTGAGCCATGTATGTAATATCTTGTCCTTGCTCAAGATATCAAAACAATAAAGTAGCTTGAAAAAAAAACACAATCTCAATTCGCAGGTAGGATAACTTTGAATTCTACGATGACAAGAAATTTTTAGCTTAAAATGCTTCAAAAATGAAATTTCATGGAAAAAAATGATCGAGTTTCAATAAGGAAAAATGAAATCCGATTTCTTATTTCTTTTCATTTTCTTCGTCAGTGCTTCAATTTTTTGGAAAGATTTTTTTTTTTAAATTAAAAAATTGATACACAAACAATCGATTTGAGTTGAACGAGTTTTTCTCAAAGTAGTCAAAAGTTGGAAATTTTTGAAATAACGTTTTCACACCAACAATAATCTATTTTGGGGGAGGGGGAAGAGGGGGGTAATTAATCTTTACTAATTTGAAAATCCAATTAAAATCAAAAAAAAAAAATGTATTCTCTTTCAAAGTGTCTACAGGAATTTGTTGACCGAAAATCACTGTTTTTTCACTGCGTTTCAAAAACAATCACCAACTTCCCAAATTTTTTTAAGCCCCCCCCCAAAAAAAAATTAATTTTTTCATTTTTTTTATGGTTTGCGATTGAAATTGATTCAATGATTATAAAACCATCGCTACATTCATTCAAACTGTTACCATTTCTCATATGTACGTATTAAAAATACAAGATAAACTAACTCGAAAAATAAACAAATTAAAAATGAAACAATTTCAAAAATGAAATGACAAATTGTCAAAAAAAAGGGAAGATTTTTTGACGATTTTGACCAAAAAAGTGAAGCTAAGGGCAATTTTGGCAAAAAAAAACAAAATTTTTTAAAGTTTTGGTAGAAAATCAGAACGTTCAGAAATTTTGACCAACAAAACAGAAATTTTTTTTTGACAAACAAGTAGACGTTAATTTTCTCCAAAAAAACAAGATTTTCTCGTTCGTTTTGGCAGACAGGCTTTTCGGAGGGAGGAAGAGAGGGAAGAGTCGTCGATTTTTTGAGCATTTTTTCATTCGTAAAATTCATCATTTGGAAAAATGGCAATTTGAGATTTTTTCATCCGGAAAAGTGCATTTAGGGAAATTTTCAGGAACAAGAGTCGACTAGAAATGGTTTTAAGCCGTTTTGAAGCCTCCAGAAATTTTGTAGAAAATTCCAGTTTTCCATAAAATTTGTTCAAATGAACTTTGGCACTTGGTTTTTTAAATTATCAATCAAGTGGATTTTCCATTTTTTTTTCATTTTTCACTACCTTTTAAGCAAAATTGCTGAAAATCACTACATTTTCACTACTTTCAGTACAGACTTTCAAAATCACTACCTTTTCACTACTTTCACTACCTGTAGACAAGACACCCTGTCTTCAAAATTGAAAAATCGTAAAAAAAAAAATACACAAAAATTCATCTAAAAAATAAAACATAGATATCTTTTTAAAAAGTGTCAAAAATCCTCATATTATTTTGATTAGAAATGTACCCAAAATAATTGAGGAAAATCCATCAAAATGAAAATAATTTTTTCAAAAATTCAAAAAATGAAAAATTACCCAAAAATCTAGTGGAAATGCATCAAAAATCCACCAAAAATCAGATACGTATCTGTCACAAATTTGAATACTGCCTCAAAATTGAGAGAAAATCCACTTGAAATGATTAAAAAAAATGGAAAATCAGATTTTTCAGTGAATTTAATTTTCAGATATGGACATTTATTTCCTTTAAAAAGTAATTAGCGTGATAAAATTCAAAACAGAGGTAACGGAGGGAAAAGAGAGTCTCAAAAACCACATAAATTTCACTTCTTCACTTTTTCAAAAATGAATTTCAGAAAAATTCACAAATTTGAACTTTTCTCTATACAGTTTTTCAAAGAATTCATTTCTCAAGTTGATCTTTTCAAGTCCACAATTAATTTTGAATCAAAATTCCGAAAAAATCCTACAAAAATACATCTCACCTTTTTCCTCGGAAATTAATTTTCGAAAAATCTGCGAAGCTTCAAACTTGCTCCCTCTCCCCATTTGGTCTGATCTTTCTCTCAAAAGCTTTCAATCAAGAGAAAATAATTGAACCTAGGGAAATCGATGATCATTTTTAGTGATTAAATGTGGATGGAGAGGGGGGAGGAGAGACCAACTGGCAATACATAAATAATAATCAAAATCATAACCATTTCTTTAAAAATTCTCAACAAAAAGATAGTTCATAAGATAGGCCAAAATTTTCCTCCTTGTTTCCCATGATCCAGCAACTTGATTTCTCCACTTCCTTCCACTCTCCCCTCGTCAACTCTCACACAAAATTTACATTTTTTGTTTCAATTAAACATTTCCCATCGCAAAATCAAATCCAATTACGCGAATTCAACAACCAAACGTATTCTAAATCAAAACCCACCTGCCATCGATTAAACATAATTCAACATTCGTTACGTGTATGACTTACAAAATTACGCAGACGCACCAACACGTAGTTAACCAATTGGTCATGACCCTCACACCCTAAGCCATGATACATGATATTTGTATTTGTACGTACATTCTCGCTGCTAGCTTCTCAATCGGCGAATATTCGGTAATTACCATTAATTTACATACATTCGTTACCCATTGTATACTACATTAGGAAGGGCAATGTCCATTAGACGAGATGAGATTTTACTTTTCCCAAATGTTGTTACTCGTAAAAAGGTCTCTATACGCGTCTGAAGAGGTCGCGAACACTTATATCTAATTTCTCTACTGGAGTAGAATTTAGTCGATTTACGAGTAACAAGGTAGGTAATTTTTAAACAAGGTATCGCCTCACTGTTAATAGGTATGAGAACATTTTGGATTATTTTTGGCGTTCTATACAGATGAAAATGGCGAGTCATAAGTCTAATTTTTTGATGAGGTGGTGAAGGTGAGGGGGAGAAAGTGAGGTAATCACCTTGGTAATTTACTCTAGAAATGGATACGAACTGAGTAGGTGAATTAATGGTCAGTTTTTTTCAACTTTTTCATTTGAGTAAGCACAGAAAGATTGTTTTTCGAACGATTTATGAGATGAACAACATGTAAAAACATTCCATTCGTAGAATCAACTTTTTGTGATAAGGATTGGAAAATATAATTGATCTACTGTGCTCCCCACTTCAAAATTAAAAAAAAAATAATTCCAATAAGCTTGATAATGAACAAGAGTAACAGATCCTGTAGCTGTAACATCGACTGAAATCAAGCAATAAAGATGATGATTCATCGACATTGTGTTTCAATTTTAAAGAAGAACAAAAAAATTGTATTACCTAATCGCATTTCCTTTGAATAGAAATGTATTTCTGATAAGTAATTGGTTTTTTACATGAGGGATTCAGCCATTCGACTGATAAGATTTCGTTTCAATGCATTTCAAAGAATTCACCTACAGATAATGTAGTTACGATGATACTTCTAATAGAAATTACATATGTATAACTCAATCGATGGGAATTTCACTGAAAAAAAATTCTCAACTTGAATTGAACATCAACTGCATCATACACCGAAAAAATATCCAAACTCTCTTGAAGGAAGAAAACAATCCAGAATAAACATTTTTGATTTCGATTTAATCGAATTAAACACTTAAAATTCTAAAGAGATTCGAACTTTCAAACCAAAGAATACAAAATACTGAATTATTCATTTTGTTGACATGAAAATATATGCTCATTTTACATTGCAACGTTGCCAAACTTATGCTCTTTATAAACAGGACATTTTTCGCGTCATTTTAATCACTGAATAGGGAATACAACAAAAACAGAACAAAGATAGACGACAAAATCGATAAAGGTAATTTTTGCAGGGATGCCAAGAATACAATTTTGATAGTGAATTTACCGAAATAGCAAAATTGAATCAGTAAATAACCCTGCTGATCGATCGATGAAAACCTACCAACTTCAGTAGGAAGAAAAAGCTGAGAAACAGATAATCTATGTGAAAAAATGAGCAAATTTTTGATTGTTTGAAACGCAGCGTTGCCAAATATTTCCAATTATTAAACAGCCTACATCATCGGTAGTTTCAGAGCACATAATCACAATATTGAATTGCTAACAAGTACAATACAAAATGCAAAAAACCATTAAAAGAATATAAGCAAATAAATGATCATACCATTCTCTCAAGAAACGTTGCCAAATTTACAGCGGAATAGATCAAAATTACTCAATGATGAAGATTTTACTAAACAACGTAGCCCATGATCAGTGTTTATATGAAAAATTTGTCAAATAATTGAAATTCCAAATTGCGACGTTGCCAAACGTACCTACATTTTCAATAGAAAAACGACCCGGTTAGAATTTCTTGCACAGCACTATGATAAAATTATAAATTATTTGATGAGAAAATGCTTAATATCCATTTTACAACGTTGTCAATTGTACTATTTCAAAAGAAAATGTCTTGAAATAGCATCAAAAGATTCAAAAATCGCATTGCAATGTTGCCAAATGTAAAGAATTTGGAAGAAAAAACCAATCAGTCAATGCAATATTCCAATTAAAACGTTGCCAAATATACAACAGCTTTGATGTTACCAGATGATGTTTTGATAAGAAAATTTATAACAACATTTGGATATTGACACAGTGATGATGCCAAATGTACAAAGAAAAGAATGAATAAAATATGAATTATCAATCTAAAGATAATATGATTGCCAAATTTACCATGGAATATACAAATTATTCGATAAGAGCCGAAAAGCCAAGGATTTTTACATCACAGCATTACCCAAACAAGTGGCTTACATGAAAAATTGTCTAATAATTCGAGTTTCCAGTGTTGCAACGTTGCCAAATGTGCAGTTTCAATTGAAAAATATGAATAACCCATACACAATAAAATTTCCCAAAAGTATCCCTTCATTGAAATCTCACATAAAATGGACTATTCGCGCCAAAAAAGGTGAGATTTCCATTTTCCTTACTCGTGAAATGGTTTTGCAGCAGGACAATACCAGTTCTCAATGAGTTGCTTCAAATTGGTCTACTTTGAACTTGAAGAAATTGAACAGAAAAGTCCAACCACATCATCTTCCTCATACTTCTGACCCTGTTTCATTAAGGAAATACATTGAAATTACGACAAATGGCCCTCAACAGTGTTGCCAAATGTACAATTTCAACATAAAAATGACTCAAGATTTTTAACAAAAAATTTGGTGATCCAATGAATCCTCATTCACATTACAACGTTGTCAAACATTATGGTTTCAGTAGAAAATACATCGAATTACAGCAATTGCCTTACTACAATGTTGCCAAATATACAATTTCAATAGAAAAAGTACCCAGCAGAGAATTTTTGAACATTTTCAATGCTGAACATAAGATTGAGAAATAAAATTAGTAAAATAGTGTAATAAACTTCGTTGTCAAATACAACTAGTGATCCACTGTAACGTTGCCAGTAATACATTTTGAAGGCAAAAATCACAGTTCTCTAAAAAAAAATTGATGAATAGAGAATAGACACACATCGCGACCTAAACAAAATAAGATTCATACATTGCAACGTTACCAAATCACCAAATCTCAGAAAAAAATCACCTTACAACATTTCAACAACTACTTATGTAATTCTCGTAACAGATTTCAGTTCCATTGTACGTAAGTACGTTTCAACGTCAGGAGATTCCAAATTACCTCACCATCTCGCCAATAATCTATAAAGACGAAGAAAATCACATTCGAGCAGATATAATATAATATAGCGGATATTGGAGGAAAATGATATCTTTTTTATGTCACTGGTAACCGCATACCTGTCCGATAGTAGATCTCTCGGGCAGCGCCGTCTTGCTGGTAGTTTACCAGTCATCGATCTTTCAACTTCGCAGTCCCGTAATTCTAATTATCCGACGATCGAAAGATAAAGCAAACTCGTACACTATATCCACACACACAAACACCAAGTACCTACATACACAGCAGAAGATGAAAAAGAACACACGAAGAATTCATAGTATTGTTTCTCTTACGAGTACCTAACTATATAACGCAGCATCGTTGTTGTTTCTAGTTTTTTTCTTTCTTTCCTTTTTTTTTTCTATTAAATCACGCCGAGGTCCCGCGTTTGGTTTAGATATAGTCGGATTCTACTGCTCGAAACGGCCTCTCTTTCTCTCTATCCTACACAGAAAAGAAAAAAACATACACAGGTGTTCGAGAATACCGGTGTATATCGAGGTTAATGAGCTTGGGTGGTTCGAGGGTGCGCGGATTTTATTCCATCTTCATCGCTTTGTCGCAATCATGCACCCGAGAATCAGAATATCTCGATGCAAGAACACCAACACCAATAGGAGGGAAAAAACCTCGACGGTCTTTGGAAACGTTATAGTTTTTTCTTTAAACCAATCATTCGTTGACCTTTTTTTTTTTTCAAATCCACCGTTCTGCTTCTCAAATATAGTCATCGACCTTGGTAGAGAAAGGTTCGGTGGACGTATTCGCGACGCTGCACACAATGTACCATTAATCTATCTAGGTATACTTGTAGCTGGTATGCCTGGCTGTGTACGAGTAACTTCGTAAATGTAGCGTGAGAAATTCCAATTCGTGAACCGATCAGTGCGGACACAGACTAAGAGCCCACTGGTCACACAGCTCAACATTAAACTTATATAACCGCCGCTAACCAGCAAGATGATCTTACGCAGATCTTCTCCATCGCATCTCATCGTCTAACGTACCGAATTGGAGGAATTTTGGCCACTTTTCTCAGCCTTAAAAAGGTACGTATCCTTAACTGTGGTTGAAAGTCACTAAACTTGGATGTACTCGTAGCAGCATATAGAACATATGGTATTATAATGTCATCGCCAGCCAACATCTGGTGGTAATGTAGATAATATTGACCATGCTTGGTATTAGAGTACACGTGGGCACCAGCATGGTGTTTGTTTATGTATACACAGCTACACACACGAGTGAACCGAAGGGCTGACCTTTGTGCGTAGATCAAATTAACCTCATATTGGCCTTTTAAGAAACTCCCCCTTTTGTCACAATTAAATTCGAAACATGTAAACAAACGTTAGTACGTGACAACAAGAATTTGAGCAGGTGTTCTGTAAAGAATAATTGTGTCAATGTACCAAAAGGAACTCGAGAAGCACTTGCTCGACATTTATTCCGGATAATTAGGAAAAATAATCGTTCGATTCGAAACGAAAATTCATTCAAACATATCTGCAGTTTGAAAGTTTAGAAAACAATTATAAAATTTATTCGAGGCTGTACAAACGTTTAAAATACTCCCCCCCCCCTCTCAAAAAAAGAAACCATTTTAAAAACGAGAAAAAAATCATTATTTTGTAAAAATGACTGAAATAATTCCAATTCAAAGCCGGAACGATTTTAATCATTTTTTCAGTGAATAATTCGAATTAATGATCTTTTTTTTTGAAAAAAAAAAATGTAAATTTTAAATTTTCAAGAGTAAATTGAAAAATGATAATTTAAAAAAAAATTAGAAAATTTAATGATCGTCTAATGAGTTTACCTTCTTGAATTTGGTCAAAATCCAAGGTAGATGTCAGATTGTGTTTTTTTCATCAATCAACACTGTACCTAGCCAAGTCCTGAGGAAATGCCATAAAACAGGATTCTGAAAAATGTTGACCACTCTCCTCGCCTTTTTCAAATTCAGACATACCAAAATTTGTAAAAAAAAAAAAAAAAAAAAAAAAACGAAGGAAGAGAAAATCAACTCTAGATTACTGAATTTCACGATCTGATGCCTGTTCTAATGAGTCAAAACAGGACAAACTTGGGAAATGTTTTTTTTTTGGGGGTCTAGATTTCATCCTTGAAGAGAGAAGAGTCAAAGTTGAAAATTACAAAAAAGCTCTTTTTTTCATAGGACCAAAATCATGACCCAAATTAATGAAAAATGGTCAAAAATGAAACCATGGATAAGTACTTTTACTGCGATCAACACGTTAAAAATCAAAATTTCAGGGTTCCAGGTCATTTCCCCTACCCTCTCACTATACGTGGATAGAATTTGATTTTTTTGTCATTTTAGACCTCCCTCCAGCCACCCAAAATTGTCCCAGGTGGTCTAAAATTTGGCACAACTAATGAGAAGTTCCCACAAATGTATCTATTAAAGGTTCTACATTTTCTAATCTTATCTCACCTTCTTTTAAAATCAAAAAATTCGATTTTTTTTTTTTTTTTTTTAGACCTTTAGCAAAGCTTACAGTCCCTCCAAATCCACCTGAGGAGTCCAAATTTGCAACGTACAATAAGAAGGAGTAATTGATGTGCCAGGTTTCAACCTTCTTACCATACTTCAATGTGTAGCACGATTTCGACTTTTTTCCCCCGAAATTTCCACAAATTTGGGGAAGGAGAGGAAGCCTATTTTCATTGAGAGACTTCAATTTAAAAAATATAAAACATCTGAAATTATAGCTCGCACTTACTTACAGTGCTATTATGAAATTTAAGCTTTGATTTGAAAAGTTCAACTTTCAACTTTAAATTGAAAAAAAATTCAATGAATGTTTTTTTCAAAAATGTGAGACTAATTCGTCACTTTTTGATAATAAAGCAAGGCTTTTTGACAATTTTTGGCAAAAAAACAAGATTTTCACAAATTTTAGCAAGAAATCACAACTTAATTTTGAAAATTTTTTGGGATAAAAGATTGAAGCAAATTATGTCATGATTGAGTAAAAAATCAAGATTTCTTTACAGCAATTTGGTGAAAATGAAACTTTTGGGCAATGTTTGGAAAAAAAGAGATGATTGGAATTTTTTGCAAACGAGCAACGATATTTCTTGCTATTTTTGGCAGAAAGTAAGACTTTGACGATTCTGGCCAAAGGCAGGGCTTCATCGGCATAAGGCTGAAAAAATCAAAATTTCACCAAATTGACCAAGAAAGCTGAAATTTGAGATATACCCTATTTTCGACATGCCAAATCGATTGGAAACTGTTTCAAATCGTTTTGAGTAGTTTTGGAGCCTCCAGCAGAGTTTTGAAACTCGAAATCCTCACAAAATCTATCAAATGGAGTTGGAAAGCCAAAATTCGTGCTGCAAAATAATTTCAATACGCTACGAAGTGAACTGCAGGTGGATTTTAAGTCTTTTTGGAACCTCCAGCAAATTTTTAAAACTAGAAATTTCCCCAGAATTTTATCAAACGGAGATAACATCATCTGAAGACGACTTCAAGTGGATTTCAAGTCGTTTTGGAGCCTCCAGCGACATTTTGAAAAGTTGTATGGCGTTTTTTGGAAAATTAAAATTTCCAAAAAGTAGCTGGAGACTCCAAAATGATTCGAATCAACTGAAGTCGTCTTTAGAGAGTCTTAAAATTGAAGTGCAGAGTAAACTTCGGCTTTCCATCTCCGTTCGTTGAAATTTTGGGGAAATTTCGAGTTTCAAAAATCTGCTGGAGGCTCCAGTAATTTTCAAAAAGTCGCTGGAGGCTCCAAAACGACTCAAAATCCACCTGAAGCTGACTTCGTAACGTATTGAAATTATTTTGCAGAATGAATTTCGGCTTTCCAACTTCATTTTGATGACATTTTGTGGGAATTTCGAGTTCTAAAAATCTGCTGGAGGCTTCAGAACTGCTCAAAACGGTTTGAAACAGTTTCCAATCGATTTGGCATGTTGAAAATAGGGTATATAGCTCGAATTTCAGCTTTCTTGATCAATTAAGTAAAATTTTGATTTTTCCCCTCATTTTTGGCCTAAATTTGATTTTCAAAAATTCACCAAAAATCGGAAAAGGCACTTTAGCACTTGAAATTCTGACAGGTGATGAACTTTTGCCTGATCTTTCGATCTGCCTTTGTACGGTTTAAAAAAATTCGTGCAAGTCCTATGTTGGAACGCAAAATCTGCGATTTCGGCTGACTTGTTAATCAAAATGGCCGCCATCTTGTAAGTAGGGCCCCTTTTTTTTTAGGACAAAGGCTAGAATGCTACAGATGTTCCCTGGGACTCCTCCTTTAAGAAAGAAATTGTCCTGGAGGATCGAGGGGGAGGGGTACAATAGATCCTTATGCGGGCTCCCCGACTTAATTTTTGAAAATTCAACTAAGTATTAACCAAAACTTTGTAAAAGTAACTGAGTACGAGCCTTGAATATTGCAAAAGTAAACAAAGCTCCCTTTCCCCTCCACCCATAAGAACTAGAGACACTCTAATGATGATTCTCTTGATTATTTATTGGTAAATGAACTTGTATACAATGTAGATGGGAAAATACGTAACAAAATCAATAAACATCACATGTGCTTCGAAACTTTGGTCGCATTGACATGGAATGATTAGATTGAGGGACTGAGAGATACCCTCGTCGTAAGTTCAAAATTTCTGACACAAGTCCACTTATATCAACCTTGAATGATCAGATATCAAACTAAATGAAACCAGCCTTTCAATTTGGCATTCGAAAGAAGGAAAGTTATATCATTTCTACAATTCAAGTAGAAACCCTATTTCAAATTCAGAAAAATACATCAATTTGCAACAAAATTATACAGATTCAAAACGTAAGTAATCTTGAATTATAAAAATATGAAAAAATCTAGTAGGTATTTTAGCTGAGTCACGTGCAAAGAATTATGCAACGTAACATTTCAGTGAAAATATCGATGGCAATAAACATCGAAAAATGATGAAAATGACCCCTTTGCATTTTCGAATCGCATACCAGAAATTTCAATGGAAAAAAAGTGATGAATATTTTTTCAAAAATCAATTCTGATGTCAGATTGATGACATTTTATTGCCAATTCATTCAAAGGCGAGGTGTAAGAAGAAACGTAGCCGAAAAAATTGCAAGATCACGAGCAAGGCAAAATTTAACCTACTATCATTGATGGTCAATTCAGAATCAGGAATAATTCTTGGAAAATTCTCAATCAATCAATCAACCAATCCAGAAGAAAATTCGACCCAGTAACAAAATCGCAATTCACAACTCAGCCCACTGAAAACTTATCAATTCTATGACACTTTCAAACCAAAATTCGTAATCCTCCTCAAATTCCACCACTCAATTCCCTCACTTCGTCTCACTTTTCAAACTAAATTTATTCATAGTTCCAAATACTAAAAGTAAACACCTTCATTTTCATACTTTCCCCATCAAAGTATTAACCTTCTATCACCCCTCAACTCATCCAGAACTGTCGGAATCGTCGCAACTGGCACATAATCTATTCAATAATAAAATACCCATCACGATAGACGATAGGGTGAAAAATGCTTTAAAAAATCAATACCGAAACATTACTAAATATATCGAGAAAGCCTACCTACGTTTAAACGAGGTATCGAGTACCTTCGATAAAATTAACTTCCGAATCCAACCTCAAAGGAAAGAAACCAAAATGAAAATCCTTTTAACCTGATCTCTAACACAAAAAAAAAAGAAAAAGAAAAATACCCACAAGTCAGATTGCTTTTTCAAAAGACCTACAGTAATCGAATTTAGTTTCCGTACCTTCACCACCACAGAAATGATGTGAACTGCTCCGAGATAAACTCAAAACTTCAGCTCATACAGTCAAGTCGAGAGTTTAATGGACAATCAAAAGAGCAGAGATGTGAATCAGAACGCATCAATTATTCTTTCATACTACGAGCTTATTACACGAAGTGACATTAATCAAACACATGCATGTCTCGTACGTACAACCATACCACTTTAAACAGGAAAAGGCAAATAATAGGATAAATTCATTTAGTTAAATCATCGTTCTTCGTTCATCGAACGGAAGTTTTCTATAAAAAACGTATCAACTAAAATAATACAAGTAAAAAAGAAGAGGAAAAAAAATTTCGGGTGAAAAATAGCTCTTGCAACACTTCCAACTTCCAAGTCGAAGTCCGGGTGTTCGAGACGTTCACGTGGGTACTTGGAATGGTGAAAGGGATTAGAGTAGAGGAAGAGGGATGTGTATAAAAGAGCGCCAGAATTTACCCTTCTTCGAGACGACGACGAGTGTGTGTACAGAAAGGCGAAACCACCTCGGTGTATAGAATACTCTTTTCGGAGACTACATTCTTTCTATTATTATTATCATCATCGAAAAACATATGGCATTTTTTCGTAGTACACGCAGCAGGGTAGCTTCAGCCTTCAGTAGTTCAAATGCTCGTACAGTACAATGCTACCAGTTATGAAATTTATTACCCGGTGATTCGATCAAAGTTTACGTCAAACTTTGGTAATCGTTCACCTCTGTGAACTTTCAGACTTTCACCGGTCAGTGGTGGTCACCCTTAGATCGGAACCGGTTCAAAATTCAACGTTGAATCTGCAAACTGAACGAAATTGCTGCAACTTTGGAACAGTTGAGAGTTAGTTTCACGTATGCGAATTTTCACGACGATGTTCGTACTTCGTAAATCTAAATTTAGTTCAAATCGGATATGGATATACGCACATGTGTTAACGCTCATATGCAAATAGTTTTCAAAAGAGAACACTACCTACGGTGACAGGAAGAATAAAAACACGTAATAAAATGCTTTTAAGATGGTACTCGTTGGTGTGAAATTAACCACACCGATCGACAGTCGAGTTAAAAATAAAGACATTTCGGTATCGTCTACAGTACAGTACTCTTATCAGTATTTGTCTTCGGTTTTATTTACTCGTTATTAATTACACATCAATAATACGAGTTCGGTTCTTCTATAATAACTACGTACTATATAAGATGTTAGAAGAAACCGCAACCAGAGATTAGATTCTACAAATTGAGTATTACTCATTCATATTGGCGCGATACGACTACGATCGTAAATCAAAATGGAGTCAGAATGATCTGCGAACACTTACTGTTAAAATAAATCAGCTTCCTCGTCGATCCTAATCTTTTAATAGGTGATTTAACTCCCAAACTGATCGGTTCTTCTTCATCCATTTGAAATCCGTGTAAAAGCACAAAACACAACCGAAGAGAATGAAAAAAACCCCAACTCACCGGAAACTTTTCGAACACGAACGCGATTTGCACCGAACGACGAATTCACATTGATGCGAAAAAGGTAATTAAATATAAGTTGAATTAGTTAATACACAATTACGAAAACAAAGGTTCTATTTAAAAAATTAATAATTTCGCATTACGTTGCCGCCACACACTACTATTCCCAGCAGACATCCCATAAACATGATACTCGAACATAAACATACAAGTTGCCGCTTTCACAAATCCGCTACAACAACGAGGAGAGGGGATGATTAATGCGTCTTGTGAAACGCTCTCTGTTGGGAATCTCGCGAATCAATCAAATAGGTAGGTACCTATTCGGAGGGAAAATGTGGAATGTGCTGCTTGCAGACAAAGATTGAATGCTGAATTGCTGAATTTTTTCATTTTTTTTAGCTGCTGTATGAATTTATGGAATATGGAATCGAAAATGATGGTCTTTTTACCACATTTATCGTCAGAAACATCTTCAATGCACAATGATTCTCAAATAGTAACAACTTTACAATAATTACAGACTGCTAACCAAACCAATTTGAAACTAGATAACGAAAAATCAAAATCAACGAACTTGATGGAATTATTAATTATTTGGATTCTACTTCGAGTCTTTGAACTTTGAAGAGATTTCTCCTGTTTCGGCTGTTTCTAGTCTCTTTTATTTGTTCGAAATGATAAGAAATGCATTACAAACACTTTGAAGAACTCTTTTCAGAACGAACACGTTCGTTTTGTTGCATGATTCATGATTACCAAACATCATCGCAAAACAATAGCCTCATGGAACTGATCTTATTATTGATTTCAAATTCAATCGAACATTTTTTCTCAACAAATAATATCAATTAACACTTTTCAGAACAGAACAGGTTAATCACTCCGAACCCTAATCACAGACTGCTAACCAATTTGAAACTTGATAACGAAAAATCAAAATCAACGAACTTGATGAAATTATTTGGATTCTACTTGAGTCTTTGAACTTTGAAGGGATTTCTCCTGTCTCTAGTCTCTATTATTTGTTCGAAATAATAAGAAATGCATTACAAACACTTTGAAGAACTCTTTTCAGAACGAACACGTTCGCTTCGTTGCATGATTCATGATAACCAAACATTACCGCATTAGCTTCATGGAACTAATATTATTGGTTTCAATCGAACACTTTTTTTCAACAAATATCAATTAACACTTTTCACAACAGAACAGGTTAATCACTCCGAACCGGAATCGAAAGATGACTAATCATTAATCCTGAAATTTCAACACAGTTCGTTGTAAAAGACATAAAAATTCGTCGAAAATGTTCGATCGTTCGTAATCGCACTAATTTTCCGTCTCGTGGTTTTCAAAAAGGAGAAGTTACTCGAACAACGCATCATAAGCACGATGAAATATAACAAATCAAGTTATAAAAATGCACACAAATCAAATAAAGATGTTTAATCGAGAACAGTAGCGAACAAAATGAACTCTGTTTACAACTTGAGTACACATAAAGCAGATGGTAAAATATTAATATCACGTATACGAAATTTGTCGCCACATGTATCGCAAAATAGTCGTTGAATGGAATAAATACAGTGTCTCGTTCGTTACAAAATATCAACTAGGATCCTCAAATAATTTTTTTTTCAACTTTTAACAAAACGCAGAACAATTTCAATCTTCAACTTTGAGTAACAAAAGGAGGTGAGAGTAAAATAAGCATCTCACAATTCAACTACAAACTTGATAACCTCAGCCTGGCTTCATTATCCCCTCATCACCCGCATTAACTTCGACTACATTCAGTCTTGAAACAAGATCACCATTCTATAAATGTGATCAGTTCAGTTCGGCAAAAGTTGACAATTTTTTCCTCGATTACGTCAACAATAATATTACCATCAATCATCGTCAGTTATATCGATAAGACACGAAACATTTTCATCTGGTACTCCGATATCCAAAAGTGATACGGATGTGTGATCATTCGACTGATGAACTTGGTCGCTGGGTTCATCATCATCGTCATCGTCATCTATTTCACCTTCTTCCTTATCGCTAGCTGGAGAATCGCTCGTTTTTTTAGGTTTACTGGTTATTTTAGGCTGGGATTGTGCTAATGTCTTAGGCTGAGATTGTGTCACTTTCTTAGGCTCAGGTTCGGCTATTTTTTTGCTAAGTTGATCGCTTTTCTGTTTAGTTTCATCTAATAACTTCAACAACTGTAATTGATCAACGCTACCTTCTTCTACTCGTTTCAATTCGGAAATCAAAGGGTTCTCTGGTTGGGAATCTTGTTGAGGTGGTTGTGGTTGTTGTTGTTGTTGCTGCTGCTGTTGTTCTTCTTGTTTTTGCTTCAACATTCTAGCGAATCTCATTCGTTTACGTATATTAGCGCATAGTTTACTGTTTTGAATTATCTCCTTGACGCCTTTACTTTCGGCCCATCGTTCGGGCCAAGTCAAATCACCTTCGGAGGTACTAGGTTCAGATGTGAGGTCAATTTGAGCGATTTCGTTTTCGGTGGTGTCTTTTTGAGCAGGTTCTTTCGAGGTGGAGTCATTATTAGGAGTTTCTTCGGTAGAAAGATCACTAACTGAGTTGTTTTTAGTTGATTCTGTGGAAGGAGGGCTTTTCTTGGGCGGTTCTTTCGTGGAAAGATCACTAGTTGAGTTGCTTTTAGGTGGTTCCTTCGAAGGAGGACTCTTGTTGGATGATTCTTTCTCAGGGGAGGTATTTTTAGGTGGATCTTTCTCACGAGAATTTTTTTTCGATGGTTCTTTCTCAGAAGAGGTATCCTTAGATGATTCCTTCTCAGGAGGGCTCTTCTTGGACGTTTCTTTTTCAGATTTTTTCTTAGACGATTCTTTGTCAGAAGAACTGTTTTTGCGTTGTTCTTTTTCAGCAGAGTTCTTCTTAGAAGATTCGTTTTCGTTCGATTTGGAAACATTATCCGATTCCAAGTCGATCTGATCATCAGCATCATCGAGAATAATAATAGCAACATCGTCGTCGATTACTTCAACGTCAAAGGAATCTGATTCGTCAACAGGATCTTCAGTCGAAGTGTTGGCTTTTTCAGAACTTTGGTTTTCTTTCGATTCAGGATCCTGTTTCACCTCGGAGGTCGATTCGAGGGTCTGCTTCGCTTTGGAAGTTGATTCGATGGCGACCTCGGTGGCAGCTTCGGGAGCGTTTTTAGAGGTTGACTCGAGAGCACTGGTGTTGGCTTCTAAAAGAGCTCGGATGGCTCGAGCTCGCATTTCTAATTCTAAAATTTCTAATAGACTTTTGCCTTTTTTCGAGTCAACGAGAACACTGCCTTCTTCGGTCGTGTCTTCTTTATCGGAGCTTTCGCTGCTCGAATCGTTTTTGGCTTTTTTCGATTTCTCTTTAGAATGTTTATGTTTAGGTTTTGCTTTCGTTTCTGGTTTCTTTTTCGAGCGTTTTTCATCTTTTTTCTTCTTCTTTTTGACGATTATTTCGTCGTCGGAAATTTCGATGAGACTGGGTGATCGTTCGACTTTGATTTTCTTGCTAGGTTTTCCATGCAGTTTGGATTTATCAGCGCGTTTTTTCGACGTGTTCGGGTGAGTTTTTTTATCTATAGCAGAATTAAAAATTCACAGGATTAGAGAGAATCAAAATGTAAATTAAATTGTCGATGTGAGTTGATCTATTGATTGATAGAATGAAATATTGTTGATTTACCTGGTATTAATGCATCGAGATCGTTTTTAGAAATTGTGATATCCAAAGTGTCATCGATTTCTTCGATATCGGATCTAAAATAAAACGTACATAATATAATTTTCGTAACGTGATACAACTATCGAAGGTGTACGAAATTCTTACTTAATTTGAGTACTACTAGTTATTTGAGGTTCTTCAGATGAATCTGTTGAAAAAAACAAACAAATAAACAATATTGATATATGCAACACTGAAAAGTATCGAAAGTTTTTAAAGATAAAAACAATATTGTACCTGAACCAAGAACTGAATTCGTAGTATCACTTTCCGAATCCGAAGAACTATTCAAATCACGACCTGATACAAATCATAAAGATCATTAGGAAATGTCTAATGCATTTTTCAACGATCAGCGAAAACTTTTAAAACCTTGTAGAGTAGCGTAAATCCGTTTCTTTGACATTCCCAACAAGTGAACTAAACAATCTGCTTTGATTTCTTCCAAGCTATAACCCTACAACGAGAAAAACATTAAAATGGAGCACTATTTAAAGCACCATATTCTGCACTTTTTCAATTACTTTTAAAGTAGGAGGAAGCATTTTCCTCAATTTTTCGTTTTTTATCACAGAAAACATTTCTTCGATCATTTTTTCTCGATCGTTGATGTAATAACCAATCGGGCGGATTTCTTTGGAAAAGTCAATATCTTCGTTATCCGAACCACTGAGATCATCGAGTTTACGTTCCGTTTCCTAAAAAAAATGAAAACTTATTGTATAATTGATTTTTCGGTTTATTCAATATATTTTATAGAAGGTGACAGTCACCTCTTTCTGTAGAGATCGCTTCAGATGAGATATTTTCTTTTGCCTGAATCTATCACTGCTTGCCATTTTTACTGGTTCATCTGAAATAAAGAACGAACGTTTAGTTGGAGAAGTAGCATGATTGGAGCATTTAAATAAACTATCGCTTTAAAATAAACACATAAACTGATCGTTCTATAGGTTATTGTCCAACAGACTCGCTTCGGACAGAACCCGGAACCGAATTCGTCAAATTTGCTCATCTGTAGTAATTTACTGTAGCACACCTGACTCAATCATTTTCAATCAAAAGAAAACGGTTTTAACTGGTGTGCAAATCGTTCCATAAGTTTTTCATTGTCCAACAGACTCGCTTCTGACAGAACCAAATTCGTCAAATTTGCTCATCTGTAGAGATTTAATGTAGCACACCTGACTCAATCATTTTCAATCAATAGAAAACGGTTTTAACGGATGTGCAAAAATGAAAAGAAAAGCATGTGAAGAGACTTACACACCGGAGAAGACACCACGATGAAGATGAAACCGATTCAATCATCACTCCTCCAATGCGCTCGTGAAGGGAAAGCTTCGGCAAGAAATCCAAAGTTGAAACTTTGATAGAAGTCTTCACGAATCATTTTTCGATAGTTTTTTGTAATTTCATGATTAAAACATCTTCAATGTGATGATAAAAATCAGAAAAAGTTGGAGTTTTGAACTTTTGAAACAAAAAGTTCTCAAAAGTTTTTCAAAAAAGTTTGAGTGGAAAAAATTTTATTTTTTTGGCTTTTCGTCTAAATTTTTCAGCCAGTTTATCTACTTTCAATGCTGCCTGTTTCCTACTTTCGTAAGAAAGCCAAAAAGATAAAGCCTGATTGATAAAATTCCACACACAATCACGCTTTGAGTTTTGAAGTGCCACGGCCATGTAAAAATTTTCTCAAATTTTACCTCAGTTTAATTATTTTATCGGAAAATACGTAAGTAAAATTTATGTATCTACATAATTTCACATCTAAGCTTTACTATGAACTAATTACCTCGCGATATTATCGTCGTGTATTCTTCCATTTCGTGTTTTTTCGTCATCAAAACACCAAAAACGTGCATTGAGCTGATTACCTATGACCGGCTCGTAGCTATCGTTGAAATCAATTACGAGCTTCTCTATCCTTATTTCGGTATCCATTTTTCATCTCTGTGGCATTACTAATTACTTCGTGTTACTTTACAGATCATACTAAAATCTAAGAATGGCGCCTAAGGGGAATAACCAGATTCCTAATGGCCATTTCCATAAAGACTGGCAGAAATATATCAAGACTTGGTTCAACCAACCTGCCAGAAAATTCCGTAGGCACAAGGCTCGTGTACAAAAAGCCAGATCCATCGCTCCGAAACCCGCAGCTGGACCTTTGAGACCAATTGTCCATTGCCCAACTGTACGTTATCACGCTAAAATTCGACCAGGACGTGGATTCACATTAGAAGAAATCAAAGTAAGTATTCCTGTAATTCAAAACACTCTTTTGTAGGATCAAGTATCCTAAATTGAGGTCATTTTCAGGCCGCAGGTTTAAATCCAGGATTCGCTCGTTCGGTCGGTATCGCTGTTGACCATCGTCGCCGCAACAAGTCAGTCGAATCATTACAAGTTAACGTTCAAAGATTGAAGGAATACAAATCGAAATTGATCATCTTCCCGAAACACGCTAACAAGAAATTAAGGAAAGACGAAGCTACCGTAAGTGTGCATCTATACATTCTAATCTAACTTTCGATCGGAAATTGATTGTTTATTTTCGTCCGTAGGAAGAAGAAAGGAAAGTAGCCACTCAATTGAAGGGAGAAGTATTACCAATTATCCAACTGAAGAAACTTGACAAACCCAGAGCTATTACTGCTGGCGAAAAACGATTCAATGCTTTCTCTGTAGTGAAACAGGTACCGTTTGCAATTATTTTATTTCGCACATTTAAAAACTACCTTCGATTGTCATTCTCTTATGGCAGTGGTTCGAATCGTAGTGTCATAGGTGTGCTACATAAACTGATCGAAATTCGTGTTGTTTTGGTTATATGATTTAACCACGATAGCAATTTCGTTCTACATTTTATCTTCTGTTTTGATTATCTTGATTTGATTTTAATGGTTGTTATTCGTTGTAGGCTCGTGATGACGCTAAATTATTCGGTATCCGAGAGAAAAAGGCGAAAGAAGCTGCTGAAAACCCCGAATACGCCAAGAAACTGGCTGCTGAAAAAGCTTCCAAGAAGAAAGGAAAGAAGAAATAAACATTGATGTGAACCTTCGTTTTTTATATTTTAATTAAACTGATTAATAAGAAAAAATATTAAATGTGTTTGATTTTATTCTGATTTTGATTGATACGATTTGATTTGATGCGATTTCGTTGACATGATGAATATATCGTAAGGATAATTTGATGGGAAAATCGTGAAAATTTTCATCGATGAATTTTAATTTCAATATTATGTAGATTGAATTCGTTCCAAATTACGAAATAAAATATGAGTAACGAAGTTACTGCGTGATTGAAGAGATCGGATGGAATAGTGAATAGATTGTGCGAATCATTAGGTTTTAGGAAAATTGCGAATGGGTCCTAATTGAATTGATTAATAATTTAATCAGGTCGATGTAATCAAAAAGTTTAGCTTTCTCTCTGATCATAGACCAATACAATGTGAAATTGCTACAAATTGGCGCCACAGACACAAAAAGAAACTAACCGAGTCTAAAGACAAAACTAGAAACCACTGATCAAAAAAAGTACCTTATGGAGCTTAATAAAATGATTAAAGATACTGACGTTGAGAGGCTCTTAGCAGAGGGTTCAGTCGATGAGATTGATAACTGGGTGGAGGATAAACTAGTAAACTCTGGTTTAATGGTTAGAAATCTCCGAGGCATTGGGGAGGAAAGAGAGGTATCGGAAATGGGAACTGAACTCAAAACTTTGATTAAAAAAAGGGATAAGCTGAGGTATAAAAAAGAAAAAACGGGAATTGACAAAGTAGAGCTGAATGTACTGTGCAAACTAGTTAGGAGACTCTTGAGGGAAAAAAATAAAGAAAAAGAACAAAATATAATTTCGAAAATTCTAGATTCTTCAAAAAGCACAAAAAAAATAAACAAAGTGAGATCACTTGGTACCCAGTGGATCACATATATGTGTGATCAGGATGGTAATAGAAAATACTCCAGGAAAGAAATAAATAAAGTGGCAACCGAATTCTACAAAGAAATTTACAATTCAACAAACAATAATATAACAGTGCTAAAAACTGACCATCTGGAGGCACCAGCTCCTTTCCTCAGCTCAGAGGTGGAGGAAGTACTAAAAAATTTGAAAAATAACAAGGCCTCCGGAATTGATAATATTTCAAATGAACATCTAAAATTTGGGAAGGGACCCATATTGATAGACTTTTTGACAAAATTCTTTAATAAAATTCTTTATACTCAAACAATTCCAAAAAAATGGAAAGAATCAGAGATTATCTTAATTTACAAAAAAGGGGATAAGCACAAAATTGACAATTATCGACCAATAAGTTTGAGCCCCACTTTGGCCAAAGTTTTCTCAAAATTACTGGAGAATCGCATCAGGGAGGCTCTTCTACAGCAACAACCCTGTGAACAAGCGGGCTTTCGGAAGGGCTTCTCAACGTCAGATCATCTTTTCACGATCAACCAACTGATTGAAAAAAGTGCAGAATATCAAACAAACCTCCACCTCGCCTTTATTGACTTCAGAAAAGCCTTTGACTCCTTGGAACACCAGTTTTTGATAAATGCCATTAAAATTCAAGGTATACATCCTATCTATGTTAAATTAATTCAAGAAATGTACACACAATTGAAAGCAAAAATTAAGACTGATATAATGGGTGATTTATTTGACATTAAAAAAGGAGTAAAACAGGGGGACCCTCTATCTCCCATTCTATTCAGTGCAGCTCTGGAACAAATCTTTAGGAATTTATCTTGGGAAGGTATGGGGGTCAAAATTAATGGGGTATTTCTAAATAATTTACGATTTGCGGATGATATAGTCTTAGTTTCTGAAAAGCCTGAAGAGTTGATTATAATGCTATCGGACCTAGCAAAGACAAGTAGGGAGGCAGGGTTGATGATTAACTTGGGAAAAACAAAAATTATGTCCAAATGTACTTCCCTGGAAGAAGTCAAAATTGAGGGACAACATATTGAAAAAGTTGATGAAATTGTTTACCTTGGCCAAGTCATATCACTAGAAAACAGTATGGAAAAAGAAATCAACAATAGAATAGCAAGGGGTTGGGGTAAATTTTGGTCCTTAAAACATATTCTGAAGGGTCAATTTTCTACAAAAAATAAAAAAGAAATTTTTAACAGCTGTGTTGTACCAACTATAACCTACGGATCTCAGACTTGGACACTCACAAATAGTCTAATCTCAAAACTAAAGACAACACAGAATGCCATGGTCAGGTCAATGCTAGGGGTGTCGAGAAGGGAAAGAATTAGAACATCAGAAATTTATAATAAAATTAGGGGTCTAACTGATATAGTGTTTGATTGTAAAAGAAAAAAGTGGGAATGGGCAGGCCATATTAGTAGGGTAAAAGATGAGAGATGGGGGTATAAATTGCTACACTGGTTCCAGACTGGAATAAGAAGGCCTGGAAGGCAGAAGGCGAGGTGGACGGATGATATCACTGATCTTCTAAAACATAAATTTTTCGAGAGAGTAGCGGATAATCGGGTCGAATGGGCTCGGTTGAAGGAGACTTTTGCTCGACAGGGGGCTTGGCATCGGAGATGAACATTTGTATATGTAATTGCTTACCTGTATATTACGTGCCAATAAAAGTTTTTTGATTTGATTTTTGATTTGATTAAATGTGTTTGATTTTATTCTGATTTTGATTGATACGATTTGATTTGATGCGATTTCGTTGACATGATGAATATATCGTAAGGATAATTTGATGGGAAAATCGTGAAAATTTTCATCGATGAATTTTAATTTCAATATTATGTAGATTGAATTCGTTCCAAATTACGAAATAAAATATGAGTAACGAAGTTACTGCGTGATTGAAGAGATCGGATGGAATAGTGAATAGATTGTGCGAATCATTAGGTTTTAGGAAAATTGCGAATGGGTCCTAATTGAATTGATTAATAATTTAATCAGAGTAGAGGTCGAATTTGAAAATTTAGATTGAAGAAAGTTGAAAATTTTTGATCTACGCAATAGCAAAATAAGGAAAATACTAATAAATTCATAGAAGAGAACGTGGTTAGGACAAACTGTGTTGCCAAGTCGAACTTCGAAATCGAAACGTTTCAATTTCAAATACAATTTTTTCGAAAACTTCTATTTTTGTGAGAAAAGAATTTCTACGAATCATTTTCCACAAGTTGACCATTTTCAAAAATCACTCTCCCCCTGCATATTGATCTCTTGAAAAGATAAACTAAATTAACGCTTTCCAAAATTCCAACACAGCTTAATCATCTGTTCATCTAATCTTTTATCACCGGAATTGATTTACCCACTCCACAAAGACGAAAATCTACCAAAAAAATACTAAAAACTCCCGCGTAAAGTAGCATGAGAACAGTTTTCATTAAATGAACCTTCAAAATTTCATTTCTCATTAGTGTCCCCGTTGATTCAAGTCTGTTAAAACTTTCAAACATAGTTTCACGATGTTGGAAAACCAAGAAGACTCTCAATCTACTCTGCAATTCGCTCGTTTGAGTAAGAATGCTCTCACACCGACCAAAGGATCCGATAAAGCTGCCGGATACGACTTGAAAAGGTAATACTTTGTTAATAATTTTCTGCCTCATTGCATCGTTCATAATTCTCTCTGATCTTCACTCGCAGTGCTTACGATTACTGTGTCCCTGCTCGAGGTAAAGAATTGATCAAGACTGATTTGCAAATCGAGCTGCCATCCGGATGCTATGGACGGATTGCTCCTCGATCAGGATTAGCTTGGAAAAATTTCATCGACGTGGGAGGTAACGATGATCTATACGATTAATTAACAATTCTTTTGCTCAACTGCTTCTCTAAATTCATACATTTCTTCGTAGCCGGCGTGATCGACGAAGATTACAGAGGAAATGTAGGTGTTCTGTTATTCAACCATTCAGATAGTGATTTTCTAGTCAAGAAAGGCGATCGAGTAGCTCAGCTCATTTGCGAGAGAATATTCCATCCGAAATTGAAAGAAATACAAGTAAATTGATCACTTTTCGTCGAAACTTTCTCACCTCCAGTTCGGTGGTTTTATAATAAATTACGTTGATTTCAGAATTTGAGTGAAACTGATCGAGGTGCAGGAGGATTCGGCTCGACTGGTGTCAATTAAGATTGAAACACGATATCATCGCGTTTATCAATAAGTTACTGTATATTTTTCGATTTCTTTTCATTTTTTCATGTGCCACTGCTTCAATAAAACTATTCGTTCATCTTTCGCTACTAATTATTATATTCTTCGAACATGAAGTAAAAAAAACACAACACTAAATTTATCAAATTTTAATATAGTCAACAAAAAAGTAACTTTTTATAAAGAGATTTATAATATATAAAAAAATTAAGAGTAACTTGAATCAAAAAATTAAAGTTTCTTGAAGAATAGTAGAATATTTCAAAATGAAAATTTCAACAACCTCAATTGGAAAATAATCGAGAAATAAAAACTATAAATTTACAAACAAGGAAAAAAAAAGGAAAATAAAAAGAACACTTCGCGTTAGTTGAAAAAAAATTAGAGAATGTAAAAAAACAAATGGTAATTTAAACATTAACAATAAGTCTGTAAAATACGATGAAAAAAAAAAATACCGCGATTACTAATTCACTTTCACAGCGTTAGTTTCACTATGCACCGGCGTGATTATATCGTTATTAATCGTCAATTTGGACAACTCGGAATCAACGTCTGTCGGATTATTCTCGCATTCAGCGACCCCGACCTTAGATTCGCTTTCGTTACTCTCGTTACTCTTGGGCGAAACTTTGGAAGAGCTTCGGCGACCGAAACGGCTTTTCTTCTTAGGTTCGTCAGGTTTTTCGAAATGGTCGACGAGTAATTTGACTAACTCGGATTTATTTTTGTCGGTCATTTCGTCGCCGGTCAATTTATCATTGATTAGTTCTTCTAAAGCTTCTCGTCCCTGACAAAAAAAAAACACAAAATTAGGAATACTGCGAGTTTAAATAAAATGGATAGGGTGTATTATAGTGCATCTTACTTTAGACCAAGCAGTCTGTAACATATCGTAATCTACGTATGCGTCGACTAAACATTTACGCAACTGCAAGGCATTTCGTCTTTCCTGGTAAGTAGTCGAATTAAAGCCGAGGAATTGAGCGAAAATAGGTTTCAACGTATGTTGGCGACGTAACACGACTTGAAGTTCTTGCAAAACTTTCAATTCCGATTCGACTCCGGTGGTAAAAGGCAGTACAGTTTTGACGATTTCTAAATTAGGAGAAGCAGCACCACTGCCTATTTCGGAAGCACCGGCACATAAATGTTGAACGATCTAGAAACACACACGGAGTTGAAAAAAAAAATGTGTTGTTAGGGATGCGGTAGTAAGAGAGGGTGAGGTGCATACGTCATATGCCAGATGTGCGCGATCGCTAGCTCTGTGTATTTCAACGTTATCCTTATCTAGGAGTACTTTGGATAGAATTCTAATCGAAAACGAAACCATGGTTTGTTTACATTTTTCCTTGGCAAACGTGTGACAATCGACGAAACCTTTGACGATTTTCGAGAATCGATCTAACAGATCATACCTGCGAAAATGAAAAACACGTAGGTTAATTATCTCGAAATGTAAAATACTCAAATACTTAAATGCACTCACTTCAGTAAGGACTTAATCAGTAAATGAGGATTAAATTTATAACTTTCGTGGCAAATCAAAAGTACTCCTTTCTTGGCGCTTTCCTCGTTCACATGTTCGAGCCAATCGAGGAACTCAATTAACGCTGACACTTCGCTTTTGGTTTTCAACATCTGTGCAAATAAGCAGAAATGATTAATACGAATTCTAAGAAATGATTAGCACACAATGGAAATTGCACGATAAGCGAATACCTTATTACTAGTGGTATCTTTGATAATCCTATAAAAGCCAACAGTAACGATACGAATCATATGCCTTTTCTTAGCCACACTGGTCAAATCACCGTGCGGCATGATATAAAGCGAGAAATCACTATTCGGCGTGTATCCGGCAATATGGCAAATTTCGTCGAGTAATTTACGTCCTGTCGTGTCTAAATCCCATCCGACCAAGCAGTACTCGTCAAGTGGAACGTCACCGACAACGTTAACCGACTCTTCGGTTTTCTGAGGCGATGCACCATTATCCAAGTTTGATTCGACCATTTCTGCAACAAAATCACACTCTTTGAAAACACAACGATTCGAATGACCGGACAAACCGGCTTCGGTGAAATAGCGATCAATATGTGGATAACTATTTGCGAACGTTAAATGTACAAATATACAGAACTAATACGTACTTGTAGCTAAATTCACGTAATTAACTTAAAAACGACGCAGTACAAATACACGTGTATGAATTTAATTCAGTCAAGAATTCCTCGTAACGATTCGTTAATTGCACTATGCGTGCCCTAAATACAAACCAGAATAAATAATCAGTAATCGATTGAAAAGCTACATGAATGTGGAATATGACTACAGTTATAACCTAGAACTTGAACTTACTACAAAAACTCAGCATAATACAACAACTTCAAGTTTCGACAACCAGAACCATAAAAAAAATCGCAGGTTCGCAGATTACAAGAAAAAATTCAACATTCTGGAATTTCTATTTGCTACGTTGCCAAATATTACTTTTGAATACCTATTCGACGTTTTTTTCTTTACCTATCTTGATTTTCATGACGTCATTGTTTTCGCGCATGCGCATTTTTACGAATATCGTTTGACATACCTTACGTATTTGGAAAGTTGCTGGGAATGGGAAAAGTTGTTTTCGTTTTTCTTTTTTTTGATTTCAGATTTCTGATAAAAAAAATTAATGAGTGATTAATTTTTAATTTTCGACATTTATTTCCTATTTCGGCGATTAATCATTCAAAATGGTGCTTACAGTAACCTCTTACGAATCTCACGGTGAAGGGCCAGCTTTCGTCGGAATTCGTTTCTGTCAAGAATGGTGAGACTCATTTCAAGTTTTCATGTAGGCTATGAGACGATTACTTTCTCATAAAAATTACATCTTATCGTTGATTTTTCAGCAACAATATGTTATATCCGAAAGAAGACAAAGAAAACAAGAAACTTTTGTACGCTGTAAGTATCCATATTACTCACGAATGTTTCCTTTTTTATTGCTCTGTTGTTCATCTCACATTATAAATTACAGTGTAGAAATTGTGACCACAAACAAGACGCTGACAGCAACTGTATTTACGTCAACAAAATTATGCACGAAATCGAGTAAGTTACTCAATTCCTCCTATATTATTGATCGAAAACATGATTTACTCCTAATACAACCTTTTTTTCTTTAGTGAATTGACCCATATCGTAGCTGACGTAATCTCCGATCCGACTCTACCCAGAACTGAACAACATCCTTGCCCAAAATGTGGTCACCGAGAAGCGGTATTTTTCCAAGCCCAGACTAGACGAGCTGAAGTAAGTTATCGATCACCTTACCTCTGTTTTCTTCGATCTATTTTCACTAATATGTACTTCAATTTAATTCACTTTATAGGAGGAAATGAGATTGTATTATGTATGCACCAGCAGCTTCTGCTGCCATCGCTGGACGGAGTGAATAATATATTCGATTTATTTGTTAAGCTTTTTAATTATGATTAAGATTATTATTATTACAACACATACATAAAAAAAATTGTGATTATATATTAAATCAAGTGAAAAAAACGATTGTAAAAAAAATAAACGTTTGAAGCTAGTTGAAACGTTAGGAATTAATTTTAAAATATCACAAGGCTCAAAATGTAAGTAGTTGGTATTAAAGTACGATAATTTCGGTCGTATCTCACCGTACTGTGTTTCATTGTGCTAATTTTTCAATTTTCTATTCCTTTGCCTTCGCCAGTCCATATATCTTTGGATTCAACCTCAAATCCTAATACTCTCAGGGCTGTGTTTGCTTCGAAAACACAATCTTCGTGATTTTTCAAAATACTTCTGAGACAATCTTCGACGCCTAAGTTTAAGAAATCTGCGCCGAATTTTTCATTACCTTGGGATAGGTTCTTGATCAACCAACAGGCATTTTTCTGAAAATTATAACGAGTAAGAGTTAGGTGAATACCACAAGTACGAGTGTCTATATTAAATTAATACTTACAGCTATTTTTTTATTCTGAGGGTGTACTTTTAAACACTGTACGACTAATTCAGTAACATTGTTATCACGTAGTAGTTGACAATTATTAGCGTTTCTTAAACTCAACATTGACAAAGTAGTCAACCCTTGGCCGCACATTTTTTGAGAATTCTGAAAGGAAAAATTGATCAATATGATCACCAAGTACATTGAAATATTCAGGCAAAAATTCGCAGAATACTCACAGAGAATTTCTTAATAGTGGAAACTAAAATGGAAGGATCTATGACCTGCATTACTTTAGCTTTTACTTGATCATTTCCTGCTACTACCTTAATCAAACCTAAACACGATCTGCAAACATTCTGCAAAAAAGTAAACACCTAAATTAAAGAGAGGTCTGTCGACGTAGAAACATAGTATGTGAAAAATTCGTTACTTCATCTTCTAAGTAATCTAAAATGATATCTCGAAGCAATTCCAGGCCACCAGCGTCGGCAAAACTTTGACAAAATTCATTTCGAACGATGATAGCAACAAGGGCTTGTAATACAGACACCAAAACACGTTTATCCGATCTGAAATCTAAAAAGCATCAAGTCAGAATACTTTCTATTTTCCAGACGAATAAAAAAACTCAAAAAGCGTACTTTTTAAACGAACTATCAAAGGTTGTAAAAACTCTATCGATATTAGACAAGCGTGTTTGTGAGCATTAGGAATCTCCGCTCTGATATCATCGTTTACTACGAAGGTTTGGAATAATCTACATAACGATCGTAATACATCGGCAGAGATGGTATCCTTCTCTATGACATTTTTAATTGATAGAATAACGGTTTCGTTGTTCAGAAATCTCTGCAACAGATACAATAGAACCGAATCAATCATAATTCTAGTTACAGAATTGAGAATATGGTTGGATAATTTACCTCTCTATTTCGTTCATGTTTGATGCAGCATTCGACAGACCATCTCAGGACTAAATAGAGTATATCATCGTCAGACGGATTTTTCAAAGTATTCGCAACTATGCTGAATCCCTTATCATCCAATAAATCTGGATATCCTGTTCGTAAAATTCATCAATTAGACGACTATCGAGGTATACAATTTTACCAATTCAGTCAAGTTTTTATTTACCAGTCATCAACGAAACTAGAGCTTCGAAAAAAGCAACCTTAATCGATTTCTCCAAAGTCTCGTGTTTAATTATATGGTCAACTAGGGTGTCGTACAAGCCACACTGACCACCTAGGACTCGTTTTGCAATACCGCTATCTAATTCTTCCTTGATATCTTTAAGCAACGGAAGTAACTCAGGATCGCTGGGATTTTCTTCGATAACTTTCTTCAATTTGTTGATTTTTTCTTTGATTATCTCTACTTCGTTGGTCAGCAAGGAATTCGTAATTATGTTCTGTAAGCTGACACCCTACGAAAAATACTTCGTTTATAAGACAATCTTCTGTAAGTACTACGAACAAGGAAGCAGGAAATTACCTGAGATTCGAATTCCTGAATGGCACTTTCTACTGCCTCCGAAGTGGACATGGAAAATTCTTCGATGTTTTCTTTGACAGCATCGTCGAAGGTTTGTTGAGAGATTTTTTTAGACATTTTACGATTTGAAAATCAGATTATAACACTGAACTGGCCGAATAACCGCTACAATTGATCGAATTTATGGTGAAAAATTACAATTTGTGATGGATTTTTTTTTTTATTTAAAAAAATTGGAGTTCAAAAACCTCAGATGTCAACATCAAAGATTGCAAGGTTACAATTATATTATCAATGTGAAGATGACGTCACACTGATTATTTCGATTTTCACAGGGATTTCCAGCCAGCCACAGAGGTGTAACGATTACGATTATAATCGATTATCTCCGATTAATAATCGCCGATTATTTATAATCGGCCGTAATCGATTAATCGCCGATTAATCGGACCTTTGGGTAATTTTTTTAAATTAATCCAAATCTTGATTTTATGTCTTCCTTTTGGTTTTAATTTGTTATTTGATGTTTCATATTTCCATTTTCTCTTTAATCCTTTCATTACAATTACTTTTTGAGTAAAAAAATGAAAATGAAAATTGTTCAGATAATGGTTCAGAAAACATTTATGGCGATGACTGACGTCACTCAATTCCAACCAATCATGGAACAGCAAATTTTTTCGGCCGAATAATCGCCGATTAATCGATTATCCTCCGATTAGTCCGATTATTTTGGGACGAAATGATCGATGCAGCATCGATTATAATCGTTACACCTCTGGCCAGCCAACAGCTAAAAGCCAAAAGCTAATAGCTGATGCAAGCTAATGGTATTTAAGCCAATAGCCAAAAGCTGGCTTAATGAAAAATTGCCAGCCAATAGCTAATAGCCAAAAGCTAATGAACTTGGGAGTGATTTTCAAATTTTTCAATTTTTTAAAAATTTTTTCTCAGATTTAATTCAGTGTTGGCGTCCCGTAACGGTAACTGTAACGAAAAATGAAAATAACGAAATTTTTTCCGTTACAGGTAACGGAACTGTAACGAAAACGTTATTTTGATCATGTGATGTTGTGTAACTGAAACGTAACGTAACGATATTTTTCTGAAAGTAACGTAACAAAAAACAGAAAAATTTCGTTACCTTTTTTGTTATTTTTTTAGTTACAAATTACAAAAGAAACCCTTAAAAAAACTCTAATTTGTGAGTAATTTTAGCTGTAGCTATGAAAATTTGAAGTGAAGTCAAAAAAATGAATTTTCAGTGTTTTCATTTGTCTGATTTTGAGTGCGGTAACGTTATATTTTTCGTTACACTGGTATTTGAACCTTCTTGTTTCGTTATTTTCGTTATTTTTGTCACATTTTTTCCGCCACAAATGCATTTTACATCAAAATATACGTTGAAAAAACATTTCTGTAACGAAAAAAGTGTAACGGAAATAACGAAAATAACGTAACGAAAAAATGTAAATACCGGTGTAACGAAAAATACTGTTACAGCAATTTTTTTGTTACAAAATACCATAATGAAAAACGTAACTAAAAAAATATCAATTTTGTAACGTAACGAAATAACGGAACGAAAAAAAATATCGTTATGGCCAACACTGATTTAATTTTTTTTCACTCGTGACTCACGTCTTACACTCACTGACACCATCACTCGTGACTCACGTCTTACACTCACTGACACCACAGAAATGAAAATTGTCCTTTTAATAATCGTCTACACGTCATAACGAGTATTTTGAGGGGTCACATGTATTTTTGTTTTCGTAAGCCAAAAGCCAGCCAATCGTCAGCGTCGACAATGAAATTTTGCCAGCCAATAGCCAGCTTTATTTAAGCTAATGAAAATCAAGCTAAAAGCTGATAGCCAAAAGCTAATCGATGATTGGCTGGAAATCCCTGATTTTCAACTAATCAAAAAATCATCTCCAGTTTCATTTCAATTTTCAAATTTTATTATTTTGAAAAAATATATCCACTAAGCTTTTGAGTTTTGATTAAGGGTAAGGTAAGGGACAAGGGTAGAAATTGATGACTTGATTACAAAAATAGCCCTTGGCAGCGATGAAAATGAAAATGAAAAACAAGCAAGACAAAAAATGAAAAAACCACTGTAAACTAGTAAAGACTAAAGTCCTAAGAGGCTGAGACTTATTCGTATTATTCATCAATTGAGTAGTCAGAATCAGAACTCTGAGTAGAGTAGTTCCTGTTGCTCTCAGAAAAACTTTTGGAAACTTTGGTAGGCTATAAAAAATTAAAAATATAGATGCAAGTATCCAAACAATGCAGTGGAGACTGGAGAAAAGCACCTCCCCAAGTTTTTTCAAATTGACAAGGGCTATTTTGTAATCAAGTCGTCATTCAGCTCTGTATTATTTTTTCTGAATCTCGTGAAAAAATGAAACTAATCCCAAGCAAACAATATATTATATCACATAGCGTTGGTCCGTTGAATGAATCTTTGTTATAAGATCTTCGTTAGTGCTTGGTTGGTAGTAGAGTACAATAATTGCATATGTATGTGTGAACAATTTCTCACTTTTTCATTCAATTTTCATCTCTTTCAAGTTTCAACAATCCTAAAAATTACTCGAGTTTCATATTGAGATTCTTTCCAGTTTCCATTTTTATAAGAAAATAGGTGGGACATAAGGACAAAACTTTTCTCAATATTTTTGTGAGCCCAAGTCGTGTAATTTTCATTTTTGTATCAGATTTTCTAAATTTTGAATTTTCCACTTTTCACTATATATTTCTACCTTTTATCATTTATGTAGGTATTTATGCAAATTTAAAATGTATTATAGATGATGATTTCTATTCTATCTTGCTTCACCTGTCTTTTTTTCATTAGTCGATTAGTGAGATTTACTGTTTTTCTCAACGCTTCTGATTTACCCTGAAAAAATAAAATTGAATTACTCATGCACAATTGCACACTCAAGATTTTTTTCTATTTTTTACTGAATTTTTTCCACATTTCACAAGATTAGAAAAAATTTTGAAGCAAATATTCGGTCGTTTTTAGAAGAAAAAACTAACTTTTCCTTGTGATTTTTTGTATTTTTTTATTGTGGAGTCAACTCAACTCATCAAATTTCTATATGTATTTTTCATTTTTCAAATTCAAATGTATCGAATACGATTCTCCTGCAAAAATACTCATTATGCAACCTATAAAACATCAAAGAGCTCGAACTCGACAGCCTAGACAGCCTAGATCCAAATTTACACAGAACGAATGAAGTACGTTGATATTTCGATAGATAGCGCCACACGCTCATTCAAAATTGAGATTCGAAATTTATTGAAGCTATTGTTCGGTTTCGAGACCAACTTTTTCGCTAATAATGTCGAAATATTGCTATCTTATGCTGAAATAATGTTGTTTTTAGTAAATTACAAGAATTTTCATTCCTGGAAATTGGTAGAGCCTAGTTTTCGAGAAAAAAATCATCTCTAAAAGTTAGTCGTTTATTTTGGATTTCAATTCATCTGCATTTTTATTATTGCATACAAACTTCCATGAAAAATTAACGCATTAAAAAACAAATCATATAATTTTTTCGTTACACTACTTGTAGTAAATGACGAGTTCGAAAACAAGAAAAATTAGAACTTCAAGTTCAACAAATGGTCTATAAATATAAAATCAAAATCAGCTTCAATGATTTTAAAAATATAATATATGTACACTAAAAACAGCCATGCTGAAACTAAAAATTCTATGGGAAACACTGAGAAATCTGAAATAATAGAAATTCAGCAGTAATTCAGATTTCTCTTTGCCACTTCACATAGCCTAAGTAGCACAACTGGTTCAATGAACGTGTTTCCAATTTAAATCCCTATTCTGAGGCTTTGCCAATTCGCCGACAAATATCTTTCGGCTTTACAAAACTGAAGCTTCAATATAAAGCCAACGCAACGTGTAATCGTAAATTTTTCAAAAAGAACCCAAATTTTAGAACCTATTTTAGGTCTAAATAAATAAATGACTCATGTTAATGGTTCAGTTTGATATAGTTTCTTCATTTGACTCGTTCATCTTCCATTATCCATAAATTTGAGACGAAATTTCAACAGAAGGACCTACAAGGCCTCAAAGAGGCCTTTTATGTCAAGATCTAGCTTCGATACAAAATACCCATATTGAATAGAATATCCATTGAACATTCAAGGTAGGTTAATTACGACGAGTACCATCGTAATTATTTGGGTATGTATCTCTATCTAAGTTACTCGAAATAAGTTATAATTTAATGCCCTGAATTTCACTTCTCTTAGGTTAATACTAATAGGTAGATACATAATTCATGCTTAAAACAACAACCAAAAAAAAAAATTAACAAATCATAAACAATAATAGGTATTTTAACAAACGAGCCAAAAAAAAATAAATACTTATTTAATAATATAAGAAGAGGAAAAACACTGAGATTTTTTTTTTATACATAATACATCGCCAACGTATTCAAGTTCATGTCACATTGGAAAATATTAATCAATTTTTGTACATATCACAAAGTACTTTCTCCATTGGTATATTACCGATTGTTCTTTGGAAAAAAATATTCTCAATTCGAACCGTGGGAACGTGTCTGAGTAATGGTAACATCAATAGTAATCTACCGAAACGCGTAGCTTGAGCCGGATGCTGACCTCGAGCATGCTGACAAAGCATAACTTGCGCCTGATCTTGTAGATTTTCAACTTGTAAGGGATCTTTTAGACCTCTAGTTTCTGTAAAATGCGTATTAAAATAAATTACCATTTTTTTCAATGTTAATTACTTTGGTAGAGTATTTCGTGATACGATTTTTTCAGTCACTTACCAGCTCTAAATAAAACGATAGCTTTCATACAAGCGAATTCAGCCGGATCGACGGCGATTAGTCTAAATCTATGGAGGATTTCGTTCAAAATTCTAATATCAGCTGCGACTTGACTAGCTTTACCATTTGGAATGGCTGCCAAATGATCGGAGGTATTGAATAATGGATTGGTTTCCAGTGGAATACACCATTGTATCGCGTTCAATAAGAACAATTCTGACCAACACTCTTCCAATAGGATTACCTGTAAAGAGAGAGCAACTTTTAGGCGAATTTTCAACTAGGTAAATTATTTCATTTGAAAAATCCACGTGGAAAAATTCTAGACAAAATAGTTGAGCAATTTCTTTCGAGAAGTCAGAAAAAAATTATTTAATTTTTTCGTACATATAAGAATGACTTGGTCCTGGTCCCTTCAACTCAAAAGGTAGACAAACATATCTACGAGTGCTCAGTATAGATTGCCTAAATTAAAAATACAATTTTTCTTAATTTTTCATGGACTTTTTAATGATTTTTGGAGGGGGAGGGGGAGGGGGAGGGGGAGCGGAGACAGCTTGAACATATTGTACAGCTACAGAAGCAGTAAATGTGGACATATGCTTATACTTCAAATAATATTTCCGAATAAAATTAATTTAAAAAAAAAAAAAATCAAAGATGAAAAATCAGAAGAATAAACGTAACAGATACATACCTTAAAATTGTTTCATCTCGTGAAATATAAATTTTAACATCGATAAAAATTTAAAAAAAAATAAATTAAAAAAAACTAGAGATACGACTAAGTAACATTTTAAAAAACTCAAAAATAAGTGCTAATAAAAAAATTCAAAAATAGTTTTAAAATGGATAAAATTCAATTAAAACACACAAATAAAAAATGACACTGAAAAATATATTAAGTAGATAGAAATTGAAAAAATTCTGCTTGAAAAATTTCTAGTCCCACAAAATTAAAAAAAGTATGACTATCGGAAAAGTTTTTAAAATTTCTTCAAACATGTTTTCAATTTTGAAAAAGTTTATTCCCCCACCCCCCCCCCAACAAATTGAAAAATTTAGCTAAAAACTTTTTGAGAAAGTACAAAACAAACCGAATTGAAAATGATGATACGAAAAAAAAAAGTAAAAAAAATTGAACTTGGGAAAATTTTTGAAACTTTGATTGAATTTCAAAAATTGTTAAATATTCAAACATCAAACGACAAAATTGTACAAATGTTTGAAAATGTAAAAAAATTATTAAAAAATGATTTAAAAATTTATTCCATTTTATTTTGCTTAAAGATCAACACTAGTTTGAAAAATGTTTTTAAAATATAAAACATTGACAAATTAAATTTTTGAATATGAAAAATAAAATTATTAAAACTTGAAAATTTTAAGTAATGTATACATCATTTCAAAATTATTCCTCGTATTTTGTTGAAATAATAAGAAAATTATCAAGCATTTTATTTCAAAGATCAATACCTACAAGTTAAATTTTTTTTCAAAACAAAACATTGAAAAATTGACATTTTTTATTCGTATTTTGATATTATTTTTAAAATAACAGCATTTTCCTCAAATTGAGTAAAAAATTATACGAAAAAATTGGAAATTTGAAGAAATGCTGATCGGCTTTGAATTAAACCAAATAATTATGTAGATGAATTAAATGATTTTAATATTTCGTTAATTTGTCAAAAATTGTTAATTTTTTCAACAAAATTTTTTTGAAAAAATCACAAAAAACAAATATTTATGCTTTTGTTTGAAAGTTATGGTCTTGAAAGCAATTTTGTTTTCGAATAGGAGGGGGAAGGGTCTCAATCAGAAAATTGAGACATCGGAAATCAGAAAAAAATGAGGAGAAAAAATAACTCATCGCGATACTTTAATATTTTGTTGAAATATTGAAAACTGTAAAGAAGAAAAAAACAAAAAAGTGCTTTTAATCAAAATTGTTTCATTTCAAAAAATAACTTCATCTCGATTTTGAAGTCAAAAATTTCAGAATTCTTCCTTTGAAAAAAAATTAAATATTAAAATAGAATGAAATAATATGAAGAAAAAAAACAACAAATAAACAAACAGTCAAAAAAGAAATGTATAGTAATCTGTGATTTTACATCATCATTTTTCTAAAAAATTGGTCATGAAATAAATGGGATTTTGAGTGGAGAGGGGAAAGGGGGAGTAGAGATCATTTTAGAAATAAAACAGGAAAAAGATGTTTTAAAAAAAAACTGTAATATGTACTCATTTTGGAAATAAAAATTACTAAAATTTTAGAGATATTTCACTGGAAAATTGAAAACAAAAAAAATGCTCAAAATCAAAATTGTTTCAATTCAAAAAATGACTTATTTTCGACGTTGAAAGTCGAAAATTGCAGAACTTTTCTTTTTTTAAAAATCAAAATAAAATGAAATTTGAAAAAAAAACAACAAACAAACAGTCAAAAAAGTTTCTAAATATGTGATTTGACATCATCATTTTATTTAAAATTAGTCTTGAAATAAATGGGATTTCGAGTCAAAAAAGGGAAAGGGCCAAGGGGGAGACGAAATCGTTTTAGAAATAAAACAAGAAAAGATGACGTTGAAAAAAAATCCAATATTATAAAAACGAAAAGCTGATCATTTTTCATTCAGGGCCAGTAAAAATTTGAAACAAACATAGCGAGAAAATTTTGAAAAATTATATCATCATGTCGTAAAAATTACTTGAAAATTACCCAAATTTGTAGAAAATATCATAAAAATTGAAACGAAAAAAATTCCAAGTTCGGAAAAAAAATATTAAAAACAGAAAAATAAAGAGCAAAATTTTAAACATGCACATTAGAGTAAAATTTGTCAAAATATTCTGAAAATGGGCGAAAACACACAAAAATTGTCAAAGAAAAATTTTGAAAAAGCGTCGAAATTATTACAAAAACGAATCATTGAAGGATTTATTTCTATATAAAATTGAGCAGAAATTCACACGAGTGAATAATTTGAACCAAAAAAAAAAAAAAACAAACAAAACAAAACAAAACAAAACAATGAAATGGAACTGAAAATTCAAACTTCAAAAATACATAGGACAAAATCTACAAAATTAATGAAAAACTTTTCCTTTTAAAGGAAAATTTAGTCTAAGACATCGTTGACTCTGAGCTCACCTGGTCCCGAAATGGGAGAGCAGCAAAAGAGGGTAAATTCTTAGCCCATTTGACCGCCATAAATAACAATCTAGCCGAAGTTTCGTAAATATTCTCGTGAACCGGATTATAAAACGGAGGCAAAGGCTCAAAAGGCAGCGACTGCGAACTCGTCGTAGTTGGCGTGATACCTTCCGAAGGCTGTGGTGGGTCTTCGTTGGTCACATCTATACTATCCTCTATATATAGGCAAATATAAAACACGAATTAAAAAACAAATACATACTATACCTAAATGAGTACCTGTAAATAAGGAACTCGCAATCAGAATATTAAAAATCACAAGAAAACATTATTAATGAATACAAATTATACCTACTACATAATATGTATTTATGTAGATTCAAAGGGGAATTCTAAGCTTCACTACATATACCTATAACCACCTCAAGTGGACATTTAATAAGATGGCTAGACATCTACAACTTGTGATCCTGATCTCCACAAGTACTACCTATACTATCTCTTCTACGATTTAATTTCATCAAAAAAACATAGCCAGCACTGAAAAGTACGCCATGCTTACCATCTTCCGGTACGTCGTTATTTCTCGAATCAGTTTCAGGAGGCGTAGGCGGATTACCCAAAGCTGTAGTGGTAGTCTGAGCATACCGTAACGGAGATAACCCCAAAGCGACCGAAATCGGAGGCCTACAAAATCCAAAATAAGAAATCATAAGTAATATTATATAGATTATTAATCGCCACTTACAAAGACGAACATAACTATAAAAAAAAAAAAACAGTACAATACAAAAGTTAAATAATAAAACGACACAAAAAAAACCTATCATTGGTTAAATAGACCGTACCATTGATCCATTGAGGCGCAGATTATACGCGTAATCTACGTATAACCTACATATATATAACGGGGCGGCGAAGAAGGGAGAAGGATCGGCGGAGAGGATAAATCTGTTATATTTTGAATATTTCCCGAGGGATGTTTATTTGACAGGTCAGTGGCGTTATATAGTGCGTATTGTACACTTCATTGGGGTGTATGTGCTCGGCGTGCAAATTGAATTTTACTCTCGTATAGGGGATAGTTCGGTAACATGCCACCTGCACCTCGTGTCAAAATAAATCCCGACCACGACTATTAATCAAAAGTCAGAATAACTAAATGATTCAACGATTCTCATCCCTTTTTACTCGTGTACTTTCGACAAATATCCGGCAATTCGTCTACGTAGATATACCATATACTCGTCGTAGTCGGCCATTGTACGGTGTATTCGAAATGAATTTATCTCTGGATAAAAAAAAAAAGGAGCGCATACGAGTACAATCTGCCTAGAAGATGGTCTTTTTTTATAGACTTACCTGCTCATAAATTCGTAATACTTGTGCTAATGGAATTTTTAGAAAGATTATAATAAAATTGAAATAAATATTTTAATATTTTAAATTCGAAAATATATCTAATCAATCTCGAGTTGTGTCCCCATCTTTCTCAAAGGATGTTTCACGTAGCTTAATTAAATTCAATATCTTTTCTTTTTCTTGAAACGTTTAATTTTATCTTCGCAAGATTTTGGAAGTGATTTTAAATCCTCTTCATCCAACTTGAGAAAAATTTGGATGGCAGAACATTAGAAAATTCTGACTTCCTTCATTTTTCAAGCACACAATTCGTGAAATTTGTGGTAAGTAAAAAAGGAGAGGGATGTTTCGGAAAAAGAGAGGGAAACTAATCAAAACCCAAGCTTAAGCTAAGCTAGAACCGAGCTTGAGATGAGTACAACCTATAGTCAGAGGTCAAGCCAGGGTCAAGTTGCAGCTGTACTAGATTGAGGAAAATTGCTATACAAACTTGACAAATTTTTTCAATTTTTGAAATCATAGCAGTAATGACCAAAAAATTTGAACCACAGCGTTCCAACATATTTCCCCAGCTCCAGAAATGATATCTTTCGATATTTTGGCATAATTATTGCGAAATATTTTCCAAGAAAAAATTTTCACAACACGAATTCACCTGAAAATAAGCAATTGGAAAATTTTCAACCGCTCAGGAGAACCCCGCGACAGTGGTCTTGAACTGTGATGGCAATGCCTTAAATCAACGTAAAATCACACATACTATCTTTTGAATAGGGCCATTTTTCCCACTGAAGCAAAAAAAAACACAATTTTTCACTGAAGCAAAAAAAAAAATACAATTTTTGTTTTTCAAATTTTATTTTTATTTTATTTTACAATTTAAGTCTCTCCAACAGCTAAAAGCCAATGAGATACCGCATATAATTAAGAAGGGATTAAAACTAAAATTTGTTTAAAAATCTGCTGAAAAAAAATACAAAAATACAAAAAAAAAAAGAAAAAAGTGAAGCAAAAAAAACAAAAAAGAAACATCAATAAATGGAGAAAGAAAAACTGAAAAAAAAAACAATAACAAAAAACAAAAAACTAAACAAAACAAAAAAACAAAAAAAGACCGCATACTAAAAATATTAGATGGCTCACAGCACACAAACAACTCTTCTTTTTGAAAATCCATAATTCTTCCCACCAGGGCAGGGGTACGTACCTTCGGAGCTACAATTTCTTTTGAGGGTCATGCTATGTCATTGTGTCAACTCAACCAACGTTTTTTTGTCATGTCTTTCGATTTTGCTCAAATTTTTTTTACAATAGTCACCCAGTAAGTAAGAACCCCGCAATTAGTTTGGTCCCAGCCCCCTCAGGGGGCGGGTTGGGGGCTTCCATTATTTTTTACATTGTCTTGAGGTACTCAACTTCAGTTCAGCAGTCCATTCCTCCAAAACTAGGATACTTTGATCAAAACTGATTTCACAGTTCGAATGGGCATTGCATTTAGAACTTTTTAAGCATTTTGAAATTTTCAAAAGTTGAAATGAAAGTTCAAATTTCAAAATGGTGCTGTAAGTGGGAGTTACCATTTGAAATTTTGAAAAAATTTCCATACATGTACCTTTTGATGCTTTTTCGAAATATTCAAGTTTCGAGATGGGATCTCTTGATGAGGGGAGAGCACCCCCATCCTCAATTTTGGGCGAAACATTCGAAAGAAATCTGGGGCATGTGATACATCGAATTATATGTTTTTGGTGACGCTGAACACGAATATGACGTCAGATTTTTGATAGGACCCCATCCATGGCCCCCAGCACCTCCCCAAAGGGGGTAAAAGTTTAAAAAAGTGTTTTGTTCGTGGGACACATGGAATAGTATGTTTTTGATGACGCTGAACACGAATATGACGTCAGATTTTTGATTGGACCCCATCCACGGCTTCCAAGAATTTTTTTGGACTTTTACCTATTGGAGGAGGTTCTGGGGGCCATGGGTGAAGTCAATTTAAAAAACTATGGCTATATTCGTGTTTAGCGATATCGAAAACATACTATTTCATATTTCACACGAATGTGACCATTTTTTTGGGGGGGGGGGGGTCATCCCCTTTGGGGAAGTGCTGGGGGCCGTGGACGGGTCAAATCCAAAATCTGACGTCATGTTCGTGTTCAGCGTCGCCAAAAACATATAATTCGATATATTACATGCCCCAAATTTCTTTCGAAAGATTCGCCCGAAATTGGGGGGGGGGGTGAAGGTGCTTCCCCCCATCAAGAGACCCCATCTCGAAACTTGAATATTTCGAAAAAGCATCAAAAGGTACATCTATGGAAATTTTTTCAAAATTTCAAATGGTAACTCCCACTTACAGCGCCATTTCGAAATTCGAACTTTCAATTTGAAAGTTCAACTTTCAACTTTTGAAAATTTCAAAATGCTTAAAAAGTTCTAAATGCAATGCCCATTCGAACTGTGAAATCAGTTTTGATCAAAGTATCATACTTTTGGAGGAATGGGCTGCTGAACTGAAGTTGAGTACCTCAAGACAATGTAAAAATGATGGAAGCCCCCCACGCGCCCCCAAGGGGGCTGGGACCAAACTAATTGCGGGGTTCTTACTTGCTGAATGGGTACATACTGTAGAAAAAATTTGAGCGAAATCGAAAGACATGCGACTTTCAAAATTGCCTTTTTTTGGTTGAGTTGACATGGAATGACCTTGAGAAACTTTCAGCTCAAAATGAATGTCTCCCACTGAATTTTGTCAAAATCCATCGATATGTTTTTTGCAATGCATCCTATAGTTAATAATTACTCGTACTTCCTTTCAACTCCTCCACCCACTTCTAAAATGATAAGATTTAGGCTATTCTGGAGCCTCCAGCGAGTTAAATTTTCTCCAGAAATTTCAAAATGCTTCGAAAAGGGGCAAACATGAATTTTAGCACCTGCCTATAACTTTGTTTGGTATTTATCGAGCACACCTTCGACCGCTGGAAGTGGTAACTGTGAAATTCCAGGTGTTCCAAAATTCAAAAATAATGTCAAAGTTTTCAATTTTTTTTCAATTAGGTAATACATCATTTTTGAAAAAAAATCGCGGCGAAAAATGATGATGAAACTGCTTTTTCAAAAACAACATGTTTTCAAAAAATTTTCAAGTTTTATTTTTTTTTAAAACATGTTGCATCGACTTATGAGAGCCAAAAAAAATATTATATCATTTTCAAGTTTCAGCATGGACCACATTTTAACCTCTCTCCCCCCTCCCACACCATAAAACAACTGGGAAAGTATTCGAACTGGTACGCATATTTTCGAACTGGACAGTGAGGAATCGTTAGAACTAGAAGGCCACAAAACGCACCACAAGCCAAAATTTCAGAAGATGAAATTCATTTTTTTTGCTTTTGACGATTTTAAAAAAAATGTAAATTCTGGCCAAAAATGGGAAAAAATCAAAATTTTATCAAATTGACCTAAAAAAACGTGAAAATTGATTAGTACTCTATTTTTGACATCCGGAGTCGATTGATTATAGTTTCGAATCGTTCACGATGGGGCCTCCGGCGAATTTTCAAATTCTCCAATTCTCCAGTTTTTGAAAAAAACGCTGTATAAATAGGGTGAAAATGAAATCCAGCATCTATAAACCTGGGTTTATCACTTTTGCAATCCTTTCGGTCAGTTAAGGCACATTATTTTCAAAATCTTTCCGTGCGAATTCAAATTCAAAATTTTCTCCAGTGATCGCGTTTGAAAAAAAAAATAATTAATTCATCATTCGCGAACGTGCCCAAGAAAAAAGCTGAAATTTAGGTTGTACCATATTTTCGATCCGGCGAGTGGGTTGATGATAATTTCGAACCATTCTGGAGCCTCCAGCGGATTTTGATTTTTTTCATTAGACCTATTTCCAAATTTAATCACTGTAGAAAAGTTAGATTTGAACCCGTACAAAAAGATTTTGAAAATATTTCCTAAATTGGTCGAATGGGTCACAAGATAGTAAAACCGAACTAATAGGTGCTGAATTAAATTTCCTTCTACCTGCTACATTACAGCACTTTTTTCAAATACTGGAAAATCCAACATTTTCTGGAGGCACCAGAACGGTTGGAAACCATCACCAATCAACTCCAGAGGTCGAAAGTAGGTTACCAACCAAATTTCAGCTTTATTGGTCAATTTGGTGAAATTTTGATTTTTTTAAAAAATTTTGGCCCTATGAATGTAAAATTTTTTTAATGAATTTCAGCACTTAAAATTTTGACTGGGGGTGCATTTGTAAGTTCTCTACTAACATCCCTTTGCCGGGTTCAAAAATTTTGATTTTTTGAAAGAAAAAAATACCACGTATCTAAGTTATTTTTGTTCCTATTTGATGACTACGTATTTTCAGTTAAAGTTACAACATTTTTGGACCATCCCCTCTAAAGACACCAACAAAGTTTGTGTAATGGTAAAATATGTATTTGAACACAGCCCTGAGGAGAAAACAGCTGAATTAAAGGGTGACGAAAATTTTGAAAATTTGTCATTTTGAAAATTTTACTGTGACTGAGTGACACATACTTACGTAAAAGTCTGATGCCAGAAAAAAGTATGTGAATGAATTAATTTTACATTTTTAAAATCACATTATCGTTGAATTATTCTAGGAAATAGTTTTCTGATATAATAATTTATCTACGTCACGTACATTGGAGGATGGTCAAATTCATATGTACAGAAGGCATTTCCCGTCGTCGGTTACTTTATGATTAATCAGAGATTAAAACACTAAAAATACGAAGTAAGGGTAGAACAACACCAACTACTTAATCATGAAAATGTTACATTTTTATCATTCCATCGGGTTGCGTAGTTCACAAGATGATTTTGATATTGTCGATTTTATATGAAAATTTAATTCCTACCGAGAGGCAGTATACCTACCTACCTAATTGGTAAATTGAAAAATTAACTACCTATAGGTTTGTAGATGTAGATAAATATCTATCAGCAAAACCACGCATGTAAGTACTAAAATGATGACTTTTTATCGTATTTTTATGATTTACGTAGTCTCACACAAAACCTTTTGTGTCGTTTTATTTTATGTATTTATTCATTTATTTATTTTTTAGATTTCAAAAACGTATTCCCATTCCAAATAGACACAGTAGGAGTGAACCTTACAGAGTATAAAAAATTATAACCAAGCGCAATAATGAATGACACATGGGATTTGGAAAATGCAATGATGTTTATGAGCAGAATCGCAGTCATACCATCAATTATTTGCTTAGTGATTCATTTGTACAAATTTTTTCACAGTGGTAAGATATCAACTCAAAGCTTGGCGACAAAAAATCTTACTTTCTACTGCTTTCTTCTTTTATTGTACATCGTTTCTATTATTCCAAAACTAATGGATATATGGCAAAAAATATATCAATACTCTATTTTTATAAGTGATTTTTTACAATACTCAGAGGCAACACTAGAGTTGTCGATAGTGATTTTCAAACTAATAATAGCTTTAGATATATGCTTGTGTTTTCGAAAAATTGCTTTATATTTGGAACGCCCCATCTCGGTTAATCAAAACAGAAAATTTTATTTTTATTGCCTATCAGGAATAGGCATTCCTTTACTCTGCACTTTATGCAGAGTTTGTTATTCAAACGATGATACTTTACACAATATTATAAAAAACCAGTATTATGAGTGGGCAATATTGTCCATTATTCGAGTTGCTCGTTTAATTCCAATCTTTGGTGCATTTTGGTATATACAATTAGCCAGCAAAGATAAAAGTGATTTATGGTGCAGGTTTTCTCTACATGTACGTCTTCTCATAATGCTTGGTGGTTTAGCTTCCTTATTCAGCGTGATACAGATTTATATAGCAATCAGCGCTCATGGAGTTTTTTCAGTTGACTTTGAAAACGAAAACCTGACCAACTGGAAAGTTATAAGCGAGACCTTACGTACTAAGAATAAATTCTTAGCAGTACTAGAACTCGGCTTTGTTCTGGAAGGAATTATTATTGCTATATTTTTTACATTCAAAAAAGATACATTTCGATCTGCCCAACCTAATTATAATATGTATCAAACCTAGTTATTGTTTTTTTTAAATAATTAAATAAATAAGTTAGGAGATTGTTAGCCTGATTTTCCATAAAACAAAAGAAAAATAGGATCTATTTTATACAGCCAATCATGATTCCGGGAAAGGGGGGATGGGACTACTCACGAAATCCGTTTTGGGACCCCCAGGAATCTATTTCTATGTATTTTTTCCCGCATGTCTGATCTTTTTATTGATTTGTTTATTCATTTATCTATTTTTAATTATTTATTCATTTATTTATTTATAAATTTGTTTGTTTGTTTGTTTATTTATTCATTTATTCATTTATTCATTTATTCATTCATTCATTCATTCATTCATTCATTCATTCATTCATTCATTCATTCATTCATTTATTAATTATTTATTTATTTACTTGCTTGCTTACTTATTTACTTCCTTATTTATGTGTTTATTTATTTGATTGTTTGTTTGTCTGTTTGTTTATTTATTCATTTAAGTAAGTACAAATATTATAAATATTTATTTATTTATTCATTTATTTTTTCAATTATTTCTGAGCAACAAAATTCGCTCAAATTCGGTATTTAGGCTTGGTTTGGCATTGGATTGAAGAGGTCTGAGTGGGGATGACCTTGGGTCAAAATTCACCGACATCCAAATTTTTATGAGAAGTTAGAAAGGAGTGAAAAAGGCCAAAAAAAAAGTCAAACTTGGGAACCAATTGATAGGAAATCAAAAGTTAAAACATATCTAAAACTGGACCAGCCTCCTATTACAATTTGGAGGGGAGAAAGTCAGGGTTTTCAAGTTTTTTTGACCTTTGAAGATCTTGTGTTACGTTCCTACTCCTCCAAATTGACTTAAACACCCAGGGGGATGCCGATCCAGATGTGCCTTATGGAGGTTTCGACTTTTTAACCCCCTCCTCATCCCTTAACAGCTGCAAAAAAACACAACTAGGTACAAGATGAATGAAAGGGAAGAAATTGTTCTCTCGTTGAAGTGGTCGAATTAGGAGATTCGACTGAAAATTTGTAGACTGACGATGTATGGAAAAACTACCACTTTTGCCGATTGATAATCATACGTATTCATATGATATAGAAATTTTCATTTTCTGTTTTGAATTTTTGAGGGCCTAAACGTGTATTTTTTTATTTTAAAGCAAAAGAAACAAGTAGGTCCGAGCGAACTAACAGCGAAAGTTTTCGAAAATTTGATTTTGAAATGCATAAAAATAATGTTTTGGTAGGAAGTTGATTGTGCTGGAAAACAAAAAAAGAGGACAGGCCTGAGCGAAGCAATAAGGGCGACAACTTTTGAAAATTTGTACTTCAAGAGAACTAAAAAAATTGTTTTTTTTTTCAAATGCAAAAAGTTTATTTTTGGGCTTTGAAAATTTTAGAATTTGAAAGTTTTTTTTTAGGGCGATAATTTTGAAAAAGATGAGAGAACAGGCCCAAGTGAAGGCGAGAGCTCTAGAAAATTTGTATTTTGAGAGTCATAAAAACGATAATTTTTATTAGAAAAGTTCATTTTTTCACTTTAAAACTCAAAACTTGAATGATATATTTTTTTAGAAATCTCAATTTTTGTAAAAAGAATACGGAAAACAAGCCCGAGAAAAGATAAGGCAAAAGATTTCGAAAATTTGTGTTTTGAGAAGTAAAAAAAACTGGTTTTTCTTTCATCACAGACCCTTATTTTGCCGCGTCCTGGGCAAACTGCCCCCTTTGTCCCCCTCTCAACATCTCTGGATACTCGCATTCGACGTTCTCAAAAATACATATGAATCGATATTCTGTCCAAAATTTTGGGACTTCGTTTCCCTCCCTCAATGGGTGCAAAATCCATCACAAAAAGTTCACAGTTGTATTTTTTTTTTTTTTTTTTTAAATCCTAGCTCCGAAATTTTTCAAACTTTTGAAAATTCAATTTCCGAAAAGGTTACAGCTCAACTTTGAATTTTTGAATACTATTTCGGCGAATATTTTGGAAATCACTCCATGAAACACAATGAAGTATTCCAACTCTGAGATAATCAGCATTATGATTACCTACCTATATGTAAGGATGTTAATTTATACTTCATAACAGCTTGAAAAATGTTCTTATGCATATAGGTAGGTATTTTTTCAAGTGGTCAATGATTTGAATGAGCAAAATATGTACCTATAGATAAGTGTATACCTACACAAAGCGCAACAATAATTATTATGATCAGATGGATTTATCTGTGTAACGATTAGGTACCGAGGGTAGGTCAAGTGAGGTATTAAATCTGAAAAGCAAGACATATTTTAAAAAAATTTTCCCAATCTGCAGCTGTTCTGACGAGGGCAGCCTCAATACGCGAATCGAATTCTGACAGATTATTAATAATGCACATCCACTTATAGGCACCTACCTAACTTACTGCTATACGAAACAACCACCAGAGATAGGTAGGTATTATGGCGGCAGAACCGCAATTTCAGTTGGTGGAAAATAGCAAAGAGTTTATTTATACAAATGACGATACTTTATATGTAGAAAAGACTCATCTTTGCACAAGTGTAATAGTGGTATCAATTTTAACATTTTGACAACTAACTCATCCCGTCAGTGTCATATTACATACGAGAGTATTTGACGTTTTCCATTCTGCCATTTACGCGTGTATTATCGTACACAGAGAATTAACATAGCCGTATTAAAATATGACGCCTGTATTATACCATATACTATATCGTATGGTCCAAAACAGTTAATTCTGTATGTATACATAATATGTAATACGTGTAACGTGTAATAAGGTGTTTAACGATGAAGAGGGTAGACCATCTACTATCTATACATTATCCTATGATGGGTATACGCGGTACCTAATACGCGCAAATACCTCGCACATCGCACATGGATGAAGTAATTATCGACTAGGGTATTTGCCAAATACGTACGAGTAAGTCTCCAAGTACCTACGCCATGCCATGCCACGTCTGATGTATAATTACCGGCGTATTATTGTCGCCTTGCAAAGGGTTCCTCTTCACTGCTACGCTAATCGTGTCATGGTGGGTTTTTTGTTGTTTTTTTTTAGTGCAAATACTAAGTAAGCGAGGTATTTATTTTTTTAAATACTGAAATGTACAATGTACATACACATACATACATACCTACATACTGCGTAAACGATATTATGAATACACAAATATGAGCTTACGTATTCGAATTTGATTGTTAGCTGTAGCCATGTGGGTGACATTTTTTAAAAAAAATAGGGCATGGTTTGATCTGCGATGGGAGTGTCTGTACTTTTAATGGGATCAGAGGCGTGCTGAACGACGGGGAATGTGGGGATGTATGCCTCCCCCTCCCTCAGACAGAAAAATTTATGCGAAAAGTTAGGAATTGGGGGGGGGGATTGGGTGATTTGGAAAAGGTTGGAAAAATAGGGAAGAAATTGTGTAAGGAGGGAAAATCAAAATATAACCAAACACCATGGGTTTTAACTTCTTGAATTATTCGTATAAATTTTCAAGTTTTCGCCCTCGTTACGCTTGGGCCAGATCATTTTCTTTATCCTTTCTCACCAATGCATTCCAGTCAAAACGGCCAGAAAGTCCCAACTTCTGCTTAAATATCAAAAAATACCCCATTTTTCGACAAAAATTTAGAAACAATATTTCTAATTTTTGCCAAATTGGTTGTTTTTGAAAATTATAAAAATTATGTCTTGAAAAAAATTAACAATTGTGAATGTTCGAGAGCTTTTGCTAGGGCTAGAAAATTTAGGGTATGATTTATCGTTACGACAGAATAGGTGAATCGCACGACAGAAAAGGTGGTCTAAACGACAGGCCCGACAAATAAAAGATATGCCCGACCAAAAAAGAAATTGAACATTGAACGACAGAAAAAAAAGTTGAACGACAATCATATGTTTGCACGACAGATAAAAAATGTCCACGACAAATAAAAAATTGAACGACAATGGTAAAAAAAAATAACGACAGAAATATCCATTAACACGTCTATTTTTAATTTTTTTTTAATCCATCAACACGCCTATTTTTACCAAAAAAGTTACAAATCGAATAAAATGAAAAAAAAAATTAGAAATTTTCTTAAAATGATAGGAGGGTAATTCTCAAAAAGTGGTAAATTTTGTGTACATAGCAAATTTCTCAACAGTTTTGGCATAATTTTTATTTTATTTTTTTTTTATCTATGCAAGCATCACATTTTACATTTGGTATTGAGATTTTTAGCCCTCCTTTCATTCGTGTACATTCGGTTTTATACCCCAAATGTCCTTCGACTTCCGCGCCATGTTTTTGAAAATGAATGATTTATATAAAGTGTAATGATCTTCATTTTTTTCGTTGAAAAAATTGACGAATTCTCATTATCATAGAACGCAAAGGTACTGTATTATTCTGCAAATTGCAATCTCAATAAGTCCATAGGAACCTCACATTTTACATTTGAAAATTGTCGCACAGTTTTTGCACCAATTTCAGGGCAATTTTTAAGTAAGTATATTTTTGCTAGCTTCCCAATCCAACATTTTATTTATTGCTTTTTCGTGTATTTTCAGATTTGCAATTGGATAAATTGTTCTGTCGTTTAAAATTTTATTCTGTCGCTCAGACATCCTTTTTTGTCGGGAGGACTTGTCGTGATTAATAATTAAAAATAGTCCCTCTGACTCATTATTTTGTTGTTGAAAACCTGTCGTTGTAAAGACCTAACTTGTAGCTACCACAGCATTTATTGTTGTTTGCTGGTGTCGTTCAAACACCCTTTTCTGTCGTGCGATTATATATTTCCCTTTTGAAAATATTATAATTTCCTATCAACTTTTTGTATCAGTTGGTTTACTATTCGAATTATCAATTTCTTCAAAGCTTTTGCTCTCTCTACGCTTCTAGGACCAATTTTATTTCTGCTGTACATTTTTTCAAACATTTTCAAGAATAAAAAATTAACTTAAGAAATTTAAGGAACATTACCAAATTAATACAACGAAAGAAGGTGCAAAATTTCATTCAAAAATATCAAAAAGCATGAAATTCTGGCGTTGAAACTTCTAATATTGTAAAAAAAAATTGTACCTCACAAATTGTAAGCTTTCTGAAGCTTTAGCTTCGTTTGGACAAAATCGAAAATATTTTATTCTTTTTTTAAATTTGATGTTCAAAGGTCAAAATGCTAAAAAAAAACACAAAAAATAACACAAAGAAATTGCAAATTTTGGATTTTGGATTTCAGTAGGTACCAATCTTGCAATAAAACGATTCAAATTTTTTGTCAAGTTAGTCAAGTATAAAAGCATTGTTTTTGAACATTCAAAATTTTTATTTCCAACTACCCTTCCAAATTTTGTTTGAACGGATCTACCTAATCAGGTAGGATGAAAAAGTACCAGAAGGGGGGGGGGTGATGAAAGTAGGGTAAAAAGTTGAGAAAATCTGGTGAAAAAAGTCGGGATTGCAAAAATCTCGTTTTTTTTACAACAAAAAAGTGGATTTTTGCTAAAGCTGCGAAAAAATTGCTTCTTGCCAACTTTTTCCCAAACTAAGTACATTTTCCCCCTCTTGATATAAGTCATGCTCTTCAGTCTTTTGGAAACATGGGAGGGTCGTTCTAGAATCTAGACATTTTTTGATCAAAAAAATGTTGATAAGAGTTACTTTTTTTTAAAAATGCATGCTTTTGGCTGGAGTATGTGCCAAAGTGCTTCAAAATTGCAAAAATCATCATGCTGAAAAAAACCAGACGAGCAAAAGTGGAATCATATACTTAGGCCAATTTCAATATTGCCTGCAATATCATAATTATTTGAAAAGTTACTTCTGAAACGCCTCAAACGTCTAGCTAAAATACCAGATCCTCAGTTTGGGTTTTGTAATCAACACTCAATGATAGATCAGGTCATACAGATCCACAGGATTGCAGCCATCATTGAAAAAGCATTTCAGGAAAAGAAATAGTGTTCTGCAGCATTTCTTGATGTAGAGCAAGCATATGACCAAGTATGGCGCCAAGGTCTCCAATTTGGAGTTGACGAACAAATGCTGCATTCTGGCGGTGAAATGCATGAAATACATGTTATTATGCTAAAAGGGGGACATTTCATACTCACGCACGCTTACACACGCGCACACTCGACTTGTCAAGATGTGATTCTCAATGAAATGTCCCCCTTTCAGCAAGTCGATGGTGGCGCCGCCATGAGATGTCAACACCAAATCAAAACTTGCAGAAAATCACAGGAAGAGCATTCAGGGTCAGAGATGGAACGATTACCGATTATAATCGATTATAGTCGATTATAATCGGCCGATTAAAATAATCGGACAGCATCGATTAATCGAATCTTGGCGCTACCTATATTGTACTAATATTTCAGGCTTTTTCATTGGTCAATGGTTAAGTTGCAATGGGCCAAGGTACCGATCGTTCCTCATGACGTCATGTTTTGCTGTGTTTGGCCATCGATTTAATCGACCGATATTAATCGCCGTCGATTAATCGATTATTTCCGATTATTTTGAAGAAAATCATCGATGTAGCATCGATTATAATCGATTCCATCTCTGTTCAGGGTGTTTCACGGAGATGCCATATCAACTCAACATCCAATTAATGCTGGAGTCCCTCCGGGTAGTGTTCTGGGACCAATCCTGTATTTAATCTACACAGCTGATATACCAACAACAGAAGAAACTGAAACTGCAACATTTGCTGATGACACTGCAATTTTATCAGTTCATCTACAAAAAGCCCTTGATGGAATCTCAAGATGGGCAGATCTATGAAGTCAACTCAGTCATGTCACATTTGCTAAGAGAAAATGTGATGTTCAATACTCAGTCTACATTAAACTTAAGGCCTAAGGGTATTCTCTACCTCTGTGAAAACGTTCGAAATATGAAGCCGATTTGTTCATTATATTCATCATTCGTTCATAAGATTGCGTGTAATGGAGTGAATGAATTTAGTCCTACTTGTGTCCCACAACCCACTCCCATCTAAACTTCAGATGTGGATTTCTCCGTGAATTTTCAAAATTCTTTCAATTTTTTTTCACCAATGCTAATATTTTATCATTGAAAGCGAGGGTATGTAGCCATATTTTCTAATTTAGCTTTTCCAATGGAGATCTGAGCATCAATAATACCTCCATTCAATTCCCAATGATGGCCACAAAATGACATAAATCAAAAATATCTCGACATACCCTCGCTTTTGAATGTTTTCTGAGTAAAATAAACCAAACCCCACGAAAATCCATCCAATAGTTTTCACACAATCCCTGACCAAAGTTTGTAGTTTTCATCAAAAATCGCTACTGATAACAGGGGGTAGAGAATAGCCTTAAACAGAGCAAAATTCCAGCTGCCAGCCATGCTAAATATCTGGGTATTCATCTTGACTCCCTTTCAATTTTTTCATAAATGATAAAAGTGTTGCCTTAGACAGAAATCTTTCAAAAAAAAGGGAAGAAAAAATGAAAATGGATCAAAAATTGTTAGCAATAAATTCATAAATATTTTCATGAACATTTTTTCAATTTTTTTTAATATCTAAAAATTTTGAAGATTTGGGCTATGCTATTTATCCAGGTGAGGACATTATTTCTCAAAATAAAAAGCAAAATCATTCAACTTCAATAAACATAAGTACATACACTCCCTAATCAACTTTAAGGGCTCATGTTTAGCGTTTTCTAGGTTTTTTGGCCGGGGGCGGGGTAATAGACTCAATATTGAGGCAAGAACTCGTATGATAGAATCATCCAAATTTTCTGCAATTTATAATCTAATCAAGATAATCAAGAACCATAAAAAAAAGAAATTTTCGTTCGAGGACACCCAAACACCCAAACTTTGAAAAAAAAATTACAAATGTATACAAAGAAAACAAGACAAATTGAAAAAACCGAAGATGCTTCAACAATTAGGGTGAACAGAGGAAATACTGCGGTGATGAGATCTGCTGCAAATCTGCTCTTTTCAATTATAACAACCACCTGAGGCAGATTTTGATTTCATTCAACGAAAGCGCATTAATTAAACCAGCATCACCCTACTCGTACAGTATAAAAGCACCATCTAAATGTACGAGTACTGAAAGATGAAAGACCTCCTGCTGCGATTTCACGCCTTTACGTTTCCAAAGGCCGTCAAAATCAACCTATTGGCGATAGGAGGTTTACAAGTACTCAACGTGCCTACCACAAGGCACAAGCTCATGAACGAGTTAACGAATATGAAGGAATTTTCGACATGAAAAACCTTTGAGCGTCGAAATTTCCAAGAGCTGCTTGAAGGAATTTTTCTAAGGATGAGATGTACGATACGAATTTACTCGTAACATCCAATTCCATAAATATTTTCTACCATTTTGTACTTAATATAATGTAGTTACAAAAAACCCAAATTCCGATCATGGAGCTGGAGATTTGCAATCAAAACTCCAAGAATCTCCCAGAATGACAGTTTTCAACCTTGAGAATCTGAAATTTCCAATTACAGCACGAATAGAACTAATTTTTCTTCGAATGAGATGAATCGAACTTACCCAAAAACTCCTACAGCAACAGCAGCTTCCCTGATGGCTCTTTCGTGATCCATATCAACCAAACTTTCCGGTCGAATTGTGGCTGTATTCCTGGGTTGTCTTTCATTTTGAACAGCTAAAAAACCAAAAAGAAAATCATATGAGCAAAAAAACAGCTTTTAGGATAAGTAAGTACAGTACACCAATATTTATGCAAGTATTGACGATGCATATAGACGATAATGACCGTGCGAGGTGCTCGTTAAACATACGTGTACCGCACCGTACGTTTTTGTTTGCATATTAAACGGTCATTAGCCATCCGGATGGCTCAAGGGTTACATGGAAGAGGGGACAGGGTAGGGAATAAAGGCTAAAGTCTATATCAGCATGCAAAGCAGCAAAAACGACATTCATCCACGTGTCATCGCTGCGCCACATCGCCACATCGCCGGTTCGCTCATTATACCTTCTTTCGTTTTCTTTTTTTTTCTCATCTCCATTACACATCGTCAAGCGCGCGGTATACTTTTTAAATGGGAACATTTGAAAAGGCGTTCATGCATGCTATATTTTGTGTCAAACAAACACGAGCCACTGCATCAAGTCTCTCATTTAAACAAAACGCTTCGGGAAATACCACGTTTATCTTCTCGCACTTGTTAAAATCGCGTTCGTTCGCGCCATCCGCCCTTTGCCCCTGCCCCCATCGATATACTTTTTCGTCTCGCCTCCTCATCGTACCGCGAGCAGCTCGCTTTTAACGACGAATTCGAACTTGTCATTCGCCTGATTGTGGTTAAACGCAAATTGTGCAAAACGATTTTCGTTTAATGAACCTACACGGTGGGGTTTCCAAACGAAGCTTTTTACACTTTCTTTTTCTTTTTTCATCATGTATACGGGTTGTTGAGAGATAAAGAGCGTTGAAGGGGGAGGGGGGTTGAAACTGAATTTTTCCTGAGTAGGTATCATCCATCCAAAATGAATGAAGATGCGAACTGCTTTATAGTCTTCACACTTTCGGCACACGACAAGGACAAAATGGAAAAAATAAAGCACACAACATATTATGTACTTGGAAATTTCTTTCATTTTTGATTCAAATTAGGACGTTGGAGGATATGCGGAGGGGTTCCGGGGGTCATATCAAAAAACTGGGTCCATATTCGGACTTAAGGTTTCAAAAAACCTAGAAAAAGATATGTTACACGGCTTATCACTTTTTTTCATCATCTTAGGATCAAATGGGATGCTTGTGGTGGGGATCGGAAGGGTCAGATCGCAAAATCAAGTCGATATTTGGATTTGATACACCTAAAAACCAAACAAACGATACGTCATACGATAACAAAATTATGTAGGTATCTGTTAACTTATTTTCAGCTGTAATCGAAATTCCCTCCCTCTCCCTTTTCGAAAAAGTGGCTAATTACTTCAGGTATCCCATTTTTTCAATTTCCGGAATTTCTATACATATAATGCTTGGTATACCTAATGCTCGAATTAAATTGATTTTATGTCCCGTACAAAAAACGAATGAAATTTCCTAAAGACATCCTTTTTCAGTGAGCAATAACTCCCCTTACCCCCCCTCCCATACACGACTACTCGAAAGAAGAATCCGAAAATGAAAACTGTGCCACTTTTGGTGAACTGTATCGTTTTTTTCATATCTATGTTCTATTCTCGTTGGAGTGTTACGACTGGACAAAACCAACAATTTTCCAAATAACCCCCCCCCCCCCCCTCCACACCTACACAATGATCAGGAACGAAAGTTATGAGTTTTTTTTTGCGTAAATTAGGATTAATTTTATACATTTTTATCGAAGATGTACTTTTGATGCTGCAAAGCTTATTTTTGAACATTTTTTTCAGATTTGTGTAATTTGAAAATTTATAACATAAAAACAAAAAAAAATGTGAACCTTTTTGACCCATTCGAAGGGGAATGCGATGTACACGATTTTGAAAAGTTCAAAAATATTGAAATAATGAACTATTTTGTATTTTTTTTTCACTTGAAAAGCCTGTAAAATTACTTATGAATAATGATATTGAAGCTTTGTGTTGTTGAATAAAATATTTGAAATGAGGGACCGAGGGGGGGGGAGTGCGACAAAGTGGCTCTCATGACTCAAAATGCCAATAATTGCTAGAAAAAAAATGTATGCTGATCATGAATGCAGTGTACTTCTGGGCGTTCTTCTCAATTTCGCAGTTTTTTTAGTACCTAATTTTGGAATATTAATCTCTAAGAAGAGGGAGAGGGATGAAAAAAATTTCAAACTATCAAAACAACTGATTATGAGTACTGAAAAATACAAAATAAGTTTTCGAAGGCGATGTTTCTGATTCTGAAATTAGTTTAATTTTAAAATCAAAACTGAGCCTCCCAGAGCTTTAAAGTGGGACTTGAAGCGTCGAAAAATGCAACGTGGGATCGACTTACTATAGGCTTCCAAAAGCACTGATTTTCATCTCAAGATCAGTTTGATCCTACAAATAAAAACAAAATTGAACCCCCTAGAGAGGAGCATGGGGTCTAAAGTTTTGAAAAATGCAACAACGTGAGAGTTGAATTATAAATTTTCAAAGGCACTGATTCTGATTTTAAAATCGGTTTGAGCTCAAAATCTAAAAGTGAGCCACAAAAGGGGACTCTTGGTCAAAATATTGAAAAATTCAATATGAGTAGGTAACGAAACGTGGATTTTTTATAGCATTGATTTGGATTCTAAAATCAGTTTGGTCACAAAATCAAAATTAAGCATCTCCCTCACAGTCTTAGAAGAGGACTTTTGGGCAAATTTTTGAATAATATAGGTTTTTGAGAGCACTAATTCCGATTATGTATCCGCTTGATTCCAAAATCAAAATTGAGCTTTCTAGAGGAGAACTTAAGGGTTTAAAATTTTGAAAAAATCCAACTTGAATATCCAATAAAAGGTTTTTGGAAGCTCTGGTTCTGATTTCAAAGTCAGTTTAACACCAAAATCAAAATCGAACCCTCCTCAAGAGCTTCGGAGGGGGGGGGCATAAGACCTAAATTTTGAAAGATGTAATATGAGAACATATCGAAACGAAGGTTATCGAGGGTGCTGATTCTAATTCTAAAATCAGTTTGGCCTCAAAATGAAAATTGAGTCCATCCCTCACCGCTTTGAAAACTCAAAAGCGGTTAGAAGGACTTTTTTTTAAATGCTATGTGGTAATGTGGTATCTGAATATATGTATACATAGGTTTTTGAGTGCGCGGATTCCAATTCTGTAGCTAGTTTGATCCCAAAATGAAGATAGAGCTTCCTAGAGGAGAGTTTGGGGTCCCAAATTTTGAAAAATAAAACGTGAGTATCGAATTATAAGTTTTTGAAAGCAACTGATTCTAATTTTTGAATCAATTTCACCCCGAAAATGACTGAGCCCTCCACAGAGCTGCACATAGAGGAAGTTTGAGTCCAAAATTTTGAAAAATACATACGATAAAGACAATTAAAACGTAGGTTTTTAAGAGCGCTGATTCGGATTCTTAAATCTATTTTACTCCAAAACCAAAAACACTTCATTTCCCATGTTTTCATATTTTGGGCACCAAACGGTACAGTAGGAGTTGAATAGAAAAAAGTTCATTTTTGAATTTTCATCAAAATCGAGGGTCTACTTTCACCGCCAGTTTTCAAAAACTCTCCAAAAATCGAAAAATCAGCTCTTGTAGCTCAAATTTTGATTTTGAGGCATGAACAACGTGTTCTTTAAATGAGCTAAATTTCAGCAAGATCGAAGGTGCCAGTTTGTGAAGTCCTCCTTTGCAAATAGTCGAGGGGCCCGCATAAGGATCTATTGCACCCCTCTCCCTACGTCGATCCCCTGGGGCAACAGTACTAAAGTGCCTTTTTCAATTTTTGGTGAATTTTTGAAAATCAAATTTCGGCCAAAAATGAGGGAAAAAATCAAAATTTTACCAAATTGACCTAGAAAGCTGAAATGTTGGATATACCCTATTTTTGAACTGCCAAATCGATTGGAAACTGTTGCAAACCGTTTTGAGTAGTTCTGGAGCCTCCAGCAGATTTTTGAAACTTGAAATTCCCAAAATTTCATCAAATGGAGTAGGAAAGCCGAAATTTATTCTGAAAACTAATTTCAATACACTACGAAGTCAACTGCAGGTGGATTTCAAGTCGTTTTGGAGCCTCCAGCGACTTTTTGAAAATTCCTGGAGCCTCCAGCAGATTTATGAAACTTTGAACTTTCACAAAATTTCATCAAATGGAGATGGAAAGCTGAAATTTACTCTACACTCGAATTTTAACACCCTCTGAAGACTACTTCTGGTACATAGGTTCAAGTTATTCTGGAGCCTCCAGCGACTTTTTGAAACTTTCTGCAGTCTCCGGCAGATTTTAAAAACTTGAATTTCCACGAAATTTTATCAAATGCTTTGGAAGGCCGAACTTCATTCTGAAAACTAATTTCAATACCCTATGAAGTGGACTGCGTAGTTTTGGAGCTTCCAGCGACTTTTTAGAAAGTACTGGAGCCTCCGGTAGATTTTCGAAACTTTGAATTTCTACAAAACTTCATGAAATGAAATTGGAAAACCGAAATTTACTCTGCACAGCACGTGCAAAAGTTAATTAGAACAGATTTTGGACCATTTTTCAAAAAACTGAAGTTTTCAAAAAGGTGCATGAGGCTCCAAAATGGATTGAAACTGCCAGAAATCCATTTCGGAATATGTAACGCCAAAAATAGGGTGTCAAATGAATGTTATCTTTCTACCTCAAATAGAGCTAGGAGGAAACGTGAATTTTTTTAATTGAACACACAACAACCGTGCATACAAAACCATATTAAACTGAATCACCCTGTATGATACCACTTTGATCTATTCAGGGTGATAATTACAGAAATTCAATCAGATCAGTGTGATCTTATAATTAGTATAGGCATAAAAGGTGGAAACATTTTCACACCATCCGGAAATACAAATTGTAAAACAAAATTTTCAGATAGTAAGTATACGTACCATCCTTATTCATTCCCATACTAAGGCATTTTTTTAATCTACACGCTTGGCATTGATTCCTATGGGCTTTATCGACGACACACCGACCTGTACCGGCTTGACATCTGAAAAGATACAAAATAAATACTTTATATAAAACGTAACCGTTTAGAAAAGCGAAAACTTCGCTTGGTTTTCGTTCATTTGCCTCCGCCTTTCGGCTTTCTCTCTTATTTACACGCAGATATATGGGTTTATACAAAGCTCAAAAAACGTTCACTCGCTGTATCGAAATCGATTCGAGGAAAAGATTTAAGTATACCATAAGCAAAAGCGTGTAACTTCAAAACACGACGAAGCTTGAAGCTTCGTCGCGAACGAGCGACGAATAGGTAGGTATTTCGCCAAAATAAAAACACAAATCAATCAAAAATACGTCTGAAAACAGAGCTTAAATGATAAGAAAAAGAAGCGCAGCGCGGTAAGAAAGGAAGAAAAAAATCTTTGGAAAATCGGGTCTTTTTATTACTAGAATTCGGTTGGTTTTCGTATTGAAAAGTTGTACGAGAGTATAGGAAGTTGTATAAGACTTACATGACGCGACTCAAGGGACCGATTCTTTCAAATCAAACAGTATAACAAGCAGCAATGGCGTCGTCCCTCCAACCATTTAAATCTTTCCATTTCATTTTAAAGGAAAAACTGATCCTCCTTATTTCAAAAGTTCATCCGTTTCGGCTTCCCCTTTTTCCTTTTTCATTCGCCCCTCTTACCTCTCTCGTCACCCTTTTCGTATATCTTCTTTCAATTGATAGTTCTACTTTAACTTTCGTTTCGTTCGAAGCGTAGTTCAATTTTCTTTTAATCCTTGAAATTCATCCTGTTTTTACGTCCTGCGTCCTACGTCGTCCTACGTCCTGCTATATCGAGTACCCAGTATACGATACGAACCGAAAAGATACGCTTGATCCTTTTTTTCGCTCTCTTTCTCGCTTTGCCAACAACCGACGGCGACGGTAATCCTGGCCTGGTTATAAATAGCGTCAGTATCGCAGATGTCGAATGCAAAATTTCAACCCGGTTAAATGGCTTTTTCATTTGTCTGATTTTATACTTTTTACGATATGATTTTTTATATCTCCTATTGTACCTTTTTATAGTATACGGTCATACGGCTCAAGCTCGCGATTAAATTCCGCGCGCTAGGTATAATCAATAATGGCGTTAAAATTATCCCAAATATAGGGGGTCTTTCGAATAAATATCTAACGAGGTGAGTCGGATTAATTCGGCTTTAATTGATATTTTTATCGTGTGTTTTTCGATTCGAGGCCGTAATTTCTGTTATAGGTACCTATACTCGTATACTATGAAATGAAATTTATATCCGAATGAGTTTTCACGTGTAAAACTGCTCGTTTCAAATATCAGTTGGCGAAAATGGCGAATTTATTAGGCATAATGACAAACAGTCTGTACGATTTTGTAGAAAATTCCTCAGCACGTGTTTACATCCGCAATTTTACTATAGCTGTGAGTACCTGCATTAAGATTGGAATGAGAGCTGAAACTGATAATAGAAGATGTCGAAAATGGGTATGATTCTATGAGAAGGCCTCTACTTGATAATCTGATTTTCAAGGGAATCCCCGAAATCCATCGAATCTCTTGTCATGTTCTCATTCAGAGAGAATCTTAATGAAAAAATCTGATTTTTTTATCACAAATATAATCGATTAAAATTGAACGTCCAACTTCGGCTTCAAATAAGGAGCTTCGTGGAAAAGGGGCCTTGGTCAATTTTTTTCACGATTTTTACAAGTTCAAATGGACTTAAAATTTTTTTCTATATATACGCAAACATTTTCCAATTCGTTTTTTTTTTCATGGAAGAACACTTCAATATCACTGAATATGGTGGAATAATTAACAAAAAAATAATTTTAAATATACCTACTCAGAATTGCAAAAACCAAAAAACCCAAAAAAATTGACCAAGGCCCCTTTTCCACGGAATCCTTCAAATGTCTTAAATATCTTTTTATTCCTTCCAATTGAAAATTTCATGCCTGAAATTTATTATTATTTTTTTTTTCATTTTTCTGGTAGGTTTTTTAGTTCTTTTCAAAAATTGATTTTTTGAAGAAAAAACATCAAATTTTTCATCACAAACAACGATTTTTGATTGAACATTCAATTTTAGCTTGAAATTTCTCCGAATAAAGCCTCTCAGAAGAAAAATGAATCAGATCCACGGATGGACATTTTTCTGGGTAAGTTTTTCTCAAAAATCAATTTTTTTATGAATAAAATTGACAAAAAAATTAATTTTTCATCACAAATAATAGATTTGAATTGACTTCTGCTAAAAATATTTTAATACAAAACCATCCAAAAAGATATTGAAAAAAAATCTAGTGATGAGAAAGCCAGAAAAAAAATCAAATTTGTCGATGAAAATGGATTTCAACTTAAAATATTTGCAATTTAAAGCCACCCAGAAAAAATAAATAATCATAGGGAAGCTAATTGGCCTAAAAATATTTCATCTTCGGTTTTTCCCAAAAATTAATTTTTTATGATGATGGAACTTTTTTTGAAAGAAATCAGTTTTTTTGTTAATCAGAAAACTGAAGAAAACAAATCAAAATTTTTCACCAAAGCAATCGATTCAAGCTGAACATTCAATTTCAGCTCAAAATAAATGGCTCCCAGAAAAAAATCGCATTCTACGGATGAGCATTTTTCTAGATAAGTTTTTCTAAAAAATCAATTTTTTGTGATAGAAAAACTGACAAAAAAAAATGAAATCTTTCATCTTTCAATAATTGACTTTAGCTAAATATATTTCAATACAAAACCATCTGAAAACAAATTGTTCAAAAAAACTAAGTATTTCTTGTAATGGGAAATCCAGAAAAAATCAAATTTGTCGATTTAAATTCGCTTCAACTCAAAATATTTCAATTTAAAGCCACACAGAAAAATAGATCAAATTTTCTAATGATGGAGAAGCTAATGGCCTAAAATTTTATTTCTCTTCAATTTTTCCCAAAAATTCATTTTTTACAATGAATAATTTTTTTTGAAAAAAATCAATTTTTTCATCAGAAAATTGAAGTAAAAAAAATTAGAATTTTTCACCAGAAGCAATCGATTCAAGCTGAACACTCCATTTCAGCTCAAAATATTTGGAAACCCAAGCCTTCCCTTCCCCTCCCCTCCCCTCCCCTCCCGAGAAAAAATTACATTCTACAGAGGGGAATTTTTCTAAAAATGAACAATTTTTGTGATATAACCTGCCATGGGTGACATGGCAGATTTATACGGGAGTAGTACCATTTTGTAGCTCTCGTCGAGGCGAACACAGCGCGCACCTACAAGCCCCCCTATCTATTCATGGGAAGAAACTACGGGCGTCTAAAGTCTAGAAAACCAAAAAATGAAAATTTGCCAAAATGAAAAATTTGACCTAGGGAACTTGTAGAACATTTTTTTAGATGAAAATTGCAATTTTTGGGATTAGCCTACCTTCATTTTTGAAGGATCCATGCAATTTTGAAGTTTTGAAACAAATCAATTTCTGAAAAATTTCAAATTCACTCAAATTGATCTGTTTCAAAACTTCAAAATTGCATGGATCCTTCAAAAATGAAGGTAGGCTAATCCCAAAAATTGCAATTTTCATCTAAAAAAATGTTCTACAAGTTCCCTAGGTCAAATTTTTCATTTGGATAAATTTTCATTTTTTGGTTTTGCTCATTTTCTAGACTTTAGACGCCCGTAGTTTCTTCCCATGACTAGATAGAGGGGCTTGTAGGTAGTGCCCTTTGTTCGCCTCGACGAGAGCTACAAAATGGTACTACTCCCGTATAAATCTGCCATGTCACCCATGGCAGGTTAAAAACCTATGGGAGAAAAAAATCAAATTCATTATAAGCAATCACTTCAAATTAAATACCCATACTTCAAAGAAATTTTATGGTCCAAAATTTTGTGTTTTTTTTTCATTTTTTTGCGTAGGACCTTCAAATGTTCTCAAAAATACTTTTTTTATGATTGAAAAAACTACGAAAAAAATCAAACTTTTCCTAAGCATTTCAATTCAAAATGTATCGAAATAGAGCCTCCCAGAAGGAAAAAAGTCACTTTCTACAGATAGCAATGACCCCAAGTTACGTTAATTTTGACCGTTTTAATGGCACTTTTTAAAAATCTGGAATTTCCAAAATCAAGCTACAGGCTCCAGAACGGTCTGTAACCATCTCCAATTGACTCAGCAGTCCCCCACCTAAGTACCTAATTTGATTCTAATATTTTGTTCTGTGAAATAAGAATGATTCAATTTCTCGAATGGGTGTAGAAAAGAGGAATCATAATAAAAGCGAAAAATAAAAGGTTTAGAAATTGCAACAAAATCATTCGACGCATCATCTCAACACCTATGTTGAAATAATTCCTGCCACCAGGAGGCCTTTAAAGTATGTAGTAGCAGTATGTAAGAAGGGCGCAGGAAGCAAGGATAGTAGAGAAGACCAGAGAGAGAGAGAGAGAGAGAGACGAGCGACGACGATTTATCGAAATTACATTTGTCGCTAATAACCTCATTGAGAAACGTGAAAAAAAGGGATGGAAATTATACCGCTAAAAGGGGAAACATTATACGCTAATGCTGTCGAGGGGTTGAATTAATATCCTATGATTGTATTGGTTGATGCGTAAACGGATTACAATCTCTATATTGAAAAGCAACAACTTAAACTTGTTTATTGTAAGCCCTTTTACCGTTTTAAATCACTAGGCACGAAATTACTATATGGTTGTTAGAGTACTATACTAACTATAAGTATATATACGTTCGAAATGGGTTATTAATTATTTTAACCACAATATACCATACGAGCTTCTCTCTGTATACTCGTGCACTTTGGCATTCTTTCTTGTATATGATGTTATTTGTGCTCTATATTCGCGGAGTACGATATTTTGCTGCATGTGGAAAGTTTTAGGCTACAAAAGGATGAAGAATATACTCTTGTGACGGAATCGTCTTTTCCCTTTCATATTCGTAAACGAGTTTCAAAAGTGAATAATAATGGTCAGTTTGGTGTTCCTGGTGTATGGTTAGGGGAGGTTATAGTCCCTTTGGAGTAGATTGATACAGTTGGGTGTCTGCATTGTGATGAAGCGGTCGGATTGTAAACGAGGATATAATTTGATCGCTGAAAGCGGAAGATAAAAGAGGTGAGATGTGTCTGCGTAGGGGTTTAAATAAAAGTGGTGCATGTACATAGAAACGATGGAAAAAAGATTGAAAAAAAGAAAAGGTGAATTGAGAGTTGTAAACTTACACCTAGGCCTACCTACGTTTATTGTAGGCTGGAAAAATAGATGTTTGAAGATCAAATTTGAGCCAAAAATGCTGAAAAATACTTGAAATTTCACCAAATTAACCAAGAAAGTTTAAATTTGATATGTACTCTAATTTCGATCCCTCGAATCGATTTGAAACGGGTTTGAGTAGTTCTGGAGATTCCAGCAGATTTTTGAAATTTGAAATTTTCTCAAAATGTTACCCAATGCTGAATTGAACATCATTGACCTTTTTAGAATTCTGGTCATTCTGAAGATTGGACAGCACGATTTTCGACATCTCCAAAATTTAAAAATTTTTCCAGAAGGCATGAAAATTAATTCGTGCGGCTAAAAACCAAATTATTGCTTATCCTTGACCTGTTAATTTGTAGCTTCGCCTTCATAAACACTGCACCTGGGCCCTCCGGGAAGACATCGAACTGCAGACTACGGGGGAAAAGGGACGGTAATGATATTTTGTGTCATGCCGATTTCTCCCACTGGGTGCTCTTGACCTTGACTGTGCTGTACTTCAATCTGCAGGCAACGGGGAAAAGGGAAGGTAGTGATATTTTGTGTAGTGCTAATTTCTCCCGCTGGGTGCTCTTGGTTGCACTGTATTTTGTTCAAGAATTTGACAACAGCGCAGCCAAGAGCACCCAGCGGATGAATTTGGCATGACACGTGTAATTTAGCCAATAGGGCGGCTAGTTGGATGTCTTCCCCCAAGTGCAGTGTCTATTATGTACTTCACCCACATTGGTTTTACTTTTTGAGACAATTTCCAGGCAAGCACTTAATTTTTAAAATTCGCACAAATGACTGTATCTTATCTGAAAAATGTCACCACCGTCATTAAATCTATGCTCAGTAATAGGATGTTCTATGTCACCCACAAGGAGAAGTGCAGTAGATGGAGAAGGCAAAAAAATGGCCTGCCACAGGGGAGTGTTCTAGCTCCAATTCTATTCAACATATACACGAATGAACAGCCAATCAGAGACCAGACCAGACACTTCCTGTATGCAGATGACCTGGCAGCAACTGCTCAGGGGGATACACACATAGAAGTGCAAGAAATGTTGCAGGAAACCCTGAATAAACTAGAGACCTATTACGTGGATAATTCCCTCAGACCAAATCCATCCACAACTCAAATGTGTAGCTCAGGGCTTTTAAATTACCGTAATTTATTCGTTGGTAAAATACGGCGGTAAAATACGGTAAAATACTGTATTTTATGGTATTTATGGTATTTTACTAATTTGAATATGAAGAGTTATTTTTTGTAGTTGACTTCAAAGTTCTGAACTTCTGACCTGCCTCTGTAGTAAACTTTCATCTGTTTTAGGTGTTATTAAAGATTATAGAAAATTTTTTGTGGACATTTTTTTGATTTTTTGGAAATTCATGGAGAAAATTTTTGGTAACTTTTAAATCATAAATTTCCAAGGAAATTTGGAAATTTATGAAGGAAAGATGGAAAAAAAGTGTTAATTTGGCTTTTTGGTAAATTATGGTAAAATATGGTAATAAATTTTGGGTGTGATTTATCGGCACGACAGAAAAAGGCGTTTTAACAACGAAAAAAGGGCATTTTAACGACAGAAAAAGGCATTGCACGGGAAAAGAATTATTTCAACAAAAAAAGTTTTTGAACGACAGTAAATGAATGTCAACGACACTATAAGGTATTGCCCGACAGAATAATTTAATGCACGTCTATACAATACATTTAACGACAAATCGTGCATGGCAAAGAAATAAAATAGTGAACGACTTAAATAATACGAATTGCACATCCAAAAATTTATAAAAAGCATGACAGTAAAAAAAAAACACACAGTTCATCTAGTATGAGGATCTGCCTCTCTTCCGTTTCTGTCCCAAAGGAATTGACTTCCCTTCAGCAGGAACTTCAATGAGCTTGAGACGAATGTGCATTGGTACCTACCTAAAGTATGCTTGCACAGTGCTGATTTAGTGTTGTAGCGGCAGGAACAAATTGACGTGCTCGACTTATGCGGATCACCAGGCAGCAAACCCAAATAAAAAATTGGAACATCTCCAAATGAATTAAAGTCTGAGCTGAACTGAGCAAGAGGCAGGAGACAGTTCACCTTCCTCCAGAGTGATTTTGAAGTTAAAAAATTGTTTAACATGAGGAAATTGAGCAAAATCAAAATTGCAGTATCTGATTAAAGAAAGAGAAAATAGTGTTTTTAATTGAGGTTTATTACTCAAAATATATGAGTTTTTTGACCTTGCTCAGCAATTAGTTCAGCCATATGAAATCAAGAAACTCAAAAATGAACTTCTTGCATAATCACAAAATGAGTTATTCCTCTGAAAAAAATTTTTCGGTGGGAAATAATTTATTTTGCCGGGCATTTTGTTTTTTTGGCGGGGAATAATTTATTTTTCCGGGCAATTCTTCTTTTGGTGGGGAATAATTTATTTGGATGTGGATTACATTTCTGTTGTTGTTTGTATGAGATCGAATTGTCGTTTGTATCACTTAAGTTGTTGTGCTGGACTGTCGTTGAAAATTGTTGAAAATTGTCGTTGGAATGCCTTATTTTGTCGTTTGAATGTCCTGTCGTTCGAACACTTTTTCTGTCATGCCTCATGCCAATATATATTCCCCATAAACTTTTGGTAAAATACTGTAAAGTACTGCCGTAATTTTTCAACATAATGGTATATTACGTGACAGGAGCAGAAAGTATGCAATTAACTAGTATGAAGTTTAAGGAGCGAGGCAAAGCCGAGCGACTTAAATCAAACAAGTTAATCACGTTACTGTCCAATCCTGTCGCGTATACTATTTTAATTTCATATGAGAGGAAAATAAATGCTGAAATCTTAAAAAATTGTTAATTTTGAATTTGTAAACATATGCGGAAAACAGTTACTTTCCTCTCTACTTTCGTCCCTAGGGAGGAAAGTAACTACTTTCCACACTTGTTTTGATAGCTGAGTTAAAGACATACTTTCCAATCACAAAACTGTCTAGGAAACTACTCATTTTCCGATCATATGAAATTAAATTGAAGGGCTAATTGTGAAAGTCGCCTTAGTCATTTTTTTGTTCACACAACTTTAAACATTTTTTTTTTTCATATTTCATCAATTTTAAAGGGAAAAATGAGTATTGTAATGCATTCTGGGATAGTTGAAGATGCTTTTTTAATACTTGACCATGAAGTTTTTACATTATCACTGAAGCAGGACAACAATGTTTTCATTGATTATGTACAAAAATCACTGCTGACTAAGGCGACTTTCACAATTAGCCCTTCAATTACCTTACAGCCCTGGTGTAGCTGTAGCTTCCACCAGAAGAATACAAAGGTGAAGTGCACATTGAAGCTGGTATGGGGAGGAATGCAGCTGGGTGGAAGCAAGAAACAACTTGCTGCAGAAACTGGTATCAACTAGATGGGGATCAAAGCTAAAGACACTGAGGACAACAGCCATTGCACTCGTGCTACTCTACAGCAGAGTACGATTGATGTGCCACCTGGGGCTGATCAGCACATGTTAAGAAGATTGACGTTGCTCTCAACAACACCATGAGAACTGTGTCTGGCTGCCTCAGACCAACCAGTGTTAAACACCTACCAAGAATATGCGGCATTGCACCTCCTGGGATAAGATAGTGTGTAGAGGTGGATGTAGAGAGGACAAAGAAAAAACAAGATCCCCGCTATGTTATGTTCAACCAGAAAGAGGTCACCCCAAGGCTGAAGTCCAGGAGGAGTTTTATGAGGGAGACTCATGTGATGGAAGTGGATCCAGTACCAGATGTAACGAGATCTTGGCAAATGGACACAAACTGCAGTATGTAGAGTGGCTCACACTGAACCTGATCTGAGCTGGATGCACCCAGATAGCAGTAAACCTTACTAGATGGGACATTCAGGATGATGCGAAGTATCCGGATTATGGGCAAAGACAGAATGACGACCACCTCCTTGCATGTAGCACGGGCCACTGCATACACTAGAGATGAGCTGTAGGGTGAAATGAACAAACACATGGAAGACCTGGTTCAGAGATGGAAGGGGAGAATTTAAGGAGGTCGGAGTGTCCTGGACATGAAAAGATGAAGAAGAAGATCTGAAACTAACCCTCCAGGCTCCAAATTCGAACTTTGCAATTTCAAGCAATTATGGAGCGAGCGTGATTTTCGATTTCTTCAGGATAAGCACAAAAATTTCTCCAGAAACAAGAAAACCTGAAAATCAATTTGAGCAACTAAAAATTGAGTGATGGCTTATCCTCAACCTGTTTCAAATATTTATCCATATTTGAGCCGATTTCCAGATGGACATTTTGAAAGTGTTTTCACATTATGCTCTTTCCAAAAATCGCAGTACCGTTCAAATCAGAGGATGGACATCTCGATAAAAATCTCTTCTAAGCATCATTATGGTGTTTAACAGAACTCCCAGATAAAAAAAACATCAATTTTTCATGACCTATTTTTCACAGTTTTACCCAGTAAATAGGTTGTAGTCTATTTACTTAACCAAACAGGGTTGCCATTTTTTATAGGATCAAAAATTACGTATTTCAGTTATTTTCATGACATTTAAAAAAATAAAAAAACGTGTTCAGAATTTTTTTTGATTTTTAAAAATTTTCCTAAAATTAATTTGGGCAGCTGAAGTTTTGATCGAGGGTGTTTCGGACGATGTTCTTTCCAACTATCTCTAAAGTTCATAATTTCTTCATCTACGAGTACCTAATTTGATTTTCATTTCTTCCCTCTGACCGCCTCAAATTTTCTCACACCTACTACAGATTTCATGCAATGAACGTTTTTTTTTTCATCATGAGCACTTCTAGGTCTATTGAGAGTAAGCTCAACACAAATACGCAACAAATGAACAAACACTCACCTATAGATCAATTTACGCCTAACACTGCGTTTGAAAAACCCACTGCATCCGTTGCAGGCCAAAATGCCGTAATGTTTGCCCGAGCTGGTATCTCCGCATACGACACAAGTCAATCCTAAACATTTGCTTTTACCATTCGTCGTACCGTGGTACTGATTGTGAGGAGGTGTTCTGGTAGCTCGCACAACAGTTTGTTGATTCGCACATACAGGACCACCGAGGCACAAGGCCAATGGATGGACAGGGCTACAAGTTGGCGAACATTTATCCGAATTGGCACCATGGATAGTATCTGAAAATAAAACGAAAACAAAATGTATAAGAAATGGAAAATCTACGATGTCAGATATACGCGCAGTAGAAATGTAGAAAACGCATATTAAATCTGCATAAGTCTAAATCCCATTTTGATAATGTATCGAGTTAACGTCGGCGGGCGTGGTACCGCATTAATTATACTAATAGTAAATGTGAATGTGTACGCGTCTATTACCATAATATAAAAGACTATAAGGCGCATAGTACACCAGTCGCAGTGCTTTTAGTGTATGTAGTAGGCCTGTTGCTTGTGTGTACTACATACAATACATACACAGCGCACACATCCCTATGGTAAATCCTTTTGTTATATTGACGGGGGCCACCGGAATAAATATGTACGACGAATTGTAATGAAATCAAGTAAATTGATTGCCCTTCGTATACACGATATATACGCGAGGATACGCCGCACACAAGCCTCCTCCTGGGACAAATCCGTCGCCGAGTGCGAATAATAATGAGCCTATCGGTCTAATTTTCATATTTGCGCATTGTTTTCTATAGGTCAGATCTGCGCCGTCGATCGTATTAGTCGATTTTTGTAAATTAATCCTGCAACAATCGTCCGACTATACGAATCTTCATTCATGCAGTTTTTGGCTCGAGGTGTGTGATTCGATTATGGTAAAGTGCATTATCAGCTCGGCAAGTGTTTCATAGTTCAAAGAGTATTCGACGGAATAGGTGCAGGAGTCAGTGGTTTGAGAAACCCTCGAGGTACATATATGAGGCGTTCGAGCGTGAGGATTGTGGATTTTGATGAGTTAAATAGGCCTATACTTTTTCGGAGTTATTTTGCCCTTATACGACAAATTTGAGGAATTGCGATCTTTTGAATGGAATTGAATTGAATTGAATTGAATTGGGTGAAGAAAAAGAGGGAGAGAGTGATAAGAGAGAACTGTCTGACAAGTACATATACATTAATATCATTTGAAAAAATACATTGAAATCAAATTTGGATTTGAAAATGCCCTGTGAGGATTTTAAACTTCCTTCCCTATACATAAACATTTTGGAAATCCTCAATCCCAAATTGTAAAATTATTTCAACTCAAAGTAGGCTCCTGAGGTACCTACTTAATTTACACTTACAAACAGAGGCGCACTAGGTCGGTTGGGGGCTCGTGGCAGATGCACCGAATGAGGCCCTCAAAATTTCATCCCCTCTCCCTTAGAACCTTTCGCTTGCCAGTTTTTTCTCAGGTTCGGATATTTGAATACAAGTTGTGCAATCATTAATTTTTATTTCTGTCTTCTAATTTAATTTGACAAAAATTAGTCTATTTTTTTAGGAGTGATGGTGGGGGAGGGGACGGAAAATTCGCTATGAGAAGAAAATGCCCATTTTTCAGAAGAAAATGACAAGTTCATCAATTGATATAATTCGCATTGGAGCTTATAAAAAATTGTTCATTTTCCGTTTTGAATTTTACGGAAGTTTCAAAAATGGATTTTTTTTAGATTAGAAAAGAGATAGAAATTATTGATCCGAGCAAAGCGAGGGCAAAAGCTTTTAAAAATTTTGTGCATATTTCGAGTTGTAAAAAAATAATGCTTTCAAAAAATTTGTGTAATTTTTTAGCTCAAAATTTTTGAATTTTAACGTCGTTGGGCTTTTAAAAATACCAAATTTTGAAAATGAAAAGCGAACAGGCCCAAGCCAAGTGAGAGCAAACGCTACTTTCGAGAAACAGAAAAACAATTTTTTTTTTCAGGTGAAAAGTGTGTTGTTTTGGTTTGAAAATTTATTAAAATTTGAATAGGTACCTACCTACTAGATTTTTATAAACGTTCAGTCTCAATTCGAAAAAAAAACCAGAGGCCCAAACGAAGCGAAGGCAAAAAATTTTTTAAATGCACATTTTGAGAGGCTAAAAACAATATTTTTTGTGATGAGTTTATATTTTTAACAACTCAATTTTAGGATTTAAACGTACCTTACTTAATTAAAAATTTGGATTTTAAATAAAAGAAAAGCAAACAAAGCTTGCAAAAATTTATGTTCAGAGGAAGTGAAAATAACATATTTTGTTTGATTTAAACATGGGTCCTTGGGGCCCCTGGCGATCGCCAGGTAACATCATAGGCCAGTCCTCCATTGCTCACAAAGAAACCTAAGCTCACTGGAACAGCGTGTCACCCTCACCCACACCTCAAAACAAAATTTTGAGCTATCGAAGTTTATTTTTTGATTTTAGCGAATTTTTAAAAATGGGTTTCTGCAAAAAAAGTAAATCTAGAAACAAAAATCTGAAAATTGGTATATAAACTGAAATTGGTCCGCCTCATGAATCGATAATTGTGACAGTATTATCGAGTCGATCTAGAGCCTCCAGCAAAAGTTGACTCTTCTCCAGTGATTTAAAATAGTTCTACTTCTAGAAGTCATTGTAATAATTTTTGAGAAATGAAAGTTTAATCCTGTTATAAATTTAATATTTTCACAGCTCAAACACAATTTTTTCAAAAAAAAGTATAACTTTAGCAAGCAAAAAAGTTCAAAAAAGTGACCAAAAAGTAACTTAAAAAATTACCTACAAAAGATGCAAGCAAAGCAATTCATTTCAGAAAAAAATCACTAAAAAAGCCAGAACATTTTAATTAAAAATGTGAAAAAAATTGTAAGACATAAACATAGGTAATTCATTTTCAAATTTTTCAAATTTTAGATCCACCATTAGCCTAAAAACACAATCATTACGGCGGATTGTCGAAAAAAAATCTGCGGATTTTGACCAAATTCAGCAGAGACCTTCGTTTATGAGTTGAAATTTACCCACAAAAATGTTTAGCTCTGGAGGTGTGCCTGAAGGAGAGATTTGATCCCTCAAAAAGTAAGTATTTTCGAAAATTCGTGGTTTTTTCGCTCCAGTCATTACACAACCTGTTTTGGGAACAATGACCCAGTATCAAATAAAAGTACTCGTATTTGAGATTCTGCGTCGATTTATGCTATTGCCGTCAAAATCCAAGACCATATTTTGGATTCTACTGAGAGGTTGAAAATTAGCAAATTCGATAAATTCGTGTAGGTATTGAAAATTTTTTCTTGGCAAATATTTCGCACTAGTTATGCTAAAATACAGAAAATATATCATTTCTGAAACTGGGGAAATATTTTGAGACACGGTGATGTCAATTTTTTAAACACTTTTTTCCAATTTCAAAAAATCAAAATTTTTTGGCTATAGGTATATTTTTTTTAATTTTTCGAAATTGGCTTAATTATCAAAAAAATTGGCACCACTGCGTTCCAAAATATTTGCCACAAACGCAAAAAAAAACACGATTTTTTCGGAAATGCCCCCTCTTTGAGAGTTCAAATCTCCCCTCCAAGGGTATTCTTTTTTCACGATCCATCCTAACAAGTATGTTGGAAACAATAAGTACATATTATTCAAGTTGAACCTGAATTTAAAAGTAAATACCGGTTAATTCTTATGAAAACTGCCATTTTTTTACCAGGCGACGCCGACGCGGTAAAGCCCCCTCGGGGGCCCTCCCACAATCAATCAAAATATAAAATTCATTTGGTTTTTTTTTATAGTCTATCCATCATTTATGTAGTTGTTATTTGCTGAATTACATTATTAGTAATTTCGTAATGAAATAAATTTGTAATGGCGAGGTCACATTCTCTCTATATCAATTTTTTTTTTTCAAATATGTTTTGATATTTAAGTTTAAGTATTTAATTTTTTTTATTTCCTTAATGGATGAATATTCCTGAAGTGGGTGGGGAGGGGGGTAGGAATTCTTTTTCAACGATTTTTTTGGTGGTATCAATTTCTAACATTTTTTGTAAATTCTCTACAATAAGAATTATCCATATATTTATAAATGATTTGCAACAATTTTTGTAGACTTTTGGTCAGAAATTTTGAGGACTAGCTCTCGTCATGTCACTCAGCACTGGAATCCAGAGTGGTGTCCTCCACCTTTCCCTCCAAAAAAAAAAAAACGAAAATTAATTCAACTGGATAAAATAAAATAAACTTTAAAAACACTGGTCAACCAAAAAATCGATGACTTATTCAAGAAATGGAGAGAAAAGTCATCTCTCATCTTCAAATAATCAAATTGGGTATAAAATGCCCCAAGAATAGTCAAGAGGGAGGTGGGGGGGATGGTATGGATTTTGGAGATAGAAGCTATGAAATTTTCAAGCCACCTGTGACGACTCTGCTGATGCACCGATGAGAAAAACTTTTCATCAAAAATAAGTAGGTCTAGCTAGGTAGGTACCTAAGACCTATCTCGTGAAAAGTAATTTTAACAATTGTGTTTTGCATCCCTACTGATTTCGTATATAGGTTGAATGGATCTGCGTCCTATAATATTTATATTTTCACATGGCTTGAATTATCCTTGAAAAAGTTCATTCACCCTCAAATAAAATGGAAAAATAGGCGAATAACTGACCGAAAATATTAACGTAGGTGTTTTATATTCATATTAAGGAGATAGTTTTTACACTCGGGCTTTCAAAATATAGCCCAGATTTAAGTACTTATCCCAACTCTTTCAAATTTTATCCTCCTTAAACATTAAGTTAGCTGCAAGTGGCAGGCTTCTTACATATTTACGACTTTATGAGTGAATGGTTCACTATTTGACCATTTCGCGATTGAATGATATTTTTGGAAGTAGGTAGTAGGGCTCTTTAGATAGGTTTGATTTGAAATACATACATTTATATTGTAAATGAAACTTCATAAATTTATGATGACAATGACATCCAATTCGCATCATTTTTATTGCCATATACAGGGTGTCCCGGTATAGAATAACGCTCTTTCATCAGTAACATAGGCAACCCATCCTGAGTACAAATGTGCATGTTTGCCTATCTTAGGATTTGAAGGAGCTGGTTTTGTCTAGAATTTTTCCATGTGGTCGATTTTTATGCTAGGTGATCAATGATCACTGATTAGGAAGGACTATATATACTTTTTTTAAAACTATTTTTCTTTAAAATGAAAATGTCAAAAAAATGACCTCTTTACCTACCTATCATTATTTATTAATGTTTCTTGAAGAAAAAAAAGTGCTTTTTCTAATGGCGCAACCTCCTCTCCTCTATTTTGATTACTTGAAAAAAAAATAAGGTGTTGAATTTTGAAAAACACTCGAAAAAATTCAAAAAAAAATTGTTGCCTTAAATAATTAGTCAAACGGGGTAAAACAACTCAATATGAGTAAAACGTTTACCTACAACAGCTTTTATAAATTGTATCCAATTTTTGATTACAAACAATCCTTAAAAAAAAAAAATTTCATGAAATAAAATTCATCCCCTTTAAATTCCAATGTAGGCAAACATGCTTATTTGTACTCAAGGTGAATTGCCTATGTTACTGCCGTGAAAGAAAGTTACTCTACATGCCGGGACACCCTGTACACTCTTTGATATTTCAGCATCGGCGATCCCTGAGTTATTTATCCCAACAAAACGTAGGATTTACTCAAACCACGCCCCAGCCCAGAAACAAACCGTACCACTATATAGACGAAGGCGATAATAAATTGAATTTTTATATCATTCGATAAAAATGCAACATTATACAGTCGATATTTTATACAACGCTCTGTATCAGTACCATTTGTCTCGTACTCGTATTTTTCACTTTTAACCCAAGCCCATCGCGTGAAGTTGAACCACGGAGGAAAGCTCGTTGCTCGACGCGTCGATAATAATATACGAATTTAAAACGATTTATGCAAATGTAAAAGCACCGAGCAACTGAGCACGTCGGCGTAAATCTTTTATTAATGGCGAAATGTGATTTAGAAAAGTGATTCGAGTCGGTTTTCCTACGTATACACATATACGACTTGGGATGGCGATATGTGTAAGAGGGTTTACGATTTTGTTTTGTCTTTAGCATAAAATGAACAGCAATTCCATCGGGATCTTGGATACTGGGTAGGTATACATCGAGTCGATGTGTTTTTAACTGTTGGTCATCGTGAAGGTTGAAGACTGCGAAGAGACCCTGAATCGAGGTGGCTTATTTTGGAAGAAGTAGGGTTTGAGATAAGTAGGTATTTATGGCAAGTGTAGATATATTATTTGTATACGTAGTGCCTATAAAGTAGGTATAAAGTGGAGTAATAGGTGAGATGTTTGAGGGTTGAGAGAATTAAAAAGAGGCTGGTCGAGAAATGTTTTATACTTTGAGGACCCCTTTGATTTTTCTGAATACCGCACGTTTTACATAAGTTTGTAATAAAAATGATCCACTGGGAAAGGATCTGTAGTTTGAAATTTTTTAGAAATGAGAGGTAAAAAATCAAATATATAGGTAGGTAGAGGTACTTGAAATAAGCATGATTTTTGCAATATTTGAGTGGAGTAGAAACGCCACATTTTGTCGGATTCAAAAGAAATTATAGGTACAAGAATAATTCGAGCACAGAAGTCATAGAAAATGGCTTGCGAGGCTTGGTGATGCTTCATATTCAAATTCAAATATTTTATTATAGGCCCACAGAATAGAACAGGAGATGATTAGAATGGAAGATAACTGGTAGGCCTAAAGATAGAAAACAGTTTGGAGAAGATTTCAAGTGTACTTAAAGAACGAATAAATTGGGACGAAAAGTTAGAAAAAAATGAAGACATCAACAAAAAATATATGAGAGAAAAAATATTCTAAAACCTTGGACCACTGACCTACACTGCAGGTAAATAAATGGAGCCCTTTTAAAATTGATTGAAATTTTACTCATGAAAAATGAGAAAATAAAGGTCTAAAAAAATAGGGTAGGTATCAGATTTTTAGATCAGAAATCTACATTTGAATAAACTCAACAATACATTAAGTATTCGAGTGAGATCAGCTTTTATTTTTGTGATAAGAACCAATCATCACTTTATTCAAAAAGTTTTTTTTTTTCTAAAATTCTTGAGAATACAAAAATTTTACTCAAAGAAATTTCATATTTAAATTACGCAAATTTTCTATTCTAAATCATCTTTTACCCTTTTTCAAGTAAATGTTACATTTTATAAATTTTTATGGAAAATCCTAGAATTGTCGTTTTTCCGAATGACCAATTTCCCGAATCCACTTCCTCCTAAACCCATCCTATCGAATGCAGAAAAGTGAGAAAACGTTCAATTTTTGCCAAAATTACAAAAGCGGTATTTTTTTGGTCATAACTTTCCAAAAAATTTCACTTTATGCCGAAATTGAAAAAAAAATTATTTTTTAAAAGGAAAATTGTCAAGAAAAATCGATTTGCTTTCAGAATTATCAAAAATGACTTTTTAAAAATCAAAATTGTCAAAAAGTCATGTTTCTTGTCAAAATTGCAGAATCGACTTTTTTTGGCAAAAATTTCCGGAAGTCTTGCTTTTTTTGTCACAAAAAAGTTTCTTTTTTTTGGTCAAATTACAAAAAAAACAACATTTTTTTATCAAAATTATCACAATCAAAAGTACGAAAACTCTTGTTTCTTGAGCCAAAATTTTGAAAAATCCTAATTTTTTGTAACATCAGTAAAAAAGATCCTTCTCCAGTAAAAATTGATAAAAAAATTGTTTAAGAAAACTACAAAAAAACACTTGACATTTTTTTATCAAATTACCAAAGCTCTTGGTTTCATTGGGCTTTAATTTCGAAAAATCCTAATTTTTTGTAAGAGCAGTAAAAAAGGCTTCTCTCCAGTTACAATTGACAAAAAAAAAGTTTGACCAAAATTGTCAAAAAATCTAGGTTTTTTTGCCAAAATCTCAAAAACACCTGTTTTATTCTCGTATAATTTGCCCAAAAGTCTCATTTTTTGTTTGCTAAAATTGGAAAAAAATCACCTTTCTTTATGAAAATTGCCTAAAACGTCTACTTTGTACGTAGCTGGATTTACGAAAAATTCTTACATTTGTCATATTAAGTTTTTGGGGAAAATTCACTCAGGAAATATCAATTCGGGAGATCAGATCCGAGAATTCAGAAGTCAAGAAAAAACGTTCGGGAAATTTCATTCGGCGAAGTGGTCATTTATGGTGATTAAAGTTATAGGGAAAATGGATTCGGAAGATTGTCCCTAAATCATTTTTACAACCTTTCCCCCCACACACAAAAATTTTTCCAAAAAGCAGACAATTTTTGAATCAAAAAAAAAAAAAAAAAAACTGAAACAAAAATACATCAGCAAGCCAAATTTCAGTCGTTGAATTTCGTTGTTTAGTTTTTTATGAATTTTTAAAAATTTAAATAGGCACCTATAGGTGGCTTTTGCCTAAATTTTTATAGAATTATCAAAGATCAAAACTTGATAAAATCGAGTTAGAAAGCTGCGATTTTGTTCAACTTATACTCTTTTATCTGATTTTTCACGTTTCAAATAGATTTGAAGTGGTTTTGAGCCCACTGAGAGCCTTCAACTGATTTTAATATTTTTCTGTACAAGTATTAAAGAGAAGTTGAAATTAATTGTTTTTTACGACTTTTTTTCCAAATCTGCAGTACAATCTCACAATTAGCTAGAGGGGGCTCAAAAGTCTCACAAATCGATCGAGAAATTAAAAATACGTAAGGCAAAGGAAAGGCCTCAATTTTTGATCTTTTTGGGGAAATAAACCATTTTAAATTCACAAAAATTCACCAAAAATCAAAAAATGAAATTCAGAACATAAATTTAAATTTGCATTTGAGATTGTTTCGAGATAATTGATAAACGCAATGATAGCCTATTAAATATTTTACAAAATTTCATCATCAATTTTTGAAATTTTTTAGTAAAATGTTGCCCAATTTTCAAGATGTCTAATTTTTAATCAAACTTAATTCCTCTTGAATTAAGGAGGCCAATAAAGGTTACAAGTTATAGTATTTTTTTTTCAGGAAAAAAATGTTTGAAAAATAGACCAAGTTGTATAGGTATAGGCCCACTTTCAAAAAGAACTTACACCTTTAGTTTTTCCAAAAAAAAAAAAGAGAGAGAATAAATTAAGTCTCCAAATTTTGATACGATGAGCTTGATTATATAAAACCAAGTTTAACCAGTACCATCCCCCTCCCCATCTTCATCGGTCTCAACATTTATTATTATGGGATTTCACATTTTACGAATCGACTACATCAATAAATCATGTTTCTCTCTGTATGAATTGGTTAAAAAAATTGAAAAATGTAGGCTTCGCCCATTTGAAAAAACTATGAACTCGAATTTCCAAAACTGGACTAAGGTCAATATTTTCAAAAAAACAAAACCACGTTGAACAGGCAATATTTTGTAAATTTGATATTTTTTCAATTTCATTCACACTTGCAGTTAAAAATATACCTAAATGAAACAGACACTAACGAAGGAACTAATAATTATTATTTCATCATCGTGGATTTGAAGGACTCTAAAATCAAATTTTCAGCTACCTACCAAATTTCATGTTTCAATTTAGGCAAATGAATTTTTAAAATTTCACGAAATCAATGAAGCAGTTCGACCAAAATTTAACAGGTAACATTTTGTCATTTTCAAACCCTCCAGAAAAAGTTTGAAACTCTTCAAATATTCTCAAAATGTGCCCTAATCACTTTTGGAATCTATAGGTAAATTTAATCATGTGCTCGGAACGACTTAAAAAAGTAAAAAGTGAATTCAACAGCAGATTAAAATCAGGTGCGAACCTAAATTTCATCTGCACTTCCAGAAAAAGAGGATTTGATTTGGTTTTTGGTTCAGACTTGTTCGTCGGTAATAAATTGAAGTTTTACGAAATTTTAAAAGTGGTTTTTGGACACGATTTTATCATTCAAGTATCGAAGTTTTGTTCAAACAGAAAATGACATGGTGAGAGAAAATTCTCAACTTGAAGGTAAAGGGTTTAATACCTAACAAAAAAACTCATCTTTCTGAAAACAGATGATGAGCAAAAAATTTTCCCATTTCACTTTTCTGTTCAGTCCCTAGAAATTTTGAAAATTCATTTTTCACGTGGAAAGACAAATTTAGTCAGTTTAACAATTATTCATGCAAAAATAAGTCAGATATTGAAATATTTCTCAATTTTCTTCACTTTAAACAGGTTTCTCTCAACTTTCTAAAACTTCACTCTTCAACTTTTCTGTACAATTTGAGGCTATTTGATAAAAATTCTGTTCTGAAAGCATAAATAAACTTAGGCAAAGAACCAGGCATTTTAAAAGCAAATCCATAACAAACAGCAATGAAAAAAAAATCAAAAAGCAAATGCGATAAAACTAAACAAACAAGCCTACTTCAAAGAAAACTTTCAATTTACGACTTTTCAAGTAAGTAAAAATCAAAGCATTTCCAAACAATCGACATACAGACGAATATGTATCGCAGATATGATCGACATACCGTGATTATTATCTATATCAGCGATTCCGGACGACGTGGCTTGTCCAGAAGACGTCGGGACGGTCTCAGGCCTTTGATAATGATGTTGGTAAACATGATGAAAAGAAGGCTGATCGGCACTACTGTCACAACTCAAATTCATCTCAATAGAGTTCACCAAAACAGTACATATAATTCAACAATCCTGCACTCTCATCGTCCAATAAATCACTAAAAAAAAAATATCAGCGGATTTTCGAATACGTATCGGTAGGTAGATAACGCGTTTCTTATCACAGGTAGGTCTCCGGCAACCTAGACCAATTTCAAATTGTATACCACATATGACTAGAATGAAAAAATGAAAATTTCTGACTAGAATAAATCGGTGGTAAAATTTCAGCATCGAGCGAACGCGAGCTTATACGCTAGTCGACGACGAATCATCGGCTCATGCAACGATTATGCTACTGGTAAATGTCAGAAATGGAAAATGTTTCCCCTTTTCTCTTCGGTAAGAAGTAAGCTTTGACCTGATAGCGTTTACCGTACCCCTTACTGGAGGATGTTATCTTTAAAGCGAAACCAAGCCAAACCCTCCTGTTAGAAGTGAAACAACAAACAAAAAAACGCATGCGCCATGCGCCGTTCACCCATCGCCGCCAACATTTCACCTTATAAATGAAAGAAAAGCGTAAGCGTCGAAATGTAACTCGAACACAAGGGGGCAAAAAAAAATACCTAAAGGCTTTTCCCCTTCGTCGTCGTGCTCGCACCCCAAACCCTCGCTCGTCTCTCGTCGTATATTTTTTTCAACGCATCCGCCGCCATCTTTACTGTTCCCCGACTCAGATTATCGCGGCAAAATTGCTATTTCAAAAAGTAATACGTCGAAAGTACCAGTATACCAGGTACCTGCAGCGCGGTAAAAACCAGAGAATTTAGATTGTTTATCGAGACGATGAAGACTACGACTATAGATAGACGCTTTTTCGACGAGGTTTTCGGAGGGTTTCCCTTACGAATTCTTTTACGGTTACAACCAAATTTCATTGTAATCTTTCACAATTCACATTACCTATTTTCTATCATCTAAAATATAACTTAAAAATCTACCCTTAACTTGAAAAAAAAAAACAATAAAATATAATTCGAAAAAATATCCAATAGATTCGAAAATTGCACAATGGCGAGGACTTTGACCCAAATTGACACGTCTTCATCAATTAATGAGAACCCTCTCACGCAAATAGGTATACCTATAACTATAATCTCACATTGAGAAAGAAAGAATCGATAATTGGAAAATATAAATTCGAAAGAAAAAACAATCAACATTCGAATTACAACGTTTACGACTTACGAGTACAGCTCTAATAAAAAATTTCGCAATCGGTCCAAATTTAATTAAGAGTTTAATTCGAATTTCATTCCGGTATAAATTTTCTTTTTCCACACTTGTAAGTAGGTAAACTGCTGGTAAAGGTTCTCGAAACAGATTCATTAAGGCGTAAATCACCGATGGAAAAAATAGGTATCGAGAAAATTACTTCGTTTATTAATTCGTTTTCAAATTCGCTTCTCTTTCGATGGAATTTTTTTCTCGGAGGCAATAAATCAATTTCATTCATTTAGGTCATCCCGTGAAATGCACGAAAGCGGGTGGGTAATTAATTTTTGTTACTTTTAATTTATTTTAGCGATGATTTTAGCGAACAGAAAAGTACTGAACCTGAACTTGAATGGCTGTGTACATGTACAAGTTAGTGTATTTAGACCAAAGTCCCAATTTCATGACAATTTTTTGAAAAAAAAAAATGAAGAAAACATTTAAATTGAATGAGTAGGTGCTCAAATTACTTGATTGATTTTACGTTTAGAGAGAATTTTCACGACTTTTTCAACCCTTCACAGGTATTTTGATTCAGGCAAAATATGTACAAAAAACAAAGAAAATTGTGTGGCATAGGTATTTTTTAAATGTTGTGATCAAATTTGGGGCCACATTCCAAATAAAACTACATTTTCTACGAAAAGAAAAAAAAGGAAATGGAAAATCGTGATTTTCAAAATAGTTTTTTTTACAAAATCAAAAAGCAACATTTTTTGTTTTTGGTAATTTTCTTTCAAACCCAGTTACTTAACATTTTAAATGACAAGACGTTCGTATGATTTTTGGAAGAATATTTCAAATTTTTTCCTACCCCCCTCCATCACAAGTTCTGAAAACGAAAACAAAACGAAATTTTCTCAAGTCTCAAAGCAAAACCGAAACCCAAAAAATTTTGTTTTTTCAAATGCTACCTACTACTCCTCTCTCAGTACCTCCAAAAATCCTCTCAAAAAATAATAAGTAAACCAAGTGTCTGCATAGCTTAGGCTTTGAGATTATAGGTACCTTACGTATGTCAAGTTCAAACTGAACCTATTTTCACCAACCCATACTTCTCCAAGCCTTTCAGTTTTGGAAATTTCAGGAGGGCTCTGTGAAAGTAGGAAGAGTTTAATGTAAAAAAAAAACTAATAACTTTAAAACAGGGGTGGACACTTGGAAATTTCATTTTAAATTCCAGCGACCTCCGGCTGAAATGGTATTCCCGGGTAAAATAGGTGAAATGGCCCTGTGTTCGGATTTTTGAAATTTTGATGAAACATTGTTGGGTGCCTTTAAAAAAAATGTTAGAGTGAAAAAATTCCCCCAACCCCACCCCCTTGCTCACAATGGTGAAGAAACTTTTTTTTTGGTGGGGGGAATCATATTTCAACAAGTTTTGAATAAAAAATTTTGAATTCACCAAAAATATATTGAGGAGACATGAGTCTAGCAATGTGAATTTTTTTCAACATTTTTTGGACCCGGGGGGGGGGGCGAGGAGAGCTATTGACAAAAAAAATTTGAAAACGCCGTATCTCCGAACCCAATTCCGGTGCACAAAATTCTTTTCCTTTCAAAAATATATCTGCCAAAAACAATAGAAAATCAAACGACTTCTGAAAAACCGAATTTTAGAGTCATAAGCACCTCCTCCCCAATTTTGAGGCGAAAGAAGCTTGATAATATGGGTATCGTTATCAAATGAATCGAGCTCGCTGAACACGAATATGAAGTGAGATTTGCAGTTGGACCCTCCCAAGGGTCACATTGGGGGAGGGGATGCCCAAAAATTGGCGGGGAGGGGGGTGCCTATGACCCCAAAATTTGGTTTTCCAGAAATTGTTTGATTTTCTATTGTTTTTGGAGGCCCTCATGTCAAATTGCAGAATTATTTTCGCCCCAACATTTTTTTTTGAAAAGCATCCAACAATGTTTCATCAAAATTTCAAAAATCCGAGGACAGGGGCATTTCTCCTATTTTACCCGGGAATACCCTTTTCAAACCGGGACTCGAAGTTCTGAATCTTAGGTGTTTGAGTCCCAGAGTTCAGGGTTCTCGTCTTTGTCTAGTGCTTTAGATTTCGGTCTTGAGCCTGGATTTTTTCCAAACAATTTTTTCGGTAACTGAGCCAGACTTTTTGGAAACAGTTGGTGGCAAAATAATGATACTTATTTTCAAATTTTTGTCGGAAAAGTGAGCCTATATTCAAACCTTTGGCAATAAATCAAGACTTTTGGGCAATTTCAGGCAAAACAGCAAAATTTTGATAATTTTATAATAGAAAATACCCAGCTTTTTTTGGAAATTTTTCACATTTTTTGTTATCTAAATATAAAACAGCGAGATCGTTTGCAATTTGGTGAAAAGCGAGAATTTTTTGTCATTTTTTTCTTTTTTGCAAAAAAAGCAAGGCTTTTTGAAAATTACCTACTGGCAAAATGGTGATATGTTTGAAACTTTCTTTGAAAAAGCGCAGGTCAGACTTTTTTTGCAACTTTTTTAGTGAAAAAGTGATTTTTTTTGTTGGAAAGTGGGGACAAAAGTGAGGTCTTTGACAATTATAACGAAAAAGCAAGGCTTTTTTGCAGTTTTTCGTAACAAAACGAGACTTTTCTGGACAATGTTCAGAAAAAAGTCAGATTCTTAGAATTTTTTAGCAAACAAACGACAATTTTAAGCAGTAAGGTATTTGGTAAAAAACTACACTTTTTTTAAAATTTTGACAAAAACCGAGAATTTTTGCTATTTTTGGCAGAAACTGAAAACAAGGCGATCTGAGGCCAAGATTTAACAAAATTGAAAGTTTGGAAAAGTAAAAAAAAGTAACTTTATAGTAACCAAAGCTTTGAAAAAGTAACCAAAAGATGATTTTAGTAAGTAGGTACCTTTGGTTACTCAAAAAAGAATCGAGTAGGTACACGAGCCCTGCGAATATCATTTCGACTCTCTCAATAAGAAATGAACCTTATTGAAAAATTATAAAATTTTCATCAATGCATGGAAATTGAAAATTTTCAATAATTTTTGAAAAGGGTTGGGTTTTCGATACATTTTTACCCCTTTCTCCGATATTTTAAAATTGAACTGAACCTCCATAATTCCTGAGGGGTTCCAAGTTCCATATCGAACAAAATTTTGGGTTTCATCAACGAAAAATTTTACTGAAATTTCTTTCTATAACCTCTCTAACGTTACGTTCGCTCGCAGTAGGCTTTTTAAAGGCTCCTCTGAGCACGCCAGCTTGTTGAGGCCCCACAGAAAGTGCCGGGAACCAGTGCAAGAGCACGATTTGCACCCTCCCTTCTCTCCAAGGCCAAGAGAAATAACACCTCTTCGATTCACTTGACAGAGAAACTCCTCAATTTTTCTAATCCCAAAATTGAGGCTCTTGGTAAATACGCCATTTTTCCCCTTTTCTCCACAACTTTGAAATGTGGTGAAAACTGTACTTAGAAAAAAAAGGAAGCCTTTTATGCAGTTAGCTGAGGGAAAAATCATCAAAGTTTTCCAAGTAGTGTAAAATGCCATGAGCCAAGAAAAAGTAATGTGTAGCAGCATCAAAGAGTCCGAGGCTAAAATTCGAAATACTCACAATTAGAGGTCTTTCACTCTTCTTAAAAAAAAAAAAAACAACAAATAAGTACGTGAATATTTTTCACAAGGGAATTATTCTAATTGCAGCTAGGTAGATATATTATTATTTTTTTTATGAACAAAGCTAAATCTAAATAGCATGAAAAAATACATCACCACTCAAAATTTCAAGTCTATGTAAGGTAAGTACACGTTTTTTTCAATTTTCCACGAATTTAGGAAAATCAGATTCGGGGAAAAAATCAAAATTTCACCTAATTGACCTGCTGAAATTTGGTTTGAACTCTATTTTCGACCCCCCCCCCCCCCCACCATTGATAGGATAAATTGGACAGATTTCAAGTCGTTTTTTTTAACAACTTGAATTTCCAAAAAGGTCCCCTGAGGCTTCAGAATGGCTTAAAACCATATTTTTCTATCGACTCAGCACATTGAAATTAAGGTAATTTTGTAGAGTAAATTTTATGCGAATTTTCTACTTCATTGCAGCTTAAAATTTCATGAGAATTTCAACTCAACCATTTCCGATTAGTTAGTTCATAGAGAGTCAAAAATTGGAAACACGTCAAATTTCAGCTTAATATGTCAATTTGATGAAATTTAGATTTTTTTCTCCATTTTTGACCCAAATTTTAATTCCAACAATTCACCAGAAATCGACAAAAATGCATTATAGCGTTTGAAATATTATGGCTAGTGATGTGTTTTTGATGTACTCGTATAGTTTCGATTTACTGTGCCTGATTCAAAAACTTTTCTGGCAATTGGGATACTTTTCTCGTCCAATATAGAACTTGAAAGTTGAAACAGAACAATTAAGGTTACTAGGTATGTAGGTAAGTACAGGTACTTGGGCATATGAAAGTTCATCAACTGAACTAAACTCGATTACAGCGAATTGTACCGCCGCTAACCGCTATATAGAAATTTACTGCGAAAATTGCTCAACACGACCAGAGCATACATAAGATAGTAAGTAGGTATACGTAATCGCCGTATACGTTTAAAATACTTACAGAAACGAATGCGCGAAGTGTACGCCGAAAGTACACAAATTCGACGTCGCGGTGGCAGGCTGTAGTATACGATCAAAACGTAAAGTTGAACTTTCGCTCGAATAGGCGCCGGAGTAAAGGGAAGAGTCGCGAACACGATGTACTTGTGACTGAGAACTGGGCGGTAACAGTTGGGGATCACGACAACAGTCGCAACCAATGGGATTAACGGCAGCTCGATTCGAATCCTATGATTTCGCGCTAAGGCGGACGCATGATTCTATGACTCCATAATCTGTTCATCCCTTCCAAAGGTTTTTCTTCCGCTCCTATTTTCTTTACCGGGGTGCGCTAGTTTTGTTGTCGCCGCGAACCGCCGACTCTCCTTGTCTCCTGGCTTCTGGCTCGTTCGAGCATCCTGTATATCTATGCACAGAAAAGCAAAGAAGGAAAAGGTACGTATGAATTAATTTTTATTTTCCTCTACGCGAAATATCGGATTAATTCGAGACACGCGGTGGTGGGCTTTTAATTGGGGTAGTTTTTTTTAAAAGCGTGAAGCATCTGAGTTGTTTCTAACGCAACGGAATCCTATACGTATACTTATACTGATGTGAGATGCAATATTCTGAAGGGGAATTTTATATGTGGTATTAGAGGGATCTTTTGTCTGGTTTCGTTGTTTTTTCAGTGGCGTGCTATGAAAATGTAAATGTGAGCAATTGATATGTTGTAATGCCTAGCAAGGAAGCGTTGATGAAGACATTTTGGATCAAAATTTGAAATTTGATAATACGACCAAGCACCAAATCGACCCAAAAACCTGGAATTTGGCGTGGATCTTATTTTCCAAACCATTTCGAATCGACTATAAACTTTCGAACTGTTTCAAGCAGTTTTGGAGTCTCCAGAAGATTTCTGAAAGTTGAAATTTTTCACAAAATTTTACTAAATGAAGTTGTGTAATTAACGCTAAAATTTAATTTAAAATCAAAAGAACAGGCAAAAATTCATCACCTGAAAAATTTCAAGTGCTAAAGTGCTTTTTTCGATTTTTGGTGAATTTTTAAAAATCAAATTTAGGTCAAAAATGAGGGAAAAAATCAAAATTTTACCAAATTGACCAAGAAAGCCGTAATTTTGGATATACACTATTTTCGACATGCCAAATCGATTGGAAACGGTTTCAAACCGTTTTGAGCAGTTTTGGAGCCTCCAGCAGACTTTTGAAACTTGAAATTCCCACAAAATTTCATCAAATGGAGTTGGAAAGTTGAAATTCATTCTGCAAACTAGTTTCAGTACGCTACGAAGTCGATTGCAAGTGGATTTCAAGTCATTTTGGAGCCTCCAGCAATTTTTTGAAAGGTTGCACGACGCACAAAGTAGCTGGAAGCTTCAAAACCATTTGAAACCACCATGCAGTCGACTTCATATCGTATTGAAATTAGTTTGCGAAGTAAATTTCAGCTTGCTAACTCCATTTGATGCAATGTTGTGGGAATTTCAAGTTTCAAAAATCTGGCGGAGACTCCAGTAATTTTCAAAAAGTCGTTGGAGGCTCCAAAATGACTTGAACCCATCTGAAGACGTCCTCAGAGGGTGTTAAAATTGGAGTGCAAAGTAAATTTCGGCTTTCCATTTCGGTTTGATAGTTTCAAAAATCTACTAAATCTACTGGAGGCTCCAGTAAGTTTCAAAAAGTTGCTGGAGGCTCCAAAAGACATTAGTTGCAGAGTAAATTTCGGCTTTCCATCTTGATTTGATGAAATTTTGGGAAATTTCAAGTTTCAAAAATCTACTGGAGGCTCCAGTAATTTTTAAAAAGTTTCTGGAGGCTCCAAAACGACTTGAAATCCACCTGCAGTTGACTTCGTAGCGTATTGAAATTAGTTTGCAGAATGAATTACGACTTTCCAATTCCATTTGGTGAAATTTTGTGGGAATTTCGAATTTCAAAAATCTGCTGGAGGCTCCAGAACTGCTCAAAACGGTTTGAAACCGTTTCCAATCGATTTGACAAGTCGAAAATAGGATATATCGCAAATTCCAGCTTTCTTAGTCAATTTGGTAAAATTTTGATTTTTTCTCTCATTTTTGACCTAAATTTGATTTTCAAAAATTCACCAAAAATCGAAGAAGGCACTTTAGCACTTGAAATTTTGACAGGTGATAAACTTTTGCCTGCTCTTTCGATCTACTTTTGTACGGTTCAACAAATTTCGTGCAAGTCCTATGCTGGAATGCAACATCTGCGATTTCGGCTGACCTCTCAATCAAAATGGCTGCCATTTTGTAAGTGGGCCACTTTTTTTTTTGAGAACAAGGACTAGAAATGTTCTTTAGGACTCCCCCTTTAAGAAAAAAGTTGTCCCGGAGGATCGACCGGAGGGGGGGTGCAATAAATCCTCTTGCGGTCTTCCCAACTATAAGGCTATATTCGTATTCAGCATTATCGAAAACATATTATTTCATGTGTCACACCAATGAAACAAAATAATGTTTTTGACTTTTACTCATTGGGAGAGGTTCTGGAGGCCATGGGTGAGGGCATTTTGAAAAACTAACGCTATATTCGTGTTCAGCGATGTCGAAAACATACCATATTTTATGTGTCACACGAACGAAACCATTTTTTGGACTTTTACCCCCTTTGGGAAGGTGCTGGGGGCCGTGGATGGGGTACAATCAAAAATCTGACGTCATATTCGTGTTCAGCGTCACCAAAAACATAGAATTCGATATATCACATGCCCCACATTTTTTTGAAAGTTTTGCCCGAATTTGGGGGAGGGGGTGCTCCCTCTCCATTAAAAGATCCCATTTCAAAAATTAAATATTATTTCAAAAAAGCATCCAAAAGTACATCCATGGACATTTTTTCATAATTTTAAATGGTAGCTCCCACTTACAGCGCCATTATGAAATTTGAACTTTCAATTTTAAAGATCAACTTTCAACTTTTGAAAATTTCAAAATGCTTAAAAAGTTGAAAATGCAATGACCTTCGAACTGTGAAATCAGTTTTAATCAAAGTATCATAGCTTTTGAGGTGTGCGCTGCTAAGGTTGAGTACCTCGATACAATGTGAAAATAATTGAAACCCCCTGCCCCCACCCGCCCTCTGAGGGGGCTGAGACAAAACTGATTGCGGGATTCTTACTCATTGGGTGGGTACACACTGTAAAAAAATGTTGAGTGAAATCGAAAGACATGACTTTCAATTCAAAATTGTCATCTTTTTTGGGTCGAATTGACATGGAATGACCCCTCAATCTCAGCAAGCTGAGCCAACCAGTGTTGGTTACCAATCGCGATCAATCGATCATTATACATGTATGCTAATGTGGCGTTTTTTTTGGAAAACTGGAATCTTTGAAATGTCGCTGAAGGCTTCAGGATAGCTTTAAATCAGCTCCAGTCCACTCAGAATGCTGAAATTAAGGTACCTACACAGTAAGATCCGGATTTCCAACTTCATTTAGCAAAATTTTGCGAAAATTTCAACTTTAAAAAATCTGCTGTTCGCTCCAGGACTGCTCAAAAGAGGATTTCTAATTCTTCCTGGCGCAGAACCCGTTCAATATTCATCAACTGATTGAAAAAGACCGAATGAGATTCTTCCTGGCGCAGAACCAGCGCAATATTTCATTCGTGGATTGTAAAGGGAAAAAATTATTAATTGGTGGGGCGGGGGGGGGTAAAAAAAGAGTATACCCACGTCCCAAATTTCAGCTTTCATACCGATCAATTTGACAAAATTTTGAATTTTTGTCATTTTGATCTTGTTTTTCGACAAAAAAAATCAATTCGATAGGTACCTAGACCTACCTATTACCTAATAAGGGACGATATTGAGCTCGCTCTTGACTGCATCGGCTAACTTACGAGTTATCATTTTCCTTTCGACATGAATTATGATCCCAGCAGTGGTTCAAATCCCTTCGACTCCCTCTTGGAAAAACCATTCGAAGCAGGTTTTTCAAATTTTCATGACAATCTTTTCTTTGGCATTTCCCATAAATGGACCTACTCTCTCTTAGTGATTAAGAAAAATTTGGAAGTTGAGGCAGGTATCCAGCTCAAAAATCTTCAGAAGGAAAAAAATAGAAGGAAAGAAAAGGAAAATAAGTAAATAAATAAATACGTATGTAAAAATGGTCCAGAATTCGATCAAAAACAGTCAAATATGAATAATAATGGTAGCTGCGGTTATTTCTGGACCGAAAAAGGTGGAGATTTGTATGAGAATTTCACCCAGTTCTGCACAGTTGTTAATTCTGCAGCCAGACTCGTTCTCATTCAAGTACCAGATTCAAAGCACTAGTATTTTGGGCTCTGCAGCCAGATTCTTTCCATAAGTTCCGCGTTTCGGGTCATTTGTATCCAAGGCCTTCTGGTTCTGGCATCTATTTCATCGTTTGTACTTATTTCATTTCCACTCCATCTTATCGACTTCGAATATGCGAATAAATAGATTAGAAATAATTACATCGAAGCGATTTCAGTCTGCGTCGAGTTACACCATTCACTGAACCAGATTCGCAAATAGGTAGACGGTAAAGGTAGACTTTAAATCATAAACAGATACGACCCAGTCAATTGTAATACAGAAAATGTCCAAGTCCTGTTGCAATTTCAAGCGAATGGATGAACTTGTCTTCCTTATACAAAAAAACAAACAAACATCCCATCACATGAGAATCCAAGATATTTGTGAATCTAACCCAGTGGAAAAAAATTTCCAACCAGTAAGTAGAAGTAATACGAAACAGCTATACTCGAAATATCGCGATTAGGAAAAAAAATGAAAAATGAAATATGTAATATAGAAAAAAATACAATAGTGCGAATGTAATTTTTTCCAACACGATCGCCCAAGTTCACCTGAAGATAGGTACATGCAAAAAAAAAAATCTCAGGTAATAAAAACCAAAAAATAGTAAACCGATAGAATAAGGAAACTACACGGGCGAAAGTTTAAAACCATACTCGTTAACTAAATAGTTAAAAGCTAACGTTAAAGTTATACATTCTGTCAAATTAAATTGCAGCTTGACTGCTTTTCGAACCTTTAATAAGGAATTGTACGACGGCGGCGCAAAGTACGTTACGCTAAAGAGCCTTTTCCAGTTCACGCTGCTACCAGAAGGGTCGTTTTAAGACTCATAAGGATTGACACGTAAATAGGTTATACGGGGGAACAAATCAGGGATGCTCCCGATTCAATTATAAGATGAACCATATTAACACGCAGCGGTGTTCCCCTTTTTCGCTTCGGCTGTGTACCGTCACCGTTCTCTCTATACGTTTTCCTCTTTTATGTGCTTTTGCTTTACGAGAGTTGAATTTTAATGAGCGCGCTTCGTCGATTCCTCCCCCTGGTATTTGGGGGCGCGAAATACCGCATATTCCGGTACTTTCCACGATGAATTCTCCATCATACCTTCTATTACTCAATTTTAGCTATGTTAACGACGAATCCATTATTTACAGTCAGTTGTTAACGTTATCCTTTAAAATTCCTAAATCGTTTTAAAGCCTGTACGTACCTATATTTCGTCGTCGTGAGAAGTGCCGCGCCACGTCGCTCTTCGTTCTCGGCTCCTCTATCTTTCTCGTATCTAGGCTCACGAGTAATCTTTTAAAAATAAATTTTCATAGCGTATTGCCTTTTTGAATACTTACATTTTTCTCGTAGGCGTTTCATATTTCGCGGCGTGTCTTTTTTATTCGATATATAGTCTTCGTCGTTTTTTCTTCTGAAATTTCAATGGCATTGAGAATATAACAAATTTTCATTTTTCACTGCTTAATATGTAGGTAGGTAGGTAGGTAGGTAGGTAGGTAGGTAGGTAGGTACATTAAAGATAGGTACCAGATTCGTATTCGATATTCCAGCAGTCAGAAAGTTCATACTCTTCGTAGGTACTTCCAGGAATATTTTCATCTTCATTTTCTTGGACTTCGATGAAAATAAATATCGATCTTATTCCTCAGAACAGAAGAATGTATCTGAATCTTTTCTTAAAATCTGTAAATAGAGCATCCAAAACAAAAAATTTTTTAGGTAATATTAAACATTTTTCTTCGGAGGCTCATAAAAGAAAATTCATTCCTCCAAAACAGGTAACCTGATCACATCAAAATCTCGAAGCTATACCCTTCCACTCACCACTCACTCCACCCTCACTCTCGATTTAAATTCTAAACGCATCGAGTAATCCCAACAATTGACTCTGAAAAGCACACACGTTACTGCAATAATAAGCCGCAAAATAAACAACGAACGACGACCATCGTTTAACCCTTCAAACAAATATGAAAAAGTGGAAGAAAAATCACTATAAACATGCAACAGCTTACCACGCCCCTTAAACGACGTTTACCTTAATTCTTGGGCTTCATCGTTCATCGGTCTGTAGGATATTTTCTATTACATCGGCACACGACTGGTACGTAAGTTATTTCTACACAAATCACAACGGTCAGATTAGAAACAGGGAGTTGATGCAATTGTTTTTGACGCAGACGAATATCTCCCGCTGCGTTGAGTTCGTTTTTGTCGATTACATTTGACAAGGGCTGTAACCACCGCTTGGACCTAACTGTCAGGTACACTTAATTCTACTTTTCGGTTACCTTATGTAATCTAATTCCAATGAACTAGGCTTAGATGGGTACACATTTCATGAATGCTCGAGTAAATTTAAAAAATACCTAATTCAAAACAGTCTTTCTTGAAAACGGAAATTTTTTCGCAGCTTTTCTGCGTTTGGCATATCGCTATACTGGAACGTAACAGGTACGATCGAGTGAAAGGTAAAGTTAACGTACGATAACAGACTAACGTATTGCGAAAAAAAGAGAGAAAATTTCCCACGTAGGCTTATCGATGATCACCAGAATGGAAATTAATTCAATCGTGAAAGAATTGGCCTAATACTTTCAACGACAGGTTATAATATTCAACATTTAAAATCATTCGTTTTTATCGCAGACTTATTGGTCGATTATATTCATGTTAGGTCTGTAATAATAAGTATATCTGTCAGTGATAGCTTTGACATTCTGGCTGACTACTCACCGGTAAAACAAATCCATATTCGATGAAATAAAATCTTCGCGTTGGGGTAATCGAGTGAAATCGAAACGATTAAATGAAATCACCAACGAAGAAGCGAGGTCACAGAGTGTGCCCCATGTGCACACTTTCGTGGAATTAACTTTGTATAAAAGCTGATCGTTAAACATCGTATCCGAGAAGCAAGTATAACGCAGCATACAGTTGAGTTTCGTTAACATCGATCTCCCCGCTCAGCGTCCTTTCTTCGGAAAACTTTTCAGCGAATGGTACCGGAGAAGCGGAGGAATTTGATGTTATTTTTTGCGCCGACGAATCTACAGCCTGAAGTTACTCCGACGAAAAGTGCACTACGAGAAATATACCTAATCAAATCGGTAATTTTCAAAATATGAATCAAATAATCTGTTACGTATATAGTTGGTTTACCTTATCCTAATTGCTTAAACGAGTGATGAAAATTTTGGATTCGTCAACGTAGACCAGTTTTTTGTTCTTCATTCTCGTCTGTTTGAAGTTTTTCGCTTCATTTCACGAAAACAATTCAGTCGTATAATATTTGCAATAGGTATGCTCATGACAACTGGAATCGGTGTAGAAGACGAACACATCCGCAGCATAAGTTATCCAAGCAGATAACTACAATGTAGGCCTGCAAATGAGCACACCGAAAGTAACTAAGTACATATTTCAACAACTGATTCAATATTCTGTAACTTAATATTTAATTTTACGTTTACCTATTACATAACGAAAACGGAAAAGTGCACAGAAGAATGCAACGTAGCGTAAACATTTGCGTTCATGTTGACTTCAGAGGCGCAAGACACATCTTTTCTATTTGAAAAATGAAAAATACACCAAAGAATGAAAAAAATCATCAATTCATACTCATATATTTTAAATTAATAAAATTGCTTACCTACTTTTTCAGCAACAGCAACTCAACCGAAGGATCATCAAATTCTGTGATTACTGATTAGTTTAGAACTTCATGGACCTTCTTGGTTTGATAATCATCCATAACCGGTTGCAAAAATACTACTGTTGTTTGGTGGTTCTCAGCTGTTAAAATTCAAAATCATTATCTTTAGTTTCAGAAATGCCAAACCATTTCAAAAGTTCAACACTCATCTCATTCAAAAGTCTTGGAATCAAATCAACTTCAACATTAATGAATTTCTCAATTCCGTTCACAGATTTCCACCAGCGTTGCCAACTTTTTTCCAGACTTGATGCTAGAACCACTCAAAAATTATGCCGTTTGGATGCTAAATCACGAAAAAATTATGCCAAATTTTGATGCCAGACAAAATTTTTGTTTTTCCTCCCTTTTTTTCAGAATTTGGTAAAAAACTACATCAAAATTTCAAGGTTAAGCAGATGCTAAATGTAAAAAGGATGCTAAAATCGGATGCTATGTAAGATGCTAAATTTTTTTGGTGATTTTTGGCGTATTTTCCAAAAATGAAGGCTTTCAACAGTTTCAACTTTGGAATTTTCATGGAATATTGTTAAAAAAAGGGTCAAAAGTATGAAAATTTAACCAAAATTACGAAAATTTCAAAAATTTTCCCCAAATTTACGTTAAAAATGACAATGCTAAAATGAATTAAGATGCCAGATTGGAAAATTATTATGCCAAAAGATTATGCTAGATGCTAGATGCAATTTTTTAGCATCGTATGAAATCAAATTATGCCAAATCTAGCATCGATTATGCTAAGTTGGCAACGCTGATTTCCACTTCCAGACTCCAGTAGTTCCAGTTTTCCACCATTTTGAAAAAACATTGTTGCCAAATGTACATATTGTTGGCATTTTTTGATTTTTGATTTGATTGAGTTGTTTTTGTTTTTACTTTTTACATGGTTTTTCAGGTTTTTGTTTTTAGTTTTTTCAGTTTTTTGATTTGAATTGAATTGAGGTTGCAACTTTTGGAACTAAAAATACTGATAAGAGTGATAACAACTGAAATAGGGGTCTAATGCATTGGGTTATATGGGAGAATGCCGAATTATTGCATTTTTTTATAACTGAAAGAAGTAAAGACTTTTTTAAATGTAAGTACCTTTAGTAGAATTTCACGCTCTTTCATAAGATGTCAACAGAAAAATTCCACGTGAAATAATTTCGGAGATATTGAATTTCAAAGTTTGTGATTCAGTGATTACTGAGTAATCACTATGATCAGTTTAATTGATTTAGCGCTTTTTTATTTCTATATTCGTATTATTCGTGTATTTTCATGATTTTTAATTTGATTGTTAGTTAAATTTCAGTTTAAACTTTACAAAATCTTTAATGATGAAAGAAATTGATGTTAGTGAAAGTGATAGTGAATGCTTTTAGAGCTGTTATCTCTCTTACAAAACAACGAATATCAAATATCTATTCAAAATTATGTACTCCTGTTTCACACTGAAATATAAAACTCATTTTCACAGGTTGGGTATCAACTATTTTAAAATATTATTACTAAAATATAGAAAAGATGACGAAGAAATAGAATTTCAACATTCTTTGAAATTCAATATCTCTGAAAATATTGCACGTAGAATTTTTCTGTTGACATTTTATGAAAGGGCGTGAAATTCTACTAAAGATGCTTACATTTAAATAAGTCTTTACTTCTTTCAGTTATAAAATAATGCAATAATTCAAAATTTTGCTATATAATCCAATACATCAGACCCCTATTTCAACTGTTATCACTAATATCGACACTAGCGCTGCACCAGGGGTTGCAGCCTCAATTGAATAATTTTTTAAGTTTGAAATATAGACACTGTACCTGCGGGAAGACAACGAACTGGCAGCCATCTTGGCTGAATTACGTGTGTCATGCCAATTTATCCCGCTGGGTGCTTTTGGCTGCGCTGGTGTCGAATTCTTGAACGAAGTACCATGCGAACTGCGAAGTACAGCGCGCGCAGCCAAGAGCATCACTACCATCCCTCTTCCCCGTTGCCTGCAAACTGACGTACAGCGCAGCCAAAATCACCCAGCAGGAGAAATTGGCATGACACAAGATTTTACTACCGTCCCTTTTCCCCGTTACCTGCAGTTCGGTGTCTTACCCGGAGGGCACAGGTACAGTGTCTATAGTTTGAAATTTTGTTTTTCGAATGGCAACATGGCAAAAAATTTATAATTTTTTTTTATTTTATTTTTTATTTACTTTACAAATTTTTATTTTTTTTTATTTTTTTTAATTTTCAATTTTTAAAATTTTACTGTTTTTTTTAATTGATTAACGTTAGTCTCCATGGCTCACAGCAGTTTTATGATTTTTTTTCTGAATGACTTGTTATTCAGATAGGTAGGTGGTAGGTCAAAACTTCACTCCTGAACTCCTTCATTACAATTGAACCGAGGAAAAGAAAAAACCAAGCAAATTCATCGTTCACTGCATGCTCTCAGTATTTCCAGGCTCCAATCTTTACTAAGTTCCTACTGTACACCACACCAGCATCCTACGTACAACTCACAGCAGCAAAAAACTAGGCCATTTTTTGCAGCATCCACTTTCATCCGTCGTACCTAATCCCGCGTTTTAAATTCCATCCACCGGAAGAGCAGCCGAAGTCACAGTATCAAGAAGAAAACCGAGCCGGATCCGGCGGAATTTCTCGAGAATTATCTTGAAAGACAATCTTCACGGCGTAGAGCTTTACTCTTAGCTATTTAAAATTTCCATCTAAATCCTTGTAACGTTTTACGCTAACATTTCCCCTCTCGTTTAACGCGACCCATGCTGGAATTTTAAATTAAATGACTCTCGATATAATTCCCCCAGTGTCGCTTAATCCTCTGAAAATGATATCCCTCTGCGTCCCCTTGGACTTTCGCAAGTCGAGCGTTTTCTATCCGCGAAGCACCATATTATACAGAAATCTGTAGTCGTTTTACCGTTGAGGCTAATTGTTTTTAAATGATTTCCTCTAAAATCGCTGGCATTAGTTTTAATAACACGTACGTTTTAAAGTTACTATTACGTGTGAAAGGGACAGCATTTTATCCTCGACGCCGCTTCTCGAGTAGGTACGAGGTACGACTAATGTTTGCATTTTCAAAAGCACAACATGGGAATTAATTAAGGAAATAATATTCATAATTACTCGCAAAAAGGATTAATATAAATGTACTGATTAATTCGTTTTGAAATGATCAAATGTTGTAATGATTGCCAATTTAAGCTTTACACGCTTCTTGGCCGCGTGTCGGAGCTGTGGTGTGAAATTTTTTCAATATGTTTTTACCGGTTTAATTAGTATAGGTATAGGTACCTAAAACCTAAATAAAACGGTAATTAGATGTTTTAAATTATTCGTTGTCATTAGCGTTAAATAAACACAACAGACGTAAATAAATGCGAAAGTAATATAGCAAAAGCTTCGCAAAACTAACCTACCTATAATAAATTATGCATATTTAATAAATTCGATATTTTAAATTTTGTAGTTACTCGTAATAGGTATCCCTAGGTACCTATGTTGTGGTAATATTATTCTCAAAATGATATTTTTCCTATTCGGATCGAATAAATGAACTAATAAAAAAGAAATCCTTTTAAATCGATAATCCAGGAAAATATCATTCAATAGCTAATTCACATACTATTAAAATTTATTCAATTGTATCATTAAATCAAATTAAATTAAACCAATCAACTTTTTGAATTGCTAAATTATCAAAACAGATAAACAAGGAGAAAGAATACACAACATAATTGAAAGAAGACAACAAAACTCATTAAAAATAAAATTTTCTTTCATCTTGAAACTTTCAATTTCCTGCTGTTGAAATCTGCAGTAACAGTTGGTTTAAACGAACCAAAAAAGGTTTTTGAAAGGATGTTATTTCCCGAAGTAATTGCATTTCTTCAACGCTTCATCGAATCAACCCTTTGTTTCATTATGTCAACCCTTTCTTTAGCGAAGAATATTTTAAATAAATTCTGGTGTAAACTGGGGTTTTCTTAACGGAGGATACCTATATTCGAGATAATTATACGATTCGCTGTTTTCGAGACGTTTTATTGATGTTTAATGCATTTTTTCGCTGATAAGATTATTAAATAAAATGAACAATTCCACACTGCAACTATTAAGTAAATCAACGTTGGTTTCACGAATATTTTGCATCATGAAACGTCCTTCTATAAATCAAAAACTAGGCTAAATCATCGTATTAAAAAACTGACGACAAATTAAGCTGCTTGAAAACACGATTATTGCATTATTCAAATGAAACGCTACGCTGAGGTCGTATTATTGAACCAATGTTGATAAATTTTTCAACTGCGAACCGAAAACTCTTGACTAAATATTTGCAACGGAATATGATTTAGGAAATGTAAATTTCTTCGACATAAATCACGCTGACGTCAAGTTGGAGCCAATTTAAGTGAAATGTTAGATAGGTAGCTTAGACTCATTTACATTCTGAAAATTTGCCCGCAATAATTCAGCCGGATGGATAAATCATATTTTAATGCAATTTCGTTAAAAGTAAATAACTCTCATAGAGGAAACATAAGTATCCCAATAAAAAGTGAACACGAATTTCAACTCTTAAGTAAACATTTATTAAATATAATCACAGAAATTATACAAGTTCGGTATTATTTTTTCCTTTCTTGTTTCCATTTATAAACCGGAGCTGACGTAGCAGAACCTTTTTTCTGTCTTTTCGGCGGCATTCCTTTATTTTCGACTAAACATCTTTTCAATTCTAATTTTCGTTCGACGATGCTCAATTCTTTCTCTCGATTGATTCGTTTATCCAACTCGGCGTAGTTTTTATTTTTCTTTTGGTTCAATTTCCTAACAGTTTCTTCGTCTAAATCGGGAACATCTAACTTATCCAAGTCTTCGAGACGTGGTCTATTACTACGTCTGTTTACCAAACTAGGATGCGTATTGAGACGTTTGGCTAAATCAAAAGTCTCAGCTTCTTTATCGGAATCTAAGAAAAATATATGACTATTTGGTGCCTCGTTTGTTTTATCGATGAAATGTAATTGAGATTTTAGCTTTTCGATTTTTTTCTTCTCCATGATACGCCTAGTTCTGATGTACTTTAGATCTCTGCCTTGCATCAATTTTATCTGATCCGGAGTGTGTTCTTCTTTCTCTTTAATATCTTTATGAACATCGTCGATCACTTTGGAATTGACCATATGAAAATAAAACTCATCGGGGTTACGATTCAGTGCTTTTTTCTTCAGTGATTTGATGATTTGTTTCTTTTGATTATCATGATGAGCTCGAGCTTTGTAATCTTTCTTTTTTTCAAGTAAGCCGAGGTGACTTCTGTTATGGAGTTGTTGACGTTCTCGGTGAGTTTTTTGATTGATTTTCGATGCTTTATTCCAAGTAGACATGTTGATAATCTGGTTGAGAATGAAAAATGTGTGATAGTGATAACGTCGATCGAGATTTTGAATGGGAAGGAAATTAATGTGATTACGTACCTGATGATGGGAGGAACACTTTTAGGATCTTCGATTCACTGAGAAACTGATTAAATTTTCAATAATTCGTACAATTTACGCCATCAATTTTCATTTTCATTTTCTCAGGTTTTTAAAAAATTCAAAATTTTTTTATCAATGTTTTCATTTCAATTAATTTTATAGGCTTTGGGAAGAAGCGCAAAAGCTATACAAATCACGTTGTATTTCAGAAATTTATCTTTTTTTTTCAAATTTATCGAATTTTAGAATTTTACAGTTTTATTTTGTATTATGACTTGAAAGTTGAAATTTTATACAAATAATTAATTTAACTGAGTAAATTCTTCAATTTTTGGAAAAACTTTTGAAAAAAAAAGAAAAACAGAAAAAATAGAAGATACAATGTTACCAAACAACAAATGAAAAACATCTCTTTCCTTTCTCTTTTTTAATGGGCAAAATTTTTTCTTCAAATTTACTGTTTTCCGCTTCAAAATTAATTGTTTAATTAAACACATTTTTACTGGAAATTCGTAAAATCAAATTGAAAATCGTACAAATAATCAATTTTCATCTTTTTCAATTTTTTACAATTCAAAAGAATTTTTTTCTCGCACTGAAGCAAACATGAATTTTCGATTTCCGCTTGCCGCCAAAACATTATGGATTTTCTCATTTCTCATCTGGTAATCAATCTCAATTTCTTACTTTTCGCAGTTTTCGCGCAAACTAGTCAGTCTTTATTTTTAGTTGAGAAAAGAAATTGACAATTTGACAGATTTATTCCACACAAGTATTGTTTTCTGCACAAATAACATATTCTGGCAGTTTTATTCGGATCGGCTTTCAGTTTCAATCAGTAAGTATACATAGATGTTTTGTCAATTTCAGTAGTCAGTACTTCACATTGGTTTATGGTGTATTGAAAATGTGCCAAGGAGCTCTTTGTCATATTCACTAATTCTCTCATATGTATTCGTTACAGTATGTGAAGAAATCGTTCGAAATGGCTGATTCTGACATCGAAATACCCGAAGATATCTCGGAACTTATTGACGACTGCGATAAAAATTGTATTGAGGCAGAGAATTTAGCATTGGACACCGTACGTTCGATAGAAATTCCTATTTGCGGTGCTTTACGAGATATCAGGTCTCAAAGATGTTATTACGTTTTGGTTAGTATCAGTTTTATCATACTTTAATTCACTGATATCCTAGAAACTAATATGAACCGATAATTTGTCCTATAGTGTCGTATACGTGACTGGTTCGGATCTACTCCTACAAAAGAGCATTACTTGTGTCTGATGATGGTCACCGATTATGTCAGTTGTGCCTATAACAATACCGATTTCTACGGTACGTTTATCGCTGAAAAGAAAGACAGATTTTACGAATCATTTTTCGTCAAATTATCGAGCGAGTGGAAAGCTATGTTTCACAAGATGCCGTTTTCTGGTAAGATTTCAAAATTCGATTCAAAGTATTAGATTTGCCTCAATGTTGGTTCAGGTTCTTTCATAGAATTGTATCATTTCAGTGCTCCCTACATTAGACAAGTTGAATATGTTGAAGAATAGTTTACGTATATCGATGGCTCGTTTCCCGAGAAAATTCACATTCAGAGGATTATTCACTGAGATTATGAATTCTTGCAACGATTACGGTACCAAATTGGAAGAACATTTATCTAGTTTGAAAGCGATGAAAGTGGACGTTTTGAGTAATTTGCCTGCTCTATCGACGCAAGACTGCAAGACAGTAGTTCGTATCAGCAGCGATTCAAAATCTACGTCCATTTCCGTTCCATTCAAAATAAACAGTAAACCAACTACACCTAATGGTATTCGTAATCTTACTACGCAAATTCCACTGATCAAAAGTCCAGCTACACCGAACGCTATCCGTAATCTTACACAAATTCCACTCACCAAATGTAACTCGTCGCCTATATCTAGAGTCATCCACGAGCCGAAAAAAATCACTTTCATTTTACCGAAAGAAACCATACAACCTGGTGTTGTTACAATTTCGGACTCTCCGGTAAAGGCTGCTGATGCAAGATCATCAACATTGAATGATATAATCAATGTCATGCCTTCGAAAGCCTGTAAAAGACCAGCTGAATCTTGTGTAATTCTCAAGCCACCTAACTCTGATGACAAAATAATGAAGTTACAAAAGGACATTGCTGTTTCCAATAATGGCATAAATAATTCGTTACTAAGGAAATTGAACGCCTTCGATATTTTAATGCGTAAAAAGGTCGTCAAATCTATTTCATAACTATTTTACTCTTCCAAAGATATACTTAATCGATTTAAAAATTAGTCGTATTTTAAATTTTTGAATAAGTAATGGTTTTTAAGTTCCATTTTTTTTTACGTGAGTTACTCGTTTTCCTAATCGTAAAATATTGTTGTATTCTAAGCTTTTGTATTATCGTTCTTTAGTAAAAAAAAATTATCGTTTTGATTGTATTTTGTTCAACATACATTGACAGTCGATATTATTTATTTGAACTGCTTATGATTATGATTGACTCGAGAGGAGTAATTCTACGTCATAGAAACACCCTGAAATGTGAATAAAGGACATGTTTTGGTCACGGACATATTAAGTATTTATAACAAGATGAAAATATGTACCTCCATGTCCGTAGAGCCTTATAAGATTTTCATCAATTTTTTTTTATTTCTGAAAAATTACACTATTTGCTTACCTACTTATAGTATACTTTGAAACCCAAGCGTTCAATTATGTTTATTATTATGTTCTACGTACGCAATTCGATAACGAGCATTCGACGTGGTAACATGAAAATTGAAATTTCACTTGTAATTCGACTAAATAAAAATAATTTTACTTAAGTATAATATTGTTGAATAGGTAAGTTCATCTCGTAATTTACAGATTTCTGCTTCGTAATTGTTTGTGGGGTCCTGCCTAATTTTAATTTTAAATTATCATACATGTATGTGTGACAAAGAATGCCAATACGAGATTAGATTATAGTACCTATACTGCCAGTGGCTCTGATTAGTGATTCTTCTGAGTCTCTCTGCTAGCTCATTTCCTCACTTTTTTGACATCGTTTCTCAGAAATCAGAATCACAATATTATTGCAGTATTTTTCTTCTATTTCTCGATCAAGTTATTGTTCCGAATTTTTATCGAATACCGAGTGTTTTAGAAGGATCACGTGATTATTTCGGATATTTTTTTCCCTTACCTATTCTCACATTTCTCACTGTGGCATGTTTTGTAAGTTCGTTGCCATTTCCGCCATTTGGGTTCTAGTGATCGTATTTCACGACGTGTATTAAAAGTCATCGTTCATTTTGTATCAAAACAGATTATCGAATGAAATGGAAAGTCCTCACTTAAACCAAGATCGATCCGAGGACGAAACTATTGAAACTTTGCGAGCGGCGATCCTATTTTCTGTCAATTCCACACCTCGTAAGTAAGAAGAGTAATTTTACTCTCGTGACCTATCTAATATTAAATAGGATTTATTTACGTTTGCAGGAAACGAAAATATAGATTATATTTTGCAAGGCGTACGTAACTCTGGAGCTAATACTGAATTTAAAACGGCCGTGGCCGGCACACTCCATTTTTTTATGAGCTATCATTTTCACGTAGCCATCGACGCTACCCTGTTTACGATCGCACATCACCAAACGTGCCAGTTACCAAATGGCTGGGATGGTGAAAAAATAATCCTATCACCTCTCCCTGAAATACAATGCGCAGAATACCTTACGCGGTTCATGGATCAAACATTCAAGCTTTCATTGGTACGAACTGGAGATTTGATCAATGTAAATTTACAGGTTAGCTAATATGATTAAATTTCAAATTTCATTTACTTAGTAGATAATAAACATATGATTAATAGAATGTTAATTTCAGCACATCGCAAATGGGAGCGTGTTTACTTCAGATCCATTAGACGTAGCGCTGGTTAATGGTTTTTACAACGAGAATATGCAATTGCAATACGCTTATGCTAGCATTTTTTTCCACGCGCTGAAACACGGATTCCAGGAAGCGTTCGTACATCAAATTGAATTAATAATTAGTTTTAAAAATGATTTCTCTAGTGGTTGTTGTTTTGCAGGATTGACAAAGCTCTCAGGAATGAGTCGCCGGATGGTTCTCGTGGAGGTTTTTATCTACCAGTGGGGCACTAACCTCTTCCTCAGCCTCAGCCCTAGCAGCCACAGCCCCTGCCGGTTTACATCCGGCAGGAGCACCGCCTCAATAATTGTTTTTTGTTGTAAGAATCAATCGAATAAAAAACAATTATTGCGGCTGTGCTCCCGCCGAATATTGTTGGTATATTGCCTGTTTCTTACCTCTGTATCATAAGATTAACCATGCTATTTTTTTAAATTTATAAAAATTTGTTCAAGTCTTGTTTAGTCAAAAAAAAGTTATCGATTTAATTGTATTTTGTTCAACATACATTGACAGTTGAAATATCGACTCAAGAGGAGTAATTCTACGACGTAGAAACACCTTGAAATGAGAATAAAGGACATGTTTTGGTCACGGACATATTTATAACAAGATGAAAAATATACCTTATTTTAAATCACAAAGAATCTAATCATCTGATCTGTACATTTATATATTTTCAGAGGTAACGATAAATTCGTTACTCACAATAATCATAAACATTTAATCTTTGAGCAAGACATTAAAATGAAATGGCATTAATAAAAGACAAAGAAAAGAAAACATGAAATCGGTTCAATTAAATATGAAATCTAAAAATTATGCAGTCAAAAATCGCCCCAGGGCGAGGAAATTTGTTGCAATGTGTATTCGTAAATTATATACAACCACTGTTTCAAAATTACGTCCAATTTTCTGAGTTGCCACCCCCACCTTTTTCTTTTTTTTCATCTTTTTCCTCTTTAACATTAGTACCTTGGTAATTATAAGAATAATTAGAATAATCAGGATAATCATCCGGAGGTTCTGTTTTAACGCGAATTTTCTCTTTAGAATCGATGATTCCTTTCTTCGAATCTCTATCTCTGTCTTTACGATCTCTGTTTTCTTTATCTCTACGATCTCTTTCGCGAGATCTACTTCTTTTACTGCGTTTTCTGTCTCTTTCACTATCGTCGCGTCTTCTGTGTTCGCGAGAACGACTTCTAGATCTTCTACGTTTCTCTCGCTCTCTGCTTCGACTACGATGGGCTCTTCTACGATCTCGGTCTGCGTCACCGGCGGGTCTTCTTCTTTCACGTACTGTAGGTGTAGATTCTTCGCGTTCTAATCGATATCGTTCTCGTTCTCTTTCGTTATCTTCGCGTCCGGAGTGTTTGAGGTTTACATCAGCGCCGCCTCGTCTGGTACCTCCTAAACCTCCACCGAGCCTTCGAGGTAGCCAACCTTTGACTGTGCGACCACGTTCGACGTCAACGAGCACTCGTTTTCCGTCGATTTTTTTACCGTCCGCGTGTTTATAGGCGGTATGCATATCGCGTTCGTGTTCGTATTCGATAAAAGCGTAACCTTTAGGTTTACCTGTGTTTTCATCTAGCGCTAACACTATTTTACGAATCGGGCCGTAAACTTCGAATTCACGACGGAGTTTCGATTCTGATGTGTCGTAGTTGATCCTAGCGACGAATAGGGTTTTGAAAGCGTCTGTTGTAGCGTCTCGTAGGTTATGCGGGTTCCATAAAGCTATTTCTTGTTCCAACTTATAGGCTACCTGTTCGGCTCGTTCTTTTTTGCGTCGTTCTTTGCGTTCTTCGCGTGTTTCGACTTTGACCGGTGGCGGTGTGTCTTTTGGATCTTCAAAATACTTGATGAATTCGAAGACTCCAACATAGCCTCGATTTTTCTTCTCGTATGGTAGTTTGTTGATTGGCGGAAGGTACCGGATCGGATCTCGCGGATTGAATAATGCCAATAGATTAGGAGGCAGGTACTGAGTCATGGTGAAATGTAACTAACCCAGTGTTGATTTACCGCGAGAAATATTTAATCACTTCATTTTTATCAATAAATAATTTATTTTTATCGTAGACCGAAGCCAACGCGATTTTCACGAAAATATTTTTGTAAACAAAATTTCCGACTGCATTTTTCTTTTTGGCTTTTCGTACTTCAAATTTGACCGATAACGCGAAAAAATGATCGAAATATATGTACCTTAAGGTGAACCGAAAAGCGTGTAATTTAAGGTGAAATTTGCTGATTTTTTCATATTCGTGATTCCTGGTGAAAGGCTATTTTGCATTCTGAGGTGCCGAAAATGATGAAGTGGTGCAATTTTTTCAACACGTAAAATCATGTTTGCTCCTCGCCGGCTTCTTTGAAACTTTTGAAAACTTGTAAAAAAAGAAAGCTCTGAATCATTTCTAAACAAAACTCAACAAATGCATAAACAAGGAAAACGTAACATTTACTTAAAACTTGGACAATCCTTACAAATTTATCAGGTACACAGGTAAGTAGATGACTAAAAATTTTAAAATGCTGAACTTATATCGATAATTTTTCATCAGATCGACAACTAAAACGGTGATTAATTACGTACAACAGATTTGTTCCATGACTCACATTTATTTCGTGGTTTGCATCACCATTGGAAGAACTTTAGGTTTATACTGTTTATTAGTCGAATCACTGGAAGAAGAGGTTTTGGCAGGTGGGTATAAATTAGGTAAAGCTAACACTCTTCTGCCAGCTACATCTATTTCATATCTGGCAGATGGATCCATTATGAAATTATTATCGACGATCAAATTATCTTGATTTGAATTCCTGTGATAGCCAGGCCTACTCACGTAACCTAAGCAGACTAATTTTCCCAGAGTGAATCCATACCTGGAAATAAGCATCAGATTTAGACAATACTGTCCCAACATAATTGAATTACACGATGAGAAACATCTCCTGTACAATATGCAGCATACCCTGTTGAAGTAACAGTCCCGACAAATTGATTATTTCGAAATATTGGTTCCATTCCCCAAGCCCAGATATCTTTATCGGGATCTAAATCCTCTAATATGAACATAACGAGTCTCTTGGTAACTCCATGATCCTTTTGTTTTTGTAATGCGAATTTACCGATAAAATATTCTTTCTGCAAACACGGGAAAAAAGTTCAAAATCAACTGATACGTATTTTGAAAGAAGAGAATTCTTCAAAACGAAAACTAACATCAAATTTCACTCTATACGTATTTCCGGCTTCTATAGGGGTCGTGTAGCTAGTCAAATCTTCGGCCCAAAATGGTATAAACTTTTCTATCCTCATGAATCTTTGAGTTAAAGACCCAACATCTCCGGCACCATAATCATGACCAACCTGAAACGATTCAATTGATAATTTCTAATGATATTTCGATCAATCGCCAATGAAAGTAAAATTACCGTAACTAATCGATCGTAAACGTGGATAGTGTACTCGGAAGGTATATACAAAGTGAAGCCCTGCTCTCCTGTGTGAGTAAATGACATCACCATCACACCTGAGGCATATCCTACATTCACTTCCTGAAATACCATAATACATTGAAATCTGCATCGAATATTTAGTGTAATTCCAATAACCTATCTTACTTTACAAGTGAACGGTTGTAAATTGACGTCGGATTGACTCAATTCGGACAGGATTTGTTTAGCTTTAGGACCTACTACGTTAATAACACTATACATAGAGGTAACATCTTTCATATCTATGCTTCCGTCGCTTGGTAGATGACGTCGCATCCAGTGAAAGCTTCTAGTTTGTTGACTAGTTGGTGAGATCAGAAGATAACTAAAAAAAAAAAAATAACTCGATTAGATAATATTTTACATAACTACATTAAATACAATACTACCAAAAATACAGACTTGCAGTCGGATTCTCGTACAAGAATGCAGTCGTTTTCATAACCACCGCGTTCATTTTGCATTCCTGAGTGAACAATACCTCCTACTGGAGTATTTACGTCATTTGAGCAGAGCTTTTGTAACCAGTCTACGACTACGTTGTTCTGACCCTGTTTTTAAGAAATGAATAGATGAGTACTTTTGTAACGAAGCATGAATAAAATTTAATGTTTTTTTTACCGGAGTTGTTGCATGGTATCCTCTCTACCGAATGCATTAAAATTACAGGTATATCAAACTACTTCTTAAAATATTGATCAAATAATAAAAATATGGTAACAGGAGAAGGTGTAATTTTATTTACGTAGCTTACCGTGATTCTTATTTTGGAAAGTGATGACATATCGATAATCCCAATACCCTCGCGACAAGCATAATACTCTTCTATCATGAAATCCAAGAATTTCGGTCTATAAAACGTAGGTGCGGGCATTCGACGACCAAAACAGTCTGTAAAAATATTTGAATTCATTACCCATTTCATACGATTACGTACCCTAAAATCTTGAAGAATCATCAAATGTACCTGTTTCATTAGTATCGAAATATAAAGGTCTTTCGTATCCCATTCGTGTTTCGAATATGGCTCCTCGTTTTTCTAATAAACTGTACAAAGGAGAACACCGTAATTTTCTCGAGTATTTGTATTCGTTTTGTTTAGGATACTGGATGGCGTAGTGTCTAAATAATAAAGATTAAAAAATTATCCGATAGAAAAATGTTGGAAAAATATGAAACCAGATCGAGTACCTTCCAACTACTTCTTTAATTCGTTCTTGTAAATATTGCCTATTGTTATGAAGGTCGAGAAAACGCTGTACATTGAATGATAATAGATCTTGAGTCGGTTCTCCTTCAATGATCCATTCAGCTAAAGCTCTCCCAATACCTCCAGCTCCTTGTAAAGGGTTTCCATTCATGCCAACAGCAACGAAATAATTATTTACCTATACAGAAAAAGTTGATATCAAAATCATAAAAACACGTGAACATTCGAACAGGTTTACACCAGTAAAGAATTAATTTACTTCCGGAGTTTCCCCAATAATCCATTTCCCATCCGGAGTAAAAGTATCCGGAGAATTGGTCAGCGAAGGGTAAACAGCTTCTTTCAAAATGGGCATCCTTAAATTCGCATTCTCCCAAACTGGCACTATAAAACAACAACAGTGACAAACCAAATACAAATACGTTTGATTTTATGAACTTTTTGACTCACTGAAGTGATCCCAATCAGCAGGTAAAGTGCTTTTCCAGCTTTCTGGTATTAATCGGTAATCAGTAAACGCTGGTTTGGCTTCAGGTTCAAATCCGCCAACCATAAAACCACCATTATATTCTCTAATGTATAAGGAAGAATCACAGTCTCTGATATAAGGTAAATCGTGAGCTACCCCAGGAAGTGGGCTAGTGGTAACATAAAAGTGCTCGGCGGGATAAACTGGTACTCTGACTTTGGTCGTACATAACCAGCCTAATTCCCTTGCCCACTGAAAATCCATAACGAAAATCACAATCATGATTCCACCTATCACGAAAAAAAATTACAATAACTGAGAAATTACCATTCCAGCGCAATTTACAAAATATTCGCATGAAATGAACCCTTTATCGGTCTGAACTCCTTTGACAGTTCCATTTTCAGTAATGACAAAATCCACCGAACAATTTTCCAAATATTGGGCACCTAAAATAAACAAATTTAAGTTGGCAGAAAGTATTGTTGAGGAACATTGTAAGTCTTCGTACCACACCTCCTTCGACAGATAGTTTTGCTAGAGCTTGACAAATCACTTGAGGATTTGCTACTGCATCTTCAGGGATCCAAACACCTCCTGTAATACCATCTGTGTTGAGGAACGGATGTAAGTTGCTAATTTGATTTTTATCGATGAACTGTAATTTGCAAAGGTTAGAATTTGAGATACAATTCGTAAAAGAATTATCAAAAATAATTTACCTCGCAGTGTAGACCAGTTGGAGAATTATAAGCTATTCTTCGTTTCAAATCAATGACTCGGTCGTTTGTCTGAGCTAAATTTATGCTGCCACATTGTTTCAAACCTTGTGTAACGAAACAAAATTTTTATTAACGTGACAAAGTTACAAGTCTGCAACAAAATAACTCACCAATATTAAATCCTTTGGCTTGCAATTGTCTATACAATTTAATACTGTAGGATATAATACTTCTTTCTGGTATGGGTTTAAATAATCCTAAAGTTCCTGATCCAAAATGTGATGTTCCTCCACATACTCTGAAAAGAACATTGAAAATTATACAATTCCTCATCACATCGAAGCAGATACGTCATTTAGGAAGATACTAACTGTCCTTTATCAATCAGTAAAACATCAGTCCAGCCATTTTCAACTAGATGGTAAGCTACAGAATTCGCTACTGCTCCGGCACCGCATATGATGACTTGAGCTTGAGTGGGTATAATGTTTGATTTATTGAACGAATAACAGCTGTCATTAGCTTTGGAAATTATCACCGGAGATGTCTTTAACGAAGATGAGAGAAGTTTGAATTTATTAATTGAGAGCATCTGTAAAATATTTAACGGTGAGGATGAATGAGAAGCGTTCCAAGTTTAAGCAACAGTGTTGAGTGTTGGCAATATATGTATATGAAGCTTTCTAGATTTATACGTACAGTGCTTTTAGAATTCAAGGCATTATTGGGAAAACAGCGGACTAGTAAAATGAATAAGAAATTAGAAAAAATTCGGAAAAATCATTTTTTTTATCATTTTCAGCGGTTTCTTATCAGTTATCAATGTTGTTGTTGTTTTGCACGCAAAGGTCAGTCAAGGAATGTGTATGTCCAACGTGAATGAAAAAGTAAATTTTTATTTATTTTAATTGAAAAAATGGATTTTAATGATTAAATATTCAATTAATATTCAAAAATAAATAATTAATTATGCTAAAATTTCTAAACAGCTTGTTTTTTGATCAAAAAAAATAAAAATTTGTTTCTAGTCGTTGTCAGAAAATTGTATTTTGAAAGCCAAAAAAATCGTTTTTTTTTATCAAAATCGCATTATCAAAAAATTTCGCCGATTTCGAAAAAAATTGAAATTTTTAAATTGTTGGTGCTTTAATCATGCACACATTCACATAGAATTTTAAATCCATTTCCAACTCTTCATCATGACCGGAACGTTCTTCAGACTGCTGTACAGCAGATCATGCTCCATAGCTTCCACCAAAGCATACCAAAACACCTATGCGAGGTACGTTTTCAACTACAAACTCTTCAAATGCAATTACAGCACAGTTGATTCGCTTCCAAACTGCAATGTGGGCACAATCGGACACATAGATCACGGAAAGACAACGTTGACTGCAGCCATTACGAGATACGCTGCGAAAAAAGGCGGTGCCAAGTACGTTTCTTACGACCAGATAGATCAAGCACCTCAAGAAAAAGCTCGAGGTATCACGATAAACATCTGCCATGTCGGATACAAAACAGACAAACGTCGTTATTCTCATACAGATTGTCCAGGTCATGCTGATTTTGTCAAGAATATGATATCCGGAACTACGCAAATGGATGGTGTAATCGTTGTCGTCGCTGCTACAGATGGTGAAATGCCACAAACTCGCGAGCATTTACTACTCGCCAAACAAATCGGCGTCAAGAAACTAGTTGTTTTTATTAATAAAGCAGATTTGGTAGATAAAGATGTTCTCGAGCTGGTCGAAATGGAGATGAGAGACTTGATCGCGAGCTACGGTTTTAACGAATCCGAAACACCTGTCATAATAGGGTCAGCTTTGTTGGCATTAGAGGAAGATACTTCACCTTTCGGAGAACCAGCTATTCAGCAGTTATTGGATGCTTTAGACACGCATTTCGAAGTACCGGTTCGAGATGTTACATCTCCATTTTATATGCCCATAGATAACTTTTTACCAGTCAGCGGACGAGGTACGGTTATCGTTGGCACCATCAAGCAAGGTAAAATTCAGAAAAAAACGCCCGGCGTGATTATGGGTTTTGACGTAGAAAGGAAAACTGCCGTAAACGATATTCAAGTATTTCATCAATCTGTCAACGAAGCCGTAGCAGGTGATAACGTAGGATTACTCGTGAAAGGTGTCAAGACCGGCGATGTTCAAAGAGGGCAGGTTTTTTGCGCTGAAAGAAGCTTCAAACTAGCGAATTTCTGCGAAGCTCATCTATATTTACTATCTGAAAATGAAGGCGGTCGTGCGAGACCCATCGCAGCTAAATATCTACAAATGGCTTACAGTGAAACGTGGACTTCGTATTGCAGAATTGATTTACCTAAAGAAATTGATATGCTTATGCCAGGGGAACATGCCACCGTCACGGTGTTATTCTTATTTAAAATGCCTTTTCTAGTAGGACAGAAATTCACTATACGAGAAAATAACAAGCAAACTGTTGCTTCCGGTGTTATTACACGAGTAATCGGTGCTACGCCGAAATTGAAAGGTCCAAATATGGCTACGATGACTTTACCTGAATTTAAAGTAGCACCGAAGTTCAAGTCGAGTAATTAATCCGTAAATAATTGGAATGTTGCGTCATCTGAGAAATGTACAAGCTGAGCTGTGAACTCAGTACATTTGAATTCTCACCAACGTACACGATATGTACCATCATTTTATTAAGAATTGAAAGAAGTTGTACGTTGTATAATCAATTTCGTTGTCAGGATGTAATATCATTGTATTTTAAATTTTATATCATGTAATTCGAATAAATTTGTTGTTACGATGTTACTTAATTAATACGAAAAATGAAAGACTTGATTTCCTGATTTTACAGAAACAAACCTAATTTTTTATGGAAAAGTGAGCCTAGCTAGAACAACAAGAGTAGGACTTTCTTTATTCGTCAAAGGACATTCTTGATCAGCCGATCATTGTAGTGTCGAAAATTCAATCAGCCAAGTACAAGCGGAGTTCTAGTAGAAGTCCATGGTATTATTTTGCAACTTGCAACCAATGCTAAATAAATGTTGAAAGATTTGCCGATTTCGAGATCCCCAGGGGCCGAAAGGATGCTCAGCTTCTGCGGGTTTTTCTGATCATATGGTGATGGTAACACTTATTTTGTTATCAGTTATCACTGTTTTCGAATCGAATCCATTCTCGTCGATTTTTGTCCACTGTTCACTTATTCAGATTACAATTTTAGTGCTTGATTGAACTAATTATTTTGAAATAACGAAGAATAATCGCTGGAGAATTGTACAATAATCAACGAAGTAAGCCGGTTATTATTGATTCATGTAGACATAAGTTTTGTTTTTGATAGACGTACGTACATTTTCAATTCTTGCAATATTTTGATGCTATTGTTCTTTTGTTTTACGCTAGCCATGTCAAACACGCAGAATACTGGTGTATTCTACGCGAAGATTGACAATGTCAAAACGTGCAACATATCATGGACGGTACAACTGTACGATGATCACGTTTACGAAGATTTTGATTCTCATCCGGAATCCAAATGGTCACCGACTTTCTCAGCCGAAAGCAATTCTATTAAATGGCAGCTCATGTTTTGTCCAGCAGTCGTGAATATGTACAGACCCTTAATCAATGTCTTCTACGATAGCGAAGATGAAATCAGAACACATGGTCCTATAGCCGGAGAATTCACGATATCAGTAATCAACGCAGAAGGCGTAAAATCAGACGTTCACCGACATAATTTCTTATTAACTAAGGATACAATTAGTCGACAGAATTTGGGTTGTATCACCGAAGACGACGATATTTTAATCATGACAGACGACGGTAAACTTTTAGATGACTTATCACTACCGGAAGAAAGCCTGACCCTTATGTGCCAAGTTCATTATTTCCAAGCAAATAGTATAGTCGGTTTAGTCAATCAGTGCAACTTGAATTCGATCGAAACTCACAACCCTCTAGACGGTTTTGAGAACGCATTCCTCAATCCGGAGCTTAGCGATGTTACGATATGTGTCAAAGGTAAAGAATACCCCGGTCATAAAGTTATACTGTCATCTCGAAGCAAAGTATTCGAAGCAATGTTTAAACACGGCATGAAAGAGAATCAGTCAAGTCGTATAGAAGTTAACGATATCGACGAAGAAGTTTTTTTACAAGTTCTACGTTACATTTATACCGGTAAAGCTCAGAATTTAAACAATTTAGCCTCGCAACTGTTACCTGTAGCTGATAGATACGATCTTGAGAAACTAAAAATCTTATGTGGAAATGTATTACTCGGTAAGCTCTCTAACGAAACGGCTGTGAGTATATTAATATTGTCGGATATGTGCAATGCGACAGAATTGAAGATTCGGACTGCAGAGTTTATTAAATTACATTCGAAAGATGTGGCAAAGGCTACTAATACTGAAGATAAGAAAGAACTGATGTCTAGACCACATTTATTGACGAATTCACGTATTCGTTCTCTTTTCAATGTGAAGAAATAGATGCAGCTGCTGTGGTTTCCGATATTATCTGTCGTGTTTTTTTTTTAAATGTGATGTGTTTTTGACTGACGTGCAATGCGAGTAATCGTTTTTTTAAACTTGTTTTTTGTATTGCATACATATTTTTTAATTTCAATCTTTTTTTTATCGCAGTATTTCTCTAAAAATTGTATTTTTTTTTTCTTTTTAAATCAGGAAGAGGAGAAATTACATCATTAAACCATGTTACCTACAACTGACTGGATTTTATTTAAAAGGTTACATATATTACATTTCAAACAGAATAATTTGAAAGTTGGAGAACAACACAGCAGCTATTTGGGTTGCATAGTTTGAATAATCAAGATGATGGTGCTTTTTATTCTTTATTGATTCGCTCGAACAATTTCTTTTTGAAGATGATTCGAATATGACAACTGATTGCTGATTTGCTATGCCAAGCAATAAAATGATCATCTCTAATTTTATCCCGAATGATCATTTTTCTTGGTTTTTCTTTGCCAAGCAGGAACAGCTTGTATGATGGTATAAACACATCCAACTAATTTCCCAGACCTTACGTACTCGATTATGATTTTATATCGGCCATAAATGAACTCCTTTGGAAGTACATTGCCTCGTATCATGTTATTCACATCGTAACCTTTGAGTTCGTAAACACCCTGTTTATTAAAATACAAAATAATGCAAAAACCTATTAATAAGAAGATCAAATTGGGTAAGTAATTAATAAAATGAAAACATCGATTACTTTTGGAACAGGACATTTCGGGACCATGCCCATATTTTTCATGTATCCTACCCAACCTTCTCCTAGAAGACGTATCATCGAAGAACAGGCTTTTGGCACTGGTAAATGATATGCATTTGGTAACCATGCTGAATTGGAACCAAGGATATTGAAATTCACATTGACCTGTAGTTAAGTTTCTTATAAATGTGATAAGTAGGTATAAAATATATCAGCAACCAAAATTAAGTTTGATTCAACGTACGGTTATGTTATCATCAAAAGGTATAAGAAGTATTGTTTTTCCAACAATTTCTGTCAAACCTTGATGCCTTTTAGTCAAATGAATATCGGTGAAAACTTCATTGGTTCCTCTTTTCTCAGGTGGACAAGGTGCGAATTCTTTCCATTCTACGCGATAATCACCCTATAAATAAGATATATAGGCTGTATACCGATTAATTGGGCTAGGTACATATATACTTACGATTGTACAAGAATCAATATCTTCAAATTCATACCGTGGATGAATGTTGAAAATTATCAGCTACAGTTAAAGAATAAATGAGCGTTGATATAAAACCAGCAATGAAAATCATTTTTTGGAACTTCGGGTAGAAAAAGGATTTGATTATACAGTGATGGAACTTGTTTTCAATGTAATTCTTCACAATTTGGGCACATATGTGTGTAGGAATAAACAACTTGCTTACCATCAGATAATCAATTCCGGTGATATTAGTTAGATTAATTTGCATTTCATTATGCGTAACTAATGTTCTGAATCATTTTACTCCTGAATTCAAATTTTGCAGGTGTCAACATTGAAGTGCTGGACCATGACTGAAATCATTAAATTGTGTCTCGTCAGCATCATATATATATGATGATTCAATCCAAATGATTTCTCTCATCTTTATCAAATTTGTTTCAAGTCTGACTATTTTTTTTTTTTTTTTTTTCTTAGGAACCTAAAGCTTACAATTTTTTCAGAAATATCAAAAATCTAGACCATTTAAAAATTTTTGATTCTTCTTCTAGTGAAAGTTATTCTTACTCATTACTTTTGAGACATTTGTTTAGCTGTGTAGATACATATTTTTTGAAAAATAATTGACACATTTTCCGTTAAAAAGTGTACCCTCACGGAAAAAAAATAGTACTTTCTGAGTAGTAGTTTTTTAACTCCGTTAAAAAACTACTACTCAGAAAGTACTATTTTTTTCCGTAAGGGTAATTGCATATTAATAATAAGGTGTCATCAATAATGAGCATATTTTGAAACAGATGCCACTTTCAAACGAGATGCTTATCTATCTACTAAACATGGACCTCGATAGCACCGGAAATCGTCACACGTCAAGGTTAAAATATGCCTAACAATAATTTCAAAATTTCCACTTAATTTTTGGAATGAGAAATGTTATCAACTAATCAATCAATCATTCATTTATTGTTTCAGTACACACATGTAATCGATTATTTTCAATGAGGTGTGAGTCGTTAAAATATGCTATTCATGAAGTTGAATTTGTTCTATTGCTTTTTTTCTTTTGCCAAATTGGCACGACATCAATGGTGAGATAAGAACATCCCATAAGGGTATTTCGCTTAGTGTAGTACTCCATTTCCATTTTGTAACGACCGTAGACGAACTGTTTCGGCAGCATTGAATTCTTCAAAAAGTTATCAGGATCATAGCCTCGGGTTCGATGAAATCCCTAGCATGAATGACAATGTGAATTTAAATACAACTCGTACCTATCCTATATGTAACAGAAATTTTCCAATATGTTGAATGTTTAATAGGTACCATTACCTAAATGATATGTACCTTTGGCACAGGACACGCAGGAGATATACCGAAACTCAACATGTAATTAACCCAGCCTTCGTTGAACATTGCTAAGTAGCCATCTGAGCATCCTCTCAGAAAAGTCATCGAGTAAAAATTTGGAATCCATGCGGAATTCATTCCTAGAATAGCAAAGTTCACTTTCATCTGTTGAAATGAACAAAAATATTCGCCAATAAATTCATTCTTATGCATGTATATTTTATTTTTTTGATACCTAAGTAGGTAGGCCTACTTCTGTTAAGTAATAATATGGAAGTAAAAGTAAAACTTCTTACCGGTGTGGTATCATCAAAAGGAACAGCAAGTGTGAGATTGCCATAGAGTTCAGGTTTTTTATTCTTCCGGGTGAGATGAACATCGGAAAAAACTTCACCGGTACCTCTTCTTTCCAAAGGACATGGGCCGAATTCCCTCCACTCCACATGGTATTCACCCTACACATACAGGATGAGGTTTGTAAAAATCTGCGAGATCACATCAATAATAATTTATTTTTATATTAATAAAAATTTCTGAATTCTACTTAATTTATGTCAAAGGATTACCAAAGCAGAATGACGGATCATTTGTGATGAACAGAAAAGTATTCGAAGTGATAACGCGAAAATAAAGAACCACATTGTGTCGATTATTCCATGTAATTAAGATAAATCTACTTGTTTTAAATGTTCATTGAAACAGATCTAATTTCGATAGACTTGATACAATATAATTAGGTATTAGGTACTCACCTGAACTATACCTATCACTGGTGGTTGATGTCAAATCAATTTCAACTCTCGATAATTATTATGATTGTTGAATCCCTGGATCACCGGAATGATTTGTAAATCTGGACTATTAAAGATATTCCGAACGAAGAAAACAACATCAAATATTACTGAACATCAGAAAATAGATTAAAGAGGAAATTTATAATTTACAAAATTACACGATGCTAATGGGGTTTTCGTTTTCCGGTGATTAACGATGAAACAGCTGATACAGCAATTAGTGGAAACAAGTTTTATAGGTTGCATGCTTTCAGACTGCAGGAGGATATTTTTGATTACTCGGTTCCTGAGTGTTTCTTCTTTTGCCAAAGTGGAAGAACATCGACAATGAAATAAGAACACCCTAGCAATGCATTCTTGTTGTTTAAAAATTCAATTGTTATTTTGTAACGACCATAAATGAACTGTTTTGGAAAAGCTGAATTTCGCAATAAGCTGTCAACGTCGTAACCACTCATTATATAAACACCCTAAAATAACAATGAAAACATACGTATTAGATTACCTATAGTTTTTGATTAACGTACACCTGTTTGTTGAATTATTTCACGTTGAATTGAAAAAAAAAAACAAAAAAAAATTACCTAGCTCAAAAAATTAAATGATTGCAAAAATGTATTGCAACAGAAACGTCTGTTCGCATATGAGTACCTACTTTGGGCGTAGGGCATTTTGTAGACATTTTCATATGCTTCAGCAAATCGATCCAAATCGGTCCCATCATATTTGAAAAACCAGAACATGCTTTTGGAAATGTCAAACTGTAAGCGTTCGGTAGCCAGGCTAAATTGGAACCCAGAACAGCGAAGTTAAATTTCGCCTGTAAAAATAATCAATCGAAGTACCTACTTCATTATTCAAACAAATTACTTTTTTTTGAAAATAATTATCTGCATTTTCTGTACCTACCGAAATGGTATCGTCGAAGGGTATCTTATACGTGACATTGCCAATGACCTCAGCTTTACGGTTCCGTTTAGTAACACGAACGTCGGTGAGAATCTCATCAGTGCCTCTTTTTTCTTGTGGGCATGCCCCAATGACTTTCCAATCAATGAAATATTCACCCTGATGCAAATGCAAAATATTGAATTAAACCCGAAATCTCTCGACTAAGTATAGGAAATTCTTTCCATAAAAAATACCTATACTATGAGCTTATGTATGTATAGTTTACAATATTACCATAGTCGCACGATGATAAGATTGAGCTGAGATCAAAACAAACTCCAGTAGAAAACTTAGAATATAAAACCGTATCATTTTGAAGGATCAAAAATAATGTTCAACGTAAGATGACAAACTGGATTGGTTGAAATTTAAACACAAAACTATTTCGATGCTTCACAACGTGAATGGAAATTTCCTCTTGCGCTTGATGTGATTTTGCAAATAGATAATTGATAATCGAAAAGAACATACATAATATATAAGTACCTATTTACCTGCATTGAGCTTCATTAAAACCTCATAATGTAAATTGCAAAAATGTTTACTTCAGGATTTGAAATCTGCTACAAAATTAAAAATAAAATGTTTGACAACAGTTAACTATATAGGTAGGTAACTCAATCATTCATTGGTGTTCACTGTTCTGTAAATCATAATAACAACTAATGAGTTTATAATTTATGAAATTTTTCACAAAAAAAAAAAAAAAAAAAAAAAAGATTATCTGCTAAAATAGTTCAAAGTCGTCACGTTTACATTCATAGGTAGGTATACTTTTTTGAGGTAAAAATTGAAAATTAATATCAAAAAATAATAAACTCGAGTAAATTATTAAAATTTAATCATTATTAGAACCGAAAGGTTTATTTTTTCGAAACATCTGACTTGACTCAATCATTCTTTGACTGTTTTTTCTTCATTCTGTCCTTTTGCCAAAGTGGAAGTACATCGGCACTAAAATATGAACATCCTACGACCACATTTTTTCTGATCGTCTCAACTGTTATTTTGTAACGACCATAAATAAACGTTTTCGGAAATGCTGAATTCTGCAATAATTTATTTACATCGAAATTTCTCACTTCATAAACACCCTGTAATTAAAAAAAAAAAAAAAATGGAACAAATAAACTTATTACTGCTAAAGAATGTCATTTTCCGTTGTACCTACTTCTATTTATAGAGTGTGCGTAATAGTTTGGTAGTTGACAATAGGGGCATCTGCGCCCTTCCCCCAGAAAATGGCAGCCATTTTGATTGTTAGGATAGTCGAAATCGCAGATCTTGATTTCTAATATAGGAAGTAGGTATCCCAACTCACACAAAAAATTTTGAACCGGACAAAGCTAGACCGCCTAGATTGAAAGAGCATGCAAAAATATATCACAATGCCAAAATTTCATTAGCTGAAATGCTATTTTTGATTTTTGGTAAATTTTTGAAACTTAAATTTGGATCAAAACTAAGGGGGTGGGGAATCAAAATTTAACCAAATTGGCCTGGAAAGCTGAAATTTGGGATATTTTCGTCGGCTAAGTGCGGAAGGGTGCCTCGTGCAACTCGTTACTTGATACCTGTGTAAAACGGTCTTTCCACTCTGAGCACCATCTATCAGTCCAAATGTTCAAACCAAAAGTTATGTTACCTCAAGGCACCCTTCCCATCGCGGAAGATACCTTTAGATTTGAACTTGGACTGATAGATGGCGCTCAGTGTGGAAAGGCAGTTTTACACAGGTATCAAGTAACGATTTGCACGAGGCACCCTTCCGCACTTAGCCGACGTTTTAGAAACATGACATTTCAACAAAATTTATCAAATGAAATTATTGAATAATTTCAGCTTTCTCCTTCAATTTGATAAAATTTTGATTTTTTCCCCCTCATTTTTGACAAAAATTTACCAAAAATTTAAAAATTTACTTTACCATCTGAAATTTTGGCTGGTTATAGGTATTTGCTGTTATCCAATTGGCAACACTGATTTGTTGTTACTGTTTTTCTCCTCCTATTTTATTCTGTACCAAATAAATTTTAATCTGTTAACGTTCATCGTATGACGTACATGTATTTTTATTCGTCTTACTTTCTCTTAGTTTTATTCTCGGCGAACAAAGGTTATGGGCCCAGGGATAACGTTTCATTCCTGTCCAATTTTGAATTTTAATCGTGTGTTCTAGTCAATTATTTTAACTTCGTTCTATTCGAATTTTTTAAACGTTTCATCGAATTTCAATCTGTTTTATGGAACTTTTAATCTGATTTTAATTTCCTCTTGTTGTGTCGCGATTGTGTTACCAATTTGTCATTATGGAAAATTCTGCCAATCCAGTTTTTACTGGAATAAAACAATTCGATGGTAACAATTATGAAACCTGGAAAACAAGGATGACTATCCTACTCAAGAAAGAAAAATTACTGGATATAGTTCTTCAGCCTATGCCTGGTGTCCGAAATCGTACGCAGGATTGGATTGACAGAGACGATACCTGTCTTCATATTATCACGTCGCACCTCGCCGAAACTATGGTTCATATCGTTCACGGTAAAAATCACGCCAAGTTATTATGGGATGCTTTGGAGAAAAATTTTCAAAGTAAATCTAGCGTTCGTATGGCCGCCGTTCGTGACGAATTATATGCTTATCGCTATAAACCTGGAAATGGTGAAGATGTTCGGTCATATGCGATGAGATTCAGGTCTATGGCGAATAAGTTACGCGAATTCAACGATCCGACTCCAGATAGTCAATTTATTCTTCAACTTGTTCGCTCGTTACCGGTAAGATTCCTACCTATTCGCACGACTATTGAAACTGGTATATCGGATTATGATTGGGATAAAGCAACATCCACCATTAGTGATTTTGAAGCCACTATTCGTCATGCCTCATCAATTACAGAGTCTCCAATCGAACCTATTGACAAGCCAAAAGAGGAAACTCCTGCTTCGGCCGCCTTTTTCACTAATCAAAGTTCATCTCGAGGTAATTATCGAGGTCGAGGACGTGGTAGAGGTAATCTTAGAGGTAATTCTCATAGTTCGAATAACAATCATAATGGTAATAATTATGGCACTAGTAATAGTAATAGTAATGCTTCTGGTAATTATCGTAAAAATATCCGTTGTAATTATTGTAAGAAATACGGTCATATTAAAAATGACTGCTATAAGCTGAAAAACAAAAAGGGTAGTGCAAATATTGGTCAAATTGAAAATGATAGGGCTGATGAGTTTGCTTTTCTGTCTGTAGGCCATAATTCTGATATTGGTACGTCTTGTGGAAAAGTTGTAGGTGCACTTGACAGTGGCGCTACGCGCCATATGATAAATTGTGATATTTTGCAAAATGCTATTGTTCTTCGAACACCGATGGAAGTTAAGATAGCTGAGGCCGGTAGAACTTTGAAAGCGACAAAAGTAGGGTCTTTACGTGTTAAAACGGACAAGGGTTTTGTATGTGATATTAAGAACGTTTTTTATGTACCTAAATTAATGCACACGCTATTTTCTGTTCATTGTATTGAAAAAGCAGGTTTTAATGTTTCGTTCAATAATGGTAAACCTTTCATTATGAAGGATTCGAAGATTTTAGCGACTGGCTCGTTGATAAACGACTTATATATCATCGAATTTGAATTAATTCAGCCTTCCGGTAATGCGTTATTTGTTATGCCGCCTACTGCGGATTTGTGGCATCTACGTTTTGGTCACCCCGGTGACAATGAAATGGCGTCAATTTCGAAGCAGGGTGTATTCGATGAGAACCTTTTGAAGTCGTTATCTATGTGTGACGAGTGTAAAATTTCAAAACAAACTCGCAAACCTCGCTCCTCTTTGAATAGGTCTGAATTGCCGAAGTCGTGGCACGCACCTGCTAACAGTCTTTTGTTTAGGGTACATTCGGATGTATGTGAGATTACAGGTTCTACAATAGCCGAGAGATATTTTGTAACTTTCATAGACGAATTTAGTAATTTTATTTGTATTTATACGATGAAGAATAAGTCTGAGACTTTCTCTAAATTTAAGGAGTTTGTTGCATTGTCTGAGAATACATTGAATGTGAAACTCAAGAGGTTGAGGAGTGATAACGGAGGTGAGTACACTTCGCAGGAATTTCGAGACTTTTGTAAGGAAAAAGGAATTTTTCACGAATATACAACTGCGTATTCACCTGAAAGTAATGGTAAAAGTGAGAGATGCAATCGTACTTTGTGCGAGCGTACTCGTGCTGTGTTGAAAAGTTCAGGTCTTGATAAAAGATTTTGGCCATACGCTATTCGTTACGTTGTTTATTCTTTAAATAGAATACCTAGAGACAGTAAAATTCCTGCTAGGATTTGGTATGGAAAGTTTCCGAATTATTCCAAGTTAAAACCGTTTGGTTGTGTCGGTTTTGTTCGTATTCCGGAGGTGAAGAGAGATGGCAAGTTAGATGACAAGGGAAAGAAGTGCTGTTTCATTGGTTACACTTCTAACGGTTTTTACATGTATGATTTCAACGAGAATAAAGAAGAGATAACGAAAGATGTTGATTTTGATGAGTCTCGTATGTACATGAAAGATTCACCTATTGTGAATGAACTGCCCGTTGAACCTGCTCCTTCTCGCTCCGGTGTTACTACCAATTCCCTCGCGCCTCCTCAACCTACCACGTCTACGTTGTCTGAACGTCCTAAACGCAACGTGAAAACTCCCTCCTATTTAAATGATTACGAACTCAATCTCTGTGCTTTGTCTTCTGAAGGTTTGTCGTATGATGAGGCTATACAGGCGGATGATGCTAATGAGTGGCAATTAGCCATTGATAAAGAGATTGATTCGATGGAAAAACTTCACGTGTGGGAAGTGATTGAGAAACCTAGCGATGCTCATATGCTTGATACTACGTGGGTATTCAAGAAGAAAAGTGATGATGTGTATAGAGCTCGTCTTGTTGCTAGAGGTTTTCTACAACGGCCAGGTGTTGATTTTCACGATATCTACTCACCTGTTGCTCGTTTAATCACGATTAGAGTTTTATTAGCGCTTGTCTTGAAACTAGGCTGGTTTACTCGTCACGTTGATATTGATACTGCTTTTCTTTACGGTTATTTGAAAGAAACAATTTATGTGAATATACCTCGTGGTCATCCATTACATGGTACTCCTCAGGCGGAAGGTTTATGTTTACGCTTATTGAAAACCATTTACGGTTTGCGTCAATCTTCTAGGGAATGGTACGAAGAGTTACGAGAGTATTTGGAGTCGTTGGGTTTGACCCATTCGAGTGCTGATTATTGTTTGTATTTTAATCTTGATATCATACTCGTTGTGTTTGTAGATGATTTATTTATAGCGGGTCGCTCTATTGAAGTGATTGATAATTTTGTATCTCGTTTGTTGTCTAAATTCAGCCTAAAAGATCTTGGGCAATTGACTAACTTTTTGAATTTGAGCATCGAATATGATCGTGTTGAAAAGGTACTGTTTATTGACCAACGTGTTCTGATAAACAAAGTATTGAGTGAATACGGTATGCTTGAATGTTATCCTATCAAGCAACCGGTTGAGAACCGTTTGTACGTTGTTTTGGAGAATCTTGACGGACCTATAATTGATGATAATTCGTATAAGTCGCTTCTCGGTAGTCTGATGTACATTATGCTCGGTAGTCGGCCAGACTTGTGCTATGCTATCTCTCTATTCAGTAGATTTCAAGATAAAGCTACTGAAGGTCATTATAATTACCTATTAAATGTGCTTCGATATTTGAAATACACGTCTACGATGAGATTGAAATTCAGCTTAGATAGCTTATCTCCGATCGAAGCATTTTGTGATGCGGATTTCGCGAATGAAGAGGGTAGAAAGTCGATATCAGGTAATTTAATTAAAGTGTTCGGAAATCCCGTTTTGTGGTCTTCAAGAAAACAGCCGATTGTCACGTTATCATCAACCGAAGCAGAGTATGTCTCTTTGTCCGCTCTTGTGAGCGAAGTGGTTTGGTTAAATAATTTGTTCAATGATATTCGTTTTCGTCTCGATTATCCGATACCCATTCACATAGATAATCAAAGTGCGATTCACGTGGTGAAGAATTTTAAGAATAATCGAAGGATTAAGCACCTTGACGTTAGGTATCATTTCGTGAATCAGTTTGTGGAAACTGGTCATATTTCTTTGTCTCATGTTAGCTCAATTGATCAGCAGGCTGATGGGTTAACGAAAAGTCTAGTAGGCTCTCGATTTGTCGATTTTCTCAGGTTTTTAAAACTTGAATTTTGAGTTCGCCTACCTAACTTACCTATCTAGTCTATTATTCTCGATCTTGTTTTATTTCTGATGTATTTATTCGCTAGTTTCGAATTTGTTTATTCTATTATTTATTTTGATACATTATTAATTGATATTTTCTACTTATTATGTGAAATGTTTTATGGAATTATTTTATTCGTATATCTCTGTAATCATTTTGTAGTTTAGAATGTTTTGTATGCTTCTGCATTCTATTTGATTACTTGTACTTTGAGATATGATTTTGATTTTCAAATTTTAATTATCTAAATTGTTTTTGCATTTATTGTCGATTTGTTCTCATCTACATTTTTCGAATTTTATTTTTGATGTATCGATAATTTTGTATTAATGCATTTGTTGCTGTTTATTTTGTTGTCCAATTGCGGAGGTGTTTGTTATCCAATTGGCAACACTGATTTGTTGTTACTGTTTTTCTCCTCCTATTTTATTCTAATTCTGTACCAAATAAATTTTAATCTGTTAACGTTCATCGTATGACGTACATGTATTTTTATTCGTCTTACTTTCTCTTAGTTTTATTCTCGGCGAACATTTGCATGCTCTTTCAATCCAGGTTTGTCCCGTTCAAAAATTTTTGTGTTAGTTCCGAGTTGGAAATCAAAATCTGCAATTTCGGCTTACCTGTCAATCAAAATGGCCACCATTTTGTTGGTAAGACCATTTTTTGGACGAGTTTGCTTTATAATGTTCCTTAGGATGTTCACTTTAAGAAAAAAAATGTGTCCCAGAGGTCCACCGGTTGGAAAGGGGGATGCAGTGCAGATACTCCTATACTCTCATATTATACCGCACTACACATTATAACTTACCTTCCTCATAGGACATCTAGGGGGCATATTCATATTCTTCATGAATTCAATCCAACCTTCTCCCAGTAAACTTAATATACCAGAGCATCCTATTGGAAACGTCATGCTGTAAGCGTTCGGTAGCCAGGCTAGATTAGAACCGAGAATATAGAAGTTTAATTTCGCCTGTTGAAACATTTCAATAGTAGGTACTCTTCGTAGTTTTAATGAAGATGTTTTCATTTCAACTTTTTAAGTCAATTAAATCATACTTACACCGATACTTTCATCGAAATCTATCAGTAATGTTGTATTACCAACCATCTCAGGTTTCCGATTCCGTTTAGTAAGACGTACATTGGCGGAAATTTCATTTGTACCTCTTTTTTCCGGTGCGCATGGTCCTACCTCTCTCCATTCAACGTAATATTCGCCCTGTAAGAAGTGTCGTGTGATCAATTGTATTCTATTTTCAAGTTTTTTAAATTGAACTTGAGTTTACGAGTAAATTAAAACCTAATTGATTCAGTATATTACTCACCACAGATGAATGATGATAAGACTCGGTTGAAATTAATACAACGAAATGTAAAAGTAAACTTGAAATATAAAACCACAACATTCTGATGTTCAACATAGGTAGGTAGGTACCTAAATGATGATTACTGAATGAACACAGTTTTCGGGTTTTAAATCGTTATTCAGCATAAAATTTCCATTATCCTTAATGAACTGATATTGCGGATAACATTTAATGGTAAAGGGATATAGGTAGCATGATATAATGATGCTCAACTCGATAAAGGATCAATTCCATTAATTTCGTAACCGTGAAAGGAATTAAGGCCTTTGACCTTGACTAGCATTGTTCAAAATACGTATCAACAACCTTGAGTTTAAGATGAATAAAATTTTTAAAAAGATAAAAAAATTTCTGAAACTTTTTTTATTTACGAAAATCACAAAATGGTTCCACCTATTCTCATTTTCATCGCGATTTTGTCTTCTCATTCTTCTGCCAAAGTGGAAGAATATCGAGGACAAAATAAGTACATCCTACAAGACTATTTTTCCTATTAAAATATTCTACAGTTAATTTGTAACGACCATAAATGAACTGCTTCGGAATTAACGGATTCAACAAGAGCTTATCAGGATCGAATCCTTTCGTTTGATAGAAACCCTGAAATTAAATAATCGCAGCACTCATAAATATTAATGCTAGAACACAGATAGGTACATAAACCCCACGATTACCACTCATTCAAATTGCTTACTTTTTGCATGGGACACTTCGGAGGCATTCCAAAACTTTTCAAGTATTCGACCAGACCTTCTCTTAAAAGACTCATGAAACCAGAGCAGCCTTTCGGTAATGTCATGCTGTAAGCGTTAGGCAACCAAGCTGCATTTGAACCGAGTATGGCAAAATCAAGCTTCATCTATAGAAAAAAACCACGATAAGAGTATCTGATTAATACCGACGACGAATAACTCTGAAAACTTACAGGAGTATTATCATCCAAAGGCACTAAAAATGTAAGATTACCGACGAGTTCTGTTTTTCGATGTTTTTTAGTAAGATGAATATCTGACCAAATTTCATTAGTACCCCTTTTATCCGCAGGGCAAGCTCCTATGGCTTTCCATTCGACGTAATAATCACCCTGAATAAAACAGAAACTCACTACGTATTTAAAAGATCTTAAATAAGCTACTGACTAAACGCTTACCGCACTCGAATGATGATACATTTGCTTTTCAGCAAAAATTAAGAACAAGAACTCGACAAGAATGTAGCATATTACAACATATGAGATTCTATTCAACGTTGAACCATCCATGATACACTCGTATTCAGTCTGTCTAACACTCGTTTTGAAAATTAGTGCGAATTTTCTCACCAACATTAATGAATGGTGATTCGTTGTTGATTATGAAGTCGGTATTGTTAGTTTGCTGTTTAAATTACCTGCTAATGAAACGAACAACACGAATATAATGAACAGGTGACTGATCGTAAATACCGGAAATGGTTTCAAAATTAAAGCCTATCTAATTAACGAATCGAGGACTAGGGAAAAACATGGTCAAATACATTCAACAAAAAACGAGCGAAAAAGTTGATAAAAAATCGTTTATCTAATATTATTACACATTAACAAAATTCAGCTCGCTTACAATTAAGTTATGATACAAAAGAAAAAAAGATTATTTATAAAATTCGTGTTCAAGTTCACTCTTCTTGACATTATTTTTATACCCTTTCTCGAAATCTTTAGCGAGAACAATATAACGATTTTCTCTGACAGCGTGCATTCCGGCCTAAAATAAAATATCGAGAAAGACGAGAGGTAAATAAAATGAAAACCGAAGAAACCCATAATTGGTTGAAGAAAAACTCACCTCTTGGCAAATAGCGTTGATATCAGCGCCGGAAATTCTATCTGGTCGAGCAACGTAGTCTTCTAAATCGACTTCTTCGCTTAGATTCATTTTTGATGTAATCGTAGCAAATATGAGACGTTTTTGCCTTCTGTCAGGCAGAGGGAATTCGATTTTACGATCAAGACGACCAGGTCTCAATAAAGCAGGATCCAAAGTATCGGCACGATTAGTCGCCATAATAACCTGCGCATTACAAAATGTCGTTAGTTGGAAAATTTTCATACGATACCGAATTCGAAATGAAGTTGGTAAATTTTACCTTGACATTCGTGGTCTGATCAAATCCGTCCATTTGATTCAGCAATTCTAACAAGATTCTTTGAACTTCTCGATCGGCACCGGTTTGAGCATCGAATCGTTTCGTAGCAATGGCATCGATTTCATCGATAAAAATAATAGCGGGAGCGTTCTCTTTGGCTAAACGAAATACGTCTCGAACCATACGTGGACCTTCACCCAAATACTTTTGCACGAATTCAGAACCAACGACGCGAATAAAAGCAGCTGTAAAATAATCATCAACTTTAGTACAAACACGTCGGAAAAATAGAGAAAATATAATTCGATTTTATTAACCTGTCGTGTGATGAGCTACAGCTTTAGCTAACATAGTTTTACCACAGCCTGGAGGTCCGAACATAAGCACACCTCGCGGAGGATCGATACCAATCTGTTTATATAATTCGAAATGCGTTAAAGGTAATTCTACAGCTTCTCGAATTTCTTGCTTCTGCATATCCATACCACCGATATCGGAATATTGCACATCCGGTTTTTCATCTGCAATTCAAAAACGTACAACGTCAACGAATCGTCGTAAAGATCAAGATACTGACTTTTGATCGAGATATTTACCAGCTTGTAACATAGAAATGGAAGAATCGGCTTCAGGAGGTAAAACGTCAACTAGAGCATTACTGTGTTTATGTAGGGCAACACTGGCCGATGGTTTCAATAATTCACGATCGATCGTCGATAAAATTCGAACATAATAATTAGAGCCTAGAATCAATAACTCAGATATTAAACAAACAAAATCTCAACAATCGATCGCAAAATGTATCAAAATGGTTACCAGTAGTGCTTCCAACGATTCCGGTGTTTTGATCGACGGCTTCTAAAAATTGGCCAATAACCAAAGGAACACTTTGAATACGTTTTACTTCTTCTTGAGCATGTAGATATTCTTTTTTCAGATTACGCTGTTCGTCTTTGATGTATTCTTCTTGAACTTCCAAAAATTCCAACTGCCGTTGCAGTTTCTAAATAAAACAACAATTATTACAAACGAAGAATGGAAGAAATTCACGATGAATAACCAGTACATACTTTGTACTCCTTGTATAAATCATTTTCGTCGAGTTCGTCGAATTGCTGACTATTTAAAGCACGGGTAGCTGACTGAGTTTTATCGATTCCATCATCCTGTGAAGAATAAACAACATGACAAAGGAGGGTTTAGTTCGAGATGATAGACATACTAATGTGTTTCAGTGAATGAAATGACAACGGAGGAGTTCATGGAAATTGATCGTTCCGTTTATGTATTTCTTTGGACAGTATTTTAATTGAAAGATGAAGAATTTATTAATGAGAAGTAATCTGTATGATGAGTTTACCTTATCTAAGACGATACCGATTTCTTCCATATTACTGCAGGGAGTTGACAAACACAAAACACACCGATTGTTTTATAAGCTGCGGACTGTATTTTACAATTATTCGATAATTCCGTTAATTAATTAACAATAATTTGAGATAAATTTGTGACAAAAAACAAATTATTTTATTTTACAAGTTGCAAAAAAATTCGGAATTCGCTTGTCACTTTGTGATTATTTTTTGACTTTGTACATTGTAATAACATCCGGTATCTGTAAGGTAAATTCGTGGACTAATTACTAGAGACTAAGGATACTTTTCGGCATCGTGCACTGTCGAGTGCTTTCGGCTACACTCGTTTGACTTGTCTCCATGAAAGTGAAATATTTTCCTTATCAAAGAATCAGAGATGAAACCCCTGTTTCCTTTTCGTTCAAATCTTCCTTTATAATCATATTATTTCATACGAATATTATACGTATTTTAACAATAAAACTTGTGTTAGTCCTGTTTCTTTTGAATGTTGATCTGTTTCATAATTTCGTCAACAATCTTGTACTCTTGTTAGACAACTTGGTTTCCGATCCAAACATTACCAAATATAAAGGAAAAACAGCTGTGATGATACTAGTCTTTTGAAATCAATTTGAAGAAATGTAAAACTCTTAACAGAAGTGACGTTGTTGTACAATTGTACAAACATTTGGAATTTGGGATGTTTTATGTTTTTCAAAAGAAGATTGATATGACATCACATCAGTCAAAAAGTCAAAGTCGAAAAAATCGAATCAGATTTCCAACTGCTCACCAGGCATTTACTCGTAACTCAAAGTATATTACCTATTAAGTAAGCAACAAAATTTGTATTCTACAAGAAAGACAATGAAGAATAAGTAAAAGTTAATATTATATTCGAATATTATAAATTTATAATTAAAATTAAAAATCTCATCAACATGGAACAGGGAACTTGAATCATTGAAGTCAAACGAGCGTAGCCGAAAGCACTCGACAGTGCACGATGCCGAAAAGTACCCTTAGTCTCTAGTAATTAGTAATTCGTGGTAATTACGAGAAAATTTTGAGACAATTAAATTTTATTTTTTATTTTAAATAAAAATAAAAAATTAAAATTTAAATGTTTTATTGTTTTATTTTATATTTATTTTAGTTTTATCATTTGTGTTTTTCCCGGCAAGTTTTTTGTTTGAAATTCAAATTTGAAAACAAAATTTCTTTTCAAATCAATTTGGGACTTTTTTTTAGGAATATCATCATGATTTAAGTAATGATTGCATTCATTTCATTCATCATATTTTTTAATTTCGAAAATGTGCATCGAGCCATCGAACAAGAAATAATAATAAATTCAAGTTCAAAAATTTCTCTTTATTATGCCATAATATGAGGAGCTTGGTGACAAAGTTAGACAAACGCCACGGAGGGCGCATACGGAAAGGGACCTAACGACCAAAAAAAAAAAAGTTCTCCGAAATTGTTGTAGGAACCTTTACAGAGTTCCTACAACAATTTCGGAGAACTTTTTTTTTTTTTTTTTTTTGGTCGTTAGGTCCCTTTCCGTATGCGCCCTCCGTGGCGTTTGTCTAACTTTGTCACCAAGCTCCTCATATTTAACAATTAAAAATACCACGAGCAAAAGAAAAAAACCTTCCATTATTCTTGTTCAAATCGTGTTTTATTTCTTCTTTGCCATTTTGGTATAACATCTATTGCGATTCTAGCACATCCTACCGTTCTATCGGTTTTCTTCAGCTCACAAAATATTTTATAACTTCCGTAAAGAAACGTCTTCGGTATCAACGGACCTACGTCTCCTATAATTTTATCCACGTCGTACTCCTTCATCACATAAGCCCCCTAAACATACAGACGTGTATCAATATTTTAATACGAATGACTATCATTCTTCCAGCAGAGAATATCTTACTTTGGGTATGGGGCATCTGTTCGGCATGCCCATGTGACTTAAAAATCCAAAACCAGCCAAAATAAGTCTGTATTGAGTGCAGCCTGTTAGTGTCCATAGATAAACTTTTGGACTCCAAGCAGAATCAGAACGGAATCCCATTTTCATGTAATGCAAATGCATCTAAAAATAAATAGGTATGATTATCGTTGATCTAAATCATTTTGGAAGCTGGTAGAGAACAAATTTCGTAAATTAATTACGTGTATGCTTTCATCCCATGGTATTAAGAACGTGTAATTTCCAAACATTTGAGGTCGTTTATTTTTTTTCGTCAATTTAACGTTCATTTGTATTTCATTGGACCCTCTGCCATTTTCACACGGTCCAATGTATTTCCAATCGAGGACATATTCGCCCTGAAAAAAATAATAATATTCGGTCGAATACACAATAAAATATAGGTACAAAATTACGATTCGTACTCGTACTAGGTAACTTACAGAATTGGGATGTTGGTAGACTTCTTTCTGGAAGGCTCCTGTTTGTAAGATCACTAGTAGTTGAAAGATTACAACATAAATCCGAAGAATATTGGGTAACATTTCTGTAATGGATGAATTGAATCAAAAGCATAGGTACCAAAAACTATTACCCAAATGATTATCTGAGCGAATGAACGCATCATATTTTATGGTATATTTTATTTTATTCAATATTCTACCAGATATTAACAACGTTTAGGCGAATGTTATTAAAAAACAATTAGGAATAGGTAGCTGTGCTAGTTGACATAGGTACCTAGCTACATAGCAAGTTTAAAAGTTAAATAGGACGCAGAATTATAATCACTTTTGTCCAATTTTCTGCTCAAAAACACACACCTACGACCCTACGCATACGTTTGATTTTATCGAAATTCAAGGTTCGAGAACAATTACTTAATGAGGCGTATAGTAAATTCCTCCAGCTTATCTCAGCTTCCTCCATTTCGTAGATTTCAATTGTTTATTGTTTTAAAAATGAGTATTGGTGTTATTTTGAATTGTGTGCGGATTTAAAAAGCAATTTCACATAGAATATGGAACGCTATAAAGTCTATTTCGTTTCGAGTGCTATATTATGTTCAATTTGGCAGCAGTACGTTTCAGCTTCAAGTTCATCGGTAAGATTAATTATCCTGAATCAGTTTACCTAATTTCAAATGAAAATCAAAACACGGATTTTCAATTTTCAAACGTTTTTTAGGGAGACTTTTTCACCGAGTTAAAGTACGCAAGTCCATGCCCTGCGAACGAGTCAGGGAAGAATTTAATTCAATATAATTTGAAATCAGTTCGAAATGCCAATGGTGGAAAATACCTGAGTGGAAATATCACCTACCTTATACCATTTGACGATAGCATAGAGGTAGATAACATTTTTCAATATGCTGTAGAAATAATAGAACCAAATATGTATGTACTAATGTGTATTTTTGTTTAGGGAGTGTTTCAGTTAGAAAAATTCTCCCCATCTACTGGCAGATTCACAGCGAACTATTTTCGAATCACTTTGAATCGTATTTGTTCAGATACCTATCGCTACATGGGAGAGCTTTGGAAAACTTTCCAGCGCATTAATAACATGCCAATTGGTTGCCCAATTCCTCGAGTAAGAAGAATAGATACCTAATTGAATTACAAATTTTAATGTACTCGTAGGTAAGATTGTTTGGAAAAATATTTCAAAAAATAAATGTCAATTCTTTACTTCTTCCAGGGAACATATTTCGTGAATGAATACGATGTTAATTTGTTATTTGATCAGAAAGGAGGAGCTATGGCTACATTACCGAAATCTTTTTTTTATGGAAAATATAAACTGAACATGATTTTTGAAAAAAATAAAGAACTTATTGGGTGTCATGTGGAGATCGTTGAATGTAAACCACGAGCTTGGCAAAAACACAACAAGGAAAACTGAATTTTTGTAGCTCAATTTGTGGTAGGATTTCATTTAAATTTGTGTAGAAAATTATATCGATGTATTAATTTAATAATTATACATACATAGGTATGTATCTTCATTACTCAATAAAATTGTTCCATTTTCCCATATTTTTATTATTAATTCTATGCCTCAAACTGTTGAACTATGCAACTTGTTTTACATTTCAATTTTCATTTTTGTACAATTTTTGTTTTATAAGTTGGTAACATTGTTCGGAAATAAACAAAGCAAATCACATGTGATTTTGAATTTTTGAAATTTGAAAGTTAAAAGTTCTTTTCTTTTGACGTTTTTTTGTTCAAAAGTTCGAAGAATTATTAGAATTTAAAGCAAAAGTAATTTTTATTCAGTTTCAAGTATCACAGGTCAGTATATGAGAACTTCCTCTCATCTAAAGTAATTTTTTAACCATATAAGATATGAATACATAACATCTGTTCTTGGTTCTTATCAATACTTCCACTGTAATTTTTCGAATTAAATTTCAGCTCAGTCGAATTAATGATTCCGTGATAATGTCAACTAATGAATTAATTACACTACAATTCGGACACTATTCGAATTTCATCGGTTCTCATTGGTGGAACATTCAGGTAATATCTTCTGTCGGTTTCATCATACTACCGAAAAATTCACTCATCCAGGATAATCTTGTTATAATTTTAGGAAGCTTCTTTCATCTATAATGCCGATGTTGCACCGGAAATAAACTACGATGTTTTATTTCGAGAAGGTGAAAACCTCAAAGTAAGCTACTGAAATTTATTTCTATTTCTATGCTAGTGATTCATGGTACCGTTTCTCTTATCGTTCGTATTTTCTCCAGAAAGAAGTCACTTTCACTCCACGTCTCTTATTAGTGGACGTTAAAGGTAGTCTAGGATGTTTTCCGGAACGTAGTGACTTGTACGAAGATCCTGTAGTACCTGAAATATCAGAAGATGTTGTTCTGTGGTCAGAAAACGACACTGAAGTTAAAGAAGAACCGAAGAGAAAGAAGAATCAGTTTTTGGAAGACTTGGAACGACAAGAAGAAGAAATCAGTGAACCTGGTACATTTTGAAATTACTTCTAATACCTCTTTCTGAACTGTTTCTTTAAAAAAGATTATGTTTATTCAGGTAGCGTTGAAAATGCCATCAAAATGTATCATTTAGATGACGACGTTACTGTCTGGTCTGATTATCTGGGAACTAGATTCCATCCTAGGACCATTAACCTTATCAATGAATATCAGCACGGTAATCAGGAGCAGTTATTCGACACATATGCTCAAGGCACTGAGCTCTGGAAAAGTGAGCTTTTTTCGGACGAATGGGCTGATAAATGTAGAATTTATGCAGAAGAGTGTAATTATCTGCAGGCAAGTCGATCGGAACATTATTATTTATGTTTGTCTTTTTTTCGAGTTATATTTTATTGAAAATTCGATTACAGGGTTTCCAAGTATTATTCGACTGCGTCGATGGATTTTCAGGATTAACGATTTCTGCCATTGAATATCTTCAAGACGAATACTCCTCTAAGTCTATTTTTGGTATCCCTAACATCGCCTCTTTCTACGAAAATTCCACTGTTAATCAAAGTTTGATCAGAACTATCAACGGTGCTTTGAGTTTCGCTGAATTATCCGACTTTTCGGTGCCATTTGTGCCACTTAGTACTGCTACCGAATTCTGGTACGAACCAGCTTCACCGAGAAAATTTAATAATATAAATTACAAAGTAAGAATTCATCAATTTGATCGATTTGAAACGAAAATGACGTTTGAATGTTGGAAATTTATATCTGTTTGAATTCCAGCACAATTTATGGTACCATAGCAGCGCCTTATTAGCTTCGTATCTAGATTCAATGAGCCTTATTTATCGAAAACGAACAAATCCGATTCGATTGTCGAGTTTTCTGTCGAGATTGGTGCCTTCTGGAAGAAAATTGTTAAATGGAACGATGCGGTTACCTTTTCCTGTTTATCCAGAAACGAGTATTTTGGAGTGTTTTGAAAAATTATCCGATCCTATTTGGACCCCTGTGACGCCTCATGTCAATGTTACCGTAGATTCGTCTGATCTACACGATATCACTATCAGAGGACTGAACAAATTTAGATTATTGCCAGAGTACGTATTATCGTCATTGGTATCGTGACTTTGTGTAAAATCGATCTAATTTAATATTTTTACAGCTTGGAGAAGAGAAACTGCTCAAATCCGGCGTACAAATGTCAAAATGTCGATGAAATGTTGATCTCATATTTCGAGTATTGTTCAGATCCGGGTATAAGAAAATCAGCTGTGATTAATTCCTTCGAATTACCTCTCAAAGTACCCGTATCTTTTCCCAATATATTCGACGAATATGTCACCAGGACTGGTTACGTTTCAACTGATACGTTTCCTATGTCGTTCTGTAAGTCGAATTTCGTGATCATTGATGAAATTCTGACGAACTCGAGACAGTACTAGTTTTGATTTTTAATTTTTTTTATAGCTGTTATCGAAGCTCCTATGCTGACTGGACTGCATAATACCTCAAATTCGGCATCTCTACTTACTGATCTACATGAAAAAGCTGCCAAAATCAAACTAAAGCAAATACATCAGTTTTCTGCAGCAGGTTTGGAACAATTAGAGTACAACGAATCGCTTGAAAAATTGTTAACTCTGAGAGACAATTATGAGGATTAATTTTTTGGAGAGTTCTTTTTGTCGAAGATGTAATTTCATTCAGATATGAGCTTGTTTTCTTTAAAAATCATATTTTTTAAAAGAAAAAATAAACACAGATACATCGTTATGGGTGTTTTATTGCAATGAATTTCAACGCAGATGCACTCGTCGTAATTGATAGGTTTTGTAGTTTTCCAACCATTTAAAATGTGTTTTTATATTTGCATTTTGAATTTTTCAAAGTCAATGGGATACGTGTAGGTAGTTTGAAAGTCACCAGCGTGACCTCCATAAATTGTTTAAATAATGGGACGCTGAAGCAATTGCAGTTCTCTTTTATTTGTTCAAACGATTTTCAAAATCGTGATAAATAAAATCGCTTATGCGTCAGAGGATAAGTAAATACCCGATTTCGAGTAACATCACCATCCTACAACTCATTTAATCGATGAAAAATCGAACCTCCGACGGTATTAAGTTGGTGAAATGTTACGAGAGATGATACCGTTACTTTTATTATTCCTTAAAATCGTCTTGAGCGGAGCTTTGGCTGACGATAATGTACAGCAAAGTCAACTCCCCGATGGGAAGATTTGTCTGTTTACATGTAGCGAATGGATCTTCAAAGAAAAGGTTCTGCAATTTGCACCTTCAGCCGATTTATTGGGTCCTGGATACTTGAGCGTAAGTTGAATGAAGTCTTTTGACGTTTTCCTAATGTAGAAATGAGTTGATTCTATTTATTTTTTCTTTCAGAAACACAAGATTGGTTTTTCAAGTGACGATTGTAATACACAAGGCAACAATGATGCTCCTCTCCAATACCAAAAAGTTTGGGGAGCTGTGTATTCCATTGATAAAACCGAATATGACGCTGTGCTCAAGTAAGTCGGGAAACAATTAAGGGATTTAACTTTAACTTGTTTCATTTCGTGTTTGTTAATTTTCCTGACGATTTTATAGACAGTCCCGAAGCGAATACTCAGTACCATTTGAATCAAACGAAGACGTTTTTGTAGTCAAATACAACGAAATGAATTGTCTAGTCGTTGATCTCGGTATCCAACCAGGAGATCATCCTCCGTGGAGACATTTCAATATGAAAATACCCAACACTATTGAAGACGACGCCTACTACAATCGTCTGGCTCAAATAGGAGTACCTCAAGAATATATCAAAGGATTGAGAAATTCTTCTATAAAACCTCAATATCATCCAATCATTCCACAAGATTACCATCCTAGACAAGATAATCAACAACCCAAACGCACTTATGATCAGCTACCCGTTGTTCCAGCTCATCAGTACAACAACGTTCAACCTACAACAGGTGTTCCTTCTGTAAACATTCAACCGAATACGCGTAAGTTGCTTCCCGGAGTTCCGAATCCAAATAGTCCACCTTCGGTAATATCGAATACACCTGGATACGTTCAAGGGCAAGTCCCACTAACCAATGTACAACCTGGCTCTCATGATGTTCAAGTAGTTGTACCTAAAGATATCGACGCCGGCGTTGCGCAAACTCCAGATGGACAACCAGTTGTTGCGATTACACCAATGAAATTACCAGGAAGTTCAAACGTCCAATCTGGCCCAAATGATGTTCAAATAGCTGTTCCTAAAGAGATTGATTCTGGTGTTACTCATACTCCTGATGGTCAACCAGTTGTCCTTATTACGCCATTGAAGTTACCTGGAAGTACAACTGCTCAACCTGTGATGGCACAACCAGCCACTAATGTGCAACATTCATCACCTGTTATAGTACCTGGAAAGAATGTTGATTCTAACGTAGTGGTTCCACCAAATGGTCATGTTGTCAGGGGAATTGACAACGCTATTCCTACCCAAGTAACTGGTGTGGGTCAACCTACTTCATTGACTCCTACAATATCGGGAACACCACAAACACCTTCAGATGATCAATCATATGTGGTCATCACTCCTCTAAACATATCCCCAAATAAAAATCTTAACTCGGTTCCAGTTGGACAAGATTACAAAGTACAAACTCCAACAAGTCTTCAACCAAATGAAGTTCAACCATCATTCTCAAGACCAGAAGATGTGCCTCCAATGCTGCTAGGTGGACCAAAACAACAAACTCAAGTTATACCAGATTACGCAACCACTGGTCAGCCCACTGTCACTCAGCAACAACCTCAAAACCACTTACTTTTGAGTCCTGATACTGTTTCTCCTCCTAGGCTTCCAGTTCAAGCTCCTGGTCTTCTAAATAATCCGTCTTATCAAATAGGAAATGAACCGGTCCCAACGTTACCTACTTCATATGATATTCCATGTGATAATGGCATTCCTGGTTCAGATTCTGGCCTGTTGACTCTTTCACCAGATTCCAATTTGACCCCAAATTATCAAAATGATTCTCCTTTACTTACACTAAATGATGCGCCATCAACCACAAATTCTTTCCCCACTCAACAAGTTGGTAATCCATCTCTCTTGGTGGGCCAACCACAGAACAGCAATCCAACAGTCATTCCTCATCAAAAGTCTGTAAATCCCGTTGTTCTGCACAACAACCCTAATCATTTGCAAACCAACACTATACCAGATAATGTACAACCTCATACGGCAGTTGATCACCCCATTTATCGTCTCCCAGATTCCTTTAGTGTATCAAAACCAGCTCCTATCTTACCAAAGAACCCTATGTTTGGATTTGAACAAACTCAACCCAATCATGTTATTACTCATGATGCTCCTTGCACAACACCTGTTGACAACCAACCACTTCTTGTATCTCATCAACCCACTGCAAACGTTGTCAATCCAGGCAATAGCCCCGATGTTTTGCTAACCAACACTGGACCAGATCACCTGCAAGTTCATCCCACTGGTGATCAGACTCTTCACCAAATCCCTGAATCATTCGCTGTACCAAAACCATCTCCTGTTGTTTCTGATAAACCAATGTTTACATTGAATCAACCAAATTGTGTTGACCATCAATCCCCTGATTATTATCAAATCAACCCACATACCCTCGAGGTCAACAATAATCCTGATCTTTTGAATACCAACACAGCACCAAATCATGTACAACTCCGCCCTGATACTGATCATACCATCATTCAAACCCCCAGCTCTCAACAACTAACTCCTCATACTCTGGATGTCAACCATCCTGATGTCTTGAACACCAACACAGCACCAAATCATTTACAACTTCAACCTACTAGCCCCAACTCTCAAATCATTCCAAAATCCCTTGAAGTCAATAACCCAGATTTATTGAACACCAACACGGCACCTAATCATATGCAAATTCAACCCCATGGTGATCATACAGTTCACTCAATCCCAACTTCACCCGATGTATCAAAACCTATCCCTGTTATACCTGAAAAGCCGATGTTTGGATTCAATCATAACAACTATCCTCCTAGTGCAATTCCAGCTACTTTTGGTATTTCTAGTCAACCCCCTGTGGTGCAAGATAAGCCTATGTTTTCTTTAGGTCGTTCCCCTTCAACATGGACACCTAAGCACATTGATGATGATTTGAATATACCTCCATCCACTAGCACAATTCCCGTACAACCTGTTGATCAGCCCCATTCTACTGGACTCTTGACCAGCCATCCAGATCAATTGGTTTCTCCACCACCCAATGTCGCACTTACCCCTACAACCCCAGATTCACATACTGTTCAGGTCCCTAATCATATCGTTGACAACAGTCATCCAGTTCTGTTGACTTCTCAACCAACTGTTGTGAATGATGGCAATCCAGCTCCAGTGGTTCACCAAATAGACAACGCCCCGCTCACAGCCACCACCCCAGATGATCATATAGTTCACGTTCCCAATCAAATCGTTGAGAATGGACCAAGTGCAACTGTTATTCCACCAACATCCACGCTCCAAGCACCAAATCATGTTGTTACGAATGGTAATCCAGCCACATTGGTCACCAAACCAGACAATGTAGCCATTACACCAACTGCATCTCCAACAATCGCATCCCATCCAACTATTACTCAAAATGATCATCCTGATCAGCTCATTTCCCAACAACCTCACAATATCTCTTCTCAACCTACCAATATTGCTAGTCCAGTTCAAGCTCCTACAGTTCCTTCCCAGCCTATTCATCAAGTATCTCCTCCTGCATATACCCCATCCACATTTATGGCACCTAATTATACACCTGTCTCTCCAGCTCTAGGATACACATTTGCTTATCGGTATCCACAATACATTCATAACTCCAATTACAAACCACCAAACTGCTACTATCAACCAGACGAATTGATTCCTGGATTTACTTTTGGAAGTCACATTCAATTATATTAAGTCGCAATGTAATTAAGATTAATAGATATTATTAGCTACCTAAGTGAAATTATTTCAAAGTTGTATTGCAAAGCATAATTCCTAATTCGAAATAAAATTTTATGAATTTAAATTACAATGTCTTGGTTTTTCGATGAGTTTTATCATAAATTTTTGTCCAGTTTCTGAAATGAATCTTCTAGTCAGTACTTATTCATCTTGTGGAGATTGAAGAAGCTAGCATGTGCTTTTTTTGAACATTCATTACCATATATTTTATTCTGTTCTAAATCATGATCACTAGAATTCCATAAGAAGATGAGTAGGATTAGTAGTCAGGAGGTACCTATGAATTAGTTCATTTTGAAGCGTCAAAAAAATTACCACGATGTGGAAATTCCATTCATAAATGATTAATAAATTCCGATATCTGAACGGATTTCCCATCTACCCACAATATCCTGACAATGAAAGCAACCATGTTTGGGAGTGATGATGATGATGATGATGGTGTTGTTGATGATGATTTGTTTGCTTAAATTGAAAATAAAATTGTAGACACCATTAACCTACAAAACTATGCTGTGAAGGTCACCATAATTCAAGCATCGTGCAACTGCTGACGATCGACATTGCACGAATGACGCAGAACTTCAATAGTGAATGGTGAATTTGAATTTGGGAAGGTCAACTGTGATGGCAGTTGCTTGGTGCAAGTTGCAGATTTCTATTGTTTAAAAGCTTACTGGGGGATAAAGCATTTCCGGGCTCCAACATTTTTCACTACCTCCCTTTCCTTTCCTCCAATGACCTAGCAAAATACCCATCATAATTTCCACCCTAGCCCTCCTAAGAGCGAAGGGGTGAATTTCATCATTTTCACGTTAGTGGCAGTGGCTTATTCATCAAGGCAAACAAAAAAATAATGAATCTGGTCTGGTCCCTTGCTTTCACTCGGATTATTTTATAGGCTCCCTCCGTTCAATAATCAAAACTTAAAAAGCTCAAAGTTGAACTTTTATTGTGAAAGCTCAACTTATTGAGTTATTGATGATGAATATAAAATTTAAGGCTGCCAATTAGAAATGTGAAAAATTGCAGTAAAACTCTTCTTCATTTTATTTACTGCAAAATGTGGTAATTTTCAAAATGTGATCTCCACAACTTATCAGGAGTAGGTAGATACCTACTTAGGTACATATGTTCACAAAAAATTTAAAAAATGAAACATGAAAGTGAAGTGGCATATTGATTGTTGCTAATTTAAAGGCGCTGAGTTCGAATATTCACTTATTTTTTCGATCTGACCCCTCCGAACCCCCTCCTACCTTCATCCTCTCCCTCTCAAATATGGTTAAAATCCAAAATGACGTGTTACTTATCGTTCGGATATTTGTTTATTCTCACACGACGCCTATCTTGGAACATGACACGACATGACACCTCGAAACTGGTTGGAATCGACATGTCTCATCACATTTTAGAAGTTTTTCACACTTTTGGCAGATTTTTGGAGAGAAAAGATTTGTTAATTATTCCAAATAATTGATGAAAATTTAAAAAGCCTAAAATTGAACTTTGAAGGGGAATGCCTGTTTAAAAACTTGAAAAGTTAAAGTGTGATTCCAACACGAATTTCTGGGTGTCGAAAAAACATGGAACCTCATCACATCATCAATAGCTCAGGTTTAGGTCAATGAAGAAGGGCAAAGAAGGCATTTCACCCCATCAATATGAGCAAACTTGACTTTCGGCGTTAAAAATTTACATATGTGCCATCTGGAAAAAACGTGCAGAAGTGATAACTTTTGTCCAGGACAGTTTACAAAAATTGCGTAGGCCTTAAAAGAAAAGAAAATTAATTTCTGAGTTTGAAAAATTGCATATTTTGTATGAAAATTGATGGCTGCAGCTATTGGCAATATTTATTTGCCCCCTCCCCCCCACCTCTCATTAATTCTCATTCATCTACCCCTTTAATGGAAATTAAAATTTTATAGGAACATTTCAATAGCAAAAGGTACATTCGAATTTCAATCCCGCAGTCATTCCACGCCGATTTTTAATGATGCTGCGATCGCAGGCTGCATGAAAAACACATTAATGGTTTACGTATTATTTGAACAATTAGACGTTCGAGCCATAAAATCAACTCCAACCGTGGTATCTGTTCGATGGAAATATTCAATTAATCACAATACTCAACAAGTCCTCGGTTAACTTATTTGTTTTGAGCGTTTGAAAATTCGACCTACAAGGTGACATAAAATGTAAAAAATTACACGTAGAATAACCATTTTAAAATCTCTTTCAAACTGGTAGTTGAGCTGAAGAAGTGAAGATGTATTTCACCCCTGTCTTTTTGTTTATCGTATCCGCAGCTTTTGTCAACGCTGATTTGGGTGCACCTCAAGTCCAAGTTGTTAACAATGGACCTACCGAATTTGTCGATAAAGTAGACGATGATAATGTGCCATCGATTGACGAGCAAGTGGAACCTCTTGGAACAGACAATGTATTCTGTCTGTTCACCTATGGTAATTGGGTAATGCCTGCCACGATGCAGCAGGATGTTCCTAATGCCATTTATTCTGGAGTTGCACGATTACCAGTAAGTATTCAACATGGATCTAATCTGCCTCATTATCTGGGAAAAGTTGATTAATGAATTTTTTTTTAATTACAGTATCACAGGCTTGATTTCAACTACTACTCGCAAGATTTACAAGGAAGTTTCCCGACTATTGTTCCTGATTGCGGATACGAAGTCTGGGGATCTATTTATTTGATTCCGGTTACAGATTTAGATACTGTTTTATTGTACGTCTGTCCATTTTTCATCCTTTGGGAAAAATTTCAAATTTGTTGAATGCATCTTCATACTAATATTTTTAATTTATCGATTTACAGAAAAGGAGGCATAGTAGATGGCAAGAAAGTATTCCATTTCGTGCAAACCGTCGTCGAAGCTTATTCCAACGGAAACGTCATCAATGTAAAATGTAACGCTTTCCAACAAACCAGCCTACCCGATAAAGTAATCTATGGACTTCCCCTGCCTCAAGACAGAAGACCATCTCAGCAAATTATCGACATGTTGGTCGAATCCTACCAAGATGGCGGTTTACCTCAAAAATACATAGACGAAGTTTCCCAAATTCCAACCTTAGAACAGGGTTACATTGAAACAAACCAGGTCCAGCAGCCTCAACAAAACCCAACAGTCGTTGTGGCTCCTGATTCTGTTGTCGTGGCTCCTGATTCCGTTGTCGTGGCACCTGATTCGGTGGTTGTTGATCAAAACCAAGATCAGCAAGTTCAAGTTACCCCCCCTTATGGAGTGCCACCAATGCCACATAACCAGCCGTAATAACTAAGCAATTTTCTATAACGAAAAGCTTAAAATTTATTACGTTCTTCACTTTAGATTGTAATGAGTCATTATTTTTTTTAAAAAAATAATAATTTTCGTATTAAAGCATAAATTTTAGATACCTATCACAATGAAAAATTTTACAAGATTATACCTACATTTTATTGAGAAATTAAAAATTTCAATTAAAATAAAATATTGCACGTAATATTATGTTATCGATCATTTAAGTAGGTACCTTACCTACTTTACCTACAAGTGTTTGAAGTACCTATCTATTTATGTTGAAATGGTTGAAAAAGTACTTACATACCTTTGCACGTAGATGGGTATTTAAAATTACAGCTTGATGGCAAAAGTTTTAAATTTTTTTATGAGATAATAATATTGAGAGAGAGAGGCCAAGCTGAACTAAACACACTTGGCAAGGAGCTCTGGAACAGTTTCTTCACACAGTTGACAAAAATTAGATCATTTTTAGGTACATATTATGTATTTGTCGAAAAATATTAATTTAGTTCTTGAGTAATTGCAATACTCATTAGCAGGAAAAATGAGGCTCATACAACATGATGCAATTTTGGTTTTTCTAGCCTCCAATGCTTACTAGAGGGATATCCTAATCGGCACAAAAATCTGTAAACCGGACAAAGGGAAATGGAGATATTTCAGGAACTGGAATTCTTATTCTGATTTTTGGCGAATATTTAAAAATTCAAAATTGGCCCATTGTGAAAAAAATCAAGATTTTATCAAATTGACATAGAAAGCTGAAATTTGGTTTGTATCCTATTTCCGACCTTGCTAATCGATTGGTGATGGTTTCGAACCGTTTTGGAGCCTCCAGCTGATTTTCCAATTTTTAAATTTTCGAAGAAACACTGTAAGTAAGTTGAATATGAAATTCAGCACCTATGAACTCGGATTGACTGTCTTAGTGACTTTTTCGATCGTTTTAGGCCCATTTTCAAGAAAATTTTTGTGCTGGTTCAAATCAAAAAGTTTTCCAGCGACTACTTTTTTTAAAAAATGATAAATTCCTAATTTGCGAGTGCTCGAATCAAAAAACCTGAAATTTGGTTTATATCCCATTTTTGACTTCCTTAGTCGATTGATGATGGTTTCGAACCGTTTATGGAACCTTAAGCAAATTTTCGGTTTCTCATAAGACAAATTTAAATTTTCAAAAATTTGCCAAAAATTGAAAAAATGTATTTCAGCGTCTGGAGTTTTTGTTGGTGGTGTATTTAGGGACCCTCTTTCGATTCCTCTCTGTTTTAAATATTTTTGTGCTGTTTGGGATACTCTCCTAGTTAGGCATGTAAATAATTTTTTTTCAACTTTCGAATTCAAAAAATTCTCGTACAAGATTGAAAATTATTCAAATTATCGAATGAGTTGCCTTGATCTAAAAAGTGTTTTTGAAAGGCGTTTGTGCTTTCATATTTGCAGTTAACTTGTAACCTGGACTTTTTTTCTTACCACTTTGAAAATGCAAAAGGATGGGAAAAAAGATCATATTGTGTAATATGAGAGAGGATTCAAATATTCTGAAACCTCCTGTGGCCCCTCCTCTCCTCATAGGTTCAATTTTGAAAAAAAATAGGTTCCTATGTAGGTAAGTGCGACATTGCCTCATATACCTATGTACATGACCCCTCTCCCTCCTCCTAGAATGTTGAAATTACTTAATTGCTTTTTCAAATAAAATGTGAACAATAATATCTGCCGCAAGCGTAGTAAAAACCATTTTCAGTCAATTTTGTAATTTATGCAGCTCCTCTCCACCTTCAAATTTACCTGCACACAACGTTTATATAGCTACCTACTGTGTGAAATTGCCAATGAAATTCGATAAGTTCATGATATTGAACTCGTAGGCAGTTGAAATCATTTCGAAAAAAAAAACACTACGTAAAACAGTAAAACATAGAAAATGCATTTAAGTTTTTTCGTAATTTGCGCATTTTCTTTTTTTGTAAAAGCTGATAACGAAGATATTCCTCCAGTTGAAGTAATACAGGATCCATGGGGTGCTGACGTGTTCTGCCTGTTTACCTACAGCAGATGGGCCAAGAGTTCGAATATAAATCAAATGTTCCCAAGTGCTAAGAGAGTTGGTGTAGCTCGATTACCGGTAAGTGCATTTGAATTGGATTGAGAGGAGGAGGAGGGGGGGGGGGTAGATTACAATTTTTTTTTAATCTATACACGTAAGAATGGAGCTTGCATGAAATAACCATAAGATTCGTTTTATAGTATCACAGATTGGATTTTAATTACTATTCTGAAGAAGTGAAAGGCAGTCTACCAACTACAGTTCCAGATTGTGGGTACGAAGTTTGGGGAGCCATTTACTACATACCAGTTCAAGATTATGATCTAGTTGCCACGTGAGTTCTTTGAACCTGAATATGTAATAATTTCAAAAAAAATTAGGTAGGTACCTACCCATCTACCTATCTAGTAATCCTATCCACTAAATTTGATGTCACAGGAAAGGTGGCAGGTTGAATAACAAACGAATATTTCAATTTGTTCAAAATCCTGTCGAAGCATACCTAGATGGAAACATTGATACCTTTGTGAACTTGAAATGTAACTCGTTCCAACAATTAGTCCTGCCAGAGAAGTCGATTTATGGTCTTCCTTTGCCTGAAAATCGTAGACCTTCGAAGCTGGTACTCGATGGAATGCTGGATGCATTTATCGATGCTGGATTGCCAGAAAAATATATTGAAGAGGTATCGTGGTTGCCTATCAGAAGTTGAGATGAGTCTATGCTTGCCAGTCAATCGAATCAGAATATTGAATTTAATAGATCTCACAGAATTATACATATAAAATTCCCATAGATAATTAATAAATTATTGTAAGCGCTGTCCCCCTTTTTTGTTTGTTTATTGTACAGGGTGTCCTACTTGAGAATAATCTCCTTTCACGAGTGACATAGGCAACCCATCTTGAGTACAGGAATGCGTGTTTGCCCATCCTGAGATTTAAAGGACATTATTTTACGAAATTCCCAAACTTTTAAGAGTTGAAAAATGAACTCAAAAAGCGTGAACGCCCGCACATGAGTTTCAGAGAGTGCAATCGTCACCTCTAAAATTTTTTGATTTTCATTCATCTGCACAAAAAAATGAAATTTTCATCTGCTATAAGTACTTGTTTTGCATTTTCAAATCGGTTGAATTGTTGTTTTTCCAATAAAATGCGAACAAACATTTCTGTTGCAAACGTCGTAAAACTTATTTACAGCGAAATATTTCATTTATGCAGGTGGCTGAAGCATTCGTCAATAATACGACACGTTTAGCTTCGCAAAAATTTCAATGAAATTTGATATCTATAGGTACATATTAAACACATCACTACCTACCTACTCGAGAATTCTAGATCATTTTGAAAAAAATACTGCACCTATTTGAATTTGAGCTTGAAAATGTGTTTGAGTTTTATAGTAATTTTCTCATTGACATTTTTCGTGAGTCAAGCCGATGACAGTGGACTTCCTCAAGTTGAAGTGATACATGACCCATCCGGAGTCGATGTTTTCTGCCTGTTCTCCTTCAGTCGATTTTCTAAAAGTTCAACCTTCACCAAATTGGTACCAAATGCTAAAAGAATTGGTGTAGCTCGATTACCAGTAAGTATACTTGGGTACCTTACGTATTTACTAAAGAATTAAAAGTGGGAAATTGGAGCTTTTTATATCATATCTGCCTCAGTGAGACTGGGTATTTTGAGGTCTGTGTGAAATACTAACAATCAAATTTTTATTTCAGCATCATAGACTGGATTTCAATTACTATTCCAAAGAAGCGAAGGGTAGTTTATCAACCCCCCTTCCAGATTGTGGGTATGAAGTTTGGGGAGCCATTTACCACATACCAATTCAAGATTATGATCTTGTTGACAAGTAAGCTCCTTTCTACAATGCTCGATATTATGATCACGATCCCTACTTCATGCTCCATCTTATCTATACTGAATTTACAATCGTAGAGTAGGTGGCATAGTGAATAACGAACGAGCATTCATATTAGTTCCAAAAACTATCGAAGCATACATCGATGGAAATACTGAAACTTATGTGAACATGAAATGCGTCTCATTCGAACAACTATATCTACCGGAGAAGTTGATTTATGGTCTTCCATTACCTGAAAATCGAAGACCTTCGAAGCTGGTACTCGATAGAATGGTTGACGCATTTATTGATGCTGGTTTACCAGAAAAATATATTGAAGAAATATCGCAGTTGCCTATTCGAAGCACAGATGACTCTTCATCCGTTAATCAATCGAAACAGAATTGAATTCGGTGAAATACTGTTAACAGTCTTGAAAAATTGCCACAAATCACTACACTTCACTTCATAATCATGTATTCATGTATCATAGTAACAAAAAAAATTAATAAACCTTATGCATAGCACATTTCATTTTTTTAAAAAGTAGGTAGATTAGGTAGTTATAGGTGCAATATACATTCATTTTATCAATATTGAAGCGCAACTACTCCAAAGGTAGATCATAATCGTGCAACCAATCAGTTATCAGTATTCTGTCTCCTATTCCTATGATTTTTATAAATTATTATTTACATAGGATCTTCTAAAAAAGTGTACAGAGTGTGCTGTAACGAGTGTGCCTCCTTCAACCTGGCGAGTAGACAATTCATTCTAAGTGCAAGTATGTGTTTGCCTATCCAGTGATTTGAAGGGGGCAAGTTTGGGCTCACATGAACATTTTTTTCCGATTTTGCTGACAAAGAGACCTTTTGTGACCAGATGTCCTCACGACACTTGAAAAATTTTTTGAATGTGTTTTGACTCCCTCGTAAATTCTGGCGACTTCTTGTTACAGGTTCACCAGAAGTCACCAGGAGGATTTTTTGCTTCTTATGGCGAATTTTTGATAAAAAAAATCACCAGAATGTTCTCACGACTCTTGAAAATATTTTTGAATGTGTTTCGACCCCCCAGTGAATTCTGGTGACTTTTTGTTACAGATTCACCAGAAGTCACCAGGAGGGTTCTTTGTTTTTTTATGGCGAATTATCGATGAAAAAATCACCAGAATGTTTTCACAACCCTTGAAAATGTTTTTGAATGTGTTTTGACACCCTGGTGAATTCTGGTGACTTTTTGTTACAGATTCACCAGAAATCACCAGAAGGGTTTTTGTTTTTTTTTTATGGCGAATTTTTGGTGAAAAAATCACAAGAATGTCCTCAAGACCCCTGAAAATTGTTTTGAATGGGTTTTGACTCCCTGGTGAATTCTGGTGACTTTTTGTTACAGGTTCACCAAAAGTCACCAGGAGGGTTTTTTGCTTTTTTATGGCGAATTTTTGATGAAAAAATCACAAGAATGTCCTCAAGACCCCCGAAAATTGTTTTGAATGGGGTTTGACTCCTTCGTGAATTCTGGTGTCTTTTTGTAACAGATTCACCAAAAGTCACCAGTAGGGTTTTTTGTTTTTTTTTATGCCGAATTTTTGATGAAAAAATCACAAGAATGTAATCAAGACCCCTGAAAATTGTTTTGAATGGGTTTTGACTCCCTGGTGAATTCTGGTGGCTTTTTGTTACAGAATCATCAAAAGTCACCAGGAGGGTTTTTTGTTTTTTTATGGCGAATTTTTGATGAAAAAAAATCAACAGAATGTTCTCACAACTCTTGAAAATATTTTTGAATGGGTTTTGACTCCCTCGTGAATTCTGGTGACTTTTTGTAACAGATTCACCAGAAGTCACCAAGAGAGTTTTTTGTTTTTTTATGACGAATTTTTGATGAAAAAACCACCAGAATGTCCTCACGACCCTTGACCATTTTTTTGAATGGGTTTTGACTCCCTGGTGAATTCTTGTGACTTTTTGTTACAGATTCACCAGAAGTCACCAGGAGGGGTTTTTTGCTTTTTTATGACGAATTTTTGATGAAAAAATCACAAGAATGTTCTCACGACTCTTGAAAATATTTTTGAATGGGTTTTGACTCCCTGGTGAATTTTGGTGATTTTTTGTTACAGATTCACCAGAAGTCACCAGGAGGGTTATTTGTTTTTTTATGGCGAATTTTTTTTATGAAAAAATCACCTGAATGTTCTCACGACTCTTGAAAATATTTTTGAATGGGTTTTGACTCCCTGGTGAATTTTGGTGATTTTTTGTTACAGATTCACCAGAAGTCACCAGGAGGGTTATTTGTTTTTTTATGGCGAATTTTTTTTATGAAAAAATCACCTGAATGTTCTAACGACTCTTGAACATTTTTTTGAATGGGTTTTGACTCCTTGGTGAATTTTGGTGACTTTTTGGTTACAGATTCACCAGAATCCACCGCTTCCCTTAATTATTTTCCCCATTATTGCCAAAAAAACCTGTTTTTCAGTTTTATTGATTCGGTAGGTACCTGTTTGTATAGTATCATGATTTATTGCTTTCCCAATAAAAAACACAGAAATATCTATTTTAAACCTTGTAAAACTCATTTTCAGTCAAATTTTTCATTTGTGTAGCTGGTTGATGTCCTATTTGCCCTCTTCTGGGGCACAGATTTTGTAAATACACAATATTTATCTATTAATAATACCTAGCTTCGAAAACACTTTCAGAGCTTTGTGAAAATGCAAATAAAATTCTACCTACCTACCTATATATAAAAATATTCAACTCATCACTACCTGATACCATTTTGAAAAAAAGTAGGTAGGTAGTGCCTTCCTAACCTGTCTTTATAAAATTTCCAAAATGCATTTTAGTTTTTTTATTATCTGCACATTAACATTTTTTGTGAAAGCTGATAATGATGACGTTCCTCCAGTTGAAGTAATAAAGGCACCGTGGGGTGCAGATGTCTTTTGTCTTTTTGCCTACAGCAGAGGAGCAAAACCTTTGTACTTGAACAAGAAGTTCCCTAGTGCTAAAAGAGTCGGTGTAGCTCGATTACCAGTAAGTTACTAACTTGAACAGGTTCATAAAAAGATGAAATTCACTGCCCTGGGGCGAGCTTATGATACTCCCAAATCATATGTATGTAGGTATGGCCTACTAATTGTAGAATTTTGATTTCAGTATCACAGACTCGATTTCAATCATTATACTGAAGAAGCAAAAGGAAGTTTATCAACCATAGTTCCAGATTGTGGATACGAAGTTTGGGGAGCCATTTACTACGTACCAATTGACGATTACAATTTTGTTTCTTCGTAAGTTCCAAAATTAATCCTAAATATGTAAGAATTTCAAAAAACTCAACCAATCGATTGATTTATTTTGATTTTCAGAAAGGGTGACGTAATAAACAACAAACGGATCTATGAATTTGTTCAGAATCCTGTCGAAGCCTATCTTGATGGAAACACAGATACCTTCGTGAATTTAAAATGTAGCTCGTTTCAACTAATAGAGCAGCCGGAGAAGTTGATTTATGGACTTCCTTTACCCGAAAATCAAAGACCTTCGAAGAAAGTTATTGAGGAAATGGCGGAGGCATTTACTGACGCTGGTTTACCTCAGAAGTATATTGAGGAAGTGTCACAGTTGCCTTCAAGATCGGATGATCAATAGAATCGCAAGTGAATAATTCAAATGTTTGCAGCAGATGGATCGAATAAAATTCTTGTAAATTCATTTTGTTAATTAGAATTTTTTTGTTGCATAAAATTACTTCTGTTCTCTTTCCTTCATCTATACCTATTATATATCAACAAATATGAATTTTCAATAAAGTTCATTCAATGAAATATTAAATTGAGTTCTGGCAAATCTCATTACACCTACCAACCAACAGAAGCAGAAAATCGAGACGATGTATGACGTTGAATACCTAAATACCTAGTTGCTGAATCATTAAACAACAGATTGCTATAAGGTCACGAGATACCTACCTGATCTAAACGAACAAACGTTGGAAAAACAATTAATAAATTTTGTTTGCAATAGAAAATTTAATAAATCTCTCAATTTATTTACTCACATACATCAGCAGGGCACCAGAAACGTAAAACATGGCAATTCAAATCATTTGCGAACCCTCACGATCATTGTAATTGTCAAGACTATACGTACCTTGCTGGTTTGTAATCAAAATCGGTTCGAAAATGATTGCCAAAATTTTCCTAATTTGCAGTATATTGCCTTTTATTAAGGCTTTCAGTTTCAATGAAAATGATTTAGCTAAATTAGGACAAGACAGATTCTGTTTTTTCGCATACAGCACACGTACCAAAGTTTCCACCATTCAACAAATTTATCCGAACGCAGAAAGAGTTGGTGTTGCTCGATTACCAGTAAGCATGATAATAATTTAATCAATGTAAGAGCCTGTTAATTTTTGAATAATTACTAAATTTAATTTAAATATAGTACCACAGACTTGATTTTAACTACTACCTCGAAGAAGTCAAAGGAAGTATCCCAACGATAGTTCCTGATTGCGGATACGAAGTATGGGGAGCAATTTACACGATACCGATTAACGATTTAGAATTAGTATTATCGTAAGTATAATTTTTATTCTTGGAAAAACAAACACATCTAGAAGATATTTAATTTTGATTTTTTTACTACAGGAAGGGCACCATGGCTGGAAACCAGAGAGTATTCGGTTTTGTACAAAAGATCATCGAAACCTACAGCAACGGAAATCTTATTTATTTGAAATGTAACGCGTTCCAACAAATCGATTTACCTGAGAAATTCATTTACGGTCTTCCTTTCCCGAAAGAACGAAGGCCTTCGCGAGGTACACTTGATAGGATGATTGACGCGTATACGGATGCTGGTTTACCGAAAAAATACATCCAGGAAATTTCCATGATTCCTACAACAGACAATAATTTGGGTTCTTTGCCACATACTCCGATTGTTGTGGCGCCAGATTCATTGGTGGTAGCTCCAGGATCTACTGTTGTTGCACAAAATAAGGATGCGTCGAAAAATGACGATGATGATTGATAATTCAAACATTTACCTGTTTACGAATGATTAATACATAATGTTAAAATGATAAGGTGATATTCAATTCATGATAAAATTTAATAAAAAAATATATTGCACATTAATTATTCTCGTCATTTCGTTAATCGTAAAAAAAAATTAAAGTCAAAATAATACTGCATTTTCATCGTCCATAAAACGATCAAAACTGCGTTAAAAATCAGTACATCGTCGAATGCCTCGAATTGCCCATCATCGACTCAACTTTATTCGCTGTTTCTTTCAAAGCATCCGGCAGGTCTGGTAGATCAAGGGTGATATGAGCTGAAAACCTTTTATAGACGGACGAAGGATCTTTCTTATTCCTACGCATAAAATAGTCAAATTAGCCTTCCTGGTTTCAATCACGAAACACTAAACTCAACTTTACTAAAATCCAAAATACTCGATGCCCAAATGAACACAACTGTCTACTCGACTACCAGCATACGTGAACAAAAAAAAGCAATCACAAATCATGCAACTATACGGGAAAATTCGATCTAAATTGGATGAAATACAAAATGATCAGATAATCGAAGAAAAGCATCGTATCTACGTAATCCTACGACTAATGAAATTACCTTTTTGTTTTCAGATATTTTACTTGCTGTTTCATGAATAATGCAGTTTTCGAAAGCTCCAAAATATTTTTAAAGGTTTCTTGCGTTTTTCCCATAGCTGTCAGCTCGCTATAAAAATAAGATGAAGTTATGAGATGATTTCAGTCGCTATTGAAGATGTACGAGGGTATGTCACTTACTTGATAGCGTATTCCAAGTCGTATATGTTGCCTTGTAGGTCTTTTTGTAATTTCTCAGCTTCTATTCGTTTATCAACCATGTGTGGTAATGATTTCCTAATGTTTTCTTGCAATCTGTAGTAAGCTAGCGATGGCTCATTGGCGAGGATATGCATATTTTCTGATATTCGTTCTTTAGCTAGAAACATGAACGTATTTTTAATAAATTCGTGGAATAGAAAGTTGAATAAATGCATGAAGATTTCATCAGCATCAGGTGAAAATTACGCCCAATTCTTACAGCAATTTTTTTCAATCTATCTGTCTCTGTATATAGAATGTTAACTGACCAAGATGATTCGGAAATAAAGCATCTTTTAAATGAAATAAACTTCAATTGTATTCTTCATAATTCGAAACAAATATGCAGGGGAAAATCGATAGAAAGGCTCACCTTTACGAACTTTTTCTTCGAGCACCGGATCAATGATGATTGTATCGAGTCCTTTATTACCTTTACCACCTTTAGACATTCTGATAATTACAGATTTAATTAATTAACGCAAGAAATAATTAAATTTTCAATTTCCTAAAAATTGTAAGTTTTCTCTTATCATTTTTATCATCACAATAAAAATAAACAAAAATAAAACCACAAATAAAAATTACAGATAGTTGCTGTTTTCACCACAAGTAGCGTTAGTGTCGCTTATGATTCACCGTACCATTCTTATTAATTTTATCTCTGACGCGTTTTATTCTTTCATGATCAGGTTTGCATCGCCATGTGATTTGATTTTCATTTGATCATTTCATCAGTGATTGATTTATGATTTTACGTACTTTTTTTATATGATTAGCTGAAAAGTTTTTCGCGATAATTATTGCATCGTTAGCTATCGTTTTATAACAATGAAAAGGTTCAATTTCCGCTCTGTCCGCCGCCATGAACTGGGTAAGCATTGAAACACATTCGTTCATGAACAGGAACACTGATCACTGATCAGAAAACATCAGTCGAAAATTTGATCATAGAAACATGTAAAAATTTTAAAATCGGTCCCGTGGCTCGATATTAATTATTCGCTCTACGAGAGCTTTAGCTCTATGTATCAATATCAATGCTACCTCAATGAACGCGAACGTCAAAGGAGTGCGGTACAAAGATTTTGAATTTCGTGTCCGGTTCACTGTTCCTGATCCTGACATACTTATGTAAATCGTGTACCAGACATCGACTCATACGCTCATGATTTCAGGTTCAATCAAATCAAATATGGAATCCTACGTAACCAGTTTCCCAGGCAGATTTACCGAAAGTTTAAGAACGAAAAAACGTCGCCATGAAAGTATTACGGGAGAGCTACATATTCGGTATAAAGATGAATATTCACAAGTAGATAGAATTTCTTCGAAGAATGTTATCCTATTGCTTTTATGGTTTTTTAAGAACGTATTTGTGTTTGTATCTAATAGGAATTCTTTTCGTCAACCAATCGTTGGGCTTTGGTTACTTCAAACGCCGTTGTTAAATTTTTCGGATTTACGTTATCGAATCCCATTTCAATGGTCAAGGAGTATTTGCTGATGGGACGCAAATAATCGTCTACTTATTACCTATCAATGAAGTCGATTTAGTCGAAGCTGCTACGTATTCATTTCGCGAACGCCTTATGCGGTATCTGGTGCGTTATATTATATTCAACGTCAAAATCAGTATTTCGAATTTTCGAATGCCAGCACGCAGGTTCATCGAGCTTTTTTTCATTTTTGTAGGAAGAAGTTGGTTTCATTCATGATGGTTCGTTATAATCGTGTTCGATTGAATTTCAATACGAAAGAATCCGTATTCAAGCAGACTAACCATCCTAGTAGGTAAGTACGTAGTTCGCTTTTCGAGTCAGCAAAATAGACACCGTACTAATCATTTTTCTTTCCTTTAGACGCTGTGATAAGTGTTCAAACTCGCGAACGCCAGTCGGTAGATCATTCAAATACCATCGTGGAATAGACATTAATTTATTCGATCCAACGTTTCAAGATCTTAATGTTAAGCTTCTCCTGAAAGAATTAATCGTCGAACCTTTCATCTTTAAGAACAACGATTTCGTACCAGGTATGTACTCATAAAAAACGTAAATTAGTGATTTTTATTCACACAAAGTTCTCAATACAAAATATATTTAATTTACATAAAACTTTGCATAGAATACCTCTGTGCTGAAGGAGGAGCTGGTTCATTACGCACAGCGAAACAGCACCATTTGTATTTGGAATTTTACTGCCTGTCTCTGCATTATTTGCCGTCGCAGGTTATTCCATCTATCGTTATTGAAAATGAATAAAGTTCAGTAACCTTACGATACGATGGAATAAGCAGGTTCGACTTTCAGATGTGTTGATTGGGATTATTTTTTTAAAAACTACTTTTACGGGTTGAATTATTTTTTCGTTTCGTTGGTTTTCATTTCAATTTTTTTTCTTTTTTTAAAATTATCCGTAGTTACAGCATTTCATTTGCTTTTCCCCTGATTTTAATGATCTCCAATTTATTGCTTTATTTTTGCGTTTCAACAAAAAATTATGATGAGTCTTGTGCTTTTCTAGTCTTTGTTGCTTCGTATGGTTTTTAAATTGATCGACATTACGTACGATTTGCATTTGGGTAGCTTCTGACTCATTCAGTTTGCTTTCAATTTTCATTTCATTTTCTACTATTCGCTATCCCGAGGGTTTATTATTGTTTAGGATGTTTTTTTTTTTTTTTTTACCTTACCTATTCCGCTTATTTAACTTGCCCGTATTTTTATTTGCTTCTTTATTTCAATTTTTTTTCCTCGAGTGTTGCTTTGGTTTTATTATGGTTGTGTTTGGTTGTTGAGTCGTTTATTTGTTGGTCTTCTAAGAAGACTCGTATGGTTATCACATTGTTCGTCCCATCTTCAACCTTTAAATAAATCAATCAAGATCTCATAAGTCAAAATGATGCTAAAATAATTATGTATTATTTTTATGGAAGAAAAAAATTAAATATCCTGTAGCTTACAACATGATTTATTTTAATTACATACATATTTATGTCTTTTTTTCGGAAAAAGTTTTAGTTTTTTCAAAACGTCAAATGTCCTGTTTCTCAACTTATAACTTTCATTCTAATCACGACTGGTCTTGATTATTTTGGCATTGATGGTAAAATTGACTAATTATTACATAATTCTTGTGTTTTTCAATGGATTTTTGATGCACAAAATATGCACCTGCATAATTTATGCTTTTTTTTTGTAAATTGAAAACAATTTTTGGTGAATGATTTTTGCTTTAAAAAATAGTTGAATTGTGTTGAAAAATGAGAAAAATAAGATTCACAAAAAAGATCTGAATAAAATTGAGAAAAATTGATCTTTTATTAGTAGCCTGTCAGTATCATTGGCAAAGAAATTATGTAAGTTTTTAGTATCACAATAATTATAATTATTGTTTACGATGAATAGTCACGTTAGTGCTGCATAATAAATTTTTTAATCGATTTTGTGGGTAATATCAAATTATTCTATCTGTTATTTGGTTTTTGAAGGAGAAAATAATCTATAATTTTTGGTTCCAAATATGGACAAACTTTAAAACAAATTCTTAAAAATCACTATAATCAAATTTTTATTTTATTTTATTATTATTAATTTTTTTATCCTTAATGTTGATTACGTGAAATATCCAAAATAGGTACATAGGTAATATATTTTTTTTTCATATCGAACAAAATTCATCAAAGGTTTAAGGTACTCGTAGAAATATACCAAATATCGAATTTTACCAAAATGATAAACTAGTCAATATTGTTTAGTAAACCTGTTCCCTATTTAAGTCTATGTTCTTGATTTTACCAGCTAGTCAAGTTTGGGGGGGGGATGACATTTATTAATTTTTTTATTTTTTTCGCTTTTATTTACCATTTAGTGTACATTATTATAAAGTTGTAACTTATATTTTAATCTTGAATACAAAAAATTTTAAAATACAATGATTTAACGCGTATGTATGTTTTTCTTTTTGTTAATTTAGGTAAGTGAAACTTCGACGTTGTGTTCTTGAAGAAAAATTTAGTCGATTCGTCGTATCGCGTTGTCTAGATCTGTCGTCGGTCGGTAATTAAATTTTATTAAGAAGATGATGATTAAGTGTCCAGAAGTGAATATCAAGTCTCAAGATTCTACGATTGACTCGAACCAAAAATGAAGTTGAGGTTTTCGATTTCGCTTTAGCAGTTCATTTCAACGGTTTATTCAGGGGCATATCGATTTGCTATTTTGACTCCTATGTCACACTATATTTTCGTAATTTTTCGATTGTTTTCTTGTGGGAGGGGGTGGCTGGTGGGATTTTGAAAATGCGTGTTCCAAAAATAAGCACGTTTTCTGTTTCATTGCCCTCGAAAACATTACAAACAACGAGTCACACGTCATGTTCAATTTTTTTTGCATTTTGATCATGCAAAGAGACACTGATTATGATTAGAGTGGAGAGGAGGTTCAAAAGGATTGGGTGGAAAAAAATGAATCAAAAAATCATTGCATTGGAATTTGTAGCAATCAATATACTCTTACCTCTCTACTTTTAAATTTTTCAAAATTTTGACCTACTTGGAAATCTTCGTGTCCCCCTTTGTTTTGTTTTTGGTTCGAGTTAGTAAGGAATAGGTCAACAGCACCATTGATAATGAAAGTTGGGTGAATATGTGGTTCGTCTGTCATCGCAATTTGCACTGTTTTTAGAATTTATTTACATTCGTGTTTTTCAAACACTTGACCCGAATTAGCCCCTTGCCCCTTCATTTTGACAAATAGACGACATATTCATCCACCTTTTTCGATGTTCGGCGTGTTACCTGTGTTTGAATCTGGCAGATTGACATTCACTCATACTATACACCCTGTGTAAAGAAATCGAAGAATATTACAAGCTACTCGTAGGTCAAAAACACCCCCGCGAAATATTTGCATTAGACCTGTTACCACATTGTGAAAATTTTCCACACAATTGATACGGTCAAAATGATGAAATAACAAATGCAAAGTGTATAATGAAAAGGTTTACAAGCTTATGAAAGGCTGGAGAGAAAACACGATCGCATAATGGAGTACACATAGAACACACGTATGTTGTAGATGTGTCTTTTAAGCGGCTTACTCTCTCTGCTGTGTCTGTACTCTGTACTTTGGGTATTTCATAATTTTAACGTAAGGTTTGCTCGTCGTGAATCGACATCGGGGTTACGTCGACGAAGGCGAATCCGAAAAACGGCGCATATCACACAATAGACGAGCGATTACGAGGCGTCAACAACGTAATAATGCGAGTAAATCCTATTGTGTTGTTTTGTCACGCTATTTTAACCTATTCTCGTACCAGGAGCAGGAGCAGGAGTAGGACCAGGACCAGGGGTTTTTGTCATCTCCCGGTACACTCGACGTTCTACTTGACAAGTTGTAGTCTTTTAGCGGTGCGGTATTGTTGCCGGGTTACCAGGTGCCGGGGACGAGGCGAACAGGGATGGTAACCTGAGCCTTTTGTCGACACTACATATCAAATCTTTGATTTGTTTTCCATCTCTGTCTAGCTGCCGTTCTTTGGTCTCGTTAATAATCCGAAGAACGCGAGCGTATAAAACGGATCTGTGATCTTTTATTATTGTATACGAAAAGTACCGAAATTACGTGTTCGTAGGTCGATTTATGTTGTATTTGTACGTAATCGATAAAATTCATTGTTTGAGATAAATTTGTCGTTCGGGTGAAATTTATTAGAATTGAGATGTAAGTGTATGAATGGGATGATTGAAATTAGCTGGTGTTGTGTTTCTAGATTATTATGATTAAATGGTTGGAAAGGGGAGAGGGTGGTTTTTATTGTTGGTATTTAGTGAAGGAAAAAATTGTGAGTAAATTTAATTTAGGTAACTTATGTATTCGCTGGAGTTGGAAGGGCCATTTACCTATTATCTAACCCTCATGTATTAAGCTCGAATTTTCAAGTAAGCCCAAGCCTATGGGTTTCCTAAAGTTTATTGCCTGAATCGTCTGTAGCTTTTTTAATTTTGAAGACGGGTGATTTAAAATTATCTAATTTTGAATTCTTGCAACTTTTTCCCACTATTTAGTTCATAACTCCTTCAATTTCAAAGATAGACTATTTTTGAACAAAATTACTTTTTTTCATTTTTGAAAATCATGCCAGGTTTAATATGTATTTGAAATTCCAATTTTTGAGTAAAAAATTTCAACTTGATTCCTTCAATTTAGAAAAATTGAATATGATTGCACATTACCTTTTTCAGTTCGTGGGACACAGATATAGAGTTTAGTTTTCATGGACGATGATCATTTTATAGCCTTCCTTCTCTCCCTTGACCACGAAAAAAAAAATCTTGAGTGTAAAACAGTGCTCTTCTAGTGGTAGTGCTCCATCACTCCAATGTAACATAGGAATTTTTTCGAATTTTTTATTGTGAACGAGTCACGATGAAAGAAAGTTGTGATTTTATCACAAGAGGCTCTACTCTCTTTATTAAAATGGAGTCGTTTACAGAAAAATTGCAGGAATTTCAATCTTTGAAAATGCCATTCCGAAATCAGGAAATTTTGAATCCATCGAAAAAGTTTCCCACTTACACCAAAAAATTTTAAAATATCTCAATAAAAAGTTCTTTTTTAAAAAGAAATGTCAACAGTTGGAATTTTTAAAGAAACCGTGAAATTCAATACATACATGTATTTCTGTGAAAATGTTTTTTGAGCGTTTTTGAACAATTTTGACATTGGGTCATAATTTTTGAGATTTTTGAAAAAGCGTCAAGTGACTTATATAAAAATGTGTAAAAGTTTCGCCATAAATTCAAATATCTCAACGAAAATGCATTTTGAGACTTCTTGAAGAATTCTGAGGCACAGAATTGAGTCGTGATTTTTAGGATTTTTGAAAAAGTGTCATTAAAACTATCAAAATGTGTTGAAATTTTGCCTAAAATTCAAATATTTCGTCAAAAATGCATTTTTGAGATTTTCTGAAAAATTTTAAGCACCAAAATTGGGTCATAATTTTTGGGATTTTTTAAAAAGCGTCATGCGACCTATGAAAATGCGCCGAAATTTCGCCAGAAATTCAAATATTCCGACGAGAATGCATTTTGAAATTTTTTGAAGAATTTTGAGCGCCATTATTGGATCATGATCTTTGGGATTTTTTGAAAAAGCGTCGCGACCTATGAAAATGTGCCGAAATTTTACCAGAAATTCAAATATTTCGACGAGAATGCGTTTTGAAATTTTCTGAAGAATTTTGAGCCCCAAAATTGGATCATCATTTTTGGGATTTTTGAAAAAGTGTCATGCGACCTATCAAAATGTGTAGAAATTTCTCCAGAAATTCAAATATCTCGATGAAAATGCATTTTGAGATTTTCTGACGAACTTTGAGCTCCAAAATTGAATCAAAATTTTTGTGATTTTTGAAAAAGTGTCATGTGATGATTCAAAATGCGTTAAAATTTCGCCATAAATTCACATATCTCGACGAAAATGCATTTTGAGATTTTCTGAAGAATTTTAAGCCCCAAAATTGGGTCATGATTTTTGGGATTTTTTAAAAAGCGTCATGCGACCTATCAAAATGTGTTGAAACTCGCCATAAATTCAAATATCACAACGAAAATGCATTTTGAAATTTTCTGAAGAATTTTAAGCCCCAAAATTGGGTCACGATTTTTTTTAATTTTTGAAAAAATGTCGTGCGATCTCGAAATACGTTAAGATTTTTCCAGGAATTCAAGTATTGAGACGAAAATGCAGTTTAAGATTTCCTAAAAAATTTTGAGCCACAAAATCGGGTAATAATTTTTGGGATTTTTAAAAAACAGTCATGCAACCTATCAAAATGTGTTGAAATGTCACCAGGAATTCAAATAAGTCTTACGACAAAAATGAATTTTGAGACTTTTTGAAAAATTGCGAGCTCCAAAATATTGAGTCATGAATTTTGAAAGTGCAATGCAACCTATCAAAATGGATTAAAATTTCTAAAAAAATTCAAAATCTTCTATCGGTGCTTTTTTTGAGAAGTTTTGAAAAAGTTTAAGGCCATAATGAGAGATTATGATTTTTGGTCTCGTATATTCTTCAAAGCGGCTCAAAAAAAGTTTTGATGCTAAAATTTCAACCCATCTTGATAAGTCACGCTACCCATTTTCAAAAGTCCTAAAAATCATGACCCAATTTTGGGGCTCAAAATTTTTCAGAAAATTTCAAAATGCATTTTCGTTGAAAGATTTGAATTTCTGGCGAAATTTCAACACATTTCGATGGGTTGTATGGCACTTTTTCAAAAATCATGACATTCGTGATTCAATTTTGCGACTCAAAATTCTTCGAGCAGTCTCAAAAATATGCATTTTCATCGAGATATTTGAATTTATGGCGAAATTTTAACACATTTTGATAGGTCGCTTGACGCTTTTTCAAAAATCTCGAAATCATGACCCGATTTTGGGCCCAAAATTGCTCAAAAAACATTTTTACTCAATTATTTGAATTTCTCGCGAAATTTCAATCTATTTTGATAGGTCGCACTGTCACTTTAGAATAATTTTATGGTGATTCATTTTTACTGGAAATGGGGGGGGGGCGACTTTAAAATTCGACTACGCCTTATTGTGCAAGCCATTTTTCGCTAACTTTGGTTAATGGACATGGAGCGAACACCTTTACGCTATGGATATGAATTTTTGTAGACCCCCCTCCCCAACCTCGTAGCGCCTGCGTAACCATTTTTGTACCAAAAACCACACTTGAGGGGCACTAATGCCTCATTAATGCTACTAGCGAGCTGACGTAAACAAAATTGTTGGGTTCGAACCATTTGATTTTGAAAAAAGTTTTTTTTTTCGGATTATCCTCAATTGTGCAACTGCGAAAATCCTAAACACCAACATAAGGAACATCTTTTCTACTATAGTTAGACCCATATCCAGTATCTACGTATAAAAAGCCAACTGATGTGCAAACTCGACACTTCTTATACGGTTTGGACTGAACACTATAGGTAATTTTTATCGGTTAAAAAAATGAAACCTTGCTTTCTGTATGACGCGGACGGTTTCTGCAATTGTAATTCGGGCGGTTGTGAATTTAGTGATACGTAGATTCTCAGCCTAAAAAGATAAGGCAAAAATTTTTTGCAAACGTAGATGCGATGCATATTCAGATTTACGTCACTATTCACGCCATCAAACACCTACAGACCCAGTACATTAATTTATTAAAAGCTTTTCTAAGCTGAATTCTTAATACCGAGAATTAATACGCAGAAATGATCTAAATTACATCGGTCTTGTCGTCGCAGTTGTCGCTCAGTGCGCGCAGTTTCCATCGAATCAGCGCTATTCGTCCATAGCGCATTAACTCGTACGTATACGATGTACGAGTATGTACTTGGATTATTTCCTATGCTACATTGTATGTGCAAATTTGCCTTCTTTGCATAAGAAAATTTTCCCGTCTTGGTCAGCAATTTTCGAAGACGTATTCAGACTTGTGCAATATCTACACATCTCATTTGCGGGACTACCTTTACCAGATGCATTGTCCTAGTGCTCCAAGCCAAGGACTAGCATCAGAAATCGCCTCGTTTGCATCTCGCGACTGTGGGAAAAAAATCTTACTCTCGTAGGTACATGCGCCATTTCGCAGTTAGATTTTTTCATAGGAATTTGAAACACGATAGAAAGGTAATTATAAATCATTTCCGGCGTTGCTGCGTGCACCTTATTGTTTTTTTCACTCTATTGTAGGGCGTAAGGTGTGAGGAACGAGTAAAAAAAAAAAAAAAAGGGCACCGAAGCTGGCACGAAAATGAAAATTGACATATTTCTTGTAAACGTATACAAGGTTTCGTTTACCGGCAGCTAGATCTTTGGTTATCACTCATCATTTAGCGATTTTTTATTGCTCTGGCTTGTCAGACTTCAAGTGTTTATCGTATATGATTTTTTGTAGCGTGACCCTCTTATCCCCCATCTTCGATGATGACGAGTTTATTTCCAAGTTTTTTTTTACTTGACTTTTCGAGATGCATTTCGAACAAATGGTGGTTTTTAAATTGTTGCCAAATATTTATACGCGTAGGTCTAGTCTAAGTACATACTTGTATATTGTACACACAGTTTTGTATTGGTTTAATATACATTGTGTGAAGCGTGTACAATGTGTCACAGTAGGTGTCGTTGCTGAGGGAGAGGATTCTCGTGGCACAAGGTGTCAAATTATAGATTCGAATAAAACGTCTGTTTCGTAGGTTACGTTGTCGTATGTTGAAAGTAGACCTAGACTGTTGTTAATTAGTCATATTGGTTGTAGATATTTGGAAAGATGAGTCAATGACAATCGCGATCATTTGTCGTCGTCGCAATTAATTTACTCTCGAGAGTCTCGAGAGCTGTAAAATGGCGGAGTGGGAGGGATATTTTTTCACTTTCGTCTTTGGGTGTTTGTAGGTATGGATTCTACGTATGGTTTTTTAATGTTGACCAACTATTTAAAATTGACGCGCTCGAAAAAAATGTTCAACTGAAATGCATCAGAATTTTCAATTTGCCTACTGCGATGCTAAAACTTTAATTCGTTCGCACCAATCGTTTAAAAATAAATTCATATGAAAATACTCGTAATTGAAATTTTGTTTAGTTGTTTATATCTTTCGATGTTACGAGTGCATGTTCATCCACAATAAGACCTTATAATCTCCCCATTTTGCTCAATAGAATTTTAATCCATTGACGTTCCTCCTCCTGCTGGGTAGGTTTGACGACTACCATCACTTCACTCCTCACCCCACATTCGCAGGTGAATGAGGAGGAAAAAGTTCTCGATAGTTTTTTAAAGGCCCAAAAATTATGACCCATTTTAAAGGCTCAAAATTCTTCAGAAAATTTCAAAATGCATTCTTGTCGAGATATTTGAATTTCTGGCGAAATTTCATCGCATTTTGATAGGTCGCATGATGCTTTTTCAAAAAATCCCAAAAATCATGATCCGATTTTGGGGCTCAAAATTCTTCAGAAAATTTCAAAATGCATTCTTGTCGAGATATTTAAATTTCTGGCGAAATTTCATCGAATTTTGATTGGTCGCATGACACTTTTTCAATAATCTCAGAAATCATGACCCAATTTTGGGGCTCAAAATTCTTCAGAAAATTTCAAAATGCATTTTTGTCGAAATATTTGAATTTCTGGCGAAATTTCGGCGCATTTTCATAGGTCGCATGACGCTTTTTAAAAAATCCCAAAAATTATAACCCAATTTTGGTGCTTAAAATTTTTCAGAAAATCTCAAAATGCATTTTCGTCGAGATACATATTTGAATTTTATTTATGGCGAAATTTCAACGCATTTTGATAGATCGCATGACACTTTTTCAAAAATCCCAAAAATTATTACCCAACTTTGGGGCTTAAAATTCTTCAGAAAATCTCAAAATGCATTTTCGACGATATATTTGAATTTTAGGCAAAATTTCAACACATTTTGATAGTTTTAATGATACTTTATCGAAAATTTCAAAAATCATGACTCAATTTTGGGCCTCAGAATTCTTCAAGAAGTCTCAAAATGCATTTTCGTCGAGATATTTGAATTTCTGGCAAAATTTTTACACATTTTTATAGGTCGCTTGACGCTTTTTCAAAAACCTAAAAAATTACGACCCAATTTTGACCTCAGAATTGTTCAAAAACGCTCAAAAAAACATTTTCACAGAAATATTTGAATTTCTCGGGAAATTTCAACTTATTTTGATAGGTCGCACGGTCACTTCAGAATAATTTCTACGACGGCTCATTTTCACTCGAAATAGGGGAGAGGAGTGGGCGTGATTTTAAAAATTCGACTACGTCGTATTGTGCCAGCCGTTTTTTGCAAACTTTAGCGGACGTGGAACGAACTCCTTTATGCTGTAATTATGGATATGAATTTTTTTGGACCGCCGACTTAGTGACGTCTGTGTAATCGTTTTTGTGTTAAAATTGCCCAGATATCACACTTAAAGTCTACAGGGTGTCCACAGGTCTGGAAAACCTGGAAAATATGGAAAAGTCAGGTAATTTGGTCGGTCTGGAAAAGTCAGGGAATTTCGTTATTTTCACGCAAAATGCCTGGAATTTTGAAAAAACGATCAATTGAAAATTTTGAATAAGGACCTGTGATGAGAGGAAAACAATGTTTTTTACTTCTCGAAACGTAAATTTTCAAAAGCTTTTGCCCTCGCTTCGCTCGGGCTTGTTTTCTTTTCTTTTTCAGAGGCAACATGAAAATTTCTAGATTATAAAAATCAAGTTTTTATGCCAAAAAATGAACTCCTCACAAAGAAAACATCGTTTTTAAGCATCTCAAAATACATACAAATTTACAAGAGCTTTCGCCCTCGTTTGGGCCTGTTCTGTTTTCTTTTTCAAAATCAACTTCCTTCAAAAAAAAAAAAACATAATTCAAATATTCTAAAATTTTAAAAGCCAAAAAAAAGCTACTCGTCCTCACATAAAAGAACCTCGTTTTTATGTCTCTCGAAACTCAAATCCTCAGAAGCTTCCGCCCTCGCTTCGCTCGAGCCTGTTCTCTTTTCTTTTTCAAGAGTAAACTTCCTTCAAAAAAACATCCATTTCAATATTAAAATTTAAAAAACAAAAAAATAAACACTCTTCGCATTCAAAAAAAAAACTCGTTTTCAGGCATATTGAAATGAAAATTTTCGAAAGTTCTCGCCCTCGCTTCGCTCGGGCCAATTTGTCTCTCATTTTAAAATGAACAAATTTCACATTTTGAGGCCTTCAAAAATCAAAAAAAAAAAGAGAAAAATTTCCATAAGTTATATGAATACATACCTATGTATTTTATCAATTGGCCAAACTTGATGCATGTTTTATTTATTTTTAATTACATAGAAAAGTTAATAATCAAAGTTAAGCTGTTTTTTATACCCGAAGAAGTATCCAGTTCGAAGAGAAGCTTCTGAAAAAGAATTACCCCCCCCCCCAAAACTTCTTTAATTAAAGTATGGGGTGAGCCTTGCCTAGAAAATTGAGAAAAATGGTCTGGAAAAATGGAAAAATTGGTCTGGAAAACCTGGAAAAGTCAGGGAAAATCATTTCCAGAAATGAGTGGACACCCTGAAAGAGCACTAGCCTCCCATTGCGCAACTCACAAGCGAAAGTAAACGTAGATTTAGAGTAAGGGGAGCGCCCAGTATTTTAACCTATAAAAAAATTTTTTGAGCCTGAGCCATTTTGAAAATTGTGGGATTTTTAGGGTTCTTTTCCCAGTGGCGTAGCCAAGATTTTCTCAAGGAGGGGGCATAACCAGATTTTTAGGCATGAAAAATCGAAATGAGGGGTAATTTTCTGGAAATCTATTGTAACGTGTGGTGATTTCATGAAAATGAAGGCAACATTACTGCTCGAGCGAAGCGAGAGCGAAAATTTTTGGAAAAAATGGGTCCAAACAACGAAAAAACGTCCATATTTGCATGTTTTCTTACAAATTTTCGCTCTCGAGGGGGGGCATGGCCCCCTTCGCCCCCCCTTGGCTACGCCACTGTCTTTTCCTACTGCTTAATTGTGAAAATCCAAAATGCACATTTTTCAACTTGTTAGACCCATATCTGCAAAAACCAGCCGAATTTTTTGGGTCGCCGAAAAGTAAGCCAAATTCGATTTTTAGAGCCCTTTTTGCCAGTTCGATTGTTGACTATTATTTAAAAATTCGATTCCTCGAATAAATCTATAAAACACGCTCCTAACTCTTCAAACCCACCCCTTCAAAGAAAAACACATTTTATTCCTCCCGTCCAAGTAATTAAAAAATTACAAACAGCCCTGCCCACCAAATGAACGCAAGCAACATCAATAAGACACGGATTACGAATATTTTAGCGCATTATAATAAAGCCAGCGAACGGATAAAATGTCACAAAGGGACCAATTATTTGATACGCAGTAACACGTTTTGCTTATTAAATTACACGTCCGAACGAACCCTCACCCCCTTCTTTTTTTTCCACGTACTTTGGCGAGAAGAAAGTATAGTCCCGAGGGTGCAAAAACATACTACTTGTTAACCCTCTCTCCCTCAGATTTGTCGACTACACTTATAAAGAGGTAGGTACTTTTAACGTTAACAGAGCTTCGCGTTTGAGTGCGAAGAACTACGAGTAAGCTTTGGTTGAGTTAATGTCTCGTCGATTTGCTACACAGTAAATAGGGGTATTGTTGTTGCTCGCTGGAGTCCCGGGATTTCGGCTCCTAGTGGTGTAGATTATTGATGATATGGTTGTTTATGGCGCGAGTTTTTTCAACCCATATCACCGTATCATTGTGGTTAATTGATTTGCTCTTAGATAATGCGGATACATTGTACATACGTAGATACGAAGTGTTAAGGTACCTAATTATAAGTACAGTGTTGGGTTCTATGGTACGGAAAAAAACTGTATGAAATGATGTCCTAATTAGTGATCGAGTCTTTCGATGAATTATATACATATAGTTGTGGATGTTGAAGAGGGAAACCAGCCAGGGACGTGAATGATACGTGGAATTAGCTTACTCATAATACTCATTGTACTGTTTAGGGTAATTTAGGGTCGGAGAAGGTGAATCATAGGCAAGCAGATTTTACAGGAAGAAAAAAAATGCAAAGTTGGCACTTTAGAAAATTTTTAAAGAACATTATAATGTAAAACTAAATCAAAATTTATGACAATATGCTAAAAAAAATTAAACACCTTTGAATAAGGTTGTAAAACTAATTTTTTTTTTTTAGAAAAAAGTCATAAAACATAATACTTAACTTAAATTTATGTTAATCTCATGATGATTCCAAAACAATTTTTCAATTTTGAGTTGATTTCAGTTTGATTTCTTGATGATTTTCAGAATTTTCTCTGTATAATTTTCTTGCTTTCGGAGCATTTTAAAACGATTTTGTTAAATATGTTTATAATTTTGAGGCAGATTTCCATCGGAATAATTTTTATACAGTATTTTAGCTTTGGTATGGTAATTTTTTTTACGCTTACTTAATTTTCAAACGATTTCATCACAATCTTATTGGGATTTCATGGAAAATTTTAATCATTTTTTTTTTAGAATGTTGCTAAATTTTCATTTTTTAACAATTTTAATGGATTTTTTGACAATTCTGGAACAATTTTCCAATTTCGAGAGAATTTTTACCTTATTTTTGGCGCATTTTTCAAGTATTTTTTCGCAATTACCTACAATTACCTACGATTGGATTTTCATAATTTCGGTGCCATTTTTCATTATTCTGAGAGGATTTTTTAACGACATCTATGTCAGTAATTTTTGATAAAACTTATCACAATTTCGATTACGATTTTGGGACTGAAATTTCTGCAGTGATCTCTCAAGTACGATAAATGGATAGCCAGATCTATGTAGATGCGTATTGAATATGATAATGCATATTATCTAATACCTATTTACGGTTCACTACCTTCTTATTGGCGTATTACGAAATACTCACCGAATGCTCAACAATGAAAACAATTTCACATATCTTGAATCTTGATTTAAAATTATAGATTTTATTTTCAATATAATCTACCTGAAAAAAATATACATACATAGGTATACTTATGCATAGATGTAAAAAATGTATAATACTGACCGAGTGACTTACAAATTACAATAATATGTACATATGATGAATAGAAATAACTCAAGTAAAACGTTTTTGCTTGTTGATAAAAGCTAAAGTACCTACTCGTTTATCATTTTTTTTTCACATTCAGAAGAAATTCTTATCATTTTCGAAAAGTACGTTCCAACGGTCAACCATGTGACATAAGTGATAATTTAATCACGTATTCGACTTGAAAAGTTGAAAATTACTTATTTTTGTACATAAGTATACCTTTACTTACCTATACTCGGTGTAAACCAAATCGTGTGTTTGCAAAATATCTTTGATTTTTTAAAAGTTAAAACTGCATTATTGGTTTAAAAGTTGTTTCGATGTGTTTGGTGAATAATAAATAAGTAATATTATGTTTCGATTCTGCGGTTGCTTAGTTTTGATTGTAAAGTTTGTACGTTTGTAGTGTTTGACATCGACAGTCGTTTGATTCGATCTGAATAGAATGAATGAATCGTTATTGCAGAAAGTAAATATTGATTGTTTTCAAAACTTATTTCATCGTAAAATGCGTAGAATATGATTTTAACTGGTATCAATGTTTCCTACAGGTGATTTTTCCGCTGACAATTTTATTTATTTGTTTTACGTCAATGATAGGTGGATTGGTTTGCAATCCACCTTACCAGCTGAACTCTCTTAAGGAATCCGGAATCCTATGCCCTGAACCTCCAATTATTGTTGGTAGTCCTGATTTTCCTTTTATAGCTTTGTGACCGCGATTCTACTGAAGTGAAGCGAATGTTTAATTTCGAATAATTTATTCAGAGATTTTATTTTAAAATGATTGCCTCCGTGTGTAAATTTTATTGCTTTTATTTTTTATACTTTGTTATATTTTATATTTTTCTATTCATTGTATTTTCATTATTTGTAAACACGATGTCTTTGATTATTAATTAATTCAATATGCGGATACGAAACTTTGTTTTTTATTTTTTAAATTTTACCATTGTGTGCATGTATTTAACGGGGTGACTTTGATTTTTATTTTTTGCACTCCCAACATTCTGAAATTGTTGGATTTTATTACTTTCCCTCAAACCCAAAAAAAGTGCTAGAAGTCCCATCAAGTTTTTTAAAAATGCAAAAAAATCTAATTTATCTAAAAATGTTTAATTCAAGCATCAAAATTCTCCTGAATAATTTCTTTTTTTTAAAAAGAAAATCCCTCTCCCATTTTCCAATTATGTTTTGATACCCTTGTGTAAAGCTTCCCTCCTCTAGTTGATATAAATCGAAGTTGTAGCAAAAATTTCGACATTGCTGTGTCAGAATTTTTCTAAAAAAAAAACTCCATTTTCAAGAAAAAAACTACCTCTGCTCCCGTATGAAGAAAGAAATTGGTTTTCTTTTCCCATCAAAATTACTACTGTTTTGCTTCTTGAAACTACAAAATTTAGAAATAAAGCTTTTGTTCTTTTTTTCCGCTTACAATTTCAAAACATCATTGATAGAATTGAAAAGAATTGAGTTCAGAAAAACCAAATTTTTACATTAAAATTGTTGTTGTTCTACTTTTCGAACTACAAATTTTCTAAAGCTGTTGCTCTCGCTTCGCTTGGGATTCTTTTCTTTTATTTTTCAAAATTGAAATTCCTTTAAAAAAATATTCCTCAACTATTCCATTTTTAAAATTTCATTGAAAAAATAAAATTCTCGCATACCTCTCGAAGTACAATTTTTCAAGAGTTTTCGCCTTCACTTGGGCCTGTTCTGTTTTTTTAAAATCAAAATTATTAACGTCCTAAAAACATATTTTCAATTCTAAAATTTTAATAACCAAAAAACGAGTTCCTTGCATTCAAAAACATAGTTTTTTTTTTTAATTCTCTCGAAATACGAATTTTCCAAAGTTTTCGGCCTCGCCTCGCACGAGACTTTCCTGTTTTTTTTTTAAAGGCTCGTTTTCAAGTCTTTTGAAATCAGTTTTTCAAAAACTTTCACCCCTGCTTGGCTCGAGTCAGTTTTTTTCCTTTTCAAAAAGTCGCTGTAGGCTCCAAAACGACTTGAAATCCACCTGCAGTCGACTTTGTAGCGTATTGAAATTAGTTTGCAGAATGAATTCCGGCTTACCATTTCCATTTGATGAAATTTTGTGGCAATTTCGAATTTCAAAAATCTGCTGGAGGCTCCAAAACTGCTCAAAACGGATTGAAACAGCTTCCAATCGATTTAGCGTGTCGAAAATAGGATATATCCCAAATTTCAGCTTTCTTGGTCAATTTGGTAAAATTTTGATTTTTCTCTCATTTTTGGCCTAAATTTGATTTTTAAAAATTCACCAAAAATCGAAAAAGGCACTTTAGCACTTGAAATTTTGACAGGTGAAATTTTTGCCTGATCTTTCGATCTACCTTTGTACGGTTTAAAAAATTTCGTGCAAGTCCCATGTTGGAACGCAAAATCTGCGATTTCTGCTGACCTGTCAATCAAAATGGCCGCCATTTTGTGAGTAGGGGCACTTTTTTTTGAGGACAAAGGCTAGAAATATTCCTTAAGACTGCCCCTTTAAGAAAAAAGTTGACCCGGAGGATCGACAGGGGGGTGCAATAGATCCTTATGTGGGCTCCCCGACTAACATAATATATACTTTGCTTTCATCTTTCAAAATTTTGGTCACTTTTTTGCTATTTTTCAGTCACTTGAGTCACTAAAAAAGATTAAATAGTGAATTTCATGCCTGGCACCTCAATTTTTTATTATTTTTTTTTCATTTTTATCCTTTGGGAGCCTGATGCAAGAGAACCGAAAGATTTTTTCTCAAAAAAGGGATAATTTAAAATTTTTGTTCAAAAATGGGAATTTTTTCATTTCTTTGATTTTGAAAGCCTGAGAGACTTTCCTTAAACGACTTACTTAATTTTCAGTCAGAGGGCTAAAATTTTCTGGAAATTTTTTCCCTGAAAAATCAACTACTTTCAAAGGGTAGAAGGACGGAAATTTAACTCATTTCATTAAAAATTCATTTTTGGTAGCTCGTTCAACTTCAAAGATTTGCAATTTTATCACAAAACTTTTTTAAGCATTCAGAGTTGAATTATTATACACCTCTTAAATTCAGCATTGGAATACGTATCAATATCAATAGCTCTAAATTCGTTTAAAATTTTTAGAGTTGCATCCTCTTAAAATGACGACACAAACACTCTTTTCGAGATTTCAAATTCGTTTACATTTGAACGTTCGCAAAGTACATACTGCACGCGTTCAATAGAACATCCTGTATACATTTTCTGATAAAACAGCAGCCTAAATAATGCAGCAATTGGCCTGTTTATCGTAACCTAGAAATACCACAACGGTAAATACGTTTCACAGAGCAGCCTATCAAAGGTGAAAATTTTCATGAATGAAAGAATTTCGACGATGGATTGTTTACACTTGACACTTGATCACAGTTTTCAGGCCGGGGAACTCGAGTCAACGAGTGCACCGAGTACATGAATTAAATTACTCGGTACACTACCATACACTATACGTATACACGTCAGGAAATAAACAATTATAATCGAGCCAGACGACCAGAAATATTTTATTGTTTCAATAATCTGCTGACTTATCGTATTACATCGGGTCGCTGTAAAAAAAAATACTATGTAAACGCGATGATAAGCGCTTTAGCACACGACAAGCTATTTCCTGTGGTTCGCGACGTCGATAATTTCTTATTTTTTTCGCCATTGAAACAATATCCAGTTAATCTTTAATTCGGTAATACATATAAAAAAAATGAAAAAAATTCTCCAGATAAGGTCTCATTCATACGACAACATACCAAACTATACGGTACGTACTTGGGCCTTTCACGCCTCATATAGTACATCTTCCATTATACGTCTCGGTATCTCGCACTCTCCTACCCTAAAAACAAACTCTTAATTGAAATCCTTCACGTAGATGCGTAAATCAATCAAGTGTCTTTTAGTTTGACTTTTTTTTTCGTTTGTTCGGACCGACACTTATGCTGCGTGAGCTTCATCACCCTCCGCCTATTCTGGTGTAATTATCTTAATACGTAAAAAGTGACACAAACACGTCGTATATTTCATACTAAATGAATTATAAAGAAAACCTATAATTTACTTTTATAATTGACGCCTCGCCGCACCACCGCCTATATACGTATACAAGGGGGTGAAAAAAAAACCGCACGCAATGCATCAATTGCGAGCGTCCTTGTCGCTGTATTTATTATAATAACATTGTCCAAGTATCATATTGCAAATGTAAACACCAAACACCGCAGCACTCTGAACTTTGGCGGATGTTAATTACCTACGCAATACGCGTAATGTTGTTCTAGGTAATTTAGTGTGTATTTTTTTCGCCCTTCTTGCTCTTTTTGTGTCTTCTCGACTCATAAACGTATTACGAATAACGCATCGAGTGAGAGAAAAAAACGCGTAAATAAATATTAAATACGATACGTCGAGTCGCGTCTTCGCGCCGTAGCAATGACATAAACCCAGACTTTCTCATTTGTAATTGTATCTTGAAGCATTTGGCATAAACCGAGTCAAATTTCTATATCCCGAACGCCACTTGAAACCAAATACACTATGCCTAGGTAGGCTCATACAATGTCTACCTATCCAGACGCTTCGAACGCAAAAATTATTAATTTGAAAAAAACAACAACACCAAGATGGGTAAATTAATGTACAGGAATTTCGGCTAGACGTTTTTTTTTTGCTTTTTAAATAATTAATTAAATTAAAAATTACGCGATACTCGGCATTTTTCCCAACCGCGTCGTATGTATTTGGTGGAAAAATAAAAAATAATTGAAAAATACGCTTATACAAATACCCGGGTCGAACATACGAGTGAATCGACGTGCCGTCGTTTAGGTTAGAATCGTGTGATTTACGACTTACGAGTAGGTATAATACTGAAACTGATGATATGTACTAATGTCGGTGTATAGATTTTCCGCGAATTTCATTGTTCGATGTTTCGCAGGTTTCGCGAAGAGGAAGGGAAATAATAATTGCTGTACAGATTCGAATCGTCGCTCGAGTGCATGAAAATCGTCAAGCGATGTACAAATTGTAGCAGTTGCAAAAAAAGAGGAAGGATTAATAAGTGTTTTCTCATGAATGAGGTTTTTTTTTCGTGGGAAGATAAAAAAGGAGAAGAATAGCGAGGAGAGGGAGAACTGATTTGCGATAGGTAGCTAATGGGTATAATATCTTCATAGAAGAATCATTAGGACAACGAAACGTGGAAAATTACGAAGTTTCCAACATCCAAATTTCCAAAATGAGGTTGCTGGAGAACGGACTAGAAAGATATTCGAATCTCAACCCATCCCCCTTCATCCCTAGAAAAAAACATTCTCGATAATGACCCATAGAATAGATGTATTTGTTGAATTTTTTAAGATTTTCAAATGGTACCCTGAACATTTTCATCGCGTTAAAAGTTGAGTATTTTACGAATATACTCAATTACAAAGGAGGAGTTGCGATAAGGAGATTAATTTTACTTTGATGAAATCGTGAAAACGTGATTTTAACATCTTTTCAAAGAGTTGAATCTCAGAATTTCACCCAAAATAGCTCAATTTTGAAAGTTACAGGAAAATCCATATGAAAAATTATCGAGTACTTGCTAGTGCATTTCAAATGTAAATTCTTCAATTTATTTCAAAAAATATGCATAAACGCCTTTTTTAGGGGTGCCTAAAATGGGGGGCTCTAAAAAAATGGTTAAAAATTACGAATATACGAGGAGCTTAATTCAACTTTTTCATCTAGATAATCGATTATATACCTTAAAACGTTACGTTTGGCGCAAATCGAAGGTTTCTAGCTTTCCAGGGGTTCCCAAAATATCGAAATTACAAAAAACTGGAAAATTGGATTTTTGAGTACCAGCAAAAATTTTTATTGAGCTCAAAATTTGGTAGGAAGGAGGTCTCTCAGATACTAATAAACTATGAAAAGCTTTTTAGCGAGGTTCAACGGGGTAAGATCCAAATGGGAGTTCAAAAATTTTCCAAAAATCAAACTCCCCCCCCCATTTCTGCCTCCGAGGGTCGAAAATAAAAAATCTCCTCTCATAACGTTTATCGGCTTTAAACAGATATTTTACGCTGAAAAAGTTTTTGAAAATAATACTCAGTGGTTCCTAGAATCATTCTCTTATTCGCAACTTTGGGAATCCCTGGAGCCCAAAAAATTGTGATTTTGGGTTAACTAACCACGGATTCGTATTTCGGACATTTATTACAACATTTTTAGAGTGATCGAGTCGAAAACTAGGTGGGACCAAAAAATGGTCTTATCGCAACTCGACTTCTTTCAAGAAAAGTTTTTGAATTTCTATTCTAGTTTCATTTGAAACCAGCAATGAGAAAAAATTAATCTCTCTTTCTTGTATCAAAGACGGTTTTTTAGTAGTTAATATTGTGACGTAGGCGACGCTCATAAACAGTTTTTTGATTTTTTTGACAAAAATTTAAAAAAAATCAAGCCGTTTTGGGGCCTTTATCTTGTAATTTTGGGAATTTTAGATTTAACAAAAAAAAACAAACAAACAAACACATCGGTCCAAATTAACTGTAGCACGTATGAACATGTTTTGGGATTTTTATTGACCTGCTTTATCGATTACAAATGATTTCTGCCCTTACAATTTCACATTTATACGAGATGAAGAATTTGCACCACTTTTTGAAAACCTTGAATTTCCCAAATACAGCTGGAGGCTCTACAATGGCTTGAAGCAGTTGAAGCCACCTCTAATCGACTCAAAATTTTAGCTTTCCTGTTCCCAGCTTCATTGGTATATTGTTGTCAAATTTCAATTTTCAAAAATCGCGTGCCTGTCTGGCTTTTACAAGGTCGTCTGTCTGACTGATTGACTGACTAACTCACTGACTGACTGTTTGTCTGTCTGTTTGTCGAGCTTTTTAAAGTCACTGAACCGTCTGTCTGGTTTTTAAAGGTCATTTACCCTCTGTCTGGCCTCTTAAGGTCTTTGACCTACTTGTCTAAGCTTCCGAGGTCGTTCATCTGTCTGTCTGGTCTCTTAAAATTATTAAACCACCAGAATGGCGTCCCAAGGTCGTCTGTCTGTCTGTCTGGCTTTCCAAGGTCGTTTGCCTGCGTGCTTGTCTTCCTCCTAAGGTCGTTGACCCGACTGTCTGACTTCCCAAGGTTGTCTGTCTGCCCGTCGAGCTGCTTAAGGCCACTGACCTACCCGTCCAGCCTCTCAAGGTTGTTTGTTTATCTGTCTGTCTAGCCTCATAAGGCGATTGACCCGTCTGTATGTCTGGCTGTCTGTCAGGACTCCAAAGGTCATTGCCCCGTCAGTATGGCGTCCCAAGATCGTCTGCCCGCCTGTCATCTCTCTTAAGGTCATTGACCCGTCAATATGGGTTACCAAGGTCGTTTTCCTATACGACCTTTTAAAGGTCATTGACTCGTCTGTTCAGCTTCTGAAGGTCGTCTGTTCGCTTGCTGGCTTCCCAAAGCTCCAAAACGCAAACTGCTGAAATTTTGTGGTTTGGAGGTCATGCAAATTCCAAAAATGGTTTTGAAATTTTTTAATTTGGAGGACGTGCAAACAACAAAAATTGATTTGATTTTGTGTACATAGTTAGAAGGCCATGGCAACTCCAAAAATTGATAAGAAATTTTGTCATTTGGAAGTCATTCAAACTTCAAATATTGTGCAACCTTCAAAAATGAAATTGAAATTTTGTATTTTTGAGGACATGCAAACTTCGAAATTTTTCGACCATTTACGCTGATTTCATCACTTGAAAAGTAATGAAACTCGATTTCAAAATCAGGAACGCATTGGGAAATATTTGCAAAAAAATTGTCCATTTTCAAAATGTTAAATTCAAATTTTAAATACCAAAGAAGTTTTAAAAAATTTTCTACAATTTGTCAACATTTGTACTGGAAATCTTCATTTTATGCCGAAGTTCGTACCGTTTGGACAAAAAAATGTCCAAGATGAAACTATTTTTGTCTAAAAATCGTGTATTTTGAGGTCGCTTCTCTCCCCCTTTTCTAACTCTTTGAAAATGGTATGATTGTCACGATGGGTCTTAAAAAACACCTTTTACTGCACGAACTTTCAATGTAAAAATGAATACAGCAAAACGCGTCTCAATTAATTTTTACATTAAAAGTTCGTGCTGTAAAAGGTTTTCAAAAAAAGACCTAAGGCCAATAATTCGTTTTCTTACCCTGCTATCAAGTTGGACATTTTTGATAAATCTTTAATTATTTAACCCTTTTTTCACTTACTTCCTTTTCCCTTTTGGCTACACTACACCTGAAAAAAAGAAAACTGGCAATTTAAAAAAAATGGGTACCTAAATAATAAATGTAATGTCGGTCTCGATATTTTTGTCTAAAATAGTGATTTTCCGATTCATTTTCAATTTCACTTGTTCGTCCAAAGTATTCCTCTCAAGTACCTATAAAAAATTCAAGACTTCAAAACTCTTCCAAAGGGGAAGAACTTACTATCGTCCAAAAGATCTCAAATTTTATCAATCATACAATTGTTTTAGGCTCTTTTTCTGCAATTTTTTGTATCTACCATGCTTTCAAGTTACACAAAAACTAGATTTTGATAGCTCCCTATAAGACACCTTGTAAATTCCCATCGATTTTGATTCATTCTTCAACTCTCTCCGATGTATTCGCACCTTTTTTCAAATACCTTTACCTATGTTGTCAAGTATTATCTGATGATGTGCGATGATAAGAAAGCAGAAAATGTCGTGTTATACATACAAATGTCTTGGAACAATATACACAATACCTACAATAAGAATGATGGGTGCTGGGATTATGAAGTGCAATGTATTAAACAACCAAAGACTTGGGCTACCTATTGACATGCACGTTCGCGTACGTTGGTGGCGATAAATAGTACAATAATAGCATTGTGTCGATGCGTAAATGTGCGATTTTTATTGCAATGTTGAAAAATTGTCCGTGTGAATCGCGATCGTTGAAAGACCGACGACCGATCGAGGTAGCCTACACGTGGTTGTGCATTTTTCTCGTACAGATCAGCTTTTTATACGTTTACGTATGTACTTATACCTACATATAACAATCGGTGTTAGCAGAACGTTAAGAGGAAAACATGGCGAAGATGTGCGAATTTGTGGGTGGTGACTGCAGATCAAAGAAGAGAATTTTACATTGTGTACTTATGCCTGTGGATGGCGGTGGTATTTTACGTGTGTGATGTGTATTAGGTGATGAATTCGTAATATAGGTACACATAAGAAGTGTCGGTGTGTAAGAGAGGTGGCAAGGTGTGGAAATTCGGATGGTTTGTACCCTATTGTTGTGAAATGAATCGAATTCGAAGGTGTGGGACTGTGGGTAGATGTTTGTTGCGGAGTAAGGAGGAATGTTCGAGTGATTGATTGATGTGTAGATAATGAAGTGGAATAAGTGAGATTATCTTATCGTAGATCTCTGAGCTGAGCCAATCGTGTCGCGTTATGTAAGAGTGGAATGAAAGCGACAGGAGGTCAAGTAGCGAGACAAAGGGTGACAAAAATTCAGAGAATTTATTTATTTTTTAATACAAGAGAACAAACTGAAAGTGGTAAAATCTCAAATCGTCAATGATCACAATTTTGAGTCTGTGTTGAGCTCTCCATTCCGCTTTCTATATCAATGAAATGAGTTTAAACTGGAGAATTTCGTTATTCTTAAAATTGTTTCATGCTCTTTGCCTTTTGAATTATATTATGTTATGTGTACTATGATCAAAATGATTCCTCATCGACTAATCGACATTTATTTTTCATTTTTTGTTCCAGGTAAGTGCTGATTTCCTAATAGTTACATTTTTGTCTTTGAAATGTAAGAAAATTTGATGTCAAGTGAGTCAAATTATTTTTATGATTTATGCAAAGTTTGATCATTATTTTGAGTATTGAAATTTAATCATTCATTCATTCGTCAAATTATGGCACGATTTTCAGCATGTGTGGGAGAGAACAGCTATTGAATTGTCCTTTTTCGTTGGTTGATAACTTGATTAGTATGTGCACTCGTTAGAGATTCTCGAATTGGTGTTTATTTGAGCATGGTAGTGTACGGTCTGGCTCTTGAAACGTGAAGGGATCATGGAATCACATAAAACTGTATTCATATAAATTTGGATCTTGATGGCGACGATTTCATGAGGCCACTGGTATTCATTTGAATACCCATTACCCATCGTCACAAAAAATTTAAAATACAAATAATTTTTGCTTGTAACATTTTTGGATTGTTGAAACCTTTTTTGAAGAGTTTAATTATGTTTGTAGGCATGTATTTCCCACAAAAAAATCAAATTTGTTCTAATTGGGATGGAAAGCTGAAATTAAAGTTTATATATCGTATTTTTGACCTTCCAAATCGCTTGGCAGCAGTTTTCATTTGTTGTAGAATCTCTGGAATTTTTTAAATAAATTTTTAGAATATGATTAAATCGAATTTGCAAGAACTGGATTTTATTTGGACCCTTTTTATTTTAAGATTTTTTTGTTGATAATTAATTATGGAGTTCCTGAAGGGTTTCTAAACCAACACTGCCAACACTTATCGATTCAGGAGGTCCAAATCAAGGTTTGAACCAAATTTCAGTTTTTGATTTCAATTTTATCAATTTTTAAATATAAAATGAATTATAATGATGACTTAAAAAAAAAAAAAATCACAAAAAATCGATGAAAAGTAGGTATTTTAGTGTCCAAAGTTTATCTAGCGTTATATTATCAAAATGCTCTTTCTTTTTTTCTCACATAAGGGTACCTTTCGGTTGCTCAGTTCAAGGCTCGTACTCGGTCACTTTTTAAGTACCTAACTAAGTTGCTAAATTTGTTACTTTTTCAAAATTTTTGATTCTAAAGTTACTATGTACATTAAAAGGAAATCAAAAATTCTATTTTTTCAAATCTTCAATTTACTTTTTGAAGAAAAAAAAAAGAAATTCAAATGTTTCACTTTTCTCCCAAAAAATTGTCTTGATTGTCTCTCTTTGTTGCCAAACATTACAAAGGCTAAAGTTGTTGAAATCCAACTTATTGTCAATATTTTTTTTAAAAAAACCACTTTATTACCAAAAAATTCCAAAAAAGTCTTGCTTTTTGGACAGAAATATTACAAGTATTAGGGTAGTTCTACCAATTTTACACTTTTTGCGTCCGTGTAAAATTTCACTTACAGTATGCACATGAAAAGTAATGGTGAATGGTTTTGTCAATAAAAGTTGTCCCCATCTAACATTTTTAGGCACTACAATGAATTTAACCCCCTCCCCCCAGGCCACAGACCCCCTTATATGATCAAAAGTTCCATCGTCATGGCTGTCTCACATCTCGTTTTTAAATAATTACATAGCTGGTTAGCAAAGAGTGGTGATGTTCTGCAATTTTGACATTCGTTTTTTTATTCCTGAAAACTACACGCAAATTACAGTATGAACACAATTCACTTTAGTGACACCTATATGCTGTGGAGTGACCTCAAACCTCTGTCTTCGAGTTTTTGTTCCTTCGGCGTGGTTAATTTTCAATGCATTCCCAACGGCTCACTATTTACAAAATTTGGTGTTTGAAAATGGCAAACCTATTTAGGCAGTTCACCAAATCTTGTCCACTGATAAAATACAGAATCCGAACACCGCTAATGCAGTATATAAACGTGATTTCATGAAAATATGGTTATTCATCTTTTGCCACTTCTTTCGTCATGGTTTCTCAGCTCCGCGGTACACAAACAGAGAAAAACTGAGAAATGTTGAAAAATTATTATGTGGTGAGTACTGATACTAATTACACGAAAAAACACGAATTTAAACAATTTTACACTTATATTATCCCTACTTAATAAAGTTTTATCCAACGTCATGGGGAATGACGTTTTTTCCTTCGCCATGGAATTTATACTTTTTTGACCAAGCCGGAGAAATTTTCACCTAAAAATCCTTAAAATTCGTGGTATATTATCGATTTTAAAATTATTTAAATTACTGAAACACTTTTCTTAATTTTGTAGGTGATTGGTTCTCTCAAAAAAGACCAGTTTTGATTCGAAATCTGCAGAAAAGTCCCACATTTTCAAATGGCTCTCCCCCCTCCCCTGAGTGATATGAATTGGGCACAACACTGTCAATGAAGTCTCGAGTGTATATATTAACCATTCCAACCAAAAAAAAATTCTCAAAACAATTTTTTTTTGGCGAGGAGACATACTGCAAAATTGTGTAAAATTGATAGAACTACCCATTACTTTTTTGCCAGAGCACCTAATTCACAATAAGTTTTGCTTTTTGCAGAAAATTCACAAAAATTCTCGCTTTTTACATAAAAATGCCGGAAATCAGCTAAAAGTCTCATTTTTTGCAAAAAATTGCAAAAAAAAAGTACTACTTTTTGTTCTTAGTTTTCAAAGTTAGCGAACTGCTAACAAATCTTTTTTTTTTACTTAAAAATGCTAAAAATTGTCAAAATTTCACATTTTTGCCTAAAATTACTGAAAGTTTCAACTTTTTCCAAAAATTGCTCAAAGTTTGGCTTTTTACTAAAAAGATCTGCCTTTCTCTAAAATTGTCAAAATCTTACTATTGTCAAAAAATCTTGCCTTAATACCAAAAATTTCGAGAAACTGGGTAGGTATTATTTTTTTACCAATACATAATTGCCAAAAAGCCCTTTTTTAAAATTTTTTATAAATTCTTCTGGCTTCTTTGTGATTTTTTTTTAGGTGTGTAAAAATGTTTTGTCACAGTCTTCCGACTTTTTGGTTACTTTTTTTTACCTTTTTGGTCATATATGTACTAGAATTACTCTTTTTTTTGGAAAAAATTGAGTACGTGCTGTGTTAAGTCATTGAATTTGTCCCCTTTCTACCGGAAAATTGAGGCTCATTCGGCAGCTAACTTTCCCAATGAAAAATCGAGGTCCCTGCAGGGTTTTGAATTTTCCAAAATCGTCAAAAACTAGTTGCATTTAAAATTCCAATTACGTTCAGAGGCCTAGTTTTAACATTGATGAAAAAATTGTGTTTTTGGAAATCAAAAATTTTTTAAAACATCATGTTGAAAAATGTGCGTTTTTGCCCATGTCGAAAATGGCTTCCAAGCTGGACAGTAGTAAAAGGTTTGTGAGGCATTTTTTGAAAAAATTTGGTCCCAAAAAGCAGACATTTCATCATTTGTTTTGAAAGTGTGGCCTTCAAAATACGTTCGTATAGTTAGAGTATGATGCAAAAAAAAAATTCCCAAAGTTGTAGCTGCTCTATCACATGTTTTGAAAATTTTGAAATACATATTTCTTTTTGAAAAAATTTTGATCCAAAGAACATATTTTTCTCATTCTGTCAAGAGTGTCCCTCAGATTGCGTCTCTTACGCGTAATTGAAATAATGGCATTGGAAAAATTATAGGCATTCAAAAAATGCCATGATCTTTACCTATGTTAAAGTTGGCCCTGTACCCTAAACGTGATTGATATTAGGTATTCAAATGTGTCTAAAAATTGTATTTTCTGGGATATTAACTGGTTATATTTGGATTTTTCTATCAATATGACATTTTTTTGATTGTTTTGAAAATTTCACAACCGCGTAGGATCAATTTTTGGCTTGGGCAGCTGATTTTTTTTCTAGGAACTATACCCCATGACTTCCATGAGTTCTTATGCTCTAGTAATAAAACGATCCAAACCGGCGACTGAGTAATTCTCTTGTGAACCTGGTCCAAAAAATCATGCTACGTAGTCATAGAAATCGCTCTATTGAATCATTAAAGATAAATGATCCGGTACCCTCGTCACTTTTTTGAAAAAAAAATATGCCAGGTCCACCGAGTTGATTTCATCCCTTCAGGTGAACCTGAAGAAAGGAGAGGTCACCAAAAATTTTTAAATTTCCAACAATCTCTTGTGAGCTTAGAAAAACGATGAAATGTATAATAAAGAACACGAATGGCACCAAAGTCTGATGTCTTTCATCGAATATAGCCCAATAAACTGTATTCGAAAACTGCGATCGTGGGTATCGCGGGTGTTACCGTTGCGTCGGCGGTGGCGACGACGACGACGACGGCGTAATACTCACGTCATCGAAACACCTGGCGGTAGGATACAAACAACTTCGATGCACCTATTCTTCTTGTGGAAGGGGTTGTCACTGTATACAAACGATGACGTAAAGCACCAATAAGAGCGAGCTAAAGGCTGCTATGAAAGCCAATGAGAACCCAAGTGTTTGGGCCAAGGGGAGATTCTTCGAGGAAGATACGAAGAGGGCGGTGTTGCGTGTGTTTTTATGGGGTCTGCGGGTTCTCTCGCGAAAGCGAAACATTACGGTGGCGTCTTTCTCGCAGCAGCCCTGTAATAATTTGATATTTCATAATCTTTATTAATTGAGTAAAAGCAAATATCTCGATTTGTGTGCAATTACACCTACGAATATGGCTATTGATTTTCTGGTGTCGCTTTTCATAACTTCGTGAATACCTAATTTCGTGATACGATTTTCTTTTCTTTTTTTCATCGCGAGTTCGGTGACGTGTGCGTTGAATTTTCACATTAATTCGGTATTTAATGTACGTGCAAAATTTCTCAAACATGAATATGAACGTGCCTTCTGCACTACCTTTAGATACGTATATCGATAAAATCTCATCGTCGGATATTCGAACGTCGTCGACCGGATACAAAGATAAATCGTTGTCGTCCCTCAAAGAACCAACCGTTTCGGATTTTCTGGCCAAAAAATCGCTATCGTTTTCACCCGAGCAGATCACGTGTATATGCGAAACCCTCCAGCAATCCGGAGACATCGACAAGTTGGGCAGATTCTTGTGGTCGTTGCCCGAAAACGACGTCTTGAACGGGCACGAGGCCGTACTGCGAGCCAAAGCAGTCGTAGCTTTCTATCGTGGCACCTATCGTGAACTTTACAATATCCTAGAAAGCCATAATTTCGACGTCAAGCATCATGCCGAGCTGCAACATATGTGGTTCCAAGCGCACTACAACGAAGCGGCCAAAATACGAGGACGTAGCTTGGGCGCCGTCGACAAGTACAGATTAAGAAAAAAATACCCGTTACCGAAGACCATTTGGGATGGAGAAGAAACCGTGTATTGTTTCAAAGAGAAATCCAGAAACGCCCTCAAGGATTCGTACGAAAGGAATCGATACCCGACGCCGGATGAAAAAAAGAATCTCTCCAAGAAGACCGGATTGACGCTCACTCAAGTCAGCAACTGGTTTAAAAATCGTAGACAAAGGGATAGGACGCCGCAGCAGAGGAGGTGAGTTAATTTGTTTATTATTTCAAATTCATAGGTGTTTGGTATTTTTAATAGCCTATAGAATAATACCTACTTCTGTGTATATCGAGATGTCTGGGGGTTGCTTTAGTGGTACTTTTAGGTGAGCCAGCTGAGGGAGGGAATATAACACATTTTTATTGTGTCCCTCGATACAATTTTGGGATCTGGTATAATAGAAATTTTTCATTCGTACGACGATTGTGTTACGATCGAGGTGTTTGCGGTGTGTGTTTGCAAATTACAGGAAAGAGAAGGGAACAGGGTGTAGAAGGCGTGTCTCGAAGTGAGAATATACGGTTATTATTGTATTTCGATGGTGTTAGTGTCGAAGAATCCCTTATATCTGAAGGATTTTACTCTGGGGATGGATTGATAAAAAAAGCGACGAAGAAAAGACCGGATAATCGAGAAATATTTTCAATGTTGCGCTTGATATTAAAACCTTAGGGATGTCTGATGGCGCATATGGCTTCGTTATTGTGCGTGTACTTGAAGTGATAAAGATGTAGGTTGTTGTGATTTATTACGTTGTGTGTGTTGAAGTCTTGTTTGAAAGTTGCTTCGAAGAGTACATAGAGATTTTGGAAAAACGAAATTGAGGTCTAGACGTTGTTTAGGATTTTTATTTTTTCAATTGAAAACTTACTCAATGTAGTGTGCTAATTTTCAATGTTTGAAAAATAATTTTTGGAGGTTTTTTTGACATTTCCCCTCTCCCCACCTCAAAGTTATGAATTTTTTTGAGTTTTAACGTGGAATTTTGAGAAATAACTTGCAATAAACAATTTGAAAAATCGATGCAAAACATGTGAGGAATGAATTGGAACAAGATTTTGACAGCTTCTTTCCCATGAATGCAAATTTGAATTTAGAGAACCAAATTCTGTCTTCTGAAGAGTCTTGATTTGATTGATTTTTTCAACGTCGATTTTAATTTCTTTGAGATTTGAATAATTATAATGGAGTCATCGCCTATTGAGGGAAAGAGGAAAATGAATTTGTCAACTTTTACTTCATTTCAGCAGTTATCTACTGATTTTTAGTAATTTTTCTACTCATTTTCCTCAGTTTCTAAAGAATAACTCATTATTTTATTATCTATTTTCTTACTTGAACAAGTTCATTTTCATGCAGAAGAAAATTAATAATGAGCAAAAAATTTGATCAATTCGAGCAGTGGAAATTCAGTACATCCTTCTGAAATAGATACATAATTATGTACTTTTCACTTCTGCTTTAAAAACTCTCGTTCTTGAGCCACTTCAGGTTTAGAAATGGGTGACTTCGTATTAGAAGAAAGTGAAATGTTCATTGTTCAATTTCGAAATTGGATTTTTAAACCAAAGTTTGTGAGAATTCAAATGAAAAATTAGTAATCTTAGTTCAAGTTTCTTGGAATCTTATTTATTCGTAAAATTCTCATTTTCTGTCAAAAACTTCTTAAAAATCTCGTTTGTTTGCAAAAAGTTGTGAAACAGTCTCGCTTTCTTGACCAAAGTTGTGAAGAAGCTGAAGCATCACTTTTCTGCTATTGTCAAAAAGTCCAGTTTTTCGCCAAAATTGGAAAAAACATGAATTTAATCAAAATATATGTAGGTAAATATATTTTTCATTTTTTCTCCATTGAAATGTTTTGCTCAGTTTTTATAAGTTTTTTGGTCAATTTTTGGTAGCTCGATGGGTACTTTTTCGGACTTTTTTGGTTGCTAAAGTTTTTTTTTTTTTTTTTTTTTTTTTTTTTTGGAAAAAATTGAGTACTAGTCCCCGATTTGGTAAAATTGTAGATATTTTTCAAATCAAGAAGTTCTTCGTATATCTTTGAAGTTGAAGGGATTGTGAAAAAATTGATTTCAAACGAAAAATAATTTGAAGTCGCCTAAGAAAAGATCACGGAATCATTTTTTGCCCAATTGTCAAGGTATTCATTTTCGAGTTTTCTTGGACACGAATTTGCTTTTATTTACTTAATGCTCAAAAATTGAACTCAGCTTGCATCGATTTTGATTTTTTTGAAACAGCTGAGTGAATCAGGCAACAGGCTTAGATAATTTATGTCTTCGACTTAGTGCTTTAACTCTTATCAAAATATCGAAACTAATTCTTCGATTTTTTGGAAAAAAGAAAATATGTCAGGTGTCTCATCAAATGTCTGCTATAGCTTTACTTCTGACTGTAGTTAACTCTATTAGTATGTGAGGCAAAAAATCCTCCATGAGCAGGATGTCAAATTTTTCATATTTTTTACCCCTTCAATTTGATGGAGCCCAACAAAAAATCATGTAGGTATAAATTACCTCGACAAGCCATAGAAAAATTTCAATTATCATTCAACTCCTGACGAGAGCTCAAAGTTTAAAAAATTTTCGCATGTTTCGAATTTTTTTTTTCTTAAGAAAAATGAAGGGTCCTGCGAAAAAAGTGAGGTGAAATGAAATCGTGTAGAGCATCAAGTTTTTCATTTGCAGAGTCAAGTGTAATCATTTTCTTCTGAAAGGCTTCGTTTTTGAGATATTTTGAGTCGAAATTAAGAATCTCAATTTTATTGACCTGTCGAAACCTTGCATACGAGCCTGCACGTATTTTGAAATTGTACATCCTGAAATTCGCACTCCGACGGAGACGACTAACCCCCCCCCCCCCTCCTCGCATTTCCTAGACTACTGGTGTCTGTTTAACTTGGAGTTTGAATGTACAAAAATTTTTAATATTTTTTAGGCGAAGTGCTGAAATTCATTTTTGCTAATTTCCAAAGAATATTGAAAACTCGCTGAAAGTTCTAGAATATGACTTGAAAGGGTAGTTTCAAAGTGGAGGGGGGTATCCAGGTTCAGAAAATATGCCAAATCCTAATTTTTTTGAGCTCCTTTGACCTTTTTTCTAAAATTATTCCAAATCAGAAATGTATTAATGTTAAGACAATCATTCAAGCATAAAAATTGATCTTTCCACTTACTTTTCTACCCCCCAAAAAAAACAAACTCCTTAAACTCACTCTTGCCTGAAAAAACTAATAAAAAGATTCAAAGCTAATCGAGAATTAATTCAATTCGTGGTTGTTGTTTTTTTTTTCGGTAGCACTTTTCTGCCCATCTGCTTCTTGGTTCCCATTGTCTCGTGTACAATAATACGTTTCAAATCTAATTCGATTTCACATCTCAACGACGAATAATCCGACACTACCCAGAGAGCACTTTGCTACTGAATGAAATTTCAATACAAGGCGCGAGATTAACCCTCGGACTCGGGATCTCGAAGATAAACGTGTTAGAGTAAAGAAAAAGGGAACAGACCGCCTAAGTGACATAATCCACGCACCTAAATAGCCAGAAATGAGTCTAAAATAACCTCCGAAAACAAGAAAAAGAATACGATAAGAAAACAAAAAAAAACTAGCCCATCCTAAAAACCGGTACACACTACACAGCTAAAAACATACATACCTACTTACTCGTACATAAATATTCGGAATTTATAGCATTTACACAAAAAGCAGCGAAAAAATTCTTCTCGACGAAGCGTATCCTTATCGATGATTTATAATGGTTTAAACCTAGTACATCATGGTACATCCAAATACTACAAAACGACGAAGAAGGAACTACTCGTAGCGCAGGGATGATAGAGAGAAGAAGAGAAGGGTGTCAGACCCTTTTTGTAAAACAAGCAGCATCTCTCGAGGCCTTTAATTAAACGTCTAATGAAGGTTGACCATCGACATCGACGTTACTAGTTAAACGAAGGCGAATGCTATAGACCTGTTGCAGAGATATATAGGGCCGCGCTCTCAAGTACGAACACGTGTTTCGATAATCAGCAATCATCCCTGTTAGCATAGCGTACAACTCCTGTTCTTTTCAGCTCATTGACAAATTACTTCGACACACCTACTGCTGTTTATATTGCTACTTTGCCAGGCGGTCGCTACTGATTTTAAAGCTGCGCGCCTTAATCAAAGGAATATTTTTGTGCATTTTTTTCCCTTTTGGGTTCGAGTCGTTATCTAGTACTATACGCGTAGGTACCTTTTTTCCTTCGTATATGCTCAGGTTCTCTCTCTCTCTCTGGCATAGTTTACTACTACTGGTCTTTATGTAATGTGCCGTTGTGTTGACAAAATAACAACTCGAACCGAAAAAGGTCGCGGAGAGAATTTACGAGCTGAAATTAATTTTATTTCTATGCGTTGAACGAGAGGATCATTCGAGCCCTAACGACTATTTTACGACAAGTAGACGAAATTTCGATAGATATGTTTGTAAAGGAGCGATGACAAACTTGTGGGTAATTTTCTTTAAAATATGCTAAGGTATGTCTGCCTCATCACTATATTTTTCAACACCGTGAAATATTGCATTAGGATTTCGGATTTAACAATAAGTTCACCCTTTAGCTTTACGTGATCTGGGAAGATTTGATGGGATGGAATCTGATGACTTGATTTGATTGAAATTGGTGCACAAGTTCATCTCGAGTAATATAGAAACTCAACTCCTAATTCTTTCCATTAATTGAAGAAAGAAGTCCCGGAAACCTAACCTACTCATCTTTAATTGAGAAGTATGTACAGGTGAAAAAATCTGAATTTTCTCGTAGCCCCAACTTTTGATTATTCCAATTTGAAAATTGATAGGTTGTAACTTTGGGTTGGGTTCGAAATGTAAATATTTTCAAAGATTTAAAACTGGTCAAAATTGAAAACTATCATGTTTTAATAAAACATTTTTCAGAATTTTATAGCAAAGAAATTGGTTAGGTTGAAAAAAATGAACTAACTCAATTTTTTTCAAGCAGGAAAATTTGGTGAAAACTTTCGAAGAAAAAAACAAATTTCACCCTGTAAGCTACTTCACAAGGGAACCCTCTCACATGATAATCTCCGATTTGAATGAAACTTGGACTGGTGGAAAGAGGACATCAAAAAGCCCCCATCCCCCAATTTTCAGCTGCTGAAGTTGATTTTTCGATTTTTGGCGAGCGTTTGAAGTTTCGTGTATTTTTTATAGGTACCTACTTTTTCTCATGTTAGGTACATATGTGAAAAAATTCGATTTCTGATGATAATTCCAGATTTGACCGACGATAGAACTTATCGATTAGGTATCAAGCATAGACCCTTTGGCCAAAATTTCAGCTGCTGAAGTTCATGTGGTTGGGAGAAACAGTCATTTTTCAAATTCACACATAACATGAGAAAAAACAGTAAAAAACTCTGTTTTCTGAACGGACAGCCGGATCCGGTCAATGATGGTATGAGTCGATTTGGTATTCGGCACAGACTGTTTGATTAAAATTTGAGCCCTTGAAGTTTATTAGATGAGCTTAATTTACTAGTTTTTCAAATTTTTGAATGTCAATTTATAAACCACCAGATGGACAAAAAATTCGATTTCTGATGATAATTCCAGATCAGGATGTGGTGGAGAGAAACGGCCATTTTTCGAATTTACAGAACAACTCTACCTGTGTACACACTACACAAAACTTCAAACGTTCCTCAAAAATCAAAAAATCAACTTCAGCAGATGAAAATTGGGGGATGGGGGTTTTTTGAAGTCCTCTTTCCACCAGTCTACGTTTCATTCAAATCGAAGATTATCGCATGTGGGATGGTTCCCTTGTCAGAAGGATAATATTATTCGAAGTACGATGAAAATTTCATCTTCAAACATCTCTCAGATTTCATCTGAGCCCCAAAAAATCGATCAAATAGGAGAAAAATGGCGATCTATTGGAAACTGGATTGAAAAGAAACAAATTTGATTATAGATTTGAAAGAGATCTTTCAAAAAATCAATTTCTTTGAAAACATAGAAAAACAATAGCTACAGCAAAGTAAATTCTAAATTAAACAAATTGATTTTTTTAAATTCTTTAAACTGACTCATAAATGAAAATAATTGATTCATGCAATTTTTGTATAAGTATGCTGAAATGTGGAGAAATTAAACCGATTCTTGTCTGCTATATTTTGAAGTCTTAATAATTTTATAATGTATTACTTTTTGCAAAAAAAAAACAACAGAAAATTCTATCTAAAAATGTAAAAAGTACACTACTAGGCCACATTTTAGGCACTGAATTTCATTTTTCAATTTTCATGACATTTTTTCAATTTTTTTATGTTTATTTTCTTCGAATAAAATGAAAATTTTATCTAATTGACGTAGAAAGCTGAAGTTTGGTTTAATATGTACTAAGTTACTTTTTTCGAAAAAAAATTTCCAAAATTAAAATTTCCCAATTCTTGTTTTCTACCAAAAATTTCAAAAAGTTTCTTCTTTGCCTGAAAGTCTCGTTTCTTGACAAAAATTGCCAAATCTGCCTAAAAATCTCATGATTCACAAAAAGTTGTAAAAAAGTATTTTTTTGGCCAAATGTTTCCAGAATTGTTAAATGCCTTGTTTTCTGCTAAAAATTGTTGCTTTTCTTCAAAAAATTCCATAATGTTTGACTTTTTCTCAAAAATTGCCAAAAAGTCTCGTTTCTTTGACGAAATGAATGGTCTTACATTTTTTAACAGAAATTGTAAAAATATATCACTTTTTTGGCAGTGATAGTCTTGCTTCTTCCTGAAATTGCCCAAGTCTCGATCAAGTTCCATTTTCAGATTTTGATTGGAATGTTTTGAAGGGTTTTTTTGGGGGGGGGGGGATTGAGTACGAGCCCTAAGCGCTTCAAATTTGGTTTGGTTATGTTTTATTGTTAAATTTTTTGATTTTCTATTCCAATTCCTGGTTTGAAAATGTCTCTATCGCGTAGCTGAGATATTCCCTCTTTCACTTGTAGGCTTAACGTTTTATGCAATGCGTTGTTAGATCTTTAAATTTTGGAACTGCCTAATCATCTTTGGGGGGGGGGGTGGATTTGTGTACATCTCTCAGAAGATGGCAGAGGAAGCGTTCTGAAGAGTGAAGAAAAATTGGAAAAAAGAACAATTGTGAGCATAAAAAAGTACTGGATTCAAATTGTCATGAGCAAATTTCATCTTTGTTTGAATAAAAATTATTCTTAAATCAAGTTTTACGTAGATTTTTAAAACATTTTCAAGCAATATTTTTAAATTACAATACCTATTTTTGTTTACCCACGTCCTCATCTCCCCCTTCTCGTCTGTGGATTGATTTTAACAATCAATTTATGAAAATGGAAATATTTTTTGTTGGCCTTATACACCATACTTTCTCCATTTTTTCAATCCACTCAAGCCTGTTCGAAGTGGGTTGAAAATTTTCTCTGCGTGATCGAATTTTAAAGCCACCTGTATAATTTCAGTTCAAAAATTAAACATATTCTTGTTATACAATAATTGTTTTGCTAAAAAATAGAATACTTTCTGCGGTTAATTTTTCTAAATCGTTGCTTTTTTAAATTTAAATTTATTGGTCTACGGATCCTTTATTTTTGAAAATGTGTCATTTTGTTTTTGAAATTTTTTAGTTCGCCTTGAAAAGGTAAGGACTTATCAGGACTTTTTGGGAAATTATTCCTTCTGCAATTTTCAAACATATTTTCCGTGCCTTCAAATTTAAAATTTTGCCCATGTTTCTGTAACTCAAGAAAGAGGAGGCAGGAGATGGTTCCTTCTTTTTTTTGAAATTCATCTTCAAGTTACAAATTTTTTTAGTAGGAATTCGATCAAATTGGGCATGAATGGGTTAGTTTGGAAATTTATGAAAAATGTGTGGATATTAAACATGAAAATTGCAGTTTTTAGTCAGTGAATTTTACGCTTTTGTCTCTCCGATTGAATAAAATTATATATCAAATTTCCAGTTTTCAATATCATTTACTGAAAAACTCGAAAAACGCGTTACTTTTTGATAACCATGTCACTTGAAAAAAAAAATCATAACTTTATGAATCCTCCAGAGTACCATTCTTCTGATTATTTTTAAATTTTCCAGACTCGTATACATTCGGAGCACCGATAACAATCATAAATTCTTCTCCCCTACTTCCTTTCGATACAATCAGACTCGAAACGAAAAATATCCCTGTCTGCTAAAGATAAGTATGAGCAATTACCTACATACGAGTACGACTGCCTCGAGAAACAGATCCTCTCATAGGTACCAAGCATTCCCCATGTACCAAGAGAATTGTCCCCCAACTCTATCTCAAACCATGTATCTGCATTCATGGCGCATACACCTCGTATATAAATTAAAAAGTAGACATAATTTTTTATCTTTACACGTTGATATTTTCTAAAAATAATTACCGCAGCCATTTCGAGCTCCGAAAGGCGATAATTAAATATATACAGGGATATTACGACGCGTATAAAAACCCCAGACTTACACCATATTACTTATTATGTACTACATAGGTCTAGATGCCATAAGCAATATAGTAGCTCGCCTCATTCGTAACACAATCTACCCTCGCTGCGTCGAAAACCACTAATAGCAACCCCAGAATTAAAAAAAGGGCGGATCCGGATAATATATAGGGTGTTTTGGGATGTTACCCTAATCGTAATTCGTAATACGCTATTGATGAAAAAGGCGTTGATGTATTAAATAAGCGTTTTTTTTCTCATCTTGTCTTTTTTTTTTCTTTGATACGTGTTACAGCGAAATAATGTCGTGCGAAAACACATCGCAATTCGTACACCCGAGCATATCTCCTTCAACGTCGTCAATGTACCTTTACCCAGGATCCCAGCCTCCGCACCATCACCATCATCATCATCACCACTACCACCACAACCATCATCACCATCTGAATACCATCAACCTGAACATGAAAATCGTGCCTCCGGTCGCGGCTTCGCCTACAGCTTCGAATTACCTCTTCCCAAATGTCAATTCGAACTCGATCGAAGATGCTCAGTCGTATAATCGCAATTGCAGCAGTACCAGTACCAACAGCAGCTGTAGCAGTTTCAGCAACATCAGCTGCAATAATAATAATTTAAACAATAATTGCAATATGCTCGATAATCAGGTCATCAAGAAAGAAGATAACGCCATATTGGACAGCTTGTACGATGAAATGAATTACCCACCGCCTAATTATTATACGAATAATAGCTCTTCTTATCAGTTACCAGAGCAGGCTTATTTGCATAATACTAATTCTTCGGTCGCTCCTGGTTCGTATTACGCGCCGTCCGGGTTTTTGAAAAATTGCGGTGATAATTGAACTCACCCACAGTCCACGATGACGTGCTATTCTTCTTCCAAGGTGCAATATTAACTTAACCTAAATAGTCTCGAAGTTTATTTTAGCTTTTTCTTCAATCTAGTTTCCTATACCTCCACCGATCTTTATTCCGTTTTCAAAAATTTGTAGTCTTAAATGTTCCAGTTCTCTATTTTTATGGCTACCTACTCATTTTTTTGTTTGACCAATGCATTTAGCTTAGAAATATATTTGTTGTTTATTTTACTTTACTGTGTTACGTATTATTTACATGATTGTGTAAAAAAAAATTTTTCTATGTAATATAATCGTGTGTAAGTAGATTTTTCTTTTTTTTTGTTTTGTTTTAACCGATTATATACAAATGTTTTGCATTTCGTACTACAATTGTACTAGTCACTTTAAAGTAGTAATTGTGTATACGTTGGGTGATATTATGTTGCATTTTTTCTCCCCTGTACTCATTAATTCTCTTTCCCTTTCTTATTCTCTACTGCTATACTCATCTTTGTTCGTCGTTTTTCCGTGTTTAATTAAGATAATTAGCGAATGTTGTAGTTTTATAATAAATACCAAAATTAGGTTATATTTTCGTTGTGTTTAGTAGTCTTATTTTGAACTCTTCTTTATACTTTAAGGTATATAAATGTACAGAAATATATTTTTTTAATATCTTTTTTTGCAAGGGTTGAATTTTATTGAATAAATTTGAAGGTGAGCAGACTGGGTGTTCAAATAACGAGTGATCGGACTGAAAATGGATGTACATAATAGAAAGTTATGATGAGGAAAACACTTCAGATGGATGTGTTGCCTATCTCGAAATTTCAAGGAGCAAACGTTGTTGAGAAAAAAAACAGTTGAAATGAATTTTTATGTGGGCGAAGGGCAGAATAGGCGAGTAGTTCGTCAAAAAATGAGTGTCTGATTGAATAATTGGGCGAAGTATTTATCCCAACTTGCAAATTGAAGAAAGTTCTGCTAGATTTTGAAAAAAAATTAATTTTAAAAAATGTTGAAGGTTGGAAATACGTGTTAGATTTTGTTACAACTTTTTGCCTAGAACTAAAATTTAGGAAGTTATCAACTTATCAACGCTGACCTTTAAAAACTTGGAAAAAAATTGCGTTGACTTTCTGACATTATATTAGGATTTTAAAAACTTTGGAGAAAATCGATTGATTTTTTTTGAAATTCAAGAAAAAAGTTGATTGATTTTCTGAAATGTTGTCTGATTTTTCAGAAAATCACGATGAATTCTTAACATTGGGTATCCTCATAGTCTTGAAAACTTGGAAAAAATTCTTATGAATTTTTTATATCATGTCAGGGCAGATTTATTTGAGATTTTCCGAATTTTGTCTGATTTTGTAAGAACTTGGAATTCCTGGTATTTTGTTTGGCTTTTAAGAGCTTGAAAGAAATTCATATTTTTGATTTTGGACTGTTATACATCAATTAATCTTTAAAAACTTTGCAAAAAAAATAGCGTTGGCCTACTTTTTTTCTGAATTTTGAAAATTGAAAAAATCTGCTATAAAGGCAGATTTTTGATTTTTTCAGGAAACATATTTTTTAAAAATGATACTAAAAACTGCTGAACATTCAAAACTGAACTCCAGGGGCTAAAATTTTGGTAATGGATGCTTTAAAACATACCTACTCTTTTGATTAAGCTTGATTTTCGTTGAAATTGCAGTTGGTTAGTAAGTGGTACCTCATTTGTAACATTCATATCTTGTTGCACTTGAATTTTGCAATCTGGTTACTTCATTTTTTGAGCACCCTAGATTAGATAATAAGTATCTTGGTACCTATGTTGAGACATTTTTTGGGTTACATAATTTTTCTTGAAATTTCAAAATGTTTCCAGTACTCGGTTTGTAGAGACTAAAGATTTACCAGGTACCAAAATTCATTCAAGTTATTATTATTATTATTATTATTATTATTATTATTTTTTGTTTTAATTTTTGATAATCGAAAATCAAGCTACGTTAGTTCAAATACGAGTATCTTTTTTATCAAATTTAGAAATTACTCGTAAAACGATTCATGCCATTAATTTACCATAAAATTGTTTGGGTACTTACCTTCTTTCGTTCCATTTAGGAAAAAAAATCACACCTTCAAACGCATTCATGATTTTTAGTTGGTCTATTTAAAAAAAAAAAAAAAAACGAAACAAAAAACAGAATAATTATGTGGAGAGATTTAAAATGAATGAATAATCTCAAGTCAAATCTACCTTCGACTTTATCATTTTGAAAAAGATGAGTGAAAAGACCTCTATTTTTGACATGGACAAGTTTTTTGCGCCAGGAGTGTTTGATTTTTTCCCAAGGTCGAAAAAATGGCGCTGAAGCCCTTCTCTCTCCCCTACAGGTGAAAAAAAGGTAATATGTAAAATCAATTAAACTGACAATTTTTGATTTCCGTGGTAGAATACTCTTTTACATAACCTTTTTTCAAGAAAGGATCTCCTCCGACCTTCCTAGCATTGTTGGTCTTCTTGTGCTGCTTGTACTGAGCCACCTTCCCCTCCCCTCAAATCAATCAGAAAATCAATTTTTGTGTCCGAATTGGTTCCTCTGAGCAGAGTTTTGCAAAATATGAAAAATCATGAAAGAAAAAAAATCGTCGAACATTTTTAAGTACCTATTTTTTATTGCTCAAATGCTCAATTGCTGCATCTGGATTCCTTTATTAAATACCGCCCTCCCAAAAAAAAAAAGTTGTAAAACTTCCTTCATGTCATTTGTTTGTGTGTTTTTAAAAGCCGAAAGAAATTTTCAGAGATTAAAAAATAAATAAAAACCGACAACTTTGAGGGATGAAAGTTACTTAAGCACAGCTATTAATTGAAAGAACCAAATCATTATGGATTTTCTTTCAGTTTTAGGCAATTTTGAAAAATGTTTGACCATCTTTGTTATCTTACCATACAAACCACTAAATCCCCCGATTTATGCCTCGAGCTGAGTTGAAAGATGTCGCTCGTTTTATGCTATCAGACAAAATGCTGCTTCTTTGAAACAAAAAGTGAATGCGAATTTGAAATGAAGTGAAAAAGAAGAGAAAAAATAAATTTATTTACTTACTTACTTAGGTACCTTTATTCTTGTATTGAAATTATTTTGTCATTTTTCATTTTCATTTCATAAATTCTTCATTCGTTCAAAAAATTTGAGATTTTTCTCAAAATTGAAGAATTGCCTGCAACTTACCGTAAATTCTTTTAATTTTGCGACTTTTGCTCTTTCGATTTACCAAAATCTTAAGGAAAAACGTTCAACTTCTTGAAATTCCAAAATCGAGCTAAAAAGTTCTTTTCAAAATAATTTAAGATTGTTGAAACAAATTTAAAAGACAAATCTGAATGTTGAAATTTTCAAATTATGCTCGATTTTATTTGATTAGCGTACCATGCTGAAACTTCGCAAATTTTGTAAGATTTCCTATAGGATAGTTCGAAAACCAATTTTAAAAAAAAATTAAATCGCGGAACTCTTCATGACTTTGAAATGTCTATACAGTTTTGAAAAATTGAAGTTTATCTTACTGCCACGTTTGAATTTGAATGTAGTCTTGTTGAATACGAAATTTGAAAATTTTCCTCATTTTTGAGTTTGAAAATAAACGCAGGAAATTCTGGGGAGACCAGAAATGAACTAGAAAAACTAAAGTTGTAAAAATATGGTATATTTATTTGAAAATATAAATACGATTATTGTCATGTTTACAAATGTCTTAAATTATTAAAGGGGAAGATATTATATAAATGAGGTGTACCTACATATCCGTTGAAAATTTGACAATTGTACACCGCAGTTTTGTTCTCAAAACTGAGAAAAAAATTGATAAAATAATATTGTGCTAGTACGAGAGGTTAGTACAGAATTCATGAATTTTTGATATGATGTGAGTGAGTGCAGTATTGAATATGGAATTTCTTCAAATTTCTTTTGGTAAGTTTTTTTTTAAACGTTAATATGTATTTTAAAAAGTGTTTTTATTCTCAAGGATTCCGTAACATTTCAGCTTAGAGAATGATTCGATGAAATGTGTGAAATCCTCTCAGCTTTGATAAGATTTTAATAATGTAGAATTAATGTAAAATGAGCTGATGGACGTGCCGACGTGCTAGTCCTATTAGCCCCCTCTCTCCAAAAAAAGGGGTTCTCTTGTTTTAGAATTTGCACATCTCTGCTGATTATAAGCGGTGAACAGTAAGAGACAAGAAGAACGGTACGAAAGACAAGGATTTTTTTCAAATGGTAGGGTTGGTAGGGTATTATTCAAGTTTTCAGAAAGAATGCTTGGATAACTTTTTTACTAAAATTTTACCAACAGTAATACTATTCTGAAAAATTGTATCATATTATTGTGTCTAGAAGTATTCTTAATTCATCATCGAGCGCAGAAATTTTTGTCAATTTTATTATTTTTTTAAAAGAAGAATACTATCTATAAAATTTACATTCTCGAGAAGAATTTCTGACAGAAATTTTAAAAATGAACTTGGTAACCTAACTCAAATTAAATTTATAGAAAATATTTTATCATTTTTCTCCTATTTGTAATAACTAATAATCATTGCTTTGTAAAAAGAAAATATGCCTAATAGATCATTTTCCTGTTAGTGAGGGTGGACTGATTGTGTAGGATGAAACATCATCGTCGTATTTCTATCGTGTTGATTAATTTGCCCACTCGTTGTATTCGAAGGCGTTAAAATATTTACTGTGGAAAATACTTAACACGAGTTAAAAAGAAGTATACGTAGGTACTCAAATCCGAGAAAAATCCTCTTGTTTTAATTAAATATTTCTTCGATCCCGTGTCTACCATTTTAATAATGTATTTATGTCCACTTACTCCTCGTTTTTATTTATTTTTTTTGGTAAAACTCTCATCTACTCCTCATGTACGTTATACCTCTATTCTCTCACCTCTCTGTTTATCTTAAAATCGAAGCTTTAAAAGCCAAAAATTCCACCTTAAAGTAACCATGGTAACGAAGAGGAAGTAGCATCGGATTACTCCGTCGAGTATAGAAGCTAATTTGAGGTAATACGATATCCTTTAGCGCGTTTATAGTATGAAAGGCAAAGACGCGTGCGGATTGCCGTGGAAAACTTTTCGCAAAGGTAATTAATTACGTTTCGTGTGATGTTTGTCTTTTTTTTTTTAACACTTATTTTTTTTATTACGCGAGGTAGCGTTTGAATAACATTTGAGTTTAGATTTTTCGAGGGGGGGGGGCATCGACTCCTGAAAGTTTTTCGCATGATGAACATTTTATAATTTTAGTATGTATATAGATAGGTACGTTTTTTTTTTTTAGGTGTTTATAATTACAAGATTATTACACCTGTAAAGGGGGGGGGGGTAGATTTGGTTTGTGAGGTTGATGTTTTTTGTTAGGGAGATGAATTTTTGTATTTCAGAGGGTTCGTTAGGGATTGTAGGTGGATTTTATTTTATCTGTAGTTTGTTTTACTTGGTTACATTTACCTACAGTACTACCTTATACGTACCTATTGTTACGATTTTCTTCTTGAAAAAACAACTTTTATAAAAGCTTCTTTCATCAAATATAGTTTTCTCCTGTATTTCAGCTGTTTGCCAATCCAATATACCCGGGGAAAAAAGTTCAAACTTGGCCGTACATGATCATGTATGGTGGATGAACTCGAGCATACATGATCATACATAAACCGAAGTTTCCATACATGCTCATGTTACAAAATTGTCCCCCACATGATCATACATGTCATATATGATCATGTATGATCAAGTATGATTTAGTGTAACCATGATCATGTGTAAATGCGGGGATTTTTTAAAACATGAACATGTATGATCATACTTAAAATTCGAGAATGTATGAATTTTTATAATAAAAATATTGTCAGTATAAAATATATGGGATAATTTGCTGAATGGTATAAGTACATAAGATGTGCTAAGAATGCAAGACAAATGTGGATAAATGAATTTCAGACATTTTTCCAGATTATAGACACTTTTCTAGATTATAGAATAAAATGTATGATATAAAACATGCAATTTCATACAAATGATCCATACATGAGCATGTGGGGGACAATTTTTTAGTATGATCATGTATGGCCAAGTTTGAACTTTTTTCCCCGGGATAATCTCTGTACCCCTAGGAAGCCAATGGCTTCTTTCCTCGCAATGTATTGGTAAAGTATTTGCGTAGTTTTTATTTTATTTTTCATCACAGTGAATAAATCGACATTAGTCAAAAAAGATAAATATGTAAGTGGTTTCGCAGTTAATAAGCATTTGTTTCTCTATTCACAATTGGGTTCAAAGTGAAATACTTCGCCTTACCTACCCTACACACGATCGCAACCAAATATGTACCTACCTACCTTAAAATAGTAAATGATTAAAGTGATTTGCTATGTACTTTTTTTAAATTTTAATACCCACTACTTCAAACATCATTTTGAAAAATTGTAGAGTCCCTTAGCACTTCTTTTACGAGGATCATCTTATTGAGGTTTTTTTCCCCGAATCGTCACTTCTTCTTGACGATTCGAATCAGTTCGAATCATTGGATCCTAAAATCGCTTTAAAAATGATTCGAATCACGAATCGCGTTACTTTTTGGTTTTCAAATCTATTTCTGTATAGTTATTTTAATTACTAGCTAAGTAGTACTGTATCCAAAGTACCAAGACTTTTCCAAAATATTCGATACGATAGGTAAGAGAACGCCATTCATCGTAATTTCTGAGAATTCGAAGTGTAAGGTCCTTTAATCCAAATTGGAAACATTTGATGGGATGTATTTTATCAATAAAAACAAACGAGTTTTTTCTTACAATCAAACGCTGAGGAAGCGAAGAAAAAAAAACTCGATGTACGTTTGATTAAAATTATAGGTACTGGAAACAAGAACCTCACAGATGTGGTATTTTTTCTCATTGCTTGCATTTTTAGATACTCTTGAATCCTGACAAAAGATTACTTTTTAAACACATTTAGAATTTGTGTGTTCTACGTTTTACTTATTGAAACATGTAGGTAGGTATACTTATTGAAGAGCCTGGGGCTTGGATAGTTGATATCCATGGGAACTGTAAACAGGCATTGTAGAGGGTCATTTTTAAAGTAACTTTATCACTTTTTTCACGAAACGTCAGTTTTGGTTACTTTTTTCATCAAAAGGTCTCTATTATTGATTACTTTTCTTCAAAAAAGTCACTTTATTTTTGATTTTTTTTTTTTTTAAGATAATATTGCAATTATGTATTAAAATGCCTCGACATCTGGGTCTGTTTTGTAGAAAAGGGCTCATTTGTCGACTTTTTTAGATTTTGAATTACTCATTTTTGAGAGCTTTTGCCCTCGCTTTGCTCGAGCTATTAATTTGCTTCTTCTTTTCCTACATACAAAACTGATTGTTCAAATTCAAGAAATGTTCGAAGTTTGAATCAGAAAAATAAACTCCTCCCTGCGTAAAGAAACTGTTTCTTTTTACTTCTCAAAACATTATTGAATTTTTGAAAGCTTTTGGTGCCTTCTCTCGGGCTTGTTTGCTTTTCTTTTTCAAGTTTGATTTTTTTTAAAAAGTAAGTCATCACTCAAAAAACATCGTTTTCTATACCTCTCGGAATACTGATTTTCGAGAGCTTTTGCCCTCATCGCTTCGCTCGGGTCCTTTGCTTTTCTTTTTTAATTTTGGATTTTTCAAAAAAAAATCATTCGAATTCTATGGTTTTTATATGCCTCCTGGAATACTAATGTTCGAGAGCTTTTGCCCTTGCTTTGCTCGGGCCCTATTTTCCTTTTTTCCCCATTTTCAATTTTTCAACAAAAAATAACAATTTGAATTTGAAAGTTCTGAAGCAAATTGTACATCATTTAATTAGTAAGTAATACGAAATATTTACAATCGAAAGTAAGGAATTCGAGTAAAATTTGATTTTTAGCGAACATGATGTGATATTCATCAATTTTTAAAATTGATCGATTATTATTGAAAATTTATCGTCAATAAGTTCAAGTTTTGTTTTTTTTTCTTTTAAAATTTAATCAGAATTCAGAAGGCAGCGTGAAATTAACCCAGTTTGAAAATTTAATTGTAAGTTCGAGTTAAATTGCTCGTTGAAATTGAAAAATCCAATTAAAATTTCATTTTAAATAAGTGAACGTGATGTGATATTCATCAATTTTTTGAAGTGCTCGTTTATTTTGTGTTATAAAATAATTTTATTATGTCGGTTCGTGATTTAATCGAATAATACCGATTTCTTATTAAACGTTTTTTACTTTTGTTTTTCGATTTTTTGCCTTCCTGAACGCTGGAATAGAGAAAAATTGGTCACTTTTTTGTCACTTTTTGCAGTGCTGAAAGTCACTAAAGTTAAGGTACTTTTTTTAAAGAAAAATTTGGTTACGATGTCTGTGTAAAATGCCCCAGTGCAGGGAGCTTATAACTTGATAAGGATTAGCTGGACGTTCAAAGGAAATAGGTAATTATGTGACAATTTGAAAATTTATCAACTCGAGCTTCGTTGGATATTTCAATTGATTTACTTATTCAAAAGTATAGGGTTTAAAAAGTTCTCTTGATACCATAACTTTTATGTAGTGGTTTATCTTAAAAATAAATGACATTCAAGAGTCAAAATGAAAAAAATAAATAAATAAAAAAACACATGTAAATAAATTAAAATCTGAATTTGTTCGATGTGTGTGATTCTTGAGTGTTTAAGTTATTCTTTATCCCGACAAAAATGTTCGAAATATGAAGTTGATTTGTTCGTTATTTTCATGCCAATACATCATTATGATAAGTACTACATTATGTATGTACATGTTATGATTTTCTTTTTGAAAACAAGAAACAGTATCATTGAAGGTATTTGCGTTTCCCGCATGTACTATGTGTAAGGTATTTGCATAGTTTTTATTTTATTTTTTACCACGGTGAAAGAATCGATATTAATCAAGAAAGATGAGTATGTAATTGGTTTCGCAGTCAATATTGTTTCTCTGTTCACAATATTGAGTTCAATCTAACCGGCACGGTCGTGCCACCCGCCCTCCCGCCACGAGAATGAACGAAAACGTCCGACCTAGCACTGCTTATATTTCTGTGATGATTTGCTTTTTTTACTTCTAAGTCATGTCCCTCGTTAACTAAGCATTTAATCGAAAAAATGCAAGAGTAATGAAGTTTTTTTTTGACGAGTTCTATCTACGTAGACCAGAACCAAATTTGTATGTTTAATAGATTTCAATATTCAAAATCCCTGTTTTTTGTTTTAGCATAATGATTTAAAAAATTTGTTTTGGCGCCATTTATAGAAAAACTACTAAATGGATTTCGACAAAATTTGAAATGTACGTACGATAGTTTCGTTTCGTTCCAACGCAGACAATTTCGTTGAGAAATTTTGAAAGTTTTGAATTGTACCCTTTCAGTCCCTCTTTTGGGGCCCCAAAAATTTTCAAAGTCGGGCTAAAACATTAAAAAATGGTTTTATACTTTAGACCCTTGTTTATACAAAAAAAATCCGCTTATTAGGTTAATTATAACCAGCATGGAGGAGATTGATTTGAAAATTTGTAAAATTTACAAGTAATTGAAACGGAGTTGAAAATAGCAAAAGGCCCTATTCCTATGCTCAAAGTATATTTTATATTTAAAAATGTCAGCTTTATGTATAAGCTGTATTTATTGCTGTAGCCTTGATTAAATTAAATTATGATCATTTTCTGTAATTGTCTAATTATACGAAATTATTGTTCACTCAATTATGAAATCAAAAAGTAATGATATCGAATACCTATTTCTTATCTGCCAAGAATCCAACTTGTACTTTACAGCCGAATATTTATCTTTTCAATTACTTACTCATTTTAGCCTCATTTATAATGGTAATTGAAAAAACACATGAAATAAAATAATCGAAAAGTTCATCTGTCGTTTTTCTATGAAATCGTTTATAATCAGTAATTGAAATTTCTGTGATTTTTCTTGGGAAAGTTGGAATATTTACACTTCTCAATTACTTACAACTTTTGCCAATTTTTAATTACAATTATAAAGGAGCCTGAATTTCAGTATAGAAACAATCATACTAAGATACTAAGTATTTCAAAATATTCTATACGAAAGGTAAGAGAACGCCATTCTAACTTTTGATAATTCGAATCGAAAGGTCTTTTAGTCCGAATTAGAAAAATCTAAGCAAATGTATTTTAACGATTATAAACAAACGAGATTTTTTCTTACACTCGAATGCTTAAGGAAGCGAAGAAAAACTCAATATACATTGATTAAAATCATAAAATTATCTCTGAAAAAATATTATGTACCTGAAAATAAATTACTAAAAATGAAAACAAGAACCTCACTGCAGATGTGGTATTTTTTCTCGTTTTTCGCATTTTTAAATAATTAGGTAGGTAATGCAGATGTAGGTACTCTTGAATTATGACAATGGAATAAAATTAATTTTTAAACACACCCATTTAGAATTTATGTGTCCTACATTTTACTTATTCAAACGTTTATATTTATTGAAGCGTTTGGAGCTTAGATAGTTGAGATCCTTGGAAGCTGTAAAATGCCTCAAGAGAGAGCTCTCAAGGTTTATACTCGTATAGCATCACAGCCTCGCAAAACTAAAAAACATCTTGCGCAGTAGGCAAGATTAACCGACTTTGCTCTGTTATACAGGAAAATAAACAAATTTACCGAAAATTTACGGATTTACCGAAATTTATGGATTTACCAAAATTTAGCTATTTACCGAAATTTACGGATTTATCAAAATTTACCAATTTACCAAAATTTACCAATTTACCAAAATTTACCAATTTACCAAATTTTATCAATTTACCAAAATTAAACAATTTACCAAAATTTATCAATTTACCAAAATTCACCAATTTACCCAAATTTACCGATTTACCAAACTTTACCGATTTACCAAACTTTATCAATTTACCAAAATTTACCAAAATTTAACAATTTACCAACATTTACCAATTTACCAAAATTCACGAATTTACCGAAAATTACCCCAGCAATGTACTAACATTTACCTCAGTAATTTACCAGACATTACCCACTAATTTACCAATTTTACCGACTTTTTCCATTTTACCAAAAATTACCTTAGCAATTTACCAACATTCGCCTCAGTAATTTACCAGACATTTCCTCACTAATTTACCAATTTTTTACCGAATTTTAATTAACCCAGTAATTTACTGCCAAACGTTTTTACCAATTTACCAAAAATTACCCAAGCAATTTACCAAAATTTTCAAACAACTTTAATTACGAGTAATTCACCAAAAATAACTAATCATTTTATTTACTAAAAATTACTATTAATTCACCAAAAAAAAAAATTATCACCATTTACTGGCTATTTACCAAAAACTTAACGTTTTTTGTTAAAACAAAAATTACACTAGAAATTTTTGAAAAATTTTGATTTTTTATGGCAAAAAAATTTTGGACGGATAAAATTAACAAAAAATTAACAAAAAAATCAACAAAAAATTTTCTCCTCCTGACTCGCGCGGGATTCGAACACCCGACCTCCGGCGCACCAATCTGCAACCTACACACCCTAACCACCACATCTGTTTCTTGGGGGTGAGCCGTTTGCGAGATATAAGGGTTGACACAAATTTCTGCTTATCCATAACGTTGAAACACACTTAAACGTTCATATCTCGTAAACGGCTGAACCGATTTCGACCAAATTAAAAATTTCTCTAGTTCAGTATCAAAGCAATATTTTGCCATCATCAGTTTCGACTTGAAGTTCGGAGCTTTTGAGTTCAGCGTGACACAAATTTATACATAAATTGATATATATACCTATATATATATATCTATATAAACTTCTCTCGTTTTGGGCCATACGTCTTATCGTGATCAGCACACTCCAAAACGTCAAGAAAACCCACCCCCACCCAAATCCTCAACCATCATGACAAATACAATACCTTACTTTTCCGTTTCACGGCAAAGTCGGTAAAATGTAGTAATTTTTCTCACTTATTAAGATCTTTGTGAAGTGTAAACAAGGAAGTAATTGTGAACAAGAAGTATTGCTTATTTTAAAAAATTGTTCCACCGCATGATATTGATCCTTTTGAACTTCCAAGCCTTCGACTACTTTACTATGAAGAGAATCATAGTCAATTAGTTTTTATTGTACATATCAGCTGTTTTATGAGAGAGAGGACATTTTGTAAATTTTTAAAACCTTATAAAAAAATCGAAATATATTACCTACTTGAATTGAAATTTCCGAACTACTCAGAAAAGTCAATACTACAAACAATTTTCAATACACGTATTTCAGTCAATTCGGATTTTAGTAGGTAATTTTATTTTTTTCAAGTAAATGAATGCGTGATTTCAATAATGACGAGCAATTTCCCAATTAAAATGTTTATTTTACTTGGATCTCGTATAACAAAATCTATTTAATACTTAAAGAAGATATGTATTTTGTCAAAGGTGTCTATAAACTTCAGTTAATACCTTGCCTATCAATTGGATTGAGTGTAGATTCAAGCACCATTTTAAAATTTGAACTTTCGATTTGAAAGTTCAACTTTCAACTTTTTAAAATTTAAAAATGCTTAAAAAGTTCAGAATGTAATGCCCTTTCGAACTGTGAAATCAGTTTTGATCAAAGTTTCATAGCTTTGGAGGAATTCGCTGCTGAAGTTGAGTACCTCGAGACAATGTGAAAATAATGGAAGCCCCCTCCCTCGCCCGCCCCCTGAGGGGGCTGGGACCAAACTGATTGCGGGTTTCTTACTTATTGAGTGGGTAGATACTGTAAAAAAAGAGTTGACATGATATGACCTATATACCTACATAATATTCTACACATTGCAATTTTTTCGAAAAGCAGTACATTTTTAGTGTAAGCATATCAATTTGAATTCCGAATTTGATGGATTTAATTCCTTAGTGCTGAATTATCATATTCTAACCTATCGCACTTTTCCAGATATGTAGGTAATTGCTTTGTTGATTTAGTTTCTCTACAATTAATTTAAAAAATCCCTTTCTAATTTACGATTCGTACATGTGTGTGCGTGTCACTAAAAAGTAAGTAGGTAGTTAGTTTTCGTTTTTTTTTCTTCGTGAAACTATTTCAACGTGCTTCAACTTTCGAGATACAAAAGTAAAACATTCGTAAAAGTTGAACAATAAAGTGTCAATTTTGAATAAAAAATATTCATGAAGATTTTATTGCAAGAAAAATGGAAAAAAACGTTTTGAATTAGGGTAGAAGATGTGTTGAAATATTCTAATTTGACTCATTCGGTTTTTTGTTCATAGTTGATTATTTATTTTTCCACGCAATTTTAATTAAATTTAGGTAATTTAATTTTTTTTTGGAAAGTTGCAGTTTATTCTCTAAAAAAAAAGAAATATTGTAAAAAATGTCGTCTTTGTTTTGTTTGGGCATTTAATAGTTTTATTTCTGATACATTTTCTTGAAACGAATGAGGTAAAATATTGCGAGAATGAGCAAGGAAATGGAAAATTGAGAAGAAAACCCTGATTTATTGAGCGTTTCTACGAATGACTATGACCATCTCTTCCCCAGCCATCGCTCTAACTGTCTTTTCTATAAATTCATAGCCACCAGTAGGTTTGTATTGTAATAATTTTCCCGGGTACCAAAAAAGATCTCCTATATCCGACCTAATTTTTTCTATAAAAATAATCATGTCGAAAGTGAAAAACAATGAAACATGCATCATAAAACTACTCATTTTGGGTAGTTAATCCTGACATTTCTATGCTGTTATACGTTACTATTTCAAAATAATTCTGTACGAAAGGTAAGAGAACGCCATCCTAACTTTTGAGAATTCGAAGCGAAAGGTCCTTCAGTCCGAATTAGAAAAATCCAAGGGGATGTAGTTATGTATATTTTAGCGCTTATAAAAACAAACGAGATTTTTTCTTACGTACACTCAAATGCTAAGGAAGGGAAAAAAACTCAATGTAGGTAGGTACATTGATTATAATCATATATAAAATTATCTCTGAGAAACAATACCAGAAAAATATGAATTCTTAAAAATGAAAACAAGAGATGTGGTAAGTATTTTCCCTCATAGTTCGCATTTTTAAATAGTTAGGTAGGTAATGCAGATGTACTCTTTAATTATGACAAAAGAATTAATTTTCAAACACATTTGGAATTTATGTGCCCTACGCTTTACTTATTCGAACATTTACTTCATTGAAGAGCCTGTGGCTTGGATAGTTAAAATCCATAAGAGCTGTGAAATGCCTCACTCTCTAAATTTGACTGTTTCAAATTTAGAGAGCATAGAGGGAGCTCACTGCCTCACAAGACCAAAAATGTAGTAATTTTTCTCACTTACGAGTATTGAGGTTTTTGTGAATTGTATAAACAGGGTGTAACTGTAAACAACTCAAGAAATATTGCTTATTTTAAATAAGTATGGTGCTATTTCAAGAAAGGTAAGAGAACGCCATCCCAACTTTTGAGAATTCGAAGCGAAAGGTCCTTTAGTCCGAATTAGAAAAATCCAAGGGAATGTAATTTAGCGATTATAAAAACAAATGAGATTTTTTCTTACACTCAAATGCTAAGGAAGCGATGAAAAGCTCAATGTACATTGATTAAAATCATAAAATTATCTCTAAAAAAATATTACCTGAAAATAAATTGCTATAAAAATGAAAACAAGAACCTCACAGATGTGGTATTATTCACCGTTATTCGTGAATTTTAAATAATTATAGGTAATGCAGATGTAAGTACAGGTACTCTTGAATTATTACTTATGACAAAAGAATTAATTTTCAAACACATTTAGTATTTATGTTCCCTACGCTTTACTTATTCAAACATTTATTTGATTGAAGAACCAGTGGTTTGGATACTTAGTTGAAATCCATGGGAGCTGTCAAATGCCTCGTAGAGGGAGCTCTTAAGGTTTTAGCATCATAGCCTCGCAAGATCAAAAATACTAATATAGTAATTTTTCTCACTTATTAAGATCTTTGTGAATTGTAAACAGGGGATAATTTTATTGTGAACAAGAAATATTGCTTATTTTAAAAAATTCTTCCGTCGCGTGATATTGATCCTTCATTAGTCTTTTGAATTTCCAAAAGTCATCAATTCCTTTACTGTAAAGAGAATCATTAGTCAATTAGTTTTTATTAAATCAGCTGTTTTATGAGAGGATATTTTGTAATTTTTTAAAAATTTATTAAAAATTTCAAACATGTTTTTACGAGCAGTAAATAGCTTTTCGTGTCGAAAACTGTCTTAAAATTACTATTTTAAAGTCATTTTAAAATATAAATGTCTAGAAGAATTTTCAAGTCATGTTTTTAATACACGATTTACAGATGTTAAATTAATTTTTGAAAACTCAGCTAATTGTAAGCAATCATTTTTCAAGAAAACTATGCATTTTGATTAACTTGCAAGTATGTAAATAAAATTAAAGAGCGTAAATTTTTACCAATCGTTTTACCCTTTCCTAATGCTCAGAAGATCATGGACTCGACAGATTTGATTTGTGTTGGGTTTTTGTTTCAAAAACCCTTATTTAAGTTAAATGAAATGGTGATACCTATCGGAACATACATATAACATGCTGCGTGTGTTTTTTTAAAAAATGCTTTAAAGTTTGATGGTAAATTAAAAATACCTATAACCTTATAGTCTCAAAAATAATAAAGATGATTATATTTCACTTTTCATCGTAAAAAGGTTTCGACTTGATTATTTTCCAATTTCTCACAAATTGTTTCTATGTATTTTGATGTTTGGAAACAAAATTCTGAATTAATGAATTTTTTTTTTGGGGGGAGAGAAGTGTTTGTGATTACAGTATTACACCCGTCGTGTGAGAATTTATATCGGATTAGCCAGATTGTGTTTTTAAATTATGCATGAAACTGCTCAAAATGGTTCGAAGACGTTAATAATCGAATTGAGGTATCGAAAATATGGGAACCTACGACCTACACAGGCATTAAATTTCGGATTTCTGGGTCAGTTCGGTAAAATTTCGATTTTTTGCATGTTTGGCCCAAATTTGATTTTTTGAAATTCAATCTAAAGTCGAAAAATGAACTTCGGCTCGTGAAATTTTAACTATGTAGTAATGTATTTTTCACGCTTCTTCCATTCAACCTTGTCCAGATTAGGTAAAATGATTGCGTGATTGCGTAGATGCTATGAATTTTGCTCTAAGAATTTTCCTAGAACCGCACTGCCCTCTTCTACATCTGGAACACATATTTCAGTCAATTCGGATATTAATTACATCTGGAATATCATATACATATTTCAGTCAATTCGGATTTTAGTAGGTAATTTTATTTCTTTAAATAAATGAGTGCGAGATTTTAATAATGAAGAGAATTTTCTGAATTAAAGTGATTTTAAAACCTTTTTGAAATGTTTATTTTACTTGGATCTCCGTTACAAAATCTATGTATGTATTTAATAAAGAAGATATTTTGACATAGGTAGACTTTAGGTAATACTTTTACTTTGTCTATCTATAGATTCATTATCTCTCCCACCCAACGTTTTAGAAACACTATTTATGTTATAAATTAAGTATTCTTTATTCAAACCAATATATCTCCGATTATACAAAATAGTCGTCCGTAATAGCAAAAAAAAACTTCCTGTGTTCGGATTTAAATAATATTTTTGAATAAAAGAATGAAACCGGGAAACTTCATATCTTCAATGTTCATTTCAGATAGGCATTATAAAATAGGCCTGATTGGTCTGTTTATAATAACACTGGAAGGTGTCTCTACATAAAATTTCCTGCAATCTGAAAAAACTTAGCAATTTGCATAGAAGACGATACCTAACTTGAACACATTCTTTATAGGAATGCTCATGGGAATTTGAAATGCATAATGCAGTAAAGAAAGAACAATCACATCGTTCACAATTCCACAATTTTTGGACACACTGGAATTGAACGTTCTGTTGAAGCAATCAATATGCATAATTTGGTACTGTGTATAGAATGTAGGTACAAATGTTGAAGTCTGAGGAAAATTAGAAGCCCTAATAAGACGTCAGGACACTAGATATAGTAGAACGACTTTGAACACCGGTTTTGGAAACCTCTGACCTTGAAAGTGTGAAGTGAGATACATAGTTGATATTTACTTGGGCGATTTTTACTCAACGACTTTTTTGCTTCACAAATGGTATTCTTAAACATGAGAAAAATCCATTTATCACGTTGTTCGAGAATTTTGCGACGGAGACGACAACTTTTGGTGTGATTGTTTCTTGAGAGACGGCCGTTCAAAGATCAACTCTTAAAGAATTAGATAATATATCGTGTAAAGAATATATGTATTATGTACTTGTAGATTTCATTCAGAATTTATTCAATTTGTGTGATTCTTAATTAAGTTTTATTCTGTATCCCAACGAAAACCTTTGAAATACGAGTAATTATGAAGTCGATTTGTTTGTCATTTTCATGCTAATATTTCATTATTAAAAATGCGTAAGTATCCATACTATTGATTTTTTTTTTGGGTGTTTAACTGTTTATAATTGCAAGATTATTACACCCGTGTAGAGAGGGGTTTAGATTTGATTTATTAGGTTGGTTTTTTTTTAGTAGGGTTATGAATTTTTGGATTTCAGAAGGGTTGGCGAAAATTGAAAAATTGGTTGTAAAGTCTCCTATTATGAGCATGTGTCCACCAACAGGCCTTCAAAAATACGAGTATGTAAAGTGTATGTCACTATAAGTGAGTTGCTTTTATTTTTTTTCTACGTGAAACTATTTCAACGTCCTTCAACTTTTGAGATTCAAAAGTAAAACATTCGTGAAAGTTGAAATAAAAATGTCTCAATCTTGAATAAAAAATATTCATGAAGATTTTATTGTAGGGAAAATGAGGAAAAAGGTATTGAATTTGCGTTACTAATCACAATCACTAAAGCCCTTTTAAAATGTTTAATTTATTGGTCATTTTAGAAGATGTGTTTGAAGTATTCAAGTATGATTAATTCCTTTTTATTTTTCATAAATAAATTACCCACCTTTTCACGCAATTTCAATTTAATTTAATATTTTTTTATTTTTTTTTGGAAAGTTGCAGTTGTTGGAATTTTTTTAGTTGAACTCTTTTTTAAATTGAAAATCTGAATTTAGACTCCTAGTATTTGTACTTATACTTTCTAAAAAAAAAAGAAATATTGTAAAAAATGTCGTTTTTGTTTCATTTGGGCATTTAATAGTCTTATTTCTCCTAAATTCTTGAAAAAACGAATGAGGTAAATATTATTATCTTTATTCTAAAATTATCAGAACCTAATTTTTTATTTCAATTTTTTCAAACAGCAGTACATTTTTTACTCAGAACATTCAAACCACCAGATGTCGAGTGGCCTTCCCCCTTAGTGAACCCCCTCCCCCTAATAACTTTCGCACTACATCTCCCTCAGTACCCCTCTTTCAGAAAAAGTACGTACATCATATCAATGTTGTCACGCGTAAAACTTTTCAAAGATGATCTGCAAAGCCACGGCAAAACGTAGCATGGCTCCCCTACCCGAGTGAGGGTGGTGGACCTGCAATTTTCATAACGCAGTCATTTCAGTTATGTTTCAAATTTTTCAGATATTAAATGCAAACGTAAATTAAGCCATGCTTCGTAGATGATTTTTGGAAAATTTTACCCACACATTAGCATTTCATATCTGAACAATTTGAAACATAACTGAAACGACTACTTTATGGAAATTGCAGATTCACCCCCCCCCCTCCCTTCACTTGGAGAGGTGAGCCATGCTCTGTTTTGTAGCTCATCTTGGAAAAATTTTACGCGCGACAACATTGATATGATGTACTTTTTCTGAAAGAGCGGTACGGAGGGAGATGTAGTGCGAAAGTTATTGCGGGGAGGGGGTCCATTAAGGGGGAAGGCCACTCGACATCTGGCGGTCTGAATGTTCTTATATACCAGTCCTCATTACATTATAGCTCCACCCCCTTGGGGTTACGGCAACCATCAGATAGTCATTTTGCAGAAAATTTTCTGTGGATTACAATGAACTTCACTTTTTGAAGCTAGAATCAATATTTGTGGAAAAAAATGCCAAAAATTAAATTCGCGGGGGGGCTAGGATCATTAACTTAGGGGAACGCTCACTCGCTGGACGCGACCGGACACCTCAGATCCTTGATTATAGGACATAAAACTGGACCAGTATACCAAAGTTCAGCTTCCCATCAAAGTTTTTCAAATGACCCCATTTTTTCGGATAATTTTACTGGACTAGTACAGAGTGTCCACTGGCAAGGAAAACAAGGAAATGGCAAGGATTTGACTCGAGGTAGCAAGGAAGCAGGAAAATAGCAGGGATTTTGACAACTCCTGTGTAATAGCAAGGATTTTTCAAAAAAAAATCCTCTTGAATTTTCAATTTCATAATGCATTTTACATTTTTTTTCTCGTAATTTTTCTGATTAAAAATTGTTTTTTTCTACTTTTTGAATGATAAATTAACGAAAGTTTTCGCACTCGCTTCGCTCGGGCTGAATTGTTTTATTTTTCCTAAATCATTTTGTTTGGCAAATCTTTAATTAAACAAGTGAAAATTGAAAAAAAAACACTTAAATATAAAACAATAGTCTTATACTTCTTGAATTTCAATTTTCAAAAGCTTTTGCCCTCGCTTCGCTTTGAAATCGGAAGTTATAAAATTTCAGGGTTGTACCTCAAAAAACGCAAAAATGCAGCACAAAAATAGCGAAAAGAGGTGGGAAATTTCTTTCAAAAACATCAAAAACCACGAAATTTTAGCGTTGAAACTTCTTCTTAAAATGATTTTACTGCTCTAAATTGTTAAAATCTTCGCCCTTCTCTTCCCGTCTTAGATTCAATTTTCAAAGTTCAAAAGCTGAATAAATCACAAAAATGACGAAAAAGGGTACGAATTTTTGATTTCAGTATACCAAGAAGCATTTCTGTTCGTTTTCCCTTTCGATACGTATTTTCTGTTAATGTGACAATTAAAAATAACGGAATGGCAGGAGGTGTGGTGGTGGGTATCAGAGTGGCACAATTATTAGGTAAAGGTACATATCATTATGTTTGATAATTTTTTTTTCAAGTCGAATTGTTGTGAGCTTTCGTTTTCGTTTTTTTTCTTCGTGAAACTATTTCAACGTGCTTTAACTTTTGAGATACAATGGTATCTAACAGGCAGTGAAAGTAGTGAATTTATATAGTCAAAAAGGTAGTGATAAAAATGAAAAAATTCACTAATGCGTTTACTTATTTGTATTGTTTTTTAAAAATAATTTTGATTGAAATTAAAAAATACTTCATGTAAAAGTTTTCTTTCTATTTTTTTTGTGAAAAATTTGACTTCGTTAATTAATTTAGTGTGCATGTGTTCCTCAAAATTCGGTTGAAAAGAGCTGTGATGAACAAAAGTACCTAGTGATTTTATCAACAAAAAAAAATTTGTTACTAGCTTATGATCATCAACTTATGGTAATTTTCAATTATTGAAGGGGGGGGGGGGGTCAATTTGACAAACATTATGACACTCTCTGCAGTTTTGATAAATCATCATTCAATGTTGAGAATTTCCGATTAATTCTCGGTATTCTTCGATAATCTGAGCATTTCCAAGTATATGAGACATTTTCTCAAATTTTGGTCGTTTTCTGATGGTGCATCAATTTTTGATATTTTTGAGTAATTTTCACAATCAATTTTACAATTTTTATGATACTTTCTCTGTGAATATTCATTTCTAGCTCTTTATTAAACGTCGAAATCGTCGGAATTTTTACTTTGACCTTCGACCATTATTATTTCACGTACTCGTACCGGTTGATTGATCAATAATTCTATAACCGCAACTAATCCACCTTAATTAGTGTGCGTAGCACACTATTGGTTTCGCTTTGAGAAATGAAATTTCATTATACATGAATGTTCTCTTAAACTATCCAACCGTTTTTTGTACCTATTGGACACCATTTGAGAATCATTAAGGCGGAGGGAATAGATTATTTTTCATTCAATTCGGATGGGTAATTACTGAGTAATTGCAATTTTAGTTCATTATTTTAATGCATTAAATCCTAAAAAAGGGAAAAGGGGACTTGCAAAACACCTGCCGCTCATTGTACCCTGCTATACCCCCAGTCTATTCCATCTCCGCTTTTCAAATCAGCTGTCTCATTGTACCCTGTTACACCCCTCATCTGTTAGCTGTATGTTCCAAGTGGGAGTGGTTTGGTGGGGCGTTTACCCAACAAATATATTCTTTTAATGCCCTAACCCACCATGTAAACTCGTAGTCGAATGGTTAGGGCATGTAGGTAGGAATAGGAATTGTAGGGTCCCAGGTTCGAATCCCCATCAGGTAGGTAGGTATAGGTGATGGATTTTTCGTTGGAAATATTGGATAGGTAAATGCTGTGGAGTGAGTACATGATGCTGGTGCAAAAATAAACGAATTTTGAACCCTGTAGCCCCCTCATTTTGATTTATAAAAACAAAGTTATGAAATATGATGATATCATTTTGCTAAATGAATTTTCATTTCACTTATTCAAATACTTTTTACTATACCTATAGCGCCGTAAGTACAGTAAAAATTACCTTGAGATGAGTAATTTTTACTTTTTATGATATAAAAATTACTTTAAAATGAGTAATTTTTACACAACTTGGTTAATGTAATTTTTATTATCATGCTTTAGTAAAAATTATTAAAACAAAATGATTTTTACTAATGTTATAGCAAAATTTATTAAAATGATGATTTTTACTATAAGATTACAGTAAAAATTATTATTGTAACTGAACAGTTGAAAATTGCTGATTTTCAAAACAAATTTTATCATATGTACTTATATTATGTATTTTTGTATGGGATCTGGTTATTGTGCTAAATACGTAGTCAACATTTTTTTGTAAAAATTACCCATATTTTTTTTGTGTTATTTAGAGGCAATGCGAATTCTTAACATATTTTATATGATTTAATAATTTTAGAATCAAAGGCAAATTCTGAAAATTGGTTTGAAATCTTATAAATTTGAAGACAATGGAAATTCTAAAAAAAATATGAAAATTTGTCATTTAGAGACACTGAGAATTCCAAAAATTGATTAAAAGTTCTATGAGTTGTAGATAATGTGAACTTGAAAATGATATGAATAATTGAAGAGCTCTATTCCAAAGTGGGTTAAGTCATTTTTTCCTCCAAAAAATGAGTTTTAAAGTTTTTGATACTGAAATTTGTTCTGTTTCCAAAGGTCGGTGCACCTTTCCTTTCTTTGGACATAGAACAATCACTTGTAGAAAAATTTACTTTGAAAAATCCACCCCACTTTGGAATAGAGCTCTTCAATTATTGTATGTAATATACCTATATGAAGATAATGAGAATTCTGAAAAATTAGAGGCATGCACTACTTAGCTATGTAATAGCGGTTATAGCAGCTGTAGAAAAGGCAGCTAGCTACGCACACTTTGCAGCTAAGCTTTGCTTAGCTGTCTAGTTTTTCTTTGTTTCAGGAATTACACATTTTCCATCAAACAATACTGAATTTTTAAGTGAACTCGCGTTGTCGCATATGAGAATAAGTAAGTAATTTTATAATCTTTATGAGAAAAGTTATAAGTACGTAAGTCACTTCTACACCATGTGTCCTTTTATTTTTAATGACAAATCAAAAAAAATTCTAAAATCACGGAATTTGAAAATCAGCTGAAAAAATATTGTAGTACCTACCTACATCAGGTTCGAATTAAGGTGATCTGATTTTCCGAATACGAATTTGGAAACAGTAGATTAACTTTTTGAGTTCACAAACGATTTTGATTTTTAATGAATTAAAAAAAAATTAAACTTGGGTTAGAAGTGGAGAAAAATCAAAATTTTACCAAATAGACCAAGAAAGTTGAAATTTGGCGTGTGCTCTGTTTTCGACCCTCCTCATTGATTATAAACGGTTTCGAACCATTTTGAATAGTAGTCCTGGAGCTTCCTAGCAAATTTTTTAAAATTGAAATTTCCACAACATTTTACCCAATTGAGTTGTTGAAATGAAATTTACTTAGTAGGTACTTGAGTAGGTACCCCATTTTTAATATGCTGAGTCGATTGGAGGGGGTTTCAGGCTATTTCGGAGCCTTCGGTAGGTATGTTTTGGAAATTTTAGATTTTCTAAAAAGTGGTCTAAAACCGTCTAAATTAACTTCAGCGTCATTTTTTTTCAAAGTACAAGGTATCTAACAGGTAGTGAAAGTAGTGAAGAAGTAGTGATTGTAAAAATGGGTAGTGAGAATAATGGAGAAAGTGGATTTAATTAAAAAGGTAGTGACAAAATTAAAAAATTCAAACCCGCAACAAAAACCTCTAAAACAACTAGTACCGCTAATGCACGAGGAAAAAAGGATAATGACGCAATCTACTAGACATATACCAAATAACCTTGGAAAGTGTGAAGTAAGTTAGTTAATACATTTACTTAAGCGATCTTTACGTAACGTCTTTTTCTTCACAAAATATGATATTGTTATACATGAGAAAAATCCATTTATCACGTTGTTCGAGAATTTTTCGAAGTAGACAACAACTTTTGGTGTGGTTTTTTCCTGAGAGGTGGCCGTTCGAAGGAAATAATCATGCGAAAATTAAAAAATTTATCAACTGACAGCTTCGTTGGATATTTAAATTGATTCACTTATTCAAAAAGTAAAGGGCTTAAACAGCTTTCATGAGACCTTGACTGTTATCTGTAGTGCTTTATCTTAAAAACAATCCGCATTTAAGAATCAAAATGAAAAAAAATAAAAAAATAGAATCATTTTGGAAAATTGTGAATTTTTTACCATCCTATCAAGATTTTTTTTTGAAGACGTGGTGAAAAAATTCGACTAAATGGTTCTATTTTGATATGAAAAATTAATATGGGTATTTCGTTAGAAAATGTAAACGATCAACTTTAAAAGAATTAGATAATATCGTGTAAAGAATATAGATTTCATTCAGAATTTATTCAATTTGTGTGATTCTTAAGTAAGTTATTATTCTGTATCCCAACGAAAACGTTCGAAATAATTATGAAGTCAATTTGTTCGTTATTTTCATGCTAATATTTCATTATTAAAATTGCGTTGCCATACCTACTATGAATGATCTGCGAAAATTAAAAAATTAAGTGTGAAGTTTTCGATGGTTTTTTGGAAGCAATGTACAGTTTGCTTCCAAGTTCCAACACACAGATTTATGATTTTTGTGGGTAATAGAAAAGGTGCATCGGATGACATTTGAACAAGATAGTATTCTCGATTGTTTTAAAATATTTTTTCATATTTTATTGTCAATTTGTACTGATATTTTTTAATTAATTTAATTTTCTACAACTAGGAAACTTTAAAGGGAAGCAATGCTTCCATTGCTTCCATGGACGCTTCGCCACTGCTCGTATCTCTCATCAAAAACTACTAATATGTGAACGTGCCACAATAAGTGAGTAGCTTTTGTTTTTTTTCTTCGTGAAAGTATTTCAACGTGCTTCAACTTTTCAAATTTAAAAGTAAAACATTCGTAAAAATTGAAACAAAAATGTGTCAATTTTGAATAAAAAATATTCATTAAGATTTTAGTGTAAGGAAAATGGAAAAATAAGTTTTGAATTGGGGTAACCAACCAGTAAAACACTCCTAAAATGTTTATATAATATTCATTGATCATTTTAGAAGATGTGTTTGAAATATTCAAGTATGACTAATTTATTTTTATTTTTCATAGTTAATTACCTACCTATTTTTTCACGCAATTTTAATTTAATTTAATTTAATTTTTTATGGAAAGTTGCTCTGGTTGGAATTTTTTTAGTTCAACTTTTTTTTTTGAATTGACAATCTGAATTCAGACTCTAAAATGACCAATTACCTACTTATCACAATTTTCAAGATAGGTAAGGTAATTGCTTTGTTGATTAATTTTCTGAACGATTAATAAAAAAAATCCTTTTTTAATTTACTATTCGTAAATGTGTGAGTGCATGTCACTATAAAGTAAGTAGGTAGTTTTCGTTTTTTTTCTTCGTGAAACTATTTCAACGTGCTTCACTTTCAAGATACAAAAGTATAACATTCGTAAAAGTTAAACAAGAAAGTGTCAATTTTTAATAAATAATATTCATGAAGATTTTATTGCAAGAAAAATGGAGGGAAAGTTTTGAATTAAAGTAGGTTACCTACCACTGAAACTCTCCTAAATCGTTTATTTATTGATCATTTTAGAAGATGTGTTTGAAATATTCAAGTATGACGCATTCCTTTTCATTTTTCTTAGTTAATTAAACCTATTTTTCACGCAATTTTAATTTAATTTAATTTTTTTGGGAAAGTTGCAGTTGTTGGAATTTTTTTTAGTGGAACTTTTTTTATGAATGGAAAATCTAAATTGAAACTCTTAGTACTTACTCTCTGAAAAAAAAAGAAATATTGTAAAAAATGTCGTCTTTGTCATTTCTGATACATTTTCTTGAAACGAATGAGGTAAAATACTACCTCGTAAAATTATCAGAACCTAACTTTTTATTACAATTTTTTCGAAAAGCAGTACATTTTTCACTCAAACATTTCCATTTTTCAAGATTTTTGTAGGAGCGAGGAAGGAAATGGAATATCAAGAAGAAAACCCTGATTTATTGGGCGTTTCCACAAATGACCATGACCACTTCCTCCTCCCGCATCGCGCAAACTGTGATTTCCATAAATTCATAGCAACCAGTAGGCTTCTACATATTGGAGTAATTTTTCCTTGCACCAAAAAGCTCGCTTATCCGCCTTTATTTCTTGTTAATAATACAATGTATGTACGAAGTGCCAAACAATTACACCTTCATTGGAAAAAAACATCGAATTCAGGTTGATATCATTTAATCCTGAAAGCCGAGTAGTTCCTGTGGATGCCATTATACGTTCATCTCAGAAACTTTTTCCCGATAAGTTTGTTTTTTCGAAATGGAACATACATAATTATGACTGTAGGTATCTATTTCAGCGTTTTAATTCGTTTCGTATTTGATCGATTCGATCCCGTATCTCATTATTCATTTTTGTAGACTAAATGCCAATCTCAAAACGTTGTGAATTCACAGAAACATTAATTAAAGTGAAATTTGAATGACATTCTACATTTTTAATTGTCCTGATGCATTAATCGTGAATTAGGGCAATATTTAAAAAATGCTTTCAGGCTTAATGGTAATAGTTTTGAAATAATTACAAGTTTTGTCTCAACGGAACAGAACAATCGAAATTCAAAATGAAATTTCAGATGACGTCATCTCATTCTCATCATTAAAATCTTTCTCATAATAATTTTTAACTATCTACTCATTTTTTTTCTATTATGTACATTGTACATGTTATTTCATCTCATCGTCATAAAAAAATTATTACCTGTATTGGCATGCACTGATTAGTCAATACCCAACAATTGATTTAAGAGAAAACATGACATCAATCTTATTTGTGAAGCATGAAAATCTTTATTATTTCAATCAATCCTACTTGTTATACTACAAAAAAATTAACGTCGGATCCTTAGGTGTCTCGAACTTTTTTTTTTTAGTGTAAGTATATCAATTTAAATTCCGAATTTGATGGATTTAATTCCTTGATGTTCAATTCGCAATTTTCCAGATATGCTTTGATGATTAATTTTAAAGTTGAAACAAGAATGTGTCACTTTCGAATGAGAAAAATTCACGAAAATTTTATTGCAAGAAAAATGGAAAAAAAGTTTTGAATCAGGGTAGGTAACCTACCACTAAAACTCTCCTAAAATGTTTATTCATTGATCAAAGAAATTAGATTTACCGAGAAATGAAAGAGGTTCTATGAGACCCTCTATCTCAGGGTTGTGCAGATCACGGAAATTTGGTCCGAATCACGGATCACAAATCATTGAGAAATCCCTGATGAATTGAAGTGATTTTAGAACCTTTTTAAAATGTTTATTTTACTTGGATCTCCGTAAGAAAATTTATTTAATAAAGAAGATATTTTGTCATAAGTAGATTTCAGAACTTAACCATAAACTTATTCCCATAACTTAAGAATAAGACTGGTTTATACAGAACTTAACGTAGGTCAACATAAAAGTTTCCTTTGTTTAACTTCTAGGGTTAGGTTTAAGGTTACCTTTGAATTCAGTACCTATAGTCCATCCTCAATACTTTGCCTATGTGTATAGATTCCTTATCTCCCCGGCCACCAACCTTTTAGAAATGATATAATAGATTATTTTTTATTCAAACCAATAGTTCACCGATAAAAATGTCTTCGATTATACAAAATATTCGTCCGTAATGGCGAAAAGAACTTCCTGTGCTCGGATTTAAATATTTTTCGAAAGTTAAGAGAGACCAATCGTAACGTTCACAATTTCATGAAATTGGAAAGTTCTGTTGAAACAATACGTCTTGCATCTCAGCATCTGAGTGCGGTGAAACTTTGCAACCCGAAGATGCACCATTACATGTATGAAAATATCCGATCTGGAGTTGATATTTTCACTCTCGCAAGTGTACCATAAGGAAAATATTACCCTGACGTTATACAATTATTATTATTTCGAAAAGTAGTACATTTTTAGTGTAAGCATATCAATTTAAATTCCGAATTTGATGGATTCAATTCCTTAGTGTTGAATTATCATATTTAATATGAAAAATCAATTTTTTTCTCCTAAGTAAGTAACATAATTAATTACGTACTTAACCTATCGCAATTTTCCAGATAAGTAATTGCTTTGTTGATTAATTTTCTGAACGATTAATAAAAAAAAATCCTTTTTTAATTTTATTATGTACCATTCGTAAAATGTGTGAGTCCAACAGTGAATGTCACTATGAAGTGTGCTTCAACTTTCGAGATACAAAAGTAAAATATTAGTAAAAGTTGAAACAAGAATGTGTCAATTTTGAGTAAAAAATATTCATGACAATTTTATTGCTAAAAAAATGGGGGAAAAAGTTTTGAATTATGGTAGGTCACCTACCACTAAAACCCTCCTAAAATGTTTATTCATTGATCATTTTAGAAGATGTGTTTGAAATATTCAAGTATGACTCATTCCTTTTCATTTTTCTTAGTTAATCAAACCTATTTTTCACGCAATTTTAATTTAATTTAATTTTTTTGGAAAGTTGCAGTTGGTGGAACTTTTTTTATGAATGGAAAATCTAAATTGAAACTCTTAGTACTTACTCTCTGAAAAAAAAAGAAATATTGTAAAAAATGTCGTCTTTGTCATTTCTGATACATTTTCTTGAAACGAATGAGGTAAAATACTACCTCGTAAAATTATCAGAACCTAACTTTTTATTACAATTTTTTCGAAAAGCAGTACATTTTTCACTCAAACATTTCCATTTTTCAAGATTTTTGTAGGAGCGAGGAAGGAAATGGAATATCAAGAAGAAAACCCTGATTTATTGGGCGTTTCCACAAATGACCATGACCACTTCCTCCTCCCGCATCGCGCAAACTGTGATTTCCATAAATTCATAGCAACCAGTAGGCTTCTACATATTGGAGTAATTTTTCCTTGCACCAAAAAGCTCGCTTATCCGCCTTTATTTCTTGTTAATAATACAATGTATGTACGAAGTGCCAAACAATTACACCTTCATTGGAAAAAAACATCGAATTCAGGTTGATATCATTTAATCCTGAAAGCCGAGTAGTTCCTGTGGATGCCATTATACGTTCATCTCAGAAACTTTTTCCCGATAAGTTTGTTTTTTCGAAATGGAACATACATAATTATGACTGTAGGTATCTATTTCAGCGTTTTGTGATGTCCATAAATTCGTAGCAACCAGTTTTCCTTGTACCAAAAACCTCGCTTATTCACCTTTATTTCTTGTTAAGAATACAATATATGTATACGAAGTGCCAAACAATGACACCTTCATTGAAAAAAGAACATCGAATTCAAGTTGATGTCATTTAATCTTGGAAGTCACTGAATACACACATGTGTAAAAATACGTTCATCTCAGAAATTTTTCCCGATAAGTTTGTTTTTTAAAAATGGTACATAGACTGTATCTATTTCAGTATTTCATTTCTTTCCGCGTTTGATCGATTCCATCCCGTATTTGATTATACTTAGGTATTCGTTTTCGTAGACGGAATGCCAATCTCAAAACGTTGTGAATTTACAGAAACATTAATTAATAAAAATTTGAATGAAAATCTACAGTTTTAATTGTCCTGATGCATTAAAGGTGGAATAGAACAATAAAAAACTGGTGTTAAAAAAAAATGCTTTCAAGCTTGATGGTAATAGTTTTAAAATAATTACAAATTTGTCTCAATGAAACAGAATACTTAATCGAAATTCAAAATGAAATTTCAGATGACGTCATCTCATTTCTCATCATAAAAATCTTTCTCATAATAATTTTTAACTATCTACTCATTTTCTTTCTATATTATGTACATGTTATTTCATCTCATCGTCATAAAAAAATTATTACCAGTATTTTAATGGCATGCACTGATTAGTCAGTACCCAACAATTTGATTGAAGAGAAGACATGACATCAATCTTATTTGTGAAGCATGAAAATCTTTATTATTTCAATCAATCCGACTTGTTTCAAGTACAAAAAATGCCACATAATTGGATCTCTAAGTGTCCGAACTTTTTTTTTTTTTAGTGTAAGTATATCAATTTAAATTCCGAATTTGATGAATTTAATTTCTTAGTGTTTATCATTTTCTACAATGAAAAATCAATTTCTTTTTTCAAGGTAACATAATTAATCACTTTCCTACCTATCGCAATTTTCCAGATTCCTAATTGCTTTGTTGATCAATTTTCTGAATGATTATTGATTATTGATTAATAACAAAATTTCCTTCTTAATTTACTATTCGCATGTATGTAAATGTGTTAGTGTATGTCACTATAAAGTGAGTAGCTTCCGTTTTTTTTCTTCGTGAAACTATTTCAACATGCTTCAACTTTTGAGCTACAAAAGTAAAACATTCGTAAAAGTTGAAACAAGAATGTCCCAATTTTGAATAAAAAATATTCATGAAGATTTTATTGCAAGAAAAATGTAATAAAAGTTTTAAATTAGAGTAGGTAACCTACCACTAAAAATCTCCTAAAATGTTTATTCATTCATCATTTTTAGAAGATGTGTTTGAAATATTCAAGTATGACTCATTCCTTTTTATTTTTCATAGTTTATTATAATCTACTTTTTCACGCAATTTTAATGTTATAATTTTTTTTTGTAAAGTCGCATTTATTGCTATTTTTTTAGTTTGACCTTTTTTTGATTTAAAAATCTGAAATTAGACTCCTATTACTTTCTAAAAAAAAAAGACTAAAAACAGTAAAAAAAATCTCGCTTTCCTAATAATGTGTGAGTGCATGTCACTAAAGTAAGTAGGTAGCTTTTGTTTTTTTTTCTTCGTGAAACTATTTCAACGTGCTTCAACTTTCGAGATACAAAAGTAAAACATTTGTAAAAGTTGAAACAAGAATGTGTCTGCAGTTTTGAATAAGAAAAATTCACGAAGATTTTATTGCAAGAAAAATGGGAAAAAGTTTTGAATTAACAGTAGGTAACCTACCACTAGAACTCTCCTACAATGTTTATTCATTGAGAATTTTAGAAGATGTGTTTGAAATATTCAAGTATGATTGGATCATTCCTTTTTATTTTTCGTAGTTCGTTATATGTACCTACTGACTTTTTCACGCAATTTTAATGTTTTGATTTTTTTAAAAAGTTGCAGTTGTTGGTATTTTTTTAGTTGACTTTTTTTTGGTGACGGGAAAATTCGTAGCGCGAAATTCATCGTGTGAAAATTAATAGCGGGGAAGTAAATTTTATTCTCTTCCAGGTGGATCTCGATAAAATTAATGTCTCAACTTTTTCACCACCAGAAACCAAAATTTGCAATATTTAATAGACTATAGTGCAAGTTTTTTTCACATAGGCAAGTATAATTTATTTTGGTATTGACTCGTTGGTTTGGTATCATCTGAAGCAGGGGCTAAATACACTGGCTTTAGGCGGTCCACTGATACCAGTACAGGTTGTGCATTAACCTCGATCTCAAATTCCAGCTGAGTCAATGTCAATATCTTATCTGAGAAACTTAATGCTACTCTGCGCATAAACACATTTTTCCATACTGAGAGTGAGGCCGCTTGAGCTAGACGTTCAAGTACCTTGGGATTTTACTAGAAGTCTGATTAGGTATAAGGTATAAATAATTTCTACGGACTATTTTTTGTAGGTGCGTAAATAAAGTCGTTTTTTATTTAAAATTACGTTAAAATTGTTAAATTCTGCGCAGAATGTTAAAAAGTGACATTTGTTAAACACCTGAGCCTCTTAAATTTGGACGCAACGTTGAAATATGGAAAAATAAGTGGCATATTCGTGTTGAGTGTGAAATTCTAATGCTTTTGTAAAAAAACGTGGGTTTTTGAGAGTTTTTTTAGCTTTTGAGTTTGACCCACTACTCCAAATAACAGAGTGATGATTTCTATAGAAAGTAGACCTAAAGATACGAGGGTAGGCTGATATGTAACGCACACGGCACTCTGGTGGAGAGCCTAATTCAAAAAATTGAACTGAGTGAGTGCTCATTTTGTAGCCTGCAGTCCTAGGAACACAATGGTGTATTCAGTTTTTTGATATGACTAATAGAAAAAATTTTAAACGAATCCGAAGCGTCAGGTGATTTTTATTTGGTCAGTGAGACAAACCAAATGACATACATAGTGCAATGCAATGAGCGCTCTAGCGGCGAGCCTAATTCTTGAATCAAGCCTTGTTTGTGGTCATTTTGTAGCCTGAAATCTCAGGAACACAATGGTATGCTTAGTTTCTCTGTGTGACCCATAGAAAAATTTTTGGAGCGATTCAAACTGACCAAATGATAATTTTCCAGTCATTCTGGGTAGACCAGTGAACTTTGCGCTCTAGTGGAGAGCCTAATACTTCACGCGGAAGTTTCTCAATGGTATCCATCTTTCATGATAATATCAACTCGAACGCTTTCGGGGACCATTTCACCCCTCTTAGGCGCCTATAGCCTTTATGTATTTTTCAGGAAAACCCCCTTTTTTGAATGATTCTAGCTCCACCCCCCTTGGGGGTAGAAAGACAGTTGATATATCACTAGATCGGAAATTTGACGTAGAACACAAAAATGAAGTTATTTTCGACGTAAAATCAACTCCTCGCGAGAAAATCGCAAAAAACGCCGCGGCGGGACACTTTTCACGCTCTAGCACGCGACGCACGTGGAGTACGGGGTGAGACTTTTAGTATGTTGAATAGGACCCCTTCCACTACAGTATCCCGCAAAAAACCTTTTGTAGGAATTAGTCCGAATAAAAAACTTGAAATGACTGGACTAATATGAAAAATCAATTATTTTTTTCAAATGAGATAAAAGTAGGCAATTTTTTTGACCATTTTTTTTGTGTTTGGGTTGAAAATGGGCTTAATCGATAGTTTAGACCTTTAAATAAAAAACAGAGTAGGGTTTTTCAATTTGAGTTGTTTTTTTGGTTTGATTCTTAGCGACATCCGTATTACGTATTTTGCGAAAAAAACCAAGGTCATTTTCAGATTCTACGCACTTTTTTAAGCAAACGAATTTCCCCGATTTTTGAATTTCGAAGTTTCAAGCGCATAAAACTATTTTTTTTTAAACGAAAAATTTTGCGTGAATACAGTTCCGCCTCACGATTATGTGGTGGAGTAACACCAGCGTCGCGTCGCACGCTCCGAGTTTTACTGTTCAAATAAAAATCTTCCGTATGCGCTTTAAACTTCAGAAGTCAAAAATCGGGGAAAGTAGTTTACGTCTTAAAAAAGTGAATAGAATCCGAAAATGACCTTGGTTTTTTTCGCATAAAAATACGGATGTCGCTACGAACTCTTGTAGTAGGGCAAAAACCGTCATTTTTGCAACTTTGATAATCTCTCTTGACTACAAAAACAACTCAAATTAAAAAACCCCACTCTGTATTTTGTTTTAGGGTCTTAAGTATCGATTAAGCCCATTTTCAATCCGAACATAAATATGCAGTTGCCTATAGTGCACGAGTAATTTTATTTCTGAAACGTTTTTGAAACGAATAAGGGAAAATATAATTACCTTCATTCTAAACTGAGGTATCAGAACCTAAGTAATTTTCTATAACACTTTTTTTCGAAAATCAGTACATTTCTGACTCAAACACTTCCATTTTTCAAGATTTTTAGGCGAATGAGGAAGGAAATGGAATATAAACATCAAAACCATGGTCTATTGGGCGTTTCCACGAATGACCATTGTTGCTTCCATAAATTCATAGCAACCAGTAGGCTTCTATTGAAGTAATTTTTCCGAGTACCAAAAACATCGACTAACCGCCCTAATAATTTCCTCTATAAAAATAGGTATGTTTCAACTGTAAAACAATGAAACCTCGTTAGAAAAATAACATCAAATTCGGATCACGGTTATTTGATCTTGAGAGTCAGGTATGCCAACTCAGAAAATACAGGCCAAAAGAGGAGTTTGATAATATTCTCGATACCCTCATCTCAGAAATTTTTTCTCCGATAAGTTTGTTTTTTTTTTCAATTTGGTACATATCGCTTTCAGCGTTTAATTTATTGCTTCCGCGTTTGATCGATTCGATCCCGTTTTTATATGTAATTATTGGTATTATGAGTGACAGAATGTCAATCTCAAAACGTTGTGAATTTATAGAAACATTAATTTATTAAAATTTAATTCATTACTCGAACGGAAGTATTAACCAGTTCATTTAAACTTTATAGTCGACAAAAAACGATTTACTAATTCGAAAATAATGTGATTGTTTTTGAGTCCCACTATTCCATTTCCTGTATGGATTGTGAGGTGTAATTTAATTGAGTATTCATTCAATGTTTGCAGAATGGGTAAAATCTTCTAAACAGATCAGTGCGAACGAAGCTGTGAAGTTTCTTTATGTTGAGGAAGAACAAATATTGGATAAGTAAGTAATTTTTTGGAAACCTCAGATAATGGCGAAGTTCATTTTAAAAAAAACAATCAATTGAAACAAATTAAAAATGACGTGTCATCATTAGCGCTATTTAAGGTATAGAATATTGTTTACTGTGTTTTATAATCAAGCCAACATAGTTCTATTATTGGATGGATTTGATGAAATTGTTCCAAATTATAAGTATCAAGTTATTAAAGTGATTGACAATTTGATAAGTCACATGGCAAAAATATGGGTCACAACTCGTCCCATTCATATTCTAGATGAAGTAGAAGATACGTTCAGTACGTTTTCATACCAACTAACATCATTCACTCTGGACGAGCAAAAGCGATTTTTAATGGAATTTTGGAGAGAAAAATTGAAACCTGTTAAATTGAATGAACGATGTTCCAGAGTTTATATTAACGAGCTGTTATGGAAGTTCTCATCTTGTACAAATGGCTTACGGATACATTTTGTAAATGTACCTTTGCAATTATACATGGTTGCTGAGATTTTCTCAGTTGCATTCAAAGAATTTCATGTATCTGGGAATTTAGAACTTTCTGAAGAAGACCAAGAAACACTTGATAAAAAGTTTGAGTCTTATTTTTTGTATCAGAAATTTGTTCATGAGAAATACCGTATACAACGAAGGGAGATAGATGCAAATTACGATCATACAATTAGATTTAATTTTTAGTGTAAGCATATCGATTCAATTCCGAATTTGACGATTTAATTCCTTACTATTGAATTATTATTTGAGGAGCACAGGGAAAGAACGATGTAACTTGATTTTTTTCAATTTGGGTCATTCCACGTCAATTGGACCAAGAAGTGGTAGGTGGGTGCGGCGATTTTTTTGAAATTTTTCCTGTGGAAAGACCTTTCGAAGGGATGACCAATGGCGCAAATCGCAGCCCTCTAGCCCATTTTTAACGGCAGCCAGGGGTTGTCAAAGTTTTCAGTGAACCTGAAATATCATCCATTTCAGCAGTGGATTGCTCGATAACCGCGATACCTACCAAAATGGAACTTTTTCTTATAGTTAGAGGTTTTGAAAGGCTTTTAGGTGATATCATAAAAATCAGTGTTGCCACTTTTTTTTGTACAAAAAATTAGCTCAAAAAGTTTCAAAACGTAGTTTTCATATCGTTCCGACTCTCAAAAATTCTAAAAAAAATTTATTATGGACAACTTTTCATGCTGAACAACATATTGAAAAATTGGGATAGTAACTTGTAACAAAGTCGATTTAAAAAAATTTAAGCTTTGCGAAAAAATGCGATTTTTTGATTTAAAACATGAAAAAAAGTTTTGATTGGTAACGTTGACCCATTTGACCCCTATTTTTACGTATCTGTTGAAAAAGTTGAAAAAACCCCTTCACTCGGTGAAATTTTCTAATCACAAAAAAATCAAAATTCAAAAAAATTCAAAAAAAAGCCAATTTCATTTTTTTTATTGTGAGTGAGATTTTTATCAACTTTTTCATGAAATACGTCAGAAAGTGGTCAAAATAAGACATCTGAATAAATTTAAACTTTTTTTGATGTTTGAAATTGAAAATTGAATTTTTTCGAATTTTGATTTTTTTTGTGATGAGTTCATTTTATTGAGTGAAAGGGGTTTTTTCAACTTTTTCAACAGATATGTAATTGTCCATTTTCACAACTTTTCAGGAGAGAGGAAAAACAGTTTCTCTTTAAACGGGTAAATTGGCTTTTTAGGCGAGTTTAGCACTTTATTTGGGTGGATTTATGATGTAGGAGTGTAGGTATACATTTCATCCACTAAATACTGCTGAAAAAAATTTCAATAAAAATGGACAAAGCGCGTTTTGGAGCATTATTTTTTTAAAAATTTTTAGTGAATTGGCTATTTAGGTGAGTTTAAAACCTCATTTTGGTAGGTTGATGATGTAGGAATGTGAGTTAATACTTCATCTACCAGGTACCACTGAAAACCCAACTTTGATAAAAATGGACAAAGCGAGTTTTGGAATATCACTCTTCATATGTTGTTCAACATGAAAAGTTGTCCATAATAAATTTTTTTTAGAATTTTTGAGAGTCGGAACGATATGAAAACTACGTTTTGAAACTTTTTGAGCTAATTTTTTGTACAAAAAAAAGTGGCAACACTGATTTTTATGATATCACCTAAAAGCCTTTCAAAACCTCTAACTATGGGAAAAAGTTCCATTTTGGTAGGTATCGCGGTTATCGAGCAATCCACTGCTGAAATGGATGATATTTCAGGTTCACTGAAAACTTTGACAACCCCTGGCTGCCGTTAAAAATGGGCTAGAGGGCTGCGATTTGCGCCATTGGTCATCCCTTCCAAAGGTCTTTCCACAGGAAAAATTTCAAAAAAATCGCCGCACCCACCTACCACTTCTTGGTCCAATTGACGTGGAATGACCCACTTGTAGACTGAATGCCAATCTCAAAACGTTGTGAATTTACAGAAACATTAATTAATTAAAATTTGAATGACAATTTACACTATACATGTTTTATTTGTCCTGATGCGTTAAATGTGGAATAGGACAATAAAAAACTAGTACTTAAAAAAAAATGCTTTCAAGCTTGATGGTAATAGTTTAAAAGTAAGTAATAACAAATTTTGTGTCGACAGAACAGAATACTCGAAATTCAAAATGGAATTTCGTCATCTCATTCTCATCATAAAAATGTTTCTCATACCTACTTAATAATTTTTAATTGATCATTTTCTTTCTATTAGGTACACATGGATCTCATCTCATCGTCAGAAAAAATTACTGCCTCTATTTTGGTGGCATGCGCTAATTAGTCAGTACCCAACAATTGATTGAAGAGGAGAAATGACGTCAATCGTATTTTGTTAAACATGAAAATCTTTATTACATATTTCAATCAATTCGCGAATTTTTTATAAGTAGTTATTTATTTTTTAATAAATGATTGAAAAATTTTTATAATTAGAAAAGAAATGTACCTAAAACAAATTCTTAAATTGGGGTGGTCGTATGTTTAGGACTTTTTTAAAACTTTTATTCATAATTTCCCGCCTCCGACATTTTAGAAATGTTTTGTTGCGTGTTATTAATGATTTCTTATTTATACTAATATTTATAAAAATATCTTTATCAACCAAGTGATGAATACTTAGGTATTGTAATTTTAATTTTTTGTAGGTATTACAATGGACTTAATTGGTCTGCACTCCGCAATAATACTAAAAAGAGTCTACAATGTATTGTGCTGGCGATTATAGAAATCATAATTATTTCAACCTCGGAAAATGTGAAGTAGGTAAGTTAGCTAATATTTACTTAAGCGATCTCAAGGAAACGTCTTTTGCTTCGTAACTGGTATTCTTAAACGCGAGAAGAATCCACTCATCGCAACGTTAGAGAATTTTACGATAAGATTCATCCATTTACCTATCAAGTGAATTTGGAGACTCATACCCTTGAGGCTTTCTGAATTTAAAAATTTGACAATTTGACAGCCGCGTTGAATATTTAATTAATTCCATTATCCAAAAGGTAGTGTACTCAAAAAGCTTTTATTTTCGGCTTCAAAAGCTCATACGAGTATGTACCTACGGCCTTATCTTGGGAATAGTCCGCGCACAATATTTTTGCTTTCTATAAAGATTTAATTTTTAGTTTATCAAAATTCAAATCTTTTCTTCAAAAATTATGATTTTTCTTTTAAAAAAATTAGTAGGTAACGTATATAAATTTGAATACGTAGATTTAAAAAAATCTAAGTATAATTATTTTATTTTTTTTTTCAATTAAAAATTTATTTAATAATTTAAAAAAAAATTCAATTCAATTAATACCTACATTTAAAAAAGAGTGCCAGTATAAAATTTAAAAATTAAAAATACCCAGAAAGTAAGGGTAATTCTCAAAAAAAGGTAAAAATCGTGTACATGGCAAATTTCTCTAAGGTTTTAGCATGAAATTTTTTTTGTTTTTTTTGGTCGATTCAAGGATCATCCCCCAAACATTTCACATATGGTATTGAGATTTTTAGCCCCTCCTTCGATTGGTGTACATTCGATTTTATGCCCCAAATGTCCTTCGACTCGGCTGTCACACGCCATGTTTTTGAAAATGAATGTTATAAAGTGTCATGAACTTCTTTTTTTTTTTTGGAAAAATTGACACATTCTCATTATCATAGAACAGGAAGGTCCATTATTGCGCAAATTGCAATTGCAATAAGTCCATAGGAAGCTCACATTTCACATTTGAAAACTGTCACACACTTTTTTCGCTTTAGAGTAATTTTCAATTATTTTTGGTAGCTTCCCAATCCAACATTTTTTTCTGGTGAGTGGCTGCACTGTTCATGTTACCCGCCCCGTTTTTTTAAAAAACTACATTACAGCTCGTTCTGATCGTACTTATCTGTGAAGTTTTGATATTTCGCAAAATCTGTGTCCTTCGGCTTGCGTTTTTATTCACCCTAATGAACCCGCCAAAAACGATAATTAAAGAGAAGTTATTCTACATGATAAGTAAACATTTATTACGTGTTTAAAATCAAATAATGTCCAGTAAGTAAGGCTAGAAACGAAAAAACGTTGAGATTGTCCTTCGGGTTTTGCAGCATTCATTTGTCCTTCGACTTGGCCAAATTTCAGACAGCTGCACTTTTATCGTGCTAGTCCACATATTACACGATAATATGTATTAACAAAATTTGACATTTTACTCCTCCCCACGCCTCACCACCACCCCTACCAAAAAAATAAGTCCATATTCGAACTCTGCGGCCTCAAAAACATTAATCGACATATACACGATAATATAAGCAAAAGTTGACATTTCCTCCCTCCCCACGCCTCCCCCCCGTCTCTACAAAAAAAAATATAACTCCAGATTCGAATTCTACGACCTCGAAAACATATCAATTGACATATTATACATCGATGAGGGTCGAATCCTAATTATCTCCGTTTTAGGGGGGCCAGGGCCCACAGTGGGGGGATTGAATTGAGGCTAACACTAAAAAAGGGATCTGGGACACCTATACAAATGATTCCCACTTGAAATTTTCTAAAAAAATGAGTTTTGTTTTTCAAAATTATGCACATCAAAATTGACCTTTTTTTTGAGAATTACCCAGAAACATTAATTTATTAAAATTTAATTCATTACTCGAACGGAAGTATTAAACAGTTCATCTAAACTTTATATTCGACAAAAAACGATTTTCAAAAATCAAAAATAATGTGATTGTTTTTGAGTGTGTAAGCATATCAATTTAAGTTACGAATTTTTTAATGTTGTCACCATAAGTAAAGTTAGTAGCTTTCCTTTTTTTTTTCATGAAACTATTTCAACGTGCTTCAACTTTTGAGATACAAAAGTAAAACATTCGTAAAAGTTGAAACAAGAATGGGTCAATTTTGAATTAAAAATATTCCTTTTTATAAATAGAAAAGAAATGTACCTAAAAGAAGTTCTTAAATTAGGGTGGTATGTATAATTATTTTTTATAGGACCTTTTTAAAACTTTTATTCAGTATTTTGTTACCTATTTGAGTTACCATTTCCCGCCCCCAACATGTTAGAAATGCTTTGCTGCGTGTTATTGAGTAATAGCCGATACCAAGGAAGACTTCATGAAGTGCTGTAATATCTACTCATACAACAATAATAACATTCACTGGCTAAAAAATAGTGGAAATGATTACATATGGCAACCGTTTCGAGGTAATATATCAAAATTACGAAAATTTATAAAAACCAGTGAATAAAGCAGAACAGAATAATAATTAAATAACGTGTTGTATATACCTGGCAATGTTATCCTAATTGCTGCTGAGGAAGGTATGGGAATATCTTCTGTTATTTTATCTCATTTAGCACTAAACACATCCACTATTCCATTTCCTGTATGGATTGTGAGGTGTAATTTAATTGAGTATTCATTCAATGTTTGCATAATGGGTGAAATCTTCTAAACAGATCAGTGTGAACGAAGCTGTGAAGTTTCTTTATAAAGTCACAAAACTTCAATTATTTGAAGAATGCAAGAATGTTGAGGAAGAACAAAAATATTGGGTAATTTTTTGGAAACCTCAGATAATGGCGAAGTTCATTTTAAAAGCAATCAATTGAAACAAATTAAAAATGACGTGTCATCATTAGCGCTATTTAAGGTAGAATTGTTTACTGTGTTTTATAATCAAGGCAACATAGTTAATCCATCATTGTATGGATTGATGAAATTGTTCCAAATTATAAGTATCAAGTTATTAAAGTGATTGACAATTTGATAAGTCACATAGCAAAAATATGGGTCACAACTCGTCCCATTCATATTCTAGATGAAGTAGAAGATACGTTCAGTTTCAGTACGTTTTCATAATACCAACTAACATCATTCACTCTGGACGAGCAAAAGCGATTTTTAATGGAATTTTGGAGAGAAAAATTGAAACCTGTTAAATTGAATGAACGATGTTCCAGAGTTTATATTAACGAGCTGTTATGAAAGTTCTCATCTTGTACAAATGGCTTACGGATACATTTTGTAAATGTAGGTACCTTTGCAATGATACATGGTTGCTGAGATTTTCTCAGTTGCATTCAAAGAATTTCATGTATCTGGGAATTTAGAACTTTCTGAAGAAGACCAAGAAACACTTGATAAAAAGTTAGAGTCTTATTTTTTGTATCAGAAATTTGTTCTTGAGAAATACCGTACACAACGAAAGGAGCTATAGATCAAAACTATGATCATACAATTAGATTTAATTTTTAGTGTAAGCATATCGATTCAATTCCGAATTTGACGATTTAATTCCTTACTATTGAATTATTATTTGAGGAGCACAGGGAAAGAACGATGTAACTTGATTTTTTTCAATTTGTAGACTGAATGCCAATCTCAAAACGTTGTGAATTTACAGAAACATTAATTAATTAAAATTTGAATGACAATTTACACTATACATGTTTTATTTGTCCTGATGCGTTAAATGTGGAATAGGACAATAAAAAACTAGTACTTTAAAAAAAAAAATGCTTTCAAGCTTGATGGTAATAGTTTAAAAGTAATAACAAATTTTGTGTCGACAGAACAGAATACTCGAAATTCAAAATGGAATTTCGTCATCTCATTCTCATCATAAAAATGTTTCTCATACCTACTTAATAATTGTTAATTGATCATTTTCTTTCTATTAGGTACACATGGATCTCATCTCATCGTCAGAAAAAATTACTGCCTCTATTTTGGTGGCATGCGCTAATTAGTCGGTACCCAACAATTGATTGAAGAGGAGAAATGACGTCAATCGTATTTTGTTAAACATGAAAATCTTTATTACATATTTCAAACTTTTGAGATGCAAAAGTAAAACATTCGTAATAAAGTTGAAACAAGAATGTGTCAATTTTGAATTAAAAATAATCATTTTTATAAATAGAAAAGAAATGTACCTAAAAGAAGTTCCTAAATTAGGGTGGTATGTATAATTATTTTTTATAGGACATTTTTAAAACTTTTATTCAGTATTTTGGTACCTATTTGAGTTACCATTTCCCGCCCCCAACATGTTAGAAATGCTTTGCTGCGTGTTATTAAGTAATAGCCGATACCAAGGAAGACTTCATGAAGTGCTGTAATATCTACTCATACAACAATAATAACATTCACTGGCTAAAAAATAGTGGAAATAATAACATATGGCAACAGTCACGAGGTAATATATCAAAATTACGAAAATTTATAAAAACCCGTGAACAAAGCAGAACAGAATATAAATTAAATAACGTAGTGGGAAAATCTGTTATTTTATCTCATTTAGCACTAAACACACCAACTGTAAGCATATCGATTCAATCCCGAATTTGACAATTTAATTCCTTACTATTGTATTATCATTTTCAATATGAAAAAGCGATTATTTTTTTCCCCAAGTATGATATAAATTAAGTAACTATCGCAATTTCTCAGATAGGCCTATAATTGCTTTGTTGATTAATTTTCTGGACGACTAATCAAAAAAATTATTTCGTTCTTTATCATTCACGTATGCGATCACTCATGTGGAACGTCCGTAGACGTTGCAATAAAGAGGTATCACTTTGATGTTTTACTATTCGCGAATTCACGAATCGCTTGGATCGCTGTTGTTATTGTCTGAAAAGGGGGAACTGGAGACCATTGACCAATCAGATTACAATTCACAACGCAAAAATTAATAATTTATTGGCCAACAATTTTTTTCTTTACTTGAGACATCAAAACGACTCTTTTTGCTCATACACGATTTTCTCATTTTTGTTTAAAATACGTTTGCAAATGAGTTCTGGCACCATAAATTTCTTCAATTACTCAAATTCGAAGCATTTAGTTGCAAACTTGAGTTGAAAAATATTCACAATATAAAAATGTCTTATCACAATTTTGCACGGTTCCCCCTTTTCAGAAGTTATGCGAAAATCCGCCAGATGTCAGCCACTTTGCGTGAATTCGCGAATAGGTACCTACTCACCGACACCTGTGAGTGAATTTTAATAAAAATTTTGCGAAAAAAAATTGCAAAAGAAATCTTTCAAAATTTGGTTGTTCATCTTGTAGATTGCAGCGCGTACAACAAAATGGTCAAATTTATTGGCCATACCAATTTAATTTGCAAAACGATTTTTGTTTAAGCGATGCAATTGTCAAATTTTCTATGTAAAATACGCGAGATAATTAGGCTATTTCTATTTTATAATTGCGTCGTCGTCATCGGACGTGATCGGTGGTGATTATGTGCAGGTGAAATGTTAGTACCTGTGAAAAAATTTAGGTGGAGGTGTGTTTGTCGTTTTTTGCAGTCGAAAATTTAGGGGAAAAAATGAATAAAAAATTAGTAAATAGCTTTCGTTTTTTTTCTTCGTGAAACTATTTCAACGACAACGTGCTTCAACTTTTGAGATGCAAAAGTAAAACATTCTTAAAAGTTGAAACAAGAATGCGTCAATTTTGAATAAAAAATGTTCATGAAGATTTTATTACAAGAAAAACGTGGAAAAGTTTTGAATTAAGGTAGGTAGGGCATAGTAACCTATAACTAAAACTCTCCTAGAATGTTTATTCATTGATCATTTTAGAAGACGTGTTTTTAATGTTTTTATTTTTTGGAAATAATTGCATTTTTTGGTACATATTTTTTTTAAAATTTAAAAATCTATAATTATGCTCCTAGTACTTTCTTTTTTTAAAAAAGACTAAATACATAATTATTATTAAATTAATTAATTCTAAAATTATCAGAACCTAATTTTTAATGACAGATTTTTGGATGAATCAACAAGGGAATGCAATATGAAGAAGAAAAACCTGATTTATTGGGCGTTTTTGCGAATTACCAATGATCACCTCCCCTCCCCCCCCCCCCCGAAGATCGCTCAAACTGCTGTGGTGGTTTGGGAGGTCTTTACTTTGAGGGAGACCTCCGCAAGACCAGCGTGCATATAGTAAGCCCAGGGAACCTAAAACTTGCCCGATATCCTTGCGAAAGATATCAAATTGCAGTGATGTTGAGACACCTCATAAATGATCATAAGACCGCTAAATGTTCGTAATGTTTTATTCACTTCTCTGGTATAACACACGCGAAGAATTATAATAAAACACACTACACATTATTAAATAAAATACACTTGTAGTATCGACTACAAGCGGAAGCTCTGAACTTGCTACCTTACGCTAGCACCAGTGAAAATATACCTAACGAGCTTTCAAAGCTCGAAGCTCGGAGTGGCGCATCTCGAACTAGTTCGATAGAGTGCACTACTCGTAAGCAGTGCTGCCACTCCGACAGGACCACAACTTCCCTCTAGGTGGAAGCTGCGGGCGCATCCCCTACCGGTACATATGCCCCGCTTCCATTGAACAGCGTGGACATCGGAGATGCTGGATCATTGAAGCCAAAACTTGGCCAATCGGACAACGGACGGTAGGGCCCCTCTGCCCCGCTTCTATGAACCCGCAGCTTCCAAGATGTTGAATAGCTAGGTTCTTCGGCATCCATCCATGGCTTCCAACAAGTCGAATTTTCAATTTTTTTAAACATCTCTGCTGTTTTTTCACGGCACTAGCGACTTAAAATTACCTTAGATGCAAACAATTTGTCATATAAATATTAAAACAGGTTACATCTTAGTCGCTAAAGTGCTACAAAATTCACAAACACAAAATATTTACATAAAAAGCAGAGAAATGTACAAATTCAAAATAAATAAAAAATGAATCAAAATCTACAATTGTGCAAAAAACACGCGCTGAGCTGAGTATCAACTGGTTCGAAGTAAGGCCAAAACTGCGCCAAAAGCTTTGCCAACACGAGATCGATGAACTCTTCTGCTGGAGCAATTAACAGGTACTTTTTTAATTAATTACGCGTTCCGAATCGTATTTCTTGATGTTAAACTAAACAGGGACTTTCTTCTCTTTCTACAGCAACTTTCCCGGATTCAATCAGCATCGAAATAAGCTCACTGGAGCCAAACGGGGATGACTGTTTTCACCAAGGGCAAACGATCCAAAGTTCATTGGTAATTCCAATTGATCAGAGATGCCGGAAAAATACTCCGATAACCGGAAAAGCATCAGAGAAATTACAGGTACGTTGAATCTTGGTTACGATTCATTTTATTTTCTCTAACATGTTGGCGATATTTTTCAACCTCTCTGTTATCAGCAAGCTGACATTTTTCCAAATTGGAAGTTTTCGGAGCTGGAACCGGAATCCTTTTTTATCATCTCTGCTGCAGTAAGTACCCTATTTACACATCTCTATTTACGCGTACAAAGTGATCTTGTTAGCTTTAGATCGCGTCGCGTTTGTTTTCTCTCGTGTTGTGTTGATTCAGTGCCGCGTTATCGTCACAGACAGCTAGTCGCTCATTGCTATGTCCACACACAGCTGGGAATATTGGGCTATTCCCACGGACAGCTAGGAACATCGCGCTCTATTCACTGACAGCTGGCCAGTTGCGATTTTTCCAAGTTCAAAAATTGCGATTTTCTCTCATTTTTTCGCAATTGAAAACCTTCTTGCGCCTTTCTCGACCTGTGATCGAACCTGGATTTTGAACATCTCTATTTTTTGTGAAAAATTACTCGTTCAAAATTCCCCAACACATGCTCACGCGATTTTTCAACTTCTCTTGGAAAGAAAAAAATTTACAATTATTTACAAAAAATTCTAAACCTATGTGAACTAATAGTTACGATTAGTCAAAATAAATTAAAATAAAACTAGTCATAAATTAAACAAGACTAAATTTTATCCGAAGTGCAACTTTGAAAAAAGAAAAAAAATTCTAATAACAAAATAAATAACAACGCCTAAATTAGCACTAATTCCCAAACTATCGCGAAAAATACACAGTACTACTTGATCTGAGCACATCAAATCAACGAATGAAAGCTCTAATGCTACAGTTGTGTATCGGAAATTCCATAACAATAGATGAGTTTTTCAAAATGGCGATTTTAAAGATAAACTTTCACATAGCTAAAATTATCTTACTTTTAATCTCATCAAAAATGTTGCACTCGGAGATGAAAGTATATTAACGCTACGTGTATGCTAAAAGTAGTTGGCCATGAACGTAACAAAAGCTCATTTCTCACTTAGTTTGGCCTTGGATTGATATTTCGTGAAAGCTTTCACAAAATATGCAAGTTCAAAACTTTCCAACATCTCTAAGTGAATAAAATTCAAGGTCTTTTTTCGCTTCTTTTTGTTACGAGGATTATCGCGGCCATCCGGTGCATTTTTATCTCGTAAGTTCGAACTTTCAGCGTTGGTAGGTACCTGCTTCGTTCTCGAACGTGTTTCATATCTCTCCCGCGCCGCTTCCCTCTTCTCTTTGTACTCCTCTTCGTCCGGAAACGTTTGTTTGAGACAATCTTCGAGCTTTTTCTCTAGGAGGGGGGGGAGCTTTTTTCGTAATCTCTTTTTTATCTGGCGGAACTCTGCATCGTGTTTTGTAACATCTCTTTTAGGTCTCTCTGCTTCGCAATTTTGGCGAATTTTTTCCAGGGTTTTTTCAGGCTGCTTTCGCGAACCTCTTGGTAAATATTCCGGATCTCTGGGGTCATTGACCTCCTCCTCATCAGTATTTTCTTCTTCCATTTCAGCATTTTGACTTGTGGTTTTTTTCTTCGAAAAATCTCTGATTTTTTCCACCAAATCTCTGTTGTCGAATTTTGATCTCTGCTTTAGGTCATTTTTGAGCTCTTCCAACTGGTTTTTATTGAGGTATGACGTCATTTGGCGCGTGTTAACAATCTGCTCGTCGGTAGGGTCAGCTACATTTTTGACCATGTAACAATTGCTACCTACATGCTGTTCGACTGTATATGGACCATAGCGTTTTTGAAATAGCTTTTTTGAAAGTCCTTTTTCATATGATGACAGACGATGAGAAGTTAACATGACCAACTCACCATTTTCAAAAATGGTAGGGGGCCCATGTAATTTATTGAAAGCGACCTCATTATTTATTCTCTGCTGCATTCTTTTTTCGCGAATGAAATTCACTAAAGCCTGCTGCTGGGTCATATTTTCAATGTTCTCATCAACCACTTCTTGGGTATATACAGCCTTTCTGGCCAATTTGTCAGCTACGAAATTATTATGATCGTATTTTCTCGCCCTTACATGTCTCAACTCGAACTCCTTGAATTTTTTAGAGAGTTCAATGACCTGCTGGAATGCTGCTTTGTGATGAACTGGTTTTTTGTTGGTGTTTTTCCAGTTATTTTCTACCCATCTCTTTGAATTGTGATTTACTGCAGTGACCAAGTAGTTAGAATCCGAAAATACTTTGAGCTTCTCTATCTGGTTTTTTAGGGCAATTTCCATCGCTTTTATCAACGCAATGATTTCTGCCAAATTATTCGAATTTTTGTATTCTGGGTGCACAACTCTTTCCGAAACGTTGAAGTCTCCACTAGGTGTCCAACTGATTCCGATACCCGCTATTGCTTCATCTGTGCCATTTTGGGAACAAGCTCCATCTACAGCTACCCAGACAAATCCTTTTTTATCAACAATGAGCTTTTTTTGATCCATTTTGAGTTTTAGAGCTTCTTCTGACGTTATAGACGGAACATTATTGGCACGTTGCTCTTCTCGTAATTTACTCAATTCGAATTTGGCATTTATTCCAATGTTAGGTACTGGCAAATCTTGAGCCAAGTTATCAGGAATTCCCCAAACTTCATTTGGCTTCACTCCGAATTCAGTAGGTGTATTATTTATTTCATTTTCCACCTGCTTGGCATATTTGTGCCAACCATGATGAGTATAATCGAAGTCCTCTGCTGATTGGTTGATTTTTACTCTCAGCCTATCGCCAATTATTCTCATTGTTCTTTCCACTAAGCTTGATTGTGGATTGTACTTGGTGGTGTGGCCAATTTTTACACCATAGGATTTGAGCAAATCATTCCAGGTATCACTCACAAACTGAGTACCATTATCAGTGATCACTTTGCGCACCTTGTGCCCCAGTTTCTTTATCTCTTCGAGTATCTCTTTCATCGCTTTTGAGACCTCTTCTTTAGTAGCCACAATCAGGGTTTTGAGCCACACTTTGGCAGTGAATACACACTTTACTACTAGCATGTATTTTGGGTCCTTGGCTTTGTTGGCGATTTGGCCAATTAAATCAGCTGACAAGACATCTGCTATGCCATAAGACTCAATTTGAGCATACTCTAGCTTCTTTTTCTGCCCAAAGTTCTTATTATGCTTGCAATCGAGGCATTCGCTTGTGGCCAATTTTGCAGATTTTGGCACATTTGGCGAATAATACATGCGTCGAAATATCGAGTCAATTTTGGCAGCTCCCACATGACCATATTCTTCATGTAAGTACATTATGGTATCTTTGTACAATTCATCAGGCATGCATGGCACTTTAGATCCATCTTCTCTGATTCGATACAGTATTTTGACACCTTCTTCTTCTTCCAAAATGACATATTTTTTCTCGAGCTGTTTCTTCGCTTTTCTCTGCTTGGAAGTCATGTCAATCTCGTCTGCTTGAAGTCTCCGAATGACTTTTGACCAATTTTCATCTCTGTTTTGGTACAAGTCCAGCCTCTTAAGACAATCAATCAACTGCTCCTTGACCAAATCTTTGTAAACAACGCCAAGTGGCACCATATGAGTCCAATTCGTGCTGTATAGGGTCAATTCAGGTGCTTGTCTATCCCACCATTTTCCAACTCTTTTTGGCAGGTCATAAACAAGGTCGTGGCAGTTAAAATGCGTTATCCACGCCGCTGCTTTGCGATGTATTTGAGCCAATGTGTTAAATCGGTGCACAACTGACATTATGTCCTTTCTGACATGCACAGTATATCCATGAAGCCACATTTCGAGTTTTTTTAATGCATTCGCGAGTGAGTACATCTCTTTCTCTATCATTGTGTACTTCTTTTGGTGCTCTTTAAATGTGTTGCTCACAAACAGCACAACGTGATCTACGCCATCTTTGTCTTTCTGGTATGCCACCGCATTCATGGCATCTTGGGTGAAACTCGTTTCTAGGTAGAAATCTGCACCATCAATGGGAGTGGCTAATTTGAATTCTTTACGATACTCGTTTTCCAACATCTCTAATGCATTTTGCTGCTCTTCACCCCACTTGAAGTTTTCTTTTCGAGTCACTTCATAAAGTGGCACTGCTAGCTGCTGATAATCTGCGATGAAGCGCTTGTAGAATCCAACAATTCCCAAAAATGCCATAACTTCTTTTTCATTTTTGAGTTTGAATTCGCCTTTCTTGTTGGTGTGCTTCTTTTTGAATTCATCAAGCTTTTGGAGCTTTTTATTTTGCTTCAAAATTGCCCCAGGCTGGAGTTGAAAACCAAGATGGTTGATACTTTTCTTGAAAAACTTTGATTTTCTTGGATTGAGCCTAAGTCCATTGTCTCTGATTATTTTCAGTGTATCAACTAGTAATTCCATCATCTCTTCGAAAGTCATTGCCTTGAGTAGCACATCGTCTACGTACTTCGTTCTGCCTTTTTTTGCTTTCATGATAGTATTTATCATTTTCACAAATAACGCAGATGACACTTTCAATCCATATGGCACCCTTATAAACTGGTGGACTTCTCCATCTACTATGAAAGCACAATACTTCCTATATGCTTCATGTAGTACCATCTGCCAAAATCCTGCCACAAAATCGAGGCAACAGTACATTTTGGCACGTCCGTCTGTTGTTATAATTCTATCAAGCAATGGAGCTTCATTGTAGTCATTTTCGAGTATAGGGTTCAATTCCATAGGATTCAAGCATAATCTCACCTCGCCATTTTTCTTGATATTTGCTACCAGCGCATTGATGTAAGGTGAGGTCGAAGGTTCAACGATCTTTTTGGCTATCATCACTCTGAGAGCTTCTCTCACGAGTGGCATCTGTTTGTTAGATGGAGTATACTTCGGACCATGGAATCTTTTGATATTCTTGGGATCCTTGAATCTCAATTTCATCGGCGGTCCTGTCCATTTTCCCGGATACTTGCTGAACACACAGGCAAATTCTTTGAGTATGTCAAATGCTTTTTTAGCCTGTTTCTTCGTAATGGTTTCTTCATTTACAGCTTGCTCCAAATCCGATCTCAGTGTTTCCAAAAATACTTCTGGACCATCGTCCACATCTTCAGGCTCCATTTCCTGGTACTTATCAGCCGTGTTTGCTCTTTTGGATATGTGATCAATTTGCTCAACGCTCTTTTTCTTTACTCTGATTCGTCTGAGTGTAATCTTCTTTTTGTACTCCTCCTCAGTCATAAAGTTGAGTGTTTCAATCTTCTCTTGGCCTGGAGGGCAGCATGTGGCTCTTTTATTTTCCACATCAGTCTTAATTCCAAGTACCTTCATGGTTTTAGTACCAATTATAAAAGTCTGGTTACACCCTTTCATAATGTAGAATGGAATTTTGAGCTCGCATTCTCCAAATTTGAGTTTTGGCACAATCACATATCTGTATGTCTCTACCTTTGAATCGTCAGCCAAACAGCACACAATAGGTTTTTTCAGCATGATATACTGAACGCTGTCATAGTGATCTCTGAGCAGGATGTTCGCAGTTTCTTCTGATATTACATTAGGGGTTGCCCCGGTATCGAGCTGCGCTGGGTAGGTGGTGCCATCCATCGTAAGTGGCACTACACACGTGTCAAATTTATCTTTTTCTCTGAGGATTTGCTCTCTAACTCGAGCCTCAATTTCCTCTCTGCGTAGCGGTGGTTTAGGTGTAAGAGGTTGCTGGATTGAATTCATTGAAGTTCCTGCTGTCGGTTGTGCACTCTGAGTTGTGTCTTGAGGCACATGTGTTGAATTTTGAGATATACATGTTGTGTTGGGGGGCTTAGGCGTTGCCCCAGTCACGTGATTGACTGTTATTTTTAACTTCTCTAATGCCCCAGCGGATTTAACAGGTGTTTGCAACGTCTCTGATAAGTTTCGTTCCTCCTCATGGGGGGAGGGGATTCCTATCTTGTTGAGTAGCTTTTGGAGCGCTTGAGGTTTCATGAACTTTTTTAACTTCTCTATTTTCTTTACAGCATCAGCGACTTCCTTTTCGATGTTTTTAGGAATGTCTGAGTTTTTCTTTTCGATCAGGGTTTTCTTCTTTACTACTTCATATTGCAAGCCATCTTCCTCAGTTATCACTTCTCTACTCTCTTCAATCTGAGTGCCATGTTGTTCAGTGCCATTCTCAGGAGATTTCTTCTGATGCCAATCATAATTGTACATTTTATCCATCTCTTGGAATAACTCTGTTTTGCGTGCAAATCTTGGATAATATCTACCATTTTTTCTGCTTAAATGGAATTTATGCATCACTGGCATCATGTTGTAATCTTTATCAACTCGAAATTGACGTTTAGACTGATCTTGTGAGTCTCTTTTCAAGTCCAAAAATAAGGCAGCAGGAGACCACCAAAATGACACAACATCATCTTCCAGTGACTCTAGCGCTCTTCTGTATGCAAAGTACTTGTCCATTGATACTGGATTACTTGCAGAAGTTTTTGGCTTTACCAGTGGAAACAGCAAAACAATTTTCTCAAATCCTTTCTGCTTTAAATTCTCCACAATTTGCTTTGCATAATTTTTCACAACACTCGAAGCCATGTCTGAGTAGTTCAGTTCATATTGAGCCAGTGATAGAATGGCTTTTTTCTTCGTAAAGGTGGCTGCTCTGATGGCTGTTTTCAGATCGCTGATGTTGATCTGTTCTTTGAGATAAGGCTGAGTGATTTCAGGCCTTCGTCGTGGTATTATATTTGCTAAAAATACATCGAGTGAATCTCCAATGAGTTCAAACTCTTCTTGTGGTAGCTCATGGAATTGCTCCACTTGTGCTAATTTGCACGCGTCAGCTACTCGTTTCCCGACGGCAATCCTGCTGAATCAATTGATCCCTCAGGTGAGGTAGGGGGGGACTGTTGCTCCTCTGAGCTTTCATTCTCTGATGGTGTTTCTTCCTTGTTTATTTGATTAACACCATGTGTCTTTTCCTTCAGTTTTTTATACTTAGACTCATCTTTTCTGTCTTTTTGGTAAGTTTTGGCAGTCTCTGATTTGGTCTGACTTTTGTTTTTATCGTAGCTATGCTTTTTATACTTGTCAGTTGTGCGCTCGCCTTTGTTTTCATTGATATTATTCCGCACTGTTTGTGAATTGGAACGCCTATCAGTGCCGCCAAAACTGGATCGGCGATTCTCTGACCTTTGTTGCACATTTCGAGTCTGAGTAGCAGGCCTTTCTGGTTCAGGTGGTCTCTGAGCAAACTCTTCAACACGAGTCATTCCATTCAGTCTTTTCTCGAAAATGTTGATATCTTGCAATTCAATCTCAGTAAAACGTGGTCTGAGACTGGGTGTCATTTTGTAGTATATCATCATAATGATATCCTCGAATGGTGAATTCGTTGTTTTGAGCACTTTCAGCCATATCATCAATTCTGAGCATTGTGTGGTCGAAGATGTTTTGCACACTGGCATATTTCTGAAGTGATTTCTAGCCTCATTTTGTCTCTGAGGACCCCAAGCACAATCGATGAAATCTTTTCTCAATTGGTAATAATCAGTATTATTTTCTTGCAAATCTTTCCAAGGTGCCATATGAATCAGCTTATCATCAATCAGGACCATTAGGGCATCGCAATACTGGCTTTGGGATACTTGGTATGGCTGCATACGTCTTTCAAATCGGTGCAAGAAGTTGTAAACTTGGTACTTATTATCTTCCGAATATCTTACCCCAAATTCACGCAATCTGTCTGGTCTTATGTTGAAATTTGAATTCCCAAATCTGATTCTATAATTCAGTTTACGTTCTGGGGGGTTGTTTTGTTGCTCATTTTCAGCCTGAATCCATCTAGGATCAATCTGCACTTCTTGATCATCGTCGTTTCCGTGTCGATCATTCGCTCGATCATCGCGTCGATCATTTCGTCGATCATCTCTGTTATCGCGATTATAGTTACTGCTATTACTGCTGCCGTCGAAGCTGTTACGATTGTTGTTTCGGTAATCTCTGCTATCTCGATCATTTCGATAATCTCGATCGTTGTTTCTATCATCTCTGTTTGATCGTGATTCTCTTGAAGATGATCTATCGCGATTATGTCTGTTATCATTTGTACGATAGCCGTTGTTGCTGCTACCGTTATTGCCACATCTCTCGTTACTGCGGCTGTCATTATCAGTGTTGCCCCTGTAGGGGGCGGGGGACCTTGATCGGTCTCTAGATCCTCTCCTTCCTCGGAAAAGATCTGCGCCTTTGCCTGGATTTACACTGCTGCGACTGGCAGTGTTATCGGCATTGCTACTGTTTACGTTGTGCACAACTGTCGGCACAACAGGGGGCTGGTAGGGTGGTTCTTCTGGATCATGAAGCTCTGCTATGAAACCGTCAACGTGATCTTTCCATGATAAATACCCGGCTCTTTCGATCTGCATATTTTCTTGATCTTCTAAGTACTGCATTTGAATCTGATGCATTAAATTACTCATGTACATATTTCTCTCTTTCATTTTGTTTATAATGATCACGTGAGAGGTGAGTACTCGATCAGTAGTTTCCCTGTAGGCTCTGAAGGTTGTTCTCATCTCTGATCTTAGATCATTGATCTTTTTCTCATGATCTTTTTTGAGATCTGATTTCATTCTGGCCATTTGAGCACGTAGCTCTAGATATAAGTGACCTACATCCTCTCTGGTTCTTGAAATCGCCTTTTCAGAGTCAACTGCTCGACTACTAATAGTGTCTTCATTTTTATCATGATTATCAGATGCAGCATAGGCCCATTTTCGAAAAATTAACTCGTCCTGAGATAATGGTGCTGGATATTGCTCATCAGGCTTTTTCTCAATTTTCAAATCAATTTTCTTCTCAAAATTCACAGGATCGAAACTGCAAATTTGGGCCATTTTGGATTCAGCAATATTTTTTAAACATCTCTCTGATCGATTTATTTCATCTTCGAGTTCATACTCCAGTTCAATTTGGTTTATCGATGCATCAGGATTTTCGAATCCTGACATCAGTGCACTGCTTCCAGCTATAGCTTCGTCGGCACCATTCGCATCTATTTCGTCTAAGTCAGTTTTTAAAAAATCCAAATCACCATCTTCGAGTGCTTCCTGATATTCCTGGGAATCGATCCGAATTTCAGCACTCCGCCATTCCCTTCTCTGATCCAAAATGTTCTCGTGCAAGCTGCGCAATAATTTTCGATCTCTAATTTTAGGTGGCTTCGATTTGGGTGTTTTTTGAATTCCTAATTGTTCACGGCGTCGAAAATCAGCATCTTTCGCAGCATTTCTGGTCGAACGTCTCAGCTGCTTTTTACCGTTATTCTGATTTTCATTTAAACATCTCTGATTTTCATTTACACATCTCTGATTTACGCCGTCACTGTCGTATTCTCTGATTCCAGGTCGCAATTGTGTCACACGTGTATCCAGATTAATCGATGGAAAACTGGATCGTCGCGAATTGTCAATTCCAGGATTTGGAGAATTATTTTCAGCCGTCATCTCATATAATCGTCGCATCCGTTCAGGTAATAATTCAAGAAATTCATCCGATAAATATTCCAAATTATTCGTAGCCATTATCGAACTTTGTAACTTCTCTGTTTCAGGTACGTGGTACAAGCTTTTACAACGTTCGGCGCTTGACCTTGAGCTTTCGTGTCAAGCTTGTTCAACTGTGCTCGGTTTTTCCAAACCAAAGCTTGTCGAACTTGGTATAAAAGCTCTATTTATTACGCGATTTTCGACACTTTTTCGCGATTTTTTCGAGAATAAAAACTCACGTACCTGTTCTGATGAACGTTGCGGTCGCCAAGTTGACCGTTGGTTGATTGTTGCAGTCGCCTGGTTGACTGGTTGGTCGCCTCGTTGACCAAATTGGACCGAAATTTTTCCGAATAAACGATAAAAAAAAATTCGCGATTTCTTCGAATCGTCTCTGTGAGGTGAAACCTCAAATGGAAAACTAGTTTCCAATGCAATAAATTGCAATTTGCGTCTTACGAGCGCAATTGTAGGCTAGGCCTGAGAACACGCGGTGTGCCTCGTTTTCGACTAAAACGTCTCTGCTTGCGCCTAAATATTGCAATAAATGCAATTTTGAAAAGCCCTGGGTTAGAGAACCACGCTTGGGCGCCAAATATGTGGTGGTTTGGGAGGTCTTTACTTTGAGGGAGACCTCCGCAAGACCAGCGTGCATATAGTAAGCCCAGGGAACCTAAAACTTGCCCGATATCCTTGCGAAAGATATCAAATTGCAGTGATGTTGAGACACCTCATAAATGATCATAAGACCGCTAAATGTTCGTAATGTTTTATTCACTTCTCTGGTATAACACACGCGAAGAATTATAATAAAACACACTACACATTATTAAATAAAATACACTTGTAGTATCGACTACAAGCGGAAGCTCTGAACTTGCTACCTTACGCTAGCACCAGTGAAAATATACCTAACGAGCTTTCAAAGCTCGAAGCTCGGAGTGGCGCATCTCGAACTAGTTCGATAGAGTGCACTACTCGTAAGCAGTGCTGCCACTCCGACAGGACCACAACTTCCCTCTAGGTGGAAGCTGCGGGCGCATCCCCTACCGGTACACTGCCACGTCCATAAATTCATAGCAAGCAGTGGGCTTATATTTAAGTAATTTTTCCGGGTACAAAAAACTTCGCCTGTCCGCCCTAATTTCTTTTATAAAAATATGTCCGAAAAAATAAATTGTTGTTATATGTACATTACATATACACTCTTATCTCAAATTTTTTCCTTGATAAGTTTCTTTTTTCAAAAGGGTATTTATAAACATATCTATTTCAGCGTTTGATCGATTCGATCCTGTATTTGATTAATAGTTTTTATGGACGGAATGTGAATCTCAAAACGTTGTGAATTTACGGAAACATCGATTAATTAAAATTTGAATGACAGTCTACAGTTTAGATTATTCTCAAATTCAGGTTGATGGCTTCCTTATATACCTATTAAAAGAATTTTGAAGAAAACCTTTGTTTAATCTGAATAGTCAAGTATGCCAAACGAGAGATTTCGAAAATGTCCATAACCACATACGTATTTTATTATCTATCTTACTATTCTCCTGATAAGTTGGTTTTTTCCAATCGGAATGTCGTACTCAAAACGTTGTGAATTCACAGAAATATTAATAATTATTGTATTACTGTCCTAATGTATTAAAGTTGGAATAGGACAATGAAAAACTGGTTTTTTTATGCCTTCAAGCTTGAAAGTAATTACAGTGTTGGAATAATTACAAATTTTGTCTCAACAGAACAGAATGATCGAAAATCAAAATGAAATGTCAGATGACGTCATCTCATTTCTCATCATGAAAATCTTTCTCGTATCAATTTTTATTTGCTCATTTTTTTTCTATTACCTGTAATCGCATCTCATCTCATCGTCAGAAAAAATTATTACCTGTATTTTGATGGCATGCACTATCTAATTAGTCAGTACCCAATAATTGATTGAAGAGGAGGCATGACATCAATCGTATTTGTGAAGAATGAAAATCTTCATTACATTTCAATCAATTCGAATTTTTTATAAGTACGAGTAGTTAGTTATTTTTTAAATAAATGCGAGTAGAAAATTTTTATTATTAGAAAAAAAATGCACTTAAAGAAATTCTTGAATTAAGTGTGGTATGTAGTTATACCTAGGACCTTGTTAAAACTTTTATTCGTAATGTAGGTACCTATTTAAGTTACCATTTTAGAAATTAGAATTGCTTTGCTGCGTGTTATTATAATGATTTTTTATCCAAACTAATATTTATAAAAATATTTCTATTAACCAAATTTAATTTTTTCCTCTGTGTTTTGATATTTTTGAATAAGTGGACCAAAAAAAGAAGAAGAAGTAAGGTATTACAATGGGCTTAATTGGTCTGCACTCCGCAATAACACTGGAGAGAGTCTACAATGTACGTATTGCGTGCTGTAGTTAGAACAAACGCAGCAACTTGGAAAGAAGAAGCTGCTGGGCGTCTTTAAATAAAAAATTTATTCATTCATTCAAGATTCAAAACCATAGATATGAATATAAACAGGATCGGAAACTCGTGAAGCAAAAATTCTTCACCTCCGGAGAAATTCGACCAATCAGAGTTTTCACCTCCGGGCAACTGACCAATCAGAGCCTTCACCCCCGGAGAAACACGTGGTCTACGCGATTCGAGATTGGTTGATTTTTTTGCTTCACTTTTTCCTGTACATTTTAAATGTCAAGTGTCCGATCCAGTTTAATATCCATATCTATGTTCAAAACTTATATTGGCATTGAGAATCCATTCGTGAAGGCATTCATATTTTTGCTCTCTTCTAAAAAGATTTAATTTTTAGTGTAAGCATATCGATTTAATTCCGAATTGTATGAATTTAATTCCTTACTATTGAATTATCATTTTCAATATGAAAAATCGATTACTTTTTCTCAAGTACATTAAAATATACCTAATTTTCGCGATTTCCCTGATAATTGCTTTGTTGATTAATTTTCCGAACGACTAATCAAAAAATTATTACGTTCTTAATCATTCATTTTTATTCTGAAACCTGTGCGAGTCTCTTTTATTTGTTTTTTTTTCTTTAAAAATCGATTTGTATTCCAACACAGTCTACTTCAACTTTTGAGATTCAAAGTGAAACGTCCATCCGTAGAAATTGGAATAAAAATGTGTCACTTTAGTGTTTTACTGTAATATAATGAAAATTTTACGAAGAAACATTGCAAAAAAAACTCTCAAGATTTGGTTGTCTATGTAGATTGCAGTGCGTACAACAAAATGGTTAACCCTTTGGAGGTTCTCTAGGTTTTCGGGTTAGAAAATTGAAGTGCCTTAATGAGTGTGATAGGGTACCTCGCCCAATTGGCCAAACCACAAAAAAGTCGAGCTTTTGATGAAAAGTTTTATAGGAAAATGAAAGTTTCCAAAAAACACAAATGTGACATTTCCTAAAAAAAAAATTGAATGTATGCAGAATTTTTTTTGAAAAAATGAACCAAAAACATGTGTCAAAAACATTGAACAAAAGCACTCTTTCAAAAAATGAAATAAAAATTGAATTGGAAAAAAATTAAAAAACAAGGTTGAAAAAAAGTCATCTGGCAGTTCACAAATTCAGCGAGAATCAAATCTTGTTGGCAAAAATGCCTTTGTTTAAAGCATGAAGAGAAGAAAAATCTATGTCGCTAAGAGAGGATTTTTTATCAAGTCATAAAATCTTTTCGGAAATCGAGCCGAAATATGGGACAAAATTTAGCGAAATTGCGAGCTTTCTGGCAGGAGGTAACTAATTATAAAAACATTTTCGCCTTTATTCACGAGATGTAGCATAGAATTTTCTTTCATTTTGGGAAAAAATGAGTATTTTATCACTTATTGGAGAATAGGAATATGAAGATGAAGATGAAGAGAAATAGTAAAAATAGTAAATAAAAATCCAAATTCATCTACGAGTTCAGTCTTTCATTTCGTTTACGCTGTGGATTTGTGTTTTTGTTCACTATTTCTCTTCATCTTCATCTTCATATTCCTATACTCCAATAAGTGATAAAATACTCATTTTTTCCCAAAATGAAAGAAAATTCTATGCTACATCTCGTGAATAAAGGCGAAAATGTTTTTATAATTAGTTACCTCCTGCCAGAAAGCTCGCAATTTCGCTAAATTTTGTCCCATATTTCGGCTCGATTTCCGAAAAGATTTTATGACTTGATAAAAAATCCTCTCTTAGCGACATAGATTTTTCTTCTCTTCATGCTTTAAACAAAGGCATTTTTGCCAACAAGATTTGATTCTCGCTGAATTTGTGAACTGCCAGATGACTTTTTTTCAACCTTGTTTTTTAATTTTTTTCCAATTCAATTTTTATTTCATTTTTTGAAAGAGTGCTTTTGTTCAATGTTTTTGACACATGTTTTTGGTTCATTTTTTCAAAAAAAATTCTGCATACATTCAATTTTTTTTTAGGAAATGTCACATTTGTGTTTTTTGGAAACTTTCATTTTCCTATAAAACTTTTCATCAAAAGCTCGACTTTTTTGTGGTTTGGCCAATTGGGCGAGGTACTCTATCACACTCATTAAGGCACTTCAATTTTCTAACCCGAAAACCTAGAGAACCTTCAAAGGGTTAAATATTGGCTGCCAATTTCATTTGCAAAAAGGTTTTGGTTTTTGAGCGATGCAATTGTCAAATTTTCCGGAATTGAGACGGGAGGGATATCAGGTGCGGGAGAAAAGTAAGTCTACTTAATACTTATGAGCTATAATAATATTGTTTCTTTAAAACACTGATTCGAATTCGATCTTACCATCTTCTGTAATTTCATATTTTAATTCGTTCATTTTTTTGAAAACTACGTACACTCTGCGGTCACATACTGGAGTATCAAAATGGTAAAGGTCCATCAAAATAGGTCATTTTCCTCCAAATCTTGGTATCTGATTCCATCTTCATGTTGTTAATAATTGAAGTTATCATGTTCTTGAATTGGTATTTCGAACTTTTCAACCTTTATTCAGGTACATTATTTGGAAACTATAGTACATACAAATGAATTAAAAATCGCACAAAAGAAAATTTAAATACCACTAATTTTTATTGAAAATATCATAAACTATTTCCTTTACCTTTTATCCTTATTTCTGATACGAGTGCAGATTTTGAAAAAACAAGAAAAACTATATTATTTCAACATTTTTTAGGATTTTTCATCTCGAGAACGAATACATTTTTCACGATGGGCAAGTCTAAATTCATTGAACATTTCGCCGCAATTGAATACCTAGTTAGAATGTAGTTTCGAGATTAACCAGCAGAAGAATTTTCATCATAATATCTATTTCTAATGAAAAAAGATAACATATCAAACATATCAACATTGATGGCGATTATCTGGTGATATTTGTAATTTCATTATAGGGCAGATTTCATCATCAAATTGGTATCGTATTAGGATGAACACGAATATTGAATATTCGAGTATAGTCAAATATGTATTACTTACCTATTAGGAGGTCTCGCAGTATTTAAATTGTTCAACTTTATCTAATAGGTTAGTCTACGAGCAGATACAACTTAGCATACGAAATTCAGAAGAAAAATAATCATAGATCAGATTAAAACAGAATCAGTTGAATTTTGGTGGTGTTGATAATTTTTTTCAAATTCGAAAAATTACGAAAAATCCCGATATGAAATGTGCCCCAATTTTCTACAGCTGGTTCATTACGATGACTTCGGGGAGGGGGGGGGAGAGGAAATAGGAGAGAATTGGCTATCGATGCTTGGATCAAATCTTAAATTTTTTTTTTTCGTTCGGAATGGATCTCATCAGCTCATTCAGGATGTTCAAGAATAAAAGGTTTTGTTAGATTTTGATCAGCCAAAATTGAGAAAAATTCTAAACTGTGGAAAAGATTTATTATTTGTCAAATAGTCTGTTCTTATGAAAAATTGTTTAAAATTTTTTTTTGTTCCCAAAATCTCTGAGAAACCCTTCTTTTGGGGCAATTTTTTTTGGAATTTTTGCTTTTATTGCCGTTGAAAAAAGTCTTACTTTTTGTCAAAATTGCAAAAAAGTCAATTTTGTTCTATATTAAAATTTAAATGAAAAATCGAATTGCAAAAAATAATACTTTCTCCCCAAAATTGCCAAAAGGCTCATTTTCTGTCAAAATTGTCAAAAAAAAACTATTTTTTTCAAAACTGTCAAAAAGTTGTGTTTTTTTGCTAAAAATTACCTACAGAAAAAACTTTTTTTGGATCAAAAATTTCGTGAAAGTGTTGCTGTTTTTTTAGATAGAAAATTTGCTTTCTTGTTAAAATAGCAAAAAAAAAACAGTAACACTGACCTAAGTGAATCTTATTTCTTGCCAAAATTGTGCAAAAGACACACCTTTTGTGTGAAAATTTCTAGAAAGTTTTCTTTTCTCAACCTCAGGAGAATCTGCTTTTCATTTGTAAAAATTGCAACAAAAATCTGTTTTTTTTTTAATCAAAATTACCTAAAAAAATCTTAGGTACTCAAGTATCTTGCCAAAACTGCAAAAAATCCTACTTTTTTCCAAAATTGTAAAAAAGATTATCTTTTGTCAAAATTTTCCAAAAAAAACTTGTTTTGTCGAAAGCACTGGTAAGTCTGTGTTTTTTTTTTGCCAAAATCCCAAAAGGACCGGTTTTTTCGTCATAATTCTCCTACATGTTACGATCAAAAAAAGCTCTCATTAATTTATCAATCTTTAACCAGATTTTTTTTTCATGATTCAAAAATCAATGATGAAACTTTTTTGAATAAACATAAATGATTTCAGGATGTCTATCAGGTCGTAAAAGTCTCGAAAAAGTCGCGATTTTGAAAATAGGTCGCGAAAGTGGCGAAAAAGTCGCGATTACGAGTATTACCAAAAATTACCGAAAAGTCGCTAAAAATCGTCCCGACTTTAAATTCATTTTTTTTTTATTAAAGTACCTATACTTCCTTGTAATATCTATCTATGTACCTAATATTCATTTCATTGAATTATAAATGAAAATTTCAATTTTTTTCATATTTCTTTTGTACACAGAGCATGTATTTTGTAAAAGTTGACCAAAAACTCCCCAAAAAAAGTGTGAACTTTATTGGAAACTCTTTTTTTTTTTTGTTTAAAAATGAGGGGTTACTGAAAAAAAGTCGTGAAGAAAGGTTGCGAAAAGTCGCGATTTTTGAATATCAAATTTTGGTTGACACCCTGATGTACCGTAGCCCAGATAGATTTTTTTGGCTCAAGTACCTATTATGAAAGTACTTTTAGTCATATATTTTGATCGTCTTTCGAACTTTATTCGTAAACATTACATTTTTTCAAAAACAACTTCCAATTTTGGATTTTGAGAAAGACAACTGCTTCCATTTTTCGAAAGGTGGTTCCACCTCTCAATTTTTTTGCAATGAGTGTGACTATTCAGACTTGAAATCCATGTCAGCTATAAAACTATTTCTGGAAATTCACTAAATGGAAGTAGGCATAGTGAGTAGGTATAAGATAACCGATTGGCTTTCAAAATAAATGAGACGAAAAATTGAGACAAATATTTACAGCTATTGCATTTGGTATAGAATAAAAACAAGAAATGTAAATTATATAAAAATACTTTTAAAAATATTTCACAAAAACTTTTTACAATAAATTATAGATAACGGCTCAGGGGAATGGACAGGGGACACTCTAAACTAACATCAGTCCTGTGAATTTGCAGGCCAGGAAAATGGGAGAGGTGGAGATTTTAAACATCTGTGTTACCAAAAAATGAAGGAGTTCATAAATCAAATTACAGGTTCAGGGGTGGGCAAAGAGACAAAAATTTATACATTATTTTGGGATTCTCGAAATCTAATCTGGTGGAGGGGGGGGGAGGATCGCTGATCGCAATAATGACGGAACGATAATACCCAAGCAGAAGAATTTTTTTTAATAATTCACGATGACGAGCTGAACTGAAAAAAACAGAGCTAATCTATCAATAATCTGGTTCGTTGGTTCGTTGAGGTCTATACGTTTGGAATTTATTATTTTTCAATAAATTAACCATGAATTGAGACGGAGGTACTTTGAAAACTTCGTAAAGCTGTCTGAGCGTTTTAATTTGAATAGGAGGTCTACCTATATCCTGTCTGACGAATACGCAACCATCTCTGCTCCATACAAATCGTACTTTGGCCGGCTGCCTCAAACGTAAAGCTTCGCGATAAATAGACGACATGTATTTAGACAGATGCTCGTTGGCGTAAACTCTGACCTCAGCAGATCCTCCAAAATCGGCAGCTGTTGCTCGTACTTTTTTCACTCTTTGGATAAAGTTCACTTTGTGGCTATTGTCGAAGAATTTCACCAACAAGGGTATACCGGAAGGTAGCGGTTCTCTGACTGGTAACCTGTAACAGGCGTATACGTCGTTGACCAACGATACATTGAATCCTCTCTCTAATCTGGCCACTAAACTGTGCATGTTCTCGGAATGGCTGGGATCTTCCGGTATACCGTAAAGAATCACGTTGTTCATACGTCTTTGCACGATTTCCTGGTCATCTTCGGCGTCTAAAATGGGTACTTCGAAAGAGAAAAATTTATCTACGTTGAATGTGTCTTCGGGAGGTGGGTTCGCTTCGTCGGGTTCTTGGAAATCGTAATCGTCCTGTGAACATGACGAACAGAAACGAAAAAAAAAAAAAAAGTGAAAGCAGCTTTACAGACGAATGTGTCAGACAGATAGGCAGATGACTTAATTATTACGATTTAATCGACTCTCATCACAAATATTTTGAAAATTTAGCTACTCGTATTTTAGAGGATACTTTTTGTAATTGGTAAAGAATTTATTTAAGGAGAGATTTGACTATTATATATCTGGGCTATGAGTTTTATAATTTTCTCTTATGTGATCGAGTTCTTGGCTACGTTCAATACTTCCGGTGACTCTTTTAATCATATCGATCTGAGCTCTATCAAATATCTCCATCGATTTAGCTCCCAGAGCTCGTCGTTTCAAGTACACTTTTCCTCTGTAAGTCCAAACTTTGGCCATTCCTGAATCCCGAAGTTTCAAACACAAACGGAATAAATCGGCGGCTTTCTTGGTCAAGTGCTCGTTAACGAAGATCTTCTTCCACCTAGGTCCGCCGAAATTACTCGCGAATATCGGTTTCTTTTCGGCGTGTTTCAAGAACTTGTCTTTTTCATCGTATTCGTAAAATTTAAGCAACACCGGCATATTATTCATGTCTTTTGCACGTAGCCTGGATACGGAGTAAACATTGCTGTGCGTTAGAGGGTAATCGAAAGCTTTCGAAAGCATTTCCAGGAATTCGGTGGGTGGTTCGATTGTACCGTTGAATGGGATACCGTGCAAGACTACGTCGTTTTCGCGTTTCACTCGTGATTCTTCTTGCTGGTCGTCTCTAATGTTGTTAATGACTTTGTCTAATTGAGTAATCCGATTGTTATAAGTGATCATATTTTTTCTTAGTCTCGAGTTCTCTTTGCGGTAGAACTCGATTTGTTCTCGTAAATACGGTATTTCTGTATCTGTCGAATTTGTTGCCTGAAAAATATATAGAGCCATGACTCATTTTGTTGTTATAATCAAGACAAGATTAGTTTGCAGTAGATTATTTTTATTAGAATATTATCGCTGTATGAGTTGGTGGTGGAAGGAGATTGGGTGGGCAGGAAGGAAGGAGGAGTGACGAAGGAAGTTTTTGAAGATGTCTTGTATGTGTTAGGTTGTGGTGGAAGTTTGTAATAAGGTTTTGGGATGATTTCGAATATTTTTGGGCAGTTTGTCTCGAATTTTGGATCTTGAGAATTTTAAATTAATCATATTTTCATCATGAATTTGTTTTTATCTAAAAATAGGAAATAGGATTTTTGAAGTTTTAGCTTTCAGCAGAAAATATTCAGAACGAAAAGCTATGAAATGAGTCATTCTGAAAAGATTTCCCTGAATTAGCCCTTATCTGGCTCATTTAATTCTAGCGACAATAAGACCAGGATTTTTAAAATTTGTATTTTTTTTCCTACAATAAATTGGATGTATATTTTTAGACCGAGTAGTCGAAAATAATTGAGAATTTATGGGTGCTCAAGTGAGGAGGGGGGGGGGAGAAAAAGACTCAAAAGTCGCACTCGCAAAGTTTTTACCTTTTTGAACCGGGTAAAGCTAAATCGAAAGAACATGCAAAAATACATCGCCTGCTAAAATTTTTGGCGCTAAAACACATTTTTTGATTTTTGGTGAATTTTAAAAAATCAAATTTGGGCCAAAAAAATAATTGAGAAAAAGAATCAAAATTTTATCAAATTAATCTGGAAATCTGAGTATGTAGCTTACTTTCAACCACCAAAAATCGATTTGAAACGGTTTTGAGCAGTTCTGGAGCCTCCAGCATTCCAGCAGATTTTTGAAAGTTGAAATTTTCACTAAATTTTACTCAATGAAGTTCTGTTGGGAACCTAAAATTCACTCTAAAACTTAATTTCAACACGCTGAGTCGATTAGAGGCGATTTCAAGCCGTCCTGGAGCCTCCAGCAATGTTCTGGAAGTCCCAATTTTTGAAGAAAAAAACTGGATCAAAAAGTTGAAAAAATCCTGATTTTTGCTAAAAACAGCAAAAAAGCTATTTGTCTGTCAAAATTTCAAAAAGACCTCGTTTTTTGCTAAAAGTTGCCTAAAATTGTCGTTTTTACGCAAAAAATTCCAAAAAGTCTCAATTTGAAATTTTTATGTTTTTTTGTTTTTGTTTTTTTGTTTTTTTTTTTTGGTGAAAAAGTTACTAAAAGATATTTTTTTTCTGAGAAGAATTGCGAAAAAATACAATTTTTTTATTCATAATTTCCAAAAAAAAACTACTTTTTTCTTATAATTACTAAAATCTTGTTTTTTTTTGCCAAAATTGACAAAAATGCTTACTTTTTGGGGAAACTGTCGAGAAATATCACTCTTTCTTCAAAAATTACCCTTAATGTTCGACTTTTTCCCCCAAAAAATTCAACAGTCTCAGTTTTTTGCCAAAAAGTTCCAAAATAGTCAAAAGTTTTTAAAATTAAAAACCCGAAATGTTCTGTTTTTTCAAGTGATTTTTTTTTCGCTTACGTTTTATTGATTAGTCACTTTTTTTGAACCTTTTTTTTTTGGTTACTAGAGTTACTTTTTTGGGGGAGGGAAGGGGGAGAGCTCTGAAGTTGGTTCCTGTCGATTCGACAGCATACATTTCAGGGTATCTAACAGATAGTGAAAGTAGTGAAAAAGTAGTGAATTTAGTCAAAAAGGTAGTAGTGAAAAATGTAAAAATTCAAACTCTCAACAAAAACTTTCAAGTTATTTTTTAAAAAGTTTATTTTTTATGAAATTGACAAAAATATTTTGTGTACTTTTCTTCCAATTTGATTTTTTTTTGAAAATTTTTTTGTGAAAAATTTGAGTTTGTTAATTTTTTTGTGTATGGGAAGGGGGGGGGGTCGAGTGGAAAGCTTTCTGAAAATTTGGTTGAAAAAGGGTAGTGAAAAAAGTAGTGATTTTTTCAACAAAAAAAACCGTTAGAATATACCATGTTTTTTTAGAAATTTCATAATTGAAAATTTGACAAATATTTTTCTGAACCAACGAAAGTAAATCTTAGTAAATTGGTAAGGTAATTCATTAAATGGTGAATCTGGGCAGTTTTTAAGGCATTTTTTGAAAATCTAGAATTTCCAAAAATATGGCTAAAGGCTCCAGATCGGCTTGAAACCACCTTCAATTATGCCAGCATGTTGAAATTATAATGTGAAGTGAATTTCAGCTTTCTAATTTTATTTAGTAAAATTTTTTTTGGAAATCTCAATTTTTAGAAATCTGCTGGAGACTCCTGAACTGCTCAAAATAGTTCGAAACCGTTTCCAATCATTTTGGGAGACCAAAAATAGGGTATAGGTACATATCAAATTTTAGTTTTCTAGATTAATTTGGTATCTAACATTTTGATTTTTTACCATTTTGGGTCCAATAATTTTTAAAAATTCACGAAAAATCAAAAAATGTTCTTGTTAAATGCTCAAAATTTTGGCTGGAGATGTATTTTTGCATGCTCTTTCGATTTAGCTTTGTCCGGCTTAAAATGTTTTCTTAATGGGGTATCTCTATTTTTTGAGAGTCGGGGCTCATATGAGACCAATAACTGACAACGGTTTCAGAATCAGATGAATTAATTGAGCTTTGAACATTCACAAAGAATGTATGTAACTGTAGCTTATGCAAAATTGTTCGCAAGGAATTTTTTTCAAAATTTAAGCATAATCTGAAACCAACGTTGCAAATTTATCTGTTTTTTGGTCATTATTGCCTAACATGAATTATCTTTAATTGAAATTCCACCAAAACCTCCTCACAGTTCTGATAAAATATTGTGTAAAAATAATCCCTCAAGTTCCTGTCCCTTAAAAAGCATACACCGACCAAAGAACCAACCTGCCAAAATTATTGAGATTATGAATAGGTACTAGGTTAGTTATCAGACATAAATCGTCTGTGCCAAGTTTGCTGATATTGGAATTCTTGTAATTGTTTGGTGCCGTTAAAATATTTATACAAGTTGATCAAATGACGAGGTGAAATGACCCGGATAGGACTCTCTGTTTCGTTGCGTTTGATGTATACATCATTATCTTCATCGTAAACCAGTTTAAATCCAACTTCCCTCATATTATTAGCCAATGCTAAAATATTAGCCGATCTAGGAGACAAATGATGATTAACTTTGATCACTTTCCAGCCCGTTCCACCGAAAGCCGAATCACTAAATCTCCTCTGTCCACATTGCTCGTAAAACGCCATTTTGGATTCGAAATTAATAAATCTCATGATAACCGTCGTGCTGAGGTATTGTTTTTTCTTATTATTCATCCTGTAGCACGAGAAAACGATGGGTTGTAGTCGATAATCGAAAGTTGTCTCGAATTTTGTCACCAGACTGGCTGTGTCTTCGGTTTCTCCGGGTCTGGGAGGTGGGACATTGCGTAAAATGACATTGCAACGTCTCTCTGTTCGTATCGTGTCGTCTTGTAGATATGTTACGAAATTCATTCGTTTTTCCATCCTTTCGATTTTCGTTCGTAGGCCAGAAATTTGTATTTCCAAATCACGATTCGAGTGATGGAATCGTTTGCAATGTTTTTTTAATTTTTCAACGTTATTCCAAATTTCGTCGTCCTGAAAACATTCATAAGCTTTAGCCAGCTGATTACACCATATATCTCGCATCGTCTATAGAGTTTTATTTAGGTATTGAGGTAGCAGAGTATGTTGTCGAGGTCTTGTATTTTATTTTAAAACTTTTCCAAAGGGTTTTAATTGATTGAATGATTTTTCATGACTGAATTGTCAAAATTGTTAGATCGAAAAAGAAAAGGATTCGTGGAGGATGTTTGAAGTGAACAAAAATTGAAAATTTTATCAAAGTAGTGACCGAAAAATATGAATATAAGATTCTAAATTCCGAGTAAATAGTCTGAAATTTGAGAGAAGTACTGAGAGAGATGGTTGCTAAAATAGTTATGATGAAAAAATATCCTCAAAGTATAGAAAAATATACCGAATTGTTAAATGTATCAGCGAAGCTTCGATCAATGCCCAGTAAATGAATTAATTATGGTAATTAGTCCGCTATAGATTTATCGTTCCGTCGTGGAGTTGATAAAATAAGGAAGAGGGGAGCCAAGAAAGATAGGTGAAAAAAAATACTAAGACTAGTCGTAAAGATCGATTGGAGCGCCATCATCTGGTATCAGAGTAGTCGTAGGAATGCCAGGACCTTCTTGATTAGCCAAATCTCGAATTTCTTGAACGGTCCGAGGTTCAAATCCGATCGAGTCGTTGCCTTTGCGAACATACAAGCGACCATTCAAAACCCACACTTGTAATCTTCCTTTTCTGCTGAAAGCCGAAGCTTCCCTGAGTAAAATAGCTCGATGAGGTGTCAAATGCTCAGAAGCGGTTACAGGGTGTCTGGAGACACCTCCGAAATCCATCATTGTTCTAGGATTGTTCATAACGTGGTTCAAGAACTCGGCTTTGAATACAGGGTGAGTGAATTTCAAAAGGATCGCTACACCGATTTGGTCTTGTCGCGGACCTGGTCTGAGTCTGTAACACGTGTTAATTTTTCCTTCTAGGTCTACGTTGAAACCAGTTTGGATGAGTCGCATGATTTCAGAGGGGGGTTCTGGACCATTCTTGGCACGGATGGGGATTCCGTGCACGACGACGTTATTTAGACGATTCGTACGCTCGATTTCTTCCCTGTTCGCTTCCATGGCTGTTAAACGTTGCTGGAGTACTTTTATTTTATTCTCGAGCATAACGTTGTCTCGTTCAAGGCGGTAATTTTCCCCTTCGAGTTGTTTATTTAAGTCTCGTTGACGTTCTATTTCATCTTTTACGTCACTCGTTTTATCCTGAAAGAAATTTTTTCCACTTTAAAATGCTGAGATTGCAATTACCTATGTAATATCCCTATAAACTTAGGTTTATTAAAATTCTCTATTCGTGGAAAGGAATTATTGAAGGAAAATATACGAGTACGGGGATCCCTCTGCAACCTATTTGCCCCAAAATGCGTTCGCCCATTGCCCCAAAAATGCCGTTAAAACAGACTAATAATACATTAATGTAATCGATTTTCATCAAGGGTATTAAGCCGCAGCTGCTGTGGCTTCTGTTTCCGGTTCTGCAACTGCTTCTGACGTTGATTCTGCAGCTTCCTGGGCTGTTGATTCTACGTCTTGTTGCGCTGTGGAATTTGCAACCGGATTTATGGCAGATTCTACTGCCGGAGGCGTCGTAAATTCTGCTGCTGGTTCGGTAACAGATTCAGCAGTAGCTGGACTGGTTGTAGAATCGTTAGTTCCAGATCCTGCTGCTACTCCAGCTGGCGATTCGGGCTTTTTAGCCGCGTCTAGTAATTTAGATACTTGTTCGAGTGTTTCTACTCTTACAGCTGGCTGATCTTCGCCGCCTTTTTTAACATAAACGTAACCATTCTTCGTCCACACGAACGGGTATCCGTAATGTTTCAATCCTAAAGCTTCGCGGAATATCATCGAAGCTGTTTTGGTGAGATGCTCGTTGACGAAAATTTTCACCATACGGTCGCCTCCGAAAATGGCGGCTGTTACATCTTGCATTTTCAACTTCTTCATGAATAAGTCTTTGATATCCGGACTGGCGAATTTGATCAGCATCGGATCTCCGTGTCTGCTGGCTCGTTCGTTCACCTGCAGTCTGTAGCAATCGATGATATCCTTGTCGGTAATGGGGAAATTGATAGCGTCGCCGATTTTCTTAACTAGATCGGCGGCTCGTTCGCCGGGTGCTAGAGCATTATTCGGGACGCCGTAGATGACGACGTTGTTGCGTCGATTTGCGCGAGCTGTCTCTTCGTTCAGGCGTTCCAGTGCTTCTAGACGTTGTTGCAAGTCTTGAGCTCGTTTCATTAAATCGTTACTTTCTTGTTTCAAAAATTCGTTATCGGTTTTTAAAGCTTTGTATTCTTCGCGTAAATTCTTAAGTTCGTCTTGAGGCTCGACAGGTTGGTCCTGGAAAAAAGGTATTAACGTTCAAACCATACCAGCTGATTACTAACAAGTTAAATTACTATTGTAAATTAGCGTCCAGTTCACAGTGTCTCGTTGCAGGTTGGAATAGGAGAAAGTCAATATGGAGGAATAGAGTGAGAGTTAGAGGTTGCATAATTTTGACTTGAGAGGATGATTTTGGATGATGACCTGTTCTACCTCTCTACGATGGGTTTTTTGGTTGGGGGGGGGATTAGGAAGCATTATGGGTATCATAATGGCTGAACGGATTTAATTTTGACGAAAATTTATGCAGAATAGGGTAACTATTTTTTTTTGTGAAATGAATTAGGTATTTTTCAAAAACCTAAGAAAACAAATTAGGTACCTACTATTTTTTTTCAAGACCACTAATCCCATATTTCATGTGTCTATATTATTTCAAGATGGTATATTTATTAACATTTTGGTTTTGAATGTTGCAGATTTCCCAAAGATGTCCGTTAAGAATGGAAAACTGTTACTATAAGAGTGATTTTTCTTCATTGTTCATTTGTTGCTGCCTGATTCATCGAAAAAATATTCCCGGCAGCTTGAAGATGTTGAAGATATGCTTCTTTGATGACTCGATGTTGAATTCGTTGAAATATGCTCGTTCAAGATCAGTTCCAGGCTGAGAATTTAATGGTGAGTGTTTTAATTTATTCGATTGTTGACAAGCTCGATCCATGGTTTTTGTTTCCATTCTGAAGATGAACTAACCCAAAACAACGCTGTGTTCGAATAAAATCTGAATTATGTTGTTCGTTGTGCCAAACCCAAAGTTGACGAGGAGGTTTTACCCTGCTTATTCGATTAATTCATCCCCTTAAGCTATATAGCTGTTAAAGCAAGTATCCCATTGGTCATCAGCAAAGCGTCAGAGTTTTCGGTTTCACTGTTGTTGGTTTTTGGGGGGAGGGGGGTTTCGTTTCCAAAATTTTTATTCAACATTTAGCTAATTTTTAGCTATAAAGTGAGTTATATTTTTATGTTGAAACTGTTGAAAATGGAGAGGATTTCTGTGGAGTACAAAAATGCTTGAAAGATTGTGAGGTAGGCTGAAGTTGATCCACGCTGAAATGGCAAAAAACCTTCATTCTCTGTTGAAAAACTCCCCCTTTCCCCTTTCAAATTGAAGTGAAGTCAATGTTACAAAACAATGTAAAGTTGAAAATGTTTCACAAATTTGATACTTAATGCTTTTTTGGTCCAAAAGACTAGAGAGGAACTCACTGCCCACAAAATTGAGGGAAAAAAGTGATATTGTAAAATTTCATCCGCTAAAACGTTTCATGAAGAGCCTGAAATTCATGAATTTTTCAATCGATTGGTATCATTAAAATTCTTGAAACAGTGAAGTGGTCGATTCTTACTCTCAAATTATTTGGAGCTTCCAACGCAAATTTTATTCTCTCCGTAAATTTTTAAAATTCTATCGAAAACGTGCAAACTGATCATGGTAGTCGAAAATTTCATTTTGACATATTTTTGAGATGTAGAACCCTAAAAATTCATCTCTGAGCATTTTTTGTGCAAAAAAATGTAATTTATTTGATACTTTCAAGAATTTTTTTTGAGCTGGCAGAAACATTTTGGGATTAAACAAATCTAGATCGAAAGAGCATCCGAAAATATGTACCTTGCTGGGCATTTCTGATGCTGAAGTATATTTCCTCAAATTTGAAAAATCTTTTAAAAAGCAAAAGGCTTAAGTTGGAAAAAAATCGAAGTTCTACCCAATTGAGCTGAAAAGCTTGAATTTAGCATTGATAGTGAGGGAGCCCGCATAAGGATCTATTGCACCCCCCCCTCCGGTAGATTCTCCGGGACAACTTTTTTCTTAAAGGGGGAGTCCTAAGGAACATTTATAGCCATTGTCCTAAAAAAAAAGGTGGCCCTACTTACAAAAAGGCGGCCACTTTCATTGACAGGTCAGCCGAAATCGCAGATTTTGCGTTTCAACATACGAGTAGGACTCGCTCGAAATTTTTTAAACCGTACAAAGGTAGATCGATAGATCAGACAAAAATCTATCACCTGTCAAAATTTCAAGTGCTAAAGTGCTTTTTTCGATTTTTTGTGAATGTTTGAAGATCAAATCTAGGCCAAAAATGAGGAGGAAAATCAAAATGTTACTAAATTGACCAAGAAAGCTGAAATTTAGAATATACCCTATTTTCGGCCTGCCAAATCGATTGGAAACTGTTTCAAACCGTTTTTAGCCGTTCTGGAGCCTCCAGCAGATTTTTGAAACTCGAAATTTCCACTAAATTTCATCAAATGGAGTTGGAAAGGGGAAATTTATTCTGCAAACTAATTTCAATACGCTACGAAGTCAACTGCAGGTGAATTTTAAGTAGTTTGGGAGCCTCCAGCGAATTTTTGAAAATTACTGGAGCCTCCAGTAGATTTGTGAATCTTAAAATTTCATCAAACGGAGATAGAAAGCCAATTTTAACACCCTTTGAAGACGACTTGAGGTGATTTTGGAGCCTCCAGCGACTTTTTGAGAATTACTGGAGTCTCCATCAGATTTTTGAAACTTGAAACTCCCACAATTTCGGCCATTTTGTAAGAAGGGCCATTTTTTTTAGGATAAGGGCTAGAAATGTTCCTTAGGACTCCCCCTTTAAGAAAAAAGTTGTCCCGGACGATCGGCCGGGGGGGGGTGCAATAGATCCTTATGCGGGCTCCCCGACTATTACTGCATTTTTGAGCTTCCAAATTGATTCGAAGCAATTTCGAGTCATTTTGGATAATTCTCAAGTTTCTTGAAAATTTTTAAGAATTGCAATTCATTCAACGTAATTTTAAATACACCAGCAAGCTAAAAAGCTGAAATATTTTGAGTCACTCTGACGTCATCAATCCATTTTTAGTAATTCCAACTCGCCGAAAAAAAAAGCTCCAAAGATCTGTGTTTTAAGTAAGTATGAAAATTTTTGGGAATTATAATTTTTAAAAATTCTGTTCGTAGCTCCAAAATTGCTCACAACGATTTGAAACTTTTCCTCGTTAATTTGTTAATTTGAGAGGTCAAAAATAGGATACCTACGAGTACATCTGCAGTCTTTTAATTTGATTTTCTCAAACTTTTCAAGCCCAAGTTGGATTTTTAAAAATTCCTAAAAATACAAAAAATAAACGTTCACTCTTGAAATTCTGGCTGAAGAGGTATTTTTGAGTGCTCCTTTGATCCATTTCTGTTTTAACCCAGAATCCCTCCCCCTTCAGTACGGATAACTTTGTAATTAGCTCATTTTCAAATTGAATAATTCCACAAGAAATGCCATTTTGTAGAAATTTATCATTTCTGGAGATTCGAAATTCTCAACTGATGAGTCAAAAACTAGTAAGGACTCATCACTCGAGTCACTGATGAAATGATAAAAGAATCTTTTTAGTGAATGAAGAGAAAATTATGCAAAAAAAAAATGTTGGTGTAGCTTTTTCAAGGGCGTATTGTTCCTCTTTTACTTCCCAAATAGCGTACAAGTTGCCTAATTCCTTTCAACGAAGGAAAAATTTGCGAATAATCTTCCTGTTAATGTTTTTTAATAACGAAATTGTGTTTACAAGCATTCTACAAGATCAACTGACTAGGTTGCCATATTTTTAGGTGAAAAATGAGGCATCAAAAATTTTAATTTACATCCCTCCACCTTCCACTATCCATTAATCTTTTGAGATCTATATTTTTTCAAACTTTGAAAGTTTCTGAGCTTTGCTATAGCTTGAAACGAATGTATTTAAATTCTTAGAACCACAGAATTATAAATCATAGGTTAAAACATGTATGTTTGAGTCATTTAATGATGAGTGAGTTCTGCGCCAGGAGCATCAATATTAAATATTCTGGTCCTCGATGAGCGGATTCTGCGCCAGGAGCTTCAATTTTGATCAATTTTTGTATTTTTGAATATAGGCGAGTTGTGCGCCAGGAGCTAATTTTTTTTCAATTATTTCCATACCACATGATGATGGGTGAGTTCTGCGCCAGGAGCTCTGATTTTGGCAATTTTGAGTCAAATTATTGATTCGATTGAGCTGAAAAATACGTTTGTTTTCTCCTCACTCGTTTCGAAAGTGGTCTCCAAAACCTGTTGATGGTTAGAATATGTCTTGGAGAAAAAATCCCCAGAATTGTAGCCGCCTACTCGCATATATCCAGATTTTAGACTTCTTTTTTTAAAAAATGTGGACTTGATTGAAATCTCAGATTTTAATTTGATCTCGCCTCTTTCCCATTCGTTGATACGATATTTGAAAATTCGAGCACTATTTTCTTAATTTTAACCTCCCTTTACCCCTCTCTGTCATCACTTCTTTTTCCTAAGAACTCGCGAGCTGGCAACTCATACAGCATCTGTGCCCAAAACGATAGCAAGCGTTTAGCTGAACGGCTGTTTACATAATAATACACGTTTAAAAATAAATATTAAAATTACTCGACCGATGAGAAGGTATTTTTAGGAGGAATTTCGTATTCGAGATGGAAATTCGAGAAGTGGAAAAAACCTACGAACAATTCTGAAATTGTTTTTCTCGTTGAAAAGTCAAAACGTGTTGTGATTTTTGCCATCGAAGAGCTTCGACATATCTACCGTTTGGCATTCGTGATGAGAATTTAATGGGTTGACTCCCCCTTCCCCACTTTCTCTTTACACTTTCCCTCGAGGGATATTTTTTTCCTCACAATGTGATGGAAATTCGGTCAAGATCATCAGCTCTTTAAAATGTTTTTTCATTGAAATCTCTAAAAAATGGTGTGATTTTGGTATTGAAGTTACGAAACATTGTTGGGTATTCGATGGTGGGAATTTGATGAGTTGATTCCCTCTCTCCCCACTCCCCCCCCCCTAAGGACAATTTTCCCTGTAATGTGATGAAAATTTGGTTTAGATCACGTATTAGATTGGCTGGTAATTTTCGCAACTGGGTGAATTTCGTGGTTTTTTTCCTCTACCGAGTGAAATGTGAACGAACGCGAGATGAAAATTAATACACTCAGACGACGACGACGACGATGATGATACGAGTTATGTCATAACATCGCCGCGTGGATGTACGAAGAGATATTATAAGATAGAAGAAATGCACGAGAGAACGAGTAATAATAACAAAGTTATTTACAGACATTGAAAAATAACTGAGACAAATTTAGCTTGAAAAATACGAATGTGTTTTCATTAATATAGCGTCGAGCGACGACGACGACGCCGTGTATCGTGTCAGTTTTCTCGTATAACTACCAAGAGTAGAACGATCTAAATGAGGGAAAATTTTCGCGAATGAGCCACTAGGTACTGCAGGATCGATGCAGTAGCGAGAAGAAAATCGAACCAGTTCGACACGTTACCTAAGTCGAGAGCGACGAAAAGAAAACCTACCGGGAGGACGTAGGCAGGGAGGAGGGGGGAACAGATGTAGAAATTTTCAAGGCTGCGGTATCATATTTTTGCGAGGCGAGAGAGCCTTTGGATGGACGACGGTGGTGTAGCAAGCGTGTATTATGACTTGTTAATCGTCGTGTCGAGGTAGAGTGTGGAAAAGGCGATGATGATTCCGCCCTCGCACCCTTTCCTCCTACTTGAGTGGTTATTTTTAAATTCCATTTCTTCTCTTCTATCGCTATAAATGAGGTGACGCATAGCATCGCGTTTCGTTTTACGAAACGCTCTAAAAATAAATGGCGATGGCTTTTGGCGTAGCGCAGATCATACCGTTAATACTTTGGGCCACCGTCGTCAGAGTTTTAAAATAGCCCGTTGCACCGACCCGGACCCCTTTATACCGCGAGGAAGGCGCAGGCGAAGCCGAACCCGAACTGTTTGCACAGGCAGAGAAAAAGTTTTTTGAAAATTACCGTTTTTCTCGCGCGCTTCTTCTTTCTTCGTTCATCGACGAATGATTGTTACCTCCTTGGCCTCTCCCTCTCCGCTGCGGCTGCTGGTCGTGTCTATACGGGCTGCGCGTGTGTGTGTGTGTAATCTCACCCCCTTTTTCACTCTCGGTAGCTTGGGCGCGCGCGAGATTCGACTATCGTCCTTAAACATTCGTTGAACCGCGTAAACTATTCGCCTAAAGTTGCGAAGCGAACGATTCAAAGGTGTTTTTTTGCCGACGCGAATGTTGTGATATCGAATATTTTGTTATGGTGAATATTTCTGCCTTTTGCGCGATCGAATTTTGAGTATTTTTGTTGAGGTAGGTTTTCAATACTCACAATCAAAAACGAACTGTAGTTTTTTTCATCTTGACGCGTTGATTGAATTTTTTTCGATGATCGATTCGCCGATCGCGATCAACTTGTGTATAATTGTGTGCTTTTTTTTTGATCATTTTTTTATTCATATGTTGCCTTTGTGCGACGTGTTTCTGTGCCCATAAAAATTGTCTCGACTCAAGAGGAGCTCTACACGTACTTCTCAAAACGCTGCAGGCGGTATTATTTTGTGTTGATATATTTTTCTTTTTTTACTACGTTGATTTGTTAATTTATCGAGTAATTAAATCACTACGATATCGAATATCGATCGATAATATAAATGTACATTAGATTTCCTACTGGTACATATTTTAACGTCCGGTGTAAATTTTTTTCTTCCTCGAAAAATTTTTTCGTATTGGTACGAAAATTTGATGCCAGATGAGATAACCAGCGCGCTCCAAGCCTTAATTAGTCTTCTCTGTGAGAAATGTTGAACGCCTACAAACTTTATACTTAGTCTTGGTCATCTTCTCTTTACACAATGTTGTACATGAGAGGTTTTTTTCCTCCTCGTCGTCGTCTTTTTTTTACTCGTGTAAAAATATTTTTTAAATTGAGCAACGCTTTTTTTAATGACCTCGATTAGTCTTGGCATAGCGTGGTTCATTTGCATGTGTGCTAATTCGTTGCGAATTTTTTTCTTCTTTTATTTTTTTTTTCGCTCTTTTTAGCCGACGAGGATCATGTTCCACGTCGGATCGTCTATATGGACATGAGCTTTTTTTTGATGATGCGCTGATTTAATCACGAGCGTTTCTGATCCCCTCCTTTTGCGAGGTTTCGAGATGTGAAATGAATAATTTTCACGAGCGATTGACGAGATTTTTTTCTTTCAGGTGGGAAGTTTTAGAATGATGTAATATTTATGTTACGGTGTGATTTTTTTTACTGTATATGTTTCGAGTATTCTTGTGAAAAATCTCACAGGGTGAAAGTGAAAGTGAGAAGGCTGTATAAGAATTTGAATGAAGTATTTATTGTGCAGTAAGAGAGCTGTGGATTAAGGATTGGGTTCAATTGCTTCGGTATACTCGTATTGTGAGTAGGAGAGCTGGTAATTTAATAAATTCAATTAACGTACAAAATGAAGGAGGGGGATGAAGAGAGGGATAAGGAAAATAGTAGGAGAGGAGAGATTAGAGAAAAGGAAGGGAAAACTAAAGATCAGTTGTTGAATAGTTGAAAATGGCTGTAAGAGAATTCTGAAGATTTTGTAAATTAAAGTATTGATGTTTTTTAAAATAAATTATGGGGAGGGGGGAAGAGATTTGTTGAATTTTTTTAAATATGAAATTTTAATTTTTCAATCAGAAGCTAGAGCTCTTCTCTTCAACTAAGTAATGATTTTTAGTCAGTCACCTTAAAAAATTGAAAAGGCCACGTGCTATGATGCACTTTCTTGCGAAATTTCAATGAAATATCCGAAAGTGCCAATTGAAAGTTGGTCCAATAACTTGAGGAAAGGTCATGGGTGTCCTTTTTGCCTACTATTCATTGCAGAGTAGTCGTGCAAGGTCTTTTCTCTTTTGTAATTTAAAATGTAACTATCTTTTTGTGCATTTATTTCTTCATTTCCTATTTATTTATTTTTTATAAATAAAGGTACCCACAGATGAGCAAATCATTGAAAAAATTTTATTAAAAAAAATATTATTTTATTGGCAAATGAGGTATTCTTATAAAATCGTGAATTTTTAAAAAGGAGCCATTACATTCTAAACTTGTTCTAATTTAGTCATAAGGATCTCCGATCTATTGCACCCCCCCCCCCGGTCGATCCTCCAGGACAACTTTTTTCTCAAAGGGGGAGTCCTAAGGAACATTTCTAGCCCTTGTTCTCATAAAAATGTGGCCCTACTTTCAAAATGGCGGTCCTTTTGATTGACAGGTCAGTCGAAATCGCAGATTTTGCGTTCCAACAAAGGACTCGTACAATATTTTAAACCGTACAAGGGTAGATCGACAGATCAGGCAGAAATTCATCACCTGTCAAAATTTCAAGTGCTAAAGTGCTTTTTCGATTTTTGGTGAATTTTTGAAAATCAAATTTAGCCCTAAAATGAGGGAAAAATCAAAATTTTACCAAATTGACCAAGAGAGCTGAAATTCGGGATATACACTATTTTCGACATGCCGAATCGATTGGAAACTGTTTCAATCCGTTTTTAGCCGTTCTGGAGCTTCTAGCAGATTTTTGAAACTCGAAATTCCCACAAAATTTCATCAAATGGAGTTGGAAAGGCGAAATTCATTCTGCAAACTAATTTTAATACGCTACGAAGTCGACTCCAGGTGGATTTCAAGTAGTTTTGGAGCCTCCAGCGACTTTTTGAAAATTATTGGAGCCTCCGGTAGATTTTTGATACTTGAAATTTCCCTAAATTTCATCAAATGGAGATGGAAAGTCGAAATTCATTCTGCAAACTAATTTCAATACGCCACGAAGTCGATTGCAGGTGGATTTCAAGTTGTTTTTGGAGCTTCCAGCGATTTTTTGAAAATTACTGGAGTTTCTTGAAATTCTTTTGATATTATTGGTGACTGATCAACGATCTCTCAAGCATCGAATACAAAAAGGGCGAGGATAAAGTACAAATTTCGTGATTGACCCCCCCCCCCACCTCTTCCTCTCTAATATCTGTGGTGTCCAGTTCAACGTAAATAGGTAGAAAAGTATGATAGAATTGTTTTATTTTTTTCTCGAGAATTTGTTGGAATTTAGCAAAAATCTCTCGTAGATAATTTTAGAATGGTGTAGACAGAATTTCCATTTTGAAAGTTCATATTCACTTTCCTTCTAATGAACCTTGAGTTCAAAATGATGACAAAAATAATAAAAATTTGAAAGAATAATTTTCTGGAAAATTTTAGTCATAGTGTATTTACTTAAATACTTGATATGGCCAAATTTACCTCCAAAAATTTTCAATTCACTTACATTTCTGTTTAGTTTGTGGGGGGGGGGGGGGGGATTGCACTTTGTTTTTTTCAAATTACATTTCAAAAAAAAATTTAAAAAAAATCAGTAAGGTATGATTTCAGTGCAGTCGTTCTTTTTGAGAAGACTATTTTCAAATTATTTCCCCTTCATTTCATATTAATGGACTGCTTTTTTCAAATTTAATGTTTTTATTTTTCAATCCAGTAAAAAATAACGTTAATAATATTGAACCCCAAAAAAGCATTTTCGCTTTTCTTACATGTTTCAGGGCTTATGTAACACGCTTTATTTTCCGTAGTATAAAATCAATAGGGAAATTCCCTCCAAAATAGCCCCTTTGCAGGATATCCATTAGGTATTGAAAGCAGTAAATTCAGTAAAAATTTCAAGAAAAAGTAGGTACCTAGTAGAGAGGATTGTTTTAAAAACCAAAAACACGAAACACTTTTGAAAAAATTTAAAAAACTGTTGAAAACTGTTGTCTTTGAAAAAAGACACATTTTTTATGAATTGGCAGCTCTGTTAGAATTTGAGAAGGAATTTGAAATTTTTCTTCAATAAAGTTGACTTTGGTGTTTTTTGGGGAGAGAGAAGTAGTGAAGGATTTTGAAATTTTCAAACGAATTGATCACAGAATCGTATTTGGAATGTCAAATCACATGCATTTTGACATCCGGCATGAAAAACTTGAAAAATTTCAATGTTTTTTTTTTTTTTTTTTTAACCGCAGTTATTTTTTCAGTTTGGGGCCAAAATGTCCAAAAAATGAAGTGAGCACCTTCGAAAACCTAAGTTGATTTTTTGGAGAATTTTTCCAGAGAAAATATGAAAATTCTCAAGTATTTTGTCACTGTGTAGTCCTCAAAACATGTTTGAAACAATCACTCCCTCCCCCCCCCACAAAAATTATTTCAGGCATTTTTGCAGGATAAGGATGGGGAAGGAGAGAGGTGGCACTGGTGGATTTTTTTTCATTATAAATATCAATTTCAGTACAATTTTTCATTTTGAAAAATCTTTTTTTTTTCAATTTTTGAAAACTTATTTCAAGAATTTTTGAGGGATAGAGGAAGAGATCTTCCACACAGAACACCCTGTAACTACTTTCTCCATAATATCTCGGATGCATGATGTGTGTTGATAATAATATCAGTAAAATTTTAATTTTTTTAAAAAATGTTGTACCTACATAGAAAAGTTCATTACGATTTTTCCTCTGGAATTTTATATTCACTTATTCATTTATTTTTTTTAAACTCGAAGCTCTGTTTATTCCAAAAGCATAATTGAAAACTGAGTTGAATAAAAAATTTAAATTGTTCATAAATTTATATCAATTAGCTTTTATTTGAAGGAGATTTAAATTTTATCTGTCGAGCTTTAAAATTGACCTTGAAACAAATTAGAAAAATTTGAATGGGGAGGGGGGATGCCAGAATACAATCATCACATATGCAATTGCATATTTTCGATGTTAAAGTATAAGAAAACTAGAGGAGAAATCTGGAACATGAAACTCCTCGTGATTCGAGTTCAACGGCTGCTACACGACGAATTGGTTCAGTGGTTCAAAAATAACCGTTTGATTTGCCGAAAGTATTTCAACGATTTTCTTCCGGGTTCTTTCGTCTGTGTAGATTAGAAAAGCTCACGACGGCGAGCTTTCGACAGCGATCGAGATAATCTGCATGTAGGTTACGTGTGTACGATTAGATAAGAGCCTGGGCTGAAATTCGCTGAAGTAGCTCTGTAAATGTGGAAATTCCTTTTTGGTTTCTTCGATTTGATGAGAGTGAAACGTGTACTGAGGATGTAGGTGATCTCCAGCTTGTCTTGGGAGATAGACTGGTATCCTTGATTGGCAGCCATGTATTTTGTATTTTGTGGTATTCGTTCGTATATAAGTCGATATCACACACACAGAGATTTCAAATCGAGCAGGAATAGGTTTTCGTTTAGGATTTGGGATTTGGCGAGGAATAGAAAAACATGAAATAGGCATAGGAGGTGATTCAGTATTAAGAGTAAATTTCGATAAAGCGATAAATAATTTTGTGATGAGCGTCGTTAATTTATATAGTTACTGCTTCTCGTATTGATTTGTGAGAGAAAAAAAAATATTGATATGCAATGAAAGTAATCTGTAAAAATATACTTACAGGAATATTTTCGTCTTGACATATTGTACCACTAATATGCAACGTGCTTATGATAACGAAACATAAAAAAAGATTATTGACTACAAAATAATACATTTTTGAGGTAAAATAAGTCTATAAAAAAGCTTTTCGAACGGAATTCAACAACTACTGTTACCGAAACATTGGTGAAGACTAATACAGGCTCGGAAAAGTATTAAGGAAAGGGATTATCTTTTCATCTTGTTATCACTACTCCGGAAAAAATTTTCATTCGGTGGTCCATTTTGATGTACGAGTAGAAGATATCAGACTTTTCATTAGAGCACATTTTTCCGCGTTTAATCAGGCTATAGTGAAATCTCATCTCTGGGTACGTCGGCTCATTTCTTTTGGGCTATGAGAATTTGTAAGTAATGATACAACATTTGAGGAAAATTTCGAATTTGGATTTTTTAATACAGTAGTAGATGTTTTGAAGTATGTTTTTATAGCGGAGAAGAGGTCGTTGAGTTTTTTTTGAATCTGATCAATTTATGGTTGAAAGTGATTGGCTACTTTTAATTTTTAGGTTTTCAGGTCATGAAGATTCATTCCTTAAGAATTTCTGCTATCACCTTCCCTCCTTCTATCACCATTACAAACCAGTTTTGTAATTTTGTATGTATATTTTTTTGAAAACATGCAGCTTTTTTTTGAGATTTTCTGAAAATTATGTCAAATTTTAATGATATTTTTCTCCTCCTCCGCCCCCTCTTCATTCTTCTCCACCTTTTCTGCCCCCAATTTTTTTGGCTCAATAATAATTGGAGTAAGCATAAAGTTCTAGAGACGGTTTGAAAAGGGGAATGGAGAGTAAAATATTCTGTACTTTTTGAAAAACATTCCCCAATCTCTGAGTAATTTTCTATCAAAGGAGGAAAATCAATGGTTGTACGATTATCTTCAATTCTTCATGTAGGTAATTACATAATTCGAAATTAAAAACTCATACTTCTGCCGAGCAAAAGGTCAAACTAAGATTAAATCCAATCTTAACGATCTCAATTTCGAAACTAAACCGTGAAAAATTTTCAAATTTTAAGAACATAAAATTTGAACGTAGGTATGGTAACGAATCGGACCAAAATTAATCGTCTTTTTCGAGCCAAATTCCTCATCCGCATTTAACGCAACGTGTGAACTTGAAAATGGTTCGAAATGATTTACGAATTCGAGCGTGATAAATCAAGTGAACCGATTCGATAAATTGTCGTTAAAAATGCAACCGAAAATTCGAGCAGATCTCTCCTTCTACTTGTTTTTCATCGTTTGAAAATTTGTTGTTGAATTAAAAGGCGACCTTCGAAGTCGAATTGAGCCATCAAAGCTATGTACATACTTGATTTTCTTACATCGGGATGTCATCGATTATATAACCTCGATCTTGATAATTTTATCAATCGTGTACATGCACTATTGACCGTACGAACTACGAAGGTTAATTTACCCATATTTATAAATTCACTTTCCTATTAACACAATTTGAATGGCCAAGCAGACTATTCGATTCGAATGAAAATGAACAGCATCGTTTGTTGCCTGGTTTACTTTCAATTCATCGATTATTAGGTACCCTGCCTCCGCTGCCTTTAAATAAATAAACCTGCTATCCTACGAAGAAAATTATTGGCTCGAGTCTGTTCACCATCTTCCTGTATAGCAATTTTTTTCCTACCATTCGTATAAGTGTCTTTTGTGAATGTAACTTTTTCGCATCTTTTCGAGGTTAAGAATGGAGAAGTTTCAATCTACGATCGAGTATGTAGCACCTCAGCATTGAATTTGTGAACTCGACTCGTCGTTTCAACTGTGCTGTGATTTGTTGTATCGACTCTGGAATGGCTTATAAAACGTCGTGTTTTGGGAAGCTGCCATAATTCGAATTTTTTAACAGTTTGCACTGTGCTAGGATCTTATCACGATGCTGTCGTTGTTTACTAATGCGCCAGTTGTTATAATTAGTTGTTTTATTCTGCTAATGCTGTTGCTGCTCCTGATGTCCGTTGCATGATGAGATTTGCCATCGGTTCGCACGAATGTGTGGGGGAGATGATGATGAAGTTATGATTGCTGAAATTACATACGAATGTTGAGTGGGGTGGGCGGTTCTCAGAAAAACTGGAAGAATTTTTTTTTCAACGTGACCTTAACCTATAAACATTTGTATTGTGATTGGACTAATGATGAAACGGTCTGAAAAGCCAAAAACACGAAATATGTACTTTTGAAAGGATTGAAAAAATTGTTGATGTTTTGAAAACCAAAAACACGAAATGCTTTTGAAATAATTTGAAAAATTGTGAATTTTCAGCTTTGTTGGAATTTGAAATTTTTTCTTAAATAAAGTTTATTTCGATGTTTTTTTGGTGGAGGGGGGGGGGTGACTTGCATTCGAAGGAAAGAAGATGAAAACAATATTGCCTATTACCATAATTTGAAGAAACTGAAGTAATTAAAGCGATTGAACTGGTAGCTCAGTTGAAAATTCCAGTCTGAAGATGGACCATTTTTTAAAACAACTTCTTCTGTTCATCTTCGAATATCTCATCAAAATTCATACAAACGGATTGCACATTACGACGCAGTCGAATTTTAAAATAGTGTCTCCGTCCAATTTCCAGTAAATTTGAACTGTCCTGAAATTATTCATGAGTGACCTTTCGACCTATGAAAATGGGTTAAAATTTCGCGAGTAATTCGAATACTTAGTTCGACGAAAATGATTTTTGAGCACTTTTGGCTGAATTTTGAGCCCAAAATTGAGTCATTATTTTCGGGATTTTTGACGATGTCATGGAACCTGTTCAATGGGTCAAAATTTTGGTAGAAAATCGAAAATTCCCATCAAAACTTTTTTGAGCGTTTTTGAAGAATTTTGAGCCCTTTGGGTTATGATTTTTGAAATTTTTGAAAAAGTAACAAGGGACCTGTCACAATGAGTAGAAATTTTTCGAAAAATTCAAGGTAGTTCGACATAAAAGTTTTCGAGCGTTTTTTGTAGAGTCTTAAGCACATAATTGAGTCACTATTTTCGGGATTTTTGACAATATTGTGCAATTTCAAAATACCTGAGTCAAAATTTCGGCAAAAAATCAAAATTTTCTGAACTTTTTTGGAGTGCTTTTGAAGAATTTTGGGTTTGAACTTGGGTCATGATTTTTGAGATTTGGGAGAGGGTGCCTGCGACCTATCGATTGGGGTTGAAATTTCGCGAGTAATTCAAGGTAGGTAGGTCAACAAAAATGTGTTTTGAGTATTTTTGGAAAATTTTGAATCCAAAATTAGGTCATGATTTTCGGTATTTTTGAATAAAATACGTCAAAATTCTTACAAAAGAAGAAAAATTTCTATCAATATATTTTTTTGATCAGTTTTGAAGAATTTTGAGCTCAAACTTGTATCATGATTTTCAAGATTTGTGAAAGGGTACTATGCGACCTATAGATATGGGTTAAAATTTACCGAGAAATCCAAATAGGTCGACGGAAATTCTTTTTGAGCATTTTTGTAGAATTTTGAGCCCAAACTTGGGTCATGATTTTCGCCATTTTTGAAAAGAAAGTCATGCATCCGATTGAAATGGGTCAAAATTTCGGAAAAAATTCAAATAGTCCGACAAAAATGTGTTTTGAGCTTTTTTGATAAATTTTAAGCTCAAAATTGGAATATGATTTTTGGTATTTTTGAAAAATATGTCATGCAACCTATCAAAAGATGTCTAAATCTGACAAAAAATCAAAAATTTCTGCTAAAATTTTTTGATCACTTTTGAATAATTTTGACTATAAAATGGAGTCATTATATTCTCGGTATTTTTGACGATGTGGTGCAGTTTTTCAAAATAAGTAGGTCAAAATTTCGATAAAAATCAAAAATTGTCATCAAAAATTTGTTTGATAAATATTTTTGGAGAATTTTGAGCTCAAACTTGTATCATGATTTTCGAAGTTTGTGAAATGGTGTCATGCGACCTATCGATATGGCCTATGGGTTAAAATTTCCAGAGAAATCCAAATTGGCCAGAGGAAACGTTTTTTTTGAAGAATTTTGAGCCCAAACTTGGGTCATGATTTTTGCAATTTTTGAATTGAAAGAGTGTCGTGCGACCGATTAAAATGTGTCAAAATTTTGGAAAAATTCAAATAGTTCGACGAAAATGGTTTTTCAGCTTTTTTGATAAATTTTGAGCTCAAAATTGAGACCCAATTTTCGGTATTTTTGAAAAATATGTCATGCCACGTATCAAAATATGTCCAAATTCCGACAGAAATACAAAAATTTCTATCAACAATTTTTTGATCGTTTTTCAAGAATTTTGAGCACAAAATTGAGTCATTATTTTCGGGAGTTTTGACGATGTAATGTAATTTTTCAAAATGGGTCAAAATTTCGATTGATTTTTTGATCATTTTTGAAGAATTTTTAGCCCATAATTGATAGAGAAAAAGTCAAGTGTTGTAGTCTAAAGTGGGGAGGGGGGAGAGGAGGGGAGATTTTTTTACACGTCCGTTTACATATTGGTGAAATATTTCAAAAATGCAAAAATATTCATTTTTTAGGTTCCTGTTTATAGCATAAAAATGATGTTTCTCGTCAATTCGTTGACAAATTGCGGGGGGGGGGGGATTTTTCACGTGTTTGTCTACACATTGGTAAAATATCTCAAAAATGCAAAATTTTTCATTTTTTAGGTTTCTGATGGTATTTTTGCAATCGGTGTAAAACTTGTAATTTTTTTTCTCGAAAATGAAAAAAAATTCCTGTACAATTTTTTGATATGTTATTCTACATAAAAAGGACTAGAACTGAGAATTTTTCAGAATTTTTACTCGTCGAGATCGTGGTTATATTTAAATTATAAGTTTTTAAATCGATTTTTTTAGGTTATTAAACGAGGCAACACTGATTTTGACATCATTCGTCAATTACCCTTTTAAAGTACTACAATTTGAAAAAAAGTTCAAAATTCTATACCACGTGCAACCGGAGCTATTTGCAAGTAAAATTATCCATTTTCGACCATTTTGGAGAACTTTGAAGCCCCATAACTTAGCCAAAAAAAAAAAACAAAAAAAAATGTCCGGTTTGCGTCATTCGCCATCGTTTGATGGCCCTACACGTACACATGTTCTGATTTTGAAAAAAATTAAAGACCCCTCGTGCAAAAATCCGCCGATTTGGCATGGAATGACCCATTAATAATTGGAAAAATGAACGTTTGAGTGATTGTTTCAATTATTATTCAATTTTTCAATTTTGATTGGGGAAAACTTTTTTCCATCTTGGCTTATCAAAACATATCAAACCTTTGACACCCTGTACGTGTCGTGAACTGATAAGGGACTTTCAAGGCGGACGAGCTATACTAATGGAAAATATCGAATATTTTGGCATCAGACTCGTCAAGGAAATGGGCTCTACCTTTTGAGATTATTTGCTTTGGAAAAAATAAAAGGTTATTTTTACCAATTTTATGTTTCGATCGCGAATTTATTTTTTCAAACACGTAACAACGTGTTTTTTTTTTTTTTGTTAATGACATACCTTAGCCAATGTAGTGTGTTTTTGTTCTCGGCACCAGCGTCGGTCGCAGCAACTCCTCGAACGTCGCTAATAACAGAAAACAATTTGTTAAAGTGACTAATTTGTTTTAAAATAGGCGAAGAAGTGAGCAAAAACAATGGCGCGTTCTCTTATAAGCGCAATGAATTTGTGTCTCGGATGTAAAACATTTGGCTTTGACACAAAAGAGATAACCGTTCGTTGTTTCTCTCTATCGTTACGTTTATCTGAAAAATATGATGTACGGATTGGCTGCGTGTCAAATAGGTTACCTAGAGCTTTTTACCTTTGCTCGTTCGCTCTCACGGCGGTGTGCGCCAGCGCAATCGTCGAGCTAGAAAAATTTTTTTAATACCGGTAAATTATTCGAATATTAATTTAAATGAGAGCTCATTAATAGCAATTTTATCTCTTCATTTTTACCCCCCGTTCTCTTTGCTGTGTGTGCATTCGTACTTACTTACTCTCTTATGTATTCTCGTCGACGTGTATGTATGTACGTATAGTGTTGTGGTGGGGGGAGGGAGAAAACAATGATGAAAACCGCATCCACCGTATTCGCCGTGCGTTTCGAACGCTGTTGCCAGAAAAAGTGAATTTTCTGTATTGCCGCCAAACGCGAACAATTTTCTCGGTTTTTGAGGAGTTTTATTTCTCTATTTATAATTTAACGAGATAACCGTCGGTATTCGCCAAATTGTTAATCGCGATTCTAATCGATTTTTAATTGCTCGTTTAATATCTCTGGCCGATTGTGCGTAATACGAGTACGAGTACTGAACCTGTATAAATTTTGCTAGAGGTGCATGTGCACCTTGCCCCACCCTAATTTTTGTATCCTGATGTATGCGATGATGTTTTGAAATTTAAAACCGTCCTGTCAACAATATTTCAATATTCCGCGAAGTAGACCTACAGCACTTTGATGTGTGTGGATTTGAATTTTGAGGCGGTTTGTTGGCGACCGACGACGAAACGTGTGGTACGTGATTTGTGAATTTTCCATAGTATGTGTCTGACTTTGCCTTTGCCTCTGACTCGGCTACACGTGACCTAGTTACATAGCCCCGTGCATAATGTCTGCTGCTATGCTCTGCTCTGCTCCAGCTACTTAGTTTCTTCGTTTTCGTACGAGATTTATTTTTTTCTCTCTTCTTTTGAATGAGGTTTCATTTTGTAGTAGTACTTATGTGCATGTGGTTTTCGTGTGTTATACGGTCAAGTAGGCAGATGTAATTTTTTCTTAAATGCTGGTTCAGATGTGTAACTTGTAGACAAACACCTATGGTTTTTTTTAAATGTCTCGGAGTAAGATGAATGAGTATTGCTGGTGTTTCGTCCAGGCAATGTTCCAGCAGAGCATAGTGAAACAGATGTAATGAATGTTGGTGGATTGTGGTTTTTGGAGTGTGCGAATGAATGCTTTATCGCTTACAAGCGAACTATTAAACCACTCGGTAATGGATTTTTCTGGTTTTAATTTTATCATAGCATGGAGACGTTTAGAGCAACTCGTCCAAAAAAATCTAGCTGCCCAAACGAAAAATTGAGAGTTCTACGACGATTTGAATGTATGTGTATTTACTTGAATGACTCGTTGTCATCCTGGAAAACCACATTTCTGGGTCAGATTTTGAATTCCAATCTTTTTTGTAATTTTGACATGAGTAGGGATGACGATCTGTTTATAGGTTAAGGTCATATTCGAACTACCAATCGATTTTGAGGGTTACTTTTTACCTCATGAGTCGATAAAAAACACCTTTTAGGTGAACATTATTTCAGGCAAATGTCCTGTAACCTTGAAATGTGCAGTAGGTCAGCTTTTTTCCAGGTCATATTCCAACTACCAACGCAGTTTGAGGGCCACTTTCCACTTTGGTGGGAAAAAATTTATTTTTCAGGTTAATTGAATCAACTATTTAGCTCAGAATTGGCGCTCCTGGCGCAGAATCCGCCTATCATCAGATGGTATAGAAATATTCAAAATTGGAGCTCTTGACGCTGAATTCAGACACAGGGTGTCTACAGGGTAGTGAAAGTAGTGATTTTCAGCAATTTTGCTTAGAAGGTAGTGAAAAATGAAAAAAAAAAGGATTTTCCACACATGAAAAATATTTTGTAGAAAAGGGCTCATTTACATGGTCTTTGTTAGAACTTGCTCTTCTTTTTTCAAATGATGAACTTATTCTTCAAATTCAAGAAATGTTCAAAGGTTAAATCAGAAAAGTAAACCCCTCCCTGCATTAAGAAACCTTTTTTTTTTACTTCTCAAAACATGAATTTTTGAACCCTTTTGGCCTCGCTTCACTCAGTCTCGTTTGTTTTTTTTTTTCAATTTCGAATTTTTCAAAACAAAAAAAAATCATCATTCGAATTTTAAAACTTTGAAGCAAAATAATGAACTTCTTATAAGTAACTCATCACACAAAAAAACATAATTTTTATGGCTCTTGAAGTACTAATTTTTGAGAGCTCTTGCACTCGCTTTGCCAAGGCCAGTTTGTTTCTCTTTTCCATAATTAAAAAATTCCAGACTAAAATGAATATAAAATTTTTTCTCGCCCATCCCCCTCCCCCACTTAAAAAATTCCAAGTGTTTAAAAAATGTCCTGCTGAAGTCTTGATTTTTTTTATTCTGAAATTTTGGTGTAGACACCCCTGAAAAAAAGAGGAGGAAAAATCGATCTTGGTGGTGGGGAAGGGGAGGAGGGGGTTGAAAATATTTTGGAAAATGATGATTTTTTTGAAAGGGTAGTGATTTTCGGCCAACAATTCCTGTAGTTACCCTGGCACATGCCACATCATCGAGAGCTTAGAGAACTACTACGACTGGTCTTTTCTGATTGGACTGAAATTTAGTTTACAACATATATATCACTTAATCTACCTGAAAACGAAAATTTGAGAAGGTAAAATTCTCTTGTTTTGTTTTTTGACGAATTTTTCAAAACTGCAATGATCAGAATTGAGATTTTTCTGGATAAGAACTGGCCGTGCAATTTTCCATTACTTCGAAGCAATTTTCAGGCAATTTTGAAAAATTTAAACTTTGTGGGAAAGACCTTAATTTCTGTCTGGAATGCTGACATTTTTTTGGAACTTGGAGGCCATTTGTCTGTGGGGCCCCTATTAATTCGTAGATATTTTTTTAGTAATTAGGTGCTGCTGGGAAAGGGGAAGGGAATGTCATTACTGAAGGCGACTCCATGATGCAGGCTTAAGCGGAAATTCACCTCAAAGCGTCAATTGGGCTGAAATTTAGCTCACTGAAAGAGTATGTCACTTAGAACTAAGAAGCAAAATTTGAACTGCCGAAATTGATTTTTTAATTTTTGGTGAATTTTTAAAAACGGAAGTCCTTTTTTAGTTTTTTGCTGTTATTTTCTGTAAAAATTGTACCTAAATATTGAATTTGAAACCTGAAAATTAATCTCGAATCGATGGCGGCCACTTTTTAAACAACCTGAAGCCTTTTAACGAAAGTTGACTTCTCTCTAGATGATCTGGAATTATTCAGTTTGAAAAGCTCGAATTCGAACTGTTCAGATGAAAGCTCAACTTTTTATGATGAGTACAGAAGTTGAAAGCTACCATTTAAAAATTTGAAAAATTACAGTGATAATATATTTTTATCTTCTTCGCAGCAGCTAGTTTTCAAAATGGATTCCCAATGCCCCCTCCTCCCGAGGCACACGGACTCCCAATTTCGGTCAAAATCGAAAACAATTTCAAAATATTAATTTTGAAGGCTTTGCATTCGAATATTGACTAATTTTCTAGTTCCGATCGCGTTGAGCTCCACCGGTACGTTTTAACATGATCGAAATACCACAAAATTGAAAATCATGCATGACTCGTGGTTTATTGAGTTCAAAGATTCACTTATTTTTAGTGAATAACTCCTCAGGTGTGTTTTCAGCCCCTAATTTGAAAAAAAAAAATATGCTTGAAAAATGTATTTTCAAATAGACTTGTTGATTGAAAATCAGCTTCGCCCCTCCCAGTTTTTGGAGCAGAACCGACAAAATGTGATTAATTCATAACACTATTTATTTGGGTTTTAAATTAATTAAAATTCCTGATAGGTGAAAAAACAAATTGATATTTTCCAAGAACTGCAAAATAAATTTAAAAAATAACTAAAATACGTACATACAATTCAAAATATCGTAAGTAAATACGAGTAAATATATGAAGTGGATACCAATAAAAATAAATTAAAACATTACCTAAGTAAATAATAATTAAATCTATGAAAAATTCCAATCAAAAAATGCATTTACGTGAAAAGCTTGAAGAAAGAAAAAATTTTCTTAAATAATTATAAATTCACACAAAGTCCACGATTAAGTACATATTTATACTTACCTACTCGTAGTATCAAACTAAAATAATTTCTTTCAGTTTACCTACGAATAATTTTTTTTTCTATAACTAGATTAATAACTAGGTATCAATAGAATAACTTTCAGGTGATTTTGATTACGAAGAATAAACGTCTAAAAAAGTGCTGAGGTGTACAAAATTATATCATAAGTACAGAGTCAATTTTCAATCCAACAGTTATTAGCGCTTCTGCCTTTCAAGTTGAAGAGTTCGAAGTGTTTGCATTTTAGAATAAATCGTGTTCAATAAACTGGGAAAGAATTTCAGATTCACGGGATATAATCCGTAAATAGTGATGGATATTGGTCGTTGAATGATGGTCAAAAATGTGTGAACAAGTCGACGATCTTTTGGTTTCAAGAGATACCAAGGGCTTTCGTAAATTTCCAAGGTTATGATTTCATTCTGAAAATCCACATAAATATTCGAGATCACAAACGTGTAGGTATAAAGCGAAATTAAGATGCTTATTTATATTTATACTCTTAATATGGGTATTTTTAAATTTTATAAGTAGGTAAGTTAATTTTTTACCATTTTGTGAAACATTTCTCCAACAGAACATAACACCAACCAAATCAATGATAATCCGCCAAGGGCTGCTGCAGTAAACCATTGGTGAAAAAATGTTATTTCGGAGATCTATTTGAATAAATATCGAGTTTGATTTCAAATACATTTATAATAATTGGGTGTAGGTAATTAGCCTAGGTAAAGTCAACATTGACGTACCGAGAAGGTGAAAAATGCTAGAGTTACCAATGGCACAAACATGTTCACATGAATTGTGGTGCATATGTATTCCATGTGTTCAGCATACGATGTTGCAATACTATAGATGACGGGATAAAATATGTATTAGATAATGATGAAAAATTTTCCATTAAAGGTAAAGATTGAAAAAACAATGTTGCCTATAAAAATATTCGAACTTGAAATTAAGTACATACATATCAGAAAGAACTACTAATGTTTCAAAAAAACTTTTTAAAAAATCGTTTATTGAATTTTCAATGAAAATTTGACGATACTGTCACAATTTTCGTCATTTTCGTGAATTTTATTCTCTCTTGATGACATTTTTTCAACTTTATTTTAGTAAATTAACATTTGACTAAGAATGTTCGTACCTACTTTGTCTCATCATCATTACTACATATTTAAGTAGACGAGCATTTACAGATCTACTTACGAGTATAATTCTTGATGTCGTTCAATAACGATGATAATTTTCCTGACCAATTCGTCCAACGCCAAGGCCCTTTTGATCTTCACGTGATGAATGTTTGCTAAACTACGCAGTGTACGTTTTTTGTCCATTGCCACCTCCAAGTTGAAGGCTTCATCAGTTTGCAATAAAACAGAATACGAAGTTTGTCGTAGAAATAAACCTAGAAGCTCGAATCTATTGTAAATGTTAATCGTAATCGTGATAATCAATGTTGGGAACGTCACAAATAAAATCCACTCGGGTATAAAAGTAACACTTTGTATGAATCGAATGGCGATGTGTGATGCGATAGTTTTATCATATGGGAAATAGGTAGGGTAAAGAAGAATGAAGTAATTTTCATAATTGACGTAATTTTCGTAATTGCTGGTCATTGAAAATAGAAACAAAAAACAGCATATTCCTGTGATAAGTTTTGCTCGAGGTTTCTTCAGATATGTGAATGTGGTACAGAATGAAGCGAAGGTTTCATCATCACCATTGTCAGTATTGTTGAAAAAATCGATCAATTTTGAAAACACGTCTTTACTCGAGTAAATCCACACATAGAGTGAAATTCTACCCAAAATTCCCGACAGTACAAGTGCAGGTATTAGCCAAACGTAGTAATCTTTGGCGGGTATGTTGATTAAGTAAAATGAACATGATGAGAATATGAAAAGAAAACTAAAGACGTTGAAAATAATCCAAACTTTCCTGAATGTTGTCCGAACATCGTTGTGGAAACAGAATCCTCCGCAACAGCAATAAAGAACGAAGATTGCCCTGGTCGTCGAATTTGTGTATATTTCGTCGAATTCGTCGACGAAAATCCATTTCTTGATTTTTTCCAAAGCTTTGGAGAAAAATTTCATGGTTTTTGTATCGCACTTTGCACAATTCGCGCAACGATTTTGTAACGAAAACACGTCTGTTTTACTGAAAACTCAACATTAGAAAAATTGTTTTACTTGGTTTTTCTTTCAATTGTGCCTATAATTTGTTTTTCGAATCGTCTTGAGAAACGCAAATGAGAATCGAAATTAGGATTAAATTTTAAAGTTTTTCTTGCTACGTTAAATACCTTGGTAGGTTTGAAAGTTTCTTTGGTAGCTCATTTGATAATTCATAATCATATAATCATCATTTTTGCGATCGATTTTTCCACACAATAATTAAGTAAGCCTACTTGGTACATTAGGTTCGTTTCAAATCGTCATTGAAAAATTTATTGAAATTTGAACGAAAATTGCATAAAATGCTCATAGATTTTGGGATAGAAAAATAATCATAATTTTTGCGATCGATTTTTCCACAATTTTGTCTAGTTGAACTTCTTATAACGCTCTAAAAACAACTGGAAATACAATAATTACCTGAGTGAGCTTACTTATACATCAAGTTCGTTTCAAATCATCATTGAAAAATTTATTGAAATTTGAACGAAAATTGCTTAATAATGTGTATAGATTCTGGGATAGAAAATGTTTCAGAAGTTTTCACGATTTCTTGCATTATTGGTAATTTGAATCAGTTCTTTATGACAAGAAAGGTTCTGATGTACTTGTAGATTGTTTTTTGAATCGTCTTAAGAAACGCAAATGAGAGTCGAAATTTTTTCATAGGTAATACGTTAAATACCTTGGTAGGCTTGAAAGTTTCTTTGGTAGCTCATTTGATAATTCATAATCACAAAATCATCATTTTTAGCGATCGATTTTTCCACAATTTTGTCTAGTTAAACTTCTTATAATGTTCTAAAAACGATTGAAAATACAATAATTAAATGAGCGTGCTTACGGCAAGATCGTTTCAAATAATTATTGAAAAATTGAAATTCGAACGAAAATTGCTTAAAAAATGTTTATTGATTTTGGGATAGCAATAAAAGTTTCAGAGGTTTTAATGGTTTTTTGCACTATTGATAATTCTAGGCAGTTCTTTACAACGAAGAAGGTTCTTAACTGGCAGCAAATTTTTTGATTCGGACAAAACTGAATCGTAAGAAAATGTAAAAATACCTACATCTTCAGCCAAAATTTCAGGTACCAAAATACATTTTTTGATTATTGGCGTGAGGATCCAGGGCTTAAACGACACGTTGAAATTAGGCTATAATGTAAATTTTAGCTCTTCAATGTTATTGAGAATAATTTTGTGGAAGTTTCCACCTTCAAAAATCTACTGGAGGCTCCAAATTTGCTCTAAATGGTTCAAAACCATTTCTAATCGATCTAGAGGGTCAAAAATAGCAAACACACCAAATTTCAGCTTTTCAAGTCAATTTGGTAAAATTTTGATTTTTTCGCATTTTTGCATCTTTGATTTTGAAAAATTCATCAAAAATCGAAAAATGCACTTCAGCTCTTAAAATATGGGAAAAAATCTTTTTTAAAAACCCCTCCAGTTTGACATAAATTTGTAGAATTGTTTGAAAAATTAAACAAAAATGCTCATTTTGATTTTAATTTTCATTTAATGGCGTTACCTTGGCTAATTCTGTCGGAAATTGGATTTCACCTTTATGTTGTACAATTCATTAGCTATTTTTGGCGGCGATAGGAGAGCAGGGAGTGTATGAAACACTTGAAATAAATTTTCCAGAAAATAATTTCAATAGGACATTTAGCCAAATTGTTCATTTCAAGTTAAAACTCACGTTCAAAAAAGTTTTCTTCTGGAACAGTTGAAAAATTTTCACATTAGGTATTTAATCTTACCCTTGAAATGACATTTCGAGATTTCTTTCAAAGATCAAATCCATCTCTCCTTCCCTCTCCTCAAATTTCTACGTTGTAATCATAATTTATCTATTTTTCGAATGAATTATTCGTTCCTTAATGGCTGACAAATGTCTTCATATGTACTTTCTAAGAAAAGATACGTGTGGTAAGAAAATTTCTATCAGGTCGCGTAAATATGTATCTCGGGTGAAAAAAGTACTTACAAGGGAGGTGCCCCAGGTAACATGCACCGATTTGAATGATTCTTGCACCATTGGATAGAGGACATCGAACATAGTCTACCACGAAATTTTCAGCTGCTGAAGTTAATATTTCGATTTTTCAGAGCAATTTTTCGATTTTCACATAGCAATTTTGAAAAATTGGCCAAAAATAGTCGGCGGAGGTCGCATACCGAAACCTTTAATATTATTTGGGTATCTCAATACATATGATGAGACTAGCCCACGGTGAAATTTTCAGCTGCTGAAGTTAATATTTGAGCCCTCCAGGGCGATTATTTGATTTTCACGTTGCAATTTTGACAAATTGGCCAAGAATAAGCGGCGGAGGTCGCATACCGAAACCTTCAATATTATTTGGACATTTCAATACATATGATGACACTAGCCCACGGTGAAATTTTCAGCTGCTGAAGTTGATATTTGAGCCATCCAGGGCGATTTTTTGATTTTCACATTGCAATTTTGACAAATTGGCCAAAAATAAGCGGCAGAGGTCGCATACCGAAACCTTCAATATTATTTGGTCATTTCAATACATATGATGAGACTAGCCCACGGTGAAATTTTCAGCTGCTGAAGTTAATATTTGAGCCCTCCAGGGCGATTTTTTGATTTTCACATTGCAATTTTGACAAATTGGTCAAAAATAGTCGGCGGAGGTCGCATACCGAAACCTTCAATATTATTTGGGCATTTCAATACATATGATGAGACTAGCCCACGGTGAAAATTTCAGCTGCTGAAGTTCATATTTGAGCCTTCCAGGGCATTTTTCTATTTTCGCATGGCAATTTTGAGAAGTAGAAAAATTGCCCAGGAGGGCTGAAATATCAACTTCAGCAGCTGAAAATTTCACCGTGGGCTAGTGTCATCATATGTATTGAAATGCCCAAATAATATTGATGGTTTCGGTATGCGACCTCCGCCGCTTATTTTTACCCAATTTCTCAAATTTGCTTTGCGAAAATATAAAAATCGCCCTGGAAGGGTCAAATATCAACTTCAGCAGCTGAAATTTTCACCGTGGGCTAGTCTCATCATATGTATTGAGATACCCAAATAATATTGAAGGTTTTGGTATGCGACCTCCGCCGCTTATTTTTGGCCAATTTGTCAAAATTGCAATGTGAAAATCAAAAAATCGCCCTGGAGGACTCAAATATCAACTTCAGCAGCTGAAAATTTCACCATGGGCTAGTCTCATCATATGTATTGAAATGACCAAATAATATTGAAGGTTTCAGTATGCGACCTCCGCCGACTATTTTTGGCCAATTTGTCAAAATTGCCATGCAAAAATAGAAAAATCGCCCTGGAGGGCTCAAATATGAACTTCAGCAGCTGAAATTTTCACCGTGGGCTAGTCTCATCATATGTATTGAAATGCCCAAATAATATTGAAGGTTTCGGTATGCGACCTCCGCCGACTATTTTTGACCAATTTGTCAAAATTGCAATGTGAAAATCAAAAAATCGCCCTGGAGGGCTCAAATATTAACTTCAGCAGCTGAAAATTTCACCGTGGGCTAGTCTCATCATATGTATTGAAATGACCAAATAATATTGAAGGTTTCAGTATGCGACCTCCGCCGACTATTTTTGGCCAATTTGTCAAAATTGCAATGTGAAAATCAAAAAATCGCCCTGGAGGGCTCAAATATCAACTTCAGCAGCTGAAAATTTCACCGTGGGCTAGTCTCATCATATGTATTGAAATGACCAAATAATATTGAAGGTTTCAGTATGCGACCTCCGCCGACTATTTTTGACCAATTTCTCAAAATTGCCATGCAAAAATAGAAAAATCGCCCTGGAGGGCTCAAATATGAACTTCAGCAGCTGAAATTTTCACCGTGGGCTAGTCTCATCATATGTATTGAAATGCCCAAATAATATTGAAGGTTTCGGTATGCGACCTCCGCCGACTATTTTTGGCCAATTTGTCAAAATTGCAATGTGAAAATCAAAAAATCGCCCTGGAGGGCTCAAATATTAACTTCAGCAGCTGAAAATTTCACCGTGGGCTAGTCTCATCATATGTATTGAAATGACCAAATAATATTGAAGGTTTCAGTATGCGACCTCCGCCGACTATTTTTGGCCAATTTGTCAAAATTGCAATGTGAAAATCAAAAAATCGCCCTGGAGGACTCAAATATCAACTTCAGCAGCTGAAAATTTCACCGTGGGCTAGTCTCATCATATGTATTGAAATGACCAAATAATATTGAAGGTTTCAGTATGCGACCTCCGCCGACTATTTTTGGCCAATTTGTCAAAATTGCAATGTGAAAATCAAAAAATCGCCCTGGAGGGCTCAAATATCAACTTCAGCAGCTGAAAATTTCACCGTGGGCTAGTCTCATCATATGTATTGAAATGACCAAATAATATTGAAGGTTTCAGTATGCGACCTCCGCCGACTATTTTTGACCAATTTCTCAAAATTGCCATGCAAAAATAGAAAAATCGCCCTGGAGGGCTCAAATATGAACTTCAGCAGCTGAAATTTTCACCGTGGGCTAGTCTCATCATATGTATTGAAATGCCCAAATAATATTGAAGGTTTCGGTATGCGACCTCCGCCGACTATTTTTGGCCAATTTGTCAAAATTGCAATGTGAAAATCAAAAAATCGCCCTGGAGGGCTCAAATATTAACTTCAGCAGCTGAAAATTTCACCGTGGGCTAGTCTCATCATATGTATTGAAATGACCAAATAATATTGAAGGTTTCAGTATGCGACCTCCGCCGACTATTTTTGACCAATTTCTCAAAATTGCGATGCGAAAATAGAAAAATCGCCCTGGAGGGCTCAAATATGAACTTCAGCAGCTGAAATTTTCACCCTGGGCTAGTCTCATCATATGTATTGAGATACCCAAATAATATTAATGGTTTCGGTATGCGACCTCCGCCGACTATTTTTGGCCAATTTTTCAAAATTGCTATGTGAAAATCGAAAAATTGCTCTGAAAAATCGAAATATTAACTTCAGCAGCTGAAAATTTCGTGGTAGACTATGTTCGATGTCCTCTATCCAATGGTGCAAGAATCATTCAAATCGGTGCATGTCACCTGGGGCACCTCCCTTGTTAGTAATAATTCATATCAGCATTCGTACTCGTAGTACATGTTTTTTTCAACACCTCGATGAATACTCAACTACATACTCGTATTAAGAAGTAGGGAAGAGAAAATCCATTTCGAAAAATTAGAAAGTCTGGGAAGGTTTCATTCTGACAGAAATTTACCCAACCATCACCTTCTGGCCCTAACTTCATATTGACAAAGTGGGCCCTGTCGATGTAGGCGTACACATAAAAACATTCTCAATTTTGAATGTTAGTGAATTTATTGAGCTCTTTTTAGCTTACGGTGCAACTTTTTGTACTTTCAACATACCAACAAATTGAAACAATGGGTATATATGTTATTAATAAAATAATATTGTGTCGTGGGTAACGAGTTAATATACGTGTGTATATTCGATACCTACTAACGAATTACCTACTAGATGAGCAGGTAATATGATACGGAAATGCACTACTGTAATGAAATAACTGTTTAAAGCTATCACTTACCTCGGCTATGGGTTTTACAGTACACTACCGAACACAATAAATTATCATACGCAAAGTTCGTGTAAACGAATGTATTATTGTCAGAAATGACACAATACTTAAACCGACTCGGAGTAATTAAATGGGTTCAATACAACGATTATTCGGGGGGAATTACAAATTACGTTAACACTACTGAATTATTACTAAATTATTAAATATAGAAAAACACTTTAAACCTAGGGCCGGAGCTCTAAAGAATTAAGGACATATTAACTTGGCAACTCGTATACTCGCGGATTCGAACTACAAGTTGGTCCAGTTGCCAAAGAAGCTGGAAGGCTCATTTGACACCTTGACCACTCATTGTTACCAACCACATCACCGAACGGTGCTAGAAGGGTTAAGTTACCTGTCTTACACATACGTGTTACCATTAAGGCATATCCGTCTAACATAATAATTAAATCTATGAAAAATTCCAATTAAAAAATACATTTATTTAAAAAGCTTAAAGAATAAAAAAATTTACTTAAATTATGATAATTATAAAATACTTACCTAATATAAATTCACACAAAGTCGACGAATAATTATTTACCTAGGTACTCGTAGTATCAAACTAAAGTGATTTTTTTCAATCTACTTAAGGATAAAATTTGTTTCTAAGACTAAGTTAATAACTAGGTATAGGTATTAATAGAATAACTTTCACGTGATTTGATTGCGAAAAATAAACTTCTAAAAAGGTGCAGAGGTGTACGAAATGATATAAGTATAGAGCCAATTCTCAATGCAACAGTTATAAAAGTTTCTACTTGTTAAGTTGAAGAGCTTGTAGTTTTTGCATTCTAGAATAAGTCGTATTCAATATATCAGGAAAGAATTCCAGATTCACGGGATATAATCTGTAAATAGTGATGGAGATTGGTCGTCGGATGATGGTCAAAAATGTGTGAACAAGTCGACGATCTTTTGGTTTCAAGAGATACCAAGGGCTTTTGTAAAGTTCCAAGGTTATGATTTCATTCTGAAAATCCAAATACGAGTAAAATGTACGATTCGAGATTACAAATATATATGTAGGTACAGGGTTGTGCAAAGGAACCTGACAGTTTTATTATGTAAATTGACAAAAGCTCCGAAGTCCTAGACGAAAAAACTAACCAGCAATAAAAAGTAGAAGAGTGGAAGTTTATAACCATGTATTTGTTTCAAACAATATTTGATAATTGATGCCCATACTTGATACACAATTTTCGAGCCGTTTTAAGAAATTATTGGCCACTTTTTTCAACGTATCGGTATCAATTTCGGCGATTTCGCGGAGAATTTTGGCCTGCAGCTCGTCCAAGGTCTGGGGGCTTGTTGATGTAACCTTTACCTTTTTAGATAGTCCCATAAACAGAAATCACAGCTCAATAAATCAGACAATTGCAGTGAACAAGGAAAATCAGTGTTTCTGGAGACAATTCACATGGGAAAGTTTTTTTTTCCAATAATGCCAACTTTTCTCGCGAAGTATGGCATGTGGTGCCATCTTACTGTAACCATGTATTGTCCGTCCAACATAGCTTGAGCTGAATTGTGTCAGTTGCATTTTATGGAAGCCAAAAAGGAATAACAGAAGGGTTTCCCAAATTGATTAGCTTTTATCTTGATTTATTTCAATAAATCTTTTTCCAGCCAATCAGCCATAAATAAACATGCAAAATAAACATAGCCAATAATTTTTACTCTCTAAAAAATTTTGGGAACCAAAAAAATTTGGAAAAATTCATGAAAAATTTGTTGGAATTCGGCTTATGCAAATGACACAATTCAGCTCAAGCTATGTTAGACGGACAATAGGCCTGAGACGATATCCGCGTCTCAATTTGGGTGCAAAAATCGTTTGCACATGCGTGTATAGCGCGCAGAATTAACTTTACGGAAGCAAAAAACAAGGTTGGATAAGAGCGAATCGAACTCATTCATGGTTTTTTGGGGTATGGACAGTCCGGACCTGGCCTAGAGGTTTTATTTTGATTATCTTTACAAAATTTTTCACCCACGGATTCACGGTATTACCCAAAAGCACCGGCATTTCCGGATTTAATTTAAAATTGTGAATAATTGTAACCTATATGGCTGACTCTTTCCTCAAAATCGCATTATTTTAAAAACGCCCTGTGCGACACTCCAGTGCTCCATTATAGAAAACTATTATACAAAACTAAACTTCCACTCTTCTACTTTCCAATGCCGTGTTTGGTTTCCCCCTCCCTCATTTGGTTCCAGTTCAATTGGAAAACAAAATGTGTCAGGTTCCTTCGCGCAACCCTGTATAAAGCCAATAATTACGATGCTTATTTATTTGAAGAGTGATATTCCAAAACTCGCTTTGTCCATTTTCGCAACTTTTCAGGAGGGACTAAAAACATTTCCCCTTCTAACGTGTTGAATGTGAGAAATCGGCGATGGTGTACTTCTCTAGTACACCATTCTCTGGAAGGAACCCCTTCATAAAAAAATTTTTTACCATACGTATTCGGTGTGAAACATAGCTGCAAACAGGAGTACCTGGATAAAGCGCGTTTTGGAACACGTCATTTTCACGATGTATAATTTACGCAAGTCCGTTTTCAAGCTTTATCATGATGAATAATACTGCACAAAGTCTGTTTTGGAACACTTTAATAAATATGCGAGTAACACATACAAATTACAAAATCAAACTGCATTTTGCAAAAAATTACAATAGTAGGATAAAAATTAAAAATTATGAGAAAATTATTAAAAAAATTAAAAATGAATTTCGCAAACAAGAAGTAAAACAAAAATTATCTTATCTTAAAAATCACAATTTTTTGGCTTTCCTAGTTTTGATTAACGAGTAACACATACAAATTACAAAATCAAACTGCATTTTGCAAAAAATTACAATAGTAAGATAAAAATTAGAAATTATGAGAAAATTATTAAAAAAATTAAAAATGAATTTCGCAAACAAGAAGTAAAACAAAAATTATCTTAGAAATCACAATTTTTTGGCTTTCCTAATTTTGATTAACGAGTAACACACACAAAATCGAACTACATTTTGCAAAAAATTACAATAGTACAACGAAAATTAGAAATTATAAGAATAAAAAAAATATGAAAAAATAACTTTCACAAAGAAGTACTTAGTACAACGAAAATTAAGAAAAATAACAATTTTTGGCCTTCCTAGTTTTAATTTGAGAGTAACACATACAAAATTGAACTACATTTTGCAAAAAATTACAATAGTACAACGAAAATTAGAAATTATAAGAATAAAAAAAAAATGAAAAAAAAGGTTTTTCAATTAAATCTTCTTTTGACGATCCACTGTTTACGATTTCAACAGTAGCATCTTTCTTGGGCCTTCCTCGTTTTGGTTTTTCAATTTCAGCTGATGTTGATGGTCCACTCATTACGTTTTCAACTACAGCATTTTTTTCGGCCTTCCCCTCCTCGGTTTTGGGAAAATATTTTCTCGCAAATTATCATCATCAGAATCGATTTTACGTTTTCTTGAAGTTCTGGATTTTGCCGGCTTTTCTTTTGCACGCTTCAAAACATCTTTCTTCGTAGAACATGGTTTGCTCAATTCGGTTTCGTAATACTGCTTTTTCATTTCTGACAAATCCATGAGAGCGATAAGTTTTCGAACATCATCTCGTTTACTCATGGAAATTCCTTTTGGGTTGGTTACAAGTTCCGGTTTACGAAGAAACAGTTTGGTTATAGCAGGTTTCAACATGGAGAACTCTTTGTAAGGTTCTGTATCGATTTTGTTGCATCTGTAACTGAGCTGTTGACTTCAGGGATGTTTCAGCCAGCGTTTTATAATCGTATACTCGCCAATCATAAGAAACTATTAAACCACGAGTATGAAATTTTAAAATTTTTACTGGATAAAGCCAGTTATGGAAGAACATTTTTTTTTTGAGTTTTTGGTGAAATGACGTTTTCGGCGTGTTTCACATCTTATTTCGGTAGGTAAATGATGTAGGATCGTGAGTTACTATGTCATCCACCAGATGGCGCAAAAAAACGCACTTCGCCAAAAATGGACAAAGCGAGTTTTGGAATATCACTCTTCATTTTTATAATGTAAGTAGATATTTTTAATTTTTATAATACTCAAGTCAATTTTTTACCATTTTTTGGAACATTTCTCCAATAGAACAGAATACGAACCAAATCAATGATATTCTGCCAAGGGCTGCTACAGCAAACCATAATTGGTAAAAAAGTTTCATTTCGAGGATCTGTTTGAATAAAATGGAGTTTTGTTTTAAATACATATGTACATACATTAATATTAATTGGGTGTAAGTTAAGCATTATCAACTTGACGTACCGAGGAGACGAAAAATGCCAGAGTTGCCGACGGCACAAACAGGTTTAAATGAGCTAGAGTGCACATGTATTCCATGTGTTTAGCGTAGGATGTTGCAATACTATAGATAACGTAATAAGTTATGTATTAATGATGAAAAATTTTCCATTAAAGGTAAAAATTGAAAAAACAACACAGCCTTTGAAAATTTTCGAACTTGAAATTAAGTAGGTATAAGAAGAAACTGAGTTCTGTGAAGTATCTGCTCGTAAGCGGACGTGTTTTGTGCTCTCTAGCGATAAAGTTACTAGTCAGTTCTACACTAGTGTTGTGTGTGTTATCTACTGTGGGTAAAATCTTGAATCAAGTGTGAATTTTGCGCTCGAGTCTGTATTCATTCGTGTTCTTATTCTTATATATTCGTGTTTAAAACTCAATCCAAGCATGCTCATGGATGAAGAATTCAAGCAAAAATTTAGCGACCTGATAGAGACGGTCAATTCAATAAAATCTACAGAGTCAAATTCGGACACTAAAATGGATTCAGTGCTGGCCCAGGTAGCCGAGATTAAAGAGGAAAATAAGACAATTAAAACTAAGATGGAATCACTCCAATCAGAAAACCTGGATCTACAAAGGCGGGTTATGGACTTGGAACAGTATAGTCGCAAAGAAAACGTCATAATCAATGGGATACCATTTACCAAGGAAGAAAACGTCACTAACGTAGTTAAAGAGGTGGCAGAGGCGTTGAACGTGCCATTGCATGAATACGATATCAGCGTTGCACATCGCCTGCCTTGCAAACAGGGAAAAATACCTCCGATTATAGCTAGACTGAATAACCGTTCGAAAAAATCGTTGCTGATAAGCAATTCGAAACGTATGCGATTAAATAGTTCAGCATTGAACCTTGAGCCAGCGGTACCAGTATTTATCAATGAACATCTCACCACGGCTACAATGTCATTGTTTCGTAAAACGCTCAACCTGAAAAAAGAAGGTATTATTGCTCAGACATGGGTCGTCGAGGGAAAAGTGTACATCCGGGAGGAAGAGGAAGGTGCAGCCCTCAGGATCAATGATGAATCGGAATTAAAATATGATATTCAAGACCCAGATGCCCATTCAGAAAAATCAGGAGAATCATCTCAAAACAACCAGCCAATCTCCGCAAAGACACAACCAAAAAGAGCAGTAAAAACGTTGTCGCAGCTGGGTCAGAATAAGTCAAGCAGAAAGGGGAGGGGTAATTCTAGTAATAGGTCGGGCAGATAGTCTCCAGACTCCGAATGCCCAGGAAAGTCTGGTCAACTAGGGCAGGGTAGACCAAGAAAAATCCGCCAAAAAAGTAAATCGAAAAGGAAAAAGTTTATTGATTGTGTCTGTGTCGCCAGTTTCAATGCAAGATCACTAAGGGATGATCAAAAAGTACAAGAATTGGTTAAAACACAGCTTGGTAATAAAATTGAAATCTTAGGGGTTGCTGAGGTTAGAAGAATGGGGGAAAAAATTATCAAAACAAAAAATGGGTACTTATTTTGCTACAGAGGGGACATCCCAGGTCAGAGGGGGGTGGGCTTTTTAATTAACCCAGAGTGGAGCAAAAAACTGAAAAAATTCAAAACACTTTCAGATAGAATAGCCATAGCCGAATTTGACATAGGAGGGAAAGGGAATTCCACTCTTGCTCTGATCCAGGTCTATGCCCCTACAACAGCAGCGGAAGTAGAAGAAGTTGATGAATTCTATAATTTACTCTCAGATTGTCTAGATAGCTATAAAAATAACACCAAGAATCTAACAATAGTCATGGGTGATTTTAATAGTAAGATTGGGCAGAGGGAAATAGGGGAGGAAAAAGTTGTTGGTCCCTACAATTATGGTATAAGAAATGAAAGGGGGAGAGGTTGGTCCAATTTTGCCATGAACATCAACTAAAAATAACAAACACCTGGTTTAAAAAGAGGAAAGACAAGAAGTGGACCTGGATCTCCCCAAACTTGAAAACAAAAAACCAAATTGACTATTTTTTAACCCCCCAGAACGAAAAATACATCAAAAACTTCGATGTAATCAAAAAGTTTAGCTTTCTCTCTGATCATAGACCAATACAATGTGAAATTGCTACAAATTGGCGCCACGGACACAAAAAGAAACTAACAGAGTCTAAAACAAAACTAGAAACCACTGATCAAAAAAAGTACCTTATGGAGCTTAATAAAATGATTAAAGATACTGACGTTGAGAGGCTCTTAGCAGAGGGTTCAGTCGATGAGATTGATAACTGGGTGGAGGATAAACTAGTAAACTCTGGTTTAATGGTTAGAAATCTCCGAGGCATTGGGGAGGAAAGAGAGGTATCGGAAATGGGAACTGAACTCAAAACTTTGATTAAAAAAAGGGATAAACTGAGGTATAAAAAAGAAAAAACGGGAATTGACAAAGTAGAGCTGAATGTACTGTGCAAACTAGTTAGGAGACTCTTGAGGGAAAAAAATAAAGAAAAAGAACAAAATATAATTTCGAAAATTCTAGATTCTTCAAAAAGCACAAAAAAAATAAACAAAGTGAGATCACTTGGTACCCAGTGGATCACATATATGTGTGATCAGGATGGTAATAGAAAATACTCCAGGAAAGAAATAAATAAAGTGGCAACCGAATTCTACAAAGAAATTTACAATTCAACAAACAATAATATAACAGTGCTAAAAACTGACCATCTGGAGGCACCAGCTCCTTTCCTCAGCTCAGAGGTGGAGGAAGTACTAAAAAATTTGAAAAATAACAAGGCCTCTGGAATTGATAATATTTCAAATGAACATCTAAAATTTGGGAAGGGACCCATATTGATAGACTTTTTGACAAAATTCTTTAATAAAATTCTTTATACTCAAACAATTCCAAAAAAATGGAAAGAATCAGAGATTATCTTAATTTACAAAAAAGGGGATAAGCACAAAATTGACAATTATCGACCAATAAGTTTGAGCCCCACTTTGGCCAAAGTTTTCTCAAAATTACTGGAGAATCGCATCAGAGAGGCTCTTCTACAGCAACAACCCTGTGAACAAGCGGGCTTTCGGAAGGGCTTCTCAACGTCAGATCATCTTTTCACGATCAACCAACTGATTGAAAAAAGTGCAGAATATCAAACAAACCTCCACCTCGCCTTTATTGACTTCAGAAAAGCCTTTGACTCCTTGGAACACCAGTTTTTGATAAATGCCATTAAAATTCAAGGTATACATCCTATCTATGTTAAATTAATTCAAGAAATGTACACACAATTGAAAGCAAAAATTAAGACTGATATAATGGGTGATTTATTTGACATTAAAAAAGGAGTAAAACAGGGGGACCCTCTATCTCCCATTCTATTCAGTGCAGCTCTGGAACAAATCTTTAGGAATTTATCTTGGGAAGGTATGGGGGTCAAAATTAATGGGGTATTTCTAAATAATTTACGATTTGCGGATGATATAGTCTTAGTTTCTGAAAAGCCTGAAGAGTTGATTATAATGCTATCGGACCTAGCAAAGACAAGTAGGGAGGCAGGGTTGATGATTAACTTGGGAAAAACAAAAATCATGTCCAAATGTACTTCCCTGGAAGAAGTTAAAATTGAGGGACAACATATTGAAAAAGTTGATGAAATTGTTTACCTTGGCCAAGTCATATCATTAGAAAACAGTATGGAAAAAGAAATCAACAATAGAATAGCAAGGGGTTGGGTTAAATTTTGGTCCTTAAAACATATTCTGAAGGGTCAATTTTCTACAAAAAATAAAAAAGAAATTTTTAACAGCTGTGTTGTACCAACTATAACCTACGGATCTCAGACTTGGACACTCACAAATAGTCTAATTTCAAAACTAAAGACAACACAGAATGCCATGGTCAGGTCAATGCTAGGGGTGTCGAGAAGGGAAAGAATTAGAACATCAGAAATTTATAATAAAATTAGGGGTCTAACTGATATAGTGTTTGATTGTAAAAGAAAAAAGTGGGAATGGGCAGGCCATATTAGTAGGGTAAAGGATGAGAGATGGGGGTACAAATTGCTACACTGGTTCCAGACTGGAATAAGAAGGCCTGGAAGGCAGAAGGCGAGGTGGACGGATGATATCACTGATCTTCTAAAACATAAATTTTTCGAAAGAGTAGCGGATAATCGGGTCGAATGGGCTCGGTTGAAGGAGACTTTTGCTCGACAGGGGGCTTGGCATCGGAGATGAACATTTGCATATGTAATTGCTTACCTGTATATTACGTGCCAATAAAAGTTTTTTGATTTTGATTTGATTTGATTTGAAGAAGAAACTAATGTATCAAAAAGTTTTTTGAAAATCGTTTATTAAATTTTTGATGAACATTTGACGATAATGTTATAAATCATAGGCCTAATTGTCGTAATTTTTATGAATTTTCTTCTATCTTCATGACATTATTCGACTTTATTTTAAATTAACGCTTGGCTAATAATATTCGTACCTACGACTATGTACTTTGGATCATTACTATTTATTTGAAAGCTTTTACAGTGCATACTTACGAGTATAATTCTTGATGTCGTTCAATGACGATGATAATTTTCTTCCCCAGTTCGTCCAACGCCAAGGCTTTTTTGATCTTCACGTGATGAATTTTTGTTAAACTGCGCAATGTTGGTTTTTCGTCCATTGCCACCTCCAAGTTGATGGCTTCGTCAGTTTGCAACAAAACAGAATACGAAGTTTGTCGTAGAAATAAACTTAGAAGCTCGAATCTATTGTAAATGTTAATCGTAATCGTGATAATTAATGTTGGGAATGTTACAAATGCAATCAACTCAGGTATAAAAGTAACACATTGTATGAATCGAATGGCGATGTGTGATGTGATTGTTTTATCGTATGGGAAATAGATAGGGTATTGAGGAATAAAATAATTTTCGTAACTGACGTAATTTTCGAAATTCCTGGTCATTGAAAGTAGAAACAAAGAACAGCATACTCCCGTGATAATTTTTGCTGAAGGTTTCTTCAAATATGTGGATGTGGTACAGAATGAAGCGAAGGTTTTATCGTCATCATCGTCGATATTGTTGAAAAAATCGATCAATTTTGAAAACATATCTTTACCTAAGTAAATCCACGCATAGAGTGAAATTTTACCCAAAATTGCACACATTGAAAGTGCAGGTATTAGCCACACGTAGAAATCATTGGTCACTACGTTGAATAAGTAAAATAAACACGATGAGTAAATGAAAAGAAAATTGAAGATGTTGAAAATAATCCAAACTTTCCTGAATGTTGTCCGAACATCGTTATGGAAACAGAATCCTCCGCAACAGCAATAAAGAACGAAGATTGTCCTGGTCGTCGAATTTGTGTATATTTCGTCGAATTCGTCGACGAAAATCCATTTCTTGATTTTTTCCAAAGCTTTGGAGAAAAATTGCATGGTTTTTGTATCGCACTTTACACAATTCGCGGAACGATTTCGTAACGAAAACACGTCTGTTTTACTGAAAACTCAACATTAGAAAAGTTGTCTTAACTGTTTTTCTTTCAATTTTATGATGTGCCTATAATTTGTTTTTCGAATCGTCTTAAGAAACGCAAATGAGAATCGAAATTAGGATTACATTTTAAATTTTTTCGTGCTACGTTAAATACCTTGGTAGGTTTGAAAGTTTCTTTGGTAGCTCATTTGATGATTCATAATCACATAATCATCATTTTTAGCGATCGATTTTTCTACAATTTTGTCTACTCAAACTTCTTATAATGTTCTAAAAACGATTGAAAATACAATAATTATATTAGCTTGCTTACATCAAGATCGTTTCAAATAATTATTGAAAAATTTATTGAAATTCGAAGGAAAATTGCTTAAATGTTTATTGATTTTAGGATAGCAAAAGCTTTAGAGGTTTTCTTGGCTTTTGCATTATATGATAATTTTAAGCAGTTCTTCATAACAAAGAAGGTTCTTAACTGGCAGCAAATTTTTTGATTCGTAGGTACAAGATTGAATCGAAAGAGGATGTAAAAATACCTACATCTTCAGCCAAAAGGCTATAGGTGAATAAGTATGGTGAATTTGCCCCCGAGAGCTTCAGGGTTGATATTTGCATGGAAGGTTGGTACCCTTGAGCACCTTCCGTCACGAAAGTTTCAGACCCCCAGACCCCCCCGTTTTTGAGAAACCCCCCCTTTTATAAAATTACAATAAAAATTTTTTTCTCAGCCCCATGTGAACCAATTTTTTTAATTTTTTGGTATGTTGTGAACATCCATAAGAGGCATCCCCACAAAAAATTTCAACCCCCTCCCCTCATATTTTCCCCTCAAAATGGCGTTTTTTAGTTTTGTTTGCCCGTTTTAGCAATGATCATGATTCGGCACAAAAATGCGAATAGCATTTTTAAATATATTTTTGACTCCTACAAAACATATATTTTTTTCAAAAAAAAATTTTTGGTGGGCCGTGGTCAAAAATTGAAAAAACCAACAAAGGGGGTTAAAAATGGATTCTGGTGTAAATCATTGTTTTTGGTAAACAAGGTGTCGTTTCCATATGAATCGAACCCCCCGAACACGAATATGACGCCCAATCTTATGCTACCCTCATCCACACCCCTCCAGCGCCTCTGCCCCCTTCTCAATTTTTACTATATCAAAAGTTGAGCTATTTTCGTACGTAATATTGGTGTCGTTTCCAAATGAATCGAACCCCCTGAACACGAATATGACGGCCAATTTTATGCTACCCTCATCCACACCCCTCCAGCGCCTCTGCCCCCTTCTCAATTTTTGCTATACGAGTATTAAAAGTTGAGCTATTATCGTAATGTTGGTATTGTTTCCAAGTAGTATACAAAACAACGGAACCAAGGACATGAATCGGAGAAAGGTACTTTTTGGGTATAACGATTGAAGCTAGCTCCGTTTCAATGTATTTTTGAGCTATGTCCGATTGAAGAGAGATTTATTTAAAATTAAAAACTGTGTCATGACGTCACGGACGCTCACTCCATCCATCCAACCAACAACCAACCAGTTCTGTTTGTACTGTTGCTACTGAGGTGCTTCATCATGATGTACCTACCAAGCAGTTTCATTACCTACAAAAATATTAGTGGGAGTACCTCCGTATTAATTACTTTCTCCCAGCCGTCAATATTTCAAAACAAGACAGAAGAAACATTGTCAACTGCTGGTAGTACAGTTACTTATATTTACAAAAATAAGAAGCACAGTTTAACTCGCCTATATACTTATACCATAAGACACCGACGTATTTGCTCATACAACTTACTCGCTCACAACTCTTCTTCATTCCACCAACAAGTGATTTATCGAACATATTTTCTCCATCTCTTGTAACCATACTCGATTAAAAAAAAAATGAAGGACACGTCGAACCAATTTCACTCCTTCTGCCTGGCAATATTTTCAAACGCAAAAACCCAAAAAAATTAACCATTATAAACGTTCGGTACCCTTTACCTGAACCATTAATTTCTGCAGCTTTATAGGGATTTTATTGAAAAATGTCAAAAAGGTTGATGTAGCCATGAACATTTTCCGGTAATTTTCACTCAATTTCATCCGAACGAATAAAACTGAAAAAAGTTATAATCCTGCTATACAGCTCTGTTTTTAATAACTACTATTCTGAGAAATATGTTTATTGGGCGAAATGAAAAAATTTGTCGAATGTTATAAATTGCCATTCGTTGGATCGCCCATCGCGAGTTCGCGTTTCGAATTCGGTATTTTTGAAAAATATTTATTATTTTTTAATTCGTGTTTTGATGTTTTTTCACGGTAGAGGATGTCATTATTATATTTTAGACTTTGACAAAATATTCACTGTCAGTTTGGACCATGTGATCAATTTTTTTTTGAAAGAGTGGAATTATTTTTTTGCGTGTGCACTGTAAAATTCCTACGTGTTTTTATAGTTTCAAATTCAAACGAAATCGACGCATAGTTCGCATTTTTTTTTTCACGTGGAATACAACGATGAGAAATCACTGTTGATATTTTTCTTCTCACGCCCCCTCCTGTTTTATGGTCAATATTGATATACTTTTCAATTGAAATGCTTCAGTGTTGCACGAGTATTTTCTGTAATGTCCGAGTTTTCTGTCAAAACATCTTCAAAGTATTGAATTACCATGATTTTTGTATGTGATGAGTAGATGAATATGAGAGAAAAAAAATACAAACCATACGTTTATGTTTTTTTTCCAAGCACAATTTCAATAGAATTCAAATTCAACAATCAGCTTCTTTACTTTTGTCATTTCAAAGCTTGTTGATACTTTGATTGGTGAACTTTTATCTCACCCCATGAAGATAAAGAAGCGTTGTTTCTTCATTCATTATTATTTTTTTTACTACAGCTGAGCTGAGTTTAGAATCTTACCTTGTCCAATGATTTCATATGTACTTCATTAAAAGAAAGTAAGGTAAATAAACATTAAATTCTACTAGACTCTGCAATGATAAGAAATCTCCTACAATCGAGTCGGACTAACAAAAAATATGTATTGTGTTTTGTGTGAACGGAATTTCAGCTTTTTTCCTCAATTGGCAGGGGAAATTATCGTAAGATAAAAAAGGAACAATTTTCAAACTTGAAGCTTTCCCAAACTACGTATTTGAATAAGTTTTTAAAACTTTAGATCTAAACATATCATTTTGAACCCACATTTTGGAAATTGCTCCCAAGAGAGAGAAAAAAATCATACGTGACGTGTAGATATTTCAAGTTAAAAAGTACCTACTCGTAATATCAAAGTTGAAACTGCAACTCTTATATTTTTGAATCCAATGAATGTTGAAAGATGACATTCACACTTAACTATGCAGGTGCAGGGTCAACTTTTTTATCTTGTTTTGTAACCTACAGTCATGTTGATATGTATTTCAATATCTCAAGAAACACCATAAACTCTGTTCAAATATAATTTTTTTTTAGTAGTGGAAATCTTGAGGGGTTAGAAAGACAGACAGACAGATTGACAATTAATCTTGGGAAGCTAGATAGATATAGGCATACAAACAAGTTTGAGAGGATGGACAGGTCTTAGATCAATGACTTTAGGAAGGCTGTTTGAAAATTAAATTCTCAGCAGAATTTTCAATTCTTTACTTTTTTTTTTCAATGATCGGAGAAAGGTATTTTTTGGGTATAACGATTGAAGCTAGCTCCGTTTCAATGTATTTTTGAGCTATGTCCGATTGAAGATTTAAAATTAAAAACTGTGTCATGACGTCACGCTCACTCCATCCAACCAACAACCAACCAGTTCTGTTTGTACTGCTGCTGCTGAGGTGCTTTATCATGATGTACCTACATACAGATTGACATTAAAGGTTGCTAATTATTGTATGTACAATAAGGAAGTGGAAATTAAAAAAGAAGGTAGGAGATGAAAATATACTCTGATATACGTATAATAAACCTGTATATAATGTTGCTCGCCATACATTGTACAGTTTTCACTTGTTTAATATCACATTTTTGTGTTCGTTGCAGTTTTTATTCTTTTGTAAAACTACTTACTAACAATTTCAATTTTTCGATTTTTGTTTAAGTACAAAATTAAAATTATCTAATATGGCTTCTTGTAATTCAGAAAAGTTCACTTCTGGTTTTATTCAAATTAAAATTATTGATTCTCGGTTGAGCATGGAAGATTTAGATGAAATACTAGATCTTACCATATTTTGTGAATATGCTGGAGTAAAAGTTGAAGAATTGGTAAGTACAAATTTGCATTAATTTGATTTTGAAAAAGATTAATTAATTTCTGATTTTAAATAAAATTTGAGATTTCAAGTATGAGATTTCAAGTACCTACTGGCTACTTTAACATCAGATTTTTTTTTCTTTAAAACAAAATGTTGTTCTTATTTTTTTTTTTTAGAATCATGATGCTAAAACTGTGGTTCTTGAATTTCCTTTTATGATCGATGTGGAAAAAGTGGCTAGTATGATCACACACAAAAAAGCTGAGTTCCCAATAAACATGTTGAAAATTACTAAAGATGGAGATTACAAAGATGATGGTATTTCAACTACAAACAAGAAATTGCTTATCAAGCATCGTACTTGTAATAATGAGGATGTAGCTGGTGATTCGGATGAAGGTGCATTCATGGTTAGTACTTGATTTTTTTTTTCATTTTCAGTTTTTTTTTTTTAATTTTTCTAATCAATTTTTTTTTTTATTTTATTATCAGTGCAATCCTTGTAATCAACACATTGATAACCTTTGGGATTTGAAAGTTCATCAACTTGAAAGATCACACCTTTTGAATACCATCAAAAATTGCGAAGACTATAAAAATTTTGGGTATTATATTTTAAATGGGAAAACGGCATTTAAAAATCGAATATCAAGTATAATTTTTGTGAATAGAGATTCTGAGTTTACAATTAATGAATTTTTGAATAAAATTAAAAAACCTTTCACAGAATATTTGATAATTTCTTTGGAAAAAGTAATGTCAATTAAGGTGAATTGCAATTTATTTGCATATTATAAAAAAATTTCTGGGGAGGAACAAATGTTTAATCTTAATACCAACAGTGTCACTTTTTATAAAAATGAAGATATTTTTAAAAAAATTGAAGATGAAATATTTCCTCAATTTGATATTCAGAATGATAAATTCAATCGAGGGGGAACAGGATGGGTTTATAATTCCACTTCTGAAATGGAAGTGCAAATTTGTAAGATTGATGATATGAAAAAGGGGGGTGCATTTATTCCTACACCAAATTTCTTGAAGCATAAAACTGCTTTAATTAATATTAAAAATGATGATCAAAAATGTTTCTACTACTGTATTTTTTCTCGTTTTGTTAAATCTCGTCCTAGTAATGTCAAATCATACAAATATATTGAACAAAAAATGAAAAAAGAAAATATAAAATTTGATTTTACAGATATAAATTTTCCAGCAACTTTGGTTGATTTAAAAAAATTTGAAAAAAACAATTCAAATGTCTCAATTAATGTATATATTTATGAAAGGAAAAAAATCTCCCCAATCAAGGTTTGTGAGATGGAAAAAAACTTGCACTATGATCTTTTGATGTTGAAAAAAAATGATGAACATTTTCATTATGTTTGGATAAAAAATTTCAGTAGATTAGTCTCTGCTCAATTATCAAGTGAACAGCATGCAGTAGAGGTCTGTAAAAGATGTTTAGTTCATTACAGAGGAAAAAATAGATTACAAAAATTGATTGAACATAAAAAATATTGTTCTGATAAAAGTGTCAAAACTCCTTCTAAAATAGAATTACCAACTGGTGAGAATGAAGACAACATTTTGAAATTTCGAAACCTTAAGTGTGAGATCCCACTTACCTATCTTGTTTTTGCCGATTTTGAAACTATGTTAGTACCTGTAGTGACTGATGTCAAGATTGATGATGATGATAGAAAAACTAGGAAGGTTCAAAGACATGAAGCAATTGCATTTTGCTACTATTTAGTAAATTCCAAAGTGTTTGAAACACAGTTATGTGGGAAGGTGAAAAAACCAAAAGATCCGGTTTGTTATGTGGGCAAAAATGCAGCTACTATTTTCTTTAAAATGATTAAAGCAGTTGGATATGAATGTGAGAGAAAATATAAAAAATACGAGCATCTGAATAGATTTGAATTTGAAACCCAAGCACAAATTGAACAATTTAAAAAAGATCCAAAATGTTGTCTTTGTCTTCATAAATTTAAAGCTGATGAAAAATCTGTCATTCATCACTGTCATTTGACAAATAAAGTTATAGGGAGAGCCCATTCAAAATGCAACCTATATGCAAAAGTCCCTAATTTTTTACCAGTGTTTGTTCATAATCTTTCGAAATATGATTCACACTTGATTCTTCATGGATATAAAAAAGACACTGCTAGAGAAATTAGGGTTATAGCAAATAGCGAAGAAACTTATATAAGTTTCTCAAAAAAAATTGCAAGTAATTTTTGGATTCGTTTTATTGATTCTTATAGATTTTTATCTTCAAGTCTAAGTAAATTGGTAGATACACTACCTAAAAGTGAATTATTTCATACAAATGCCTATTTTCATGAACCAGAAAAATTTGATTTAATTTGCAAGAAAGGGTACTTCTGTTATGATTATTTAGATAACATAGAAAAATTGAAACAGACAAAAATACCCTCAAAATCAGATTTTGATAATGCATTAACTATGGAAAAAATGGGTGATGAGTCTTATGAATTTGTGAAGAAGGTTTGGAATACATTTAAATGTCGTAATTTAGAAGATTATTTGGTTACTTATGTCATTTCAGACACACTATTATTAGCAGATGTGTTCATGTCTTTTAGAAAAATTAGCCTGCAAACATACAAATTAGATCCATGTTACTTCTATTCATTGCCTGGATATGCTTTTCAAGCAATGCTTAAAGTAACAGGGGTTGAATTTGAGCTGTTTACTGATGTAAATATGTATTTATTTTTTGAAAGGGCATTGAGAGGAGGGATTACAAATACAATAACCAAGTATGCTGAAGCAAATAATGTTCATATACCACAATATGACCCAAAAAAACCTCCATGCAGTCTTTTTTATACAGACTGCAATAATTTGTATGGACACAGTATGGGTTATAATAAACTTCCTTTAAAAAATTTCAAGTGGGTTCCAGAAGTTGAATTATTTAAATTTACGCCTGATTATATTTTGAATATAGATGATGATAGTGATGTAGGGTACTATCTTGAAGTCGATCTAGATTATCCAACACATCTACATACCTTTCATAATGCGTTTCCTTTTGCTCCTGAAAAGAAAATTCCACCCAATTCAAATACTCCGAAACTTTTATGTACGTTGGAAAACAAAACAAATTACGTTTTGCATTATAGAAATTTAAAATTATGTCTTAGACACGGTTTAGTTTTGAAAAAAATTCACAAGATTATCCAATTCCACCAAGAAAATTTTATGGAATCATTTATAAATCTCAACACATCAATGAGGAAAAAAGCAAAATCAAATTTTGAAACAGACTTTTATAAATTATGTAATAATAGTACATTCGGGAAAATGATAGAAAATCAAAGAAATTATATGAATTTCAAATTAGTTTGCAATGAAAAATCTTTAATGAAATCCATTTCCAAACCATCATACAAAAATTGTGTAATTTTTTCGGAAAATTTGGTAGGTATTCATTTTTACAAAAATGTAATTAAACTAAATAAGCCAATTTATGCTGGTGTTACAGTACTAGAATTATCGCGAAATTTTATGTATCAATTCTATTATGATGATTTAAAAAAAATTTTCACGATTTGGAATTTCCAGAATTGTTGTATATGGATACAGATTCATTCATTTTAAGTTTGAAAACGTATGATATTCACCCCTATATTCAAAATAATTGGAAATATTTTGATACTAGTAATTATCCTGAAGATCATTTTTGTTTTTCTGATTCAAATAAAAAAACACCTAGATTTTTCAAAGATGAAATTGTTTACCCTAATCAAATTGTACGATATATTTCCCTGTGTCCGAAAGTTTATGCTTTAGATTTGTTAAATGACCTTAAAGAAATCAAATCTAAAGAAATCAAAAAGGTGAAGGGGGTGAAATCTGAAATAGTAAAAAAGGAAATGCATTTCAGTGACTTTTATGCATGTTTATTTGAAAATAAAAACCTAGACAAAAAACAATTACATTTTCTATCTCAAAAACATGAAATTTTTACAGTAGAGCTAAATAAAAGGGCATTGACAAATTTTTGTGACAAACGTGATTTTTACAATAATTTGAATAGTCGAGCATATGGTCACTTTGAAATTTCTGCTGATTAGATATCAAAAAGATCTTGTAATTATTTTTTAAATGCCATTTTCATTATTATTTTTATTGGGGACATGGGAAAAATATATGTATATTATATATTAAGAATGTAAGAAATTTACATATCTAAATACAGAGTGGGCCAAAAGTCAGTATCCCGATTTTCACGTTTTAGTTTTTCTTTAAAAAATCAAAAACTAAGCATCCTAGAAAAAAACTAACGACATTATGTCGATTGGAAATTTAGTTCTCTACAACTTTGTTATCATGAAATTTTTTTGGACGCTTCCTTTCGTCTCCAGATCGATTTTTGTGACTTGATTTTTATGAAAAATTTTTCAAAAGTCTATTTCCAAGAGTTTTAGTTTTTTGTAAAAAAAAATCAAAAACTAAGCATCCTAAAAAAAAACTAATGACATTATGTCGATTGGAAATTTAATTCTCTACAATTTTCTTCAGTATAATTTTTTTGTAGGACGCTTTCTTTCGTCTCCAGATCAATTTTAATGAATCTCAGTTTGTAAATTTTTGAAAAGTTTTGCAAACTGAGTTTCATTAAAATCGATCTGGAGACGAAAAGAAGCGTCCTACGAAAAAATTACAGCGAGGGAAATTGTAGAGAATTAAATTCCCAATCGACATGATGTTGTTAGTTTTCTTCTAGGACGCTTAGATTTTGATTTTTCTTTACAAAAAAATAAATTTTTTTGAAAAATTTGCCAACTGAGCTTCACAAAAATTGATCTGGAGATGAAAAGAAGCGTCCTACGAAAAAATTACGTCGAGGAAAATTGCAGAGAATTAAATTTCCAATCGACATAATGTCCTTAGTTTTTTTCTAGGACGCTTAGTTTTTGATATTTTTACGAAAAACTAAAACTCTTAGAAATGAACTTTTGAAAAAATTTTCATAAAAATCATCGATCAAGTTACAAAAATCAATCTGGAGGCGGAAGGAAGCTTTTAAAAAAAATTTCATGACAACAAAGTTGTAGAGAATTAAATTTCCAATCGACATAATGTCGTTAGTTTTTTTCTAGGATGCTTAGTTTTTGATTTTTTAAAGAAAAACTAAAATGTGAAAATCGGGATACTGACTTTTGGCCCACTCTGTATAAGAAAGTTTTTTGTAAGAAAAAAAATAAATTAATTAAAAAAAGTAGTTTTTTCTTCATTCAACATAGATATTGGATTTTTCTAGAAGAGTTCTACAAACATGAAGAAGATAAGTTATTCATTGGTGTTGAAAAAAGTATTATTTTTGATTTATCAAGTAAGTATTCAAAAATTGTATACAAATGATTTATTCATATTTTTTTTTTTTACAACATTAGTTTCACATTAGCTGGTTCTTGTCAAAAGTTCATAGGGTCAAAAATTTATGTATTTTCCAATTCTCAAAGTCAATATCTCAAAAATATGTCTTTTTAAAAAAAAACATCACTAGGAGTTATAAAACCAATTTGAATATCCTCTACCGTGAAAAACATCAAAACAGGAATTGAAAAATGATAAATATTTTTCAAAAACACCGAATTTGAAACGCAAACTCGCGATGGGCGATCCAACGAATGGAAATTTATAACATTCGACTAATTTTTCATTTCGCCCAATAAACATATCTCTCGGAATAGTTATTAAAAACAGATCTGTATAAGAGGTTATAAAGATAGACAGGCATACCTACAGTTGATCTTGGGAAAGTAGTTAAGGTACACAAATAAGTTTGAGAGGTTAGATACATACAACTCAAAGTATCAAAGCATCACATTATTAAGTTTTAGTGTAGGTGAGAAGGAGTTTCACCTACAAGTGATTATTATTATACCTTAACTACAAATTTCATTGCGATGCGCCTAAAAAACATTAATTCACCTTATGTAAGTGTTCTGTACTAGAAAAAGCAGCAATACAACAACATTCCTTCAATAGATAAACTCTTCACTCCATCACAAGCTTCATTTTCGAGTTATTGGTTTAGAACAACTGTAATAATGAAGAGACTTCCCAAGGTGTTTGTCACTGATTCAATTAGGACCATGATTTTTGAAAAGAGTATGGTATGATCTGAATCCACCTTGAACAAAACTTCACTTGATTTTCAATTTTTGGTGATTTTTTAAAAAAATCCCAAGTAAAAATGATGAAAATTACTCCTTGGACAATCAGATGGGTGTACATTTTCAATCTTTTTTTTGTTGCAAATTCAAATCCAATTATAATAAATTTAAGGAGGATCCGCAGCTAAACAAACACCCAGTATGAGTGATATGAGAATTTCTATTTTTACCAGTAACCAGCATGAAGCAAGCGTTTTCAATTATCAAAGCAGGTACATCCCTCTCTACCTTTCTCCATCTTATCAACTTATTGTACATCTTTCCACATACTGGGTGACTTGAACGACAACGACATGAGTCAAGTGATCAAAAGTGAGACCACTGCCAGATTTTACTGTTACAGCTGATTGCCACATAGATAAAGATGAAGAATTGAAGATGTGAGCGTGTATACGTGTACCTTATATATAAGAGGAGATGAAATATGGGATATTGTCTTTTCTCTCAAGTCTTTTATCATATTGTTTTCTGTGAATGAAACCAAATCAAATCATCAATTAATTGAAACGTGGAATATGCTGACTTTACTGTACAATGATACATTTTTCAGGCATGGTACGTTTGGTTATAGCTTTGTTAGCTAAGAAAGACATAAAATATTCCTAAAAATTTCAACCTTCACTTTCTGGAAGTATCACTTCTCACATTTAGTAGAAAAAGCAGTCAAAAATTGATAAAAGAGAGTTTTCGATTACTTGACACTACACCTTTGCTTTTCCTTTCTCAATTTAATGATTCATGTTTCACGATCTCAAGGCGATTTTTTTGCATTTCAGTGATAAATTAAATACCTCTCAAGATTGCTTCAACTAAGAAAACTGTTTCAAACAATTTTGAAGTGTAAATACAGCAGCATATTATACAATCAGCTCAAGTTGTAGAAGTGAATGATTGCAATCTTTTCCAGTCATCCAGTATGTGAAAATAAACTGTACAGTACATGAACAAGACAGAGAAAAGTACCACAAAAAGTACTAGTGTGGTAGGATTTGTGCGACTGCGATGGTGACAGCCTGCACTGTCTGATATGTGTAATTAATTGTGTTATGCGTTTTGCATATGTAATAAGTAATGTAAGTAGGTACTTGTTCTCATAGATGTATTGCATCAACCTGTAGTCTACCAGTCGCTTTGTATTGTTAGTCGAGGGTTTTCATTACCACCACAAAAGGGCATTCAAAATACTGCTGACAGATAGGCATCTTTTCTTGTGTTAACACTGCGTAGGGTAAAAACTGATGGTTGAAGTAAAGTCGCATGGAGCGATGTTCAGACTACAGGGAGAAATGGGAACACTTTGATGCCATATTTCTCCAGAATTGTAGAGGTAACGCTAACTGTTTTGACAAAAAAATGGGTATTCATTTCCAACACACTTGTTTTCAACTTGAAATTAGTCGTTAAAAGTGTATGAACATACGGATAAATGCATTATGTTGGCGAGTTGTTTAACATCACAGACAAATTTTATCGAACTATAGCCCATAAATTAATCTCCATTCACGCAGTTGAAGATCCATCTCCATATGGAATAAGCTTAGTTGATTTCCAACCATCTGAGAAGCTTTTATGGAAACAAAAAATTGTTCTTTCACTTGTACACTCCTCCTTGTAAACCTCTTTCATCATTTTGTTAGTTTCAGGAGCAGTTTTTCCCAAACAAATGCAAAAATCTGTTGCGTTCTGGTCAGCCATGGTAAAATTCGGAGATAAAAATCACACGCGTTAAGTAAACACTAAGTAGCTATCTATAGTCGCATACAGGTAACATAGTGCATTTATCCGTATGTTCATACACTTTGAACAACTGATTTCAAGTTGAAAACAAGTGTGCTCAAAATGAATACCCATTTTTGTCAAAAGAGTTAGCACTACTACCTCTACGATTCTGGAGAAATACAGCATCAAAGTGTTTCCCACATTCTCCCTGTAGTCTGGACATCGCTCCCTGCAACTTTGCTTTGTTCTCCCTGAGCTGAAAAAACATTAAGAGAATTTCAACCATCAGTTTTTACCCTACACAGTGTTAACACTGAGAACCATGCCTATCTGTCAGCAGTATTTTGAATGCCCTTTTATGGTGGTAATGAAAACCCTCGACTAACAATACAAAGCGACTGGTAGACTACAGGTTGATGCAATACATCTATGAGAACAAGTACTTACATTACTGATTACATTACATATGCAAAACGCATAACACAATTAATTACACATATCAGACAGTGCAGGCTGTCACCATCACAGTTGCACAAATCCTACCACACTAGTACTTTTTGTGGTACTTTTCTCTGTCTTATTGATGTACTGTACAGTTTATTTTCACGTACTGAGTAACTGGAACGATTACAACCATTCACTTTTCATATCTTACATGGTACACAAATAAGTTTGAGAGGCAATACCTACAACTCAAATTGTTCAAGACAGTTTTCAAAGTTGAAGCAATCTTGTAACCTTTTTTTCTTGATATAGGTACCAGCAAACTCATAACGTTTTGATAAACTTGTAACCTTTTTAGGATGTGACTTTGCTATGAGATGGTATATGAATCTACAAGGTGTGGAGAAGTCTACTGACAAAGTTTGAACAGGAACGTGGGATTGCTGTACATACACTTTCACTTTTGACTCAATTTTCAAATGAGAACATAGCCTAATCAGTACATGTTAACATGTATAAGGATATGGGGAAAAGGTGTTTATTGCCAAGAATAATTTTTTTCATGTTCTTTTTGGTGATTTTGGTGGTTGAAGATCTCCTCTTTCACATAATTATGTTCATCATTCATTACATTACATTTCAACTAGTTTAGACCCAAACCTTGTTCAGCAACTTCATACTTCATTGAAAAAAAAAGTAAAGAATTGAAAATTCTGCTGAGAATTTAATTTTCAAACAGCCTTCCTAAAGTCATTGATCTAAGACCTGTCCATCCTCTCAAACTTGTTTGTATGCCTATATCTATCTAGCTTCCCAAGATTAATTGTCAATCTGTCTGTCTGTCTTTCTAACCCCTCAAGATTTCCACTACTAAAAAAAAAATTATATTTGAACAGAGTTTATGGTGTTTCTTGAGATATTGAAATACATATCAACATGACTGTAGGTTACAAAACAAGATAAAAAAGTTGACCCTGCACCTGCATAGTTAAGTGTGAATGTCATCTTTCAACATTCATTGGATTCAAAAATATAAGAGTTGCAGTTTCAACTTTGATATTACGAGTAGGTACTTTTTAACTTGAAATATCTACATGTCACGTATGATTTTTTTTCTCTCTCTTGGGAGCAATTTCCAAAATGTGGGTTCAAAATGATATGTTTAGATCTAAAGTTTTAAAAACTTATTCAAATACGTAGTTTGGGAAAGCTTCAAGTTTGAAAATTGTTCCTTTTTTATCTTACGATAATTTCCCCTGCCAATTGAGGAAAAAAGCTGAAATTCCGTTCACACAAAACACAATACATATTTTTTGTTAGTCCGACTCGATTGTAGGAGATTTCTTATCATTGCAGAGTCTAGTAGAATTTAATGTTTATTTACCTTACTTTCTTTTAATGAAGTACATATGAAATCATTGGACAAGGTAAGATTCTAAACTCAGCTCAGCTGTAGTAAAAAAAATAATAATGAATGAAGAAACAACGCTTCTTTATCTTCATGGGGTGAGATAAAAGTTCACCAATCAAAGTATCAACAAGCTTTGAAATGACAAAAGTAAAGAAGCTGATTGTTGAATTTGAATTCTATTGAAATTGTGCTTGAAAAAAAAAAACATAAACGTATGGTTTGTATTTTTTTTCTCTCATATTCATCTACTCATCACATACAAAAATCATGGTAATTCAATACTTTGAAGATGTTTTGACAGAAAACTCGGACATTACAGAAAATACTCGTGCAACACTGAAGCATTTCAATTGAAAAGTATATCAATATTGACCATAAAACAGGAGGGGGCGTGAGAAGAAAAATATCAACAGTGATTTCTCATCGTTGTATTCCACGTGAAAAAAAAAATGCGAACTATGCGTCGATTTCGTTTGAATTTGAAACTATAAAAACACGTAGGAATTTTACAGTGCACACGCAAAAAAATAATTCCACTCTTTCAAAAAAAAATTGATCACATGGTCCAAACTGACAGTGAATATTTTGTCAAAGTCTAAAATATAATAATGACATCCTCTACCGTGAAAAAACATCAAAACACGAATTAAAAAATAATAAATATTTTTCAAAAATACCGAATTCGAAACGCGAACTCTCAATGGGCGATCCAACGAATGGAAATTTATAACATTCGATGAATTCAGGTAAAGGGTACCGAACGTTTATAATGGTTAATTTTTTTTTGCGTTTTTGCGTTTGAAAATATTGCCAGGCAGAAGGAGTGAAATTGGCTCGACGTGTTCCTTCATTTTTTTTTAATCGAGTATGGTTACAAGAGATGGAGAAAATATGTTCGATAAATCACTTGTTGGTGGAATGAAGAAGAGTTGTGAGCGAGTAAGTTGTATGAGCAAATACGTCGGTGTCTTATGGTATAAGTATATAGGCGAGTTAAACTGTGCTTCTTGTTTGTAAATACTATAACTAACTGTACTACCAGCAGTTGACAATGTTTCTTCTGTCTTGTTTTGAAATATTGATGGCTGGGAGAAAGTAATTAATACGGAGGTACTCCCACTAATATTTTTGTAGGTAATGAAGCTGCTTGGTAGGTACATCATGATGAAGCACCTCAGTAGCAACAGTACAAACAGAACTGGTTGGTTGTTGGTTGGATGGATGGAGTGAGCGTCCGTGACGTCATGACACAGTTTTTAATTTTAAATAAATCTCTCTTCAATCGGACATAGCTCAAAAATACATTGAAACGGAGCTAGCTTCAATCGTTATACCCAAAAAGTACCTTTCTCCGATTCATGTCCTTGGTTCCGTTGTTTTGTATACTACTTTTCCATATGGATCGAACCCTCCGAACACGAATATGAATTCCAATTTTTTGCTACCCTCATCCACACCCCTCCCCAGTGCGTCTGCCCCCAACTCAATTTTCACTATTATATTGAAAGTTCAGATATTTTCAAAATGTTGGTGTCGTTTCCATATGAATCTAACCCCCCGAATACGAATATGAAGTCCAATTTTATGCTAACCTCAACCACAACCCTATACAGTGCCTCCGCCACCACCTAAACCATAAATCTTTTCACCAACTCTGATCAATCTTCTACAAATAATTACTCGGGTTGTTATTAATACTTTTAAAAGTATGTTTCGCGAAGGTTGAAAACTCGTAAAACAATGACCATCGCAAGGTTCAAACTTTAACATTCAAGTTTCGAGGTTTCCATTCATGCCAAAATGATACCCAGCGTTATGAAAATAGGTTTAGCATTTCAAATAATAAAAATTGTCGAGCTGACTGTAGCCTGAAAGGCGATGGATGAGAGTAGAGCTAAATTGAACTTCATATTCGTGTTCGGGGTGTTCGACTCATATAGAACCGACACCAACATTATGAAAATATCTGAACTTTCAATATATAGTGAAAATTGAGTTGGGGGCAGACGCACTGGGGAGGGGCGTGGATGAGGGTAGCAAAAAATTGGAATTCATATTCGTGTTCGGAGGGTTCGATTCATATGGAAACGATACCAACCTTATGAAAATAGCTCAATATTTAATATAGTAGGAATTGAGGTGGGGCTAAGGCACTGGAGGGGTGTGGATGAGGGTAGCGTAAAATTGGACGTCATATTCGTGTTCGGGGGGTTCGATCCATATGGAAACAATACCAACATTACGATAATAGCTCAACTTTTAATACTCGTATAGCAAAAATTGAGAAAGGGGCAGAGGCGCTGGAGGGGTGTGGATGAGGGTAGCATAAAATTGGCCGTCATATTCGTGTTCAGGGGGTTCGATTCATTTGGAAACGACACCAATATTACGAAAATAGCTCAACTTTTGATATAGTAAAAATTGAGAAGGGGGCAGAGGCGCTGGAGGGGTGTGGATGAGGGTAGCATAAGATTGGGCGTCATATTCGTGTTCAGGGGGTTCGATTCATATGGAAACGACACCTTGTTTATCAAAAACAATGATTTACACCAGAATCCATTTTTAACCCCCTCTGTTGGTTTTTTCAATTTTTGACCACGGCCCACCAAAAATTTTTTTTTGAAAAAAATATATGTTTTGTAGGAGTCAAAAATATATTTAAAAATGCTATTCGCATTTTTGTGCCGAATCATGATCATTGCTAAAACGGGCAAACAAAACTAAAAAACGCCATTTTGAGAGGAAAATATGAGGGGAGGGGGTTGAAATTTTTTGTGGGGATGCCTCTTATGGATGTTCACAACATACCAAAAAATTAAAAAAATCGGTTCACATGGGGCTGAGAAAAAAATTTTTATTGTAATTTTATAAAAGGGGGGGTTTCTCAAAAACGGGGGGGGGGTCTGGGGGTCTGAAACTTTCGTGACGGAAGGTGCTCAAGGGTACCAACCTTCCATGCAAATATCAACCCTGAAGCTCTCGGGGGCAAATTCACCATACTTATCCACCTATAGCCTTTCAGTACATACTAAAGTACATTTTTTGATTTTCGGTGAGAGGCTTCAGAATCGTTTAAACGACACGTTGAAATTAGGGTACGAGTATAAAGTAAATTTTAGCTCTCCAATGTTATTGAGAATAATTTTGTGGAAGTTTCCACCTTCAAAAATCTGCTGGAGGCTCCAAATTTGCTCCAAATGGTTCAAAACCATTTCCATTCGATTCAGAGGGTCAAAAATAGCAAACGCACCAAATTTCAGCTTTCCAAGTCAGTTTGGTAAAATTTTGATTTTTTTCGCATTTTTGCATCTTTGATTTTGAAAAATTCATCAAAAATCGAAAAATGCAATTCAGCTCTTGAAATTTGGGTTGGTGATGTATTTATGTTCTTTCAATTTTGCGTTGTCTGGTCCAAAATTTTTTTTGTCAGTTGAGCTCTCTTGTGAGAAAAATTTTTTTGAAAAAAATAGACCTCAATTTTGACAAGAATTTGTGAAATTTTGTGAAAAATTAAACAGAAGTGCTTATTTTAATTTTAGTTTCTTATTAAAAGCGTTACCTTGGCCAATTCTGTCGGAAATTCGATTTCAGCTTTATTTTGAACAATTCAGTAGCTATTTTTGGTGCTCGTAGGAGAGGAGGGAGCGTATAAAATGCTTAAAATAAATTTTTCAGATAATAAAAATGTTATAAATTTAACATTTCAATAAGACATTTAGCCAAATTGTTCATTTCAAATTAAAACTCACGTTCAAAACATTTTTCTTCTGCAACAATTAAAAAATTTTCACATTAGATACTTAATCTCACCCTTGAAATGACATTTCGAGATTTTTTTCGAAGATCAAATCCACCTCCCCCTTCTCTATCCTCACCTTTCTACTTTGTAATCATAATTTATCTATTTTTCGAATGGATTATTCGCTCTTTAATGGCTGACAAATGTCATATTCAAACGTACTTTCTGAGAAAAGATATTATACGAGTACTTACTAAAAATATTTCTCCTTTTGAACGACCTTTCACGCGGTATGAGAAAATTTCTATCAGGTCGCGAGAGTATCGCGGTGAAAAAAGTAATGAAAATTCATATCGGTGTTCGTAGTACACGTTATTTTTTAACACCTCGATGAATGCTCAACTATTAAGAGAAGAAGGGAGGAGTAAATCCATTTCGAAAAAAAAGACTGTATGATTTGTTTGACGTCCTTGGATATAAATCAACTCGGTGTATTAAGCATACTTATAATACGAGAGTGATAAAAAGCGTTAAATTTAATTAATAAAATTTCTAACAACTTATTTTTAATATTCTGGCTGAATTTTTGCGAAAAGTTGATTTTTTATTACGGGCTATTTATATCTGCATTTTTTTACAGCAATTAAACGGTTTAATTACGAGAAAACAAGAGCTCGTAAGTGTGTTCTGTGCAATGTAAGTGCGATGTTGATGTTGCGTTTTGCGTTCGTGTTATTGTGATGAACGTGGAATTGTAACTAATAAATTTTCGCACTGCCAAAAATTCGATGTACTTGTACGAGTTGATCGTATTGTTAATTAATAAAATGCGTGCGAGTATAAGACGAGGGGGAGGTATAGGTATATAAGAAAAAGGGAAACAGTATCTGAATGTGAAGGCGAATGTGAGGAGGAGAAAGAGAAGGGATGATTTCGATACGAACGGAAATTTGTAAATATTACAACACTCTGAGAGGAGAGAGGGGGTGCTATATCGTAGATGTGATAAATTTGAAACATTGTTAGAAGACGATGGGTCGGTGACAAGAATGACAACGGTTAATAAGATTTTAGAAATTGGTTGACAAGCTCGAAATTAACTGGGTCACATGCGAAATTGGAAGAGAGAGAGACTTTTTAATGTGTTGTAACACTTTAAAAATATTACTTACGAGAGCGAATTTATGACACGGTCGCGCATTGTTTCACGCTTAATCATTCGTTTAAATTATCATAGTGAAAAATTATTTTTCGAAAATTTTCTCTCTAGTACTTTCCAGTATTTACATCGGTATTTGGCATACGCGCTCGTGGATTCGAAATGGACAGTTGGCTAAAAATATACCTTTGTAAAGGTCAACTCATTGTACGTACATCAGATGGTCGACTAGATACGTGAATTTTACCTTCGTGTGTACGTGTAAAAGCACCTGTATTTATACAGGGTGTCCGGAGAAACGTGATTAATGTATTTAAGATTTGGATACAACTAGATTTTAGGCGATTTTTGTGTTTAGTACCCTCGGATGAGAAAATGTACAATACTCGTAGGTACGTTGTACATATAGAAATAGATGAGTTTGCCAATTTCATTTAGGGGTGTGAAAAGGATGGAACTGTGAAAATAAGATCAAAATCGTGTTCAGCATCTTTGAAAACCTGGGTTTTTAACCTTCTAAAGGGGGAGGGGGTCATGGGGAAGGTCAATTCGAAAAAATAAAGTCATATTCAAATTCAGCACCTTTAAAAACATACTTTTCTATATACTGCATGACTTCGACATTTTTTTGATATTTGCTCCCCCCCCCCATAATTAGTCTGAAAGGATGCCCTTTTCACTAATGATGTTTCCATTTTGAAAATTGTATTGTGTTGTTGAAGACGCAAGTTGAAAGCTATCATCTGAAAATTGGAAAAAATTATAATAAAAAACACATTTTCATCTTCTTTCTAACAATTGAAGCATATATTTCCAAAATGCACTAAGTCCAAAAAAATATTGATAAGAAATTCATGGTACTTGGTACAATTTGGAAACGAAGAAATGGCCCAAATTGGCTGATTTTTTTATATGTTGTAGCCAAGACCCTTGAGCACAACATATCGAAAAATCAGCCATTTTGGGCCGCAACTTTATACTAGATGGCCTTGCAACCTCAGAATCTTTGAAAATGGACTTGATGCGTTTTGGAAACATAAGCTTCAATTCATCATTTAATTGAAGGTCATCCAAATTTCACAATTTTTACTGATCACCTACCAGCTACCATTTACTTACGCTTTCACCAAGAAACCAGTCAGTGATAAACAATATAACGCAAGGCGTGCAGCTCACCTTGATGAAATTGCTCAAATCACCTCCAACATCAAACACATCTGGAAAAAGTAACCAAGTGGCAGACATGTTGAGCCAAGTTCATGAAATTTCTGCATCTATCAACCAATCAGGAATTGCAAATTTGCTGAAAAATTGCTCTCAACTGAAAAAATTGCTAGATGTTGATGGCACTGAAAAATGTCCATTCACCTTAACTCCATACCTGCTATCTGACAACTCTGATCTACAGTGTGACAAAAATGAGCACAATGATCCAAGGCTATATCATTCATTAACTTAAAGCTGAAACTGAGAATGTCAGTTAAAAAAAAGTAAGCATGATTTTAGACATCACTGATAAGGTTTGGATATGCTTGGATGAGTTCGTTGAGTCTCAATTGAACATTACATTGGTTAGCTTCATGCATCTTCCATGGTGCATTTTTACTGTACCCAGTCGCAAATTTCCCATTTCAGGGCATCTCAGACATCCTGGAGTCTTATTAGTGATTGAGCGATGTGATGCAAGAAAGAGACAATTTTTTTATGGACATACCCAGGTTTCAGCTTTAAGCTAATGATATACAGGGGTGGGCAAAAGTCAGCTTGCATCCTCGAAAATCATGAATGCGTCTCTTTACCACTCCTGGGCTCAGAAGGAAGCGTTCTGCAAAAAAATGAGGTGGAGGAAAATTGTAGAGAATTAAATTTCCAATTGACATAATCACAATAGGTTTTTTGTAGGATGCTTGGAGCCAGTAGCACAATGCAGGTTTAAATTTTGGTTTAGCTGAACTTAGTTTAAATCTTGAACCAGGTTCAACTTCTGTAGCATTGCACAACATTGGTTCAGGTTTAGATCAACTGATCGATCAATAACGCGTCATTTAACCAAATTTTGTCGCAATTATTGTTGGTTATGTCCATTGACGTTATACCTCTTGATATGGACCGCTAGCAGCAACGTTGAAAATTTTATAAAAGTGAAGCGAGAATCTCTGGAGACACCAGACAGGACTCATGCGCTGTGCAGTATTCAGGGGTAATTTTTATGCATGTTTGCATCACAACATTGTAGTTACATGTACCAATGACCTTGATAAGAGAATAAATGTGGTGTAAATAACAACTGCGCATGCGTCCTGTCACATGTTTCCAGAGAAGCTTGCCTCAAATCTGGCAATTTACATTAGCCGTCCATATCAAGAGGTATAACATCAATGGTTATGTCTGTGATATCAATGTTTTGGAGTGATTTTTGATTACATATTTAATGATTAGAAATATCTTATGATTGGAAACAAAGTTCTGATTTTTGAATTTAAAAAAAATAAATATTCTTGAATGAATAGTTGACTAGATTTAATTTTTTGCTGCAGGAAATTAATTTGTTTGAGGTAAAATGTCCAATTTTGAACAATAGTCATCAAATTTTTCAGTATGGTGGTGGTGATGTGATTTAAAATTTTACATTCAACAATATTCTTGTTTTTTGTCATTCAATGTAAGTAATTATATACTTTGTCTTTGGCAAAAGTTGATATTATTTGAAGTTATTGGTTTCCATTTGCAAAATAATCAGTAATCACACAACATGAAATAACCAATGAACACACTCCGATTTGTTAATCCTAGGTTAACCTCCAAAAATTGTCGACTTGAGTAAATGTAAAACCTGGTTTAAGCTGTAAAAAAAGTTTAATCATCCATTGCGCTACACTGTATTTTAGTTAAACCAGAGTTAACCTACAACTCTGGTTTAAACCTGCATTGTGCTACTAGCCCTTAGTTTTTCATCAATTATTGATAAAAAACTAAAAATTTTTGAAATTTGAAAATTTCATTTTTCAATTTTTGCAAATTTGCAGACTGACTTTTGCCCACCCATGTATTCCAGCAAATCTTCAATTCAATGTATTCAAACAACTTCATAATCATAACGTATCTCACCCTGGTCCAAATGCAACATTACTCCTAATTCTACAGAGATACATTTGGCCAGGAATGAGAAAACAAATTTACAACTGGGCTTGAGGCTGTGCGTCCTTTGCCAAAAAGCCAAAATCACAAAACACACTTGATTCAGTAACTAGGCATTCCCACCTTCTGAAAAATTTGAAAGAATTCACATCGACATCGTTGTAGGGCATTTTCCAGAACATAGTGGTCAAAAATACAGGGTGACCAACAAATAGTTAAAGTAAAAATCAGCATTTTCATTTCTGAGAGTAATAAGCACTGTGAGAAGCTCGGAGGGTTGCATAAATGCAGTACGTTTAGGAGCTACACAAGCAACGTCTTTGGTTTCTCCGAAGCAAGGCTTGTTTTGGGAACGCAGTGCTGCCAACTTGAAAACTTGATAATTTAGCGAATTTCGCGGAATTTTAAAATAATAAAATACTTCAGGAGTAGTCCATGGAACTGGTAGAGGTTAACAAAAGAAACAAAAACCGCATGTAAAGTTTTTGCCTAACTTGAAATTTGAAGGGGCAATGATTCGGATTTCAATGTTCAAATTAATGAGTAAATTATTGTCTCACTATAAATTTTAAAACAACAGAAATTTTTTAAGATGGTAGGTGTTTGAACAGTAATGGACCAAGGGTGACATAGCAATTTGAATTTTTTGGATAACTTAATTAGGGAATTTTTGGCAAGCATTTTTCTACTTAAACTACTTGTTGGTCACCCTGTACCTCCTCACCAAGATAGATAGGTATTCTAGATGGACTTATAATTTTAACAGGCCCAAAGGGTATGGACGAATCGCTCTCTTTCCAATATCCAAACACAAACAGGCCTTGCGGTACAGATGGATAAGATAAGTATTTTCATTCATCGTTTTAGATTTGAATGGGCCCCAGGGGTACAGTCCGATTGCTCTATTTCCAATATCCGAATAAGCGGTGTGGTATGGACTGATACTCCGTTTCCTATCGCGATCTGGATCCTACCTTTCTGAAACCTCCCCCCTCCCCTCCCTTTATCTTATAAGCATAATAAAAACACCAAAAATGGAAAATATCGCTTGACTTCTCATAAATTATGTTGGATTTAGCAAAGACTGAATTCAAATATTCATTCGTTTTTTGTTGGTGGCCTCTCAATACTCCTCCTTTTTCTCCTTGTCCTCGCCCCCTCCCCCAGGTTGAAACATTTGTTGAAAAGTTATGAAAATAAGGTGTGATATTTTTATGTATTCTCACTGATTTTGAGGTCGCTGATTTCAAACACCTATCAGTTTCTTTTTTGGAATCGATTCTTCGGTCACCCTTTCCCCTCCTTTGTTCAACCAATTATATACTAATCAGAACATATTGACCACGACGCAACCCCCCTCTCTAACCACTAGATATTTCACTCTATCCTTTCGTTTCTATATGTATTACATAATTCAAAAATTAAAAAAATATCAAGAAAATTGAGGTCGTTGTATTCTCGTAAATCTTCGCCTTCTTCCCACCTCCACCTCCTCTTACAGAATCGAAAGTTAACAATAAATAATAATTATTGTAAAATCGAGTTTTAATTACCTAATTCGTGTACGCTGGGGTCGCTTAATCGTCGCTAAATGTGGCGTTATTCGGCTCTAGATTCGCGCTTCGAGTAAACAGTTCCATACACGCCGCCGACGATTTAAAAGTAATATTTTTTTTAATGTTACTCGTAAAATGTTTATTAGAATCGTATTATTTTTCTTTTGCAAATACGAGTACGTGTGGCTCTACGATGGAGCAGAGGCGTCTAATGTTTTTCTAATAAAAATTTCTTGGCTTCGAGTGCAGGCTAAAATCGAGCGTACTCGTAATTTTTCAACACGATGCGATGCACAAGCACAACTTGGGAGTTGAGGGCGAAATGGTCTTGTGTGCAAGGTATGGTTAAGTAAGCGTAGTTCAAAGTTCATCGCGAGTTGGTTCAGTGGTTTACTTGATGAGAATGTGACTACTGACTGTTATGAATATTAAACTTATTCGAGTGATGTATGTACTCGTAGATGTGTACGAGTTGAAAATGCTTTAAAGAGTGTGATGAGTATTTTATCATGTGTACATTGCGAGGTGAGAGTGTGCCAAATTTTATGAAACTAGCAGTGGTTATCAAAAATGAACGTTGTTGGAGTTGGTTTGGGTGATAGGGGTTCCAAAACGTGGGGAATGGTGTCATTTCGAATCTGATCTAGATGAACGACATGATTTGTTCAATTTTGAAAAAAGAATATATACTCGTATATTGAAAATTGATTGATATGATTGATCGATTAAGAGTTGAATTGATTACCTATGTGTGTGAAAAAATTCAACTTTGAAAAAAAAATGGAAAAAATTCATTTTAAAAATTCTGATTTTTTTGAACTGTCGATAGCTCAAGTTGAAAAACTTTAAAATTGACGGAATTTTCCATTTTCTTTTGAAAAACAACTAAAATGTGGGCGTGTGAGAAATTGAAATTTATTAGAGATTTTTAAAAAAAAGATTGGATGATATTTAAAATCTTCAAATAATGCAGCTAATAGTGAAGTGCGTTTTTTCTTGAAATTGTGTCTAATTTGATTGAAATGAAATTTGAGTCACTAGAGGGTTATAACATCCAGACTTCAGAACCGAATTTTGAGCTGTCAAAATTGATTTTTCGATTTGTGGCGAATTTTCAAAATTAATTTTTTACGAAAAAGGGTAAAAAATACTGAAATAAACATCTGAATGTTCGTTTATACGCTAAAGTTGACTGCCCGAATTGATTGCCATCATTTTTTAGCTGATCTGGAGCCTCCAGCAAAAGTTCCATTTTCTCCAGCAATTTCAGACCGTTGTTAAAGGCGTTGTAATCAATTTTGGGAATTGAAAATTCAATTCTGTCATAAGTTATCGACTAGGGCAGGTTAATTGCAAATCCAAGGTGACGAATCAAAACGTGTATTTTTTTTACAAATTTTAAAAAGTTCCTAAATCTTCAATTTTTTCACAAAATTACTCAAAACTTCTTCTGCTGCCTAAAATAGCCCCCCCCCCCTACTGAATCAATTGTCATTATTTTAGAGCTAATCTGGAGCCTCCAGCGAAATATGATTTTTCTCCAGCTATTTAAAATCGTTTAAGAAGACGTTGTAATCAACTTGGCAGTTGAAAATGTAGTCTGGCCATAAATTCAACATTTCGAATCAATTGATGCAGGTGCATCGAAAACCCAATATGACTTTTTATAAGTTGAAAATCTCACATTGTAAAAAAATGCAACAAATCAAGAGTTACCTCAATTTTCAACTTTTTTTTGAGATTTGAGAGCTTATTTGGGAGCTTTGCAGGCTTCTATCAGAAAAAAAGTACCTTGATTGAAAGTGAAATCAATAACAAACGACGTGTTACGTGCTTTTTAATTTCACATTTTTTTTCCTTCAAGATTTGACCAAATTTGAGGTGGAGAGGTCTCTCTTAAAGCGCCGAAATCCTTTAAAACTGAACATAAGTACATATTTAAATCAATTTACATAATGTGAAAAGATTTTTTCCAAATTTTCAAATGATCATGTTATTTACTCTTGAAAATTAAAGATGGACTCTCAATATTTCAATTTTAATTTTTAGTTTTCCATTTTACTGTACTTCTGGGAAAATGGTGCAACTTTGTTTTACCATCATTTTTTTGAGGGGAAGAGGATATGGTGGGTTAAAACTCATTTGAAAGTAAAGTAAGACCATCTTTCACTTTTTTTTGGGCAGGGGTGGAGGGAGAAATTCGAATGAGGTTTCGAAAAAATAATTTGATAAATTATGTCAAAAATTTTGATTTTTTTTTGAGTTTGGTAATAAAGTTTGAAATTAGAAAATCACTATTTTTTACCTTTTTAAAAGCCTCAGACAATATTATTATCTGATTGTAATGCAGTTGAAAAAATGAAGATGACCTGAATGTTTTTTTTAGGGAGGGGGGTGGGGGGGTGTACGAAGCACTTTCAAGGCTGTTTCTCTAAGAAAAATAGTAAAAAAAATAGTGATTTGCTGATGCGTTAGGTTGTATTTGAGTTTTTTACCTCTATTTGTCTATTTTAAAATTAATTATAAAAATCAAAAAAAGTTATTTTTTCAAAATTTTTGACATCATCTCTCATATTTTTTTGAAACCATGTTTTAATTCCACTCCCCCCCCCCCAATAAAAAAATTCAAAGATGATCCTACTCTACTTTTAAATTTACGTACAGAGCTGGAAGAACACATGAAGGAAATTGCCATCAAATGGTTCGTAAACGATCTCTATCTGTATGATCAAAAAGCATTTTTAATCAAGTTTTTACTAAGGCTCATAGAAGAATTCATTGATGATTAAAATTAATTTCAATGGGTACTTAATTTTTCAGCTACTAAAAAGAAAATTGAAAAAAATTGATGAAAATGGCGAATATAGAAAGCTCATAGACAAAAATCCAGCGTGTCCTCAATTTTTTAAAAAATTGGAAAACGACGGTTTTGAAATCGACTGAAGTTATTATTTTTTAATTTACCAAAGTTGGTAAGATTGTAATCTTTGAAGTAGACAAAAAGAAACGTGATTGCCCGAATTTAAATTATTTTGAAAAATCAAAAATCGTGGTTTTGAATTTTGCTTCTGATATAAAGTATATAATTTAAAAAACCAAAAATTAACTAAAAAACCCTACATTTGGAATCACCAAATTGAAGTGAATGAACCTAGAAAATTTGATAATTTGCAATCATAGGTTGTGAATTTTTGACCTCTTGACCTCTGAAGTTTACCTAGCAATTTTTAGAAACTACTTCAGGGTCAGTATTCCAAATTCTTCTGAATGAATGGGAAAATTCGTTCAAAATATGTAGCAGTTTGTAACACATTTGAAAGCTCTTCGTAATGTTCCACTTGTTTAGGGCGTGTAACGTACGCGTACGAAAACACCAAAAATGACTCATAGAAAGCCACGATTTCCGCCCAAATAGGCCAAAAACACGTCAGCGTCATTGCGAATTTAGATGAATGAAACAAGGAACCTTGAACGTTACGAAGGTTGTAAATTATTTTGTTGTAATCTACTTCTTCAGCGAAGAGAAGTGAAAAGGAGATGAGAAAAAAAAAAGGAAAATCAATATTATTATAACAGTTTTAAATAAATACAGCGAGGAATGATTCTCGAGGCACTCGAAAGGTTTATTTTTTATCGAGCAAAATAAAAATACGAATACGATGACACGATGTACGAGGTATGTACTCGTATTGGTACACATTTTTGTCCACCAAAAGAGTTCATTATAACCGGTGCCGGTTACTCGAGTTGACATTAATTGACAAGTAAACATTTTAATTTTCGCGAAAAAAATATATATTTCCCGAGAAATTCGCGACAGCAACGATGACCAAGACGAAAACGATGCTGGCTAATTTTTCGGTGGGCGCGAAAAATCAACATTTTTCACGTTTCGATGTAGCTGTAGGTGCTTATGATGGTAGGACGAGTAGAAAATTTCTGTGTAGAAAATCCGCCTTCTCGATTTGTTTGGCACACGGTGGCCGCGGCCGTTCGCCTCGCCCACGAAATCGCATCTTAAGAATTTGGCTCGATGGCAATTTTTATGGGCTGAGTAATTAGAACATTTTTATACGAAACAGCTGTTCGTGTAGAGTAGACTGTTTTGTTGTGTTGGTTAATATATCTAGTAAATTATTGTTTACGATTTTTATATGCGGCGTTGTCGATGTCGATGTCGCGCTGCATCGATTAAATTTCCTGCGTGTTGGTGTTTTCTCTAATGAGTAATATTGTTGCACGCTGCAGGTGAATCCGGTCAACATTCACTTCGGGGCGAACTCGAAGCATGGGTGTAGCCGAAGATTTCGCACCTAGTTTCACTCAAAAGCCGCAACTAAGGCAGGAAGATGAAGGCAATCGGCTGGTTTTTGAGTGCAAACTGTTGGCTTGCCCGAAACCAGAAACCACCTGGTATAGAAGCGATGTCAAACTGATCGAGGATCACAGGACGGTGGTCAAGTTGCAGAGCATTGGCACCAATTCGTTCGTAGCTGTTTTAGAAATCGACGATGTTATCGAATCCGATGCCGGACTTTATAAAGTCGTCGCCAAGAATAAAATGGGAGAGGTGGCCGCATCCATTAATCTTAATTTTAGTCGTGAGTAGATTTTTTTATTTTGAATTTACTAAATATTTGATACTATGGTTGAAATGAAAAAAATGAACCTTAGCGCGGGCAAATGACAGCAAATCGATATACGTTGATGATGGCAGCGTTTATTGCAGTTCATCTTGAAGAACTTGATGACGTTTTTAGCTTTTACCCTATTTCAGAGAGTTTTTCATAAATTTTTTCTTGTTGCCTGAAAATTCTGTTTGTCGTTGTCTTTTTGTTTAAAAATTTATGATTTTTTATTTATTTTTTTCGAAAAACAGAATTCTAATATTGGCAGATCCCTGTATCAACTTTGAGATGCTAATAATGAAATCGTTACTCTCTTATTATTATTAAAATCGAATTCAGAATATTATTTTTTGTGCTTTTTTAAATTTTTAATCATTTTTACTTACATTATTTTACCATTTTTTTTTAACAAACAATGATATTTTATGCAATTTTATGCAGTTTCTGCTAAATTTTGCTAAATTTTACTGATATTCCATCAATTTTTGCCTATTTTCAGTGATTTTATATCCTACACTTTTTTGTATTACTTTTTGTAATTTTTGCTGGATTTCATTCTGTTTTTCCGTTTGAATAATGTTTGCTCAAATGTTGTCAATTCTCACCAATTTATGCAGTTTTTGCAAGATTTGCGAGATTTATCTCAGATTTTGAGGTATCAACATAATCAACCTTTAGTTTTAATTTTTTTATTTCATTTTTTATGAGTTTTTACGATGTTTTTTGCAGTTTTTGCTGAAGATTTTCTCCCAAGTTTTCCTAGCTTTTGATAATTTCTTTGATATTTTAGAATTTTTTAAACGAGATTTTGCTTAAATTTCGTGATTTTTATATTGTCAATTCCCAATTTACAAATAGGTAACTATTTTAATTGCATAAGGAAAAAATTTTAAACCAAATTTTTCTGGTTTTTTTTTTTTGTCAATTTATGAAGATGCGTTGAGCAACAAACGTGTCAATTTTAAAAAATGTCAGGATATTTTATGAATTTTTTGCACTTTTTTTTTCATTTTCTTAAATAACTTGATCGATTTTTAGTTATTTTTGATAATGTAAAGTGGGAAATTTTTCAAGACTTCACTCAAATTTTGAGATATTTTATCAACTTTCAGTCGTTTTCAGTTGTTTGTTTCTGTTTCATTTTAATCAGCGTTCAACATGATTGTTTTATGCAGTTTTTTGTTCAAAGCTACTGAAATTTCATCCTTTTTTTTTTCGTAATTTTCGATATTTTTTATGTCATTTTCAAGCGTTTTTTTAGAATGTTTTGCTTTGATTTCGATATTACACAAAGTTTGATGATTTAGAACAGTTTTTATGACGTTTTGAAAATTTTTAAATCAATTTTTCCCCAATTTCGATTCATTTTCAAATTATGGAGACTTTTAGTGACTAACGTACTTAGTACTTACAACTTCAACTTCAACAGTTTACAATTATGATACTTTGATGCAATTTCAACGAAATTGTCTTAGAATTTATGTAACATTTGCTTAATTTTTAATCATTTTTAATGATCCATGCAATTTTTTGAAAATGTTGCCCACAAGACATTTCATCAATTTTTTTTTTGTAATCGTTTCAAACTCATTTTAATAAGTTTTGACGCTGTTTTAAGAAATTTTTGCTAATTTTATTCTAATTTATTTAATCTTATAGCTAATTTTCAACAATTTTTATATCAATTCACAGTTTTTCTGTACTACTAATTGATACAGTTTTCAAAAAATTGTACCTATTAAATTTTGAAAATATTCAAACTTCAATCAAGTTGATGTAATTTTCAATAATTTTTTGATATTTTTCGATGTATCAACTTTTAGAAATTTTGAACTGTTTTAATGACATTTTTGGGTAGTTCAAGCAATTTTCAATAATTTGTGCCTTTCATATGAATTCAGCAAATTTTCTAGTCTTCGAGAAATTTTAACTAAATCTTATCCAATTTTTTAATATCAACGTATTTTATCATTTTGTGACACGTGAATTGTTTTCATGGTATTTTGAAGAAGTTTAACAAAAATGTTGACCAGTTTTTGCCTAATTTTGTTCAATGTGCATAAAATTTTATCAACATTACGTAACTTTTACAAATTTTGATCTCAATTTTCCTTTTTAAAATTTTTTTTATATGTCACTTTTATGATTGTTGATCAATTTCATTCTATTTTCATGGTGTTTTGATCAATTTTTCATAATTTTCTACATTTTTTTTTTTCGACGTGTTTTCCTACGATTAATTTTGCTCAAAAAATTTTCAACGTTGCATCAACCTATCAATTATATTTATTTCAAACTTTTTTTGCACAATTTTCCAAAGTTTTGCTTATTTTTACTGATTTTTTTTATTACATAGATTATGACTTTAAAGATTTTTAATTTTTTTAGACATTTGATGCCATTTTAATAATCATTTCATTCAATTTTCACATGATTCGGTCATTTTCTCATGATTTAGGCAATTTTTGCTAATTAATTTATGAACCAATTCGTTCGCGAATGAGTCACTAATACGAATCAATTCGTTCGCGAATTATTCATAAACAAAAGTCAATTCGTTCGCGAATGATTCACAAAAAAATGATTCAATTCGTTCGTGAATGATTCACCAAAAATTGAGTAAATGAATCGATTCGTTCGCGAACGAGTCACTTGTGCGAATCGATTCGTTCGTGAACGAGTCACTTGTGCGAATCAATTCGTTCGCGAACGAATCACTTATATGAATCGATTCGTTCGCGAACGAGTCACCTATAAGAATCGATTCGTTCGTGAACGAATCACTTATATGAATCGATTCGTTCGCGAACGAGTCACCTATAAGAATCGATTCGTTCGCGAACGAGTCACTTATACTAGTCGTTTTCAAAGCTTTTTAAAACAAATTTATGTAAATAATTTTTCAAACAATTTTTTACAAATTTGCCTTATTTTGCTCAAATTTCATCGATTTTTGGCAATTTTCGATCATTGTTATGTTAATTATCGATATATGATCAATTTTTTCAATGTTTGAAAATGTATGATATTATTTGCTTGGTTTTACTGAAATTTTTTGATGTTTTGTCAGTTTTTAGCCGTGTTAAAGTAATTGTATAAATTTTACCAGATCACTTTTACAACTTTTTATGATGTTTTATGCAACTTTTGCTAGAGTTCGTCAAATTTTACTGAAATTTTACCATTTTTTGGTAATTTTCAATGTTATTTGATGCAATTTTACAATTTTTTTTTTTCAATTTTTCTGCAACTTTTGTACAATAATTTCTTTTTTGAAGTTGAAGAGAAGCTATAGGGAAGGTCGAAATTTTTTAACTTTATGTTTAATGTTACGGATTGCACATTTTTTAAAACAATAGTTGGAATCGTTATAGCTGTGAAATTCAGTGTTGGTTTGCCCGCGCTGACTATATTTTTGAGAGGTATTTGTTTGTTTCGTGTATTATAAATTTTTTAATCAAATTTTTCTCTCTGTTTACATTTTCAGCTGTCGATGAACCCCACGAAAAGTGAGTTAAAACTTCAATTTTTATATTTATGTACATATATGTCATTTTAAGTATCGTTGCCTCGCATCCACAGACTAAAGGCTAGCTTTAATTTAGTGAATTTGATCGGAATTTTCAGAAAAATTTAGGAAAAACATTTTGAAAATCCAAAGACGTGGAATGTTTTTGAATATAAATGACAAAATTTGCTCATTTTTGAAAAAGAGCTGTCGATTTTTAATGAATTTACAGCACTATTGGAAATCGAAAATTTAAAATTTTGAGTGCTTTCTGCATTAAATACCTGGGAATTGAATGATTTTTGAAAATTCGGTAAAAAGGCAGTAAAAAGCAAAGATTTTTCAAAAAAAAAAAAAAATAGATATCCTGAAATTCTTTTTTTTTGAACTGATTGTGAGCCCTTTTTGGACAAAAACTCATCTTGACAGAATTGGTGTGCTATTTAGTATTTTTATAGCGAAAAATATGTCCAGAATGAATTTTTTCAACAGCCATTTGTAGTGAATGTTTGTAATCCTCATTTAGAAAAATAATGTTTCAAAACATTGCATAAAAATTGTTGCGACACGAGCAGATAATTTCGATGTAGCGTGTAAAATGAAGAATTCGTCATCGATCCAAACATCGACGATTCACAAATTAACATTTCACGCTCGCTTTAATTCATCTCGAAAAAAATCCACCCATTTGCCAAAAAAATTGATCGATGATTCAAAAATGAAAAAAAGCAAATTATATAATGGGAGTTTTGTTGACAGGAAATGCAAAAAAATAAAAATACATATTCTAAAAGCTCTCCGGCTTAATTTTTTTCTACGTCCGTTAAATATGTATAAAATCACCGGTTCGAGATGAGTCAAGGTCGTTGCTGTAGCACGTTTTTAGGTCAAGTAGGGAAATCACGCTTTAATGGGTAAATGGCTGCCAATTAAAACAATGCTAGGCGTTTGTTGACGGCTTAGACATATTGTATACTATAAACTATAAAGCTTTAGTTTTGTATAGGTAGGCTTACGATTATCTGAGACTTGATTTCTGCTTTACAGACAAATCGACGGCTTAGCTCCGACATTTTCGAAAAAACCATCGATACGACAAGAAGACGATGGCAAACGATTATTATTCGAATGCAGAATACAAGCCGATCCGAAACCAACGATCACGTGGTTTCACGGCGGCAACCAAGTCTCTCCTTCGAACCGACATAAGGTAAGAGAGAATTACACGAGCTACGAGAGTATGTAAAATATTCTGCGCGTCGCGACCGGCGGCGTGTAAAAATATGCCAAAAATATGCATAAAGTAAATGAACTATAACGTATTTGAAATTTCTCTCTTTTGGCTACCTAAATGAAAAACGAGACCGGCGAGCCTAGCAGCCGGCGAGTCGGCGGGGCGATTTTATAGTTTAATTGGTGCCAATGTGTTTACAGATATTTGTCGATAAAGATGGCCATTCCTATTTTGCGACATTACAAATTAGCAACGTCACCGTCGAAGATGCCGGCAAATATAAGGTGACCGCGAAAAACGAATTAGGCGAATCGAACGCCACAATTAGTTTAAATTTCGACAGTAAGTATTACTCTATGGTTATGTATAGAAAAAAGATCCGTCTTCTTTGTAAATTCTTACGTCCATTCGCTTACTTTTTTTTTTATATCTTCAATATAATAACGTACGTAGACTAGTAGCTTTGCTCTGTAAGCTTCGCTCGAACGGAATTTCGATAGGTCTTCGAGGTCTCTTTGTACCCCCTCCTACTCTCTTGCACTATAGCTTATGGCAACACGTGTTAACGTTTTTGAGAAACAAAAAAATGCAGCTACAAAATGCTTGCGAAGCTATTTGGTAGGAGAAGGGAATTGTAGGGATAGGTGTTTATACCGAGCAGATTTATGGAAACGACACCTTTATTTTATTGTACAATGTCAAAGGAACCGTTTCCCGATCAGCTTGGGTTTGAGGGTTTTTATAAAATTCAGGTGATGAAGCGCCAGTTCCTGAGGATGGAATTAAACCTACATTCACCGAACGACCTATTACTCAGCAGTCCGACGATGGTACGAGTGTCGTCATCGAATGCCGATTAGTAGGCGATCCTAAACCAACTGTGATATGGTAAGTGGCATTTTCTATAATTATGTAGATAGAATCAATGAAGTGTAGATTTTAAAGTAAATTGGCTCTAATTTTACTCGTTTCACCGACAGGCAACATAATAAGAAAGCTTTGAAAAGTAGCGATAAATATTTAATATCGTTAGAAGTCGATCAGAAATTATATTATTTGGCAAGACTGGAAATTAAAGACGTCCAAGCAACAGATAACGGAGAATACCGAATTACAGCCAAGAATCCGCTCGGCGATGCCAAAGCACACGTGCAGCTTAATCTACAAGATGATCATGGTCATCCAAAGTGAGTTTTATTTGGGGGGTGTAATAATCTAGTAGTAATTATAAACACCCAAAAAAAAAATTGAGAATTTTTTGTAAAGTGTGCAACTGTGCCCTTTATTTAGTTTTTGGGAATTTTTCTGATTTTTGGTCAAGAATAGAACCGCCCCTGATTCTCTGGTGATCTTTTTTGGATTATTTATCTATTTTGTATTTTGGATCAAAGGAGAGAGCGCTTAAAATTTTTGAGGAGCAGTGTAAATGAACCTTTGACTAGCTTTAGTGTAGAAGAACTTTGAAAAATGAAGTGAAAAGCTTCAAAAAATGGCTTTGATTTTCCTTTAAAGTTCCTTTTAAAAATCGCGATCTCAATTAGGAGCAACTGAGAATGGAATGCATTGAATTTTAACATGTTCCGTACCTGGTTACAAAACGCCGCACATTTCTTTCAAATGGGTAGGTACTAGGTACACAAGAAAAAATACTTTTCGAATATGTGGGAGGTGAGAGAGGGACGATGTCCACCTGTGATGAGGAATAGGCAACTTCTTTGACATATCTGTGAAAAGTTTACGTAAGCTGGGACGCTGGGAGTCCGAGAACTGTAATTACTCGTAATAATAAAGAATCATTTTCTGAGCTCACTGTGTCGTGTTGTCAGAAAAGAGACTTTCCTGTTCAGACGTGTTGGTTCGAAGAAATTTTTGAATTGGGTGCAAATGTCCTATTGAACTGCTCCAATCCTAAGCGGGGTGTCAACTTTTTTGAGATTCAATTAATGCCTGTATTGGTGAGTGATGGCTGCTTGATATTTGGTGGTTCATGAAATTCAAAACCATTTTCAATTCTAATTAAAAACAAGAAATTCATCCTCTAGGTTCTTCTTGATGATGGGCTCAAATTGCTTCAAAAAGTCTCACGTATTCAGATTTATAATATTTTTATTGTGGTTATTTTTATTTATGAAAAGAAGGAGGAGGGGGAGTAAAGTTGTGTTTTTTTTAAGTGGGATTGGGAGAGTGGTAACACAAAATCGTTGTCCATACCTCAAAACCTTTCGGTTGAAATGCTACTCTCCTGGCTCAACTTCTACCCTTTTCCAATTGGATTTGAAATTTTATTTTTTTCGATATTGAAAAATCACGAAAAATTGAAAAAAAATGGTTTTAGCAGGATGTTCTAATCCAAATAATATGAATATCGTTGGTAATTTTTGGCTTTCATCTCTCTTTTTGATAAAAAAAAATAAAAAAATGCTCAAAAAGTAAAAAAAAATTGACTGAAATTTTTTTGGAAATAGATGTAGGTAGTTGTAGATGTTTTTACTCATAAAGGCAATTTGTATCAAATTTTCATCATCCTCCCCCCCACCCCTCTCCGTTTTTGGGAGTATGGAGAGTGTAATTTTTTGAATTTTTTTGAAAAATGTTCAGAAGAAAAAAATTATTTTAATAGAAATTTTAATCGAAAAAGTCTTGATGTGAATTTTTGGACAAGTATGGTGATTCTTCAAGTCGTCTCCTTTGTGCATCCTGAGAAGTGATTTTAGATTTTTTCTTTTTTCAAATTTGGCCAAGGAGTCAATGATTTGGTATGTAGATTTTATTTGTGTCTTATTATTTTTGTCTTCAGTTGTCTGAATTTTTTAACCTTTTCTTATCTTTTTAAAGTTCTAAAACGAGTTCATTTTTGAGCATGTTTTTATCTGGTTTTCGATAGGTAACGTGATGATTTTTTGGAAGCGGAGGGGGAGAGACGGTAACCAAAAGAGTCGAAAATCACTAAAAATGTCACTCGTATTTTTGGAACCACTAAATCAGTTTTTTGAATGTTTTTGGACCTTTTCTGCTTTTTTGAAGCTAGAGGATGTAGCTGTTCTTTCTCATTTCAAACCCAAAAATGATGTAAAAATTGAAAAAGTATAAAGATGATCTATTGGATATTTTCGACAAGTTCATTTGAGCCTTTTTAACCACCATTGAAACCCCTAAATTTTCAAAATTGAAAAAAAAATGCTGAACAACCCACCTTTGTGCACACTTACTTCCATGATAGTGCATTAAGGATGTAAAAAAAATGGACGATGTTTGACCAATTTTTTTTGAGCTGGGGGTTAAATATTCCAGGAGGAAAAGAGTGGGAGGTCGATTAAAACCTCATTAAAAAAGTAATGAAACCAAAGCTACGTACTTGATAGGAAATATGAAATATTCTGTGGCATATTCAATACAAAGTTTTTCAAAACCAAAAGGACCTTTTTCAACATTGCAAAATTGAGTATTATGCCACAGTCCATCTGAAGTTGTCCAAAAAAATCCTTCAACTTTCAGATTTTAATTTAGGTACGTACAATAAAAATATGTTTCACCCTAACCCTCCTCTTCTGATGCAAAAAATCTATAATATTTCGGGTATTTTTGAAATTTATTTTAAGTCAAATGTTGTTTCAGTGTCAGAACTTGGCCAAATTGGCTGCAGATAAGGTCATTTTTCTTGTGAATCTAGAAATGGCAAAATTTGCCTTTTTGGGAATTAAAATTTGTAACCTCTTGTGCTTCTCACTGCATCACAAAACTATAGAATTTACAATCCTCGTACATTTATTAGTACATTATAAGGCCTGCTGGAAAACGTTTTGCTTCCTTCCAAGTTTTAAAGAACTGTGGGCATATTTTTTCGATTTTCGTAGAAGAAAAGTGGGGAGAGGAGATCGAAACTTTTCCAGAACAGTCAGAGCACATTTACATGTACTATAAAATTAAATTTTAGCTTTGTAGGTATGGGTGAGGGAAGGAGAGGGGGGGCTAGCAATGACACAGAATCGAAAACCATTGAAACAAATGTAAAAATTCGCTTTTTCAAGATTATATGTAAAATGTAAGGAGAGTTTGGAATGTCAAAATTTTTAGGAAAAAAGGCACATCTAGGGTTCTTGTCAAATGTTCATTTTACGTTCAAGCTCCTTAGGTCAATTGAAAAGAGTTTCAGTAATGAAACCAACATTGAAAATTGACTAAAAAAATACGGAAAAATGCATCTTCTTGAAGCTAGAAATGTATGAGCATTGAGTAGAGATTTGTGAAAATCGAAATTTCCAAATGTGGTGCATCTGGAGTACTTTTTGAATTCCAAATTTCGGTTCCTCACTCTAGGTTCAATTAAGAGGAGGGCGTTCACAAAGGTTTTCAAGGTGGAAAAAACGAAAACTCGTGTTTCTAGTGCTGGTTTATGGATGACTTTTGATTAAAGCTATTGGCACTAAAAACCTTTCCCTCCCTCCCTCCCACCCTCCCTCCCTCCCTCCCTCCCTCCCTCCCTCGCCCCCACTCCACTAGAACAGAATACTGAATTTGATCTCATTCTGTTGAAGTAGTTAATTCAGTCCGAAATTTTCAAAAGTATTGGGAGAGAGGGTGTCAAACTCACCAAAAAATTATGAAAATGGACTTTTGTGTTCAAAAAAGGGTACTTGGTGATTGAGGTTCTTTAAAAAAATATGGCCTTTTGACACTCATCAGGCCTCAAAAACTACTTTGTTTTTGTTATAAAACCATCTCTGACCAAAATTTCTGTTTGTCCCTCTGTTACATAAATTTTGAAACTTTTTTCATTTTTTGAATTCTTTTTCAAAATTTAAGTCCAAAGTGCTCAAAAAGGATGTTTTTAACCCCAATGTAATAAAAATAAATCTCAATGTTTATTCTTAATTCCAACCCTAAAATTTAAGCTTAATTTTAAGTAGTTTTTCTGACGACTTCGTCCCCCCTCCCTTCCTATCTAAACTATAAATGTTTCTATTTTCACTCAATTTTTTTTTGTTGCAATTTTTCGCAGATTACCAGACGGAAAACAGCCCAGATTTCCGCGCAAACCGACCATCCACCAAGACGGCGATACGTTGGTGATGGAATGCGAACTCGAAGCGAACCCTGTACCGGAGATCGTCTGGTATCAAGGCTCGAAAATCATACTAGACTCGGGTCGAATACGTATGACGAAAAAAGCGACAGGAAAAGATAGCTATTTATTGAGATTAGAGATAAATAATCCGATACCAGAAGACGGCGGAAGTTATCGATGTAACGCTTGTAATATATACGGCGAAAGTAACGCGAATATCGCGTTGAACTTTCAAGGTACCTCAATAATAGCTCCTACCCGTGTAATAATACTACCTATACGCAGAAACCTACTTGTAATTTCACACATATACCTACACCCAGAGATTCTCTTCTTTCATATTATTATTTCGAATGAATGTTATTCGAATTATATCTCGAATCGCTTTAATCGCTTGCCTGATGCATCTCATGTACTAACTCCATTTATTTGATATAGTTCATTGGTTAGTTTTTGTGCTGTACATTTTTCATCATGGTATAGGTGTCTTAATTATTCATTTTTTATATCGTCTGGTTTTTTGTTGGCGATCTGGAAATGATATTAAAGTCTGGAAATTGCGGTTTTCTTGTTTCAGGTGGCGAAGATGGTGCCGGATTTGCTCCCTCGTTTATCGAAAAACCACGTATTATACCTAATGACGAAGGTACGCTTATTTTATTACGATGCAAATGTACCGCCAATCCGAAACCAGTGGTTACTTGGTATAAAGGCAACAAAGTAGTCAACGAAACGTCTAAAATTAAAATGAAAGTCAACGAGCAAGAAAACAATTACGAAATTATATTAGAAATTCAAGTACGTCGAGTTGTCGAATTTATTTCCTCAATTCATCTCTTGAGACAAAGTTCTAATTTTTGATGTTTTTTTTTCTTCGTTTAGGATCCTGTCGGACCAGACAGTGGCACTTACAGATGTCACGTAAAAAACGAATTCGGCGAAAGCAACGCTAACCTTAATTTGAACATAGAAGCTGAACCAGAACCAGAAGGAGACCCGCCTACATTCTTCGAAAAACCACGTATTCGGTCGGAAAATGGAGGCCAGTTGGTCATCATGGACTGCCGAGTTAAAGCTAATCCGAAACCAGAAGTTGTATGGTATCATAATGGCAAAACGCTGACGCAGAGCTCAAAAATTACGTGGAGAATGGAAGAAAAAGAAGACCATTATTATATAAGATTAGAATTAAAAGTAAGCAGTTTCCGTAGCATTTTATTCAGATGGTATTTGAATTGGTCTGGATTAATTATGTGTTTGTTTGATGCAGAATCCTGGCAAAGAAGACCAAGGACTGTATAAATGTAATATAAAAAACGTCAATGGTGAACTGAACGCGAACTTGACCCTAAATATTGAAAGTGAGTCAATTTTCAAGTCTGATTAAAATTACTTTGCCAATGATACTCATCAATATATATTTTTTGTACAGTTAAACCTGTGATTAAAGAAGTACCCAAAGTAGTTACCATTAAAAGGAAATGCGCCGTTATTGAATGTCGCGTTCAGTCTGTCTTCGAACCACAATGTATATTTAGTAAAGATAATGTAGTAATTAGAGAAACCACCAACAAGAAAGTGAAAATTGAACGCGTTTCTGATGTAAGTACCCGCCATCTCGACTTTTATGCCTTTTCATAGAGCAGTATGGATTCTAATTGTGTAAAAATATCTTCAGGGTGAATATTTAATTAAATTGGAACTCGAACCATGCACGACTGCAGACAAAGGTTCGTACAAATTGACTGTGAAAAACGAAAAAGGCGAAGTTACCTCGACCAATATCGAACTTACCGAAGTACCGGAAGAAGATGCGGCTAAAGCGCCCACCATTGGTCAAAAATTGAAATCAGTGGTGAGTGGTGGAGGATTTTAGGCAATATGCGACGAATTTCTGCGCAGATTTTGACCTTTTTTCTGTTGTAGAATGTCAACGAAGGTGGCACTATCGAATTAGAGTCCACTTTGACGATCATAGATAAGACTGTTAAAGTCACCTGGTACAAGTAAGTATCGATTTAATTGGTAATTTTTTCGAAAGGAGAGAATAGTTTCTGATTTTTTGGAATTTTTTTGCAGAAATACTACGATAATTGTCGACTCGAGAGAGACTAGAATAACATTCGATGGCAAATCGGCCAAATTATTAGTGCCCTCGGCGACTATTAAACACACTGGAACTTATAAAGTCAAATTTACCAATTCAGCTGGCAGCAGTGAATCATCCGCTGAAGTGGTAGTGAAAGGTGAGTTGATAAAAATGATGTAGTTGAATTTGAAATTAGCAGATTTCGAAGTTGGTGGCTGGTCTTATGAAAATGTGATCTCTTCGAGTCGATGTAACTCGTTTTTCCTTCTCCTCTCTCGTATTTCATGTCCTTGTAGCCTTTCTTTTTTTCTCCATCAATTCTCGATTTCCTCCTCCTCCTTCTCCTCTGACAAATGCTTGATTCTGAAATTTTGAAATAAAAGAATAAGAAATTAATTTAGTCAGTAGTCTGGATATTTTATATTTTACACTCAAAATAATTTTTCTGGTTCATTTTTACGATCACTTTTTGGAGGGAAGAGAGAAGGGAGTAAAAAAATCATTTCTGAACTTTTTTTCTCAAATTCTTTTACAGAATTTTGAAAAAATTAGTAGATAAACAGAACTGCAGAACTTTTTTTTTAGCCAAAAAATACATTTTCAACCTTTCTTTCAAAAAAAGAACTGTTCCTTTTTTTCTCAACTTTTCATTTAAAGTGGCAAAGAATTGAAAAATTTTAACGGAAAAGTACTTGATACTTCATAATTTTTTGATCACCTGGTACTTATATCTACAAATAAGAAATTTCTGAAGTACATATTTAGAACGTAGGAGGGGGGAGGGTGATACAAAAATCTGAAGAAATTTGCTGGCAGATTTTATTTGAGCATTTTTCCAGGACTTGTAAGAGATGTTTTTTTTTCAATGGTAAAATTTTAGTGACCCTAATATTGTGTTACGAGAACCTCTCCCCTCCTTTATTAGATTTTCCCCAGATTTTTCAAGTTGAGTTATTCTTCATTTTTTATGTTCTGCATAGTTGATTTGACTTGTTTTTTAAAATTTTTTAAAAATTTTCAATCTTGTCATTTTTTACAATTTTTTTGAGTTTTTGCAATATTCTGTGAACTTTTTCCTCTCTCCCTGTTGCTATTTTTCATGCTTCAAGATCCTTGTTTTTTTTTTTACAATTTTCCAGCAAAGTTTTCCCCAGATTTTCAAATTTTTCGATTCAATTCTTTTTTAATTTGTACCTACTTTATTTTGAAGAAAATAATTTTAATGATTATTTTCGAATTTTTCCAAAATTTGTTTCTTTTTCTTTATGTAGGCATTTTTTTTGTTTTTGTTAGTTTTATTTTTTTTTTTGTATAATTTTTATGAAATTTTCCAATCACTTTAATATAACAATTTTTGAAATTCCAGAAAAACGCAAACTCGAGGAAGAAGAAGAAGAGAAAAAGGTATAGAAATGTTCACAAATAAAAAAAAATTATTTCGTTTGTACTTCGATTATATTAATCAGTTATTTTATTTTTTCTCGATATCAGGAAGAGAAGAAAATTAAAACTACCAAAAAAACAGAAGAGGAAAAATCCACATCTGTGGTCTCTGAAAAAGTACGTATTTATGGTAATAATTACCTCTTAGAACTCTCAGAATTTGTATTTTAACCTAAAAAAAACCTCGTAGTTATTGTTTCATTTTCTCGTAGTATGTAGTTTCGTAGAAATATTTTCCTGAGGAGAACCTCATGGCTCATTATAGTATTTTATTCATCTCCCTGTACTTATTCTGTAGTTAGATCATCGTATTTAGATTTTATGTAGTTTTCGTTTCCTTTAAATCCATTTTTTTTTACACTAACAATGTACACGATAGGACGACACATCGATGGACATCGACGACGAAGATGATACGTTGATGGAAGTTGATGACTTACCATTAACCAAGGTACATTCACATTGCTCACATAAATCGCACATTTTGTCATTATTTCATTCGAATCATTCAACGTTGCACTTTCTGCCACTAAACAACTTCCCTTTTTCAACCCAAATAACCCCAAATCTCGATTCTAGGACGAAAAAAAAAGAAAATCTGTATCAGAAGAAACTGAAGTTAAAACGAAAAAAGCTACAGTTGAAAAGGTTTGTATGATTTCATGTGTTAAAATGACCTGTTTGAATACTTTCCCAAGATCCTTATTGCATGAATACCTATCTTTTTGATTTTTAATTTGTGTAGAAGGATGATGCAGAAAAGACCACAGAAAAGAGAAGATCCTCTATATTAAAGAAGGTAAAAATTTGTTTAGATACCTACCTATTTAATGAGTAGAAATTATTGATAGTTTATAGTTTTGCTATTTGAACCTTTGAACCTTGATAATTTTTGTACATTACAAAAGAAATTGCATGATCGAAATACCCTTGAAACGGGCTTATTTATTGTAAAAACCATTTGTGTGCTCTCATATCTTTTACCTTCATGTATTTTAAAAAAAAAAAAAAAAAAAAAAAAAAAAAAAAAAATTAGAAATTTGCCTAGCATTAGACTTTACTAAAGAATGAACTTTTTAGCGAATTATATTTCATCTTCGCGTTGATGCGTATATGTAGATAAGCTTAATTAGTTCCTCATTAACACAGCTTGGTAGTTAGATAATCTTGTATCCCTTTTGTTTGCCGCTTGATCGTAGAAAGAAGAAAGTAAATCGGAATATTCGTTCAGCGAAGAGACACCAGTAGGATCACGACGATCCTCAATCATCAAGGTAGGTTTTACTCTTTAATCGAGAGGTGAAATTGAGACGTCTAAAGAATCGTCTCACTTGCCATATTTAAAATCTATTTTTTGGACTTTTTCGTTAAAATTTGAAAAGAAAAAAATTGATGTCATTAAATTTTAGCAAGAAGAAAAATCTTCGATAATTTCCGAAGAAGAGACACCCTCGGTGAAACGTAGATCTTCGATTAAAAAAGTGAGCTTTTGAAAAGCTTAACGAAATGTGTTTGTCTTTGTGGTTGTTATGTCATTTGTAGCGTTTCTCATGTAAATTGTCCTACTTGTGCATGATTTCAAACCTATTACCTTTTTCCTATCATGTCCGTTTATTTGTTTAGGAATCTTCGAGCGCGGTTACCGAAGAAGAAACTTCCCAAAAGACTCGCAGACCATCGCTGAAAAAGGTAAGCGTTGTATACTACGATCTTCTAACCAAACGTGAATATTAAAACGATAATTTGATAAATAGGACGAATCTCGTAACGTGAAAAAAACCACCGAAACGGTTAAAACTTCCATTTCTGAGAATACAGAAACCCCTCAGCCTCAGCCTGCTGAGAACGGTGTCTCAAAACCAGCCCAACGATCTGTACCATCTGAGAAACCGTCCCCTACTCAAACCACTACTCAATCTGTTGAAAATACAACGACAAAATCATCTCGAGTCGCTCATTCGACAGAACCCAACCCTGACGAACCTAGTCAAAAGTCGATCGAGACCACTGCCTCGAAATCGACAACATCCCAACCCTCTGAAACTAAACCTACCCAATCAACTTTGAAAACCCAACGATCAGAAAGTATCACTCAGACTCCTGAACCCACCCAATCTATTTTGAAAACCCAAAGATCAGAGAGTATTACTCAGACTTCATCTGAACCCTCTGAAACCAAACCCGCCCAATCAACTCTGAAAACCCAACGATCAGAGAGTATCACTCCAGCATCATCGACTCAACCTCAAGATGGCAAATCTCAGCCAGCTGCAGATAAACCAGTCTTGAAAAAGAACCCATTGCTGAAGGTAGCATTTTATTCATTCATCTTCTATCAAATTTTTATACCTTATTTTACCCTGAGATTTCTTATTTCACTACATATTCTCTATTGACAATATTTATAGGAAGAGCCACAAGAACCTCCTCCACCGGAAATAAAACCTAAACGGTTTATTAAGGTGAGAATGTCTACAAAGACACGATTTTTTTTTTACGAGTCATCATCATACGTATTTTTTTCTCACATCGATGAAAACATTTTGATGTTTTGATTTTTGTTTTTTTTCATTCGTCGAACAATTTAGCAAATTAAACCGGAGACTGCTGTTGATGATTTGAAAGATGCTAAGGCTAGATTGAAAGGATTTGCGAAGAAAAAGGTAGCATGCATATACGTGCCCTAGAGGTACTTGAGCGTGTATATAGGCGAAATGCCACACTGTATATTGCTTATGTGATATGATCGTGTAAAAAGGTGTATGTGAAGTGAAGTTTTTTTGACTTTTGAGCCAATTGTATAGGCTTTTTTGGTCGTGTTTTTTTTACGTCTGATACATGTTTTGTAAAGTGTAAATACGTACCTATGTTATTATGTCGTCTGACTGACGTTGTAAAAAGTGTTTTTTTTGTGTTTAAGTTCATCGTGTCGAGAAACGTGATAGTCATTTTTTCATAATTACGTCCATTTTGTCTATTGTCATTTTAATACGAAGCGAATGTCCAATTCGAGTTCTGTGGCGTTTTGAATTTTTCTCAATCCGATGTATATTTCTGTGATTAATTTTTTCCATGGAGTCAATGACCTTGTACACATTTTTCCCTGTGCCATTTTACCATTGTCAAGTGCCATGTGATGGACTATGCTGTTGTCAATATGCGAAGTCTGAAGCAATTAAATAAAAGTTTCAATATCTCAAGTCATAATTACCTAATTAATTTTACCATTTTTTCAGAAATTATCCCTTTTTTTCAATGTGTAGACGTTTAAAATTTTTTTATGAAAATGGGTAATGAAATTAAAAAATGTAAACAGGTATTTTAAAAGTCAATAAAAATTTCTTACAGATGTAAATTTAGCAAAAGGTTTTAGAAAATCACTAAAAGTATGAATTTTTGATTAAATGTTTCGAAAATGCTGCAATCCAATGAAAAATTTTGAATTGAATCAAATTCGAAGAAAATTATGGAATTGAATCGTATCTGGGGTATCATATTTTATGAATACAGGTTGTTCAAAAATGCTCAAAACAACTTCTTGAAAATATCATAAAACATTGCAATATGAAACTTTCACTTGATGCTTTGATCCAATTTTCACCTTTTTTTAAAGATTTTAAAATGTTTTTGTGTTTTGTAACATCTGATGTCTTTTCTTAAAGTTATAAGCAATTTTTCATATCTTTTGTATTTTTTATAATGCTTTGAAGAATTTTTAGAATACTCTAATGATTTTTTTGCTGCTTCGATTGTCTGTTTAAAAACATGAGCAAAAGATATACGTTTTTTTATAAATTTGAAAAATATTTTTATCAAGTTTTAACAAATTTAACAAGATTTACACGCAATTTTTATGTTGCTTTATTAGTTTTTAACAATGTATTTTCAAGGTGTTTTCACGATATACCGACATATCACTTTCTAAAGGGGTTTCGTGATGTTTTAAACCGATTTTACAAACTTATGACGACTTTCATACGTTTTTTCAAAATTTAACAAACATTGCATGATTTTAGAGAGTTTTGTGAATTTTTTAAAATGCGAAATTTGCAGCATTTTTTAAGAATTTTTTTCGAGCTTTTAACAACTTCTCATAGTTTTCATCAATTGCAACACTCAAGATTCGTAGAATTTTACAAATTTTAACAATAGTTGCATTTTTTCATAGTTTTCGTTATTTTTAAGGTGATTTTCTTAATTTTTTAAACAATTTTCTGAAACTTTCAACAATATTTTCATATTTTTTATCAATTTTAACAAGCTTTGCATATGTTTTGTACAATTTTATGCATTTTTAACAATCTTTGCAAAATTTTTTCTTTTTTAAAAAATTGTTTTTCATAATTTTTCGAATAATTTTACAAACTTTCAATAATTTCCTACTAGTTTTTATCAATTTTAAGGTGTTTTGCCTGCGTTTTCTAAAGTTTTATCAACTTTTAATGATATTTGCAATTCTTTTCAGCCTTTGTCAATTTTCAAAAATATGATTTTTAATAATTTTTTTTTCAATTTTTAACAACATTTTTCATGATTTTTATCATTTTTGAATAGTTTTGCGGACACATTACCAAGTTTTGTGATTTTTTCGAAAATATTTGCAAATTTTTTAAATATTATGTAATTTTGTTGTTTTTAAGAAGTTTTTGATAATTTTTCAACCAATTTTTTGAATTTTCTTTTGCTTCTACAAAAGCATTGTTTTTAATAACTTGAATGAGCTTTGCAGAAGTTTTATAAGTTTCTAATCATGTTGAAAAACTTTTTCAAAAATTTCGTCATTTTAATTATTAATTTTTAACCCATTTTTTCAAACTTTAAGCAATTTTCCATTTTTTTGTAACTTTTTGTGATCATGACTTGATTTTGCTCAACTTTTTATTAACTTTTAGGCAGTTTTTGATGTGTTTCAATTTTCAATTTTTCCACCCTTCAAAATTATTTTGAATTTTCAACTTTTAATTTCTTTCACAATTTTTTCGAAAACATTTCAAAATAAAGTAACTGCCAAGTGCCAGATTATCAGTTTCGCATATTGATGGACATATTTGATCATTGTGGTGTTGTCTTTGTTGTAAATAATTATTACATTTTTACGAATACGTGACAAGTGACAACGTGTTTTCAATATTGTGCTGTATTACGCTTTTAACCCCCTTCTCCCTCCCCGTCCCCAACATCCCCCATCTCTACCTCTTGCCAAAGCTGTGCCACGTTACCCACAGTTCACACACATTCGAAATATTGATCATGCACACTGGCAGAGGATTTGTAAATAAATAACAATGTGCTGTTGATATTGTGCTGTTCTGTGCTTCTCCCCCCTCCCCTCTCCCTGCCTTCCATTGTCTTCAGTTTCGCTCTTGTGTAACAATATTCACCATTATTTGCCCACCAAAATATGCACACACACACAGATCATAATTTTCCCCTCTGGTCCAAGAATCGTTTCAACAAATCTTACACATGATGTATACTTTTACCTATATTATCTACAATGTAAAATATCCATATCTTTTTCTTTTTTCATCATTTTCAAATTACCTAATATTTCATCAGATCGTTTCATCATAATTCATAATTTTTCATTTACCCATTATATTTATCTTCAAAATATTCGAGAGATCATTCTCTCCACAATCGACAATTTACACATTTTTTTTTGTACATACTGTAAATTACCCCTTGTTATTTATCACCCCACCTACTTGATGTTTCAATCCATATCCTCGCATGAGCCTAATTCCTTTATGTGTTTATTCTCAGGAGAAAAAAGAAAAAGAGGCTGAAACCGTTGAAAATTCCATTGCCGCTAAAAAGGGTCTCGATAAAATCGTAAGTATTCGTAATTCAACATCAACTGATGAACCTGAATGTGAAATTCAACGCTTCTCGATACCGGTTTTATAATATGGTGACCTCTTTTTTTCTCAAACTCCTTTTGCAGGGTGAAAAGGAAGAAGTAAAATTAGAGAAGATCGAAGTGAAAAAAGCTCCTTTGAAAAAGGTTTGTATAATACGACAAAATAGGTACCTACCTAATTAAAATCTTTAAAATTTTCTTATTGTATGCGAAGTTCAAGGTACAGTATGACTTAGCTGTGTAAATTGGTAGTTTCATTATCATCACTTTTAGTTCACAATGTAATGGTAACACTGTATAGATAATTTTTAAAACCACCCTGGGCGAATTTTATGGGAAAGTATCCTCCCCCCTTCGTCTTGCTGTAATCATAGGCGCCGCTGAGGTCAAATTTCTGGGGGGGCCAAGCTATGAAGGCAAATTACCAGCAGCATATACATATTTTTTTTACGTAAACGTAACATATGATTTTAGTAGGGTACCTGAGTGCCTATATTCGTTTGTTTGCGTTAAAAACAGTGTTTCAAAATACATATTCATTTTTGGTGCAAATAAAAACTTGAAAAAAGAAAAAAAATGAAAATTTTAGAATCCAGAGCTCATCCAAAGGAAATTTTGGAGCTGCACAATGATGAGTTACTTCTAAGTTCATCATTTACATTTTACTTCAAAAGGGTATAGGAGGATTAGGTACGGTTTTGGGCCCAGAAATGGATTTCGACGAAATTCACACCAAAGGTTACCCATGATGAGAAGATACGCTCAAAAAATTTTCAGACCCCCAGACCTTTTTTTCAGGGGGGGAGGGGCCAAAATGTGTTTTTTAAACTTTATTTTCCAGTGTTTCGCCAAAAGTAGATAAAAATTTCGCGTTTTTTTGTATCGATTCTTAAGGGTGAGGGGAAGCCCCTGAAATTTTTTCAAAATTTTTCGGACCATTTTTCACCAAACTGTGGCGTTTTGAAAATTTTGAGCGGCCATTTTGTAAAGAAGTTGCGGAGGTACAGTCACCATTTTTTTTTCCTAAAATACGTTATTTAGTCAAGATTATACCATAAAAGTTTCAACGAGTTTGAGTTGGTGCAACACTGTCAAAAAAAATAAAAACTGACCACGCGTCATATTTGCCGGGGGTTGGGCATGATAGTCCACGGCGCTATCGTGGGAAGTTACGTAGCGTTCGCGCGCGTTACTGTCGTTCGTGGTTGTCTCATAGTCCAGTCAAATAGGGGGGAAAAATGGGTGAACCACATACTCGTTATTCCAATCAAATATTTTTTGGTGAATATTGTCAGAAATGTCAACCCCCTCCCTTCATATATACCCCTCGAAATGGCGTTTTTTCGTCTTATTTCATGTTTTTTAACAATGAAAATTGCGAGGAACAATTTTCTAAACATGTTTTTTGGATGTATTTACGACCCCTCAATATCATATATTTTTTCGAAATTTTTGTTTTGGCAGGTCCGTCATGGTGAAAATTTGAAAAAACGAGTCATAGAGGGGGTAAAATGAGTATTTTGGAAGAATTAACTATTAATGAGTGAGGTGTCTTTTCCGCATGATTCGATACCACTAAGCACGAATATGACGTCAGATTTTCTGCTGCACTCATCAAGCCCCCCCCCCAAGTGTCTTCACTCCTTCAGCCTCCTCCTCAATTTTTAATATTTTTAAAATATAGTTATTTTGATGATATTGGTGTTTTCATATGTTTCAAACCTACGGAGCACAAATTTTATGTCAGATTTTGTTTTGCACCTACCTGGCCTCTCCAGGGCCTCAGTCCCCTCCTCAATTTCTACTGTTTTTTAAACGGAACTACTTTTATAATATTTGTGTAGTTTTCAAGTGAACCGAACTACCTGAATGGAAATACAAACGTCAGATTTCGTTTTACTCGCACCCAGCCCCTCCGGAGCTTCTACAGGGGCCGGGTAAGTGTAAAACAAAATCTGACGCAACATTTGCGCTTGGGAGGTTCGAACGACACCAGTATCATAACGTCATTATGAGGGGGTAAATATGAAGGGAGGGGGTTGAAATTTCTTATGGGTACACCCCTTACAAATGTTTACAACGTACTTAAAAATGAGAAAAATCGGTTCACATGGGGCTGAGAAAATAATTTTTATTCCATTCCAGAAAAAGGGTGTTTTTCAAAAATGGGATGAGGGGGTCTGGGGATCTGAAACTTCCAATGCGGAAGTTCCTCGTTAAGTACCTTTACCTACCTAGTACCTACCTACCTAACATGCAAATATCAATCCAAAAGCTCACGGAGCCCATTTCTAAAAATTACGTCACTTCGAGGGATCGTAGCGTCACCCCCTTGGGGCTAGGGAGTTGTTTGATAGATCATTCGATAGGTATTTGAGAGGACATAAAATGATCACAAAGCTCATTCTACTCGAAAGTTGATATTTTAGAAGTTTTTAACGAAAATCTGATTTTGAAGGGGTGTGATCCACTGTGGGAGGGGTCGGGGGGATTTTAATATGTTGTTCACCACACTACTCTTGACAATATTCACCAAAAAATATTTGATCGGAATAAAGAGTATGTGGTTCACCCATTTTTCCCCCCTATTTGACTGGACTATGAGACAACCACGAACGACAGTAACGCGCGCGAACGCTACGTAACTTCCCACGATAGCGCCGTGGACTATCATGCCCAACCCCCGGCAAATATGACGCGTGGTCAGTTTTTATTTTTTTTGACAGTGTTGCACCAACTCAAACTCGTTGAAACTTTTATGGTATAATCTTGACTAAATAACGTATTTTAGGAAAAAAAAATGGTGACTGTACCTCCGCAACTTCTTTACAAAATGGCCGCTCAAAATTTTCAAAACGCCACAGTTTGGTGAAAAATGGTCCGAAAAATTTTGAAAAAATTTCAGGGGCTTCCCCTCACCCTTAAGAATCGATACAAAAAAACGCGAAATTTTTATCTACTTTTGGCGAAACACTGGAAAATAAAGTTTAAAAAACACATTTTGGCCCCTCCCCCCCTGAAAAAAAGGTCTGGGGGTCTGAAAATTTTTTGAGCGTATCTTCTCATCATGGGTAACCTTTGGTGTGAATTTCGTCGAAATCCATTTCTGGGCCCAAAACCGTACCTAATCCTCCTATACCCTTTTAAAATTCAAATGATGATTTTTTTTTGAAAAATTGAAAAGCGAAAAAAATGAGCCCAAACGTTCTTGAAAATTAGTATTTTGAGAAGCAAGAAGCATGAAACGATGGAATTTGAATGATGATTTTTTTTTTAATCTAAGAAGAAAAATAGAAAAGCAAACGGCCCGAGCGAAGCGAGGGCAAAACTTTCAAAAATCAGTCCTTCTTTCAAGAGGTACACGATGGTTTTTTTAGTGTGGTCAAAATTTCATCACTGTTGATGTTTTCTTTGAAAAAGTCATTTTTAGAAGTCACTCAAATATTGAACTGATTTGCATTTTCCTAAAAAGCCAGACCATTTTTTTTCAAGCATATGATGATGGTAGTGTTATTTAAAAAGTCTGCTGTTTTTTACATAAATATGAATCCTGCTTGGGGGGCCAATTTTGAGTTTGGGGGGGCCACGGCCCACCCGGCCCCCCTGGTTGCGGCGCCTATGGCTGTAATGTCTTGGGGTAATTTAACTAAAAAATCTATTTTTGAGATCAATTTCTTCTGCTTTTGTATTTGTGCTATGTGAAAAATCAGTGTTGCCGGTGTAAAAAGCGCGAAAATTTGTTAGTAAAAATGATTAGAAAATGTAAATTGTAAATACGTAGAGAATGTAGTTTGGTAGTAGTAATTTAATATCTTAGTGTACAGAATATTAGTAAGTACTCGTAGAGTTGATTAGTAACTAACCTTATACTGTACAAATAGGAATCTTCTCCCGAAGAATCGGAAGAGGAATCGGTACGATCAGTGAAGAAAGTAAGTACCCGAATGTAAATATGGTAGAAATTTGTAAATTGTAGACTCTTATCGCGTCATTTTATTTTCACGTGTCATTAGGAAGAACGAAAATCTTCTGTGGCCACGTCAGAAGAGACCTCAAAGACGAAACGTCCTTCTATTAAGCCGGTTCGTATGAAAGGATATAGCTTTTTTGAGTATTTGAAGGGTTGATGAGAATAACTTGAGCATGGTTTTATGATTTGGGAATTGGGATTAAAATTGAACTTCAGGGAGAAGGTGATGGTTTGGATTTGTATAATTTAAATGCTCAAGTTGGGTTGTGAGGGCATTCTCATTAGGTGGGTAAGGACGTGAAAAATCTGTTTAATGATCTCTTTGTGGTATTAGGAGGAAAAACGTAATTCTTTGGATACCCCCGTTGAGAATAATATCGAAAGGAGGCCATCGGTGAAAAAGGTATGATCAGAAATGGCCACATTTAGGTTCATAATTCTGTTTAGTGTTCAAAATATTGATCTTTTTCATCTTATTTTAATATCAGACGATAAGAAAATCGATAGATTCAACAGCTGAGGAAAAGACAGCCGAAAGGAAACCCTCGATTAAAGTAAGATTCATAAAATCATTAGAAATCTATGACCAAATATACAGGGTGTCCCGTTACGAGTGTTGATTAATTTGTCTGGTAATGCTGCAACCTAAACTGCACGAGTGTAAATTAGTTTGCCGATCTGAGAAGCTGAAGGGGCACAAGCACAGTTGAGGTTTTGAGTGGTGTTTTTCAAAGTTCATTTTTTGCCTGTTTTCAAAATTGAAGGCACCAGAGAATTTCAAAAGTATTAATCAATTGCAGCTCCTTCAATTTTGAAGGTGGATTAAAATTGAAAAGGATCTTTTCTGTTCCATTTTCTTTGGATAATCAATCTGATACTCCTTCCCCTTCATTTTCTGGAATAGGCAAACGAATTGACACTTGTGCAGATTGAGTTTGCCTACGACCAGATGAATTATTCAACATTCATCATGGAATACCCAGAATTACCCCCCAACACGTGAAAAGACGTATCACCATCTATCATTCATTGAAAAATCATCATCATATCGAGCTTAAAGTAGTTAGTTAATTAACGTGTTGTAGCCAAAAAAAAAATCGCACTTTCGTTGTGTACGTACCTACACTGCTTTCATCGTAGTTAGAAACTGCACACACACACAGTAGTTTAATTTTATTGATCGTTTTAAGTATGTAGTAGTTAGTTTAATCCGTGCAAATAGTGTAGCTTGTAGATTTGTTTTGTAGCAGGACACAGACAGCACTCTAACAGATAGCTCTTCTAGTCAAAGTGTAGACACTGTTGATCGTGTAACTACTTCGAAAGTAAGTATCTTGTTGTCGTAGTTAGTTTAACATCAACTATATGCCCCCATTTTTTTAACTCATTGGAAACCATTTCTATCCAAATGTTACCACTTAGGAAAGATCCAAGTCCCCGAATACTCTCGAGGTACCTTCTGTTGATAAACTAAAACCTAAAAGGTTATCTATCACTAAGGTAAATCCATGTTTTCTTCTTCGTTCCCCCTTCTGCCCCTAGCACGCTTTACTTACCCAGAATTTACATGCTTTAGGATGAGGACGTTACTAGTCCTGAGTTACTTAACGAGGTAAAATCCAGACTAAAAAGGTTCTCTGTTAAAAAGGTAACCTTTTCCCGATTCATTAAGTATCAGAACCCTGTCGTATGATTGATTCTAATCGACCCCCCTTGTTTCATATTTACTCAGGAAGAACCTCCCAAAAGCAATCTCGAGATCCCAGCCTTAGAACATGTAGGTGAAAGACGATTATCTGTCAAAAAGGTAATTGATAGTTTCCCTATTGCCCCTGAAATTTTCATTGCACATTTCTATCGCTTATTTTACTCGCTTAGGATGAACTTAAAATTAACCTCGAACCTCCGTGTCTGAGTAGAAGTCCTTCTGTTGATAAGGTAAAGTGTCAATTGTTGATGAATTTCCAACAGACATTTTCATTGCACTTTTTTTTAACCTCCCTTGTTTATTTTTTTCACATTTAGGATAAACTAGATGTCCCTAATGGAGATAAAATCAAACCCAAAAGACCATCTGTTAAGAAGGTAAAGGAGTTTTCTCCTTAAACGATCCATTACGTAATTTTGTCCACAACTTGAATATATCTCTGAATATTTTTCACTTGTTCAGGACGAGCCTACTAAAAATAGTCTCGATGCCCCGACCGAAGAAATCAAACCCAAAAGACCATCTGTTAAGAAGGTAAACACAATAAGACATTGCCCTCGATCTACTTCATAGATTTTCATTATGAATTTCATTATTCATTAAAACGTGTATACCTATTTCATGTACATAGGATGAATCTAAAACTACGCTCACAACCGAAGAAAAAGTAACGGAAAAGAAACCTTCCGTTAAAAAGGTAATTTTTTATACCCTACCTTACCTACGAGTATACCTACAAAGTCTGCTATGATCCCAGTCCCACATATTTCCCTAAATGCTTGTAGGACTAACTAAATTTTTGAATAGTAGAATAGAAAATGTAGATAGTATGTAGTTTAAAGCTGTATATAAACGTTGCTTTGTATATAGGAAGAGAAAAATCCTTCTACTACGGAAATTCCAAATGAGAATAAACCAGTCACCAATAAAGTAAGTATTGTATATAGACTAATCCATTCTGTAAATATTGTACATATTTATGTAGTATAATGAAGAACGTTTTACCCTTTGTGTTTATGTAATTGTGAAATTGTGATGCTTTTGTAGGATGAGCGCAAATCTTCCTTAGAAGTACCCACTGAACCGAAACCTAAAGGTTTAAGCCCACCGGTATGTCAATTATTACCTTGCTACGTAAATGAGGAAAATGTAGGCTTTGATGAGAGAGATTGTTATAAATTGTTTTTATATGTATGTGAAATAGGGTAGCAGAAAATCCTCATTAACTGCCCCCACTGAGGAGAAAAAAGAATTAAGGTCGAGCTCGATTAAAGTAAGCCATGTAGTTTGATCGATATCTTTATTTTATAGGGGATGGTGAAAGGTAGTTCGTGTGTCAAAAATTCTTGAACATTATTAGGTATTTACATATCAGGAATTCTCAATTTTATAAACTGATCACCTGTAGGGTACCCGAAAAAATTATTGAATTTCTGAACACTTCTGTGATAGAATTTCTCAATTTAATTACCAGTTTATTAAAATTATTGCTTTTTTGATACATTCGTGGAAAATCTCAGAATTATCAAAGTGGAGCTCAAAACATATTTCTGCTTCGTTTTAATTTATTAATAACAAACACCTAAATTTCTGAACTTTCTTGATGGAGTTTGAATTTAATTCCGAATTATCAAATCCATTGAATATGGCATTCATGAAAAATCCAAGCAGAAAATAATTAAGTAAGTAAATCTATTCTCGAATTTTAGATAAAATTATCCAAGAGTCGTATTTTTTCCAAAAATTAATTATAAGTTTTACTTTTTTTGCCAGAAGTTGTCAGAAGTCAGAGAGCTTCATTTTTTCCCTATAATTTTCAAAAAGTTTTGCTTTTTGCAAAAACTCCTTGTCTTGATTTGTGCTGAAAAATTTATTATCAAAAATCCTCACTTTTCAGCCGAGAGTTTTTTTTTGTACCTATTTTTCGTGCCAAAAATTGCCAAAAAGGATCAGTTTTTTCCCAATAATTTCCAAAAATTTGTACTTTTTGCAAAAACCGTTGGTCTTGCTGTTTTGCTAAAAATTGTCAAAAATTCTTGTTTTTTGCCAAATTGCTAAAAGTTGTTTTTTTCTGCAAAAAATTCCATGCAGTTCTTTTTTTAAAAAATTGCTCAAGGTTTCGCTTTTTTGCCAGAAATGTTCCAAAAAGTATCGCTTTCTCAGCTCAAAGTGAATAAAGTCTTGCTTTTTTGAAAAAAAATGCGAAAAAGTATAGTTTTTTTGCCTCTAAATTGTCAAAATATACTTTTTTTTGTTAAATTTATCAAAAATATTGTCAAAGTCGTGCTTTTGCTAAACACTGAGCAAAATCTCGTGTTAAAATGTAACTTTTCCCCAAAAATTACTCGAAAATTTGCGAAAAATTCGACGCCAATAATTCCCAAAAATTGATTTTTTTGCTAAAATTATCAGATTTTTTCCAGTTTAAGGATTTTTATTTTTTTCCTCCAAGAATTGTAAATTACCCAAAAATATCGCTTTTTTCCATTTTTTTCCTTGAAGGCTTATTTTTTAGTAAAAATTATTATTTTTTTTGCTAAAATTGTCAGATTTTTGCTGGTTTAAAGATTTTTACTTTTTTCCTCCAAAAATTACCCAAATGTCTCGCTTTTTTCCCATTTTTTCCCTTTAAGTCTTATTTCTTAGTGAAATTGTCAAAGTGTTGTTTCTTGATAAAAATTGTCAGAAATTCCCTTTTTTTAAAAACTATTAAAAATTCTCCTTTTCTGGCAAAATTGCTTAAAACTGTCAGTTTTGTGAAAAAAAATCCAAAAATTTCACTTTTGTGAAACAGTGCCCGGGTGTCTCGTTTTTTGCTAGAAATGGGCAAAAAACTGGTTCTTTTTGCAAAAATTGTCAAAAATTCTCGCTTTTTCAAAAACTGACAGAAATTTTCCTTCTTTAGCAGAATTGCTAAAAATTGTTATGTTTATGGAAAAAATCCCAAAAAGTCTCACTTTGTTCAAACAGTTTTCAGAAGTCTCGCTTTTTTATCAGAAAATTGCCTGATAGTTCTTTTTTTTAAAAAAATTGTCAAAGTTTCACTTTTTGTCCAAAATTGTTTTTTTTTGTAGTTTTTTTTTAGGAAAAATTGTTCAAGGTTTCGCTTTTTTGCCAGAAATTGCCGAAAAGTATCGTTTTCTCACTTTCTCAGCTCAAAGTGGAAAAAAGTCTTGCTTTTTTGAAAAAAATTGCGAAAAAGTATAGTTTTTTGACTCGTAGTTGTTAATAAGTACTTTTATTGGTTAACTCCAGAAATTACCCAAAAGTCTCGCTTTTTCGTCATTCTAACTCTAAAGTCTTATTTTTTGGTAAAATTTTTCAAAGTCTTGTTTCTTGACAAAAATTGGCAAAAATTTTCTCTTTTTTAAAAACTAACAAAAATGCTCCATCTCAAACAAAATTGCTAAAAATTCTAGGTTTCGAGGAAAAAAATTCCAAAAATCTCACCTTTTTCAAACAGTATCCAAAAGTTTCGCCTTTTTCGCCAGAAATGATCAAAAATCAGTTCCTTTTGCAAAATTTGTGAAAAATTCTTGTTTTTTCAGAAAGTGACAAAAATTTTCCTTCTTTAGCAAAATTGCTAAAAATTATCGTTTTTACGGAAAAAATCCAAAAAGTCCCAATTTTTTCAAACAGTGTCCAAAAGTCTCGCTTTTTATGAAAAAATTTCCAAAATTCTCGCTCAGCTATTTAGAATATCCAACTTTGGTTAGTGGTTACTTGTGTTTCATCCTAAAGAAATACTGGAATTCCTGAGCCTTTTGGAAGGAATTATCAAGTTTTGTGTTTAAAATTTTTTTCTGAGTTTTAGTGCTTGAATTTTATTATGAATGATTGAAAAACTTCTCATTTTTGGCACTATTCTGGAATTTAATTCCTGATTTATCCATTAAACTCAACTGAATTCCTGAAATTCTTTATTTCTGGATTTTTGAATATAGTGAAATTTTTAGATTCAATTATTTCTCATCTAGTTATTGAAGTTTGAAACCTTTATAGGGTGCTTTATTCTTTATTCAAGAGAAACAGACCTATACAAATTTTAAATTATGGAATTCCTGTATTATATTTCTGATTTATCGAAAAATTCACAGATTTTGAAACATTTTGGATGAAAGTTTCAAACTCGTTCAAGAAAAATTCACGAAGTTAGCGAGCAAGTATTCAAAAAAATTCCTGAATATTTGTGATGAAATTGAATTTTTTTCTAGACTTCCCCATCCGGATTTTCATTCCATGAATTACTGATCATTTTGAGTGGAATTTCTGAATTTTTTCTTGTAAATCAAGGTCAGCTGATAAGAGTTTTGTGGGGAGGTGAGAGGTTTGAGCTTTTTTTTGAATTTTGTTTTTTTTTTAGCATTTAGGATTCTTTTAGTTTGTTTTTGTTTTTTTTTCAACTTTTTTTTTCTCGTTTAAATTTTTATCCATGTTGAAAGTATATGTACCTACAAGTACCTATGTTGTAAATATTACTATGATCTCGTTAAATAATTGCCAATACCTACTCAACCTATTATTGCATGAAAACCTTGAACCATCCCCTTCCACAATGACCAAAAAACACACAAAAAAACACCCTTTCATACCACACACCTATACACTCATAAAATCACCTTAGATTTTGTACATATCGTAGTATAAATGTAAATACTCATTACCATTTGTATAATATCCACTTTACTAATTCAAAGGACACTCGCAAAGCATCCCTTGAAGCACCTACCGAGGAGGTACTAAAAGATAAAAGGCGATCTTTGCCCAATGTAAGTATACAAACGTGATCATACAATTGTAATTTTACCTGATTTATTTTATGCGTTATACCTTCGAAGTTCATTGTACCTACCCATATACCTGTTTCCAATCTCCATGTTATTGACCCGTTTAATATGATGTGTTTATTGTGTAAATATTTTTGTGCATGTACAGGAAGATAGCAAAAGCGACGATGTAGTGAAACCTAAGGAAAAATTGACTCCGATTTACGAGGTAAGTAGACGTTTTCTCCTGCCTGACCTTTTTGATAATTTATTTCAGCATTTGCATAATTTAAAATATGTATTAAATTTTTTGTTCACTTTTACGATCGAAAGGATACTAAAATTTTATTCTTTACAGAAAGGAGCACCGCCAGAAATCAAACAGCCCGAAATCAAAGCCCCAGATACGCCTAAAATCGAAGTAATCCGCGAACGAACACCGGAACAACCTCGTAAAACGTCGGTGCCCGGATCAGCCGGATCGAGTCGACGAGGCTCGCTAATCATACCCGACGACATGAGAAGTAGACGTCCCAGTTTACTCATCAGCGACGAAGTAAGATTTTATTTACGGTTTAGGTAATCATTTTCTCTAGGTACCTTATTAGAAGCAATACCCAGAATCCGGCTTCATATGTTCATCCACCTTCTCTCTGTATATTGAATCATTATCTTACTATACAAGTATTTCAGAACTCTAGTAGTTGCGTAGGCGGGTAGATTGCTGCGCGTTTGCATGAGTAGAAATTTTTTTTCTCTTAGAATTTCACGTGTATAACTTCATCATGGTTTTTCGCTCTTTTCTTATTCTCTTCTTCATCATGGACAAATCTTTTATTTTGTACATACATCTCACACCCACTTACACATAGTACATAGTAGAACGAAAATCTTTACCATTATGTTGAACGAATAATTATACATTTTATTACGTACGTATTCTAGGAAAATAGAAAATTACGTCCTGGAGAGGTACTGGATGACCGGAAGGTGAGAAATCGAGACAAAACGAAATTTATAAATACCTACGTAAAAATTGTCACGCTCTTTGTTTTGTGATGTCTGCTCGAAATACGTCTTTCGTCGATTTTTTTTTCTTTACACTATTAATTTTATACTTATTGTCTATTGTGAAATTCGTCTTGATATGTCGTATCGTCTTGACACACCTTGTCTTCTTGTGCCCCCGTAAATTCCCGTAGAATACCTAGTTTAAAATTGTGTTCTCATCGAAATAATTTTGTACAGGCTGGAAGATTGCGTCCTGGTGAGGTTTTAGATCCAAAGGTGAGATTCGTGACGTGAGATTCCGCAATAATATTTTTTTTGTGTTTTGAGTTTTGAAACTTTTTTTTTTTTGACATCATATTTTCATCATTATTCTTATTGTGGCGTGTAAATGTGTTCTTCCCATTTTGTTGTGTTCGTCCTGGTTTCGATGTTTGATTGTTATCGGTAGTAAATAAGATTGTATTAGTTTATAATAATCGTATCGTATATCGAAGAAAAATCAACGCTGGTGGATCGATTGGATTGGATGTTTTTTGAAAATTCCATGGAAAGGAGAAATAAACTGAAGATCTGTCTGAGAAAACGTGATTTTCGACAGTCGTTTTGGAAATATTCGTCAAGATGGAGCTTTTCCAAGGATCGTCGATGTGTCAGTTTATTTGGATCCGAAATTCAATCAAATTCAGTATCCTCAAGCTCTGGGAACTTCATTCTTCGGGATTTCCAATTCATGTTTTTCGCCTGAAGCTTTCACCATCGATCTAATGATGCTCAAGGACTCGGAAGACTTCTGTATCGGACCAAATGATGAAAAATATTCGCGTAGTTAGCCAAAATTATCGTATTTTTACGAATCAGATTAGCGTTGAGCTCCTAATACTTCTTCAGATAGGCAACATCGTTGACATTCAAGTAATCTGTTTATGTAACGTTGATAGGAACAGTTTCGTATTTACGGCGAACCGGTTATGCAATTTTATTAACGTAGAAATATCTTAGTAGTAGATTAGAGCAAACTTGGGAGAAATCAAGGCACTAGATTGGCGATGATATTTGAAAAATAGTTGTACGATTCGATGAAGGTCTCTGATGTTTTTTAAAATTTATTTTTATGGACGATGACCAGAAATAGAACGTTCGAAGGTAAACAAAATTAAAGGCTGGAATTTTTATAGCTTTTGTGATGTACTTGGCGAGGATCAGGAAGAAGAATGATTTTTGTTTTATTAGTAGATTGTAGTGGTAATTTTTTTAATTTGAATTTATCTGTCTTTGGTTTAATTCATTTTTAGATTACTGACGAGTATAGAATCATTGATCTGTAGATTCATGAAGTAGCAGTAGGCTTAGTTTTAGTAGTAAAACTTTTTTCTTGTGTAGAGATCATCGTAGAATATCATTAGAAATTTATTTTAGTTTTCTAGTCTCTTCTTAGATTATCGATAGTTGTCTGTTTTTTCTCATACAGTCGTCTAAATATGTTCGTGATTCGCTAATCATCCCATTATTACGAAATTTCACCCAAATTACGTGTTGTTAGAGTGAAATAACGCTTCGTTAGCGATTTTTTATCGTGGTTTTTTTTGGCTTTATCTAGAAGAAGATTCAAATAGATGGATTTTTCTTGTAATTATTCCTAGAATTAAGATTGTATCGGAGTATTCCATGTTTTATGTTTGTGTTCGTGTTTCGTGTTGTGAATGTTGCTTATTGTGCTTATTGTTCGGCTTATTTGTGATCGTACCCTCGTTGCTTATGTCTGTTTGATGGTTTGAAAGTGGCACGAGTCTGATTATGATTTTTTTTCGGAGCAGCGCCGAAGACCTAGTGTCGAATTGAGAAGACCGAGCGTAGCTGAACTCGAAGCTTTGATCGAGAAAGAATCGACTCCATTGAGACCCGTTGGCGAGCCTGGTCCTCCGGTTATAGTCAGAATTGAAGAAAATTATTCGGCCATTGAAGGTAATTTTGAGAGTTTGCGAGTGGAATAAAATGATAATTAGGTGAAATGGTATTAAAAAGAGAGGGGTTTGAATTACAGATCAGACTGGTTACATTGATATCCAAGTTGAAGGTAATCCTGCACCTACCTTCAAGTTCTACAAGGTTGGTTGACTCATTTTAAATCAGCTAGGTATTGAGAAAATGCTACAAGATATTTTGTTTGTCTTTTAGGGTATCACCGAACTCATCGAAGGTGGCAGATTCAAATTCATTACTGACGAAGACTCAAATAGCATTACATTATGTGTGCGTAAAATCAAACCAACCGATGAAGGCAAATATCAAGTCACCATTAGTAATATCCATGGCGAAGACTCGGCTGAAACTATGCTCTACGTTTCCGGTACGTTTTAAAAATCGTGGAAAGCTTCGGAAAGATGTAGATGATCAATAATGATTTTTTTTTCGTCGCAGATTCCAGCGGTATGGACTTCAGAGCGATGTTACGTCGTAGAAAGTACGCTAGTTGGGGTAAAGATCCGAATGATCCGAACTGGGGCGAGTTGAAAGAAACCGAGAAACCTATGCCGGCTTTGAAAAAAGTCGAAAGGAAACAAGAGTCTTTCTTGAAGCCTTTAGTCGATCAATATGCCAAAGAAGGCAAAGACAAGAAGGTCGTCTTCGAAGCTGTCTTCTCTAAACCGAACTGTAAACCTAAATGGTTCTTTAGGAAAGATGTAAGTGGTTTGGATTTAGATTAGTGGCCTTCGAGTTGAGTTTCTTAACGTGATTCGGTTTCAGGAATGCTTCCAAGGATCGAAATATAAATTCAAAGTCGATAATGATTTATATCAAATGATGATTGTTGGACCGAAAGTCGAAGATACCGGAAAATACACGATTGAAATTGCCGGAATTCAATCAACTGCTTTCTTAAATGTTGATGGTAATTTTTTTTTTTTGTTTTTTGAGATCTTTTGGTTGACTTAATTGGAGATTAAATGCGACTATTTTGTTTCCAGAACCGGCTCCATCTTATTATTTCATTAAACCTTTACCAAATGTCGTGGAAGGATTCACCAGACACGAGACGATCTTCGAATGTACCGTCAGCAACAGCTTGGCTATCGTTGGATGGTACAAAGGAACCACCAAATTGGCTGTTAGTACGAATTTTTTTAAAATGTTTCTAGCTTTGTTCAAGTACGATTTTAATTCTGTATGATTTGTGCAGGATGGCGATAAATATAGCATTTCAAAAGACATGAATGGTGTTTGTCGATTGGCTATTAAAAATTGCGAAATGGAAGATAACGGAGAATACTCTTGTAAATTGGAAAAACAAACCGAAAAGACAACCACGACTACGAAAATTGTCGGTATGTTGAATTCTAATCACCTTGAGGATGTAAAATCATTTCCACTCGTATAAATTTCTATTTTATTTCGCAGAATATCCGTATAAATTCGTCAAGGTGCTCAAACACCAGACGCTAATTGAAAAAGATACTTTGACTCTGCTCTGCGAACTTGATGATGCCGCTGGTGACGTCAAATGGACCAAGAATGGAAATGAATTGAAAGCTGATAAGAGGTGAATATGGTTCTGTGAGAAAAATTCGCCAGATTTTGGAATTTTCTTTAATATTTGCTGATATTTTACAGAACTCGTATTGTGAAAGAAGGACGTAAACGAAAGGTCATCATTAGCGATGTGAAAATCACTGACGCTGGTGACTACAAATGTACCAGCAATGCTGATGAAACCGAAGCTGAAGTCGTCGTTAAATGTAAGCAGCATAGGCACATTCCTCTCATATTTATTTATTTTTTGAAAATCCTAACCAGACGTGTATTTCAGACCTCAACAAATTCAACAAGAAGTTAAAAGATACCACTGCCGTCGAAAGAGAGAAATTAGTCCTCGATGTAGAACTCGAAGATCAGACTGCTCCTGTCGATTGGTTCTTCAATGGAGAACCTATCAAAGGCAACGACAGGTTCGTATTTTTTGTATATCAATTCTGAAATCAATCCTAAATGTAAAATAACTAATCCAACGCCATTTTGCAGAATCGTTATCAAGAATATAGGAGGTGGAAAGCACCAGCTGATATTTAACCGTTTGGAACTCGGCGATGCTGGTGAAATCACTTGCAAATCTGGTGATCTGACTTCTTCTTGTTTCTTGGACGTGAAAAAGGGTGAAGAAAAACCCATTATTCGTGATATCGATGACGTCGAAGCTCCAGTTACTCGTCCTATATCCTTCAGCGTACCGTATAAAGGTAAATCACGAGCTTACTTTTCTTTGAAAATTTCAAATTACTAAATTTGATTCGTTGTTACAGTCGAAGGTACGAGACAATCGCCTGTAATTGGTAAAATATTCAAGGATGGCAAACCATTGACCTCGAAAGATGTCGATATCAATGTTAGCGACGATAAAGTCACGTTCACGTTCAAGAAGCCTACCAACGCTCAATCTGGCAAATACCAAATTAAGTTATCCAACGAACAAGGAGAAGATACCAAAGAAATTAACATCAATATGCAAGGTATGTCAAACACACTTCTCATATGGTCACTATTTCATTTGAAACGAGGTTTTATCTGACCTGTGATGCTTTTCAGACGCTCCTACACCTCCCAGAGACGTCACCGTCTCCGATATCTTCAAAACGAGCTGTAAACTTTCATGGAAGAAATCTGAAAGCACCGGAGGAGCTCCAATTTTACATTACGTTGTTGAAAAACAAGACTTGAGCTTGAAAGGAGGCTGGCAGTTGGTCAGCGAATGTAAACCAGATGATGATAATATGACTTGCGATATCATGGGCCTAACTCCGAACAAAGAGTATAAATTCCGAGTACGAGCTGTGAACAAAGTAGGATCTTCAGAACCTACACCTTTGGCTAAAGTTGTCTTAGCCAAAGATCCTTGGGGTATGTATAGCATTTGACTCGACGCATTCGACGTACGTGATTTGCGCAAATTCACAATTTTATTTTTAATTTTCTAGATGAACCGAGTAAACCCAACAATGTCGAAGTAACTGACTGGGATAAAGATCACGCTGACTTGAAATGGACCAAACCAGAAAAGGACGGAGGTGCTCCTATCACCGGATATATAATCGAATATAAGGAAAAATTCGGCAAAGATTGGGTCAAAGGTAAAATTATTGAAGGAGGTGACATCACATCCGCCACGATCCCAGGATTAAAAGAAGGAACTCAGTACGAATTCAGAGTCAGAGCTGTCAACAAGGCTGGTCCTGGTGAACCGAGCGATGCCACGAAACCGATTGTGGCTAAATGCAGATTTGGTAAGTATTCACGATCATTTTAACGTAAGCCTAATGCTAGAAAATAATGCCTAATTTTCTTTAATGTTTTCCTCTTCAGTCAAACCCTGGATTATCGGCGACGATTTGAACAATCTCGTTGTGAAAAAGGGACAAGTCGTTAAGTACGATACCAAATATGGAGGTGAACCCGAACCAACCGCTGTATGGAAAATAAACGGCGAAGAAATCAAACCAGATGGCGACAGGTGAGATTTTGAACACCTAGATGACAGTTTCCTGGTTCTAATTAGCTGTGTTTTATTGCAGAATAGCAATCAATAAATAAGATGATCTTTTCCTGGTTCTAATTAGCTGTGTTTTTATTGCAGAATAACAATCGATAAATACGAACGTAACACCGTGCTTACCATAAGACGTTCTGTCCGAGCTGACAGTGGCAAATACACCCTGACTTTGGAAAATTCCTCCGGTAAAGCCGAAGGTAAAGCCGACGTCGTCGTATTGGACAAACCAACCAAACCTCTAGGACCTCTGAAAGCCGAAGAAGTACGAGCTGACCATATTAAAGTCTCGTGGAAAAAGCCAAAAGACAATGGTGGTTCGGAAATCACCGGATATGTTGTTGAAAAAATGGATTTGGATTCCGGCCAATGGATTCCTGCCGGAGAAGTATCTCCTGATCAGACTGATTTCACCGTTAAAGGGCTCATACCTAAAAAGAAGTATAAAATCAGAGTCAAAGCCAAGAACAAGGAAGGAGAATCCGAACCTCTTGAAACAGAAGAACCTATTGTGGCCAAAAATCCTTATGGTGAGTTGATTTTGATTTTAATCTGATCATTTTGAAATGTTTATTTTATATTTTTGTTCTTTTTACAGACGAACCTGGTAAACCTGGCACCCCTGAGATCATCGATTATGACAATAAGAGTGTTAAATTGAAGTGGAAGGCTCCAGATAGCGACGGAGGTCGTCCTATTACTCATTATCTCGTCGAAATGAAAGATAAATTCTCCACTGATTGGACCGAATGTGCCAAGACATCAGATGCAACACCTGAAGTCGAAGTTGGCAACTTGAGAGAGAAGATGACTTATCAATTCAGAGTCGTTGCTGTCAACAAGGCTGGTCCTAGTGTGCCCAGTGAACCTACCAATACTCATGTTTGCAAACATAAGAATTGTATGTGTCTAAAGGGTCATTTTGTGGTGTGATTTGGTTTGGACATTAATTGATATTGAATTTTTTTTCAAACAGTGAAACCTCGTATCGATCGTGATGGTATGAAGAGCATCACGTTGAAAGCTGGTAGAACCCATAAATGGACGGTCGACGTCACCGGTGAACCTCCTCCAACTTTGACTTGGATATTTAAAGATAACGAAGTTGTCAATTCTGATAGATTCAAAATTGAAAACATCGATTATCAAACCAATATTACTGTGATAAATGCTCAAAGAAAGGATACCGGAAAATATACGCTTATAGCCAAGAATGCTTCAGGAAAAGACGAAGCTGCTCTAGAGTTTACTGTTTTAGGTGAGTAATTAGCAAATTAGATGATATTTGAGAGATTGGTCAATATCTAGGGAGATTTATGTGTCCAAAAATTGTAAATTTTGACCAATCTCTCGATTCGTCCGCCATTAACAACTTGTTCATCCTTTGCACTAACTCTTTTGTAGCTTTTACCTTCTCACTAACTGTCCACTTCCTAAAAATGCCTCTGAAGAAATTCGCCAACTGCCACTAAATCAAAACCAACGCTTCAGCTTCTGGACTAAATTCTCGTCGTGAACCAATCGCTCATCCTATTAAATCCGATAGGTAAACCGGGCACTCCTGAAGGACCTCTCGAGGTCAAAGACGTTACCAAAACTACCTGCAAATTAGCCTGGAAGAAACCAGCTGACGATGGTGGTCTTCCTATTAAAGAATACGAAATCGAAAAAATGGACATTGAAACTGGTAAATGGGTACGTGTGGGTAAAATCCCCGCAGACGTACCTGGAGCTCCAGGATACGGTGATCATCCGGAAGCTCTGGTCACTGGTCTTAATCCCAATAGCGATTATAAGTTCAGAGTTAAGGCTGTCAATGATGAAGGAGATTCCGAACCTTTAACTACCCTTAAATCCGTAACTGCCAAGAATCCTTATGGTATGTGAACCTGTGTATGATGTTACCCTTTTGTGGAATATGTTTTGAGATGGATTATTGTTTATGGGTGATTGATTAATTTAATGTGGTATTTCGTAGATGAACCTACTAAACCTGGTACGCCGGAGATTACCGATTATGATAATGAAAGCGTCACATTGGCTTGGACTCCTCCCGAATATGATGGCGGTGCACCTATTGAGAAGTATATTTTGGAAAAGAAAGATAGGTTGGTAAAATTTGAAAAGATCTAATGGAGAATTCATCCTCTTGACTCTTGTTTTTGAATAACAATTTTTTTTTAAATCAATTTTCTCAGATTCAAACAAGACTGGGAACCAGCAGCAGAAGTACCTGGTAACATGACCACTGGTAAGATACCAAATCTCAAAGAAAAAGAAGAACTGCAATTCCGTATCGTTGCTGTCAACAAAGCTGGCCCATCTCCTGGTTCGGAGCCAACCAAAATCCATATTGTCAAGCACAAGAATTGTAAGTGCCATTTTTTCAATAAATTGGCAACATTTTCCCAAAGATTAGATCCCATCAGGCTCAAATAATTTTTTTCCCCCCAGTGAAACCAAGAATCGATCGTACCAATTTGAAGAATATTGTCATCAGAGCGGGCAAATCTGTCAAATATGATGTCAACATTCGAGGTGAACCTCCTCCAACTGTGACTTGGTTCTTGGTCGACCGTGTGGTAAGTTTCATTTTTAAAGTTGAATTTCCTGTGTCAAAATGCAAGGACTATTCGGATTTTGGATATTTAAGCCTCCAAGTTTAACCTAATTTATTCGATTTCAGACCGAAGAAGTTATCAAGGAAGTAAGTCGATGATGAGTGAAAGTGTAAAGTTGTTTGGTGTATCTGTTACACAATTAAACATAGTACAGAGAGTAGATTTCTGTAGACAGTTGACACACAATTAGTACAATTCTAATTTCTTTCAGTAGTATAGATTTGTTTAGTGTGAGGATCACTGTAGATTGTGGTGTTGTTGAGTAGAAATTGACGATGTATTGAGAGTTTTTGTAGTATCTGTTTCTGTAGTTTCTCATAGTATTGTATTTATTTAGAAATTGTGCTTTGAACACGCTTATTGAGTAGTTGTAGTAGCGCTTCGAGTAGTCTGGTGACGATTGATTCAAAATTTCGTCATAAATTTGTATATTGTTCTGTAGAAATGTGATTTTAGTCTTGTGGTAGTTGAATAGTTTGATTTTCAAACAAAAATACCTACATAGAAATCGTCACTCATTCAAAATTATTAATTTTCAGGTAAAATCCGAAGGTAACGTGGAAATCATCAATGTTCCATACAATACGAAGATCACCATCAACGACGCCGTCAGGAAAGATTCCGGAGTCTATAAAATCTTGGCTGAAAATCCCTCTGGAAAAGACGAAGCCACCGTAGAAGTGACAATATTAAGTAAGCAATCAATTTTCACTCCCAAAATCTTCCAGTATCCAATAAACTAACCCATGTCTTCCTATAGGTGCTCCTTCTAAACCCGAGGGACCTCTGAAAGTCAAAGACGTCACCAAAAATAGCGCCAAATTACAATGGGAGAAACCAAAAGATGATGGTGGTACTCCTGTTACTGCCTACGTAGTTGAAAAACTAGACGCTAAAACCGGACGCTGGGTACCTGTTGGTCGGTCTCAAAAACCAGAAATGGAAGTTAAGGGATTGGTCGAAGGCCACGAATATAATTTCCGTGTGAAAGCTGTCAACGACGAAGGAGAATCAGAACCTTTGGAAACTGATAGCACTATCATTGCCAAGAATCCATATGGTTGGTTTTTTTTTTGGAGGTGATTGGTGAGGTTTTTCTGATGGATGGGCTGATGTGATGTTTTTTTCTTTGTAGACATCCCAGGTAAATCTGGTACACCTGAGATTGTTGATTGGGATGTTGATCGAGTTGATTTGAAATGGAAAGAACCAGATTCTACCGGAGGTGCGCCTATTACTGGTTATATTATTGAAAAGAAAGAGAAATTCTCACCTGCTTGGAATGAAGTTCTCACTACTACTGTAAGTTATTCATAATCAATCATAAATTGACCTATTTTATGAGATCAGAAGCTCAACGTGATTATTTTCAGGGCCCTGCTTGCGAAGCTAAAGTTCCAGGTCTAAAAGAAGGCAGCCAATACCAATTCCGTGTACGAGCTGTCAATAAAGCTGGTCCTTCTGAGCCTAGCGACTCGACTAAACCACATACTGCCAAAGCTAGAAATCGTTAGTATCCTCTTCATCGTCTCTTCCCCTCGTAGTTTCTTCTGTTGCTAAACACGACTGTATTTTATAGTGAAACCATGGATCAATCGTGATAAAATGCAGAAGGTCACAGTTCGTGCCGGACAGAGCGTTAAATTCGACGTCGATGTCAAAGGTGAACCTGCTCCAACTCTCACATGGCTTTTGGCTGGAGCCGAATTACAACCCGGTCTCCGTATCAAGCTTGATAATCAAGAATACAACACTAAACTCACGATTACTGACACTACTCGTAAAAATAAGGGGACTTATACGCTTAGAGCTGAAAACGTCAATGGATTCGATGAAGCTACCGTTGATGTTGTCATCTTAGGTAGGTATCGATGCCTATAAAAGGTATAGCTTTTGTACAGAGTTGATAATGCTGACGTATGGATTTTTACAGATAAACCAGGACCTCCTGAAGGACCATTGGAAGTAACCGATGTTCATAAAGAAGGCTGCAAATTGCACTGGAAAAAGCCCAAAGACGATGGAGATCTTCCATTGACCGGATATGTAGTTGAAAAAATGGATACTGCTACTGGCGTTTGGGTACCAGTCAGTTTCGTCGATCCTTCCAAGACTGATCTTAAAGTTAACGGTTTGGAACCCAATAAAAAATATCACTTCAGGGTCAAGGCTGTTAATGAAGAAGGAGAATCGACTCCTTTGGAAACTGATCATTCTATTTTGGCTAAAAATCCATTTGGTAAATAATTTTATACCTTTTTGAGAGAAATAGAATGAAGTGGTGCTAATTAAGGCATATTGCAGATACTCCCGGAGCTCCTGGATTACCAGAAATTGTCGATTATGACGAGCACATGGTTGATTTGAAATGGGATCCTCCGATCAGAGATGGCGGTGCTCCTGTTACCGGATACATTATTGAAATGAAATCCAAACATGATCCTAATTTCGTTCAAGCTGTCGAAGTCAAAGGTAACCAATGCCAAGCCAAGGTACCTAAATTGGAAAAAGGTCAGCAATATCAGTTCAGAGTTCGTGCTGTGAATAAAGCTGGTCCTGGTGAACCCAGTGAACCCACACTGCCTCATACAGCTAAAGCAAGATTCTGTAAGTGTGATTCGTCTCAATAAAACGAACCATTACTTTGGCTTGGATTTTATTATCGTTTGTATTTCTTGCAGTGAAACCAAGAATTGATCGCACCAATGTCCATCAATGGGTCGTGAAAGCTGGTCATACAGCGTTGATAGATATCGATGTGATTGGTGAACCTCCTCCAACCATTACTTGGTACTTCAAGGACCAACCAGTTGAAAGTGATCTAGTCTTGAAAATCGACACCATCGATTATAATACCAAATTATTAGTTACCAAAGCTACCAGAAAAGTTAGCGGAATTTATAAAATCAAAGCGAAGAATTCCGTAGGCGAAGACGAAGCTGAATTAGATCTGACTATCCTGAGTAAGTGTACCTTTCTGTGTGACTCGTCTTTCATGTGTTGAACCTACTCTTCTACCTACTTTTTCTTTCAAATAGGCAAACCAGGTACTCCTGAAGGTCCTTTGGAAGTCAGCGAAGTTACCAAGAATGGCTGCAAATTGAAATGGAAGAAACCAGAAGACGATGGAGGATCTCCCATACAATGCTACGAAATTGAAAAATTAGACCCACATACTGGCCAATGGATCCCTTGTGGTAAATCAACCGAACCAGAAGCCAACATCCAGGGTCTCCAAGAAGGCAAAAAATACAAATTCAGAGTAAAAGCTGTCAACAAAGAAGGCGAATCAGAACCTCTTGAAACTGAGAAATCGATTGTTGCTAAAAATCCATTCGGTATGTTTGAATTTTTAATGGGTTTTAATTTAAATTCAACTGGTACTGATTTGGGAATTTTGTGCAGATGAGCCAAGTAAACCAGGCAGACCAGAACCTACTAATTGGGATAAAGATTTCATTGATTTGAAATGGTCACCACCTGAAAACGATGGCGGTGCTCCGATTGAGAAATATGTCATCCAGATGCGCGACAAAGAAGGTCGCAATTGGGTCGATGCTTTGACTGTTCCTGGTGATAGGTAAGTTGTGCACGTGTTGATCGAAAATCACAACCAGAGTTGTGCTTTACTTACAACTTGTTTCAAATTTCAGAACTGATGGTCGCGTTACTGGTGTAGAAGAAGGTCATGAATACGAATTCCGAGTTGTAGCCAAGAACAAAGCTGGCCCTAGTCAGCCCAGTGATCCTTCAAGGTCGATTGTTGCCAAACCTAGATTTTGTAAGTTTTCCTTCTCTCGAATAATGTTGTTAAACTGCGAACTTGATTAATTAATCGATGAATTATTTCCAGTGGCTCCACATATCGATCGCAAGAACCTTAAACAGAAGAAGGTTCGTGTTGGTCATTTCTTGAAAGTAGAAGCTGATGTAAAAGGTGAACCTGCACCTACCATAACGTGGACTTATGATGGAAAACCACTCAATCAACCAGACAGAATTGTTATCGAAAACGAAGAATACAAAACCACGTTTATCCTCAAAAAAGCCAAACGAGGCGACACCGGAATTTACAAAATCACTGCCAAAAATACCTCTGGAACTGATGAAGCCGAATTGGAAATCATCGTTCTGAGTATGTTTTTCCCTAAGAGATCTGTGTCATTTTTCATGAGATCGTTTTTTTCATGATTTTATTATCTGATCAGGTGTACCAAATAAACCAAAGGGACCATTGCAAGTATCCGATGTTAACGCTGAAGGTTGCAAATTGAAATGGGAACCTCCTGAAGACGACGGCGGCACTCCAGTTGATTATTATCAAGTTGAAAGAATGGATGTCGAATCCGGACACTGGATTCCAGTCGCTACTACCAAAACACCACAAACTGATGTGATTATTTTATCCTACCCTCCTTCTATTCTTTCGAATTTGCTTATTTCTTGTGCTTATACGTTATTTTTTTGAGCAGGTAACCGGTTTACACGAAGGTAAGGAATACTTATTCCGTGTGAAAGCCGTGAACAGTGAAGGTGAATCAGAACCTCTGGAAACCGAGCTCGGTGTAGTTGCTAAAAATCCATTTAGTGAGTATATTTTCAATTTATGAGAAATTTTTTCAATTTTGAATACCTCTATTTACATTTTCGTTGTTTTTCAGGCGAACCTGACAGACCAGGTAAACCAGTGGTTAAAGATTTCGATAAACATAGCGCTCTGTTGAAATGGGCTCCACCAGCTGATGAGCATGGAGCTCCAGTAACTTCGTATATCCTCGAAAAGAAAGATCAATACAGGTAAATATTCAAATAACATCTCATGCGCAGCTCAGATTCAATTTTCCTCAGCATGAATAGCTTTCGTCTAACCTGCTCTTTAATTAAATTTACAGTTCCAAATGGCAAAGAGCTGCCGAACTTATTGGTAATAAGTGTGAAGGTAGAGTGCCAGATTTAGTCGAAGGAATGAAATATACATTCCGAGTGATCGCCGTTAACAAAGGAGGTCTCAGTAAACCTAGTGAACCCAGCGATCCAATTATTGCCAAAGATAGGAAAGGTAACCCATCTCACAACAATATTCTGTACCATTTTTAAATCCATATCTTACACTTTTGTTTTGTTTCCACAGTTCCTCCAAAGATCGATCGCAGCACAATTAAAGATATCACAGTCCACGGTGGACAAACGATCAAGGTCGATGTTAAAATCAGTGGCGAGCCTCCTCCAGTCAAAACCTGGCTCCAGAATAAAACTAGACTCGAATCTAAGAACAATCTGACCATCGAGTCTGAAGATTACAAGACTAAGCTTCTAATTGTTCCCGCATCTAGACAGTATACCGGAACTTACACAATCAAGGCTGAGAATGATTACGGATCTGACACAGCTACGTTCCAAGTAACTGTACTAGGTAAGGAATAAAATGATTTTCTAAAATTCTGCATTTCTGTGGAGCTTTTTTTGATTTTTGTTTCTTTGCAGACAAACCAGGCAAACCCGAAGGTCCTTTGAATATTAGCAATGTTCATAAAGAAGGATGTTCGTTGAAATGGAAAGCTCCCGAAGATGACGGAGGTGTTCCCATCGACCATTATGAAGTTGAAAAAATGGATATGGATACTGGTAAGTTCATATTCACTGCCATATTTTGAGGTTTGCGCACGATGTACAAATTTGGCAATCTAATTAGGACGCTGGATACCTGCTGGAACGTCGACTGAGCCAAAATTAGATGTTGAGAATCTCACACCAGGCAAAGAATACAAATTCAGAGTTATGGCTGTCAATGCTGAAGGTGCTTCTGAACCACTAGAAGCTGAACATAGCATAGTAGCAAAGAACGAATTTGGTAATTTGATTTTTTTTTGGAAATGATCTTTTTCAAAGAATTGGTGGCTCATGTTATGATTGTTTCTTACAGACCAACCAGATGCTCCTGGTACTCCAGAAGTCGTCGATTGGGATAAAGACCACGTTGATTTGAAATGGACACCGCCCAAGAACGATGGTGGATCGCCAATCATGGGATACGTCATTGAAAAGAGAGAGAAAGGTAGACCAAACTGGACCAAAGCTGCTGAATTGAAGAGTCCATACTGCAAAGGCACAGCTGATAATTTAGAAGAAGGCGTAGAATACGAATTCAGAGTCAGAGCTGTGAACGAAGGTGGCCCAGGTGAACCAAGTCAAGCGAGCCAGTCTGTTGTAACGAAACCGAGGAAGTGTAAGTAGACGAGGCCTGCTTTCAATTTTGTATGTGGCATAAAATAAACGTGAGATTCTTTTAGATGCTCCTGGACCTCCTCAAGGACCACTCGAGCCATCTTCTGTTACCAAATCATCATGTGTATTGAACTGGAGACCGCCCAAAGACAACGGAGGATCGCCAATCACCAGTTACGTTGTTGAGAAAATGGACACAGAGACACTCAAATGGGTACCAGCTGGTGAATCTCTGGATACCACCATTAGGTTCGTCTAGCGTTCATTTTATCTGTCAGTTTTTTATTGTGCTAACTTTAACTAATTTGAATCTGTTTGTTTCAGAGTTGAAAACCTCATCGAAGGTCACGATTACAACTTCCGAGTTAAGGCTGTGAACAAGGAAGGCGAATCTCAGCCACTGAAAGGAGACTATCCTGTCACTGCAAAAGATCCATTCGGTAAACCTGGCCAACCAGGTCAACCCAAAGCTACAGATTGGGATAAAAATCATGTCGATTTGGAATGGCAAGCACCTAAAAAAGATGGCGGATCTCCGATTACGGAATACGTCATTGAAAAACGAACCAAACTTGGGTAAGTTATTCGTAATTCGCTTTCAGCTGAGATCATGACTTCTTTACTTATGATAATTTTTCTGGCCACAGTCCTTGGGAGAAAGCAGCTACTGTTCCTGGTAATAGCACAAAAGCAACTGTGCCCGACCTGAAAGAAGGCGAAGAATATGAATTCAGAGTTGTCGCTGTCAATAAAGGAGGTCCTGGCAAACCCAGTGATCCTTCTGAGATCGTTATCACTAAACCAAGATTCTGTGAGTATTTTTTCTCTCGAATTCATCTCCCCTGCCACTCGCAGTTGAACTGACCTGATCTAATATGAGGTCTGGCCTGACTAAAAAATTGAATACAGAGAATGTGCAGATGCGATCCTATCAGATCAAACTGTTCTGATCAAATTCCATCGCCTGTTTCTGGCTGTAATCTTTAGACAAGCAAAGAACTGATCAGATCTTCTCAACTGTGATAATTTCCCTGATCTGCCCCCCTCCCCGCCAACAATTCTTTTCATGAACTGAATTTTATTGTTCCATCATTGCAGTGGCTCCTCAAATCGACAAGTCGTGCTTGCAAGACTTGATCGTTCGAGCCGGACAAAAGATCAATTACTCAGTACCGATCGAAGCATCTCCCAAACCAACCGCCAAATGGAGTATCAACGGAGTTCCAATTGAAAATGGCGGTCGAGCTGATATACAAGTGTACAACAACAAGATCTTATTCGAGATACCTTTCTCGGTCCGATCAGACACAGGTCGTTACACATTGACGCTGGAAAACGATCTAGGAATCTGCTCAGATTCTGCCCACGTCACCGTTCTCGGTAATTATCGTTTTTTACACCTTGTTGAAACTTTCATGGATGAGATTTTTCATCATTGTGCTTTTTTCAGACCGTCCATCACCTCCTGAAGGTCCTCTAGATGTCAGCAATGTTACCAAGGAAAGCTGTCGTCTCGTATGGAAAACTCCAGTCGACGATGGCGGATCTCCCATTTTACATTACGTCATCGAAAAGATGGATATTTCTCGCGGTACTTGGAGTGACGCTGGAATGACCACGTCTCTTTATTACGACGTTCCTAGACTGATTTTCAATAAAGAATATCTATTCAGAGTGAAAGCTGTGAATACGATAGGAGATTCCGATTACCTAGAGACTGCCAAAACGACCATTGCTAGAAATGAATTTGGTAAGTGCTCAGTTTATGTTTTAATACGTGATGATAGAGCTGCCCAGATTAACGCAGAATATTGCAGATGAACCAGATGCACCTGAAAAACCAAGTGTTACTGATTGGGACGAAGATCACGTTGATTTGGAATGGGAGAAACCTAAATCGGATGGCGGATCTCCTATTAAAGAGTATATAATACAGAAAAAAGAAAAGGGCAATTTGTACTGGGTTAATGCGGCCACAGTGCCTGGAAATCAGACTAAAGTAAGCGTCATATAATTAGATTTAGATTAACTCGTAGTTTATTTTACCATAACCCTTGTCCGATGGAAACGTGCGTATTGGCCAAAAAATGTATGTGTTGAGTTTCCAATAACGTAGATGCACGTCGATCGTTCGTTATCGTGTACTTAGAATATAGTCGAATTTTTTCTTCTCTTTCTTCTTTACCAATAGATTATGCTTCTGTAATGTAATCAAACCTATAACATTATGTAGGGAACTGTGCCTGACTTAGAAAAAGATCACGAATATGAATTCAGAGTTATAGCTGTAAATAAAGCTGGTCCTAGTGAGCCCAGTGAAGCAACTGATACTGTTATAGCTAGAAGTAGATTTTGTAAGTTTTGTCCGACCAGTACATAATTCCGTTTGCTTGCCGAGTATTCTGTTGTGTTGATTTTGGTATTGTTTTTGTAGTGAAACCGAAAATCGTGACGCCTTTGAAGGATGTTGTCGTAAAAGCTGGCACTATTTTACACGTGGTGATCGATTTCGTCGGCGAACCTGTTCCTGAGGTTATATGGACCGTGAATGGCGAACCATTGAAGACTGATAAGAGATCTACCATTACTTCGGTTGGATATCATACTATTGTGAATAGAGTAGATGCTCAAAGACTCGATTCTGGAGCTTATACGTTGACGTTGAAGAATTCTTCGGGTACTGATGAAGGAACATTCAATGTCACCGTTTTAGGTTGGTATTATTGGCTTGGTTGAAGATGGTTTCACTTTTGGAAGGTTTCAAATTCCGAATTTGGGTGTTCGAGAGCTGTAAAAATACATCTTGAAATATTTTTTGTCTGTAGATCGTCCTGCACCTCCCGAAGGTCCAGTTAATTACGAAGAAATCACCGCCTCCAGCGTTACATTATCTTGGAAACCTCCAAAGGACAATGGAGGCAGCGAATTGACGTAAGTACTCATTGATAAACCGATTTGGATCTCCTTCAAAACACATGGTAACACTCCAATGATTTTTCATAGAGCTTACGTCATCGAAAAACGAGACTTGACCCATGGAGGAGGTTGGGTACCCGCTGTGAACTACGTTAATCCAGCGTTTACTCACGCAGCTGTGCCTAGACTGATCGAAGGTACTCAATACGAATTCCGTGTGATGGCTGAGAATCTGCAGGGATTATCTGAACCGATTGCCACCTCTAAACCGGTCGTAGCCAAGAGCCAATTTGGTAAGTTGACGTTACAAAGATGAAAATAAATTCTGGAGAAGATTTATTCAAATTTTTCGGTCTTTTGCAGATGTTCCTGGCAAGCCATCGAAACCGGACGCTGTTGAAGTTGACAAAGATCATATTAAATTGAAATGGATGTCACCGATTACCAATGGAGGATCTCCTATTATTGGTTACGATGTTGAAAGACGCGAAGTCCTTTCTGGCAGATGGATCAAGTTGACCAAAGCTCCGATCAGAGTAAGTTTCAAGTTGACTGATGGAGTGGAGAGTAATTTGGGCAGATTTTAATACGAATTTAATCTGATAGGACTTGGAATTCGACGATACTCATGTACATGAAGGTAAACAATACGAATATCGTGTATCTGCCGTTAATGCTGCCGGATCTGGAGCTCCTAGCGATGTTACCGATATTATTACCGCTAAACAAACCAGAGGTAGGTGTCATCTGATGATTTGTCTGTCGTAAATATCAAAATTCTTGAGAAATTCATTTTCAATGTGTTTTGTAGAAAAACCGAAAATATACTTGGACGACTTGGTCGGCAAAAAGATCAAAGTACGTGCTGGTGAACCAATCAACGTGAGCATTCCAATTTCCGGTGCTCCAACTCCAACTTGCGAATGGTCTGTCAACGATAAGAAATTAGTAGAAACTAAACGTGTATTGGTGAGTTGAATTCTGAATGATTTATTTCAAAAATTTCACTTCATTTTTCACTCGACTCGAGTAACTTGATTTTTTCCATTTTCCAGACCAACACTGGCAATAATCAGACTACACTGAGAATAGAAAACACAACTAGGAAAGATACAGGCAATTATACGATCACAGCATCGAATCCATACGGCAAAGACAGCGCTGATATTGAGGTTATGGTCGTCAGTTGCCCGAATGCTCCCGAGGGACCAATTAGATACGCTGAAGTCACTCCAGAAACGATTACGTTGCTTTGGAGCCCACCTAAAGATGATGGTGGTAGTGAAATAATCGGTAAGATTTTCTAAATGGTCGTAAAAATCTCCCAGTAGTCAATAATTGTTAATACCTATTCTACTTATTTTTTTAAGGTTACGTCGTTGAAATGTCTGAATATGGAACTGACAGCTGGAAAACATGTCCTGGATATTGTGCTACTCCTCAGTTCACAGTGAAAGGTTTGACAGAAGGTAAAAAATACGTCTTCCGGGTTCGAGCTGAAAACATGTACGGTGTATCGGAACCTCTGAATGGAGACAGTGTCACTGCCAAGAGTCCATTTGATCCACCCAGCGCTCCGGGCAAACCAGATATTACCAATTACAGCAAGAACAGTTGCAGTTTGGAATGGACTCCTCCGCTTAACTCTGGAGGAAAACCAATCACTGGTTGGTTAATTTCTTTGCATTTCTGATAATCTCCAGGGGGAAATGATTGGATCTGACCAAAGATCAAATTGTCTCTGGAGAGTCAATTTGTACTTGAACGTTTATTTGAAAAAAAATCTTTCGATCAATTTTCAGGATACATTGTGCAAAAGAAAGAACGTGGTTCTGATTGGGTGAAGGTGAATAATTTCCCTACATCGAATCCTAACTACACAGTTCACGATTTACGAGAAGGAGGTAAATACGAATTCAGAGTCATCGCTGTGAACGATGCTGGACCTGGTAAACCCAGTTTACCAACTGATACCATCACTGCCAGGGAACAGCTGAGTAAGTTATCAAAAACGTAACCCCCCTCCCCTTACTCCTCCCTACAAAAATTGAAGAACATGGTTTAATTTGAATCTGTTTCGTTGTTATAGAATCTCCCGATGCTCCCGAACCTCCAAAGGCTGATCGTATCACCAAAGACAGCGTCACATTATCATGGAGACCACCAAGATCAGACGGAGGTAAAAAAGTCAAACAGTACATCGTTGAAAAGAAAAAGAAGAACGACAAAGACTGGAGCCCTGCCGGAGAATGTCCTGGAAATAATCCAGTCCACACTGTAAGATGAATTTCTTCCCATTTTGTACTGCTTCTTGAACGACGATCGGTTTTCCAAAAAATGTATGTTTTATTCGCAGGTCAATAACCTGGAACCAGGTGAAGAATACACGTTCCGAGTCATCGCTGTTAACGATATCGGAAAATCTCCACCGAGCAGACCTAGCGCCGGAATTGTTGTCGAAGAACAGCCCAATAAACCTTGCATGGATTTGAGCGCTGTTCGCGATATCACCGTTCGCGCCGGAGAAGATTTCTCCATCCACGTTCCATTCACCGCATTCCCCAAACCTACAGCTACGTGGTACAATAACGATAACACTCTGCCCGAAACTGACTCTAGAATATTCCAACAAGTAGGTACAATTCAAATAGCTGCCTAGATATACTGGATTATCGTTTAACGAGTGATTTTTTCATTTCTAGTTGACTGATACGTCAGCCAGTATCGTAATCAAGAATTCAAAGAGATCAGACGCTGGACAGTACAGATTGCAGTTGAAGAATCAAGCTGGATTTGACACAGCTACTCTGACAGTTCGTGTTTTGGATAAACCTCGTCCTCCCGAAAACCTTCACGCTGACGAGTTCGCCGGAGATTCCCTTACTTTGTATTGGAATCCTCCGAAAGACAACGGTGGTTCTGAAATCACCAACTATATCGTAGAAAGGAAAGAAGAAAATGCTCCTACTTGGTCTAAAGTGAGTTTTTTTGGATCTTTTTGTGGTGCATAATCGATTGAAATGGTATTTTACGTGATGTTTTTTTTTCAACAGGTCAGCAATTATGTTACCACACACTTCTATAGAATTCGTAATTTGATCATTGGCAAAACATATCACTTCCGGGTGATGGCTGAAAATAAGTATGGTGTCTCAGATCCTGCCATGACCGAAGATCCGATCAAGGCTAGACATCCATTCGGTCAGTATGGATTTATTGGAAATTTATTAGTCAATTTACTGTAGAAAATTATGGCTGTTGATGGGTCCGAAATTCGAATCAATCTATTGAAATTTTCAAACTTAACATCGTTAGTCTTGTTCTGATGGGTCAAATAAGGTCAAAGTTGGTGAATGAGGTTATTTTGGTAACCACATTTGATTTAACCTTTGTAGTGGAACTAGTGGAAGAGTCAGAGTCGAAGTTGAAAATTGCATAAAAGGCATGTTTTTGGAAGGACGTAAAAATGACCCAAGTTGATGAAAATGATCTAAAATAAAATCATGTAAATTACCAATTTTTCGTGAAAAATTCCAAAAAGTTTCAATTTTTCAACAATATTACTTGATATTGCTTTTTTGTCAAAAATTGCCAAAAAGTCTGGCCATTTTACTTGAAAGCTGAAAAAGTCTTGTTTGCATGGCTAAAAATTTATGGTTTTCCCCAAAATTGAAATCTTTCTTTTTTCAAAAGATCATTGAAAATCTTGGCTTAAAAATTTTGCTATTAGGAAAAATTCATTTTTTCTGGCAGAAAATACCAAAAATCTCCGCTTTTTCCCTCCCCCTCAAAATTGTCTAAAAGTCCACCTTTTTTGCCAAAAATTACAGAAAAGCCCCATTTTTGCTAAAATTGCCAAAGGCTAAAAATTTCACTTTTTTCCCAAAATCTCAAAAGGCATACTTTTTTTTCATACTTAACTAGCTTGTGTGCCAAAATGCCAAAAATTGGCAAAAAGCTCTTCCTTTTGCTAAAATTGTCAAAGTCTTGCTTTTTGCCAGAAAATTGTCGTAAATTCTCGCTTTTTCAAAAATGATAAAAATTCTTGCATTTCTGCAAAATGGATTTAAAAAATTTGTGTTTTTTTTTTTTTACAGAAAAGGCTCACATTTTTTTCAACAATTTTTCAATTCTCTCTTTTTTGACACAAACTTGACAACAATTCTCGCTTTATAGAAAAATAAAATTGCTGAAAAGTTCAACTTCTTTTTCAAAAATTACCCAAAAACGTTTTTTTTCTAGAAATTCCTAAAAAGTGTTGCTTCATGCTACATATTGCCAAAATCTGGCTTTTGGCAAAAAATGTTGATTTTTAGCAGAGTAATTGTTGTTTTTTTTTTGAAAAAAATTCCAAAAAATCTCACTTTTTTCAAAAATTTTCCAAAAGTTTTGCTTTTTACAGAAATTGCCAAAAGTCATTCTTTTTTTAGAATTGTCAATGATTGGCCTTTTTACCAGAAATTGCAAAAATTCTCAAAAAATTCAACTTCTTTTTCAAAAATTACCCAAAAATTTTGTTTTTTTCTAGAAATCCCTACAAAGTATTGCTTCATTCTAAAATTGCCAAAACCTAGTTTTTTGCAAAAATTTTTGATTTTTCCAAAAAGATTGGCAAAAAATGTTCATTTTTAACAGAGTAGCTGAAAATCGTTCTTTTTTTTGGAAAAATTCCAAAAACTCACTTTTTTCAAAAATTGTCCAAATGTTTTGCTTTTTACAGAAATTATTTTTTTCAAAAATTGTCCAAAAGGTCTGCTTTTGCTTTTTTACAGAAATTGCCGAAAAGTCGTTCTTTTTGTAGAATTGTCAAAAAGTGGCCTTTTTACCAGAAATTGCAAAAATTCTCATTTTGTTGTCAAAAATTATTCAAAAGTCTAGCTTTTTTTTATCAAAAATTTTCAAAACCTGTTTTTTTTTGGTAATTTTTTCTGCACTAAAACGTTTTTTTTCAAGTTTTTCACGTTTTTGGTTACTTTTTGGAGCTTTTTGCTCACTAAGGTTACTTTTTTTTTGGAAAAAATTGTTTAGGAGCATTGCGCATTACTATGACCAACATGTCCATATTTTCAGCTTCAGCAAATCAGCATCCTAGGTCATCCCCACCCCATTGAGGCGAAAAAAAACTAATTTTTGTTCATTTTTAGCCCTCTGGCACCCCTTGAGTTGACCTAGGAGGTACAGATGTCCCTAACAGAGCTTTTGACCTTTCAGCCCTATTGGACCTTTCTCCGAAGTCAGAAAAAGTCTATTTTTAGCCAATTTTCGCATTTTTTACTTTTGGACCAGCCTGCAGCTTCTCTACAGTGAAAATTTGGCTTGACTGCTAACTAAGTACATTTTTTAAAAAATAACTGGATGATTGATCTTTGTTCAGATGTACCCGGAGCTCCTGGAATACCAAAGAAAGTCGAACCAACCGAAGAAGGAGCTATCACTATTACCTGGACGAAACCCAGACACGATGGTGGTGCACCTATTACCGGATACGTTGTTGAGAAAAGGCTTATCCATGAAGAGAAATGGACAAAGGCTACTCACGCTCATGTTCCTGATATTACATTGAAGTAAGTTCATCGTTTTATGGAATATTGGAAATAAATCAGTTGATATTCCAGTATTTTAAATTTTGAATATTTTTTCAGGGTTACCAATTTAATCGATAATCACGATTACGAGTTCAGAGTAGCAGCTGTAAATGCAGCTGGCCAAGGACCATGGAGTGCATCTTCGGATATGATCAGATGCTGTGCTCCTCCTAGTGAGTATTCAGTTCCTAAAATGGTATTTTATGTTTTGGACGATATCTTGACACAATTTTTTCGATTTCAGGTGTACCAAAAATAACCAGCGATTTGAGTATTCGAGACATGACTGTGATCGCCGGCGAAGAATTCACCATCACTGTGCCATTCACCGGTAACCCGACTCCTAAACCCGTATGGGTCATGAATGGAGAAGAAATCCTGCCCAGTTCTCGCATCAAGTTCGAAACCTTCCCCGATAAGACTGTTTTCACTAATAAATCAGCTGTCAGAGCTACAGATACTGGTACTTATCAGATCAACCTGATCAATAGCGTTGGATCTGATACAGCTTCTTGTAGAGTGCTCGTTGTTGGTGAGTTTTCATTGTTTTCGCGATCTGTTACCGATTAAGAGAGTTTTCTCGATGATTTATTTTGCATTTTGCATTTTTATTTGTAGATAAACCATCGCCTCCTGAAGGTCCGTTGGAAATTACCGATATGACACCTGAAACTTGCTCATTGGCGTGGAAACCTCCTCTAGACGATGGTGGGTCTCCGATCACTAATTATATTGTGGAGAAATTCGAAGCTTCGAGCGGAGTACGTATTTCGTGTGTTTTGTAAAAATCTACATACGATTGAAATTCGGGTACTAATTTAAAAATTGGGGTTTTCAGATCTGGACCAAGCTTAGCAGTTTTGTTAGATCTTGCCATTACGATGTATTTGGTTTAGAACCGAATAGAAAATACAACTTTAGAGTAAGAGCTGAAAATCAATACGGAGTATCCGAACCGATCGAATTGGATAACTTGATCACGGCTAAATTCCCATTCACCGTACCAGATCCTCCGGGTAGACCTCAAATCTCCGATTGGGATTCCAGTAACGTCACTCTCACGTGGGAGAGACCAGTTCACGATGGTGGATCTAAAATACAAGGATATAAGATCGAATACAGGTACGTCTAGTCGCCATTTTGGATCCTGTGAAGTCTTAAGAGTTGGAATAATTATATTTTTTGTGCAGGGATATCACGGATGATCCATCGTGGAGAGTAGCCAACGACTACCTCGTCCGTGAGCTGAACTACGTCATCCATAACCTATGCAACGATCACGAATACGAATTCCGAGTCCGAGCCCAAAACGCCGCAGGTCTGAGTAAACCATCAGCAGCCAGCAATAAGCTGAAACTGAAGGGTAAATCCAAGGTACCTTCGCCGCCTCAAAAACCAGCCGTAACCAAGGTTGGCAGATACTACGCCGATTTGAAATGGGAACCTCCGGTATCCGACGGCGGTAGCAAGATCACCGGATACGTTGTCGAAAAGAAAGAAACGAGTGGAGCGATCTGGAGCAAATGTAGCGATTACCAGATACCCGAGTGTACGTACACGGCGTTGAATTTGGTCGATCAGGCCATCTACGAGTTCAGAGTGTTCGCTGTGAATGCAGTAGGACGCAGTGAACCGAGCGCCTGTACGACTCCGGTCAAGATATGCGAAATTGAAGGAGGTGAAAAGCCCGAATTCATATCGTTGCTCAAAGATCAGCTGGTGCCGTTGGGTAAACGACTCGTATTACAATGCGAGGCTGTTGGCAAACCTATGCCGAATGCTAAATGGCTCAGAAACGGTAAAGAAATCACTCCTGGGGGTAGATACAGGTGTGAACAAGATGGTGGAATTTTCAGACTACATTTCAACGATGTTACCGATATCGATGAGGGAGAGTATACTTGCGAGGCTATTAATCCTGTCGGATTTGTTACGACTTCGGCTAGGATTAAGATTGGAAGTGAGTTTTTTAAGTGTTTTTTGACGGTATCGTTCCAAAGATTCATTCGAGTTTTTGAATTAATGATTTTTCTCGATTATTTCAGCTCCACCGAGAATCGACCGAATGCCAGCCGCCATCTATGTACCAGAAGGTGACAACACGAAGATCAAGGTATTCTACGGCGGTGACCAACCAATGGAGGTATCACTTTCGAAGGGTGAAAAAGACATTCCAGCCAGCGACCACGTCCGTTACACCGTTTTCGACGACTATATCATTATATTAATGAAAGAAGTTGGTAAAAACGACGAGGGTATTTATAATTTAACGCTCAAGAACCCCAGTGGCTCTGTTTCCGGTACATTTACCCTCAACGTTACTGGTAAGAGCTCGATCCTTAGCCAAAAATCATGTTTGAGTGGACTCGATAATTGAAACGTGGAATAATGAATTTTCAGGATTACCTGGCCCACCAATCGGTCCTCTCGGAGTATCAGAGATCACCAAACATACCTGCTCTTTGAGCTGGCATCCTCCTCGTTACGACGGTGGTCTGAAAATCACTCATTATGTAGTTGAAAGAAGAGACGTGAAATCAAATCATTGGATTTGTATCTCAACTACGTGCAAAGAAACCAATTTCTTGGTACAAGGATTAACCGAGGGAAACGAGTATGTGTTCAGAGTGATGGCTGTGAACGAAAACGGAATGGGACCGCCGCTCGAAGGCGCTAATCCTATTGTGGCCAAGTCACCCTTCAGTAAGTACCCCTATGATTATTTTTTTCAAATTGATTCGATCAAGTAGACGTATTGTTACATTGTTTCTTTTTTTTAAAAGGTAAACCATCACCTCCTGGAATTCCTAGCGTTACCGAAGTGGGAGGCGATTTCGTCAATCTACAGTGGGAGAAACCAGAAAACGACGGAGGATCGAGAATCCAAGGATATTGGGTTGAGAAACGTGAAGTTGGCTCGGAAACATGGCAGCGTGTCAGTCCTACTTTATGCATTCCAACTCAAATCAATATCGGTAATTTGATCGAAGATCGTCAATACGAGTTCAGAGTATTTGCTCAAAACGAGGCCGGTATCAGTTTACCGGCTCAGGCTGCTAAACCGGTCAAGATTAAGGATCCGTTGGGTAAGTTCAATTTCAATAAGATCCTAATTGCGAAATTTTTGCTCTAAAAGTGAGATTAAATAATGCTACGTTTTTTTTTCATGGTTCAGCTGCCACTCCGCCGACTATCGTTAAACAACTCAGAAACGTTAACGTTATCCAGAATCATAATGCTCAATTCCAATGCACAATCACCGGTGTACCGAAACCTAATATTACATGGTTAGTTGGGTGATCGCTTTTTTAAATCGAAAAGTACTCTACGATGAATAATAATTAATTTTAAACTGAATTACAGGTACAAAGGTACTCGAGAGATTACCCCAAGTGCTCGACATTACATGTACGTGGAAGGTGACACGTACACGTTGATTATAAATAATGTCTATGGCGTTGATGCCGACGAATACACATGCAGAGCTAGTAATAAAGGAGGATCTAAATCCACCAAAGCTGAACTTATTATAATGAGTACGATTATACATATTTTTTTTTGGACATTTTTAATCCATCTACATATAATTATAAGGTTAGAACTATGTTATGATAACGAAATGCTCACCCCTTTTCTAGCTCCTCCCAAATTCAACGTACCGCCAAGATTCAGAGACACCGCATTCTTCGACAAAGGAGAAAACGCAGTGCTCAAGATTCCTTTCACTGGACATCCCAAACCGAAGATCACATGGTACCGGGGTAACGAAGTTATCGAATCCGGTGGACATTATCATGTTGAAGTCACGGTAAGATGATAGTGATCCACTTTGCTCTTTAAACAGTTTTACTCAGCATCGGTTAATGAATTATTTATCTTCTCATTGACGGTGATATTTTATCTTCTAGGAGAGACACGCTATTCTTACCATTAGAGATGTCAATAAAGATGACAGCGCGCAATACAGAGTCGTCGCTGATAATGATCTCGGAACCGATTCGGCCATTATTAAAATACAGATAAGCGGTAAGGAAGCTGATTTCTCTCTGTTTTCCTTTTCCCTGATAGGGAAATTTTGAGTTGGTAGATTGGATAATGACAACTGACGAGTGTGTAAAGACTTTTATGAAGCCTAGAAATATTTTGAAATTCGATTTTTCGTTATAGAGAAAAGAAAAATTAATTTTGTAAATTCTTTTTGACGTAGGTATAAAAAATTTTGATAATCGTTATGGTGGCTCTTATTTTGAATTTTTTCCTTTTTGCGCTCCACCCTCTAAAGTTGCTGAATTTTATGAGAAAATAATTTCCTATTTTTTAGTTGCCTCCAAGTCATAAAAAAATTGTATCAAAACCCCCCTTCCCTCCTCCAACCGAAAAAATAAAAACATACTCGTACTTACTGTTTGGGTATCCAAAAAAATGTAATTTCTTTTTTCTGCGTCAGAATTCTTCCAAAATCCAAATGATTCTTTTTTCTAGAACCCCCCCCCCCTCATTCTCTTTCCTTTGAGAAATTTTAGGCACCCTTGTATGGAGTTTCCCCTGGTTAAAAAACTTTTTTCAAATGAAATATCCAAATCAAAGTTATTGAAATTTTTTAAAATAAATTTCTGATCAAAATCCTTCTAAGTAACCTTTTTTATAAGGAAACCCCTCTCTCAGCCTCGAAAGGATGTTCTGGGAGAGGGGGAAGTATTGTTGACCGTTCCATAGACATTTTTACTGTGAAAGATGTTTTTTAAAGATGTATTTTCGCTGAAAATGAAAATTTTCCAAAAAAAATTTATTGGGCTTAAATTTTGTAATTTTTTGAAAAATGCTTTGCAATTTTGGAAAGCTTTATGCAAGGGCGTTGGAAAAAGGTTGTTTGTTGGAAAAAATGTTTCTAGGAGAATTCTGGCGCTGAAATGAAAAATTTTGAAAACATGTTTACTGACTTTGATTTATCCAATTAAAAAAAAAATGTCTCTACTCATGTAAAGGCTCCATGAAGAGGTTCTTGAAAATGAGATTATTTTGTTTTTAATTGGGATGGGGGGGGGGGTCTGACATGACATACGACTTAATTGAATGGTTCCACCAGAAAAGGGCCTAACTGAAAAGATGGCGATTCGAGAAAAACGCATTTTAAACATTTGAATATGAATATCATATAGAAAATATTAGAACAACATGCAACTGATTATTTTTTTCCATTCCGCATACATTGAAGATTCAAAATCATTCTTTACTTTTACTTTTCTGCAATAAAATACAAAGAAAACACTGAAAATACAAAGTGGACAATTAGGCCCTTTCTTGTGAACCTACTTTTTCGATGAAAAAATGTGCTGAATCGCGTAATTTTATTATGTAAAAGGCAATATTTTATAACATTATAACGAAGTTGGGTTAAAATAGGTCATTTAAACGTTCTCAACAACTATTTTGTAGAAATTTATTTTTTCCTTAAGAAATTCCGCATCACTGAAAAATTACGAAACAGTTACTTTTTTCTGTAAAAAATGGCGTATCACTGATAAGTTATGAAAACCAAGCGCAAAAAATAGTAATATCGCAAACCACCAGACTCCTAGAGACAATTTGGTGAGAAATCGGCGGAGGTGTTCGACTTTGGCATTCAGTTGTGGCGGCCTGACTATAGGTTGCGCTATGTAACGAAGTGTGGTAGGTGTAATTTCCACTGTAGAATCCATTTTTGCGATTTATTATGAAAGGGCCTAACTGAAGTTAGGCCCTTTTCTGATGGAACCATTCAATTTCAAGTTGGAGACCTAAAATTTTACAAAGATTTTCTTTTCATAAAAACTAACAACTTTTTGGGAGCTGATCCGGAAAAAATGGTGAAAAATTTTTTTTCAGGAGTACCGAAAATTCCTAAAAAGGTGAATTGATTTCACGAATTTGAAGGCACTGAAATCGAATATCTGCGTACTTTTTCATTGGGTCCCTTAGGCACCTCCCCCCTCTTCCTCCTCTTGTGTACATATTTTCTAAACATAATACAAATTTTAAAAAAATCAAAAAATGACTTCTCGCACGTCAATTTTTTATATTTTGCACTTATTTTTTGGAAACCATCTCCTCTTTTCCCTCCTCCCCACAAAACAATTGAAGAATTTTTTGATCAAGTTTTATAAAAACAGGGCTCGTACTTATCAAAGTTGAGTTTTAAAAGATAGTTTTTCAAAACTTTGGTTACGGTTAAGTACTTCTTTTCAAATTTGCAAAATTTTGAATTGTTGAGAGCTTGCTCTCTGCCAAAAATTGAAAAATCCATCGTTGTTTGTTGAATTTTGCCAAAAAGTTTCGTTTCTTGCCAAAAATTACCAAAAAAAAAAAAAAAATTGAAAATGCAAATTTGCTGTAAAAAAATGTCTACAAATTGCGCTTTTTTCTCGGAAAGTTGTTGAAAAGTCTCGTTTCTGGGAAAAAAATTTTCTAAACACTAAAAAGCATCACTTTTTGTCAACAATTTTAAAAAATTTTGTACTTGCTTTTTGCCCAAAAATTTAAAAAAAATCCGCTTTTTCCAGAATTGTTGAAAAGTCTTGCCTTTTAGCATAAAATTACGAAAAAAAATTATTTTCTTCAATTATTTGTTGAAGTCTCACTTTTTTGTTGAAAATTGCTAAAAAGTTTCGCCATTTTGTCAAAAATTTCTATGAAATTGTCATCGTCTTTCCTCATCTTTCGTTCAGCCAAGAATATCGAGAAATTGTGCCGTTTGTCAAAATTGCCATACAGAATTTTTTTGGTGAAAATTCACTTAATAAACTTTTGATTTTTCGCAGAAAATTCCAAAAAATTTGACTTGTTTCTCAAAAATTGCCAAAAAAGTCTCGCTTTTCTTCCGAAAAGTTGTGAAAATTTTTTTACATCAAATTCAGTGGAAATTTTTTTATTTTTTTTATTGGTATTCAAAATGTTTTCCATACGTTTTGTAAATTTTTTGGGTACTTTTTCAAACTTTTTTGGTTAGTAAACTTTTGGAAAAAATTGAGTACAAGCCCCGAAAATATGATTTTTCGTGTTTGAAAATCTTTGATGTTTGATTTTGTTCTCGTTGATTTTATTTTGAATAGATTCTCACGAGTCTTACTCCGCACTTTCTTCATTCAGATTCATTCTTGATTGATTTGTAAAGATATAAAATTTTCAAACATGACGATAGGTTTTTCAAACACCTTCATGTGTAATTTTTAATTCGATTTTCGATTTTTTTCTCGAATTTATGATTTTTTGACCAATCAAGTTCCTTATCGATTGCCTTAATTTTTTTCCCCAAACCATTCAAATTTTCACGATTGCAGAGAAGAGAAGATGTCCAATTTTTGACATCGGACTTTTTCGAGCTATTTTCACAATTTTGTTTATGTTTTTTGCAGACCGACCAGACCCACCATGCTTATTAACGGTAGAAGACATCACATCGAACTCATTAATAGTATCGTGGCGTTCTCCAGTCTGGGATGGCGGATCAAATATCACCAATTACTTGGTGGAACGCAGAGAGCATCCTCTCACCAGCTGGATAAGAGTTGGAAATACAAGGTAGGATCAAGGATGTGTTGTATCGCTCTATCGCTTTTCTGGTATTCGCAGAAATACCCTAATTTTATCCTCGGCATTTTCATTTGTCTGTAGATTTACGACAATGGCGGTGAACAATTTGAACCCTGGACATCAATACGAATTCAGAGTCTATGCCGAGAATGTATACGGTAGAAGTGATCCGAGCGAGCCATCTGGATTGTATAAGACTAAAGACGCCATTAAAAAAGTTCCTAAAACCAAAGAATACGAAAGTAAGAATGAAACCGTTTCGAATATTTATTTCTCTCGAGTTACCTACATACATATTTGTTAATTTGGTGAAAATATTAATACTCGGTTTTATATGTTCATAGTTGACGAAAGTGGTAAGAAAATACGTGGCAGGACTGAAGGCAAGATTAAAGATTACGATCAATATGGTACGTTGAGAGACGATGTTCTCTGATCATTGATTTTCGATCCTTATTACCTAATACCTATATGATTGAACTTATCGTTTCGTGTATTTTCCATCAGTTTTCGACATCTATTCAAAATACGTCCCGCAGCCGGTCGATATCAAACGCGAATCGGTTTACGATTATTACGATATTTTGGAAGAAATCGGTACAGGAGCATTTGGCGTTGTGCACAGATGTCGCGAGAAGAAAACTGGCAACATATTCGCGGCTAAATTCATCCCAGTGGCGCATAATTTAGAAAGAGATTTGATTAGGAAAGAAATCGATATCATGAACCAGCTTCATCATCCCAAACTCATCAATTTACACGATGCTTTTGAAGATGAAGATGAGATGGTTTTGATTTTCGAGTTGTAAGTGTACAAAATATGTATTATAAAATAGTCCACGTACAATGTATGGGAATTGAATACCTATCTAATGATTTGTTGTGTATTTTTTCAGCTTATCCGGAGGTGAATTATTTGAAAGAATTACGACCGAAGGATATGTCATGTCTGAAGCTGAAGTTATCAATTACATGAGACAAATTTGCGAAGCTATTAAACATATGCACGAAAGGAATATTATACATTTAGGTGAGTTGCACATGAATTGGTACTTTATGGAATACCTACCTATTGATTTCTTCGGTTTTGGGATAAGGTATAAATTAATATTTATGTGGTCGTTTCTCTTTTTTTCTGAATAGATATCAAACCTGAAAATATCATGTGCCAGACGAAATACAGCACAGATGTGAAATTAATCGATTTCGGATTAGCCACTAAATTAGATCCTAACGAAGTTGTCAAAATTTCCACCGGTACGGCCGAATTCGCTGCTCCGGAGATTGTCGAAAGAGAACCAGTTGGATTCTACACCGATATGTGGGCTTGCGGAGTACTGGCTTATGTTTTGTAAGTATTGTGGTGGTGTTTTTGGTGCATATTTTTCGTAAAAAAATTTACTAAAAAAGGTCAAGTTAACATTCGATAAAAACGGAGGAATAATTTTTATTGTAATGAGAGTGAGATAAAAAGTCTGCCTTGATGACGTCATGCGAAATTCATTCAAAATAGATAACAAAAGACGAATCTTCGGGATGATTGTGTCAAGTTCGTCAAGTTCAGTTCAGTGACTCATTGCTTTTCTTCCTTCTTTCTTATCGATTATGCCTTATGCCGGATCGAACTCGCTTGTAATAAACTACAAAACTTAAAAAAATGGGTAAAAATGTGTCGTCAGTAGTCGTTTTGATTTATTAGTATGTGGTTGTTTTGTCGATGTGTGAATTTAATCGAAATTTTTCGGTCTATGTACGCGTTAATTTTGAAAAAGTGAAAAAATGCTTACATATGGAAAAATCTTCATGAAAAGGAAGTTTGGGTGAGGAGAACATCTTTTCTGATAACTCTCTGATTGAAATTAATTTTGTGCTCTTGATTAAATTGAATCATTTTGGGACTCCCCCCCCCAGTTTTTAACAAATATTAGTAAAATTTAATAAATTGCAATTTTTGCGTTTTTTTACACGCTGAGATCCTTGAATTTCGTCAATTTTATCCAAAAAGCACTATTTAATGGTTTGGATCTCCCCCTCCCACCACCTGAACGAAAAAGTGAAACTTAGATCTTTAAAAAAATAGAATAGATAATCTAAAAAGTTGAAATTGTCGTTTTTTTAGGTACATTTTAATCGGCGGATTTGGGCCATTTTCATCAGAAAAGCACTGTATTTGATAGTTTTGCTCCCTTCCCCTCCCCCCCCCCAATGATGAAAACGTGAACTTTGGTACCACCTTAATTTTAGTTCTGACCCAGAAATTGAATATTAAAAAAAAATTGTCGACTTTAATTTGCATGTTTTATTTTTATTCATTTTTTTCAACTTTTAGGGCTGCTAAAAGGGGACCAACATTATTGGAGGCCATAGAAGGGTTTTGGAAAAAGGTTTATTTTGAGTATATGTATCTGCCACAAAGATTGAAATTTTTGAAAAAAATTGGATAATTTGATTGTACGCGTATTTAATTGGTTTTTCTCAACTTTGGGAACTTTGACCATTTAGAGGGCTAGGATTGTTTGAATGGCCGAGGAAGTTCTTCTATTGAAAAGGGACGTTATTCAAAAGAGGTTCGACTTGAAATGGAAATTTTAAAACTTTTTTTAAAGATTCCAATGTTTGATTTTTGTTTGATTTTTTTCAACTTTGGATCAACTTTGGATCAACATTGTTTGAGAGACTGAGGGAGGTCTTCTCCTTGAAAAAGTAGGTTATTCAAAAGAGGTTTGCCTTGAAATAGAAGGTTTTTAAAAATTTTTTATAGATTCCAATTTTTGATTTTTGCTTGATTTTTTCCAACTTTGGATCAACTTTGGATGAACATCGTTTGAGGGGCCGAGGAAGGTCTTCCCTTGAAAAAGAAAGTTATTCAAAAAAGATTTGACTTGATATAGAAAGTTTTTGCATTTTTTTTTATAGATTCCAATTTTTGATTTTTGTCTGATTTTTTTCAACTTTGGATCAACATTGTTTGAGGGACCGAGGAATTCTCTATGAATCTTGAAAAGGGAAGGGGGCTTTGTACAAGGAGACCAATACAGTTTCATGGACCGAAGTTGGTTTGGTTTTTCGTTAGATAGTGGATTATTTAAAAGAATTTTGACGTAGAAATAAAAAATTTTGGATGAAGTGAATTTTTTTCATTTTTTAAAAATCATACAAGTATTGTACAACTTGAAGTGGAGGAGACTTTTTTTTTTGACTTGAAGGAAAATGAAAAAATCTTCACTTTCCTTACCAACCCGATTGATGGACATTTTTTCGGAGGAGGGAGATTAAGAGGTGGAAAAATCAAAATGAGGCTGGAAAACTGAAACTGAAATGCAAAAACTGAAAACTGACATTTTTTATCAATCTTCATTCTATTTTTTTGGGAATTTTTTTCTCTTTTTTTGAAGATTTATTCTTCAAATTTCATCTTTCAACTCTCAAGGCTCAAATACAAATTGTCAAATACCGGAATTGGCAAAGAAATACAACTTTCTATGTTTCTTTTTTTTTACAAAAAAAATGAATGAAAAATGGAAAAATAATGTTTCTGTGTGTTTAATTTTTTTTTTCAACATAACAAAGAATGGCAAAATTGGAAGTAATTTTTTTTTCGAATAAAGGGGGTAAAAACTAAAACAAAAATTGAAAAATAATTTTAAAAAATGGAAAAATATGTGTCTTTGTGTTTATTTTTTTTTCACATAATAAAGAAAGAAAAAACTGAAATTGATTTTTTCTTTTTGAATAAAGGGGATAAAAACTAAAACAAAAACTGAAAATTGAAACATTTTTTTAAAAAATGGAACGTTTAGTTTTTATTTTTTCCAGCCAAGTTTCGAATTATGAAGGTGCATTTTTCGAGAAGGAGGAAAGGGGGGTAAAATCTCAAAAACACTTTGCTTAAGCTCAAGTTCCTGTGCTGATATGAGGCATTTTGAAAGTCTTGCAAAATTCCTCGTTGATTTGGAGATCTTGTTAGAAATCCTGAAAGATTCATTTTTAGTGGATTTTTTCTTTTTCAAAATTTTAATACGTATGTATTGGCTTTTTTGAGGTAGGTAGAGGGAGATGAAATGAAATCTGAAAAGTATACTTATATTATTTTCAAATCGTAAAAGTACATTTTTTGAACGGGAAGTGGATGAATTTGAAGAAAAACTGGTGCTCAAGGTCATTCAGATGTTCTGAAACTTTGAGGTTTTGCTGTGATGAGGAAAGAGGGGAGGGGGTAATATTGATAAAAAATTGAAAATAATTTTTACGTTTTTTTTCTGAGGTCATCTTACTTCTCTTTTTTTCTCAAGCAATGTTAAATTTCAAAAAAAAAAAATGAAATTCAGCGTATAATTTTTCAAATTTATAGGGTGCCTAATTTTTGAGAATTCAAATTTCTCCTACAAATTATATAAAAATTTGATTCAATCGAAATGCGCCCCTGAACTCTCCCCCTTCTCTGCTGAAAAAATTTGAATAGCATCGTTTGTTTTAATAATTCTGGAGTCTTTGCTGAATTTTTAAATCTTTCAATTCTAGGAAAAATTAATTAAAAAGGTCCTTGAGCTTGAGGAATTCAGCTCTTGCAAATTCGGATTAATCGTATTCCTACCCCCTCGCCTCCCGCCTCGCCCCCGCCCTTCGTTCATAATTTCATCCATTTGACCTAAATTCTTCAGAATCCACTCAGATTATTTGCGTATGCTCATTTTTCTTCAGTAGGTAGATAATTAATTTTGGAAAAAATGAGGAAGATTTCTTTCAATCCCAAAGTACAAAATATGGTTTTAATTGAATTATTCCAACTTTCTGGAAAAATTCTTACTCTTCAACTCGTTATTAATTTTCTCAATTTTTGATTTTTTTTTTTCTAATTTGAAATAAGCCCAGTTTGAAATTATAAAAATTCGCCAAAAATCGATAAATCAATTTTGGCTGCTGAAATATGCTCTGATGGTGTATTTCGGCCCTTTTCTCCGATTAAAAAATGTTTGTCTCTGTCTTGTTGGTGAACAAGTTTTAAAAATCGACCACTTTTTTTAATAATTAAATTTAAAAAAAAAAAGTGTCACCATAATCAACTCATACATATAATACAACAATTTTGTATAATTTACCTACTTCAACCCAATCCGAAGAAATATTCATTCACATCACTATCATTGCGGTCTATGCCAAATTTATCTCTCATCTCGATAAACCTGGCACCAATAATTAAAAAATTGTAATCCGCCGACAACTAACGAGCTCGCTTCAGGACACCTCGGTCACCGGTCTTTTTTTCTGCTCGAATAGGCCACATTTGTACTTATGTATGTATTTGTGCATTTGTTCCCAAATCACACGTTTTTCTCGTTTCTAAAATATACCTAGATATTTCATCGGCCGGCGGCGGTGATATTATTTGGCAATATTTTAACGCGGTAATTACAACTATTGGGAAATATTTTGGCACCATATTTATGTAATCAGAGAATACACGTTTCCTTTTTCAAAACGCCTGGTCTCCTTTAGCCCATAAGCCACACGTGTGTCATGCGTCCAAAAGGTCGACTCGTTCGTATCTGCTATAGATCTATATAGGCCTACTAATTTAGTTGTTTGGTGGACGTGTTGGACGAGTGATGTTGTTATAATGTGTTTGTTGGTGTTTTTTACAGGTTGAGCGGATTGTCACCTTTTGCTGGAGAAAATGATATTGAAACGTTGAAGAATGTTAAAGCTTGTGATTGGAATTTCGATGAGAATGCTTTCGCCAAGATTTCCGATGAAGGTAAAGACTTCATTAGGAGGTTATTGATCAAGAGCAAAGAGTAAGTTTTTGAATTAGTTTTATTTTTCAACATTTTTTTTGAAGTGATATTTTTGAATTAACTGTGCAATTTGATTGTAGGAAGAGAATGACAGCTCACGAATGCTTACTTCATCCGTGGTTACAAGGAGAACACTCGAAACACAAAACTACCATCGACTCGTCGAGATATATCAATTTGAGAGACAAATTACGCAATAAATACGATAACTGGGACTCGTTCGCGTTACCTATTGGTCGCCTATCCGAATACAGCTCTTTGAGGAAACTCATGGTTGAGAAATACCGCATTCAAGATACCTCATTCGGTAAATATAATTATTAATATTCCTATAATCCGTTTTTTTGTTGTTGTTGCAAAAAGCAATATCATTAATGCATTTTTTTTTCGATACATTAGATCGTCGCCAAGCTGCGCCAAGATTCGTCATCAAACCACAGAGCGCGTTCGCCTACGAAGGTCAAAGCGTCAAGTTCTACTGTCGCGTGATCGCCGTCGCCCAACCGACTGTCACCTGGTATCATAATAACGAAGAATTAAGACAGAGTGTGAAATTCATGAAGAGATACGCCGGCGATGACTATACTTTCATTATAAACCGAGTGAAATTAGAAGACAGAGGAGAGTATATTATTAAAGCCGAAAATCATTACGGATTCAGAGAGGAAGTAGTCTTCTTGAATGTCCAACGTAAGTTATTTTACACGTTCTTGTGTATTTTTTTGCTTCCCTGTCTGATTTTCCTGTGATTTTATTGGCGAGGTGGGGATTAGCCTTCATTTTTGTTTCAATTTTCAAGATACCTAGTGCTGTGAAATGGATTGTTTGCTTTTTCAAAAAAAAGGAACGAGGTTTTGAAGTTTTTGGTGCCCAAAATGACCAAGCGGGTTTTGCGCCAGGAGTCAGTCTTTTTATGGAATTCAATATCATTGTTGCACTTAGGGATGAAGAAACTTGGTGCAAATTGAATAAATTGCATTATTTGAGAAAAATGATTGGAAATTTAATCGCTTGTAAATCCACAGAGGACAGCCCTAAGAGTTTCAAAAGGGGTTCGAAGGGTGAAAATGCATTTTGGCAAATTTTCGGTTTTTTAAATCTCCGTAATCTTCAAATTCAAAAATAAATCGGGTTTGAACAGATGGGAATGAGTCCAAATTACTGAGAAAAGTGCATTTAAACGATCTAGAGATTTTTTGAGATCCCTCCCCTCCGTTACTTCTTGAACCCTGTTACAAAAAAATTCCAATCAAATTAATGTAAAAATAAATTAAAACGAATGAAATGAAATAAATTGAATAAGATAGGTAAGTTGAAAATGAGTTCCTTTAAATTAAAATAAATTGAAAATAAATTCTTTATGGATAAAAATTAATGGCACAAAAAAATAAATTGATGAAAATGAATTTTAAAAAATTTACTCAATGAATAGTCAAATCAAATTTATCTAGAAATGAATCAAAATAAATGAAATGAAATTATTTAAAAAAAGAACAAATTGAGTTGGATAAACTAAAGTAAAAATGAGTTGAAATTGAACTAATGACACAAACAATGAATTGATGGAAAAAATTTAACAAAAAGTAACTCAAAATAGTAAAATCAAATGAATATAAAAATAAATCAAAACGAATGAAATGAAATAAAATGAAATAGAATTTGAATCAAAATGAATAAATTGAGTAAGATAAGCTGAAAAAATGGATTAAAATTGAATAAATTGAATTAATGAATTAAAAAAACCAAAAATAACTCAAAATAATAAAATGAAATTAATGTAAAAATAAATCAAAATGAAGGAAATGAAATAAAATGAAATAGAATTTAAATGAAAAAAAAAAAATAAATTGAATAAGATGAGCAAAAAATGAGTTTAAATTAAAATGAATTGAAAATAAATTCCTTATGGATAAAAATTAATGACACAAAAAATAAATTAATGAAAATGAATTCAAACAAATTACTTAAGTAACTTAAATTAAAATAAATAGTCAAATCAAATTAATCTAGAAATAAATCAAAATGAATGAAATAATACTAAATTATAGAAATAAATCAAAAATTGAGTTAATGCTAGATGGATAAGCTGATAAGCTAAAAATGAGTTGAAAATTGAAATTAAAATGAATTGAAAATAAATAATTATAATAAATAAAAATGAATGACAATCAAGTTGAATAAATAACAAAATCAAATATATGTAAAAATAAATCAAAATGAATGAAATAAAATGAAATACCTAAGTATAAATGAATAAATTGAGTTGGATGAAATTAAAAGCTAAAAATGAGTTGAAATTATAAATTTTAATCTGGTTAAAATTAAAAATATAATGTGCTGGTACCTAATATTGAATTAAAATTAGTTTTAGTTGAGCTAGAAACGAATTGAAGTTGAAATGAATTTAATTAAATTGAAAATAAATAAGTATGAATAAAAATAATGACACAAAAAATAAATTAATGTGAATTGAAGTAAAAGAAATTAAATAAAAGTTCATTTTTACGTGAAATAATCGAACAATGTTTTTTAGAAAATGTTCAAAATGAATGTAAATAATTTAAAATGGATTGAAATTGAATTGAAAATAGATTAAATTGAAAATAAACTGAATTTAAAATGTTCAACTTGAATTAAATTAAATAAAAATGAACAAAAGTTGATCACACAAAAAATAAATTACATAATTGTGAAATATGAATTGAATTGAATAAAAATCAACTTTTGCATAAGATTGAAACTGGACTTAGGTACCTACGTTTAAAAAAATGCTCGGAATAAATCTGATTTAAATTTAGGCAACTGTAAATAATTCAATTTGAAAAATTCGTAGAATAAATTAAATTGAACATAAGTAAATGAAATAAAAGTGGAATGAGCTGAATTAAAAATACATACTTAGTCTACTTATATTAAATTGAATTTGAGTTAAATTAAATACGTAAAACTAAAATTAATTTAAAATGAATAGAAAAATGATGTCAAAGTCTTCTCTCTGGGCCCTGAGGAAAGTTTTAAATTATGGACGACGCATCGATTTTTCTTAATTTGAATGTGCTGAGTTCAGATATTCGCTTATTTTTTCGATCTGATTCTTTTGAAGCCCCATCTCCCACTTGCCTATCTCAAATATTGTCAAAATTAAAATACCTATTGAGGGTTTTCTGAGTTCGAAAAACCATTTAATTTCGATTTAATTCCTCTGGTACCCTCTCCCTTCCCTCTTTCCGTCCTGAATAATGATTGAAATTCTAAAAAAAATGTAAAATGATCACATCATGTGAAAGAGAAGGTCTTCAAGTACCTGAATGAAAAAAAGAATTAGCAGGAAGGTCTTTTTTTCGCATGGTACCTATCTAACAAAATTAGTTTTAGAAGGCATTGAACTCGATTTTGAAACCAGTTCGACCTCTCTTTCGTGTTCTACAATTTTGTAAAATGTAACTGAAAGTTCTGATTCTAATTTTGAAATCCTTTCGTTCCCAAAATTAAAATTTGATCGCATTTTCCCGAATTTAGGGTCCTAGCTCCTTACAATTAAATGAATCAAAACAAAGATCGACGATATGAATGAATTCTTATTACGTTTTTTGTTTTTTTCTCTCACAGCTGTACCTCGCGAAATCCCACAATACCGACCAGAAAAACCACAAGTCCGCCGAAGAGAACCTCTGCTCTACAATTATTGGCAAGAAGATCAAGAATCGTCTCCCAGTTTCACATTCTTATTACGTCCTCGTGTTATCCAAGAACACCAAACTTGCAAATTGCTGTGCTGCGTTAGTGGTAAACCTCCGCCAACGGTAAGTCACTCAAAATCTCCCTGAAAATCACATAAATTACTACGTATATACCTACAAATATAATTAATTTTTGTTTGCACAGGTGAAATGGTACAAGGGACACAAAGAACTATCCAAACACGAATACCCGATGACTCATACAGACGGTGTCATGACCGTTGAACTTGTCGACTGTAAACCCGAAGATAGCGGAGAATACAAATGTATTGCCACCAATAAGCACGGTACCGATGAAACATCCTGCGTTGTTATCGTTGAAGGCGAACAGGAAAGCGCTGAACAGGCTCGAATGGTTCATAATCTCATGTATTCGGGAGGTGAGTTGGAAGTTTGCCATCTGGATGAATTTACTGAACAATTGACGATGAGATGAGGGTAATCATGTGCGATGATTGTGTTTTACAGACCGAAAATATATCGAACAGCCTTTGAGACCACCTCCACTTATAATTACGACTAGAACGCCAATTATTAGCAATTCGTACTCGTCGACAAAAGAAGAATCCAGCTCGTATAGTAAATCTGCCGATGGTACTAAAATTTCCTCGTCCAAATACTCGTCCTCTGAACAGGTTTGCTAAGGAACTTCAATATTTTTTTTCGCACTTGTAATTTTTTAATATCCAATAGGTAATTGCAAAATTTTTTATCTCATTTTCAATTTAGAAATCATCGTCCAGTTTTAGTTCATCTCGCGATAAAAAATATGGTATGAAATTAGATACTGGAAGCAGTCCATCGAGGTCCAGAAGTCATACTACCGAATTAGCGAGTAAGTGGTGCGGATTATGGGCAGGTGATTGATGAAAAAAAGACAAATGGGGCTGGGTAGAATGCATATACCTAGACTTATAGAGTTCTCGTAGACTTGATTGAAATGAGGAGATTGTAGAATGAATGAGGGAACTTACTAGTGGCAGTTTTATTTTAAATCATGTTTTTGTAGAAGTTTCAGATGACACGATGAGCCCACCAGATTTCACTCGTAAATTATCCGATAAGACCGTTCAAGATGGCGAAAGCTGCGAAATCAGTTGCACGGTGAAAGGTGACCCAGAACCTAGAGTAACTTGGACCAAGAATGGAAAGGTAATTATAATTATCCATATTATAGACTGGCTCTAATCTTCCAAGTTCTCGGTAAAATTGTCAATTTTAATTATTTTTTTTCTCTGCAGACTTTAACCTCATCTGAAGCTGTAGACTTGAAGTACAAAAATGGTATAGCCACACTAAGGATAGGCGAAATATTCCCCGAAGATGAAGGAGAATACGTTTGTAAAGCAACCAGCTCTCTGGGATCTGTAGAAACTCGTTGTAAATTGACTGTAAAATGTAAGTAGATCTAAAAGTACCGGAGGAAGAGAGGGTCTATAGAAGGGTCTCGTAACTTCCAATGAAATACAATTTTTTTTGTTAAAGTCATCAATCAATTGATTAATTTTTTAATTCTAATTTTAATTTTTTTTGTGAAATATTTTAATTGCAGTGAATGAGAAATCAGATACGAACGAACCCAGCGCATGTGGAGACGGTGTACCAAAAATAGTCAGCCATTTAACATCGATGTACGTTAAAGACGGCGAGCCTGTGACGTTACAGTGTCGAATCATTGGTAAGTAATTGACTCGTATTCAGAGTGTCCGCTGTTTTTTGCTCGTGTGTTGTGTTATCCTGTTTCTGACAAAATAAATTACTGAGAAAAATCCAGCTTATTTTGCTGAAACATTCAGAAATTGCTAATTTTTCCCTTAATTGACCAAAAAGTCTAATTTAAAAAAAAGTGACAAATAAGTTTTGTTTTTTTCGCTAAAATTGACTGAATGATTCAGTTTTGTTTTTGATTTAAATTTCTCCCCAAAAAAGTATTGTTTTTCCAACAATAATGCCATTTTTTGGTATATATTTCCAAAAAAATCCATTGTTCTGTCAAACAAAATTGCTAAAAAGTATATTTTTCTGAAAAATTTGTTGAAAAGTTTTGCTTTGATACCAGAACATTTAAAAAGGTGGGTCATTTTTGTCAACTATCAAATAGTTTCATTTTTATTGAAAAGTTCTAATTTTTTTAAAACTTCCAAAAAAGTGTACTGTTTTTTGCCAGAATGGTTAAAAATTGCTTAAAAAATACTAGTTTTTTGCAATTGTTGAAAAATCCTCAACTTTTTCAAAATTACTAAAAAACAGTCTTATTTTTGATAAAAAATTTCGAAAAAATGCAGTTTTTTGCCTAAATTTCTAAAAAAAAAGCGTTGTTTTGCGATAAATTATATCATCTTAGTTTCATTTCTTGCCAAAATTGTTAAAAATTTCAAATTTTTTCAAAACTTTCAAAAAAGTCCTGTTTTTTTGCCAAAATTGTTAAAAAAGTTCCAATATTTGTCGAAATTGCTTAAAACATACTCGTTTTTGGCATACATTTTTTTAAAATACTCAAAAAATTACCAAAAAAGTTATTTTTTTGCCAAAATTGTTAGTAAGTCTTTTTTGCTAAAATTTTCAGATTATATTTTTTTACAAAGTTGTCAAGAAAACGAAAGCTCCAATTTTTTATAAAACTTTTCAAAAAATTCCTGCTACATATTTCCCTAAATATTTGAAAAGTGCTTATTTCTGCCTTAATCGCCCAAAACGTTCTTTTTTTTCTTCAAAATTCACGACCAGGTTCCTATTTTTTGCCAAAATTTCCGGTATGATCATATTTCCTTTCAAATCAAAACTGCCAGAAATCCAATTTTTTGTCTAAATTTTTTAAAAAGTTCTGCGTTTTGCCAAAAGTTGTCAAAAAGTCTCATTTTTCTCTAAAATTGTTGCTGTGGATTCTATTTTTTTTCTAATTTCAAAAAAAAGCACATTTTTTGACTAATTTAATGAAAATGGAAGGTTTTATTTTTGTCAAAACTCTTTTCAAGTCATTTGAAAGTCCTGCTTCTTTTCAAAATTGGCAAAAAAGTAAAGTCCAATTTTTGGCACCGTTTTTCGTTAAAATTACAAAACAGAATCTTATTTTTTACCCAAAAAATGTAAAAAGTTCCGTTTTTTGCCAAAATCGTTTAGAGGTTATAATTTTTTCAAAGCTGTCAAAAAAGTTCTGTTTTATTCAAAATTGTCAGAAAGTGCTTATCATTTTTTTAAAAAATATTTCCAAGAAATTCTAATTTTGGGCAAAATTATCCTAAGTAGTTTTCTTTTTGAATAGTTCGATTTGTTGTCAAAAACATGTAACAGTTTTATTTTTTGTCAAAATTTCTGAAAAATTGTTAGAATTTTTTTTTTGGTCAAAATTGTGAAAGTCTTTCTTTTGCCAAAATTTTTTGTTTTTGCCATAATTGCAAGAAAAAAGTCCAGGTTGCTTGCCAAAATATCCAGGAAGTTGGAAATGAAAAAGTGAACTTTTTATTTTTTTAATAAGTACATAATTGAATGTTAATGAAAAAAGTTAAAATTATTGAATAAAATTTTTACTATAAAAAAAATGAATAATAATTTTATTTTTTTTATTTATTTAAATTTATATTTTATTAATTTTTTTTTAAATCATAATCTTCGATAAAAATAAAATGGAATTTGGCGGGTTCACTTTTTAGTCCCAAGTTTTTTTGCCAAAATTATTATTGAAAATATGTTTTTTTTTTGATTTTTTAAATAAAACTTCGTATATGTTTGTAATTGTAATTTTTCATAAATTTGTTCCCTTTTGAATATAATTTTGTCAGCTTTTATCCTACTTCAGCATGTTGTCCTATTTATTAAACACCCTGTTATTCAACTGTTGCTTTTCTATCAAAAAGATCACAGCTGGAATTTATGACTAAAATCTCCTTTTTGGTCTTTTTTCAGGTGCTGAGAAGTTCGACGTTATTTGGCTGCACAACAATAAAGAAATTAAACCTAGCAAAGACTTCGAATATAGTAATGTGGCCAACATATATAAATTAAATATAGCTGAAATATTCCCCGAAGATTCGGGTGTTTATACTTGCGAGGCATTTAACGACGCTGGAGAATCATTTAGTAGTTGTACGATTTTCGTATTAGGTACGAAGGTTTTATTTATTTTTCTAAAATAATCGTCGATTTGTATCAAATACATGGATAAGGGTATCTAATTTAATACGTAAAATTTTTACAGAACCGAATGTAAAACCTAGTGGCCCTGTGTTCAAAACATTCCCACGTTCTGCAACACTCTCTGAAGGCGAAACAGTAAAATTCGAATGCGAAACCGAAAGTGTACCTAACAAAGGTGAGATTTCCATTTCAATATTAATACTCCCATTATTATTATTATTATTATTATTACCACCAATTCTATAATCATCGTCTTTAATTATTTTTTCTCTTTTTCCAGTCGTTTGGATGAAAGATTTACAGCAGATCAAAGACGACGATGTTCGATACCAATTCACACAATCGAATCAAAAGTTCCAATTAACTATTTCTAACGTTATGCACGACGATACAGCTCAATACACCGTTTGCGCGACTCACGAAACTGGCGAAACCAGCGCCGCATTTTCGCTGAATGTTTTCTTAAATGCTGATTTGTAAAAATAAAAAAAAATGTGTTTACGCTCGCGGCCTATTGCCAAAGCTCAGTTGTTTAATTTTTAAAAAAATTGGTGTTTGTTTTCTCTTTTCTATTTTACTGATAAACTAATTTATTTTGCTCGTCGCTATGTGTATAATAAATTTAAAAAAAAAACGAAACGAATAGAGTTCCTTGCAAGATGAAACCGCGTTCAATTTAATAATATTTAACATTATGCCGTTGGCCATTGTCATTTTATAATACATTGTAAATAAATTATTTCAATTATTTAAATAATTTATTTGTTATTTTCCGTTTTAATAGGGTAATCATAAAGTAATTAATTTCAAAGGTCATGAAAAATGAAAATATCGAAAAAAAACAACGAATTTGAATTTAAAACGTCGATTTCTCCAAGAAATATTCATCGTATCGTGAAAATAATCATACCGTTGGATTCCACGTGCTAAGAAACCCTCATTTTGGGCTTTTGTTGGGTCAAATTCCCATCATAAATCGTTTAAAAATAAATAATTAAATTAAATTGAAACACCTGCAGAAATCACGATAGGCAACTATTCTGACAACGACTGAAGATTTTAAAATACATATAATGATTCTAAACGGCCACACCGCGCCATCTATTGGAACAAAATGGAAACTTTGTTCTGTTTCTGTCCCACTTTAAATGCAAAATTTAACGTGAGAATTTGATGTTCCCACCTGTTCCCACTGTAGTGAAGAAAAAGTAGAAGCTGATAAAAATATTTGCACTTTTGCAGTTATCTTTTCTAAATTTCTAATTGTAGTATTCGTGTTCGTGAGGTGTTATGCGTTAGGTAAAGAATTCTATTCTTTCGCCAAATTTTATCCCTACAGAATATGATAAAATCAGCGAATTAGTCAGCGATGAATACTTCAAAATCATCAAATTCCATTCCTGCATTCGGCTGGAAAGTGAAACTGAACCATGTTTTTCCCGAAAAAAGGGATCAGAATTTCACTCCATCGTTTAGAATCGTATTCTCTTTGATTCGTCTAATAATCAGGTACGTTTTAATGATTTCTTATCGTCTCCGGTCACCACGTACAGTTGAGTAAAATTCCATTATTTGCAGGTATCTTCTGTATCAATTCTGGTGTTATTTTCATCGTCGGAAACCGGTCATGGATTACATATTTACTATCGTTCCTAAGCAGATTTACGGTAAGATGAAACTCATCTCCCTGTAGCACCCAGATCGTGTATTTAATCGAGGTAAATTCTTTCAACAGGTGTACCGTTAGGAGGTATAGGTGGTGGCACTATAGGACGTGGATTCAAAGGAGAATTTTGTAGACTACAAATGAAACCTGGTATATACGAATACGATATTATAGACGCCGATCAGTTCATCGTCACTGTACGTGATTCGAAAGAGGTTACCATCTATCAGAACGTCTTATCAACCAGCAGGTACTTCATATCGTCAAGATAGTTTCATTATTTCGTATTTAAATTCATTATCAATATTCAATATTCACCGAGTATATTTTATTTCACAGTGGTCCTCAATCGGGTAACTTGAGTTATTGGAAATGGAATTTTCCTGGTGAGAATGCCGAATACACAGCTCTCTATCCGCGTTCTTGGACTAAATACTACATTCCCGAATGTAAAATTGAACTTATTTGTAGACAAGTCTCACCTGTGATACCTCATAATTATAAAGTTAGCAGATTGTTTTACAATGATAACAAATTCTTTGATAAGTAAACTAAACTCGAATCGGTCACTTTATAGGATAGCTGCTTACCAGGAGGAGTATTGATCTGGACGGTTCGAAATTTCAATTCTGAAGATCTCAAAGTATCGATAACATTTTGTATGAAAGGGTACAAAGGTAAACGACAAAAACACATTAGCTGATTGAAATTTTCAATTCGTAGATACTAATTTTGAAATACTTTGTTTATAAATCACAGGAGCCAACGAATGTGGTAGTTTTACGTACGACAGCGATGACAGCAAAGTAACCGGAGTCGAAATCTTTAATAAAATAAACTCGTCTAAATGTACCTACGTTATTGGTGTTAAAGAAGATGTAAGAATGTGAAATTGGCCAAGTCTTTCTTTCATTATTAAATTCAGTTTACCATATCGACGCTTGATTATTTTTACAGCCTGATGTCAACGTTACCAGTTCGTGTTTCAATCCCAAAGGATCCGGTGTAACGTTATGGGATAAGTTGAGAGAAAAAGGCGGGTTTTCTGGAAAACTAGCTTCTCATGTACGTGAGTATTTATTTCAGAATTAATCCAAGTCGTATTACTCGTAGGATCGGTATTAATTCGATATTTGTTTTTGATATTTTTCGCCTTCAGAAGAAGGACAAAAAGGTATTCGATAAATCAGTTCTAAAAACGAAGTAAATACGTCGAATCTAACTCTTTCTATTATTTCGTTTTTTAATCTAGAATACTTCGGTGATATTGCCGGCGCCGTATGTGCTCAAATAAATGTCCCCGTCGATACAGAGAGAAACTTGGAATTTGCTTTAATATGGCACATGCCTTTTGTACAATTTCGTAATAAGCTGGCCACTTACGAACGGTAATACGATTAAATTTGATAAGCTGGTGTGACGTAGTAGATTACAATTATCCATTCGTAGCGTGCGAAATTAATTCTTCCGTTTGGAACGTTCGTTTTCGATTGCAGATATTACACCAAGTATTTCGGCAACGACGACGCGGCCGGAATAATAATGTGTCATTACGCATTAACGCATTATCCGCAATGGGAAAAAGACATCGATAATTGGCAGAATCCTGTTCTAAACGAGAGGTACGTATTCGAGTGTATCGACGAAAAAAATTAGCAGAGTGTTTAAAATTTTACTATTGAGGATATCGATTGACGACGAAGCTACGAGTAAGCTGCTGTCGACGAGTTGAAAATGAATATTTTAATGACGAATCGATTTATGCTGCGGTTCAGTTGGTTATTTTTGGAAGAGTGGAATATTTTGGTCTTGGATGAAAACTGAGGGTACTCATAATGGTTTTTTTTTGGGGGGGGGGGGCGATTTTTTTCTGAACACGAAGGAAATTTCGATACATAGTGTTCGTACGATTAATAATAATTTCTCCAAAAATGGAAATTTCAATTCATTCTTCTTTTCTGTTTGCTTCCAGTGCACTACCAGATTGGTATAAAAGCGCCATATTCAACGAACTGTATTTCATATCAGACGGTGGCACGATTTGGGTTAACGCAGACACAGACGAAAATAAATTACAGGTCACAGACGTGAGGTAATTCATCTCATCTCGCCGGAGATTTAAACCAACAATGTTTCGTCATCTGATCGAACGATTACTAATTCGAATTGTTTACAGAAAGGAATTTGGAAGATTTGCTTACCTCGAAGGTCACGAATATCGTATGTACAACACGTACGACGTACATTTCTACGCTTCGTTCGCTTTGGCAGATTTATGGCCTAAATTACAACTCGGAGTCCAGTACGATTTTCGCGATGCTGTCACCGTTGTGGATGATTCCTGGCAGTGGTTTTTGTTCAATGGACACATTGGACATAGGAAGGAAGCTAATTGTATTCCTCACGATATCGGCGATCCTGGTGAGAAGCGAGGTCTTCGTAAATGCTAACTTGAAATGGATCTGTAAAAAATTAACGAATTGTTGAAATTCATTCGCAGAGGAAGAACCATTCATACGAATCAACTCGTACCCAGTGCACGACGTCACCGACTGGAAAGATTTGAATTTGAAATTCGTTTTGCAATGTTATCGAGACTACGTTTATACCAAAGACGATATTTACCTGAAGGATATGTGGCCTCAGGTGAAACTTATTATGAACTGTTGCCTCAAATGGGATGCAGATAACGATGGTATGATCGAAAACGGCGGATTCCCAGATCAGACGTATGATGCTTGGACAATGAGTGGTGTTAGGTGAGTGAATCTGAATTGATTGATTCGTCGCTAGTTTTTTTTTCTTCGATCCTGATCTAATCTAGTATATTTGATGATTGTGCAGTGCATATTGCGGAGGTTTATGGCTTGCAGCGTTACGTGTTACAGTTGAAATGGCTGCGACTCTTGACGATAAAGGTACCAAGGAGAAATTCACACCGGTATTGACGCAAGCTAAATCTGTGTACAATAAAAAATTATGGAATGGTGAGTTTTTAATCGATGAATTATTTTTAAAAAAAAAACTAAATCATCGTCTCTATGATATATATATTTTCTTATCATCTAACCAGGAAATTACTACGATTTCGATTCGAGCCAGGCAGAAGACGCCAAAGCAATAATGGCCGATCAATTATGCGGAATGTGGTACTTACAAGCGAGTGGAATCACGGAACCGGTAAGTAAATCAGCTTCCAAAATACTCGAATAAAATCGCCATCCTTCGAATAACTCATTCCTCTGATTGCAGATATTACCGACGGAGAATGTTCGTAAAGCTCTCCACACCATCTACGAAAACAACGTGAAACGATTCAAAAATGGCGAAAGTGGAGCTGTAAACGGAATGCTACCGAATGGTCACGTCGATAAAAGCTCGGTTCAAAGTCAAGAAGTATGGACTGGAGTAACATACGGTCTAGCTTCGCATTTAATTTTCATGGTAAAATTTTGTAATTTTCGTTACGAATTATTCTGGTTTTGACTGGTTGGCTAACAATGATTCTTAAATGCACAGGGTATGAAAGAAGAAGGATTACATACAGCCAAAGGAGTATATGAAACTGTGTACAATAAAATAGGAATGGCGTTCGAAACGCCGGAAGCGTTATATGAAAACAGATACATTCGATCGGTCGGCTACATGAGACCTTTGAGTATCTGGTCTATTCAGAAAGCATTACAAAAAGAGAAAAACGAGTAGATAATTACTCAACGGATGATCTCTTCTAATGCTCGGATTGTGTATAGTGAATTATGATTCTTTTTTTTTAACGAGAAAGTACCTAATCGGTTTTGTTGTTGCGATTTTATTTTTGATTTCACGTTTACGCTTTCGTAGTGATATTTTTGTTTCTTTTGTTTTTATTTTTACATGTTTTGTTATCGTCATCAATTTTGAAGTATGTTCAGTATTTGTTATTAGGAATATATACCTACGAATCGATATTGTAATGTTGGTGTTCAAGTGTTTATAAGTGATTGATCACAGCAATCGTGTGTGTTTGAGTGTAATTTACCATTCGTTTCTCGTACTTTGAATCTATAATATCGATCGGAGTAGTTAAATTGTTTGTTTTTTTATCGTAGAATTTGCATATCGTTTATTTTATTATCCTACGTTAATTTCTATTCCTTTTTATTTTATTCGAATGTTATATTTATTTTTTCCTTGATTTTAAGCATTTAAGTGAGAGATTTTCAATGTCAATTGTGATGAAAAATGTAGTTTTATTATGATTATACTGATTATACGAACCAAAAAATACTGAATGAGTCATTGAACTTGATATTTTTTAAACGCTGGCGACAGTTTCCAAATCATCTCGAGGGCAGAACCAACTGCAAATGACAATTGACCAGCTTTTTTCAAAATTAATAAATCCAAAAAATCAAAAAATAACCGTTTGTGAAGAAATTAAACTTGTTAAACAGGTCGAGTATAATACACAACTCGATTTTTAGCTGCCCAACTTCATATTTACGCCTTCTGGAGCAAATTCAAAATTCTGGAGAAATTCAAAAATCGCGCTGAATGGCTGGAAATTGTGAAATTTGGATTTGGGGGTTAAGTTAGTTTTGGACAAAATACAGTGATTCGCATGAATTTCAAAAATTTCCACACAAACGAGAAACTTTTGATTTTTTTGATTTTTCAATTTTGAAAAAGCTGGTCAAAAAATCACTTTTGAGGTTTCACTCTCAAAATCGGCTCAAATGTAGATAAACTCGTTAAACAGGTCAAGTATAATATACAACTCGATTTTTAGCTGCCCAACTTCATATTCACGTCTTCTGGAGCAAATTCAAAATTCTGGAGAAAATGAAAAATCGCACTGGAGGCTCCAGAACGGCTGGAAATGGTGAAATTTGGATTTGGGGGTTAGTTTTGGACAAAATACAGCGATTCGCGTGAATTTCAAAAATTTCCACACAAACGAGAAACTTTTGATTTTTTGGATTTTTTTAATTTTGAAAAAGCTGGTCAAAAAATCACTTTTGAGGTTTCACTCTCAAAATCGGCTCAAATGTAGATAAACTCGTTAAACAGGTCGAGTATAATATACAACTCGATTTTTAGGTGCCCAACTTCATATTCACGCCTTCTGGAGCGAATTCAAAATTCTGGAGAAATTTGAAAAATCGCGCTGGAGGCTCCAGAAGGGCCGGAAATTGAGAAAATTTGATTCGGGGGGTTAGTTACGGACAAAATACAAAAATTTCCACACAAACGAGAAATTTTAGATTTTTTGGATTTTTTAACTTTGAAAAAAGCTGGTCAAAAAACCACTCTTGAGGTATCACTCCCAAAATCGGCTAAAATGTGGATAAACTCGTTAAACAGGTCGAGTGTAATATACAACTCGATTTTTATCTGCCCAACTTCATATTCACGCCTTCTGGAGCAAATTCAAAAATTCTGGAGAATTGAAAAGTCGCGCTGGAGGCTCCAGAATGGCTAAAAATTGTGAAATTTGGATTTGGGGGTTAGTATTGGACAAAATACAGCAATTCGGTTCAATTCCGAAAATTTCCACACAAACGGGAAACTTCTGATTTTTTTGATTTTTTGATTCTGAAAAAGCTGGTAAAAAAATCACTTTTGAGGTTTCACTCCCAAAATCGGCTAAAATGTGGATAAACTCGTTAAACAGGTCGAGTGTAATATACAACTCGATTTTTAGCTGCCCAACTGCATATTCACGCCTTCTGGAGCAAATTCAAAATTCTGGAGAAATGAAAAATCGCGCTGGAGGCTCCAGAATGGCTGGAAATTGTGAAATTTGGATTTGGGGGTTAGTTTTGGACAAAATACAGCAATTCGGTTCAATTCCAAAAATTTCCACACAAACGGGAAACTTTTGATTTTTTAATTTTGAAAAGGCTGGTCAAAAAATCACTTTTGAGGTTTCACTCTCAAAATCGGCTCAAATGTGGATAAACTCGTTAAACAGGTCGAGTGTAATATGCAACTCGATTTTTAGCGGCCCAACTTCATATTCTCGCCTTCTGGAGCAAATTCAAAATTCTGGAGAAATTGAAAAATTGCGCTGGAGGCTCCAAAATGGCTGGAAATGGTGAAATTTGGTTTTGGGTAATTAATATTAGTTTTGGGACTTATTTTGGCCATTTTTATTGATCAAGTACGTACTTTTTAAAAAAAAGCATTTTAAATCGCCAAAAACAGTCAATTATGAATTTTCAAAAATTCGCCAAAAATCGAAAAATGAACTTGGGCAGCTGAAAATTTGGTTTTGGGGTTTTAGACTATGCTCTTTCCAAAAATCGTGGTCCCGTTCAAATCGGAGTGTCATACCTCAAGAGGTTCCCTTGTAAGGTTTCCATTGCCCAAGAATGAATAATTTTGATTTTATCAAAAAGGAGAGAAAATTTCCTTCTTGAAAATTGAAAAGTAAACTAAAATCATTAGATAAATGGGCGTTTGAGTAATTGCTTCGATGAAACACGAAAGTAGCTTAACCATTTATTACTAAACACTAAACTCAAACGAATTTTTTCGATTTTGACTGAGACTGAGGGAAATTGTTTTCACATTTTGGCTTATCAAAACCTCAAAACCCCGTACCTATTCCATTCTTGGACACCCTGTAATAAATTAAAAGTCATAAGGGTGATGAATGATGAATGAAGTCAACAATAGACAAGTATCTACAAGTTCAAAGACGGGATCAGGTCGTCTATAAGTGAAATTACAATATTGCTAAATCTCCCATCTTCATTCAAAAATTATTTCGAATTGTAGGAGTCAAGAGCTTATCATTTACCTAATTAATAATTTTTCATTCACGAATGTATATTCCGATCAATGACACTCAACAGACTAGGATCATTTGATAGAATAAAATACATCACCTTGAATTTCTTTTAATATTTCAAAAGAATCGCCTACATTTTAAATTAAACATTAAAAAAAAAGTAAAATACACATACATTTGTTTTACGAAAATATTGAAACAATAAGTAATAAAGTAATAGAAAAGACGATTATTAAACAATCTACGTATAAGTAATATAAGTACTATTATCGAAACTACTCGTATAACTGCCTTCGACGAAAACTAGCAAACTGTATGAAGTTATTAATTTCCGCTTGATCATATTCCAAACACCATAATAGAAACCCATGAACTTGATTTCGTCGCTTCAAATGTAATTCGATTGCTTTAACCTGTTTATACTTTTTTACTTTTACTGGATCTTCGTAATACCAAAGTAATATTCGATGCAAAAGATCGAAATGTGCCTCACCATCCCATGCCACGCCTTCATCTTCAGAATCAGTACTAGGAAAACGACGATCACGCTCGGAACTGAAGAAATAATCGAACACGCTATCCATCGAGAGTGATTTTTTGAACTTGGATATTTTCTCGGTATCTTGATCAAAACACCACTGAAGAAATCCTCGAATACTTTCTTCGTCGAAGTTGCACCATTTATAACTCGATCGAAATGTTTCTAGAGCTGTACTTTTATACTTCTTCAACTCTTCAGCGTCAAGGACTTTGGTAACTATATCGGTGACGAATTCGCGAGCGTAATAACTGACCCATCTGAATTGATGATGATGGGTTGCATACAACCAAATCATACGTTTCTTTAGTTCTATTGTTTCCTCGGATGAAATATTCAAACGATCGTTGATGAATCCGATCGCACAATTGAAGAAATTAATCAAACTTCCCGCACGTGGGACGAGATTAACCATTAAATTAGCTTTGATTTGCGGATCAGGAAGATAATAATTAACGAAACCTGATAATCGATCGTGGTCGTAATATTCGGAATATTCAACTAGCATCATGCAACAATACTTCTGAACAATCTCGGAATCTGATAAGTATTTTCTGAACTCGGCGATGTCGTTGTCGTCAGCGAGACAGAGTTCCATTAGTTGATCAATCATATGCGAATCATTATGAGTGATTAATTTATCTCCGTGCTTAAACAAGATATTTTTTCTGAACTCGATACTGGCGCTAGATAGGAATGCTAGTAAGAAATCAGGATAACAAGGCAACAGAGTACGTGCTTGTTGCCCTTCTGGACAATAATCTTTGATATGCGACAAGACAACATTTTCAGCTATGGATTCCAATGCGAGAGTTTTCAAATTGAGAGGAGAGCTGTGCCACATTTCGACAAGGCATCGTAATCTCTCAACGTGATCTGGAAGACTGGCGTTCAAAAGATCTAAGAAAACTTGGGCGAATTTTTCGTACGTTATCGTTCGCACCAAACTGGTCCAAATTGAGAAAACATATCGTTCGCATGAAGGTAGGAAGAAAAAATTACGCATGATTTCCAACGGTTTCTTCGACAAGATTGTATCTCTTTGAAATTCGTTCATTTTGAAAAATAACTCCTTTTGAAATTCTGGTCTTCGATCGAGTAATTCTTCAGCTTTGGTGAGTTGTTCTTCTGCGCTCAAACGATCCCAGAAGAACTCGATGGCCGGCCAGTTATCTACGTCATCTGCAGTAATCAAGAAAGATTCGATCGATTCGTCTTCTTTTTTTGGTATTTTATGCAATTCATCGTTGATGTGACAAAGCCAATAGTACATTAGAGGATTTTTATCGAATCTTATTTTTTTGAGAGAACGTTTGGGAAGCGAACCGGGTTTCAATTCTTTTATACTATCTTCCAAACAATATTTACACATTATTTTGAACGTATCCACCTCAGTTAGTCTGGCATTAGATAACATCTTCAAGGCGGTCTTTCTGTCGTCAATTTTTCCACATGGTAACCATTCGCAAAACAGTAAATCTGATAATTTAACCAATGCCCAAGTTTTTTTGCCTTTTTCGATGAAAATATTTTTTCTGTAATAATTAGCCCATCTGATCATTTCATTTTTCACCACGTCGAGACAATCCACCAAGACTTCTCGAATGAAGGGATACTCGGGAAAATTCTGTTGCAATTTATCGACGATCTCCAATGTATCTTTTTCGGAGAATAAAACGTAACTATCTGTTTCAGCATTGTATGGTAATGGAGCTGAGGGATTCTCGAGGCCTATTGCATATCGCCATATATCAACTGCTACCTTAAAAGGAGCTATTTTCTGCAGAGTAGGTACAGCCTCGTAAAACTCACAAGCATTAGGTTTTGTGATAGCTTCGAATTTGTCGTTTTCCAGGTTCAATGCTCTCGATAGGTTCGCTGCAACAGCAGACGCCTCCATTATACAATAATTCAAATGGCAATTTATTCTCAGTCAAATCAGAGTTGTTTCTCTAATTCAATCCCATATCCCTCCAATTGATCGAATACGTTGGTAGTACAATAGGAAGTGGAAGCAGGAGTGTCCGCCTTCAGATACCTGCAAATAAAAACGAGAAGTTTGAGTTGATTTTTCTAATAAAAATCATGAAAATGTGTTGTGATGAATTTAACGCTGTTTACAAGGAAGACGAGAGGTTTACATACTGTTTTGCAGAGATTAAAATACAACAAGCTAGACTAAGCAATTCTCATTCTTTTCACTAAAGGTGTTGCGTTTACATACCACGAAAATGTTTAGCTTCCAGTTTAACGAGTTGAACCGAAAATGAAACGATTTAGCCGTCGAATGATATAAATATACCTAATTGAATAAACCGTGTTTAGAATTTCAACAAACAAGCAAGCATCATCTGACGAACTGTCATTTTTAACATGAAAAAACTTGACTCAGTGATTGTCTTTTAATGTAGAATTGTAGAGAAACTTTTACCGGTGCCTATTTTTGCATTTTGTCCTTTGGAGTTCGAATTCATTAGTTATGAGATGTCATATTTTACTGTATTACATCATACTATAGGAATAGGTAAGTCTCAACACTTGACTGTAAAATCTTTAGATAAACTAAACTTTCTTTGCAATCTGCAAAATTTTCACGAATAAACGTTTTTTTAAATAACCAATAAAATATTTGAAATTTTGATTGAATACGAGGAAAAGGACATGAAAAGGAAAACAAAAGGACGAAAATGCCAATGGAATCGAATCACAGTCGAATAAATTTACCTTCAACTCATCGTGACATGACAAGTTATCTCAATTACTCAGTATAAACGTTACCAACTTTCTAACTTCATAAAATTACAAATTTTACGGAATTATTTCATAAAAACGATCAAATTTTTCAAAAATTTCTGGCGGTTTCAAAAAAATTTCAGAGTTCTTATCAAAATTTTTCAGATTGATAAGAAAATTCAACAAGTTTGTGTTTCGGTTCATGTTCGCTAGAGCGAGACTCTTTTCTCATTCAGTTTTGATACGCGATCCAGTTTTTTGTTCAAACATCCATACGCGTTTTTCTTTTCAAGTTGGCCGGTTTGTTGTTTTCCTTTCTTCTTTTCTTCGAAAGTTTTATTTTTTGGAAATCGATTATTATCGAGGAAAATTAGATTAGTTGTTTTTAGTTTTCAGATACTCTCGGATTCCATTCAACTACTCGATATAATATCCTAATAGAAAATTCCTCGCAAGTCGACTTCGTATCAATTCCACCAACAATGGTAAGTCTAGATCAACTTCATCTTGTAAAGTAGCACAATGGTAAATTATCTGTAAAAAACTTGGATTTTCAGTTCACATTCGAATAATGGAAACTGGCAAAGTGACGAGTAAAACGAGCAGCTTAAAAGCTCTTCTACTTAAAGCTTGGTCCGAACGTTGGAGTGATTTACAGTGGGGAATTCACATAAAAAATGTAAGTATTATCTAGCTTCGTAGTGCTTATCAGCGTTCTTCTCTTATTAAACGTAATATTTATAGTATCAGTGGTTATAAACTGGTTATTATTTCGATCAAAGTACCCAAAATTGTTGTGTTGAATATTCGCAGATGTAAAATGGATACGGCTTACGAATCGTTCAATTACCCGCCGTGGCTTATATCTGTGTCGAAAAGTCACATATTGCCGTCTCAATGTACCTCGAAAACGAGTTGCCAGTCGGGCATTCTTTGCGATTATTGTATTTTCATGACTACTCTTGATTTACCGCATTTCCCGGAAATGGTGTTTCCTCGTAACATCTTCAGATTACAACACGAAGGTGGTTTTGTGTTAGAATTTAACGCTCTGGACGCCCTGAAAGGCGTAATGGTCGGTGAAATGCCTATTAAAGTTGCATGCTCCGACGATTGGAAGCTATCCAGAATGGGTACCGGGTATACCAATAACACCGTCCATCCGTTCGACTGGACGTTTACGACCGAGTATAGCGGTACGTGTATCGGGTGTTATCGCGTATTGAGCGATGTCGAAGAAACTATCGATATCGAGAAATTAAAAGTACAAGAAGAGATACTTTTTTTCAAAGAACTCATTTTGTTTGAAGACGAACTACATGATAACGGCATCGCTATTAGTGTGGTCAAGTTTCGGGCTATGCCTAGCGGATACTTCCTGTTGTACAGATTTTTTTTACGAGTCGATGGTATGATAGTGCGAGTAATTGATACGAGGTATTATTTCGAAGCGGAGAAGAAGTATTTATTACGAGAGAGATCTTATAGAGAAGCTAAATTTCACGAGATACAACATCCGAATGTTGGCGTGTTGAATGATCCTTCTGAGTATCTCGATCTTTTGCCCGTTAAATTTGTAACCACTGATATTATTTATCCTGGAAAGTAACGTTATTAAATTATATTACTGTATTATGTTAATTCGTGTATCTTATAGATGTATTTTTACAATGTAATTTGAAAAATTATATGGGTTAGTTTACGTACGAAATGGTTTTTATTTACTTTTTTTCTAAATTCTCGTATCTTCCCCATCGAATTATTAAACACGACGAGCAATTTTTTTTAAAATAAAAACTCGATTATAACGATGACTCTTTTCTCATCTAGATTTTACCAAGAGGAGTTAGCGGAGATGTATACAATCTGGCAGATATTATTTTTCAACAAGCTCTTGTCGGACCTGGACCCAACGAGCTTATATTGTCCTACCTAAAGCATTCCTTAAGCTCGCAGGTAATTTTGAAAATTCGAACGACTGAATTATTTCCTGATCGATGGCGTACTAACGGAATGATTTACTTCGCAGCTCGTTTCGTATTCAGCTGTCGTACTTCGTATTTCAAAATTCAATGGATTCCATAAACCGTATTGCGTGATTTCATTATTGAAATTTTTAGAAAACATACAGGTATTTTGATGACCAAAATAGATGTAAATTTTAGCCTTCGTTTGCCTAAAGTTGGAATTTTCCCTCAGGATGGAATCACATGTAGGACTAAGCAGGAAGAAGGATCATTAGCTGGATCGATTATATCATTGGTGAACTGGTTATTATTCTGTTACCATTATTATTTAACTCATCCTTGCCAGTTTCCGGATCTAATGAAAAAACCAGTCGTTATTTTGGATAAAATCATTAAAAATCCGTTCACTTTAGCATTGTTGTATTTAGCCAAACATGAGAATAAAAGTAAGTATCGTATTGATTACCTACGTCGAGGGGTTGTTGAATCAAAGATGTTTTAAAATATCTAATTTCCTGCAGATATGTACGATATCACAGTGAAAAAATGTCGAGAAATAGAAGCAGTTATTGGCAAAAAACCAGCTCAAAATGATTTCGGCGTCGATGTAGCGTTGTTAATAAAGTAAAATAATCAGAAAGCTTTCAGTTTCTTCGTATTCGTAGCTAGATTCTAATCGTAATGTTTATTTTCAACGCAGAAATATCATGAAACTGGACCTGAGTGTTTTTAAAACGCCAACGAAAAAGCAAGACTTCATAGATTACTCGGTTCAAGCTCTAATGAAAGTGATAGCTTTACTTAATCCGACCATAGATTCGCAATCCATCGTAGATAATTTATTAATCATACAGCAGCTAAAAGTGAGTGTCAGTTGCAGATTCGTAATTTGTAAAAAAAAAGCTGCATGTCTCTAAAAATTGGATTATTTTTCAGGGCTATAAGAACTGCAGATTGTACATGGAACTTGTCAGAGCTTCGTTTATAAACGTATACGACGCTTTGGAAAATAACGCTCTGTATTGGGGTGCTTTTACGTTCATCAAGTTACCACAGATTATACAATTATTAACCTGTCATTATAAAAATGTTAATGATTTATCGTCAGGTTGGTGCAGGTTCCATTATGAAATATTTTAACGAGTCAGCCTCAAACTGAAGAACATTGCTGATTAATTTTATTTTATTCGCAGAACAAGTTAGCAAAGAAGTAGTAGATGGATTTATATTATTGATGGAATTTTGCCCACTTCTCAACAACATCGATACTCATACGCAGAATAATAACGTAGAAACTTTACTAAAGGAGATGGTGCTTTTGCAAATCATCTCAGAAAACGATAAAAATAAAATTTTAGAAATTAGGTAAATGTTTGCTTCGTATTCTTGGTGTTTTTATTCCTTAATTAGATTTTTTTATTGGTGTCTGTTTTTCCCCCTGCAGAAAAGAAAATAGTATCGATACAACGAAGATCGCAATGTTCGTGAGTGAAGAAGTATCTTCGATGTTCTCATCTATTATTTCGGATATAGCGCCTACTTGGGATAAATTGAAGAAATCTTTGCATTCCGATAAGCTTCAGGTTGGTTTTAGTAATATCTATGGAATTTAGCTTTGAAATTGGATTCCTTAAAAATTGAAATCATCTTTTTTTTTATAGGAACATCTGATTAGTGTATTGAGTTCGTTCCTTTGTGGTAAAACATACGAATTGATCCTAACATGTGCTTCGGTAAAAGGCGATTTGCGAGCTTTCGTTCATAAACTCATCAAATACAACGAATTGAGCAGACAAGTTAATCAAGACGATAGCATTACTCCTTACGTTAAAGTACTTTTCGATTTAACGTTCGTGATTTTATGCTCGATTATCCAAAGATACGGTTCTGATGTAAGATTTAAAATAATCTTAGACGAGCTTTGCATTTTTTCTCTCTTCAGTTCCACGAAATGGAAATAAAATCTCCACTTAAAACCTTCGAAAAATTTGACCGAAGAGAGGAAGAGCTGCAACACTTTACCGTTACGATTCTAGTATCGAGATTTGCTCATTTTAACAACATCACGTTTTGCAGAAGGTACTTCCGAACAACGATGGAAACACGTTTTTCGAAACATGGGTTCGGGATTGTATGGAAGAACAGGACTGCAATAAAGCTATCACAGCGTTGAAAAAAGCAGAAGAAACTGGTAGAATCGATACACTGATCGGGTACTTCGAATCGGGAGAGTTCGATATCAGGAAAACGTAAGCGTAGTTCAATTTATTCTACGAAACGTACCTTGATCTCAATTTTTCATAACATCTTGGTTCTCGTTTAGCAATATACCTTTGAACGAAATCTGTTTCGCAATGCCTGGAGTCATGAAGAAGATTCAAGATGAATGGCGAGCGAATGGAAAATACGACGATAACGACGTTCAACGAATGTTGAATACGATAGCTTCGCAAATGTGCTGTTTATCTATTTGCTCGGTTTCATGGATGTGCTCTTATATGCAGGTTCGTTCATTCTTCTCCCATTATAATTTGTAAAATTGAGATTGGTTTGGTCGGAAATTCATTCTTCGTGATCTCTGTTTATTCCAGATACTTCCAACCACCGAATCATCAAAACCGACCAAGATGGTTAAACATTTTATTAATTTAATGGTCAAGGAAGATGGCCAGTATGAATTTAGAACCGTACCGATTGCCATACAGCAACAGCCGGATTATTATTACGATAAGTAAGATCGGAGATAGTTTCATTAATGTTTTTGAAAACGTTATCTTGTATAATTTGGTTCATGATGACTGTTTTTTTCTTCACTCCTCAGGTGCAGAATATCAGCTTGTATTATGCGGCTCATGTTGAACGAAGTGATCGGTCCGTCTTCAGCGTATACTGAAGTTTTTCCTCCTTACCGAAGGTGAGTTTAGGTTTCTAAATTAGTAGCGAAAGCAGTTTCCAGTTTTTAATTTTGTATTGCTCGTGTTACAGTATTATTTCCAAAGATGCAGCTTATAAACAATTATTACCTACTTGGGAAATCGTTTTGAAAAAAGGATGTCTCACTACGAAGGCTTTTTACGTTTTTAAACGAGTTTTGTGTGTCAGTGAACCTCGCCAGTTTATGAAATTCATGTTACATGTGAGTTGAAAACGAAAAGTGATTTTGAATCATGATTTTTGTGTAAAAATAGATGAAAAAATTCTCAGAAGTAATCAGTATCGAATTTTGAATTATTTTTAGAAAATGATTTGATTTTTTTTTGGTTTGGTTTAGGAAATAATCAAGCTGAGATTTGAAGACGAGTTGAATAAAGCGACCGATTTATTATTCGCGTTGTTTCATTTCAACTTGCACGATTCGACGGTAGCGTTGTTGAATTATTTGCCTCATTTGCTATTCAAAACTGATAAGTGAGTATTGTTAGATTTAAATAATCATTATATTAATGATTCGTTCATCTAATTAATTTATTTCAATTTGTTTTCAGGGTTGAGTTAGTAGAACCTCAATCTACAGCCATCGCTAGACTGACAGCTTTCTCAGTCTGTGCTGCTGTTCAAATGAAATGCCCTCAAAAGAAAGGAGAATCCGCTAAAACCATGGATGTTGAACAAGTAACTAAATACCGTTCTTATTCACGATAAACATGTATTAAATTACCTACTCAAACTTTGGGTTAATTTTTCACAGGAACTAGAAGGCAGCAAAATAATGCGCATGAGTGATCTACAATCGGGTAATACTCGACTGGTATACGAAAGCATAGGCTGCGGATCATCATCTCAACAGCCAACCATCGCCGATGGACCTTTACTAAAAGCTTTAACCATCTTGTTCCGTGCTTTTGATAATATTGCCGATCGAACCGGAGTCGTTACTTCGGATACTTATTTCGTTTTCAACGTTATCAGAGAAATAGTCAACTGCGGAAAAGATACAGCTAAACCTATATTAGCTAATTTGTCGAATTCACTGGTAAGAAAACATCGTTATAAAATACTTATTACATTATATTTTATAACTCGAATGTATTTTTGATTTGTCCAGATACCAAATTTAATGCGTTCGGTACCGGATCTGTTTACGATGGAGTTAATTCTGCAGCTTTACTACTTAGATACAGCTGCCGGACGGAGAACAGCGATCAGAGATTTATGTTTATTACGTAATCTAACTATGAGATAGGTTTAGGGAGATGGTAATTTTTGAAATTTACCAATCGATGATTTATATGTACATAATTTGTTTGCTCATCGTGTAAAATATTTTTCTTCGTACTCTGGAAGTACTCAATTATCAATTAAATCATGTTTTGTTATGAATATCGCTAAAGTAGCTTTCATCGTGTGTTTTTGTATTTTTGGTGGTGTTGAATATGTTTAGTCAGGTTATTTGTATTTTTTACGTTGCAGAATTTATACGATTCTCTGCAATGGATCACCGCTGTAAGTCGAGTTAGTTGGTATTTATATTTATTGTTCATTTCATATTTTGGTGATCTAAATCTTATGATCGGTTTATATGCGAATATTTGATCGAATAAAACCATATTATTTTTGGTTATTTTGAAACGGCACCTCCTCCGCCATAATTACGCCAATATAGCTAGAAGTAAAAGTTCAAAGTTAGATTGTGATGTACTTGTTATAACTGGCAACGTTGCTTTATGTATGTATCTTTTCAAAGTAACGGTTTCGTATTGAATATATGTATTATTACCTTTCTGTCATGTCAACGAATATGTTATTATACGCCCTGAGAAAAGATGTCTCGTAGTTTTTATTACAAAATACTTCTTAAATGGTAATAAAATGCTCACAAAGTACCCGTCAAAATTCCGCGCAATATTGTATCAGATAAGTCGCTTTCAAGACCAATCACGCCGAATCAATCTCCAATCCTCAAGCTACGGAAACGCGAAGTTCAACGTGTAGAAATAATTAAGAAAAGTGTTCGTAAAACAAAGAATGTTCCAATAGAAATAATCAATCCTAGTGTTGAAGTTTTTGAAGATTTTTATACGAATCAAATCCGAGCATTGTTTGAAAACCTCCCGTTTTCAAACCTAGCCGAGTCAGTACGTGAAAACTTGTCGGAAATGGCTCTGACTGAAGAACAAATAAATACTAAGATCGATGATAAAATCGCCGCAGCTGAAGCTCGAATTAATAATCATGTTACTAAAACGATTACCGATGCGACGAAAGATTTGTTCCAACAAATTTCTACAGCTATGACGACGGCGATAAATAACAGAATGGATGCTGAAATGGCCGAGTTCGAAGTTCCACCTCAGCATATCCAAGTCACGTTACCTAATGAACAGAACTTCATTACCTTATTTCCGAACTCCGGTATAGTCTTCGATGAGCAAAATAAACACCACCCGAATCGTTTCCTTGATCAATTCGAAAACTACATGTCGCAAGTGCAGCTTACCAACGAAATGACTAAAATTATTATGTTTAACACAGCTGTAAAAGTAAACAATGATTCGTGGAGCAGTCGTAGTAAAAATGCGAGAACCTACCAGGATAGCCGAAGAATATTTCTCTCAGTATTCTGGGATGAAGCCTGTCAAAAGGCAGCTCTAGAAGCGTTTAGTAATGAAGCTGCGCCGACCGACTACTCTATTACGAAAGTAATAGAAAGAGTCGAATTATGGTACCCAACGCTGACGAGTATGAAGAAAGTATCACCTAGTGAAGCAATAAGCAGTCTTTACGATAAAATACCACCGGAGTTTCAATATAAAATCTCGAGTGAAGACGTAAACTCTTTCGAACAACTGATTGCCAAATTAAACTCGCTGAAACAGCTGGCTGCCTCAAAAATCTGTAACGTGACCAGCTGGGCTAAACAATTGGAAATCCCTCAGCGAACGACTCACCAGCGAAATGACGATCGCACGTTTCGCGATTATAGTAGCGGTATTATGCAAGACGAGAATGGCAAAACGAGTGATGATCGCGGTGGTTATCGTGGTCGATGGAATAATGGAGAATATCGAGGTGGTTATCGTGGAAGAAGCCGTGGCTATCGAGGTGGCTACCGTGGCGGATATAGAAATTATGACAACTATGATAACAGACCATATGGTGACAAATACGGCGAAGATTCACGTCCATTATCCGAACAACAAACTGGTCAAAATGGTGGCCAAAATGCTACGGAACAACAAGCACAAAATACTACTTCGAATCCTCCGCCAAGCCAATCTCTATTTCAACGACAGCCTCAAGCAAATGCTTCAACATCCGGTAATTCGTTTGCTAATGGTCTATTTGGCAGTCAAACCGGAGCTGCTCAACAGAATTCTTTAAACTAAGTCCTGACTCGTATTCCCGTCCAAGAATAAACCTATGTAAACTAGAAATAAAAAATTGTAAAATAAATTATTTTGGTGATAACATCGCTCAATTATTACTTGGTAACGGGAGTATACGTATGCCAACCTTGGCAAATATTTTTATGACGCTGAAAAATTTTAATCTATCCAATCAAAAGCTGGTAATTTCATTCGGAGAAGGAGAGTTAAACGATGATCGAATTCCGTTAAACTATATCGCATATTGGGTTCAAAAAATCTGTAACCAAATAAAATATCAAAAACCCTCATCAACCTTGGTTCTGTTTCCGATTCTGCATCCGGCGACCAATAAAAAACCTCGTGGTCATATTCGGAGATATTTACGTATTCTATCTATTTACAAGAAAAATATCTATCGTATGAAAAACACCAGGCTAATCACTGAACTATCGAAGCATTTTATCGTAACAACTGGGCATCGAATGAGAACAAATAGATCTGGAGTTATTAATGTTATAAAAGGGAAATTCTTCTATAGTAATAAATTACATGATTTCTTACCTAGAGATGATAACAGTAAAATATTACGATGCCAGTTCGAAGAAATATTGCAGAAATACAATATGATCCAGTCTGAACCTGAAAAGGAAAAATCATCGATAGAAATAAATAAACTACCTACTATGTCAATACCCGAAGAAGAAGAAATCGTACCTGAATCCGTAGCGCGAATTACTCTCAAAAAATCGCCAATTCGTGTAAAATCACCGCCAATATTACGTAGAAAAGTATTCTCGCCATCAAAGAAAAAACTTTCACCAATAAGAAAACCAAAAATTATCCAAACATGCGAAAACAACGACGAAAAAATCGAAATCTGCGAACCAATCACTGAGCAGCATCCGAACGGTGAACCTGAGATAGAAAAACACGAACATATTAACGTTAACTGCATTATAAATCATAATAATGCCGACGATAGCATCTCATCGGAGGAATCGCTTGACTCTTCGGCATCAATGAAAACAGTAGCCACTTGCAACTCACCAGCTAATCTGAGTATCGAAGATGAAATGGAGTTGACATACGATCTATATAATGTTCACTCCAACCAACAGCTAGTACTCTATCAACATCCTGCAGAAGAACAAGCATTAACTATCGAAGAAATTACTGATGAAGTTATAGAAATTAATAAAATAAAAACAATCGAAGCGAATGAACAACCTAAACATCCGCAAAATACAAGTGCTATTCCGTTGAAAATTGAGACTGAAGACTGCGTCGTTTTACTTGATTCCGGTGCTGACGCAAACGTCATTGATCAGGGCACACTTTTCATGCTGCATAGAAATCATCCAAATCACGTTGCTTTCGAACCTGCAAAACAAATTGCCATTGTTAAAGTAGCCAATGGTAACGAAGAAGAATGCCTTGACCTTATGGGCGTCGTACAGTTTAAATTTAAAGACTATAAAATCAACGTAAAATTCCATGTAATGAGAAACCTACCAGGCAAAATTCTTATCGGTCGCCATGCTATGAAAGACAACAATATAGATACTGAGTTTGGTCCAATGAGAGCAAAATGTGAACGTGGTGGCGTGATAGAATACATTGATTTCGTAATTCTAGATAAGTACATCAACATCCGTAAAATTCATATACGTTTAATCGATAAAATAATTAAACCAATCGAACCTGCGAAAGATACCGGTGAAATTCTTCGTAAAAAGCTCCTACGAAATGATAGAAATATTCAGCTATCAAACGAACAACAACAAATCGCTTTCCAACGTTTAAATCCGCACTCTCGTATATTTCGTGACGAAATTGGTCGTTACAATGGTGATCCAGTGGTATTCAAGTTCAACGTTGATAAAGTCCCCAACTTTAATGGTAGAAATTATATCCCAAGCGTTCATATGCGCGAAAAAGTGAAAGCTGAAATGCACCGGTTAATTATTAACGATATTATCAGACCATCGAATACAACTCACGTTAATAATACTATAATACGTACCAAATCCAACGGCTCGCTTCGTATCTGTCTAGATCCAGAAGAACTGAACAAATATCTAATTCCAAACTACAATGAACCACCAAATTCGGAACGTTTGGTTCATGATGGTAAAAAGAAAGTCTATCGATCAACGGGCGATTTTAGCTCTGGATTCTGGCAAGATCCACTCGACGAAAACTCGAAAAAGTACACCGGATTTAAGATGGACGGTGAAATCTGGGAATGGAATGTAGATCCATTTGGTACTGTCGTCGCTATGGGCGAATTCATTGATCGCAGACGAAGAATGTTTTACGGCCTTCCAGTGAAAATGTTCGTTGATGAATTCTTGATTGAAACTGAGACATTCGAAGAGCACGTCCAACTGCTCGAAGAAGTATTTCGGCGAATCAACGAGGCGAATATGACGCTAAACCCGAGCAAAACTAAACTATTTCAGAAAAACGTCGATTTCCTTGGCCACGTTATCGGAGAAGACTCGGTGAAAAAACAAGATCAAAAAATGGAAAAATTACTACGTTTTAGAAATAAATTCTTCAATAAACGCCAAAACAGAGTTATTCTACCAACCGTCACAAATATCAAACAATTCACCGGTCTGACAAACTTATATAGAAAATTCATCGAAAATTATCAGACAATATTAGAGCCAATCACGAAACTTACCAAGAAAGATGTTCCATTTGTATGGGGAAAAGAACAGTCCGATGCGTTCGATCAACTTTATGAAGCTTATCAGCAAAAGTTCGAGTTAAAAATGCCAGATAACGAAGAACCATTCTACATAGAAATTAGCGTCGAACCATCCACTGTGAATGCAGTCTTGTATCAAATACTCGAAGGAGAAAAGCATGTTGTTATGTTCGTGTCATCAGCGCTGAAATCACACGAAAAAAATTATTCCATCATCGAAAAACGAGTATTTGCGCTCGTTAATGCGTTAAAAAAGAACAGAATGTGGCTCATCGGTAGAGAAATTCATGTTCCAATCAGTTTAAAAACAGCAGTATCAAAAATAAAAGACGCATCTGAATTCCATGTTAAAGCAGCCGGCTGGTATCTTTGGACGAAACACCTCAACATCCAATATACTATATCTAAACCTGACCATAAATTATTCAACTCACCTCCGTTAGAATTGATCAGGACCGAAGAAATAATGGATATTTTAGAAATAAGAGTCCAAATAAAACAGGATCTCGAACAAGCGCTTTTTCATCTATCAACATGGCAAAATGATGATCCAAAATTAAAAGCTATTATTAACACATTAAACGGTCAAATTGCAGATAAAATCAAGTTTAGAGGAAAGAAAGCTGTAGCAAAATACGTTGAAAATATCAAAGAGAAATATACAACTGATTACGGCATACTATATCGGACAACTGGAGAATATCCATTACCTTATCTTCCAAGTGCGCTGCTGAGAGAAACTGTTGAATATTTGCACGAATGGTACGGTCATCTCGGGAAAAATAAATTGATTGACATCTTTAATAGAACTTATTACCATCCGTCGGCTGAGAAACATATTGCTTTTATCGTGAGTGTCTGTATTGTCTGCAAACAAAACAAAGTTTACGGATTAAAAAAATATCCGGAGTTTGCTAAAGTTACAGCAAATGATATCGGAGAAAATGTTAGTGTGGATCTTTATGGTCAATTGCCAAATCCACTGGGTCTTCCTCGTGCTATCGTCGTCGCTAAAGATGTATTTAGCAAGAAAGTATATCTAATGGCGCTTAAAGATACGAAAACAGAATCGGTCTTACCTATTCTAACACGAATCAACGATGATATGCGAGCCCATGGTCACAAATTGAAGCGAATCACGACTGACAACGGACCACAGTTTATATCGAATCAGTGGAAAGACGAGTGTAAGCGATTGAAGGTGGAATGTACATACGTATCGCCGTATAATCCTCAGTCATCTACGGTGGAAAGAAGCATGCGTGAAATTGGCACTCAATTGAGAATCTATTTAAATGAAAATAGTAACAGTGAAGACTATACTCACGAAAACTGGCATTATTACGTTTCAGCAGTAGAAAAAAATCTCAATATGGCTCCTTCGGATTATGGTCTTAGTCCATTTGAAATATGGGGCATTCCACAGGATGCACCGAAGCCGGAAATTATAGAAACATTTCGTCATGACATCAATAAACTATTAAAAAAAGCAATAGAAAAAATCAGTACCTACGAGAAAAAATATACTACATTCGATAATCTACCAGATATTATGCACGATGGCGAGTTGTATATTGATAAAAGTGGATTTCTATGGGCAGCTACTGATGGGGCATGTAAAGCCAACGGAAGCGACGATGCTATCGCTGGAATTGGCGTTTGTTTTAAACCAACCAGCCGATATAATATTTCTCAACGATTAAATAAGCAAAAACCCACGAATAATTTGGCCGAACTCTACGCGATAAAAGAGACCATATTAGCTGTGTTATGGAAAACCGATCACCGAAAATTAAAGATCTTGACTGATTCGTTATACGCCAAACAAACTATCGATAAAACACTCGAGTACGAGCTAAATGAATGGAAAAATGCATCAAGGAAATTAGTGGCTCATAAAGACCTTCTTTTACAAATAAAAGAACTAAAAAGCAGAATGCGTTATGTAGAAATAATTCATACAAAAGGTCATAAATATGACTTTACGAACGTAGTAGCGGATAAATTAGCGAAGCAAGCTGTCTATGGCGATGATCGCGAAGAAATCTTGAACTTACCTCAGGAAACTAAGCGTGAAAAAATCCATAAACTCATTCGATTGAAACAGCTAGAACTATGGATCATTCAAGAACAAAAATTCAACGAGAACGACGATCCAGAGAAGAGACTCCAAGAAGGAGATCTAGTAATGATTTCTACTCATCTACATAGTAACGCTGACAGATTTTTAGCCGGTAAATTCTATCCGAAACGCATTGGACCATTTATAGTAGAAGAACAAGTTGATGTCAATTGCTATCTAGTTAGAAATTACAAAACAGAAGAAAACGACGATATAAAATTTGTTAACTTACGCCAAACGACTATTTATGCGAAAAAAGAACAGGTTCAACTGCTCGAAGATAACGTCAAATATACCTCACCATTTGATAAAAGAACTTTTCAGCAGCGGATAGACGATCGGAGAAAACTCGAATTGGTACAGCAGGATGCGGAGTCTGAAAGCGATTATCTCGGTTGGAATGATGAGCAGACAAATCCATCTAAACTGAAACAATTAAAAAATATTATCCAAACGAAGAAAAAGAGAGGTCGTCCACCGAAAGAAAAACCAACGAAAAATGTACTTACTATCAACATGATTGTTTCTAATACGCCGATACCGATCGAAAACAGCTACACTCAAGAATTAATGCGAATCGAAAAAGAAATTGGCGAAGACGAATTATTCAAAAAGGCCACCGAAGTTAGAAAAATTAAACACGAGCAAAATATTTCAAATTCAATCCGCCAACTTCTGAGAAACAAGCTACACGAAGAAATGTCCAAGGAAGACTACCATCGAGTAGTCAGAGGTTGGAATTAACCAAAACGTCACTCATCCGAAAGTAACTGCCTAAAACGCAAAAACATCAAAAAGCCAAAAATCATCTGATAAGAAAAAGATAAAATCACCGATTCTAGAATTCTAAAGGAAGTGCGTCGTAAATTCATTCTCTCGTTAATGTGTTTGATGTGTTTAATGGCTATTCTCTAGTAATTTCATTACGTGCGTTCTTTATTCGATAAAAGCTGATTGATGTAATAATTGCAAATTCAGTTCTATGAGTGTCGATCTGCGTTGCTTTACGGTGGTGTTTTAGAAATAAATTACTACTTTATTCATTACGATGCGTCCCGTTTCATCAATCTCTCGAGTGGCAGACGGTCGAATAGTTCGGAGCTACCGGTATCACGATGACCGTAACTCCTACAGCGAGCGGTCAATCAACGACCTGAAGACCAAACTGAGACAAAAATCCGATATAATCGGAGAATTAAAAGAACAAAATAAATCCGCCAACCGGAGAGCGGAAGATCTACAAAAACGCATCGACGAACTGGAGAAGAAAACAAAAAACCTTCAGTCCAACAGAGTTCCTCTATCTGAATACCGAAACGAAAAGATTATTGCCAACCTGTCGGAGCAAGTTCGTCTTTTAGAAATAAAAATACGTGACCGAGACTACACTATCCGATGTCTCAAAGAGGAGAATATAGAGTCGTCCAACATAATCGATATGGAACGGGATGAACGGAAGCAATACCAAAGGATGCTGCAAGAAGAAAAAGATCGTCAGAATGAAGAAACTGAACGAGTTCGACGTCAATTACAGGAATCCCGAAAGCGAAATCTAGATTTAATACGGCAGCAGACTTGTCTTCAAAACGAGAGAGATGAATCGGTGCAACAGTCAACGGTGTTATCGAGGCAGTTACGACGCATCTCCAAATATCTTACCGGTAAATACCACTCAGAATATATCGTCACAGGGCTGTTATCAATCAAACAAATGAACGACAAACTGTATGCCCATTTTAACAATAGCAGGATGCTCGGTGATAGTTTTGTTGCGTATCTAATTCGTGATGCCCTTATGGAGAATGGCGAAAAATGTATTCTAGAAATGGTCGAAGGAGTTAATATTCGCTATAATATGAAACACTTCCGTGAATACTTAGAAATAAACAACAGAACAGACAGGACATGTACGACTAGCTTCGGTTGGCTTGATATTCAAGACGGTAGAATGACCGACGATAACCTGAAAAAAGAAATCTACGCGATCCTGAGAAAACTGAAATCGAAATACGAAATCGTCCGACTTATTTTACTTCCGCATATCGAAAACGTCTTAAACATCCAATACGCACAGCCATATGAGTTTCAGTCGATCGTTCAACGGAATGACGAACGGCTAACCTTCTTTAATACTACGCTGATCAATGCAGCGCGAGATATATCAGACGAGACCTGCTCAATCATCATACGAGACATCGAAAACATCGATCAAAACTTCGTTGGGTATAAGTTCTACGTAAAACCCAATTCAACAAAAATATTCTTCCATAATGAATATACAAATGCAACTCGACTGAAGCTAATAGATGAACCAAGGGCTCTTCTTGACGATTAATTCGGTCATCGGTGACTCTCCTCTCTCAAAATATGGTATCTTTATTATTGTGTTACTTACGAATTCACACAGCTATATCGAAGTCTTCAGCTGTGGTTTTCTTTTATTATGTGTTCTTTCATCTTTTTATAGTTATTATTTCTATTACTATCGTTGTTTTGTTTCTCTTTATTAATCATAAGTTCGACTGAACGAAATTGTTTTTGTGTTCTACAAGTGATATGTTGTTTCTTACTATTATTTTTTTTATTTTTCTAATGTGATACCTCTAGGATAATCGAGGCAAACTACCTTAATTATTGTTCAGTATTTTGTTATTGTTTTTTTTTTGCGACTCGACGTATTATAAAAAGAGTTGTATGAATAGAAATCAAGACTACTTCTTATAAGTTAATTTGTGATATTTTTTTTTTTTTTTACTTATTTTTCTATTCGAGTGTTTTTTACTAGTCGAGTCGGGGCAGGGGGTGTCTGTGGAACTGTCCCTCTTCTCGTGCCTCGCGCCGAGACAGTTGGGGCAGTGAAACGGCACCTCCTCCGCCATAATTACGCCAATATAGCTAGAAGTAAAAGTTCAAAGTTAGATTGTGATGTACTTGTTATAACTGGCAACGTTGCTTTATGTATGTATCTTTTCAAAGTAACGGTTTCGTATTGAATATATGTATTATTACCTTTCTGTCATGTCAACGAATATGTTATTATACGCCCTGAGAAAAGATGTCTCGTAGTTTTTATTACAAAATACTTCTTAAATGGTAATAAAATGCTCACAAAGTACCCGGTACAATTTAATTCTTCCAAAATAATGTGGATTGTGTTTCAAGTTTTCTTTTTAAGTTCGTAAGTATTGATTTCAGCTCAGCGCTCTATCAATATACTGAAATTTCAGACGAGATCACGAACAAATATCTATTTTTATAGCACGTGGAAAAAAAACTTCAAATTCATCGAAAAATTTTGATTATGATTTTTTTCCTTTATTGATTACAGCTAGAACAATTTTTATTGATAAATGACCACTCAGATAATTAAATGTAATAATTCGTTCCTCAATGATCGTTCTTTTTAGTTTTCCTTTGATGCCAAGCAGGAACCACTTGGATAACCACATGAGCACATCCGATTGTTTTTCCAAATCTCGAATACTCGCATATGATTTTATATTTACCAAAAATGAACTCTTTTGGGAGTAAACTATCGCGCATCATGTCACTTACATCGTAGCCTTTCAGTTCGTAAACTCCCTGTTTAATTTGAATACAAAAGCAGATATGTACCTTGGTAAATTAATTCGAAAAATAAATTACATGAATGTATGGATTACTTTACTTTTGCAATTGGGCATTTAGGGATCATGCCCATATTTTTTATATATCCTACCCAACCGTCTCGTAAAAGATTTATCATCGAGGTACAAGCTTTTGGCAGTGGTAAATGATAAGCATTTGGCAGCCATGCTGAATTTGAACCAAGGATATTGAAATTGACATTGATCTGTGGTTAATACGGTTTTAAATTCATAAAAAACAGAACAAAAAAAACTTCAATGTGCGTTATCAAGGATCTTGATTATTGTACTAAAAATTAGAAATTCAACTTACAGTAATATTATCATCGAATGGTACCAGAAGTACGGTTTTACCTACAATTTCGGTTACACCGTGTTGCTTTCTACTTAAATGAATATCAGGGAAAATTTCATTAGTTCCTCTTTTCTCCGGCGGACATGGTGCCAATTCTTTCCATTGTACGTGATAATCACCCTGTGAATTAAATTCCAATTGAATTAAATTTTAAGCATAGCTAGGTACTCACGATTATAGTACGACGATCTGTCTTCAAAGTTTAAATTCATACTGTAGACGAATGATGAAAAGGTTCGGCTACGGTTGTGGTTGTTGAAGAGTAAATGAGTATTGATAAGCTTACTAAACCATTGATGAAAATCATTCTTTAATATTGTGCCAAAAAAAAGAAACTTTACTGCAGTGTTGGTTTTGATGTAGCTATCTCTGACACTGACTATGCATTGCCAATTTGGTATCTCATAAAATGCTGCTTATACCTATCATTTACCTATCATCAAATAATAGTTCTGGCTTCATCCGGTGATATTGATCCGCATAATTTTCAGTTTCATTAGCGGAACTGATATTCTGAATACCTAATTTCATCTTCCAAATTTAAATTTTTTGTATATGTGTCGACGTTAAGGTGCTGGACCATGACTGATGTCATTTCATCCATTAGCTATCCTGTCCGAATTATTGTTTCAAAGACTATACAAGGTGTCCGGGAAGTGGCGGTACAAACTTCAGATTCGGATATAACAGAGTAGGAGTAAAAAAAAACACGCGAGATAAACAAGTTACCTATTTTGAAAATTGAAGGGGCAAAATACGTTTTCAAAATCTGAAAATCTGAGAGTGAAAATTCAATTTTGACCATGGGGGTCGGTAGTACTTTGAAGAATAAGCAAAATTACATGTATTATGACTTTTTGCCTAATTTGAAAATTGAAGGGGCTACAAATGATTTTTAATTTCAAAAAATCGCAATGAAAAAAATGAATGCGGAAATGAATACTACGTCAAAAAATAAACGAATTTTGTTATTTTCTTACTATAAAATTTAAATAGTTTTTGGAGTTCGAAAATTGTAAACTTAATAAAATTTTTAGCAAATCGAAAATTGTTGAAATTCAAAAACTTTTTAAATTTTAGAGTAAGAAAGAAAATGATCATAGCAAAATTCGTTTATTTTCGCGATATTTTGACATTAAAAATCATCTGTCGCCTCTTCAATCACAAACGAGTAACTAGTTTTAATCAAAGAAAAAACTATTTTAAAACAAAAAAACGTTTGTTTTGTCTTGTTTTATTTTAAAAAACATGTTTTTGTACAACCCTGCGTAACTTGGACCAAAATGATTTTTTTAAAGGGTGTTATGATTAAGTTACAAGATTATTACACCCGTAGGATGAGGGTTTTAGATTTGGTTTGTCACAAACCGTTTGTGGGGTTAATGTTTTTAAAAGAGACAATTTTTTTTTTTTTTAAATGGAAAAAACTAAAACTGAAACTTGAAAAAAATTGAAAAATGAAAACTAAAACTTTTATTTTTCAAGTTTTTTTAGCCCTGCTTTTTAATACTTTTTTTTGAACATCTTTTTATTCAAAAATGTGCAAAAAGTTTATGAATTTTTGGATTTTTAGAACCAATTGCTGCAATTTTACCAATTTTTCACCCACAAAAGCGCAAAGGATAAAAAAACACAAAATTGTAGCCTGTTTGAGCAAAAATAAGAATCATTTTAAGGCATTTACCAGGGTTGTACTGTACCTACATGTTTAAAACAAAAATGTTTTACATTTATGTTCAAAACAATTTTAAAACAAATGGGAAAAAACACCGTTTTAAACAAGTTTTTTTTCAACTTCAATTTTCTAAAAAAAACACGCTTTTTTCAGTTTTTCGTAGAAAAAAAATGGAATTTAAATCTGTATTTGTAGATTTTTTATTTTTCTTCCTGTACTTTTTTTTTAGACAAATTTTGTGTTTTGATTTCAATTTTTCAATATAATTTTCTTGAGCCCATTTACCCCTAAAAAAAAAAAAAAAAAAAAAAAAAAAGGAAAAAAAGAGCAGATGTTGCCAGTTTAAAAAAAATTAAAATTTGGTAAAGTAAAAGCATAGTAAAAGTACCTATTTGGTTATTTTTCTTGATTTTTAAAAAAAATTGGCAATAACAATAGTCGGGGGGCCCGCATAAGGATCACCTGCACCCCCTATCGATTCTCCGGGACAACTTTTTTCTTAAAGGGGAAGTCCTAAGGAACATTTCTAGCCCTTGTCCTCAAAAAAAAAGTGGCCCTACTTACAAAATGGCGGGGCCATTTTGATTGACAGGTCAGCCGAAATCGCAGGTTTTGCGTTCCAACATAGGACTTTCTCGGAATTTTTTAAGCTGTACAAAGGTAGATCGAAAGAGCAGGCAAAAATTCATCATCCTGTCAAAATTTCAAGTGCTAAAGTGCCTTTTTCGATTTTTGGTGAATTTTCAAAAATCAAATTTTGGCCAAAATGTGAGAAAAAAATCAAAATTTTACCAAATTGACCAAGAAATCTGAAATTTGGGATATATCCTATTTTCGACCTGCCAAATCGATTGGAAACTGTTTCAAACCATTTTGAGCAGTTCTGGAGCCTCCAGCAGATTTTTTAAACTCGAAATTCTCACAAAATTTCATCAAATGGAGTTGGAAAGCCGAAATTCATTCTGCAAACTAATTTCAATACGCTATGAAGTCGACTACAGGTGATTTTCAAGTCGTTTTGGAGCCTCCAGCGATTTTTTCAAAATTACTGTAGCCTCCAGCAGATTTTTGAAACTTGAAATTTTCCCAAAATTTCATCAAATGGGGTTAGCAAGCTGAAATTAACTCTGCACATCAATTAACACCTTCTGAAGACGACTTCAGGCGAGTTCAAGTAATTTTGGAGCCTCCAGTGCCTTTTTGACAAGTTTCATGAAATTTCGAAAAAGTAGCTGGAAGTTTCAAAATCATTTGAAACCACCATGCAGTCGACTTCATATTGTATTGAAATTAGTTTGCAGAGTAAATTTCGGCTTGCTAACCCCATTTGATGAAATTTTGGGGAAATTTCAAGTTTCAAAAATCTGCTGGAGACTACAGTAATTTTCAAAAAATCGCTGGAGGCTCCAAAACGATATGAAAATCACATGCAGTCGACTTCATAGCGTATTGAAATTAGTTTGCAGAATGAATTTTGGCTTTCCAACTCCATTTGATGAAATTTTGTGAGAACTTCGAGTTTCAAAAATCTGCCGGAGGCTCCAGTGATTTTCAAAAAATCGCTGGAGGCTCCAAAACGATATGAAAATCACCTGCAGTCGACTTCATAGCGTATTGAAATTAGTTTGCAGAATGAATTTCGGCTTTCCAACTCCATTTGATGAAATTTTGTGAGAATTTCGAGTTTCAAAAATCTGCTGGAGGCTCCAGTTTTTTTCAAAAAATCGCTGGAGGCTCCAAAACGATATGAAAATCACCTGCAGTCGACTTCATAGTGTATTGAAATTAGTTTGCAGAATGAATTTCGGCTTTCCAACTCCATTTGTTGAAATTTTGTGAGAATTTCAACTTTCAAAAATCTGCTGGAGGCTCCAGTAATTTTCAAAAAATTGCTGGAGGCTCTAAAACAACTTAAAAATCACCTGCAGCCGACTTCATAGCGTATTGAAATTAGTTTGCAGAATGAATTTCGGCTTTCCAACTCCATTATTTGATGAAAATTTCGAGTTTCAAAAATCTGCTAGAGGCTCCAGAACTGCTCAAAATGGTTTGAAACAGTTTTCAATCGATTTGGCAGGTCGAAAATAGGATATATCCCAAATTTCAGATTTCTTGGTCAATTTGGTAAAATTTTGATTTTTTTCTCACATTTTGGCCAAAATTTGATTTTTGAAAATTCACCAAAAATCGAAAAAGGCACTTTAGCACTTGAAATTTTGACAGGATGATGAATTTTTGCCTGCTCTTTCGATCTACCTTTGTACAGTTTAAAAAATTCCGAGAAAGTCCTATGTTGGAACGCAAAACCTGCGATTTCGGCTGACCTGTCAATCAAAATGGCCCCGCCATTTTGTAAGTAGGGCCACTTTTTTTTTGAGGACAAGGGCTAGAAATGTTCCTTAGGACTTCCCCTTTAAGAAAAAAGTTGTCCCGGAGAATCGGCAGGGGGGTGCAGGTGATCCTTATGCGCCCCCCGACTATTATTATCTTTTGGGACTAAGCCATTTTTCTCAAAACAGATTGGGTAGATTTTCTGACATTTTTTTTTGTTTTTTTTGAACGTTTCATTGCTGGTCACCTGTGAAAGTCGATTAAAACTTACCTACCATAAACTTCTATTATTCCTACAACAAATACTGACATCATCATATCGTTTTAAATAAAAATTAAACAAGGTGAGGAATATATTCAAAACATATTATTTGTCATTTAAATTTTTAACGTAATCACACAAAAAGTATATTCCACTTAAGTATTCCTACCACCGCCTTTTTTCTTCTGCCAAATTGGTAATACGTCGATGATAAAATAAACGCATCCTATAAGATCATCGTGTTTATTAAAGAAGTCCATGGATACTTTGTAACGTCCGTAGAAAAATGTTTTCGGAAGTAAAGAATTTTTCAGAAAGTTGTCTACGTAGTAACCGTTTGTTTCAAAATAACCCTGAGAAGCATGTGAGAAAACCCGCATTAAAAACATAAACTGTATAGGTAATGCAAATTGTAATACATAATTTTTAGCATAACAAAAATGAGAATATCTACCTTAGGCATAGGGCATCCAGGGGTCATGTTGAAACTCTTCATGTAATCGAGCCAACCATCCCTTAGCATACCTACTAAACCTTCCGAGCACCCTTTATCGAATTTTATACTATACGCGTTGGGAAGCCAAGCCGAATTTGATCCCAGAATAGCAAAATTCATTCTAAGCTGTAAAATTCACAACAAATTTTACTCTATTCGCAACTTCTCATAAACTACTGTAATGGTGATTTTAGAGCAATGTTCACTTACAGGAGTTGTATCGTCGAAAGTCACATTAACTGTAACATTACCGACGGCTTCCGGTCTACGATGTCTTCTAGTGAGATGGATATTGATGAAAATGTCATTAGTTCCACGTTTTTCCGGAGGACAAGGTCCTATTTCTTTCCATTCGACGTAATATTCGCCCTGTGGAATCGTATCATTAAATTAAAACTTATAAAAAATTGAAAAATTATTTTCAAAATTGAAATTTATAGGTACCGCTGTAGAATGACGATAAGGTTGAGCTGATATGAGAATTTGGAGTGAAAACAGCAATGCTGAAATGTAGGACCACATCCTTGCACAGAATTCGTTTTATTACAACACGATCACGTATTTGAAGAATAATAGACGCATTTTTATTAAAAATATAATTCATAGGTATTAATTAGATGTCATCAATGATCACAGGTAATTCGAAATCAGTGTCAGTTTTAACGAGATATGTACTTAATTTGGACCTCGAGAGTACCTACCTACCGGAAATCATACATCAAGATTAGATTTGAAATGTAGGTAGGTAACAAATTTTAAAATTCCTCTTCAATTTTGGTGCTAGAAAATTAGAAATGCAATTTGTGCCCCATATTTAGCCAGAAATGTCGAGTAGGCCTTCATAAAGTCAAATTGTTCTACGTATAGATTAGTAGATATGGCTTGTTTTTCTTTTGCCAAATTGCTTATAGGTCTCGATTGCAGTTCCACCAACTCCAGAAGAATGTTTTTCATCGTCATCAGTTTAATATCAATGCTCATTTACTCATCAACCGCAGCCGAACTTAATATTCATCATTCTCTTACGGTATGAATTTGAAATAATTTTCGCATTTAAGTGAACATAAACAGCTTAATTGAAATTTTTCATATTATTTTTGGCATTTTTTACCATACAGGGGGATTACTACGTACAATGGAAAGAATACGGCGCTTGTCCGCTGGAGAATAGAGGAACCAATGAAATTTTTCCTGATGTTCATTTAACAAAAAAACGCCAAGGAGTAACGGAACTTGTTGGCAAAACAATATTTCTTGTACCGTTTGATGATAACATTACTGTAAGTTGCATTACTGAATACATTCCTTACCTACTGAAGAAGGCACATTTTTTTGTGAAATTGATCACAGGTCAATTTGAATTTCAATATCCTTGGTTCAAATTCAAGGTGGTTACCAAATGCTTATCATCTACAGCTACCAAAAGCCTGTACATCTTTGATGAACCTTTTACGAGATGGTTGGAGAGAGTATCTGAAAAATATGGGCATTATTCCCAAATGCCCTATTCCAGAAGTATATTCGATGCGTTTATTTCACTAGTACATAATATAATTTTATCTTCGTAGTAATAGGTTATTTTATTACCTACGGTATTTGTATTTAATTAAACAGGGGGCTTATGAACTGAAAGGCTTTGACATGAATCACATGATACGAGACAGTGTATTTCCGAAGGAGTTCATTTATGGACAGTATAAAGTCATAAGCGAATATTCAAGGTTCGGGAAATTAGTCGGATGTGCGTATGTGGTGATTCAAGTGGCTCCTATCTGGCAGAAAAAAACTAAGAAAAATGATCATTAAGTGATGGTATATTTTATTTAAAAAGAATTACTTTAAATTAAATGAAAAAAATAAAATAAAGTCAAGCTTTTTTGCTAACAAAATAATAAATTTTTTAAATGAAATTCAATTATAAAATTATATTTAATTTACATATTTTTTTATGGCGGGGAGGTATAGTTTACACAGTCCAACTTGCAAAAATCGCCACAGAAATTGAATTCGACTTGCATTTTATTGACCCTAAACTACGAATAAGTACCTCCTTCTACAGTCCACAAAAATGCCCAAGAAATAATTTTCGGTACTAATAGAAATCTTCGATTTTTTTTTTGAAAATGTAATTATTTTAATAATTTGCAAGGCACTGCTTCAAAAATTCCAAAAATGATGACCCAAAAATCCTTCACAATTTGCACAAAATAGTTCTGAGAGAAATTTTTGATTTTTTACTGAAATTTAGATCCATTTTGTTTGGTTGCATGAAACTTTCTTCAGAAAGTCCAGGAAATTAAGTATCCATTTTGAGATCAAAGTGTTTTAAAAATGCTCAAAAAACATTTTCGTGAAAATATTCGAATTTCTTGCGAAATTGTAACCTAACTTTGATTGGTTGCGAAGCATATTTTTCAACAATTTCGAAAGTGATAAACTCAATTTTGGGCTTAAAAGTCTTCAAAAGTGCTCAAAAAAAATTCCGACTTTGATTTTCTGGCCAAATAAAGACCTATTTTGATAAGTCGCGTGACATCTCTTTCAGAAATCCTGGAAATCATGACCCAATTTTGAGCTCAAAACTCTTAAAAAATATTCAAAAACATGTTTGTGGAAATATTTGGTTTTCTAGTGAAATTCTAACCTATTTTGATACGTCACGAGGTACATTTTCAAATATTTAAAAAATCGTAACCCAGGCCATTTTTTAAGAAATTTTCACGTGGTGGCCAAAAGACAGTGCCATAGCCAGGGAAAGGGGCGGGGGGGGGTCATTGCCCCCACTCGCGAGTAAAAATTTGAAATAAAACATGCAAAAATGACCTTTTTTTTCGTTGTTGGGACCCATTTTTTCAAAAAATTGTCGCTCTCACTCTACTCGAGCAGTAATTTTATCAAATTCTAATTTTGCAGAAGAGAACCAAATTGGCCCGAGCGAAGCGAGGGCAAAAGCTTCGGAAAATTCGTAGTTTGATAAATAGAACAACATCAATTTTGAAGGAAGAATTCAATTTTTCTGATTTCAACTTTTTCTAAATTTCATTAATCGTTTTTTGGCCCGAACAAAGCGAGGACAAAACCGTTTCAAAATTTATAGTTTCAAGAGTAAAACAGCAATAATTTTAAAGTAAAAAATCAGTTTTTTTACCACAGACATTTTTAAAAGCTCAAACAAAAATGCTTTCCAATCACAGGAATGAATAATTTGAGAAACAGAAAATAACAAGTTAGCCCGAGCGAAGCGAGGCCAAAAGCTTTTGAAAAAAATAAGGATTTTGAGGATAGATTGGTGATTTTGAGTGCAAATCAAAAATTTTCCAAGGAAAATCGAATTTACATTGGTTTTGAAATGTAAGAACTTTCGTGGCCAAAACTTGGTCACTGGGTGGCCATTTGGCCAAGCACTTATATCTTAAAAAATGTCCTGTCGTAACCTATAAGTTTGGACTCAGAATTCTTCAAAAGTGCTCAAAAAAAATTCTGCCTAAAATTTTTGATTTTCTGTCGAAATTTAGGCTCATTTGATTGATTGTATGACACTTTTTTCAGAAATCTCTGAAATTATGGCCCAATTTTGGACTCAGAATTGCTCAAAAAAAAAAAAAAACATTTTCGTGGAAATATTCGATTTTTATGAGAAATTCTAATCTATTTTGATAGGTCACAAGGCAGTTGAAAATTCCAAAAATTGTAACCTATGTTTGGGCTCAAAATTCTTCAAAAATGCTCCAAAAAAATGCTGACTGAAATTTTTGATTTTTTGTCGAATTTTTAGGCCCATTTTGATTGGTTGTATGACATTTTTATTCAGGAATTCCCTGAAAGGTCGCGAGGAACATTTTAAAAATTTTCAAAAATCATGACTCAATCTTGTGCTCAATGTTCGGAGGGGGGATGCTTTGAAGCTTGCTTCAACTACATCCCTTCCAAAAAAAAAAAAAAAAAATGCTCCCATTTCCTTATTGCGCAACTAGCAATTTTTCCACGGAGTGTTACACAAATTATGATTTACCTATTTCAAAAAAAAAAAAAAAATTGTTGGATTTTTTTTTATAATTTTGGTTTCTTTAATATTTGAGCTGATGATACGATGAACGAATACGAGCATCATGCATCATATTCAAAAAAATTTGATTGATTAATGCTGAAATTATAGCAGCGACTAATTCTCAAGATTGAAAAAGAAAAAAATAATACAAAGTAAACATTTTTTAATAAATGTGGCTTGAATGTAAACTTTTGCCACATAATATGTACTCGAAACTTTCCAAGAAACGAAGCAATAGGTACAGGAAAATCATAAAAAAATAGTCACTGGTAAAATATTTACATTTTTTTACGAGCGTGAGCAATGTGAGCATCCATTTTTTGTTTTCTTCAATTTTGAATTATTTTTCAGATTAAAAAAACAAAAAAAAACATGTTGTTCCCTGTTCCTGTTCCTAAAATCTCTGGTTGCTGCAAAATAAATGATTCCGGTGCATAGAGAATGCCGAGGTTCGATTTGAAGGGGCAGATTTGTTCCAGTATTATGAGAGTAAGCATTATGCTTATAATAAAAATTAATGTTATGGATTTTTTTTAAAAATATAAATCTAAATTATTTTGAGAAGAAAAATTCAGAAGGCAGTTGACATAGTTAAAAAGCGCCATACTGACATAGGTGAACTTGGTAATAACTCCTTGCATACCTATTTAGAATTTTATTCACTTTCTCTAAGGGAAGAAAGTGAAGGTTGTTGTTAGTTGCCTGGACTAGCTCATTCAGAGGCTGTTACGTAGTATGGAGATTAACTATGATCAATCATTATGTAGTGAGGAAAGAACTTATTCAGACTCTCAGTACAAATTAAAAACATTTTATTGATGGGTAATTTACATAGAAAAATACATGATCCTCATACAAACATCAATATTTCCCTATGAGCCCCCTCAAGGAAGAGTATATACATTTTCACGTCATGTTACAATAAATTAAACACTTGTTGTAATCGTATCCATAAATATCAAAATATAGCTACGATTAGAAAAGATACATTTACATTAATCGAAAGAAACAAGATGTAATTTTGTCTACACTCCATTGCCATGAAATAAATAGATAAATTAGAATAACCCAAAATCCCTCAAGATTACAAATTATTCTATCACCACTGGCGAGTAGCTGTAGTTAAAGTCGCCAGCTGAAGTAAGTTAATTCGAACTTACTCACCAAAACTGTACACGTTTGTCATCGCTTGTCTGGGCCTGTCCAATACTGTAGGCAATGATGACACTTAACTAAACGAGGTATCACTTTGACTTGGCTTGATTTGCTCATTACCGGCACAATGGCAAACCACCCAAAAAGGTACACATTATTAATTGGGGTGCAGATCAACGGACTGAAGATCGCGGAAATCACAGTAGTATTAGCCATCAAGGGATGGGAAAAAGCAAAAACCTTCGAACGCGAACTCGTTCTCATAGTTTTATTCCTTCATCCCATGATAAGAATTTCTATGATATTAAAGTAAAAACGCGTAACACTTATTTTCGAGACGAGGAACCGAGATTGTGCACTATCCGATGCCTATTCTCATATTGAACTTCTTTGAATCTCAGTATATGTAAGAAACAGGGTATTTTTGGTCCCTCCCCCGAGATAATATGGTCAAAAAGAGGTGTGGAAAAGGCTTAAGGCGCTAATTATCAAAGAAATGCCGCTATCTGTCAATAAGCGAGCATTCTTACTAATAAATTTGTTTAATTAATCGCCTTGTTTTCCTATCTCGGGGTGTAAAATGTCATCGCGGCTGTCAACCCTGTAATTGATATAGTCTTTACTTCGTAAAGGGGATCCAGCCGTTCGTGACGTCAAATGTACAAATACACTGGTATTTGTACATTTCTTTCTATTTAAAAGATACCTACACGTTTCCGATACCTATCGGTATAAGGGGTAGCTAAAATAAGCATCCCTTTAAGTGGTCCTTAATAGAATGACCACTTATAACGATGCGGGCCACCTACACTATGTCACAGTTTCACAGAATATGGGAACTGAAATTTATTGTAAACAAAAAATCAATGTTTAATTTATTTCTAAATTTATTTAGATTAGAGCCCTGCGCCGACAGCGAAATGATCGACGGCGGCTACAGTACGCGCAGCACTGTGGCTGGCGGCGGAGCCGATTCCAGCCGAAGGTCTTGGCGGCTGCCAAAATTTTGCTCGGCGGCGGCTCAGCCGGCTACAAAGTTGAAATTTTGGGGTAATTTTTTGTAAATTTTAAAATTACCCCAAAATAAAAATTGGAAAGCAAAATCAAATTCAACTTCTCAAATGAAAATACCAATTTTTTCCGAGCTGAAAAGATTGGCTGTTTTTAATGACGAAAAGTTTTGATTTTTGTTTTTGAAAAAGTTAAAATATTCGAAAAATCCTCCTGAAATTTGCTGATTGAGTGAGTTGAGCCGGCTCAGTTGAGCAGATTACTCGGCGGCGGCTGCGGCGGCTGAAGTAATTTTTGAAACGGCGGCGGCGGCTTGAAAAATGTTTGAAAAATCGGTGGCGGCGGCGGCGCGGCGCGGCGGCGCAGGGCTCTAATTTAGATCGACTCAATGATTCATACATATGCGATTTAATTTACTATTTCATATAAAATGTCAACCGAAACATCAAATCTCAATTCGTTCAAAATTCATTTCACACTCCAAACACCCTCGGGAAAGTTATCCCATATCTAAAATACTCGAATGAATACATCCTAAAATGAAATTACCTACACTGGCCAGCATCCAAATGATCATTCTTCAATACCATGCCACCAACGGCCGGGAAAGGATCACGCAGGAGATACATGATATAATATCGTTTTATATGCATTATAATAACAAAAGGTAGCATATGGAGAGGAGACTCGCAAAGTAGGTAACAAAGTTGGCGAATACGTTTGCATATAAACGAGACCGCAAATGACCATTGGATATGGTCGAACCATTCGAACCTATCACGTTTCCAAATCAACGGCATGAAAAATTACCACTTTCGCCATCTATCACTAAATTTGAAAACTCGATAACGGCTATATTCTACGGGGAATTGCACGTATTGTAGCATAGGTACTCGTACCGTGCCGGCAAAAGCTTGACACAGTTAAATTTCTCAGCGGTGGTGACAATTGCTTGGAAAATATTAAAAATTTGTTTTATAAAGGTACTCGACTCGTATCTATACATACCGCTAACTGCGAGCTCTGGAGAAATGTCGCCCTTGACATAGATTTTGCCACTTTGTTAATTACTCCTATCGATATATACCTACGACAAACCAATTCAACTGTCGTTTTATCCACATCTATCAAAGTGACTAGGTTAATAAGTTAATTGTCGTTGATGTACTCGTACTTTATCTATTGTTTTAAAATAATGTCGATTTATCGATAAGCTATACCTAGAAAATAAGGTACAAAGTAATGTGCATGAAGAGTGTTTTAATGTAGAAAATATCCAAGTGGAGGTTTTGTGAATTTTACATAGTAATCGAGAAAGTGTAATTTGATGAGTAAGATAACCAAAACCTGGGTTAGGTACTGTTTTAAGGTAGATGTAGTTGTCTGCAAATGAAAGTGCTAATTTCTTTTTATGACAATGTAAAGCGAAATGGAGATTTAATTTATATTGGGAAATTGTTACTTATGATTAAGCATTTCAATATTGTTGTTCAATAAAAAAGTTTCTGTTTTTTTTTTTTTTTAATCGAACACTTGAATAGTTGAATTTATATCCTACAATATTAATCAATTCGTTGACAACTTCATCTAAGACACTTAAAAAAAAAAAAAAAAAAAAAAAATTAATTACAAAATGTGTTTTGCTAAAAGAGAAAATTAAAAAAAAAGCTAAAAAATTAAAATTGTAAATTTGAATAAAAGTAAAACCTACCTCAAGTTCTTAATCCGATCGTAGGAGGAAGTTTTAGCCATGCTATTATGGTTGCTTATACGTAAGTTACATATTTACTCCCCACGATATCAAATCGTTGCTATTATAAATCGAAAAATTACCATTGACACGGTTATCATTATTCTTTAATATTTTCGAGTTTTTCTCCATGGGACACTATTGATGTATTGATATAGATATAGGTACAGTATCTCTAAACCTATAGGTACTCAGTACAGTTACTCATGCACACACTAATTCCAATTTATAGCAGCGATATGATGAAAGATGAAATTACCTCAGCTATGCTAGGGTAGGTTGCTCTTGCTACATTCTTTTACACTCGTTTAATATCGTCGAACGTTTTATTATCGATTGAAAGAATTCAAAATTATTCTACAGTATGTGATTGTTTTAGACTAACGTGTAGGTACTTAATGTACGATGATTAATAACACGTTTCGTTATAATTCAACGATTGGCACTTGTAAACAAAACAACATTGAACACTTGGAAGTCTTCCATTTCCCTTTTTCTCTTCATCTGTAGGTAAGTATTTAAAATTGAAAAAAGAAAACATTTTATAAATTTAATTCAATTTATACTCGCGATACGATGCACAATAATTTTGTACGATTATAAAAATATACTAAACACATGTTCCAAGTACACAACGTTATAATTACTTATCAAGTACTGAAGTACCTATACCACTATGGAAAAATGCTACGTACACCGACAATAATATGCAAATTATCTATTTAAGCTTACTGCACCAACGTTTATTATCAAATCTGTTGCATTTTAACGATGTTTACATTTGCTATATCTAACTAATACCTACGCAGAGATTTATGTATCATCTATATGATCTGGTTTCTTTGTTCATTTTGTACTGAAAATTTCAAAGCAGCAGTAACATTGCTGCGGTTACTATGTACCTCCACTTACCTGTTTTGACTCTTCACCCACAATAAACATAAAGCGAATAATGTGTCTTTGCTGTATTTTGCTCGCAGAAATCCCTTTTCTTCTTTCTTCCATCATCTGCACGTGTAATCGCTTGTTCTATACATTTTTTTTTTTTTAAGATGATATCACGAGAGGAGGAGAATTAAAACAGTATTCAGGTTTTGTTATTAATTAATAATTAGATTAAGTTAAGATTAAGTATATCATACCAGTGCATCTCGGTGCATCTATGTACAAGAAGAATACCTAAGTAGCAAGTACCGTATGGCGTATCTGAATACTTCGGTTTGTGCTTGTTGATATCATGGAAAGAATGATGTAGGTAGTATAATTGAAGCATGTGCATATATCTAGAAGTGGTCGCTATCATTTGGGTCAAGTTACACATGAGCAGGTGCAGAAGGAAATTCGTCAACTGGAAAAATTATTGAGTTGACTATCTAATTCTTGAAATACGAAGATAAAATGAGAATTTAATAGGTATAGTTAAGCTTTCGAATAAGTTGGAAAGGTAAGGAATACGTAATCACGAGCATTTTTAAATTTTAGACAAATATCAAGTATAATATGAACGTACATATTATTTCAAATTCAGTTCAACAATTAGATACTTAATTAACACGCAATATTTTTTCAGCTTCAATGAAAGCATCTGTAGGATCGAAAAGAATCACGTTTCTGGAATTTAAAATACAAATACAATGTAGAAAGTGTTCAAACCATTATATTAAATTTAAAAAAAAAAAAAAAAAAAAAAATGGACTTTAACTGAAGTATACAAAATTTTGAGAAAATTTGTTGCAAAAACTGAAGTTTTTGAATTTTTTTTAAACAGAATTTTCAACTTGTGAAAAAATACACTTTTCAACATCATCACCTCGGATTTTCTATTCATTGGCTCTAATTGATTCAGAACGTCGAACTTACGACAGGGTCAATTTTTCAGCTACTGAAGTTCGAAGTGGATTACAACGCCTTCTGGAGTAATTTGAAATTGCTGGGGAAAAGTCAAATTTTTCTTGAGGCTCCGGATCAGTTCGAGCAAATGGCGACAATCGATTTGAGTGGTCGGTTTTAGGGGATAAACGAAATTTTGAGTATAATTTATTGCAAAAATTGACGATTTTGAAATTTTCTTCAAATTTGAGGGTTTTTTTACTACAGCTAGGTACATACCTAATTGTAAAAAAAATCACTTTTCAACTTCTAACCTCGTATTTTCGATTCATCGGTTTTAATCGATTCGTAATGAGAGTTTCAAATGTTAATAACAGTATTTTTTTTTCAAAAATTCGTAAAATCAACTTTGGTAGGTACCGATGAAAATTTGGTTCTGAGATCTGGATGACATGCTCTTTCAGTGAGCCAAATTTCAGCTCAATTAGAGTTGACGAGTCGTAATAATTCTTTTGTGAGGAAAATAATATTTTGCAGGAAAAAAACACGATTATTTGATATTTTTTCAAATGCACATGATATTATAGTTGACTTTAACTTTTGGGTGATGCATGAGAGTGTAATTTTCACCTAAAGTAGATTTTAAGATTAAGAAGTTGTGATCCTTTCTGAACGGTTTTTAGTTCTCGGCTTACAAAAATGCTTTGAGGTTATTACCGAATTACAGTCTCATTTTTTAAAATACTTTATCGTGTGCTTCTGCTTATCAAGTTATTTTTCAATTTAATTCACTTAAATACGAACTACATACGAGTCTACGGAGCATTACGAATACAACTTGTACCTATGTGATTGTTGTTTCATGTTTAAACAATTGCTTATTCATTTGTCATTTCAATAAAGTCATCAATATTCGATTACGACCATATCGGATAAATGATTTTCATAGATAAATGAGGTGTTCTGTTCAGTTGCTCCTTGAAATGCTTGTTTATTGGCCGAAATTAAATGACGAAGAATTAGGTAAGTATAAATGAAAATGGACAATAAGGTTGAATTGAAAATGAAGAAATAAAAACAAATATTGTAGGTAAGTAGTAAAGTATTATTCTTACATTTCTTAGTAAAGTTTTGGTAAGGTATTGTCACAGGAAAAATCACGTCAATACTTCTATACAGGCCTACTTCTTGGAACTTTTTGCATATTACACCACTATTATAAGTAGCTAATTTCTGGACTAATGTTTTTCGTAAACATGAATTACATAATCTTACAAATTTATATAGGTAATTAGGTATCTTTATTCTCAGCGTAGATAATATGTATCTATTGATCATTATTTTAGCATTTTCAGTTCCAGCACAGGTTTTATCATGACTCATATTTTCACTCAATTCGGCTGAATATACCTGATCTATATACTTTCATCTTGTTAACGCAACTGTTAAAAATATATAGGTATAGGTAGGTAGATAAGAATGATATTTACAAGACGATGAATTAAAATAAAATTGTCGAAATTAAATAGGTAATTGCTCAACGATTTCAGCTTAACAGAAAGCATCAACTTTCAAGTTCCATAGCGATGTAGACAAGAAAGAATTTCAAAGTACATACTTACCTAAGTATTACAAAACCCTAGATTTATTATTTTTGAAATTCTCAGGTCCACTTTTTCAAGTTTTATCTTTACCTATTCCGAAAAAATCATCCATTCAAAAACACTTCAACGTGCGAAAGGATTAGAGAGAATTAGGATTCAGAATCTGGATAAGATAAACATGTAATTTTAAACTAATCTTGTGTCTAAAATATGATTCCGAAATCCGAATCCGATTTCTGATAAGGATCAGTGATGTGATCACTGATCAAGTCCGGCCCAGCTCTTGGAATTTGGATGAAATTCATCGAAACAAACAAAATAAATCTCTATAGATCTAATCAAAGATCTCGATCGTTTCATTTATCATGTTTTCTCAATTAGATTCGGTCGACTTCATCAACCTATTCGACAAATAACAACGACCATTAAAAAAAATAAAAAAAATAATTACTTACATATTTTTTTTGTTCCTACGTTACGATTTTTTTTGCACGCTACATCGGGCATCGGCCGACAACTACCGAACGTACCCGATGTTACGTTTCAAGTCGAGTTCGAGATTTGGAAAACACTTCGAGGCGACCGCAGTTTGTTTACATTTCTCGTTCGTTCGGTTGGTGAATGTCGCGTCGTCCATCTCGGATCACGTACGAAATTCTTACGAAAATTTCGTAGTTTTTCTCGCCGCTCGTTATCGCGATTTGTATTGTAATTATTTAATAATCGACTAGTGTTGGTGACATCTTTTTTAACGTGATTCGTGTTGAATTTTGCATTGACTTTATTGTAGACCGCCATCTCCGTCTTCGTCTTCGTCTAGTATCCTGCTCTAAACTTGGTAAGTACTACTGGAGTATTTCTTTTCTATCTTTGTGTAGCCTTATTATGAAACAAAAAAACCACATACCACATGTTTGGAAAAAAGCTACATAGGTATTTAAACGCGATATTTGGTAACCTTGGCGAATAATGGCTAAAATTACGAATCGTTTAAACTAAACAAAGAAACCAATGTGTTTTACGACTATATGCACCATCGCTCCATCAGTCACTTAGGTGTCCAAGTCTATCCATAGGTTTAATGAATAATAATATTAAAGGTGTAGATTTATACTCAGAGGTCGAAGTAATATAACCGTATATTTAATGCCTTTAGTGTTCGAGCATAGGTACTTAATAATTTACGGTGTACTATGTAACTATTCATTCGCAGATGTTTTAATTTTAGAGTAAAAAAAAAATACCAACTTTTCAGAATCTGCGATAATTCAGTAAACGAATAGGACTCTTTATTCATTCCTATACGACTCCCTTAACGAAGTATTGCAAACATGTGAAATACTTTTACTCGTTCGTATATAGTTAGGTATAGTAAATAGAAATACCAAATTCATACGTGCTTTCATTTCACATACCCTTAAATCGTACTCTAGTATGGATATTGCAGAAGAATGTCATTGACCACCTGTAGAATTTCAATTACTTTTCCCCCAATTGTAAAGGGGCTTATGGCAGTTAGGTTTTTCAACTTTTCGATTAACTAAATTATTATGTTGTAGAGGGTGGAATGTTTCTCTCATTCTCCTTATGTACGTTTACCGTATATAACGTCGTTTTAATTCTTGCCGCTTTACTTATACTTACCTACTTACTACTTGTATAAGTGTATTATACGGTTGCGGTGCTTTTAAGCTGCAGGCGTTTTATATATTGTGTACCTTACTTATAGGGGTTAATGGCTTGGGTGTGAAAGAAGGTTGTAGATTATGGATTTTAACGTGTTTGAATTGTTATTATTATATTAAATGAAATAGCTGTATGGTGTGTGTACTTGCCAGCGAATTGGGTTTTATGAAAAGCGATAAGAGGTTTATTCAAATTGAAAAGTGTTGAAATCAAATAAAGAAGCTGTGCAATGAGAGATGAGAGAAAAATGTTTACCTATTCGGTGTTTTCTGTTGTCTGTAAAGACGTTCGATGGTTCCTACAAAAAAACTTATTCGGGTCGGATCTTCCTCTTATCCAAAAAATTGATTACTTATCTAAATTTTGATGAAACAAAATCGTGATAGATGGAGTTTTCCTTCTGTGGAGTGTGATTCGTTCCTATGAAATTTTGTTTTTGAGATATTTTATAGCTAAGGTTGGAATGTTCAACGATGAAAAATGTAGAATTTTGGCCAATTCTGAGATTTCACTTCGTTTAAATCATAATTTTTTTTTTTTTAGTAAAATCTCAGAATTTGACCCAAAGAAGCTGAATTATGAAAGGTACAGGAAAAATCAAATGAAAAATTATCGAGCACTTGCTAGTGCGTTTCAAAATGTAAATTATTCAATTAATTTGAAAAAATGTGCATATAAACGCCTTTTTTTAGGGGTACCTAAAGAGGGGGGTGGGGGGGCTCTAAAAAAAGGGTTCAAAATTGCGAATTTAGAGGGAGCTTAATTCAACTTTTTCATCTAGATAGTTGAATATATACCTCGAAACGTTACGTTTGGCGCAAATCGCAATTTTATAGTTTTCCAGGGGTTCCCAAAATATCGAAATTACAAAAAATTGGAAAATTGAATTTTTGAGTATCACTGCAAAATTTTACTAAGCTTAAAATTTGGTAGGATAGAGGTCTTTGAGATGCTATAAACTGTAAAAAACTTTTTAGCGGGGTTCAAAGGGGTAAGTTGAAAATAGTGGTTCCAAAATTTTCCAAAAATTAATCCCTCTCCCCCCATTTCTGTCTTGAGGGTCGAAAATAGGAAAATCACCTCGCATGACGATAGATATCTTACGCTAGAAACGTTTTTGAAAATATTACCCAGTGGTTCCTAAAATTCTTTTTTTATTCACAACTTTGGGAACCCCTGGAGTCCAAAAATTGTAATTTTGGAGTACCTAGCCACGGATTCGTATTTAGGGCATTTAAGATGTGAATAAACGTACATTTAAAAATGCGTTAAAATCACTAAAAAAATTCCCAAAAGGTTATGAAATTCACCAGTACATTACTTGATGCATACATGATAAAACAATGTTTAAAACTTGTTATGATGCAAAAAACACTGAAATAAAGCATTGAAATCGTTGAAATTGAATGAATTTTAAAATCAAAATGAGTTAAAATTTCGGCAGGAAATTTTTAAAAAAATCCAAACCTTTGAATAAATACGAGTAGGTAGGTACTTATATCTGAAGAATTCTGAGCTCAAAATTGACGCATGATTTTTGAGATTTTTGAAAAAGTTTTATACGATTTTTTTCCAAAAAATCCAACTATTTGAACAGAACTTTTTTTGAGTCCTTTTATAAAATTTTGAGCAAGAATGAATTGTCATGATAATTTGGTATTTTTGAAAGAAGTGTCACGTGACTGAAATGAAATAAAATCAATTCCATAGAAAATCAAAATTTTTATCAACACCTTTTTTGATCAGTTTTGGAAAATTTTAAGCACTAAATTGGCGCATTATTTTTGGGATTTTGGAAAGAGTTTTAGTCGATTTTGCCATCCTTGTCCTAAACTTTAAAATTTTTGTGTCAAATTTTAATTTTAACTTAGAAAATCAAAAGTTTCTGCATATTTTGAACTCTGTCTTCTGCAAAAGTCGTGAATTTCATTCTATAGAAAAATTTCACCAAAGAGAAAGACACCCTTAAACGTTGACAATATTCGTTGGAAAAAGTTGTAAAATTGGAATTGTGAAAAATGAATTGCTAAATTCCTCGACTCCCCCTCCGATGAGAAACAGATATTCATTTTGTTCTGCAAGGAAAAAGGCCTATTGATTGAAAAAAGTTGAACATTTTCTCATTATTTCCCCTCGTTCACTCTATTCCCATTCATTATTCGCAGCTTTCTTTAATTAACGTCTCGGCAGTTCCCCTTCCTTCTCATCTTTTCGTACTCTCACATTCCACCATTTGTACTCGTATTTATTTATATACAATTCCGCACACAATTTTACAATGTCGATTCTCCCTTCACAGTAATACTTGGTAACATTTCCAAATTCGAAACTGCTTGGGCTCGGTGTTGCATTTCGTTAAATATGGTACCTCTACCTACTCGCCCAACTCATCGACTAAAATGTATTAGACTACTATGATGTGTCATTAATCAAGAAATCAAACTCCCTTTCGCATCCTTCAGCTGATAATTTATCACACGATTTTTCATCAGGTGTTTATATTACAAAAAAATTAAAGGTAGCAGTACACTCACTACATAAATACACGATCAATTAATCGATTTTAGTTGTCAGCAGCGTTAGAATATGCCGTATTTAGCTATTTACCAACACCTACCCCTCTCTGCTCACTCTGTCTACCTTTCAATTACCTGAATGCGACAGACGCGAATACGTCTTCTCTTCGCTATAGAGAGGTTGCAAATCGCTACTCGACGATAATTGCGATATTGGTTTTATACATTTACCTGGTGACATATTCGTCGTTTATGTAGATGCATTTATACCATAAATACAATGAAAGCATACGTATTACAGATGCAAACGTATAAAGATAACTCAAATGAATGAAAAAATAGAATCACAAGATCGGTGCTGGTTAGGCTATGAGTACCTAATAATATATTGAGTATTCTTTTCTTATTACTTTCGGTATGAAACGAAAATAAAATCGCTATCTCAACGACGATGGAAAAAAGGAAACCCCATCGAAATATAAAATGTCAAACAGACAGGTCAATTTCAGGATAAACGATTGCACATCGTACAACGCCCATACACCTACTCGTTGTATTGGTAGGGTTTTCTAAAATAAGATAGGACCAAATTGAAGGCTGGTGCAATTTTAGCTATGTATTTGCCCTTCTCTCTCGAGTAACCCTATGAATTGGTTCTATGGGTTCCCCTGTTTCGTATTCGTTTACTATATACAATGTAGTTAGGCTGTTGCGTATATATTATTATTGGGTAACATTTTGCTCGGATGGTTTATTTCGAATGAAATCGTTGACGATTTTGAACACCTATTTTTTTTTTTTGTTTCAAAAATATTTTTATCATTCGTACGAATGCAACATTATTTTTGGAGTAGGTTATTCTTCTGATTCATGTCCGTAAATTATTTAAAATTACAAAACGAGACAGCCCTTTGGTAAAAATTCTCAAAAATGCATATTAAAAAGTGAAAATCAACAAAAAATGATGAATTTTTGGTAAAATTTTCCTAAATTTAGCAAAAATTGTCAAAAAAATTAGAAACTCTTTTCAAATTACAGGTAAAGCATAAAACACTTGAAATCACCAAAAAGTGACGAAATTTCGGTAATTTTGGGTATTTTTTCTAAATAGGTACATAATTTTAATAAATTTTTGATAGTTTTTACATCATTTTAACACTTTTTCATTTCATTTTGCACAAGTTTCGTTGACATTTCAGCATTTAATGTAATTTTTCAGTGATTTCAATGCTCTTTAAAATTATTTTTACATCACATTAAAAGCATTTTCCAACCAACACATACTTTTCAACTGCCCTCAACTGAAGCAAAACAGACTTTCACTACAGATAAAAGAAAACCCACCTATTATCCCTGACGAACCCTCTGAAATGCAAAAATTCATCTCCCTAATAAAAAACACGAACCTCACAAACCAAATCTAACCCCCCCCCCCTTTACGGGTGTAATAACCCTGTAATTATAAACACACAAAAAAACAAAAAAAAAACACTTTCGTGTATTTTGATTAAGTCTCATTGAAATTTCAGCAGTTTTTGGTAATTTTCAGTGATAAAATTTTTTTTTCAATGTTTTACATCATTTTTACGCATTTTCAACATTTTTTCATGCATTTTGGAAAAACTTTACTAAAACTCTGTACTTTTTCAGTAAGTTTCAGTGATTTTGTTGCATTTTTGGGCATTTTTCCAGCATTTTATATGTTGTTTTTTTTTGAGAAATATCACTTTTTGGTAATTTTTAGTGATTTTAATGATTTTTCAAAATGCTTTCTCATCATTTAAAAGCATTTAAACCTTTCTTTGTCATACTTTTTTTTTTTGCAAAATTTGTTGAAATTTCATTTGTATGGGGTAATTTGGCATTTTTGACAGTTTTTACTTCATTTTAATGCTTCATCGTGCATTTAAACAAACCTTGCTGGAATTTGAGCAGTTTTTTGTATAATTTTCAGTGATTTAAATGTTTTTTTTTAAAACGTGTTTTCAACATCTTTTTGTGCATTTTTGCCCAATTTTATTCAAATTTCATCACTGTTTCAAAATTTCAGTGATTTTAATGTTGTTTTTTTTAGTATTTAAAAGTATTTTTACGTCATTTTGACACATTTTTAACAATTTTTGTGCTTTTTTTCTAATTTTTCAAAATTTTACTAGTTTTAGGTAATTTTTTGTGATTTTAATACATTTGTAAAAATTTTACATCATTTTACTCAACACGTTTTCAATATGTTTTATGCATTTTTGTCAAATTTTGAAAAGTGTCATATTTTTTGTGTAATTTTCTGTGATTTTATTGACTTTTCAACTGTTTCCTACATTTTTGACACTTGATCGTGCATTTTTATCAAATTCACTAACATTTATTCACTTCTTGGTTATTTTTATCTGGTAATTTTGATACTTCTTTAGTCTTATCACATCATTTACTTACCCCTTTTTCATTCTGTTTCGGCAAATTTCATCACTCTAAAATAAACAGCGATTTTAATGCCTTTTTTTGTACGTTTTTACGACATCCTGACGCATTTTCAACATTTTTCCATGCATTTCAGACAACTTTGATTAAATTCTAGCAGTTTTTGGTAATTTTCAGACGTTTTTATGCAGCTTTTTGAGTATGTTCAGATCATTTTTAATGCTTTTTAAACACTTTTGTGTGCATTTTGGGAAAATTTTGCTGCAATTTTTTTAGCAGATTGGTGATTTTAAGTGATTTTTTAATGCATTTTTGACTTTTTTTTACATTATTTCAACACCAAGAGCTTTTGAAAATGTTTGATTCGAAAAGTAAAATGATGTGATTTTTTTATGAGAAAAGTTTGCTGTAATTTTCAAAACGTGAGGAAGATGCCCCGAAAGAAAGGGTGCTAATCTATGTAATATTTTTCAGAATGGAAAAGAGTCCCTAGAATTTTTGAACGAGAATCCGCTTTCGTTCTCATTAGCTGTTCCACCAAGAAAAATGTATCAGACATTAAATTTTCAAATACTTTGTCACTTTATCCGATTTTTGGAAAAAAATGCACCAATTTGCAGTTGGTATTTTTTTTTAAGATTCCGGGCGTGTCTCCGAAAAACCAAACCTACTCGAAGCCTCAGGTATAAAATAGAACCCTTCCATCGACTTAACACAAGAGCATCTGCCCATTCCAAATATACCCAATAGCCCAAAGAAAGCCATAAAAAGAACACCAACCTCGCGAATTTTCATCTTTAAATTCTGCAACGACCAATTATTACGAAACATTAATTTTTATTGACGAAATGCCATTTCAATCAATTTCATCTGAAAAAGTAGCCATTACCAGAAAATTACTCGTATTACTAAAAAAATACCGTCGTTGAAAATATGCAGACGTATAGACGTCCGAAATTATAATTTTTATTTGCAGCTGTTCAATGTTCACTCGCCCACTCTGTGTATAAGATTGCAGTCACTCTCTCGGTCTTGGTCATAATCATACTCTTATATACTTTGATATGTATAACGCGTTGTGATTTCCCAAATACCCGACTTCAAATTCACTGTTTCGCCTTAGCAATTACTGCGCGATAATTAACGATGCATCGCCGACAACATTATTACGTCAGTATCGAACAAAGAAAGAAAGATGGATGGAGACAGACCAGTAAGAGAAAGAGAACCTCTCTCTAAGTTACGTTTTCTGGTGCATTACATGTATATATTGTTGCCATTATTTGAATCGTTTTACGCATGCGGACGCATATTACGATATTATAAAGTAAGCAAGGTATAAGGCACATGGTATGTCTTGTATTTGTACGTATCTACGTATATAGCAAACCATGGTGAGCGAATTGCGAAGAAAGGGGGAAAAACTCTATAAAGCAGCCCATCTGTGACGGCCAAGGCGCGTGATTACGAATTGGCGCGTACCAAAGAGCACCTAGTACCTTGAGTAATTAATTAATATAAATGCGCTTGCAAAAGTATCTGAAGTAGTTGCGGGTATTTGGGTGATACAAATATAGCTTACATCAGTATCTATGTATAATACAAGACGATTTGGGCACTTAATAGACCTATATCTTGTACCAATCCACTTGTACCTGAATATGCGAGTGCGAATGGAAACTCGTAAATAGGTACATAAAATATATCTTGTAAGTTTCTCAGAAAAGCAAAGTAAAAGGGTGCAAGTATTGTTTTTTTGGATCGATCCCAATATGGTCACTGGTCGAGCTTTTCTTTCGGCAATCATTACACAAAGTGCTGTACAACATACCACGTGATTGGGGTTGAATTCACTACGATAGTCGTAAGTTTCAGCGGTTGACCTATTTAACCTTTAATTTGGCTGATACACGCGAACAAAGTTGTGGATTTGAATACATATTTACCTGGTGGAGTCTCTCAGGCGATGTAGTATGTGTAAGTGTAAGCCAAGTCAAGCCGACGCCGACGCCGCGCCGCCGCCATTCCTCAGCCTGCCTGGTGTTGATCCCCCTCGAGTAACAACTTGGGTAATTAGAAGTTTCGTGGAGTCATTATACCGCACGTCGTTTATTCGACGAATTGACTTGGCTTTTATATGTGATGTGTGCAGCGAGAGCTTTGCCCTCTCTGTATCATGGTTGGTAGGTTGTTTGGTAATTTAAATTAATACGCTTTTGGAATAAGCGATGTTTACTGTTCGGTTAAAGTCGCGGATTTTACGTTCGGGAAGATGCAGATTTACTTAGTTGAAATCGATTTTGTGAACAATTTTTTGGACCTTAAACTAATTTTTCAATTTTTAGCGGATTTTTGAAAATTCAAAGGCCCATTTCTTGTAAAAAAAATCAAAATTCACTCAAAATGACATGAAATTCTAAAATATTCTTTTTCCATGGGTGATGGTTTCGAACCGTTTTGGAACCTCCAGCAGATTTTTTTTGAATTCTCAGCTGTTTTTGAAAAGACGCTGCGAGTACCTAGAGTGAAAATGAAATTGAGCACCCATGAACTCGGATTTACCATCTTTGGGACCCTTCTGATCGTTTTAGGCACATGTTTTTAGAATCTGTTTCTGCCGTTTTGAATCTAGAATTTTCTCTAGTGATTATTTTTAAAAAGAAATTTGAAAATTCAGAATGGTTCGAAACCGTCTTCAATTGACTTAGGAGGTCGAAAATAGGGTACGAACCAAATTTCAGCTTTTTATGCCGATTTGATCAAATTTTGATTTTTTTTCCTATAAAAATTGACTAAATATTAATTTTCAAAAATTCGTCCAAAATTAATAAAAGAATTTTAGCACCTGAAATTTTGGCTGGTGGTGTATTTTAGTATCCTGTTTCGGTTCCCTTTTGTCAGGTTTAAAAATTTCTATGTCTTTTTAATACTTCACGGGTTACCCCCCACCCCACCCCCTCGTCAGATGCATTTTTGCATCTTGATCTCGCCTTTTCCCCTCCATCATCAACATCAGTCGAACTGAATAGAATTTTCTGCTCTGCAAATTATCTTTTTTGTATAGTTCGTTTTGAATATGTTTTGAGAAATGAGAAATATTAAGAGTGAGGGGTGAGGAGTTGAGAAAGAGATTCAAAATAGAATTGGGGTTAATTATTTTCGAGTAGTAGTAGAGTAGATAGGCACTCCCTTAATTTCAGAAAAAAAAGCTTGGAACGAACTAGGCAGATTTTTTTTTTAGAAAATAAATTAGAAATTTTTATAATTTCTTGTGGTTTAAAAAAATTAATTTGTCTTATGTAGGCTGAGGACTTTGATTATGCCTCTCCCACCCAAAAACTCAAAATCAGTAAACTTCACACGTTTAGCTTCCGAAATGTTATCATGTGCCTCACATTAAATTATTTTTTTTTTGGGAGGGGGAAATTTTATTGCTGAAGCAAGTGTTTGATTTTTTCATCATTTCTTATCCATTTTTAATGATTTTTTTTTTTTCATAATTTAACCGAATCATTAGACAACATTTCTTGATGTTAACTCATTTTATTCTGGAATTTTTATATTTTAATATTTTCAAATTCTGAAAAAAATTTTGAGTTTTAAAAATTTCATTTTGCTTTTGGATACATTCTATGAATTCTGCCTTAATTCTGTACCATTTTGCTTAATGCTTTCAAAATGTTTCACTGTTATAGATTGTAAATGATTTTTTTTTAAAAATCAAGATTTTTCTTCAAGCACTCAAAAATTTTGCTCAAAAATGGCCAAAAGCAGGTACAGAACATTTCGTTCTATTAGATGCCAGAAAATGTTATTTTTAATTTTTAGGAAATTTACTATTATTTTGTTTGAATTTGTGGCCCATTTTTACTTGAAAAGATATTGAGAAATTTTGAGGGAATTTTGATTTTAAAAAAGTTTGTTAGTAGGTACCTAAATGTTTTTGAAGTGGAAAGTAATTGAGTGGGTGGGGGGTCACTGTTTGAAACAATGTCTGACTCAACCACTGGTGTTTTCAATTCTGATTGCTTGATTTTGGCTGGAAAGTACTCTAGGTTTCTTAAAAGGGCAAAAAAGTGAAAAGACGAAAAGACAAAAAGACAGACAGGTGGAAAGACTGAAAAACTTGGGTTTGTACACACCCATTGTTTGAAACAGTGTCAGTCTCAACCACAGGGCTTTGGAAAGCATACAGCAACAACACACCAACTCCATCATCTTACCAAAATTATCCACCAAGGTTTTGAAAACAAACAGTACACCACCACAGCCTTTCTGGACATTAAACAAGCTTACGACTCTATATGGCATTCAGGTCTCCTACAAAAATTACAGAATACTCAAGTACCTCATTACTTATTTGATATTATCAAATCGTTCTTATCAGACAGTTGCTTCCAGATTATAGACAGTAGAGGGAAGACTTCGCACTCAAAGCGGGACTAAATCAAAACCAGTCGCGTTTCGGACGCCAGGTTTTGAAGAATTTGTAGAGGGCGCCGCGCATTTAACTTCGCGATTGTACAATAGCGATGCTCTTGAAAGTCTTGAATCTACGTAGTTCGTACATTTCTCGCGCTGTGAATAATAGAGAGCGCTCGCGCATGCAACTTCGTGATTACGAAAACCTTGCGCACGGAAAATGTACATTTTTATAACGATAGTGCGAAGTCTTCCCTCTACTGTCTATATTCCAGATTCACATAAACGATTCACTTTCAGACCCTAACTAAACCTATCTTCAGAGGCATACCTCAAGGAGCTGTTCTAAGCCTTACGCTTTTCAACTTCTACTGCAACGACATCACAACATCATCAAGTGCTAAAATTCTTCAATTTGCAGATGCTACCTGCTTATTCACCCAAAGTAATCATCTCTCCAGTGCAATCAACAAACTCAAACAAAGTATCAACACCACCAACTCCTGGCTAAAATCCTGGAAACTTGAACTCAATCCAAACAAAACTGTTACAAAAATCTTCACGCTGAGACATTGCTGCAACCCTGCCAGAAACATTAATATCAAAAACACTACCGTAGAACGGAGTGATGATGCCGTTAAATATCTTGGAGTATTCCTTGACAAACGACTCACTTTCACAAGTCACGTCTCACAGAAAATGAAAGCTACCTACTTCAAACTCAAAACACTTTTCCCGCTAATCAACAGAAGTTCACACTTGAAAATCCAAACAGCATTACTAATCTACAAGACTATTCTTCATCCTACATTTACATATGCAGCTCCAGTAAGTATGGTACGGTACCTCCAAAACAAACAAGAAAAAACTTCAAATATTCCAAAATAAATTTTGTCGAATCGCCACCAACACTCCATGGTTTTGCCGGATTACCCAAATACAACACGAGCTCAAAATTGGAATGATAGACAACTTTCAGAAAACTGTAACTGGAAAATAGGTACCTGAACAGGTTATCTGAAAACACCCTTGCTTGCTTCTTCAATATCGGGCAAAATCGCCCTTCAAGACTCAAACCAAAACTTCCTCAACATTTCTTTTAGGTTTCTTAGCACCAACTCTTTTCTTTCTCAAGTTTTAAAAAATCCTATTTGTAAAATTCATGAATAGCGCTAAATTACGCTGAACCGAATAATAATAAAATTTTCATTCATTCATTCATTCATTCATTCAACCACAGGTCCCTACTTGAGTCTGAAAACACCCACTGTTTGAAACAAATGCTGTCTCAAACACAGGTCCTTACTTGGGTTTGAACACACGGGGGGGGTGAGTACAGTTTACAGAACCAACACCCAGACGATTCTGAACGGAACTCTTGAACTGCGAAAGTTAGCGAAAGTTATCCCAAGAGTATGGTCAAATGATCTCTTTTCCTACCTTCACCTTTGTTTTGCAACAAAATGATGAATTATTTAATTGAACTCTTTTTCTTGATTGAAATTCAAGACTGGTCGAGGGCCTCAATAAAGTCGCATGATTTTTTACCCAACAAGTTTTTTAAAAAATTCACTTCAACTTCGTTATTGTTCGTTCCATTTGAAATTTCGACTTATATTCAAAGGTGCTTACTTCGTACTTTTCTGCTAAATTTTGTATCATTCGAAAAAACACGTTCGCAGATGGCTCTAAAAATGAAGGAACTCTCGAAGATCAAAAAAATGCTTTCTTTTTGCAATTTTTCAACCTCCAGATCATATCTTTCAATATTCTCATCAGAAAAATTGCTCCAAGCGTCAGTACCCAATTCCACAGCAGTAATAAAATTCAAAATTTCCCCAGCTTACGTATAGGTAGGTACTAAATGACGACGTGACGAATCGACCAAAATGACAAGAATCGAGGACCGAGTTTCGTCAACACGCGGGTGTGATAGAATTAAACAGCTCTTTGGCCGTAATAACTATACGAAATTACGAATACACGTTTACGGCGTTGTATTCCATCATTGCACCCCCCCCTCCTCTTCCCTCCTTTCATCCCATCTATCACAATACACGGCGACTATAAACATTGTAAATTCGTCGACAATATCGTAATTATATTCATTACGTGAATGAATTCGCTATACTCGCCGCATCGGTAGGTATGAGTATTTAATTCGCCAAGCTTTTGTAGACGGTACACATAGAGAGAGCATACGACCAGTAAAACTATAACTGTTATTCGATGTAATCCGCTTAAGCTATCGTATAATACTTCTCGCAGATACTCTCATTCCATTTACCTATACACCTATATGTACGCAGCTACCATCACGCCAGATAAACACGGTGTGCTCTGTTTGAAAATTGTAGTAAACCGATTGGTTGTACGTATAGTTGGTGTGTATTTATTTACCCTCGAACGAGGTACCTAATATTATTCGATTTACACAAAAAGCATTTAGTTTTGACGGTGTAGTTCAAAATGTGAAACAAACATATCATCATAACCATCTCGGCGTGTGTATCTGTCCTGCCACCGTGCTCCCTTCCCATCGTATCTTGGTCGTGGTAAAAAGAAACATGAAATGTGTTATTTGGCGCAGCGTTCAATGTTTGTTCTCTTTGAGGGCCTGGTTGCCTGCATCTCGCACGCATATGACCTAGAAAAAAAATTATTACTGGAAATCGTTCACCACCACCACTTCCACCATGTCTCTCTCGTTTTCTTCGATTATTGCACAAAGAGCAGCGAATCGTTTTATTTTATTTTTTTTTTGAAAAAAGCCACAGTGCAGCACGAGCAAGTACTACGAAGTACGCTCCAAATGTACTCCAACTTTAGTATATTGAAGAGTTGCACTTGTGCTTCTCCATTGATGAGAATTAATTGGTTAATAGCGTGTTTCAAATGGCTGCGAACGTTTCAACTTGGCCATAACAAAAAGAGACCATAAGTAGCAATTTTACGAGAGTACATATATTCGCGGAAGCTGTGATCTGTTTTTTTCAACGAATCGACTCGACTCGGTTCGCTTCGCTTTTGTGAGCTGTGCTGTACTGGGCGCTGCAGAGATGTTCTCTTCATCATCATGTTAATGTCCTACATCCTTCCTCTCGCTCTGTCACCCACTCCTCTATTATTATCAGCATCGTTTCAAGTTTTTTTTTTTTTCGTTGTTGTTACGTTACCATATACCATAACCATTTTATAATTACCTGTATGTGTGTGCGCTGCTGATGCTGGCTGGCGAGCTCGACAGATCGTAGTGGACATTATAGGCGATGGACGACGAACGACCTTGTCATTTGTCAGATAATTTGGTCATCGTTGGCTTTGGATCGCTTTTATCGCGTATCAATTTGTTTCTATTCGTGTACTTCCGACCACCAAGGCACGGAGGTAAAACTGATTTAATGCATTTTGGCAAACGATACAAACAAATGTAACCTCGACTATAGGTTATATTTTGTATTATACGAGGTATAATTTAAGGTGTAAATTCTTTATTTACTTCTTGATAACCAGACCACAGAAATTAGATAAGTTAATAGACATGGGAATTCGAATTAGTATTTAATCGCTTCACCTATACTTACCTAAAATATACATAATATTTTTACGATTTATTTACCTACTCGACTGCTTAATATTGTGTATTTTATGCTGTTTCTTTTCTTTGTCCGTTTGGACAAAGCTGATAAGGTCATTAAATGGTAATTTAAACGACGGCAACGGCGAACTGATAGGTAGATGAGTTATTTATTTATAGCTATTCGTACGTTATGTATACTTCATGCTTAAAAGGTGTTATTGTTTGCCTCTGCATTATCATGCTTATCTCGTCCTCTTCCGTACTTCTTCGTCGCTAATTTTATTTGCTGACCGATGGTCATTCTCGTAAATAATATTTCGTTCGCAGGTTTCGCGATTATCGAAAATAAATAGGTAAAAGGACACAAGGTTAGTGGTACTATAGCTACGTATTATGTAAGAACACACTTATAAGATTTAGCACATCCGGGCTGATGAGTAATGTCAACTTTAAAAAGCTCTTTATTTTTCAAAGACGATGATTTAAGATTTAAAAAAAAATTTCGGTAGTCTTTTTTTGGTCTCATTTTTTGATCCTTTTGTATGGTCAAACATACTTTTAAAAACTTCAAAGTCTAGAAATTTTCGTCATCCTTGCATATTGTGAGTTTTTTAATTTGGATGCTTCAGTTTTAGAGTCCTGACTTGAAAATCTGTTCCCAAGGTGAGACTCTACACCTGATAAATGACACGCTGGAGGGGGTAGAGGGGGAATTTTTAAAAAAAATTGTTGAATTTTTGAACTTCCGGAGTAAGGGAATGAGGTATCGAAATAAATGTTTCTTGTCCCTCCAAGTTCCTAATTGACGTAGTGTTGCTGATTTTTCAAAAAATAAAATTTGAAAAACACCTAAAAAAGAGGGGTAATTTGGTAACAAAAAATAAATAAATAGAAAGGGAAGTTTTGGAATTCTCGAATTCGATATGAAATCAAATGGACGTATTTTTTTCATCTCTGGAATCCATGTCAGATGCAATTTCAAATTGTAAACCCAACCGAAGGCTATCAAGAAATATGTATATGAGATGTGTGCTCTCATGGCGGAAGAGAGGAGGAGGGGGTGAGAAAAAACAATTTTTTTTCAATATTGGCTAGTGAAATACGAGTAGGTGTACTAGGGTGCTCCTTATTTTGAAAAGTTGGAATTTTGTAGCTCCCACCCCCCCTAAAACATGATCTCGGTTAAGAAAATGATTCCCTAGCTATTTTTTATTTTCCCCCTATCTGTAAAAAAGTGGTGCCAGTAGCCCCCCAAGTGGGGAAAAAATCAAAAAAATCAAAAAACGTTCTATTCATGAAAATGTTTTGTTTTTGCGCCAGAATGTTTCTAAAAAATCCCCTTTTTAAGAAAAAAATTTCCCCGGCCCTTCAAACCATATTGGCCCCTCAAAGTTGAAAAAATCACAAAAAATGATAATAAATCAAAGTTATGGAAAATTTGATGAAAATATCTCATTTCCACATTAGAATTGTTCTACATAAGCCTCCTTTCAAGAAAAAAACCATTGTTGGACCCCCAAATGATTTTGGCTCTCTTGCATGGAGCATCTCAAATTTGGGAAGAATAAAAAAAATATTATAAATTGATGTCTGTAGATATTTTTTGAAAATTTTTTATTTATGTGCAGAATCTTTCTGAATAAGCACTTTTTCAAGAAAAACCTTCCCCCGGTGTCCCAAATCATGTTGGTTACCTTTAAAGCCCTTCAAAGTTGAAAAAAATCAACAAAAAAATGAAAAATTCATATCTATACCTACAAATTCTTTGATAATGTTTCATTCCTGAGCAGAGTACTTTTAGATAACCACTTTTTCAAGAAAAGCACCTTTTTGTCCTCCAAATGATGGTGGTCCATTTTTATGAGACCCCCAAAATTGAAGAATATTGGGAAAGATGAAAATTGATGTCTATAGGTACTTGTAATTAGGTGAACATTTTTCATCTCTGTGCAGAATGCTTTTAGATAATTCTTTTTTCCAGAAAAACCTTTTCTCAGTCCCCTCTACAATGCTCACCACCTACAATACCTACATATGTAGATGATAGAGATCCACAAAGTTGATTTTTTTTTGGAATGGAGGTGAAGTCTCCTCTGCAAAGATAGTTTCAAGTCATGGATATGTTTTTTTTTTGCTTTAAACTTGAAAATTAAATCTCATTGATAGGGATTTTTGACGATTTTTTTCAAGTTTTCAAGTCTTACATTACAAAATATCAGAACTTCAATAAGTCTAATGTGAAAATTTGACATAGGTAAGTTGATTTTATTACAAAACGTCCACTTCAATGTTTCTCAAAGTCAAAATTCAGAACGTCCTTTTTCTACAAGTTTTTAAAAGTCTGACATAGGTAGTGCTTTTCTGATAAAGATCGACCAAATCCAAGGATTAGAATATGGAAGCAAAAATGTAATAATATTCACCCTTTTTTCATTTTCTGGGGAAGGAGGCATAGACAAGTTCCACATTTTCATCATGTAGACAGGTCATAAAAGATTCAACAGTATTTCTAATGAAAATAGACCAAATCCAAGGATTATACCTAATGTGAAAAAAAATAAAAATTTCAATTTTTTGATTTCTTTTATATTTTGAGGGGGGAGGGGGGAGAGGCGTGCTCCCTAGCACGACTCTTTTTTACTAACGTGATTGAAGAAGTTTTTCTCGTGAAACCCAACAACAAGTTAGGGCGTCATTAAATATTTTTTCACCAGTATGTAGGCATAAATATGAGCTCTCCCCTCTAATCCACTGGTTAGTCTTGGGTGGAGATAGGGGGCTAAAATTGGTATATAGGTTGATTTTACGTAAGTAGGGACTTAACTGAGGTGTTAGAACTAGAAAGTTCACAATTTTAAAAATTTTGCCTGATACTTCGATTTTTTCATATATGGGAAAATTGGGGGCCCACCGGCACAACTTTTTTTTCACCTGGGGGGCTCACCATACAAATAAGGAGCACCCTAAGATGTACACAAAATATCCATTTTTAGAGCTTAGAAGTGGAGGTGTGACTAGATTCAAAATTTTGGAAAATTCCAAATTCGTCTTTCGGAATCACTTCTGACAATTTTAGGTTAAAGTTTCTGCAGGCTTGTCAGAATTTAAATGCGAATAAGGATGAGACAAAAACGATTTTTTTTTTGGTTTTCCAAAGATATTATAAATTTTGCTTCTTCGGCATCTTCACTCCTCAAAATCATTTTTTCGAATTATTTTGGAAAATGTTGATTTCAAAAGAATCCGAAAATGCATCTGCCACGTGACCATTTCCCTCTTACACTTTTTTTTTGCCACTGATCGCTGCAAATATGAATATAAATCAAAACCGGAACGCTTTCCAATTCGGAACTGACATGATATGTATGCTGCTGGTAATTAATACACCTCACCAGGCAATACCAAAGTGTAACTGAACTGAAGATGTAAGAAATCAGAATCACGAACAACCTCGATCCAATTTTTATTCGCATTAATGAGACTACCGCAGTTCATTCATCTGCTGCATCGTCGTCGACGTCATGATCTGTTCTTAAATATCATGTTCGACACATACGAGCTTATTGAGTAGGTAGAGGTAGACATGTATTGGAACACATGGAACAATTGTGTACCATTTGTACATCTGTATACGATTTGTATTGCACGTTGTATTACCGAATTGGCCGAATTCTGTAATCAGCAAGGCCAACGGGTAGCCCGCCGGGTTATACTTCTACATTTGGCGATGGTAATTAAAAATTGTCATTAAATTAGCTCTCGAGAATTTAGTGTAATCTCGCGTCGTCGTCGACGTCGTCTCGGATGGCATTACATCGAGAATCGAGAGTTGTCATTGTTTGATACGATGAATACGACACTTCATGCAGTTATGTATTGTATGTGTATGGTAAACGCAGCCGGGCGATTTGTTAATTCATCATGTCCGAGTCGTTCTTGTGTAATTATTGCGCGAATTTTCATTTTTAAACAGAACGCTTTGCTGGTTAAATTCGACCATACGTCATATTTCGCTGAATGTACCTACATCTCGGACAGTATGCTCGGTTTTGAAAAAAAAAAAATGGTTACTATGATTTCTTTTTAGCATGCAAACGCAAAGGTAGATACAAGTTAACATTTTTTACCCTCGTTTTAACGAGCACCTTTGTAATATAACTAATTAATGACTTTTTTCTACGTTTTTTTTTTTTTTTTTTTTACTTCTTTCTGCTGTCTTGTTTTTACTACGTGGCGTAATTTATTAAATTAGCGATGAGGAAGTAAATGAAACGTAGCCGTGGATTTTTCTCCAAGTGTGGCCATGGTCGAGTTGACTGTTGAGTGTTGAGGTACCTCTACCCCTACCTATGTTGTGGACTGTACGTTTCATTAAGGTAATAGCGTTGCTATGCATACAAGTATCGTGTGAACTTTCGTAATGGATCGAGTGTTTGGTAAAAAATATGTATAAAGGTTTGCATACTTGGAATTCTCCGCTCTGTTTCGGTTAGGTATTGAAGTCAGCAAACCCCTAGGTAAACTGAGTAAATGTGCTCGTACCACGTAAATGATGAAAGCTGCAATATTATCAAGTCGACTGTGATGTTGTTACCCAAGTTTGCCATACGGTTGTGTTGTGTTACAAAGAGATACCTCGTCATTGGTGAGAATACGAGTAATTTTGTGTAAAGGTGATGAGGTTTTGAAATGGATTTTACGAATTTTTGGAACTGCAGGAGGCATAACTTGCGATATAGACTGTGGCAGTACCGCAAATTCAGTAGGTAATTGGTGGAAGAAAATTCGTAATTGAAACACTTTTTGGTTTATGGGGCAAAATTTTGCTAGATCAGAAATCTGAAAGTGATTTTATGATTGAAATTGTTACTAAGAATGTGTTTAGAGAAACACGAGCTCAACTTGTATTGTTTTTTAGCCTTCGTTTTACGAGGGCTTCTCTCCTTCACTTAGAAAAAATTGCTATCTCTGTACCTATGATCTCTATTGAAACATTTTTCAAACAGATATTGTGCATTGAAAGCTTGCAAACATTTTTAATTATTAGGAGAATTTCTATTCGAGCTCTCCCTCCCCCCCCAAGAACCCTCCTATTCCTGCCAGTTTTACAATAATCTTATCAGATTCTTGATTAGATAGGTGATGAATGCCATTTTTCCTGGTTTAATCAAAAATTCGAAATCGTGTGAAAAGAAACCGAAAATTTCAAAAAGTCGATAAAATATTCAAAAACACTTCCTTTACAAACTTCAAGTGCCCACTGACTACAATTTTTCGATTTTTTTGAAAATTCAGGAGCCCATAAAAAAGTATAAAATTTGATATGATAGACTTACAAATAGTTCAAATTTGACTGACGTCCTATTTTTTGGACTTTCAGATTTTTGAAAAATTTCACGAAAAACTATTATCATGAAATTCAACACTTCGATATCACTCGAGGATAATTTTCTAAAATCTTCTTTTGACGATTCTAATCTCCAAATTTTTTCCTGCCAAAAATTTGTTGAAAAATCAGGAAAAAGTTATGAAATTTTTTCCAAATTTATTTCACCTCTATTTAAAGTTGAAACAATTCATTCCTGCTTTTCTCCACATGTCAGGCCCCTCCCCCTCTCCAAAATCAATCGTCAAAATATGAAACGCAGACTGCAGAATTTTGACGAATTATGCTCGAGTATCAATCGAAGTAGTCTCGGCTGATTTTTTGTGGTATTTTTCAAAAACTAAAACCCCAAAAATCAAATCAAAGGTTTCAGAATGACTCGTATCCTCCCCTTTCCTCCCTGTCAGATAATCAATTTCGGGTAGCTGCAAATAGGGCCTGAAATAATGTGAATCTGAGGTGTGAACTTTCGACTTGAATTCATACAACTTTTGATACAACATATTTTCTTTTGCGAGCCTTTGAATATTCAAAAATTCGTCGAAAGGCTAAAAATGAAATTTAATATTTGAAAATTTGAGTGGTGATGTAAGTATTTTTGTGATTTGAATCAGGACAGGATTAAAATTTTTTTGCTCTAGGTCGACTTATTTTTTGCCGCCACTCCCTCCCTCCTTCCCTCCTGCGACAGTAAAAAAGTATTCCAAACACAGCAAACAATTTTTGGACCAAACAAAAAAAACTTGACAGAATCCAAATTTCAGTCGCTGAATTTCACTTTTTTATTTTTTGGTGTATTTTTTTTCAAATTCAAAATTGTCTAAATTTTCTAGGAAAAAGTTAAAATGTTGATGAAAACCTTATTTTTGACCTTTCAAATCGATTGATGGTGGTTTGAGCCCTTTTAGAGCTTCTCCAGTATTTTTAAAATATTTTCTTGTGCTCGAAAAGATGCTGAATTTCATTTTGGTTCTGTATACGCCAATTTATTCTTTAAAACTGGACAATCTGAAAATTTTCTGAAGATTGTTCCAAAAGAGCTTTAAACTATTATCAATCGATTCGAGAGATCAAAAATAAAACATGAACCAGATATCATTTTTTTGAAATTTTGACCCTTTTTCGTGGAAAATAGATCACATGAATTTTTAAAAATTTCCAAAAATCAAAAAATGAAACCCAACACTTGAAATTCGATTTTGTAGTGTATTTTTGGATGCTTTTATCATAAATTTTACCGCCAGAAACTGCCAACGATAGAAATTTTAAACAAAAATTGCAATTTGACCCCTTTTGGAGGAATTAGGAATAAGGTAGCGATCTAAGAATTTTATTAAGAGGATTCTATACTGAATGTAAGAATTTCCGCTGTGGTTATAGTTCCAAAATCCAAGAGTAAGGTCATTTCATCCATCTTACGCAGCTATGCTCTCAAATTTTCTACAATTTCCCACCTCACCTTCTCGTTTTAAGAAGTACTACTAAATTGGGTATTCATGAATTTTTTCGCTCTAAAACTTGGAAATCAACAATGAAAAGGCAAATGAGGAACAAATTTTGTAAGAATTTTAAAGTTTCAGCTTTCTAGAACCTTTGTTACTTTTTTAATCAAACGAGTATTCTTCAAAATCTCTCTCTCAAAAAAAAAAAAATGTTTCGTAATTTATAATATTATCCAGGAAAATAAAACAATCCTTTGATAAACAAGGGTAAAAAATTTAGATCCATGGAAAATTCCGTACACAAGCTCGTCGTAGTTGATTCTCAGGGCAAAAAATGACAAAACCATTTTCAGTAAAATTTCTCATTATTTTTTGGGAAATTTCATTTCGAAAAAAAACACACCGTCAAATCTTCTTTTGAAAACATATTTACAAATTGAAAATCTTTTTCGTTATACAGCATTAAACGTATAGACAGGAAAATTTTCCAAAAAAAGGAACTACCTTACGAGACAAATTGCAAACAGAGAATTCTATTATTCGGTATTTCGAAATACAAAAAAAAAAGGTAAACAAATACCGACGGTACTTTTAGCGTTTTCTTATTGTCAAAATAGTATACCGTAGAAGAAGAAGAAGAAAAAAACCACACAGACGACTCAAAGGTGAAGAATTTAAACGACTCGGAAATTTGAAATTTCCACTCGACGGAATAAACGCGACTATTTACACGTTTTCTTCGTATTTGTGTATTAAAAGGTTGTATTTTATTTTGAATTTTACGCGGTAATAGATGGGGCGGATTGCCAGAGCCGAATTTCGAATTTGTTTTGATAGTTAATAGGCTTAGTGCAGGGTGAATTTTTAGGCGTAGGTAATTATACTACGTATAGACGAGGCATGCAGCCGCTTCCGCGTGATGTCGAATGATTCTATCGTTTTCTTGATATACTGTAGAGCAGTTTCCGTGACAACAAACACAAACAAAGATTACTCGCAACATCAGTATAAAATAATATTATTACTTTTATACAGTGTTTATTCTTTGTTACCATAGTAACATTTAAGGCGTTTTGTCGTAAATTTGATGGCACGAAAAATTGATAAAGCATGCGGCCCCCTTTCTTTTTTTTTCGTTTCTTTTCTTTTTTTTTTAATGTGGGTTATGCAATTAATGCTTTAAAGCTCCGTTAAAATAACTCAATGTCGGAAAAGTTTACTCGCCATGGTCTTCCTCGTTTAACGACTCTTTTCAAAGCTAATAAAGAAAACCGAGTAAAGAGAGTAAGAAGACGAACTGAGAAGGGAGGTAAACCTCTATACTCTCGGTATTTTCCTCGTCAAAAAATATTTCCGATACAAAGTTTTTGGGGCGAAATCGGTTCGAATTACTTTCGAAAGCTTCATAACTTTTAGCTCGATCATATACCATATACTCGCGTATGTTTGTATAGGTGAATACATCATCAAGAAGACGAGGACCCTTTTGGTAAATTTTCTCCTCTATTTTTTTTCCTCGTTTCTCTTTCTCGCTTAAGTCTATATGTATAACGAAAGTTGAAGGTATTTTCGAGCAAAAGCTGCTGCCTATGCCCACCTCTTCAACTTTGTATTCATTCATTCATTCATTCGTTCGTTGGAATAGCGAGAAAAGCTCATGATTATTTAATCGCTAGCGAAGACACTGGATTTTTAATTAGTATACCGAGTCTTTTGACGCGAGACCGAAAGCGTCAGAACGCGGCGCGATTTTAATATTTTATAAGGTGACTTGCCGAATCGGCGGTTAGAGCTTTTTAAGACGTGAATAGGTAAATGGAGATGTTTCACGTGTTATTGAAATGGTACCTAACCCGAACGCCTTCCAGGCGTAGGAATGCGATGGTAATTTCCCTCTTTTGTATGCCAGATGAAGAATAGCGAGAGCTAGGTACCTCTACCTATACAGAAGAGATGTATTAGAATGTGCGGAAGATGTGTTGTCGGTGTCGCTTGTCAGGATATTTGCAGGAAGGGTACGCTGGAGAAGATTGGCGGAGGGCATTATTTAATCAATACGCGCTTATTTTGCCGCTATGCCTGGTTTGGGAAAATTTTATACGTGAAATTCGATTTAGACGTTGGTTTGTGTGTAGTTGATGGTTGAGGTATGTGCCTTTCTTCGATGCCTTATACATATCTACATTCTTCAAAGATTAACGCGTTTTGTGCCGATGACGATGGCTAAGGTATCGTAGCTCTGCCTGGGCTCAGATCCGGTAATGAAATTTGCCGACCTGTTTAGCGATGTTTGGATTTTACTGAGTTGATATAAGTTTGTTATTGCGATCGTACGTTTTGATCTGATGATGTTTAATATTGTGTAAGTTCATGAGTTATGAGATCTTTTTACAAGCTCAGCAGGATATGAAGTGCAGCAAAATTAAAGTGCCCTCAGGAAGTTAGGCTACTTTTTAAAAGATGGGAAGTTGTCTGATGCCTGTGGACTTCGTCAAAGCATAAAACATTGATATTCGATTGTACTTTTACCGACTTTGCCCCTTTGACAGTAAATTACTGGGGTAATTAAAATTCGGTAAAAAATTGGTAAATTAGTGAGGAAATGTCTCGTAAATTACTGAGGCGAATGTTGGTAAATTGCTGGGGTAATTTTTGGTAAAATGGAAAATTGGTAAATTAGTGGGTAATGTCTGGTAAATTACTGAGGTAAATGTTAGTAAATTACTGGGGTAATTTTTGGTAAATTCGTAAATTTTGGTAAAGTGGTAAATTTTGGTAAATTGATAAATTTGGGTAAATTCGTAAGTTTTGGTAAATTCGTAAATTTTGTTAAATCGGTAAATTTTGGTAAATTGGTAAATTTTGGTAAATTGGTAAATTTTAGTAAATTGGTAAATTTTGGTAAAATGGTAAATTTTGGTAAATTGATAAATTTTGATAAATTTGTAAATTTTAGTAAATTGGTAAATTTTGGTAAATCGGTAAATTTTGGTAAATTGGTAAATTTTGGTAAATTGGTGAATTTTGGTAAATTGGTAAATTTTGGTAAATTGGTAAATTTCAGTAAATAGCTAAATTTCAATTCTGGATAAAAATTAAGCCATTAAAAACCTCTAAATTTTGGTAAATCGGTAAATTTAGGTAAATTGGTAAATTTTGGTAAATTGGTAAATTTTGGTAAATAGGTAAATTTTGGTAAATAGGTAAATTTTGGTAAATAGGTAAATTTTGGTAAATTGGTAAATTTTGGTAAATCGGTAAATTTTGGTAAATTGGTAAATTTCGGTAAATTGGTAAATTGGTAAATTTTGGTAAATAGGTAAATTTTGGTAAATAGGTAAATTTCAGTAAATAGGTAAATTTCAGTAAATAGGTAAATTTCGGTAAATAGGTAAATTGGTAAATTTTGGTAAATTGGTAAATTTTGGTAAATAGCTAAATTTCGGTAAATTGGTAAATTTCGGTAATAATTTTGTTTTTTGTCAACAATTTTCCTGATATATTATTCCACTTGTAATATGACGGTTACGTCTTCATAAGTACGATAATTTATATTTGAAAATCAATTTCATAAAAGTGTAATATGATGGCTACTTATGATTGACTATTTTATTTTGTCGATGTTTTCGACTTTTCGTATTCATTAAATCGGTAAATTTGGGTACTTCCGCGCATTTTGATAAATTGGTAAATTTTTAAGTAATGTCTGGTAAATTACTGAGATAAATGTTGGTAAATTACTGGGGTATATTTAGAGCAAAGTCAATTGATCTTGCGAACTGCGCAAGATGTTTTTTTCAAATTTACATTTTCATATATTTCATTTTGAGTTAAAAGTCATTTAGAAAAAATTTGGGCTCAGTAAGTGTCCCTGGAGGAGAGATATGGATTCTCAAAAGGGGATATTTCAAAAAATGAATTTCCAAAAAAAAGACACGAAGAAATATAATAAGTTTTGGTTATTTTTCTCGATTTTTTGAAATGACAATATCTAATCAATTACTTAGGTACCAAAAAATTGGAACCCCTGGGTTCCAGAATATTTCACCAGTTTCAGAAATGGTACCTTTAGATGTCTTGGCACAATTATTGCAAAATATTTTGAGAAGAAAATTTTTTTTAAAATTCGAATTTACCCAAAAATAAGCGAATAGCAAATTTTCAACTACTCAGTAGAACCCTAAAAGTGGTCTTGGATTTTGATGACAATGGCATAGGTCGACCCAGAATCTGAAATAATACGTATCTTTTGGAATTAGGCCATTTTTCCAAAAACAGGTTGGGTAGAGGCTAGAGCGAAAAAAAACACGATTTTCTCTAGAATCACCCCTCTTGGAGGGCTTATTACATCTCTCCTCCAGGAGCATCTAGGAGCCAAAATTTTCTCTGAGTAATTTTCAACTCAAAATGGTGTCCACTGAATTCGGTGAAAATCCTCCAACATTGTTTTCCCCACGATCCACCCAAATGTTCCATATAATTGATTTTTTTTTAAGCCACGGGTTCTGCGCCAGGAGCCAACGAGAAGTTTATTACAGTTCACTGTTTCTAAGCCCCGGTGATTCTACTTAACCTGATTTAGCTGATCCAAACCCAACTTGAGCTCAACAAGAAAGACACAACCCGCGATCTAGCAGAAATATGGTGCCCCCTTCTTCCACCTGTTCATTTCATTACGCAGCTGTCAAAGGAAGATCTCAAAGTGTCCGCCCCCGATTTGAACGAGGCTGCTATTTTTGGATAGAGCACAGTCCGAAACCTTTCAAAACCAAAATTTCTGCTGCTCAAATTGATTGTTCGATTTTTGGCGAATTTTTTAAAATTCAAAATTGACCATTTTCGGAGATTTAGTTATGCTTTTTAAAAAAAAAGAATTTGTGTTAATTTCTTCAGTGTAAAAGTGATGGAAGTTAATCCTGAAATTAATATCAACTCCCCCAAATTAAATTTTACAGTTTCTGGCCATTCTGGAGCCCACAGTCCGATTTTTAATTTTTCTGGAATTTTGAAATTTTTCCAGTGGGCGTGGAAATCTATTCGAATAATCAAAAATTTAGGTTGTGGCTTATTCTCGAGCCATATGCGAATAAATTCGTTGAATAAATCAAGAATATATAATAATTCACTGCTCGATTTTTTGCCATCTAAATTAATTTTCACACTTTCTAGAGAAAGTATAAAATTATGGATAAATCAAAAATTGAGCCAAGGGCTCCAAATTGGTTCGAAATTATAGAATTTGGATTCGGGGGGGGGGGAGAGTTGGTTTTAGACAAGATATAAGCATTCGTGCAAATTTTAAAAATTTTCCTAAGAATATAAATTCCTGATTTTTTGAATTTTCTGGTCAAAAAAAATGCATTTGAGATGTTCGTCTGGATATCGGCTCAAATGTGGAGAATCCTTTTAAACTGGCCGAGAATATGCTCTGACTCAATTTTTACCTACCCAAATGGATTTTTACGCCTTTGGAGACTTTTAAAGGAGAAATATAAATTCGCTCTGGAGGCTTCATGATGAATTGATGAAATATCTTTTTTATTGATCAAAACATAGATACCTATTTTTAAAATCACAGATCGCCAAAAATAAAAAAATTCAAAAATTTGTCAAAAATGAAAAAATTAATTTAGGCAATTGAAATTTTGGTTATTGAGATTGAAGATCATGTTATTTTGAAACATTTGGGTCTCGTTCTAAATCAAAGGCGGACATCTGGAGAAGCTTCCTTGTTGGAGCACCAAATTAGACCCGGTATGATAAGGATGAAGTTTTCAAAATTTGAAATTACGTATCAATATGGATAGTTTTTAAGAGAACTTGGTACATTCTGGGTTGAAAACCATAAATCTAAAGGAAATATTTTGATGTGGTCAAAATAAAGATGGTCCTTCGGGCCGGATTTGAATTTCTGACCTATGGATGTTCATGTGGACGATACGGTTTATATTATTTGAACAGTGCTCGATGCCTTTTTCAATGAGCGACAAAGAAAGAGGTTTCTTGTGGGTTGTGGATAAAAAAAGAACTTGGTCCTCCGAGTCGGATTTTTTCCAGTTCAGAGATTTGATCGATTTTCAGCAAATTTTTCAATATTTATACCTACTTAATGAAAATTTATTCAAATTTCGACGAATTTCCAAATGTGTAAATTTGATACATTTTCTTGAATTTTTGAATGATTTTTCAGATAATTTGACTTTTAGTGGATTTTATAATTTTTGAGTGAGACTCCAAATTGTGCCTGGGGAGGGGGAGGTGTGAGAAAATGGATGACGTTTTTAAAATTATGCTGCAATTTTTATCAAAAATGTGGATTTTAATGAGCAAAAGAATTGAAATTTTTGATCGCGATCTTTCCTCTTGAAAGTTGATGTTCATCTGAACGAATTAACTATGAGCAATTAGTTTTTCTCTGGGAGAATTCGCTCTTCGGCAGTTCTTCGCCAAAGTTTGATGACTTTTTTTGGTACTCAATATTATTTTTGTACCTACCGTTGTTGATCCGAAACTATATCCATCCAATTTCACAAAAAAATAATTGATACATTTTGACCAAAACTTTTTTAAAAAAACTGTGTAATGATTGAAGAACTTGAAAAAAATTCAAACCAGGCATTTGAAATGTTGACTTTTTATACGTATCTGAATTTGGCTCCAAACACTCAAACGACTAATCATTTCCAAAAATTCAGATTTTTTTTTGAATTTTGACATAGTAATTTTATTTTATTTCATTTTTTTGTTTCAGGTGAGTACCAACTTTCCGCCAAATAAATTGAGAAAAATTCAAAATACATCCAGCAGGTAAGCAATTTTTGGATGAATGACGAATCCAACAGTATTGATCAATGATTTGATATCATTACAAATTTTCCACTGCCCAATCATCGTGATAATTTTCTTTTTAACTGTCTGAAATATTACAAAAAAAAAAAAAAAAAAAAATGGGAATAAAAATAAAAAATAACCAAAAACAAAACAAGACGAATAGAAAGTAAAGCATGTAATATTTCGTTTTTCTAGTTATCTTTTTCTTTTTTCGAGATATCGTTATCGAAAATTTCGCCATTTGGGAGAAGAGTTGGCAAAGGAAGAAAGAAAAATGAGCGTGAAAAAAAAAAGGACGTCGATACGACGACGATATCTCGTATTAAACATCTTTATAATGATGAAAACGTTCGAAAAACCTTTCTACTATTCGTGTCTCATTTTTTTTTATTTTTTTATTTTTTCTCGCGTACAAAATCGGACTTGTTTTTTATAATTATCGCGAGGCTCGCTATGTACACAATTTGACAAACACAAAGGAGACTCTTCGCCGGTTTGGAGCGAGAATATTTACAGCTCTTTTTATCATTTAATTTCGCCTTAGCAGACTCTTGCAACCGCGTAATAAACATCTGCTCGTAAAATGAAACGCTCATTCAAAGGAGCTGAATCATTTCAGCGTAACAAATTAAGAAAAATTCTACTCTCAAAGTTGTATACTTATATATACTGTGTATTATTTTTCCGCGAATCTGGCTATGATGGTTGCGCTCACGCAGCACTGAAGACGAGGAGTGGGGGCGTCCATCTTCATTCTACGCGAATATAGCTTTTCATTTGCGCGCGTTTTATTTGTAAATTTAAAACGCAGCCACTGATAATTGCCTGTATTTATAACACCCGTAAGGAATACAGTCTGTCTTTTGTTTTTCAAACTTAAAATGCGGGTTTCATTGTTTACATTGTTGGTAACTTTGTTAGCTATGCAAATAATTTGCTTCGAGTAAAACATTAGATTTATTTTTTACCTATTTTAAATACGTATACGTAAGCGAGTTCTCATCGTTACGGTTTTTATACTTACAGACGGCTCGCGAATAATCGAAGCGTTTGATTTGATTTGAAATTGTCTTCTTTCTTTTTTTCCTTTTCTTTTTTATTCATTTCCATCGTTGTATGTACCTTTTATGGGATAGAACTGGCAAACACGTGGATTTAACTCGGAATTATCGTCAAGAGCGCGAGTAGAAGGAGAAAGGAAGGGGCGTAAAAAGTGTTAGCGGTAGCGATTTATATAAAAGAACAATATTAAACAATCAGATTACAAAGTGAAAGAAGTATTTATTGGAAATTTTTCTCGCCATTTACTCGAGTTGTTGGAAATGCAGACGGCGAAGCGAAGTCGACGAAGCAGGGGATATTCGAGATAAACCACGAATGAGAATTACTTAGGAGAAAAAGCCCATTCGCCAGACTAATTGCAATTTGAGATTTAACGCTCGCCGCGAAAAGAGAGAAAGCAGCTTTTTAATGACATCGATTTTATTTTCTTGCAGCACTTATTGTGTGAAAGAGTAAAAGCACACTTCAAACATCCCTCTTAAAACTCGCCCCTGCAGCTTCGGCTTCATCTTTTACGCTCACTCAACTTTCCATGTACCCGTACCGTGTACTACCTACTGCACTTGCTACGTCGATGACGAAGCTCGAGCTTCTGGTTTGCGGTTTAATTATACTTTTAATCGATAGATTCTTTGGAACAATGGGTCCCCCTCGTGTTGGGGTTTTTTCAACGTTTTACTTTTTATTCTTTTTTTTTGTGTATAACTTTTTTTTTCGTTTTTTGAACTTTGCAACGTATAAGAGTTGTTTTTTTTCGATGTATTGTTTGAAGGCGTATTATGGAGTGGTGAATTTGCGGTTTGGAATTCGAATTTTGAAAATTGGAAATTGATTTGAAGCGAGCGAGTGAAAATATGATTGCTTCGTTTCTTGCCAAAAATTGTCACTTTTTCGTAAGAAATTCAAGAAGTATCCATTCCCCTTCTTAAAAATTACTTGAAAATCCCACTTTTTTGCCTGGAAAAATGTCAATGACCAAAAAATTTCTGCCATTATTAACAAAGATTATTGCGAAAAAGTCCTACTTTTTAGTTTTATTTTTTCCCAAAAATTATCCAAAAGTCTTCCCTATGGTTGAAAATTCCAACTTTTTCACAGTTGAAAGGTCTCGATTTTCTACATACATAGAATTGCCATAAGTTGCCAAATGAAAAGTCTCCTTTTTCGAAAAAAAATTCCGAAAAAATGTATTCAATTTCTTATTTTCAAAAATTGCTGATTTTTAATAAAATTATTAAATTTTTGCTTAAAATTTTTTTCTTCAAAATTATTTGAAAGCCCAGCTTATGTTAGGTATTTTCCAGAAATCGCCAAAGTATCTCTTTTTGCCAATTGAACAATTTTTATGGATTGCAACTTTTTGGTTATAAAAGAAGCCAGTCTTTTTAGCAATTTTTGGCAAAAAAGCGAAACTTTTGGCCAATTTTTGAAAAAAACTGAGTTTTTTGACATTTTTTACAAAAAAATTGTTTAATTTTAGCTACAATTTTAGCAGAAGAAAGGGCTCTTCGAGCGTTTCTGGGAATAAAGAGAGACGTTCGGAAAATAGTTGTTAAACTGTGAGATTTTTTGGAATTTTCTGCAAAAAAAACGATATCTAATTATTGTAATCCTAAATTATTTTAGTTACTAAAAAGCAAAAAGTTTTGTCATTTTTTAAAAAGGTGAGAAACTTTGGCCATTTTTAGCAAAAAGCGAAAACTTTTTACGTTTTTAACAAAATGAAAAGGCTTTTTGGCAATTTTTGGTCAAAAATGCTAGATGTCAGAACAATTTCTGAAAAAAATAAGACTTTTTGGAATAAGTTTTTGCCAATCTTTTGCCAAAAGCAAGACATTTACAATAATCAAAAATCAGGATTTTTTGATAATTACTGAGGGAAAAATGATAAGTATTTTTTTGCAATTTGTCAAAAAAAAGCGAGACTTTTGGACAGTTTTGGGGAAAATTGAGGCTTTTCGGAATTTTCGGGGTAAAAACAACAATTTTCAGCCATTTTTCCAGAAAGTGTAAAATGTTGACGATTTTGTGTTAAAAGCAATAGAGGTAGCTACTTTGACAGTTTCAGCAACAACAAAACTTCTTTAGGATTTTTTTTTTTTTTTTTGGTGTTTGTAACCAAAAAATAACGCAAAAAATAATTAGCAGTGTTGCCAACAAGTCACGTAAATTGAGAATTATTGGCAAAAAATGATACTTTTGGCAATTTCTGACAAAAAAAAGGAAAATTTAGGTAATTCTTGAAAAAAAAAATCTGAAAACAAGACTGACAATTTTAGTAAAAAGCAAGACTTTTTGGTAATTCTTGGCTATAGAACGATATTTTATAATTATGTATTTTGATGGAAAAGGCGAGACTATTGCAACGTTTAAATTTTAGCTTTAAAAAAAGAGATTTTTGAATAATTTTAGAAAAAATATAAAAATTTTGGTCAATTTAGAGTTTTTGCCAATTTTTAGCTTTTGACAAAAAGCAAATTTTTTTTATGTTTCTGGTAAAAGGTAAGACCCGAATATCTTAGTAAAAGACAGTGCAACTAGTTGGAAAAAAATAGAACACAGCATTTTTTCACAAATTATTCACTTATTGATGTATTAACGTTTTTTTCTTCCTCAAGATGCATGAAAAAATTAAATTTTTGAAAATTTGTGAAAAAGAGTAACTATAACTCTAATAATCGAAACGTTGAAAAAGTAACCGAAAGTCACTTTTTAATTAAGTACTTTAGTAGCTTAGTTACTTGAAAAGAAAGTAAAGTTGTCAACTTTTCAGTGAAAATGTGTCTTTTTTTAGGAATAATGTCAAAGTAGGTAATGAAAAAATAAGTCACGAACTTAAGTATATCGAAATCGATCTTCCAATACGGAATTTTGGCATTTTCAATCGATTTTAATACTTCAGAAGGTTTTTGATCATTTTACGTTAAAATCGAAGCCGGATGTGTATTCCAAGTGGTTCTCATATTTGCAACTTTGAATACTTATTTTTTCAATTGAAGATCGTGTTTTTAGCAGTACAAATTGGATCGAACTTCCAATTTCAAATATTTTTGAGAGCTCTTATATTAAACTGAAATCTGGCTTCAGACGTCTACACGCCAGGAGACTTTGAGGGCTCTACAGAGAAAGTGAGATCTTGATGCAAGCAGACCTTCGCACTCCTTTCACAGGTCTTTGTATAGAAGGTTCAAAATGACAAAATTTTCACTTCTGAAACAACTTTTACATTGGCAGGTATTCTTTGAAAACGTTGAAAAAAATGAGTTGAGGGTATTTCAACTTCCAAATGAGCCCTCCTCCTCATTTTGGAAAACCCTGACATGGGTTTCTTGTAATGGATCTCAATAATTCGACCATGGTTACTTGCGGAATCAAAGAGGAAATCAATTTTTGATCACACGAATCCTTTTAGTAGGCGCTTTAGAAACGATAGATCGATTAAAATATTATACCCTGATGTACCTTTCCTACGTCGTTGATAATTTCTGTAGATAGAGTACCAACTTCGGAGAGTTTTTCGCTTTCATACGCAGTTTCCTACTTTATTCCTACAATGACTTATGTTTTCCCGTGCTAAATATAATCCGCTTCATAAATTTACAACGCAGCGTGTGCCTTACGCCACTGTTCTACGTGATGTGCGGTTTTTAAACAAACTTAAATTAAATCTGATTAAATTTTACTATAGAGTTAAAGCGTTTACAAAACAGCTCACGTGCCGATGCCATTCTTACAAATGGCTGAGAAAAAGACGTTATAACGTTTCTGGTTAATTGGGCGTTTTAAAAAAGGGGAGAAAAAACCAGCCTTTAACATTTTTTTCAAAGCTTTCAATAAACGAGATTATTTAACCCGAGGCGAGGCGATGTGTTTTTTTCTCCTTTCATTTTTAAATATTCGCGGCTAGGTATTTACATTTTTTGATTCATTTTTCAAAGATTATTATTATAATATAAAAAAAAGGGTTTCCGTAAACCACGAGTTCGCCAAGATTTTGCGATTTTTTTTTTACTATGACCTATTTAGGTAAATTTTTTTCCCTTTGGTTTTAATTAAGTGTATACGTGATTGTTGAAAATATGTACGTAATGTATGTACTTGTGTTCGTAAAACATGAAAGCTACGTACACGATTCTCTCTAGAGACGAACACGAATACACTTTACTCTATATAAATGTATGTACCTTGAACGTATCTACACTTACGATATGATACGATGGAGCTGTATAGTATCTATAGCTGTACATTACCTATACAAGTAATATGGCGGAATATTATGTTGCTGGCAAAGCATTCATAAGGAGTCTTTATTTTCTTTATTAACCTAACTTAACTTGAATAATGACGAGAGTACGTTCGTGGCCTGGCGAGAACCAACCTCGAAGGCGATAAATTACCCAAAGTCTTGCTTTTATCGTAGGTATATACGGTTGAAGGGTTTTTACAGGGGAAGGACGTGTTCAACTTCTTTAAATTATGATAGTTTTCGCGAAATATTTTCTAAATACATAAATCGCGAATTTATAGTCAACGTTGGGGTTATATTAATGGGAGTTTTAGAGTTTCATTATGTTCTGATTGCCACCTACGTACTTATATGTGATGTTTAGTTTTTTCTTGAAGGTAAAATTGAAAGTTTAAGGAAGAGTTGATGATTTAGATGGCAGGTTTTTTGGAGATAGAATTTTTTTTTATTTTAACAAAAAAACAGCAGAACTGCCGTGAGGCATTCACCACATAGGTACAATTAACAGACACAAAATTACAAAAGTGTGAGGAGAAAAGAAAAGTGGACCAATGCCCATTTTCTACCTATTTGGCATTTAGTAAGGAGTTACACGAAGAAGTCCGTAGTCTTTGTTCTGGCAAGTCTTCTTGTGAAGTTATTATCCAGTTGAATTGCTTCCGGGTTGGTGTGCTGGTATAATCGCTTTGAGTGTGATTTTGCTGATATCTTGATGATTTCATCTACCATTAAAATTTTCCAGTCCCTATGTAGGGTTTTGTTGCTTACATACCAAGGGACATTGCTCATCAATCTCAGAGTTTTGTTTTGAAAACGTTGGATGATGTCTCTGTTAGCCTTTTTTGCACACCCCCAAAGAGGTGCTCCATACTGCCAGACTGGCCGAAGTATTGAGTTATATACAAGACGTTTATTCTCTAGGCTAAGTTTGGAATTTCTGCCTAGTAACCAATATAAGTTTTTGAGTCTGCAATTGAGCTCCTTTCTCATTACCTTTATGTGGTGGTTCCAATTAAGTCTGGAGTCGAGATGTAATCCGAGGTATTTAGAAACATTAGTTAGAGGGATGATTGACCCATTGATTGAAATATTTGCATAGCCATATTTTCGGTAGGTAAATGTGGTCATTGAAGATTTACTCTCATTTAATTTGATCTTCCAGCAATTTGCCCACTTGGCGAACTCATCCATAGCAAGTTCCCGCACAACAATTGTAGACGTTGACATTTACATCGACTATGTTTTTTTCCAACATATGATGGAAAAGTGATCAATTAATTAGTTAGTAGGAATCTTCTGTCCATACAAAAGCCAGGTAAATGAAAATTTTCGAAATTTTCTCATTATTTCTGATACCTCGACATGCCATCTCGACATGTAGATGTAAAATTCGATGCTCGAAATTTACATCTACAACTATGTTGACCAATTTTTCAGAATTAAAATTTCTGTTTTAGTGTTTAAAATTTTAGTAAACATTCAAAAAATATGATCTTGTTCAATGTGGAAAACAAATTTTTTAGGGAATTGATGAAATTATTCACTTTTCCGCAGTTTGGAGATGTAGATGATATGATGTTGATATTGTGGATGTATTTGTTGATGTTGAATTTCACATCAAAATTAACATCGACATGTCGACATGAAATAGTTTAGTACTCGCAGATAAAGTATTGCACCATCTTTGATATAAGGGATTTCTGTTGAACTTCTTGATTATACAGGCTTTTTGTCTGTACTTCTCCGGAAGTGGACTTTGCATCGATGCTGTTTTCAGCACTAGCAATAGCCACATCAGAGGAAATAATTTTTGGGAAAAAAAATTAAAAATTTTAAACTCAAATTCTATAACTTAACGAAGCAGGAGGTCGACATAAATTTCGATGTGAATGTCGATCCATCCACATCCGTCACTTTTGGATGCCCCATGTCGATGTGAATTTCGACCCTGTGTGGAGCCAATTGTTGACACAAATGTAGATCAACATCAGTCGACAATTACATCGACAATTAGCTCGACACAGGGTCGAAATTCACATCGACATGTGGCATCCAAAAGTGACGGATGTGGATGGGTCGACATTCACGTCAAAATTAGCATGGTCATTGTTGTACGGGTTGTAAGTTATCTACTGCCACTTGATCTCTATGTATTGAAATTTTTGTAGTATCATCTGCAAACGTTGCATCAATCACATTAGGATTGGTAGGCATGTCGGAAGTGAACAGTAGATATAATCTAGGGGCCAATTTGCTTCCCTGTGGAACTCCAGCTTCAACTGTCTGCTCATATGAGGTTTCACCATTATAGTACACAGAGAATCTACGTTCCTTGAGATAAGAACTAAGAATTTCACAAAAGTTGGCTGGCAAAATTGAACCCAACTTGTGAAGAAGGCCGTCATGCCAGACCTGGTCAAAAGCCTGGCTCACATCAAGAAAAACTATGACACAAAACTTTTTATCCTCCAGAGCACCCTCAATCTGATGCACCACTTGATGAACTTGGTCAATAGCTGAATGCTTTCTTTGGACTCCAAATTGGTACTCAGGAATGATCTCAATTGTGAATTTTTCCATCCTTTTGAGTAGAACTGCTTCCATCATTTTGGAAAAGATAGGTAACAAGGAGATTGGTCTGTAAGAAGAGGGATCTTCAGCAGGTTTCCTAGGTTTGAGGATCATTATGACCTTTGCAGATTTCCAAGAGCATGGAAAATATTTTAGGCGGATGACAGCATTGAATAAGTAGGTTAAAAACAGGATACCTTTCCTAGGTAGTTGCTTCACCATTATGGGAGTAATTTTATCATTACCAGGAGCTTTTCTGGACTTGATTTGAGAGATTATTTTGGTTGTCTCCTTTGCTGAAACAAATGTGCTATAACTGAGGGGTTCGGAGGGGCTGTGTGGGTGTAGCAGAAAATCTGACGTCATATTCGTACTCAGCGGTATCAAATCGTAAGAAAACGACACCAAAATCATCAAAGTAATATATTTTAAAAATATCAAAAATTGAGGTAGGGGCTGAGGGCTCCGGAGGGGCGGTGTGAGTGTAAAACAAAATCAGACGTTATATTCATGCTCAGCGGTATCGAATCATAAGAAAACGACACCCTATACTCATTGATATTCATGTTTCCCAAAATTTTCATTTCACCTCCCCCCCCTTTAAGACACATTTTTCCAACTTTTTTAGCGCGGCGCACCGAAGCAAAATTTTCTAAAAAAGTACATGATGTTTGGGGGTCAAAAATACATACAAAAAACGTGTTTCTAAAATTGTACCTCGCAATCTGGATTCTTAATAGGCATAAAAAATGAAAAAACACCATTTTGAGGGGTAAATATGAGGGGAGGGGGTTGGAAATTTTTGTGGGGATACCTAATAAGGATATACATAACATTCTGAAAAATTTTCAGAATCGGTTGAAATGGGGTTGAGAAAACTGTTATTGAAGTGGCAAAAAAGGGGGGGTCCCCCAAGAAGGGGAGGGGGTGTGGATCTGAAATTTTTCACGCGGAAGTTTCTCAATGGTATCCACCTATCCACCTTCCATGCTAATATCAACTCGAACGCTTTCGGGGACCACTTCACCCCTCTTAGGCGCCTATAGCCTTGATGTATTTTTTCAGAAAACCCCTTCATTTGAATGGTTGTAATTCCGCCCCCCTTTCACATAAAAGGAAAGTTGATACATCATTAGATCGGAAATTTGACGTAGATTTTTTTATCTATCGCACATTTTTCGCTAAAATGCAATGCGGAGGAGAAAATGGCGAAAAACTGAAATTGGGGGAAGTTCCACCCTCCTTTAAGGGGGTTCCGGACCCCGTAGGGGCGGGGACTATTAGTATGCTGTTGAGGGGACCACTGTGAACAATATCTGCGAAAGATCTTTTTGATATTCATTTTTCCTGTAAACATTTCTTTAATGACTGGACTAACATCCATTCATTTAATTTTTTTTCACCAATTTATGCAATTTTCAAACATTTTTGTGAAATTCAAAATCCTGTAGACTGTAGAGCTCTAATAATTTTCTGTTCGGATGGCTGAAATTTTTTCGGAGCTACCCAGGTCTTCACGTTCTGGTATAAAAACGAGTGAAATCGATGAATGAGTGACTGAGAGAAACCCCTCGAAAAAGGCCGAACCGCCGAACCGAAAATCAAACGACATCGAAAGACGTACATACATATAATCTAATTCTAATGTGAATGACGCATCCTCGTGTCTAGAGACCGAAATTCGAATAAAAAATTGTCATTTGATTACTACGGAGACATGGGTAAGATATTCATCGACTCGTGTAAGAATTTCTCCAAAAAAAGGTAAATATCGAGCATTTAATTGCCTAGTGTCGAGACATCGAGAACTACAGTAAATAAATGTATCCAACTTGGAAATTTTCTATCAAAGGTTAGAATTTTTCCATCGAACAATTCTCAAATTCCACGATTCTTCATATCCATTGGTACTACAAATAGGCACAGTCTGCGTAGTTGCGTAGGTAGGTATGTCAAAAAAAAACCCTATACGATTAAACAGGGGGCCCAGACAGAACATGAGTTTAAAAGAGTTTCAGGCTAGGCGCAGACAGCTATTATTTTTTTTGACGAAACCAAATGGAAAACTCAAGTTTAAAAGTTTTTTCTGTCTTGAAAAAAAAAAGGCAAATGCGTAGGGGAAAATGCCATACGCGAAATTCACCAAAGAACTCGGGTATGTTGCGTTTAGTCGAGCTTTTAATGTAGAGCTATTTTTAGCATACCTATTACTACCTACAATCCTATACGTGTAGCTGGTAAAGCTGATATACCTGGACCACGCTTTATTTCAGTTCAATTACTGTGAAAACCTAGCGGTATATTACGCTTTGTAGTATGTACGTAAAGGCAAAAGTACGAGAAAAAAAACACATCCATCTAGTTGCGATTAAATTAGTCGACCTTTGTTTCTGGCTTTTTTATTTGTATTCGAGACGCTTCTGTAGGATAAAGTACAACGCACCCTGCCACCGTATAATACTAAAAGAAGCACGATAATGGTATCAGACTAGACGAATGCGATAGAAATCAAATACTACGTATAGGAACGTGGAACGCGAAAATGAAACTTTTTTTCTCGCTTCATTCCTTCTTTTCCTTTTTTATGTATTTTCTCTGTTGTTGCCATTGCCACACGCGTTATAAGGGTTTCGTATTAAATAAACTCGATGGTCCATGGTCCTCCGCGTATCGCCTATTTTTGCAATTACAATCAACCAAATAGTGTACACTTTGCGTCTTTTTTTTCCTATACTCCTGCGACTCTCTATACCTATCTCTTTCTACTTCTCTGCAACGAAATGTCGTTTTATCCTGTTTGTTTCTCTATTGTTGTATCCCTTATGAGTTTCCTGTTTTTTGTTTGTTCATTACGAGTGAACTCTTCACCGCTACCGTTTCTTTGCCTTTAACGAACGGTTTCATTCTCGTTACACGTTTAACCATACTCCCAAAGGAATGATGACACTGCGGCCTGCCTGCCTGCGCTATACACGATATTGTTTTTATTTTTTCAAACGTCGAAACAAACTTCGGCAAAAATAGTTGTTCATTGTGTAAAAGAAGTATCCATTGTGTGATAACAAAGAACTATATGCAAACTGTTGTTTCACGTCTCTCATATTTTTACTGCTACGTTCGAGTGTTGTTACCTACTCACCCTTTCCTCATTGCGATACCATGCAATGACACGTATCTATGCATAAAAACGGGCAGGTATCCAATACGTACTATACGAGTACGTATCCATAATCAGGAAATTTCCTTGAGCAGGTACACGGATTTATAGAAACTTCTTCGAATAATCAAATCAAAAAGAATAAAATTGCACACAGATCTTTTCAAGTTGAAGAGAACTCATCATGTACAATGGATTCGGGTCGGAATCTCCTCCATTTCATTTTAGATTTCAGAAAACTAGGACGAGCTAATAAACAGCCAAATACAAACCATAGTAGGTCAGCAGTTTACACCCTTTTAAACCGAAAAAGGTCGCTTTAATAACGCTCACGATGCATCGCGTGCATTTTCTGCGAGAAAGTTGGTGGCATAAAAGAATTACAATTGTTTGTTACCTACTTTATACAGCCTTGACTCGATTCCTAATCATTTTTATCTGAGTAGTAAATTTAGAAAATTGCGAAAAGGCCCTGTTTTTTAGTACCTACAATTTGACATTAAATTTCAAATAATTTGGCCATTATACGTTTCGCCATAAAAATTTTTACCATTTCAGCCCAGGGAGTTTTTCGTCATCGCAAATCAGGTATATGAATGAATTCATCTGACACTTGACACTTGACAGTAAGAAATTTGGAGGATATCAAATGATTTTTTTTTTTTTTTGCATGTGGTGATACTCTTACATCAGGGGATAGGGGATCTTATCTAAATGTGTTTAAAATGCTATAAAAACACGTGAAAAGTACTATAAAATCATTGAAACGTACCAATAATCGATGAAATTCAAGCTAACTTTGTCGAAATTTAACAAAATCCACACTTAGCCCAGCTTTATGCAATTTTTGTTCAATTTGGACAAAGCGAAATTTTGAGAAATTTTTTCGAAAAAAATTGAGCCTGTAAACGGATTTTTTTCTCATTTATGTCAAAAGTGGCTCTCAAAACAAGTTGGTTGTTGTAGTGTGACCTAAAACTGACCAATCTCACATTTTGAGATTTTAGGAAGTTTTTGTTGAAAAAATTGGGTCCCAAAAATTGTACTTTTTCTCACTCGTGTCGAAAGTGCCTCTCAGATCGCGTTGGTATTTAGAATACGAGCTAAAAAGAAGATAATCGGTGTTGTAGCTGCCTCATTGCAAATTTTTAAATTTTGGGATATTTTTTTAAAACAAATATAAGACCAAAAATACATTTTACTCATTTTTTTCAAAAGTTGGTCTCAAAACTAATTGCGAATTTTGAAATTTTGGGGCATTTTTAAAAACAAAATTGGGCTCAAAAATACATTTTCCTCATTTTTTTTTAAAAAAGTAGGTCTCAGAACTCATCGCAAATTTTGAAATATTGGGGCATTTTTTTTTTTTTTTGAACAAAATTAGACTTAAAAATACATTTTTGACATTAGTGAGCGAAAAAAAAATGTATTTTTGGCCCCCCTCCCCAATTTTATCAGAAAACTTCTAAAATCGACCATTTTCTCATAAAAATAAAATCTGAAAGGCAATGAAAATCGATTAAAACGTTGACAATTTTAGCAAAACGTAGGACCTGTGACTATAAAGCATAGACTTTCTGGAAATTTTTGGCAACAAAAGTACATAATTATATTTTAACAATTTCATCAAAAGGCAAAGCTTTTCTTGGCGATTCTCTGCAACAAAAGCTAAACTGTTAAGCAAAGTTTGGGGAAAAATCAATGCTTTTGGGATTTTTTGCAAAAAAACGACAATTTTCAATATGTATTTTATGGCAAACAAAAGTGAAATTTTAAAGCAATTTTCAGCAAAAAAAAATGAGATTTTTGGTAATTTTTGTCATTTTTAGGGTAAAAAGAAAGAATTTATGGAAATTAGTAGATAACAAAAAAATGTGACACTTTTTTACAAAGTTTTTTTTGACAAATTTTGGCAACAAAACGAGATATTTGGGCAATTTTTTGGAAAAAAAGTAAAACATTTGGGATTTTTTTACATGCAAGGGACAATAATTAGTGGTAATTCTTGGAAAGAAACCATACTTTTTAGCAATTTTGACGAAAACCGAAATTTTTTACTATTTTTAGTAGCATACGAGACTTTTGACAATTTTTGCCAAAGACATGGACTTTATAAGCGCAATGCTGAAAAGCTGAAAAGACAGTAAAACCATTTTGGAAATTTCGTATTTTTGAAAATTAAAAAAAAAAGTAACTGGAGTAATCAAAATTTGGAACTTATTTGCTTGAAAACTAAACGAGTATGAGCCCTGGATTTTGGTGAAAGATATCGCTAAATTCTTCGCCGAAATTCCTTCCTAAAATTCTTCACCAAAATCTTTCATCAAAGTCGTTCACGAAATCCTGGACCAAAATCTTCAATCAAAATTTCTCATTGAATTCTTCGTGTGACCAAATTTTTCAGAAATCCTTTCGCTTTTCCAAAATTGTTCACTATATCCTCCACCAAAATCCTGTCAAATCCTTCTCTTCGCCAAAATCCTTTACCAAAATCCATCTTTCCTAGAAATCGTTTGCTAAAATCATTGCGGCAAATCCAGGACCAAAATTCTTCGCCAAAAGCTTTCACAAAATGTTTGAACAAAATCCTCCATCAAAATCCTTTGCCAAATCCTTCGTCGAAATTTTTAGTCAAAATTCTTCACCAAATCCTTGATAGAAATCCTTGCTAAATCCTTCGTTAAAATCCAAAGCCAAATCTTTCGTTGAATCATTTACCGATATATCCTTCGTTAAATTTTGATTTTTATAGGAGAGCCACACTAACCTCTTTAGAAAGATTCATGAAAGAATTTTTTTAAAATTGTATTTTGAAAAATAAAGTAAAAAGAATTCTTTATTCATTATCTCTCAAATCCCCCCTCCCCCCACAAAGACATCCAAAAAGATACGTTTTATGCCTGTTTACTCCTACCTCTCTGTAAATGAATTTCTGACGAGAAAGACTATCCACAATGAATTTAAGTATGTGCGATTATATTTTGAACTTGAAACTTCAGAATTTTCAGAAAAATTGTAAGTTTGAAATTTCAAGCTTCTATGAAGAGAGAAAGGTAAATGAAATATTGACTTGAAAAGCTTCGGTGTTCACGTCTTCATGAGATCTTATCATACCATTTTTTTTTACCAAAGTGACAAAATCAAGATTTAATCGACCTCAACAGTACGATTTTCAGATTTTAGTCAGTCATTTTTTGACCAACGAGATAAGGGAGAATAATTCAAATGCCAGCGAAACATCCCAAGCTCGACAGAAAGCAGAAAAAAACCATACGTAAAAAATTTTCCACTCCATAATCCTAATTTTTCTAAAAAAATTTCCCTACCGGAGCAAATTTTTTACACAAACCTGGAAAACATTTTCTACAGAGGAGAGTTACCGCACACTTTAATGTTATTCGGAAGACCGTCAATAGTCATAAAAGAACAACTCGCCGACCCGAAAATTTGCTAAAGAAGAAAGAAACGAAACGCCTGGCGCTTGTGCTGTGCTTTTTGCCAACATCGCATATTCTCGTTTTCATTATATACGTGTAACAGTTAATTAACATGGAAAATAACAATGCTCGGGCTAGCGAAAATTCGGCGTAAAAATTTGTATGTAAAATAAAGGAGGATAGGATAAGTTAGCATGTAGTGTACGTACTACTACGTAGCGCAGTATTGTTTCCAAGCCGAGAAAATTATATCCTTTTTATGACGTTTAGAAAAAAAAAGAGCAGGAAAAAACCTCGTACGCGAGAATTTCCACGTATTAATTTCTTAACAGGATTTTTTTTTTGCCTACGTTATCGCATCTCACGCAGCCCGGAATCATCGCGCTGTAAAACATAAACACGCCAGACTTTCCGCCCAAATACATTTCAGCCAAACGATGAAGCTGCAGGTAAAGTTAGTTGTAGAAAAGAAAGCGAACGTTTGGTCGATGGTCGCATTCGCGTTCTACGAACATTACTCGTAGTAGCCATAGCCTATGCATGTGCAAGCTAAATTATTCGCCAAGTCGCCCTTTTCCGGTTAAATAAATCTGAAAATAACGAGCTACCCTTGACGGGGTGCACCTTGGAGTTGGACCGACCAGCTTGTCCTTTTAGTAGGGTATTTTTTCCATTACACGAACGTGGAAGACGTAGGTATCCTTTGGCGCAGGGTGAGGTTTTTCTCCAACATACGATTTTGCTAATAAAAAGGTGAACTGAGTCGACTTCGGAGTTGCGAAACAGTTTGATAATTAACGCATTTACATTTTTAAAGACTCGTAGGCAATTTTTCACTCTTTATACGCCGCTAGGTATTAAATTCGAGATGGTAATTTCAATCAACTGGCAGTCAGTTGAGAAGCTTGACGAAGAGTAAACCTCGTCTAATTAATTCTTTATTGGAATTTACATTTTTTAAGATCTCACTTCGTTTCGTTATAGGTCTCGTTTCATCTGACTCGGAATAATTAATTTTTCGCTGTTCTCGACAAAGTTGCATGGTATCACTATAAAGTTATCAAAACCATTTGTTGACATAAAATTTTCTTCAATATTGCCTACTTTTAGAGACTGGAGGCTTGAATTATGTATGGAAAAACAATTCTTGGAGCAGAATTTCATTTTCATGAAAATGTTGCTCATATTAGGAAATAAAGTGGTGGAGAGAGAGTGAGAGAGACATTGGGTGGGCCCAATTCAAAAACTAATCTGGTCATTGAGTTTATTTTTTTTGAACTTACATCTACTGGAAAAGAGTAAGAGGGTGCTGGAGGCCTCAGATGGGGTCCAATCGAAACGCCAAGTTCCCTACTTGTGTTTGGCATCTTCAAAGATATGTCCTTTTAATACAACTCCTCGCCCTTCCCCCCTTCCAATCTTGTAAGTCTATAAAAATTCTGGCCCTTTGTGAAGGGATTTACCCCTTTTCCATTGGAAAGTCTCGTTTTGAAACATTATCAGCTTTGAAAGTTACGTCTGTGGCAATTTTTACATTTAAAAACTTTGATGGAACTGTCCAAATGGTAACTCAGTGAATTTCGGACGATAAAATCAGTTTTAAACAAACAAGGGAAACTCTCTCGGTCACTCGGTCATCAATTTTTTTCTCTTTTTTTTGCCAAAACAGGAGACCCACAGATAGCTTTTAAAAAAATTCAGTTGCCAAAAACGAAAAATGGAGGATCTTACGTGGTTTTGAATTTTCCATTGGCCTAAAAACAGCATAATAAATTGATGAAAAAATTGAATTATTAGAAAGAGAGACCCAATTTTAACATTGGGTGAGAATAGTAATATTTTTGTGGAGCCAAATTTTCTCAAAAAAACACCTCAGAACTTCGAAATGAGAGATTGAGCAGATACAACTCTGAGAATCTTCTTTCTTCTAGCTTTAACGAGCTTTGAAGAAGCAATCTTCAACTCGAGTAAAAAAAGTGTGATTTTTGGGCACTTGGAAAAATTGACATTTCAATAATTCAGGGGTTTTCTGATAAAATTGGAGGCCAAAAATACATTTTTTTCACTTACTAATGTCAAAAATTTTGCGTAGATGAGAAAAATGTATTTTTAAGCGCAATTTTGTTCAAAAAAATACCCCAAAATTTCAAAATTTGCGAAGATTTTTGGAACCAACTTTTGAAAAAAATCAGAAAAATGTATTTCTAAAATTGCGATGATTTTTGGGACCAAATTTTGAACAAAAGGAGAAAAATGTATTTTTGAGCCCAATTTTGTTAAAAAAAGGCCACAAAATTTCAAAATTTGCAATGGGGCAGCTACAGCACCGATCATCTACTGAAAATGGTAAAAAATTTCGGTTTTTGTCAATATTGCTAAAAATGTGTGATTTCTAGCCAAAAATTACCAAAAATTGTCGCCTGTTTGCAAAAAATCCCAAATTTTTTACTTTTTTCCAAAAAATTGCCCAAAAGTCTCGCTTTGTTGCCAAAATTTGCCAAAAAAAAGTGTCACCTTTTTTTGTCAGTAATTTCCAAAAATCTACGCGTTTTAACCTAAAAACGACAGAAGATTGCCAACAAATTGCCAAAAATTCCAAAAGCCTTGATTTTTTCCGAATTTTTTTTTTTTTTTTTTTTTTTTTGGGTGTTTGTAATTACTTGATTATTACACCCGTCGTATGGGATTTAAATCGAGTTGGTAAGGTCAAGTTTTTTAATTAGATCTAAGAATTTTTCAATTTCGGAAGGGTCGTCTGGTATGAATAGGGATCTTTCGTCTATTTGTAGGGATAGTCTGTGTTGATGTAAGGAGGGACAGTGAAATAGTAAGTGTTGGACAGATATAAGTTCTGACAGGCAGAACAGACATGTGGGTTTTGGGGCCTTTTCATAGAGGTGATTGTGTGTGATTTTTGTGTGGCCAATTCTCAGTCTGGTTATAATTATTTCTTCAAGCCTGTTTAAGTGGGAGAGGTTTTTCCAAGGATGGACTAATTTTTTATGTTGAAAGAGCTTGTTTGTGGTTTGGAGGGACCAAAAGTTTTGCCATTTCTTAAGTGTGCTTTGGGTGAAGATAGATTTGAGGTCGTCAGCTGAGATAAGTGTAAGGGGAGAAAGGGTGGTGGCAGATTTTGCATTAATATCTACAATTTCATTTCCTAAGATTCCAACGTGGCTGGGTACATACATAAACTGTATAAAGAAGTTTGAATTTTGTAAGTCAAATAGAGTTTTATGAATATTTTGAATTAGAAGGTGATCGGAAAAAAGATTTTGGATAGCAGTTAGTGAGCTGAGGGAATCACTTTGAATTAAGAAGGACTTATTTTCTGATTCATAAGTGAGTATATCACAGAGACAATGGAAAATAGCTGTGAGTTCGGCAGTGTAGATTGAAGAACAGTTATGGATTTTAAAATTTGAAATTCTATCATTTTATAGAATAGGCATATCCTGTATGAAGCGTTGGTATTTTTGATCCATCTGTAAAGCATTGCTTAAGTACAGCTTAGCTTTTCTTTCCGAAAATTGCCAAGAAAAGCTTTGTCTTTTGTTAAAAGTGTTGATATGTACATATTTTTTTGCCAAAAATTTCCAAAAAGTCTATGCTTTATAGCCAAAAGTCCTGCTTTATGCTGAAATTGTCAAAGTTTTAATTAATTTTCATTGCCTTTCAGATTTCAATTAAGATGTCTATTGTTTTGTTTTTTTTTTTTTAAATTTAAATATTCTGGCTTTTCTGTCATTTTATTTCTATTTTAAAATTGAATTGAAAAAAGCTTCCATGAAAGTAGACAATTCATTTTTTCTACCATTCCTGCAAAAACACGATCGGTTTTGAAGGAGAGAAGATAGTTTTGAAATCTTTATCAGTCACACCCCTTCCTTAGGAACGTTGAAAAAATAGAGCTCTTAGCCTCATTTTTCTCAAGAGCTGTTCTTTTTTTGAAATTAAAAAATTTAAAAAAAAATGTCAAATGAAAAGGAAAATTTCATGCTTTTCAATTTTTGTTCGCAGAATCCTCAATTAGGTATTTTCAACTTTTTTCCCCGCAAACAATAAATTTTTGAGAAATAGGCTTAGGCAGGTCTTTTTTTGTATTTCGTTCCTTGAGGGGAAGGGGGAAAGGGGGAAGCTAAATTGAATTTGCAAGTCCCCAATTTTCATACCCCCTCCCCCCACTGTGTTTTGAGAAAAAAAATCGAAGTAGGTACCTAAATTAACTTTTTTATTGTTTAAAAAACATTTTGGGAAATATAAAAAAGTAACTTTCGTTTTTTTGAACCATTTTTGAAATAGAAAATTTTGATCACTTTTTTTGCGCTTCGAGTAATAATGTTCCATAGTTCAAAAAATTCAATGTAGTAACCTTGATAGATTTTGTATTTGGATAATTTTGACCTTAAAAAAAATCAAAATTTTTCAAAAAAGTTACCAAAATATTTTATTTTTTTATATTTTTCAAATTCTTTCATTTTTTTTAGTTTTTATGACAATTTTTCGATATTTTCAAACTTTTATTTGAAGGGACTGTGCCTTGTGGCCCTCCCACAAAAAACTCTGGACCTATTTCAAGTCTGAAATAAATTATGTACTACAAACATTATTTTGAATTAATTTACTTGTACGTTTTGATAGATACGTTGTTAGTTTTTACCATTTTCAGCCAGTTGAACCTTTGATAAAGTAATTAGAGGAGTTGCATACTCCTATTTGCGTTGTTAATGCGTCTTAAGACTTCGATATATTCACACGATTAACCGCTTGATATACACATCGAAGTAATCTTAATTCTTCCAAGTATCATTTATTTAAGATGATCTTCAACTTAGCGTACTTAATGGCTTAAATCGAGTCGAGAAATCGTACCAGTAAAAAGGGCGGTGCTTTATTTAAATCTATGTGCATTCTCCTATAGATACTATGTAAACGTGCATATAGATAGATACATAATTACATATGAACGGTATGCGTGAAAAACCAATACATACGAATTCAATTACCGCGAATACAGGTTAATAATGCAGAAAGGTAATATCGAAAGGTTAAAGACCCATAGACGGTAACAACACGTACGTCGACTAAAATGTGACAGTTGTTTAAATCGATACCATTTTACTATATACTGAAATGTGTGTACTATTCTGGTAATTCCACAATCTGATTTATGCACTCACACCTAAACAATGAATTGGACGGATTTTGCCATTGCCATGAACCTAAATGATTCGATCAGATCGTCAAAAACGAGGTACTTTTATTCCCCTCCCCCACCACACCTATTATATGTAGATAATTTGTTTTCGTTCACGAGTTGAAATTTCCTTTAAGTAATGGTTTATAGGATACAGGAAATACTTTTAAAATGAAGATCGAGCCTATAAAAAAGCGACAGGACGAGACGTATAAAGAGTAAAGTTGAAGCTAAGGTACATTGTAGATAAGCATGGGGCGAACATTAGAACATTGTCAAAATCACCATCGGCATCAGCAGTGGCGGTGGCGGAGGCGGCACATGTGAAAGAACTTCTCTCGCCCAAACGTTTTTAGGTGAAAGGGTAAACGGTTATGGCAAAAGTTAAATAAGATTAACAATATCGAGAAACGCCCGCCACAAATCCAATTTATAATCGAACCGATGCTATGAAATTTTCCTCCGCACAGATATGATCAAATATCGTCGTCGTTGTCGTCGTACCCTGTGCTACATAACTGCTATACCTACCTGCTAGTACGTTTTTACCTGCCAACCATTCTTTGGACTTATACAACCCTATTGATAGAGGATTTATTCTTATATATCCGTAGGTATATCGTAAAAGCGTTATGTAGCTGTGAATTTTAGACATACGTCGAAAGCTTTATGGAAATATTCGCCTTAAAACGAACTCCCCATACTCGGTTATCATCGATAAATTTCTCAAATACGGTTTGGGTAAAATCTGCGAGAAAATTTACTGATAAATTCGCTCTCAATTTTTTCCTCTACGACCAATTGATTTTTATAGCAGAGTTTTTTCCTCTTCGTTTTTTAATTCGAGAAAAAATATCAATTTTTATAGTATAAGGTTTCTCAGAATGAAGGGGGCGGGGGGGGGGGAGAGATTCGCTTCAGGCGAAATTTTTTTCTAGTTGACTCGAGTTGTTTAGGTATACTTACCTAGATGTGTACTTCGTATTTATGAGTTTTTCTCGTTAACAGCTTCGTTCTTGCAAAACTTCGTGATAAGTTGAAATGTTTAACGGTGAAATTTTCTATCAAAAGTTTTACGTGCATTTTTCCAATTTAACGTATGGTTGTTGAGATGTTCGAGAGTTAGTTATAACGTCTCGTCGCATGTTTCGATGCTTCCAAAGTATTCCTACCGGTGGTTTAATTGACGCTGTACCAAGTTATATTCTAGTTAGAAGGATTAGTGTGGTTGATGGATTTCTAATTTTTACGAGCGTGTAATTTGGAGTTTATTAAACAGAACTTGGTACATTCTGAAAAGAAAACGATAAATCTGAAAGGAATTTTTTGGTGTGGTCGAAATATAAAGATGGTCCTCCGGGCCGGATTCGAATTTCTGACCTGTGGATATTCATGTGGACGATACAGCTTATATTATTTGAACAGTTTTGGATGATTTTTACAATAAACGATGAAGAAACACGTTTCACGTGGATTCTGGATAAACTGAATATGGTCCTCCGAGTCGGATTTTTTTTCCAACTTGGATTTTTGAACGATTTTTAACTATTTTTCTTGATATATGATGAAAATGTATTCAAATTTCGATAAATTTTCAAATAATTTTGAGAAATGTTTGAAATTTGTATGATTTTTTTGAACGATTTTTCAGAGATTTTAATTTTAAGAGGATTTTCTAATTTTTGAATAAATTAATTTTGAGATTTTACGGATTTTTTACTATGTAGGTAGGTATCTTTGAAATTGTTGACTCATTTTTTTAAAGACAACTGCGTCATTCCATCAGATTACGAGTGTAATGAAAAACAGCTCGATTTGAAAATTTTTTAATAAGATTTCACGGTTAAATAATTCGATACGATTCCCGAGACTTTGTTTCCGCCAAAACCAAACACAATGATTTAATTGTAAAAGGTGACGTCTCCCGTCGTAAACTTTTTTTCGCTGCGAGAAAAAAAGAAGAGAGAAAAAGTTGACGTTTTTCTACCCTGGCTTTTGAAGGTATATACTAAGTTGATATTTAATTTTCGTATTATATCTAAAACACAAAAGGGGAAAAAATTAATAAATAAACTTTCATTTGTTTAAAACTCTTAAAATGAATGTTTGAAGTGTTACGACGACGATCTTCCCCTCCTCCCTCTGCTTTCTTGTAGGTATTCCGAACCCGAGTATTTGTTTTTTCGCTTTTGTTTTCGCTGCTCGCACGTATTTACTCGAACGGAAGCCATTTTTTTCCCTCGTGCGCCAGGAAGTAAAAATCTCACTTATTACATTCTTCTTGTCTTTTTGGCTCGCGAATAATATTATAATCGGATATTAATATAATGATGAAATTAAATTTATACGCCCGACTGCCCCTTGATGTTTTTGTGATAAGGTAAGCGTAGGCTAACCGAAGAAGCTTCCTTATTGTAATATTTATACGAGTAAACATTTCGCAAATAAGATAATGAAATACGTAAGAGCTGACGAAACAAAAATTCTCAAAATTTTATGATTGGATGTTGTTTCTTGGTTTTTAACCCACTTGCTTCCACGTGTTGCTTATTATCTAGAAGGAAAATTTTATTCGTGAGTCAGAAACAATAAAAAATCAAATTACTTTTTCCAGCTTGGATTATTTGGAGACGAGCGAGAGTACGATTCGTGTAGCAAATTTCGAATTTTAATATATAGATTTTAATAAAAATTTTCCTCCAAATAATAGGTAAGTTGGAAGATTTTTTTTTCATTGTGGAAAAATACATTTTGTTATCGAGAAAGATTGTGCAGTGATGCATGTTGTGATGGAAAATTTTTGAAGCGGGATAAAGAATGAAAATTTTCAATAATGCTTACGTAAATCATAAAATAACAACGTGTACCAATTTTGACATTGAAAATACCCTCAAACTTTATTTTTTGAACTTATTCTTTTTTCAAAGTTCGAGCTTTCGGGAGAGAGTTTTGTGGTTTTCAATTATTTATTTCTCGAGTGTATTAAAATAACCGCGAAAATGTTACTTGACAACGTCTCGTCGACGTTCCAGATTTCGTTACTATTGTGTTAATCTTAAAAATATACTTTCTTTTAGAAGGAAATTTCAAAATTTGGTCATGTAGGTATATGAACGAAAATTTCCGAAAAGAACAAGAAAGTGAATATTGCCAACTATTTATTTTTCTCAATTCTAATTATGGTCTATTATAAATAAAATGAATCACTTTTGCATTCAATTTTTTTTTTGAATTTTTAAAAAGTACCTGCAAATATATAGTTAGAACTTTAAGTAATGACCAAGTGAGCTTAAATGAACTTGCAAAAAATGAAATTTTACTAACCTTACAAGGGAATCTTTTAAGGTGTCACCCTTCGATTTGAACAGGACTATGATTTTTGGAGAGAGCATGGTCTAAAACCCCCAAAACCAAATTTCCAGCTCCACCCACTCATTATTCGATTTTTGACGAACTTTTAAAAATTCAAAATTGACTGTTATTGGTGATTTGTGCTTTTTTAAAAAAAAGTACATACTTGATCAGTAAAATTGATCAAAATAAGTCCTAAAACTGATATTAATTCCCCAAATCCAAATTTCACCATTTCCAGTCATTCTGAAACCTCCAGCGCGATTTTTAAATTTCTCCAGAATTTTGAATTTGCTCCAGAAAGCGTGAATATGAAGTTGGGCAGCTAAAAATCGAGTTATGTATTATACTCGACATGTTTAACGAGTTTATCCAAATTTGAGCCGATTTTGAGAGTGACACTTCAAAAGTGGTTTTTTGACCAGCTTTTTTCAAAATTAAAAAATTCAAAAAATCAAAAGTTTCCCGTTTGTGTGGAAATTTTTGAAATTCACGCGAATCGCTATATTTTGTCCAAAATTAACCCCCCAAATCTAAATTTAACAATTTCCAGGCATTCCGGAGCCTCCAGCGCGATTTTTCAATTTCTCCAGAATTTTGAATTTGCTCCAGAAGGCGTGAATATGAAGTTGGGCAGCTAAAAATCGAGTTATGTATTATACTCGACATGTTTAACGAGTTTATCCAAATTTGAGCCGATTTTGAGAGTGACACCTCAAAAGTGGTTTTTTGACCAGCTTTTTTCAAAATTAAAAAATCAAAAGTTTCCCATTTGCGTGGAAATTTTCAAAATTTGCGCAAATCACCATAATTATTTTGTCTATAACTAACCTCCCAAATCAAAATTTCACAATTTCCAGCCATTGAGGAGCCTCCAGCGCGATTTTCAATTTTTCCAGAATTTTGAATATGCTCAAGCTAGCAAGGGTGAGTATGAAGTTGGGCAGCTAAGAATCGAGTTGTATACTACACTCGACCTGTTCTACGAGCTTATCTACATTTGAGCCGATTTTGAGAGTGACACTTCAAAGGTGGTTTCTGACCAGCGGTTTTCATAATAAAAATATCCAAAAAATCAAAAGTTTCCAAATGGCGACGAAATTTTCGAAATTGGCACGAATCGCTGTATCAAGTTCAGAATTACCACCCCTCCCTCCCTCCCTCCCTCCCTCCCTCCCTCCTCCCTCCCAGTCCAAATCTCGCTGCTTTCGAGCTGTTTTTGGAGCCTCAAGCGCGATTTTCTGGATTTTTGTAAAATCTCAACTCACGAAATAAAAATTTCAAAAACAAAATTCAAAAGAAACCCCCTGAAAAACTAAGAAAATGGCGGGGAAAAATTTCAAAAAAATCACTGTGTGTACCCCTATAATTATGATGTAGGTACACAATCTGTGAAAATTTCAAAATTTTTCGTCAACCCCCCCTCCGAGAAATAAATCTTTGAATTTTTGATGTTTAGGGGGCAGTTTCTCCAAAAGGAGAGGGTGGTGGGAGATCAAAAATTTGTATGGAGAGTTTTTACATCAAGGATGACTTTTTGGACCACTTTCGATCCATTATGGATCAATGGCCATTTCACCCATCTTATAGGGGGAGACCCTTTATTCGAGATTTTCTCAAAAAAATTGGAAGTCGGTTCGATTGAACAATTTTATAGAAAATGTCGAAAATGAGCTCCTGAATTTTTAAAGTAAAATTTTAATCAAGATTATTATCTTTGTGAAAAAATTTGAAAAATCTATTAAATTAATATGGGTTTTTGATTTTGGAAAAATTGTTTTTTGAGATTGGATGTAGAAAAGATTGGCAAAAAAACTGTAATTTCGAAAATGAATTGAATTGTACCTAATTTTGAGTTGAAAATGATTTTTATTTTGGATGAAATGAGAATTTTAACGACTGATGAAAGTGAAAAAATTCTGATGATACATTTTGCTTTTTAGATTTTGAGTTTGTATTCAACTTTCAAACCCAAATTTTTCTGAAATTTCTAAAATTTCAAAACAGCCTAGACTCGAATCATTTTCAACTTCACTTTAAAGAGATTTTCAGTTTTCAAACAGAGGATTGGGTAACCTATTTTCTTTAGAAATAATATCAATCCGATTTTCTTACGAAAATTTAAAAAAAATTCATCTTTTTAATTACCTTCTGGTGGAAAATGGTCAATATTTTTTTTGTAACCTTTGAAGAAGTAACCCCATCACTTTTACAAAAGGGTTTTCATTTTCACCCGAATCCATAAATTTCGGTATTCCAATCTTACACCCCCCACCCCATCCCCACCGCTATCTTACCCCTTCGGTACCTCATCCGTTGATTGCCCTTATTTTGAGTATTATTTTAGAATTTTTCTATCGCAACGATACAATGTTCTATACTGTTATTCAAAATGGCGAAAATTTGAAATTTTTTGCAAGGTAAAGGAAGTCACCGGGGAGGGGGAGGGGTGAATGCAATCGCGTAATATATCACCCGACTAATAAATAAAGTCTCGTTGGTGTTTTTCGACGAGACAACTTCGACTTGTGTCACGTATTTTGATAAAATAAAACGCTGCTGGTGAAAAAAGCTCATAGCAAAGTTGTACAAACTGTCAGTAACGAGCGACGTCTGCAATTAACTTGATTTCGCAAATACGCAGCCAGCTTTTACGAGCATTAAAACGATATTCTCAAAGTTGTATTGGTTGATTGACAACGTGTAGATTTAATATGTACCTCACCTACTTTAAAATCTCGAAAAATTTTTGAAGCTGAGTGTAAGAGGAGGAGAATAATGATTTCAAATTGTCTGCTATTCTCATTTCGAGCGAGGCACGTGTGAAAAGAAGAATGTTATAGATGACGAATGTTGAGAGATTGGTGGCTGTATCTTTGTTCGGGTTCTCAAGGTTGTAAAAATTGACTTGAGCTGCGGATGAGGGCACGTCGAGTCGAATCGTTGATGCAGTAATTTGATAAATTGAACTAGCCGCATATCAATATAAAATAGATACACTGTGTACTGTGTGTACTTTTGCAGAGATGAAGTTGCAGATAATCAAAAATACATAAGCTCGCGTATCTCGACAAAACAAACATTAAAGTTATATTGCGCATTCGTCTGTGTTTACTTACCCTGTATGATATATTCGCTCCTATATTCATACAGTACAGATATATTATGTACATCTCTATATAGATACACTGTACATCGTCGTATGTACGAGTGTGTATGCAATTCGACGACTGCACATTTATATCATTAAGAGAGAAAGTGAGAAAGACGAGCAGAGGGGTAAAAAGCGAATCTGGCTGAATAAAACAAATTGCTCACATGTATAAGCATTAATTTGATTAATGATTCACCCTCGCAATGTATACCTAGTTCAGTTCAGACTCGACATAAAATGGGTTTATTTATTCGGACGACCTATGGATATTTTTCAAATTCATCGTTATACTCGTCGACAAATAGTTATATCGGCTGTATTATTCGACTCTTAATTAATTTACGCCGAATAAAAACGACGATGAGCTTGGATCGTCACGTCATCCATGGAATAGGTAATTTTTTTTCAACCGAATTGCAAGATTGATTACGTCAAAAGGTGCGAAAGCATATTGCGGTGTTAATTTTATTTGCTCAAGATTTTTCCACTTTTACAAAGGGCTTTTGCCAGCCTAATCCGCGTCATTAATTTTCTCGTCTTCGATTTTCGTCAAGTTGTTTCCTTTCTTTCTTTCTTTCTCTCTGTTTTTTTTTGTGTGTTAATCTTTAACGAATGAAGCAATTTCCTTTATTAGTTTCTTTATGCGAAAATGGCGGCGGCGGTTTTTCAAAAGCACCCCTGTTTGGAAAAAAATCCACATCCGGTGGCCGCACCACCGCGGCTTTATTGGCGAGCATTTTTTCTCACTTTTTCGTCTTCGCTTGTCCGTTGTATACTCGTGTACTAAAAATGCTGGTAAGTAATCTTTTGAAACGAACGCCATCGCCGCGTCTTATGTACCCAACCCACTACGTGTACGAGTAGTGTATTTTGATTAATGATCATTCTTTTATTTTTGATGCTCGATGGAGCGGTGAACTTAATCGCGATGTGATGGGATGCTCATTCTAAGTGACCTTGAAAGCGCACGGTACGTGTTACAAGAGCTTTTTCCCCTGGTACCAAACGATATATGAGATTATGTCCTTCGAGCTTACCCGTCTCTTTTATAATCATTAACCCGAGGATTGATACGATGCGGTTTGTGTCTACTTTTTTTTTTGTTGTTGTTGTTGTTGTTGTTGGTGCTGGTCGAGAAAAGAAATATGACGTGTGGGATTTTGAGGTGGGTATGGTTTGGCGAGTGACGAAATGACTTAATTTTTCGGCTGGTTCGATACCTACTGGAGAAAATTGCTCGATGGTTACATAGTTAATCAAGATTGATATTACTTGGAAATTTTATTGATTTTTTGTTTGTTTTTGATTTGTTTTAGATATTATCACTGGACTAGCACACCTGCATGCGTTCTTCCGTTCTGCCATTTTCTCCATATTCTCGATTTAGGTAAGTGATATTTTTTGGTGTTTGCGAAAAAAATGTTATTTGTTGGTTAGAAAAATACTTAACTGACAATGAGTTGTAGAGGAAGATATGGAAAAAAAATGTATTCCGTTTTATGAAATAGTGTAGGCATGTTGAATTCGAGTTGAATTTTTCGAAAATCACTCCACAGCCTCCCTGTGCTATAATAATTTCTTCGGATTTGGTGTCCAAGTCAAAAAAATTAACGTAGAAATTTTGTATGCACATTAAGGTGGATCAGGAGGAAAAAAGTGGAAGGATTTTGACCACATTAAGTGAAAACATTTATTTCAAGTTGAAAATTACTCTGGACATTTTTTAGCTCCGAATGTGCCCTTGGAGGCGATATATGGGTCCTAAAATAAGGAGCATTTTTGGAAAAAAAAATCTTGATTTCTTTGCTGTGGTCTCTATTCCACAGTTTTGGAGGAAATGGCACTCCAAATTACACTATTTAAGATTTTGCGTCGATCTAGGCCATATTGTCATCGAAATCCAAGTCTACTTTCAGCCCTCTCATCTACTGAGCAGTTGAAAATTCAAAAATCGTCGATTTTTGAGTATAAATTCGTGTTTTGAAAATTTTTTCATCTAGACCAAAACATCGAACGATATCATTTCTGAAACCAGGAGAATATTTTAGAACGCAGTGGTGCCAATTTTTTCATCATTATCGCAAATTTCAAAAAAACTGAAAAAAATGGATAAACTTTTGATCATTTTTCTCGATTTTTTGAAATTTGCTAAAATTGACCAAAAATTTGGCATCATTGTTTTCCAAAATATTTTTTCTGTTTCAGAAATATTATACCGAATTATTTTTCGATGTTTTGGTGTAATAATGTGAAATATTTGAAAAGAAAAAACGTTTAAAATACGAATTTACCCAAAAATTGGCGTCTTTCGAATATTCAACCGCTCATAAGAACCTTAAAAGTAGTCTTGGATTTTAATGGCTATGGCCATGACCTATGTCCGTCTTTTGGAACTAGGCCATTTTTCTAGAGATAAAATGAGTCGGAGCTGAAGCAAAAAAACCAAGATTTTTTAAAAAATTCCCTCTCTTTGAAGGTCCAAACCTAAATCCTGGTAAAATCCCGAATATGTAGCTAATTGCCTATATTAATTATCAAGCTTTTTCAAACTTTCATTATAAATCTGCACAACTATACGTTTCGAAATGCTCTTTTTTGAGGGGGTATTTGCACAAACCAGGGATGGCAAACCAAAAACTTGAATCTGAAACTGGAAAAACCTATCAATTTTGAACAGAAACGGAAACCTAAACTTAAATCGAAATTTCTATATATTGAAACCTAAAAGTAGATTGAAAAAATATCGATTTTTAATGAAAGTTTTTTCCAAAAATGTTCAACAAAATACATATTATTGAATTTGACTTTTGTTCCAAATACTGAAGAATCTCTCAAAAAAGCATTAAAATGGCTGAAAATTGTCTAAAAGTAATGAAATTGTACTAAAATTGGACAAAAAACACATGGAAGAGTATTAAAAACCTGTTAGAATGATATAAATAAGTACACAAAAAAAACAACAATAAAGTCATAAAAATTACCAAAAAGTAAGTAATGAAATATTATTGAATTTTGTCCAAAATGCACGAAAATCTGCTGAAAAAGTGTTGAAATAATGTAAAAATATTTTTAAAAAAATTAAAATCCTTGAAAATTTCCAAAAAAGTTGGCGAAATTTGCCTAAAATAAGAGAAAAAGTATTTAAAAACTTGTTAAAATGAGATGAAAACGCTCAAAACATCATTAAAATCATTGAACATTTTCCAAAAAGTGATAAAATTTCAGTAAAATTTAACGAAATGTAACTAAATTTGCATACAGACATTGAAAAATTTTTTGAACACGAAGAAAATATAACAAATTTTTTAATAAATGTATGAAAAAGTACTGAAAACTCATAAAATTGTATAAAAACACTCAAAAAACATTAAAATCAATCAAAATCAATTCAAAGTTTTAAAAAAATGATGAAATTTCATTAAAATTTTTCAAAATGCAGTCAAAATTGTGTAGAGCATTGTTAAAATTTGCGTAAAACTCAAATAAAGCATTAAAATTGATTAAATTTCAACGAAGTTTGATAGAAAAATGTCATCGAATTGATCTAGAGAGCTGAAATTTGATTTTTACCTTATTTTTGACCTCCTGAGTCGATTGGCGATGGTTTCGAACTATTTTAAAGCCTCCGGTGGATTTTAGTTTTTTCATTTTTTCCCCCAAAAAGAATCACTAAAATGGATTTGAACAGACACGAAAATATTTTGAAAGTATGTATTTAAATCGATCGAAAGGGTCACATTGACATAGATGGTAAATCCGAGTTGATATGTGCTGAATTTCATCTCCAACCCCTCCCCCCACTAGCCGCGTTTTTCGAAAACCGCAGAATTCTAAACTCCTTTAGAGAGAGAGAGAGAGAGAGAGGCTCTGGGATGGTTTACCATCATCATCAATCAACTCAGGAAGTCAACATTAAATTTCAGCTTTTCAAGTAAATTTGATGAAATTTGGATTCTTACCCATTTTTGACCCTTTGAATTTGAAAAAAATCGCCAAAAATCGCAAAACGATTTTGAACATCTGGCATTTTGATGTCCAAGTTTTGCTGTCAGCCAAACAATGTCAAAAAATCTAGCTTTTTCAAACATTGACAAAAATTGTCGCTTTTTAGAAAAATTGCTAAAGATTATAATAAGTGTTGAAAAATGTTAAAATGATACATAAACGTTGAAAAAAGTAGTAAAATCAATAAAAATGTTCATAAACAGTAGAAATTTCGTAAAAATTGAAAAAATGTTGGAAAAAGTGCCTGAAAATTACTTGAAAACATGAATATGTACAGCATTCAAATCTTTGAAAATTATCAAAAAATATTGAAATTTCAATAAAAGTTGGCAAAAGTGCATGAAAATGAGTTGAAAACGCGTTAAAATGGTGTAAAAACACTCAAAAAAGCATGTTTTTAATTCCATTGGTCCTTATCAATGAAAGTAATCTGATCGTCATTCGATGAAAAACTGCACGATTTGAACTTTCATTAGTCTTATTTTACCCTTCTGAAACCACTTCTATAAAAAATATTTTCCTGTCAATTTTTCAATTACATAAGAAAATACATCTGCCCAAAATAAAATTGTCACATATTTGCCAAAACATTTAATAAAAAAAAAATTCAATCGCGAAAACATCTACATTCGACTCCCATATAGACCTATTTGCCCGCCAACTTCGCAGTTTTCCATCAATTATCCACGCTACTTGTTTAGTAAGCAGTTCACAACACCACTAAAAGAAAAGAAATAGGCAATAAATCAAGATAACGCAGACGAAGGAAGAAAAAAAAAGCAGAAAGGAAAGGCAAGAACTAGAGAATTTAATTTTGTATGGCTTTAAAGTTCCCCGCAGCGTTATCTATTCGTGCACAAAGGGGAAAAAAATTGAAAATCAAACATTTGCCAGATCGAAGTCTCAGATAGCGCGAATAATACAAGTACGACGAGTAGGTACGGTACAGTTGGGAAAAAATTCGAAAATTTCGCTATCACATCTTTTAGTTGTGCGCGAGAGCTTGAAAGCCTAAAGCGTGCGGAATTTCCGTTTCACGAGTGATCTTGTTTTGTTTGAAAATTGCTTCGAATTAATTCGCTGATTTTCACGTTTTAGCTGCATGGATGCCGCACCAAGAAGGTATAAGTAATTTCGCACTAAAGTGGAAATTTCTCGCGTTTAAAACTTTTGTTTTATAGAAAGAATTGAATAGAATGGAAATATATAAAGGAGCAGGCAAGAAAAAAATAGCGAGAAGAGTCTCTATAGTATTGTACCTACGTTTTATGCATAAATCGAGAAATTTTCTCGCGGGTCGCTGTTTGTCGTAAAAGATGAAGAACGACTGAATCAGATTAAGTAGGAATTATTTACGTGTTCCGCGTACCAGCTAAACCTACGTTTATTACGACGACGATGATACAAATCTTCGTATAATAATTTCAAGGTAATCTGAGGACGATGAAAATTATATTAAACGTCGATTAAATATGTACTTACATCTCTTAGGATGATGATGACGTTGATGATGGCCGATTATACGCGACGTTTGTAAATTGGTATAATAAAATGTCAGTCGAATGTTGCTCTATACACGTAACGGTATAACCTTTTAGGTATTTTGCAGCTTGTTAAATTGCGGTGTGAGTAGAGAATTTCACACGTAACTTGGCTGAAGGAGGCGCCTACCTAATAGGTCACTTCTTAATGCGGATACTGGTTACGAAATTTTCAAGTAGGGACCTCAACCTCTACCTACTGTAGTTAGGAAAACCAACGACGATGTTGAGTCAATAATACCTACCTAAATACCAGCTGTTTGTACGAAAAATGTCAATCGAAGGTTATCGTCTCGGTCCAATTATTGTTGTACGAGCTAAAAAATACTTGCGTAAGTTTGAAACCCTGCGAAAATTCGATAACCTTGACCCGTTAACCTTGACTAAGCCGGGTACGACGACACGTCTGCGAGTTTTCAAATCCAAAGAGCTAACGAACTAGCCACGAATTTACCTTATCTCATTCACGTAAAGAAGATCTTATCGAGCCATCTGTGATAGTATTCGGTCGAATAACTAATCAGCTTGATAGTTCGCGACTGGACAACTAAACCAGTCAAAGATCGTTACTCTTCGTTGGAAAAAGCCGACTTAAATGTTTCCTCGACTACATAGATGCAAAGAGCACCTAAAACTATGCGTTAGAGCAATTTTTATAGACCAAAATCCACCTCAAAGACGACTTAAGACGTTGTACGATATCTATACCTATGAAAAACAAGCCCAGAAGTAAATCTACCTACCTACCTTACTCTTGCGAGACAGTGACTTAATGAACTCGTTTATCCCGCGCGAGGAGAAAGCTCGCAGAGGGTCGAACGAGGTACGAAATTCGTTATACGTTTCGACGAATACCAAATTACCGTAAAAAATTCCGTATACGTATCTTCAATTTTTCAAATTGATCGAGCTAGCGGTTGCTTGAGCTCTGGCAGCGTCGTCGGTGGCGGTGGCGTTGGCGATGCAAATTGATGTAAATAAATTTCATCGTTTACGCAACGTGAGCGTCTTTTTTACGCGTTATACGCAAAATTAAACATTTTATTGAACATTTACCCCGAGCTAGGTTATCTTTTTCATTTTTACCTACGTAATATTTCGCTTATACCTTGTGCTATGACTAGGTATATACGTACCCGAAATATGCAGCAGGTACAAAAGTATAAGATCATTTCATATTGCGAGAACGTGTACAGAAATGAGCGTGGATATGAAAAAATCTCTCAGGTCGAGTTATTGTACATCTTAAACTGCTGCGGAGGTGAACTTTTGTCAAAATTATAGAGAAAACAGCATTTTATCGAAATTTTTATATAGGTAATATCGCTTATCTTATTTTTTGAAGCTTGGAAATTCCTTCAATATTCACGACAGGCACATAGAAATTTTTTACCTTCTCTTTTTTTCTAACAAGGGAATCTCTTGAGGTGTCACACTCCGATTTGAACGAGACCGCGATTTTTGGAAAGAACATTGTCTAAAACCCCCAAAACCAAATTTTCAGCTGCCCAAGTTCATTTTTCGATTTTTGGCGAATTTTTGAAAATTCAAAATTGACTGGTTTTGGCGATTTATGTTTTTTTTTTTCAGTACGTACTTGATCAGTAAAAATGGTCAGAATAAGTCCCAAAAGTAATATTAATTACCCAAATCCAAATTTTACCATTTCCAGCCATTCTGGAGCCTCCAGCGCGATTTTTCAATTTCTCCAGAATTTCGATTTTGCTCCAGAAGGCGTGAATATGAAGTTGGGCAGCTAAAAATCGAGTTGTGTGTTATACAGGACTTGTTTAACGAGTTTATCTTCATTTGAGCCGATTTTGGGAGTGGCACCTCAAGAGTTGTTTTTTGACCCACTTTTTTCAAAATCAAATAATCCAAAAAATCAAAAGAAAACCGTTTGTGAGGAATTTTTTGAAATTTGTGCGAATCGCTGTATTTTTTCAAGAACTAACCCCCGGAGCGCAAATTCTACCATTTCCAGCCGTTTTGGAGCGAGAGTGACCCTAGCTCAAAAATCCACTCTTGAGGTGTCACTCTCAAAACCGGCTCAAATGTGGATAAACTCGTTAAATAGGTTGAGTTTAATACACAACTCGATTTTTAGCTGCCCAACTTCATATTCACGCTTTCTGGAGCAAATTCGAAATTCTGGAGAAATTGAAAAATCGCGCTGGAGGCTCCAGAATGGCTGGAAATGGTAAAATTTGGATTTGGGTAGTTAATATTAGTTTTGGGATTTGTTTTGGCCATTTTTACTGATCAAGTACGTGCTCAAAAAAAAGCAGAAATCGCCAAAAACAGTCAATTTTGAATTTTCAAAAATTCGCCAAAAATCGAAAAATGAACTTGGGCAGCTGAAAATTTGGTTTTGGGAGTTTTAGACTATGCTCTTTTCAAAAATCGCGGTCCCGTTCAAATCGGAGTGTGACACCTCAACAGGTTCCCTTGTAAAGTCGGGCCCTCTGCAACAGACATCATCGTTGAACAAAAATTTGGCTAAAAGCACAAAAAATTATTCAAAAATCAATTTTTTCAAAGTCCGAAGAAGGTTTGACAAAAAATTATTTGACACGGTTGAAATTTTTTACTTCATTTTTTTGTCCCATGTGAAAAAGTCATACCAAGTTGTAAAAAATCAAAAAAATCAAAAAATTAATTTATCCAAAAATTTAATATTTCTGGATCAAAAAAAAACTCCTCCAAATCATTTGAGCTATGTTAGGCACCTCTAGTGGGCAGTCCCCTAAATTGAAAATGGGGGGGGGGATGAAATAGACCAACTTAGGTGAAAAATTCTTCAAAATTTTCCATTTCTGTATCCTAATTTTTCTGAATAACCGCCTTTTCAAGAAAAAAACTTTCCAAGGCCACTAAAATAATGTTGGTTTCATTGTATTGACCCCCCCCCTTTTGAAAAAAAATCAATGAATTAAAAACTGTCTGTTCAAATTTTTAGAAACGTTTTCAATTCTGGGAAGATGATAGAATCATTCCATTAAAAAACTGACATTTTGGGGGGGGGGTACCACTTTTTCATCATCCACAGGATCACCGGGGGAGGGAGGGGGGAGAGTTTAAAACTATAAAATTGTACTTTTGTGGTGAAGATGGAGCAAATCCAAAGATAAGAATTTGAAAACGGCAGAATTTTAATTTTTCTTGATTTTTTGAGGAAGGAAAAATTCAAGGAAATTCCACTTTCCACCAAAGTGGAGGGCTCAAAATATATAAATAAAGCTTTTCTGATGATAATGGATCAAATCTACGGATTTAGAGCAAGTCAAATCCCACTCTTTTATTGGGCGGAGAATTAAAAGTGGTTCTAATTACATTAACACGAAAATTGCATGAATAAAGGCTTTATTCATATCTAACAGTCCTTCTCCGATTCAGGAGGTTAGGAAAAGTTTTGTCATTTTGCCTGTGAGTCCGTCTTTTCAAAACAGTCAAGAAAAAGTCCTTTTTTCCAAAATTCTGACATTTAATCAAAATCGAACGAAAAATGAAAACTCAATTTTTCAGCATTTTTCATTTTTTCAAACGTCAGAATAATTGAATATAACAGCAAAAAATTGAATAATTATGTAGGTATTTTGTTAATGAAAACCGATTGATTATTTTCATTATTTTGATGTATTTTCTTGATTACCTTTTTGTTTCTTTAAAAAAATTACAGTTAGTTATTGATTTTTTTTTGGCAATTTTGTGAAAATGAAGAAAATGAATTGGGGGGGGGGGGGAGGAGAGATCAGTACATTTTCAATTTTGAAAATGTCCCTCCAAAGGTCCTTTTTTATTAGTTTTCAGATTTTGTTAGACGCCTTGTTGAAGGAAACTTCTTATTTAAGAAAACTTCTTTCTGAAAAAAAGTCTCCTAAAAGAAACTATCATCATGAGGGGAGGGAGTCAGGGGTTCTTCCAAAAAGAAAACTTGTGTTTTGTAAACAAAAACAAATCATTTTCGACCTTAATTTTTGAAAAAGAATATACTTGCTGTAGAGGAGAGATCATTTGGTGAGGTTGGGGGGGGGGGAAGAAGCATTCAGACTGATCCAATTAAGAACAGATGAAAAATAAAATCAATAGTTGAATACTTTTTAAAATAGGTCTCTCGAGAGTAAAATGAGACAGCGAAATGGTACAAACGAGAAAACATCCCCAATAATTTTTTTGGCCTGTCCCATTTATCAAATTTTGGTCAAAAACTTGCGAAACAACTCAGAAAACGTGTTGTTTGCAGAACTTCACGGATACTTCGGACACAGTAGTAAATTTTTTAGCATCATTCTTTTGATCTTTCTTCCGAACACGAGTTTATACATAGAAAGCAAACAATATAGTACAGGTGATAAATAGCGAGAGATAACTGTAAAGCGCGAAATAAATTTGAACGAAAAAAATAATAAACTAAAAAAAAAACAAACAAGAACCACATTTTTCAAACCCGAACGGATAATCCTCAAGCGCCACCCAAGCGATACTAAATATTCTTTTCGGAAGATTATGTTAAAAAGGGGGCATCGGTTACCTCATAAATTACTATTTAGCGTGCGAATTTTTGTAGGTAACTTCTTATATCAGCGACTCGATTCCGTTATAAAGCGATGTAACAGAACCGTATTAAATTAATAAAATCACAAAGCCATCTGCATAGCATTTTGCCAACAAGCTGTGCTTAAATGCCATACACGTATAAAAAGTCGAAGAACCTGTTAGCGCGGTGAACGTGTTAGTTACGATTTAAATTCGCTAACTGACCTATTTGGAAACAGATCAAATTCTATAGAGGAAATAGCGATACCGATACCAATAATATAACCGATATCGATAAATTATCTGCAACACGTATAGGTCTATAAGACTGTAGTACATCTGTGTGCTGAACTTGTAGTGTAGCTGTAAGGCCATCTTTGTGTGTATTTCATCTCAGGACACAGATCATAATACCAAGATTATTAGTATCTTACATCTAGCAAAACCGCTTTGGGTAGGCTCAAGGGGGTGCGGGGTTGAAATGACGTATATTTTCGACCATTTCATTATCACCTCATCATTTTGTAGCGATTCTTCAAAATCAAATTTATTCAGTAAAAAAAATACATATGTATATTCAAAAATGTTGCAAGTTGATGCCAATTACGTATTATAAATATTTGCTCGAATGTTACGGTCGGTCCGCGAACGTGGAGTAATTTTATCATTACTACGTGAAAATGGTTTAATTTAAAACCACGGCCGCGCCGACGACGAACAACGAATTTGGTCACGTTTAAACAATACTATACGAAACACGACAGAGAGGGAAACCCTACTGACACAGAGAAATTTTCGCCGCTTGTAAGGTTTCGTGGCCGAAGTAATTTTAGTTTTAGCTGAAGCATAAAAATTTGTTACCTTTGCGAGCTCGCGACGAAATACTGGGTTGCTACATTTGCATAATAACTGCGATTACAAAATAAGTACAACGTACCGTGCTTATGGGTGGATTAAGGATGGGTAATTGGGTGAGAGGGAGGAAAATCTGGTACAAATATTGGTGTTGAGGAGGACGTATAGGATAGAGACAGGATACCTATTCGTGTAATTAAAAGAATAGAAGATGCTGGCCGAAGGGTTGCAATCTGCGTAGCATTAGATCGAAACGAGAATCTGCTACGTTAGAATTGGCCCTAAAGGTGTAAAGAAGCAGCCCCTCGAATAGCAGCATCAGGTATCTATGTAATTGGTATAATGTCGTCGTAAATAATAAGACAAATCATCCGACAGATTGTACAATTGCGAGCGTTTTAAAACGAGCAATTTATATTCGTTGATTTAGAGAATTTAACGACGGTATCGATTTGGAAAATTGGTCTCAGCTCGTACATTGTGCAAAGTGTAGGAGTGCGAGTATACTATTCAACCCCTTCTCGAGTGTTTTTACTACCACCGACGATAAATCTTTCGACGAGATGAGCCTATGTACGTATAACCATAGAAAAACGTATCTAGACGTATAAAAGGATTGTTAAACTTCTCTCGTGATAATACTTCCTGATGCATAAATCACGTTCAAGGTTAGACCCATCCTATCTATATGATACTGTACGTGTACTCTAGACGGTTTCTGTATTGTAGATTTAGACATGTACGTTCAACATTATAGGTATAGGTACATGTGCTCTGGTGTGGCGGATTGGATTGGATACTCAAACGCCATCAAATACGTGAATTAATGTGCACATGTACCATTAGCAAAACTAATTCGTATATTGATTGCGAAATACCATACACATGTCAAATATGTCTTGGCTTGTACAAGGTGGAGTAATTGAAATGTTCGAGTTGTACATTCGTCACCGATGCGCCATCGTGTTCGTTAATTAATTTCCTAGGTATTTATGTGTGTTTTGTTGTTGGTTTTTCTCTGTATATGTAGGTACATCGGTGTTACTTAGATATTTTTATGTGTAGTTACCTACTACTACGTGGATTTATTTATGATGTACTTACCTAGTTGTATGTACATTACATTACGTTGGACTTGGACACGAGATGGAGACGAATCGCGGATTCAAGGTTTATACTGCGGCGAGAGAGTGAGAGAGAGGATACTTCATGTACTCGTACCTATAACTACCTACTGTTGGTAAATTGCACGTTTTACCGCAAGGTCATTGCGAAGATGTTGGTCTGCTGCGAGTTCTTTGACCGGCTCTCTGTACTGTAGGGCTTCACTCTGTATCAACAGTTGCGTAAACGTTCGGGTCGGTTCGATTCAGGATTTCTGAAAACCTTGTGCGATTCGTTGCGGTGAATAAAAGGCTGCTAATTTGCTCTATAGTAAGTGGAGATGAGTATAGTGAAGATTTTGCTTGAATAGAGAATTACGAGTAGAAAACTTGATAATTTAAAACATTCTTCAATTGAAAATTTCCTACCGAAACTTTGAAATCTGAATCGTTTTACAATTGTGCGTCTTTTTTGGACAACACTTCAAGGTCAAAATCGAATCTTAAGAATTGAAAAAAAGTCAGCCAAAAATTTAAAAAAATGAAAATTCCATCCTTATCGAGGTGAAAAGCCGAATTCGTTGTGAACCACATTTCTACTCCCTTATCAAATTGTTTGGAAACAGTTTTGAATCAATTCGAGCAATTCTGAGGTCTCCAGCAACAAATTATGAAGAATTTAAAAAATAATCAAAATTTCGGCAAAAGTAGGGAAAATGGAAATGCTACCTGATTCAGCTTAAAAAAAAAACTGCTAATTCGATACCCTCCTTATTTCCACTCCTTCTTCCAATCGTTGGAACACAGTTTTTAGTCATTTTGAAGAATTCTGCAGCTTCCAACAACGAATTGTGAGAAAATTGGACAAAAGGTTTAAAAAATTCAAATGTTACATTTGAATTGAGCCGAAAAAGGCAGAGCCTCTCTTCCTTTCATAAAGAAAATTGAAAAATTTTCTCATAAATGAGGAAACATAGATATAATAACTAAAATTTTTTTCCAGTTTTTAAATGATTAGGAATCAAATTTTTGAAAGCAATATTCAATTCTGAGATAATTTGGATTCTCTGTGCTTAACAAAAGGGTGAGGGGTCACAAGAAAACCAAAAGATTAACACTTAAAAGCAAAAGATTTGCATTTTTTGAATATTTTCAAAAAATTGACCCCTCTCTCCACCTCCTCTCCAAGTAGAAGAAGAAAACAAAAAATATTAAAATCATCAAAAACAAGCGATGTGGGTATCAATTTATTTATGTTTACCAAGGCACTGGCACTAATTTTGAAAACCATTTGATGGCATTATCAACATTGAGCCTTCCAGAAGTGCTGGATTCTTAACATTTATGATCTATGTATGTACTTCTAGAAATTTTGGACCCTAATCACCCTTCTCAGGGTGTTTAGTTTCAAATTTGAGGATAATCAGTGTTATCAAATCAGGAATCAGCGCCTCAGAAAACTAAGATTTTTTTGCTTGTATTGAAGTTTTTAAAATTAAGGGGTTCAACCCCTTTTCCAGTAGTCCACTTGTCCATATTGTGGGACTTATTCAGTATTTTCTTGTAATTTTTTTCTCTTGTCTGATCGACTGTCTAAACTCCCTTCTTGTCCCAGTATGAGGAACTTCATTCCCTAGTCGTTGATTGTCTGGTCCAGTTTGTACGCTTCAAAATCACTGTATAATCGACACTTAAAAAGTCTATTCAGCATTTTCCAGAGGTTATATTTCAGTTGGCTGCCTTGAGGCAATAATTTGCTCATCTTCATAGTATTACTTCTTGACATTGTATTCCAGATTTGCAGTGCTGTGAGAACGCAGAAGTGCTTCTTCCCATTCCCTTCCTTTGTTCTCACAAAAAAGACACCGTTCTTGGCGTTCTTTGTTCCTTATTGCTTTCAAATCCAACACCTCGTTCCTGTTCCTAGTTCTTGTGCTCCATAAGCAGAAGCGTTCCTGTTCCTGTTCTTGTTCTAAATCAAATTTCCAAGATTTACATTCCTGTGTTTCCATTCCCATTCCCTATAGGCTTCTGTGGTACAAGCAAAGCAATTTTTGGTGGAAATTTTGTCATTTTCTTCAATTGTACCCATAAACTATTAAAAGTTTGTGGAAAAGGCATATTTTTACAAATTTTTCAGAGTTTTGGGAGGTAATTTGAGAACCCTGAAAGAACATCTGAGAACGCCAAATTAGCACTCTGTTCCCAACATTCCCGTTACCGTCCCTGAAAAGTTTCACAAGAGTGTTCCCATTCCCTCCCATTCTCGTTCCTGTTCTTTAAATATATACGTTCCTGTTCTCAGTTCTTTGAAAGAAATTTCAAAACAAGTGTTCTTTAAGCATTCACTTTCCCATTTTTGTTTGTACTCACAGCACACTGCAGATTTGACAGCGCTCAACTTCAGCAGGAGCACTTAATTCATTTACTGTTCTCAGGAAACAGAGCGACGTTAGGAGATTAGTCTGCCCTCTGGTAATTCGTTGTAGCCATGCATGGGGTGTAGGGGGTTGTGTGTTGCTTTAGTTTTTCTGCTCTGGTAGCATCAACCTTTTATTCTCCTTATCTGGACTGCTATACAAATCGAGTTTGTAAAGAATGCTTCTGCTCATTGTGCAAACTCATCTCTCACCTTACCCTGCATATAATCAAATGTGAAAGTCATCACACGATTAGACATGGGTTAGGTAACTGTATGTTGAGGGTGCCATTCAATTCTTTACAAGTTCAGTTTGAAAGGTTTGCATCAAATATTTGCTTGATTTACAATATTAGAATAGCAGTCCAGATAAGGAGAATAAAAGGTTGATGTCTGGCAGCCACCTCCCAACATGCCTCCAGTGGTGCAATCCCCATGAGACAATACAGTGCTGTGAGTAGAGTTGGTCTGAGCCACCCTGTTACCAAGCGACACGCTTCATTTAGGGGTATATCCACTTTTTTAGCATGCTGATTGCACCTTTACAGGGCATGCATATTCTGAGACAGAATAACACAGTGCTAGTGTGGGTGTATGCGGGACCTGTGGTTTAGCTAGATACCAGATATGGAAATACACCATTTTCAGTTATAGATTTCGTAGTTTTGAAGGTGATGTGATTTTTTCATTTCAGTTGTATAATAAAATGGAATCAAAAAAATGGTGGGAAAATGTCTATTTTGCATTCCAAAACTCGCTTTGTCCATTTTTATCGAAGTTGGGTTTTCAGCAGTACCTGTTAGATGAAGTATTAACTCACATTCCTACATCATCAACCTACCAAAATGAGGTGTTAAACTCACCTAAATAGCCAATTCACTAAATATTAAAAAAAAAATAATGTTCCAAAATGTGATTTGTCCATTTTTATTGAAATTTTTTCAGCAGTATTTAGTGGATGAAGTGTATACCTACACTCCTACATCATAAATCCACCCAAATAAAGTGCTGAACTCGCCTAAAAAGCCAATTTACCCGTTTAAAGGAAAACTGTTTTTCCTCTTTCCTGAAAAGTTGTGAAAATGGACAAAGCGAGTTTTGGAATATCACTCTTCAAATGAATATGAGGTAAAAAATAACGTAAATTAAATTGAGAACTTGAAAATTTTTTTTCTATAACCAAAGATGGCGTATTTCCATAGTTCCTTAGTTTAGCTTATAGACACTGGACCTGCGGAGTAAGACAACCAACTGCAAGCTGAGGGGAATGGAAACGGTAAAGAAAGTTTGTGTAGGGATAATTTATCCCGCTGAGTGCTCTTGGCTGCGCTGTACTTCAATCCGCAGGCAACGGGGGAAAGGGATGGTAGTGAGTTTTGTGTAGAGCCAATTTCTCCCGCTGAGTGCTTTTGGCTGCGCTGTATTTTGCATGTAGTTTGTTCAAGAAATCGACAGCAGCGCAGCCAAGAGCACTCAGCGGGAGAAATTGGCTCTACACAGGTTTTTTTGGCAAGATGGCTGCCAGTTGGTTGTCTTACTCCGCAGGTCCAGTGTCTATAGTTTAGCTCCCCATCTATCTGCTGCCCACCAGCTTTCGGATTAGGTTTGTTCTTGCTGCTACTTTCATTTTGGACTTTTCAGAGTGTTGCCGGTAGGTGAGTGATCTATCCAGGGTCACTCCAAGATATTTGGGATAGTCTGTGTGACTTGACACAGTTTTTCCCCATTGTATGTTAAGCTGTCTCTTGGCCTTACAGTTTTGCAGGTAGAATGAACAAGTTTCTGTCTTGGCTGGGCTTAGAATCTGGTGATTAGCTCTGTAGTATGCATTAAGTTCTTCTATTGCCTGATTTAGCGTGTTTTCCACATCTACAAATGTGTCGTACTGTGCTGTGAGCACCAAGTTGTCTGCATAAAGGAAGTGAAATGTAGGACCTATGATTGGTTGGTCATTTGTATAGATATAAAAAAGGATGTGTGACAGGTCACTTCCCTGTGACAAGCCATTATTTTGCCTTCTCCAAGCGCCATTCTTTCCATCTACAGTCACATAGAACCTCCAAATTGATTAAAAAGCAATATAAAAAATCAATAATTGAAAGTACAAGTCACCAATACAACCTTGTTTCCACTTTTTTTTTAGCATAATCTTGAAAATGAAAATGAAAATAATTTATGTATTTGTAGGTAATTATCAATTTCAGTTTCGATCCAGCTGTTGAAGTTACAGCACAAATATGTTTCAATCAGAAATGCACAATGTTTTTAATTTAATTTTAACGACTTTTAAATTGAAATCAACATTCTGCAATGAATTTTTTTCCATTTGGGGGCCATATACGTATGATTAAATTTACGAAGTTTGTTTTCACCTAATCATAAATTTATAGCTTTGGCTTTGAAAAAAAAAAATTAAAATCAAAGTGTAAATTGCACATGTATTGTAGGTAGCCCTAATGGAGAAATGCATTTATTACTTTCGTTAATTAAGTGAACGTACGAGATACGAGTACCTATTTACGAGTACATATACTTACCTAGTAATTTAATCTCCGATTCATCAATACACATACCTATAGACGAATTGTTTCTCAAATCGAGCTTCACCTTACACCTTTATTAGAAATTCGAATTAACGATGTACAAAAAAAATGCCAATTTAACGTTCATCCTGCACACACATAATTTAAGTTACCTACTCGTATCTATACGTAAATCCACCAAACTTTCCATAATTTTATGTCTTAAGACCGAAGTAGGAGTATATGAATAACCATACATGTACAATGGAAGAATACCACAACTGATCTACCCAAATACTAGGATGGCAAAACAATAGACCAGCCTTTAGCTAAATCACGATTGAATTACCGGTTTAGATTGAAAAAAAAAAAGAATAAGAAAAAGAAATTCAAATTCATATCGCTCTTGGAAGGCGGTATTGCATTTCATTAGACACGCGGTTGAGTTTTATGCGGCTGATGCCAAAGACGAAGAAAGAGTGCGGGTTTGTTTTGAAAACATCTTCTGCATGTGTAGCGTGTACACTGCAGGTTCCTAGGTCACTGGAACACGATCGTCGCGCATATAAACTGGATACCATAAAGTTCACCGGCATGGCATATGCAGTCTCGAGATCGAGTCTCTGCCTCTCTGGTTTTAGTAAATTATTATTCGAGTGCCTCAACATGGTCGCGGATTACAAACAGCTCGTCTGGGTCAGCGCACGAATACGCAAGAAAGTTTTTCTCTCTCTGTCTCTCGCTTTGCCGGATGACATAACCGAGAGGAATATCTCATTGTTTCTTTTCTTCACCACGGATCGATAAATCATTGAAACTCCCGTAAATAATTATCGTGTGCTAATCGATGAGCCCGTACAGAGAGGAGAAACCGAACGCGAACGTTGAAGATAAAAATTTAAAATATTCCAAAGTAAGCTAAATGAATGCCCAAGGTTTTTGCAGCGTAATAATATTTTCTATTTAAATAAAATGAGTAAAAAAAAAACTTTAACGAATGACCGCTAATGAAGTGTATTATATGTACGAGTGGCCAATACCGTCCGTATTCCGATTCATATTGGTCAAGGGAATAATTTCAAAGAAAACCGAAAGTGCGCTGTAAGTTTCAACTTCAAGAATCCAAGGTACTATACGTACACTATCAAGGAAACATGAACATAAATAGGTATGCAATAAGGGGGAGATTACAGCTCGTAAGTTATTTTTCACATCTTTCTTTTCTACTTACACAATGTAAAGTTCACGTTGCCGCACACTTTGGTAAAATTAATTAAAAATAGTTGTCAAAAAAAAAGCTGCAGCTTTCCATGTTCATCTGGTTTTCTTCGACCAACGACCCTGGTATTGGTACCGACTCGTTTTACTATAATGGGAACGTTGATACGAAATTAATAATTTTTAACCAGCTTACTCGTACATTTGTATCGGAAAGTGGCGCAGAAAAAATTTCGACAACTTTTTCCGCTCGTAATCGTCGTCTCGTCGTCCACACTCCACAATATTGTGCTGTGGCAAATTTCGCAGACGGAAAAATTACCGAGAAAATACGTGATGGAAAAAATACCTTATGTATAGGTACGAGTTGCTACGTTGTAGGTGCTTACAAAAAATTAACCAATTAGAGAACTTTTTTCAGAGCTTTTGCACTACGTGATAGAAGATGTAATTAATTTGCCACTTGACGACTTTTAATTTTATTTCAAGCGGAATTCATCGCCCAACTCGCGATCGATGTACGAGAGGGAGCATTGCCTGATATTGGTAGTTTCATAAGAGAAAACTCTCGTACACCTTTTGTACCCACTCTTGACGCGTTCTAAGGCATGATTGCGCTTGAGTAAATCACTATAATGTACAGAAAAGGAGGAAGGTTAGTACGTATAGCAGTATAAGGACCTTTTTTGGACGTATACGATAAAAATAAACCAAATTGTCCAAAAAAGTATTGTTTATGATACCTTTATAAATATAAAGCGAGTGTTCGGTTCGCCGAAGAAGTTATTGCAAAAAGTAATGAGGGTGGTGTTTAAGGTCAATGACCTTGTTCGAATGAAAATGAAGAAATGCACAATTAAAATTTCAAGTAATAAAGTGCCTTTTTCGATTTTTGATGAATTTTCAAAAATAAAATTTTGGCTAAAATGTGAGAAAAAAATCAAAATTTTTCCAAATTTACCTAGAAAGCTGAAATTTGGAATATACCCTATTTTCGACCTGCCAAATCGATTGGAAACTGTTTCAAACCGTTTTGAGAAGTTCTGGAGCCTTCAGAAAATTTTTGACACTCGAAATTCCCACAAAATTTCATCAAATGGAGTTGTAAAGCCGAAATTAGTTCTGAAAATTAATTTCAATACGCTATGAAGTCGACTGCAGGTAAATTTCAAGTCGTTTTGGACCCTACAGTGATTTTTTGAAAATTACTGGAGCCTCCAGTAAATTTTTGAAATTCGAAATTCCTCCAAAATTTCATCAAATGGAGTTGGAAAGCCGAAATTAATTCTGCAAACTAATTTCAATACGCTATGAAGTCGACTGCAGATAAATTTCAAGTCGTTTTGGAGCCTCCAGCAATTTTTTGAAAATTACTGGAGCCTCCAGTAAATTTTTTAAACTTGAAATTTCCCCAAAACTTCATTAAATGGAGATGGAAAGCTGAAATTAACTATGCACTACAATTTAAACACCCTCTGAAGACGACTTCAGGTGGGCATCAAATGAGGTTAGCAAGTCAAAAACTCTGAAAACTAATTTCAATACAATATGAAGTCGACTACATGGTGGTTTCAAGCATGGTTTTGAAGCTTCCAGCTACTTTTTAGAAATTTCAATTCTCCTAAAGACGCCATGAAACCTTTCAAAAATTCACTGGAGGCTCTAAAATTACTGGAACCCACCTGAAGTCGTCTTCAGAGGGTGTTAAAATTGGATTGCATAGTTAATTTCAGCTTTCCATCTTCATTTAATGAAATGTTTGGGAAATTTCAAGTTTCAAAAATTTATTGGAGTCTCCAGTAATTTTCAAAAAATTGCTGGAGGCTCCAAAACGACTTGAAATTTATCTGCAGTCGACTTCATAGCGTATTGAAATGAATTTTCAGAATTAATTTTGGCTTTCCAACTCCATTTTTTGATGAAATTTTGTGGGAATTTCGAGTTTCAAAAATCTGCTGGAGGCTCCAAAACTGCTCAAAACGGTTTGAAACAGTTTCCAATCGTTTTGACAGGTTTTAAATGGGATATATATCCTAAATTTCAGCTTTCTAGGTCAATTTGGTAAAATTGTGATTTTTTTCTCATTTTTGACCTAAATTTGATTTTTGAAAATTCACCAAAAATCGAAAAAGGCACTTTAGCACTTGAAATTTTGACAGTTGATGGATTTTTGCCTGCTCTTTCGATCTACCTTTGTACGGTTTAAAAAATGTTATGCTAGTCCTATGTTGAAACGCGAAATCTACGTTAAGTAGGGGCTCTTTTTTTTTGAGGACAAGGGATAGAAATGTTCCTTAGGACTCTTCCTTAAAGAAAAAAGTTGTCCCAGAGGATCGGCAGGGGGTGCAATTGATCTTTATGCGGGCCCCTCGACTAGTAGGGATGGTATCAAATTACAGTTTTTTAGGACATTTTTATTTCCCCCACTTTTGCCTAAATTTTGATTTTTTTAATTCTTCAAAATGCACCAAATAATTCAGCTTTTTAGTTCCATTAAGATCAAATTTTTATTTTTTCCACTGCTGTCTGATTTTTTTTCAATTTTCAAGATTTGAAATTTTGACTTCAAAATGTTGTGCAAAGAAGACACAATTGAATAAAATGATTTAGACTTCAAAGTTTTGGTGGGAAATTTCCAATTGAAGAATGCTTCAAATTATCAAGTTTTGAGGGGAGTTTCTCACGAAAAAATTTTTAACGTGTATAAAGGATTTTTTGAAGAATAAATTCTATTTTTTGTTCAATTTTGACCCAAAACTTTTCTGTGCGTTTGAGGAGAAGGCTTCTTGTAGGTAATTTTCCAAAATGATTGAACTGCTTGCGAAAATTAATGTGATTTTTGACTTCTCAGATCACTTTCAAAGTCATTTTTTTGAAAAAGTGGAAATGATTTTATGAAAATACAGATAAAATCGAGAGTTTGAAAATTTTTCTGGGTTTAGGATTGAAATATTTATTCTTTTCAGAAGCTCAATTTTCGTTTGAGAACTCTGATCTGTGCAGTGAATTTCTAATGGTTCCCATTCTAACTTGATTTATTTATTCATTTTTAATTCATTTTTACATTTCAGCTAGAAATATTACAATCATTAAAAAAATTGAATTGACCTTCATCTCAAAGACGCGAGACGTATCCATATTGTAAAAAATTACTTAAATGCTCAAATGGTCGTACTAATTGAATCTCGAATTACTACTCATTGTAAATTTTCAACTTTCTGTCATGTTGGGAAATTTCAGTCAAAAAAATTGCAGTGGCCTTCGGTTTGTTGTACCTTTTGTCCAATCGTCATCGTGCGATAACCTTTCTACACATCTAAGAACACGTATTTTTACTACCTCTCATACAAATTTTCTTAGATTTAACACGGAATGACTCCGCATTTGTGTGAATAGCTAATTTAGAAAATTTCAAAACGAGTTATTATATTTATTAGAATTTACGTTCGTGTAACTTATTTAAAATACGTAGACGTACATTTTCATTGAATAAGAAAAATAGAGTTATTTGTTACGGTGTTTTGTGAGGTTTTCACCTTCTGTATGTCGTCTTTATTCGAAATGAAAAACACTCGACAAAATGAAAATAAAATACAAAATTTTTCCCATTTATGCTTCAGTTCGTAGTTGAATTTAAAATCATTTCGCGAGAAAAATTCTCTCGTTACGAGGTGTTTGAAAAAAAAACATCCTAATAACGATTAAAATAATTTTAGTCGAGCTGTTGGTTCTTTGAAAATGTACACATCGGAAGCGGAATTTTCGAGCGTTTATAAAATGAATTTCGTCGTCGTTGGCAAATAATGAGATAAATACATAGGTATGTAATTGCGTAAATTTTTGTAATCATTTTAACAGCTTCGAAGTTCGAATTTAATTTTATTTCGCCGTCGTCGTAGCCCCGATAATTAATTTTATTACGAATGTTTGTGCCGTAACTGCTCATCATATCGTATATACGTATAGAGAGGTGCGTAACTTAATTACTTACTCACTCGTACCAAACGAATCAAGACGATTCTTTCAATCAGATTTTTTATAATAATTGATAATTCGATATACGTAGGTACTCGTAATAATTTTAGTAACCTAAATATTTTGGTGACTGATTTTCGAATCGTTTTTAAACTCGCGAGTTTATTTTTTTCTCATATTTTTTACGCCTAATGTAGCGCTTCAAAATAGGAAAATTTAATTTTTCACCAAGTGCGGTTGTTAATTTTTTTTACGAGCCGTTAAGTGTGGTTATTTCAGTAACTAATTTTATAGTCTGAAGTGGCTACAAGCGTTTAGTGCTGAGCTGCGGTGTTCATTTATGGGGCTTGATTTTTATTGTCAGATTTACGAGCAATTTAGCGACCGGGGCCGGGGGTTTTTTGCGAAAAAAGAGGTAATTTATTTGCGAATAGTTTCGCGTTTGATTTATGCGCAGGAAGAGGTGATTTTTTCGGTGGATTTTTTTACATGACGGTTTTTTGCTGCGCTCTCTCTTCGGCGTGTAGTTTATGAGAAATGACGATGAGACGGAAAGGATTTAACACGAGTTTCAAGTTTATACCCGAAAGAAGTTACAGATGAAATATTTATCCACGTACCAGTTCGAATTGCGAATATTTCACGTTGTCGACTGGTCTTGCTGGGGACACGGTTGGATGTCAGATTGGATCGAGGGGAAGGAGAGGATTTTTATGATTTATTCACAATTTTTTTTTGATGAAAAAATTTGAAGATATTTTCAAATTTGTTCGCTCGTAGGAAACTTATGACAGTGTGACGAGAATGCTTAGAATATTATTGATAAAAAAATGGAGGAAAATGTGCCAATTCGAGGTGATTGAGGAGAATTTTCAATTTTTTCTAAACGATACTGTAATATTTGAGATATTGTTTTCAGTTTTCTTTACGAGTAATTCATCAATTTTTATTTTGTTTTGTAACTAATGAAATGAAACTATAAGACGATGACTTGCGAGTAAACTGATTAAAATTCTTGTTGTTTTGTTTCAGGTGAGTACTTATCAAATTTTCACCACGACGATCCATGTACCTACATAAAAAGATAACTGAGTAAGTTTTGGAATTTTCATGTCTCTTATCGTACAATCGATTTCGCTGTAAAGCTATCAACCCAGATGTACGTATGAAGGATGATCATCAAAAATTTTGTAAAAATACTTATTTTTAAAAGTTTGTCGATTGAATTGAATTTTTAAAATTTTTCGTGATTCCATTTTTTTTTAAATCTAAAAGTATCATGAGCAAATTTTTGATACCTCTGAAATGAATTCTTCGGTAAAGATTTATTGAAAAAATTTGTACTTGAGTAGAAAAAAGAAGAATTTTGCATCGTTAAAATTTAATTTAGGTCACGTTCTTGTTTTGTACATAGAAAATCAGTGGCATCAAAATTAAAATAGAAAAAAAAGTAGAAAAGCCTCTCGTTTACAAAGTACATACCTACCTATACTCGTGTAGTGTTTTGTACAAAATGCATCTGGATATTGTACTCTACTCTATTTATGTAATATCGAACATTTCAAATGAAATTGCAATTTTTACGTTTCACCTAACTTTGACCATTATTGTGATAGCTGTTCAACAACGAGTACAATTTGTAGGTAAACGTTATTTAGAATATTTGAAATTCAAGTCAACAAAGCAGCCATTCGAGTCTTACCAATCACACACGACTATACGACTTTGATTATGTATATGTACGAGTATCATTCGGGTCAGAAAATGAGACTCGTTTGCTTATTATGTGAAAACTTTTGAAGGAGAAGAAATTGCGAAAAAAAAGAGTAAAAATACATCTATCACTGTGAGTAAACACGAGTTGGTGGAATGTTTGAAATAAAGATCAGTGTTTACGTATATTTATCCGCAATCTTACGTACCTAATAAAATATTCCATCTTTTGTTTTCTTCTGTGGCATTTTTTTTTTTTTTACGAATAGAAACCATGTGATTTTTTTTCTGAAAATTCGAAATGCTAATTTAATAAGATAATGTTCAAGCCGTTAAGTACTCGTTATTTTGATGAGAGGAGAGAGGAGAAGAGAGGGGATTTTTAGACCCGAACAAACGCGATGTGTCATTGTGGCTATACGTACTTATTATTTTTTCTTCTTCATGGGCCAAAATGGAGTGTCTATTGTAGGAGTAGGAATTGGAAGTGCCAGATCGAAAAAATAAGTCAATATTTGGACTCAGCAGACCTAGAAACCAAGCAAACGATATGTGATACGATATGGTCTGTTATTTTAAGCTCTCGTTGAAACTCCCTCCCTCCATCTCTTTTTGGAGTACCTAAGGAGCCAATCATTTCATGCTATTTTTTACTCCACTAAAAAATTTAAAAAATCATCACGTTTTCTCGAAAAATTCATGACAATTTTTTCCTTTGTCTGATATCGGCTTACAAAAGTCAATTTTCAGCATTTCAGGTCAATTTGAAGTTTTCAGTGGAATTTCAAATTTTTTCTACAATTTTTTTGGAATTTCTCTAAATTGAAAAATTATTATTTTTTCGATTTAACATTCAAAAAAAAAATAATTCCATCAGACATCGATTTTCCCAAAATGTGGGTATTTTCAGTGACCCAAGTCGATTTGGAGCCTATAAGAAAATTTTAATTTTTTTCTACAATTGAAGAGTTCTATTCCAAAGTGGGTTAAGTCATTTTTTCCTCCAAAAAATGCGTTTAAAGTTTTTGATACTGAAATTTGTTCTGTTTCCAAAGGTCGGTGCACCTTTCCTTTCTTTGGACATAGAACAATCACTTGTAGAAAAATTTACTTGGAAAAATTGATGACTTAACCCACTTTTGAAGTAAAAATCTCCGTAAAACGTGTCTTTTTTTTAAAATGACTTAACCTGTTTTGGAATAGAGCTCTTCAATTTTTGAGCAATTTTTCAAATTTTAAAATACTTACCTACTTGATGATTTTTTTCTCGTGAAAATTTATGAAAAATTTTTGCCTTCTGAGATCGATTTCTTAAAATTAATTTTGAATTTTTGAAACGAACTTACGTATTTTGAAATCTTGGTTTTCAGAATTTTAGCAGGCTTTTGCTTTTCAATTTTTTGGAAATTGAAAATTTAAAAATCATGTTTCCTCGAGAAATTTATGAAAAAATTTTTCCTCATGCGATGGGTATCGATTCCCGGAAGTCAATTTTTACCATCTCTGGTTGATTTGGAGTCTACAAGAATTTCAAATTTTTTTGTGTAAATTTTGTCGAATTTTCATCAACTTTTCCAGATTTATTTTCAGCATACCAAGTCAGTTTGTAGTGCACAATGAAATTAAATTTTTTTTTCTACAATTTTTGAGAAATTCTTTGAGATTCAAAAATCATGTTTTTTAAAAATAGAAATTCGTGAACAATTTTTTTCCGTCTGAAATCGATTTAATGCTCTATAACGTTTTGAACCACCTTTTTTTCGAATTATCTATCGAGTATAGTTACGATTATTGCCGTGGAAACCCTTTATGTGATGTGGGGGGGGGCTCGTAATTTTTACGTTTTTGGTTTTTCATGAAATTGTCAAATTTTTAGGGTTGAACTTGAAGCAAATTAGTATGCAGGATTTCAAAAAAATAGAAATAAAAGTGCTCTATTTTCTGTAAAAAAAAAATGAAAAAAATAAGGGTGAATAGAAAGTTTAAATTTGATAACTTGAAATGCTCGAAAGTGAGCTTTGAAGATTACCTACAGTTCAGCTTTTCATAATATACCTAGGTAGGTAAAGGTACATAATTTCGAAAAAATGGGATATTTCAGCCCTCTCGACATCTTTTTAACCCTCAATTTTAATCAAAATTCCAAAAGAAAAATTGAAAGTGAAATGACACCTAATTCAAAGTATTGACTCATTTTTTCAATGTAACCATTCTAGTCCTTTTTCCGTCTTCTACCAGTCCTCATAAACGTGTTCAAAATTCCCAAAAAAAATCGAAAATGATTACAAAATATGGTGTGAAATGTTGATTTCTTTTGATTTGAGGTCGCTGAGTTCAAATATCCATTTATTTTGTGAATTCGACCCCATTGGTGCTTCCTCACCGACCCTTCACTGTTTTCAAAATGGAGGACCGTTGATTTTTTTCTAAGAAATTGCGAATATTTCCCTTCATTGACAAAGATTTTGTATGTAATTTACCAAAATTTGTTGCTTTAATATAGATTTAGATTTTGTTTCAAGATTTTTCTAGCTTTAATTTCTCTGTTTTTTATGCATTCTATAATTGACTCGATTTCACAATAATTTCAATTCAAGTCTATTTTAGTAAGTATTTATTTTGAGTTTTTCCTTTCAAAAATTTTCAATTCGTTTTTCACCATCAAAATGAAACTTTCCTCTGACATATTTTCGCACAAAATTTATCATAAATAACTACGCGAATTTCACAGCTAAGCTTGCCTAAAAAAACTGTCCTCGTAATACATTTTTCCAGAGGCTGATATAAAATGCTCGTATAATATATTTTTACGTGGTCAACGGCGGCGAGAGAAAAACGCACGTTTAATTGTCAAAGGCTCGGTCCCTGAAAGGATTTACGTTAGGAAAATGAATTGCATCGTGACTCTCACGCCATCCATCCCTGCTCGTAAGGTTGTAAATGTTTTTTAAAAATATACCGAGCACCAGCGAAGGATTTAGCTTAGCATCAGTATCGCTATGGCCGGCCTTTTTTTCCTTTCTTGACATCGGTGGTTGTAGGGGAGAAAGATTAGGAAGGCTGGGATGGTTGGTAGCACGTTTATAATGTAATTTTGATCTTTTTAGCGCCACAGAGAGAAAGAAGAGAGGCTGAGGAAAGAAGCTCACGTTGCCGAATAAAATGCTAGTATTTTTTCAACACGCCGGATAAAATGACGAAGTACCTACCTACCTACCATTTTGATGCTCAAATATCTGCAGTATAGGGAATAGAGGTATCCAAGCTGCACCTAAATACATACATTCGGATTTCAGTATGTAATTCGGTCATTATAAACAATTAGAGGAGAGATGGCCATCCTACGCGATTTTAGCCATAGATTAGCCTACTCACCAGCGGGACATGATAATTTATATGACAAGGCTTGTCTATATTACTTTTGAATAGCTCTGAAAATCGAAACAAAGGTGAAAGAGGTCATCGTGTTGACGGGCTAGATGGTAATTTTGGGACTGTGTCAGTTTATCCGTGAATGAAGTGAAAGCAAAAGAATGCGAAAAAATTCACGCCCAAGGCGTTGATAATTTTCAAAATACGTACCAAAATATATGTACATACTCGTACATACACTTCGTACATTGAGCTGTGTGAGTCGTCGGTACGTAAGTATTATTTGACCCGTCGACGAGACGACGCACGAAACGTATTAGTGGTCAGCCTTGCACAACAAGTCCATATTTCAAGTTCGAGTTCATCAAGTCTTCTATCTCTCTCGAGCTGATTTTATAGCACACTATCTGTAAATGTCAATACCTATCCCACTGTACGACGTATATACGTCTATGTACTGTACAGTATGAGTAATTGCACGTAGTATATTTTACAACTTCTCAATACCTCTATGTTATACGCGAAAGGCTTAAATTATAATATTTGCTTCGCCATCGCCACCGACGCCTAAAGTACACATTAATTTAACGGATATCCGAGCGAATCCGGCCGCTAAACTTGGTTCTAATTAAATTGGGTAAATATTAAAGGACATTGAACACGTTCGAATATTAAACACACATAAACTATACGTCGAGAGAGAGACAGAGACGCAGAGAGCTATATCGTTTCATATTTTGTAATATATTATCTCATTATGCAACCGTAAAAGCCGATAATAAAAATATTCCTAGTGTATCCGTACAGCAGAGAGTGCGAGAGAGAGGCAGACAAGGCTCGAGCCCGTGTAACATTTTAAGTGAAGCGTTGAAGCGTACTCCACCAATGTGACACGGCGTATTTGTTCCACCTACACGGAGACTACTTCGCATGAATTTATATGTTCCATAGGCCTACTAGCTCTGTGTCATATTCGCACTTGTGTATTACTAAACGAATTCATACTCCTGTGAAACCCCCTCCCCCTCCCCCACTCATCGCATTGCTTATTTCGGCAGTATATCTGTATATGTAGTCTACGGTTCGTGGGACCATTTTTTTCCTTCTACTTACTTGTATATTTTACGCAAACCGCAAATCGCGTTTGTGTCACGTTTAATTATTTGCACCTTTTTAAATGCGTCGTCGGTGACCTTGGTCGTAATAGTAACTCGCCGCCACAATTCACTCAGATATCATCTACACAACCATGACGATTGACCATTTCAACCGCACAGAGTGTTTGCATGCATAGCTAAGCTATGTACTTTGTACCAATTTGCCATTTATAAACAATAAGTTCAAATACGTCTCGAATATGGTATAAGTTAAAAAACCAACAATAACGTAGGGTACACACTTGATGCTTCGCAGATGCTATTATTTACCTACATTATTGTGTGTGACATTGGGAGTATAGAGTATATATAGGGTGTCCCATCGTTCTGTGTTCGTTTATGTTTAAGATTTACTTACTTGGATGTAACGAATGAGGGAATTAAAGTCTTTGATTGGAGTGAAACTTCATCCATATGGCTCATTGCTTCAAAATTATAGGAAAGTTAAAGGGAAGAACGTTTACAGGGTACCCACAGTTTCTGAAAAACTTGGAAAATTAACAAGGAAGCTGCTTGAGATGTTCATCTTTTGATTTGAACGGACGAAATGCGAAACCGTAGTCTGAAACTCCCATAACCAAAATTTCAGCTGTTTGAATCGTTTTTTTGATTTTTGATTTTTACCAAAAATTACGTGTAATTTACCAAAAATTACGTGTAATTTACCAAAAATTACGTGTAATTTACCAAAAATTACGTGTAATTTACCAAAAATTACGTGTAATTTACCAAAAATTACGTGTAATTTACCAAAAATTACGTGTAATTTACCAAAAATTTCTTATAATTCGCCGAAAATTACTTGTAAATACTGAAAATTACGTGTAATTTACCAAAAAATACTTGTAAATTACCAAAAATTACTATTTAGTAATTTAGCAAATTTACCATAACTTGTCCAACAAACAATAATTTTATTAATTTACCCAAAATTACCAGTTTAGTTCACTAAAACCCAGCAGTAGGGATTTATTTTATCAAAAATTACCAAATATTTACGAAAAATTACCGAGAATTATCAATGAAACATCGGAATGTAAAAAATTTCCAGAAATTTCCTCAAAAAAACACTAGTAATTTGTCAAAAAAATGCTAGGATTTTATCAAAAATTAGTTGCTAAAAATTGTCCAATAAAACCATATTTTGTAATTTACCCAAAATTACCCGTAATTCACCAAAAATTACCAGTATGTTACCAAATTTGCAACGAATGAATTGTCTCAAAATACACGCAATAAATTTGTAATTTACCAAAAAAAACTGGTATTTACTATTTACTAAAAATTACCTGAAATTACCCAAAATTACCAGTAATTATCTCAAATTACCCATAATTACCAAAAACTACCCGTAATTTACAAAATTTGCCAGGAAGTGTCTCAAAATACGAGTACATACAATAAATTTGTAATTACCAAAAATTACCCTACTTTATCAAAAATTACCAGTAATTTACCAACTTTACCAGGAATTGTTTCAAAATACATACAAAAATTACTCGTAATTACCAAAAATGACACGTAATTTACCAAAAGTTACCCGTAATTTACCAAAAATTAATCGTAATTTACCAAAAATTACCATTAATTTACCAAAAGTTACCCGTAATTTATCAAAAATTACCATTAATTTACCAAATTCACCAGGAATTGTCTTAAAATACATGCTATAAATTTGTAATTTACCAAAAAAAATTGGTATTTACTATTTACTAAAAATTACCTGGAATTAACCAAAATTACCCGTAATTACCTCAAATTACCTATAATTACCCAAAACTACCCGTAATTTACAAAATTTACCAGGAAGTGTCTCAAAATACGAGTACATACAATAAATTTGTAATTTACCAAAAATCACTTGTAATTTACCATAAATTACCTGTAATTTACCGCAAATGACTGGTAATTTACCAAAAATTAATCGTAATTTACCAAAAATGACTAGTAATTTACCAAAAATACCAGTAATTTACCAAATTTACCAGGAATAGAATTGTCTCAAAATACATACAAAAATTTGTAATTTACCAAAAATTACTCGTAATTACCGAAAATGACACTAATTTACCAAAAATTACCCGTAATTTACCAAAAATGACCAGTAATTTACCAAATTCACCAGGAATTGTCTCAAAATACTTACAATAAATTTGTAATTTACCAAAAAATACGGGTATTTACCTAAAATTACCAGAAATTTTCATTTTTTAAAATATTAAATGCGTCTGATAAAATTTTTTAAGCATGTTCCAAAAATCGACAATATTTCTGAACTTTTTTCTGTTTTTTAGTTCATGCTCAAAAACTGAATTACGAGTATTATTCAAGATGACAGAAGTAATACTTACCTGTTGTTTTATCTTCTGCCCACAATCTTCTTCATTTTCCATGAGAAATTGCAAACAAATTTTTCAAAACCAAATTATGATGTTTTCTTTATTTTGTTTTTCCGTTTGCTTCCCTCGATCAATCATTTTGTTGTTATTCTATATTCCCAATTCCGAGTTCCTTCCAATTTTTACGGTCAAGAATTCACCCCCTCATTTTTTCAAGTTCCAATATCCAAATTTGGTCGTTCATCGTATGTAGGTATCAACTATCAGGGAAACAAAAAATTACATATGAAAGCTCGACGTAAAAAAATACCTCACAAATATACATATTACTATTAGATACTTAAATAAAAGGGTACACGAAACTGCACCATATTTTAACTACACATCCCCCTACGATAAAACTTTTTAGGAAAAGCGTCTCGTCGCGTCTGCTTTCTCGTCAAAAATACAGCATCAGTAGGCAGCTTATAGGCAGAGAAAACTGAAAATTCAGCCTGTTTTTCGTTCGAAACGTTAATTGTACATCTTGTTCGGCTGTTTTCTTATTAAAGATACTAAAACTTTTTAGAAGATGTTGAAATTACACGCAGCGCCGACCGAATTCAACATATGTTGAGAAATAAATAAATCTTATACAGCTTTATACGCGTTTACCAGCATCCATACTATAGTCATAGCGTTCGTTTCGTGTGAATCGTAGACGTATATATAGCGAAATTATGGTCTGCGGGGAATTTCGTTCTCGTATTCGTGTCGGATCAGCGAGAATAAATTATCCGCCAGATTTGTCACCAAACTTTTAACTTAATCAAATAAAGGTTAAAAGCTGGTACTTTTCAACAACCGAGTTCTATACAGCATGCGAGAAGAAATTCTTCGATATTTTTTCCGGCCTGTGTTTTTTTTTCTCTTCCTTATTCTTTGCAGTTCGGCCTAGTTTTTTCAACTATTCTTCTCCGGAATTCTTCCCCCCTCCCTTCTTTGTCAAGTATACGGATTTTCAACTTGTTTGCTTCTAATCGGCTAAAAAAATCTGATAGAATAATTAAACCAGACGTGAAAAATTCGATTGCAAGTTTGCTAAAACCATTACAACATTACGAGGAACTTTTCATACTTTTTTTTCCTCCTTTCTACTTCGTCTTCTTTACGTCTCATCGTTTCCTTCTTCTATGGAAAATTACATCAAATTTCATTTCTCAACTTTTTTTTCTTCACAGGCGAAAAATTTGGCGTGATGAAAAATTTGTTTTTACGAACAGATGAAAGAAAGAATATTTGGTTGAAATTTAATAAACGGTGATCAAGATGGATGATTTTTTAATTGAAATTTTTATTGAAAAATTGCCCAATGAGAGAAAAAGAAAGTTTTAAGTTGGAAATCAAATTATTTCGAACTTTTATTCTCGATAAATTTAATACCTTTAATTTTCTTTCAATTTTGCTACCAGTTGTCAATAGTTTTCAGACATCGGATCGAAATTTTTCAAGTTTATGATAACTCAGAAGAAAAGTAACCAAATTTCTCAATTTTTTCCTACAATATGATCTCCTCTCCTCCCCTCCCCTCCTCACTGGAAAAAATCGAGAAATCACATGTGCAGCTCAGAAAAAAATCTAAAATTTAAAGGAGCTCTAGATTTGAGAAGTCAAAAGGTTGGAGAAAAACAAATTTTTGCCCTCTACAAAAATTATACCAATTTTGTTATTTTTTCTAAGGCTTAGAATTTTAAAAAATTCGTCAAATTTTGAATAATGCAATTCAGTAGGTGTCTGAAATTTTGCTCCTTGGTGTATTTTTAGATGCTCCGCCAATTTTTTTTGTCTCGATCCAATTTATACTTTTCTAGGGCACATCTATTCGCGTAAATTCGATAAATAAATTTGAGCAGCCAACAATTTATATTTTAGGGTGGGGGGAGGGGCATCTAATTTTCGAAAATTCTTCGCTCGACTCATTGAATCATTTTGTGACTTTGTCTCCAAAATTTCTGTACATCAAAGTTTTCAAATGCCGACATCAATCGTCCAGAATAAACGAAAATTCCCATTTAGAAAATTCACGAATATCTACTCGTACATTATTCATCTCGATTCATTTACTTTGGCGATTTTACGACAAACTAAACATCGAAAAACGCTCGGCTTTTCGCAGATTACTCGTGTTCAATGTCCATACATCTTACGTAGTAGTACAAAGAAGAGTGGACGTTATAAAATTTCACCCGTCATAACACGTACTATTCGAGCATGATCAAATATTTAACAAAGATCCTCGACCTTGGCCATAGACGAATTTTCACGACCAACTCTTTAATTCGACGATAATATAAAAACACTCTCGAAGGGCTATTCTCTCGTCAATGGCTTTTTACGTATTTTCTACGTCCATAAATCGATAAATAAAATTGAAAAATTCTCAAATTACGTTATCGAGTCACATATACAGGGTCAGTCAAACATCACGTTCGAATTGTATCCAGCGATAATATAATTTCATTGATTCTCGTTGGAAAATATACTTCGACGACGACGACGATGAGTGACTAAAAATTGGTTAATTCGTAGACCGACGAACGTATTGTTTACGAAGTTGTACAGTCGTACATCGAATAAGAAAGAGTTTTGGCCGAAGGCATTTTGCGAGAATTGTCGCGACAGAAACACAATTTCACATCTTTTGTATTTTTCTACCTACTTTATACCTAGTTATAGTAATGAGAAAAATAAACTCGATGTGTTGGGATATATTTTCTCGAAACAATTTATCAAAACTTTGGCTATATAGGTAGTTTTTATTCAATCGACCTCGTGTCTTAGAATTGTATAGGTACAATAACTGATAAGGTGGGGTAATATTTTTAAAAAAATTGACTACTAAATTTTGTTTCGTTTCTCGCATGGACCAATTTCAAAATCTCAGCGTTTCTGCGTATTTGAAAATTTTTTTAACGACCTTGGTAATGGTTTTTCGTTTTAAAGATCACTTTTTTCTAGCTCGTATTTTATTCGGAGCGTGTCTATTTTTCGATATCGTTTAATTATACGCCAATTCACGATCAATTAATACTCTGGCGAGTAGCCTTCAACGTATTATCCATCGGTCGGTTGATAAACTAGGCTGCCATAACGCAGACGCAATTACGTACATGATAAATGCATCGCTCTTACAGTACGACGAGGTACCTGTGTTGCTTACTTTACCTTATACCTATACCATCTCGTAAACGTAAATAATCTTAATGCGTCAACTGCGAATCGAAGCCGAAGCATCTTTGGGTCAAGGCAATAAGCCCTTAGATTACCCATGTCAGATGAGAATTTAACTCGCGAGATTCTCTAACCTAGCATGCCTATCTATTCTTATGTATAGTAAATTGTCTCATATACTCGTCTCCAAGGTGCACGATGACATAAAGACAAACCTTTCTGTATAAAGCCATAAATCCGCGCAAACTGATCTGCACAAAATAACCTATCGCAATGCCTACACGATGTCTACAAAAGGTTGAATAATGTACCTATACCATTAACTTACTATAAGCATGATAAAAATATATTCAAATATTACAAACCAGTTACCATTCAACCGAAGGCGATAGTTTAATTAAACGTTGAAAAAAAAAACAAAGCGAATGGCTAATTTTAGTAAATTTATTCACGTGTATCTATCTATACGTATTATTATACCTCTGCCTATCTCTGTGTGAGGTAATTCTGCAACTCGTACACCAGACAATGAAGTGCATTGCACGTTTCGTGTATTGGTACTCGTTATAGGTAAATTATCACATGTTTTTGTCAAATAGGTGCTTATAAGTATTACTTATTACTTATCTTGTTAATATCTATAGAATTAGAATATCAAGAAAGTCGAAAGTAATGCAAATTTATCAATGTACATAAATCGGTTCACGATGAAGATGATACCTTCGATGATAACGATTATATAGCACAAGTGTAAATATTTTGTATATGTACCTGAATGATTTTTTTTTTCGAAAATAATTTTACACAAGGTTATCAAACCGTCAAAAGACCAAAATGTACGTTTATCCATAAGCATATTATGTAGTTATAATAGGGTACCTATTTAAGTATGCTCGTGTTAGTCGTGTTTAGAAGATACTTATCTACCTATTAAATGGAAATGAGATTAAATTCAATAACTTTGTTTTTTTTCCTTCCTTCAGAACTAATTTTCACTAATTTTACATGCAATTTTATCGGTTCGTTAGAATATATTATTAGGTAGCATCTAAATTACTCAATACTGAACGTTGTATTTTTTGAGATGTGCAATTTTACGTAACACCTAATTTTCGACTCAGTATACAGCATGATCATAGATTTTTAATTACTTCTAGTAAATGAAATAAATTAGAAATGTAGCAAAATTAGTATATCTACATATTCTTATAGTCAAGTACTTAATGTCGATGATCGATGTATCAGAAAAAATTGAAAAATAGACGATTAAAAATACGTTTATTTAATTGCGAAAGAAAATTATCTAAAGAATTGTCTGATTATTACTAGTTTATTAAATGATTATCGCTTATTATTTTCAATGTGTTTTACAAATTATCTATAATCGATACCTACTCGAGCTATAAATGTTAGGGTACGTATTTAGCGATGAATAATTTATTATTCGAATTGGTAGGTACGGACACGGAGTCACAAAGTTTAAAATTGCAGGACCTAATAAGTTTTATCTGGTATTTTTTTCAATTTCAATTTCAATTTTTCTTAATTAAGTTCTGAGTAGATTTGTGAGAGATAATTGCTGCAGCTCTTTAATTGACATGCTATATGCATTGCTATGCATATTACGTTGTTGGAAAAATCCCATCAAAATATCCCAAGTTCCTCCTCTTTCATTTTTAAAGTGTAAGTATTTGAACAATATATTTACCTAAACAAAGCCAGACTGCCAGACTGAAGAAAAATGGTCAAGAGCAAGAGGTAGTCTCGCTTTCCAAAATTTGAAAAATTATTCACAGTGGCTAAAAGCTCTGCTGATTTTTCTAAAACTCAAATGTGCCGATTTGAGAAGTGATAAAGAAACATACTTCGTCTTTTTTCCAATTTCACCAACTATGATTGAAAATTCACATTCGTTAACTTGATCGAAAAAAACAAATATGTAAAAAGGTGCAAAAATTACTCTTAAGTATTCCGAAAAAAAAATTAAATAATTTTTCAAAGATGGTCGTTCTTTGCTTTGCTTGAAATTTGCTATGTTTGAAAATTTCAAATGGCATTAAACTGTGGACTTTTTGAAACAAAATGTTGGAGGAGGGGGGGGGGAGACATACCAAACAGAAAAAAAATTTGGAGGCTTGAGATTTATAATTTTTGGAAACCCTTTTTTTCTTGAAGAGGTGTCATCTGAGGTCATAAAAAAGAAAATCAATCCGGTGTGGACGAATTCCATTTTTGATTGAGTTAAATTTTTTTGACTATTTTTCAAAATTTAATGGATACTTGTGTTTTTTAAATACTTTGATAAATTTTTATAAATTACAAAACTTTCAAATCAAATTTTGGAAAATTTGATTATTTTGAGAACTTGGAAAAATGATTTTAGAAAGTCGAATGGTTTCGAAACGACCTTAAAATTTTGGGAACAATTTCAAATTGATTGATTTTGACCAATTTCTTAATTTTTAAACTCTTCGGCCATTTTAAAAACGCTTGCAATTTTTCAAAAAATCAGTATTTTCCAATTAATATTTTTATAGTGAGTTTATAATCCGCCAAAATAGTAAAATTTTTAAAAATTTGACAAATTAGAGACTTTCTTACATTGAGAAACAATATACTGGACTATTTCAGAAAATTCGATGTTGTTTTGGAAAATTTGATTATACCTACCCAGGTACATTTAAATAATTGTTTTGAAAGTTGTTCATAACCTATTTTAAAAAATTTGAGTATCAGATTGTCCAACTGTTCTGCTAATCCTCCTTTCACTGCTTTAGTCGTACCTACTTTTTTTTTTGCCAAAATTGTCAAAAAATAATGCTGTTCTGCCAAAATGTCTAAAAAGTCTGGTTTTTGGCCAAAATTGTCGCAAAAGTTCCATTTTTTGGCAAAATTGGCAAAAAGTACCTACTTTTTCTTTACCAAAATTCCCAAGAAGTCCTAATTTTTATAAAACTGACAGAAAAGTCTTTTTTTTGTTTTTAAATTGCGAAAAATTTTGCTTTGTCTATCAAGTGCCAAAATTGGGGGAGGGGAAAGAGTTGACCTTGAAGAATCGCCGATTTTTGATTCTGTTACACTGAAAGAAATAAACAGTAATAGTTACATTGAAATGATGCACTCAGTGCATTAAAACGCGGTAATTTTGGTATAGGAATGAAACGCATTAATCAGTACATATTTAGAGAAGTAACTATTACACAGAAGTGCAGTAACCATTCCATCGTTTTTATTCAACAAATATTTAAAAAGTGGGAATAGGTGATATCAATTTCACGTTTTTCCGCACATCTAAATAATTCTCACTGAAACAAATTTTTCTAGACCTAATTTTCCTAAGAAAATTTTCCTACCTGACTGGAATTCGAACCGGCGACCTCTCGTTCCTAACTACCTACACTTAACGACATGGCCACGAGTAGAATATTTGATTCAGGCCCTCGAAGTATTTATAGGTTTTTCACTGTTTGAAAAAAACGATTTCATTGCAGTATGGCGATGTACTCAGTACATCGTTTACTATATTCAGTAAATCACTACATGGTTCTCAGTCATGTTTAAGGAATGTAATCATTGCTTACTATACGATGTACTTATTACCCACCAAATGATGTTTTGAATACCATGTCTGCAGGACTGAGTCCCCAAAGAAATGCAATGAGAGCATAGAAATGAATTTTGAAAAGTGATGCAATAAATCCATCCTGGCGATGTACTCATTCCATCACTTGATGCATTCTCTGATTTAACCTATGTAATCATTACATCAAAATGATGTAATTTGAAAATTACTGTACTGTGCAGTAACCATTGCATCAATTTCGGGACTGAATAAAGCGTTTTGAAAATCATTTCTTTCAGTGTACTCACCGTTCCATATCAGTTGTGACAGAAAGGATCACTTTGTTTTGTTTTTTTTTTCGAAACGTATTGAACTTGAAAAAGGTCGTGATCGAAAAATTCCTGTTTGGGAACCACTAAAATGTTGAAAATCACTGTAGGACTGGTTATGGGTTGATATTTCAAGAGTGATTTAGTATGAGTTATGAATATTTGAGATGATAAGTAAGTACATACATACTAGCAGACGACTCCAGAGATGCTCAACGTTCACAACTTTGAGAACCCCCTAATCGATTTTGCCACTTGATCTCAAAGTTGTACATATCTTTCCACTTTTACACCTTAAAATATTCCTTAGAATGCCTTCTTTTGAAAAAAACCATGTCCCAAAGGACCAGTGGGATGAAGGGGGTGCCATCCTCCCTCATGCCATATGCCGAACTATGGATCTCGCTCCTCCTTCCATACACTTTTCGATCCAAATACTTATTTCACTCCATCTTTCCAAGTAGGGCTACTCTAAATTGGGTTACCTACTCTCGAGAATTTTTAATGCCTCATGTTTCATCATTTTTCACATAAAAATCTACTCAATTTTCCTTAAAAATAATACCTTATCTCGTTATCGCAAACAAAAACATCACCTTCAAATTTGATCTAAAAAAAAAAAAAGTAAATAGCGAATAAGTATAATAAAGTAACGCTGAAGGCACACCTTTGGCCTCCGAAAACCGTGAACAAAATCACGACGTGTAAATACATACTCAAACTCGTATCCCTACGTAGTAAATAGACGAATAACGAAGTGAAAAATATATTCAAAATGTGTCATTAAGCTGGACGCAATGATCCTGAGGTCAACTCGTCGAGTGTAATTTTTCCATTAAGACGTTTCCTATTCTACTCGACTGCACAGTAGCTACTTAAAATTCTCACCATCTCCCAAAAATAAAAAAACCAAGAAGAAGAAAAACTGCACCCATTAATCACTCCGATTCTGCAACCTTAGTTAGCGTTAACAAAACTATAATAATATTCTCGCCGACTCTATTATTATACGCGTACGCGAAATAAGTACAAAAAAAATTCAAATTACGCTGATCATCGTGACTCTACCAACCTAAAAAAAAAATTCTACTCGTACGTAGATGGATATACTTAGGTAGATAAAGATACGTAAGAACGGACAAAAAAAATCATTATTTTTAGCACACACCTCGACATGTACTTAACGTCTACCTATCCCATGTGTACCTGTATCTATCTATATACCTACGCATATCCATAGCTTTATATGATAACTCGGACTCAGTCATACCCATCAAGCTTCCTTTGAAGATATGTGCGAGGGAATTTGCGCAGCAACGATATTTGAAAAAAGAGAAGGAAAAAACCCTCATGAAATGTGCGCATTACGAATACCACAACCATGTCAGATTGTCGGATGATGGAGGAAAAATTGCTGAAATCAGTGTGCTAACAACGTGTTGTACTGTTATATAACAACAGATAATGACGGCCCATGTGACCGGTGTAAACAAATACGACCTTCGGAATATTAAGGAAATATTCTCGTCGAGTATCTGTACACACACGTTTTTCAATCTTATCCTCGACGTGAAGTGTACGATACCAATGTCAAGAGAATCTTCCGGAGGATGGACGAGGCTGGACTCTGGAGTCTGTATAACTCTGCATCATCATCGTAATCACCTGACGCGAGGATAGGTATAAAAAATGCACCTTTACGAGACGACAGAGAACGGATTAGTACTTGAAAATTGTGATGCTGTAAACTCGTAAGATGATGATTTTCGCTACTGATACCGTTCGTACGGCGGTGGTGTAGGACGAGTAGGTAGAGGAGAGATCTCGCGGTGCTAAGCAGTTTTACGTGTATCAGCCTTTAGGCAATACAACCTGCATAACTACAATTTCCGCGTGTTTAGGTTTTAAGATAGGCTACTATATTCCAGCCGCGGACTATAAAATTTTCAAGTTGAAGAGCATTTAATATTTTGACAGTAAATTCTTTTATCGATGTCGTTCACCTTTTGAACTTGTTCAGGTAGGTTTTTTTTTTCGTGCAGTTTACTTACTTGCGCCGATATACTCGTAGGTACATTATGCAGGGTATGTAATTTTTTTATATAGTATGTATATTATGTAGATATTGCGTCAATGTACCAGCCAGTACCTAGATCTACTGTAATATACGTGCATAAGATAAAGGGGTTTTAATTTACATATTCGTTCAGCTTGGGGTGTTTCTATTATAAGAAAAATATAAGGCGGTGTTACCTCTACTCTTACTCGAATGATGCAGGGGTTAAACAGCTTGAAGCAGAATGCGTACTTATTTGTATTAATTTTTAAATTGTAAAATTTTTGCATGTCTGGAGAAAGTTGATGCGAATTTTTTAGATTTGAACTTTTATGAAGAAAATGAATGCAGCGAAGGTGGAGGGGACACATTTAAGGAAAGTGTCTTACGATTTAATTGGTTGAATTTGAGATAACGAAATGGAATTGGTGCAGAGTTGTTAGTTTTTGAAAAATAGTAGATGGGTATGTTGAAGCTTGAAATTATGTACTCTGGAAAGTGGTTCAAAATCAAAACGTGAGTATAGTTTTGTTTTGTATGAATTTTCAGACGATGATTCTGAATAAATTTTTTCGTGATTTTGGAACGTTTTTTTCCTTTTGGAATCTATGATAATTTTTCTTCTTCAGAGTCAATTTTTTAAAATAATTTTGATATTATTTCTTAACTCAGGAGGGAGGGGGGAGGATTTCAGTGAATTGTGTGATCGGACAGTTTTGAAAATACTTTATGATTTTCACTGTCAACTTACAAATAATTTAAAATCAGTTTTTAGACCATCCAATTGTATGTAGGTACAGACTTTTCAGAAAGAAGACTTCACAGCAGAGAGAGAGAGAGGGCTGGATTAAACAACCAAGCTGAGATTCTGACTTGGTGCCTTCAGAAATTTAACAAGCAATTTGTTTCGCAATATTATAATTTTTTCATCTTTGGACCAAATTGGGGTGCTTATGGTGAGGGTTTGGGGGATGAGATCAAAAAATTGAATTGAAATTCGGAATTGGCGCCACAAAAATTGAAAAAGAAGTACCAGACAAAGCTAAATCGGATGAGCATGCAAAAATATCTACACCACCTGCCAAAATTTCAAGTGCTGAAATTCATTCTTCGATTTTTGACGATTTTTTAAAACATTTGAACTTAGCCGATTTCTTATGAAAAAAATTGAAATTTTTTTAATATCGATTTGCAAGGCGGGAACTTGATTTGTACTCCATTTTTGATCTCTCAATTCGATTGGTGATGGTTTCGAACCCAGGGTTGTCGAGAGGGGGGAAGGGGGCAGTTTACCCCGGGTCCACGCTTTGTGGAGGGCTCGGCAAAGGAAGGGTCTGTGATGAAAGAAACTCATGTTTTTTAAATACTTCTCAAAACACAAATTTTTGAATGCTTTTGACCTCACTTTGCTCGTCCTTGTTTTCTTTTCTTTTTCAAAATTAACATTCTTTAAAAAAATTTCATCAAACTTTCAACGTTTTAAATTGGAAAAATAAAATTCTCGTAGAAAAAGTATCGTTTTTGTGCCTCTCATAATACAAATTTTCGAGAGCTTTCGCCCTCACTGCGGGTCAATTTGTTTCTTGTTAGAAAATAAAAAATTCACATTTGGGCTCCCAAAAATCCAAAATCCAAAATGGAAAATTAAAATTTATATAAGTCATATGAATATGATATATTGATAACAAAAATTGATGTTTTTTCTCTATATCAGTCGGCAAAATTTCAATCGACCCCCTCCCCCTCTCAAAAAACCTCTATATAGTTTCGTCCCTATAGAAATGGGGGCAAATTACATTTTCCCCGAGCTCGTATTGGCTCTCGACGGCCCTGTTTCGAACCGTTCTGGAGCCTCCAACAGATTTTCGTATTCTCCAGGTTTTGAAAAAAAATGCTGTAAAATAGCGTGAAAATGAAATTCAGCACTTAATTGACTCAGATTTACCATCTGTGTGACCCTTTCAATCGATTTTGGTGAATATTTTCAAAATTGATTGATGCCAGTTCAATTCCAAAATTTTTTCCAGCAATTATTTTATTTTTGAAAAAAAATGAACCGACATGAAAATATTTTGAAAATATATGTCTGATGCGATTAAAAGGGCTACAAAGATGGTAAATCAGAGTTTGTAGGTAAGTGTTGAATTTAATTTTCATTATTTACTTACAAGTGGTTTTTTTTTTTTTTTTGAAAACTGAGTAACTTAAAAATCCGCTGTTGGTTGCAGAATGGTTCGATACCATCTGCAACCTATTCGGGAAGTCAAAAATAAGGTAAAAACAATTTTAGCATTTCTATGTCTATTGGATCCAATTTTGATTTTTTTTCCATAAAAAATGAACCAAATTTAAATTTTTTAAAATTCGCCAAAAATAAAAAAATGAATTTAAGCGTTCAAAATTTACGATGGTGATGTATTTTATGGCCCTCTTTCGATTCCTCTTTGTCAGTTCAAAAATTTTCATGGTCAATTGGTTGAAATACTCCCTTTGTAAATGGACTTTGTAATTTTGAATGAATTTTTCAAAATCAGTTGGGATGAGTAAGAAAAAGCCGCTGGTGTTCCACAAGGCAGTGTGCTGGGACCTATACTCTTTCTTCTTTTCACAAGTGACTTCCCAGTTACTAAAGATACTATCGCCATGCTATTTGCAGATGACTCTGGTATCGTTGCATGTGATGATAATTATGAGAAAGCTGTAAGTCGTCTCCAAACAGCTGCAAACAATATTGTCGAATGGGCCAGAAAATGGAAGATCCAGCTGAATGAAAATAAATCTGTATGGGTAGATTTTGCGCTCCGCAAGCACGGATATGTTGAACATGTTAGAAAAAAAACGTGACCATATGAACCTACAATTTCAAAAATTTTAATGGTTGATTGGAAGTCACTCAAAATTGAGCTTAGCCAACAAGAGGTTAATTTACAAAACCATATTTCTTCCTGCATGGTCATATGGATGTGAAATTTGGGGTGTCACAAAAAAGTCGAATCGCCTTGTCATGGAGCGTTTTCAAAATAAGTTCATGAGAGCCATAACTAAGGCTCCTTGGTTTGTCTCAAATGAGCAACTTCGAAGTGACCTCCGGCTCAAACCAGTGAATGTAATTATTCACCGAAAAGCGAACGCATATGTGAACCGGCTCCATAAACACCTGAACTGTGAGGCTGTAGTTCTTTTAGACCAAAGTGATGACACAAGGAGGCTGAGCAGACTCCACACGTTGGACCTTATCAACCTCTAAGTGCACTACGCAAAGTACTGTAAATTAAAAATAATTTTAAAATAGTGTTGCAAATAGCTTTGATAATTTTAGGTTGTTGATTCTTGTATCAGTTCCGTAAATAAATAATTTGAAAAAAAAATTGACCCCCTCTCCCCCGAAATAGATTAGAAATAGTTCTAAACCGTTTTGAGCAATTCTGAAGCCTCTAGCAGATTTCTGAAAATTAAAATTTGCTCGAAATTTCACTCTATCCCTATTGAAACATAAAAAATCCTGCTAAAATAGCTCATTTATTTCAAAAAAAAATTCAAAATCTCAATTCTTCGTTATTCCTTTAATTCATCCGTCAGGCAAAAGTCGCACATAACAAACTATACTGTTGCAATCGAGCAAGAAATATAGCTCGGGTCAAATTTTAAAATTTACACACGAGGTAATGCTGTGCGAGATTATAAAGAGAAAGAGGGAAATCTGTGAGGTATTTTACGATACGAGCTACAGTGCGTGCTTCACTATCCATCCACCTACACAAGTAATTACTAAAGTGCTCAGCTCTTACACTATTTACAATACCTATGTTTATAGCATAATCATCTTTTTACCCGCGTATATAACTTTCATCGCGACCCGAAGTACTCGTACCCTCACTTCACTGCCTTTCGTAGCTTGTACTTCTAGTACTTACTTATATGTATTTGTAGGTAGGTATATTAAGTATTCAAATCGAAATATTTTTCACGTTCGCGAGTATTTCTAAGTAGGTACTTTTATTTATTGATAGGTGAGTAGTACATATTAAGTATTTGAGAATCGAATTAAATGGCCGCTGCAGAAATCTTGTAAAAATACGACTACCATTTACGTGCAATTGGACGGAAAAGTAGCGGAAAGTCGTTAATTGAAAATTGGCACGGTCCATTAGAGTATATAAATTACGATATTTATACGAGAGTTTTTGTAATTAAAAATTAGAAATTATCTTAGACCGAGTTCGTTAGCTTCGGAAATTATTTATACGCTATGATTTCGCATTTAATGGGCATCTTTTGTATTAAGAAATCCGATCTATTTACGGTTCGTTGAAAAGTGTTATTGATATACCTACACCTACGAATCTCGATTAGCAGCTTATAGGTAGCTAAATTCCTATTCTTTTACTCGTGTTTTTCCTCTAAATCGTCATCGAAATGATATCACTATTAAATTGCTATATGCTATATAGCAAGTTTTCCCCTCGAAAATACCCTACCTAGTATCTACGTTGCTGAAAACGACGATAAAATGGGATCACAAAAACGATGGCGATAAATCTCGCAGCTTTGAAATATTTCCAAATTGCTAACTTGTTGCAGTTCACGTTTTACTTTTTGATTCTATATACTCGTGCGAGTAATCATGCGCATTACGTGCCATATATCTACAGATAAACCGAAACCGACCAATGACACAGAAATTCTAGGTATTTTAATTTCGAAGCTTTACCACGAAAAAAGCCCCGTTGCCTTTGTAATATCCATAGTTTTTTCCTGGCATTTTACCCCAGCAAAAAAAATTCCTCTCCGTATCAAAATGACGTGACGTGTGCTCGCTTCACATTTTGTAAATTTTTTCGATACGTGGTTTATTTTTTTTCGCTCAAAAATCCGATGCTGGAATATCGCGAATATATTGGAATCCGCGTACTCGTATAATTGCCATTCTTAAAATTTTTTACTCGAAGAAGTATGTAGTAAATTAAGCATTTCTGCCGTTCAAATATTTCGTCAAATGAAACTCGCGGCTAAGTACCATACGAGTAATGCTCTCGTTTGAAATTGAAAACTTCATGTTTCTAACGATTTTTACAGTCGATGTACAAGTACATAATACCTATATGCATGATAAATATGGGTTCGGATACGGTTTCTTGGTGTGTTTTCATAGTATATGTTTGGTTTTTTTTTCGTGCTTGAAGTTTTGGAAATAATGAAGAAAAAATTTTCGAGAACATCTATTGAAAAAATTCTTTATTTAGGCCTATTCTTTTTTCCCAGAATGAAAAACATGGAATTTTTTGTTATTTTTGATGCTCATTTCTGTTCTTGCAGCATTTTTTCGATATTTTCCGGTTCGTTTCCATTTCTTACTTACTTTACTTTTTTCCATTAACGTGCCATTGCTATTGGTAGTCCTTCCCCAATTTTGTTGGTCCTTTATTTTAAAAAAATTTCGTTAATTTAAAAAAGAAAAAATTTGTACTTATTTAAGGATTTTTTCCAACTTTTTCAATTATTTTTAAATTTCTTTGGTTCTTTTTAAGTTTTTTCTCATTTTTTGGTTTTTTCTGTCCTTGGTTGGAACACTTTTTTGGATCTCGACTCTTTTACCGACTTTTTTTTAGAAAAGTGGAATTCACAAAAAATGAGTCAACTCGTTCGTGAATGATTCACCAAAAATTGAGTAAATGAATCGATTCTTTCGCGAACGAGTCACTTATACGAACCGCAATTTGTTCGCGAATGATTCACTAAAAAGTATTCAATTCGTTCGTGAATAATTCATCAAAAATCGAGTAAATGAATTGATTCGTTCTCGAACGAGTCACTTATACGAATCAATTCGTTCGCGAATGATTCATCAAAGTGAACAAATCGATTCGTTCGCGAACGATTCAACAAAAATTGAGTGAATGAATCGATTCGTTCTCGAACGAGTCACTTTTACGAATCAATTCGTTCGCGAATGATTCATCAAAATAAACGAATCGATTCGTTCGCAAATGAGTCACTTATAGGAATCAATTCGTTCGCGAATGATTCAACAAAAAATTGAGTGAATGAATCGAATCGTTCGCAAATGAGTCACTTTTACGAATCAATTCGTTCGCGAATGATTCATCAAAATAAACGAATCGATTCGTTCGCGAATGATTCTACAAAAATTGAGTGAATGAATCGATTCGTTCTCAAATGAGTCACTTATACGAATTAATTCGGTCGCGAATAATTCATCAAAAATTAAGTAAACGAATCGATTCGTTCGCGAATGATTCAACAAAAATTGAGTGAATGAATCGATTCGTTCTCAAATGAGTCACTTATACGAATTAATTCGGTCTCGAATAATTCATCAAAAATTAAGTAAATGAATCGATTTGTTCGCGAATGATTCAACAAAAATTGAGTGAATGAATCGATTCGTTCGCAAATGATTCACTTTTACAAATCAATTCGTTCGCGAATGATTCATCAAAATGAACGAATCGATTCGTTCGTAAATGAGTCACTTTCACGAATCGATTCGTTCGCGAATGATTCATCAAAATAAACGAGTCGATTCGTTCTCGAATGATTTAACAAAAATTGAGTAAATGAATCGATTCGTTCTCGAACGAGTCACTTATACGAACCAATTCGTTTGCGAATGATTCATCAAAAATTCAGTGAATGAATCGATTCGTTCGCAAATCAGTCTCTTTTACGAATTAATTCGTTCGTGAATAATTCATCAAAAATTAAGTAAACGAATCGATTTGTTCGCGAATGATTCAACAAAAATTGAGTGAATGAATCGTTTCGTTCTCGAATGATACATCAAAAAATGAGTGAATGAATCGATTCGTTCGCAAACGAGTCACTTATACGAATCAATTCGTTCGCGAATGAGTCACGTCTACGAATAAATTCGTTCGCGAATGATTCAGTAATTATTGATCAACTCGTTCGCGAATGATTCACCTAGAAATCAATCAGTTTGTTCAATCGCCAATCGGTTGTGAATGATTCGATTCGATTTGATTCGCTTCGCTTGAAAAGAGATCAATTTCTGTACAATAGTTTCACAAAAACCGAATCAATCGTAAATTAATTGATCCTTTCCATACCCTTCCTCCCTCCTTCCCCTCTTCAGTTATCGATGCCCCGTTCACTCGATAGTCTTCGTCAATTCGTCTTTCGTCATTACAACCCGAAATACGAGTAATCTATCAAAAATATTTTTTTCGCATAAAAATTATACGCAAAGTGTGCTGGCTGTGGTCCTCTCGAAAACTACCTACTTATTCTTAAGCTCGTAATGAACCGCGAGCTAAATAACAATTTGAAAGTAATCAACGTCTAGGTAATTTATCTAAACGCATTAAACATGGCAAATAACCATTGCGAAATAAGGAACCAGAGAAAAAAAAATACTCCTAAACATTTCAGCAAAAGAAGAAAAAAAAAGCAGAAAAAAAAGAAAGAAAAGAAAAAATGAACTTTAAAATTGAATCTCATTACTAAATGATACCACCAAAGGCTGACGACGATTCGTTAAGGGGCGTCAAAACTGAAAGAAAAAGCTTAACACACAAATTTATACCTCACCCTCTCTCCTCCGCGCGCTGAAAACGGAATAATTTAAAATTCACGGTTGGCCTGTTTCGTTCTTCTTTTTCTCTCTCTCGGTCTCTTTATCTTTTACCCAAATTATAGTAATAGAACGAAGCTCGCGTACTCCACAAAAAATGTAAAGAGGCCGCGATTTGGAGTATTTTAAAAACGGTTATAACGTTTATTCGAAAGTGGATTCGTATTATACTAAAGGAGTCTTCAAAGTGTTGGATTACACAGTAATATACCCTGTGCGCGTTATTTTAGTATATACTTATATCGATTTAGAATAGTACGATGAAAATTGGAATTCTTGCTCAGTTCTGTGCCTCCCTTGTGGCCGCCACCGCCGGTTTTCTTTTACCAACCAACGCCACCGACGGTACATTTCAATAAAAGATAACACGATAAACTCCTCTATATACGCAGGGTTAACCCTTTCGAAATCGAATTCATTAATTCCGACCCGACCGACGTTTACTTATTCGTTCAACTTTGAAAAATATCGCGGCCTTTAGAAACGTATATATTTTTTGTCTTAATTTACCACAAAGAGCTCCACGCTACAAAGTACACGTCGTACACTAACGGATTATCCGCTTTCGTGTGGTTTTTTGGAATTCTCCATGTAGCTAGGGCGAAGCAGAAACGTAGCGTCCATTTTCACAGTACCTAGAACATCGAACTACAAAACGATATTATATACTTAGTTGGCTACTTTACGTAGTACAGAAAATCAAATAAAATGAAACAGGCGAACCTATCTCAAGGTCTGCTATGTGATGTAAAATCATATTAACTATCTAAATTCCACCTCATGTAGATAAGTATTTCCGCGTGTACTAACAATTCATTGTTTCACCAGTCGCTGGCGATCATTAGAATTATAAATACAGTAAAAATTGGTAGTACCAGGTACACACGGATGCTCTTGACTCTGCTTTATTAAAAAAAAAATTAGTAAAACGAAAATATCGTCGAAGTTCAAATCCTCATATTTTTTCAATTAATTGTTTCCTCGAACCACAGAAAATATTTTCCATCTTGATAATCGGATTATTTCGAAGTACATACCAAAGTACCTACATCAACACGACGCGACATAAGTTACTTATTATTGTTACGATATAAATAGCTAGATCTTGACTCGAGCTCCTTATAGACTTTATAAATATCGAATTAATTGGAACCTTAGAACGATGATGAAAAAATTCTTCGTGCAATTTTTTCAGCCTTCGAAGTTTTTTTTACGCTCGTGTGAGAATTGAGGAATAAAAGCTCGCCTTTTAAAACGATAACTGTAATTTTTTTTTCGAATCGTAGCGTTTCAAATATTTAAGTGGAAACACGAGCGAGTTAGTGTAATTTTTTTCATGAATTTTTTACAAATTTTTTTTCAATTTCGAGGTTTGAAGTTGTTAATCTTGAAACTTTTACAAATTACTTTTCTGTGAATAATTTTTTTTCCAAGTCTCCTGGATAATTTTCTGCCTAAAAGGTCGGGTGAAATAGCTAATTCGAATTTGATTCTTTTGAGATTTCCATATTAATTTTTTTTTTTTTTTTTTGATATTTGAAACTTTAAGATGAATTATGTGGAGTATGATTTTAATAATTATAAATTTTTCAAAGCGAGATAGGCTTGATGATGAAAAATGATTTGATAAAACAGCCAAATACGAATTATCTGAGTTTTCTTCTTCGATGAATTATTGGTGAAGAAATCACCAAAATGTAATCCTGCCCCTTGAAACATTTTTTGACAGTCTGGTGACTTCTTGGTGAATTCTGATGACTGTTTGGATTCACCAATCACTGTGCATAAAATTTGGAATAATTAGACTTTTGGCATATAACTTACAATAAACTGTCTGGTCTTTATTTACACTGTGAAAATTTTTGGCAATTTCATCACCCCCTTCCCACCTCAAAAACTGTTGGTTTTCAATGAAAAAAAAGATTCTTTGGAAATTTTATCATTGCAACTGAAAATTAAAAATCTTGTAAAGAACCCACCAATACCTTCAAAATTAAAAAAAAAATGAAAATGAAATATATAAATTGAAAAAAAAATGAAATAAAATTCGTTAATAATTTTTCAACCATTTCCAATTTATGCACCATTTTTTAAAAGTAATACCTACCTCTTTTTAAAAAAATTAATCCCCGCCCTTTTCAATCCATAAAGTTGAAACAAAGAATTAAATTGTGAAAATTTCTGATCTGAACCTTTCTAAATAGTATCCTTTTTACTCCTGCCCCCTCCTCACAAATAAGAGCTTTCTGAATAAAAAGGTCAGGATATTTACAAAAATGTTGATCAAAAATGAAAAATTGTCAACATTTTTACCAATTTTTTACTTATTTTCTTTAACTCATTTTTTTTTCAAATTTTTGTTGTGAAGGAAGCATTTGATAGAAGGTGACCAATCACTCAACAAAAATTCCAAATCAGTAGGTAGAGGTGCCTAATTTTGTATGATGTTTCAATTTCTCAAATTTCTGTTCCTGAATCACTTCAAATAAATTCCTTTTCCTATAAATACCCTTCCCGTAGTCTCTTAAGTGAAATTATAGTCTTCCTGTACAAAGCCACCTCCCTCCACGAGTCGGAAAAAATCAAAAACATGCATAGAAAGAAAAAAACTTAAAAATCTTCAATTTTTTTACGCTGGAATTTCACTAAATAGGTAAGATACCTTTTTCAAAGAGAAACCCTTCTCTGTGATACCCTAAGCAATTTTGTTCTTCTGTGTTGCTCACGAACGACTCGAAAATTTATTTAAATCTTGAAAAAAATAATCATTTTTCTCATTCCAAAAAAATTTTGAGACCTTCAATTTTTATTTTGTACCTAATGTTTTCAATTTAAAATGGGATTATTAATTCCTCGGTGGGATTCTTTCACAATTTTTGGATAAACGTCTTTCATTTTTTTTCAATGTTGTGGGACTTTATGTATAGATGGCCCAACATTACTGAGGGAGGGGGGATGGGTGAAGGAAGATTTTCAATTTTCTTTTTATTAAGGAGGTCTGAAAATTTTGAAAAAATTGTTTGCGAATTTTCGTTTATTTGTTTATTTTGTTGATTTTCCTAACTTTGGAGGACTCTATGAAGGGGGATGAACTTTGCTTGGATGCCAGTGGAGATTTTTTTCCAAAAAGGGGGGGGTGGGTCATGCATGTAGGTGAATTCTGAAGCAAAAATTGAGAATTTTCAATACAAATTTTTTTATCACATTTTTTGAATGTTTTCAACTTTGAAGACTCCAGACTACATTTTTTGAACCGAAATGAAAAAACAAATTTTTAGGCTGATGAGTGATGACTTTTGAACATTTTTTTTCATATATATGAAGTTGTTGGAGGATGGTCGTGAGTTTTCTCTTGAAAAAGCTTTTTTTCAAATCATGGATATGTTGTTGAGATTCAGATTAACAAAAATTAACATCCCAACTTCTTTCGACTATTTTGCAACCATTTTAATATCCGTAGAAAGGACATCTGCCTTTGAAAGTCATTGCTCTTTTTCGCATCTACACATTCGTAGATGAAAAAAAAAATTAATATTCACAAATCGTTTCACGTAGCTTTACGATATCATGGCAGAGAGAAAAAAAAGTCGTAAAAATTCGAATAAAAATGCTGGTTGTTTTCTAATTCATTGGAATCTATCGTTAATTCGTCGAAGCCTAATACGTGAAGACTGGAGAATGTTTTGCATTTTCAATAAAACGTTCGAATCGAAGGTACTGTATTACGAGTATACGAAGACGATGCGAGAGGTTATAAGGCTAAAAAAAATGCCAAGAAAATATTCGCGAACGTGTACTAAATAAAACGTAAAACCAATTAGAGACCGATTAAAATGCGAAAGTTTATTAAAAATTTACTAGAAAAACTTTCAAATTCGAGGTACGATTTTTAGATCCCTGCTCTCTACCGCTCTTCTAACGTGTAGGTTGAAGTACAGTATGTCCCATCAGGGTTGTCTGATCGTGAGATCTGAAGTTTTTGAATACTATAGTTTAATGTGTACGAAGTCCTACGTGATGACTCTACATAAATTTTTCTAATCCTACAGGATGTTCTAAAACTAAATAATGTGCTGTTATGAATTTTTTTGGGTTTAATTTTTTGCACCCTTGGGTGACTTATTACATACAATTTGTAAAAAAAATTGTACGTAATTTTTTCCGGATTGATGAATTTATGTATTGTCCCTATCTCAATATTGAATGTTTAAAAAAAACAACATTAATTATTAATCACGAATTTTTTTTCTCATTTCAGATTCGACCAGTGTACCTAGACCTACGACGATTGAAGAATAGGTAAGTTTTCCGCACTTTGGCACAGACCTACTTCTCGGTACCTATATTTACGATTAGATGATATTTTTTTCCATTTTAAGAGCGTATAAAAAAGACAAAGATGTGGTATAGATTTGACGATAAGAGAAATAGAAAATGTTTTTATGTTTGCCGAGAAAATCTATTAATAATAATTTATTAAAGTTGATACGTGATGAGAGTGTGTGGATGTAGGACAATGAAGACCTTTTAGCTTTTGATGGTTTGACCTTTTTTTTTTTTCATTTAGCTTCATACGAGTATTTTTTCTCGTATACCTATATGTTTTTGAGATGATATTTTATAAATAGACGCGTGGTTAAGAGGTGATACGAAGTACCTACATGCTATAGGCTACACGTAACCTATAGCTGTGTGTTTAGATTTTGAAGCGTGAATGACCTTTTAGTCTGTAATGTGTTTCCGATACGCGAATTTTCAGCTGCATGAAATTTTTTCTCGTCTTATGACCTTGTGTCGGTAGATTACGAAAATTTGTACGCTGATGATAATACAACTAACGTTAATTTGAAATTATGTAATATTATATTACCACTTTATTTTTATTTTAACATAATATTAACGGTGTAACCGTAACAATCGGTCGCATAATATTTAACATTATGGTAATTTACATCGCGGTGTCGCTAATCGCTGTGTAATAGATGCGGAGGTATCTGTATTGCTCTGCTTGCTCGTGCTGCTGCTTGCTGCGAAGTGCGAAGTGCGAAATGTGACCAGTGTTATCAATTGAAATATTGTATTGTTTTTATGTTACTTGGAACACGTTTTCATTTCCGATTTCGTGATACAATTTTTTCCAATCTTTTTATTGTGATAAGAAATTTTGCCAAAAAAACTGTTGACGGAAATTCAATGGAATTATTCGAAGTTTTTTAAAAAGAAACGCGACCGTCGTAATTTCTATTTTGGTTCTCGTTGTGGGGGGAGGGGGAAGGGTCTTGAAAATTCCTAAATTTTGTAACTCGTATCTCGAGACTAGTAAAGTTAAACGTGAAGTCTTTCTGTTTACTGGGTTTTGAAGAAATAGGAAAGAGATTTATAAAAAATGAGTAGGTAGGTAATTAAAATTTGAAAAGCCCTGAATTAAACTTTATAAGGGTGAAAAATCATGTTTTTTTACCAGAACAAAAGTTGAGCGTCTCAATTTAAAAATAGGAAAAGAATTACAAAGGCGAGAGCCCCTTTGTATACTTACTCCTTCTTTCAACAAATTAATTTTCAAAGTAGGATCTCAACAACTTTGAAGAACATGCATATGAGTATTTTGATCAAAATTCTCAAAATCAGACTTGGAAAGCCACCTGAAAACTAAAAGCCAAAATTTGATGCTTTTTGAGGCTTTTCAAAAGTGGATGCGATAAGCCAGATCAGATGAATCATTTGCCAGCTAAAATATTTTTTTTTCAGCTTCTGTATTGTCTTTTTTGGTGACTTTTTTTGTGAGTTTTCGAATTAAGATTTTAGATGGAAACAGATTTAATTACTTTGAAAAATAAAAGTTCATATTTTCAATTCAAGCAATGTGATTTTTTCTCATACTAAAATTTTTAATTTAGATTTTTTCCAATGCTACTGTCGAATTTTTTCAATTTTTCGTCCAAAAAGGGCTCATTTTACTGCTGCTAAAAACTAGCCAAAAGCTAAAGATATCAGCCAAGATTTTTTAATTTTGAATCTCCAATTTTTTCAAAAAAGAGTTTTGAGGAAATCTCATAGAAAAGCTACAGAAATTCAATGTCTGTATGTTTTTGATTGCCAAAGCTCAACTTACAATAAGTACAAGGTGTCTGCAAAGGTCGAATAATGTTTACATTTTTTTAAAAAGAAGTTCAGGTTTAGGTAAATTGAAAAAGAATATTGTGTGACTGTTTAAACAATAGGTATATTAAAAAAAAAAAAATAAATAAATAAATTTTCAAGCCCCAGACTTGATTTTTTTTTGAAGAAGGTGTCAAATTTTGAAAACAAAATGTTGAAAATTTTACTATAAAAATTGATCCAAGTAATCTAGTGACCTATTCTGTATCAATTCGAATTAGAAATGAAGTCGGATTCTCCAGTTTCCCTCAAGTTTGTTTTATGAATTCCCATTTCCTTCACAACCTCTCAGTGCTCCTTAGTTAGGTGATTCTACTTTGAATCGAAGTTTCAGGGTCCTCCTAGTTGTTCACTATTCAAGTTGAAAACTAGTTTCGAGGGTCACTTTTGACATGAGTTAGAAAAATCAATTTTTTGGGACCATTTTCAAAGAAATAACCTAAAATCTCAAAAATGTGGAATACAATTTTGGGAACTTCATTTTAGGGTAATATTCTAAATCATTTTTGAAAACAAAAAAAAAATTAAAATTAGCGATTGGGCTCATACAACTTGGAGTATGTTTTTTCTAGATCATGTTGTTTTGCTATCAACGCGTTTTAAAGATAATTTTTGACATTGGCGAGAAAAAAAGTACCTACTTTAAGGTTCAAAAGCTCTAAAATTTAGAAATGTGCACTTGGGTAGCTACCAATTCTGGGCATCTTCTTTCTAGGTCATATTCCAATCTAACAATGAGTTTCAAGGGTCAATTTTCGGCATGAAAGCAAAAAAATTTAGTTTTTTTCAAAAAAATGAAATCTTGATACATATTTCTGGCAGCTTTTTAGGCCGGATCTTCAGACTCGAATCACTGTTCAACAACTGCTCAATCTCCGTATCAACACGTTGTTCAAGCGCCAGTTCACCATAGTTGATTTCCGACTCAACACTGATCGCTTTGATTTGCGAGACCGCATCCGCAGGGATGTTGGCGACTCCCTCGATGTAACGGATGTGTGTAGTGAACTGAGAAATGTAGTCAAGCTGTCTGGCACATCTCAGCGGTGGAGCTTTTTCCGAGTCTTGCTCGAATGAGAACACAATGGGCTTATGATTTGTATAGATCACAAATTCTCTGCCTCAAGGTGACTCCGAAAGTGGCGCACAGCTGCATAAATTGCTAACAGCTCACAATTGTATGTGCTGTAACGTGTCTCAGCAGGTGAAAGCTTCTGGGGAAAAACCCTAATGGTTCGAGCACATCTTCACATTGCTGTGATAAAACTGCTCTGATAGCTGTGCTGGATGCGTCTGTAAACAGAATGATTGGTAATGAGTCATCTGGATGATGAAGCATGACAGCATCTTTCAAACACTGCTTTAGCTCTTCAAACGTGCGCTCCGTGTCCTCAGTCCAAACAAAGAGGTGTCTTATCATTCTTCTTGTTCGTGCAGATGATGGCTTGGACACGCCGCTGGATATCAGCAACATTTGGTAGGCAGCATCTGTAAAAACCCAGCATGCCAATGAAACGTCTTAGGCTGGATACATCGCTTGGCTTTGGATACTTAACAATCTGCTCAACTTGGCTCAGAGATAGATGAATTCCAGCTGTGTCCACATCATATCCGAGTTTTTTCATTTATTTGAATTTTGAATTGCTGACGTGCTTTAAGTGTAACTTAATTCAGCATGAATGAAAAACTACAAATTTTTTGGACACCAATTTTTTCAGAAAAAAATTGTTGAATACTCGAAATGTGAGAGTGGACAGCTATATGTAGGAATCTTCTTGCAATCGAGTTGCCAACGTGTTTTTAGGTTCTTTAAGGCTCAGATGTATGGCCAAAAATGGGGTCTTCCGTGGGTCTTCGAATGAAATTTTGGTCTAAATGTGATTAAAATTAAATTTTTTTGGAATAACTGACTAATACATTTTTCTCATCGCCTGGTTTGTGTAATTTTTGGCCTATTTTGAAAAGTTGAAATTCCTATAAAACCCCTCAACTTACCACGTTTGGCTTTTTTTTTTTGGTGGAGTACTTTATGAATCTTTTTGCTTTGATGAAAAAATGGACAGGATCATTGGTTTAGGATCGTGAGGCTCCCTTGTTCTGAATAGAGCCTAACCATGAGGCATTGAATATTAGATACACTTAAACTTGCAGAGATAGAACTACCCCAACTTATACTAATAATATGATAATAAAAAACCTGCATATCGAACAAGGCCCAGCAACGACATCGTCCCTTCAAGACTCTCCAAAACTCGCGATCGATTTGACATAATTAAATCTGCGGTCAGGGTGTCATGGATACCTCGTACTTACCTGCCTGTGCCTACCAAAAACCACGCAGGGGTAAACGAAAAACTTGGCCTGTCTGCTCTTAATAGTATGCAAATCCTTACAAATGATATTTACCTCGAGTTTAACACTATAAGTGCTAGGTTATTGTGCGAGGCGTTGTTTTGGGGGCATAATTTACCCAAACGACTATCTACATCTCTCGTCTTGGAATTAAATCGCAATCGGCTGGCTTCGCATGACGGTCTACGGCGAAAATTTGCGGTAAAAAGCAGCTCTCTAAAGGTAAGGCAGTGGTGACTGGTAATTTCATCACACAGAAAACAACCAAACTGCTTACCTACGGAGTATATAATGTAAATTGCTCCGGCACACGATCATTTTTCAAAACTACATAGTATAAGGGACCATCAATCTGTCGCTTTAATCATATATTCGACGAAAGTTTATCGTCAAACGTGCGATTCTCCAAGACTCTGGATGTAGGACGACGACCGCCACGACGACGAAGACGTTCGCAATAAAACGAATATTATAGGTTGGTTGAAACAAAACTCGAATAAGAAGTACTCGTACGTACGATAAGAGACCGATATTAAACAAGTGTCGCATTAACGTCGTCGACATCTTCGTAATACCAAATAAAAAATAAACAGCCCGGAAAATGTGACATTCTGGTTCATTATAACTTTATACTGTACGTGGCATCGTATCGCAATACCACCGGCAATGGCGGAGGGGGCATATTCCCCCTCACCCACACTCATGCATCGCGTCTTTATTTCTATATGTATAAGTAGGAAAACATTCTGATTGAAATATCGTTCAAGTTTTACCGCTTGCACATATTATTTCTTATAACATCTCCATCTCTTATACACTATAAATGTATAAGAAAAACGATGATGCGGATTCCACGTACATATCGCCACACAGTTTCTATACAGCAAACATCAGGCCTTGGAGATGAAGCGAAATGCAAAATATAATAACTTTGAAATATTACGTTTAAAGTTCTCCATATACTCTGAAAAGGGAAGGATATACAACTACATACAATATCCCAAACGCTAATTCCGAGTAATATGCAACTTGAATAATAATAAGTATAGTTATTTAGTTTGAAGTTATAACGCGAATGTTTGTTAACGTTACGTTATATATGTTATTTGTAGGCTACCTTGACACCTAAAAATCTTAAGGCTCGCGTAATTGAATTGCCCAAGGTAATTACCATTGTGTTGACCATATATACGCGAAGACGCGGTAGCCGCCAAATTATTTTTTTTATACTCGCCCATTACTTACACGTGTGTAACTACAGAGTATTCCAAAATAGTGTAAAATAGGTAGGTATTTTTTATACGTACGAGTACTTACTACGACGATGAGGTATATACCAAGGTACTCATTATCCGGCTCTTGCCTTCTTCCAAGTGCCACAGTAATGAGATCTGATTACCTACACACGGTGCTATATTATAAAGCACTGCTTTAATACCTACCACAAATTGCGAATTAATTATTCAAAATAATACTCTCGCAGACTGGGCGATGAGCATCTTTCCTCTTTGCTCCAGGTCTACGTACCTAATACAGAAGCTATCGTATTAGAGCATTATAGTACACAGGACTTTACGTATGTACTAAACTGCAGCACACGTTGCTTGTTACATTAATCACGTAACCATTATTATTCGAAATGTTAGTACGTCTGTGTGTATTTCAACAAGTATTAAGTATACTGGGTACTATCTGGAAATATTCCTTCTTTAACGACAAGAGCTTCGTTCTGTAATGTTTGAAATTATGCACCTTTAGGAGTACTTAAACTGTTACGAAATGTAGATAGCATAGGTTTAAGGTACCCTACCCCTATTATGTACCTACGTCTGCGTACGTATACTTTCGAGTAATTATAAATTCCTATTTTATACGAATTAATGTACGTAGAACGTAGATATACGTAAAGACTTGTCGTATTAATGTAATTTTACATACGAATTATCTACGTATAGTGTATGTGTATGAGATATCTTCGTACTATAGGAGGTGTTCGTTTAATTTTTTTCCATTTAATATCTCTTCCACAAACTATACGTATGTAGGTATTTAGAACTTTATTATGTAAAGTTTTCGTATCCGGAACAAGTCATATAATGTGGCAGTCACCGCGTGTAAGGTAGGTCTGGGTAATAATATGGATATTAAATTTTAATTGAAAGTAAACCTGGATTTGCGTAATCTTACGTGTAATTTTGTTCAATTTTTTCAACTTGAAATCTAAAATAATGACATTTTTTACATTACAAAGAGCCTTTTACACTCTACAATACGTCTTTTTTTTGAGAATTTAAAAATATTTTCGAAGGGGGTGTTACCAATATAGAAAGAGAGCGAGGAAAAGGTTTGAATTAAAAAATGAATTTAAAATTTGAAATCAGAACTTCTACGAAAGTCCTGCCTTGGTCTATTGATTTGTTCAATTTTTTGGGCCTTTTTTGGGAGGGGAGGGGGGGGGGTTCTACAGCAGAGAAAAGGTTGTTCAAATTTGAACTCAGCACCTTTAAAAACCTAATTACCCAAGAATCTATAAGTCACGCGAATTTCTTCAATTTTTTTGACAAAGATTGCGAAAAAGTATCATTTTTTGACATTAATTGCCAAAAAGTCTTGCTTTTTGCTAAAATTATCAAAAGTAGGTACTAGGTACTTACAGGTAGGTACCTACTCAATTTTATCAAAATTGGCAAAAAACTTCATTTTTCGAAAAATTGGCAAAAATTGTGATTTTTACAAAAAAAAAATCCAAAGGTCGTACTTTTTTTCAAAAATTGTCCAAAAGTAGATATTGATTTTTGCCAAAATTTTGACTTAAAATTCTTTCAGATGAAATTGCCAAAAAATCTCGTTACCAACCTAAAAATGTAAAAAATTTTCTCTTTCCGAAAAAAAAATGCAAAAAATACTGTCAATCTTGTTGCCAATAATTCCCAAAAATTGTTGCTTCTTGCTAACATTGTAAAATTTTGCTTTTTGACAAAAATTCTTGTTTTTCAACTTTGCTAATTTTTTTGAAAATTATGCAAAATTTTTGATTTTTTGCCAGAAATTGGCACAAAGTATCACTTTTTTTTTGCTGGAATCATCAAAGTCTTGCTTCTTACCAAAAATTGTCAACAATTCTCGCTTACTACAATAATCAAAATTGCTGAAAATCGTTTTTCTTTTCAAAAAATCCCGAAAAGACTATCGTTTTTTCAAAAATTTTTTAGTAGTCTCGCTTTTTCCTCCAGAAATTTTCAAAAATCTCTTTCTTTCATTGAAATTGTCAAAGTTTCGTTTTTTGCTAAAAATCTGTGTTTTTCATTAATTTCAAAAACGACTTACATTCGTTGCCAAAAATGATTCCTTTCTTTTATTAGAATTGTCTAAGTTTCATTTTTTTTTGTTGCCAAAAATATGTTTTTTTTTATGAATTTTGTCAAAGGTACTCGTAGGTAGCCTAGCTACTCAATTTTTCCAAAATTAACAAAAATCCTCGTTTTTTGAAAAAATTACCAAAAAATTGCGGTTTTTTGCAAAAAGAAAAATCCAAAGGTCGTACTTTATTCAAAAATTGTCTCGAAGCATTGCTTTTTGCCAAAAGTTAAAAGATTTGAAGTTGAAGGCCAAGATGCTGGACGTCTTAAAATAAAACATTTGATGATGATAAATCGAGAAAAAACAGTCAATTCCATTACCAAAAATTCCCAAAAATTGAAACTCATTGCTAAAATTGTAAAATTTTGCTTTTTGGCAAAAATTCTTGTTTTTCAGCAAATTGGCTCATTTTTTTGAAAATTGTGTAAAAATTTGGAGAAATTTTAACTTTTGGAGTTTCCTCTTGAGATGAAGATTTTTCTTGTGGGTATTCTTTTGCAATAATACTCATCATCTTCGTCGTCGTGGTCGCACTCCTTTACAGGAGATATCGTATACTTCCATCTAAGTATAATAGCCGGTTTCTAGCGTATCTGATAGTTTCTTTGCGGGTCTTACAGGGAGAGTTGGCCAGTGAGTTTGTTGTTAACATCTCTGATCGTTTCCTCCCTCTTGTCGTTCTTCCTTGAATTTTCCCCTTTACCACTAGCATGAAAATACCGTTTTCTCATATTTTATGAGCTAAATACTTTAGCTTTCTATTCTTTATATCTACGACTTTCCGCTCCTCTCCTATTCTTGCTAATACTTCCTAGTTGGTAATGAAGTCCTTCCATGAGATCCGTGGTAGCCTTCAATAGCACCACATCTCAAAAGCAGATACTTTCTTCTCGCATTCTGCACTCATGGTCCATACGTTTTGCAGGAATACTTCACTTTCTCTGAGCTAGACTCATTGTTCAATTTTACAGCACATTGGCTAGGTTATTAAAGGCGCTTTTTGCCATTCTAATCCCTGATTTAATTTCTTTATGATCTCTACCATCATTGTTTATAAACTTAAATTATCACAACTGGTTTTGGCTTGACCTCCAATCTCACAAATATTATCCTCTCTGATTTTGGAATTATGGCACTGATTTTATCGCTGATTCTGGTATGTATTCAGGGCTGGATCCAAGAACACGAGGCCCACCAAGATATCCCATTTTAGCAGCCCTGATTTTTGGCTCCTCATTTAATTGGCCAAATTTTTTTCTCCCATTTTTAAAGTGCAGGACACTGAGCATAAAAATTCATTCAGAAATTTTTAAGCGGCCCAGTATTTACCTCATCGACCCAAATATGTTGCAGCCCACCGAGATTTTCTCAGTAACTCAGTGGGTGGGTCTGGGCCTGTATGTATTAATATACCCACACCTAGTTCATGTGTGTCTCTTCCAGTGTAGATCATGTCATAATCTTTATCTACCCAGTTTCTACCATTTCCAGTCCATTGGGTCTTGCTTATTCCTAATACATCGATTTGTAATCTCCTGGCTTCTGTAACCACATTAGCAAGTTTTCCAATTCTATACAAAGTCTCACATTCCAGGTTGCGACGTTGATGTTGCTCCACCTTGTTTTAACTCTGCATATTCTTCGCACCCTATCCGACTGCCTTGGTGGATGAGGATTAGCCTGACGGAGACTTAGGGCCATTGCTAAATTGATGTCCATATAATTCTAGGGAGATGTAATGGTGTTGGTTTCTCGTTGCCTTCCACCATTATTTTCTGTTGGGGTTTACTCCCTTAGCCAAATTTGCTAGTTTTTAGGCGCTGGTATTCGCCTTCTCACTCTGCTCTTGTGCTTCCCTGGGGCTGGAACTAGTGAGTTGTTGGTGTTCTGCAGCTCTTATGCATTCTTGTTTGCAATCCATATTTATGTAGAGGTTTGGCCTTCAGCTTGCCACTCCTCCCCGTCATTCCACTAACTGGAGAATTATGCTTTGGCCATGTTTATCAATTCCGAGTCCATCAAACAGCAACATGTTACCACCCCACACGACGTGGATGCGCAGAATTCCTCTGGTATTGCCTTCGCCTTCTCATCTGTCCTCGGGGACTGGCTCCTCTTGATGATCCGAGCTACTACCTAGAGACTACCTCTAGCGACAACAACCTGTGCCCCCCCCCCAGGGCTAGTACTCATATTGTATTATATTCGTTTTTTGAAAAAGTTATTAGGCAATTCATCATTCACAGGATGCATGATGATTTTTCTTGGTTTTTTGGAGTAGGACTAGGTACTCACCTACATGTCTCTGAAAAAGTGGACATGCACCCTCACCTGCTCATTGATTTTTTATTTTAGCTACGATAAAGTCCCTTTTTAGCGTCTCTGGATTGACTTTCAACTAAAAAAAAAAACGTATCCAAGATGAAAGTAACTCAAAATATTGACTTCATTTTGAAAAATCTAAACCCTAAAATTTCATAGAAATTTCACCATAATTTTTACTTTGAAAATTTCACAGGTATATTACCTTTCTTTACAAAAGATCCATAATCAGATTCTGATCGCACCCAAGGCGTTAGCGTCATAAGTTAAATACATAGAAATTTAATTAAAAGGATCATCACCTTTTTCGACCTTTGAAATTGATTACCCGATACCCACGTAGCGTAAGTATAAGGTAACCGACTATAGGTAACCGTATACCTAAGATGTAATCTACCGCAATATAAACGCTCTTGTACGCAGTTTAGTATGTGTATAATTCCTACATATCGCGCGTTTATTTTAATAAAACGATGAAGTAAAGAGCTGAACTTTAGAAGCTTTCGTTGTCTGTGTATATACCGTGCGCTGCTTTGTTCGCGCGAGTTAATGAAGGGTTATTTTATGTAGTAACGCGCTACTATAAAGTAATTTGGTTAAGAAACAAAGAGAACAGCGGTAGGATTGGAAAACTGACAAGGTACCGAGCAATTTTGATCTCCTTACGTGGTGCCTGCCTGAGCTGCGTACCTACGATGGAAAAAATTGGCGCATAAAACGACCGCATCAAAGAACACCACTCTACGGTCTTTGCTCTTCTCTCAGCGGCTCGGCGAGTCTGAAAAAAAAATTAAATTTTACCTCGAAATATAACCCAAAGCGCGGAGAAAAGCAGGGAAGACGCATCTCTGTGTTTTGTTCGAGCACAGGTATGAGTAAATATATGCGAGGTATACGCCGCCGTGGTAAAAATATGCATAAATACCGTTCCATTAATGGTAAAATATGCAAAAATAACTAAAAACTTGGCATCGTTTGAACACACAACCGCAACATCATATCTCGCGCGTCCTTGGTGCGGAGAATAAAAGAGAGATGCATTTGCATTCGACATCGCGCCAACTTACCCCATAAACTATACGTATAAACTACAATTGGTGTATTTAAATGAAAATAGATATTAATTTAACGAAATTTTCAACGATATGGTAGATCTACTCGTACACTACTTACAACATTTTAATTATTTTAATTGAGAGCCACGATGAGGGTGAATAGGAGGAATAAGGACACGAAGGGGTAAGAAAATCTGTCTTTATGTGTTGTTTGAAAAACGAAAGTTTCACCCAAGTTGAGCTTATTATTTTACCTTGTATAATGAATAGGTCTAATTAAAATTAATTTATATACTTTTTAAACGATGCCGTTGTACGTTTTTCACGAGTTCTTTATAATACCCGAGTACAACATTGTAGGTATACTTTTACTTATATAAGACTTGTGAAAAGTTTACCAAAAGTCTGGATTAATTTCTCGCTGGTTTTCATCTACTCTTCTGCTCGTTTACGAGTGTTTTCAACTATACGAGCGACGACGCTTTTGTTCTCCCCGTGTCAATGATGACCATACGTCATTGTTGAATTTTTCGCGCTAATATGGAAAGTTTGTGCAGGCCTAGGAAAGTTGAAAGATTGAGTTGAACTTGTTATTCGTATATTAAGCTGCTAACGAGGAAACTACGCTTCAACTCTGCGCGGACTTCCAAGTCGAGAAATTCTTTCGTTGTATTTGGCGAGAAGAGAATGTTAAAAAATGAGAAGTTTCTTGACTAGGTCTACGTATTTTTATCTATGGGATCAGAATGCAGAATTTCTACTCCTAAAAGGGTCGAAAGAAGGCGGAGGATAGTCCTTGTTACGTTGTTTTTTGAGTTTGTATTTTAATTTGACGAAGGAAAGGGGTGAGATCGATCAAATTCAAAGGTTCAAGGCTCTTATTTCAAAACGAATCGCTATTGGGAGAAATCTATTTGCAAGCTTTTAACTGGAATAATTAGGTAGGTGTTTCAAAATTGGCAAGGACGCAGAGGAGTGTTGGGGTAAAAAAGAACAAATTTCACTACGCATATTGTAGGGGGCTGTCATCTCCCCCCCCCTCCCCTAAATGTAAAACAGCGTCTCAGAAAATGAAGATTCTGATAGTTTTAGTCGGGTTGCTTTTTTTCAAAATCGAAACTCAATTCAAAATGGGGTTTAAAACCGAAATAACCACATTCAAAAAATTATAACTTGGTGCCGGGCATAATTTTTTCCTCGATAGGTTGAAAATTTGTAAATGTTCCTTCTTCCTTTATCGAGTACCTAGTCAATCTTTCAAAAATACTGCATCACGCTATTTCGCGTTTCGTGAGCTGGCATTTAAAAACTTGAAAAAAAAATTCAGTCGAGTTTTTGACCTTGAGTGAGAAAAAACTGATCTATCGGTGCTGTGAGGTAGACATTTTGAAAAATTGAGAAAAACTGTTGAGTTTCCAACATCATGTAAGACTTTTGAAGAAATAAATCTCCATGTATTTTTTCAAAGTAGTTACCTATTGCAGATTTGAGAAGGATCAATTTTTCAAAAATGACTTATTGATACTTACTCGTGTTTTATTGTCAGACGTTTTTTAAATTTGAAATTTTATAGACATTGTGTCAACTTAGGCGACAATTCATTTAAAAAAAGGAATTTTTGGCAATTTCTGGGGGAAAGTACGAGACTTTTGAACAATTTTTGAGAAAAAGAGACTTTTCGGGATTTGTTTTTACAAAAAACGACGATTTTCAACACTTATTAAAAGCAAGAATTTTTGTCACTTTTTGGCAAAAAGCAAGGCATTGACGATTTCAGCAAAAAGTACGATTTTGTGGAACTTTGGCAAAAAAAAAGTAATATTTTGTGGCAATTTCTGGCAAAAAAGCGAAATTTTCACATGGGTAATTTTCAAAAAAATGAGCAAATTTTCTAAAAAAAAAAACAAGATTTTTTGTAAAAAAGCAAAATTTTTTCTCTGGAAGCGAAACTTTTTTACGTTTTTTACGCTGCAAAACGAGACTTTTTTGCAATTTCATCTAAAAGAATTTAAGGCAATTTTTGGAAATTTTGTCAAAAAACGATGATTTTTGTCAATTTTGGAAAACTTGAGTAGCCTAATTTTGACAGAATTCATGAAAAAAAACAAATTTTTGCAAAAAAAAACAAAACTGACAATTTTAACAAACAAAAAAAAGGGATTTTTGGTCATTTCTGGGGACAAACTCACGACTTTTGATCAATTTTTTAAAATTTATATTTCATGAAGAACAAAAAATTAGAAAATCGTCCTCGAAACAGCTTTTTTGAGTTTTTTAAATTTTCAAAAATTTGCCAGAAATCCAAAAATGAATTTTAGAATATGAAATTTCCATTACGGGTTTTAGTTGTGAGAGGTCTTTTGAAGGTATGGAGATTCCAGGCCCTCTGTATACTTTCAAGTATCATTTTAAATTCTTATAGCCTCTCATTTGATATGCATTTTTGGAGAATATTTTAAAAGTACCTTCTGAAACAACCATACCCCTCTCCTGCTTCTTTCTAACCACAAAAAGTGAATTTTTATGTCTGAAAAGAATTGAAGAGCTCTATTCCGTGGGTTAAGTCATTTTTTTTTTAAAAACACGTTTTATGGAGATTTTTACTTTAAAAGTGAGTTAAGTCATCGATTTTTCAAAGTGATTTTTTCTACAAGCAATTCTTCTATGTCCAAAGAAAGGAAAGGTGCATCGACCTTTTGAAACAGAACAAATTTTAGCAACAACAATTTTAAATGCATTTTTTGGTGAAAAAATGACTTAACCCACTTTGGAATAGAGCTCTTCAATTCTAATTCGTTACACCCTCCCTGTTTTTCCAACTCAGAATTCAACATTTGGAGGGTACTATAGATGACTTTTTTCATGGGGTTCAATTTTATTCCATGTCCACGGCCCCTTCAAATAAACCTGACAGATTGAAATTCACCACATACGTTTAATGTGCCTAATCCATGTGCCTTGTACACTGTTGAACTTTGGTAGATCAGATTGTGGAAGTCGAATAGATGAAGTCTGTTGATTTTGAATCTTTTTTAGCAAAGTACAATGGGCAATTAGACGATTATGAAGATATTTGTATATTTGCAGAAATTCAGTTTGTTCTTCCAAATTGACGTTGTTATCCAATTCACAGTCGATTGATTTCGCTTGGTACTTCTCTTTTAGATTCTGCAGTTCTTTCAGTTCTTTGTCGATAATTTCAGGTAAGTAGTTCATAGAGCGACTCGTAGTTGGTTTTTATCTTTTTCAACCCATTGAATATTATCTTACAGTGGCACCAATTGTCGTCTGAACTCCTGGTTGAACTGGAATTGGTATTGTCGTCGCTTTTGTCACTTTTGTCGCTGATTTCATTTGCTTGAAGATGATCTCCATTTTCGGATGGTGTGAAAGCATTTTTCAAAAACTACCAAACGACTCTCAGATGGTCAATTTATTGTTCACCTTGCCTTCAATTTCAAAGAAGACCCAAAAATTTAATTTGGAAATACATAAGGAACAAAATATAAAACTTTTAGTAGTGGACTGTATTAATTTCAAATTGGCCATCCGGCCCGAAGGCGAAGGACAAATTTGGAAATACACGAGGAACAAAATATAAAACTTTTAGTAGTGGACTGTATTAATTTCAAAAGTGTTATAATGAGATTTTACAAATACATCTTATACATAAGCTTATTTAATCTTGGCTAGAAATACAATATTTAGGTAGTATTTTACCAGTGCCTTTAGGGTGGTTTCAACCTTTCAATTCATTCCCAAACATTCTTCTAACCTGAAAAAATTGTATTTTCTGTCATTCTCCGATGATATTTTACATTCATCCCTTACCCTCCAAAGGTCATTTTTCATCCCAAACCTTCGATTTCTTCAATTCCAGTGCATTTCACCAAAATCAAATCCAACTTTTCCATCACATACCTATACCGTCTTTGTACAACAGAAAATTGGAACATTAATCCAAAAGGCAAAAAAATACGCCGTGAAAACCTTTACTCTATCGAACCAACTCAACATTCTCAGCAATCTCGAACTGATGTTCTTTTAAAAGCTCGATTTATCGACAAATCACGTCGTTTAAAAACCTGTACAACAAAGCTCGCATACAATTGCTTTAAAAGTAATCCAATTCTTGCAGTATATAATGATGAGAGAGGGATGTTTTCAGGTAGCTGTATCGGTTCTCGATGAGGCATGAATCGTCAACGAGAGAGGGCGGGGGGGGGCATCGTAATTTCAAACTCGATGACGTAAACGCTGACGAGTTATTTTATTTAGGTACGCGGACCATTCACAGTGCTGCACGGGCATGGGCACGCTGCGAATACCGCACCATTTCACGCACCACTAACACGCATCGTTACGTTACGTAGGTATACACACGTTGAAAAATCAAACCACGTATAAAAAGATCAACGATGAAATTCTTTCGAGCACTTTTAACATGCTATAGGTTCTATATATCTACCTTCGTACATCGTACCGTAAGAAAAAAACACTCGACGCGTAAAAAAACACACACATCGAAGAGAAGAAAAATCATATACGCGAGTTATGTACTCATATCAAGAGAATTTTCAATTGCTTTTTCCACGTTTATCCGTATATACAATTTTTTTTTCATCTTTAAAGCTGTACAATGTATTGTTCGATACGTTGAGAAAATAACATCGAATTCGAAATCTGTCGGCTAAAAAAATATATTTACGTTCGAACAATAGCGCGAGTTTTGCAGACTTATCTTACCTATAGTACAGATACCTACTTGTTCGCTTATTATTTCAGCTCCAAGAATATCGAAAAAATTTTAGAGTTCGTTTTTTCTAAATTAAAAAGAATCATAAAAAATGTTGAGAGCTATTTACATTTTTTTTTGGGAAAGTCTTTGCCCCCCCCCCAAAAAAAAAATCAATCAATTCCAAAAAACTGGAAAAACTCATATGATTGTTTCAAAAATTTTTATAACTTAATTTTAAGTCAATTTCGAATCCCCGGATCAACCAAGTCCCACCACTTTCTCCTATAAAATCAACCTCCCCCCCCAAAAAAATTCAATTTCAAAAAATCGTTTAAAAATGCTCATTCGATAGTTTCAAAATTTTTATAACTTTCAATTTCGAGTAAATTTCGAATCCCCGGATCAATCAAATCCGCCCCTTTCTCCTACGAGTATAAAATCAACCTCGTCAACAGTCACTCTTCGTTCGAATCTGGCCAACCAGAGCAGAGGAGGGCGAGCGAATAAAACAGCTCACCTTTTAAAACACTTAATAGATTCGAAAATGGTAATTTCTCGAAATGAGAGACCTCTCAGCTGAAATATTCGCCGTGTTTAAATGTAAAATCGAATAATACAAAAGCCCATCTTACCATAGAGAAGGGTGTTGCCGAATGAATGAAATACTTCGAATGCTTTGATACACAGCGAAGCTTTTATAAAGGTATACCTTTGCGGTAGCGGGTATATATATAACAGTTTCCACTTTGTAGTAAATGGTTACCTACCTACCATGCTGAACGATTCGTACAGAGCGAGGGGAAAGGGGGGGGGAAAGAGAAAAAAGCCTCAACATTCGAGTGTGGTCTACAGTTTTTCAACTTGAACTAAAATCCTCCGTAGGTTGGTTGTTTTGCGTTGATTCGAATCAATTTTCATAATTAACGGGTTACCCCTTTTCTTGAGCTTGCCTTTTTTAAATGATTGACATTCGTGTATGTACATAAAACGATGACGATGATGACGTCAGCCTACGATCTTCACGATCGAAAAAAGCTACTCGTTGCCTCGTATACTTGCTACAGTCAACAAAATGCTTTCGACGTTATATACACGTTTTAATAAATTGATTCTCAAATATCCAATTATATTATCTAAATATCAATCTTCGTTAGACGTTTAAAAGGCTATAGGTAGGTAAATGACAGTATATGTGACTTTATACAGAGAAGAGAGGGTGACCGCGTACAGTATACGTACAATCTGCACTGCAATCGCGATAGTTTGTCGTAATCGGCCGATACACTAGGTAGAGAGGTATTTACTGCCTTGGAATTCATTTCATTAATTAATTAGCGCTCCGCCAAGCCGCTGAGTGTTTCAACAAAGCGACGATATGGGTCATTCGAATACGACCAGCGTGTGTACTGTGTATACTGTATACAATATATTGTGCATAGGTTCCTGTTCTGCTGAGCTGCGGCTCCTCTCGTCCACGTCTGGTACTTTTCATCGGTTTGTAAGGCTGACTGTACAGATACACGTTCCGGTGAAATGTATCGCCTTTCTAATATATCCTATACGCAATTTCAACGCCATTTTAGTCCCTCTCCGGTGTCAAATTTATTATCCTGTTCAGAATACTATACTCGTACATTGGGCATGCTGGATGGGTAATGGAGAGGAAGATAGATCAACTGGTAATGTGGTGAGGTAATGATATGTAAGTGTACGTAGCATACACCTACCATAGATAATGATACGAGCAGCGGGGTGAGAAAAAAAATTCTGCATTTTCTATCAGTTTCGTTGAAAAGTGAAGGGATAATTTCGACAATTTTTTTTTTCGTAAGTAATTCTAAAACGTGAGACAGGTAGAACCTTGTAGAGAAATTATTGAATATCTTGTAATTATAAACACTCGCCAAAAAAAATAATATACAGTATACTTGAAGATATGAAGCGTGTTTATTAGAAAATGAATACCAATCTATATAATTATGAAGCTTAAATATTCTAATATTTCTAAAATACCTACCTAGGTTTTGCAAACGTTTATGATAAATGAAACACTTCTGATTAAAAAATAATTAAAATTTTGAAACACTTAACGTTAAATCTAACATCGGAGAATTACTTATTTGAGGGAAAAAAAAATGAAAAATTATACTGCATGAATTGGCATTTGCTCTTCCTCTAAATAATTGGCAGATGGAAAGTAAATTTTGATTATTTTTTTAAAATTTTGAATAAAGTTGTTTATTAAAAATTTTCAAAAATTTCATTTTCTCAAATCTTGGACTTGCTTTCTGGAAAAAAAAATAACAAAAAAATGTTAATGGTGTCGAAATTGCTAACGTTTCGTTTTATTCCAAAAATTGTTAATAATTGTCTGTTTCGCGCAAGAAATTCTAAGAAGACGCTTTTTCTAAAAATTGCCCAAAAGTCTAAATTTACTTATACCTACCTCTATGTCAGAAATTACAAAAAATAGTGAACAAATTTTGTTGAAAATAAAATAAAATGAAATAAAAATAATATACCTAGTAAAATGTCTCACTTTTCTTCCAAAACTTACCCAAAAGTAAGTATCGTTTTCTTTTCTTTCTTTTTTTTTCAGAAATTCTCAAAAATGCCTATTGTTTGTCTCGTATTTTGTTTAAAATTGCGAAAAAGTTTTGGTCAAAAATTGCCAAACAGGTAAGTAGCTAGTCTGTTTTTTCCCCAAAGTCAAAGTCTTGCTTTTTGTCAAAGATTTTAGATTTCCAACGGTAGGTACAATTATATAAAAATTCAATGTTTAGCTTGTTTTGAAAGTTTAGTTTTCGAAATAATGCCAAATTTTGGAGATATAGGTAATTTAAAAATTAGAGAATCATTGCCAATATAGGACCCCGGTTTTTATATGTATGTACTTAACTAAATAAATTATTATTCTCATAAAAAGCTAAAAATAAAATAGGTAGGTAATCATGTAATTGGAAGACATTGATTCGCTTTGGCATCATAGACAGTAGTCTCTGAGCCTCCACCGTATGCGTAAGCACAATTCCGAATTTTACCAGTAGAATCTTTACAAATTGTAACGTTTCGCGTTTTCACTCCATCGGAGAATTTCATACTCATATCTTTACATTCCCACGTCATTTGGGTACCATAAGGAACAGAAAGAACACATGCAACAGCTGCCTTGTCCAAATCGCAATGTCTGCCACATAAAACACGTATAGATAAATAAATAGGTATGGTACGGTTTAAAGCTATCCAATACCCTGCTCCACTTCTGTTCACAAAAGACAGTAAAGACACTGCTTACCCTTTATGATCATCAAAATCTTTTGAGCTCATTGGTCCTTCTACAGCGGTTGAACTTTCACAAAGAAGTACTATTAAAATGAGTAACCGTAATGCAGGACTGATGCACATTTTTTCTACGCTTAGGCGTTTTACATAAGTTCTCGACATGCCGAATGCTTCGAAATACATACTATGTACAAAGACACTTTGAATGAAACTAGGCACAAAACTGATATGTAACGACTACAAGTAGCAACCTACGATAGAAGTGATTCAATTTTCGGTTATATTGTACACTGAGAGTAATTTTTATTATAATTTTTACCTATAAATGATGAGATATTTGTACGTAGGTAGGTACCTACTCTGACAATTTAATGATTTTTTACTGCATAAATTACAGTAATTTTCAATTTTGTCTACATAATATAGGTAGTAATTTCTCTCAAAGTGTGTAATAAAAATGACTATAATTTGTAGTAGAAATCATTAACAGGCTACAAAATCTCATGATTTATTGTAAAAATCACAATAAACATTTCTCTAAGTGTAGTGTTGCAGTTATTTGTTTGTTGGATGAAGAGAAAAAATGTTCTCACAAAATTATTATTATGTATTTGAACAAGCTCAGTAAATTTTTGCCAAATTTCGTTTCATGCAAACTTCTGTATTTGTGCAGCTCGGTTTAATATACATTATGAAAACTGTAAAAGGTCCTGTAGTTTTGTTCACAACCCAATGGTTCTACACTGTGCTGAATTAAAGGCATGAGATCATGCACCAGATAAACCACTTGACCTTGTCAAGGGTATGGTTGTGACTGTATATAATTGGCCATAAGCCAATGTAATAATCTCCAAGAGATGTTAACTCTTCAGAGTGTAGGACCAAACTGACTTGGAGAGCCACATGAAGGCCTCGAAGTAACCAAATAAAAGTGGGAGGGGACTCATAGTTCCATCTCCACCAATCATTAACCATGCTGGCGTTAGTTATACAAACCCCTAACCTGCAGGTGTTGGAAGGACTGGGGGTTAAACAGGGTACAATGGGCAATAAATCAGCCATTGTTATCATTAGATTTGGTGGCACCTACCTATGGCAGGTTGAAAGTATCCACACACAATGAACAGCAGGGGTTCTAAAGAATGAAATGTATACCTGCTCCTACCCCATGCTCAGGAGTTCTGAACAAGTCTGAAGAAGCATTAAAAACGTGTAGAAATAATGTTTAAAAAAAAAAAACAAAAAAAAAAAAAACTCAAAAAAAAGTTATAAAATCTCAACGAAATTTACAGAAAGTGTATGAAAATGATGTAAAACATTTATGGTAAAATTTCAATTTGCCGAAAATGTGTGAAAAAACTGTTACAAAAAATCGCATGTTGAAATGACACAAAAACGCTCAAAAAAACATTAAAAACCCTAAAAAAATATCAAAAAGTAAGCTTGATAAAATTTCGAAAAAATTTGCCAAAACATGTTAAAATGACGTAAAAAAAATCCCAAAAGTATTAAAATCACTAAGAATTACCAAAAAGTTATACCTAAAACCTCAATGAAATTTGCCGAAAGTGCATGAAAAACACTTGAAATGACGAAAAACACTGAGAAAACTAATTTTAAAAATTTTAATCAAGTTTGCAACAAAAAAATACTTGAAAAGTGATAAAAAAAATAATAACGCTCATGAAAGCATTAAAGTTGCTGAAAATTAACCAAAAAGAAACAAAAATTCTCCAAAAGTTGCCAAAACAACCCGAACATTTTGTAAAAACACTCAAATGAGCATTAAAATCAACCAAAAATTACCAAAATGTGATTACTGATTAAACTTGAACGAAAGTGACCAAAAATACATGAAAAAAACATCAAAGAAACTGAAAATCTTCAAAAACGGCGAAAATTTGGTGAAATTTTAGTAAAACTCTACAAAAATTGCAAAAAAAAACGTTGATAGAAAAAAATGCCATTTGAAATGATATAAAAACGTGAGAATTAAAGGCATTAAAATCACTAAAAATCATTCAAAACATATACTGAAATGTCAATGAAATTAAAATTAGCAAAAATTGCATTAAACATCGTTTAGACCTTTTCTAAACATAAGTAAAACTATCGAATAATTATACTGAAACAAAAAATGACGAATTTTCAACAAAATTTTGAAAATTTGCATGAAAAGTTGAATTAAGTCATATAAAAACCATTTAAAAAACCAAAACATTGAAATCATTGAATATTTCCAAAAAAAAAATATCGAAAAAAGTGTTGAAAACAGGTCAACATGATATTTAAAAAAATAAATGAAATTAAAAAAATTCTAAAAATTGAGAAAACTTTGGAAAAATATTGAAGAAATTACAAAGATTTTTTTTGGGGGGGGGGGGATACGAGAAGAATTAATCGAAGCATCAAAAAAATGCCAAAGACAGCAAAAAGCCTGAAAAAAATGCGATCAAAATTAGGCCAAACCTTATAAATTTTGTTTTGAAACATTTCAAAAACATTATTCCATGAAAACGAAGACGAAAAGTGGGTAAACATTTCTCATTTTAGCTTTGATTTTCACAATAAGTTACCTAAATGGGGAAAAGAAGATTCAAAGTCATCCGAATTTATTTTTCAGCTTCAATTAAATTGAAAACCAAGCAGCCGAAATTCAAACACCAATTGCAACGTATTCCGCGACAACAATTTATGTACGTAGAGGTATTTTACGAAAAAAAAAAAAACGAAAAGAATAAAGAATGTTCGCGACAATATTAAGCGAATTAATCAAACTGTACAGAATGACGCTCAACAGGAAGTAAACCTTTTACGATTAACAATCGTTTGTATTCATAATAGAATTAATGGAAAGACGTGAAAATTCCAATTACACGGTATTAACCTGTTTCCTTATCCCTCTCGGTTTGCGAATTCCGCCCTAGTGAAATATTCGCAACAACAAAGCAGCGCCGAACTGAAGCATTTTAGATTCGCAGAAGAGACGAAGGAGAACGAGAGAGAGAGAGAAAACACCCTCGTCGTCGTCGTCGTCGTCGTTGTAGACGTTGAAGCGTACTTGATCTGCTTAACAAATTACTAGACCGTTAATCTCTCGAGATGGTAACACAGCATCATAATTGCCATAAACATAACCAATGTAAATGCTATGGTAAAGGGCGCTATACGTATATACCTATATAATATTATATTTTGAAAAAAACGAAACGCAAAAAAAACTCTCGACGGAGGGAGTTGAGAAAAAAAAATCCTCAAGTATGGAAAAGTTGCGATGCAAAAAGTTTTGTGTAAATCGCACATGTTAGGTATAAGTTCTCGTCGAAAGAATGAAAAATTTACTTTGTAACCGGCCAAGTTTACAACGCTGAACAAATTTCAACCGACATTACCATTAAATTAGCCATTAATTTTTCTCGTTATTTTCCCCTCTTTGGTGGTGTTTTTTTTCTGCATTGCATTTCTCGTTGCGTCGTTGGTTGGCGTTGCTTTTTATATCGAGAGGCCTAATTAACGTATACGAGTACGCGGTTTGTTTGAAATTTTCCTCCGGTCAACGATTATCTTGGTTGGAAAAAAAAAGCTCGTACTTGTACCTCCTGCCCTGCTATAAAAATTACAGCGGCAGATGACTGAGATTTGGTATCACATTGTGTTGATAGGCGCTGGCCGCTGTCGAATTAGCCGCAGGAGGAAAAAAAGACCTTTCGAAGGTCAGTTTTTTTTTGTGCACCTACAAACCATGCTGTAATAATGTTTTAATCGCTTCCATTAATAAACGCGTAGGTATACCGAAGATACGAATACCTACGACGAACGAATGAATATTTGTTTAGGTTTTTCATGGGTTAAGTGCGAGTGTGTTTAAAAATCAATACCACGAGTATATTCCAGTTCACCTTCGTCATGTCAACAGCATCTCTCACCTCTTGATATGTACTATAATTGAAAATTGAAATGCAAAAATTGTTTTTTTTTTTTCAACCGTGTTCTAGCACGAGCCTGGCCTCACATGAATTGATTTTTTGACATGGAAAAGTTGGGTTTTCTCAAAAATTGATCAGATATTTTTGTGATAAAAAGTTGAATTTGTAGCAAAATTTGAAAGATCAATTTTATCGGACGATTTTTTTTTTTGAGTCAGGAGCAAAAATTTCAATTTTTCATTTTTTTTGAATTTTTGTGGAATGAGAAGGGGAGGAATAGAAGAGAAAAAAGTTGATGAATTGGAAATTTTTATTTTGGGTATTGATTTTTTAAAAAAAATATCCTCAATTTTCTTTTTGGCAAAGGTAGGTAAATAGGTGGGTGAAAAGAGTGGGAGGGAAAGAAGAGGCACTAATTTGGTTCAGTTGAATTCGTGAAAGATTGTAAAAATGCAGCTGGTGTCCTAAAACGACCTGAAAATTGGCCAGTTTTGATTCAAGATTTTAAAATTGGCCCCAAAAAAAAGAAACTCAACTTTTTTTCGGGGATACCTACTTTTCTCGACTTTGTGAGCTTTGTGACTCTTAAATATCAACTTTGAAAAGTGAAATCTGAAAAATATTTTCATTTTTAATGCATACAGTGACATTTTTTTCGATGATTTATGTACTTACTATTGTATATGTGACCGTCCGCGATAAAACCGACCATCCGTCGCAAAAAATCGAAAATTTTTTTTTCGCGAATTTTTGTTCCCTAAACCATTTAAGGCCCAAAAATAGACGAAAAAACATTTTCGATTTTTTGCGACGGATGGTCGGTTTTATCGTGGACGGTCACATATGTACTTTTTTTTCTGACTGCCATCCTAATTTTGTCGTGTTTTTTTTCTGTTTCAGGTGAGTGCAAATTTTTTGTCGTAGAGATAATAAGAACGTCATTATGAGTAGGTAAGCTGAATAATGGTTTATGATTACCTAATGCAAAAATCTATCATTGTTATCAGACCAATAAGAATTCATAGAGCAGCATCGAAACAAAATTTCTCTGCTCAAACAAAAAATTGAGGGTTCTGTAATGATTTTAATTTTCCAGAATAGCTCAAAAATGGCGTAAATTGAAAAAATTAAATGAACGGTTATTATTCCAGAAAAAACACATCTATGGTCAAATTTGAATGCTCAATTTTTTCAACCTTCGAAATATGTGATCGAGCTTCCACAATTCTGGAAATCCTATTTTTAGGTCATATATTTCAACTACCAGTGACATGAGCAAGAATAAAAGTACCTATTTGAGCCAAAATTTTTGCAGAAAAAGTCCGAAAATCCCAAAATATAAGACTGGGTTTCTATGTACAACTCTGAGAATCTTCTTCCCAAGCCATATTCTATAATATGTAATTACCGAAATGTAATTTGAGGTACACTAAGCCTATTAAGAAAAAAATTTGTTTCACAGTTTTATGATGGCATGTTATTTTTGGAAACTCTCCCCCCCCCCCCCCCCCGACAAAAAATAATTACTCATATTTTTTCTACTTATTTTAGAATTGGGATACTATAATAGGAGACATTTCTTGGGCACACCTTTGCTTTGGTAAACAAATAATCAAAATTGGTAATTGAGAGACTGGAGACTGAAAGGTCTCCTTGGAAGCTTTTCTGGAAATTTTATGAAAGAAATGTTGGATAATTCCAACTAAGTTCAATGGAGACCTTCAATTTGAGTTTAAAATGACGTAGACAAAATTTTGTGGGAATTTCAAGTTTCAAAAATCTGGTGGAGAATCCAGTCATTTTCAAAAGGTCGCTGGAGGCTCCAAAATGACTTGAACCCGCCTGAAGTCGTATTCAGAGGGTGTTAAAATTGGAGTGCAGCGTAATATTTCGGCTTTCCATCTCCGTTTTCAAGTTTCAAAAATCTACTGGAAGCTCCAGTAATTATCAAAAAGTCACTGGAGGCTCCAAAACTAATTGAAATCCACCTGCAGTCGCCTCAGCAGCGTATTGAAATTAGTTTTCAGAATGAATTTCGACTTTTCATCTCCATTGAGTTTCAAAAATCTACTGGAGGCTCCAGTAATTTTCAAAAAGGTGCTGGAGGCTCCAGGACTGCTCAAAACGGTTTGAAACAGTTTCTAATCGATTTGGCATGTCGAAAATAGGGTACATCCCAAATTTCAGCTTTCTTGGTCAATTTGGTAAAATTTTGATTTTTTTCCCTCATTTTTGACCCAAATTTGATTTTAAAAAATTCACAAAAAATCGAAAAAGGCACTTTAGCACTTGCAATTTTTACAGGTGATAAATTGTTACCTGATCTTTCGGTCTACCTTTGTGTTGACAATATGGGTGTCGTTTTCATATGAATCGAACCTCCTGAACACGAATATGAAGTTGGATTTATAGCTGGACCCTTCTAAGGGACCGATTTGGGGGTTAGATTGGCCCAAAATTGAGTTTTTCGCAAAAACTGTTTTATTATATGGGCTACCTAAGCCCTGTACCTTCATTGATCAAGGTTGATCCATGGTCTTCGTGAAAAATATCATCATACACAGGTTCTGTTCAAGTGAAAAGTTATGAAAATTTCGATTGCTCAGTTTTTTGGTTCCAATTTTTTTTTTAGTTAGATATACCTACTCAGAAAATTTTTGTGTGTTTTGAACTATACTCTCATGAGGAATAAGGTTGAATTTTTCGATTCTGGCGCCATTTTTTCGCTAAAAAGATGTCAGAGATGAACGAGAGACCAAGTGATTGTATTTTTATTAGACTTACTTACCTATACCGAAACCCATCTCTAGGTGAGTTCTTTTTATAGTGGGTATTTTGAAAACACGTGTAGGAAAATCATCTCGTACCAAGTGAAAACATGTCGCAAAAATAATATTTTGCTATCTAGTTAGGTACTAGTTAGTTGTACTTTGTGGTTTTTCATTACTGTCACGAGCACGAGGATACTCGCGTAGTTGTAGATGGCACAGCAAAAAACAAAAAAAACAACTCATCTATATTTAATATCGGTTAATTTAATGAACGAAATGTATATAAACAAACACACTCGTCAATGTACTTACTTAAAAAAGACATATTACGACTCGGTAGCTCGCAACTCGTCCCATCCAGACATAAACGAACATCTAAGTAAATTTAAACGGGTTTACGAGCTGGATGAAAAATTCATGTACACATCGTTATATGTATTATACACATTACCTGAGCTAACCATTTACTCGTGTAAAATGTTGTGTAGAGCTAAGAGATGGCTGGCGCGTGTAAGGTGTGTTTTTTTTCTGCTGTAAAATATTTACAGACGTGTGTAGAAAAAAAGAGACAAAACAAGAGAGGAGAAAAAAAACAAGAGAAAAGAGATGTCTGAAGGTATAGCTATACGTGCTCGTTTCTCCAGATATATTAATCACGTGTTATCTGACCTGGTGAAATGCACGTAGATAGGTTTACCTACGTAAAAAGTAAAGAAAGGAGAAAAAAATACTCGTATCTGTAGTCTATAGTCTATACCTACCTATTACAATGTATAGTGAAATAATTTTCCCAAAGTTACTACTATATGGCCCACAAAACTATACCCATAGAGAGGTATATACTTTGTCTACGTACCCCACAATAAATTGTCGAGAAGTACTATTCCGGAATTCGACTATATACTATACAGTAAAAAAAATGACTCTTCACCTGGTAGGAAAATCATTTGGCAACGTTTTATAGGTTGAAATAAAACGCGCACTAGGTCAAAGCGTGGTCGAACCTCGAACGCTGGAGACAAAAAAACCGTTAATGGCGTTGAGTGTATGGTATATAGGTATCTGCGATTTACATGTCAAATGGAAGCATCATAAGCATATTATGGAATATACACCATCACCATCTCACAAGTCTGAACTACTGGCATGGCAGCACTAGTACTAGTAGTACGACAAACGCCTCGTCCACGAGTCGACCTATTGGCGAATACGCTGACCTCACGATTCATTCTGTGATCTGTGCAGTGATTTAACGGTAAACCCCTGTGGCGTAATTGACGTCGCGGCGTGTTTTTTTTTTCTTTTTTCATATTCGGTGATCGTTTGTTTTCAATTAAGTGCGTATTTATTTATACGTGAAAATCGCGCGTCGATGTTGAGGCAGGTCGTGTGAATCGTCTGATAGATCAATTCGCTGTTGCGATGTGTTAATGTTTATTTAGTGCTTCTCATTATCTATCTGCCTCTCTCATAATTTAATGTTCCTGCCTACTTGCCTGCCTGTCTTTTCGCGGTATCTTTGTTTTATAAATTGATCTTCATCGCAGGTAATTTAATTTACGAGTTCATTTAGCAGATAGAAACAGTTTAAATTATTGTTGCTGGTGGTGCGGTGATGGCGATGGTGATGTGTTTTCAACGTATTGTGATGAATTTTGACAGTTTGGTTTTTTATGTCGAGTGTGGTGTCTGTTTTACCAAAATGTAACGATATTTGTCAAAAAGTTGAGTCGAACTAGGTAATTGCTTTAGACTTAAAAGTAAGTAGTAGATAAATAGGATTTTAGCGAACAAATTTTATTTATTTGCTTTATTGATACATATTTGCCTCCATTGTACAAAGAGATTCATTTTTTAAGTTCCAAAAAAGTGAATCATTCGATGAAGTCGAGCTTTCTAATTTTTGTTTGAAATTTTATCTCAAAGGCAAACGCTTTAGAAAAAAAACTAATCGCAATTACCTATTGGTGGGAAATTACAAGTTCTAGATTTTTTTTTAAGACTCAGTTTTTCTTATATTTTTTTTTGTGGTGATTTTTGACACAAAAATTAATTTTGGAAAAAACACAGGGGTCAACAGAAAAAATAAAGAGAAACAAAACTACATATAAAGCTTCAAATTTTCCATCAGGATAGTGCAGTTTTTTTTCTAGGAAGCTTCGTTTCTGAGCTTTTTGAGAAAAAACCTCAGTTCAATTTGAATTTTTTTTTTTCATGATGAATTTGAATATTTTTTAGTTTTTTCAATGAATGAAAAAAATTGTCAAAAATCAAGAGTTTGTTACCTCCGACAAGATGGGGGAGGGGGTAATTTACCCCAGGCCCGCGTTTTCCAGAGAGCCCACATTTTTTTGAAAAAAGTTCGTGAACGTAAATTTTAGAAGAGAAATGCAATCCTCATTTTTGTAAATAACAATGAAAATTATATTTTTGAACAGAAAACAAAAATATTGATTTGTTTTTGAAACTATAACATCATTTTTGAAGTGGAAACGGATACTTCATATGGAACAAAAGGTATGAAACTATGCTTTTGAAAGAAAGTCTCTTATGAAAAACTTTCTTGAAAGAAGAACGTATCTGCAAGAGAGAGAAAACGTTCTCCGAAAATGGTTTGTCGTGAACCAAAATTTGTCCCAGACTTCAATTTTCGAAAATGGAAACTTCAAATTTGAGAAAACTTCTACTTCTCTACTTCTCCAATGGACTTTACTTTTTTTTTTTTTTTGAAAACGATATTATTGATTTTATTTTTTGGTGTGGGGGGGGGGGAGCGGAAAACTTCTTTATTGAAGAAATCTCGTGGGAAAATTCTGTTTTGTGAATTATGTACTCATTTTAAACGCCAATTTTCGAAAAAGCGAACACCTGCGAAAAATTTTCAGAACTTCAAGAGGCTCTTATTTTTTTCCCCGAACCAACATTGGCTCTCGATTGCACTGCAAGAGTTAAACGAAACAAAAATTAAAAGAAATGAAACTGATGTAGCATGAAATTCTTACCTGTGGAGTGAAATCATTCCCTCCAGGGAACTTTTTTTCTAGACATTTTGAGAACAGTTGTAAAGTTCAATTTGAATTGATTTTTTTAAAGTGAAAATGTGAATAAAATTAAATACCTATTTCATTACCGAAAAATCAATTTTCCAAAAAAACAAAGAGTTATATGAGAAAAAAAATTATAGAAACAAAATTAAGTATAAACCGCCTGTCATTCGAAAAAATCTCCAGAAAGTCAAGGGAAGTGGAGTGAGGGAGGGGGGTTCACAAACCGCTGAAATTTGACTCACCGGGAGGGTAAGTATGTTGCCCTCACCTCTGAGTCAAATTTTGAGCTACCGATATTCATTTTCCAATAACTTATTTTGAAAATTATGGAAATCAATTTTTTTAATAAAAAAAAAATAAATTCAAGATGAAAATTTGAAAAATTGGTTCGTATGTATTTTGAATTCGATCCCTGAAATAGATTGCGATCATTTTGAAGCCGATCTGGAGCCTCTAGCCAACGCTGATTTTTTTCAGCGATTTCAAATCGCTCCAGAAGGCGTTATTGTAGTTAACTTGTACAGCTTGACATTTATTTGTTCGATATTATGAATCGATTGGGACCAGTGAGTCAGTAATTCGTTGACAGATTGAGAAATGTATCTTTTTACACGTCGAAAATCTCAAGTTTTGGAAGAATTCCAAAATCGTCTCAATTTTCATTTCGCTTGAGAATCACCGAATTTTTTCAAAGGTTCCAGACCATTTGGTAATACTGAATTTTTTGAAATTTCTGAATGATTGGAGTGCCCCGATTTGGCATATAATTACACATTTATCTTTTGTTAAAAATTGAATGATTGTTGAGTAAATTTTCATAATTTTTAATAATTGATAATCAACATTTTGTGGTGAGGATGTGTGCTCAAAGATTTAAATTTGGTGCCAGATCCTAAAACGAATGTACTCGTATTATAGGTGATACCTATTACTTACTGAATTTTTTTAAATTTGTCAAATTTTTCATATGATTTGAGTGTTTAGATTTGGCATACATTTAAATATTGAGCTTTTGAAAAAATACAACTTTGAATTAAAAATCAGCAGACGATGGATGTACTCATATGCATATGTATTTCACGTTGCCAACCTACTATATTTCTAATGAAAAACTTTCTTTCGGGTACACGATATTTTGCGCACCCTGTACTAGGTAGGTAGGTACCTACATGTTTGTAGGTAGGCATAGTAGGTAGGTACCTTCGTAAAGGAAAGGTAAATAATGCATAAAATACATAGATTGGGGTACTTACAGGTGGCACCACGTTCGCTAACGTACTGCTTTTTGAGTTCATCGGCATCAGTGATTCGTGATACATTCTTCAAAGTACATTTTTCAGGACCTGTTACATTGTCAGATTCGGATGAGTTTGTAAAATACATATTTTAAAATATGAAACACGCGCAAAATAAGGGTTTTAAATTCATAATGATGGTAGAAAGTGAAACTCTACGAAAGTATAGGTATACAAATCGATTAAATTCATTTTCTGTTCGGCTTCAACTTTTTAAAGCTGTTTAACGAAAGAAGTTTCGAAGTTCGTAATAAGTCACGATCCATCTGTTAATTTGAAAATTTAAGAAGCGATGGTATAGGTAATCAATGAAACATATGCTCCTAATTGCAAGCTTACGTCTTGAAGGTGTGACTAGCGCATTGCCTGTGTATGTTGTATCGCAAATGTCGCAGCCTGAAGTCAAGTTTTTATTCTTACATACGTATATTGTCATGGGAGAAAAAATTTCAACCTTGGAGGCGTCCTTGGGTGACCAAATTCGGAAAACCTGTGGCCAGACCCTCCCCCCTCCGGCTCTTTTAATTCTTATCTAGTAATAAGTACTGTAATGTAGGGTAACGTTTGTACTGTAATTGAAGGGCGGTTTTCCAAAAGTGGATGAGTCAATTTTTTTGAGAATTGAGTTTTTCACGCCATTGTGTTCTATAGGTCGTATCTCACCTATTTAATGCCTAACCTACCCAAAATACTTATTTATCTACGCACAATCCAGCTTTTCTGTAAGTTGCGGATTGCAATCGTTTTTCCAAAACGCAGTAAGTCATGATTACTTCGATTTCGTTACTTTTATAGCCAAAATAGAGCTGCGAATATGGTTTTTTTAATAGATAGTACTGTAATATGTGAGGGCGCATACGGAAAGGGACCTAACGACCAAAAGTAAAATTTCACAAGAGGAGGGTTTAAAGTTTTGCGTTATTTCCCTTGTTTTAAGGTACGATTACATATGGCTATTCCAACTTCGAAGGTCCTATACATTATCACACATTCACACACGCCCTCCAATGACCTGTACTGACCAAATTAGGCACTACAAAGTTGATAAAGTGAGCAATTCTGTTGATATTATCAAGAATTTTAGGGTATTAGTTTTGATAAAAATCGTTTGTGGCAGTGTTTTTCGGTTCAACTTGTGTTTTTTATATAGTTTCACATTAAAGTTAGTTATATACCTTATTGTTAAAAAATACATTTTGTAAATCGATACCAATGGCTAGGTGTATGTACCTTGCCGAAAGTCTTCGATTCGAGTTCCCCTATCGGAAAAATTTTTTTAATGATTTTTTCCACTCATGTCTTATGTATTAAAGTCACAAGTTTTTGTAAAATTTTCATTTTTTACGCGTTTTTATGTCTTTTTTCAAATTTTTTGCGTCATTTTTCAACTTTTATGAATGATAAATGTATGCATGCTTCGCTTAAAAGTAAAAAAAATCGATGAAATAATAAAAATTGGGGCCTATGGAGGGTTCTACTAGATTTTTAAAGAGTCCCTACAAAATTTTGGCGAAGAAATAAAAAATTGATTTTTTGGTCATAAGGTCCCTTTCCGTATGTGCCCTCACATATGTACTTAATTTTCGTTTTTATTTTATTGCCAAAATGCAGATAAATTTTTTTAAAATGATAGTGCTGTAGATAAATACTTAATTTTTGTCAATTTTATCACCAAAATGGAGATAAAAATTTTTTTTTTCAATCAAAAATTTTTTTCTCGTAAATTTATTGCCGAAATGGTGGTAAGATTTTTTTAAAATCAAAAATCTTTTTTTTCAATTTATAGTGTTGTAATAGGTATGTACTTAATTTTTGTTTGAAATACAGGTAGGTAAAATTTTTTGTAATCAATTTTTTTGGTCATATACTTTTGTATTGTGAATTAGAGTTGACTTACATCGATTTGCAACACTGGTTCTATCATATAAATGATGAAAAATCGTTTTTCCAAAAGACGATAAGTCAGTTTACTTTTTCTGCCACAGAAGCGCTGCAAACTTGAGTTATGCCACGAAACCAACACGTACATGTTGAGGTAGATCCAATGCAACATGCAGGATAGGTGGCATACTCCAAGTGCATCGTGCCTTGGAATGGACACTAAAAACATCATTTATCTCGAAATCAGAATTTTTGACTTATCGCTTTTTGGAAAACCGCCCTTCAATTGTACATTTGAAATATTGGAAATGTGAAGAGCTGATCGAGTCATTGAGTTGTAACATACATATATTTGATAACAAAGAATAACAACAGAAAATAATAACAAACATTTCTGGTAACTTTAGAATGAGTGACCACGTATTTAGAGTGCCGCTACATAATTCGGATTAATTCCTCATAAACTGGCAAAGTAAAATTTTTCTGATGTAAGGTGGCATTATGGCCTCACTGTCTTGGCAGAGTAATAAGTAATGATGCTTTATGTTGGTGAGATCCTATAGGGTTCGATAATTTGATCCTTTAGGTCTTGACAACTTAGGGATCGTTTGATTTATCAAGGTAAGAAGCAATACTCATGAATTTGAAGGATGTACTTGAGAATCAGCGGGGGTTCGCTTTTGTAACATTTTTATATTTCCCATATTTGATAATGTAGCGCTAGCTTATAATCTTCCTAGATCGGCCCAAAACTGCAGGTATAACTGTAGCTAGATTCAATCTAGAGATCACTTCTTGTTCGTCCTTTGTGCTAGATACGCAAGTTGGAATGGTCCTAAGCGATTTATGAATCGTTGGATTGAGCATTTAGTCCTATACCATAGTATATAGCGGCTATGGAGAGTAAATGTGTTCTTCAATAATATTATAAGTTAAATTCAATCTCCTTTGCAGGAATAGTTAATGTGATTTTGACACGTGATTTGGTAATCATACACAGCATATTCTATTTAAGAGACTAAATGTGATTTGACTACAAAGATTACATTATAGTGAAACGAATCTGTGTTTTAATTATTTCGCAAATCCGTGAGCCTAATTGATGCATAGATCTGTTTATTATGTTGACGTAGACAACATTAATGTGATATAAGCTGAGCTAGCAAGGGTAAGTAAATGGTTACTTCTTGATATTAAAAACATTTGTATAAGGATATTTTTAATCTTTCACTTGTTAGGGAATTATTCTCATCCTTCCACCATATCTCATTTGTGCACGTTTACACTTACAGTCTAACACTGATGTGTCACAAAAAAAATTGCATATGAAAAGCATAGCCAAGACCTCCCCCCCCCCCTCCCATAAGCGTCACTGGACCTTTCCAGTAGGGTCCGCCAATTTTTCATGTGTGTTAAGAAAAAGGCAGGGGGAGGAGATGGTTCAAATTTTAAAAATTTTCAATTCGACATTTCTTTATTCATTTTTTTTGAACAATTTACGTGACATACTTGGTGGGTGTACCACGTCACTTTGCCGACAAAAAGTTGTAATTTTCCCGGCAATAATTGAAATTTGAAGTGCTGTGTTGAAAAAAAAATTGAAAAGCTAGTGAATCTATTCAGAAAAAATGATGAATTAGCATTTTGCTTGTGCTTTGAGCATTATGAGTTCCTATTTCTAGAATTTTTCTGTTTGGTTTTCTTGTTATTAAAATTTTTGAAATCAGTATCTCGAATGCCAGAGCGAAGCAAGGGCAAACGCTTTGGAAAATATGTGATTTGAAAAATAGAACAACATCAATTTTAATGAAGGAATTTGTTTTTTTTTTGAAAGTTTATAAATGGTTTCTAAAATAAATGTAGGTGCTTGTATTTAGGTGATATTACTGAATTTTTAAAAATTTTCCAAATGATTGGAGTGTTTAAATTTTGCATAGGTACATTTAAACATTGAGCTTTTGAAAAAATTTAACTTTGGATTTAAAAAATGTTTAATACTTGTAATAATAAATCAGTAGATTATGGATGTAAGTATATACTCAAAGATTCTAATTTTGAGCAAATTTAAATGAATCATTGCTTTATGAGAATTGGTAGTCGAAGTCAAAGTATAAGTAGCTCACACATAAAAATTTCATGAAATTTGCTTGCATAAAATAATTTATTTGTATAAATAGGGTGGTACCATGGTACCTATACATGTAATTATTTTTGATTAATCATTCTAACTTTTAGCACTGAAAAAAACAACAAGGCTCAAAAATTTGAAATTATTATAACCTCATCATTGTTTTCGTTTTTTCCCTCAAAATATTCTGTGAGATTTATTTTTTCGAAATATTCTGTAAGATTTATTTTAGGATAAAGAGCTTTGAATTGACCATTTGGATACTTGATGACAAATTTTTCGGGATTTTCTCGTTTCCTTATATTTCTTGATTGCATTTCGCTCAGTTCGAAAACATACACGCCTAGATGATGAAGTTCCGTATAATACTTTCCCGACGCAGCTAGGTAAAATGTTTTAATACCTGGAAATTCACATTGAATAACACCTTCGACGTATAGCTTTCCAAACCAGCTCCAAGGAAAGCTTTCTGTGGCGTACAGAAAATCTTTATTCACTCTGGGTACTGATTCGGTATTTAGATTATAATAAACGCCGGCGAAGCATCGGCACACTTGTGTTAATTGGTCGACATTCAAATCATGCAAGTCGAATGTCCAGCCTCCTCTCCAGGATCTCCAGATGTGTTGAACTGGAATAAGTAGTTAGGTTCTTGTATTCAAAAATTAATTAAAACATTGCAAATTACAATAATATGCATTATGGAATTTGATGCTTAAGACCAGTTTTTCATATATACGTACATACAGAGTGCGCAGAAATATCGTTTACCCCTAAAAAAGTTTTCTGCTGAATATTTCCATTTGTAGCAGAGAATGATAATAATTGTAGCGCATGATTGGTTATTGGACTAAATTTCTAATGAATAACTTTCTTTGAGGTACACAATGTTTTGCACACCCTGTACAGGTACCTACATATTTGTAGGTAGGCGTAGTAGGTAGGTACCTTCGTAAAGGAAAGGTAAATAATGCATAAAATAGATTGGAGTACTTACTACCGTAACCACGTTCGCTAGTGTACTGCTTTTTGAGTTTATCGGCATCAGTGATTTGTGATTTATTCTTCAAAATACATTTTTCAGCACCTATTACGTTGTCAGATTCGGATGAATTTGTAAAATACATATTTTGAAATATGAAACACGCGCAAAATAAGGTTTTTAAATTCATAATGATGGTAGAAATTCAAACTCTACGAAAGTAGGTACAAATCGATTAGATTCATTTTCTGTTCGACTTCGGCTTTTCAAAGCTGTTTAACGAAAGAAATTTCGAAGTTCGCATTAAGTCACGGCCCATCTGTTAATTTGAAAATAAAAGAAGCGTTATGGTATAGTTAATCATTGAAGTATATGTTCCTAATTGCAAGCTTACTTCATTACAAGTGTGACTAATAGCGCGTTGCCTGTGTATGTGGTTTCGCAAATGTCGCAGCCTGAAGTCAAGTTTTTCATACATATTGTCATGGGAGAAAAAATTTCAACCTTGGAGGTGTCTTTGGGTGACCAAATTCGGAAAACTTGAAGCCAGAAATGGTATGTCTTGGTATGGTATGGGACTCCATAAAGTATTGCACCTCTTCTCAATATAAGGAGTTTATGTTTAACTTCTTACTTTGTACAGACTGTCCATCTGTATCTCGAGGGAGTGGCCACCACGTTGATGCTGTCTTTAGCACCAGCAATGGCCACCTCAATTGAGAAGATCATTTTTGAAATTAATTTTTCAACTTTCTTGCAGAAGGATTTTGACGAACATGTCGATGCAAATGTCGATCCATCCACATCCGTCACATTTGGATCCCACTTGTCGATGCAAATTTCGACCCTATGTTGGACCAATTGTCGACATGAATGTCGATCAACATTGGTTGACAATTACATCGGCAATTAGGTCGAAATAGGGTCGAAATTCACATCGACATGTGGTATCCAAAAGTGACGGATGTGTGTTTGCAATTGAATTTTATGAAAGAGTGCTCCAATCCAAATGATAATTTGTAATTTTTTTTTGTTTTCAAACGTTTTTTTTAACTTCTGGCCAATTTTACTGAATTTTCATGATTTTTTTATAGCTTTTTGTCGTATGAAATAATAGGCTGGTTCTATCTAAAACGATGTATTCATCAATATGTACAATATTCAAATGGTAAACTGTCTCAGTACAAACTTACTGTCTAGCTTGATACCAACAAAATTATTAAACAGTATAAAAACGTCATGTTTGGTTTGTATGTATTTTGAACTCGATCCCTGACATAGAGTGCGATCATTTTCAAGCCCATCTGGAGCCTCTAGCCAACGCTGATTTTTTTCAGCGATTTGAAATCGCACCATCAGAAGGCGTTGTTGTAATTAATCTGTAACAGCTTAATATATAGTTTGTTCGGTATTATGAATCGATTGGGACCGGTGAGTCAGTGATTAGTTGACAGATTGAGAAATGTATTTTTTTACGCACCAAAAATCTCAAGTTTTGAAAAAATTCCAAAATCTTCTTAATTTTCATTCTGCTTGAGAATCACTGAATTTTTCCAAAGGTTCCAGATCATTTGATATTACTGAATTTTTTCAAATTTTTGAATGATTGGAGAGCCCAGATTTGGAATAAATACATAATTGAATATAATATTTACCTTTTTTAAAAAGTTGAATGTTGAGAAAGTAAATTTTTAAAATTTTTAATACTTAATTGATAATCAACATTTTGTGGTGACGATGCTTGCTCAAAGATTTAAATTTGATGCCAGATCCTAAAATGAATGTATTTAGGCAACATTACTGAATTTTGTAGGCTTTTAAAAAAATGTTCAAATGATTGGAATGTTTAGATTTGGCATAGGTAAGTAGCTACATTTAAGCATTGAGCTTTGGAAAAATTCAACTTTGGATTTTTGTGGTAGTCGAAGTCAAAGTATGGCTCACACATGAAAATTTCATCAAATTTGCTTTCATAAAATAATTTATTTGCAAAATTATGGTGGTACCAGGTACCATGGTACCTATATAATTATTTTTGATTATAATCATTCTAACTTTTAGCACTGAAAAAAACAACAACGCTCAATCACTTGAAATTATTATAACCTCATCGCTTTGTTTTCTTTTATCAAAATATTCTGTAAAATTTATTTTAGGATAAAGAGCTTTGAATCGACCATTTGGATACTTGACCACAAATTTTTCGGGATTTTCTCGTTTCTCTATTTGCATTGATTGCATTACATTCAGTTCGAAGACATACACGTTTAGATGATGAAGTTCCGTATAATACTTTGGTGACGCAACTAGATAAAATGTTTTAATATATTGAAATTCGCATCGAATAACACCTTCGACGTATTCCTTTGCAAACCAGCTTAAAGGAAGTGGTTCTGTGGCGTACTGAAAATCTTTTTTCACTCCGGGTACTAATTTAGTATCAGTATTTACTTTATAATAAACGCCGGCGAAGCATCGACAGACTTGTATTAATTGGTTGACATTCAATTCATTCAAATCATAATATGTCCGATCTTCTCTCCAGGCTCTCCAGATGTGTCGAACTAGAAAAAGTAGTTATGTTGTGTATTCGAAAATTAATTTTAAAAAACATTCCAAATTGCTACATAATGCGTAAAATAATAATATATATGTAGTATGTACTTATTGGAGTACTTACTACCGAAACCACGTTCGCTAATGTACTGCTTTTTGAGTTCATCGGCATCAGTGGTTCGTGATTTATTCTTCAAAATACATGTTTCAGGGCCTATTACGTTGCCAGATTCGGATGAATTTGTAAAATATATATTTTGAAATACAAAACTCGCGCAAAATAATGTTTTAAAATCCATTGTGTATGGTAGAAATTCAACTTGTAGTCGCTATTGATTAATACATCAGTAGGTAGGTAAGTAAAGTACATCACCATACATCAATGAACAAACTATACGAAAGCACAAATCGATTATATTCATTTTCTGTTCGACTTCAATTTTTTAAAGCTGTTTAACGAGAGAAGTTTCGAAATTCATATCAAGTCACGATCTATCCGTTAATTTGAAAATTGAAGAAGCATTATGGTAAAATCAATCAAACATATGTTCTTGATTGCAAGCTTACTTGATTACAGGTGTGACTAGCGCGTTGTCTGTTTATGTGTTATCCCAAATGTTGCAGTCTGAAGTCAAGTTTTCTCATACATATTGTCACGTGAGAAAAAATTTCAGTCTTGGAGGTGTCCCTGATTTGAGAAAATTTGAAAAACCTGATTTAGTACACTTGAACTCAACTCCTCAAACATGTTTGAGGAGTTCTACTTGAGGAGTTCAACTTGAGGTACCGCAGTACCTCAAGGTGTGAAAAAGAGGTTTCGAAAGAAAAAAACACGTGAAGGGGGCTCTTCGTTTTTCAACAAAATCTCCTCCCAAAAAATCTCTATGAGGAAAGAATCAAGAAAAGAATCTACTTTGCAGGAAGTTGAAGAATGATTGGCTAATTTTTTTAAAAATCCCAACTTCCAAGGGGGGGGGATGCGTTCACTGAAGGTGCCGAGATCATAGAACGAATGTAAGTATTCAGGCGAGATTACTACATTTTTCTAAATTTTTAAAAGATTGGAATGTTCATATTTGGCATAGGTAGATTTAAACATTGAGATTTTGCAAGAAATTCAACTTTGAATTAAAAAATTTTTAACACTCGTAATAATATGTAGGTAAATATCAAGATTTCGTGATGATATTGGATGTAGATATACTTACTCGAAGATTCTAATTTTGAGCCAATTTCAATGAATCATTGTTTTATAAGAATTGGAAGTCGAAGTAGAGAGTATGGCTCACACATGAAAATTTCATCAAATTTGCTTTCATAAAATAATTTATTTGCATGAATATGGTGGCACTAAGTATATAATTATTTTTGATTAATCATTCTAACTTTTAGAACTGAAAAAACAGCAGGGCTCACTTACTTGAAATTATTGAAACCTGGCTTTTTGTTATAGTTTTTCTAAATATTCTGAAAAATTTATTTTAGGATAAAGAGCTTCGAATTGACCATTTGGATACTTGACCACAAATTTTTCGGGATTTTTTCGTTTCCCTATTTGTGATGATTGCATTCCATCTAGTTCGAAGATGTACACGTTTAGATGATGAACTTCCGTATAATACTTTGGCGGCGCAACTAGGTAAAATGTTTTAATATCTGAAAATTGACATTGAATAACCCCTTCGGAGTATTCCTTTCTAAACAATCTCAGAAGAAAGGGTTCTGTGGCGTACAGAAAATCTTTATTCACCCCGGGTACTAATTCGGCATTTAGATTATAATAAACGCCGGCGAAGCATTGACAGATTTGTATTAATTGGTTGACATTCAAATCATTCAAATCATAACATTTCCAATCGTCTTTCCAGGCTCTCCAGATGTGTCGAACTAGAAAAAGTAGTTAGGTCGTATATTCAAAAATTAATTTAAAAATAAAAACATTCCAAATTGCTACATAATGCATAAAATACTTAGATTGGGGTACTTACTACCGTAACCACGTTCGCTAATGTACTGCTCTTTGAGTTCATCGGCATCAGTGATTTGCGATTTATTCCACAAAGTACATTTTTCAGGACCTATCACGTTGTCAGATTCGGATGAATTTGTAAAATATATATTTTGAAATACGAAACCCGCGCAAAATAATGTTTTAAAATCCATTGATTGGGGTAGAAATTCAAACTATTTGCAGGTCTTGTATCTAGTCGTTGTTGATCAATATATCAGTGGGTAGGTACATCACCGTACATCAATGAACGAGAACTATACGAAAGCACAAATCCATTAAATTCATTTTCTGTTCGACTTCAATTTCTTAAAGCTGTTTATCTAGAGAAGTTTCGAAGTTCGTATTATCTCACGATCTATCCGTTAATTTGAAAATTAAAGAAGAGTTATGGTAAAATCAATCAAACATAATTATGTTCTTGATTGCAAGCTTACTTGATTACAGGTGTGACTTGCGCGTTGTCTATGTATGTGGTATCGCAATAATGTCGCAGCCTGCAGAAGTCAAGTTTTTCTTACAATATATTGCCATGGGAGAAAAAATTTCAGCCTTGAAGGAGTCCCTGGTTTGAGAAAATTCGGAAAACCTGAGACCAGAAACGGTATGTCTTGGTATAGTATGACCCTCGCCCCTTAGCTCATTTTAATGTTTATTTAGTACATTTAAACTTCTCAAGCAATACCTCAAGGTGTAAAAAAGAGGTTTCGAAAAGAAAAAACACGTTAAGGGGGTTCTTCGGTTTTCAAAGAAATCTCCTCTCAAAAAATCTCTATAGATAAATGTATGTACTGGAAGATTGAGATTCTAATTTTGAGCCAATTGCAGTGAATGTTTTATGAGAATTGGTAGTCAAAATCGGACTAGCCAGTGGCTCGAACAAGAAAATTTCATCACATTTGTTTGCATTAAATAATTTATTTGCATGTAAGATTAGGGTCAAGGGTGGGTACATATTTTTGATTAATCATTTTAACTTTCAGCATTGAAAAAAAAACAATACAAATAGGTCTCACTCAACTTGAAATTATTGGAGCTCTTATCTATAACCTTTGTTTTATTTTTTCAAAATATGCTGTAAGATTTATTTTAGGATAAAGAACTTTGAATTGACCATACGGATAGTTCACCACAAATTTTTCGGGATTTTCTCGTTTCCCCAGACTTTTTGATTCCTCGTCGCTCAGTTCGAAAACATACACGTTTACATGATAAGGTTCTTTATAATACTTTCCGGATGCGACTAGATAAAATGTTCTAATGGATAGAAATTCGCATTTAAGAACATCTTCGTTGTATTCTATTCCAAACCAGCTCAAAGGAACTGGTTTTGTGGTATACTGAAAATTTTGATTCACTTCAAGTTTATATAATTCAGTATTTAGATTATAATAAATTTTGGCGAAGCATCGGCAGATCTGGTATGATTGGTCGACATTGAAATCTTGCAAATTATATGGCCAATCTCCTCTCCAGATGTGTCGAACTAGAATAAGTATAGTTATAGATTCGATATATTCAAAAATTAATAAAAACAGTACAAATTACAATTGGTACCTTCGTAAAAGCAATGGTAAAAGAATGCGTAAGATAGACCGGGGGTATTACTTACTGCTGATACCACGTTCGCTAATGTACTGATTTTTGAGCTTCTCGGCATTAGAGATTCGTGATTTCTTGTTCAAAATACATTGTTCAGGACTTATAACGTTATCAGATTCGGACGCATTCGTAAAATATATTTGAAATATGAAACACGCGCAAAATAATGTTTTTAAATCCATTGATTATGGTATAGAAATTCAAATTCTTTGCAAATATTGTATTAGTCGCTGTTGATTAACAAGTAGGTATCCACATCAGTACATCATCGTACATCAATGAACGAACGACGAAAGTATAAATCGAATAAATGAATTTTCTGTTCGACTTCGATTTTTCAAAGCTGTTCAACAAAAGAAGTTTCGAAGTTCATATTGCGTCACGATCTATCTGTTTATTTGAAAATTACAGCAGCGTTATGGTAAAATCAATCGAACATGTTCTTAATTACAAGCTTACTTGATTACAGGTGTGACTAGCTCGTATGTGCTAGTATCGCAAATGTCGCAGCCTGCACAATCAAGTTTTTCACACAAATTGTCATAGGAGAAATAATTTCAGTCTTGAAGGTGTCCCTGGTTCGAAAAATTCGGAAAGGTTTTTCTTGGTGTGGAATGATCCCTCTTCCCGACCGTACTTGGGAAGAACCCCCGTAACTTTTCGTTCGAAATCGTGTTTGATCGACGAAATAAATACACTGTAGGTAACTCCTTATAGTATCTACCTACCTATTCTTAATTGAACGCTTGCGCTTCACGAATTCATCAATTATCATCAATAATATCACTCTATTCTGAAATACGAGTAAAAATGTAGACGTGCCACACAGGTACGAGAATAAAATTCATTTATTTTTAATGAGATGTACGATTAAGTATGTATAACCAGGTAGTTGAACCTTTGCCATTATGCCAAGTGTGTGTGTAAGTAATTCTATACACTTGTCATTATTTTTGTTGTGTGCTGATCTAGTGCTATTTGCTAATCCACGCCCAAGTTCTTGACACTGTAATAAATGGATCTAAGTTATATACCTGGATACCTATTGCTTAATATTTAGGCACTTGTGAAGTATAGGTATAGATAAATTTATAAATGTGTATTATATTGATGATTGATGTTGCGAAGAAGCTTTCAATTGCGATCTAAATTTTTCATGTGGTCAGTGATCCGAAGTTTTGGCAGAAGATTTCGTGTAAGATCGTGACGATTGGGTTATTGTCGAGTTAATGTATCATTGTACTGATAGGCGAAGGATTTATTAGTTGTGCTGTGGGCAGTTTTCTTTCGTTTTTAATTTTAAAATTACTTCTTCTCGATTTTGATCTTTTTTCTGCTCCTGACGCAGAAATTCAAAAAATTGAAATCTCAATTTTTAATAATATGTAAGTATTTAAAAGGATATTGCTCGAGTTGTTCGAATTTTATTTCAACTTAGAGTTAAATTATAGGAAAGAGCATGTTCTAACTTCTAAATCTCTTGTAACCAAAATTTTGGTTATTTTAATTAATTTTTTAATTTTTGGGGAATGAGTTTGACCGAAAAAGAGATGAAATTGGCGTCCACTCGGGTTTGCTTTCGAAAATGACCTCAAATAATAATGCCTCATAATTTTAAAAAATTCCCATAATTTCTGTCCCCCTACTCCATCCTTTACCCCTTTCTGAATTTCCTCGCCATATTATTGCATTATTACTTCAACTTTTTTTTTTTTGAAATTATTCGACTCACCCTGTGTACTCCCCTGGCCCCACCCCTTTTGTTGTTGGTTTTGGTTACTGTACAGACAAACAATATGAGAATCAAAACTCAATAATGCAAATGAAAAAAAAAATGGGATTAAGTGTACCGTATTCTGAAAGTTTATGACCCCCCCCCCAAAAAAAAAAAAAACATTGTGGTGTAAAAAAAAGTTTTTGCTCCCCTCAGTTCCTATCCAAATGAGGGGTCAAAAAAAGTGATAACTGGAAATTACAATATTTTTCAAAAAAATGAACTCGTTATTAAATATATCAAAGAAGGGAAGAAAAATGGCGTTATCAAATTTTTTCTATCCCCCCCTCATTTATCTCTCGCCCCTCACCAATGATTGAAATATTGAATGAGTGGAGTGGGGGTGAAAATACGAGTAATTATGAAAAATTCAAAAGGGATGAACTAGATATTGACAAAGTGCAACCCGGGGAGTACAACCACGATTTCAAATATTTTCTACCCCCGCCCATTTATCCCCCACCAATTATTGAAATATTGAATGAGAGGTGTGGGGGTGAGAATATGAAAAGTCAAATGGGACGAACTCTATATTGACAAAGTGTAACATGGAGAGTACAACTACGATTTCAAATTTTTCTCTACCCCCTCCCATTTACCCACACCTTCATATTCAGTGTTTCATTAATGAGGGGGGTGGGTGTATTTTGGTGAAATGATTGAATTTAATAAATCAACTTTTGGGATCTCAAAGATCCTAATTTTGAGCGAAGAGCCTTTTAGGATAAGATGGTGAAATCCGCCCTTTCTCCAATTTTGACGAAACTCGCTCAATATGTTAGTTTAGGTGTAAAACCATCCCAAAAAATTTTTGAGTCGACCACCCCCCACCACCCTAACCCGACAGAAATGTACCCATACGTGCTCAAAATTCAAAATTCTCGCTCTCCAGAGGGGGGTGGTACAACAATTCTGAGACTTTCATAGAAAATAGTCACCAAGTAGTTGCGTGTGTGATATTTTTTTCAAAAAAAAATTAATTTTTGGGGGGTTTTTGAGGGGGTTGAAAATTTTAAAAATTCGTAGAAAAAACGGGGAGGGGGCACTCTGCGAAATTTTCTCAAAAAATTTCCTAGCCCATATTATTGCGTTATTATTTCAATTTTTTTTACGAATATTATACCATAAGGGAACCTCTGAAGTAGCCCGCCTCCGATTTGAACAGGACCGCAATTTTTGAAAACCACATAGTCTGGAACGTCAATACCAAAATTTCAGTTGCCCGATTGATTTTTTGATTTTTGACGAATTTTTATGTATATTTCGTCAGTGAGAACGATGGAAATTGGTACTGAAACTAATATCAACTTCCTCAAACCAAACTGAATTTCACAATTTTCGGTCGTTCTGGAACCACCAGCACAATTTTCGATTTCCTCAAAATTTCAAAATTTTTCCAGAAACCGTGAAAATCAATTTTGGCATCCAAAAAAATCGATTTGTGACTTATTATCGATGTATGTATTAACGAGTGTAGTTTAGTACCTAGATATAAAAATGGGTTAAAGTGTTGGCAAAGAGTTACTACTCATCAAAACTTTTTTTAAACATGTCAGAAGAATTTTGAGCCAAAACTTGATCATGATTTTCGGAGCATTTGAAAAAAGTAACATGCAATCTATCAAAATGGGTTACAATTTTCAACCTTTTTTGAAATTCCTCTTTTTACGAGTACCTATTTCAAAATTTCCAATCAGAAGTCTTGTTTTTTACCAAACTTACCTGCTTATAAGGTTCTGTTTTTTTGTTGCCAAATTTGCACTAGTCAAAAAGTGTCATTTTTTTTGTAAACGTTGTCAAAAAGCGTCAATTTTCGGCGAAATAGTCAAAAAGTATTCATTTTAGTCAAAATTGTCAAAAAGTGGTCATTTTTGGTAAAATCGTCAAAAAGGGTCAATTTTTGCCAGAATTGTCAAACATTTCTGTTCCTATCAAGATTGGTCAAAAAATCCTGTTTGTCAAAAAATTCCGGGTTTTTGACGGAATTATCACTGAGTGTCAATTTTTGGCGAATCGATGAAAATTTGAAATGTTCTTCCGTCAAATTTCTCTGGAAGTAGTTTTTCAATAAAGTAGTTAAATGGTCGTAACTTTTTCCTAAAATTACTAAGAAACTTCAGACTTGTGCTTTGTTTGCCGAAATATCCAAAACTCAATCATTTCTGTCTTGCCAGCCTAAAAAGTCCTCGGAAGTTGACGTCGAAGTAGACATTAGCTCAAACACGAGCTTGCATAAAAGAATTTATTTACATAAATAGGATGGTACATACCATGGTACCTGTATAAATTTTTGATTAATCATTCTAACTTTTAGTACTGAAAAAAACAATAAAAGGCTCACTTACGTGAAATTTTTGGAGCCATACCTTTGGTGAATCCTTTATTATTATATTCTTCAGGATCTATTTTTTCAAAATATTCTGAAAAATTTATTTTAGGATAAAGAGCTTTGAATTGACCATTCGGATACTTGATCATAAATTTTTCGGGATTTAATCGTTTCTTCATATTTGTTGATTCCATTCCATTCAGTTCGAAAACATACACGTCTATATTATTAAAGTCCGTATAATACTTTCCCGACGCAGCTAGGTAAAATGTTTTAATATCTGGAAATTCACATTGAATAACACCTACGACGGATTCCTTTCCAAACAAGCTCAAAAGAAAGTGTTGCATGACGTACTGAAAATCTGTATTCACTCTGGGTACTGATTCAGTATTTAGATCATAATAAACGCCGGCGAAGCATTGACAGACTTGTATTAATTGGTCGGCATTCAAATGATGCAAATCATACGGAAATTCTCCTTTAAAGGCTCTCCAGAGGTGCCGAACTACAATAAACAGTTAGGTGCGTGTATTCAAAAATTAATTTAAAAAAAAAAACATTCCAAATTGCTACGTATAATTAAGGATTTTGATGCTCAAGATCAATTTTTCACATTATACTAGGTACCTATTTGTAGGTAGGTATAGTAGAGATACCTTACCTTCGTAAAGGAAAGGTAAACAATGCATAAAGTACATAGATTGGGGTACTTACAAGTGTAACCACTTTCGCTAACGTACTGCTTTCTGAGTTTAACGGCATCAGTGGTTCGTGATTTATTCTTCAAAATACATTTTTCAGGACCTAGTACGTTATCAGATTCGGATGAATTTGTAAAATATATATTTTGAAATATGAAACTCGCGCAAAATAATGTTTTAAAATCCATTGATTATGGTAGAAATTCAAGCTGTTTGCAAGTCTTGCAGTCGCTGTTGATCAAAAAATACATCAGTAACTTTTCTGTTCGACTTCAATTTTTTAAAGCTTTTTATAACGAGAGAAGTTTCGAAGTTCATACCCAGTCACGATCTATCCGTCAATTTGATAATTAAGGAAGAGTTATGGTTAAATAAATAAAACACATGTTCTTGAATGCAAGCTTACTTGATTACAGGTGTAACTATATCGCGTTGCTTGTGTATGTGGTGTCGCAAATGTCAAGCTTTTCACACAAATTCAATATTTCATTAATGAGTGTGTAATGTATTTTAGTGAAATTATTGAATTTTTCTAAATTTTTAAATTATCGGAGTGTTCAAACTTGCCATATATTTAAGCAGTGAGCTTCTGTCGAAAATAATTTTGAATTTTCAAAATTTTCAACTCTCGTAATAATAAATGAACATTTCGTGATGATGGATGTACATATACTCGAAGACCCTAATTTGAGCAAATTTAAATGAATTATTGTTTTATGAGAGTTGAAAGTCGAAGTCGAAGTAGAGAGTGGCTCAAACACGAAAATTTTTTCAAAGCTGTATAAAATAATTTATTCGTAAGAGTAGGGTGGGTACATATTTTTGATTAATCGTTCAAACTTATAGCACTGAAAGAAACAACAAGTCTTATTTAGAGTTATTTGAACCTATACTTTTGTTTTATTTTTCCAAAATATTCTGTAAGATCCATTTCAGGATAAAGAGCTTTGAATTGACCACTTGGATACTTGATCACACTTTTTTCGGGATTTTCTCGTTTCCAGAGTTGTTTCGATTCCGCCTCACTCAGTTCGAAAACATACACGTTTAGACGATAAGGTTCAGGATAATACTTTGCGGACGCGACTATATAAAATGTTTTAATATCTTGAAATTGACATTGAATAACATCTTCGTTGAATTCTATTCCAAACCAGCTCAAAGGAAAAGGTTTTGTAGCATACTGAAAATGTTGATTCACTTTAAGCACAGATGATTTAGTATCTAGCATATAATGAACGTCAGCAAAGCATTGACAGATCTGTTTTGATTGGTCGATATTCAAATCTTGGAAATCATATGGCCAATCTCCTCTCCAGATGTGTCGAACTAGAATAAACGGTTAGGTTCGTGTATTCAAAAATTAATTAAAACATTGCAAATTATTTGTAAAATAATTAAGTAATTTGATGCTCTTTCAAGATACATTTTTTTTTTTTTTTTTTACATACGTATCAGGCATTTTTAGGTAGGTACTTTCGTGGAGGTAAAAGGTACTAAAGAATGCATAAAGTATAGATTGGAGTAACTTACTGCTGACACCACGTTCGCTAATGTACTGCTCTCTGAGTTTATCGGCATCAGAGATTATGGATTTAATCATCAAACTATGTACATTCTTCGGCATTTATTACGTTTTTGAATTTGAATGTTGCATTCGTAAAATACATTTGAAATATGAAACACACGCAAAATAAGGTTTTCAAATTCATAATGATGGTATACTGTAGAAATTCAAACGCTACCAAAGTACAAATCGACTAAATTTATTTTCTGTTCGACTTCGGATTTTAAACTGTTCAACAAAAGAAGTTTCGAAGTTCTTATTAACCTTACTTCACGATCTATCCGTTAACTTGAAAATTGAAGAAATGTAATGATATGGTATAGGTAATCAATGAAACATATGTTCTTAATTGCAAGCTTAGGTACCTACCTACCTACTTACTTGATTACAGGTGTGACTAGTGCGTTGCCTACGCATGTGGTATCGCAAATGTCGTAGTCTTCACTGTCAAGTTTTTCTCACTAATTATCATAAGAGAAAAAATTTCTGTCTTGGAGGTGTTCCTGCACAGAAATTAATGTATCGCACTTTTCAATGTAAATAATGAGATTTTGGATGGCACTCGAGTTCGTTTCCTAATGACCATTTATGCCTCTTTATTTTAAAAAATCCCCTTTATAATTTCTCATAATTATTTTAATTTTTTTTTTATTTGATAAAAATTGCTCTAAATTTTTTTTTTCACAAATGTTACCTATCATAAGGGACGTTTTGAAGATGCTCGCCTATGAATTGAACGGGGCCACGATTTTTGAAAACAACATTCAAACCAAACCGAATTTCACCATTTTTGGTCGTTCTGAAGTCTCCAGCACGATTTTTGATTTCTTCGTAATTTAAAAATTTTTCTAAAAAGCGTAGAAATCAATTTTTTCATCTAAAAAATCGATTTGTGGTGGTCAATTTGACAAATTCTGTGACTTTTTCTGCGGTTTTGACAAATCATCATTCAATTTTGAGATTTTTTATGATATGTACTTTATTTTGTGAATATTCGTTTTTGGCTCTTTATATTTAACGTCGAGATCGGCAGAATTTTTACTGTGGCATTCGACTATTATTATTTCATATACATATATGTTGATTGATCAATAATTTTATAACTAACTAATCCACCTTAATTTTTCTTTGTTTCAGGTGAGTACAAATTTCCTTCCAAAAATGATAGAATATGAACTCGCGTATGAGAATAAGTAAGTAATTTTATAATCTTTATGAGGAAAGTTACGTATGAGTCTTTTCTACACCTATGTCCTTTTATTTTCAATGGCAAAATGTAAAAAAAAAAAAAATTCTAAAATCACAGAATTTGAAAATCAGCAGAAAGAATTGTCCATCCATCAGGTTTTTTTCTGATTTTCCTGAAATTTCTCGATGATAAATTTCCAACAATTTCACTGAAACATTACTCTGACTAGGTGCAGTTTATGAGCATAGATTGATGAAAATTGAAAAATTTCGAAGAAAACCAATCAAAGCTTGTCAGTTTGTTCATCGAGTTCGACGATTTTCATTTCCTGGTGCGTTTTGTTTTACAAGTACTTTCATACATCACATCATGTACACATCGCATTCCTATAAAGTATTTGGAGAAATGAAAATGACGTTGGATACGAGAAATTATCTCGAACATAACACGCCTCATCATCTTCTGCTCTCATGTTCAACGCTGACGTGTTCAAAATTAGGCTACCTATTCTTGAGAACTCGATTGTTATCTTAACGAACACCCTGTGCTTTTAGATTCGACTCGTCGATTGTTGGTTATAATTTCGAGCTCGAAGAAGATGAAAAATATTTGACGAAGTAATTAGACGAAAGATAAATATGGGAAAATATTTTCAAACTTTTCCCATCAAATACGAATTTATAGTCTACAATAAATAATAATCGTTGGCGATGCTTATGAACCCAAAAATAATTACAGCGTTTTTGAAAGGTGTACAAAATACGTATCCTTTTCCGTGCTTTCTTCCCCTGTCTCTTTGCTTTATCCCTTGGCAGTTTGAGAAACTCGAATTTTCAACCTTATAGCCTGTAAGACAAGTCCATGTGTACTGCTGCTCTGTACTTCTAACTTAGCATCAGTGGAGAACTTTGATTACGCAGGAATTTACGAGGAAATGCTGAGATGAGATTTTATTATTAGTAATGTCGAGAATTCGTAATATGTTGGAATTCGTTTTATGTGTTGGCGTATTCAAACATCGCAGATATACGTACGTACGTAAGGTACGTATAAACGTAGACTTATACGTGTTTGATACGCGAAACGTTGGCTGCGTATACGATTGTACGAGTATATACGTGTATTACGTAGAGATATGTAGTTTTGAAGTTTAAACATGATGGCGAGAGGGTTTAAATTTAATGGAAAATTTTAATAGGTTCGAGCGTTTAGAATGTGAAATTAATTCTCACACAGTCATAACTCGAGGCGAAAAAATTGCCCTCACATTTTGATATAGTTTCCAGGCGTGTAGTCGTCGTAAACTTTGCTAGCATTTTTTTCCCCAACTGCTGATGCTGCTTCTACTATGGATTCTTCTTCTTATGGTCTTTAAAGCTCGTCGGTCATAATAAACGAGATTCCATTTCTGTTTAACAAGGTCCATATAGTTTGGAAAATTCTCAATTCTTCGCCAATAAATATGTATCGGTGGTCTTAAATTACTTCTTGGCCAGTAGTTTATGGTATATAAGGCCGATTTATCGTGGATATAAATTGGACCGCGCCACCGTGTCGTTGGAATTCTATAGCCAGAGAAAGGCTATTCCATCGTCATCGTGTGATATACGTAAGTGAAAAGCCCTCGAAGTGGTATTTACGTATAGGCGTACGTAAGTGTATAGGTACCTAGATGCTTACTGGTTGCAGGATGGATGGATTAAATTAGTATAGAGAAGTCGTACAGATGTACGAGGTTTATTGAAGGGAGTTGTATTTGCATAACCTTTTATTTCGGGGGTGGCCTTTTTAATGTTCCGTGATGCGTAGTTTGGTGTGTAAGGGACACGTGTCGATTGTTTTATCTGGGTAGTTTAGTGCTTCTGTACGTACGTTGAGACTTTTTGGGATGCATTCGGTGGGTTTTCGACGGAAAACATTCATCTGTAGAGATGCGATTGAAATATTGAGTGGGTTCATGTTTTCTTTATTTTTTTTCTTCGAGCTGAAAATAAAAATAATAACCAGTGATTTTTAAAAAATTTCTTTGTCTGGCTCATGGCTCTTCTGGGTCAGTTTGGTACTCCTAGGTTTGTAAGTTTTGTAAACGAGCAATATTCTATTTTATTTGGGTTGTTCTGGAAGTAATGTCGTTAAGTTCTTAACAGAAAAATGTCCAGTTCCATGAATAAATTTCAAATTGAAAAAATGCAATAAACCCCAAAAAAATCGATTGGGTTTGATCACATCTGAACAGATCTAATCTGGTCAAAATGCTTATCTGATTAAATCTGGCCAGATCAAATTGAACCCGAGGAATCCTGGATCTAACGTTATCAGACCTGATCAGAATTTGGACATATTTAAATGGCCAGTTTTAATAATTCTGGTTCAGTCAAATTGGGGATCTGGAGACGTGGAGAGTATCCGGATCTGATAAGACAGATCTGATCAAATCTGATCGGGTTCAGTCAGCCCCCCTCTCCCAATAGAATTTGAACAGATTCTCGGTTGACCAATGTGGTCATAAGTCGTAACGTGGGAGAGCATCCATTGTTAGTTTGCAAACTCGGCGCGACCAACTGCGTATTTAGCCACCGAAAATAAGGCCCATGATTTCCCTAAGTTGTAAGGAGACCCTTACTGTACCACTACCGGCACAGTCTGGATACTTAAGATGATGCAATTTGTCCGTGCCACAAGGACCGTTCAAATTGCCAGGAGAGGGCGTAATATCTGTATGTACCACTTGGCTACCACCCATACAACAATGAACATGCTAATTTCGATGTGAATGTCGACCCATCCACATCTGTCACTTTTGTATGCCACATGTCGATGTGAATTTTGACCCTGTGTTGAGCTAATTGTCAATGTAATTGTCGACTGATGTTGATCTGCATTTGTGTCGACAATTGGCTCAACACAGGGTCAAAATTCACATCAACATGGGGCATCCAAAAGTGACGGATGTGGATGGATCGACATTCACATCAAAATTTATGTCGACCTCCTGCTTTGTAAAACTATAAAATTTGAGTTGAAAAATTTTGAATTTTTTTTCCAAAAATGATTTCCTCTGATGTGGCTATTTCTTTTGCTGAAAACAGCATTGATGCAAAGTCCTCTTCTGAAGAAGTACAGATGAAAAGTCTGCATAATCAAAAAGTTGAACAGAAATTCCTTATATCAAAGATGGTGCAATACTTTATCTAATAGTAGTAAACTAATCCATTTTCATTTCAACATGTCGATGTGAAATTCAACATCAACAAATACATCCGCAATATCAACATCATATCATCTACAATGCCAAACTGTGGAAAAGTGAATAATTTCATCAATGCCCTAAAAAATTTGTTTTCCTCATTGAACAAGATCATATTTTTGAATGTTTACTAAGCTTTTAAACACTAAAACAGAAATTTTAATTCTGAAAAATTGGCCGACATAGGTGTAGATGTAAATTTCGAGCATCGAATTTTACATCTACCTACATGTCGAGATGGCATGTTGAGGTATCAGAAATAATGAGAAAATTTCAAAACTTTTCATTTACCTGGCTTTTGTACAGACAGAAGATTCCTACTAAATAATTAATTGATCACTTTTCCATCATTATGTTGGAAAAGAATGTAGTCGATGCAAATGTCGATGTCAACAATTGTTGTTTGGGAAGGCCAGTTCAGATATTGGAATGAGTGCGATAAGTACATACCACGGGGCCTGTTCAAATCACAAGAGATTGAGGAAAATATCTGTCCATACCACATGACCCATTCGGATATGTAACTGAGAAAATGAGAACTCAGCAGCAACTACACCTGGACCAGCAGGCCCATGTGTATGTAAACAAAGTCCGGAGAGAGAAGGAATAAAAGCAACATGCCTGTACAACTACACATGTACCATGAGGCCTGAGAGTAGTTGAATGGGTGCGAGAGAGAAGAGAGAAGAGCGAGAGAGAGAGAGAATGCGAGTCAAGAAAGCAACACCAAGTTAACAAGAGAAATGTTATTTTGTTGAAAAGAGAGAAGAGCGAGAGAGAGAGAGAGAATGCGAGTCAAGAAAGCAACACCAAGTTAACAAGAGAAATGTTATTTTGTTGAAAATATTTGTAAGACTAGTTTCTGAGCTGGATACAGCTTATATTTATATAAAACCCTTATTTCTATTGACCAATAGAAAGGAAGCTATAGCCTGTAACCTTTTTTTCAATAATGTTGTTTTGTAATGTAGGTGGTTGAACCAATCACATTACAGATATAGCCTGTAACCTTTTTTTCAATAATGTTGTTTTGTAATGTAGGTGGTTGAACCAATCACATTACAGAAAACTGTATAAGAAAAAGGTTCAGTTTAGGTATACTGGCAAGTGTTCTTCACTACGGTATTACTTTGTGATCGTCATCGTCGTGGTTCCTTGTCCTTTACAGGACATTAGAAATTGCATTTTTGTGGTACCCTAACAGGGTGAGGCAAATGTCTATTACCACTGCGATTATTCTGGGGAATTGATGTCGTTTTGAGCTTTCACGTAGTAGTTTCCCATTGCTTTTTACGCTATCTACAAAGTAGCTCATACGTCACTAGCAGAGTTTTTACAACCCTGAGTTCCGTAATCACCGCTACCTATAGTTGCTCAACCAGTTACAGCTTTTTGATACCAGCAACAGATTGCGTGCATTTCTGTTTCCTCTGCTGTTCTGGTGCTCGGAGCATAATGTGTAATGGATGTTAAATGCACTACAACAGGTCTTTTCTGGCGACCTGCACACGCTGCACAGTTTTGTCTAAAACGCAAAATCGGAGCAACCAGCACACTCTACTGCGGGTTTTTCTCGCAGTAGAGTGTGCAAGAGGCGTTGCTTAACCAGTTTAAGCTGCACAGTTTGCAGCATGTGCAGCGTGTGCAGGTTGCCCAAAAAGATCTAATGTATACATTACACGTTAATGCCTGCGTCTGTAGCGGGATTTGAACCCACGACCTCTTGTTCAGAAAGCTGTGGCTCAACTCACTACGCCACCGAGCGAACTTTGTGATACATATACGAAAAGAGCGAGCTCTAAATGTATATGTATCACTGTACAATAATAGGGTAGATGTGTGCTGCATCGGACTTGTGAGAACCATTTTTAGATACCTGAAATGCCGTTAGGTCGAGTCAAATGTAACACAAAGGCATCTCGTGTTGTCCAATGTGATCACATATACTTTGATCTGATCAGTTTGAAATTTTGGGTCAGATTATAGATTTTTTAGCTGGCAAAAATTGATTTCCATGCATTTCATAAAAATTTTTAAATTCCGAAGAAATCAAAAATCATGCCGGAGACTTCTGAACGACCAAAAATGGTGAAATTCGGTTTCAGCTATGAAATTCAGAATGGGGCTAAAGGGTGGCCAAGGGGAGAGAAGTTAAGGGGATTTTTTAAAATTACGGCACATGTTTTGAGGTCATTAGGAAGCAAACCCGGGTTTTTCTGTGCAGGAACACCGCCAAGACTGAAATTTTTTCTCCGATGATAATTCGTGTGAAAAACTTGAAAATGAAGGCAGCAACATTTGCGATACCATATACATACATAGGCAATGCGCTAATCACACCTGTCATTAGTTAATGTTGCAATCAAGAACACATGTTTGATTGATTTTAACATAACTCTTCTTTAATTTTCAAAGTAACGGATAGATCGTGACGTAATAAGAACTTCGAAACTTCTTTTGTTAAACAACTCTAAAAAATCGAAGTCGAACAGAAAATTAATGTAATCGATTTGCACTTTCATCGTTCGTTCATCGCTGATGTAGGTATGCTGATGCACTGATGTATTGATCAATAGCGACTACAAGACTTGCAATAAAGAGTTTGAATTTCTACCATCGTCATGATTTTGAAAACATTAATTTGCGCGTGTTTCGTATTTCGAATGTATTATACGAATGCATTCGATTCTGTCAACGTAATAGGTGCGGAAAAGTGTAGTTTGAGGGGAAAATCACCAATCTATGATGCCGCTACACTCAAAACGAAGTACTTTAGCGAACGTGGTATCAGCTGTAAGTACCCCGATCTACTTTATGCATTCTTTACCTTTTACCTCTTACCTCTACGAAAGTACGAGTACCTACCTAAAAATACCTGGTATATTAATTAAAACATTTATCTCGGAGAATCAAATTCCAAAATTTTTATTACAAATAATTTGCAATATTTTAATCAATTTCTGAATACACTGCTTATTCTAACAGTTCGACACATCTGGAGAGGAGATTGGCCATATGATTTCCAAGATTTGTATAACGACCAATCAAAACAGATCTGCCAATGCTTCGCCAATAATCATTATATGCTAAATACTGAATCGTCATCTGTGCTTGAAGTGAATCAACGTTTTAAGTATGCCACAAAACCCTTTCCTTTGAACTGGTTTGGAACAGAATTCCACGAAGATGTTATTCAATGTGAATTTCTCAATATTAAAACATTTTATATTGTCGCGTCCGGAAAGTATTATAGTGAACCTTATCGTCTAAACGTGTATGTTTTCGAATTGAGTGAAACGGAATCAAAACAACTCGCGAAACGATCAAATCCAGAAGTGATCAAGTATCCAGAAGGTCAATTCAAAGCTCTTTATCCTGAAATGGATCTTACAGAATATTTTAAAAAATAAAACAAAGGTAGGTTCAAATAACTTCAAATAAGACTTTTGTTGTTTTTTCAGTGCTAAAAGTTTGAACGATTGGTCAAAAATATGTATATGTAGGTACCCATCCTTAAAAATAAATTATTTTACGCAGCAAATGTGATGGAAATTTTTGTTTTTGAGCCACTGTCTACTTCGACTTCAACTATCAACTCTCATAAAACAATGATTTATTTAAATTTTCTCAAAATTAGGATCTTTGAGTATACATCTCCCCATACTCCGCTCGCACATCCAAACACCCTGACTGACGCTTCATTGCACTTTCTTCAGTCTCAGCGCCACAAAGTTGACTTTATAAAAAGCCATTAAAAAATTATCCGAGCTTTTAAACTTGGTTTAAAATTAAACTTCTTATCTCGTCATAAGGAAAGCATTAACGAGGGTTAAAACGAAAACAATCGAGTTTTACGATAAACGCCGATAGGATGTTGTTGGGCGTTTTTAACTATAAGAAATTACGTATTATAGCGATTTGCTTATAGTATAAATCCGTTTTCGCACTTTCCCATACAGCGAGAGTTAGATAGAGGCAGGAGAGAGGAAAGACTCAATGTAATTACGCCAAAAGTAACATGCTACTTTGAAAGCAATTAGCGGATCCCGCAACGTGCCAAGATTAGGGTTCGGTATATAGAGAGATATACGGAGATGGAAACATCGTCGTCCTCATATTATTTCGCTACGCATGCATATTTAAATGGATTCCACATACACAGGCCATTTGGTGTAGTATAGGCAAGCAAAGGCATAAGCTACACATTAAACCTAGGCCGTAAAGCCGATTGTAGGTACATATATGTCCGTCATAGCAGATCCATATTATATGGCACGAGCCTATACAAAGAGATGAGGTGAAATAGCCATCAGTCTAACCTCTAGCAACGTTCGCTGCGGAGCCAGCACACGTACCTAGACCTACGAGTATAAGGCACCTGTGATAATCTCACGTTTTTAATTAAAATGTACTAAATGTCAACGTTTAAAAGGTTACACCCCGTTCTTGCCTTCGTACTGTATCTGCGAAGGTCCAGCAAAACGTATTTTTAAAGATGCAGGAAACCTTCAACGTTCAGCATCACGTTATGCATCTAATTGTAAGTACGATATTAGAAGAAGATCAGCGTTCACGAAATTCTTATTATCGATTCGATACGATGTAATGATGTTGAAGACACTTGATCAATCGTTCGCATGTCTAGACATTATCACTCTTTTCGCAATTTTTAGACGAGTCATCATAATTACGATGACCTTGATAATGGCACGAATGTCACCCGTAATCAAATGGAAAAAAATCGTACATTTTGTACACGTAGATGATGAGATACTCGTAGCCTGCCTACGAGTCACGCGTAACACGATTTTTTTTTTCAGTTTATTTGTATAGTCTATGTAGTCTCACGTAAGACGAAGGCGGCTGTGTTTCAATTTCTCGTATTTTTTTCCCTCCTTTTTTACCACTTTTTATTTCCTATATTTACGAGATAACTCAATCAAACGCTAATTGGCAGTTGGTAGATTAGAATTGACAAGTATCTTTTTTTTTTTTACTTTCGAGGTACCTACTCATTATTAAAAGGAAAAATAACGATATGACGTTTACAACCTACGCTCCGTTGGGAATTTGTGTGGCAAGTTCGAAGAATGATTATGTAGGTTTTCAGAATACGAAGGCTTCATTTTTAGAAGTAATTCGTTTCCTATTTTTAACTTGGGTATTGGATCGGTTTAGCGAAAAATTGTCAAAATAAGAAATTTCATTGTCGAAGAAAAACTAAACACCTTGTTCAACTACTTGCAACTTACAAGAGGAGTATCTCAATCGACATAAAATTTTTAAATCTGATGAAAGAAAATCGATAGACACCACCAACCAAAATTTCAGATGATGAAATACTTACATTTTTCGATGTTTGGTGAATTTTTTAAGTAGTCAAATTTGGGTAAAAAATTGAAAAAAAATCCAAATTTCACCAAATTGACCATTTGTATTCTACAATTTTTGACCTCTCGAGTCGATTGGTGATGGTTTCAAACCATCCTGGAGCCTTCAATGGATTTTTGGATTCTCCAGTTTTTGGTTTTTGAAAAAACGCTGTAAGTTGGGTGAAAATGAAATTCACCATCAATATGAACTGTGGTTTATCAATCCTTGTGACCCATTCGATCGATTTAGGCACACATCTTCAAAATCTTTTTGTTCAAATACAAATTCAATAATTTTCTCATGCGATCATTTTTGAAAAATATAATGAAATGGAAAACGGATGGTAAAATCGAATAAAGGTTAAATTTCAAAATCAACCCCCCCCCCCAATCAATTTCGACTAAAAATGAGCTATTGTGGAATTATTCAAAAGAAACCTTGCGACTGGTTAAAATGAGTAAAAATGTTGGGAGAAAATCAAACATTTCTATCAAAATTTTGATTGTAACATTTTTTAAGGATTCATGACTCTGAAATGAGAGGGGGGGTCATGATTTTTATGACGTTCTTTGTGTTCTTTGAAAAATAGCCTTTGAAAAAGGTGTCATTGTGCTTATCAAAATGGGTTGAAATTCTAAGAGAAATGTGAATATTTCAAAAAAAATATTTTTTGAGTATTTTTGAAAAATTTTGATCTTAGAATCGGGTCATGATTTTTGGGATTCTTGAAAACCGTGGCATACGACCTACCAAAATGGGTTAAAATTTCGTCAGGAAATCAAAAATTTCTGTCAAAACATTCAGTTAGCATTTTTGAAGAATTTTGAGCTCAAAATTGGGTCGTGATTTTTGGAATGTTTGAAAAAAAGGGTCTTGCGATCTATTAAAATAAGTTGCAATTTCGGCAGAAAATCATACGAAATGGGGAGGGGGGGTCATGATTTTTATTTTATCATTTTTTTTAAACGTGTCGTGATGCTTTTCAAAATTAGTTAAAATTCTAAGAAAAATTTAAATATTTCAACAAAAATATTTTTTGAGAAAATTTTTGAAGAATTTTAAGCTCAAACCCCGGTTATGATTTTTGAGATTCTTGAAAACTGTGTCGTACTACGATCTATCAAAATAGGTTAATATTTTTTTTCAAAATTTTCATTTAGCATTTTTGACGAATTTTGAGCTCAAAATTGGGTCGTGATTTTTGGAATTTTTGAAAAACAGTATCACGTGATTAATAAAAATGAGTTAAATTTTCAAGAGAAATTTTAATATTTCAGTAAAGATATTTTTGAGCATTTTGTAGAATTTTGAGCCCAAAATCAGGTCATGATTTTCGAGATTTTTGAAAAGTGTCTCATACGATCTATCAAAATTGGTTACAATTTCATCAGGAAATCAGAAATTTCTGTCAAAGTTTTCATTTTAGCATTTTTGAAAAGTTTTGAGCTCAAAATTGGGTTGTGATTTTTGGAATTTTCGAAAAAAGTGGCACGTGATTTATCAAAATGAGTTGAAATTTGAAGAGAAATTTGTATATTCCAACAAAAAAATTTTTTGAGCATTTTTGAAAAATGTTGAGCCCAAAATCGGCTTATGATTTTTAGGATTTTTGAAAACGGCGTCATTCGACCTATCAAAATACGTTAAAATTTCGTCAGAAAATTAAAAATTTCTGTCAACATTTTCTTTAGAGAATTTTTGAAGATTTTTGAGTCCAAAATTTAGACATGATATTCGGAATTTTTGAAAATTAGGTACTCATCTAAGGATTCATCTACGATAATGTCTTTTTTGATTTCGACGAATTCTTTTTCAAGCACATTACAATGTCCATTAGTTATAAATAAAAAATTAGAAAAGTGCTAATGTCATTCTCTCAAATGCTTTCTTTTTCCATCATAGCAGGAAGAGAAGGAAAAGACGAAGGAGAGGAGCAGTAGGACAAAGTTTTATACAATGATCGATGTTATTTAAAAATTAAAACCCGCGTTGTGAATTTCAATAGTGTTTTATTAGGTAGGTAGATACTAGATTGGTAGAGGTGACGAGAAGAGAGAGGATACGAGTACTTAATATGAAAAATATCGAACTTTAATTACATAGTTTTTAAGCGTCAGCGTTCCAAAGCTCGTTATTTATATATTTGAGCGAAGTGGAAATTTTCTTCTCTCTCGACTCGGCGAATCGCTTCAGGGAAGAAAACAACGGCGGTGGTTTAATTTTAAAAAATATGGAAAACGCACTACTTATAAATTAAAGGTTAGCTCGCTTTGGAATTCAAAACAGGTAACGAAAAGTTTTCGACGAGCTTTAAAACGTTTAAAAGAATTTATTTTTTATGAGCTCGTCGTCGTCCGATTCGTGGCACATGGCAGGGCTCGTTCTCGTTCCTCTTTCGTCGTCGCCTCGTCGGTGTCGTGAAATGAAAAAAACAAGTCGACATCCACTTGACTTTTTTCTTCTTCTTTTTTTGTTTTCTGAATAATTATAATGCGAGTCGTGATCGCGCAATTTGTTCGACCGACGACCACCGCGTTCATTTTTTCGAAGGAACGTTCTCTGGTGATTATTCTGTGTGTTTCGATGATATCTGTTATCCTGTCTGTGAGTCTTTGCGAATCTCGAGTCACTCGTGTCGAGCTGCTGCTGAATTGAATATTATGCATACTCGAATTCGTATCTAATTGAAGTGTACGCGTAGCTACGTCTACGTATATTCAGGTTCGAGTTTTTCTTTTAATGAAATAACTTCAATTTTTAAGGGAAGAAAGGTCGCGCGAATACGAAATTTATAGATGTCTGATTTGTTCGCTGATTAAAATAATTACGAATTCCGATGTTTTCTTGTGACTATACTTCGCATTTATTTTAGAATGCGATTGACGTAGGTAGTTACATTATTATTCGGTGATAAAGTTGGTGTTTTCCCCCTTCTTTTGGGAAGTTGTTGGGTTACGTAGGTACTTCTTGAAGGGAAATGTAGATAATTCGATTTGAATATTTCTTTGATGGAATCAAATCAAGATTACATTATTCTGAGTAATTTGAATTTCACGATTAATTTCGATGCTAAACGTAACACTCGTGACTAGAAGCGTTTCTTGTTGATTCGAAGAAGGTGCTTTTATTTTCTTTTGTTTGTAGCCTGTAGGTAACTATAGGTAGAGGTACACATTTTCTTCAATTTTTCACCACCCCCTCCCCTCCCGTCATTGGTCAAATACGTATTTCAGGATCATTGAGAATAAGTTGAACGTCAAAAGAAACAAATTTTTGATCATAATTTGTACTTTAAAGCAACTACCGTTAGTTCCAAGGGGAGGGGGAGGAAAGCTGATGTTTTCCTCACAAATTAGCTTTCTTGATTGAATTGGAAAAATTTCGAAAAATGAAAGAAAATGCACAGTTGATAGAGTGAGAAAGATAATTACCTACTGGGATTGAGGGAAATTATTTTAATTCCTGTTTATGGTGGTTAAGCCAATAATTATTCCTTAGGGAAAGAATAATTACCTCATCCTGGATAGCTCAGATAGTGAAGGGGTTCAATAAATATCATCAACTCTACTCATAATGTTATTCCAAAGTACCAAATAAATACACATATTTAACGAATAATACTAATCATGTGATTTATTGATATTAAAGAACAACTAGAAAAAATACACTTTTAAGGTTAGTCAACATGAAATAGTTATGAGATTATTTTATTGTACAAGCTCTGACTTGCATCTTAAGACTTGCGCAGCAGGGTTGGTTCTCTACACGTAGACTATCTTTGTCTACATAGTCTACATTTGTCCTATAATCTACGTAAACTTCATGTAAAGTAGACTTCCTGTAGACTATGTGTAATGTATGTCAACTTTGAAGTTGTGTATTCCCAAACAATCTCGCTGCTTGCTAAAAATTGTCGGTTTTTTTTTGCAAAAAATTACTCTCACTTTTCAACTGAAAAATTGAAGAAAAAAAATCTTGCATTTTCGACAAAGATTGTGAAAAAGCAACTATTTTCTTACTAATGATTGACGAGATCTACTTCTGCTAAAATTGTCAGTTTTGCTTTTCTCAAGTTTTTCCCTTTCCAGGAGTTGTCAAAAATGAAGTACTCGCTTTTTTCAAAAAATTGATGAAAATTCTTGTTTTTTCAGCAAAATTGCTGAAATTTTTTTCATTTTTTGCAAAAACTTTAAAAGCCTTACTTTTTTCTACAAATTATTCAAACGTTTCCTTTTTTTTACCCAAGAAATGCAAAACATCTTGTTTTTTGAGAAAAATTCATCGACTTTTATTAACCTACACCGCTAATCATACGCGAAAAAAAACAATTGGTTGTGTCGCCAACTCTGTGTAATAAACAAACGCAACTACACATGCGTCAACAACTGATGACGTGAGTGTGTGTGTATATTGCTATTAGTAGTTGAGTTGAGTTTACAGTAGGGGTAAACTCAACTCAACTACTAATAGCAATATACACACATATACACACACACTCACGTCATCAGTTGTTGACGCATGTGCAGTTGCGTTCGTTTATTACACAGAGTTGGCGACATAACCAATTGTTTTTTTTCGCGTATGATTAGCGGTCTAGGTTAATGAAAGTCGATGGAAAAATTAAGAAAATGCTGTGTTTTGCTGAAATTGTCAACTATTGCTTTGTGAGAAATTCAAATTCTTGCTTTTCAGCTCAACAATACTGTTAAAAATTTTCACTTTTTTTTCAAAAATCACCTATCCAAAAGTTGTTTTTCTGCCAAAAATTGCCAAAAACTGAAAAGTATTGCTTTTTCGCCAAGTAGGTATGTTTTTTTATGCGGATTCTCAAAAATCTAGTTTTTGGAGGTTTTTTGAGTCTCATTTTTGAACACTTTTTGGATTTTAACCACAAATTTTCAAAATCTTCTGTCAAAATCCATGCAAAAAAAGCTTTATTCTAAAACAGAAAACAGTTTTACTTTGTAGTCTACATAGTTTACATAGTCTATATATAAACAATTGTTGTCTACAGTAACGTTGTTAACACAATAGACAAAGCATGTAATGTAGGTAGACTATATAGTCTACTTGCCAACCCTGGACTCGCATTACTAACTAGAAAAATGTTAATAATAATGATAAGTACAGGGTGTCCCAACTACAATGCCCATATTTCTTTTTTTATTAGCGTCGGTGATAACACTGCTACAGTGTCGAACGCGCGCTCTATTGAAAGTACAGGTCGGGCAAATTTGTTTTGATATGATATCAGTCACCACGGATCGTTTTATTGATACAGAACAAGTATTTGCATAGAAGTGTATTTTCGCGATATAATTGGGGTGGGCAAAATTCAGCTTGCATCCTCGAAAATCGCGAATGCGTCAGTTTAATGCTCCTAGAGGCGAAACAAAGCGTTCTATCTGACCAAAATTGTAGAAAATTAAATTCGGACTCGTTAGAATGTCATTAGTTTTTTTTCTAGGGTGCTTAATTTTTGATTTTTTAACAAAAAACAAAAACTTTTTGAAATGAAATTTTGAAAAATTTGCAAAATAAATTTCATAAAAGTCGATCTGGAGGCTGAAAGAAGCACTCTACGGAAAAATGAGGTCGAGGAAAATTGTAGAGAATTAAATTTCCAATCGACAAAATGTCGCTAGTTTTTTTCTAGGACGCTTTGTTTCACCTCCAGATCGATTTTTATTCAAATTTTTTAAGTTCATTTCAAAAAGTTTTAGCGTTTTGTGAAAAAAAAATCAAAAAATAAGCATCCTAGAAAAAACTTTTGACATTCAAACGATTCGAAATTTAATTCTCTACAATTTTCGTCAGGTGTAATTTTTTGTAGGACGCTTCGTTCGCTTACAGGAGGCGGTAAACTGACGCATTCGCGACTTTTTTTGATGCAATTTGACTTTTATAGGACTTATAGAGAAAATAATGCCTTTCTACGCAAATGCTTGTTCTGTATCAATAAAGTGATCCATGGTGACTGATATCATATCAAAACAAATTTGCCCGACCTACACTATCCATTACGCGCGCATTCGACATTGTAGCAGTGTTATCACCGACGCTAATAAAAAAAGAAATATGGGCATTATAGTTGGGTCGCCCTGTATAAGCTTATTATTTATTAATTAGTGATGGAGTAATGTTACCATCAGGCGGGGTTGCTTTGATAAAAAAAAATGTTTTCTGCTCTGTACGGTGTAGAAAAATGTTTTCAAAAAAATTGCACCACTCAGTGGTAAAGTACGTCAAAACGCACAAAATGACCTTTTTGTTTTTTGTTTTTTTTTTGTGCCTCAAAATTGCCCTCAAAGGCCGCATCAAAGTCACCCACGAGATGGGGTCACTTTGATAGGGGTACTTTTTTTTTCAAAAAATGATTTCTCATCACCTTTAGACCTACCATACAAAATTTCATCAATTTTGGCCGAGAGGAAGTCATCATATTATTGAAAAAGCGATAAAAGCCCCTATATTATTTCCTCAATTTTGTATAAAATTCAGTTTTTTAACAAAATTTTTAGATATTCAATAAAATACTTTTGCAACCTATCAAAATGGGATGAAATTTCACACTGAATTCGGAAATGGCATTGATTTTCACTTTAGTCTCAAAACTTAAATTTTTAGCCTCAAAAATGAAAAATCGATAACATCCCCACTGAGAACAATAGGCCAAGGATCGGAGGCACCTCAACCTAGAAACTTGAAATTTTTGGAGATATTTCCCAAGGAGTGTAGCTTTACGATAGACTATCAGCCAATGTTCTATTACATATCTGAAAATACTATAACATCAACTTTTGTTGAGTGATGAAAAATCTTGAAAAATTACCACTTTTAAAAAACTCGATTAAAAGCAGGGACGAAAATAATTATTTACCAACTCAACACTGTTATCGTATCAATTCACCATCAATGTAACCACTTTGCTCAAAAAAAAATTCAATCGACATTTTACTCGCTCCACAGATCAAAACATGCAGAAAAATAAGCGCTATCAAAGTCACCTCGCAAAATCAAAGCGACCCCACCTGACGGTATGTTATTAGAAATCAAAAGTAATTACTTACTAAAGACACTGTACGCATTTTCTACCTCTTTCACGGGTGTCCCTAATACTAGACACGTCGACAGAAATCTCTTACACAAAGCTCCTTTTCGACGAGAGATATTCCTGATGGCTCGCGGGATCAGAAAAACATCCAATGTACCGTAATTAATAGACATAATTTGAATATAAATCACATTGAAAGCACAAATTATCCACTTAAGAATTTGGGCTAAGGCAGGAAAAAGGGTGGAGGGGAAAAGCTCCTCTGCCTATGCGTCTATAAGTTGACAGAGAACCAGCCATTGCGAGTAGCCAAAATCAAATAAAGTTGGTGGTTAGAGATCCGATGCACGAGCCTTCTAGCTACAAGCCACAGATCTATAAAAAATAGTTCCCCACGTTACCATACTTTCCGTACATAGGGATATATCAATTTAATAACCGCTAAGGCAATTAAGGTATATTTCCTCATATAAAAATGTCTAAAGACATTTTTTAAAAAATCAAGAAATTTGAATGGAACATTCTGACACTCACCCTCCCTCCCTCCCCAAAGAAATCATGAAGTGTTTGAAAAGTTTCTTGTAAAAAGTCCTGCCAAAAATTCTGTTTTTTATTTTGAAATTTTATTGGATAGTCTGTTTGACGTTTCATTTTTTGAAATTCCAGAATTCGTTGTGGAATGTAGGAAAGAGCGAGGGGAGAGTTCACAAATCTTGAAGTTGACCTCATCTCCCTTTTCCACCATAAATAAACCTGCATCATCAAATCAAGTTGGCGCAAAACAGCTTGCTCAAAAGTCAATAAATACTGTAATGCAGAATTTTTATGCTTTTAATTTTATTTTTCTGGTTTTAGTGAATTTTTTGATTTGTTATTTTTTCTTTTTCCTGTGTTTTTTTTGTGATTAATTTGAGAATGTATTTTGTGAGACCTTTTATGTTTCAAAATGGGTTTTGGGAAAATTGCCCATTTTTTTGCAACGTGCAGATTTGAACATAATTATAGGGCCAATCCTAGCCACAAATGAGAAAATTTTATAACTCTTTCTGTCAAAGTACCTTTGGACCTCAAATGGTTGAACTCTTGACCCAACTGATCTGTTCCCCTGCCCTCTACCTCTTCCTTTAACTTCCCCGCAGTCCTATAGGCAGATGAATCGTAATCATTGCGATTATTTGTATTGTATTTTGAAAGCGTATAATTAATAGAATATAGAGTAGGTAGGTCGTATTTTCCGTGACATTTCGTCGAAATTCTAATCAATTATTCATTTCGAAGCTACCTGCCTACGAGGGCTATTAAATTTCTCGTACGGTATCAATTTTCCATTGTGGCGGCAATATTCGAGAAAATTAATCGATTTAGTCAAAGTGTAGTAAAGTTTTTAAAGTAAATAACGATTATACTCGGTGGTTAGGTTATATAGGTGTAGGAAGGCACTCTGTGTAGACTCTACTCTTCTATGTTCTGTCTGACTCTGTACGAGACTACCTATATACGAGCCACACAACAAAACCTTTCAGCGATTCGACGACTCTTACAACAAAGCTATACCGCAATTCGAAATAGAAAATTCTCACCGCGTTCAACTTTTTGCCCGGTAACTTGTACTTAACTCGTATTTGCTGCTAAAACTGGCTTCGGCTCTGAAATAGGCGTAAGATTACGGTAACCTTTACCTTTGGAATAGATTTACGACATTTGTGGAACTGAAACGTCTACATTAGCGCAGCAATGAGGCATTACTTTGGTCGTAAATTATTTAACAGTCGTTTTGAGTGCAGGTACCTGCAGAGTATAGCTATGGTGCTCGGCTTAGAAACAAGTTACTCGTAACTTGGGGGTTATCTGTGTGAGCTTTTTGATGAATTTTCATGCTATTTGGTGTACAAGTTTAAGTACAGTATGTGGAGGTGGAGATAATCACGTGTGTAGATTATAAATAAATCATTTTGTAAACAAATTTGGTAAATTTTGTCCCCCCCCCCCAAAAAAAAATGAATAGGTTACAATTGTTTCCAAAAGCTGTATAGTAATGATTGAAGTTTTCAGAGGTATAAAAAAAAGAAAAGAAAGAAAAAAAGGTTGACGGTTTGGAAAACTAAATTTTCAATACGATTTATCACCGTTGAGAGAGGAAAAAGAGTTTGAAATTATTTCGTCTACGACAAAGACGACGACGAGCTTTCGGTTGGAAAAAAAAGTTTCCATCTTGAAATTTCCGCAACATCGTAACATTGTTTTTATTTTTAAATATCAACGCTAGATGTGTTTTTTTTCTCCTGCTCTTTTGGAATTCGTGGCATGATTTGAAAACGTGGTTCACTTTGCAAGTTTTAGTTTTTCAAACGAAGAAATTTACAAGACGGTGGTGCCTGTTCGTGGTTAAATTTTCACTTTTACCCCCACTGTTTTTATTTTAAATTATGATACTTTCGTCATCGTCAACGTCGCTTGCTCGCTTTGCTTACTTATCTTGTATATTTTATATGTGTGCATCGGACAATACCGCGCCTATTTTTGTATGTAAATTTGTGCGAATATAATATGCACGAAACCCGGCGAGAATTTTATTATTATGCGCGAGAGTTTTAGATAAATTTGCAATTTAGCCTGGTTTTACTCGCGCAGCCATTTGTGTTACTTAACTTCGTCGAAAGTTTATTAAAAATAAATAAGTTACCGAGGTATAATACGATTTTACTACTTTTTTTTCATCCCCTCCCCCTCCCTCCCGTTTATAGCGAGTTTTTTAAACCCCGCAATCAAAACGAATTTTTGACGATATTTAAATTCTCGCGTCTGGATAGAAATGATGAGAAATTTACATTTTCTAATGGAAATTTCGTTTGCTCTCTTGCTGGTATACTTATACTCCTCGTCGTCGTATCGATAAATGCTTATGTATTTTTCGTCGAATTTACCTAGTATTTTGGATAGAGCGACCCGACGCTTTGCTCGACGACGATGTAGCGAAAACTTCTATAGGTACTCTCGTTTTCTATACGCCAACACTATGTAAATATTTGAGTAATTTGCATAATTTTGCCTTGTTGTATTATGTCGACGCGATATTAATTTGTAATTGTTTTCTCTGCGTGTGTTTCAGGTAAGAAGTGATATTCATTTTAACGAGTCTTCGCTAAGTGATTAGGTAACGTATATTTAGACTATATCTAGCTAGACCTATATTTATCAAGTGTTTGCAATATGTTATCGAGGCTTAGTCAGCAAGATACGACGCTGTAAAGATTGCATTTTGGGGTACAAGAGGAGAGGGGGCATGAAAAGGGCGAAAATTATATCCTCATAGGATTAAGTATATACGAGTATATGCCGAGATACTCGAACAGATTAATATTAATCAACAAAAGTGCTTAATAAAAGGCTATAATTTTTGTCGGTCTGTTTTAGAAATGAGCCCGTTTCGAGTGTATTTTTCCTAGATTTGTTGATGCTTTTTCGGTGAAATTAGAAGCATTTAGATGAGATTAAATTTATATAAATTTTATTGGATGTGAATTTATTGATTAAAAAAAGTGACCGTCTTAGCTGGAGTAATACTTCAACTTATAAGTATGTTTTCGGATTTTGAAAATTGAAAAGTTGATATTTCAATTACCTACGTACGTAATTATGATCATGAAATCATGCTCGATTAGCTTCATGAATTTTTGAAATGACTTATGAGAACTTGAAACAAAATTACATAAGTACTAAATATCTGAGGGGCCTGATTAGTAGACAACCTTGAGAGGCTAGATAGGAGGATAGACGACCTTGGGAAGCCAGACAGATGAGTCAATGACCTTTGAAGGAAAGACAGGCAGACGACCATGAGAGACCAGACAGCTAGAAGGTCAGTGACCTTTAGAGGTCAGACTCAGAGGTCAATGATCTTAAGATGCCAGACAGATGGACATACGATGTTGGGAGGCTAGACAGATGGATCAGTTACCAGACAAACAACTTCAGAAAGTCAGACAGACGGGTCAATGACCTTCATAGTACAGACAGACAGACGACCAGAAAAGCCAAACAGACCCGCAGACAACCTCAAGAGGCCACACATGATAGACAGACAGACAACCATGAGTGGCTGGACAAGTAAGTCAGTGACCTTGAGAGTTCAGACACATGGGTCAATGACTTTGAGAGGCCAGACAGGAAGTGAGACGACCTTGAGAAACCAGCAAGACTGGTCAATGACCTTTAGAGGCCAGACAGACGACCTTTGGAAGCCAGCTGGCAGGTAGACAGACGGCTGTGAGAGGCTAGACTAAGTAGGCCAGTGCCTTTGAGAGACTAGACAAACAAACATACAGCCTTGGGAAGCCGCGAGTCTTATTGACGGGTCAATGACCTTGAGAGGACATACATATGACCTTGAGAAACCAAACGACAAATCAATAGGCTGAAAACCGAGTCCGGATGATTGGAACATACCTGACTTGATCATATCTAACTTTTAGATGACTCACGTCCGGATGATCATGTTGCACCCATTTCTTAAACGGAGATTTCAATAATTCTGGCAGGATTTTTTGATTTTTTATGCAGTTTGATTCAATTTTTGATAAGATTTTAAATATGTATATCTCCTCACGATTTCGTGATAGATTTGACTTTGTGTCGTTTGAAAAATTCGTAGTAAGAGTTGAGTAGTTTTTCATTTTTTCAGACAATTTCGGGAGATTTTTTCAATTTTTAATTACCTATCTAATAGATTTTTGGATGCCTAATTATGACTAATAATAAGGAATATTTTGCCATTTTTAATGAGTTTTCAAACGATTTTGAAAAAAATTAATTTGTATATATATTTTTTTACATATAATTTTAATGGATTTTTTCGGTGAAATTTTCTGCTGATAATTTCGAGCAAATTCTCAGAATACGAAGAATTTTCAGAAAAATGTTATTCCACCTCAAATTTGAGGCCATTAATGCAGAAGAGCGTGATTTTTCACTCCATTTTGTGGCCAAAAGATACAGCTATCATTGATTCTAATTTCATACGAACTCATCCCTGTTTAATTTGGTCTGCTTCGAAGTTTTCTGAAAAAATACGTATTGCGAACAATGTGAATTTTTAGATGATTCTGCTGGAAAACAATTTCGTAATGGTTATTCGCCATTTTAAATGATTTTCTGGACTATGTTGAAAATTTTGTTCAAAAATGTGTTTTTGTTTTTTAATTTTTTAAGAAAATAAGTGCATAATATTTTGTTTGAGAAAGGGTTACTTGTGATTCCTAAATTATTTAATATCTTCATCACATGTTGGCAACATTCTGATACACGATTTGTATTTTCGATGTTCGGGGAATGGATTTTAATGGATTTTTGCCCCCCCCCAAATTAAAAAATCTGAAATTGCTAAAAATTCGACTTGCTGAAGAATATTCAAACTGAAAAGCTGAAATGGACAATCCGGAAACAGAAGTGTTTTGAAAGACCTGTGTTGAGTCGAGAGGAGGTAGGAGTGTCTCAAAATTGAGAAAATTTGAAGGGTTTATTTCATTCATTTTTACACCTTTTTTTTGCCTAAAATATTTTTCCAATTGAAGAATTTTTGACTGAAAAAATTGAATTGGGTAATTCGAAGACAGTTGAGATTTGGAAGACCTGGGGTGAGTTGGGAGGAAAGGGAACGGAGGTGCAAACTTCCCAAAAATTGAGAAAATGAGTGTATATTTCGTTCATTTCCAAATATTTTGTTGCCTTGTTTATTCCTTCAGCTCCAACTCTATGCCTTGAAGAATTTTTTTTTCGTTTTAAAAAAAAGGTTTATTTTTGAATATTATTTACATCTCCGGGCACCACTGTACCCTCAACTACCTCAGAAAGAGATCTCCTAGAGCAGGATTGTCCAAAAGGATATGATTTTGTATGTGTGAACTGTGAAGTGTGAAAGAGGGAACACTCGGCCCCGCCTTACATAATGGATAAAGTTGGAGTAATTTTGAATGCTAAGGATGGACACATACCATAGGTTTCTTCCATCCTTCAGCTTAGGGTAGTGCTATGATATTATATCCATTGTATTATGTAAATTAAATTTGATAAGTTGGGTTTGGGGAGAATATTTGATTATTTGTTACACTATTACTTGCATAGCTATTTACAAGTAATATTAATTAGTTTTAGAGCATGTGTTGGGGGAGGCCCAATTACACACCTTGATGTTGATTGGTATCTCCCTGAATTCTCTCACAATGATTGACTGTACCTGGCCCTCCTGGCCCCAGTCAAGCTGGTCTAGCCCACATCCAATCTATGGGATAGCGAGTTTTTTGATTTTTCTATTAATACATTCCCTGGCAAGATTTTGGATGCCAAGGGAGAAGTTCTTATATGTTGGTTTGTAGCAGTAGTGGAAAGTGGCGGATGAAGTCCATTGCTATCCCAGCAGACATTCTGAGGTCTTGGCTGACACAGTGTGCCAGTGCAAATGAGGGGCCTTCTTCTCCTCGTTACTTCTGCAGCAGAGGAGATGAGTCTGGTCTTGACATCACGAGGTGTTGGTTCTTGCATGTGAAGATATTGTTCATAATGGAGAAGATCCCCCACACTGGCAGCACTATGCCTTAAAGAATAATGTTGACTGCAGTTAAGGAACCCACAATAGTTTTTTTTCTTCAAAAAAAAAAATGTTTTCTTGTAAGTACCAAACAGCCCGACCCGACCCGAAAGCCCAAAACAAGCCCAACGAGCCCGAGCCCGACCCGACAATAATTTTTCAACACTTCCGATAAATTTTGTTGAAACGTTGACGTGGCGCGACGAGATGTTTTTCCCAACAATAGGCATTGTTGTGATATGAACATGGTGCTACACTTCTTTATTTACGAGTACTCACAGCGCATGCGTTGAGTACCAGTTACGTACTGAAACCCAAACCCGAGAAAGCCCAACAAGCCCGGCCCGACCTGACCCGACCCGACTTTTATCGGGCTAAGGAACTAAATACCAGGTATGGAAATACGCCATCTTTGGATATAGATTTCGTAGTTTTGACGGTGATGTGATTTTTTCATTTCAGTCATATAAAGAAATGAAATCAAAAAAATGGTGGGAAAATGTTTATTTTGTGTATTAAAATGAATATGAAGTAAAAAAATAATGTAAATTGGCGGTATTATTAATAAATTGAGTCCTTAAAATTTTTTTTCTATATCCAAAGATGGCGTATTTCCATACCTGGTATTTAGTTCCTTAATCGGGCTCGGTCCGCGGGCTTTCGTACCGGCCCGTGCAGACCACTAGTACCTACTAGAGCTGAAAACGGTACTCGCTGACAGCGGGTAACTATCGTATCCGTATCGTAAATTCTTGCTACTCGCTAGTAGCGGGTAGCTAGTTGAAAAAATGTTGCACCGGTTCACGATATAACTAGTAGCGCATTGAATGCGTAGCCGGTGTACTAGCATGACATCATCATTGTCATCAATCATGTCAAATGTCAATCACACATACGAATAACAGGTGTTGAAGCGTAACTCCTCCCACTTACGCATTATCAAATTTTGGGGTGCGTGCGCAGACCAAGTGCGAAAACATTTGGGTTGTACTCGCTATACGCTACTATCTATATCCGAATCAACCCGATACAACCACTAGCGGGTTTAGCCGGTATTTTAACCAGATACCGGTAAGCGGGTAGCGTAACCGTTTTCAGCTCTAGTACCTACCTATTAACTTGAATGAAATATTTTAATGATTAATCAGTGTATTTATTTCAAGTGTAAAAATGACCAAAATTATAATTTTCGAATATTTTGGGAGTACATATTTAGTATTCACCTCCTTCCCCTCGGCAGATCTCCTACACTGTCAGCTCACTTCAAGTTCATTGTGCCTCGAATACGATTAGATCACATACTTTTTACTAACCAAGCATACACTCAATCAAAAAGTCCCTCTAACCCCTTCCTAAGCTATCACATATACCGCTGTTTATCGACCACACCGCAAAATAACATCATAAAAATGCTCCATTTGTAATTGAAATGCCTATACTTACTTATATTGTGGTCACAAATTCCCACACATATGTACCTAGCTATAGCTATGTGACTCGTCGATTATTATAGAAATTAATTTTTCATATTTTCGCGCGGTTAATACAACACGAACGAAGCGACGACCATAGAAAGAGAGAAGGCAACAGGAGGAGGCGTTTATTTACTCTGCATGGAGATAGACCCAGCCGCAACGTCAACTCGAGCGACGTACACATGGAGAAAAATGTGACACACATGACCACAACATTGATTACATATTATTATACGTATCTATCGACGAATAAATTTTTCAACCTAATTGATTTTTGTCGTCTAGATTAAAAACGCCATGCACCCTCCTTTTTCCATTTTTTTCAAAAATATGGTCTCTATCAGCGACTCGTTTGCAATTCGCTGATTCTACTTTATTATCAAAACCATAAATAATGATGAAGGGGTACGAAAACTTAGGCGATATGCCTGCCACATGACCAACGACGACGCCGCCATCCTCGCTATAGTTCAACAAAACGACAATGTCATTTAGTCGATTGGCTGCTGAGGCTAATAACACGATAGTCTACGCAATAATCAAACATCGCTGCGAAAATTCCTCCATTGATTTATAGCAATACGTATAGAAACTTTGGCTAAATTAATCTCAACTTTACCAAGAATCGAATACGATGACGACGAAGACCGGCCGACAAAATGAATTTTCAAGATATGGCAGTTTGTTGCTACTTGCTGCGGGAAAAACGCCACTGAGAAAGTTTTTTTCACCCTTCGTCGTTAAAATGTTGCTATTACTTTCGCGTATAATCCTGTCATGCGAGATTCACTTGCCTTGCCAACAGTTGAGACGTTTCGTAGATAAGCGTTTCAGCATCTCGGTAGGTTTTTATTTAAAAATCCACTCTTTGGCTAAAACGAGCTGCCAAAAAAAGGGGGTGGCTTTGAGAATGCCAGAATGACCCGAAGGCATCTTACTATAGTCTGAAGAGGGAGAATCTTCGGCTGATTTAATTTCAGGATGCAATCACTTGCAGAAAGATGCAAAGCGGACGAATAAATAATTAGAAAAAAAATTAATTACAAAATACAGCGATCTTTAACCTGACACAGAAGTTGACTGAAATCGTCGCGACGAAATCGCAAACAAAAAACTTAAAAATAAAGACGAACGAAAGGTCAAAAAATGTTTCAAAAAAAGGCTCTTGGAAGCCACTCGTGTAAACTTACACCGCAGAGGAAAAAAATTTCTCGAACAAATTAAACAACGTCAGATGAAATTGCATCTCGAGACGTTTTAGTCGTAGAAGAAAAATGCGAGTATAATTTTCAATTAAATTTTTTTTCAAGTTTTTGTTTCGAATGAAAAAATAATAAAAAATTCTAAAAATAACAACCACTCTGAGGGCTTATAAACCCCTGTGGGCAGCTCAAGCTCACGTATTTTTTTAATTACACTAGCTTCAAAGCGAAACTTGAAATTCTTCTATCGAAGTCAAAGCGCCCAGCTGAAACTATACGTACACGTGATATTAAGGTTTTAAAACCTTCCTGTTTATGCTCCTGCTGAGCCAGAGGAAGGTAAAAGTAAAGGTGTATACTTTCTAAACCACCGTCACGAACATCTTGTCTACTACACGAAATTCATTTAACTTACAGAAAAATATCTAGGTACTGGGAAAAAATGATATTTTTTTTTCCTTCGTCGACTAAACTACGGGTATCAAGTAAGAGCGTCTTTTACGAAATGTAGGTAATTTTCGATATTTTTCGAGAAAGTAATCAACTCCCGAACGTATTCTAAAAGAAAGAAAAAAAATACTCGAAACAGCCAGAAAGATAAAAAGTTACGACATTTCGTGATAAAAAATTCTTAATTGGAAATTTCTTCTAGTGATATTGGGTAGGTGTTTTTCGATAAATTTCTTTATGAAACTGGGTTGAATATATTTTTTTAAAGCAATTTTAAAGTTGAAAAAATTCGGGAAAAAATTGAAAAATAAAACACGAGATATGAATTTGGAAACAGGAAATCAAATTTTGCCGGAAATTCGGGCTTTGGGTAATTTTTTAGACCTGAAGTCAGAGCTAATTCCATTACTATGAGTGGAAGAACAGGTCGAGAGGAACGGAAGGGAATGAAAGAAGAGTTATATGAAGCAAATTTCGCCACTTTGATTTAAAAAAAAAAAAAAAAAAAAAACTGATTTAGAGGAAATGAAGGAGGTCAAATAAAATTTTTTTTGCTTTATGTGAGGAGAAATTTCCGCATAATTTTAGACTTCTAAATGAATAACAATATCAGGCCAATAATCTTTCAGTCTCACCTCTTCGGTTGAAAACAAGTTGACATTGAATTATTATTTTTTTTTAAATTTCAAAACTGTGGATTTTAATTGAATCAAAATTGTTAGTCGAACCTCGGAAAAATTGGGGGAAAGCTGAATTTCACATCATTTGTTCAGATTGGTCTCTAAAACAACCCATCAAAAGGTCATTAACCTTTTGTCAATCTACGTTTTTCGGCTGTATCGCCGAAATGAAAGGTTGGAGGGAAAAAAGTGATCGAATTAAAATTATTCTACGCAAATTTCCTATAAACATGACCAGTTCAGTTCTTCGCGAAATTGAAATTTCAGTCTTCTAGGGTGAGAAGGGGGGAGGGTGACGAATTTTTCATTTAAAATAATTTATTTGTATGTACACAATAAGTGATGTGCGTGGAAAAGTTACCCCAAGCACTTAAGCAACGGACTCCATGTCATCTGTATATATCACCACCGTCATCCTCACTCTCGTTCTCAGGATCCATTTCAGAAACTCTGATGTGGCTTTACTAACTAAATGGCGGCTATTTTAATAGATAAGTCCGCCGAAATCGCAGATTTTGCTTTTCAACATAAAACTCGAACGAAATTTTCAGAAAAAGACAAAGCTAGATCGAAAGAGAGTATGCAAAAATTCATCAGTAGCCAAAATTTCAACTGCACAAGTGTATTTTTCTTCTTTTGGTAAAATTTTGAAAATCAAATTTAAGCCAAAAATGAGAAAAAAATCAAAATTTTACCAAATTGATTTAGAAGGATGAAATTTAGGACGTATTATATTTTCGACCTGCCAAATCAATTAGAAACTATTTCAACCCATTTTGGGCAGTTCTGGAGCCTCCAGCAGATTTTTTAAACTTGAAATTCCCACATCAAAAGCAATTGGAAAGCTAAAATTCATTCTGTAAACTAATTTCAATACGCTAGGGAGTTTACTGAAAGTAGATTTCAAGTCGTTTTGGAGCCTCCAGCAGATATTTCAATGCTCGAAATTTCCATAAAAATTTACCAGAGTTGAAGATCCAAAATTCACCCCGTACTCCAATTTCAATGCGCTGTCAAGTCGACTGCAGGTTGGTTCAAGTCATTTTGGAGCCTCCAGCGACTTTTCAAAAATTCCCAGAGCCTCCAACATCAGATTTTAAAATTTCATAAAAAACAGTTGCAAAGCTAAAATTCACTCTGTAAACTAATTTCAATACATTATGAAGTCGACTACTCATAGATTTCAAGTCGTTTCGGAGCCTCCAGCGACTTTTTGGAAATTACCGGAGCCTCCAGCAGATATTTTAATGCTCGAAATTTCCATAAAAATTTACCAAACAGAGACACACCATTTTTGAAATTACTCTGAGGGGGATCGAAGGCGGTTTCAATCCGTTTTGAAGCCTCCAGTAGATTTTTAGAAACTTCTGTTTTTCAATAAATGCCACAAAATCTATCCGAATCAACTTTCGGCTTTCCAACTCCATTTGATGAAATTTTGTAGAAATTGCAAGTTTTAAAATTTTATTGGGGGCTCCAGTAATTTCCAAAAACTCGCCGAAGACTACAAAACGACTTGAAATCTACTTACAGTCGACTTCATAAGGTATTAAAATTAGTTTACAGAATGAATTTCGATTTTTCAACTCCATTTGATGAAATTTTGTAGGAATTTCAGGTTTCAAAATTTTATTGGAGGCTCCAGTAATTTCCAAAAACTCGCTGAAGACTACAAAACGACTTGAAATCTACTTACAGTCGACTTCATAGGGTATTAAAATTAGTTTACAGAATGAATTTCGACTTTTCAACTCCATTTGATGATATTTGGAGAGAATTTCAAGTTTCAAAAATGTGCTGGAGGCTCCAAAACTGCTCAAAACAGGTTGAACTCGTTTCCAATCGATTTGGCAGGTCGAAAATAGGGCATATCTAAATTTTAGCTTTATACATAGCTCAATATTCATTTTTTTCTCATTTTTTGGCCTAAATTTAATTTTCAAAAATTTACCAAAAATTGAAAATATATTTCAACTGAATTGGTCTTTCTTATAGGAAATTTGGCGTAGAATTATTTTAATTCGATCACCCCTCAACACAGTCATTATACTAGAAATAGCCAACAACTACATAGCACACAATTCAGGACTAAATTTCACCAAGTTAGTATAGACTTCATGGCTGCAAAAATTTATAACAAAATCCCAACTGAAATTAAAATTATCAATTGCACAAAATTATTTTCTAAAACTCTGAAAAAATGGCTACTAAAAAAAGCATTTTATTCAATAGATGAGTATATGGACACTGTTACATAACTGAGTACATTAGCAACTGAACTTTCAGCAACTACTTGTAATTTTGATTTATCATCTAGCGTCATTGTTTCTTTTTTTATTTTTATGTATAACCGATAATTTTTGGATGTTATGTGGTAAATAATTCTAAGAATTTTTATAAATGTACATGAAATCTCACTTTTTTTATAATGTATTGTTTTCTGATTCATGTAATTATGTTGTTTTTTTTTCTTTTTTCTTTATTTCTTATTTGGTTTCTATTATTTTCATTGAATGCGTCTATTTGGATATCTGTGCTGATCCTATGCCTGTATGGTGCTATACATGGCGCATTTATTTCATTTTATTTCATGTTATTTAATTTCATTATTCATTCTTTTATGTATTGATTATTTCCTATGTTAGTACATAAGTCGACTTTGTAAATGCAGCAACGCTGTCTATTGCAAAAAATAAAGTTGATTTGATTTGATTTGACTTTTTTCCCTCCATCCATTCATTTCGGCGATATAGCCGAAAAACGTAGATTGACAAAGGTTAATGACCTCTTGCGGAGTTGCAGACAAGTTACAGTGTGCAACTTTGGTCAAAATACATATTTTCGAGTCCACTGTGAATCGAGTTCAGGTTTTAAATTGTCGATTTTCATTTTTCAAAATATTTTTCATAAAATTGACAACTTTACCCCCTCCTTAGTAAGGGTGAAATCGCCATTTTGGGATAAGCTGAACTGGTCATGCTGAAAGGAAATTTTGTGTAGAATAATTTTTGTTTGAACATTTTTCCTCTCGGACCCTTCATTTCGGTGATACAGCCGGAAAACCTCTATCGGCAAAGGTTAATAACCTCTTGCGGGGGTAGCGGTCAGATGGGTTGTTTTAGAGACCAATCTGAACAAATAATGTGAAATTCAGCTTTCCCCCAATTTTTCCGAGGTTCGACTAAATATTTTGCTAAAATTACTGGACTGTTTTTTATTCACATAACTCGGGTTCAATACGCTCCTAATCGAATAAAATGTCAATATTTTCATGGCTGAAGTTTCAAGTACCTAATTAATTTTATAAATTAATTTTTATTTAATCAAGTTTTCAAAGTTAATAAAAATTGTTTCCTTATTAACAACCTTTTAATGCAAATTCACGCTAAATCTCGCGTAAGCACTCGTATTTCTGCAACAAAAAATACTATAATACGAGTTGAATGAGTTACCTAATCAACGATCAAAAGACGAGCTCGAGCTTCACTACACTCAGCACATCCTGTAAGTACGTTTATACACAGAAAAATACTGCAGTATTAAATTTTACAGTAGTCGTTGCTCGAGTACGAGTATTAAGATCGCGAAAAATATTCAATTTATTATTTTCGTTAAACGAAAAAATAAAGAGAGAGAGAGAAGAAATACCTACCTAATGGTAAATAATATTTTCGATTTGACGAACGTAAATATCTATTCTGGTGTAAGAAAAAAGCAACGACAAACTGCATTTTTTTCCTCCTCTCAGCGACGTGTAAAGGCTAAGGCGAGGGAGGGAGTGCTCAGAAACACGAATGCGAGGATAAAGGAAGATTTCTTTTTAGCATTTTCATTTTTCATTTAATCGTCGACATTCTAACATCTGCGTATTCTACACAAACACGCCATCCCCACTTCCCCAGCTCCGTCATTCGCCAGTCGCAGTCGGAATCGAATTGAAATTGCGTTTCGTATATTATGTCAAATTTTGATAAAAGCATTACACAAAATCTGCGTTTTAATCTGCGTTTACGTTGGCCCAGACATAATACGAGAAGGTGAGAGGAGAACAGGCAGTGATCGCCGCCTCATTGAAGTCACGATAGGATAGGCTACAATAGATACACGTATAAATTCTCCAATAATACCAATTTTCACGCTTCAAATTGTACCCACGATCTATTTACACCGCACACGCACGAAAACACGTCAATCGAGCGACGAATTTTCCTCTTGTTGTGGACGAGCTGTATAAAATTACACATATTCGATGAGAATGGGGAAAAAGCTGGTAAAAGCCCCTCGGTTACAACTCCATTAGTTCGGTATTATTATTTAAATAGAAAAAATATATGTAGGTACATTACACGAGACGATGAAATGAAAAAAAAAAAATCAACGCCGCATTGTTTTTTCCACGTGCCGAATAAATCTATAGTAACGTAAATACCTATAATTGAGAATTCGTTTCGTTTAGGTAGGTAAAGGTGAATAAAACGCGTTGGTTGGGTGAAAAATACACCACCGAGAAATCGCAAAGTATACACATAGGCAGGTATTACATCCGTTTGTATGGGGGCCAAAGGTCGTTCGAAAATTTATTACCGTACTGTCCGAATGACCTATGTGGCAAAAAAAGCCACATCCTCCCTGAACATTAAGTTAAGAAAACAGTAAACTGTGAGGTCGAAAACGTTGAAACGCGAGGGAAAAAAGCCAAAATAACGATGAAAATGGCGAAGCGAGAGATTAAATGATGCAAACGACCGATATTACGGAACCGGGTCTGATTCGGGCAGAGATTCGAATAAGTGAATTAAAAATACTGCATTTTGCACGTGTCGCGAATTTATGTTTATTTCAAGTTTGAGATTTTTTGAGAAAAATGTGCGATTTGTAAATAAAATGAAAAGAAGGTGGAACTTTTTTATTAATCGCAAAAATTTGCTAGAAAGATGGACAATTGATGTACAAAAATAAACACAACAGAATGAATAACTTTGGAAAAAATGGTTCATTTTATCATATAAAAAAGTAACGAATATTATGCGGTTGGGGGGGGGGGATAATGCTTAATTCTTGCAGAAAATGAGCAGTTTTTACGGGGAAAAAAGTAAATGTACAGGATTTCAAGAATATAAAAATACAATTTCCATAAACAAAGCGAAAAATTATTCAAAAAAAAATGATGATATAACTAATACCTAACATAAACAAGTTTATAGAAAAGATAAGCATTTTTGCGAAAAATGCACAATTATTGCAAAAAAATGGCAGTTTTGTGAACTCAATTTTAGTAACAAAAATATACGAGGTTTTTCACTTTTTTGGAGTAAAAAAATACGAATTTTTGAAACAAAATGAAAAAAGAACAAAGTGAACACACTTCAGGGAAACAAGAATAAACAACTTTTGCTAAGAATAAAAAATATGCAAACAAATTTGTATAAAAATGAATACCTACATTTGTAAAAACTGCATCGTTTTTGTAAACAAAAAAAAACAATTTTTGTAAACAAAAATAAACAATTTTTTGTAAACAAAAATGAACAATTTTTTGCAAACAAAAATAAACAATTTTTTGCAAACAAAAATAAACAATTTTTTGCAAACAAAAATAAACAATATAAACAATTTTTGCAAACAAAAATAAACAATTTCTTGCAAACAAAAATAAACAATTTCTTCTAAACAAAAATAAATAATCTCTTGTAAACAAAAATAAATAATCTCTTGTAAACAAAAATAAATAATCTCTTGTAAACAAAAATAAACAATTTTTGTAAACAAAAATAAACAATTTTTGTAAACAAAAATAAACAATTTTTGTAAACAAAAATAAACAATTTTTGTAAGCAAAAGTAAACAATTTTTGTAACAGTAAACAATGTTTGTAACAGTAAACAATGTTTGTAAACAAAAGTAAACAAAATTAAACAATTTTTGTAAACAGAATTAAACAATTTTTGCAAATAAAAATGGAGTTTTGTGTAAACAAAAAATAGACATTCTTTGTCAAGAAAAACACTTTATCGTTTGTGATACCAAAAAAAAAAAACAGTTTTTGCAAACAAGCAGATTCTGTTGCGAACAATAATGAGCTTAATTTTGTGAACTAAAACATACACAATTTTGTGAACAAAAATAAACACAATTTTGCGCACAAAAATGAGTAAACACAACTTCATTGACTAAAAATGAAAATGAACTCAACAAAAATGAACATAATTCTGTAAACAAATTTAGGTAACACAATTTTGTAAGCAAAAATTAACACAATTTTGTAAGCAAAAATTGACACAATTTTGTAAGCAAAAATTGACACAATCTTGTGTAACAAAAGTTAACACAATTTTGTAGACAAAAATTAACACAATACATACAAAAATAATTATTTTTATTTAAATAAATGAACAAATTTACAAAAAATTGAACAACTATGCAAAGAATGTCCAATGTTTGACATAGGTAAATAAACAATTATGCAGCCAAAATTGAAAACAATTTGTGCAAATAGGAGTGTACGTGCAATTTTTGCAAACCAAAAAATGTTTGAAAACAAATCAATCCACTTTTTTGTAAACAAAAATGAATACAATTTTAGCAAACAAAAACAACTACAATTTTTGTAAACAGAACCTAACAAGTAAGTTGAAAAAAAAGTATTGAAAAACGCACAATTTTTGCAAAAAAGAAGGAAACAGTTTTTGTAAACAAACCATTTTGGTAGATAATCAAAAACTAGCTCAAATTTTATGAACAAAAATAAAGAGAATAATACATAAAAAATGAATAGATATTAAAAAAACAAAAATAAACACATTTTAATGAAAAATATTCTGCAAGCTAAAATGAAAAATTTTGCATACAAAAAAAGATGAATTTTGCTCACAAAAATGCTCAATTTTTTAAAGCAAAACAAAATAAAAAAGTTTTATTCTATAAAAATTAAAAAATTCTATTACCTACCCAAGCTTTTAAAAAAAAGTTATAAATTGACCCGCTGCATTAATTCAATTTTTTCACGTTATTGTGGCCCTGAAAACGAATTATTCTAATTAGTAATTGTAAGTTTATGTTTTTCAATGAGGTTTCAATCACGAGGTAATCGTTTGCTGATCACATGATCTAATCAAGAGATTGATGACCTTCAATTTTAATTTCAATTCAACTAGTAATCTATTTTGATCAAATCATAATATGTAAGCCTTTAACAGTTACTTAATCAAGAGTTGGTGATTTCAGATCAAAATACCCCAAATTAAACAATAACGTCAAGTTGATATTGTTATGATGATCAGTGGATGATGATTGCATCAAGTGATCATCGAAGAATTGTGGTTATAGGTTTAAATATAGTAGAAGAAAGTATGTTTAGGTATGTTGCTTGCTTACCTGTCAAGGTGAGTATAATTACCCATCTATTTTCATACATGTAAAACTTTCTTTTTCACGTTTTCCGAATGAGTCCCCCCTCCCCCCCCCCTATATTTTGTATTAAAAACGACTAGGTAGTTATTTCAAAATATAAAAAAGCGAACCAATTCTAAGATTCACGAATGAATCAAATGAGATAAATAATAAACACGAAGTTGAAAGAGTTTTTTTTTCAAATTTGCATTCGATAAAATAAAATTTTCAACTACGAGTAATATACCTATCTCTCTCTGAACGTTATTTCTATTTAACTGAATCACGAAGTACTGCTAAGTATGTACGAGTAAATCTGTATTACCTATACTGGTGTACCTACGATTCAAATGCCAATTCAAAATACCGAAGCTTTAAATTAACGTATAGATTGATAGGTGACAAGACGATACAAAATCGTTACAGTTACCTATACTTACTTAGTACCTTTTAAACCAAGATATAGTTCGTATATTTGCAACTTTAGCGAAGCTGTATAGTAGCTGTAGGTATATGAAATAGGAGCAGAGATGATGGGGGAAAAAACTCGTGAGAGAAGTATTTCCATCCGGTAACTCATATCTTCTGTGTGTGAAAAGTTGGGTAAAATCGAGCCGCGAGGCGATAGAAATAAAGCCAATACAGAAGGGAAATTTTATACACATAGTATAAGATAAAGAGTAAAAGTTCTAGGTACTCGTCAGCTTTCACGTGCGTACGTACTCGTATTTGAAACGAGAGGATGATGTTTACTCGGTTGCCGCACGAGTACTTTGTATTTTACGACAAATATTCTTGTAATGAAAAGCCGCACATGAATGAAGTATGTGTACTTCTTCTTACCTTGCTTACTTCGAGTGTTGGTTTAGATTTTTCTTTGCAGTCTCACCAAAGGCATTTGAAACGTTATTACCTAATCGTTTTAAAATTAAAGTAAGAAGGAATTTTTTTCACTCGATTGTTTAAATTTGAGATAATACGATGTATTGAATACCTACTACCTACCTATCTACATATATGAGTACAAATACGAGCGACGTTTATTAAAAATTACCATACAGTTCGATGCTATATTGTAGACGCACCACCACCAACACCGCTGATCAAAGATTATACGCGTTCTAATTGCCAGCTGCAAAGGTCCGACAAGTTGGTTAATTTGTTTGCTCTCTCGGGCTGAAACTTATTCAATTAAATGATAGTTATCGGTATTATTTTTGCATTAATTAATTGAAGGCTGAAAATGATAAAATACGCCAGCGCCTTTTTTATCATCTGTATGAACTGCGGGTAGATATAGCCGATATAGGTATACGAAAAAGCTCGCGGGATTAATGCATTTTATGGATTTTTATCGGCTAAGGTAAACGAATGATGTCGTTTGGGAATACCCTGTGTTTACCGGTGCCTACATAGATGATGTATTTTACGCGTTGGGAATTTTTTATGATTAGGTAGGTGGCCTTAGTTTAACAGATAATTTTATCGAGGTTAGTCGTACTTTTATGTGTAGGGTGTTGTGAGTGTGGTTTTTTGAAATTCGGATGTGCTGTTCGGATTAGCACGTATTTTTAGTCGATATGAACAATTCTTGACAAAAATGAACAATTATTGTCAAAATTGAACTATTATTGTCAAAATTGAACTATTTTTGTCAATTTTGTCAATTTTGTCAAAATTGAACTATTTTTGTCAATTTTGTCAAAATTGAACTATTTTTGTCAATTTTGTCAAAAGTGAACAATTTTTGTCAATTTTGTCAAAATTGAACTATTTTTGTCAATTTTGTCAAAATTGAACTACTTTTGTCGAAATTGTTTTATTTTGGTTAATTTTATCAAAATTGGTTTATTATTGACAATTTTATCAAAACTGCTCTATTTTTGTCAATTTTGTCAAAGTTGAGCTATTTTAGTCAACATTGATTTATTTTTGTCAATTTTATAAACATTGAACTATTTTTGCCAATTTTGTCAAATTTGATTTCTTTTTGTCAATTCTATCAATATTGAACTACTGTTGTCAACTTTGTCAAAATGGAGCTATTTTTGTTAAAATCGAACTATTTTGGTCACTTTCATCAAAACTGGTCAATTTTGTCAAAATTGAACTATTTTTGTCAACTTTGTCAAAACTGAACTATTTTTGTCAATTTTATCATAACCGAACTATTTTTGTCAACTTTGTCAAAATTGATTTATTTTTGTCAATTTTGTTAAAGTTGAACTATTTTTGTCAAAATCAAGCTATCTTGGTCAATTATATCAAAACTGGTCAATTTTGTCAAAATTGAACTATTTTGGTCAATTTTATCAAAACTGAATTATTTTTGTCAACTTTATCAAAATTGATTTATTTTTGTCAATTTTGTCAAAATTGAACCATTTTGGTCAATTTTATCAAAATTGAATCATTTTTGTCAAAGGTGAACTATTTTTGTCAACTTTGTCCAAATTGAACTATTTTTGTCAATGTTGAACTATTGTTGTCAACTTTGTCAAAATTGAACTGTTTAGGTCAATTCTATCAAACCTGAACTATTTTTGTCAACTTTGTCAGAATTGAACTATTTTGGTCAATTTTATCAAAACCGAACTATTTTTGTCAATTTTGTCAAAGTTGAACTGTTTAGGTCAATTCTATCAAACCTGAACTATTTTTGTCAACTTTGTCAGAATTGAACTATCTTGGTCAATTTTGTTAAAATTGAACTATATTTGTCAATGTTGAACTATTGTTGTCAACTTTGTTAAAATTGAACTGTTTTGGTCAATTTCATCAAACCTGAACTGTTTTGGTCAATTTCATCAAACCTGAACTATTTTTGTCAACTTTGTCAGAAGTGAACTATTTTGGTCAATTTTATCAAAACTGAACTAATTTTGTCAAAGTTGAACTATTTTTGTCAAAATCGAACTATATTGGTCAATTTTATCAAAACTGGTCAATTTTGTCTGAATTGAACTTTTTTTGTCAGAATTGAACTATTTTTGTCAAAATTGAACTATATTGGTCAATGTTGAACTATTGTTGTCAACTTTGTCAAAATTGAACTGTTTTGGTCAATTCTATCAAACCTGAACTAGTTTTGTCAACTTTGTCAGAATGGAACTATTTTGGTCAATTTTATCAAAACTGAACTATTTTTGTCAATTTTGTCAAAGTTGTACTGTTTTTGTCGAAATCGAACTATTTTGGTCAATTTTATCAAAACTGAACTGTTTTTGTCAATTTTGTCAGAATTGAACGTGTTTTTTAAATGCACATATTTTTTAAATGATTTTGAAAAATTTTCGATGAGTTTTCTCATAAAATGTCGACGAGATTTGTGATTTTAAATGAATTTTCAAGAAAAGGGTCAATTCTCCGACTTTGAATAAATGTCGATCTTGGCCATGGATTTTAATTTCTATTCGTAGGTATAGTGTGGCTCATGAAAAATATTTTTGAACCCTCGTTAAAATTTTTTAACGTTTTAAGATATTATTCTTTTTAAATAAGTAGATAATTTTTGTCTTCTTTATAAAAGCGTATACCCGAAGTTGAATGAGTATAGGTGCTAGACATCAATTGACATTTTCTGGTACACGGTTCAATAAACAGCTATATAGAGGTGAAATACACCGCCATCGAATGCGGGAAACGCTATCGGTATGTTTTGCTTCGCGGATAAAATACGTAGGTATTTTCGACAATAAAGAAAACTATAATAGCAGTTCTAGGAGTAAATCGAATATACGTATATCCGATCGTAATCCTGTATAGTCGAAAAACCGCCTTTAAAGATTAAATTGACGTGTTCAATAACCCGATACGAGACACAATACGTACCCGCAACTTTTCCTTTTAGGTTTTTCCTCTCCTACTGCAACCCCTATCCTATCGTTTCCGGTGTTGCGACGTAACGTACCTTACCTACCCAAAGTATAATATAAAATACTTATGTCGCTGTCGTAGGTATTTTGACAGAAATTATTTTTAATTAACCAACAATGCGAGTAAGTTTGAAATTTTCTATACTATGACAAGTAGAGAAAAAGTAATTTATAGCGAGGATAGTACATAAGCACTTGCTAAAAAACAAGCTTTACCTAGTTCAACGACATCTTTTTGGCATCATTTTCCAATCGTGTACGTAGGTATCGACCAATGAACGCAAAGAGATGGAAAAGTCAACAGTGACCTTTTTTCCTCTGTACTATATATAAGTACCAACGTGTAATTTGAACAGCTCTTCTGTCGTCTCTCTCTCTTCGCTTAGAGATAGAAAAAAAAGGAATTTTTAAATGGTCCAATGATTTACTGTAAAAGAGGTATTTTTAGTTGATGCATCGTATCGTGTAAAAAAAGAAGAGGTGAAGTGGCATATTTAGAAGATTAGAAACGTAGCTATAGTGCAATGTTGGTTGGTGTGTATTTTTTAACCTTTCGTAGGTATTAGAGTTTATTTATTGCAGAATGTTGCGGATATCTGTTTTTTTTCTCAGTGAAAAAAAAGCGAGTGAGGAAATTCAACGAATTGGGTGAAATTTGTGTGTATTTTGAAAAAAAGTGTTTGCTAGTTTAATTGAAAATGAAAATAAATGAATTCTCGGGTTTCAATATCTATGAACTGAACACTTTTCTACTAGATTTTGAACTCAGATGAGGATTAATTTTAGTTTTGGAGTCGTACAGTGGATTAGGAAGGACGGATGTGTTTTAATATGTGTTTTAAGTATTCCCTCCTGCACCCTTTCTTCTATCAAAAGAACCAAATAGGCTGGATAGGTGATACCTATTTTTCTTTGACGATTCTCATCTCATCCTATATCATAATTTTAAACTACCTCGTAATTCGATGTTTTAAAAGAGCTGCTGGGTTGGTCTTGGTATACGTAGAATATACTCGTGGTACGTAACACACGTAGAGACGTAGGCTAACCTATACCAACGAACGTACCTACGTACAAAAGTGATGTACAAAAATTGCGATCATCATAATTTTTCAGTTGGCAGTCACCTTTGCTATAACGTTAAGGTTGAAAAGGAAAAGTTTATTGGATTTTTATCCGCTCTAGCGTCGCTTTATATTTACGGTGGCTTGTCATAAATCACGTCTTATTAATTCGGCGTCGGTGTTCTTAGAAAAGCCGACTCGACTCATCCCCAAGCCAAGCCAGCAAACCAACGACGACTGCTACTATACGACTTCGTTCGCGAAAGAGCGAAGAAAAATGCACAACTTGCAGAGTGACGGATATCACTTGCGAGAAAGAAAAAATAGGGGGGTCTTTTTAATTAAATTCGCGACGTACAGAACTTTCGCGGCTTCAGAGTATAGAAGAAGGGATGAAGAGAAGGGAATACGGCTACGTCTGCATAAAAATCCAAGGTACGGATATTGGTGCACATTCGCGAGGGTTAACTTTTCAAGCACATATGACTTTGAAAAATTATCGGAAACAATTTTTTAATCGCGTCGTACTCGTAAAGTAGATCGTGCTTGCGTTTTAAAGCTTTGTTCGGGGTTTATGGTGCAGATTTTATAGCTGGTGTTTTGGTAAGGGGTTCGAATAATTTTACTGGATGGTGCAACTGCCCTCTGCGTTGGGAAATTGAAAATTTCGCTATATACTTTTACCTTAACATATGATAAGTTGTGAAATAATGATTAGACGATTAAACTAACCACAATTGTGTTTTTCTCTGTTTCAGGTGAGTTGACATTTTCATCGTAAATTGCGGCAGATTATGGTTTCATTGAGAATAAGTAAGTTTTTGAATGATTTATGTGGAGGAGATCAAAGATTTACTATTCCATCGAGTACCTATCCAGGCCTAAAATTTGTGTATTTCTTTACCATGATCACTTATTTTTGAATAATAATCACACCTCCTTCAACTTTCATCCTCCCACTCCTCTCCCCTAAGAAAAAAATATTATAAAATTCGAAGGATACCCAAAACATAATATTCGACGAAGTTTCTGAAAATTTTTGGGAAATGATTTTGAGATATGTCGAATTCAGGTAAGTATTTGGGGTAGGAAAGAAGGAAGGGCCTCAGAGACTAGTTGTCAACTGAACGAACAATTGAAATTTAGAAGGATTTAAGTGAGGGGGAAACATTTTCTGGAGGATTTTTCGTACCTTGAAATACCTCAAAGCAAGCTTAAGATGAGGAATGATGCATTCGACTGAAATATTTGATGAAATTAGGTATGTTTTTTTTATGAAAAATTTCAAAATATCTCGCCTTCTTTCCAAAAATTGCCAAAAACCCTTGCTTTTTCTCTAAAAATTGTCGGAGTCTTGCTTTTTGTCAATATTTTTCAAAAATGTCACTTTTCAACCAAAAAGTTGCAAAAAAGTTGCACATTTTCGACAAAAATGAAAAAATAAAGAATCACTTTTTGCCAATAGTTTTGAAAAAGCTTACCTTTCTACCAAAAATTATCAAACATTTTCGTTTTTACCAAATTGCTAAAAAATCTTACTTTTTTACTCAAAAATCACAAAAATTGTCAAGCCTCATTTGTTTGCTAAAAATTGCTGAAAAGTTTCACTTTTTGCCCAGAATTTATTGAAAATTGTTAATTCTTTGCAAAAAATTCCAAAAAGTCTCAATTTATTCCAAAAATTGCTTTAAAGTTTTCCTCTTTTTTTTTTTTGTCAAAAATACGTAACTGCCTTTTGCTGAAATCATCAAAATTTAGTTTTTTTTCAGAAATTCCCAAATAATCTCACTTTTTAGGCAAAAATTTGGAAATGTTGTCTTCTCAGATCTTATAACTTTTTTGGTTACTTTTGAATTTTTTTGGTTGCTTTTTTGAACTTTTTTGATTACTTTTTTGAACTTTTTTGGTTGCCAAACCCACTTTTTTTTTGAAAAAATTGAGTACGAATTCTGCTTGTGTCAGGTGTTGAATATCATTCGTTTCGTAGTTCAGCAACTCACACTATACTGGTGTAATTGGTTCACCAAAGTTTGAGTGGATACTGAAACAATAGAATTTGGGGGTCAAATGTTGATTCTTCAAAGTAGAATGTCTACTTAAATATTGCAGATAAGTCGAATCTAATTATCTCATGTTACGTGATTTCAAAAAAAGCATGAAAAGGTTCGTTTCAATTTTAGTGGAGTTCTGCGCCAGGAGGAGCCATTTTCTGGATTGCTGAGGGAATTTTTATCGAATTAGCTCCCAATTTTGCATCAACTCGATCCGAAAATAAGTTCACTCTTCCCTGATTTCCTTTAAAAATTTACAAGCTCCCTTCGATAATCTAGAGCCGGGTAGAGGGGGGGGGGTGAATGGAAGGTTCGTAATTTCTTACAATGCAGTCGAAATTTGTCAACGGGTATATCTCAAAATTGGTTGATTTTGAAGAAAATTTGTTTTTTGGGTTCTTAAAAAAAATAAATTGGAGATTTTGAAATCGAAAATATCGAAAACTTGAAAGTTCGAATCGAATTTCCACACTGAAAGCTCAACTTTTCTTCGTAATCTCAAAAGTTAAGAGCTACCGTTCAAAAATATATGAAAAAATACAACAGAGATCTTACTTGATTTTTTGTTCAAGGAATTAATGAATTTTCAAAATGAAGTCTTGGCACCCATGGGGTGCCCTAGGGCTATCAATTTTGAAAAAAAAATCAAAAAAAAAACTGAAATTGCAGAGGCACCCATATCTTTATGATTCAAGACCATTGAATTTGAATATGTATTTATTTGTATTTCTTGGATACGACTCCTTAGTGCAGAAGTCATTTTTTTTGCCTTCCTTGCAGAAAATACCTATTGTTTTTCATTGGTGAAATTTCTCAATATTTCTTGTTTTTTGCCAAAACTGCAAAAATTTTATTTTTTCAATCGGAATTATTGCTAAAAAATCTGTTTGTTGCCAGAACTATCGAAATGAGAATTTTTTTATCAAAACTTCCAAAACGTCAGGGCTTTTTGCCAAAAATGGGCAAAAAAATGTTTGATCAAAATATACAAAAATTCTTGTTTTTTTTTGTTATAAAAAATCTGCTTTTGAAAAAAAATTACAAAATTGAAAAATAAACTGATTTTTTTGTCAAAATTACAAGGCAAGAAAATCTTACATATTTTTCAAAAATTTACAAAAGGTCTTGCTTTTTTGTCGCAAAAGAATCTGTTTTCTTGTGGTACAAGTACATATTTTTTCTCAAGAAAGAAACAAAAATCAATCATCTTTCAAAATTACCAAAATTTCACTTTTGCCAAAATTGCAAAAAAAACGACTTTTTTGTAAAATATTGTAAAAAAAGTATTTTTGGGAAAATTTTCAGTCAAGTTATTTTGACCAAAATTTTGAAAAATCCGCCTTTTTTCTTGTCATAATTTGCTCAAAAATTCTACGTTTTGTTTACAAAAAATTGCAAAAAAAATCCTATTTCTTTATTCAGCATTGCAGAAAAGAGTTGTTTTTTGTCAGAATTGTCTAAAAAATTTGTTCTAAAATTGCAAAAAATTCATAAATTTGTAAAAATCTTAATCATGTTATGAAAAAATTTATTCAGGGAAATGGTAGTTCGGTGAATATTAATTTAAAAAAATCAGATTCCAGAATTCAGTTGCCAGTTATGAAAAAAACGTTTGGAAAAAATTTATTCGGGGAAATGGTCAATTGGAGTGATCGCAGTCGAGGATAATTGATTCAGAGGATCGTCCCAGAATCATGCCCTTTCGGCCTCCCCCAAATTTGAAAAAGTTGGAAGAATTCTGAAATTGTGATGTGACGTGTCGATTCCTAGTGATTCAAAGCCGCTAAATTCGAATATTTATTCATTTCTGATACAATTCCTAAGTGCTCCTTCAACCCTTCAATCATTTTTCAAAAATTCTAAAAATCTTGATAATGTGATGTAATTGAGGAGCTGAGAATCAAAACTCACATTTGCCACCATAAACGATTTTGAGAAAAACGCGAAAAACTGAGTTAGTAGTGTTGCCAGTTGAAAAAACTTATAATACCAAAATGAATCATTAGATAGCGCTACTAGCACACGATTCCCTGTGTTGACTGATTTTCACCTAGCTCCCTTCTGCTTTAATATCCAGACAAAGAATGGCAAATGTGAGTTTTGACTCCAAGATTTGCAATCAAATTTTTTTCACTGTTTTAATTACGATGATAGGGAAAAGTTTGATAACAAGCTGAATTTTAGTACACGGGGGTTTTTTGATACGCTGAACACGAATTTGGGGTGTTCGGGTGAATCCGGTGTACGCTTCCCCCTTTTTTGTGGACCTTAAGCCCCCAAATTTGTTTTTTTGCGTTTAAGTCCGAAAATATGCAATTTTATGCAAGATTTATATTATTTGGGTCGCAGAATACGAATTTGACAATATTTTTTTTGTAGGGGTGGGGGATGAGGGGGTTAGGGGGGCGAGAAATTCAAAATTTGACTATAATGATGTGTGATATGTCGAAATGTATGTTTTTGAGGGTGTAGATCACGAATTTGACAATATTTTTTTCGTAGGGGTCAATGGTGGGGGCTGAGGGGTGAAAATGGTTAAAAATTCAAAATTTGACTATAATGATGTGTGACATGTCGAAATGTATGTTTTCGTGGTTGTAGATCACGAATTTGACAATATTTTTTTCGTAAGGGTTGATGGTGGGGGATGAAGGGGGTGAAAAATTCAAAATTTGACCATAATGATGTGTGATATGTCGAAATGTATGTTTTTGAGGGTGTAGATCACGAATTTGACAATATTTTTTTTGAAGGGGTGAATTGTGGGGGATGAAGGGGGTGAAAACGGTGAAAAATTCAAAATTTGACCATAATGATGTGTGATATGTCAAAATGTATGTTTTTGAAGGTGTAGAAAAGGTGAAGGGTGGGGGATGGAGAATTTTCTATTGGAGAGCCGTCAAAGTCCCTGGAAGAAAAAATTTGTAACATTTAAACAAAATTCACCATGATTTTTCACTATAATTGACTGTTGTCGTCGCCGGGGCATTCGGGGGCAAAAATGGCAAATGACATCTTGAAATACACTATCTGAAGTACTAGCCCCTGGGATTTCCCGTGCATCTACGTGCAAAAATTTGTTCTATTCCTATTTATGTAGCAGAATAGGCAAAACACGGAGTTTTAACGTAAATTTAACCTCTATAATGACTTTATAACAACTAAAATCGAGTAAATTGATGAAAATTACTCACTTTCAGTTGAATTATTCATACTTGGTACATTTCGACATATTACACATCATTATAGTCTAATTTTGAATTGTTCACCGTTTTCACCCCCTTCATCCCCCACAATTCACCCCTTCAAAAAAAATATTGTCAAATTCGTGATCTACACCCTCAAAAACATACATTTCGACATATCACACATCATTATGGTCAAATTTTGAATTTTTCACCCCCTTCATCCCCCACCATCAACCCTTACGAAAAAAATATTGTCAAATTCGTGATCTACAACCACGAAAACATACATTTCGACATGTCACACATCATTATAGTCAAATTTTGAATTTTTAACCATTTTCACCCCTCAGCCCCCACCATTGACCCCTACGAAAAAAATATTGTCAAATTCGTGATCTACACCCTCAAAAACATACATTTCGACATATCACACATCATTATAGTCAAATTTTGAATTTCTCGCCCCCCTAACCCCCTCATCCCCCACCCCTACAAAAAAAATATTGTCAAATTCGTATTCTGCGACCCAAAAAATATAAATCTTGCATAAAATTGCATATTTTCGGACTTAAACGCAAAAAAACAAATTTGGGGGCTTAAGGTCCACAAAAAAGGGGGAAGCGTACACCGGATTCACCCGAACACCCCAAATTCGTGTTCAGCGTATCAAAAAACCCCCGTGTACCAAAATTCAGCTTGTTATCAAACTTTTCCCTATGGAATTTTGCAAACAAAACTAAGTTTTCATCAAAACTCACATTTGCCAATGGCAAATGTGAGTTTTGATTCTAACCCTTGGTTTTGAAAGTGAATTTCACACCAAAATGACTTTGATCCAAAAAAACCGAATATGTCACATTATAGAGTGTAAAACGGTATATCCAAATCTGCCATAAAACGGTTTTTTTTTTTTTGGCAAATGTGAGTTTTGATTCTCAGCTCCTCAATTGTTGATTCTTACTAATTCAAGGTCGTTCGATTCAAATATCTGTTCATTTTTTGGATTCAACCTCTCACTGCCTCTCTACTCCCCCTTCCTCCTTTTTATAAAGAATTCGAAAAATCTTGTAAACATGATGTGGAGTATCGATTTCTGCTAATTTGATCTGAATTCGAAAATATAATATATTCATTTTTTGGATACGATCCATCAATGTCTCTCAAAGCCCTTGCCCCTCAATTTTTGAAAAATCCTGAACCTGTGGTGTGACTTGTTGATTCCTATTGATTCGAGGTCACTAAATTTGAATATTTATTAATTTTTTGGATTCGACCCCTCTGTGGCTCTCTATCCTCCTATTTTTTTTAAAAAAGACCATCATACTTTGTAGATGCTTTTGGCTGTTATTGGGGGAATTGAGCAAAAAAAAAGAAAAGAAAAGAAAAAATAACGCTAATAGAATCTTTTCGAAATTGGCTTGTTGCTTAAACATTTTTTCCTTCTCCTTCTTTTTTCATACAAAACGCGACAGTTGAACAAAATTTTTCAAACGTACACGTACTCGTAGTACGAGATGTAGCTGCAACCGAAGCAGAGCAGCTGACTGCTGGCTCGTTCCTCGTTCGCGTACACGACAGCAACAAGCTTACATCGTTAATTGGAAAACTTTTTAACGATTTGTTACCAAACTCTTTATAAATTAGGTTACATTCAGCCGTTAATGTGTAGAAACTTGACGGCAGAGTTGCGTGTATTCTTGGCGAAATATAACATACATATTCTGCCATCTCTTCTCGTCGTCGTTTAGCCATCCGTCGTCATCGCATATATTTTTCCCTCGAGTTATGTTTTGATCGAGCGAGAGAGTGAGCTTTGAAAGGAAAGAAGGGAAAAATGATCGCGTATATGAATCGTGTGTGTACCTCTACCTGCCTATGTTAGTTTACCTAAACCGTTTAACCCTCTCGTCGAGAAGTTTTTAAACGCATTTTTCAGTTTTAAAGTCTTCATTACCATTTTGGCGATTTGTTATCGCGGCGCGTACGTTACGTTACAAAAAAAAAAATGCGTATACAGGGTTTCTCTATAGTCTCTCTCTCTGTTTCTCTGCTCGTCTCGTCTCATCTGCTCGTATTTTTATTCATAATGATACTCGTGGGTATAGTTTCGAGATTTACTATACAAAAGCGTAGTCTAACGATAATTCTGAATGTTTAGTTAAACGCATGTGTATTGTAGTGATATTCGCGCTGATGGGTATTCTTGACGGTGAAAAATTCACCTCGTTTTTCATCGGTTTTTGTGCATGTTTTTGTATTTTTTTTTTACTTCGGCTGAAATTTGCCGCGCCTACGTATATACATAATGTAACGGTATTTAGATCTCGTAAAGCCTGGAAATTTCACCATTTAACCATTCGTGCTTGAACAATGGACAAAAAAATTTATTTATTCATCAACATGTTGCCCCTCTCCCCTGGTTCGGGTCCCCGCGGTATCATCTGAGCATCGCGTTATTGCCGAAGGAAACACATTTCGTAACTTTTTCCTCCCTTGGTCGACGGTAGATAGGTATATACCTACTATATACCGGTGAGATAAACTGTTTCGTGGACCCGTCGTCCTCCGTGTGGTGTTTCGTTTAAGTATGCTAACTTTGAGCATTATCTCTATGCTAGAAGCACACTCTACCTATCCTGTGCCTGAGGGGGACAATGTCAAATATTTGATATTCTTCTCGCCGCATGTACGAGTACCTACTTACCTGCCTATCTGCTAGGTACGTGAAGTTGAAGGCATATTTTGCGTCCGGAATAGGCTCTCATAATACTCGAGCGTTAATAAATGTTATGTTTAAAATTATTTATAAAACGAGGCCGATTCCGTAAATTGTAATTAAAACAGGCAAAAAATATGTTAGGTTGTAATAGGCTCGAGTTTACGCGGTATTTCGTCCGTTGGATGTACATGTACCGAGTGTTTCGAAAGTCTTTATGATTTCAAAAAAAAGTTGTCTTTGTTTTTTTGGTCTTTGAATGTGTATTTTTTTCCTTTATAATTTTTGATTTTTTTTCTAGCATATCAGCTAAATATTGTCATATTTTGTGCATATCTCGCAATATTCACTATTTTAAATGAATATTTTTGAATTAGACCTAAGTACTCGTATATTTTGAATTTTAATTGCTTCTCTCATTTTAAAAAGATTGATTTTTTTGTTCAAAGAAAAATCTAGAGGTTTCATCTTTGGTTCTTTTGTTTATAAAGAGGTGTTTAATTTCGGAAATTTCGACTTATTCTCAAGTGTTCCTGTTCATTATTAGAGTATTATATTTTAATAAAAATGAATCCATTTTTTTCCTATTATTGCTGTCGATCAAATTCCCTTCAAATTGATACCCATATTGGCAAATTTATTGCTGCACATTATCATTTTTGCATACCTAGTTATATGTGTACTTATTTTCTTGTTTTTCGGCTTATTTTCGATGGTCAAAAAGTCGAAAACGTGCCTATTGTGTGCGTAGAACTCGTTTTTTGTGTGTGAAAATCGTATCCCTGGTCATGAAAAATGATTTAATTTTAAATTTGGAAAATAATGTGATTTTGAATTTTTTAAATTATTTTTGCAGCCGTTTGTCGACGTGTCATGCATCAACATTTTAGTTTTTTGAAAAAGATTCTTCTCGAAGGGGGGTGGGCTTAAAACTATGTATTCCCATATTATAATTTATAAATACATTTAGCAACATTTTTGGTATTGTGGAACCCATTTTTGACAGAAAAATTACTCCATAAATCATCATTAATTTTATTTTTTTATGTGGGTGTATTTTGTAATTTTTCATGTTTTTTTTTTTTTTTTTTTTTGATAATTTCCAGATTTTTTAATTGCATTTAAAATGAATAGAATCAGATATTTTCATTTTTAACGGTGGTACCCCACTTATTTTTTTCAAGATTTTGTTGAGTAATAAGTTTTAAATTTTCATCATTTTTAAAAGAAATTTTAATTTTTATGATTATGATTATTAGTTATTTTTTGAATGAATTAATATTTCCTTTTTCTAGAATTTCAGATGAATACGATTGTATCAGGGGATATCATGTTCATTTTTGAAGAAATTTTTGAATTTTTAAAAGCTCTTTTTTCTCTAGGATTTTTATATTTTTTTCCAAACATTTTATTTAGCTTTATTTTCAATGCGAAAGAAACACTTGAATACCTATTTTTCTTATCAAAATATTTTCCAGTAGGTAGGGCTATTCAGAATTTAAAATTTTTTTTTTTTTTTCATTTCGTCGCAGTACCTACATACCTCCTTACCAGTAAAGCACTTCGATTTGTTGAAATTTTCTTCAAAATATTATCAACTTTGTCTTTCTTAACTTTTTTTCAATTTTTCAACACAATTTTTAAAAGTAATTTTCAATCTCTTGACTTGTGATTTTTCTGTTTGCATCAAAATATTTGTTTTCAATTTGAAATTCCTCGAGTTTTTTATAACATTATTTTTTTCAATTTTTTTCTCTTTGAATACGAGGAATCTTGCCAATTTTTCGACATTTTGAAATTATCATCGTTATTTTTAGTGTATTATTTTGTTGCTGATTTTTTAAATTTTTTTCACGATTTTTTCTTTTTAAAAAAAAATTTTTCATAAGACACAATGTTCTCATCAAAATATTTCTAAAAAATTCAAATTTTCAGTTTTTCCTCCATTTCTTCAATTTTTTATCTTTTTCAGTTCTGTCAGTTTTTATGTTATCGAATAATTTTCAAAAATTCAAATTTTTGAGTTTGTTTTTAATTTTTTCCTTTTTTTGTTTTTAGTAATACCTATTTGAAAAATTTGTTCATTTTTTACAGATCTGGAATGATTCATTAAAAGAACGATTCAGAATCGGAAATCTTTGATCTGCGATTAATTTTTTCTGCAATTCTTTTCATTTTGCGATTCACTCATTCTACAGTCGATTCAGTTTTCTTGAGCAAACCATGACAAGTGACGAGTCACGAAAGAAATGGGTGAATGGGAGGAAAATTTCAAATTCGTCAGCTTTGGAAATATTTATTTTTCAAACAGAAAACACCAAATTCCATGAATGGCTTTTCATCGTCTTTTTTTTTAGAACAACATTTTGGGGAATGAAACATGGTTCAACACTTTGAAACGTTTGGGAGACTGGACGAAGGGTCTCTTATGACAAAAATTAGAAGACCCAAAGCTGTAAAAAATTCAATATAGAATTGACCTCGTGACTTCTTTTTTCTCAGCGGGGGGGGGGGGGGGTGTCATTTTCAATAAATTTGCAAAGAATTACAATTTTTTCTCCTTTTGGGGGGAGGGGTGTTTATTTGAATTATTTGTAAAAATTGTCGATGTGCCATCACTTTTTTTCAAGAGGCTTACATTTTTAAAATATTTGCGAAAAAACGTCAAATTTTGAAAATTCTTCCATAAATGTATGTTCAACTTTACAATTATTTTACTTAGAAAAATTAAGAAATTACATTGAAAAAAAATGAAGAATGTAGGTTGTTGAAATTTGGCGATGTCTGTTGAAAATATTGGAAAAAATTTTATTCAGTTAAAAATGAATTATACCTACTTTATAAAAAATTTCATTTTTGGATTAGTTTCCATTCTATTAGCTGGGGGGGGGGGGTGGAGAGTCGGATCCTCGAATTCTATTACTTACATAATATAAAAGGCAAGTTTTATTTTTTTTATCGTTTTGACACTTTGGTTTTGAAAATAACTACGTAATACTTGCATGATTTTCGAAGCACCTTATGCATCGTAATTATGTCCTAAAATTTTTCCTGATATGAACTTATGAAAGTATATTTTGTAATCACTCTGCTAAAATCATTTGACAAAACTGTTAACATTATCGTCCAAGATGGACGATTTTCGAGACACCCTGTACTCGCGAATATTTCGTTAACTTAAACCTACACTCGGATTTTTACGCGCTGATACCCTTACATGCATAATTTCATTAGAGAAAAAAAATCAATGCGCTATATTTCGCGCGATTATAAGAAATATAGTGTATAACAGCATGACATGACCTCGAACAAGAATAGGTAGGTAAGGTATAAATATACTTAAAGGTGCTAGCTGAAAAAAAAAAATCGCTACAATTCGTCGTTAGACCGTGTAGCATGCATAGGCAACGTTTTTCGGGAACCATAAACCTCAATGGTCAAGGACGTCGTACCAAGAATAACCAGGCTCGACCTTACGGATACCCACGCTTTATAGGGCTTTATCTTCTCAAACCTGATCCCCACATTAATTCCCAATTAGAGAGATAAATGCGTTGATATGTGCTATGCTGCATTGTACCCATAAGTGAATTTTTTTTCTCTTTTTTTAAAAGTAAAATTCAAACGATGCCAAACTCGGCTACGTCGTCGCGAAGATAAGTGAATTGCATAGGCGAGCTGCGAGTTAATCTTACTTAAGTCTATACAACTTGGGTACAATGTCGCACGCCACGTCGTGACAATGACATTGAACCGACTAGTAGTGAGAAGCGTCTGCGAAACTGGTACTGGTACTATCGGTGAATATTGGCTCTTTTAAGTAGTTGGACTTGTTCCAATGTGTGTGTATTTTCTTTACCTCGTTACTTTGAAAATTTTGGTCGAGGTTCGTTGACCCGCGATGTGGTTTGTTGATATACGTTCGAGATGGTTATTTTTCAGCGATGAAAGCAAATTGCACACCTGTTGAAAAATCGTTTACGGGTTGAGAGAAAATGTACGTATTTTCTAAAAACAAGATTTCTGAATTTGGCATAAAAAAGTACCTATTTGGTTGTTGAATATCTGGTTTTTTGGAATTTGCGAAATTCTTTTCGTTTTTTTTTCTTTTTTCGAAGCGACTTTTTTTTATTGTTGTTGTTCATTTTGAGTTGAAATATTTCCAGATCATCGAGAACATTTACATGAAGTTGTGTATATTTATTTATGTTTTTCTTCATGAATGTTTATTCGGTGGTGCGAGTAAAGGTCATTGATTGATGGTAAATGACGCTAACTAGAGCCTTGTTTGGGTTTTTGTGCGAAAGGATGAAAGAGTTGTTTTTTTGAAAATTTTCTAAAAACAGTGAAGTCTTTGTTTGTAAAGTATGCGATTTGAAGAATAATAATTTTTTAAATACTTCTCGGAACAAAATCTCACTCACACCAAAAAAATTTTTGATTTTTTTTTTAAATTTTGGTTAGTGGAGTTATCATTGTATAAAAGAGGGGACCGGAGGAAGGATTTTCTTAAAAATGGTTTTATTTAGAAAAATTTTGATCAAAAATGACAAAATTTTTTAAAAAGTTCGATTGGAGAGCTTCATACAAAGATATGTTCATACCTACTAAATATATCTTGAGGGATTGGGAGCAGAATTCTCGCGTAAAAAACTTTTTTGGATAGATTCAATTTTTTTCAATTTTTTTTTCAAAGTTGGAGGAGCTTTTAGCACAATTTTCTTTGAACTTGATGGAAAATTTAAAAATAGGAAATTATTTTTTTAGACGCCAACATCATCATGTTCCTAAAGTTAAAAGTTTCCAAGTTTATCAAATTTCATTTTTAGCGAATTATTCGCCAATGAATTGATCAATTCTTCAATTTATGAATCAATTCGTTCGCGAATGATTCAGCAAAAATTATTCAATACGTTCGTGAATGATTCACCAAAAATTAAGTAAATGAATCGATTCGTTCGCGAACGAGTCACTGATACGAATCAATTCGTTCGTGAATGATTCACTGAAAATTATTTAATTCGTTCGCGAATGATTAACTAAAAATAATTATTCAATTCGTTCGCGAATGATTCACCAAAAATCAAGTAAATGAATCGATTCGTTCGCGAACGAGCCACTAATACGAATCTATTCGTTCGCGAATGATTCAGCAAAAATTATTCAATTCGTTCACGAATGATTCACCAAAAATCAAGCAAATAAATCGATTCGTTCGCGAACGAGTCACTTATACGAATCAGTTCGTTCGCGAATGATTCAGCAAAAATTATTCAATTCGTTTGCGAATGATTCACCAAAAATCAAGCGAATAAATCGATTTTTTCGCGAACGAGTCACTAAAAATTAGTCAATTCGTTCGCGAATGATTCACCAAAAATGATTTAATTCGTTCGTGAATAATTCTCCAAAAATTAAGTAAATGAATCGATTCGTTCGCGAATGATTCAGCAAAAATTATTCAATACGTTCGTAAATGATTCGTCATGAATTGAGTAAATGAATCGATTCGTTCGCGAACGAGTCTCCTATACGAATCAATTCGTTTGGGAATGATTCACTAAAAAAATTATTCAATTCGTTCGCGAATGATTCACTTGAAATCAAGTAAATGAATCGATTCGTTCGCGAACGATTCACTTAAAATCAGTCAGTTCGTTCGCGAATGATTCACCAAAAATAATTTAATTTGTTTGTGAATAATTCTCCAAAAATTAAGTAAATCAATCGATTCGTTCGCGAACGAGTCACCTAGAAATCATTCAATTTGTTCAATCACCAATCGGTTGTGAATGATTCGATTCGATTCGATTAAATTCACTTCGCTTGAAAACAGATCAATTCCTATAAAATAGTTTCCCAAACACTGAATCTATCGTAAAAGGTACTTTGTCAATAATTTTCAATTTTTTTTTTGCAAAAAATTTCAAAAAGTCTTGCTTTTTTCCATAAATTGTCCAAAAGTCTAATTTTTTGCAGAAATTGCAAAAATTCTCACTTTGTTATCAAAAATTTCCAAAAAATCGCAAAGTAGTCTAACTTACCAGAACAAACTATGTACGTCTACTTATCAACTTAAAATGTATTGGTTTTTCTAGTCATTTTTCTCCAACTGCATTAAAATGTTTTAGGCAATCACGTTTTTTTAAAATTTAGTACTCGGCTCAGAATTTATTGGTCACCCGGTAGGTCAAGGTGTCGGTATTATTTTACGAGAAAAATGGCCCAAAAATGTTAACACCTTCCGTTTAAAACACAAATAAGGCACCTCCGAGTAGACAATTTTTTTTCTCACTTTTTTTTTAGATTTTATAAATTAAACCCAGAAACGTGCTTTCGAGTGTATTATTTGAAGTTCTTTTGAATATTTATACGTACGATTTAATTAAACATTCGCAGCCGCGCCGAATTAAAAAATATTATCCGAGACAATGCAAGAGCGCACAACGTTTCTTACGAAATTAGAAATTCCGCGAGATAATGTAAATTTTTTTCCCTTCCACCTTGAAAATTTCTTCTCCGTTTTCAACTCTCGATTCTCTCTTCTTTACCATCCCCTTTTTTTCAGTATAAGTTAATAGAAAAAAAGAAGAAAAAAAACGTTGAATTTTCACGCGTCAACGGTTCCGACGACGGCGGCGCAAAATATGCCAAATACAAAGCTCACTTCACTTCGTGTGTTTTGTCTTTCCCCCCTTCCCCGTCTCCACCTTTTGTTTGGTCTTCGTTCCTCGTCAACTTTTCAGATAAAATTAGAGAGGATTTTTATCTAGAATTAAAACGAGTTTATTCGAGTTGAGCCCGTGGCCGAGTTTTTTTCTTTAATATACAGGTAGGTGTATCAAATGTTTAATTTGGTTACGAGGTTTTTTTTCCTCTGGTACGGAGCTGAATGCTCGTTCTTTTTTTGCTGTCTGTGTTAGAGTCTTTTGCGGAGCAAATTCTTGTTTTAAAATGAGCTTGCTCACGATGTGAAATATTAAGCGATGAAGAGCTACATATAAATGCTGGTTTGAAGGTTTTTTTCTTTTTTTAATGTGCCCTCGTTTTTTGAAGTATTTTATGTTGGTATTGATATTATTATGAAGAAATGCTCTGTTGGTCTATCAATTTTTCAGCTGGGCTGCTGACATTTTTTTGGTGAGCTACAGGTCTCCTTTCATGCTCTAGTAAAAAAATTATCTGAGTTGATGACTAACTTAAGTTGGAGGTAGAAACTTCTCCTCGAACACAAAAATTAGCTAACGTGAAAATGGAGGAATTGGCGCCAAAAGATTAGCCTATTTCCTCTCTGCTTCCTTTCTCTGTCTCTAGTAACCCTTCTGGAAGATATCGAATGACTCTGGATCTTGATTTCAAAACATTTAATTTATATCAGCATCAATCTTATCAGCTTTCAAACTCTTGTCCCTAACAGCCAGCTACTTCTATGCAGTTAACCATTCCTGTAAAATCCCCCCCCCCAAACTGAGCAGCGTATTGAGCTCGAATTTCCCAGATAGATATTATTATTATTCTGCTCGTGTTCAAGTATAATTATCAAATGTATTGGAAAAAATGTATAGAACTATGCTTACTTAACACGTTACACGGGTAATTGGACAAATATTACGATTGTCGTGTGCTGCTGCTCGGTAGTCCGTACTATACGTATATTTGTTAACACCTCTACCTCCCTCTCTGCCCGCGGCTCGCTTCATTTGCCCTTCGGTATTGTTTCTCGCAATTAATACCTTCTCGTATACACAGCAGCTTATAAATTAACGCAGTGCGATATTTTCGTATGTTTCAGATACAGTTTGAAATAATTGATAATGAAGCATATCGGATGGCTTCCAGTAATAGCGCAAGTTTACTTCATATTTTGCATTGGTGAGTTGACAATAAGTACATAGATATAAGAATGTTTGTAGTATATTTGTCGAATTAGAGATTACGGTGTGAAACCGGTTGCAAAATACTTCTGGTATTTTTTTATATTTATATGTATTTATATGTCATGGTCTTGGAAATTAATTATTTTTGGAATGCGTGCATTCGGCTGAGGCGCTACCGTGTGCTCGGAGCGATCACGTTTGAATTGATTTGGACTGAGCACGGTGCGAGACTATGGCCTGAATTTTAATTCGTGAAAATTTACGAAATTCGAGACGCAGATGTTGATAACATCGTCTCGTTATTGTACCATATTACAGATACCTATACCTACCGATGACGACGTTCGTGCATTAATGAAGCGGATCTTTTTCCGCTGAGATTGGTGCTTGTTGGGGAAATTTTGAAAGGGGTAAATTCGATCGAATTGTACCGGATATCAAATAATTATCTGTCGTTATGAAACAATGGTGGAAAATTTTATAAATTATGTTTTGTTCTCTGAAAGGGACATTTCGGCCATTTAGTCATGATTTTGATTATTGGGCAGTAAGTTTTGGTTATTTTTTTGACGTTTTGGCTATTTGAGTTTTTTTTTTTTTTTTTTTTTTACAAATTTTCGAAAATTCAATCTTTCAATCCATCTAAAATAATTATCGATTGGGGAATAATTCACGAAAGTGTACATCTCAACTGGATACGCTGCATTTTCAATGTTGCGGTTACAAAGACCTGCTAGTTGTTAAAATGGTCAAAGTCTCGCTTTCTGCCAAAAACAATAGAAAATGCTGATTTTCGTCAAAATTATCATTGTCTCGTTTTTTGCTAAAAAGTGGTGATTTTTCGCTGACAAATATTTTAAAAAATCAGTTTTTTTTCTTGAAAAATTACCAAAAGGTCTCGCATTTTGGCAAAAATTGCAAAAAAGCATCATTTTTGTGCATTTACGAGCATGATTGATAATATCTCGGTTTTTGTAAAAAATTTGCAGTCTTGCAATTTATAGGTACCAAAAATGGCTGAAAAATCTCATTTCTCCAAAAATTGGCCAAAATAAATTTCAGTTTTTGCAAAACATTCAAAATTGAAAAAAATTGAAAAAAACTGAAAAAGTCTCACTTTTTTCCAAAATTTTCCAAGTATCCCTTTTTTGCCAATATTTTCCAAAAAGTCCTGCTTTTTGCTAAAAATTTTCAAAAATTTTCACTGTTTCAAAAATGGACATAAAAATGTTCAATTTTTGGCAATATTGCTAAAAATTGTAGTTTTTTGCAAAAAGTACCAAAAAAAGTCTCACTGTTTTCCAAAAGTTGTCTAAAAGTCTTGTTTTTTTCAGAAATTCGAAAAATGCTTGCTCTGTTGCCAAAAATTGCTTAAAATTTCGTTTTTATAATACAAAAAGTTGTAAAAAAATTAGGCATAATTTTTTGCCTGGAATTGACAAAAGTCCTGCATTTTAGCATAGTTGAAATTTTTCAAGAAATACTAAAACTTTTTGCCAGTGATTCCCAAAAATTTCTGTTTTTTGCTAAAATTGTTAAACAGGGTATCTAACAGGTAGTGCAAGTAGTGAAAGTAGTGAAAAAGTAGTGATTTTTAAAATGGGTAGTGAAAGTAGTGAAAAAGTAGTGAATTTTGTTAAAAAGGTAGTGAAAAAATGAAAAAATTCAAATTCGTTCCTTTTTCTCGATCTTTATTCCGTAGAAAAGAGCTCATTTGTCGACTTTTTTAGAGCTTGAATTACACATTTTTTAGAGCTTTTGCCCTCGCTTCGCTCGGGCTGTTTACTCTTTTTCCCCGTGAAAAACTATTGGTCAAATTCAAGAAATGTTCAATGTTTAATTGAATCAGAAAAATAAACTCCTCCCTGCATGAAGACATTACACATTTTTTTTTCAGTTCTCGAAACATGTACATATTTTTGAAAGCTTCTGCCCTCGCTTCACTCGGACTCGTTTGCTTTTTTTCAATTTTGAATTTTTCAACAAAAAAAATCATTTGAATTTCAAAATTTTGAAGCAATAAGTAATAAACTATGTACTTATAATTCACCAATTCATCACACTAAAAATCATAGTTTCTTACATTATATGTACCCCCCTCTTGAAATTAAAAAATTTGGTTTGTTAAACAAAAAAAAGTTTCTTATTCGCCCAATTTCATTACATGGCACGAACCTTCAACGTGAAAAAAAATCAAAAATTGAAATGATAAAATTATATTTTCGACATCCACTTGCTTCAAAATAATCTTGGGATGTTGAAGACAGTGGAAAACTAAAAGCGAAAAATTCTAATGTAAAATCTTGCTTCCCCTTGGCTCCTTTTTTTTAATAAAATCTCTAGCGTTTAAAAAATGTCCTGCCTAAAGTCCTGAATTTTTATTTTGAAATTTTGTTTGACACCTTGTCTTATGACGAATGTAATAAGCTCGTTTATTTGTATTGTTTTTTTCAATAATTTTGATTAAAATTACAAATTTTCTTCCAGTTTTAATTTTTTTTTAAATTTTCATGAAAAAATTGACTTTGTTAATTTGTTTGTGTGGGGGGGGGGGGTCGAGTGGATGGCATTCTGAAAATTTGGTTGAAAAAAGTAGTGAAAAAGTAGTGATTTTTTCAACAAAAAATCCGTTAGATACCCTGTTAAAGGTCTTACATTTTGCTACAAGTGGTTAAAAAACACGTTTTTTCACAAAATTGACAAAAATTCTCAATTTTTACTTTTAGTAAAATTGCTAAAAGTTGTAGTTTTTTAAGAAAAATTCCAAGAAGTTTCACTTTTGTCAGCGTCAAAAATTCTCGATTTCCCAACTCTGCTAAAAGTTGTGGTTTTTCTGCAAAAATTTCCGAAAAAAGTCTCACCTTCTTCCAAAAATTATCCAAAATTTTCGCTTTTTTGCCAGAAATTGCTAAAAACTCTGCCATTTGCTAAAATTGTCACAAGTTTCGCTTTTTGCCAAAAATTGCAAAAATTCTCACTCTGTTGGTGTCATAAAATTGGAACTTTTTAAAATTAAAAACCAGAACATTTCAGTTTGTAATGTTGTTTTTTTAATGATTTTTTCATGCATTAAAATAGGTACACGTTTTCCCTTTTTCGTTCTCTTTTTCACATTTTTTGGTTACTGAAGTTTTCCTCTTTCTTTTTGAAAAAAATTGAGTAGGTACGAGTTCTAAAAGTTCAAAAATCCCAAAGTATTGATAAAAAAAATAAAAAATTGACCCCAAAATGGAAAAAGTTCATTTATGCACAAATTTTGATTCCTTTGACTTTTTGTACCTACCTTATGAAAAATTCATAAATTCGAGAAATGCTCCAGAACTATTCAAAATAGCCTCCTACCTCAACCTGATGTAATTCCAATATTTCGTAAGAGTGGATCAAATGTGAATTTTCAAAAATTTGCCAAAAATCAAGAAATGAAATTTAACAATAGAAATATGCCTCATCGTGGTGTATTTTTGAATGCTACTTTGATCTCTCTGTCGAGTTGTAAAAAATGTTACCAAAGACGAGAATTTTTAACAATTTTTGGAAAAAAGCAATATACTTTAACAACTACAGCAAAAAGCAGGACTTTTTAAAAATTAATACTGGCTTTTACTGAAAAGAAATCCTAATTATCAATTTTTGGCAAAAATCAAGACTTGGACAATTTCATCTATATTATGACTTTTTGGAAATTTTTGTGAAAAAAGTGAGATCTTTTTAAAAACTTGTTGGTGAAAAGAGACACTTTTTGGCATTTTTTGGCAAAAAAAAAACAGTTACTTTTGGGTTATTTTTGACAAAAAAATTAAAACCATGTTTTTTTTTGCAAAAAAAGCAACCAATTTTTTGTCATTTTGAAAAAATGAGAATTTTTTAATTCACATTGAATGCGAGACTTTTTTTGAACTTTTTGGTAAAAAAAAAGAACGATTCGTATTACAAACAAAGGTCATTAATTTCAACCAAAGATACGCGACAGATAGGTATAGGAATACATTTCGCTTTCGAAAATCATCATTGTCGTACTGAGCAGAAACATAAAAATCAACCGCATGTTTTATCGAGCAAAAATATAGTCAATTTTCAATTTCAGTTCGACGATAGAAGGCGATAGAAATTTGCAGTGGTGTAAAAATAAACAAAGAAAAAAAACCTCAACGTAGCAAGATAAATTCTATTTCTGACAGATGTGTCAAAAAATTAAACGAAAACGTGTTTTCGGTGGCGTTACGATAGCAACATTTCATCGGTTTGGTTATTTTCATGTGTATAAAGGTGGGTATCCGTAGGCCTAGTAGAGAGCTTCGTACGATTTTGTGTTTTCTACAATAATAAACCTCGAAGGCAGAAGGATGGAAATACTGCAGGGTGGTAACTGTATTATTGATAATGGCCACTTTAATGCGGGTGAAAAATATCGCTGACAAGGGAAAAGGTATAGATATACTCACCACCATGGGGATGACATCTAAGGGTATTCGAAACTCCGTCGAGAAAATAATATCAAACGATAATCGAGAGAGGGAAAGAGAAAGATGCAGGGCGGATTAGAATACAGTCTGGCATATTGTATTAGGGAACGTATATACGAGAGATCGTACACGACTAAGTTTAGGTAATCTGAAAATTTCATTGACCGAAAGGTGATGCAACAGTTGGTGAGAAACGGTGGTTACAATTTACTTACCAACACTAAAACCGAATTTAATTCGCGGCTAAACCTTCGATTAATAATTTAAATTTCTATTTAGTATTGCGATCGCTTGTCGTACTCGTAGACGCCATGTAAACCACATAACTGTTTACAGCAGAGAACTGAGAAGCAAATTCCGCAGAGTCTTATAGCTTCTTCTAACGCTCGGATATTGATAAATGAGTATCGTTTTTCGCCAACGAGCGGTGTACGTATAACGTCAGTTCGGTTATTTTATCGATTTGGAAAATAGGTGAATTTAAATTTATCACGTTGGGTTTTTCTTTTTATTTTACGATCTGATCGAAATTACTCGCGAAAACATCCGTTTAATGGGTTTAAAATATCACCTTGGAAGGCGCGACTCGACTTGTTTTACGCGCAAAGGAGGGGAAAAAAAGAACGGAAAACTCCCGTTAGCGTGGTGGATTTTTTAACACCTTTTCAATAATCTGACACGGTGTACGAATAAATATGGCATTTTCTTTATAACTTGGGCTTTACGCGGTTGAGTTTTTTCTCTCGGTGACATTTGTTGCTTTTTTTATGTTCTGCGCTAACGCGCAAAATATATTCTTTTCAGTGATAAAATAAGTATATAGGAAAATTTTTACACTTCGGTGTCGTTGTTACACAGCCATTCGATACGATATCGAAATGATGTACCTTGAAAATTCGAAAGGTTTAAATTTACGTATTTGAAAACTTGACGCGAGATCTTGTTGCGGGAGAGGAAAATTCCTTATTCATGAAATTTTCGTGCTAGTTTTTTTTTTGCTTTCTTTGGCGGCCCCGGCGCAGATGGAGCCTTTTTAATGGAAGTTGATGCTTTTGAACGTGTGGTAGCCTTCATACTGTGTACGTAGACGTACAGGTTTGGGTAGGTATAGGGTTCCTAAGCGTAGGATGACTTTTTTTTAAAGCTGGATCACTAAGTATATAAGTACGTGGGTGCCTTTGTTATGTATTTTTCGTCGAGTTGTGGTTGTTTTTTTCTTTTTTTTGGCCTGGAATTTTGTATTATTTTTGTTGTTTGTCAACAAAACGTGATTTCTTTGAATTTTAAACGTAGGTATGAAGTTTTTGTCATATTATTTAAAAATTGAAAACAACGGAATTTTTTTATATGCGGTATTACGTGTAGTTCTAGACGATTTGAAATAGTGGCTGAATGATCTGAAATGAATAAAGAGCCCTTCAAAGAGGTGAGCAGGGGTCGAGGGTAAAGAGAAATTTCAGTAAGGTGCTCAAATTTGTAATGGAATTTTGGAAGACGAATTTCTTCAAAATCGTTCCTAATTCAGTACGAGGGCTAACCTTCCTTCCAAAGTTTATCCCAGTCAAAGGGATCAACATTTGTGCAATTGTGCATAAATAAACTTTTTCCATTTCGGGGTCGATTTTTCATTTTTTTTTTCATCAATATTTTAGAATTTTTAATGCTATATCCGTTTATCCATGTATGCCTAACCTGCCTATATAGTATTACATATTTGGTATTACTCCCTATGGTAACACTACCTAACTGTTAGTGTTAGTGTTGTTTTTCAATCCCATGTTCATCGTAGCATTTGCCTTTTGTGCAAGTTTTCTCCCAAAAATTAACACTTTTGAGCTCCCAAAAACTTCCCCAATTTAACATCTTTTGTTTCTTCATATCATCGTATATGAAAAAACAGTTCCCCATTTCCCCTTCCACAAACTATCATGTTCAAGAAAGGGAAGAACTCGCCTTCCACACCCCCTCCTTTGTTTTTGATCTATTATGATCACAGACACAGTGTTACTAAGAGTCAATATTTTTTGATCCTGTCATCCTGTTGTTTGGTATGCATCTGTAGCAAAATGTCGTTATTGAGTGGTGAGTCGGTGATTTGGTACCTTCAGGTGCCAGTTACTCCTGGCCAATTGATGCAATGCGTCATTATGGATAGTGTTAAACCTCACAATTCCAAATTTAACACTTCTGTCTCTTTTGTATTCTCTCATCCCAGAAAATATGGGAGGCAAGAGTACAAATATATACCCATGATATTACTCATAGTCAGATTCTAGCCCTTTCACGCCGACTGGGACACCGTATGTCCTGGGACACAGTATGTCCCGGGACACAAAACATGCTATACTGGGACACACAAGTATGTTATGAACGCAGCAACTAGTCCCAGCAGTATTACGGCACCTAAGCTACCCATTACAATGTTTACTTCGTTCAAAAGGCAACACTGGTTGAATATTTACGCGAAAATGCGATTTATTCGGCATATTTTTAAAAGTCCTAGAAATTTGTGTTTACTGATAATTTTTTTTTCATACTTGCCGATATCGGTTGAAAGCGGGTATTTTTTTTTCAAAAACTAGACACATTGAGGTACATTTTAGTGAAAAAATTTTGGAATTTGAGTCAAAACTCAGCAGGCAATGAGTAAATGAAAAAGGAGTAAATTTTCATCGAAATTTTTTCATGTTTTTGGACGTTTTTTCAACTTTTTTTCAACTTTGACGATGTTTGCTTTCACCTATGGCCAGGAGATGATCGTCCACTCACAGATGAGCAAATCCATAAGTATATTCGTGTGTCCCAGTGAAGCATTTTTTGTGTCCCGTGACGGCTGGGACATATGGTGTCCCAGCCAGAGGGTCTCCGCAATACTACCTGGGACATATGCTGTCCCAAGATGAGGATTCCACCTTGCCGGCTGGGACATACGCTGTCCCGGCCCCAAATTTCAAACTTGGGGGTGGGGGTATGAAGCCATTAAAATATATGTTCTTTGGAAAGGTACAAGGAACACATTTAGCAAAAAAAATCGGAGATTTTGTGGTAAATTAAAAGTCGGTGTGAAAGGGCTAGCCCATATGTGGTATAGGTATAATGTATCCGTGTTTGTCTCCGATGAAGAAGCTCATCACAGCTAATCTCAGATGGGCATATGTTATATATTAGCATATGTCTAACCTGCCTATGTTGTATTATTTGGTATTACTCCCTATGGTAACACTGCGTTGTCCTACTTGCAGCTACACCCTAGATGTAGCTACAAGCGTGTGGATCAGCGTAGTTGTCTGTTCTCTGGCAAAGGCAACAGACTATCGGGTCTAATTTAATTAATTATGTTGCTTCATTGCACGCACATCTAAATTCCCAGTTCAACATGTGCTTGCTCTGTGAATCTCAAATAATCTATAATCATTTTGGGTAATTTATGCTTAAAGTGTTAATTTGTTCTTTTTATGTCAGTTAATTGTCGTGACATATTAATTTGGATTAAATACCTTTTGTGTACACATTTGTGTGTATTTAATCCACAACTTGTGGTTTATTCTTATAACGCCATCCTGCTGAGCTAGCCATGGCTAGCTTCTCTTAGGAGTATTTCTTAGTTCTCCCCTTTGAAGTAGTGATTTAATCCATCAGGGTAACAGGCACAAAGTAAGAATATTCTCACATCAACTGTGCTGAAGCTCGTACTCAATTTTTTTGACAAAAAAAAAAGTCAGTAACCAAAAAATTTGAAAAAGTGAGCAAAAAATCAACAAAACGCCAGCAAACATACATTTTATTGCAAAAAAATCGAAACTTTACAAATTGAAATGTTTTGATTTTTAATTTGAAAAAGTTTGTCAATTTTTGGCAACAACAAAAAAATTTAGGTAATTTCTGTCAAAAATCCCAATTTTTGGTAAAAAGCGAGACTTTATGCAACAATTTTAGCAAATGAAAGAGCTTTAATTTTATTTTGATTTTTTTTTTATAAAAAACTACAACTCTTAGGTAGCAATCTTTTAATATTAGCCAAAAGCAGCAATTTTTGGGGATCATTGGCAAAGAGTTTTGTTTTTTCGCAATTTTTGAAGAAAAAGCAATGTTTTTTTTGCAATTTTTTAGTAAGTTAAAGTTGATGAATTAAATAATTGTCGATTTTGAGGTACACGGTGTCCAAGAAGTTTCGCAGAAGTAAAAGTGAAAAGTTTGGAACTCAAACTTTACATATTTTTCTTTTAATTTAAAATAGGTATAAACATCGAGTACCTATTAATACTTAAGCATCTATATAAAATATAATTTTGTCCAGCAAAAACTTACGTATACTAAATTGAGCACTGATCGACACAACATAACTTTTCCCCTCCCCCCCCCCATCTGATTTATTGCCTCCGGTATAATAACTTAAAAATACTTCAAACCAATATCTCGGTCATTGATTAACGATTCTCACGCGTTGTACTACGAACGATACGAACACAATTTATAAAATATTTAACAAATACAAAGTCTCGTATTTTTCAGCCGAGATCCGCGCCACCGCGCGCCGAATGAATAAGTATAACTTTATTAAAAGATGAATTTCGCCGCAAGGGTCACAGCACAGGCTTCGGATTGCAATAAAAGTTAGCAAAAGTTTGCCAACTTGTCAAAATTTCGCCGTAACATCGAAATTTTCTAAATGAACTAATTTCTAATGCCGCGTAGATCGGAGTCGGAGTCGGAAGGAAGGGTGAGGGGGTCGCTAGAGGCTTTTCAACGGTCGAGCTTGGCCGTATATCAGCGACGAGTTCTTCATGCCATCGTTTATATATGTACTTATTTTTATCGCTATGGAGGAGTCGAGAAATCGAGATACAAATTGTCGTATCTAATTAATTAAACATGCGTAAGATTGTTGGTGTGGTTTAATTGATAAAAAAAAGGACCACGATTTGGTATCTAGAGGAAAGCCAGTGGTTAACAAAATGGCGAAAGGTGTGGAGGTGGAGATCTTTTATTAAGAAATGAAATCGAATAAACATTTTGGCGACACGTTTTCGAAATGAAAATCGTCGTAAATACGATACGATTACTGTTTCGTATCATTCTTCTACGTAGGTACAGCCTATTCGATTCGAAAAGTAAAACGTAGTAACGGTGAAGTAAATCGTCAAAGTGTCACGCTTATGAAAATATCACTCGTTGAAGCTCGAACTTTTACGCGTGTTAGACTCTCTTTTATATCTATCTAGGTGCATAGTTTCTTTCTTTTCTCTTGGTTTTCTTAATAAAAATTGAACTTACTGACATAGTACCGTGTACCAATATCCCTGAGGAGGCGGTTGTTCGGAATTCAGTTACATCTCGCGGAGACAAATTGCTATAGAAAATTTGCCACTCTCGCGTACAATGTTGAAATTTTTATAAAGCACGTAGACAAGAAGATGTTTGATGGCCGGTTTGAATTCTTTATGTGGCACGTATTTTGATAATTTGTTGCCAATTGTACTCCAACGATATATATAAATGATTGTTCGAACGCAACGAGTGCTTTAGTTTTACACCAACGAACGAGCGCAGGAGCGCACATAGTCGAATATTCTCTGTCGGCTCGTGAGATGGCAAAACAGGATGAAGAATGGCGATGAAGAAAAAACGACGAGAAAAAAACGGCGAGCGGAAAAAACACTCGTAAATTTTAAAAAAGCGACGTATCAATATCGTAGGGGCAAAAGTCCGCGTTCCGCGGCGACATTCGATTCAACCGTACATAATCATTTTTTCAGCTACATAACTTTCGTAGTACACTGTGTACAGTAACGTTGATAAAAAAAAAAAAAAAAAAATGTATTTAAAAAAAGAGCTAGGTAAGACGTTATCTTTATACATAATTCGAATATACTCTGCTACTGGAGTGTACTATTAGAGAGATGTTGTTGTTGTTTTTGTTGAGCTATTTCCGCGTTAAGGTTTTTATGGTGTTGTGTATGCTGTCAACGTTGAGCTAGAGTATTATAAATAAAATCTTGAACGTGTATGTGATAAGAAAGTTTTAGTGCAAGTAAAATTTTACCTGGTTTTCAAATTTATTAATAGAAGGTATATTGTACACGAATCACGAACTGGAGAAGAAGTTTAATTAACTTTGTATAAATTTAAGCTACCTACATGAACTTGAGTTGAAATACGGAGTCTCAACTTCTGAGATCTAAAGATACAGCGTGAAGGATGATTTGAAGTGTTCATATGCAGGTATCGCTACAATTTTTTATTTAGCCCCCTCTTTAGATATTATGAGATGGAGATATTCAAACCAGGTAACAGAAAAATTTTGGGTCAAGACTAAAAGAGTATCAAAAAATACCCCAGATTCTTCTTGTTCATTTTACAAGTTTTGGCGATTTTTTTTAAAGTAGGTACTGTTTGTCTCCTGAAAAACATAAATTTTGGTTTAATTGAAGAGACAGACTGAAAGGACCTCCCCTATAAGACAATGAAATCGGCCTCTGGGTGTGAATCAGAAGTGGCCCAAATAGTTACTTCTGAAGTAAGATTTTTTCATGCAAATGTTTGACCCGTCACCCCCTATCCTTCCGGAGATATTGCCTCCCAAATATCAAAACTTTATCATTGAGGAAAAGGGGTGCATGAAAAATTTCAAGCTCACAAAAAAATTCTTGCGAGTTTGTAAGTAACAGATTTGTCCAGATTTTTTTTCAAAACTAAGAGAACCCTTGAGGTAGTCCACCACAAAATTTATACGTAGCTGCGCAATGGGTTCCGCAGCGGTCCAAATCTCTCAAAATTTTGATTTTTGACCAATTCTATTAAACCTCAACACCATTAAGCAGAGATCAAACAACGCTATAAACCTACTTGGAGCAGATAGAAAATCTTTGTTAAAAATCTATGTCAGCCACCTGCAATCAATAATGGACTATGGATCCATCATTTACAATACTGCTTCAAAAACTGACCTAATGAAATTAACTCCAATCACCAACCATGCATTAAGGTTATCACTAGGAGCATTCGGAACCAGCCCAATAATCAGGAGGATTCTGGAATAACTTCTCTACAAGAAAGAAGAATAGTATATTATGTGACAGGAGCGGAAAGTATGCGATTAACGAGTGCGAAGTTTAAGGAGCGAGGCGAAGTCGAGTGACTTGAATCGCACAAGTTAATCGCGTTACTGTCCAATCCTGTCGCCTATACTATTTTAATTTCATATGAGAGGAAAATAAATGCTGAAATTTTAAAAAATGGCTAATTTTGAATTTGTAAACATGTGCGGAAAACAGTTACTTTGTTTTGATAGATGCGATAAAGACGTATTTTCCAACCACAAAACTGTCTAGGAAGCTACTCATTTTCCGATCATATGAAATTAAACTATTTTATAGCTCTAAAACAATATGGAGGAGCACAGGGAAAGAACGATGTAACTGGTACTGGTATTTTGCAAACTTTACAAGAGAACATTTTAAAGATTGAAATGTTTCTCAGTTTGAAAGTATAATGTTTCAGATATATTCCTTAAGTCTATTAGAAAAATTCTGAGCCTGAAAATATCATTCACCAGTTATCAGAATACATTGAGAGCATTTTAAACCTAATGCGCAAGAAACAAGTTACATGATTCTTTCCCTGCGCTCCTCATATGTCAAAATCGCCAAAAATACTAGTCATATAAATTATTTCAAGACATTCCACTCTCATCTTCAATACAAACATGGCACATACAAACCATTTGGATACAGAACAAAGGAGCTTATAGTTTCATTGGGACTTGATCCACTCAACATACCTCAGATTGAAAGCTATTATAAGCAGTATCAATTTATTATACCTAAGAAAAGTACTTCCTACAGATCAAATATAGAAGAGAAGAGGTGATTCTGGCCAGAATTCAAATTGGACATACTGCATTGACACACAGATCACTTCTTACTGAAAAATCCCTCAAAAAATGTGACACTTGTAATGTGAATGTGACAATCCAACACATTGTAGAATCATGTAATATGAGAAAAAAGAAACAAAACACTTGGGGTAAATTTTAAATACATACAAGTACTTACATGAAGATAGAGAAGAAATGTGTGTAAAGTTGTTCTTGTTCCTAATTTGTGCGGGGATTTATGATTTGTTATAACTTATTCGTTTTGCCTTGTTGAATTTTGTTGATCTTTGTTAAATTTTGTTATTATTTTTGTTGAATTTTCGTTATATTTTCATGAATTTTGCTATATTTCTGTTGAAACTATTTTGTTGTTATATTTCTATTACAGTGGAGTCTTGATAACTCGAAGCTGAAGGGAGTTGACTTTGAGTTATCGGAGTTTTCCAGTTATTGGAGTTTGAGTTATGGAAGTTCTTTTTTGGTATAATATTTCGAGTTAGCAAAGTTTGAATTGGATGGAGGTTTTTTTACCATGGAATGAAGTGGAAACACGTATTATACCTGTGTATTTGAGTGAAATGTACATGTTTATGGACAATGGACATAAATGTACTTTAAGTAACTCCAATGTGTATGTAAAAGAGGTTTGCATCAATGAGATTTGAATGTACAAGTTTTTTCAACAAGAAATTCAAGTTATAGAGGCAAAATGTTGGCAACGTTTGACTTACAGAGGTTTTTTCTATATTTTTCAAAAATGTCACTTCCAGTTATCTAAGGTTTTGGACTTTTTACTTCAAGGTAAAGAAGTGAATTTCACATAGAGTATTATGGGGAGTTCAAGGGAAACAGACTTTGCTTTGAGTTACTGGTGTTTTCAAGTTAACAGAGTTTTCGAGTTAACAGAGGTCGAGTTACCGGAGTTTCAAGTTAATGGAGTTTGAGTTATCGAGACTCCGCTGTATTTGTTAATTTAATTTCTGTTGTTGGATTGTTGACATTAAAGGCCAAGATGCCGGATGTCATAAAATAAAACTTTTGATGATGATGATAAAAATGAGAACACGTGCTTGAAATAGTAAAATCATGATTTCCAGGACATATCAAGAAGGAAAAGGTAATAGGCCAATTGGCTATTTTTTGGCCCGCAAATTTTCAAAAAATTGTTTGAAAATTATCTAAAAATATGATTGGGCAGCTACAACATTGGGAATCATCTTTTCTGGCCACAAGTCGAGTTTCTTTGGATTTACATGCAATTTTGAGCAAGCTCATCAAAAAGGTATTTTTGAGCCCAAAATGTTTGAACAATTTCCCAAAAAATTTTCCTAGAAGTCACCAGATAGTTGAATATGAATTTTCTATGTTTGGTGACTTCTTCGGTGACAGATTCACCAAGAAGCCAACAGACAGTCAAGTATGAATATTCTATGCTTCGGTGACTTTTTGGTGACTGATTCACTAAAGGTCACCAAGATTCACCAAAAGTCACCAAGTTCAAAATCGATCAAAAATGTTCACTGCTTGGTGAATCTGTCATCAAGAAGTCACCAGATTGTCAAATATGAATTTTCTATGTTTGAGTGACTTTTTGGTGACTGACTCCCCAAAAGTTACCAAGATTGACCGAAAGTCATCAAGTTCAAAATTGATCAAAAATGGTCACTGCTTGATGAATTTTCCATGTTTTGGTGACTCCTGTGGTGACAGATTCACCAAAATTCATCAAGTTCAAAATCGATCAAAAATGGTCACTGCTTGTTTAATCTGTCATCAAGAAGTAACTAGATAGTCAAATATGAGTTTTTTATGTTTGGGTGACTTTTTGGGGTCCCCACCAGAGAAACATTTTTTCTGAATGACTTTCGACTCAAAATGAAGATCTTCACTGTATTTGCTCAAAATCCTACGAATCCCCCCTCCCGATCCACCTTTATCTTGTAAATAGACCTAAAATGCTCAACTTTGAAAAATTTCATTTCAATGTCGTCAGTTTTTGGTTCATTGGTTTTTCCTCATGCATTTTTTAAAAAAATGTCTATGTCATCATGCAATTAGTTCTTTTTGATCAAATTCTTATAATTTTCCAACATTCAATTGGCTAATTCCGGATCCTCGAATCCGTACGAATACTCTGTAACACGAATTAGGCGAGCCAGTTCCATATGAAATATGACGCAGTTGATTAGCACGAGGCTAAATACGGCGCTTTATCGGATTAGATACACGGAAAACCGCAATAACCTGAGGATTTCATTTAGTTAAATTCTTGTAAGGTATAAATACAAGCAGATATAGGCGTTGTTTGATATGACGAAAATTCAATTAAAAGCCCATGTTCACTTTTAACGACTATCTTTACACACAGAGAAAAGACGGAGCAGCGAAAATGGCACCGTCATTATACACGTTCTCATCTATAGTACGGTACCAAATACCAACCAAAGTAAGATCGTCACTAGCACGATAAGGGTAAATATAGTAAGTCGAACGTTAGAAGGAAATTTAGGTACAGTATCATCCGCAAGTTGGAATTTATTATTCAACTGCTCGATAAGCTGTTTACGTCGTCGTCGTTATGTCGAGACGAAATATTATTTTTTAATTTAAAGGCGTGTAAAAGGAGAGGAGAAGTGTTGAGTTGACGATTCTGCAATGATGACGAGGCCAAATTATTGCGAACAGAGTATAGGGAAATGAAAGGTTGAATAAAATCCGCGCAGCTAAAGCGATCGAATGAATTGCGATTGGAAGCACTTCAAATTACCTACTTAGCCAAGATGCGAAATTTTACCAACCACTATTTCTTTCATCTTTCTGGTCGTTTGAATTGGGACGCGGTGCCGTTCGAGGTGTAATATTTAAGGCTTTATATATCATTTATATCGTTCGGTGTATGGCGAACTGGGCGAGAGCGGTATTTGGTTGTTAGACTTTTCACGGATGTTGGTATACGTGACATGGGGATCCGTGCTTATCTATTCGAATAGTACGAAAGTTAATGACGATGTTTCCTTGTCGTGTGTACTTTCAACTCGTTCGTACACAATCTGCGAGCTTCTTTGAAACTCGCTGCTGAGTTTTATCGTTATATACGTAGATGTATGTAGTACCTCTACTACTGGATGGTGTAACCTTAAAGTTCTCTCCTCTCGTTCACCGTTCCTTGTACTTTAATATTTAGGTATACGTATTTCGACAACGCGACCGAGTTATTTTTTAAATTGACTATTTGGTTTATGAATTTTCGACACGTTTATTGTGGTTTCCGTTTCAGGTTTTTTCATTCGTCCATAATAACTTATTGCGATTAATTTCAGCTTCCTAGGTTACGTATTTATTCATTCATTTCATCAATGGAAAGAATCCCTATATCTTTTCAGAAGAATACCACTGATAGATAACCAATTTTTTGTGACCCTAATACGTTCAAGCCCCCTCCCCTGCGTCACTACTTCACCCTACAATTTTTTGAGCATGAAATGCGTGATCTGCGTCCTCGAAAACAATAAACATACCTACTTAGGTATCGACATTTAAGTATCAAAGCTAACAAGAGAACCTATTGAGGTGTCACACTCCGATTTGAACGGGACAGCGATTTTTGGAAAGAGTTTAGTCTGAAATCCCCAAAACCAAATTTTCAGCTGCCCAAGTTCATTTTTTGATTTTTGGCGAATTTTTGAAAATTCAAAATTGACTGTTTTTGGCGATTTATGCTTTTTTTTAAAAAAGTACGTACTTGATCAATTAAAATGGTCAAAATAAGTCCCAAAACTAATATTAATTATCCAAATCCAAATTTCACCATTTCCAGCCATTCTGGAGCCTCCAGTGCGATTTTTCAATTTCTCCAGAATTTTGAATTTGCTCCAGAAGGCGTGAATATGAAGTTGGGCAGCTAAAAATCGAGTTGTATGTTACACTCGACCTGTTTAACGAGTTTATCTACATTTGAGCCGATTTTGAGAGTGGCATCTCGAAAGTGGCTTTTTGACCAGTTTTTTCAAAATTAAAAAATCCAAAAAGTCAAAAGTTTCCCGTTTGTGTGGAAATTTTCGAAATTCTCGCGAATCGCTGTATTTCTTCAAAAATAACCCCCGGAGCGCAAAATCTGCCATTTCCAGCCGTTTTGGAGCGAGAGTGACACCTCAAAAAACCATTCTTGAGGTGTCACTCTCAAAATCGGCTCAAATGTGGGTAAACTCGTTAAACAGGTCGAGTGTAATATACAACTCGATTTTTAGCTGCCCAACTGCATATTCACGCCTTCTGGAGCCAATTCAAAATTCTGGAGAAATTGAAAAATTGCGGTGGAGGCTCCAGAATGGCTGGAAATTGTGAAATGTGGAGTTGGGGGGTTAGTTTTGGACAAAATACAGCGATTCGCGTGAATTTCAAAAATTTCCACACAAACGGGAAACTTTTGATTTTGTTGGGTTTTTTTATTTTGAAAAAAGCTGGAATTCGACCCAGCTTTTTGAGTCATGTCTTTCGATTTCGCTCAAATTTTTTTTACAATATCTACCCACCCAGTAAGTAAGAAACCCGCAATCAGATTGGTCCCACCCCCTCAGGGGGCGGGTGAGGGGCTTCCATTATTTTCACCTTGTCTCGAGGTACTCAACTTCAGCAGCGGATTCCTCCAAAGCTACGATACATTTATCAATACTGATTTCACAGTTTAAACGAGCATTGAATTTTGAATTTTTTAAGCATTTTGAAATTTGCAAAAGTTGAAAGTTGAACTCTCAAATTGAAAGTTCAAATTTCAAAATGGCACTGTAAGTGGGAGCTACCATTCAAAAATCTGAAAAAATTTCCATCGATGTATCTTTTGATGCTTTTTTGAAATATCTTATTTTCAAGATGGGATCTCTCAATTGAAGGGGAGTGCCCCCACCGCCAATTTTGTGCAAAACTTTCGAAAAAAAACCTGGGGCATGTGACATATTGAATTGTATGTTTTTGGTGACGTTGAACACGAATATGACATCACATGTTTGATTGGACCCCACCCACGGCCCCCAGCACCTCCCCAAAGGGGGTAAAAGTCGAAAAAAGTGATTTTATTCATGTGACATATGAAATAGCATGTGTATGGTGACGCTGAATACGAATATGGCGTCAGATTTTGAATTAGACCCCATCTACGGCCCCCAGCACCTCCCCAAAGGGGTAAAAATCAAAAAATGGTTTCATTCGTGTGACACATGAAATAGTATGTTTTCGATATCGTTGAACACGAATATAGCCTTAGATTTTCAAATTGCCTCACCCATGGCCCCCAGAACCTCCCCAAATATGTAAAGGTCCAACAATTTCATATGTCACACGAATTAAATCATTTTTTTCGACTTTTACCTCCTTTGGGGAGATGCTGGGGGCCGTGGATGGAGCCCAATTCAAAATCTGACGCCATATTCGTATTCAGCGTCACCAAAAACATACTATTTCAAATGTCACACGAATGTAATCATTTTTTCAACTTTTACCCTCTTTGGGGAGGTGCTGGGGGCCGTGGATGGGTGTGGATGGGGCCCAATCAAAATCTGACGTCATATTCGTGTTCAACGTCATCAAAAACATACAATTCAATATGTCACATGCCCCAGGTTTTTTTCGAAAGTTTTGCCCATAATTTGTTGGTGGGGGTATTCCCTCCCCCCAAATTGAGATATCCCATCTTGAAAATAAGATATCTATTTCAAAAAAAGCATCAAAAGATACATCGATGGTAATTTTTTCAGATTTTTAAATGGTAGCTCCCACTTACAGCGCCATTTTGAAATTTGAACTTTGAATTTTGAAAGTTCAACTTCCAACTTTTGCAAAGTTTCAAAATGCTTAAAAAATTCAAAATTCAACAATGTATCATAGCTTCGGAGGAATTCGCTGCTGAAGTTGAGTACCTCATCGAGACAATGTGAAAATAATGGAAGCCCCCCCACCCGCCCCCTGAGGGGGTGGGACCAAACTGATTGCGGGTTTCTTACTTACTGGGTGGGTAGATATTGTAGAAAAAATTTGAGCGAAATCGAAAGATATGACTTTCAAAATCGCCTTTTCTGGGTCGAATTGACATGGAATGACCCTGGTCAAAAAGCCACTTTTCTGGTGTCACTCTCAAAATCTGCTCAAATGTGGATAAAATTGTTAAACACGTCGAGTGTATTATACAACTCGATTTTTAGCTGCTCAACTTCATATTCACGCCTTCTGGAGAAATTGAAAAATCACGCTGGAGGCTCCAGAATGGCTGGAAATGGTGAAATTTGGATTTGGGTACCTAACTAATATTACTTTATTGGGACTTATTTTGATCATTTTAATTGATCAAGTACGTACTTTTTGAAAAGAAGCATAAATCGCCAAAACAGTCAATTTTGAATTTTCAAAAATTCGCCAAAAATCGAAAAATGAACTCGGGCAGCTGAAAATTTGGTTTTGGGGGTTTTACTAGACTGTGTTCTTTCCAAAAATCGCAGTCCCGTTCAAATCGGAGTGTGACACCTCAAGAGGTTCCTCCTTGTAAGTTTCAATTTTAACCCACCTCGCCAATATTTCTCATCAGGAAACGACCATCTCATCAGGGTGTTACTCTTCACCTTGAAGACAATAAATTTCTCCACTTTATTCATCCTCCTTTAGCCGTTAATTTTACTCGTTAAACGTTGAATAGGTATTTTCTGCGAGACTACCTACGTATAATATAGTACACGATGTAGGAAAATGCAATCAACATCTCTGTGTTTTAAAATGCAAACATTCTTCGGATGTACGTGTTACCCAGACCTAGCACTGTATCGAGCATCGAGCGAGCAGCGAGCTTTAAAGAAACTCGCGCACGAATTACCATTCTTATACCTCGTAAATTGTACTGCACTTCTCTACTTCCCCAGTCCCCAGCTCTGTGATAAGTTTTCAAGTCGGAAAAACGAGAAGGTTTTTCATTCGAAGCAAGCACAATTAATTTGATACTTTTATTCGTCGGCTAATTATCTCTTTGACTATAGAACAACGCGTCTCAGCCGCCGCCATCATTAATTCAAAGCAGCCGCCGCGTCATTTGGAATAACGTGGTAAATCAACACGCCGCGCCACGCCATCCCATCGTGCCGAATTCTGAGCCATCTCTGAAAAATAGAACGAGAAAAAAAATCTAAATGGTATAATTTGCGAGTCGATTATGCTATTTATGCTTTCGACGAAGAAATATAATAGTAAATTTCTTCTTAATTAATTTCGTTGCTCGGGTGCTCGCTGCTGCGCCTTATATTCGAGCATTTGTGACTTTTGTCGTGAGGTGGCTGCGGAAGGAGCTGAATTAATAAGCGTTATGAGACCTTTTTTTGAAATGCATTTCAATTAGGTATGTATCGACTCTTAATGTCCCTCGCTTACTCATTTCTAATTCTTCGAGTTGATTTTTTTTTTGTTGAGAAAATAAATTCAGTAATTATTAATAATGTTTCCTCTGATTGGAAGTGAATTGTTGACAAATTGAGGATAGAACTTCATGGATTTTTTAAGCTTTCTCAAATAGGTGTTGGAAGGAGGGGAGGGGGGGTACTTCAAACCGTAGTTCTGGACATTATGCAGCGTAAGAAATTGTTCTGAAAATCCAAATTTTTATTTTTGAATTCTGCAGGACAAAGGGATATTCAAAATTAAAACTGAAACCATTTCGAAATATTTATTTAAATGTCTAAATTTCCCATTTAATTAGTTAATGCCCCACCATATTAGGTCGACTTCGAAGCGAGGAATTTCAACGTAGGTAGTAAGCCACTTTTTCTCATTAAATAAATAGGTATAGGTATCTCTCTACACGTTTGTAACGTTTGTTCATTGTTTTTGTCTAATGAAGGTACCTACGCGAAAACCGATACTGGTGAAAATTTCACTTAAACGGGTAGGTAATCTATTGTTGAAAGTAAGTTATGGGATTTTGTACCCGTAGCTAAAATACGATGGCGATATTTTATCGGTATTCACTAAGTCAATGCCTTCGGATCTGTTTAGCACTTTGTTTGTGCTCGTAACTTTTGCTGTATACATATACCTACAAATACACATGGAATTACCCATCTGAGAATATAGGGTGTTGCCAAATTTCATCTGTGGCTGCAAGAATTTGAATAAATGACGAGTGAGGAGGGGTGGAGAGAACATGTAATTCTTAGTTGGCGACGTTTATTTTCAAGTAGAGAATATTACAGTCTTTTAGTTGATGAATTTTTCGACGTGATTAAGTGTATTTAAAAAAATGAAGGATGTGAAAAAATTCCAAAAATTTGGTTTTTGGGACTTACCTCGGTCCCTATGAGCCTCAATCGATTGAATTGAAGTTTTGTATTCAAGTTGAAATATTCAGTTTAGAGAAGGAAGTTTTTACAAAGAAATTTGTGTTGATTTTTGGATTCTGTCTCTCAAAGAGCCCCTTGAAATCAAAATATGATCTTTATTGCTTGCAATGTTAGATTTTTGGTGAATTTTTGAAAATCCAGCTTTTATTCTTGGTTGCTTTTCAAGTAACAAAGTTACAGAAGTTACTTTTTTTTACAAATTTTCAAACATTTGATTTTTCCAAAGTTAGTACACCTGCATTGTTTTTTTTAACTGGTCACACTGCCTTTTCAGCTTTACGGTTACAAAACCCAGCTTTTTTATAAAGTTGTCAGAGTCTCGCTTTCTACTCAAAATAGCAAGTTGTCTCGCCTCTTGTCAAAATTGCAAAAAAAAACTCATTTCTTGCTAAAAAAAAATTGATTAAAAAAGTCGATTTTTTCTCATCGCTTTTTTGACAAAAATTGCTAAAAAAAAAGTATAATTTTTTTCCAAAAAATTCCACTAAAAGGTCCTACTTTTTGCTAAAATTGTCAGTCTTACTTTTTTTCAAAAATTGCCAAGAATTCTCAATTTTTCAAAAATGCTCAATTTTTTAAAAATTCTCAATTTTCCAAAAATTAACAATTTTCCAAAAATTCCCAATTTTCCAAAAATTCTCAATTTTCCAAAAATTCTCAATTTTCCAAAAATTCTCAGTTTTCCAAAAAATCTCAATTTTTCAAAAATTCTCAATTTTCCAAAAATTCTTAATTTTTCAAAAATTTACCAAAATTTTTGCTTTTTAAAAAAATGTTAGAGAAAGGTCATTCCTCCCCCTCCCCCGCACTTTTTCCCTAATGCTAAAATTGTCCAAAATTCTCGCTTTTTCGACCAAAATTGCAAGAAAGTATCATTTTTTTGACAATAATCCCCAAAAACCATGCTTTTTGCTAAAATTGTCCCAGTTATTTTGCTTTGTCAAAAATTCTAGCTTTTTTAAAAAATTTACAACAATTCTCAAAAGTTTTGCTTTTTGCCAAAAACTGACAAAAAACTTTCATTTTCTTGAGTTTCTAGCAAAATTGCTAAAAAAGTTCACCTTTTTCCAAAAATTTCAAAAAGTCAGCTTTTTAAAAAAAATTGTACAAAAGTTTAGCTGTTTTGCCAGATTGTATTCCTTTTGCTAAAATTGTCAAAGTCTTGCTTTTTATCAATAATCGACAAAAATTTTCGCTTTTTAACAAAATTGCTAAAAGTTGTCATTTTTTTGCAGGAAAATTTCAAAAAGTTTCACATTTTTCCAAAATATCCAAAAGTCTAATTTTTCTGCTCGAAATCGCCAAAAATACGTTCCTGTTGCTAAAATTGTCAAAGTCTCGCTTTTGTGTCACAAAATTGGCTTTTTTGCCAACAAAATTGCAAAAATTCTCACTCTATTTCCAAAAACTGCCGAAAAGTCTCGTGTCACTTTTTTGGTTACTTCCTGGTTACTTTTTCGAGATTTTTTGGTTACAACAACAACAACAACTTTTTTGAAAAAATTTTGGTATGAGCTCTAAAAATCACATTTGGGCCAAAAATGAAAAAAATATCAAAATTCCACCAAATTGACTCAAAAATCTTAAATTTTCTAAGCAGGTACCTACCTACCTACCTACCTAAATAAGCATTTTATTTTCGACTCTCCAAAAAGTTTTTATACCTATCGATTTTTTTTTTTTTGAAAGCACGAAGAAAGGTGCAAAAAAACTAAGCTACGTTTCAATTTCATCAGAAAAAATTGATTTTTAAATCAAAATACGTAACTTTAGTACCGATAGAATTGGCAAATTCAGCGTTTTGCATTTTTGGCCGAGTCACCATTTTGAAAATCTAATTGAGTGCACACGTATAGATAAGTTAAAAATGGTTAATTTCATTAAAACGAGCACGCATCGAGACGAAGAGCTAAATGATACGTAAAATTCGTATATAAGGTATACCTATCTACCTACCTGCCTGCTACCGTTCGAATAGCTCACGTTACCATACTCGTATAATACTCGTACGCGATTTGTATAACCGAACAGTTCGCATTTTCAAAACGTTTCCAAGAAAATGGTAATTTATAACGATGCGAAAGAGATGTTACCCAGCATCATGTCATTTCGTCGGGTTGATTCTGCTTCTGCTTCTGCTTCTGTTACAACATGGCACGTGTATGTTGTAATTCAAGATAACAAGTGACCATACCGCTACACCTATAACTCTCCGCACGATCCCTCAATTGAAATGAACGAAACAGAAACGAATGGTTGTAATGTTAAGGTATACTGTAGTCGTATAATACATGCTTAGGTATACGTTTACTTAATACATCCGTTTGTATAGATAACCTTTTTTTGGTGTGTGAGGTCTATACATTTAGGTAATACTTAGGTATAGCTGCGTGTGTGGATTTTCTGCGACCAGCTTTTCCATTTCGGTGGTGTGTCGAATGTCGATGTTCATATAGCTACCTACCTATCTCTACCTCGAACAACATGTAGGTACCCTATATGCCAATGCGTTGTCCTTTTTGACATTTTTATTAAACCATGAAATGAAATTTCTTCATCGCAAAAGTCTTACCGCGTCGTAAATACTTCGGTAACAACAACAACAACAACAGCAACAGCCACAACAGCAAGCAACTGACAAAATAATTTAAAAACTTCTTTATTGCGGCAAGTTTTTCGTGTGATACAGACGAGCCATCGAAATTGCAGCCTTATAACATGTGCGTCGTAGGTCGAGGTACGACGAACATCATACACATAGCTTTTCTAGTCGACGAAATTTTAAGCTGTACACGATTCAGTGGATGGCACGTGCTGTGGAATAATTATAAGATTGGGTTTCTTTCACTATTTTTTTTAAAAACTTTGGGTTCGTGTACGTTCCTTTGACGTGATCGGGTCGTTTGAGTAGATTTTCTGTAAAGATTTATGATTCTGAGATGGAGGATAATTGTATTTCAAAATGATGTGATTTTGAAAGAAATTCATTTGAATGACAAAATTTTTAAATTGAACTGGTGTGATTTTTAGTTTTCATCTTCAGTCATTTCGAAGCTCGGAAGGGAGGGGAAGGGGAAAGGAAAGGAAGGGGAAAGGAAAGGAAAAATATAATTTTCTGGTCCAAGTAATAATGATGCTTCAAATTTGATGGAAAAATGAAAGAAATATTGTGCTTTTGGAAGAGAAGTGGGGATATTTTTTTAATTTGGAAAAAATAGCTCTCAATATTTTTTTAAACCCATTTTTAACCAATTAATTATCAAAATGGGGTCTCAACATCCCTCGAGAGCCCAAACCATCACTTTTAATTAAAATTCAAAAAAGTTTCACTATTGATTTGAAACTGTTGAGCAAAAATATTGAATGATTTTTTTCTACCTGACTCGTATGAACGCCCCCTCCTTCGCCGTTATTCCTCGAAAAGTGAAGCATATGGTCAAAATATCAAAAAATCGAAAATGACACGTGACGTGAAGTTTGCTGAATTTTCAAAAGTGATACTACTTTTCAGTGTTCCTCCACACCCCCCCCCCCGCACTTTGTAAAAAAAATTAAAAATTATAAAAACTTGTTGTAAAGTGTCGATTTTTTTGTACTACTGCGCTGAAGTCGAATATCTTTTTATTTCTTGTGTGTATTCCACATTTCAGCGTACCCCCTTAACCATTCGATCTTGGAAATAGGTGGTGGATGGGGAGGTACCGAATGATCAAATTCAAAAAACAAAATGAAATAGCCATTCGAGCTCTGCACTCCTGAGCTGGTGAGAAATGAACTCCTCACATCATTATCATTTTCTGAGTTTTTCGAATTGATTTTCAAAATTCGGCGCTGTTGAGAGTCCCTCACCCCAAACTTTGAGATTACATTTTGAAAATCAGTTATAGTTGAAAAGAGATCTGAAAAAAGCCTTTTTACATTACATATTTCTAAATGACATTTTGATGACAGCATTCAACTTCAGTAATATAGCTTGATTTCAGTTTATTTATTCGAAAGTTTGGCAGTTGGGAAAGTATTTTCAATATACGTGAAATTTGGACATTTTCCTCCAACACCTCCCCCCCCACAAGGGTGGGCTCCCTTAATTTAGTCTCAACATTGTGTCTGAGGCCTCAAATAGAAAATTAAGGTCCAGTGTAATCGATTTTTTCTTGCGAAAAAATAAATGCATTAATTATATTACTCTGATGAAAATGCATCCTAATTTATAGTTACCTTGGAAGCTCGTAACTACCTAAACCAAAAAAAAAAAAAAAAAAAAACTTGATAGAAAAACAAAAAAACTTGAACAATTTTCTTGGAAGGACCAAGAATTGGAAACATTTTTTCCTCTCGGAGCCCTTAATTTATCTTGGGTTGGGGCCCCAAATATCATCAACGCGTTCCTATCCCCAAATTATCCACGGTGGTTTAAAACGAAGAGATGATTATTCCTTTACAGGATCGTGAAAATAAAAGTCGTGACAAAATTTTGTGTTTATAAAATTTTTCGTCGTTTTTAAAAATGTTTCCCCTAAATTTTTTCAGTTCGATTTTTGTGAAGAATTTTTGGACGTTACTTCGAAAAATGTTGAAAATGTACTAATTATTTTACAGCTATAAACTTTTTGTTTTTATTGTTTTTATTTTCTATATTTTTTTTATTATTACCCATTTACATAACTATTATCAGGTGATTCCATTTTCTTAATTTTGCGTGAATCAGAAGAAGGTTGCAATTTTTTTGACAACGCTTCATAATTACAGTATAATTTTTTATGTCATTTTTTTCATATTTCATAATATATTTTTTCGAATTTTTAAAAAATTGTCAGAATTTTACAGGTTAATCATTAGTCTAATGAATTTTTTTGTGCTAAGAGATGATTATCAGTTTACTAATCTGCAGTTGATATTGTTTTTTTTGTTTCAGGTGAGTACAAATTATTGTCTCTGGACTGAGAAAACTTCATAATAAGTGAGTCTGTATCAAATGTATCTAAACGGAAATTTATTTTATTTATTCATTTGAAAATTGTTTCCAAAATTCAGGCAGTTTTTCTCACAATTTATCGCCATTTTTGGATCTCAGAGGAAAGCAAGGGAAGAAAAGAGAAGGACGTACAAAAGAAATCATTTTTAGGCTCAAACAACTTAATTTATTTAATACTGTATTTCAAGAAAACGAAAGTTCCTCCTACTCCACTGAAAATACTCAAATTCGAGGGCGAAAAAGGAAATATTTCCCCTACGTTTTCCGCTACATATTATGAGAAAACGATGAGATAGTAAAATTGGTACCTAACGTTTCCTATATTTTCTGGAATGATGGGAGTGGGACCCTGTAAAAAGTAGGGGAAATGCTTTTTGTGGTTTAAAAAATAATCGGTAGTCTAATTTTTTAAAAAATGATTGAAAAGTTCACAGAAAAATGAAAAATGATTACAATAATCAGAAAAACTCGCATAATTAATTGTTCGAAGGATCAAGCCCTTCGTAATAATTTTATTCACTCAAAATGAGAAAAATTGTTACATTTTGGGTTTTGGCTCACGTCGAGTTACCTGATACTCAGAGCCACAAACTAATGATGCAAAGGAAGGGAAGGGGAGAAAGGGAAATTTTCCTCGAATCTCGATTTTCATGAAGAGCTCGATTTCAGGTTTTTTGTTTGCAATTTGATGATTTTTCTCCACTCACTTCATATGTTTTTCCTTAATATTTTTCAAACTCAAATCCAAAGCAACACTGCAAAATGAGTAAATGAGTGGTGTCGTGAAATATTTGTAAACCCCTCCCCCTCTTCTCTCCCAATAAGTCCCCCAAAAATCAGTTTTTTGTCAAAAACTTCTAAAATATCAACTTTTGAGTAAAATGAGCTCAGTGATCATTTGATTTCCTCTCCAATTCCAATCAAATGAGCTATCGACCAACTCCCCAGCCCCAAGGGACGCGACGCTAAGACCCTTCAAATTGACGTGTGATTTTAATAATTTTATATTTTACGAATAATTGAGACTTGAAACCTGTTCTAATTGTTCAAATAAAGTCAAACTTTCAAACTTGGGGAATGGGATTGTTTTGGGAGCTCGAGTTGACCCCTGGAGTGGGGAGGGTCAAAGTTGAAAATTACAGGAAGGTCATTTTTTCGAAGGGGTATAATATGGTCCCAAATGAACGAAAAGGGTCAAAAATCATACAATTGGTCAGTACCTTCATTGTGATCAACATATCCAAATTTCAGCTTCCTAAGTCATCCCCACTCCATTTAAGGTGGAATTAAGGTGGAAACCTCCTTATTTTATGTACCCTATTTTCGGTTTTTTCCACCTTAAATGGGGTGGGAATTTGGATATGTTGATCACAATGGGGCTACTGACCAATGGTATACCATTTGGGACTGTATTGTGCCCCTCCAAAAAAATGATCTTCCTGTAATTTTCAACTTTGACCCTCCCCCCTGCAGAGGTCACAATATTTAAAAATTCGTCGTGAAATTATCTTCATTCCTCGTCTTCCTTTTCAAATTAACCCAAAAATTTTCAGCCTTCCGAAGTTTCGACTACGAGTTATTGGATTAAGGTAGGGGGGAGGGGGGTTGGAGTATAATATTGATAGAAAACTCATTTTTATCACGCACCACCACTCGTCGCATTGTTTGGAACAACACGAAATTCACTCCGTGTACATCCACAGTACGTATTATACACTTGTATATAATGTAATATATAGGATACTCCATCCATCGACATTATTCAAATGCGGAAAAACCGCGTCGAAAGCGCGTTTCCCTTTTCCATAACGCGAACGTCGCCAACATTGGGCAGGGGAGAAGAGCGGGTGACCTGGCTTTACGTTTACGTCTCTATATATACCTACCTTGTAGTTGTACATTGAACATTCGTGTCTATTATTCGGTATAAAATAAAATCGAAACAGGATGAAGTTATGTTTCTCATTACAACGCTTATCAAAGCCCCTTTAATTTGTAACTAGATGTAATAAATTAAAACATGTATAATTATTATATCGGCGCGAAATTGCGATTGAATTTCCTTCCATATTACAGCCTCCTTTCGCGATGTGCAACCCAAACGACTTCTCTCTGTCTCTCTCTGTCTCTCTATTACTCTACGCTCGTTAAAATTCTCAAACGTTTCCGTTGCGTTACGTATTTTACCATTTGTACATCGTTGAAAAAATCTTCCATATAGATTTTCCTTATCCTGTGAAATTGTTGAAAAAAAAAATATATATCGTACATTATCGAAATGAACCCTCAGCACACCCATGTCGCTCTGTCTCGCCGCAAAATTTCGAATTATAGCGACTAAACCCCCCTCCCCGCCCCCTGCCTTGGTGAATCGTGTTGCTCGTCGGCCTTTGCCGCGAGAGTACGTATATTTGAAGAAAAACATAATAACAAAAGTTTCGCTCGCAAATGTACAAAATTTCGCTGGCAAAAAAATTACCTCTAGTCGAATTAAAGAAAAAAATTTTCGATTAAAAGTTTATAATGCGATGAAATACTCGCGCAGTGTTTTTTTCTCGCGTCGAGTTCTCTTATTCTAAATGGAAAAAGAATTAATGAGCGAAGCGGTACCTAATGTCTTATATTGAACAGGTATTTAATCGAAAAACTGTAGATTTCGAGATATTCCATCAGCATCAGCAGACGAGTCGTTTGAGTGAGAAAATAGTTTGAAAACTTTTTCTCCGGCATAGTATGACTGGAATAAAGACTAAAGAGAGATGTGAAATGGTCAAAAATGAGCTCGAAGTTGACTGATAAATTGCATATTGAAGAGTATTTTGATGCAAACATTTTTTTTCGTCGAAGGAGGTTCGAGAAAATTGAGCAACTAATTAATGGATCTCGAAGGGAATTGAATTTTTAATCAGAAGTGTCGTATGCATATTTCAGCTATATCTTCAGAAATTGCAATTTTCATGTGGAAGCCTTCCACTGAGGGGTACGATACGGTTTGAAAAATTATACCAACAACACGTTTTGAAAATCTATATTATTAATGATAAAGAATACCGCGTAAATAATGACTGGTGTCGTTACACGCAGCACAGCATCCCACAGCTCGTATACGCGTATCTTGTATTAAAACTGACCATATGGACCTCCCCGAGTAATACACGCGAGGAACGAAAAGTTGATTTTTCCAGAGTGTTTGACTGCATAAAAATGTAGAGCAATCTGAGAGCATAGGAAGGAGATGCTGCTGCGATCTGCGATAAAGCCGTGTTGGTTGATCGAGTACAGCGGCGGTATCCTGTCAACGTCAGAAGCTAAAACTCATTAATATTCTGTCTGTAACAATACTATACGACTGCTACTGCTGCTCTCTAGTTGTGTATAGTGTATATAGTATTTATACCATCGCCATCGCCGCCCCCGTCGAATGTAGATAGTATTTTTCCCAGCATCACAAGTCCGAAGTGAAGGGCCGAAAGGGGAAAAATACAGAGCTGTGGAAAAAAAAATAAAACGAATCGTTATTATGTGTAATTTGTCGTCGTCGTACTCTGTATATAGGTAAAGGTATAAATAACGTTACTCGGTTATGGAAATTCGCACTTTGATGACGAACCGGTTCCGCAAATTAGACGATGAAATACGATTTAATTGTCGAATTCGATTCCTCGTTCCGATTAATTTCACGCGCCATCATTTACAAATATCGTACTGTCGGTGTCGCTTCGTGTAACGGGATCGGGTTCTCCTAAATACGAGTACGGTTTGTGTATCGTCCTCGTCTCATCTCGTGTCGATGTCGTGTTGTCGTTTGATTTAAATCATCGATGTAGGTTTTGGCTATTTTTGATGGAGTGTGATTGTGAGATGGTTTGTGGGAGTTGAGAAAATGCTGCTGTGTGATCAGTGTGTGAGCATTTTTTCAAGTGCAGTGAATTTTTAAGAAGATCATGTTTGAAAATTTTATTGGCCAAAATTTCAACTAGGTATACAATTTTGATTTGTTTTTCGATTTTTCTTAATTTTTGTAAAACAATTTTTAAAACGTGAAATCAAAAATTACATTTTTTTAACGGAAATTTGGTGGGATTTCTTCGATCTTCCCTCCTCTTCCCCTCCAGAAGAACATCAGTTTTAGTCATTCAGAGTTTCCCACGAGATTTTGATTTTTCCTCATTACCTAATTTCAAATGGAAAAATTCTCTCAGATTACGAATTCATGCTGAAAAAAAACCTAACTGAAAAAATTAATAATTTTGAAAATTAGTACATATTTCGAAACTAAAATGCTAAAGCTTTTTTTACATTATTTTTTAGCTCACTTTTTATTACAAATTATCCTGGATAGATGGAATTCCAGTCCCATTTCCTAAGTTCTGACGTTAAATTCGAGACCAGTTTTAGCATTTCTCGCAACTCATTTCAACTTTGAGGAGCTAAAATTTTGGCCATGATGAGGGTATTTTGAACAAGTTCGCGTACATACCTTTCGCTTAAATAAGCTGATTCGTATGATGAAGGGATGAGAAATTTAACAAAATGGGTTCTCAATTGCTTGATGTTTTTTTTTTAAATGCGAAGAAAATTGGAGCTTTTTTTAATTATGCTTTTAAAACTCAAAAAAAAAATTTAAAAAAAAAATTTTCAAGTTGAAAAATTGGATTGTAAAAAATTCTTATAATTTGTTGACGTTGGGAAAAAAACTTAAAGACAGTTCTGCATATCTAAAGACCAAAAAAAAAAGAATTGAAAAAAAGTGAAAAACACTTGAAGAAAAAAAATTTTGTGTAACAAAGTAACTTGAGCTTCCAATACATATCAGAAATTTTGCGTTGAGCAGAAAATTTAAAAATTCTAATAAAAAGATTTGTAAAAAAAAAATTGAAATTTTCAGCTACCAAAAAGTGAAACAATTCATGTAAAATTTGGCAAAAATTCATTGAATTTGATAAAACAAAAATATTACAAAACTCATTAAAACTAACAAACACTAATGAAATTTCATCAAAATTTGGCTGAATTTACAGAAAGGTGCATAGAAGATTGTTAAAACGTGTTAAAAATTAAACTTTGTGCAAAAACACTTTAAAAGCACTAAAAACTGATGATCTGAAAAAGTTGGGAAAATGTTACAAAATCTGCGTAAAAATCATTAAAACATGTTAATAATAACATTGAACTGTTTTGAAAGCATTAAGATCGTTCAAAATTGCCAAAAACTGATGAAATTTCAACAAAATTTAAGTAGCTAATTAGCAAAACTTGCATAAAACATTACAAATACTTACATGTTAAAAATGCTTTTTAAAAAAAAGGTAGATACCAAAATCATTAAAAATTATTTAAAAGTGATAAAAATTTGCCAAAAGTCAAAATTTACCAACGCTTATCAAAGTTTAGCAATTTTAGAAAAATTAAAAAAAAAATTGTCAACATTTAACAAATTTAGCAAAATTTAGAAATATTTGTTTCAAAACCATTAAAACATGTTAAAAATAAGCTAACATTATAAATCCTTAGAAAGTGTTAAGATCGTTCAAAATTTCCCTAAAAACTGATGAAAGCAGAAAGCTCAGCAAAATTTGTCAAAATTTGCATTAAACATTTTAGATACAATTGTTGAAATGTCAAAAAAAAGTACTTACTTATCATGTATCAAAACCATTAAAAATTATTTTAAAATAATTAGGTCAAAATTTAACTAAACTTGCCAGCAAATTCGGCAAGTTTTTTCACAGTTTTGCTAATTTAGTGAAATTTAGACAGGACATGTTGCAAATGACAAAAACACTGCAAACAATTATTAAGATCATCAAAAAAAGAAAAACATTTTCAAAATGATGAAATTTTAGAAAAATTCGTCTAAAATTCATGACAAAATGCCAAAAATTACGTCATTTGTATGTAATCGTACATAAAAATCATTTAAAATAGTTGAAAATTGATAAAATTTCAACAAAATTTTGTGGCATTTTGTGAAAAGTGCAAAAAAAATTATTAAAACACGTTAAAAATGGCATGAAAAGATTTTTAAAACCATTAAAATCGTTCCAAATTTCCAAAAATCTGACGAAATTTTAGGAAAATTTGGCAATACTCGTATTTTGTAAAATTTGGATGAATAAACGTCAAAAAATAATTTGATAATCGAAACAAGTAAGGTATTTCAACGAGTAGAAAAATTATTGAGCAGAACCCATAAATATCGAAATATTCTTCAAAAATACTTATATCATTACAGGTCAAATTTCAGGGGCTGAATTTCATTTTAGATTTCTGCCTCGATTTGGAAAATTTAAAGGTTTATTTCATGAAAAAAAAATCAAGGTACGAAGCTGAAATTTGGTGCATAACTTCGTACCCAAATTTTGACCCTACGGATAAATTGGTAGTGGCTTTTGAGTCATTCTGGAGCCTCCAGCGAATTTTCGTATGTTCCAATTTTAGAAAAATTCTCAAAAAAGGGCCAGAACTCTGATACACCATTTTTGTGACCCTTTTGATCGGTCCAGATATTCAAAATTTTTTTTTGTCAGTTCAAACACCAAAAATTTCCCCAACGATCATTTCTGGAAAAAATGAAAAACTGAAATTTCGAACGTGCCTAGCTATAAAATGCTGTAAATTTGATTTCTGCCTAATTTTTAACCCCCTCCCTCCTTCCCTTTTTTAGTTGATTGTTAGTAATTTGAAACATTCTAGAGCTGCCAACGGATTATAGAATTCCCAGTTTGGAAAAAATTGTCATTAGAAAGAGCCTAAATGAAATTCAACGCCTGTAATAAAATTTCAATCTTTTTTAAATTGAAAATTAGCCAAAGAATTTTTAATAATTCGTCAAAATTTGGAAAATGGTGGTCAGATTTTGAAATTTGGCCATATGATGTAGGTACTCGTGTTTTTTGATACTCTTTGGACATGTTTTTAATAATTTCGTAGTATTTTGAGAACACTTGATTATCTTACTCGTCCAACTTAATGACTGCAAATTAATAAACCGTTTTCATTATTCAAGTGTGTATGGTAGTTAGTTGCTTTCATCCTGAGAGAACCACTCCTGTGCTCAGAGAACCGAGGGATGCGATGTAGTTTACTCAACCTAATCGTACAAAAGGAACGAGGCAGGAAAAAAATGACTGCGACCTTTTTTATTGTATGTACAGCATGGTATTCGTACGTCTGCGAAACGTGTAGAAAATTTTAATTAAAAGTTGATTCGTAGTATTTAAGGAATATTGATAATAAATGAACCCCGTGCAGACGAGGACGCATGGACTGCGGGGGGAGGGGGGACGAGTTGCGGAACAATTTACGGAATTACAACGCCAGTCGAATTCGGATTAAAGTTTACAATGAAAAAGTAGTCCCAATCAGTTGCTGTTTTGAACATCGAGTCGAATCGTGTTGCCTTTTTACACGTTAAACTTTCACCAACTGGTGATAATCTGCCTGTTTCAACCCCGAGCCTTTTGTTTTATTTACTTTAACGCAGTTTGCCGATATTCCCATCGAGTTGAATCATTTTACCTACCTACCTGTGGAAGAGGTGTGGGTGTAAAAGAGAACATTTTTGAATGAAAAATTATTCGTAATAATTATCGAAATAGTACCTATTTTTATTGAACATTTTTAAAAGGTAATTGCAGCGAGTTTTTTTGGTACGTGAGATAACTGTTGGAATAATAATGAATCATTTTTTCGATTTTAATAGCCTTCTGTGTTGTTGCATATTCGTCGATTGAAATTATTTTTCAATTATCCAGACTAGAACTTTTTTTTAAACCGTCCCTAAACATCGACATTTTTTCGTCAATTATTATATACGAGTAGGTATAGTTTTTTTCAACTTTTTCATTAGGCTGCGTTTATTTGGAGTTTTGTCAGCGCGAAATTCATTTAACGAGAAGTTTTCACGCTTCTTAGGCTCGGCACGTTTTTACTCAGGGGTTACACGAAGCGAGAAATTTATTCGATACGCTGCTACCTGTAATGGTCTTGTGGTAAATATGTTTTCACTTTGCAAGTACCGCGCACAGCGCCATCCAGCGCCGGTGTCGAGTAGGTATTTATTTCGTGTGTATTTTTTCTTCTTTATATAAATTTCGCAAACATTGTGTGTGGGTTAGGTTAGGTGCAGGCTGTCTCCTCTTCTTTTTTTATGTGTTTAATGTGTGTGCGTTGAAGAAGCAGACTTAAGCTAGTTTTGAATATTGTTCGCATTACGAGTTTTTTATCCTTTTTATAAAGTACTGCGGTTTTCTAGCAGAGAATTAATGCGATTCAAAGGGTGGTTTTTTCTTCATTTTTTGAAGAGGAAAATCACACGTACTCGTGAAAACGTGATTTTAATGCTTTTTTCGAGGAGTAAAATCTCAGAAATTGACCCAAAAAAGCTCAATTATGAAGTTACGGGAGAAATCGAATGAAAAATTATCGAGCACTTGCTAGTGTATTTCAAAATGTAAATTCTTAAATTTATTGGAAGAAACGTGCATAAACGCCTTTTTTAGGGGTGCCTAAAGCGGAGGCTCTAAAAAAGGGTTCCAAATTGCGAATATACAGGGAGCTTGATTAAACTTTTTCACCTAGATTATTGAATATATACCTCAAAATGTTACGATAGGTGCAAATCGCAGGTTTCTAGTTTTCCAGGGGTTCCCAAAATATCGAAATTCCGAAAAATTGGAATATTGGGGCGCAAAATTTAATTGAGCTCTTAATTTGGTAGGATAGAGGTCTTTCAGATACTAATAAATTGTAAAAATCTTTTCTGCGGGTTCAAAGGTGTAGGTTCAGAATGGTGGTTGCGAAATCTTTCAAAAATTAACCCCCCTCCCCACCATTTCTGCGTCCAAGAGTCGAAAATAGGAAAATCACCTCGCATAACGTTTATCAGGTTCAAACCGATATTTTACAATAAAAGTTTTTGAAAATGATACTCCTTGGTTCCTGAAATTCTTTTTTTATTCACAACTTTGGGAACCCCTGGAGTCCAAAAAATTATTAGTCCAAGAGCTATACCCACTGCGATTGCCCTGAAATAACTGAAAGCTGGGACTGGTCTCAAAAGTTAGTATACATACCCGTATTTTAAAAGCACTCGGTCTGCCAATCCGCAGCTGCTGCTTTAAAGCTCAGCGAAAGCTCAAAAGTTCACAATTTTTCTGAACTTTTGCCCGAGAAAACTGATGGCTCAAATTAGTGCCAAATTATAGCATTTTTCGCGCTGAATCCGAATATGTAGGTCTGCCGGCCCTAAAGTGCTGCCAAAGCCCCGCCAGACTGGTTTAAAGGGGGGTCAAATTTCGCAAATTTCATCTTTTTGGGCTAAATTCGCATAAAAAGCTATAAAATCGGTTTAAAAATGATTTTCAAGCAGTTTAACTAAATGCTCTAAGAGTAAGATGATTTTTAGATGCCAAAATTTTTCAAAATTTTCATTTTTTGGGGGGTGGGGCATAAGGGGGATGTCGAAAAATTCACCAAATATGGTCTTGTGATACGTCGAAATATATGTTTTTTGGGCTGCAGAATTCGATTATGGCAATATTTTTCACATCACCCGGTTCCCCGACCCGTAGCTGCTGCTTTAAAGTTCAGTAAAAGCTCAACATGAAATTTACCAAATTTACTCCCCCTTTGAACCGGTCTGGCGGGGCTTTGGCAGCACTTTAGGGTCGGCAGACTTACATATTCGGATTCAGCGCGAAAAATGCTATAATTTGGCACTAATTTGAGCCATCAGTTTTCTCGGGCAAAAGTTCAGAAAAATTGTGAACTTTTGAGCTTTCGCTGAGCTTTAAAGCAGCAGCTGCCGATTGGCAGACCGAGTGCTTTTAAAATAGGGGTATGTATACTAACTTTTGAGACCAGTCCCAGCTTTCAGTTATTTCAGTGCAATTGCAGTGGGTATAGCTCTTTTACTATATCATTTTGGTTTAATTAATCACAAATTTGTATTTGGGACATTAATTACAACATTTCAAGAGTGGTCGAGTCGATAACTGTCTGGTGCAAAAAATTGCCTTACACTGAAAGAAATAAACAGTAATAGTTACATTGAAACGATGCATTCAGTGCATTAAAACGCGGTAATTTTGGTATAGGAATAAAACGCATTAATCAGTGCATATTTAGAGAAGTAACTATTACACAGAAGTGCAGTAACCATTCCATCGTTTTTATTCAACAATATTTAAAAAGTGGGGATAGGTGATATCAATTTCACGTTTCTCCGCACATCCAAACAATTCTCACTGCAACAAATTTTTCTAGACCTATTTTCCCTAAGAAAATTTTCCTACCTGACTGGGATTCGAACCTGCGACCTCTCGTTCCTAACTACCTACACTTAACGACATGGCCACGAGTAGAATATTTTATTCAGGCCCTCGAAGTATTTATAGGTTTTTCACTGTTTGAAAAAAATGATTTCATTGCAGTATGGCGATGTACTCAGTACATCGTTTACTGTATTCAGTAAATCACTACATGGTTCTCAGTCATGTTTAAGGAATGTAATCATTGCTTACTATACGATGTAATTATTACCCACCAAATGATGTTTTGAATACCATGTCTGCAGGACTGAGTCCCCAAAGAAATGTAATAAGAACATCAAAATGAATTTTTAAAAGTGATGCAATAAATCCATCCTGGCGATGTACTCATTCCATTGTATGATGCATTCTCTGATTTAAACTATGTAATCATTACATCAAAATTAGGTAACTTGAAAATTACTGTACTGTGCAGTAACCATTGCATCAATTTTAGGACTGAATAATGCGTTTTGAAAATCATTTCTTTCAGTGTAATACACCCTCCTTTATGTACAGTTCTTGTATGATATCAATAAATATGTGGGGAACCCCCTGTCATCCTGAGCCCCACTGCAAAAATTTGTGTTTTAATAAATCAAAGGTGTTAGTGAAATCTATGAAGGCTAGGTGGAGTTCTATCGGTAATATCACTAAAAAATTTATAATATCTACTGTTCATCAAACTGGACCCAAAACTGACTAGATTTTTTTTGAAAACCCAAAACCAAAAGTCAACTTGAGAGTTGAGACTACAGAATTTTGTGTGAACCAGAAATATTTGTAGACATCAACCTGTTTCATCTACAGACTCAAAACTGAAACCAAAACTCCAATCATTTTGGGTCAACAGCGCGGTTGGAACAATAGTGAGATTTTGTTTTTGGCTTTTTGTTTGTTCTCAGTTTGAGTTTGTTGTGTCAGGCAGGCCTGGACCCACCCACCGAGTTACCGAGTAAATCTCGTGGGCTGCGATGTATATTTGGACCAATGAGGTAAAAACTGCGCCACTTAAAAAATTTCTGAATGAATTTGTATGCTCAATGTCCTGCACTTTAAAAAATGGGAGAAAAAAAAGTTGCCAATTAATTGAGGAGCCCAAAATTGGGGCCACTAAATTGGGATATCTCAGTGGGCCGCTAAATTTTCCGTGTTCTTGGGTCTGGCCCTGGTGTCAGTGCTGCATATGCTGAACATAAATGGTATTGGTATCCAGTATTGGTAATCTAAAGCCCAGAACAATCGTGTTAGTCGTTACAACAACATCACCAAAAACTGTTAACAATACTGTTGGCAACAGATTTTTCTTATCAGCGTATTATTCATGTCCTTTTCTAACAAGTTTATTTGAAACGATGTTGTTGTTAATAAAACTGTTGCCATTGCCATCACTTTTGGATACTGACTCACAAGCAGACACACTGGTGCTCATATAAGTGTGTGCAACCATTCATGCATTCATACAACAGATGAGGATTTCTTTGCTGATGCGTAAGTGATACCGAAATATTGTTTTATGAAAAGTGATTGTAACAACTAACAGGTTTGGGTTTTATTTGGTGATACCGATTGCCAACAGTTAACAGTTTTAAATGATGCTGAAACTATGACAACAGCATCGCCAAAGCCATTGTTCTGGGCTTTATAATCAGCAATATCAGCATACAGTTCCCAAAATGGTATTGATATTTTGGTATTCTCCATGTAGAATTTTGGGTTAATTAGAATTGGTATTTTATTATTTTGTGGATTTTTTTGCTATCTGGTATTGGTATTGGTATTGTGCCAATGTAATACGCTGCCACCGCCGTTTCAAAAATTACTTCAGTCGCCACTTCGCCAGCACCAAGTAATTTGCTCATTGCTTGGCTGAGCCGCGCAGCCGGCTTAACTCTCTCAGATGGCAAATTTTAGGGGACTTTTCCCATATTTTGGATCTTCGGTTTTTTAAATGGCTAAACTTTTCATTATTGTCACACAACACTAAAAAGGCCTCTCATCATCTCAGGTCGGAAACGAATACATATTTTGAGAAAATGAATTAAATTTTACATACAAATTTGTATTTTGAGGTAATTTTATAATTTACAAAAAATTACTGCAAAATTTCAACTTTATAGCCGGCTGAGCCGCCGCCAAGTGAAATTTTTACAGCTGCCAGCCACAGTGCTGTGTACACCATAGCCACCACCAATCATTTTGCTGTTGGGGCAGGGCTCTAGTTGGTATTACAGTCGGCCCCGCTTATTATGGTCGCATTTGTCCGAGGCAAATTGATTTTATTAAGCGGGTGATTTTATAAAGCGAACTTTTGAAAACCCCCAATTTTCACATAAAAAAATTTACTACAACTTCACAATGTACATGCATACTAAAAAGATGGATTAAAGTCACGATAGGTACTCCCAAATTCCCAATTTAGGCACATAACATATCTATTTTTCAAATTTTCAAATGTTTAGACCTTTTCCCCTTTATCATCACTTGAGAGAAAGCTGATAGAAATCAAAATTTAAAAATAAGAGAAAAATTGCAAAATTTTTGATTTAAAGTATGAAAAAACAAGCCATTTTCCCAAAAATACCTCAATATTTTCACAAAATGATTCTGCTAAGCGGGGAGTTTGATTACATTAAACGAGTGATTTTCTGTGTAATTAGGTACAAAAAATCGGGACCAAGCCATTTGAGGGTGATTTTATTAAGCGGATCCATAATAAGCGGGGCCGACTGTATATTCGTATGCAGCTCTATGTTGTGTTTAGAAATACAGTTGTTTTCATATGTACCTAAAAAAACATTCCCAATAATTCAACACTATGGTGTGTTGTAAGTATTAATAGATTTTATGTGTGACAAACTGGCCAAATAGGCCTATATCAAAATGAAAAAGTCAAGGTAACATGCATAACATTTTAATGAAATGCTTACTTAAAATAAACATCAACATTTTAATCTATTAATTCAAAAACAAAAGAACACTTATAAAGTAGTTTTATCATCACAATAAAATAAATCTTATCAATAAACTGACAAATATACCTATTCTTTGGAAATTGAATGGGAAATGAGAATCCAACAGAGGAACTAGAATGCATACAGATCAGTCTTCTGATTAGTTCATAAGAAAGGAGGGAGTCACAATGGAATGTGGGTTGTTGGAGCCTGGAGAGACCATCTATTTTGATTTTATATGTCATAATGACTGATTTGGTGCCACTAGAAGAAGTAGGTAGGTGTAGAACCAACTTTGAATTTATGACAGCTGATTGAAAATGCTACCTTTTAATTGTGTAGAATGGAATAAGCAGTAAGAAAATGCAAGCTCCTGAACACCTAGTCTTTATAATGTAGATTGTAGTGGCACTATGATAAGTCTAATTGTGACCCAACTAGATGTTGAGGGCAGATGAGTGATGCTGATGAAGTGATGATATTAAATACATATCACGGTACCTAATTGAATTGATTGATTGAATAAATGAGCTATCACAATTATCGTGATTCATGATAGTAACAACTTGCAATATTTCCCCCCCCCCAAGAATTGCTAAAGTGAATGCAAAAAATTAGACACTGCGCGTGTCAAAACTATGGGTGGAGCTTACTTCGTAAACACGACAATCTCCCTCCAGTTTTTAGCGTGAATTTCCTGTTGCACAATATGGATCCTTGCAGAAAATATCACAAGTTGTTAGTATTGTGATATCACCATAATCATGATAGTTTGAAAAAATTATCTGCAGCATCTGTGTGGGGCAAGCTTTGCTCAAGTACAAAGTTTCATAAACAAGATCTTGATTAGGGAATCTTCAAAATAAAATAATGTAAATGATGAGATAACTCATTTCTAAGAAATTTAATGCGAGTATGAACAGTGAATGTGAAATAGAAATCTAGAAATTGGCCCAGAATTGATAATCGCCAATGGAAATATCTTTAGAGATTATTACTGAAGCCACCATGTCTCTTTGCGAGATCAACCAACTTACTGATAAACAGGGATTGATCGAAATGTATCTTTTTTGAATGTGAAAAATATCGCAGTAACAATACCTTCAAAAACAATACCAGTTTGTTGTATTCTACAAAATGTATACTCCCTGATCGAATGAAACTTTGATTCAGTGTGAGAGGTGTTATCTGATGGAAAAAATTCAATCTGAATTATTAGACATAGTTGTATAACACTGAAGAAGGCAGCTATGCCACCAAGCATTGTGAGAAGGCGTACATGCAGAGGGAACCTAGACCATATGTCATTTCTATCAATACTAGCCAATCGTATGTACCATAATGCACCGATAATTGGAACCAAACGAAGGACACGAATAATGGATAATATCACTTCCATATAATACTCGTAAGCATTCTTGTCATCACTGATGCATCGAGCTAACATTAACATACAAAGTAAAGGAATGCCTATCCCTAAAACACAGTAAATGAGGCATTTTATGTTCTGACCACCTGATGAAGGACGTTGGGAGTACAGAGCGATTTTTCGAAAACACCAGCATAAATCCAGAGCAATAATGAACTTGAAAAATGTCAATGATAATGTTATGTAGATGAAATAACGTTCTTCAAATTTATCCGATTTTAAATTTGCTGGTAGTACTTCAAAAAGATATGTTGGCGCTGCAAACGCATTGTACAATAACAGAAGAAAACAATAAAATGTGAGGGTTTTAGTTGCGAAGCTTTGGGCTGGAATCTTGCCATTTTGGAAAAATTTATAAAGATGAATAATTAAACAGATACTTGAAGGAATGACTGCGACTTGTTCCACAAGTTTTAGTATTTTCTGCGTATCCCATACTGTGTCTACCATTTTTCAGTTAGTATACCTAGGTGTTGTGGGTGAAAGTTTCAGCGTCTGAAAATGAATGTGATGTAAGATCTCGAGATATGTATCACAAATTAGAAAAATGATCTAAATAATAATTTAATTTTGTTACCTGTGTGATGAAATAACATTGGTAGATAGGATTAGTTCTTCTTTTCAATTTGTAAGCTACCGTCACTTGTTGGTAACTTATTTTATAAAATAACTGCAGCAAAGACAAAATCAACTTTAAAGTGTGATGAGACCGAATAACGAGTTGATAAATGAAATGTTTTATAGGTAAAACAAATACTGATACCAAAAATTAGTGTGTCATTTAGGTAGGAATGCAATTTTTTATCTCTAATAGGTACGTATGAAACAACTAATCAAAAATGGGAAACGTGTAATCGACATCTGTTACTGATAAACTTTTAATATCAAAAACAGTTTCCTGTAAGTTGTTTCATTTCCATTATGAATAATGAATTCACATATCTCGTTGAACAAATTCTAAATTTAGTGATTCATTATCACTGTGTCGCTTAAATATCTATCAGGTAGATAACTTGTATTATATAACATCGATTTATTTTCATTTCACCTCATTGTGGAGGTTCCTATCTGATTGTTATTTCTGATTTGACAAGGAAAGTTGTTTTTAAGATTCTATTGAGAGAGTCTGTTCTTGCTCCTCAGCTTCCTATCCCCACTCCTTATCATGTCACTTCCTGTTTTGGTGGGCGTTTGTCAGATTCTTGTTTTTATGTTATGTATGTACTACATTCATTAGTGGTGTAGGGTGTTTCCTTTTCTCCAGTTTTTTCAGGTTTCCAACTCATTTCAATTTTTCAGAGCGTTACAAGTATTTATTCTTTAAAGCTAATTCAGTTCTTGTGATGAGCACATCACTCAAAAAAAAATTAATTATTACTGAGAGATTTAAAAAAAAAAAGTGTTCATCTACTTCACTTTTTTTTGGTATCTCGATCCATGCTCGTTTTTTGCACGAGCTTTTATTCTAAAAAACCCTCTATGTACCTAGTCCATTTTTACTCGAAGAATACGATTCAAATAAAAAATTGCTATAAATTCGCTTTCTTTCGCGATTCGCATATTGATTTAGTTAATAACAAAGAGAATTTCTTCTCCTTCATCTCGCAAATGTACGAGTAGCTAGCTAGGTAATTATAAATCGAGTGTAATTAACCAAGGGAGCAATTAGCGATTGAAAATGTAAAATAAATAATTAACTGTTGCTTTGAATTTTGAGAAAAAGCCCGTAAGAGAAAAGCAGGTGTAATTTGTGCTGCAGATTTTCTCACAGAGGTTCTTTCTGTTTCTTGTTAATAGTAATGCTTTTGGCGCGTTTTTTTATATAGGTATATTTTTTCTCTCGTTTTGGAATTCATTTGGGATATTACATCTGGTGAAGCATTAAAAGAAAAAGAAAAGGCTTTACAGGTAAAGCTTTTGTACAGCTGTAAAAAGGGTATTAATTTTACTTAGAAATTGTCTTCCATCTTTCAAGTTTTTAGTGTACCTATCTGCTGCCTGTACACGGTATAAAAAGCTAGCTACGGTGAATGTTTTCATTGCTCTGTGTAGTACGAACGTCTGTGCTGTGTATCGTGCTGACCTTTTGAACGAAATAAGACGCGGCTCGGATGAACTGAAAAGTACCTAAGGAAGAAAAAAAAGTAGAATTGTTTTGTCGCCGAGTACGAGTGTTTAACAAGCTGAGAGGCGAAGCGGCTAATTGTCTGGAATGGTAAAGCGTTTAAATGTTGGCGCTTTACCTACCTATACATAAGTATTAGAAGCTATACGAATCTAAGAACACTACTTATCTTTTGTGAGGAAACGTGATCAAGATTATATGCTTTTTAGTAGGAAAGTGGAAAGTGTTTCTTTTGAGGATATGTACTTAAATATTGTATTTTGAAAAGAAGTAGGGGAGAATTCGTAGTCGATGCAGGATGAATTAGGGTTTCATTTGTGATTGAAGAGCATTTTTTTTGTGGATTTGAAAGTACAAAAAATTAAATTCGAAAAGCCCGAATTTGAAATTCCAGGGTAAAAGTTCAATTTTTCATTCTGATAACCCCTCTGAACCCCCCCCCCCCCAAATACCGAACATTGAAATCGGCGTGAAATTTTTGAAGAAGCTGATTGTTAAATGCAACCCCTCTTTGCCTCTCTGGGCATCTTCTAATCTTGGTCAAATTTTTGAAAAATTATGAAAATGTGTTGTGACATGTTGATTCCTACTAACTCGAGGTCGTTGAGTTTGAATATCTATAAATATTTTTCGGATTAAACATATCCCCAAAGGAACATCAACTCCTAAATTTGATCAAAAATCTGAAAGATTTTCAAAGTGAAGTTGTATACTTATTTATTGATTGTAGCTGATTTGACGACGTCAAGTTTGAATATTGCCCTATTTTTTCTATCCTTCCCTTTCGAACCTCTTTCCCTCAAAACTTCCCTTAAACATGGCCTAACATCATGAGATGAAACCTCTCAATGTTTCTTCCCTGGCTCCATTTCTTTTACTTATTGTGAGATCATAGAATTCCACATCTTTTCAAACTTTTGAAGTAGAACTTTAAATGTTCCCAAAAATTCATTTTTGCCATGGATCCTAATTTTTTACGCCATTTTTGATTCAAAATGTTGATTTTTCACGACTTTTGTCACTTGGATAATTATTCATCTTTTTTCAATAATTTTTGAAGAAAAAGTTTAAATTTTAAAAAATTTTAAAACCTTGCTTTTGTAAACAGAAAAATTTTGAACTGGACAAAACTATCAAAAAAAGCATACAAAAAACCATCAGTAGTCAAAATTTAAGAAGCTGAAATGTATTTTTCGATTTTTTGGTGAATTTTTAAAAATCTAATTTGGCCCAAAAATGAAAAAAAAATCAAAATTTTACTAAATTGATCTAAAAAGCTGAAATTTAATATGTGCCTGATTTTCGACATCCCTCCCTTCCCCGAATAGATTGAAAAAAGTTTCGAACGGTTTTAAACAATTCTGAAGCCTCCTGCAGATTTTTGAAAATTGAAATTTTCACATTTCACTCAATGAAGTTGGAAAGCTGAAATCTTCTGGATACCATAAATTCAATATGCTGAGTCGATTGAAGGTGTTTCTGAGCTGTTTTGGAGCCTCCAGCCATACTTCGCAAATTCCAGATTTTTAAAAAAGTGTCACATAAACCGTCTGAATTATAACGAGGGCTTTTTTTAAGGGGACGCGGGGGACGCAGACCGCCAAAGGAAAGTTGAAAACTATTGAAAAATTGCCATAAAAATTGTTTTAAAAAGGGTGAAAGAATTTTTTTTAAATTAAAAAAAAACAGAGTGTCTACCAGGTCGCTATAGCGTTAAAAGTCGCGATTTTGAAAATAGGGCGCTAAAGTCGCGAAAAGGTCGCGATTTTCGCCAAAAATACCAAAAAGTCGCTATAAATTGTCCAAACTTCAAATTTTAAAAACTTTTCTTATTTTTAGTTGATGGCGATTGGTAAAAAAAACATTTTTTTTGTTGGAATTTTTTTTGGGGGGGGGAGGTACTTTTAACTGAAAAAAGTCGCTAAAAGTCGCGAAAAGTCGCTATTTTTGAAAATTAAATTTTGGTAGACACCCTGAAAAAAGTACCTTTTGCAAAAAAATTTTGAATTTTTTTTTAGGTCAAAATTATCCAAATACAAAATCTATCAAGGTTGCCACATTGAAAATTTTGAATTATGAAACATTATTACCTAGCTACTTAAACAGCAAAAAAAAAGTGATAAAAATTTTTTATTTCAAGCGTCTAAAGTGCGAAAATTAAATCAGAATTACAACAAAAATTTGATGAAAATTTGAAAATTGCTCTGAATCTAAAATTTAGCATTCAAGTTCGTTCCTTAGTACTTCTACTTAGCTTGTACTTAAATTAAAACAAAAGTTACTTTTTTATAAATTTCCAAAAATATTTAATTAAAAAAATAATTTAGGTCTTTTGATTTTTTTGTCAAAACACAGTGGCCGGGAGAGGGTGGGGGTATGAAAATTAGGAACTTGCAACTTCAATTCAATATCGCCCCCCCCCCCATGTCCCACAGGAAAAATATAAAAAAAGGCCCGATTATAACTTGAGCATCATTTTTCCAAAATAAGTTTTTGCCAGTTCGGATCCTTATTTTAGACATTTCTCCAATTTGTACGACTTTTATGGCATTTTTAGAAAATCTAGAATCTCCAAAATATAGCCAGAGACTTTAGCATAGTTTGGAACTGCCTTCAATCGACTCAGCATATTGAAATTAGACTGAAGTAAATTTTAGCTTCCCAACTTCATTGGGTAGGTATTCTTAATTTTATGGAAATTTCAACTTTCAAAAATTTGCTGGAGGCTCCAGAGAAGCTCAAATTCGGTTCGAAGCCATTTCCAATCGATTCAGGGGGTCGAAAATAAGTTATATGCCAAATTTCAGCATTCTGCATTAATTTGGTCAAGTTTTGATTTTTCCCCATTTTTGAATTTTTTAGCCCTTTGGTTTCCAAAAATTCCCCAAAAATCGAAAAATACACTTTAGGACTAGAAATTTTGGCTAATGATGTATTTTTGCTTACTTTTTCGATTTATTTTTATTTTTTGTCATCTGGGATCCTCCCTTTTTTTTGAAATTTAGGGACTTGGTTTAGTTAATCTTTGTCTATCTGATACGTATAAAATTGAGACATTGTGCTTGTGTTTTATTCTCATTACCTTGGAACATGCTTCAAGTAGTACGACAAATTTCAAAGTAACTATAGTTACCTTCACCTTCCCAAAAAGGTTTATTAAACTTTATCGCGTTTTTAGCCACGAAACGTGATTAAAAAGTGCCACAGTGCATTGACATTTAATTTAACTCGTTAATGCGGTGTTATGAACTACACCATGTTTAGTTGTTTACCTTATCCTCGCCCACATTATACGTAGCTCCTTCGATTCGTAGGATACCTTCGGCCGCACACCTACGTTAATAAGTATTCATACTCGTTCCGCCGTAAATAATTTTCTATCGCTTATTGAAATGTTTACAGATGGAGCGAAAACGCCTAGCGCCGACGAAAGTGGCGCCCGAGGAACGGTGCACGTGTACGAAGGTGACGATGCTCTTCTAACATGTGTGATACGAGGAGCTGCCGATAATACGGTCATGTGGAAGATGGAGGATCGCGATCGTCACAGCAAGCGAGTCTTGACAGCCGGCGATACGAGAGTGACCGGTGATCGGAGGTTTCATATTTTACACGATGAAGGTGAGTAATTTTTCATTTTTTAAATTTTGTTCTAGATTAATTTGAGTTTTGAATAATTTAATTTTGAGGATTATTCGTTTAATTATTCGTGATCGATATGAATCGATTTATTCTTTGATATTTCGAATATTTTAATCAATTTTAACGCCGATGAAGATAGTTTTGAGCGGAGGGAGGGGGTAGGGATCTGCTCACATTTCTATCCATCTTTTAGGAAATCTCATTGCTGTGTACAAAATCTTGTACAACCATTCTTTGCCAAAAAAATATACTTACTATTCGAGGCACTTTACCCAACTAATTTCACGAATGAAAATTCATAAATACTTACTGCCTGCTGGCTGTAGTATTAAAAGTATCATTTCCTTTGTACCGGAGAGCTGCTTAAAGTGGTTCGTTCTCTTATTGTTCTAACGTGATTTTCTCCTCGCTGCTCGTGCTTATTTCACTCGGAGATTTTCTTTTTTCGTATTTACATTTTTATTCGGCAACGATATTGCGAAAAATAGTTTATTTCGAATCGACTCGCCCCTCCTGCTACCTCTTCACCTACACGTTCTCGTCGGTATAAGCTCGACGGAATATTTTGCAAAGCCGAACAAAGTGTATACCTTTGTCGCGTATTTTCAATAATCGTACAACATTTATTCGCTCTTTTTGGCTGGCGAATTTATTCGCGCGCGTTGACATCGATCATTCTTCCTTCTTCCATGTACGTAGTTGTGTAGGTATTGAAATTACATATTAAACGAATATCGAAACCGGGTTCGTCGAACGGTAAATTCGACTATTTTTACAAAGCGTTTACAAATTTTTATCGTATATAGATATACTATATCGCATCGTGTGCCCATCCTCATCGTAGTTATGTTGAGAAAAATATAATAATGAAGTGAGTTCCTTATATCCTTAAATGTATAGAGAGGGTTTGAATGAAAGAAAAAAAAAGCTCGAAGAAAAAAAATAGGGGATATTCTTTATGGTGGTATAATAACGCCGTGTTTTATAAGACTTGTCGTCGAGTGTCTATGTAAATAAGCTGCAAGCTCGAGTGATACGTGCACGTGGTTTCAAGGGGAAAGATGTATTTAGAGAATCTACACGCGTTAGTGTTCTCATCTTTATACTTTTACCTACCCTTCGCTGTGAAAAGTGGAGCAAAAATATTTTGCCGAAAAAGAATGAGTATTTGAGTATCTAGGTACTTGTATCTGTGTATTTCGACGTATATTTTTTTCGTCATCTTTCCTCTTTGGTTTCGTCAATTGTCGTTGTCGTGATAGTCGATAATTTTAGATTTAGGATTTCTCCCACGCGAGTTGAGAAAATATAAAATCTATATCGGGGAATCCGTTTGATTTGATTTTTCATCTCTGTGAGTGTAGTTGAACGTTCCACAATTACTGTCTGAAGGCATTCCTTGAAAATTCAATTGGTCGAAAATTCATAAAAGTTGTAACCTGTTTTGGAAAGTTCGAAAAATTATGAGAACGCAACCTTTTCAATATTAAAATAATATTATTCAAAACGTTGGAGAATCCGTTCAAAAAAGAAAACAGATGAAAAATTGCTTACAAATTTTTCAAGTTGATAAAAAAAAGTTGTTAAAAACCATCAAAATTGTTCAAAATGTAGAAGTAGATGATTCTAAAGTTGTGTGAGAATTGATCAAAATGTTGAGAAATTGGTTCAAAAGAGCCTAAAAACATACCTATGCATATCCAAAAGTGAGGAAAAGATCATTTTTTTGCAAAAATTGCATGCAGAGAAACTTGTCTTTTTTGGGTTAAACTTGGCCAAAATTGCAAAAGATTCTACTCATTTTACCAATATGGAACATGATCGATTGTGAGATGGAAAATCACGAATGAGTCGATTTTCAATAGTGATCGATTTTTGATCAATAAATGTTTTTACTTTTGAAAATGAAATTTATTCCACACTTCGAACATGTTCGATCATGCATGGAATCGAAAATCGCAAATGAGTCGATGTTTGGAACTCGATTCATCGATTTTCGATCATGATCGATTTTCATTCGGAAATTTAGTTCGAAAGCTATCTATAAAATTTATTTTTAATTTCAAATACATTTGATCACACAAGATTGAAAATCACAAATGAGTCGATTTTCGAAATTCGATTGATCGATTTTTGATCTAGGAGTTGACTTTTGAAAATAAAGTTGATTTCTCACTTCGAACATGTTCGATCATTCATGGGATCAAAAATCGCAAATGAGTCGATGTTTGGAACTCGATTCATCGATTTTCGATCACAATCGATTTTTCATTCGGAAATCTATTTCGGAAGGTACCTAGTATGAAATTTATTTTTAATTTCAAATACATTTGATCACACAAGATTGAAAATCACAAATGAGTCGATTTTCGAAATTCGATTAATCGATTTGCAATCATGATCGATTTTTGATCTAGGAGTTGACTTTTGAAAATAAAGTTGATTTCTCACTTCGAACATGTTCGATCATGCATGGGATCGAAAATCGCAAATGAGTCGATGTTTGGAACTCGATTTATTGAATTTTGATCACGATCGATCTTTCATTCGGAAATTTATTTCGGGATGTACCTAGTATGAAATTTATTTTCAATTTCAAATACGTTTGATCATTATAGATCGAAAATCACAAATGAATCGATTTTCAAAATTCGATTAATCGATTTTCAATCATGATCGATTTTTGTTCCAGAATTTACTTTTGAAAATGAAATTGATTTTTCATTTTGAAATTGTATAAATTCAAAAATCGCTAATGAGTCGATTTTCGAAATTCGATTAATCGATTTTTCATCTGGAAATTTAGAGTATTTTTGAAGCTATAAAATTCATTTCTCATTTCAAACACGTTTGATTACACGAGATCGAAAATCACAAATTAGTCGATTTTTGTTGTCAGAATCATCAAAATGACTGGTTATTTTTCATCAAAATTGCCCATAATGGCTTGTTTTTTACCAAAAATTCCGGAAAACACTGTTTTTTTGGTCAAAATTTCGAGAAATTATCGACTTTTTTTGTCGCAAAAATTTGTTTTTTTTTCATAAAAATCGCAATAAATTAGTTTTATTACATCTTGAAAAAAAAACTACTGTCTATGCCAAAATTTTGAAAAATATCTGTTTTTTTTTTTTAACAATTCAAAATGCCCAAACTCTTGTTTTTTTCGCCATTGCAGAAAACCACTTTTTCTATCAAAATTGCTGGAAAGTCTAGTTTTTCAAAGCAAAATTCCAACATATTATTTATTATGAAAATTGCTAAAAATTGCTTGTTTTTTGCCGAAAATTCCGGAAAACACTGTTTTTTTTTGGTCAAAATTCCCATAAAGTGTTGGCTTTTTTCATCGTTAAAATTAATTTTTTTTCATCAAAATTGCAAAAAATCTATTTTATTAAATTTCGAAATCAATATTTCCGAATTCATCGAATAACTTTTTGTATCATCCTGTGTGTTTATAGCGACATCGACGAGTCATTCACATAGGTGATTTTGATTATATTTTTGGGAGGGGGCCTGGCGGTGGGGAAATTTTACTAAAAACTTGTAGAAGTCATTTTCGAATGATTTTGTGCATTTCTCAGAATGTCATTAGTGGAGCTCAAATTTTTATATGCTGGAGCATATTTTTTGTGTGCATAGGAGATAGGGAATTTTTCAATTATCTCCGCGATTCGTGAAATTTCAAGTAAAATGAATGAGCCTAATTCGTTAGAGCATAATTTTGGCATATTTTACCATAAAAGCATATTTCGGTATTTTTAGGGAATTATTTTACGTTTTTAGAGCATTATTTTATGTTTTTAGCGGGTTTTAGGGAATATTTTGCTCAATTTCAATTAATGTATGTAGGTATATATAATTATGTATTATTTTTAAAAAGCGATAATTTCGTACCTACTTGCCTGATGGCTGATTTGTCTTTATGGATAACATTTTTTTGGTTTCTTATGACTATACCTTACTCCTGCTTTTGTTATCCGCGAGTCGATTGAATTGACGTGGAATAACTCAAATGTTTTTGAAAAAGTCTTCTTACTCGTATAATTATTAGGTAACTAGGTACGTACTTACCTACTAGAAAATTTGCTCCAGAATGAAGATTTCATCGTAGAGGGTATTAATTCAACTCCAACAGTCGATGAAAAGGTTTTATTAGCAATCAAACAGTTATGAACATGAATCATTATGTGAATTTTCAAGATGAATTTCGGCCATTTGAAGACTTTCATGGTAAACATCCGCATACCTTATCTTTTCCGTTTCCCTTGGTAGCGATTACACAATGTATTCCGGTTGTTCCCGGTGGGCTGCCGCTGCCGCAACAATCGGCATCAGTTTGGCAAGGCTGTGACTGATTGTTGCATCCTTCAATGGATATCATCAAAGAAAAAATTACTGCCAGAATGAGTAACAAATACACGTATATATCGCGATCGTATAACTTCATTTTGTGGCAAATTTAAAAGAAAAATGTCTGAGCTGAATGAACAAAAGACAACTTATGACAACTATATTTTACTGTGTTCAGCTAATCAACCCAAAAAATTTTGTAAACATACACAGAAATTTTTTTAAATAAGAATTACCTACTTATCAAAATACATGATAAACGTCAGCCAAAAAATATATTTTACGCAGAATTACGTAAAATTGATTAGTCTTATGGTAAAATTTACTAATCTTGTAGTATAAATCACTCAACGTGTGGTGCAATTCGTGATAAAAGTAAGAATTATTTTTCTGTATGGTATTTTTTTTTACAAAATGAGCAATAATTTTTTGATATTTTTTTATCTAAATTTTGGTTTACCAATGTATTTTTTGAAGGTTCATGTTTGAATTTTTAATGGTCGCACACTAAAAAGTGAAAATGATGAAATACGTACAAGCAAATATTACCTATAAAAATTTATTTTAAAGAGCATTCCCGGGTAAGATAGTGAAATCGGCACTTTCTCCGATTTGGTTGAAACTTACCCAAAATGTTAGTTTGGATGTAAAATCATCCCAAAATTTTTTTTGAGCCGACCCCCCCACCCCCACCCGAGAAATGTGCCCATACGTGCTCAAAATTCAAAATTCTCGTTCTCCGGAGGGAGTGGTCCAAAAATTTTGAAACTTTCACAGAAAATAGTCACTAGGTAGGTGCGTGTGTGGAATTTTTTTTGATAAAAAAAATTCATATTTAGGGGGTTTTTGGGGGGGTTCAAAATTTAAAAAATTCGTAGAAAAAAAACGGGGAGGGTACCCTCTCTGAAATTTTTTCAGAAATTGAATTACACCCTAAGGTATAACATATAATTTTCCCAAGGCCCCAAAGGGGGGTGCAACATGGTCAAAAAAAAGAAAGTTTGAAAAAAAGCATGATCTCCAGTACTACCGCGCGTTTTGTCAACACGGTTCCACGATACCACCGTGAGAAAACATCACCTATCGCGCGCTCTCAAACTTGGATTTTTTTTGAGAACCCTATTGATATACCATAATTGCCATCAGTGGGTTTTTCGGTGAATATTTTCTAGGGTGGTATGGTGAATTATAATTTTCTTTTTTTGTTCAAAATTTTTTTATATGTACTTCAAAACGTAAAATCAACTCACATAAGTTTTTTCCAAAAAAAAAAAAAAAAAAATGAAAATAGGTACTTAGGCTACACTAATACTTGGTACTTGTTGAATTTTTTGCACTCATAATATACTCAAGAAGATTCATCAACTAGAGTGTAAGCATATGATCACTGCCATGAGTAACACATTGAAAAATTGAGTACATTATTATATAGAGTGATGGTTTTTCATCAAAAATTCAATATTGAGCAGCTATGCAATGTAGGTGATCGTTTGTTGTAGTTAGGTACCTACAGTTGTGGCTCAAATATTAAAAATTGTAATTTTCGTGTATTTTTACGTACGTTGCTTAAAATTTTATTTTTTCCAAAAATTCTGACCTTGAGAGTCAAAAAACGGTAAAAAATGATGACAAATCACGTTTTTTTGACAGATTTTAATTTTTTTGAGCATGTTGCACCGAGTTCTGAGCTCCGTGAAAAATATATGTTATACCCAAAGGTGTAACTGAATTTCTCAAAAAATTTCGCAGAAGGTACTCTCCCCGTTTTTATCCTACGAATTTTTGAAATCTTGAACCCCCCCCCAAACCCCCCAAATATGAAATTTTTTTCGAAAAAAATTACACACACGCACCTACGTAGTGAGTATTTTCTGTGAAAGTTACAACATTTTTGGACCACCCCCTCCGGAGAACGGAAATTTTGAATTTTGATAAAATAAGTTGAAAAACGCAATTTTGAGAGGTAAATATGAAGGGGGAGGGTTGAAAATTCTTGTAGGTATACCTCTGTTATTCACCATACCACCCTAGAAAATATTCACCGAAAAACCCACTGATGGCAATTATGGTATATCAATAGGATTCTCAAAAAAAATCCAAGTTTGAGAGCGCGCGATAGGTGATGTTTTCTCATGGTGGTATCGTGGAACCGTGTTGACAAAACGCGCGGTAGTACTGGAGATCATGCTTTTTTTCAAACTTTCTTTTTTTTGACCATGTTGCACCCCCCTTTGGGGCCTTGGGAAAATTATATGTTATACCTTAGGGTGTAATTCAATTTCTGAAAAAATTTCAGAGAGGGTACCCTCCCCGTTTTTTTTCTACGAATTTTTTAAATTTTGAACCCCCCCAAAAACCCCCTAAATATGAATTTTTTTTATCAAAAAAAATTCCACACACGCACCTACCTAGTGACTATTTTCTGTGAAAGTTTCAAAATTTTTGGACCACTCCCTCCGGAGAACGAGAATTTTGAATTTTGAGCACGTATGGGCACATTTCTCGGGTGGGGGTGGGGGGGTCGGCTCAAAAAAAATTTTGGGATGATTTTACATCCAAACTAACATTTTGGGTAAGTTTCAACCAAATCGGAGAAAGTGCCGATTTCACTATCTTACCCGGGAATGCTCTTTAAAAAAAGTAATGAAAAATTGTTATGCTAAGTTTCATAACTACTATTTTTCCATTTTTTTTTTTTTTTTTTTAGTATTTTCAACGTGAAAACAACTAGGTATTAAAATGAGGAATACGTGTGAATAGGAAAATACCACGTGTACTTGGTACCTTGGCTTGAAAGTAGAAGCATTCAAAAAATTGGCCTCACTTTCCTCCTTTGATAAAATTTCCACTTTCATACATGTATGAAAAAGGCTTGGGATCCAACCACCCAGAAAATTAAATTCAGCATTCTAAAAAACCTCTACATTCATACCCATCATACCCATGTTGAATTTCTTGGAATTGAAGGGTTTAATTCCAAGTCGGCCTAAGTCCATTTTTATCATTTTTGAGTTAGCAGCGCCATCTGGTGGTACAGGTCGGTTAACACCTTTATCACCTTGTCCCAACACCTGGCGTTACTTTTTTCGCTCAGGAGCGCTGTTTTGCCGACTCAAAAAAACAGCTGATTATTCCAAAGTGGCCTAAATCATACATTTTTTAAGAGTATTTGTATACAAGTGCGGTTGTGCCGGTTTTTTTCAAGTTTTTCAACGATTTTCGAGAGACAAAATTTGAAGGTGCTTCGAATGAAATTGTTTCAGAAATGTATTAAATTAATGATTCGTGAATTTTTTTTTGAAAAAACGCGTTTTTCAGCTCTTTTTCGAAATTTTTAACATCAGATAATTCCAAATGGGCCTAAGTCCACTTTTTCTGACTGTTTGACGCGCTCTGGAGCTGAAAATACGCAAAATTAAAAAAATACCAATACGGTACTTTAAAGCAGAAAGATCAAGCTTCACAACCATATAATCACATCATTTATTATTGAAGCGGAAGGACGAGAAAAACACTTATTTGTGTTTTTCTCGAAACGGAAAAAATGGACTTAGGCCGACTTGGAATTAAACCCTTCAATTTCATGTTTTGTATCCCCCCCTCCCTCCTTTGAGGACTCGCTTAATTTTAAAAGAAACTTTTGTCTCAATATCAATTCTCAATGTATTTCGATGTATTTTTTTTGTCATCTTTCCTCTTTGGTTTCGTCAATTGCCGTGATAGTCGATAATTTTAGATTTAGGATTTCTCCCACGCGAGTTGAGAAATGAAATCTATATCGGGGAATCCATTTGATTTGATTTTTCATCTCTGTAAGTATAGTTGAACGTTCCACAATAATTACTGTCAGAAGACATTCTCTGAAAACTCAACAGGTTGAATATTCATAAAAATTGTAACCAGTTTTTTTGTTTCGAGGAAAGTTCGAAAAATTATTAGAACGCAACTTTTTCAATATCAAAATACATAATATTATTCAAAACGTTGGAGAATCCGTTCAAAAAAGAAAACAGACGAAAAATTACTTATAAATTTTTCAAGTTGATTAAAAAGTTGTTAAAAACCATCAAAATTGCTCAAAATGTAGATGATTCTAAAGTTGTGTAAGAATTGATCAAAATGTTGAGAAATTGGTTCAAAAGAGCCTAAAAACATACCTAATGCATATCCAAAAGTGAGGAAAAGATCATTTTTTTGCAAAAATTGCATGCAGAAAAACTTGTCTTTTTTGGGTTAAACTTGGCCAAAATTGCAAAAGATTCTACTCATTTTACCAATATTGAAAATGATCGATTGTGAGATGGAAAACCACGAATGAGTCGATTTTCAATCGTGATTGATTTTTGATCAATAAATGTTTTTACTTTTGAAAATGAAATTTATTTCTCACTTCGAACATGTTCGATCATGCATGGAATCGAAAATCGCGAATGAGTCGATGTTTGGAACTCGATTCATCGATTTTCGATCATGATCGATTTTCATTCGGAAATTTAGTTCGAAAAAGCTATCTATAAAATTTATTTTTAATTTCAAACACATTTGATCACACGAGATCGAAAATCACAAATGAGTCGATTTTCGAAATTCGATTTATCGATTTTCATTCATGATCGATTTTTGATCTAGAAGTGACTTTTAAAAATAAAATTGATTTCTCACTTCAAACATGTTCGATCATGCATGGAATCGAAAATCGCAAATGAGTTAATTTTTGGAACTCGATTCATCGATTTTCGATCACAATCGATTTTTCATTCGGAAATTTATTTCGGAAGGTACCTAGTGTGACTATGAAATTTATTTTTAATTTCAAATATGTTTGATCACATTAGATCGAAATTCACAAATGAATCGATTTTCGAAATTTGAATAATCGATTTTCAATCATGATCGATTTTTGTTCCAGAAGTTTACTTTTGAAAATGAAATCGATTTTTCATTTTGAACCAGTTTTATCATATATGAGTTTGAAAATCGCAAATTAGTCGATTTTTGGAACTCGATTTATTGAATTTCGATCATGATCGATTTTTCATTCGGAAATTTATTTCGAAAAGTACCTAGGTACTTTGTATGAAATTTATTTTTAATTTCAAATACGTTTGACCATTATTCATTATAGATCAAAAATCACAAATGAATCGATTTTCGAAATTTGATTAATCGATTTTCAATCATGATCGTTTTTGTTCCAGAATTTACTTTTGAAAATGAAATTGATTTTTCATTTTGAAATTATATAAATTCAAAAATCGCTAATGAGTCGATTTTCGAAATCGGATAATCGATTTTTCATCTGGAAATTTAGGGTATTTTTGAAGCTATAAAGTTTATTTTTCATTTCAAACACGTTCGATCACATGAGATCAAAAATCACAAATTAGTCGATTTTTGTTGTCAGAATCATCAAAATGACTGGTTATTTTTTATCAAAATTGCCCATAATGGCTTGTTTCTTACCAAAAATACCGGAAAGCACTGTTTTTTTTTTGTCAATTTCAAGAAATTGTCGACTTTCTTCGTCGCAAAAATTTGTTGTTTTTTCATCAAAATCGCAATAAATTAGTTTTTTTCAGAGATGGCGCGATTCCGATTTTTTTAAGGAGTCGTGAGAATCGCATGAATCCGATTCCGGAATCGGATTCCATTTTCGATTCACCTGACAGATGAATCGAAAAATGTGAAATCTGACTCTTTTCAAGCAGGAATCGCAAATGTAATATGATTCGCGATTCCGGTAATTTGATTCTCGCGACTCCGATATTTCGATTCTCTCAACTCCGATATTACAATTCTCGCGACTCCTCATTAGTCATTACGATTCTCACGACTCCTCATCATTACGATTCTCTAGACTCTCACAATGAACGAAATCACCCAAATTCAATTGAAAAGCACAAATACAAAAAAGTGTAATTTTCATAAATATTCTTTTATCTAATTTTTGCCGGTTGGCGCTGAAAAGTGGTTGTGAAAGTGAATCTGAATGATGAATTTAGAATTTATCATTGTTTTACTAATAACATGGTGAGTTGAAAATTTTACATAAGGTGCACCGGGGGAAGTCAGAACGTTTTTTCACAATTTCAACTTTGATCAGCTGTTACTCTCGTACTAATGAACCAATATGGCTGAAATTTGGTATGTAGGTTCCCATAAGGGTTCTTAACCTATGGTGAAAATTTCAGCGCGATTGTCGCAGTAGCTTTCGCACAATCGAATAAAATGTAACTTGTTCTGACTTACCCCACTTTGGGGTAAGTCAGAAAATCTACAAATTAATTGGTATTATTAGGATTCGACCCTGATCGATGCGCAATATGTCGAATAACATGTTTTCGAGGTCGTAGAATCCAAATCTGGAGTTATTTTTTTTGTAGGAGTGGGGGGTGAGGCATGGGGAGGGGGCAATTCTAAATTTTTCGTACATTATTGTGTAATATGTCGATTGATATGTTTTCAAGGTCGTAGAATCTGAATCTGCAGTTATTTTTTTTGTAGGAGTAGGGAGTGAGGTGTGGGGAGAGGGAAAATTTTGAATTTTTCCTACATTATTGTGTAATATGTCGAATAATATGTTTTCGAAATCGTAGAATCCGAATTTGGAGTAATTTTTTTTGTAGGAGTGGGGGGTGAGGCGTGGGGAAAGGGAAAATTTCAAATTTCTCCTACATTATCGTGTTATATGTCGAATAATATATTTTCTAGGTCGTAGAACTCGAATCTGGAGATATTTTTTTTTTGTAGGGGTGGGAGGTGAGTCAAGGGGAGAGAGAGTAAATTACAAATTTTGCCTATATTAATGTGTAATATGTCGATTGATATGTTTTTGAGGTCGTACAATTCGAATCTGGGGTTATTTTTTCGCAGGGGTATGAGGCGAGGCAAGAGGAGAGGAGAAATTTCAAATTTTGCCTATAATATTGTGTAACATGTTGGTTGATATGTGTTCAAGGTCGCAGAATTCGAATCTTGAGCTAGTTTTTAGGGTCGAGTGCTATTCAAGTATCACCGTTTGGGGAGAGGGCCCCACCCATGCGAACCTACGACTCACCTTCCACCTTCACCATAAAAAATGACTCTGGATTCGAATTCTACGACCTCGAAAATATATTATTCGACATATAACACGATAAGGATAATGTAGGAGAAATTTGAAATTTTCCCTTTCCCCACGCCTCACCCTCCACTCCTACAAAAAAAATTACTCCAAATTCGGATTCTACGATTTCGAAAACATATTATTCGACATATTACACAATAATGTACGAAAAATTTAGAATTGCCCCCTCCCCACGCCTCACCCCCCACTCCTACAAAAAAATAACACCGGCGAGCCTTTATATTTATTTACTAATGTTTGTTAGAATGTTCATTTCATCTTCAATGCTTCATTTTTATGAAATTTAAGGAGTTGTGATGGGAATCTGGCTGGAGTCGTGAGAGGAATCTGGTTGGAGTTGTGAGAGGATCCTAAGATGAGTCGTGAGTGGAATCTGAATCGGAGTCGCGAAAGGAATCGGAATCGAAAATTACGATTCGGATTCGGATTCCTATATCTGGCGAATCTGATAAGCGGAATCGGGACTCAAAATTTTGTGGAATCACACCATTTGGAATCCGATTCTCAAGCTCCTGGAATCGCGCCAACTCTGGTTTTTTTACATTAAAAAAAAAAAAAAATGCTGTCTATGCCAAAATTTTGAAAAATATCTGAATTTTTTTTTTTTTTTAATTCAAAATTTCTAAACTCGTGTTTTTTTTGCCATTGCAGAAAACCACTTTTTTTTTAATCAAAATTGCTGGAAAGTCTAGTTTTTCAAAGCAAAATTCCAACATACTTATTATTTTTTATGAAAATTGCTAAAAATGGCTTGTTTTTTGCCGAAAATTCTGGAAAACACTGTTTTTTAAGTCAAAATTCCCACAATGTGTTGACTTTTTTCATCGTTAAAATTAGTTTTTTTTCATCAAAATTGTAAAAAATCTATTTTATTAAATTTTGAAATCAATATTTCCGAATTCATCGAATAACTTTTTGTATCATCCTGCGTGCTTATAGCGACATTGACGAGTATGCTTTGTAGATAGGGAATGTTTCAATTATCTCCGCAATTCGTGAAATTTCAAGTACATAAAATGAATGAGCCTAATTCGTTAGAGCATAATTTTTGCATATTTCACCATAAAAGCATAATGAAGAGTGATATTCCAAAACTCGCTTTGTCCATTTTTATCAAAGTTGGGTTTTCAGAGGTACCTGGTAGATGAAGTATTAACTCACATTCCTACATCAGCAACCTACCAAAATGAGGTATTAAACTCACCTAAATAGCCGATTCACTAAAAAAAATAATGTTCCATGACGCGCTTTGTCCATTTTTATTGAAATTTTTTTCAGCAGTATTTAGTGGATGAATTGTATACCTACACTTCTACATCATAAATCCACCCAAATAAAGTGCTAAGCTCGCCTAAAAAGCCAATTTACCCGTTTAAAGGGAAACTGTTTTTCCTCTATCCTGAAAAGTTGTGAAAATGGACAAAGCGAGTTTTGGAATATCACTCTTCATATACAAAAGCATATTTCGTTTTTTTTTAGGGAATAGGTATTTTGCTCAATTTCAATTAATGTAGGTATATTTAATATGTATTATTTTTAAAAAGCGATAATTTCGTACCTACTTGTCTGATGGCTGATTTGTCTTTATGGATAACTAACACCTTAATAAGACATTTTTTTGGTTTCTTATGACTATATCTTACTCCTGCTTTAGTTAACCGCGAGTCGATTGCATTGACGTGGAATAACTCAAATGTTTTTAAAAAAGTCTTCTTATTCGTATAATTATTAGGTATGTACCTAGGTACTTACTTACCTACTAGAAAATTTGCTCCAGAATGAAGATTTCATCGTAGAGGGTAAAAAACATTTCGATAAGTATAGGTTATTATCAAAAATCACGTTCATCTGCTAGAAGGGCACTTGAATGAGAACATACCTGTGTAAAAATATTAATTCAACTCCAACAGTCGATGAAAAGGTTTTATTAGCAATCAAACAGTTATGAACATGAATCATTATGTGAATTTTCAAGATGAATTTCGGCCATTTGAAGACTTTCATGGTAAACATCCGCATACCTTATCTTTTCCGTTTCCCTTGGTAGCGATTACACAATGTATTCCGGTTGTTCCCGGTGGGCTGCCGCTGCCGCAACAATCGGCATCAGTTTGGCAAGGCTGTGACTGATTGTTGCATCCTTCAATGGATATCATCAAAGTAAAAATTACTGCCAGAATGAGTAACAAATACTCGTATAATATCGTATAACTTCATTTTGTGGCGAATTTAAAAGAAAAATGTCTGAGCTGAATGAACAAAAGACAACTTACGACAACTATATTTTACTGTGTTCAGCTAGTCAACCCATAAAATTTTGTAAACATACACAGAAATTTTTTTTAATAATGAATTACTTATCAAAATATGTACATGATAAATGTCAGCCAAAAAATATATTTTACGCAGAATTACGTAAAATTGATTAGTCTCATGGTAAAATTTACTAATCTTGTAGTATTAATCACTCAATGTGTGGTGCAATTCGTGATAAAAGTAAGAATTATTTTTCTGTATGGTATTTTTTTTTACAAAATGAGCAATAATTTTTTGATATTTTTTTATCTAAATTTTGGTTCACCAATGTATTGTTTGAAGGTTCATGTTTGAATTTTTAATGGTCGCACACTAAAAAGTGAAAATGATGAAATACAAGCAAATATTACCTATAAAAATTTATTTAAAATTTTAAAAAAGTAATGAAAAATTGTTATGCTAAGTTTCATAACTACTATTTTTCCATTTTTTTTTTTTTTAGTATTTTCAACGTGAAAACAACTATTAAAATGAGGAATACGTGTGAATAGGAAAATACCACGTGTACTTGGTACCTTGGCTTGAAAATAGAAGCATTCAAAAAATTGGCCTCACTTTCCTCCTTTGATAAAATTCCCACTTTCATACATGTATGAAAAGGCTTGGGATCCAACCACCCAGAAAATTAAATTCAGCATTCTATGTAAAAACCATCAACATTCATACCCATGTTGAATTTCTTGGAATTTCATGTTTTGTATCCCCCCTCCCTTCTTTGAGGACTCGCTTAATTTTAAAAGAAACTGTTGTCTCAATATCAATTCTCAATGTATTTCGATGTATTTTTTTTTGTCATCTTTCTTCTTTGGTTTCGTCAATTGCCGTGATAGTCGATAATTTTAGATTTAGGATTTCTCCCACGCGAGTTGAGAAATGAAATCTGTATCGGGGAATCCATTTGATTTGATTTTTCATCTCTGTAAGTATAGTTGAACGTTCCACAATAAATTGCTGTCAGAAGACATTCTCTGAAAACTCAACAGGTTGAATATTCATAAAAATTGTAACCAGTTTTTTTGTTTCGAGGAAAGTTCGAAAAATTATGAGAACGCAACCTTTTCAATATCAAAATACATAATATTATTCAAAACGTTGGAGAATCCGTTCAAAAAAGAAAACAGACGAAAAATTACTTATAAATTTTTCAAGTTGATTAAAAAGTTGTTAAAAACTATCAAAATTGCTCAAAATGTAGATGATTCTAAAGTTGTGTAAGAATTGATCAAAATGTTGAGAAATTGGTTCAAAAGAGCCTAAAAACATACCTATGTATATCCAAAAGTGGGGAAAAGTTCATTTCTTTTACAAAAATTGCATGCAGAAAAACTTTTCTTTTTTGGGTTAAACTTGGCCAAAATTGCAAAAGATTCTACTCATTTTACCAATATTGAACATGATCGATTGTGATATGGAAAATCACGAATGAGTCGATTTTCAATAGTGATTGATTTTTGATCAATAAATGTTTTTATACTTTTGAAAATGAAATTTATTTCTCACTTCGAACATGTTCGATCATGCAATATGGAATCGAAAATCGCAAATGAGTCGATGTCTTGAACTCGATTCATCGATTTTCGATCATGATCGATTTTCATTTGGAAATTTAGTTCGAAAGCTATCTATAAAATTTATTTTTAATTTCAAATACATTTGATCACACAAGATTGAAAATCACAAATGAGTCGATTTTCGAAATTCGATTAATCGATTTGAAATCATGATCGATTTTTGATCTGGGAGTTGACTTTTGAAAATAAAGTTGATTTCTCACTTCGAACATGTTCGATCATGCATGGGATCGAAAATCGCAAATGAGTCGATGTTTGGAACTCGATTCATCGATTTTCGATCATGATCGATTTTTCATTCGGAAATTTATTTCGAAATGTACCTAGTATGACTTTGAAATTTATTTTTAATTTCAAATACGTTTGATCACATTAGATCGAAAATCACAAATGAATCGATTTTCGAAATTTGAATAATCGATATTCAATCATGATAGATTTTTGTTCCAGAAGTTTACTTTTGAAAATGAAATTGATTTTTCATTTTGAACCAGTTCTATCATATATGAGTTCGAAAATTGCAAATGAGTCGATTTTTGGAACTTGATTTATTGTATTTCGATCATGATCGATTTTTCATTCGGAAATTTATTTCGAAATGTACCTAGTATTAAATTTATTTTTAATTTCAAATACGTTTGATCATATTAGATCAAAAATCACAAATGAATCGATTTTCGAAATTCGATTAATCGATTTTCGAAATTTGAATAATCGATTTTCAATTATGATCGATTTTTGTTCCAGAATTTACTTTTGAAAATGAAATTGATTTTTCATTTTGAACCTGTTCCATCATATGTAAATTCAAAAATTGCAAATGAGTCGATTTTCGAAATTCGATTAATTGATTTTTCATTTGGAAATTGACGGTATTTTTGAAGCTATAAAATCTATTTTTCATTTCAAACACGTTCAATCACATGAGATCGAAAATCACAAATTAGTCGATTTTTGTTGTCAGAATCAAGAAAATGACTGGTTATTTTTTATCAAAATTGCCCATAATGGCTTGTTTTTTACTGAAAATTCCGGATAACACTGTTTTTTTGGTCAAAATTTCCAGAAATTATCGACTTTATTCGTCGCAAAACTTGTTTTTTTTTATCAAAATCGCAATAAATTAGTTTTATTACATTTTTTTTTTTTTTTAAACTACTGTCTTTGCCAAAATTTTAAAAAATATCTGTTTTTTTTTTAATTCCAAATTCTTAAACTCTTGTTTTTTTCACGATTGCAGAAAACCACTTTTTCTATCAAAATTTCTGGAAAGTCTAGTTTTTCAAAGCAAAATTCCAACATATTATTTACATTATGAAAATTGCTAAAAATTGCTTGTTTTTTGCCGAAAATTCCGGAAAACACTGTTTTTTTGGTCAAAATTCCCATAAAGTGTTGACTTTTTTTCATTTACCCCGTTTTTGTTATCCGCTAGTCGATTGAATTGACATGGAATATATAACTCAAATGTTTTTGAAAAAGTCTTCTTACTCGTATAATTATTAGGTAGGTACCTAGGTACTTACTTACCTACTATAAAATTTGCTCCAAAATGAAGATCTCATCGTAGAGGGTAAAAAACATTTCGATAAGTATAGGTTATTATCAAAAACCACGTTCATCTGCTAGAAGGGCACTTAGATGAGAACATACCTGTGTAAAAATATTAATGCAACTCCAATAGTCGATGAAAAGGTTTTATTAGCAATCAAACACTTATGAACATGAATCATAATGTGAATTTTCAAGGATGGAGAGCTGACGAACATCCGCATGTCTTCTCTCCGTTTCCGGTGGTATTACTTTGACAATTGTAACCTTGGCAACACTCAATTCCAGTCCCATTGTCGCAAGGGTCTCCGTACGAGCCGCATCCAGTGAAACGACCAGCTTCAATTGATATCATTGCAGAAAAAATAGCTGCCAGAATGAGTAACAAATACTCGTATACATCGCATAACTTCATTTTGTGGCAAATTTAAAAGAAAAATGTCTGAGCTGAATGAACAAAGGACAAATTATGACAACTATATTCTACTGTGTTCAGCCAGCCAACCCAAAAACTTTTGTTAACGTACACAGAAAAATTTTTCTTTATATAAGAATTACTTATCAAACTACATAATAAAATGTCAAGCCAAAAAATACATTTTACCTAGAATTACATAAAATTTATTAGTCTCACGGTAAAATTTACCAATCTTGTAGTATAAATCACTCAACGTGTGGTGCAATTCGTGATAAAAGTACAAATTATTTTTCTGTATGTATTTTTTTTTTACAAAATAAGCAGTAATTTTTACCATTTACGGATGGTAAATTTATCTACCTCATTAATATTTCTTATCTATACCTACATTTTGGTTCAGCAATGCATTTTTTGAAGGCTCATGTTTGAATTTTTTATTGGTCGCACACTACAAAGTGAAAATGATAAAAGCGTTGCCACCCCGCCTTCCCAGGGTTTGAAGCGCATTGCAAAACGCGGCGTTGCGTAACCCTAGGCAGCCGGCAATGTCTAAGGAGTATATTCTGTAACTATTTCGCAATGCTACATTGCGACGTTCAAACGTAATTTTCCCAAAAACTATGCGTTTATTCAAAAAAATAAAAATACTGTTTTCTCTATTTTTCAAAGACCTTTCAGAATGTACAAGAATGATTTTTGTATGCTGAAAATTCGCGAAGTTTCGAGTACCCCTTTTTTTGTCATTTTGGCATCTTTTGTTATCCAAGACTCACTCAAAGTTAGAAGGATTGGCTGAACCAATTTTGATGAAATTTGGAATAATATAGCTTTGATTTGTTACCCATTACTGACTCTTGATGAAAAATTTTTGTTTTTTTGAAAATTGACCCTGCACCCCTTTTTTGGGGCCTGAAAAATTCTCCAAATTGACCCGAAGTATCAAAAGGCACTTCTCCATCACAAACTTTTTATTTATGCAAAATTTGAGCTTTCTAGCCCAATTACGTTAACCTAAGCTGCGTTAAAAGATGCTGAAAAATGGAAATTTCTGAAAAAATGCTGATTTTTATCAACTGAAAGTACCATCAAACAAAAGCTGATATAGGAGTACCTACGTATATCAAAAGGCACTTTTACAATGTTCAAAGTCAGGGTGTCTACTAGGTCGCGATTTTGAAAATAGGTCGCAAAAGTCGCGAAAAGTCGCGATTTTCACCAAAAATTACCAAAAAGTCGCGAAAAATTGTCCCGATTTTAATTTTTTTTAATATTTTGTATTATTATTCAATGTGAGTGCTACTGCCAAATTAGCATTTTAAATAATCATAAAACTTCAAAATTTCAAAAGCTTTCGCCCTCGCTTCGCTCGGGCATATTATTATTTTTATTTTCTTTAGCCAAAAGTTGAGTCTTGATGGTAGAAAAATTGACTTCTCACATCAAAAATGATATTTTTTCACTTCTGGAGAATTGTGAACTTTCGTCTTTCGGTCTTTCCAGTGCTTTTGCCCTCGGTTAGCTGGGTTCCTACGGGCCATGTACATATGTGTATTTTTAGAAATACCTATTGTAATTTTTTGGAAATTATTGTTAGATTGCTGGATTAGCAGGACCGTCGAAAGGACTACAAGAGGACAGTCTACCCCGGACTCGCTCATTCTGGGGGGACCGACAATAAAAGGGCATGTGATGAAAGAAAAACATAAATTATTTTTTTACGTTTCAAAACTCAAACTTTCAAAAGCAATCGCCCGAGCAAATCTTTTTGGACATCGAAATTTCTGAAAAAATATCATTCAACTTTCAAAGTTTTAAAGTGAAAGAATGAACTTCTCGCTTAAAAAGTATTGTATTCAGGCTTTCATCTAAAAAGCGCATTGGTGAATTAAAATGTAAACAAGTAGAAAAATTAGTCGTTGAAATGACTAGAAAAAGAACAATCGAAGAAATTGAAATTTTAGAACTGAAGAAAGTTGAGTAGATGGAAAAGGAAAAAGAAAAGCTCGAAAATTTGGATGACTATTTATGTCACATGGAAATTATTGAAGATTGTCCACCCCCCCCTCCCATCCCCCAATAAGTAAGAACTTTATTGGAACCCAATTTTTTCGTTAGAAATGGGGGGGGGGGTACTGAAAAAAAGTCGCGAAAAAAGGTTGCGAAAAGTCGCGATTTTTGAATATCAATATTGTGGTTGACACCCTGAAAGTACATTTGTACAAAACTTCAGCGTGATTCGTGCCCTATTCAAAGCTGTAGGTAGGTAGCTTTTCTTAAAGAAGTAGTCAATTTATAATACTAATTTTCGCCATTTTTTTCTTCTTTAGACAAAGCTACAGCTTTGAATAAGGCACCAATAACGCTGAAATTTTGTTCACATATACTTTAAACATCGTAGAAGTGCCTTTTATTATTTTCATACTAATTTGAGCTTTCGTTTAAACGCAATAATTCAAATGAGAATCATTATCATAGATAACCTATACTTTTGAGGAGGTTGGTTACAAAGTTAGACAAACACCACTTCTACAAAAATTAAGTTAGATATTGATTCTTATAGGATTTTTAACGCTCTTTTCATTGCCGAGGTCTGTTATTTTCAATATAGTACATAAAAGGGTAAAAAACGCGCTCAAAGTTTTGGCTCAGTTTCAAACACAGACATGTGCAAATTGTCTTAGTTTCAAAAACAGACATATCCAGGATATGTCTGTTTTTGAAACTAAGATGATAGGATATGTCTCATTTTGAAACTAAGATAATGTTCACATGTCCGTGTTTGAAACTAAGGCGCAACTTTGATCGCGTTTTTTGACCTTTTATGTACTATTTTGAAACTAAGGGACCTCAGAAATGGAAAGAGGGTTAAAAATCCTATTCGAATCAAAACCTAACTGATCTAGACAGCTTCAATTTCAAATTATCTTCACCTTAGTTTCAAAATCAGACAAGTGCATTTTCAGGTTCTTTTTATTAGTGGTTGGGGGGGGGGGGGTTATGGTGGAAGGATATTTTTTGTATTTTTGTTACTCAGTATCATCACTACAATTTGTAAAATATCCCCCACCTTTATAATGCTGTATATTTTTGTAACAAAAAACATAGATTTTCTCAAAATCAACCCTGTGGCGTTTGTTTAACTTTGTAACCAAGCTCCTCATTTTTAATATAATTCATATAAACGAATCTAAAATGATATTCAATTTAGAATAAAGAATAATCGATTTATTATCGATTAATCAATTAAAACTTGTTCATATAACTCCTAATTCTGTTATCACATGATATTAGTGATAAAAAATTGTCAAGTTTTTTAAAAAAAAACTCGTATTGGTAGCCAAATACTTTTCAATAAAAGTTGCTCATTAGTCTCATTACCTATTTTCTCTGAAAATCAGGAGCTAATGTACACCCAAATGATTCATTTTTTTTTCAACTTTAACAGTAATCGAAAACTGAAACTGAAACTGGTTAAAAACGTCCAGAGAAATGTAGAAATTTGATAGTTTGAATTACCATACCTATTCGTTATCATTTCCGTAAAAATTTTGATTTTTAGGAAACTATGCGGGCCTGAGTATAGGTTTTTTTTGAGAAGGCGGAGGGCACTGAAAGAAATGAACAGTACACTGAAAGAAATAAACAGTAATAGTTACATTAAAACGATGCACTCAGTGCATTAAAACGCGGTAATTTTGGTATAGGAATGAAATGCATTAATCAGTACACATTTAGAGAAGTAACTATTACATAGAAGTGCAGTAACCATTCCATCGTTTTTATTCAACAGTATTTAAAAAGTGGGGTTAGGTATTTTTTTTTAATTTTTTTTTTTATATCAATTTCAAGTTTCTTCGCACATCTTCTAAATGATTTTCACTGCAACGAATTTTTCAAGACCTAATTTCCCTATGAAAATTTTCCTACCTAACCGGGATTCGAACCTGCGACCGCTCGTTCTAACTGCCTTCACTTAACAACATGGCCACGAGTAGAATGTTTGATTCAGCCCCTCGAAGTATTTATAAGTTTTTCACTGTTTGGGAATGTTTACCACTGACGATGTACTCAGTACATCGTTTATTGTATTCAGTAAATCACTACATGGTTCTCAGCCATGTTTAAGGAATGTAATCATTACTTACTATGCAATGTAACTATTACCCACCAAATGATTTTCTGAATACCATGTCTGCAGGACTGAGTCCCCAAAGAAATGTAATGAGAACATAGAAATTAATTTTTGAAGGTGATGCAATAAATCCATCCTGGCGATGTACTCATTCCATTATTTGATGCATTCTCTGATTTGAACTATGTAATCATTACATCAAAATGAGGTAATTTGAAAATTACTGTACTATGCAGTAAACATTGCATCAATTTCGGGACTGAATACAGCGTTTTAAAAATAATTTCTTTCAGTGTAATAGTTACGCGTACACTAAAACGATGCACAGTGGGCCACAGACCCCCCCAAAAAAGGGCAATAAGCAATACATCGAATAATACGTTTTCGAGGTCGTAGAATTCGAATATGCACTTATTTTTTTGTAGGGGTGGGGGGTGAGGCGTGGGGATCGGGAAAATTTCAAATGTTGCTTATATATTATCGTGTAATATATCGATTAATATGTTTTCGAGGTCGTAAAGTTCGAATCTGGAGTTAGTTTTTTGGTAGGGGGTGAGGCGCGGGGAGGAGGAATTTCAAATTTTGCTTATATTATTGTGTAATAGGTATGTCGATTGATATGTTTTCGAGGTCGTAGAATTCGAATCTGCACTTATTTTTTTTGTAGGGGTGCGGGAAAATTCCAAATGTTGCTTATATATTATCGTGTAATATATCGATTAATATGTACCTCAAGTTTGGTGATGGCGATCCTCATTTTGGTGATGGCGACCCCAATTTTGGTGATGTTGATCCTCATTTTGGTGACAGTAGCTCCAATTTTGGTGACAACGATTCCAATTTTGGTGACAGCAATACAGGTGTGGGTGGCGGCCATCCATTGGCTCGCAACGGCGATCTTCTGGCCTGTGACAGACATGAAGGCAATCTACTGACCCGCAACAGCGATCTTTTGGTCCGCGACGCCCGCGACGGCGATCTTTTGGCCCGCAGTGACCATCTTTCGGACCGCAAAGGCGATCTTTTAGCCCGAGATGGCGATATTTTGGTCCGCAACGCCCGCGACGGCGATCTTTTGGCCCGCAGTGACGATCTTTTGGACCGCAAAGGTGATCTTTTAGCCCGAGATGGCGATATTTTGGTCCGCAACGCCCGCGACGGCAATCTTTTGGCCCGCAGTGACGATCTTTTGGACCGCAAAGGCGATCTTTCAGCCCGAGTTGGCGATATTTTGGTCCGCAACGCCCGCGACGGAGATCTTTTGGACCGGAATGGCGATCTTTTGGACTGCAAAGGCGATGTTTTGGCCCGAGATGGTGATATTTTAGTCCGCAACGCCCGCAACAGCCATCTTTTGGTCCGCGACGGCCGCAATGGCGATCCACAGGCCCATGACGCAGATCTTCTGGCCCACAACGGCGATCTATTGGCCCACAACGACGATCTTCTGGCCCGCGATGGCTGCGAAGGCGATCTACTGCCCCCAGAAGATGGCGATCCACCAGCCCACAACGTCAATCCACTCGACAACATCATCAAAGAAAGAGAACCATCAATCCTGTACGAAGAGGTCGTCAAAGCCATGGAGTACCTGAAGAACAACAAAGCTCCTGGCCCTGACAACATACCAGCCGAAGTCTTCAAAACTGGCAGCACCGAAGTCACCAAAAGAATCCATCTCATCTGCAATCACGTATGGCAAACTGGAGAATGGCCAGACGATTGGACCCAGTCAACTTACATCACGTTGTACAAAAAAGGATCACCAGAGAACTGTGAAAATTATCGCACCATATCGCTCATCTCACATGCCAGCAAAGTGCTCCTGAAGATCATCTATGATCGATTGTATCCACTCATGCAGTCTGAAATCCCTCAAGAACAGGCCGGATTCACCAAAGGAAGAGGCACCAGAGAGCAAATTCTCAACATCAGAATGCTCATCGAAAAAGCTCGCGAGTACAACGTTTCTGCAGTGTTGTGCTTTGTGGATTATAAAAAAGCATTCGATTGTGTCCAGTGGCAGAAATTATGGCGGATTCTGCTCGAGATGGGTGCTCCAAAACATCTCGTTTGGCTGATCAAACAACTCTACGAGAAGGGATCAGCTAATGTCCGCGCCAACAGGACAACATCCGGGAAGTTTCACCCTGAAAAAGGAGTTCGCCAAGGCTGCATACTTTCTCCGCTTCTGTTCAACATCTACGGAGAGTACATTATCCGGGAAACGCTGCAGAAGATCATAGAGGACTCGGATGGAGCCGATGAATGGCCCGGAGGTGTCCTGATAGGTGGCCAACGGATCACCAACCTCCGGTATGCCGATGACACCACTTTGGTGGCCTCAAGTATCGAGTTCATGTCAGTGCTGCTCAAGTGCCTGGAGGAAGTCAGCGCAAAATATGGCCTACTCATCAACACGGTGAAAACAAAGATGATGGTGATTGACAGACTGGCCAACAACTTGCCAGAGATCCAGGACGTTGGCAGAATCGAAGTCGTCAAGAGATTCTCCTACCTTGGATCTGTCATCGAGAACACAGGTGGATGCGAAGCTGAAATCCGGCACCGTTGCCAACTCACTAAAACTGCGATGACTCGTTTGAAGCGAATATGGAGCGATTCGGCGATCAGCAAGAGGCTCAAGATTCGACTCGTCAACGCGCTGGTCTTCTCTGTCTTCCTGTATGCGTCGGAGACTTGGACCATTCGCAAAGGTGATCGGAGACGGATCAACGCGATGGAAATGTGGTGCTGGAGGCGGCTGCTCAGAGTTCCTTGGACGGCCAAGAGAACGAACGCCTCAATACTTCAAGAAATTGGAGTGACCAAACGACTGTCTGCAGTGGTTCTTGGTCGGATACTTAAGTACTTCGGGCGGCTGACGAGAGCGGATGCCATGGAGGCGATTTTTGTGCAAGGCAGAGTCAAAGGAGCGAGAGCCAGAGGACGATCTTTGACCCGATGGACTGACTCTATTCGCAAAGCAACTGGCTGCAGCTTTGCTGAATGCGTGAGAAGCGCGCAAGATAAGGAGCAATGGCGCACGATTACCCGCAGGATTACGTAATTTTGAAATGGTCACGATACCCCCGCGCGGGGTGATACGATTAAATGATGATGTTTTCGAGATCGTAGAGTTCGAATCTGGAGTTAGTTTTTTGGTAGGGGTGGGAGGGTGAGGCGTGGAGAGGTGAAAAATTCCAAATTTTGCTCATATTATCGTTTAATAAGCCGTTTGGTATGTTTGTTATTGAGGTTTTTTATATCGTTGATTTGAAAAAATCATTTTATATCTCAAATAATGTATTTCAATCAAAATTTAATCGAGTATATCATGTTTCGATCTAAAAATTGCGATATTTCCGCAATTGTGAAGAAAATTGATGTATTTTTAGTGGAAAAATGAACCTTTAAAGCAATGGGGCAATTTGGGGCAAAAAATCACTAAAACATAGTATACACTACTCCCAAATACACATCACTATGCAGAAGAGAACACGCAATATTGTGCAATTGTATGAGTTTTGTTCCAAAATGTGTTCTGATTTTGTGTAAAAAACTGTAAATTTTAAAAATCAGTGGTATAAGAAAACATCAAAAAGTTGAATTTGGCATTTTTCACTTCCCCACCCCTCACCCTCACCCTCGCCCCTATCGAAGAACTAACTCCAAATTCGAACTCTACGACCTGGAAAACATATTAATCGATATATTACACGATAATATAAGCATACATTTGAAATTTTCCTGCTCCCCACGCCTCACCCCCCCCCCACCCCTACAAAAAAATAAGTGCAGATTTGAACTCTACGACCTCGAAAACGTATTACTCGACGTATTGCACATTGATGAGGGTTGAATCTGAATTATCACCATTTTTGGGGGGTCTGTGGCCCACTGTGCGATGCACTCAGGACTCAGTACATTAAAACGCGGTAATTTTAGTATAGGAATGAAATGCATTAATCAGTACATATGTATTTAGAGAAGTAACTATTACACAGAAGTGCAGTAACCATTGCATCACCTTTATTCAACAGTATTTACTCTCTAAATTTGAAACAGTGAAATTTCACTGTTTCAAATTTAGAGAGTAAAAAGTGGGGTTAGATACTACGAGTATCAATTTCAAGTTTCTCCGCACATCTAAATGATTCTCACTGCAACAAATTTTTCAAGACCTAATTTTTCAAGACCTAATTTCCCTACGAAAATGTTCCTTCCTAACTGGGATTCGAACCTGCGACCTTTTGTTCTAACTACCTGCACTTAAAGACATGGCTACGAGTAGAATGTTCGATTGAGGCCCTCGAAGTATTTATAGGTTTTTCACTGTTTGGGAATGCTTACCAGCGGCGATGTACTCAGTACATCGTTTACTTTATGCAGTAAATCACTACATGGTTCTCAGTCATGTTTAAGGAATGTAATCATTGCTTACTATACGATAGAATTATTACCCACCAAATGATGTTTTGAATGCCATGTGTGCAGGACTGAGTCCCCAAAGAAATGTAATGAGAACATAGAAATGAATTTTGAGAATTGATGCAATAAATCCATCCTGGCGATGTACTCATTCCATTATTTGATGCATTCTCTGATTTAAACTACCTATGTAATCATTAGGTACATCAAAATGAGGTAATTTGAAAATTACTGTACTGTGGAGTAATCATTGCATCAATTTCGGGACCGAATAAAGCGTTTTGAAAATCATTTCTTTCAGTGCGGGTTCGACTGAAAATTGTATCGACTGATATAGGGATAGGCCTTAGTATAGGTTTTTTTTATGGGAAGGGGGAGGAGTTTCTACTGAAAATTTCATCGACTGATATAGGTAGGGATTTTCTTCTCTTTCATTACTCATTCCAAGCCAACCCGGCAAGCATTTTGAAATATTCAATATTTATGTGACGTCACCATGTTACATTGTGGTGACATTTACAAAAAAATGTTCTTTGAAATAATTATTCAACAATTTTTTAACTTTGGTATTATCTATGGTGAATTGATAAACCAGGTTGTTCTAATATGACATGTTTACTGTTTTCTTTCAACATATGGGAGGAATAAAAATAACGTCAACACGAAAACAGCAGTTTTAATTTACACAGTCGAAATTAAATGTACTACGTGGTACGTACAAAAGCCATAAAATTGACACACGTGCGTGTTTACGAAAATTAAGTTAAATAATAAAAACGAACGAATAAACCAAAAAACGTCGAAATAATAATTATAAAATTCATTCTGCTGGGAAAACTCGTTTAGAGAAAACGAATGTTTTGCTCACTTATACTTATAGACCTCTACCTACGTAGTACCTACGTAGGTAATTTACTTTCTCGTACGTGCATGAAATTAATATTCTGTAGCTATGTACCTACCAAAAAAAGAACAAAAAACGAGATTTTGAAACTTGGGGTATGTTTTCAAAAAATAGCTCACTCATCAAAAGAGCAAAGTTCACGGCTGCGTAAAGAAAGACTCACGTATTATTAAACCCGAAGAAATTTTCAATTTTTCATTTTTTAGTCTATTTTTCAATTAAGGTTACAACTCTTTTGTCAGAATCGACGAATTAATCCCCCTTTTTATCAGCTGGTAATATTAAAAGAGTTTCGATAGATTGGATGCAAATAACCACCCCTTATTTATTCTAAAACACCGTTCTCGAAAATCTTGTCTATAGATGTTTGGAAACTTCTTGTATCGCAAGGTCTCGCGGTTGAGAAAACCGTCGGCGGTATTTTTTTGGGGGGCTTTTCGCCCTCTTTTTTCCAAACACCAGTGTTAAAAGCTCGCTCGCGGTATGCGTACGAGTATTTGTTAACTCCCTCGGCTCTTTTTTTTTTTTAGTAAATTATTTACGTCGAAGCGAAATAGGGTATATACAAGTATGGTACTACTGGCGAAAAATGCACCAGTAATCACACTCATAAATAAAGTAGTTTTTACGCTGCTTAATGGAAAACGATCTCTTTATCTGGCGTTTTGTTGAAATGTAACCAGCTTTAGTACCTCCCGCGCTCTGTTTTTGTCTCGAGTATTTAATGAATTTTACCATTTTTAAGACACGGTTTCGGCGGAGTTCTCACCATATATTTTTTTCTTTCCTTCGCAGGAGGCGATGTTTGGGTATTGGCTATTAAAAAAGTCAAAGCTTCCGATACTGGCGTATATATTTGCGAAGTAAACAGCGACCCGATTGTACGCTCTTTCCACAAGTTATCAGGTTAGTAAGTTGCTATATGTATAAAGTTTATTCGTACTTTGGTCTTTGTTTATTTTTTGTAACCGTGTTTGTGTTTTTTTTGTCTACGTAGTTTTATCGCGTGAATTACAACCACCCAAGGAAGGAAATACCACTGTTCATTACGGATCCGATAACGTGCTAGAGATCGAAGAACGTACCGATAATACCGAGTTATTGAATCATAATTACACCGATTGCTGTAATTCTCTCAATGTGTCCACCAAGTGTTTGGGATTCTGCGTTATACAGAATATCTTAGAAGGAAATACCGGTCAGGATCCCGAACAATGCGAAGCTGATTTTCCAGCCATTGTACGCTGCATGGCAGGTAATTTGAAATTCAATTTATTGGATTATTTTTAAGAGGGTTGACAGGTTCTAAGAAGTTGATCTGGTGTGTAAGAAAAAAGAGAAGATTTGTGCTGAGATTTTTTTTTTGAAAACCAGAAAATCTCGAAATCTGAAATTCGTTGCAAAGTTTCTTAGAATGACTCAAAAATCAGCATTACCTAATCAATTTCAACTGGTCTACGAAAATAAAACTGCAAATCAAATTTCAACTCTGAATCGTAATTTTAATGAAATTTTGATTTTTTGGGGTCGAAAATGAGCCGAATCTGAGATTTCAAAATTTAACAAAAATCGTACAATTGAATTCAGTTGTATTTGAAATTCCACGTGTGAATGTTTTTCTGAGTTTTGTTTCCCCCAGATAAAAATGCAGAATCTATCAAAATAGATCCGAGCGAGTTGTCATCCCCCCCTCCCCCCCTCGTTCTCCCTTCTCGGGGATTCGCAGTTTTCAAAAAATATGTTTTTGTTGTGTGGCATTTTAACGAAGTATGATTGTGTGAGGAAGAATATGGGAAATGACTAGATTATTAGATGTTAGCGAAATTGAACAGAAGATAAAACGTCAAAACTTTGCTAAAATGGCATAAAAAATTGAAATCAAGAGTAAGTAATAGCTGATAAAAAGATTTGGAATTTGAACTAAATCTTTGAAAATTTTGCCACAGGTAGGTAATAGGTATTATCAATTTTTAAATGGTTAATATCATGAAACATGGAAAATTCTGAGTAAAATTTAACAAAAATCCTCAAAATTCAAAAAAAAAATTTGGAAAATCCGAAAAATTAATCAAATAAGGTAGGTACCAAAATGGTATAAAATTGGTAAAAATTTCGAAATCTCAGAAAAAAAAACTGATTAGCATAAAAATCACTTGGACATCATTTTTTTCGTCGCTCAACCTTTTTTGAACCAAATTAGGGTGCCTGAGGTAAAACTTGATGTTTTAGATCAAAGAACTGAGCTGAGCTTCCTCCCCCCCCCCCCCATAAAAAGACAAACCAAATAAACGATTTATCACATTGTGTTATTAATCGTTTCGAGCTCTCAAGTCGAAATTCTTCCTCCCTCTTTTTTAAAGATGAGGGGCTAGTTATATTTTTTTTCAATTCTTAACAATATTTCAATTTAACGCAGAATTCTTCCCTTCTCAAATTTTTTCTATCCAAAATTCTTTCTTTATGAAATTTTTTCCATGAAAAAACTAATAACCTATGTTCTAAAAATTTTCCATTTCTAGAGTAGGGATGGTAAAGGTATGATCTCGCGAATATCCCAGTGTTACCAACCTGTGTCTCCATAATATCCCTCACATAGACAGTTTAGGCATGGTAGTATATCACATATGCCCCCCGTAGGGTTTTTAAAAAATTCAAGCATATAAATTCCAATTTTGTGTGTGTGTGTGTGTTTTTTTTTTCAAAGACTCTGATTTTGATTTTGTCAACTGTTCTCCTCAAAATCAAATCTCAGCTCCCTGGAAGAGTCATATTATTTTGACTCCATGTTGTATTTTTTAGAATTTTGAACCCTGAACTTCTCCTTCTCCTCATGAAAAAGTCGTGAATTTTGGTAGGTGGTCATGAAAGTTATGAAAAGTCATGAATTTTGCTTGAAACACGCTTGAATGTTTTTTAAAATCGCATAAAATGAAAAAAATCAAAAATTTATTCAAAAAATCAGAAAAATGAAAAACTGAAATACAACATATTAGTTCCTATACTTACCTACAAATTTAAAAAAAAAATCCTCTCAGTTTCAAGTCATTTGATTTTTGGGGGGAAGAGAGGGGTATTTTCATAAGGTAAAAATGTGAAAAATAGGTCATAAAAAAGTCATGATTTTTAGTCTGAGAGTTTTGTTAGACATCCTGAACAGAGAAAAATTTTATGAGAAGGACTTTGAAATGAGAAAAATTTTGCAAAAACATAGATTAGTTGAAATCGCTTGAAAGTTTTCAAAATAATTGAAAATTACCAAAAAATGATGAAATTCCAAGAAAATTTGGAAAAGTTGAGAAAAAACTACAAATGACCAGTTGAAAAGTTGAAAAGTTGAAAAGCATTAAAGCTAGACACTGAAAATGACCAAAAACTCATGGAATTTCAACAAAATTTGATGAAAAGTGAAAACTACGCAGAATATTTCTGCTTTGAAACATGTGAAAAATCACATTAAGTGAAACATTTTTTTCAAATTATCATTTACTAGTCAATCATCTGAAATGCCCAATAACTGATGAAATTTCTGCAAAATTTGCATACCCAACGTCATGAAAAGCATGCCGCATAAAAACGTTAAAATCATTTAAAATAATCAAAAATTGGTGAAATTTTGCTAAAATTGGAAAAAATGATTGAAATGTGTTCAAAAAGGACATAAAAACACGTAAAAAACATTGAAATCTCGATAATTTGTGAAATTAAGCAAAATTTAGCAAACTGCATAAAAATTGTTGAAATCCTGATGGCTCTGCTAAAGCTCTAAAATACAAGTATGGAAATAGATATGCCCCTCTGGGCAAGCAAAATGTTATGCGTTATACGCATGCGCTGTCTGTGGTTGCACACACAGGTTCCGACTGCCCATTTGACATCGCAAACAGCGCCATATCACAAACTATGCGCATGTGTATTACGCATAACGTTGTGCATGCCCAGAGGGGCATTATGTATTTCCATACTTGTACGCTTTAGGCTCTGCCACTCAAGGACATACACAGTGTTACCACTAGTCAATAACCGAATAGTAACGCATAAACATGATAGGCACAGTTGTATATAACATATGCCCCTCCATATGTTTCAACAAAGAAATTTACTGATCTACATGATATACTAACTGATTATGTCTCATCTCCTGATTACTTTGTGTTCATCGATCCTATCAATAGATCTCTTTTGATGTGTACACATTAACATAATTTCACCGCTAATGGTTGGATTTGAAAAATTATTGTACATAGGATAACAGTGTGATTAGAACTCTGACTCTCACCACAGAGAAACTATCACGTAGGTCATAGAACTCAGTTAGTTATCCAAGAGGATGTTTGAGCTACATGTGGGTATGGTGCAGCATTCGTGGCAGCTCATGCTATTCGACATTCCGAATCTTAGGCTGATAGGGGTACGGATTCCAAAACCAAAGAAGATTGGGGAGTATATTCAAAAAAAAAAAAACCCCCGAGAGGAGACAACCATATTCCAAGAGGAATGTGGCATTATTATAACGACACGTAAATTTTTGTAACATTGGTCATAAAAAGTCATGAAAAAGTCATGAATTTTGCTCGAAACACACTTGAAAGTTTTTTAAAAAGCTCATTTAATAGAAAAAATCAAAAATTTGTTCAAAAAATCAGAAAAATGAAAAATTGAAATACAACATACTAATATAACAGCAATAAAATTGGTCCAAATTTAGGAAAAATTGCATAAAATCTTAGGCTATCAAAAATGACCAAAAATTGATCAAAACTCAGCCCAAATTGCACAAAAAAACTGATGAATTGCTGAAAATATGACTTGAAATCGACATTTTGCAAAAAAAAACTGCCACACTTTCAGATTCAAAATTCCAACAGTGTGAAATTTTCTGTAGACTTGTTTGATGAGAAGGTGGCGTACAGAGTCCATAAATTGGTGCTCCTCTCCCCTTCCCCTTCCTCTCTTCAAAACACTACACAACGCAATAATGTCAAAATTGTGGTAAACAAAAATTACGATAATCATTTGACAATTTTATCAAAAAACTAGGTACTTCCTGCAAATGTTGACAAAAAAAACACTATAAGTACCTGAATTTTTCGCCTACTCGCTAAAAATTGTCTCTCTCTGATAATTTTGATTAAAAAACGAAAATTTTTTGACAATTTCAGTAAAAACAGGATTTTTTTGAGCAATCTTGGCTAGAACAGGACTTCATGACAATTTTGGAATTAATTGGCCCACTTTGATAATTTTACCAGAAATGGACACTTTTTGAAAATTTTGATGAAAATGGGCACTTCTTGACTGTTTTGCCAATAATTGACGATTTCTGACATTTTTCCCAAAAAATTAATTTTTTTGACACATTTTCCAAAAATTGACACTTTTTGACTTGGGGTAAATTTGGCAAATAGAAAACACATTTTTACGTATAAGAAAATTTGGCAAAAAGTAGGAGTTTTGTTTGAATTTTTGGAACCAAAAGAGGACTTTTTATACCCGAAAATCAATTTTTTTTAATGTTTGGGGTTGGGAGGGGATATAAATAATTATTGGCTCACAACTTTTGGGAATCGGTGGGCCCCTAAAAAAAGAAGTGACCAAAAAAGGCCGGCTTATCTCATAGAGAAAATTTATCGAGGAACACCTTTCAATATCGTGGCAACACCTTTTTCTATCATTTAAAAATGCTGTGCTTAGCACCTAAATGGCTATCAAGCAAACCACCTTTTCAATCGTTCAATAATTATAGGTGAATTTCTCAAAACAAATCAATAAAAAAAAAACCAACTGATGTGTGTGAACGTACTGCAAGTTTCGAAGACCTTCGTACCAAACTTCAAAAATAAAACGCCAGTTGTTTACCAACGTTTTTCAATTTATGTACAAATAGACCACAATCCATTCACGAAAAAGTGCTCTAGAAGTTGATTTTGTATTTTTTTTTTCGGGAACCAAAAAAACGCGCTGCCAAAATGAAGGTACTATGTGCCCCATTCAGAAAAGTGCAATTTTGAAATTTTTCCCTTGCACAAATGGGGGGTGGACCCTCAAAAAGGTGATTTTGGGGACATGGTCGGAACCACAAAAACTCGACGGGGTTGTGTTGGGGGACTTCTCCCGATACCAAATATGTGATTTTTTTCCGTGGCACCCTGCACAACTGCATACTGTGGCACTTTTAATGCGATTTTTATGCATTTTTGGCCGATTTCGATGATAAAACGGCTCTGATGACCAGAGTATGGCCTGAAACCAATGGATTCTTGGACGTGTGTTGACCGGGGATATTTGAAGCCCAACTACGCAAACACGGTGAAAAAATACTTGCACAACGCGATTTTATGTGCACTAATAGGTTTGTTACCACTCCCCTCCCCCCGGTATTCAATAATGCATTGTCTATTTGATAATATCGATGCGACCCATCAAAGTGATATGAAATTTCGCGCTGAACTCAAAAATCGTAATCATTTTCAATTCTGAGCCCCCCCCCCCCCCCGCGGTGGAGTTTTGACTCCCAAACTGAATATAACGACGATATTAAACAAGTTTACCACATTACACGTCGATACTGAGGATTTATGTGTACGCAATAAGAATTATTTCTCATATTCGTTTCTGGGAATATTTTTGCTTCAAAAGTTTTCATTCAATCTGCACCCCCTCCCCTCCCCTTCCAAGACTATGTTTGAACATGGATTTGAAAACTTGATAATGACCTATTAAAGTGGTATAAAATTTCGCGCTGAGCTCGAAAATTGCATTCATTTTTCATTTGCACCCCCTCGGTGGAGTTTTGCCCCCCGCTGACCATAAATCTAACTACGAAAATGAAAACGTTGCACATTACGTGTCTGTACATGAGGATTTATAAAAAAAATATTAGTGGAAAAAAATACAAAAATGAAAGAAAAAACAGAAAAATGGAAAATACAAAAAAGAAAAAAGAAAAAAAGGAGACGAAATAAAAAAAAAACACAAAAATAAGAACGAGAAAAACATTCAATGAAATGAGAAAATTGAAACAAAAAATAAAAACAAATCAGATAATGAAATAAGAAAAAAAGAAAAAATGAGAAAAAAATACAAACAAGAAAAATGGAACAACAATGACAGATACAAAAAATGTAAATGAAAAAAAGGAGATGAAATGAAAAAAAAAAAAAAAAAAAAAAAAAACAGAAAAATAAGAACGTGAAATACATGAAAATAAATCAGATGAAATAAGAAAAAAAGAATAACGAAAAAATAATACAAACAAGAAAAATGGAACAACATCAAAAGATACAAAATAGGTATGAAAAACGAAAAAAAAAATATAAACAAACCAAAAAAAGGAACGTAAATGAAAAATACAAAAAATGCAAGCAAAAAAAATGAAAGATGAAAAAAATATAGACAAACAAGAAAAATGGAACAGCATCAAAAGATACAAAATAGGTATGAAAAACGAGAAAAAAATATAAACAAACCAAAAAAAGGAATGTAAATGAAAAATACAAAAAATGCATGCAAAAAAAATGAAAGATGAAAAAAATATAGGTAAGCAAGAAAAATGGAACAACATCAAAAGATACAAAATAGGAATGAAAAACGAGAAAAAAATATAAACAAACCAAAAAAAGGAACCTAAATGAAAAATAGGTAAGTACAAAAAATGCAAGCAAAAAAAATGAAAGATGAAAAAAATATAGGTGAACAAGAAAAATGGAACAATCTTTTGATGTTGTTCCATTTTTCTTGTTTGCCTATATTTTTTTCATCTTTCATTTTTTTTGCATGCATTTTTTGTATTCTTCATTTACATTCCTTTTTTTGGTTTGTTTATATTTTTTTCTCGTTTTTCATACCTTTTTTGTATCTTTTGATGTTGTTCCATTTTTCATTTATTTGTGGGTGTTTTAAAAACAACAGAAATACACGAAAATGTTTTCTCGAGCTTCGTCGTATCCAAACTTCGATTCAGTCATGAGAAACAACAATCGATCGACTGTAGGGAGAGGCGGGAGGAGTCAAAATAAAAAACGAATGAGATTTTCGAGATCAGCGCTAAATTTTATATCATTTTGACGGGTCGCGTCAAGTTTTCAAACCCATAAGGTAGGGGGACGGAGATAGGATGAGAAATTTTGAAACAGAAACATGCCCAGATAACAAATGTGAGAATCATTTGAAATACGTACCTACACATAAATCCTCATTTATACAGACACGTAATGTGCAACGTATTCATTTTCGTAGTTAGATTTATGGTCGGCGGGGGGCAAAACTCCACCGAGGGGGTGCAAATGAAAAATGAATGCAATTTTCGAGCTCAGCGCGAAATTTTATACCACTTTAATAGGTCATTATCAAGTTTTCAAATCCATGTTCAAACATAGTCTTGGAAGGGGAGGGGAGGGGGTGCAGATTGAATGAAAACTTTTGAAGCAAAAATATTCCCAGAAACGAATATGAGAAATAATTCTTATTGCGTACACATAAATCCTCAGTATCGACGTGTAATGTGGTAAACTTGTTTAATATCGTCGTTATATTCAGTTTGGGAGTCAAAACTCCACCGCGGGGGGGGGGGTCAGAATTGAAAATGATTACGATTTTTGAGTTCAGCGCGAAATTTCATATCACTTTGATGGGTCGCATCGATATTATCAAATAGACAATGCATTATTGAATACCGGGGGGAGGGGAGTGGTAACAAACCTATTAGTGCACATAAAATCGCGTTGTGCAAGTATTTTTTCACCGTGTTTGCGTAGTTGGGCTTCAAATATCCCCGGTCAACACACGTCCAAGAATCCATTGGTTTCAGGCCATACTCTGGTCATCAGAGCCGTTTTATCATCGAAATCGGCCAAAAATGCATAAAAATCGCATTAAAAGTGCCACAGTATGCAGTTGTGCAGGGTGCCACGGAAAAAAATCACATATTTGGTATCGGGAGAAGTCCCCCAACACAACCCCGTCGAGTTTTTGTGGTTCCGACCATGTCCCCAAAATCACCTTTTTGAGGGTCCACCCCCCATTTGTGCAAGGGAAAAATTTCAAAATTGCACTTTTCTGAATGGGGCACATAGTACCTTCATTTTGGCAGCGCGTTTTTTTGGTTCCCGAAAAAAAAATACAAAATCAACTTCTAGAGCACTTTTTCGTGTATGGATTGTGGTCTAAAAGAAGCTATTAAACCAATTCAATATTTTCATAACGCGAGAAGAGAATTTCGTAATTACTCGACAAACGAAAACAGCAACGACGTCGACGACAAGAAACAAGTACCTAGAATTTACTCGTTGGTACCTACCTACGAGTATATCCGTAGGTAGAAAAACTAGAGACGTAAAACTAAGCGAGCGAATAATTTCATTCCACCAGAGTACCCAACTCTCGTACCATTTCCAATATAAAGAGTAGGTATATACCGTTTGAAAGAAGTGGCAGCGCGTAAAACAGTCGACAAAAATAAACAAGCTTTTTACCCTTTTGACTTTGATTCGATATTAAAATACAAAGAGTACCTATAGGATAAAATTAACATAAACAATACCATTTCCACGCTAATGAGCATCTTTATACAAATCGAGCTCGGGGACCCAACAAGTACTACGTAGGTACGAGTACGAGTAAAACGAACGAAATTTCAGCACAAATAATCCTCTCCTCCTTGTTGTATGTACGTTTCTGTCTACCACACGTTTAAAAAGTAAAATTACCGGCGCAAAGCTGCGAGTTCGGTGTGGTGGGTCGAGCAGATGCAGAAGGACAAATGAAAGGGAAGGGAAGTAAAACGTATAATGATATTCGAAAAACACGATTAGGAAAAAGCTTTGGCGATGTACGGTACGCGTGAGCGAATGATAATTTTGGTACTCGTATTTTGAAAAAGTCGTCGTCGATACTATTAATGAGAGAATGGCTGGAAGCTGAACGCGAACAGATAACTTAATGAAAAAGTTAACGAGTCAGCGTGTGAGATGGAATTTTATCGAAAAACCCCTTCAACCAAATTAGCAAGTTTTTAATTATTCTTTGTTCTGGGGTGAAAATTATGCTCTACAGGGTGTTCGATAAGCTACAATTGTTAGCTTAAATATGTCGCATGACATCGAGTCTGATTTCATACATTTTTTTTTCTACAGATGGAAGAAACCACGTTCCTTGTTGCGTCCAAGAAGGAGTTCCAGATATCTGTCAAGACGTCTGTCGCGGAGAATACACCATGATCACAGATAACATTAAAACCCATTTCTCATGTTCAGCCTACACGGAGCAAACTTTAGCTTGTATAGTTGAAGGAATAGGTAAGAAGAGTATAAGACGTACATATTTTTTTTTACGCCCTGAATCTTTGTTAGAGACGTTGGACGACAACGAAACCGTTTATCGAAAAGTTTCGTCTTCTGTTTTGGTATTCGCATTCGCAAAACTTGCTTCGAACTAAAAAGCAATTCCGTGTTATAGAATTGTTACCAAGTACCCCGGAAGGCGTTCAAGTGGACGTGGTCTCGGATACGATGCTGAACGTTACGTGGGACAAACCGGCGAGAAATTCGGCTAGTATATCCGAGTACGCGGTCAATGTATCCATGCTCAGGTCTTTCGACAATAATCCGCCATTTAGTAAAAATATCGAGGATCAGAATAGCAGCTGGATTATCGTTACTCCTCATAGTGTTCAAGTTAAGGTGAGTGTCGATTGGATACTTATTTTATTGTACGTATACACTCGACTATTTAAATGCATAAGAAACAAAATTGATGAGTGGAGTTCTGCGCCAGGAGGGCCTATTTTTTCCCTACAATGGTTGGTTGCCTTCAATTTGAAAACAGTGTGGTGAAAAGTGTCACCTTTTGGTGCGCTATTTTACCTTTCCCCTCCCTAATTGGTTTCAAATTTTTGGCAATACCTCACTTTAAAAAAATGTTTCAATATTTTGTAATTTTTTCATTGTTTCTAATCCATAATTACGTGAAATTGGTGAATGGAGTTCTGCGCCAGGAGGGGCCATTTTTCTTACAAGGCTGCTGGGAACACTTGTTTACAGGTCTCAAAACGTGTTATAGTGGGAAGCGTCATCTTTTGGTGCAGTATTTTCACACCTCCTCTCCCTAGTTGACTCCAGGTTTTGGAAATATCCTCTTAAAAAATTGATAAAAATGAATTCTGGGATTTTTACAGTGTTTCTAATCCATAGTCGTACGAAATTGGGAAATTAAGTTCTGCGCCAGGAGGAGTTATTTTTTGAAACTCGTACCGTTCTAACCTATCGCAGTATTTACTTCTTCCAGCTCCTCAAATTTTGGGAAATACATACAAAAAAAATCAAAATTAAATTTGAAAAAAAAATAATAATTGGAAATTTAAAATGAGTACACAATTGAAATTTTAAAACCAAAAAATTGTATCTACTTTCAAGATGAAGCTCAATTTCTCATGATCATTTTAAAAGTTGTAGGTGTAGGCACCTTATGATTCAGAAATTGAAAAAAAAAAGAAAAAACACAAGTACAAAGATGATTCTTTTTTACCTCATTTTAGCATGAGGTGTCCAAATACTTCAAAAGGATAAAACCATCTGAACGAAAAAAGATCAAGTCTGCAGCACCCTAATTTTGAAAAAAAAAAAATTGAAAAAAATAAAAACCAACGAAAACCTGCTCCACTTTCTGGCCAAAATCAATCATTCAAAATCGAAAACACCAGTGGTTGAGACAGACACTATTTTACTCTCTAAATTTGAAACAGTCAATTTCACTGCTTAGCAGTCACGACATTTTGCCTTTTTAAAGCAGTAGTTTTTTTTTACTGCAAAACAGTGAAAAATTACTGAATTGGTCAGTAAAAAATCATTTTGACTGAGCAATTCAGTAATTTTTCACTGTTTTGCAGTAAAAAAAACTACTGCTTTAAAAAGGCAAAATGTCGTGACTGCTAAGCAGTGAAATTTGACTGCTTTAAATTTAGAGAGTAAACAGTGGGTGTGTTCAAACCCAAGTAAGGACCTGGGGTTGAGACAGACTCTATTTCAAACAGTGGGTGTTTTCAGACCCAAATCAGGATCTATGGTTGTGAGACAATCACAATTGGAGTTGACAAACTCAATATACAGTATGATACAAAAGTAGTGCTCGGTAGCTTTTATTTCCACGTGGAAAGAGCTAGCGAGATGAATGAAGCGGCGTTGAGTAGGGAAAAATATGGGCTTTCAAAAGCGACTTTGAAAAATTTCAGGCCCATGCACAGGGTGTCCACAAATTGAAAAACCGGTTTGGTCAAAAAATTCAAACTGGTTTTTACTGGCGCAATGTATTCTACACACTAAGGTGACAAAAAACGTGATATGAATTTTTTGAAACTGGTTCATTAATTTGCGACCATAGTTACCTAGATAACAAAAAATACCAAAAAATTGTAGATAGAGAAAAAAGGTTGAAACAAAAGTTTGTTGTAGGGCTTGAAAAATTATCCACAAAATTCTGTTCAATCACATTCTGAAACCGGATCATTGGTTCGCATTCAGCAACCAGTTTTTGAAAAATTGCCTAAAAATTGCAGATAGAGAAAAAATCTTAAAACAAAAGTTGCAGAGCGTGAAAAATTGAACCATTTTCGCTGATCGGATTTTGAAACCGGTTCACTAATTCGCAACCAGTTATCAAAAATTACCTAAAATTGTAGATAGAGAAGAAAGCTTGAAACAAAAGTTGTAAGGCTTGAAAAATTGTCTACACAATTCTGTTTAATCAGATTTTGAAACCGGTTCATTGGTTCGCATTTAGCAACCAGTTTTTGACAATCACCTAAAAATTGTAGATAAAGAAAAAAGCTTGAAACAAAAGTTGTAGAGCGTGAAAAATTGAACCATTTTAGCTGATCGGATTTTGAAACCGGTTCACTAATTCGCAACCAGTTATCAAAAATAACCTAAAATTGTAGATCGAAAAAAAAGCTTGAAACAGAAGTTGTAGGGCATGAAAAATTAGGTATCTACACAATTCTGTTCAATCACATTTTGAAACCGGTTCATTGGTTCGCATTTAGCAACCAGTTTTTGACAATCGCCTAAAAACTGGAGAGAGAGAAAACAGCTTGAAACAAAACGTTGTATGAGCATGAAAAATGGAACCATTTTCGCTGATCGGATTTTGAAACCGGTTCACTAATTCGCAACCAGGTAACGTTTCGATGGCTGGCCGCGAATTAATGAACCGGTTTCAAAATCTGATTAGCGAAAATAGTTCAATTTTCGACACTCTGCAAATTCTGTTTCAAACTTTTCTCTCTATCTCCAATTTTTAGGAGATTGTCAAAAACTGGTTGCTAAATGCGAACTAATGAACCAATTTCAAAATATGATTGAACAGAATTGTGTAATTTTTCCCGCTCTACAACTTCTGTGTCGAGCTTTTTTCCCTATCTACAATTTTTGGGTATTTTTTGTTAACTGGTTGCAAATTAATGAACTAGTTTCAAAAAATTCATATCACGTTTTTGTCACCTTATGTGTGTAGAATACATTGCGCCAGTAAAAACCAGTTTGAATTTTTTGACCAACCCGGTTTTTCAATTTGTGGACACCCTGTGCATGGGCCTGAAATTTTCAAGGTCGCTTTTGAAAGCCCTTATTTTTCCCTACTCAACGCCGCGCTTCATTCATCTCGCCAGCTCTTTCCGCTTGGAAATAAAAGCCACCAAGCACTACTTTTGTGTCATACTGAATGTACAAATATACGTAGTTTATTCTCACTGCCAAATATCATTTTTAGGTACCTAACTACCTACTGTTTTTCGAATTGAAGCAGCCAGTGTTATCAGTCCATCGATATTTTTAAAATCCAGTCTCAAAATTCAAGCTTTTGGATTTATTTTTCTTTCAAGTTTCCAAAATAAAACTAAATTGAAAATTCAGTCAAACATTATACAGGGTGGTCCTAAAGTCAGGCCGCACTTTCGATTTTTTTCCGTCATGGACGCAATCTAGAAGTGTACTACATTGAGCTTGGACTACGATTAGTGTAACCTGGTCGAGTTGAAAGTTATAACGATTTTTTATGTAAAAAATTTTGTAAAAATTTTACTAAACTCGTTGATTTTGCAAATTTGCAGCCTATCTTTTGGGTGGTGTATAAGGTAAGTAGTTGTCTAATTTTTAAATTTTCCCATCGTTTTGAAAATGCATTTTTGATTTGATGAATGAAAAACGAACTGAAATTCGAAGCACGTTTTCAATAAAATGCACCTAATCGCTATTTTTTGGAATCCGGTTGTTTTTAAAATTGTAAAAATTAGCTGAAAAATTCGATTCGACTGCTTCAATGATCTTGAAGATTTTTTTCTCAATTTTCCTGTCGTTTTGAGATCTACACAATATGTACTTGCCTATTTCAAAATTTTTAAAAATCGTGAATTTCGACAGTATTTTTAGACCAAGTTCGACTTCGATTCTATATTTTCTAAAAAGATGCTCCGAATCTCGTTTCCCTTTCCTTCGATTGCTCTGCTGAAAAATGATCAGAGAATTGCGGTATGAATTTTATTTTTTATCAGGAGGGAGCGAGTACGTATAGAAAAATTGAAAAGATTGTGCTTCTTGAGCTGACAAAAATAATATTGTCAACAATTTCAATATGTAAGCCCAAACAATGGGAGAAAAGAGGAAAATTGCATGAAACAGTTTTTTTTTTTTGGAAAAATCATAAATGATATTAGATGGATAAAACATACACTCGTATGAACAAATGCAAGTAAAAAATTGGATTATTTTCCAGTGTTTTTATTATGGTAAAATATTCTGTTCTTGGCGATTTGAAAATCAAAACAGAAACCAAACAAATGCAGTAGTTAAGGGTGTGAAGTGGCTCCCAGTGTATTATTGGCACCTTCGCACCAGGGATAAACTATGAAGGGGGAGTGTTAGACCACCTTACCATCCCCTCCCCCGTTATCAAGTTTTGAAAAAAATTCCAAAAATTTCGGCAAAGTCAGCAAATTTTGACTAAATTGACAAATTTTGAAAATTAGAAATTTTTAGGCCTAATGAAGAAGCTATTTTGTCGACTTTTTTGGAACTGGAATTAAACATTTTTGAAAGCTTTCGCCCTCCATTCGCTCCGGCTAAATATGCACTTACGTAGTTGTTTTGTTTCTGAATTTTTGCACATGGAACATGCTTGTTCTAGGTACTTACCTACATAATATTATTTATATATTATCTTGATCAGTAATTGGTGCAAATTATTCCATTTTTATTAAACCACTCGTTCGTTCGACAGGTCGAAGAAACCGTTCAAAACGTCCAGATTCGTAATCTAACCCCATACACGATGTACGAAATCACTGTCACAGCCAGCAACTCGCACGGATCCAGTCTAGCTTCTTACGCGGTTCGTTCAGTAACCCTGCCAGCTGGTAAAATGAAGACGACCGGTAATTCAAAGCCACCGCCATTACCCGACATTAAAAGCTGTTGCGTTAAAAAAGGAATTACCCATAACACGTACGTATATTCTCTAAAAATTAACATTTCTCGTCTGATTACACCTACGACTTACAAAGTCTCAAGTACACGTTTTGTGCCCCTACTGCCCTGCTGTTCGAGTGAAAAGAAACACACGTGCAAAATTCACGACCAAAGGGTTAATTTTCAAGGTGGGAAACTTGTAGTAGGTACCTAGACCTTTGTAAATAATGGTAACGTTTTAAACGTGTCATATTTTAACACAATTACGTTCGTTGAAACTGAAAGTAAAAAGTTGACACTGAAAATCGCGACCAAGTTTAACGTCTTTAAAACTGCACTTTTGCTGGCTGGAGATAATGCTTGTGTTTCTGTGTCTGTTTAGGGTACAACAATCATCAATGTATTATTTCACTTTTGAAATATTATCGAAATTGAGAGTTTTGTGCCCCCTCCTCTCCTTCAAAAAACTATCGAGTTTAGAAATACACTTAATAAATTTGAACAATCGTGTTACCCTTAAAATCTAAAAAAAAAAAAATGGCAACCAAATAGGTACACAGATGTAACACGAGTTCTCAGAATTTTAGTTGGAAAATCGTTGCTTCTACTCTGAACACCCTGTACATATGTAAATATTCAAAATTCTTGCCCAATGTCAGAAAATCCATTTAAAAAAATTAAAAAAAAAAAGAAAAAAACAATTTGTACCCTGTATAAGCTAGCGTGACTTGACGAAACTACTTCGTGGAATAGGAGTATCGCGTGGATCGTTAGTCAATTTCCACCTACCAACCTTTGTAGATACAAAAAAGATGTTTTCTTGCCTAATTCGTGCTATTAATGTTACCTATAGACCCATACGTGTAGAAAAGTACATAAACTAGGTACCTCTCCGCCTTCATCGTATTTGTATCTTTCATTTTGTTTTAATACGACTTTTATATCACGCACAGGTGCCTGAATAAACTATGCGATCCGGCTCAGTCCGACGCCACCGAAGTGACTGATTTGATGATTTGCGCGCCATGGGCTTCCCATACGTACAGCTGTCTTACCAATGGTATCGATCATACGCCGTGTTGTAAAGCTCGTGGTATTCCTGCCCTGTGCCAAGAACTGTGTTCTGGTAATCTAACCCAGATTGATTATAGTTATTTCAAGTAAGTTGCGATATCAATAGGGTATGTTGATGAGATGACGATCGAGGTTTCATTTTTCTTATCTGTGTTCTTATACGTATATGTAAAGGTGTCTAAGATACATGGGTGATTATACAAATTGCCTGATGAGAGGATACGGTGTCGTACCTACTGCTCCGACCCACGTTAAAGTTACCAATATCGATATTAATTTCGCCATCGTACACTGGGATCCACCCAAAACGCTCAATGAAACCATTACTCATTATAACGTCTACTATAGAGAAGTCGATGATATATACAACGTTGCTCGAAAGGTATCGAATTCAGATCTATTAGTATGTCCAAGGTGTGTTTGTATCCTCTTGGTTAAATATTTACTCATTTACGTGTATCTGATTCTTATTTCTATAGGTAAACTCGCCGTATGTTTTGGAAAAATTACACCAAGATTCCATATACGAGGTGTACGTCGAAGCTGGAAACTCGCATGGACCAGGCGAACCGTCTCAACGTATTGTTTTCCGCACTCTGAGCGTGGTGAGATTATTTTTTTGTGTATTTATTCGTATAAATATTATGCAGAATAACCGGGTGTTTCGAAAGTAACGAGACTCGTTTGAGTTGATAAGGAATTGGGGATTTGTTTTGATTACGAGTTAATTTAGATGTTTGTCTTAAGGTTTCGAACTCAGATTTCAAAAAAATTGAGCAAACGTTGTTTTTTTAAATTTTTGTCAAGTGATTCACAAAATTGTGCCTTCGGTTTTTTTTTTTACTTGTAGAGTGATTTTTGATGAGAGAAAAATTTATTGTTTTTGATCTTTATCTCGATTGATTTTGAAAAATAAGGTGTTCGGACCTTGAAAAAATTATTTTTATTCACTCGTCTATTTATTTGCTCGATCTGTTTTGGTTAAAAGTGGGTAATTTGTCATTCGAAACTTTTAAATCAAACAAAATAAGTAAATGGAGTTCTGCGCCAGGAGGAATCATTTTCTTCTCACAAAAAATAATGAAGACAAAAATAGCCATTCAAGAGTGGTCTAAGACTTGTGTTCGGGCCTCAAAACAGTGTGGTAAAATGTATACCCTTCTAGTGAAATATTAACCCCCCCCCCCGTCCCTCAGTCCCTCTCCGTTGATCGGATACGTAGAAAATTAATTTTGGTACCTATTCTAAAAATTCAAATTTTTCTCATCATTATTATTATTATTATTAATTATTATGGTTATGAAAATATTATCAGCGAAAATTATGAAATTAAAAATCAGTAATTGAAATTTTAAAAGCTCAAAACCAATCTTTGAGAAAGAAAAAAGCTCAACTTTTTATGTTTTTTGATGAATAGTGAAGAGTGATATTCCAAAACTCGCTTTGTCCATTTTCACAACTTTTCAGGAGAGAGGAAAAACAGTTTCCCTTTAAACGGGTAAATTGGCTTTTTAGGCGAGTTTAGCACTTTATTTGGGTGGATTTATGATGTAGGAGTGTAGGTATACATTTCATCCACTGAATACTGCTGAAAAAAATTTCAATAAAAATGGACAAAGCGCGTTTTGGAACATTATTTTTTTTTTAATTTTTAGTGAATTAGCTATTTAGGTGAGTTTAACACCTCATTTTGGTAGGTTGATGATGTAGGAATGTGAGTTAATACTTCATCTACCAGGTACCACTGAAAACCTAACTTTGATAAAAATGGACAAAGCGAGTTTTGGAATATCACTCTTCAGATACATTTCATAGATGTAAAAATATTGAAAACAATTCTGTTTTAAAATTCGAAAAATTACCTACATACAAATGAAAGCCCCTTTTCATCCTTTTTTCAACAAACCAATTTCCAAAGAAAAATCTCTGAATTATTGTTTCTTAAATTGAAGTTTTAGTTTGAATATCAGCTCATTTCATTTTTTCGATTTTATTGTTCTCACCCCCTCCCCTCACTTCCTACAGTCACCTCCAGTAAATACCCTCGAACATGGTTTAGAAGCAAAAAAAAATTAATCCACCTGTGCTTCTCCTTCCCATCACCCAATTTCAAAAATTGTAGGTAGAAGAATTATTAATTTGAAAATTAAACTAAAACTTAATTAAATTCGTCAATTTAAAAGTTAATATTACCCAATGATGTTCAAATTATTTTTAAATTTAGGTCAAATTAATGAATAGAAAATGAATCATTAATTCAAAGAATAAAAGCTTTAGTCAATGAAATTAAATTACCTGATTTAAAGATAGAATGAAATTAACTAGTAGATGAAAAGGAAAATGTCTTATGTTGAAATTAAAAATTGAATTAGATTATGGGAAATGAAAATTAAATTAATATTTAGAGTGGAATTTGACTTAACCTGCCTAATTTGAAATTTAAAATTAATTATAATTACAAATAAAAATGAAATTTGGCTTAGATTGCACTGAATTTGTTGAAAATCATTAAGTACATTTTTATTCATTATTTTCAATTTCATTTTCATTTTTCATTCATCATTTTAATTTAACTTTTCAACTTATTCAATTCAATTTTACTTTTTCAATTTGATCTAATTTTTCAACCATTTTACCAATTTTCATCAATATCAAATTCTTATTTCAAAATTAATTTGTTTTATTTGCAAATTAATTTAATTTTAATTCATTTTGAGAATTTATGTACGCTTATTTAATTTTTTTAAAATTAATTCATTCTTAATATGTTCTTCACTGGAAATTAAATTAGGAAAAAAATCAAATTAATTTAGTAGTACAAACTTAAACAAATTTAAAAATCGGGAATTGAGAGCTAGCCGAAAGTCGATGATTTTTTGGGTTTTTTGAAAGCCAAAAGCCAGCCAAAGCTGCATGATTGAAAAGCTAAAAGCTATAGGCAAAAGGTAAGGTTTATTTGTCATTTCTTTGAACTTCGTGAGTTCGTGCAAAAGTCATTTCGTTCAGTTTCAGTTATTTTTCAATTTTTCAATTTATTTTTCTCCTTTTTTCACTTTTTTATTTTCATTTTTTTCGTTGTGCTTGTGAGTTTCCAGTTTCTTTCTCAATTCACCTCATTAAAAAATTTTGAAAAGCTCAACTTTGAAGCTTTATAAATTTTTTGGAAGCTTCATCTTTCATCTTTTCATCCGTGTTAAAAATTGAATGAAATTAAACTTTCAATTCAAAGAATAAATACCTAGTCAATTAATGATCCAAATTGCCCAAACCGTCTCAAGAGCAACAAATTAGGACCCTTAAGTAAACGCTAATCGATCCATCGTTTTGTTTCAAGCATAGAAATTTTCAGTGTTTACCAAAGATTGTAAATAATATAAAGTTCATTTAAAGTGGTTTTCCTATTCATTAAGCTAAAGGAAGTTCATCACTTATGAAACACCCTGTACATTGTTCTGTTGATAAACTACACCTATCTACATAAATACATTGTATTGTATACGAGGCGCAAAAAGGTTTAAGCATATTTTACCGCGCGAGAAATCGTTTTATGCGATGTACTAACTGCTATAACCTTTTTTTTTTTTTCAATTCGCGTGTAATAAAATATGAAAATTTCATGCTAATTCTTCATATATTTTAACGTCCCATTTGCGGGGACGTGTGCAAGGTTAGCAGCTAGCACAACTTTCGGTCTCTTCATCATAAGCATAGGTAGTTATAGTATATTGTACTTATGTGTAATGTCAGCTTTTTTTTAAAAAAACCATGTTCGTATTATTTATCGGTAGGATTTGGTGAACAAAGAAGTAGAGCAACCGAATATCATCTACAATGTGACCGAATGCTGCGTCAGTTCGGGTCTCAGTGATGTATGCCTACCATTGTGCTCATACGATGCCAGCATGTCTCAGTTGAAATCTCTGGCTGGAATTTGTGGCAACGAGTTCCATAAGTTGATCCGTTGTGGTGCCGGTGGACGTAATCATAATAGCTGCTGCGAAAGACGCGGAGTGCCTTTGAATTGTTTACCCATTTGTACCGGTGTTATTGGGAAAACTGTGACTGCATCACCGCCTAATACGTGTATTCCTTTTATTGGGAATATTGTGCAGTGTTTCCAGGAAGGTAATAAATCTTGCTGCATATATTTTCATTTTTTATTTTTCCAAAAGGCGAATACTGATATGAATCTATGTTGATTTCAGGCACTGGTCAATTGCCGGGTCCTGTTTCTGAGCTGCATGCTGTCAAGCTGAAGAATAACAGTGTTACATTAGAGTGGAGTTCACCCAAAGATGGAAGCGACGTGCAGGATTATGTTGTACACTATCAACAAGTTACCAACGCTACTATGCATGAAATATCACTCACCCTTGAACAGGTAAAACTCGAGTGTTTTTCTCTTATTATTTTTTGATTTTCTGTGGAAATGATTTAAACTGAATCATTATCGATATCGAATAAAAATAAAACTAAATTGAATTTGCATTGAATTGAATTAAATTAAAATTAAATTTAAATGTTAATGAAATAAAATTAATGAAAATGAAATTGAGTAGGTACCTAAATACTTACCTAGATTAAGTACTTACAAATTTTGTAAAAAAAAAAAGAGAAAAATGAAGCTTATTTGGCAATTTTGATCAAAAAAGACCTTTTATGTACTTAGTTTTTTCAAAAATTTGGCTGAAAAGAAATGAGATTTTTTTGTTACCTTATTTCGATGAAAAAACTGATTTTTTTGCAATTTTGACTAAAAATGAGAGATTTTCTGCAAATGTTGACCAAAAAAAAAGTGTTTTCAGCAATTTTGCCAAAAATAACTAAAATAAGACTTTAAGGTGATTTCGATTTTTAAAAAAGGCTTTATTGACAACTTGCACTTCTGTTGCAATTTTGGGGGGAGAATATTGATAAGAAAAAAAGGGGACTTTTTGATATTTAAAAAAAAAATTTAAAAATAGACTCTAGATAACAATTTTTATGAGAAAAACAAAGCTTACTCATATTTAGCAATTTTGACCAAAAAATACCTTTAATAGTTTTGCAAAATTTGGATTTTTTTTATTTTGGCTAAACAGAGGTGAGATTTTTTTTATTTTGATGAAAATTAAAAAAGACGTTATTGACAATGTTGACAACAAATTGTTATTTTTTACAGTTTTTAGAAGAAGGTAGGATTTTTTGTACTATTGTGTTGCAATTTTGAGGAAGGAAAAGCAGATAAGATTTTTTAACGATTTTGAAAAAGAATTGTGATTTTGACAGAAACAGAAAAAGTTGATTTTCTGCGACCAAAAAATTCAAGATTTTATGGAAATTTTGATCAAAATGAGCGATTTTCTGCAACTTCTCACTTTTATGCATTTGGAATTATGGTTTTTGGGAAAAATGGCGAATCGAGGGCTTTCTATTTGGGAAAATGAATTTGTTTTTTTTTTGGAATATCTGGGAATTGAAAAAATAAATTAAACCTGGTACTATAAAATAATAGAAAAATTGAATTGAATAGAAATAGGCAGAATAAAATTAAATTGGTAGAAAATATACGTACAATTTAAATTAGATATAGGTAGGTACCTACCTAATTAAATCAAATAAAAAAATACATACATTGAAATTGAAATGAAATAAAATTCTGCAGATTGAAATAGAAGTGACTGAAATGAAATTTGAGATTAAAATTTAATTGGATTTGAAATGAATTTAAATTAGAATCAAGTCGAAATGTAAAAATAACAAAACTGAAATTTATTCAAACTATAATAAACTATAGGCAAATCAAATCAAAATGAAACAGAATGAAAATTAAATCAGAATAGAAAATAGAATATTAAAACACAATAAAAATCTAAATCCTCAAATTAATTAAAATTAATGTTGGTTGAAATAAAATTGAATTATTAAATTGAATTGAGCATTAATGCATGAAAATGAAAATGAAACAAAATTAAATGAAGTTTGAATCAATTTAAATTAATGAAAATAAAGTCACATTGAACCGAATTAGTTCAAAATTAATTTTAAAACGATTTTATTTAAAAATTGAATTAAATTGAATTGAAGTAAGATTGAATTATTCTTTAAAGACTGAATTTGAGTTGAAATTTAAATTAAATAAAATTGAAATTAGAGCATGAGTTACAACTTATACAATTTGAATGAAGATAAAATAGGTACCTAAAATGAAATTTAAAACTTGAACAACTAGATTAAATAAATCATCTAGTATTATCAAGAATTTGAAAACATTTCGAAAAATATTTTCAAAAAAACAAAAAAAAAAGTGAAAATAGCCTAAAAACTTGAAAAAAAAACTCCATTTTTGTTTGCAAGTATAAATTGTAAGATAAATTTTCGTTGCTTTGGCTTTCCTCACTCAAAGGACGTTTAAAAATAGACCAATCGAGCCAAATTTTAGACGTTGAATATTTCAATTTTTGATGTTTAGTAAACTTTTGAGAATTAACATGGTCTATTTTCTTTAAAGAGTATTAAAATTATATAAAATTCAAGTCTGGTTTCCATATCTTATTTTTGATGGCTCGAATCAATTAATGATCTGTAGTTTTAAGGCCTTTTGGAGTCTCTTCAGTCCTCTAGCAGAATTTTAAACTGTTCAGTTTTGAAGAGATCATCGTAAATGGAACCAAAATTAAATTAAGCATTTTTTTTCAACGCAGGAAAACATAAAAATTCGCTGGAGACTTCGAAAAGTCCCAAAACAACCACCAATTGATTTGAATGGTCCAAAATAGGATGTGGACTAAAATTTAGCTTTTTATCTCGATTTCGTCAAATTTTGATTTTTCCATGAAAATTCAAATGTACCATAGGTGATTTTGAATATTGAAAAATTCATTGAGAGATTCAGCGTCTAAAACTAATTAATCTTTTTCCATCTTTTCTATTTTTTTTTTTTTTTTTTTTTCAATAAAATTATCTCATCAAATTTTTTTAGCGAAATATTTTTGTCACATTACTAACTTTCTTGCCAGAAATCTATTCCCCTCGAAAAATAAGTCCATTTATCAAACACACGTCTATAAATCGGGTTACCCTTCCTTCCCCTGTCAAAGAGAAAAAGCAACGCTGAAAAACCAATATCTATTACCTACGCTTCAGTTTATATCGATAATGAAATACAGTATCTTTCCATGTCCACATGTGCAGTACACTTCGTACTTCGTAGTTTGTACCTACCTCTAAACAACAAGTAGGTAATTCGATAAATTTCTCGCCTTTGATTACAGCAAGTGACTGTGAAAGGAACGACGACTAAATTAGAGAATCTGGAAACGGGAAAATTATACAGCATATTTGTAGTATCGAGAAACGTGCACGGTACATCATTACCATCGTCAATTTTATTACTGAACGTAACGGAAAAAGGTACGTGTCGTATATGTATTTTTGATTTACTTATACCTGCTGCGATTTACTCTTTCGCAATGCGATGAGATTTCCATCAATTTTATAATAATTTTATACCTAGATGTGTACCTATAAAAAAGGATGCCTATACCTTATGTTTACTCAATTTTACGTTTCAATTTATAGATACGAGCAAAGGTGGAATTACCGGAGTTACATCGCCTCCTCATTCGTTGGCTGTATCGAGCCACAGTGCTAATTTCGTTACCATTACTTGGCAGCCACCAGAATTCAGTCATCCTGCGGAACGATTATATTATAAGTACGAAGTCATCAAGTAATAGATTATAAGTTCAACTTACGATGGTTAAATTAATTCCGGTTGTTTGTCGATAGATTGTACTGGAGAGGAAACGCTGACACAACTTTCCGAATGGTTGATACAGAAATAACGAGTCATATGATCGAAGGACTGAGTCCAAATTCGCAGTATATAGTTTATGTTGTAGCAGTTTCCAAAGCAGGTTCTAGCTTAGCTTCGGAAACTTTAATAGCTTGGACTGATCCTGCTTTCCCTGCTTTTGTCGAGGTAATTGAATAGTCACAATGAGTAATCACGATCGAGATCGAGTTCTAGGACTATTCGATGCTAACATAAATGCTGAATTTCAGGCACCCACCGTTCATCCGCTCAATATGGTTGTGGAAGGTAACAGTATGACCATCTTGTGTATCGCTATGGGTACTCCGATGCCGACTATTTCGTTGTACATTTCTGGAAGACTGGTTAGACAAGAGACTACTAGACATATGGTGACTGTGATCGGTAACGTGACTAGAGACATGAATCATATTTCGTGTTACGCTGATAACGGATACGGTACTCCTATGCAAGCCACCAGACATATATTGATTAACTGTACGTATATCATTTAATATGGATCAGTAACTAGGTATTTGATTTATTATATGATGAGTGATGATGATCTTAATTTCCATCAATATTCCTGTTTTCTGTAAACAGATATTCCTAAACTGATACCTTCCGGTATTACGATGGCTACTTTGGGAGATAACGTAGCGCTGGAATGCGCTGTCGATGCTCAACCTGAACCAAAAATGATGTTCTGGAGAGATCCGAATGGTCGAGTACCGGTTATACAGGGTGGAAAATACAGCGTCGATATTACGTATTCGAAAGAAGTATGAAAAATTGATTTTATAGAAATGTAATTTGATATTACCGAAGGTGAACGTTTAATGATTACTTTGGTGTTTTGTTTTTTCTTCTGCAGGAAGTGACTAAATACATTATGACGTTGACTATAAATAAAATAGCTGTCGCTGACGAAGGTGATTATTATTGTCACGCTGAGAACGCTTTTGGAACTGCGACCCAACCAGTTTCTGTTCGAGTTCGTAATACGGTAAGATTTCAATAATTCTATGATTTTTTGTGAATCTCTGTTTTTTTTTTGGGCAGTATCAGAGCAGATTTGAAAAAATCTTACGAATTAAGGTATTTGAATTCTCAACTAAAATAAGTAAAATAAAAGTACCCAAACTCAAAAAAAAAATTGGAACTTTATTTGAGCTCCTTTAAAAGAATCTCAAAAATTATACTTAATGTTTGAAATTATTTCAATTTTCAACTAAAATAAGTAAAAAAATACTACCCAAAATTACAAATAAAAAAAAAGCTTTATAGCCCTAGGTACATTTGAGAGGCTTTAAAAGAATCTCAAGAATAATAGTGTTCGAAAAAAATAATAAAAAAATGGAAAAAATCACATTCTCAAGATGAATAATACATGTTTGAAAAAAAAATGGAAAAAATCACAAGTTATTTCATTTTTTAACTAAAATAAGTAAAATGAAACTACCCAAAATTCAAAAAAAAAAAATCTTCGTTTATAGATACGTTAGAAAGGCTTTAAAAGAATCCCAAGTTAATATTTTGAATAAAAAAAGAAAAAAAAATGGAAAAAATCACAATTTCAAGAATTATAAATGTTTGAAAAAAATGGAAAAAATCACAAGTTATTTCAATTTTAAACTAAAGTTGGTAAAATGAAACTACCCAAACTATAAAAAAAAATGGAACTTTATTTGAGCAGCTTGATAATCTTTAAAATTATTTCAATTTTTAAATATGTAGGTAAAATAAAACAACCCAAAATTTTTTTAAATAATGGAACTTATACATTGGAGCAGTTTTTTAAACATTTCTCAAATAGGTGCTCTGATGTTTGATGAAAAAAATTAGAAAAAAATCATAATTTTTTAAAATTTTAAACTAAAATAGCCAAATGAAACTACCAAAACTTTTTTTTAAAATGGAACTTTCTTCATTATTATTACATTAGAGGAGCTTTTAAAAATTCTCAATACTGATAATGTTTGAAAAAAACTACAAATTACTTATTTCAATTTTCAACTAAAATAAATAAAATTAAATTAAGTACCAAAAATTAAAAAAAAAAAAACAAAAAAAACTTTGTTTTATACATTAGAGCGGTTTTTAAAAAAAATCTCAAGAATGATGATATGTACCTATATTTGAAATTACATATTTCAATTTTTAAATATAATACGTAAAATTAAACTAGGTACCCAATACCCAAACTTGAAAAAAAAATGGAACATAATTTATACATTAGAGCAGCTTTAAAAAAATCTCAATACTGATCATTTTTGAAAAAAAAAATCGAAAAAATTACAAATTATTTCATTTTTTAACTGAAATATTTGGGTAAAATAAAACTACCCAAAAAATTTTTTAAAAAAATGGAACTTTTTAGACATTAGAGCAGCTTTAAAATAATTTTTAATATAGGTACTTTGATGTTTGAAAAAAAAAAAATAGAAAAAAAATCACAAATTATTTCAATTTTAAACCAAAACAAGGCGAAATAAAACCAAATACCCAAACTTGAAAAATATGGAACCTAATTTTTACATTAGAGTGGCATTAAAAAAATCTCAAGAAAAATAATGTTTGAAAAAAAAATGGAAAAAATTACAAATTATTTCAATTTTTGAAATAGGTTAAATAAAACTACCTAAAATTTTAAAAAAATGAACTTTTTATTCATTAGACCAGCTTTGAAAAAATCTCAAGAATGGTCTAATGTTTGAAAAAAAATTAATTACAAAATGTTTCAATTTTCAACCGATGTAGAATAAAATTAATATAATTTCGAAAAAAAGAGAATTTTTTTACAATTTGTACCCATCTACTCCTCTCCAAACCTATCCCCCTTCTGATTCTAATCCAAATATATTATTTTCCAGCCCGCAACCCACAACGTAACCCAATGTTGTATTCAACAGAACGTCTCATCCGCCTGTATGAACGCTTGCTCGTTCTATTTAGATATTGACACCGCCATCGAAAAACAAGAATGCGCCAATGATCTGAATAAATTGATGAAATGCGCTGCTGGTAAGTAACCTGACCTGTATAAATTTGAAGATGATTAAAAATGATGGATTCTATTGAAACGATGAAGCCTGTGAGTGTGAGACGAAGACGATGTTTGATATTCGAAAATATTTCTGTCACAGATGGATCAGATCATAGAGGGTGTTGCGCCTCTTTACACGTACCCAGAAGCTGTTTGGATTGGTGTCGAGGTGAACCGGTAGTTGATAACACCATGTGCATCATTATGTACACTAAACCGATCATGTCGTGCTTCAGAGAAGGACGATGTGAGTATTTAAATTTAAATTATTGTGCAATGTAAATTTTAGTACCCTAGATTGATTCAAATAGGCTGAAACGATTACACGGAATTGGAATTTCTGGAGAATAAATAAATTAAGAGGGGTTGAAAAGTCTGAACCTCTCTAGAAGGCATGTTTGAAACACTTTCCGAATAAATATTCGTATGCCTCCAGTCCTCTAATTATACTTCCACATGTGGAAGTGTTAATAAAATTGCATACCTTGGACGCCGTAAATACGTTCATTTATACAGAAAGGCAGGGAGCTGGGTAGGTTACAGCTTCATTGCATGTTGTAGTATAATGTGATGAACTGATGATTGAATTGATAATTCATCGAAAATTGTTGGGTTTGGAAAAAGTGGAGGTGATAGGGGAAATTACACCTGTCTAATCCCAATTTCTGTTTTTTTTTTTGTTTTTTTTTTTTTGGTTTATTGTACGTAAAATTACCATTCAAATAAATATAAATGATCATCCTACAACTAACTGTCTTTGTTCAATCATTTCCAGCCAAACTACCAGGACCTCCTCAAAACGTACGAGTAGAAGTTGTTGACACACATTCAGTGATGGTTAAATGGGACCCACCAATCAAGAATCCACACACTGTTGAAGTGTACAGGTAACAAAATTAATTTTTTTTTTTAAATTGAAAACTTGCTCATTCTTATACACGTATAATTTAAAACTAATTTCGATATTAATTCTCACACAGAGTATTCTGGAGACCAATCGGCAACCCTCGTAACCCAGCCAAAAACGATACCAAAGAAAACAACCTACTAATCACCGGATTAAAAGACGACTCTACTTACGAACTAGTGATCAAAGCAAGCAACCAAATAGGAACCAGTATGCTGACTGATCCGCTGAAATTCTCAACGACTGAAAAATACATCACGTCTGCTGCCAGCCTGGGAGGTAAGTTCACAGTGTTGGAAGTTGGAACAGTCATTTACCACCATCGTAACTCGTACCTCGTACCTACATTTAACTCCACTCTCCGGAATAAGATACGTACTCGGAGACGATAAACTGTTGACCTAGTAAATTAACCCCGAGTTATTGCGTGTGCTATAGTATTGTGCTTTGTGCAATCTGAAAGTTTGGCGTAATTACTATTGTAAACTCTCTTTGAAAAGATAAACTCTTGCAAAGACGCGGCAAGTTTAATTGAAAAAAATGAAACAAAGCGGGAAAAAATGCACAGCTTAACTGCGGTGGATTAGACCCGAGTAAAGTTTGAATATAATTTACGGAATGAAATTTGTTGTTTGAATGGAAACAAAATTTGAATGAATTATTTAAAATGTGAAAAAAAAGTACAATAATAATATTTAAAAATTGTAAAAAATTGGAATTTGGTTAGTAAAATTCACTGTACATAAAAATGTTCAAAATGGAATTTTAAAAATGAGAATAAAAATTCACATTGTGACAAAAACCCAACAAAAAATTGAACAAACACTAAAATAATAGATGAGTACAATGTAAAAAATAAAAATTTGTCAAAAACAGAACCACCAACAAAAAAATAATCCATTTATAAAAAATGAATTTCAAAAATGCATCGTACAATAATTTAGTAAAAAAAAACTGACTTGTATTTTCGTCAAAAATTTAACTCCAAAGTGGTCTGTTTTCAGGAGAAAGGATTACTTTGGCGAAGTACTGTCTGTAAAAATTAATTACCCGTCTCCCCCCTCCGCCCCGTCCAAAATTCAGCTCTATTTCCAACCAAAAATGTTTTCTCATTTTTTTTTTTTTTTTTTTTTTTTTTTAATTAAAATACCTATCTAAAAGCGATTTTTAACAAATTTAAGCATCGCTGAGTCCAAATCTGGAGTCAGTTTTTGACGATCGTCGCTACTTCATTAAAAAGAGATGGTTTATTCATCAAAAAAATCTTTAACATTTTCTTACCTGTAAAAGGTCGAGCCAGTTCTTAATTTTGAGCTCATTTTCGTTCTCAAGGACCTGAAATTAATCAAAAATTGTGATGAAAACTGCCATTTTTGGAAAAAAAGATTTTGTGATTTGTGTTTTAAAAATGTTCTCATTTTTATAAAAACATACCAAAGGGCTAGGGAAAAAAATGAAATAGTGAAATCTTACAATAATAAATAATAATGAGATTTCAGACTTTGATATTTCAGATTTTGAGATTTCAGATTTTGGGATTTCAGATTTTGAGTTTTGAGATTTTGAGCTTTTGAATTATGAGATTTCATATTTTAAGATTTCAGGTTTTAAAATTTCACATTTGAGATTTTGAGATTTTGAGATTTGAGATTTTGAATTTTCGGATTTTCACATTTTGGATTATTAGGTTTCAGATTTTGAATTTTTTGATTTTGAGATTTTAGAACATGAGATTTCAGATTTTGAAATTTCAGTTCTTGAGCTTCTATATTTTGAGATTTGAGATAAGTATTGAGATGTCACATGTCAGATTTTAAGATTTCGAGATTTTAGATTTTGAACTTCTGGTTTTTGAGGTCTCAGATAATGAGATCTCAGATTTTGAGATTTTGAACTGTTGGATTTTGACATTTTGGATTATGAGATTTCAGATTTTTAGATTTCTAATTTCGAGATTTGGTTTTTAAGATTTCAGATTTATATAGATTTCAGATTTTGAACTCTTTGATTTTGAGATTTCGGAGTATGAGGTTTAAGGTTTTGAGATTTCAGTTTTTGAGCTTTTGTATTTTGAGATTTCGGAATTTGAGGTTTCGGATTATGAGATCTCAGATTTTCAGATTTCCGAATTTGAGATTTTCAGATTTTGAACTTTTGGATGTTGACATTTCGGATAAATGACAAAATTATTCTATTTTTTTTTTTTTTAATTGATTTTGCATTAATCGAAGTCATTTTTAACAATATTTTATGCATTTTTTCTCACAATGCTATTTTTTTTCTTTTATATTTTTATATCATTTAACTACGTTTTTTATTGATTGGAGACCATTTTTTTCTTTTTTGAATTTTTATTTTCTCATAAACTACGAATTGAGGATGAGGAGCGATTTGGACGTCATTTTCATGTTCAGCGACTTCAAATTAATCAGAAAACCTTGACAAACGTGAATATTTTCAAAAACAGTTTTTTGGCTCAATTTTGTGCTTCAAAGAAGGTGATTTTCCGGAAAACGAATGACGCTGTACAAAATCCGATTCCGAAAATAAATTCCCTGTGTCAAAACAATCCCCATAGTCAAAATTTTGGCTTAATAATTCACGTAGGTACTTGAAATTTTTCTCAAAAAAAAAAAAAAAAAAATGCATCAATCAAAACTTGTCTTCATTTTTTGAAAATCGAAAATTTTCAACAAAAAATGTACCTAGTTAAATGTCTTTTTTGACTAATTTGAGGTTGCTGAGTCCGAATCTGGCGTTCATTTTTGGTGCTGTTCGCTGTTTCATCAAAAACTGGTGATCTTTTGTTAAAAATCTCAATGTTTTCAAAAATAACGAACCAAAGCAAAAAATTTTGACTTAATTTCAAATGCTCAGCAGTCTCAAATTAGTCAGAGAAGGTCATAAATATTTTATTTTTTTCAAAGAATTTTTGGCTCAATTTTTTTGAGTCTCAAAATGGACGATTTTAGGAAGAGTCAATGATTCTGGGAGGGAGGGAGGGAGGGAGGGGGAAATCTGATATCGGATTGCCTTAATTCGTTTTTTTTAATAGATTTTTTGGACTTTTTCAATTTTCTAAAATAGATTTCTTGATTTTTTCAATTTTCAAAAAATAGATTCTTTGGATTTTTTTCACTTTAAAAAATGAATTTTTTAAATTTTTTAAATTTTCAAAAAATAAACTTTATGGATTTTTTCAATTTTTAGGAAGTACTTACATTTTAAAAATTTTTCCAATTTGCAAAAAAATACTTTTTTCGGATTTTTTTCGATTTTCTCAATTTTTAAAAAATATATTTTTTGGATTTTTTTTACCAATTTAAAGTTGCTGAGTTAGAATCCGGCATCCATTTTTTGTGCTAGTCTCTCCATTATTGAGAACTAAAAAAATGTTGAAATATTAACAGGATTTTTATTTTAAAAAATTTTGGCTTAAATTTTGATGTCGAGCTCAAATACAGTCTATTTCCAGGTTGAAAAAACAATTGAAAAATGAACCAAAATAATTTTGTTTAAAAATTAGAAAAGTCAGAAATAATTGGAATTTATTTGATGAAATTGAAAATCTTTATTTAAAAAAATAATACGACTAAAAAATTTCGTTTACAAAACCAGTAAGTATGCAAAATATTTGCTGTAAAAAATAGTTCAACATGAAAACAAAAAAATTCACGTTGTGATCTGATAAAAAATTAGTGGAATAATTCAAATAGAAAATTTCAAAGAAAATTGTCTCAAAATCCAATTGAAATAACAATCTCAAAAAAGAATTTTTAAAATATCGAAATATGTCAAAACCAAAAATTTAATTAAAAGAAAAAAAATATTATTATCTACAACGAATTAAAATCCAAACAATTGTAATTAATACGAATCAAAATGTAATGATTGATCTTTGAATTGCTTTTAAAAAGACCTATAGAATTTATGTAGCTACTAGCTACCTATTAATTTAAAAAATTGAAAATTTCAATTCAACTAAATAAAACCATTTTTTTTTCTTTTTTTGCAGAAGATGAACATGCAGCAGTTGGCACAGCCTTGAGTGTGATCATGTCATTATTAATTGTCAGCGCCATGATCGGAGCTGGCGTTTACTACTTACATTCAAAACAACTCCTACTTAGAAAGTCTACCGTCAATGGGGTAGCCTTTGAAAACCCCAGTTATTTGAGAGAAGTGAATATGGAAAATATCCAGGTAGGTATTAAACCTTGCCATAGGTAAATAGGCAGCTTCAGCCATGCAATATCCTATTATTCTTGAACTTACATCGATTTCGATTTGATTTCCCGCACAGCAAACCGGTGAAAACACTTACATGAGTAACGGTCTAGCCAACGGTGTACAAAACCAAACAGCACCTCAAGGATGGAAACAAGAACCACTCCACGTACCAATGCCAACCGAAGTACCACCTTCATTATACGAAGAATTACGACTGGGCTCGAACGGTGCCGGTTTCATGAGACTGAAACCATAAACGCAAAACACCTACTCGTACATCTCAGTCGAACATATAAAATGGTCCTGGAGACCTACTTTTCTTTTTTTTTGAAAAAAAGCACTTTTTAGATATGTCCAGTTTTGTAGATTTTCACCAACACTCGTTTTCTGTGATCTTTTTATTGTGTAGGCGATAAAAATTTTCTTAATGTGATAAGACTTTACGTTTTACCTCATTATATGTGTATTTAATTGTATAAAAAAAAAACAAAAAAAAAAGGTAATGTGCTATGTACTTAACGACACTTTATTAAAGTCAATATACTACATATAGTCAATGTATAAGATGAAAATTCTCATAAATAAGCACAAAAACATCGCTTCGATAGTTACCGTGTGTCGAAAAAGTAAACTTTGAAAAAAAAAAACGCGGTTCGTGTAAATATTTATTTTTTAAAAAATGAGCAATTGTCGTTCAAGTACGCACTCTACTTTACACTATTTATTATTGTATGTATTATTTTTTTTTTTTAGAGACGAGCGTGCGATATGATGCAAAGTTGTTGATAAACACGTGAATGAGATTTTAATTAATTTAAGTGAGGAAAACTGTCTGCAAAGGTACAGTTTCTAGTCATACGTGTTAGGAGGCCAGTTAAATGGTTAATTTTGTATTTTGTAGGTGATTCATTCTAGTGATGTATATTAAACGTTGTTTTTCTCTTCTATGCATAAATAATTTTCTCTCTATACATAACTTTTTTCTGTCGTATCATGTGTCGAAAAAGTCAATCGAATGATACCGAACGAACGTCGTTTATCAACGTATAATTAATTATTGAAATGTGAATGTTGTTGGTTTACATATCGATCGTCATTTTTACACTTGTTTACATTCTAATTGAACATTATTGTATTTGTATTCGAGTTTTTACACGATATTGTTTTTTTTTACGCGTTATGTGACTTGTTCTCTTGTTTTACTTATTGTAATTCGTCTGATTATCGTGATTAATCTACGTACATTTATGATTTATATTCATTCGTGTTGAGAATCAGAGTTATGTATACGTGTGTGTTTAGAAACCGATAGAAGTGAGGACTTGTCATAGGATTAGGGAGGGGGGAAAACGTGTGTGTTTTGTTGTTATTTTTTTTGAGCTTAAAAATAATTATTATTTTCATGAAAAAAAATTGTACGTTGAAATTTCCCTTCTCTCCCCTTTCCATGCTATGCTGTTCCTTGACAGGATACTGGATAGGCTGTGTATATTGTTTTTCATATTTTCATTCTCCCTTTGATAGGTGCTTCTCGATATTCAAGTCCTTCCTTCGACGGATTCTTCAACCATTGTAATGTTTGTTTGTGTGTTTATGTACCATATTCAAAATTAGCTACGAGTATTTTTGTAGCTGATGTTTTATTATTTTAAGACACGCCCCTTTTTTTCTGTAGCATTGTATATTCTTTTTTTTTTTGTTTAATAATAATTATAATTTTGTTTCGTATTTTTGTTTTTTTTTTTTGGTTTTTTCTTGTTTTTAGTTCTCTCAAGTAGAAGTTATTTTGTGATTTTCTAGAAGAAATAGGTTTACTTTGGAACAAAGCTGAAATTATTACAGAGTTCGTTTTAAAAATTGATGAAATAAATAATTTTCCAACTCATAAAAAATTAAATTTGAAAAAAAAATCAGAAATAAGAATTTAACTGCGATTTTTCTTCTAAATATTCATTATATTGCAAAAATAACCATTCCACTGGATTTCTCGTGCCCAGAAACCACTAAATTGACCTTTTGTTCGATTAATTTCGGCTTGAAAATCATTTCAAAATAATAAATTAAAAAAAATGAAATTTTCAGTTTCAACAAAAAAATTGAAGCTTTTTTACGAAAAAATTGAACTCTTTGAGGTAAAAAGGCAATATTGAATAAAAGTAATGAGCTTTTCGTGATCAGCGATGTTTAATTAGTAATAATCGACACCTCGTACGCCTCATTAGCTTTTCATTAAGCTTTAAAAAGCTCAATTTTCAGAACTTGACTGTGGCGCCATCTGTAATGCAAAAGGTAAACTAACTACCTACTTAAAAAGAGAACAAATTTTGAAAAAAAAGATGCAGCGCTTCAGGCGGCGAAAAATGGAACTTCTTTTGTGATCTTCATTTACAATTTACATAGAGAAAAAGTATATTTTTCTTCATCCAAATCAGGATAACAAAAGAACTTCTCGTTTTCACCGCCTGAAGCGCTGCATCGTAAATTTTCAACTTTTGAATTTATTTTGTGAGCTTTAGAGAGCTTTTTAGCATGTACGAACAATCGTCGAGTAGGTTTTCGGACACGGGGAATTCATTTCCGGTGTTGGTTTTGTCCAAAAGCTCAAAGTTTCCCAGATATTAAAGCTTTTTACAAAAAAGTTGTACTTTCAGGTACAACAAAGCTCGATCAATTGAAATAAACGAGATTGACGTGATCAGCAATATTTAATCAGTAATAATCGACTTTTCGTACACCCATATTGCTTTTAATTAAGGCAAAAAGCTCAATTCTCAAAAGTTCAGATTTGCCCCTTAAATGATATAAATATGCAACCTAAATAACACGTAAAATGACGAATATGGACGATTTTTGATGCAAAAATACACCAATTTCAAAGGGGCGTACACATGATCCAATATATTTGACAAACTCGATTTGTCAAATCAAATTGAATTTAATCAAACATATTCGGTTGTGTGGACGCTCTGATGATGTCTTTCTCAAATTTTTAACGTTTTGTTGATCGGAGACACCATAGACACAACTCTGAAAATAATTCTGAAAATATAAATAATTTCTATTTTCAGAATTGGTGTCATCGATCAACAAAACGTTGAAAATTTGGAAAAAAAACTTAGATTATCAGAGCGTTTACATGATCTAATATATTTGACTTTCCATGCAACCAAATATATGTTGATTATATGTTGATAAATTTTATCAACGATGTCAATTTGACAAACCTGGTTTGTCAAATATATTGGATCGTGTATACGCCCCTTTAGGAGAATATAGGATATTAGGTGGTTCTATACTCCTAATACTTGAACTTTTGAATGTATTTTGTGAGCTTTAGAGAGCTTTTTAGCATGTACGAACTGTCGTTTAAGAGGTTTTCGGACCCGGAGAATCCATTTCAGGTGTTAGTTTTCCCAAAAAGCTCAAAGTTCCCTCGAAATTGAAGATTTTTTTCAAAAAAATTGAACTTTCGGGTAGAAAAAAGCTCGATCGATTAAAATAAACGAGCTTTACTTAATCAGCGATGATTAATTAGTGATAATCGACTATTCGTACAACCTATTTTGCTTTCATTTGGTCAAAAAAGATCAATTTTGAAAAACTTGATTTTTGCTAATCTTAGTCATTTTCGAATTTCGAGTAAATTAGGAAAAATATTTGAACTTTTGAATTCATTTTGTGAGTTTTAGGAAGCTTTTTAGACTGTACGAACTGTCGTTTCAGAGGTTTTCGGACCCGGAGAATCCATTTCCGGTGTTAGTTCTGACAAAAAGCTCAAAGTTCCCTCGAAAATGAAGCTTTTTTCAAAAAAGTTGAACTTTCAGGTAGAAAAAAGCTCGAACGACTAAAATAAACGAGATTGACGTGATCAGCGATGCTGAATTAGTGATAATCGACTATTCGTACAGGCTATTTGGCTTTCATTCGGCTAAAAAGCTCAATTTTGAAGACAACAAATTTTGAAGAAAAAAAATGTTGCAGCGCTTCAGGTGGCAGAAAATGGTACTTCTTATGTTATCCTCAAAAATACGTTGTAAATACCAAAATACCCTTTTCTATGTCCAAAATCAGGATTACAAAAGAACTTCTCACTTTCACCGCCTGAAGCGCTGCTTCATAAATTTTGATTTTTGAACTTTTGAATATATTTTGTGAGCTTTAGGGAGCTTTTTACGATGCACGAACTGTCGTCTGAGAGGTTTTCGGACACGGGGAATCCATTTCCGGTGTTAGTTCTGCCAAAAAGCTTAAAGTTTCCTAGATATTGAAGCTTTTTACAAAAAAGTTGAACTTTCAGAGGTGAAACTGGTGAAAGGGCGAAATCGAATAAAATAAATGAGCTTTTTGTGATCAGCGATGCTTTAATAGTGATAATCGAACCCTCGTAGGTAAAAAGCTCAATTTTAGAAAGTTTAGATTTTCCCCTTAAAAGTTAGGATATGCAACCCAAACCATAAGCCAAATTCATTTTTCATTTCGCGAGCTTTATGGAGCTTTTCACGGTGTACGAACTGTCGTCGAGGAGGTTTTAGGACTCAGCGAATCTATTTTTAATGTAGGTACCGATCCAAAGTTCAAAGTTCATCGGATAATAATATTTTTCAGGGAAAGTTTGAACTTTCTAGCTTAAAAAGTTTATGTCGAGTGAGCTTGAATGTCATGCGACATATCAAAATACATGTTTTTGGGGCGCCCGAGCACGAATTTGACATTATTTTCGTGATACATCCTACAGGGGCTTATAGGGACGAGGGGCCAAATTTGAATATTGGCTTGAATATCATGCGACATATCAAAATGCATGTTTTTGAGCCCCCATAGCACAAATTGTGCATTATTTTCACGCTAAGCCCTAAAAGACCTTCTGGGGCGAGGGTCTAATTTTGAAAATGAGCTCGAATGTATCAAAATACATATTTTCGAGGCTCCTAAGCACGAATTTGACATTATTTAGACACTAGATCTCAATCCGAGGCTCCTGGAGAGAGGGGCCAAATTTGAAAATGATCTAAAATTTCCTATGACATACGATATTTAAGTACCTTCTCATTTATGGAAGCCTTCTACAAACATGAAACAGACGTTTCTGGGGTAAATTGAGGGGGGCGCTGAGTTAAAATTTACAATTTTTATCAGTCAGGGATGCCAACGAGATTAAATAACTTTACATCAACACATTTTTGTTTCACATTACTTTTCACTTGCTATATCCTAAATAGAATGTTAAAAAAGGTCATATTCAACTAGAAAGGTGGTAGATATATTCATTACAAAATCACCCAAAAATTACCTCGAACTAAGCGTTTATTAATAAAAATAGTTTTTTCGAAAATTGGTCAAAAACTCCCATGTTTCGAATAATTTTTGAGCCTTGAGAGTAGGCAAAAGCAACCTCTTCAACATCTTCGAATAGTTCCACGTTTTTCAAAATTTTAGAGCCCTTTGACCTCAAATGTCTAAATTCAGCTCGTCAAGTTCGAATTCACAATTGTTTCCAGCCAGGGATGAGAATTTACCGCATTGAAAACTGTTTTAGATGTACCTAAAAAAAAAACGAAAAACCCCACGTTTCGAATAATAATTTTGCCTTTAGGGTAGGCAACTTTGTTGACATGATGATTTTTTTCAAATTATTGGAAAATCCCACGTTTCGAGTAAGTTTGGCGCCTTGTGAGTAGGCAACTTCATTGACACTGGTCATTCTTTTCTCGAATAGTTGAAAAGAATTTTATTTTCACTAAATCGACTCATCGACTCGAAAGATCAAAAATAGTTCAGGTAATTTGATTCAATTTTTTTTCTTAAAAAATCGGTAAAATTTACATTTTCAAACATTCGCGGAAAATTGAAAAATGAATCTCAACACAGTACCTAAAATTTTTGAGTCTTCGATTCCCCTTTGTTCTGTTGAAAATTTATTGTTTAGTCTTGTAAGTGATTGAAGATCGTTAAGTAACTAACATTGCTTCAATTCAATATTCTTCTTTCTCGACCTATTGATTAGAGAAATGATAACTCGTTGTAATATTTTCAATACCTATTTGAAAGAGGTAAGAGGTCTAATGTAAACGCACTTCAACATCGCAACATATTGACATTGACCGTTGGTCAACCCGATTTTTGAATAGGTATTGACGAGTTCAGTTCTCAGGAATATGATAAAACCTTAATATTGAATGGAAAAAGAATTTTACAAATTTTTATGTAAAACAAAATGTTTATATTCGTAGCCTATATAGTGTACTTTCATTTGAAAAATCGAAACAAGTTTAAAATTCTCAGAAACACATGGATACTTAACAATCATGATAAGTCAATTCTTAATTTAAAAAAAAAAAAAAACGCACAAAAATAACACTAAAAGCTAATAATAACGTAAAGGAATGTAGGTATTGATAATAGTCAATTCACAACATACATCCAAGTCAACCAAAAAAAAAAACAACAAACACACACATACAAAAGTGCCTAAATTAAGGTAGTAATTTTACCACCATGCTTTTTGAACTTAGCAATTTCGGCGATATCATTTTTAAAGAACCATTCTAAGACCGTTCTCAACGCCATATCGCCTCGATTCCCTCGCAAGAATGTTTTAAACATATCTATTTTCGAGTACGAATGAATAACCTTCATTTTATACTCTTTCACTTTACCCGGCGACTGAAAATACCAATTTAAAAACCGATCAAGAGCGTTGAAGTCGCTCGAGTTCGAGCTACCAAATTTAAACTTGCAATACGTCAAATAATAGTGGTACTCGTGAAAAACGCAATCCTTCAACATGGCGATGAAAATTGATTCCAAGTCTAACGTTCGTTTGAACTCTTGCACGTCATTTTCATTTCCAAACCACCAAATTAGAACTGTTAGCAGATACGATTCATCGTTATTACGTAATACTGCCTGCATCAGCTTCGTAATATCGCCGATCAATTGCTTCTTCAACGCGGATCTATCATCAGTCGAGATGAGAAAACGATCAATACACATTTGCACAGCGTTTAAACGATTACTCAGTAATAAATCGGTTAGTTTAGAAAAGGCCGCAGATGAAAGAATCATCGTTCTTTTGAATTCTGTAATCGAAATCGGATCTTTTAAAACGTGTTCTAAAACTGCATCCAAGATGGAAAATTCTGTATCCATGATACCAACACACATATCGATTCCGTGCGACGAAGTTATCAAATCCTTTTTATACTGGATCACAGCATCAGGATACAGGGTTAATAGTTGTTCGAGATAATTATCAACACCGTTCGGGTCACCTGAGGAATAAAACTCTAAGCAGGTTTTTCTAACATGTTCCGAATTTTTCACAATGTTTATTTTGGACCGGGCAAAATTTTCGGCGTCAGGCAGACAAAATTCCAGGAGTTGATCAAGGTGTTGAAATTTACCATTCGATAATAATCTTTCGCAATGCGTATTGATAACGTTACGTTTCAGATTATTAATGAGGTTCGTTTTAAACTGCAGAAAATCTTCGACGTCAGGAAGACAAAATTTAACCAGCTGATCGAATTCTTTAAAGTCACCGTTCACCAATAATTTTTCGCAATGGGCTTCGAACAAATTAGACTCTGAACTGTACACGAAGTTTCTTTTACATTGTGCCAAATGATCGGCATCAGGCAAACAAAATTCCAGCAGTTGATTAAGCTTTTGAAATTCGCCGTTCGTTAATAATCGTTCGCAATACGTTTTGATATTACTGTTACGTTTCGAATTATCCACCATGTTCCTTTTAAACTGCAGCAAATCTTCAGCATCGATAAGACAAAATTCTAGAAGTTGATCAAGCTTCTGAAATTCAGCATTCTCCAATAATTTTTCGCAATGGGCTTCGAACAAATTAGACTCCGAACTATACACGAAGTTCTTTTTAAATTTTACCAAATCGTCGGCATCAGGCAAACAAAATACCAGTAATCGATCCAGCTCTTGAAATTCATGGTTCATTAATAACCTTTCGCAATGGGTTTCGACAACGTTAGGTTTCGAATTATTCACCAAATTCATTTTAAACTGCAGCAAATCTTTATCGTAGGGAAAACAAAAATCCAGCAATCTACTCAACTCTTGGAATTTACTGCTCATCAGTAATGTTTCGCAATGCGTTTTGAATACGTTAGGGTTCGAAAACATCAAGTAATTCTTGACTTTCGCTCTTGAATGCAGCAATCTCACAGGGTGGGGAAGACAGAATTCCAGGAACTGATGAAGGTCTTGAAATTCACTCTTCAGCAATAAGTTTTGGCAGTGAGCGTTGAAAAAATAATATTCCGAATCAAACACGAAGTTCTTCTTAAATTGCGCTAAATCGTCCGCATCAGGCAAACAAAATTGCAGAAGTCGATCCAGCTGTTGAAATTTACGATTCTGTATTAATCTTTTGCAGAAGCCGTTGAAAAATTCTTGCTTTGTGACTGATTGTTTTATCACCGCGTTGGAATCTTGTAACAAAACAAATATGAAATCACAATCGATGCGCCACCATCCTGTTAATACATTTCTGACAATTTCATGACCATTAGCACTGACTACGTGTTGTTTGAAATCATCGTTAGCAGTGGCCCAAATCTCCGTCGAAAGGGCATTTTCTACTCCTGCGCTCAACAGTTCTCGAAATACAGTCAAAAACTGATCTTTGTTAATCAAATTCCTAGCTTCGAACCACGTCTGAAGAATAAATCTCGAATTGATACGAGGATGAGCGTAATTCACGATTACTTGCGTTGCTCGTTCCATGAGAACGTGCAGACGTTGCGTTTCATCCAATTTCAATAGTACTGCTTTCTGGTAAACGGCGCCATGATTGTCGATTAGCCAAATAGCTTCTCGTGCTCGCTCTTCGTATCCAAGTCGATCGAAAAAATACTCTTTGGCTGGCCAATTATCGACTTTATCGTGATGTAACATGTTAATATTGATTGGAACGATTGATGGGGGAATCTTATCCAATTCATTTCTAAAATAACAATACCAATAATAAATCAAAGGATCTTCGTTAAAGTTCAAGTAATCGAGAGCATTGTCCAAATCTACCAACGAAGACCTTTTATCCATGTCATCGTACAAACAATAAACGCATAAAAATCTGAACTTTTCAACATCGCTCAATCTCACCGACGCCATAATACTTTTTGCAGTTTGAACGCAGTCGATAGCACCGTTAGAATGCCAAACAATATGACACACGTGACCGTAGACGAATTTATCGAGTCCATTTTTCAAAAACACCGTTCGATAATGATACGATACCCAAGCGGTTATTTCGTTGGCCATTTTTCGTACATATTGATCGATTTGATCGGCGATACGGTCAGGAACAGGTAATCCTGCGATCAATGCGATTACATCACTGCATAAAGTGATCCATTGGATGCTAGTTTTCGTACATCTGTGGTTTACACTGCGTACAGCTTTAGCTACGTTGATGTGATTCCATAGACTGGCTGCGACCGTAACAGAAGCCATATCCTGTAGTTTGGGAACTTTGGATAGAATTACCGGATTTAAAGTGACGAATTCTGTTGAAAAAATTACACATCAGAATGGATTCTCAAAGTGTTGAAAAAATGAATATCGATTTCAGATGATTGAATATTAAACTCACCATAAGAGTCATCAGTTTTGCACTTTTTGCACTCGTGATCGCTGAAGTAATCATCGTCTTCATCGTCGTATTCATCACTGTTTTCAGATTCCTCTTCTTCTACCAGCTCGTCTGTACTTTCGTCGTAGTAATCGCCCATGGTTATCTGAGAAGGTTGGTTTTTGGTTCGTTAGTATTAGGTACAATTATTACTTCATAGGTGAACGTGAGATGGAGAAAAATAAGGAATAATGTACGTCTACGTATGTTACCTTGATTTCAAACTTGAAAGATTTTTTACATACAAATTAACGATAAATTTCAACGAAATAAAATAATAAAAGTAGGACATCAACATTACTACACACTAGTCAGAAGCTCGAAGATGGTAGCATGTGCTCAGTGCTCAGTGCTGACTGCTGATAAGATCAGCTCTCAACACGTGGTCCTTGGGTATTGCTTTTTTAAATCATTGCATAACCACTGGGCTTAAGGCGCATCGTTCTGATACCGACATTATTTTTGTTCGTTTTTGAGTTTAAATTTTTAAAGCAGTAAATGGAAAATGTAATCGATCAATTTGCTTGAATATTGTGTAATTAATCAGATGAAATATTTTAAAGTATTTAAATAACACTATAGGTAGGTACATAACATATATTTAAAACTTTTAGCTCTTCTTAGTTTTTTGAAAGTTATGAATTTTTTTTGATGAAGTTTGGATATTATGTTGTCCTACTATAGAATACACGCCGAACATCCCAACGTGCGTTGCCTTTTTTCATTTCTTATACTTAGGTCTTAGGTATATAGTTATTTTTAAATACTTTAAAATATTTCATCTGATTAATTACATAATATACAAGTGAATAATTGATCGATTACATTTTCCATTTACTTACTGCTCTTAAACTCAAAAACTGACAAAAATAATTTCGGTATCAGATGTGCTTTGAGCCCAGGGGTTATGTATAATGATTAAAAAAAAGCAATACCCAAGGACCACCTTAAGATTAAGACAGAGCATAATCTATTTATTTTCATACTTGTAAGTTGTAGGTATTTAATAAAAATGGCATCTGTTTGTGTTTCCTTTCTTTAAAAAAAACTTAAGTAGGTACTTGTTTTTGTTTTTATTGTGAATTCTCCAGTGAGTAAATAGGTAAGAAGAGTATAAGTACAGCAAACGATGAGTAAAGAAATTTTTATAAATGTTTTCAAATTACGATGGCGATGAATAAGATAACGGCCAGCAGAAAACCCTACAAGAAGAATTTCTTAATTGAATGAATGCGATGACATGTATGTATACTTGTATAGTAGAGAACACGATGTGGAACGTAGCTCGACAAAATCTTTAAAATTATTTCTCAGTATTGAGAAAAAACGAACGCGTGTGTTATGCTAATACAACATTAATTTACTTACCGTTGGATTTTACACTCAGTGTTTGAGCTGGTGAACCTTCATTCTACACGATATAAATTTTCAAAAGTTTCTTCAGAGCTGATTTTTAAGTATATAGTCGTAAGTAGTGTTCTGTAGATATAGGTATTTTTGATCAGTGTCTATAGATATGCTTTATTTCATTTTTCAAATGCTTATACTTGTTATACTTATCTATGGAATTTTCTTCTATTCAATTAAAATTTGTCTAGTTAGTCTGGTGCATTATCTAATACTTACCTACCTAGATATTAATACCAGTACCTAAACATAATGAATAAATAGGACACATTCATTAATTTATTTACGAGTATTAATTTAAGTATTTATTCATTCATTTTAGGAGTATTTGAAACAATGGTTCACACAAAAAAGTTCATGTTAGAGAAACAATTCGATGGTTTTCCAAAATTATCTGATTTTACCATAGTTGAAGACGCGTTGCCATCTTTAAAAGAAGGAGGTAGGAGTTTATTATTGCAAGAAATCATAATTTTCAAAATATTTACTCAAAATTAAAGGCTAACTATGTACTTTGATTCTAAAATTTCTTTGAAGGAATTCTACTCCTAATTTGATTAAGGATCCTAAAATGAAATAAACATTGAAAATTTCTCTAAAAAAAAATTGATTACCTATATGTAGTTTTGTTTAATAATCTTAAGAGGGTGCTCTACGTTTTGTTTGTTTACTTTTTAACATACCCACGGGCAGAGATTAGACATTTTTCAAACGCATTTTTTTATTAGTTGGAGATAATGAAAGTGAATAATTATGAGTGAAAACGTTATTACTGTATTGAAACAACATAATAAAACTTTGAAACAAGCTAAAGGATTAAAATATAATGAATTCAGACGATTCTCTATATTCGAGCATTCATTGTCAGTCATCACATCATAATTCTGAAACTACTGAACAGAATTTGATGAAATTTGGATATATTGTGCATAAAAATGGTCCAAAGAGGTTGACGTTGCCCTTTTTTCAAATTTCTTTGTATTCTTCGAGATATTGACATTTGAAAATTTCAAATGGCTATAACTTTGATTTAACAAAATTAATCAAAAAAAGAGCAACGTCAAGTTGTCGGGAATTCATTTCTGCACAACATATTCAAATTTCATCAAATTCTGTTCAGTAGTTTCAGAATTATGATGTGATGACTGACAATGAATGCTCGAATATAGAGAATCGTCTGAATTCATTATATTTTAATCGTTTAGCTTGTTTCGAAGTTTTATTATGTTGTTTCAATACAGTAATAACGTTTTCACTCATAATTATTCACTTTCATTATCTCTAACTAATAAAAAAACGCGTTTGAAAAATGTCTAATCTCTGCCCGGGGGTATACTAAAAAGTAAACAAACAAAAGGTAGAGCACCCTCTTAATCTGCAAAGGAAAGAAAAAAATATTTCAAGGTGTTTCTTCAACTTTGATTAAACATGAGCATACGTACTGATCTAATTCTTTCGTTTTTTTTTTGTAGAAATACTCACAGAAGCGATATGGATCAGCGTGGATCCTTACATAAGGTTCGAAAAATATCAACATAAGATGCGTACCAACAGTGAAAAATAAAATAAAATAAATAAAAGATGAATTATTCATTACTATTTACCTAGTACCTACACATTCTTAAGTACACTAAAATGATGACATTTTCAGAGCATTCTCATACCAGATGTCACCAGGTGATAGAATTTTTGGAGATCAAGTAGCAAAGTATGACATAATTGATTATTACTCGTACAATAGATATTAACCAATGGGTAGGTAGGTAATTTTACTCGAGCTAAAAATATAGAAACTGAATTCGTAGAGTTCTCGAAAGCAAAACTCCAGACTACCAAGTGAACGATCTAATTGTGGGAAATTTCGGATGGCAAACTGTATCAATTGTCTCTCCAGCTACGTTACATGAAACTAGCGGATTTCCAGCACCGTATAAATTATCGGATATTGGAGGCCTATCGCCATCTTTGGGGCTAGGCGTTTTAGGAATGACTGGGTAAGAAATGGATCTATAAGCCTATCTAAAATAAAGGTAAGCTATACTAACCCATTGCAAATAAGTAAAATTGAGTCGACAGAAAAATCTACTCTCTTCTTCATCTGATATTTTAAAATTATTTATAGAAATGCGGCGCTTTTTGGATTTTTAGAAATTTGCGAACCAAAACCAGGAGAAATAGTGGTGGTGAGCGGTGCAGCAGGCGCGGTATAGGCAGTCATGTGGCTCAGATAGCCAAACACATAGGTAGGTTATAACCAATTTATGTGGATCTCAGTATTTCATTGTCAGGTAACATAGAAATTCAGGCAATAGTGAATTTCTTTAAACATGAGACGATGATAAAAGTTCAAAAAACGCTGAAGTTCACACATTATACGGAAAAAGTTTTCTTGATTTTGAAGTTTGCAAAAAAGAAATTGACGAAGTTTGTTTGCAGTTTTCAATGTTTGGGCAATGCTGAAGTTTAATTCCAAACAAAGGTATGGGCATGCTTGAGATATGTATAAGACCATTCTAAACTACAATCAGTGCTGAACTGCTGAAGTATGAGCAGTTTTGAAGTTTTGAAATTCGAAGTTGAAATTCAAGGTACCTAGAAATTCAATTCAGTTCCGAAGTTTGAAATTGCGTCAAATTTTGAATAATTCTGAAGTTGTGACGAACTCCAATCAGTTCTGAAGTTCGAAGTTATGCGACAAACTTCAATCAATTCTGAAGTTTAAGGTTGGAAATTGTGACAAACTTTAATTGATTCTGAAATTGGGACAAATTTCAATTGTTTTTCATGAAGTTACGACAAACTTCAATCAGTTCTGAAGTTGAAAATGTAACAAACTTAAATAAATCCTGAAGTTGGAAGCTGGAAGTTGTGACACAATTCAATTAGTTCTGAAGTTGGGAGAAATTTCAAATTGTTTCTGAAATTGTGGCCAACTTCAAACAGTTCTGAAGTTTGATGTTGCGGCAAACTTCAATTGATTCTGAATTGGCCTCACTCCTCACATTTCAATCAGTAGTTCTGAAGTTTGAAATTGAAGGTCAGACAAACTTCAATTTATTTTTAATAGGTTAAAAGTTGGACAAAATTCAATCAGTTCTGAAATTTGGTCAAATTTCAATTGTTTCTCTGAAGTTGCGACAAACTTCATAATTATGAAATTGAAAATGTGACAAACTTCAATCAATTCTGAAGTTGGAAGCTGGAAGTTGTGACACTTCAATTGGTTCTGAACTTGGGAGAAATTTCAAATTGTTTCTGAAATTGTGGGCAACTTCAAACAGTTCTGAAGTTTGATGTTGCGGCAAACTTCAATTGGTTCTGAAAATCGGGCATACTTCAATTGATTCTAAATTGGCCACAAATTTCAATCAGTAGTTCTGAAGTTTGAAGTTCTGGAAGACTTCAATTAATTTTAAATAGGTTCTAAGCTGGACAACCTTCAATCAGTTCTGAAGTCGAAAATGTGACAAACTTCAATCAATTCCGAATGTTGGAAGCTGCAAGTCGTGACACACTTCAATTGGTTCTGAAGCTAGACAAGCTTCAAATGGTTCTGAAGTTGAGACAAATTTCAATTGTTTCTGAAGTTGTGACAAACTTCAAACAGTTCTGAACTTTGAAGTTGTGACAAACTTCAATTGGTCTAGAAATAAGAGCAAACTTCAATATTGTTTCTGAAGTTGGGACAAACTTCAACATTGGTCCTGAGGTTTTGACAAACTTGTTCGTTCTGAAGTTTGAAGTCGTGACAAATTTCAAGAAGTTTTGAAATTTTCATAAAGCCTACTTAGAGCTGAAGTTTTGGTGAACTTACATTGTAGATGGAGATAGACTATATTTGATGATATGAACATTACGTGAAACAATGCTGAAGTTTAGCTGGCTAAAAAATTTCATCAGAATTGATTTGAATTTTAAGAAATTAAATGTTCATTTCAGGTTGTATTGTGATAGGATTAACTGGCAGTGATAAAAAAGTGAACTATCTGCTGAATGACTTAAAACTAGATGCTGCCTTCAATTACAAAACAGTCGACATCGCATCATCTTTAGTGAAAGTAGCCCCTCAAGGAATAGATTGCTATTTTGATAACGTGAGTAAAAATAATCAATCACCCAGTCATCATCTCATCAACATGAGTTGAAGGCTATTGGAAAGAAAATCTATGTAATTTGAGGGATTTCTCACCAGGTAGGAGGAGAAATCAGTAGAATTGTAATGGATCGAATGAAAACTAAAGGACGTGTTTCAGTGTGTGGTTCGATTTCATCTTATAATGATGAACCCAAAAGTTCACCAAAAAGTAAGAGTAAGGATATTTTTTTCTAATTTGAAATTTTTGAAGTTTCAGAAGAGATTATTGGGCCTACCTAAAGTTCCATTTTCTAAAAACCAGTTCTTGCTTCATTACAGATCCTGTACTCACCCTACCTTCAATCACAGCAAAACAACTGACGGTGCAAGAATTTCTCGTATGGAATTGGTCAGATAGATTCAGTGAAGGAATTCAACGAAATCTTGCCTGGATCAAAGAGGTCGCGTTTCGAATTCTAAAATAAGTTAGCTCAATTTTTGACCCTCCCCCCTTCAATCCCTCCCCCACCTCTCAAAAAGTAAATGAAAGCCATTTTGATGGAATTTTCAAATAGGTATGTGATTTTTTTTGTTTTCAGGGCTGGCTAAAATATCCTGAAAAAATTTTCGAAGGGTTTGAAAAATTGCCTGAAGCATTTATTGACATGTTGAAAGGCGGAAACATGGGAAAAGCTGTCGTTCGAGTATAATATATTCAATAGATTTTTAAAAAAATACCTACCTAATTAAAATCCTCACTTTCTTGTACAAAATTTCGCACAAATAAACACCAATTTACCATTTCAAGTTTGATCTTGAATTCAGAAATTCTACCCTCTTTTCAATCCCCCCCCCCTTTAAGAATTATATGTATCCTAAAATGACCTTCGCTCTCATAAGTCTAATCCAATCATCGACCCTCGTCTAGCGAAATGTTCAAACCACTTGACTGAAATCCTCTGAAAATATTTCTGCTCGTACGCTTTGGCCAATCCACTCATTTGAAACTTATCACCCACACACATTTGTCCAGCATCGATGATATCATCCGGATCAGATACAAAAAGAGGCAGCACACAACACAGCACAATCAAAGCGAACGGATACATCGCTTGAAAATCCTCCATGAAGCTCTCCGTATCATAAATCGGACACCCCAATCTTCCAAGTACTTCGTTCAATGTATCCAGATAAATGTTCAAAGACTGAGGGAAATATTCTACGTATACTTCGAATTTCACACTCGTCAGGGTAAAATAAATCAAATCTTTGACCGGAGAAGACCACGAAGTCAGCTGAAAATCGATCAATTTGACTTTTTTAATCGTGCTTTTTTCTTCGTGATACTTGAACATGATATTATTCGTCCAAAAATCACCGTGATTCAAAACTTTGAACTTGGCATTGGCCGAATCCTGGGCCATTTTGGTGATACTTTCTGGCGACGACAAGTTTATCAGCTCTGAGACCATGTGAGGAAATTGATCTTTCAAGTACTGAGGTAGACTGTCGATGAACATTGGAATCTGTGACGTGAAAGCTGAAGATGTATCGTCAGGCGTCGTTGAGTCTGCGTCTTCAACCAAATTTGCAAAAGGATTCTTTTTTATCGATTCCGATAAACCGATTGTTTTGTGTAGCTTGACTGATAGAGCGTGGAATTTAGCCAGGTATTTGAGGGCCCATGAAGAATGCTCGAAGTCGAGTTGATTGATTCGATCAGCGCATTTGTAGCCGGATTTGCTCAGGTCTTTCAGCACCAGTGATATTCTATCGTCCAGATGGTAAAATCTTGGTGTGAAGTATTCGTTGTTTTCGATGGAATACATTTGAGGTACGACTTTGGTGTACATTTCGACCTCTTTATCGTAACTGCCCAGTTTTTCGATCACCTTGTATAAAGGAGATTTGGCTGGTACTTTGAGGAAAAAAGTTTTCTTTTTGGGTGAGCTAGGAATATGATCCTCTTTTCCTTGTATTTGATAGAGAACTATGAGTCGACATACCTGGCTCCATGAATTGCTGCCTGGTCTCACGATATTGTATTCTAGGTGTTGATCGAGTATCCGAATAGAATTGATGTCGCTGTTTTTACGAGACAGGATGGCGAGTAGGATATCATCATTGATGATATTCATCTGCAGATGCATATAGGTGCAAATAAGTATACAATTTTTTAAAAATATTTCACAGCGAAAAAAGGGATAGATAGATACCTTGAACATTAAAAATGTGTTTTGAGTAAACTCACCTTATTTGCAGTTGTAGACACGACAGGAAAGTTGATTCGGATCAAAGAGAACTACGAACGATAATTCAGATTACGCATTATTTCGAATTTACAGAAAAAAAACCAAATGGGCTGATGACGTATTTCAGTGCCTATATCACAAAAATATGAGGAGCGTGTTTTGGCAATAAAATGAGTAGTCATAGTTGTAGGTAGATTACATAATAGACAAGGTTACAATCAACTCTGGAATGCCAAACATCATAGTAATCATAAATTTTTAGACCAGACAAAGAAAAACTGAAAGAGCTACAGTACCAGATTTCTTTCAAATCATTGGCTTTTGGCCATTCAACACTTCCTCGTGATGTTGATGTCCCTGTTTAGCTCTGTGTAGTTTGTACCTATTCGCTACTTGATCTGTTTATTTTTCATCTTCTTCCATTTTATTCGATTATGAAATATTATTGATTAGGAAATCCATAGAATTTTCTACAAATTTTTAAAAATCCAACTGAATGTGTGACATAATTTCAGCAATTCAGCAATTTTTCCAGTTCTGAAAACAGACTCGATGCCTAAAAATGTATACTTAGTACTTACATCGGAATTAATCCAAAGTAATTTAACAAAAAGTTCCAGTATTCAAGGTAAGGTCATCATACAAGGTCATTGACCCACCTGTCCAGTCTCTCAAGGTTTTCTGCCTGCCTGCCAGACTTCTAGAGGTCGTCTGTCGTCATATCTCCTCCTTTAAGGTCATTGACCCACCTCTCTGGCGTCTCACTTTTCAAGTTCGTATGTCTTTCTGTCTGACCTAGTGAGGTCATTGACTTGTTTGTCTGACACCTTAAGGTCACTGACCAGGTTCTCTGGCCTCTTGAGGTCATTGGACCGGGTTGTCTGGCTTCTTGAGGTCATTGACCTACCTGTCCAGTCTCTCAAAGTTTTCTGCCTGCTGGCATGACCTCTAGAGGTCGTCTTCGTCTGTCGTTATATCTCATCATTTAAGGTCATTGACCTGTCAGTAGGGATTCCCTAAAGGTTATCTGTTTGCATGTTTGGTCTATCAAGGTCATTGACCCATCTGACTGTCACTTTCAAGGTCACTGACCTTCTCATTTAGCGTTTTATGATCATCTATTCACCTGTCCGACCTCTCCATGTATGCTTGTCTGTTTTTTCAAGGTCATTGGCTCGTCTCTCAGGAGGCTTCTCAAAATCAACTGTCTTTATTCTGTCCTTTCAGAGTCATTTACCCATCTCTCTAGCTTTTCAAGGTCGTCTTTTGGGAGGTTAGACAGTCGAGTAAGTGATCTCGAGAGGCCAAGCAAGTAGGCAGACGTACTTGAGAGGCCAGACAGTCAGGTCAATGACCTTAAGAGGTCATACAAATAGGTCAATGACCTCAAGAGGTCAGACTGACATGTCCAATGACCTCAAGAGGTTCTGCAAACAGGTCAATGACCTCACGAGGTCAGACAGAAATACATACGAACTTGAAAAGTCAGACGCCAGAGAGGTGGGTCAATGACCTTATGATGACAGAGAAGCAGATAGACAACATTGAAAAGCCACAGGTACACAGACAACTTTGAGAGGCCAGACAAGATGACAGAAGACAATTTTAGAAGGCAGAGAGACAGGTTGATCACCTTGAGAGGGTAGACAGACGGAGCAGTATCTGTGAGAGGTCAGATAGGAGGACAGACAACCTTGGGAAATCACACTAATGGGTCAATGGCCCTAATAGAGTAATAGGTCAGGCAGGTAGACAGACAGACAGACAGACGACTTTGAAAGGCCAGACAGGAAGACAGGCGACCTCTAGAGGGCAGAAAGACAACATTGAGAGACTAGAAAGGCAGGTCAGTGACCTTGAAAGGCCGGACTGACAAACAAAAGACCTAGTGAGAGGCCCAATAGACAAGTTGATAACCTTCAGACACCAGACAGACGGGTTAATGACCTTAGGAAGCACAATAGCCAGTTCAATGACCTTTAGAGGCCTGGGAGGTTGGCGACCTTATGATGCCAGATCTGATTGTAAGTACCTGGTCAGATGAAGTTGGGCAACTAGGGAAGCCAGACATGTAGTCAAACAAACTGCCAAGATGTGCAAGAGTTAATGCCCTTGACTTGTCAGTTAGTCGGTCTGTCTGTCTGTCTGTCTGTCTGGCCTCTTGAGGTCATTGACCTGTATGTCTGGAATCTCAAGGTAGTCTGTCCTCTTGTCTAGCTTTTCTTAGTCCAAAATTCAAATTGAAATTTCGTAATTTGGAGGTCATGCCAACGCCAAAAATCAAAAATCAGACCCATTACTTTCCCTTGAGTCTGGCCAAATAAAATGTGGTCAGATCGGAATTCCCATCAGATCAAACCCTGATCAAATCCATACATTTTCCCCTGGGATTGTGAAAATATGCTGGATCATCCTGCACGCATCCTCAAATGAATTACTGAAGGGAAGAGAGGACAAAATAATCACATCACTCAGTAGGTAAATCAATGCATAAATCAAGTAAATCGTTTTCTTCTTTAGAAAATAAAATGAAATAAAACTCGTTCGATCAATCAAGCGAAATTCAAATTCAATTTACTCTTTACAAGTATACAAAAAAAGAAAGAAAAAAAACACTAATTCGCTAACAGCGTAGTAAAATAGTAAAATGGTTTAAAACCCTAATTTACACAAATACGTTCTGTTTTTGATTCTGTTAAAAATGAAAAAAAAAGTTATCGAATAAAAAAAAATTCTTAAAACTTTTACTATGTACAAATCTTACTATACACAAAATTTTCAACAAAAAAAAATAAGAAGAAAAAGGAAAAGTAACCCTTACGTAAATTTAAAGGTATACGTTGTTAAAAAAAAAAAATGAAAAAAGAAAAAAAAACAAACAAACAATATCGTAAACTTAACGAATAAATGCTGGAATGATATTGTGTTCGGTTTATACTCCGTTCTATCATAAACAGATAATCGAGGAAGACGATCAAAATAGCCAAAGGGTTGTTCTTCTTATCGTGTCTGATAAAAAGAACAGTCCTTTGTCTATTTTGACCATACAGTGATACAAAGAAAGGATTGGGGTAGGGTTGGGAGGGGGCTAGGGAAGATCTCGATGTACTACTACATTATTATAATATCTAAGTAACACGCCGCGTTAATCACCTGTCTCTTCAAAATTGCGCCAATGAGATCATTCAACAGAAACAGAATCGAAAGAGAGCCTCAACATATAAACTCCTACGATCTTATCATCTTCGTTTTTTAGTATGGGCAAATCAACTGGTGGGAAAGGGAGCAACGAAGTAGGAAAAGTCGTGCGCGTAAGAAAGAAAAAAACGAAAAAAAAATAGAACAAAATACTACAAATGGTAAAAAGGTGATCAAAAAATAAACCGTTGATTGGTTAAAAAAATTTGTTATGGTAGGCGAGTAAACGTTCCTAGAAGAGATTTTCAATAAAGCTCGGCACAGCAATGTTGCCAATTTCACAAAGAGAACAAAATAAAAAAAAACCTTTCACAATTCCAATATTTAACGAGCTCTTGAAAAATCTCTCCAAAACGTTTCCTCGGGTTAAAAAAAAAATAATAAATTCCTCAACTCGGATAACTTTACGATATATATGACTAGTACAATGTAATTAACAATTACCACCTTAAAACAAGCGAAAAAAAATTACAATAAATAAAACGAAAGAAGAAGAAAAAAAATCACTATACAGTTAAAATATATAAACATATAAAAAAAGGGGTAGATAAAATGTAATGTAAAACCCTACAGCAGGGGAGGGGGAAATGAAAAAGGGCCATAGGATAGGGGAACCGATTCCGCTACTTTAAAAACATCTTATATAAAACGTTCAAAAAAATGCATAAAACCTCATTTTGTATTCAATGTGAAAAAAAAGAAACAGTGAAAAAAAAATCGTGTAACGCAAAATAGAAAAAAAATTTAAAGCGAAACACGACGATGAAATATATACAAGGATAAAAATATAATAAAATAAGCCAGGGGGAGGGGGGAGGAAAGATAGTAAAAATAGCATCATCGACTTTAAAATATAAAATTGAAAGTTTGTAAGATATAAATATCACAATTTATTAAGTTGATATCACATCCGTAATTTTTGTTTCCTTAATTACAAAAAAAAAAAAAAAAAAAAAAAAAAAGATAAATAAATAAAAACCTGAAATACGACAAATTTTATAATAAAAAAAAAAAGTTTCAACAAACCCTTTTTTGAGATGTTGAGAGTTTGTCATGAAAGGAAATAAAAACCAGGAGGGGGGAAAGCTCGTTAAAAACTAAGTAGAAAAAACTGGTAAATTTGACAACATCGATATACGTAGGTAAGTAGTTCGTTGACGAATAATTTTTATTCATATGGGGAGGGAGGAGGGGACCACGCAATATGACTTTTGATCGACTCTGATACCGTATTTTCCCCCTGATATAGTAAGTAGATCTCGGGTTACGTTTGGCAACGTTGCAAACGTTTTCACACGAATATTATGGCAACTTTCTGTACGTATAACATGGCAACGTTGCAAAATGGCACAGGAACATCAGACGTAGGAGGTAAAATTTATCAACTAGAACAAGATTTTCATCGATATCGTCGTCGTAAAACGAAATCACGAACACGGCAACGTTGCCAAATCTCGATTTCAAAGGTATTTCTCACCATTTGGACAGTTTTCCATCACCGTTAATACATTCTGCGCAATGTAAGGTAATTTAAATGGTTAAAGAAAGAAAAAAAAGTGGGGAAAGGTAACTAAATATGGCATTTTTTCCTTCTAGCACAATTTGGAGCACGTTTACCTCATCAAGTGGGTACCATCTTCAAACGATACTCTCTTTTTCGGGCTGCAAGTCGACGTAGGCTGGCATAGCCTTCCTTAAGGATATATCACTACCGCGGATATTCGCACCGCCGTTGAACAGATGGAAAAACCAGCCACGTATCGAACCTCTAGGCTGTGTTTTACGGTTATGGGCCGGTATAGGGACGTCCTCGAGAGAATGCCATTTCTTGGTCTCGGTCAACAGTGGGGCGCAGTGCAGGGCACCGTTACCTATAACGTCGCAGTTATTGGTATTATCGTATCCGGTGCTGTCCACTCTGAAGAGTTTATTTTCCTGTAGAGGGTAACGAGACGTTAGTGAAGGTAACGAGATGGTGAAAAGTGACCGGCGTGAGGGAGACTCGTCGACAGATCGATCGTTGTTAATACGAACTTGTAACGAATGGCAACTCCTTTTCACCGCCGAATTGACCCGTTCAATTCGTTTGTTTGGTAGGTAGTCGAACGAATTAGCGGCTCGGACACGTTTTCGCGGACCGAGAAGCTGAATCAAAGGCACCGGGTATGCGAATGGAGGTGTATCATCTTCAGTCTCGGTCCGCTCGGTTGTGTCGTAATCGTCGCCGTCGACGTCTTCTTGATCTGCATCTTGATCGTGATGGTTTTCTGGGATGGTGGACTGGGCGGCGATCAGTTCGGGATAGGCCAGAATACTGCTGCTTTCGGGGGCTGCTAGCGGCGCTCCTTTATCGATGGAGTTACCTCGTGGGATACTGGAATGTCTACGGCTGGTGTCGCCGACTAGTTTGGGACTGTTGCGTAAGGCGCCGCAGAACAAGGCTGGTAGTTCGGCTAAATCGACCTGTGATTGGATAAAATGAGTGTCATTAATAATAGTAATCCTCTGTGTGGTTGCCAAGAGAGTCTAGAGCGATCGGAGTGCAAAAAATTACACGCAAGGTTCAATCTTGTAAGGTTCCTGACCAAAATTTGGGGGGATGGAACAGAAGAAGGCTGACTCAGGGAAAAATAATCGGATCTAATAAGGTGTGATCAGATATATTCAGCTCTGGTCAGATCCAATCAGGTCTGATCACATCTCTATTCATTTTTCCCCCTCAGGGGTCTTCAAAACAAGACCCCGTTCTCAGATAACGACTTTACACTCCAATCTGATGTTTTTTTGTTTTTTTTCTTAAGAAACCGAGACCTTGAAAATATTTCCTGATTTTGAGACTCCAATTTTAATATTCGACTACGAGACTTCGATTTCAAAACTCCGGCCCCAATTACAAGACGCCAATTTTGAGACCCCATTCAAAGACCCCTATTTCGAAAGACCCCAATTTTGAAATAATCACTGATTTTGAAACTTCAATTGGGAGACCTCGATTTTGAGACCCGAATTTCAAGACCATGACTTCAAAACTTTGATTTTGAGACCCTATTTCAAGATCGCAATAACGAGACCTCAATAATTTCGAGACCCCAATAATTTAGAAACCCCGATATTGATATCCTAATTTTGAAACGCCAATTTAGAGATCCTGATTTTGAAACTCCAATTGTGAGAATCCGATTTTAATGCCCCAATGTCGACTTAGAGACCCCAATTTTGAGACCCCAATTTTGAACTTCAATCGGGAGACCTCGATTTTGAGACCCAAAATTCGGGACCCTGAATTCAAAACCTTCATTTTGAGACACTATTTCAAGACCTCAATTTCGAGACCTCAATTTCAAGACACCATAGACTTCAAGACCCTAAGTTTAAGATCCCAATTTCGAAATAAGTACTGATTTTGAAACCTCCATCGGGAGACCTCGATTTTGAGACCCGAAGTTCAAGACCATGACTTCAAAACATTCATTTAGAAACCCCATTTTAAGACCCCAATTTCGAGACCTCAATAATTTCAAGACCCCGACATTGATATTCTAATTTTGAAACGCCAATTTAGAAATCCTGATTTTGAAACTCCAATAATTGTGAGACTTTGATTTTAAGACCCCAATGTTGACTTCAAGACCCTAATCCTAAGACCTCAATTTTGAAATAAGTACTGATTTTTAAACCTCTATCGGGAGACCTAGATTTTGAGACCCAAAGTTCAAGACCATGACTTCAATCCTTCATTTTGAGACCCGATTTCAAGACCTTAATTCCAAGACACTGTAGACTTGAGACCCTAAGTTTAAGATCCCAATATTGAAACTCCGAATGGAAAACCTTGATTTCGAGACCCTGATTCTGAGATCCGATTGCGGGACTTCGATTTCGAGGCCTCAAATTACAAGAAGCCAAATTTGAGGACCCCATTTTAGGACCCCCATTCCAAAAGACCCCAATTTTGAAATCATATTTTGAGACCCTTGACATTGATATCCTAATTTTGAAACTTCAATTGTGAGAATCCGATTTTAATGCCCCAATGTCGACTTGAGAAACCATGATCTTGAGGCCCCAATTTTGAAAAAACGTACTGATTTTGAAACCCTCTATCTGGACACCTTGATTTTAAGACCCAAAGTTCAAGTAAGACCATGACTTTAATTAAGACCTTCATTTAGAGACCCTATTTCAAGACCCCAATTTTGAGACCTAAATAATTTCAAAACCCCGACATTGATATCCTCATTTTGAAACTCCAATTGTGAGACTTCGATTCTAAGGCTCCGATGTTGACTTCAATGCCCTGATTTTAAGATCTCAATTTTGAAATAAGTACTGATTTTGAAACTTCTATCGGGAGACCTCGATTTTGAGACCCGAAGGTCAAGACCATGTCTTCAAAGCCTTCATTCTGAGACCCTTTTTCAAGACCCCTGATTTCGAGACCTCAATTTCGAGACTTCAATTTCAAGACCCCGAAATTGAAATCTCAATTTCGAGCTACCGATTTGGGAATCCAATTTCAAGGCTCAGATTTTAGAGACTCCAATTTTGAGATCATGACCTCGATTTCAGTACCTTAAGTTCAAGACATGATTTCAGGACCTCATTTTGAGACCTCTATTTCGAGACCTCCACTTCGAGACCTCTACTTCGAAACCTCATCTTTGATTTCGAGGCTCCAATTTCAAGACATTTTGATTAGTTTCAAGACACCAATTTTAAGATCCCAATTTTAATATCCGGATTTCAAGTCAATGATCCTCGTGACACCGAGTTTTTTGAAAACTTGAAAAAAAATTCTATTGATTTATCAGATTCTTTAGCAACCACACACAAGAAAGAAAAAAATTGAAGAAAACAAGAACACTGTACTTACTTCTCTCTTCTGAACGGCTTTTTCGGTAGCTCCGACCAACCAATACGTCAAAACTTCGCCTTTACCCTTCATATTGACTAGACCTCTTTCTTCCACAATGTACCCTCCTACCTTATCCAAGGCATTTTTACACTGCGCACTGATATGTATCTTCAAAGGTTCCCCGGTGGACTCCATTCGCGACGCGGTATTCACGGTGTCGCCGAATAAGCAATACCTCGGCATGGTCAGACCTACAACTCCAGCCACTACCGGTCCTGTGTACAAATCGAAAAAAAATCAATTATTCGAGGTTTGATGAAAGCAAAGGGCCACTTGATGGGAAATGATTCGTTACCGGTGTGAATGCCTATTCGTAATTTCAATGTTTCGTGCGGTCTGTGTCGTATTTTGTGATTTTTCACAGCTTCCAATAGGTTTAGAGACATCGAAGCTATTTCACCCGCGTGTCTTTTGCCATTTTTCAAAGGCAGGCCTGAAACCTGAATTACATAAAATTACAAAACTAAAAATCTGCTTGTTAAAATAACTGAAACCTATATTTTTTGAGAATGAAAAACACTAAGTTTTGTATCATTTCGACGAATATCTACTCAATTTTCCATAACTTTCACACAAATTGCATCAACTTTATGTTTGAAATTTTAATTTCATTACTTTACATTATTTCATTTAAAAAGATTCTTGCACTAATTTTTCAAATTTGTAACCAAAATTCGAAAACTAGATCGATATTTCGAGCTATTTTTTTATAGCACTTAGAATCAGACTGCTGCTGCTTTATTTCTAAATAAAATTTCACAAATTTTGGCCATTTTTCCCAAATTTTAAACATTCGTGGATGATAATGCAAAATTTACAAGACATTTCACGAACTTCTCAATTTTGAAGATTTTTTTTAGTGCAAATTTTATGCATTTTTGGAGGATTTTCAGAGTAACTTTCATGGAATTTGGCTCGTTCTTCTGAAATGTAATAAGGAAATTTTTGCATTATTTTTTGCAACTTTTTCTGGATTTCAAACTATTTTACAGATTTTTTTCTCTTATAATTCTGAGTAGGTACAATGAATTCATTACTCAAAAAATTTTTGAATTATTTTAGAAGCATTTTTTGAATTTACATTCATCTTTTTTTTTGGGAATATCGCGTAGTTTCATTCCGATTTCATGTAAATTTGAAATTTTTTAAGTTTTTAAATACCAATTTAACTGATTTTTAGATGATTTTAAACCATTTTTTTCATAATTTTTAATCATTTTACGTAAATTTTGCAGATTTCCGATTGATTTCAAGCACTTCTTTCCAATTCTGTATGATTTTGACAAAATAAAAATAGTTTTAGAAAATTTTATCAATTGTAGAAGCAATTTTTGCTCAGTTTTTACAAATTTCTGTTCACAATTTTCAATGATTTTTACGTGAATCTAACCCTTCTTTCATTGACAGCCAATTAAAAAAAAAAAAATCATGAAATTCGAGGCAAAAAAAAATCAAAATATTTTTTCCATTTTTATCATGTTTTCGAATTTGAATGAGAAATATCCAGTGAAAAAATGACCGTAACATGTCCAGGGCTGGAAAACTGAAAATGCAAAAACCTCAAACTGAAATTTTTTTCAGTTTTTTTCTACTTTTCATTTTTTTATTCAGTCATTTTCTCCTCTTTTTTTGGCTAGTTTATTCTTCAATTTCAAGCTTGAACTTCCCTTCCTTCAACTCTCAAGGCTCAATAAATGAGTACAACTTTCACAAGCTAAACCAATTCGCAAAATTCAAAACCCTAAAAATATTGTGCAAATTTCTTGGCAAATTACCTTAAAATAACCTAATTTCAATTTTTAAACTTTTGGTATTTAATAAATATTTCTAGTACATTCTACCCCAAAAAATCAAATAATACGTACCACCATATAAGCATCTCCGATGGTTTCAACTTTATACACGTCGTATCCTTTGATAATACGATCGAATAACGTGTACAAATCATTCAGAAAATTCACAACCTGAAAACGAATCAATTATAAATCAATTACGATTCACTCTCAAATTTTAATTTACTCGTCAAAAAGCAACGTTCACAGTTGAGCTTACCTCGAGGGGCGTACTTTCGGCGGACATTGCAGTAAAACCAACGATATCGCTAAAATAAATGGTAACTAAGTCGTAAGATTCTGGTTCTACTCCATAGCCTCGCGTAAGTCTTGAAGCCACAGGCCTGCAACCAGACGTACAAAATTGGTTTTAAAAAATCGATGAGCTGTACAAAAAGAATAAATCAGAAGCAGGATCCCTTACGCTGGTAACATTCGATGCAGGAGATCTTCAGTTTTACGTTTTTCTTCATATACTTCCAAAGTCCTTTGATTGACTAAATCTTCTAAATTATTCGTGTATTTTTCCATCATCTCCATTAAATGGTCCATGATGTTTCGTTGTCTATTGGGCACAGAAAAAATAAAAACAGAAGTAGCCACGTTGGTAAACCCTGTTCATCTAACTCTACATGTTCAATCTAGAGCATGGAAAATGCTTGTACTCACTTTCCCTCCTTCATAACTTTAAGCCTGGATCTAATTTGACCAAAATCAGGCCTCAGCTCAGGCTGCTCGGACCAACACTCTTCCATACACTTGACAACGTAATCATCGCCTACTTCGCAAGATTTTAGAAAATGCGTATTAGGTCTCAAAGGTAATTCATAAGGCCCAGGTACTTTTTGTATCAGGTTAATTATATCTGCGAATAAAGACCGAAAAATTAGTACAACTAGTACCTACATGCAATTCTGGAAAATGGAATTGTAGGTTTGTAATTCAACTACCCACCTTTTGGTTCATCGTATCCACATCCAGCAAATGGACCTTTACGACCGATAATCTCGTGTAAAATGATGGCAAACGCGTACACGTCCGCTTTTTGAGATCCTTTAACAAACGTCTCGGTGCTCCGAAGTAATTCCGGCGCCTTCCATAACATATCTGCAATGAATAGAAAATCACTCATTAGTCTCAATCTTAAGCTGGGCACATTCTGTCGACTGGACCCATTCAAGTACCAATCTTGCTTGAAGTCTCAGCGATCCTTCTCATACGTACTTCTATAACGCTGATGTTCGCCTTCACTCGATTCATTGGCGGACTGCTGCCTTAACTCGAGCAAACCAAAATCGGTAACTTGCAATACCCAGCGGCTGGTCACAACGCAATTGGATGATTTCAAATTACCGTGATAGTTAATCGGCGATTTGTGAAGGAACAGCATAGCCTACTTTGCACGAACCAAGCGTTTGAATTACACGAGTAAACAATATAATTACCGATACCGATAGAGAAAGCCAAGTGTACCAGCGAACGTCTTAAAATGCTTACCTTGATCAAATCGTGGACTAAAGATGCGATGAACATTCTGTCTAATTTGATATCTTCGTTTTCTACTATATCCTGCGAAGAAAGATACATCACGTTTGTAAAAATTGGTTTGTGATAAAGTAGAAAATTTGCATGAAAATAGCCACTACTTACATATAAACTGCCTTTGGCGCAATAATCAGTCACTAAAACGATCCTAGTAGTATCGATGGCGGCTCCGATGAAGGAGTTGACATTATCGTGTCGTAAATCACGCAATATTCTCATCTCTTTCATCGATTCCCTGGTGATGTCTTTCTTTCTATTAAATTTCAGTTCTTTGATTCGCACCATTACGTTACGATAGTGGACGGTCGTCGCGAACACTTGACCACCGCAACGAGATTCGTACGAAGTCGCCGATATGATGCTGACCTAGGAGAACAAATTTCAATTTTAAAATAAGTGGACCAAGGACCATGAAAAAAATCAAAATTTAGTCAATTTGAGGTAGAAAGCTGAAATTTGATTCGTTCACTATTTTTTACGACTGAAATCAGGGGGCTGGGGTCGTATTTTTAATTTTTTTTCAAATCTCAATTTAAACGTAGGAATCTCAAGAGCTGTAATGAACGTGCCAAAAATGTTAAATTCACTACAACACACAGGCCATGGTTCAAAAATCTTACAGAATGAGAAATTTTCGATACATTTTTTACATCATACAATCATACATGAGCTAAGAATGAATAAAAATTATCCCAACAGTTCTCAAAACTAGAAGTAGGGGCCAAAAATTTCCAAAAAAAAATGATTTATCAAAAATTTGATGTACCTTGAGTAAGTTTTAAATGTATTTTTGGAACCACTGAATATAGTTTGTTGGTGTTTTCTGATAATGTTTACTTTTCAGAGGACGAACATAATTTTAAAAAATGCCAAGTATCAAAAATTACCAATCTTTCAAAATTTAAAACCAAATTTTCGGCAAATGGATTTTTAGATTCCAAATCTGACCTATCTAATAACATGAAACAAAACTACTGAATCACTAATAGGTTTGATAGGTAGTCAGGCGACCTTGAGAAGCCAGATACATGGGTCGATGACCTTGAGAAGGCAGCCAGGCGGGTCAATGACCTTGAGGGAAGACAGACCAGAATGTTTATGAAAACTCCCAGACAAAAAAACATTTTTCATGACCTATTTTCACATTTGTACCGCATGAAAACAACCCCCCCCCCTTGGGTAAATAAATAAAAAATAAATCCTTGGAACTGCGAGAATTTTTTTTTAATTTTTAGGCACAATAGGTATTTTAGATTTTTTATTTTTCTATGATTTTTTTGAACAAATTTTTTATTTATTTTTTCCCCATTTACTGGGCTTTTTAAATTTTGAGCAAAATTCATGAGTTTTTCAAGACTTTTCATGACTTTCACGATCGTTAGATACCCAGCAGACGATCTTCAAAAACCACCCAAACGGGTCAATGACCTTAAAAGGCCAGACAAGCGGACAGACAACCTTGGGAAGCCAGAAAGACACACATACAACCTCGAGAGGCCACACAGGCAAGTGACTTTGAGAGTCCATTCGACATGATCTGATCGAATAGAAGGAACCTAATGGGATCTGATCAGATCTGTTCAGATTCGCATATTCGCGTGCATCAGATCCAATAAAAAAACTGATTAGATTAGATCAAATGTGAATAAATGTCATCAGATCGGTTTTATCAGATCCGGACAGTCCCTAAATTCAAAGTGATCTAATCAGTTCAAAGTTTTGATCGGATTGGATCTGTTCAGACACGATCACCACTAAAGAATAAAACCCGATTGGATCTGATAAAATCAGATCAGGGCAGTTTGATCAGATCTGATGAGATTAGATCTGATCTCAGATCCACACATATTTGATCAAATCTGAATGAATCTCCACAGACCTGTTTGATGAGATCAGACTAGTCAGATCTTATCAAAACCTCACATTTTTTTAGATCCAATCAGACCAGATCAGATCAAAGTTTGATCGGATCAGATCTATTCAGACTTGAACAAATCCAATCAAAACTTCAACAGGATTTTCAACCCTCTCCCCCCAAGACCGGTTTTCCCTTCTTTTTTGCAGGGTTGTCTACAAGCAAAATTTCAAACTAAAAAATCAAGACTTTAGCAGGACTTTTAGCAGAACGTTTTTTAAACATTTGGGATTTTTTGAGAGGGGTCGCTTTTCTAGTATCTTTCAACATCTCAAGATTTTTTTTCCATTTTTTGATTCTATTTTTACCTTTAAGACTCTTTGCTAAAATAATGAAATTGAGCGAATAAAACACTTTTTTCAACATGAAATTTTTTTTTAAAAAGTATACAAAAATTAAATGCAAAATTTGAACAATTTTTGTGTCATTCGAAAGGTATAATTTTGCCTAATATTCATTTATAATGTATAAAAATTTTGATTTCTTCTTCAAGTCTGGAATTTTTCAATTATGGAAAAGAGAAATGAACTGGACCTGGCGAAGCGAGGGCAAAAGTTCTCGAAATTCAGTATAGTTAGAAAGGCATAAAAAGGGATGTTTTTTGTGTGACGAGTTTACTCATAAAAAGTTTATTATTTTGCTTCAAAATTTTGATACTCAAAAACAGAATTTTCAAAGAAATCCACCATTTGGAACGTGGGTTAGTGGTCTATTTTTGAATATTTTTCAGAATTTTCTTTCTCTGGTTCAATGTTGTTAACACAAGTAGACCTTCAAGTTACCTTAGTGGAGCTCATATCGTTGCCGTAGAATCCGATCAAATCGTTAGGGTCGATTTTCCACAACAACCCTTCGATTTCCATTTCGATTTTCCATTTTCTATACATTATCACAATGATGACGAACGAGAAGCTCAACAGAACCCCTAAGATTCCGGCTATCCAGGATTCAGTCTGCGAGTCATCCATACAAAATTCCCCTTTGAATCCGCAATTCGGTTGATCTTGCGGCGCACGTGACATCACCCAATCTATTTGCTCGCCCGGTGATAATAACTTGAATTCCTGTTCAAAAAAATACAACCTTCCGTAATAAAAAAAGAAAAAAAAACAGCTATCGAACCAGTATTGCAAAAAAGAAAAAAAAAATCAAACAAATGCTTACCAAGCTACCATTATTATTACTATTATACACGAATCCTCCGATTGGTCGCATGATATATTCGCAAGAGAAATTAGTTTTACTGTTGTTGTGTACTTCTCGTTTCAACGACAATACCGTAAAGTTACCTTCGGAATCGCCTTTTGAGTCGATTTTCATCCCCGAGCCAGTTATACCTGCGAATATCGTACAAAAATTAGTTTTCTCTAATTATTACATATAATATTCAGTTTTCAGTCATCATAACTTTTCAAATTGAACCATTCTGAAAAGTTGAAATTTACTTTCAATTGGTTTTAGCAATAAAAAATGTTATTCGTTGTTTCCACAATCCCTTCCATTATTAATATTTCCCCTCCATTTATAAAACAATTTTTCAGAGATGAAAAAACTAGACACTTTTCGAATTTCTCACGAATGAAAATTTTTTCGCTGCATGTAAATAACGCAAATGACAAACAAACAATACGAATACGGATGAAGGGGCTGGATTGATTCCAAAAATTTAATCAAAAATTGGAATATATTACACAATTAAGGTAGAGGGTACTAACTGTTGTAAGTTCCTTTCTTCATGATATATTGTATGATTTCGGTACCATTGGCCTCGATTGCATCCAGACTTTCCAGAGTTTTATTCGCTTCCGGTAACTGATCGATCAAACCAAACAATGCATTTGCGTACAACATCAACGCATCGTACAGATACGCCGCGTGAATGGTGACGAACTGCGAGGAAAACCGACATCAAAAGGAATTATTATCACTATCGGAAACATACGAGGAAAATTATTATTCGGGCGTTCAACAACCTTTCTCATGGATTCTCGACTCAGCACTTCTGGCATGGGGAAATTGAACGGATCCTGAGTGTTCGCATACAAAACATCTTTTATGAAAACGTCTTGATAGTTTGCGGTGGGTGGCGATCCTACAATCGCCAGAATGGATTTGGCTCTTCTTTCTATTCTTTGTACAGGTTCAACGTCGGTACATTTACTGTTTTTACTCAAATCGTCGGCCACTACGATACAGAAGAAACGACAATTAATCGAATGAGAATCGATACGAGATATATTTTAATTTAATATGAATTGAATTAGGTGAAACTTACGCCAAAGATAAAAATCGGCCTCTACGTTAGTGTACGCTTCGTTATTCAAATAAATTACTAAATATTCGCCCTGGTCAAAATACTCCATAATTTCCATCTGTCTGGTGAATTCGACCAACATGGTGGTTGTACCGATGAAAACGTAAACTGAAAAAAAAAAATTGATACATATATATAAACACAGTTCTAATACGTTATCTAATTTTTTTTAAAAAAGCCTCAAATTCAACGAAAATGTTACAAAAGATCAAAATAACCATTAAATTTCGCTTACTTCTAGCTTTTTTTTCAGCCTCCCTCAATAAATCCGGCAAATAGGTCGCCTGACAGCAAGGTTCTGCGTTCCTACAACAATCGTGATGAGCTTCGACGTCGTGAAAAAATGACACTGTAAGGTTGGAATTTTCTGCATCTTTTTTCAACGATTCGGCTATAATTTTGCTATTTTTTTCGTAAAATATGGCGAAAATCTTCCATTTAAAATAACGTAACGTAGCTATCGCCGATTTCGTTATCTAAACAGAATCACAACAAACGAAAAAAAACACACTGAGAAATTTAATACAATAGCCAACGAGTACATCGAATGCAATACGTGCGAAAATAAAATATGCACCTGTGTTTCTGGTGGCTCTGTTCTAGCAAATGTGTTCATATCACTGCCTAGGTATTCGGAACACCTCTGAAAATGCATGAAAAATATATTAGTAAATTTTCGTAGTACGTACTAAGTATACTTTAAACATTAATGAATTGAGTGACATAACAATCAGCGTCCTACGGCAATTTAAAGAGTTTTTGAGTTTCTTTGGCCTTTTAGAAACGTTCTAGTTTTCATTTTTTTTTTTTAAATTGGATCATTTTGTATTTTTTAAAAAATTTTCAGCATTGAAATGAGAATTTTTGCAATTTTGAAATGGATTTTTGGCAATTCCGGGCCAAAAAAAGAGACTTCGGGATAATTTTTTTTAAAAAATGGACTATTAAATTTTTTGGAATTTTTTGCAGAAAAATCGAAAATTTTTAGCCATTTTGCTACAAAGTAAACATTTTTGTCAATTCTGAAAAAACAAAATCAAGACCCACAATCTTAGCAAACGGTAGTACTTTTCGACAATTTCTGACAAAAAAAAGTAACTTTGAACTAATTTTGAAAAAAAAAAACGTGAGATCTTTCGAAACGTGTCTGTGAAAAAAAATTTCAGTCATTTTGCAAAAAGCAAGAATTTTAGTTGTCTCTAAAAAAACTGGAATTTTTGACAATTTCCAAATTATTTCATCAGAAATTAGGTGTACAAAAAATGTCAGCTATTTCGCCAAAAAAACAAAAATGACAGATTTTCTGGCAATTTTTGGCAAAAAATCTGACTTTTGGATAAATTTTGAAAAAAATGAGATTTTTTGGAATTTGTGTAAAAAAAAGTCAGTCATTTTGTTGAAAATCAAAAATTTTAGTCATTTCTGAAAAAATAGAAAGTTTTGATAATTGTTGTCAAAAAGTACGACTTTGTCAATCTTACCAAACGCAATTTTCGCAAAAAATTACAATTTCTTTTGAAAAGAAAAAAGCAAGATTCACAATTTTAGCAAACAAGAGGGATTTTTGCAATGTCTGAACAAAAAAACGTGACTTTTGAACAAATTTTTTAAAAAAGTAAAATTTTGTAAGAATAATAAAAAAAACAGTAAGTAAAATTGTTCAGCTATTGACATTTTTTGACAAAAAGCAAGACTGACAATTTTAGCAAAAGGACAAGCTTTATGGCTACTTTTGGCAAAAAAAAAAACTGCCTTTTGGATAAATTTTGAAAAAAGTAAGATTTTTGGAATTTTTTATAAAAAGAAAGTCAGCTAAACAAAAATTTTAGTCATTTATGAAAAAATGGAAATTTTTGTTAATTTTTGTCTTAGAGCAAGACTTTGACAATTTTATCAAATACGAGGAGAGCTTTTCTGCAATTTTTGAACAAAGTTACGATTTTCTGTATTTTTTTTATGAAAAAAAATCCAGCCATTGCTGAAAAGCGAAAATTTATGACCATTTTAGCAAACAACAGGTATTTTTGCAATTTCTGTCAAAAAAAACGTGACTTTTGAAAAATTTTTTTAGAAATTTAGAAAAAAGGAAGATTTTGTAAAAAAAAAAAAACAAACAAACAAAACAGCAAAATTATTCAGCTATTGACATTTTTTGGCAAAAAACCCTGACTTTTGGATAAATTTTGAAAAAAGTAAGATTTTTGGAATTTTTTATGAAAAAACAGTCAGATTTTAGTAATTTCTGAAAAAATGGAAATTTTTGTTAATTTTTGTCAAAAAGCAAGACTTTGGCAATTTTAGCAAATAGAAGAAATTTTCAGCAATTTTTGAACAAAAAAATTCAGCCATTGTTAAAAAGCGAAAATTTATGACCATTTTAGCAAACAGTAGGTATTTTTGCAATTTCTGTCAAAAAAAAGAACGTGACTTTTGGACAATTTTTTAGAAAAAAGTAAGATTTTGTAAAGGAAAAAAAACGAAACAACAAAATTATTTAGCTATTGACATTTTTTGGCAAAAACCCTGACTTTTTTGGATAAATTTTGAAAAAAGCAAGATTTTTGGAATTTTTATAAAAAAAAGTCAGCTGAAAAAAAAATTTGGTTATTTCTGAAAAAATGGAAATTTTTGTTAATTTTTGTCAAAAAGCAAAACTGAAAATTTTATCAAATAGAAGAGCTTTTCTGCAATTTTTTAACAAAATTACGATTTTCTGTATTTTTTTGTGAGAAAAATCCAGCCATCGTTAAAAAGCGAAAATTTATGACCATTTCAGCAAACAGGAGGTATTTTTGCAATTTCTGTCAAAAAAATGTCACTTTTGGACAATTTTTTAGAAAAAAGTAAGATTTTGTAAAAAAAAATTATTCAGCTATTGACATTTTTTGGCAAAAAGCAAGACTGACAATTTCAGCAAAAGGACAGGCTTTTTGGCAATTTTTGGCAAAAAAAACCCTGACTTTTGGATAAATTTTGAAGTTAGTGACATTTTTGGAACTTTTTTAAAAAAAAGTCGAGCTATTTTGTTAAAAATTAAAAACTTTAGTAATTTCTGAAAAAGCGAGAATATTTGACAACTTTTGGTCAAAGAGCAATGCATTTGGAAAATTTTTGGAAAAAAATCAAACTTTTTAGATTTTTTTGCAAAAGGATAAGTTTTTAACCAATTTTTTGTAAAAAAAAAAACAAGACTTTGATAATTTTAACAAAAAGGAAGACTTTTTTGCAATTATTATCGATTTTTTAACAACCTTTGGAGGGAAAAATTGAGACTTTTTGAAAGTTTTTGCGAAAATGCGACTTTATACCATCTCGATACCTACACTAAAATAAATTGTGGATTGTCCGCTAATTCAAATTTTGAATCTACATTGTTAGCATTTCGTTTTAGTTTTTGAAAGTGGATTTTGAAAATATTTTAAATATTTTTTATACGAGTACTTACGAAACTAATCATGGGAATGTTTCTCGACTTGGCTACGATTGCTTGAGTTTTACACGTTTTGGCATCTGGACCTATAAACACGGATACGTTTTGACAAATCATTTCGGTGATGATTCTGGTACCGATGACTTCATCGCCATACGTATCGCTCCATTTCAAGGTCCAATTAATATAAGGAAACTTTTCGCGGAATGTTTCATTAATCTGTAACGTATAAAAGAAGATAGAAACCCAGCACCGTCGAATAAACTGATCAAATTCATGTTGAAATCGACTCCAGCCTCGAGTACAGGACTGCTGAGGCGAGGTCTTCGCAATCAACACCGGTAGCAAATTCGAATCTCACTTTGTTCAACGCCGTTGTAAGTGCTCCAGAAATAGCCAAGCCTTGCCTTTCCGGGAGTCCCGAGCCTTTAACCGTGCTTAAATATCCGATGGTGATGTTTTTCACGCGACCTTTGGGGATAGAGGTGTTTGTGTAGTATTCAACCACTGCGGCGGCGACGCTGGAGTTGGTATCGTTCGAGGACGACGAAGGTGGACATGGACACGAATTCGAGCTGGTCGTTTTCGATGATTCGTTGCCTGCGCCTGGATTCTCGACCAATGCCATCGAAGCCGCAGCCATGAATACTTGAAGCAAGCAGCAAATGTACACGGCGCATACGACTGGTGGATTTTTCATTGTAGTTCCTCACCTGGTCAAACAGAGAATTCAATAGGTACGTAGGTATTATTATCAAGTAGTGTTGTTATCGTAATTGAAAATACATAAAAATACGATATAAAGTATAATAAATCGACCACCACGCCGCTCCCTCGCAGCACTCGTCGCGTCGTCGGCCATACGGGCGGAAAATTTACAGGTTATTTTTAGCCATCGACGTGTAAGTCTTCTTTAATGACGTTTTAAAAATAAATTAAAATCGCCCGAAACGAGTTTCTCTGTCGTATTTTTTACCCTGCCTCTGCTTCCCTGTCCTTATAAGAGACCGTATCTTTTTTCGGTAGTCATCGAGTTAATTGATATACGTATGCAAATATTCTTCCTTCGATGGTCTCTAAAGCACCTCACACACACTCATACTCACATACACATAGGCAAGCGCAATAAGGTATGTATATTAATTGAGACAGAACCGTTACATAACATAGCCATCGGCCTGGTGCGTGCCATGTCATGCCATGGTCGTCTCTTTGGACTTATGAAAAATGGCACTATTCGTCGTTAAATAACGTGTCATCGACGATACCTGCTCGAATTGTTGTCGTACTTCTATTCTATGCTGCGAACATTTTAAATATAGCTTACTGTACCTATACTGGTCTAAGTACCTGGCAGACGAATGGCGATGCGGCGACGACGCCTCAGTCCAAAAATTATGCAAATGTAATTCAATTTTTAAATTAGACTCTAGACGTGAAAAAAAATTCCCAATTTTTACAATGAAACGTACGTTAGCTCTGGACGTATATAAATGAATTCGAATACGAAGGCAAACCAACTACAAACATCGATCTAACTAGATACTTCGTATAAATGGATATTAATTGCTTAACGAACACGTGAGCTTTTGATAACAAGCACTCTCCGGGACACAGGGGTGAATTTTTTCACACGATAGAGCAGTCGAAAGGGAGCGACGAAGTATTCGCGTGTCGTGGAAATTAATTCATTTTACCTACGTATATATTTTTCAATGTCTTCGAAATGAGTTCGCCATTTCACTACTCTACCTGCCTACTCGTCTTTCATATATTTTCTCAAATAAACTTATAGCACAAGTGTAGGTATAATGAGCTTTATTAATTGTACCCTGGCTCGATTTCATAGTCTTAACTTTATAAATACAAAAAGAGGACGCGATGAAAGCTTCGCTCGAATACGAAGTCGGTACACGTGAGAACAAATTACGTATAGTACTTCGACGCCTTTTTTGCAATGTGCTGTATAAAATACACTTCAAACGATTTTGTCAAACGAGCATCTTATTTAGGCGAAAATATTTCTCCAAATGATAAGTAGGTACAACGTTTTAGTAAGGAAAGCATTTCTGAAAGAAAATAAAAAACATCAAATGATCGATGTTATAATTCGTTAAAATACTACGTTGAACGTAGCGTACATATTTATTTATTTTTTTCACGAGTAGTGCATGTTTTTTACGACGTTTGCAACAAACAGCTTTTTTAAACTCATTCCTTTTACCTAGGTGCGCTCTATTTATGTACAAATTGAAATTGAATCGGTGAGAACTGAAAAGAATCCCTTGAATAAATTAGTTATCTGTGTTTCCTGAAAATTGCCAGAGTGTATGACTGGATCCCTCTTGAGTTCTCATCGATTCAATTGTAAAACACCGTCGTAATGTGGGAAAACTTGAAAAAAGAACGAAATTGCGCAACTTGAGCTGGAGTCTCCAAACAAGTTGATTTTACATACTTTCGCATTCGTACAGATATAAATAATTCAGACAGGATGAATTGAATTCTTATCCTCAATAATTAGAATGTTCATCTTATCATACGCTCCATAATCGTTCGACAACAGACATAACAGTTGAGCTGTCAGAAAAACGATTCAGTCGTTCGCAAGAGAGATATATTGAAGGGCCTTTCAAAATCATTCCAAAAAAGAAGAAGGGGATATAAAAAGAAAATTCTAATTTATTGAAAATCAATGAACAAAAAAAATGAACCGACTCTCGTTCGCGAACGACTCGAAAAAATTGAACGTTGTTCAAGCATAGAAAATGGTAAATGGTATCACAATTTCAACAAGAAAAACACGTCGGATTTATTTTCGTAAATGAAAAATTCAATCAACACTGATTCGATAATTATTCGTCAATTTTGAAATTATACTCAAAGAATCGATTCTTGAAGAATGATTCTTTATAAGAACTGATCAAATCGGTTAGTTGGCGAGTGAGTCGAATTGATCCTTTGCGATGGATTCATCAATAATAATTCATCGGGGGCGAAGAAAGACTCGTTAAAACTGAATAATTATTCATATTATGAAAATGATTCGTTCGCGAAAGACTCGTTCAAAAATGATTCGAGTTTTCAATTACTCGATCGCAGAAAGTAACTTGTTGAACAGGTAATTTAAAAGTTGGGATATTTTTTTTAAAAGTTTCTCTACAGGAAAAGTTGAATTTTGCACAAAAATCGATTCAATTTTGGACGGTCGCGAACGAACTTCATGAAAAGTGAATTCATTGATAATTATTTTTTTGGATTCGTTCAAATCGAAAATTATTCATTGCAGAGGGCATTTCATTTCTGATGCAATATCACACAGAAAATAATTCAACAAATCACGTTCGTTCGCGAACGATTTGCTTGAAAACGAATAGAACAACTCAAGATTGATCCATTCATATTCGACAAAGATTCGATAAACCACGTGAATGAACCACTGGCAATTATTGATCCACCAAATATTTGGCAAATAAGAAGGTCGTTCGCGAACGATTCGCTCGAAATCATTCGTTTATTTTATTCACGTACATACAATTTTTTGGATAGCTCTTAGAAGAATATTGTGCGAAATGAATCTTACCTTTCATAAGAAATTCAGTCCCATTTTTACAGAAAAAAAAATCGTTCGCGAGTGATTCACTTAGAATTAGTCAAGTCACTTGACGATCAATAACTCAACGAATGAATAAATCGTTCGTGAGAATGACTGATCGAATGATTTACAAATGAGGACGTTCATCCGCTGTAACTGAACGATTTTTTTCTTTTTCCCAACCGGTCTTTCAACAAAAACACGTTCAAAATGAGTCTTTTCGTAAATTTACTGAACTGTTCACAGGAAAGGACAGTCGTTTCTTATCTACGAACGAAGAACCCTTTCATTTTTTGGTACACGAATTTAAAAAACGTCGTTCGTGATCGTGATGATTCAGAAAGGATCACAATCGTTCATGTTAATTCGATCAGTCTCGACCAACCAGTGAGGTCATAATAATGTATAAGATGATTCAAATAAGTCACTATCAAAAAAAAAAAAAAAAAAACGTTCGAAATGAATTACTGATTCACTGAAATGATCTCAAGTGAATAAAACACGCATTCGTTTACGGACTCGTCATTAAGGACAACATCGTTCATCTTCATATTATGCGTATATGTGAAATATGAATACATAGATGTTCGTAAACGATTCACCGAAAAAAATTCGTTCGCGAACAATTCGTTCAAAAAATGTCGTTCGCGAACGATTCATCCGAAAAAATTGTTTGGGAACAATTTGTTCAAGAAATGTCGCTCACGAACGATTCGTTCAGAAGTAAAATTGTTCGCGAACGATTCATTCAAAAAATTTAGTTTATGAACAATTTTTTCAAAAAATGTCGTTCGCGAACGATTCATCCAAAAAAACTGTTTGGAACAATTCGTTCAAAAAATTCCGTTCACGAACGATTCATCCAAAAAATTTAGTTTGCGAACAATTTCGTTCAAAAAATGTTCACGAACGATTTGTTCAAAAGTAAAATTGTTTGCGAACGATTCATTCAAGAAATGTAGTTTGTGAACAACTCGTACGGAAAATGTCGTTCGCGAACGATTCATCCAAAAAAATTATTGGAACAATTAGTTCAAAAAATGTCGCTCACGAACGATTCATCCAAAAAATTTAGTTTGTGAACAATTCGTTCAAAAAATTTAGTTTGTGAACAAAACAATTCGTTCGAAAAATGTCGTTCGCGAACGATTCATCCAAAAGATTGATTGGAACAATTTGTTCAAAACATGTCGTTCACGAACGATTCGTTCAAAAGTAAAGTCGTTCGCGAACGATTCATCCAAGAAATATAGTTTGTGAACAATTCGTTCAAAAAATGTCGTTCGCGAACGATTCATACAAAAAAATTGATTGAGAACAATTCGTTCAAAAAATGTCGTTCATGAACGATTCGTTCAAAAGTAAAATCGTTCGCGAATAATTCATCCAAAAAATGTCATTCGTGAACAATTTTTTCGAAAAATAACGTTCGCGAATGATTCATTCGAAAAATAGTACATATGTCCTTTTATGGTCCTTTTCCTCTTATACGAACGATTCATCGAGAAAATGTCGTTCGCGAACGATTCATTAAAAATCATATGAATAAGAATATCGTTTGAGGTGAATAATTGAATGATTCATCGTCGCATAAGTAAATAAAACATCAATGTAAACAATTTGTTCAAGAAGAAATACCTGATTCCACTCTGAATTCGCCAACGATTCAAAATCCTCAACTCAATGGAAAAAATTGCTTTCCCTAACCGTTGAAAATGTCGATTCAATTCATTTGCTCAATTATCCCATTCACCCTTCCTTCCTGCAACCACCTTCTTGTCCTAGCATCCTCTCATTTTCCTCTCTCTTAACACCAGTCTCTTTTTACCCTTTAACCTTGACCCTCCCCCTCAATTCAGCTCGCTTCATTCACCAAAACCCGAGTTAGAATCTTCATTGAGTCCCCTCTGGTTTAACCCGCCTTCATCAGAGTTCTCGGCCGGCTCGTCATCACAGAATGAGAAAATTCCCCCTCTCCACCGCACTCGCTGCGGAGAAAACAATCGAATTTATAAATAGCAATTGTAAATATAACGCATTATCGACGAAGGTTGGAATATTTGCTGGTTTTATGATCAAATAAATGTACGCGATGCGCGCGCGTCCCGCGTAGTCGTCGTTATCAATTCTTATGATGAGATAAATGTCTCCTCGTTAAGTTTTCAAAGCGCGAGTTTCACCACGATGATGTATGATGTACGAGTATATACCGCTGGTAATTTACTACACACAGAGTACACAGTACACACGATCAAAATCTATGTGTATGTAGATATTTATAAGGTGTATTTTTAGACACCAGTTCGAAATTGAAATGTAGTATTCTTCTCGCGTAATAATGCAATACAAATTACAAACACGTTGTTCCTGTATATGTATAGTAGACCGACCAATGAAGCAGGATTGGCGACGTGAGGGAATCGACATATCGTAAGGAGGAAGTCCACGTAGTACAATCGATCATTTAATAGTATGACTTACTAAATCGAGTGACGTAATACTCTCTTCGACCCTATACGTAGGTTCATTTGTTATTCTCATTACCTTATACTCGTGCAATCTGAATCGCTAATACAGATGACTTCAGCTCGTTAGAATCGAAGAAATGTGTTTCAATCGAAATTGGGCGATCAGTGATCAAATTCAGTCCAATTCGCGACTAATTTTCAAACCAAAATAGGTGGGCTGAAAAATGAAATGAAATTGGGCGAAATTTCAGCTGTCATCATTTGAGATCAAATCTTCAAAAATTTCCAGCAGCCTTCAACAATTTTCCTGTTTTGAGAGAAATTCAAAAATTATGGAGAAAAATCCAAATCTGACAGAAAACTCCAATTTCACCAGAAAGAGGCTGAAACTGGTCCTGGCAGGTTAAATCACCAGTATTGAAAAACGTCTCTTATCATGAAACGAGCATTTACTCCTTGAATTTTCAAGATGAGCAACACGTTCGACATAGGTGTTTTTTCCACTATACCTATTTACATCCAAACTTTCAATTTGGCCACTCTTTCTCTCTCTAGCACACTCCATACACCCCAGGCAGCTCCACCTCCCCCGATACAGTGATTCAAACAACAGCACAAACACTCTTATCAATTTAGCCATATAGACATACTGGCACACTATTACGTTATTTTGCTCGCACGAGTAGGTACACAAAATTACTAAAATTGATTATCAAAATCTCTCACGTAAGTACCCAGGTATAGGTTACACCGCCACCTCCCTGACCTTAACCGAGAAACACGCTCGTAATTTTCGACCAACGTGTTTTTTTAATAGCGTAATAAAATTATAATTAGTTGTCGAACGCGGCTATACATTAATAACGAGTGTTTTAAAAACAGTTATAAAAAAATTATATAACTCGTCGATGGTGGCGCTGACGACGTCGGAGACGATCGCGGGGATACCATCGAGCTACGAGCACATACGATCTCCGGCGTGAAAAAAGTTTCGTCTACATTTTAACGACATTATCTTGGAAAAATATCCGCATTGACAACATTATCAATCATTATTATCAGCAATAAAACTTCTATCTAGTATGATGATACTCTCGTATTTCGCACAACCGATTGAATCACCGGAGTAGTGAGAAAGATCGGACGGTAAAACACACAGATCAACATCAGTCGAGATGATCGCAGGAGACGGAAGGGGGAGGGGAGGGGGGATTTTGCGAACAATTTTACAAGTTGTAGTACCGCTTTGGAGAAGTACTACGAGTAACTTGGCGTTAGATAAACTATAATATTTTAAAAGCCGTCGTAAAACGAGTTATTTTTAGCCTCTCACTATCGAGAGGTACATCGAACCTCCGAGCTCGTGATCGCGGACGCTGTGTCTCTGCCCATGTCTACCTACTTCTCCGTGCTTCGCGAATCCGAGTCGAACAGACGAGAGAATCTCGCGACACTTCGCTCTTCTTTCGCGAGATCGCACAATTTGGGAACCACTGATCTGAAAACAAGTGTACTCGTGAGTCGCGAAGTCGTCGCGTCGCGACGGCTGAAAATACCTTCTATATGTACTCGTATTATGGTACCCACTTGAGAATTATTGTAGTCAAAGTAGGTACATAAGTACTATATTAGAAGCACCTATCCAATCCACCTAACCAGCACGAACAGACGAGGATAACTAAATTATTAATTTGTCTTTTTTCAACGCCTTATTACGAGCACGTGTTAATTGATTGACGTAGTTTTCCACGATCGTTCTACTCGTCCGTGTTGTTTCAACGAAATTCAATGTCCTCAGGTCAACCCAGGGTGTCCCAAAGCTCGCCAGAGGTCTTATACGAGCCCTTACTCAATCTCAAGTGGAAAAAGACTACTGTATGCTCCAAATTTCGGACTACAATTTTTAAATGAATTTTCCAGTGAAACAAGGAGAGGAGGAAGGTGGTGGGGTGTCGAAAAAAATTGAATAAGAATTAGTAATTAGCACCCTTGAAAGTATATTATAACCGACGACCTGCAATGATTTTTCGATTCTTGCGGAAACTTCACGATTCCGCAGTAAAAATTCTAAAAAATTACAAGACTTATCGATTTACCAGAAACTGGATGATTACGTATCTCATTTTCACGGAAGAACTTCAACCGTCAAGGGAGGAGGAGGAAATTCACCACTCAATTTTTGATTTTACCTCATTATGTTTCAAATTTTTTTACAAAGGAGAGAAGTGGAATTTATACAAATAATAATTTTTCCATTTTCAACGAGAAAATCAAAAATAATATTGTTAATTTTATGAAAAAAACTGGCAGAGCCCCTACTATTTTTTTTACAAAAAAAAGTGACTTTAGTAACTAAAAAAGCTTGAAAAAATAACCAAAATTATTGAGAAAACCCTTTTAATGTACCTCTACCTATATATATATAGATAACAATGTGAAACTCTTTGAAATTTTTTGCAAAAATATTACAATTTTTAGCTAAAAACTGAAATTTTTGTCAATTTTCGAAAAAGCGAAAATTGTTAACAACTTTAGCAAAAAAACATACTTTTTTGAAATTAATAGCAAAAAATGGCAATTTTTGGCAAAAAAACGAGACTTTTAGGTAATTTTTGGAAAAAAAAGTGAGATTTTCTTCAAATAGCAAGACACCAAGACTTTAGCAAAAAGCAGTACTAGATGTTTTGTAACTCTGTCATCACAATAATTTTTTATAGAAAACGCGAACTTTTTTGCAACTTTTTGTTTCGATAAAAAATCGAAACTTTTAGGTACTAAATTTTTGGAAAAAAGTGAAATTTTCTAGATATTTTGCTTAAAAAAGGAGAATTTTTGCCAGTTTTTGGCAAAAATCTGGACATTTTGGCAATTATTGGTAAAAAAATGATACTTTTGGCTGCGTTTTCCGGCAAAAAAACGATACCTACTTTCGCATGATTTATGGAAGAAAAGCTGAGACTTTTTGAAATTTCCTCCAAAGAAATGACAATTTTTTCCAGTAAACGAGAACAAAATACAGGACATTTTGGCAATTATTGGCAAAAAATGGAAGTAAAATTTTCTCGTCAAAGAAAGTTTTGAATCATAGATAAGTTTTTTGTTCAAATCAACTCAACGTTCAGAATTCCAAAATTGAAAATAGGTCTGAAAAAATATCAGAAAGTCTTTTTAAAAATTTGATAGATAAATTTTGGTAATTTATTGATTTTTTCCTCAATCTGTCATATTGTCAGAAAATCAACAAAACGTTTGCAAGAAACGAAAATGGTAACTTGGGTAAGGAAAGTACAATACAAGAAAAAGAGTTTGAACCCTAAAATTGACAAAACCAGGGTTTTTTCTGCAATTTCAACAAAACAGAAGGACTTTCATTTTTCATATTCTGACAACAGAATAAGACTTCAGTAGTTTTGTCACAAAAAAAAAAACAACGGAATTTTCAACATGAAATTTTATTAATGTTTCAATTTAAAAGGACGAAGGAGAGTCGTGTTGAAATTCTTTCAAATTTATCAAATATTTTTATTATGTTGAGATTTTTCAATTTTAAAAGAGAATAAGTACAAAGAAATCATGTAAAAAAAATTCAGAATTCTGAAAGAAGAGAATGAGAGAAAAGTTAAAATTTGTTTTGTTTTGTTTTTTTTTTTTAAGAAAATGAAATAAATTCAGAATCTTACAAGAAAATAAAATTGATGGAAAATTTCAAGGTATGTACGATTCAAAAAATGAAAAAAAGACAACACTTTTTGACAACTTGAGATGCAGGGTGCTTAACAAAATTTCAAAATGACAAAGCAAAACTCTATAGAAGAACTTTTACCAAAACATTTTCCGAATACTTGACTTTTTTCTGGGGTTTTAAGAGGGGAAGGGGGAGGTAGTCAAAATTTTTAATGTGAATTTTTCGAATTTTTGAGCATTGGGAGATTTTTTTGGAGAAGGGGTGTCAGAAACACCTTCACAATTTCAATTTTTCATTGGCAGGGCATTTTTCAAATTTTTAATGACTGAAGAGGATCAGAAATTTACTCGTTAATTTTTCGCATTTCCAACGTCTACGTACATCTCAAAAAAATTGAGAGGGCAGGGGGTGTAAATCACGCTTTAACCAGTTCAATTTTTGGTTTTTAAAATTTTCAATCGTTTTTGAGCGTTTTTAATGACATTTTTTTCAACCCATTAACATTTTTGGAAAAAAGTAAGACAAAATCAGGTCTTGAAAGATTAGCAGGACTGTTGACTCTTCGATATGAATTTTTGAGACCGTACCCATTCCAATTTTTACTAGACCGAACCAAACAAAAATCGTTGATCGAAAACTGATTGAATTTCAAGGATTCTTCGCATAAAAAAAAGAAAAAAAAAGAATAGGGGTTCTCATTTGTAAACATTTTCTACATAAGACCCAATTTTGTCAAACTGTGAACTAAAGGTAAGATCAAAGGGCATTCCTGAAATATAGTCTCCCATTCAGTAAATTCAAATGCTCCATCCACATTTCAAAGAAAAATATCTCAAACTTGATTCCCTTCCATTTAATTCTTCCAACTATACGTTGATATAAATAAATTACGCAGCTTTATGCATACTCGTTCAATTTAGTTATCTTTTTTTTTCTTTTTAATTCCACGACAGTCGATAGCTCGCCATATGCACCTGTGTCCTGTAAAACACGAGGAGGTAGGTTCGCGTGTTTGCGACTGGTTACAATATAACGCAATGGCATCCGCTAATTATTGCATTGTCAGCTCTCTTATCATCACAATGCGATGTGATAATCGGCCATCGAACCGAGATACCTACTCCCTCGGGTGTCGTATGTTCTCCTATCGTATACTCGTACTACGCTATAGCCTACGTGAATGTATTGCGACAGAATTTTAAATAATTCTGAAGAACCATAACTATACTTTGAGACGAGAGAGGGAGCAGGGTTCGAAAAGTTGTTCGAATATTATCGATATTTATTGCAAGCGGTTATTACGTAAGGGTGGTAAAAGCTGTCATAAGTGTAATAAATTATTTGAAGATCTGTATTGCTAAGGAGGAGTGGGTAGAGGTATTTTTGATCGAAGAAAGAATTTATTCATGTATCGTCACTTCGTCAGTTATTTTCCATTACACAGGGTGGTCCAATACAAAGAAAAGTCACAAAAAATCAATCAATATTGACTTTTCAATTTTTGCTCAAAATGGCTCAAAAAAAGACTAGTAGTCAAAAATGATCAAGAGGGATATTTTAATCCCAATAATTTTTTTTTCATTTTTATCGTTGAAATTTTTTCAGCTTTTACTTCGATCTTCCAACACAAAGTACCTTTGATGCCAAAATAAAAATAATCAACTCGTAAAATTTCACTCAAATTTGCCTAAAAAAAAAGTCAAAATTTGAAATATCAGTCCCCCCCCCCTTCATTAGAACAAACATCCCTCAAATTGAGCTCGACCCTGTTCAACTTGGATCTTCATTATTATTCATCACCTTTGTGATCTCGTACAAAACTCTTCACACGATTTGAAAAAAATTCAAAAAATATCTACCTCGAAGCTCTCGTCCAGGAGGTCAGTGATACGAGTATCGCGAAAAACACTCACAACACAACTCTGCGATCTGCGAACATCTCATCGATATAAATAGCACACAGTAACTATTTCTGAATAAATGGTAAAATAATCACGATAATGCACCGATTATTACCACGAGGTACAAGGGCGATAACGATTTAATATACGTAACATATCGTATATTGAGCTGTACAATTATACACGCATACCTCACTTACACATGTCCGAGTGCGAATCGAGTCATCGTACTAAGTAGATTTTCTCAATTTTAAACGCGAAATATTTTCCAATCCGAGTTGATATCGTTTTTTTTTTTACCTCAATTTTATCCCATTACGTCACTTCTACGTACGTATAAAGAACAGACGTTGATGTATCCAGTGATTGGAAACATCGTCGAGAGCAACCCGCCACGTGACAGCCAACACACGTGTAAATCTTATGAAAAAAACGTGTCGTTTTCTTATACCCTTCCCCTTACCCTTTTTCATGATCTTAGGACAGCTTAATAAAGCTTTAAAAGTGACGTTGATGTAAAATGGAGATTCACCAAAATATACCCGGAAGCTTTCGTACACTCAAAGCACCCCAGGGGATTACAATTTTTAGAGGAAGAACAACGTATTTTTTTTTTTTTGTTTCAGCCCAGAACGAAGATCCATTGAGATTTCAATTTAATTTTGAAAAATTTCAGCGTCGATCATCCAAATGTGACAAAAATTTACACAATAAATGAGTAAATGAGTAAATAAAGCATAGCAGGATACCTTCACTTAAATTGTATCGACTCCTTGGCTGGCAAACCCAACCTAACTTAACAATCGATGCTGTATATGGTACTTTCACGTTTTGATTAACTAACATGGTATAGTTATACGACATCGACTCTCGAATTGGGCCACAAAATTCCATCCGAAAAACCAGTCCACGTATAGCAATGAAAACAGGAACAGGAAATCATAACGTAAGATTGAAAATCGTCGACGTGTAAAATTAACCTTTCCCTTTACCCCTTTGAATATTGAGGATTCACACATTTACCCGGTGGTAAGCATAGGTAAGGTACACTAACCGACCTTGAATAATACTCGATACATATTGTATTTTTTTTTCAGCCATTCTTTTCTTTCGAAGCAGCGTCATTTCCTACATGGACTTCTAACCTACCTATGCTATAGAAGTGTTGAAAATTGCCAACTTTTTCCAAGAAAATTCGAGCAGGTATTTTCGTTTATTATTGTGACAGGTATACGTAGATATTTTCACCGAAAAAAACAAATACTTGTACTTCCTTCTACCTATGTAGTCTCTTTCTTTTGACATTGTCGTATGTATAGTCTGGTTCATTCGTCTTCGTGTTTTTATATAATAGACATTACCTATACCTACTGCTGAGGAATTCGGATCATCGCCGGCCGGCCGGCCTTGATAACGTGCCATTAAAGAGTGCTCCTGAGACCATCAAGAGTCAAGATGCTAGATTTCAGTCATATAATTTCATTTCTTTTCTCGTTTGTAATAATTCTCTCTTCTCTTCGTTCTGACGAAAACACTGTTTATAAAATGAAAATTGTTTCATAAAAAAAGTAGGTCTAGGTATACGTCTTGATGTGATTTTGACGAGTTTCAAATTGAAATTCTTCCAATCATTAGACTGATTAGAATATTACTATTTTTGAATATTTTGAATTATGTTAAACCGAACGTAAACAAGATCAAAATTTCGAAATACGTCAAAAAAATTTAATACATGAAACTTTTGTGAAACAACTTCAAGCATAAAGTATCTTATAAATTGAGCAAAAACCGGAAAAGTGAAAATGACCTAGAAGTCGATAGGTATAATGTTTTGAAAATAATTATGTACGACTAAAAATTGTTCAAAATGAAAAAATAATTCATTAAAGTAATTTAAAAAAATGGTCGAAAACAACGAAAAAATTTCAAGCATCATTACTCAAAGGACAGATCCAGGATTTACAACAAAATCTCTATCAAAATTCAGAAATTTTTCAGAAAAGTGCTTGTTTTTTTAAACCAAAATTTTTCACTGGACTTCGACGCAGTGTTTCTCAAATTTTATCTCTCCATCCACCTCAAAAATGTTTTCCTAACATTGGAGAATGTTTTTCAACCCCCCCCCCCCACCAGTCACAAAATAGTGCGTTTCTTCAACATAATTTCAGCATAATTACCTACACTTTAAATTTTAAAAAAAAAATCCCTACGCCATATCCATTAAAATTTTTTTAAAAATTCCATAAAATTTTATTTTTGCGTATGAAATATCAACATTTTTTCCAACATTTGAAAAACGTTTGATGAAATTTCGAATTTTTGACGAGTGATCATTATTTGAATATTTGATGAAAGGGTAAAGAAAAGTGGATCTTTTACAATTTTAAAACATTTCTAGACAATAAGACGTTAATTTTTTTTTAGATTTTCAAGTGTGCCAAAATTATGTTGAAAAAACTTATTTTTTCGTAAATTGTTTCTCTATTTAGGTAGGCAAAGAAAAAATGTTATTTTCTATCAAGGAAAAAGTTGAAGCATAGTCAACATTATACATAGAAAAAATATGTTTCAGAAATTGTTTACAGCAATTTCACTCACAATCTTTTCTACACTCTATTTCACTTTTTATTGCTATTTTTTCTCAATTTTTGAATTTCAGTTTACTTTTTTCGCGAATTTTTCTAAATTGTGTGTTTCAAAGTGAAGTTTTATCAATTCTTAATTTTTCTTTCTTCTCGATTTTTTTAGCAAATTGATTTTAAGGGCTATTTTTGAGATTTTTTTAGAATTTTCAATCCATGCTTTCACATTTTCATTTCAATTACAAGTTTTCAAATTGATTTTTTTGTATCATCAAAAAAGGCAACACTGATTTTTAGCATCATGAACAAATTTATAGCCCTTGAAAAGTAGAATGAAATGAAAAAAAGAAGTTTCAACCGTAAAGTTGTTAGAACCACCCCTACAGGCGCTTGCAATTTTCATTTGGCAGCCATTTTGAAAATTTTCAAAATCCCCTCTGCCTTAAAAAAAATCGTAGGGGCCTCCGGTTTAGGCCATTTCTCATCGTTTGATGATCTCTACAAAATATGAAAAAAATCGATAACCCTTTGAGCGAATTTTGCCTAATTTGGCATGGAATGATCCTGTATAGGGTGAGACTTCTCCCCTGGAAATATTGACAAAAAACAGGACTGTTTAGCAATTGGCAAAAACATGAAAAAAATTATCTTTTTTGGTAATTTTGGCAAAGAACACTACTTCTATTGAGCAATTTTGAAAAACACAGGATTTTTCAGACAGCTGAGCAAAATCAATAACCTTTGGAAGTTTTGGCAAAAAAACCAAACCACTGGACAATTTTGGCAAAAATTAGGATTTTTGAAAATAATGACCAAAAATGGGGCTTATTGACAATTTTTACAAAAATTAGGTCTTTTCGACAAAGTTTCAGGGAAAAATAGGACTATTTATCAATTTTTACAAAATTTTGATTTTTCCAACAATTTTGGGTAAAATGCAAATCTTTAAAAATTTTAACAAAAATGGGAATTTTTTGACCATTTTTGCAAAAAATCCATTTTTTGGCAATTTTAGCCAAATAAGGGACTTTTTTTTGGCAAATTAAGTGTTTGAAAATCTACTCTCAGCCCTCGGTGTCCCTCCCCCCCCCGATATATTCAAAAAAATGAGGGACTAGAAGGGCACCAAAGGGCTCCAATTTCAAAAATAGGAACATATTTTGCATATGGGTACTCGATTGTTTTCTCCAAAATGAACGAATCTGAGAATTAGAGAATTTCAGAATAACATTTAAATGCACGAAAGTCTTTGAAATTTGGATTTAGATTCAAATTTGATCAAATTCATAAGGATCTAGCTCAATTCTTCTATGAAAACCTACAGTACAACCTCATTCTAAACTCTAAATCATCGGTGTAGTAACTCTTCGAAGTCTTCTAACCGGAATCCTCATACATTTACTCTACCTTCATCTATCTTTGTAATTTTTACGTATGCACATTACTCATAAAATTACATTCGTCGTTCATTTTTAGCAGGTGCACAACCTGCACACTGCGTATCAGCTGTGACCAAACTCTAATTGAACTACCTAATCACGAAGCATATAATTACACACAAAAAAATGTACAAAATTTGATTACGTACCTGTGGACGAGGCGATCAAGACGTCTACGCCTCATTTCATCTCTCTTCATCGTAATGATAAATAACACTTCTTTTTCGCGCTAGACCGCATTCAACGATCCATCTGCAATAAGAAACAATAAAAATAATGAAATAAAATAAACACACGGTGATGACGGTCACAAGACAAAAAAGGGTAAACAATTTCATTAGAAGACAGCACATCACATCATATTACACAGATACGGATACAGCATACAAATACACATATATGAGTAGGTACTGTACATAGACATAGACGTACATCTTACTTGAGGAAAAAAAGCTCATCATCGCGACAACGACGACGACGACGACAAAAAATCAAGAAACTGTCGTCGTAATTAGCATGTACATAAGAGAATACACTCGCAACAGTCACAGTCACACATAAGACACCATACAACCAGTACTACACATCAGCCAGAGAAAGAGAGACGTTCGACCCCGGGGCCCGGGAGGGACCAGGCGGAAGAGAATACAAGACAACAAGTGATAAAAAAAAAGAAAGAAAAAAAAACTATAATAGAGCACATGTACGCTATCACATAGAAAAACGGATTAACAAACGGGTAATATAGTGAGCGAAGGGCGAAGAGTTGTGTCTATTTTTAGAACTGTTGATATCGCTATCGAAGCTATATCGCATAAATATGGAAGGCGAAGAGAGGCAAGAGGCGAAAGTCACGAGGAGTCCGAGAACTGGACTAGTTTACTCTGTGAGGATGACTAACAGTGGTAGGTAAATTGGCGCCCGTGCCCGTGTACGATTATTAAAATAATGTAAATCGTACCTTACGTAGAATCGTAGAATCGTAGTAGTAAAATAATCGTGCGAAGCGCACAATAATAAATATTTTGCTTAGGTAGGTTAGATTTTTATCACTGTTTGGTAATCGACGTGTTAATCATATCGCGAGTTCGAATCACATTGTTGACGTCAGTCAACCTCTACCTCTACTCCAATCCTCCAATCGCGATCTGCGACTCGACGGCGAAATTGTTTTCATTTTGTGTGACGTCCTCTGCGACGTAAGGAAGGAGTATTCTTATGATGTGGAACTGGCACTATCTCTCAAACTCGTGAGAACAATTACATTCCTCGACGAGCCGAGAGCCGAGCACCTGGAATACCTGAGCCATGTACGTCATCGACGTCATCGTATCGTAAGATTCGATTTCTAGAAACACTCGTAATTTGCCACATGCCCGGTCAAAAAAGAAAACACGTAATGAGGACGAATTAAAATACCATTAGGTGATGTTTTTTTTTATAGTACCCTCTAATATCGCATTCAATCATGCTTTTCGCCATTTTCTGTCACGAGATCATCACATGGACTCATCCGACAAATTCTATGGATTCCGTGGGCTGCAGCATCATAAATGATGCTAAAAAGTGCGTACGACTGGAGAGGGAGGGGGAGGAATGGACAGAGAATCACATTACCATCGTAAATGATGGTCCTAATGTTTCTCGATTGCAAACCGACCATCAATTAACATTGTGGAAGAGGGTAAAGAGAGAGAAATTCTTCATTATCACAGATTTTAAAAGACCACAATGCGGAGGGGCCTTTATTCACACTACATGAAAAAAAAATCGAAATTTCTACAGAGCTCTAACGTAATTAGCTTCTTCTCAGAAGGAAACAATTGGTGAATTTTTCATCTCGATCACTCGATGATCAGATCATCCCTCGTTGCGAATTGAGACAATCGCGCGTAGGCACAACAACTCTCACGACGTTTGCGTGGGAAACGACAGGTAGTCGTTCGGGGTCTGACCGAGGTGCTGCAAAGGCCACATCTCGAAAAATGTTTGCAGAAGTAATCCCATTGAAAAGAAAGGTTCGTCATTCAACAATCTAACCACGGATACGCGGTCGAGAAGAAATTCTGTAGTATTCGAGATTTGAATTTTTTTTTGCGCGATTACTCAAAATTCAATTTTTAAAAAAATTTTTAGAATTGAAAATTTTGCTTTTGAACTGACACAGCTTAGAAAAAAATCACCTAAAAATGATCAAAATGGTGTCCAATAAAAACTAACCGAAGTTGCAGAAATTGGAATTCAATTTTTTTTAATCCCTTCAAAGTTCACAGCGATTTCAAACTTATGAGGAAAATTGAAAACTTACTGAAACCATCAGAATGGCCAGAAACTAAAATTTTTCAAATTAAAATAGTTGCAATGAAGCAATTCACACATGGTTCGTACTTGGAAAGAAATACACATTTTTGATTTTACAGGACTCGGTACTATGTTTTTTTCCAAAAAAAGAGAGTAATTTAGCAAACATAAAATAACGAAAAAATAACCAACAAAGTTACAAGAAGACGTGGGCGAAACATCTCAACATAGAAAAAAAATTTGCGAGAACATTTCAATTGAAATTTGATAATGAAACTCGATTGAAACTCTGCCAGTATTAGCAGAAAGTAGGACTTTTTGACAACTTTAGGCAAAAAAAGCAAGATTTTGACAATTTTCAATTTAGCACAAGGCAGGCTTTTTCTGGCAAAAAAGAAACTTTTAGGCAATTTTTGAAAAAATATGACATTTTGGAATTTTTAGCAAAGCAGCGACATTTTTCAGTTAAGTAGATAGTTTTTTGAGAAAAAAGTACAACAATTTTTGGCATGTTTAGGTTTAAAAAATTCAGCACTTTGGCAAAAAGCAAGACCTTGGCAAAAAAATGATGCTTTACTGCAATTTTTGTCGAAAAAGTGGGACTTTTTGCAACTTTTTTGAAAATGTTGGCAAAAAGCAAGACTTTGAAAATTTTAGCACAAAGGCGCGGATTTTTGGCAATTTCTGCCAACTGGCAATTTTAACAAAAGTTGAGCTTTTTTTCTATTTATGGCAAAATTTAGCAACAAGATGAGAATTTTTGTAATTTCTTACCAAAAAAAAAATTGTTGGCAAAACGCTAGATTTTGACAATTGTGAGAAGGAAGTGCTTTTTGGCAATTGTTGATGAAAAACGAGACTTTTAAACAGTTTTTGGAAAAAAAATGGGACTTTCGGGTTTTTTTTTGCAAAAAAGACAATTGTTAGCAATTTTATTAAAATGCGAGAAATATTGGACTTTTTTTCGGCAAATAGCAGGACTTTTACAGTTTTATCAAAAAGCAGAATTTTTTTGAGAATTATTGCGAAACACTAAACAGCGTCACTTTTTGGCAATTTCAGACAAAAAAGCGAGACTTTCGGATAATTTTTGGAAAAAAAGAAAATATCTATAGCAATTTTGAAGAAAGGGACTTTTTTTGTTGAAAAGTAAAAATTTGACAATTTAATCAAAAAAGAGCAATTTTTGGAAACTATTGACAAAAAAATTCGATTTTTTTCTTTCTAAGTGGGATTGTTTTGCATTTTTTCAAAGGTAAAAATAGACTTTTTTAGAAACTTTTGGACAATTTTTGGAACACAGTAAGACTTTTTGAAATTTTCAGCTTTTCTAAAAAAAAAAAATGGAAAAAATCAGGATTGACAATTTTAGCCCAATTGTTGTGGATCTTGACGTTCACCAGCGTAATTTGAGGTTTCTGGAGAAAATTGAAAAATCGCTGGAGGCTCCAGAACGGCTCAAAACTAGAAAAGTTGATGTGTGGGAGTTGAATTGAAGGAATTCTTCACGTTGGTTCACTTTGTTCTAAAAATTGTTTATTTCATGAAAACGTTTGAAAATTGCTCTCGAAACAGCATTTCCAAAGTTTCTGAATTTCCAAACATTTGCCAAAAATTCAAAATCGAACTTTGGAACTGAAATTTTGGGTTAGGGAGGGGAGGGGAGGGGACCTCAAAAATATCAATACGGAGGAATAAAAATCGCTCAAAGAAATGGCAAACTTTCAATTACCTACTCATCTTATTTATGTATCTGACTCCTCCCAACCTCACCCTCTCACAAAAAATTCACATTACCAAATCCATAATCTTTATCGTCGAAAAAATAAACTTCAAGATACTGCACACTTGTATGTAGATGTACCTACATTTGGTAAATTTCCAGCTTTCTACCCCCCCCTTCAACTTTTCACTTGGATGAGCAAGTGGACTCAAAACTAGACCTTGAATTTTTGTATCAGCATCTCCAAAAGTATCATTAAGCTGACTGATTCAAGTTCTTGAACAGTCTGATAAATCAAACTTCAATATTTTTACGTTTCTAATAAGGTGTGAGGTGTGAATTCTTTTTCCTAAAATATTACGAAGAAACTATGTATTTTGCCAAAATACAACTTGAATCACGAATTTTTCGAGGAAACAAGCTATGTAGTTATGTAAATGAAATTACAAGAAAATGGAGATATCACTATCAGTAGCGAAAAAAATTTCCTCGACATGACAGTCTCGCAACTTCTTGGATGAGTTGAACACGCAAATAATTACTCCTAAAAAAAAATCAAGGTAGTAAGTTCTTAGTTCGAAAATCATCTTGAAAAACTGCATAGAAAAAAAGTTTAGTCACTGAAAAAATTTCAAAGCAAATGAGTACAACATTCGTATTTTTACCTAACAAAACCGTCTAACACGATTTTACTACCTTGACCTCATTTTCAGGGGTTCTAAAAATATCGTCATAACTACATGAAAAACAAGAAATTTCAATCTATTTTTAAAGGACGCGTTTAGATTTATGTAAGCACATAAGGGATACTGCATTGGCTGCATTGGTACTTATTGGAACTTACATATCTTTATATTGTCATTTAATCTAGGGAGGAAAATGAAGCTAAGTGGAGAGGGTGGAAGGTGATTTTCATACTCAATTCAATTTTGAAATCCGCTCACGTGAATGAAAAAATCCTCAAAATATCTGAATACATCTTTAATGCACTCTGCCAGAACATATCACAACCTCCTTGAAAATTTTAGTCGCCAAAAAAATTCAATTCTATCCTAAACAATGAAATATTAATTTTTGGATATACCAGACATCCTGAAGGAATTAATAATAAAGCCATATTTTTCAGCACAGATCATGAGAAACGAACATTTGAATCTTCAAAAATTCAGAAGTCATAGGATGGACTTTTCTCTACACGCAGGTAATATGAGATAGGCAGCTAGTACTCACGGAATCTTCATCATCTGCACGTGTACGAAATGTATAGTCCACTATTCAATCAAGTATATAGATGCTACATCCACAATATTTTGCAAGCTTACAAAAACCTCTGCAAAATACATACCTATACTCTGGCATGTGACATGGCGCGATGTAATACGAGAGTAATGAAAAACGATGCAGCCATTCGTTTGACTTTGGAAATACGATCGATTTAAAACTGAGAGGAAATTCCAATGCATCGGAAATTGCTGCAGTTTTGCTAGCTAGACGAAAATCGTTGACTTTGAGAACATGTCAACTCGTGTTGGAAAATTCCGTCATGGTAATGCGTCTTCAAGTCGAGTACACATTATTAATGATGATGATGATAACGGTGGGAAAGAAAAAAGACAGCAGAGTCTACACATCAACTTCATCAATTCCGAGAATTAATTGGGTGTTTGTTTATTTTTCAATGGAAATAATGTAGCGTGTTGTAATTGATTAATCAATTAATTAATAAACGGAAGATCTTTAAGCATACTCGAATAAAAACTTCATCATTGGTTGATATCTTATACCACGAAAGAGATGATTTTTGGCACAAGAATTTGAGATAAAACCCACATGAGTCGTTATTTCAGTTGAATTCTCACACAACAGGATTACCTATTCGTAAATTAGAGCAATAATAATTGAATCTCAATAGCCCTTTCTCTTTAATTTGCTATGTGAGGTGAATTTGAGTAGACCATGCTTGTTGAAATTTCCAAGAAAAAAAATGAATACAATTTTTCGTTTCAACCTTTGGTTATTTTCACAACACAAATTGTAATTCTGTGAAATGCGAAATGATTTTATTGTAGCGAAATAAGAACAAATAAATAATGATGAATCACCAATTATCTTCAATTATCATTATAGACTCATACGGGGCTATTTTTAAATCCGCTGTTGCATCAACTCCACGTACACAAAGGAAAACGCCATGAGTAATTTCGTCGATAACGTTTCGATGATTTAAATTTAATAAAGATGAATTCAACATTTTCACGTTTGATAGAGGTCAGCTGTGAAGGCGAAGGAAGGAATTCCATGAAAATGTAACGTCATGACTGTCATGAGTGTTGATTACAAGAACATCGAGAACATTGAGTACCTCTACCTACTTGAGCAGAAGTTTGGAAAGTGCAAAAAAAATCAAAGAACACAATCGGTTTAGAAGCATATATTGAAAAAAATGTTTTTGAATCGATTATGTTCCGAAAACAAAAAGAAAAATTGAACACTTCATGAACACCATACAGATGACTTCGAGTTGAAAAAAAAAACAAAAAAATCTTTGCATTGCCTACATTTCAACTGGCGGATTTTTGAACGAGGAGTCTTCGATTTTTTTCAAAATCAGATCATGTGTAGAGGTCATCAAACGATGACGAATGACGCAGACTGGACATTTTTTCGATTTTTTTGGGCGGAGCTGTGAGGCTTCAAAGTTCTCCAAAATGACCGAAAATGCAAAATTTCAGTTGCAAATTGCTCCGGTTGTAAGAGGTATAGAATTTTGAACTTTTTTTCAAATTGTGGTACTTTGAGAGGGTAATCGACGAACAATAGCAAAATCAGTGTTGATACTTTCAAAAACCTAAAAAAATCGATTTAAAAACTTATAATTTGAATATAAGTTAACTATGATCTCGACGAGTAAAAATTCTGAAAAAATTCTCAGTTTTAGTCCTTTAAATGTAGAATAAAATATCAAAAAATTGGACTGCAAAAATACCCTCAGAAACCTAAAAATGAAAATTTTTGCATTTTTGAGATATTTTATTTTACCAATGTAGACCGTAGACGAACATGTGAAAAAATCCCCCCTCTCCCCAATTTGTCAACGAATCGACGAGAAATGTCATTTTTCGTGCTATAATTTCAAGAGTGAAACATATTGAAAAAATTTCGCCACCGTTTTAAACAAAAGCAGAAGCCTAAAAAATGAATATTTTTGCATTTTTGAAATATTCCACCAAATGTAGACGGACTTGTGAAAAAATCTCCCCTCCCCTTCCCTTCCCTTCCGATAATTTGCGAGTGAAATTTTCCATTTTCGGTCATTTTGGAAAACTTTGAAGCTCCATAGCTCCACCAAAAAAATCGAACCAAAAAAAAAAGAAAAAACAGAAAAATTTCAATTTTACATAAGTCATTTACCGACGACGTTATCGCAGTTCTACAATTCTGACGTGTTTTTCCAACGAAATGTTGCCAATATAACGGGAAAAACATCTGATATTGCATTTATCCTTTTAAGGCTCGTTTAATGGTAATTGAAAAATATAAAATAAAATAATTGAAAAGTTCTTCTGTCATTTTTCAATGAAACCGTTTATAATAATTATTGTAAATTGAAAGTTCTGTGATTTTTCATTGAAAAGTTGGAGTAGCCCTATTTCTTAACTTTTCAATTACTTTTGCTAGTTTTTCGATTGCCGTTATAAAGAAGCTTTCAATTTTGGTACTTCGAGTTTCACGTCAATATACAGACTCAGATTATGTGTTGCTGCCAATTATGAGTAAAATATTCCATCAAGTTCAACCGGTTCAACTGTATTGTTATCCTACATTAACGGATATGATGTACAATTTTCTATTTCTTCATTTTTTTGAAAGAAAATTGAACATCTGAGGGTACACCATGAGACTAAATTTTAAAAACTGGCGATTTTTTGAGGATTTTTGACAACTCAGATTCGACTCAAAATGTTTTTTAAAAAAATCAAAATTCTATAAAATTGACACAAAAAGCTAAAATTTAGTTCACTACCCTGATTTCAATCTCTTGAATCAATTAATCATGGTTTCCTTCAATTTTCTAGTCTCTTTCAGAGCTTTAATCAAGTTTCGGAAAAATTGACATAAACGAGCCAAAATTAAATTCAGCACATGTTAACTTGAATAATATGTCTTTGTGACCCTTTCAGTCAATTAAGATAGAAATTTTCAAAGCCGAATTCCACAGCTGTTCAAATACCAACACAAGCTTCTAAAGCAGTTACTTTTGAAAATATTTTTTAACAATTCTCTCCTCCCCCTCCCATAAAAAACAATCACTGGAAACATTTTTGAATCTAAATTCTGAACAGGTGCTGAGATCGATCGAAAATCTCACGAAGACGGTTAATTTGAATTCATAAAATAATATAAGAATTTAATTTATGGCTTCATTCATGGTAATTTTTTGAAATTGAAAAATCAAAAATCGCGCTAGAGGTTTCAGAAAGACTTGAAACCTCTTTTGACTGATTTGGTAGTTTAAGTTCAAAAATAAGGTATACCTAGATACTTAGGTAGGTATGTTCAAATGAAAAATTGATCCGATTTAATTTTTTCAGAAGATCCCTAAAAATTAAATAATTAAATTTTGGGGTTCGGTGTTGTGTTTTTAAAAGTACATTTTCTTGATTTTTCCCAAAAATAAATTGTTTTGTGATGAAAAAAACACTTATCCAAATTTCCCATCACAAATTCAAGTGGGACTTCCTGATTTTTGATCAAAATATTCGATTTGTAGATTATATACTGCATTGGTGGAGAATCAAATGCTCTTGAATTTACGTACTTTTTCGTACGTCATTTTTTTTTTTTTAAGTAAAATCTCTAATTTTTCCCCAAAAAATCAATTTTTTCATCAGTTTGAGTTTGAAATTTTTTATTCAAAACTCAATTTTTGAAATAGAATATAAGTTATACGAAAAAATAACGAGAAACGAAATTGCAGAGCATAAAATTTCTCACCAGAAAAGTGTGCTAAATTTTTTTGTAAAAAACTCGTTTTCGAGCTGAAAATAAAAATTACTCGTATACCTAATTAGAAAGTTCAACTTCACTGAACGTTGCATTTTGAGCCATCATGTACACAATGATAATCATAAATTTACGAGCATTGGGAAATTTTTACGTCAGTGTTACCATTTCACGCGAAATAACTCTCATCGAATGCTAATTTCACAAAAATGTTGCCATGCCAAATGATTGGCTACGTTTGGAGTTTGGAAATAGTATTTCACCATAGAAAAAAGCTACAGATGAAGTATCCACAAAAAGGAGGTGAACGTATACTCAAACTTTATCAGAATCTAGGCGAAAAATCCAAAAAAAATTGTAAAATTTTTGAAGAATTCAGAAGTGAAGGTACAAAAATACCAAAATGCAAATTTTTTTAATCCAAATTCTGATCATAGAAGGAGATCAATAATTGAGGCTGCACTCGTAGATAGATACATTCAACCATTTCTGAACAAATTTTTCTCAAAAACTACGATTTCATCGAAAGGAAACAATTCCCACATTTCAGTACACATTTTCCCTATTACGAATCGTCCAATCATTTGAGTTAACTTTCTCCATTTTTCTTCGCCATTTTCACAAACTATAGTTGAATAGGTATATTTCCAAACCAAACCTAATCTACACATTATCAGACATACGTACGTAAGCTTTTCTATCTTTTTGTCCAACACTCGAATAAATTTTCGTACGCCCTAAAAATACACTTTTTTAGGACGTACCTTGGTTATATTATTTTCGCAGCTAATTATCGCGTCGTAAAAAAAAACCATACAGGTAACAGGTACACTGCCGACGAATGAAAACAACAAATTTAAACGTAATAGTGTAACTTTTGACTGACGGACGTTATCTATGTGCTTCGAGTCATTTTACTTTTGATAAGAACGAATGGGAATTTTCTCAAGTAGGTATCGATGCAAGTGCTTAGCGATTACGAAACCGACTACATACAACATGTAAGGACTAACCCGACAAATTTTCTTTCACGAACCGGTAGCTGGTGGAATTCGCATCATACGCGCATATGAAGGATACGCGAAGGGGTAAAAAAAGGGTTTAAAATTTGATTCACCGAAACACACTGATCAATCATTGAAAAATCAAATCAACATCGTTCGATTCACGCAATTTTGCAACAGATACCCTTCGAAAACCTGGTTTTCTTCTCGGAAGAAAATTCTTCTCGAAAAAAAAACACACTGTACATCGATATTACACGCCGAATGACATTGAAAAAAAAACCACATACTCATCGATTCTAAATATAGAACAGATATACATACCTACAAACGTGTAGTAGTGTACGAGTACGAGAAACAAGGATCACCGTGTGATAAGAAGGGAGAGAGAGAGTTCTAAATTGTTAAAACACGTCACCTCTCTCACTCTTTCTTTCTCACATGACTTTCCCTACCAACCAGCGACAAGTCGGCGGTATAATCGTAAAAGCACACGTACACGCACCCACCTTGGTTTAAATAAAAATCACCGATCTCGCGATTCAACTTTCGAGCAACGATGCACATTGCCCGACTTCTAAAATATGAAACACTGGTCGCCATTTTGTAAAGGAAACACGTTGGAGTGAAATTTAGGCTGCGAAAAATTGCTCCAAATCTGTGCTCATTCTCGGATTTTACTCAAAGTTGAAAAATTCTTCTTGAGGGGATCTCCAAGAGGGCAAGAGCTAACACAAATGGTGTTCTAGCTAGCAGTACTGTCCATAATGGGTGTTGGCAAACATTGTCTGGCATCTACAAAAAATTTGAGTACATACATCAACAACGAAAATGTGATATTTTTGCAACAGAATAATTTTCCAGAAGAACTCGAATAAGGGTCTTGAAACGAACGGGAGGGAGGGAAGGAGGAGCTGAAAGCCCCATACTCCTTTTCAAATACAGGGCTCAAACTCAAATTTTTCCAACAAAAAAAATAATAATTTTAGTAATCAAAAAAGTGACAAAAATTTTAATGCAGAAAAAAATCGTAAAAAATTGGATCATTTTGCAACTTTCTGGCAGATTTTGGCAAAAAGCGAGACTTTGGACAATTTTTGTAAAAGGAATGGCTTTTTGACAATTTCTGGCAAGAAAGGAAAAATTTTGAACAATTCAAAAAAATGGATTTTCTGACATTTTTTGCAAAAAAATTGATTTTCTGACATTTTTTGCAAAAAAATTGATTTTCTGACATTTTTTGCAAAAAATTGATTTTCTGACATTTTTTTGCAAAAAAATTGGCGATTTTTTTTAGCAATTTTTGACAAAAAATAATATTCTTTGGCCATTTAGACAAAAGGCAAGATTTTTTGCAAATGTTAGCAGGACGTGAAACTTTGACAATAACTTTAACAAATGGAAAGGTTTTTCAAAGCAATTTTTGGTAAAAAAAAAAAGTGAAACATTCAGCGTGCAGTGAGAGCACTTTTGTGTAGCAATATAGTCATAAAAAAATCACATGACTTATCAGAAGTCACGTTACATTTTTCATTTTTATTTTTTTAATATTTTGATGAAAAATCCAAAAATTTTAAATCATTGTTTCGCCACAGCTCCTCTAGGAAAACATCAAAAAATTATACTAGATTTTTCTAGACATGGATAATTGGATAGATGTACTTGAAATTAAATTGCATATTTCTGTTTGCCAGGGGGTGGGAGGGAGGGATTGCGCATGCAAATGTCGATCTTCCAATTAGGGCAACTTTTAAAAAAAGCTTTTAGAATATACACTACCCAAAGCAGTCGTCGTGTCGCGTGCCTATTATAGCTTCGCGTCTCAAATACCAATATGCACTGACCTCAAAAATATGGTCAACATATTTCCTGTTCTACCCACGATGATCGGATCGCCTCCTCATATCGGTGTCGCATGCACGACGACGACGGGTGACCGATGAATAATTCAATTTAATAATAATATACGTATACTCGTACACTTCATAATGCAGCTTTCGAACTAACAAAAAATATCGAATAAACATTTTCTCATAAATACCTACCCGATAGTACGAGTATCAATAAAAATCTATCGTAAGCAACATGAGGAAAATTTGATCTCTTTCTCAAAAGCACTCTATACCTATAATATAGGGGAAAACAGCAAAAAGCAATACGAGCACCTTGTTCTTTAAACTCTCAAAAGGTTAATATTTTTACAGCTTGAAATACAGAGTAATATTACCACAGGGCATATTAGAAACGATTTGAAAATATACGAGTAAATTCGCGAATCATATTAAAAATCTTTTTACTCGTGGTGAAAATTTCTTACCTAGTAGAATGCTCACCGCGTCGCGCAATTAAAGAAGCTTTTCCTCTTTTGGTATCGTTTTTTTTCCAAACCCCTTTTATTGGTCGGTTATTAGGAAAAGGTACCTTATGCGTGTGACTTTTTTATTAGGCAGGTACATTGGGTATGTATCGCGACTATAGAATTTCAGCAGATTTTCCCCAGGCGATGCAAAATGATATTATAATGAAAGAATTTCACCCTCGCGAAGCATATACCTAGCTAGAAAAAGTCAATATGTACGAGAAGATGTTTCAGAATATTTTTGTATAATTTTTCATAGTAATAAGATTATTAGGTACGATACATTATATTTATGTACTCATACGTGGATAAAAGCGGGCGCAAAAATCGCAATATTTTCTTTAAATAGATATTTGAAAAAAAAAGCAAAGAAAATATAAAACAACAACTTTAAAAAGTTTACAATTCAGAAATAGAGATAGGTACATCTAAATCTCTTTAATACAAGTATGGAAAAAGATTATGCTCTTAAGAAAGTCATAGCATTTTACGTATGTGTTACGTACTGCGCATGGCAGGTTTGTGTCGTCACGTGGTGGAGCAACGAGTGGGGTGCAACGTTGTACGTGAACAGCTGATTTGGTGCGTGCGCAGTACGTAAAACTTACGTAAAATCCTATGACTTTCTTAAGAGTATAATCTATTTCCATACTTGTATTAAAGAGCTTTAGGTACATCGATAAATGTCGATGGGGTTCAAATATCAGCAGAAAAGGAAGGATCATTGATTTGATTTTCCTGTTCCAATTTTTTTAGCTTGATTCGATACATGAAACTGTCCCTGAACGACATTGCAGAAATGATTTTCCCTGACTTTTCCAGGTTTTCCAGACCAATCTCTCCAATTTTCCACATTCTTGAAAAATGAATTACACATGCGATCTGGTGGGGGGGGGATGTCAAATTTTTTAGAACATCATGAGCTCCAAATATCTTTAACAGATCTACAGCTGTGCCCTTTTTTCCCCACATGACTGTGTGCTCAATATTACATGATCAAATGCTTTCTCATAATCGACAAAGCAAGCAATGATTTCCCTGTTTGTATTCAATGCTTTTTGGATGATCACTTTCAGCAGGGCAATTGCATCTCTCGTCCCTTTTGTTCGCTACAAAGCCATATTGTGTTTCGCTTAGATTTTCATCTATCTTCTTTTCAATTCTGGCATTTATGATGGTGAGTAGTAGCTTCAGTGCGTGGCTCATTAATGCAATGGTTCTATATTCAGAGCATTTTTGCAAATTGTTCTTCTTTGGTATTGGTACGAAACTTACCGCTTTCTAAGTCCTTAGGCAGCGTACCTTCATCGTATATTTCATTTAATATCTTCAGCAGCTCCCTTTCATACTCCAGTGTTAATGTTTAATCAAGTCTACTAGTATGAGATCTCCCCCCCCCCACTGCTTTGTGGTTTCTGGCTCTCTTCAATGCGTTCCTCAGCTCCCTACCATACTATGATAAAATTTCATCAGTTTTTGATGCTTTCAAATAATTTTATTGATTTTTACGTAATCACTTAAGAGGGTTGGTAGAAAAGTGAAGATCCCTATTTTTTTTCTCAATGACGAAATCAGATAAAGTAAAAAACTGATACATTTTCAGAAACTAAATTCTTTCAGCTATTTTTTGACATAATTACTCAAGCAATTATCACATTTTGTCACATCTTGATGTGAGTTTTAAAATATCTCCTCCACAAAATTTGCGTTCAATAAAATAGTTCGCAGTATCACCCATTTTTTGAAATGTGACAGCAAACCCCCAACTGAAATTCATCCACAGTTGGCCCAGAGGTAAATCATAAAGTTGAAAGACAAAAAGGCGCCCAGGTCATCTCTTTGGGCTGGCAGATGCACTTGTGCTAAAATAGTCAGAAAGAACTTACCCTATTGACAAAAATTATGCGATAGCATGCTAAATTCAGCCTGCAAATATCATGCTTAAAAGCAATGTTGAAGCATGTAAAATAAAATAAAAATTGAAAAAAATTTTGCCCTGGGTGGGGATCAAACCCGGGACTCACAGTTTCTAGTATTCCGCATTACCTAACTCACTCAGCCACTTTGCTGCTTGCAAGGAGTGGAGTTATTTCCCCATAAATGTTTGCACTTTTTGGACTTGGAGAAAAATTTAAAAATTATTTAATAAGTTCACAATGCACAAGCATTTATGTGGAAATAACTTCACTCTTCACAAGTGGCGAAGTGGCCGAGTGGGCTAGTTGATGTGGAAAAATTGAAACCCGTGGGTCCCAGGTTCAATTCCCACCCAGGGCAGAAATTTTTTCAAATTTTTCTTTTATTTTACATGCTCTAACATTACTTTTACGCATGCTATTCGCAGGCTGAATCGCATGTTTTTTATGAAAAAAGTCCAAATTCACGCATTACGCATCTACACGCCTGTTTTTATGCATAATTTTGTCAATAAGGTAATAATCATTGTATCTGATTTTGAGAGTGATTTACCGGTGAATTAGACTCGTTATTTGCACTTATTCACCACATAGCGGGGAAAAATAGCAATATTAAAAATTGTGTGCCTTTTGCCTTATGGGGTTGGACGCAAATTTTGTGGAGGAGATCTTTTAAAACTTACATCTTGATGTGACAAAATGTGTTAATCACTTAAGTAATTATGTCAAAAAATAGCTGAAAGAATGTAGTTTCTGAAAATATATTAGTTTTTTACTTTATCTGATTTCTTCATTGAGAAAAAATAGTTTTGATGATATTTTTGTATTATTTACCTGAGTTTTCACTACATTTTACATATGAATTTTTTTCATGAAGTGATTTTAATGCTTTTACAAGTACTTTTATGATGTTCCAAAGGTGTTCTGTGCAATTCTCACTGAATTTTGGTAAATTTTTCTGTTTTTTTTTTTTTGTAAGTATGTAATTTAAATTGCACATATTCAGCAATTGAGTACACATTAAATTAAATTAATATTTCATACCATCTCAGAAATGAAGGAGAAGGAGAAGGAGAAGGAGGAGGAGAAGGATTGTCATGTTTCATTTGTTAGCTTTTTGAAACTATTCTTCGATAGTTCATTAAATACTTGTCTCAATAATGTATTTTTTTTCAAATGTAATGAGTTTGTATTTTTTTAAACATTTCTGAGTACTTAAATCTCTCTGCCATATCCGCCATCAGCTAAAAAAACAAACAACTTGCTCGATGAAAATCACCTACCAAAAACACTAAAACAATCCAACGACTTTTGTTTAAAAATATTCAAAAAAATCCCCGAATGGGGCAGTAGGTATTTCACAATATTACGAGTAAACAGACCACTAAAAAATCCCTAAACACAACACACCATGTACTCAGGTAATCAATCCAACACCACAATTTCTACGCCATTTCATAGAAAAATAAGAAGAAAAGAAAACCCGAATCATTGAACAGCCGCAAAACTATTCCACAAATCCAACTACCACTCGCGTAAAATTATACAAATACGCGTTTACTCGTATTTGGCAGACAAACGTAAACAATACACGATGCGAAATTATACGCCTTGAATTAAAAATCTACAGCCATAAAAACGATGCAATTAGTAATTGGCAAATTGGTTAAAGAAATCGACAATCGACGTCTGTTGTATTATACGAATACGAATAAATTCAACGTGCATAAATAAACTTATCGACGAGTGTACCTATTTTAAGATCGAAGAGAATTTGAAAAGTGAATTTTTAAAATTTATTCACCTCTACATACGAGTAGATTCAGGTACATGTTTATTTGTTTCCAACTGTACTAAAATACACATACACTCGAATACGTACACGTGGCGAATACCTCAACTCGATATTTCCGGCTCAAATGTATTCAAACCCTCCCTCAACGTCTCGCGATCTACACTGATATCTGCAATTCTGCAACCGTTAAGGTGAAAAAGGTGTAAGTATAGGAAAATACGTAGTAGTAAGTGAATTGAAAAACAACCACGTGAAAGTACCTACTCTTTAAAATAGTACTATACGACAGTCGACAGTACGATACCGTTTAAACAACTCGATACATTTACATTATCGTCGTATTATTTACTTTTTTACTTCATATTCGAGTTATTTGGTAAATATAGAAACACGAGTACAAAGTAAGAATATCTGCTTGTACGAGTAGGTAGAGGTACAGCCGTGTAATTAATAATTATATTAATAATGACGCGTGTATCTCTTGCCACCTTGTCGCCGAGCTTCGAAGAAGAAGAAAAATACGAATGAGGTACGCAAGGTCCTTCTTCAGACACGAGTTAACGGCATGCGGCCTACAACGTGACCGACTAATGCAAAACTGATGACCGGATAAAGTACTCGTTTTATTTTTTTTCAAAAATAAACCCCTTATTTGACGATGCTTGCGATACAATTTGGTATACTACACGTACATACATATAAAGAGCAGAGCAAAAATCGAACGATATCTGAATGTTCCAATGATTCAAGTTGGATTATAAAAAAGTTCAGCATCACTTGGAAGTCGAATAATAAAAATTTCTCGGTTGATCCTGCGTTAGAACAGATAGTGAATCGAACTTTTCAAGTTTCAGTCTCTACAAAGAGAAATTTACTTAAGCAGCTTAGCAGCTTATTTTTTTTTTTTAAATTTATTTGGAAATTACAAAGTTGTTTATTCAACTCCAGGAATGTAGTTAGGTATATCGAAAGACTGAAGGCAGCTCTCCTTTCCCTTGTTTCCAAACGCCAAAATTGATATTGAAAAAAATTTAATTCAATTTCTGCTTGAACCTGAAACTTGAAAAATGATGAGAGAGTCAAGTGGACTAGACAAAAACACAAGCAAAATGGAACAAAATTTTGCGAAAATTGATTAAAAAATCGTTAAAGTCACAAAAGCAGCAAGTTCGTGAAATTTGAGCAAAATTACCCAAAAAAATACCTAAAATGTTAAAAAAGTTGCAAAAAAATGCGCAAAGTACATAAAATAAACAAGTGAAAATTACGAAAAATAAGTGCAAATATTATTAAAATGGAACATTTCGCATTTACATAAAATATCATAAAAATCGTTGAATTGCTATAAAAATTACTTGGAATAACGAAATTTCAGTTAAATAATTTAATACTCTCCAAAAATTGCTTGAAACACTGCTAAAATTTATCAAGTAAAATGACACGAAAAAATTCAATTTTGGGAACTTGAGCAAAAAAACAAAAAACAAAACCGCTTTAAAAGTAACGATTTTCTTACCAGCTAACGTGATTTGTTGAAATATCAAAAAAACTACTATTAGAACATTTACTTAAAATCGTTTTCAAAAAGCTCCTCGAACGAATATCTACATCAAGTTTCTCGCTCTAAGCACGATGATTCGCCTTTCAACTGTCAACATCGTTTTTGAAAAACACCTCAAAATACTCAAATCCAAACAAATACTATCTGATTAAATGAAACAGCAGTTTTCTAAATAAAACTATACCTAAACCATTGAACGGGACCATGATTTTTGAAAAAACAATTTTGCAGAAACGAACCCACATCCATTCAACACATACTTTTCAACTGTCCTCAACCGAAACAAAACAGACTTACACTACAGATAAAAGAAACACCACCTATTATCCTTGACGAACCCTCTGAAATATAAAAATTCATCTCCCTAATAAAAAAACACCAACTTCACAAACCAAATCTACCCCCCCCCCCCTTACGGGTGTAATAATCTTGTAATTATTATAAACACCCAAAAAAAATATTTGGACCCCCATAACCAAAATTTTAGCTACAAATTAATTCTTTGATTTTTGGCGAATTTTAGAAAATCCAATTTTCAATTTGGATAATTTTAAACGATTTATACTTGTATTTATTTTCCTCCTTCAAAATGAAGATTAATTAGTCCTGAAATTAAATATTAACTCTGCCAAACCGAATTTCATCATTTCGAGCAATTCTAGAGCCCCCAAAGAAATTTTCAATTTCTCCAGTCTGCATGAATTCCTCCAGCAGATGCGAAAATTTTTACATGGACAGACAAAAATTGAGCTGTGGAGTATTCTTGATTTTTCAAACAAATTCATCCACATTTCAGTTCATTTCCAGGCGGAACATCTCCAGCGTGTTCTTCTGATCAGCGTATTCATGGGGAATTTCATAAATCTGCTAGAAGGTACAAAATAGCTCAAAATAATGAAATTCTGATTTGGAAGGATCGATATTCGTCTAAGCTGCAAAAATTTCCGCACGAGCAGAGAATTTTCGATTTTTCTCAATTCTTCGCATTTAAAAATTATGCTGGTCGAAAAAACACACTCGAGGTAACCGCCTGGAAATCGGCTCAAATGTGGATAAAATGTTCAAAAAATTCTAAAATAAACCAAATAAACTACAACTCAATTTTTAGTCACCTAAATTGATTTTAACGCCTTCTGGAGAAATTTCAAAATTCTGTGGGGATCGAAAATCTCATTAGATGCTCTAGAATGTCTGGAAATAGTAAAATTCTGATTCGGGGGTAGGGGAGGATGTTTTTACTTTAAACAAGATATATCCATTTGTAAAAATTTCAAAAAATTTTCAAAATGGAAAATTTTTGATTTTTTGAATTGAGAAAACATATTTGAGGTATTCGTCTTAAAATTAGATCAAATGTAGATAAAGATAAACCGTTCAAACAGATCGAGAATAAACCACAGCTTAATTTTTAGAGGCCCAAAATAATTTCCACGCCTTCAGGGGAAATTCAAAACTTCTGGAAAAATTTAAAATCTTGCTGGAGGCTCCTGAATGGTCGGAAATGGTGAGACTCGAAGCCAGGAGATTGGTCAATTCAATTTCACGACCAATATTTTCCATTTTTACTGAATAAACTCATTTTCTTGAAAAAATGCATAAATCACAAAATATAGTCAATTTTGAGTTTTCAAAAATTCGTCAAAAATCCAAAAATCAATTTGGGTAGTTGAAATTTTGGTTTCGGGTGTTTCAGACCATGCTCTTTCCAAAAATCGCGATCTCATTCGAACCACAGGCTTACACCTCGAGAGATTCTCTCGTAAGACTTTATCCGGGACACCCTTCACAACTCTCGACAGGTCAGCTTTTGACATTTGAATGCTTTCAAACGTCGCAAAAAATATAATATTTCATGTGCTAAAAATTTTCAAAAACTTTCAGCTCAAGTTGAGAAAATTTTACCACTCCAGAAATGAGAAGGGTTTCGATATTTTTGCCAATTTCTGCAAAGAAAACTAAAGATCTTTATGGGGAAAAAATACACCAGATTAAAGTGTTGTCGAGCTTAAAATTTACTATCAGCTGCCAGCACTCGGTTCTATGTACTTCAAAAGGTCCAGAAGTGCAGTTCTTCAGATGATAACCTAAACACGATTTTTTCAACCGAAAAATGCTACAAAATAATGAACTTTTTAAAATCGAACTTCGATGAGCTTTTTCAGTTTTGATACAGTTCGAAGAATTATTTTTTTTTACTTGGACTCAGCGATAGTTAGGGGGGGGGGGACTATTATGGATCAGTTGCTGTTGATTTGATAAAGGAATTGCATTTTTAAAAAAATTTCGCCATTTTCATTTTTTTTTTTTTAAATCAAAATCAACTTTTCAGAACGAAATGTAACCAACAGTAACATTTCTCACATTATCACATAAAAAATTTCAAACTGCATTTAAACACGTTGCATCAGGTGGCAAACACTAAAAACCTTGCAATTAACTTATCTAATTTAAAAATAGTTATCATATACCGTAAATTAGATAAGAAAATAAATCATCAAATCACCAACACTAACACGACTTGAAAACTTTGATAAATATGCATTTTCCCTGTACTTTTCTTTAAAATTCATCGAGCATCTTGATTTTTATAAAAATACAAGCAAGTAAATAATATTTGTCTCAGTATGGAGAAAATCGACGTAAAGGGACCTTTGGCAGTTATTTGATTTTCGCTCAACACCTTTAGCTTATAGTTGAACTTTGTACATTTATATAATAAATGAAGGGTACGATGTGAAAGAAAACGTCAAACTTGTGCGGACAATCATATTACATTCGTGGAAAATATCGCATACCGTATTCGTAGTGTCTCGGTAACAACCTCCCTTATTAACCCGATATTAACAAAGAAACATCATCGTAAATGGAAACCATAAACGAGCGGGATGGGGTCAATTTATGATAACCGTGTTCAGGCTCTATGGCGACGAAGGAATTTTCCATTTTCCAAACTAATGTGTACCTTACCTACAGAGTACCTAACCTTTTCTATTTCTTCGTTTTTCTTCGTACATACGAAGAAATGATTAGGGACTATAAATGAGAATACATCGACACCAGGACTTACATTCCACCAGAAAAAAATGACACACGGGATGAAGAATGCACCATCAAACGTGTCTTTATTATTATTCCAAACGAAAACAACACGAAAGAAATCGAACGCGGTAAAATAAATGAAACGTTTCGCGAGTTGAAAAATAATTTTTTCTCTCAACTTTCGTTCGAATAATAATTTACGTTGTTTAAAAAGAACCCACAGAGGAGGGAAGAGAGGGCGAGAGAACCGAGACGATGAATTTAATCTTTCATTAATACCCCAGCCTTTTAGAAGCAACTGTCAGAATAACAAATCTGCGAGTTTTTGTTTTTGTTAATAGATTCGGTAAACTATGGCTGAACATATGTTTATTCTTCGATGCAAATACAAGGTCCTGTATGTCTGTGTTGTGTTGTGTAGTTTAGCTTTCAATACATTAAAGAAGACGAGACACGAGATTTATATAGTAATTTCGCTAATTTTAGAATATTTTTTTTTTCTTTTAAAGAAATTTTTACAAATAAATCTAAATAAGTGCACGTGGACGTCACGTGTGTCTGAGAAGCGAGCACATGGTATTAGGGTAAAATTATGCTGTCCTGTAACAATGTGTTTGGAAAAAAGGCTCAGAGAATTTCACCTTTTTGCAGAAGTCAAGGACGAGACTGGAGATGTCAAGGAATTTTGCAATTTTCACTCCAAAAATCAGGGAATTTCGTAAATGAAATTGGTTTGGTACTTCATTGATGAATCAGTAGCAAGTCAACCCCTTCCTCCTCTCGAATCCGAGCTTCATACACAGCTAGCAAAAGTTTTTAGATTGATAAGTAATTGACAAAATTCGCCACTGATGACGTTGGGAAAACTTTGAATCCCCTTTTTTTTTCACTATTTCGAGTGCATTCAACTTTTGAGAAATCTATGAAATTGGAAACATTGGCTAGAAAATGAGGAAAGAAACTGCAAATAAAATAATTTCTCTGAGAAACACCAAAAAATAGCAGCGAAAAAAAATTATGAATTTTACAGTTTTTCAAAGACGAATTAAATGGTGGGAGTTTGCAGGATAGGGAGGTAGGTATTTCACATCCATTTTTCAACAGAAATCGGTCAAGATTCAAAGGGACAATTCCCCTTGGAAGGAAATCGATTAGGTAGCATTTCGAGGAAACCTGTGTAAAGAGAATCGCGAAATTTGATAAAACGCGAAGAAAACTCGATTATAATTCGTCCAATTAGCCACTATTCAAACAAATATCTCGATTTCTAATGAATCATAGCTCGAGCCTAAGGTGTTTTTGGAAGGAACTTATCATTAGGTTATATTATAGAGAAGGGGATAATGTTTCATCGCGAAGTGTGATAAACACGATACACTTTACGTGCTGTTTTGCGAAACGTATTTCGGTGTAATACACATCAATAGTTATTAATTTGGAAGTTTGATGAGTTAATCTACGAATGATCTAAAACTATTCGCGGAAATGAGAAAAAATAACCGTTCGTTAGAGCTCTAATTTGATCATGATAATTGAAATTGGATTAATAACCCATATGTTTGAGGAAAGAGGAAAATTCCGAGTGCAGAAATAGTATATTACAATACAAGGAGCGAAAGTGAAGTATGTTTGGTCGAGTGCAATTTGACTCGCCGAGCCGAAGGCGAGGGGAGTTAAAGCACGAGACCAAACATTCTTCACGTCGCTTCTTGCATTGTAAGATATTTTTCATTATTCATGCTACGAAAATAAGTTTTACGCCCGTTTTTGGTTAAAGTGATGAGTATGACCCCTTTTTTGCATAGTAAATATATCGAATACTAAGACTCCTAGAAAAAAACTAAAGACATCATGTCGATTGGAAATTTCATTCTCTACAATTTTCCTCGACTTCATTTTTCCGTAGAATGCTTTTTTCCGCCTCCAGAGCGCTTTAAAACTTTAAAGATCTTCATTTTCGAACCGGGTAAACATAGAGCATTTTCGTAGCATGCACGGAGGGCGGAAAACTTATACTTTCGTAGCATGTATAATGAAAAAATTATTCTATAAATCAGAATCAATGGGTGGTCATGAAAACGAAATATTATGTATTTCACTTTTCAGGTTCAGCGATTTCACTGCTTTGGATAAATTTTTCGGATGAAAGAATTCTCAGTATTTTTAGGGTTCTCATATTTCAAAACTTTTATTTTTCGATATTTTTATCTGATGGTTTCTGAAAAAAACATCGATGTGTTTAGAAAACTCGTAGATAATTTCAAGAAAAATTAAGTAAATTCTAAAAAAAGATTCGGAAAATTGACATTGAAATTCCAATTAAAACGAACTCACATTTATAAATACTGATGTAAGTTTGATTAATGACGTATAATTAAATAATAAAAGTTTCGTTCTATGTATGAATTATGAATTAGAGTGGAATTCCCCCTCCCCCCCCCCGAATAAACCATAAAATGACTTACTCATTTTTACACGTTGAGACACATTCTTCTAAATATTCTGGGACTAAAGTTCGTACTCACCTGAAACAAATAAAAATACAAAAGGTATTAGTACACATTTCAATTAATTATGTTTTTAATCTAAACTACTAGAAATCTGACTCATCTCCATGGAACCTAAAAATAATAAAACTTGAAATCCATTAAACTGAAACACGAATCTAACTTTGAACGGTCGAAACTGGGACTAAAAATTCAGAACATGTTGGGAAAAATCGACAAAATCGTTCACATTAGTCAAAAGACAAGTTTTTAAAAATTTTCTAAAAAAATCCTTTTTTTAAATGATTTTAGGAGTAAATTTCTGAAATTTTTCCGAACACCGATGTTTTTTTGAATTTTGGAGGAACCAAAAAAGGGGGTGTAATCCTCGATCCTCGTAACAAAGGAGCCAACACAATCCGTCGACTCTAATGAAGTTGAAATTTGGCACACCAAATTTTTTGAAAAAACAAAACATTACCTAAAGCAATTTTATTCTCTTTTTTTTAATGTGAAATACTTATGTATTGATAAATTGCTTACTTATAATAAATAGTTTTCAAAAATATGTATAAAAATCAACTATATTCAAAATTTGGTTCTCATCATCTGATTTTTCAATATTTTTGGCGAATTTTAACAAATTCAAAATTGACCATTTTTTTTTTTTAGCAACTTGTGCTTTTCTTATGAAACTAATATTAGTTCTGATGAACAGAATTTTACCACTTCCAGTAATTCTGGAGCCTCCTGCGTTATTTTCGATTTCACCAGAATTTCGAAATTTTTCCACAAAACTGCTGATAATTGAGTTGTGTCTTATTCTAGACCTGTTGAGAGGGTTCATCTAAATTTGAGCTGATTTCGAGGCTCACCTTGAGCGTGTTTTTCTGACTAGTAAATTTACAAACGAGGAAAAAAAATCAGTAATTTTCTCTTCGAAAGGAATTTTTTTGAAATTTGCACGAGTTGCTGTTCATGGTCCAAAAACAACCCTCCAAACAGAAATCTGCCATTTCGAGTCATTTTGAGACCTCCAGCACGATTTTCGATTCTATCAAGGAAATAAGTCTGGGTAGCTAAAAATTGAGTTATGGCTTATTTTCAACCTGTTTAACAAGATTTTTTTTGATGAGGATTAATTAATAAAAATTGCAAAGAAAATGCTGGTCAAAACACATCGAGGTGCTCGCCTGTAAAAGTGGAAATCGGCTAAAAAAAAGTATAACACTTCAAACAGGTCGAGAATAAGCCACAATTCGATTCTCAGCTGCCCAAATTCATTTCCACACCATCTGGAGAACTTTGGAAATTTTGAAGAAATTGAAAATCGTATTGGGGGCTGCAGAGTGACCAGAAACAGTGAAATTCTTCCAAGGCAGAAGGGGTGTGGTTGATATTATTTTCGAGATCAATTTCCATAATTTTTACTGAATAAATGTACTACATAAATATTTTTTTTTCAAAACAGCATAAATTGCTAAAAATATGTAGTCAATTTTTAATTTTAAAAAATTTGACAAAAATTGAAAAAACAATTTGAGCATCCAAAATTTTGGTTCTGCAGGAGGAGGGGGGAGGTTCAGACCATACTTTTTCAAGAAATAGTGGTCCTGTTCAAATCGGAGGCGAACACCTTGAAAGGTTCCCTTGCTAGAAGAGGTTTGCCACAAATGAACTTGCGTCACGTACCCTTTTGTACATCTTATCGTATTCCAAGGAGTACAGAATAGAACTTGAGGGTGATGGGAATTATCTTTTTTTTTAATTTGGTGCTCGCAGGGAAACCACGTCGTCGACCTTTTCCGCCAAATTCATTGACCGTCACAGAATTTTTAAAAAATGATTCAAGTAGTGAGAAATGAGAATGCTGGGGGAAAACGAACTCTTCTTAGAAGCTTCAGATTGGCTCCATTTCATTGACAAATAGGGAGGGGAGCAGGGGAGATTTTTTCACATGTCCATCTACATATTGGTGAAATATTTCCAAAGTGCAAAAATATTCAGTTTTTAGGTTTCTACTTTTGTTTAAAACGACGACGAAATTACTCGTATTTCAATAAGTTTCACTCTTAGAAATTATTATTGCAAGAAAAATGGTATTTCTCGTCAATTCGATGACAAATTGGGGGGGGGGGATTTTTTCACGTGTTTGTCTAAACATTGGTAAAACATCTCAAAAATGCAACAATTTTCATTTTTTTAGGTTTCTGATGGTATTTTTGCAATAAGTGTAAAATTTGTAATTTTTTTTCTCGAAAATGAAAAAAAAATGCCAGTCTAATTTTTTTATAAATGTTATTCTACATGAAAAGGACTGAAACTGAGAATTGTTCAGAATTTTTACTCGTTGAGATCATTTAAATTATAAATTTTTAAATCAATTTTTTTAGGTTTTTGAAAGTGGCAACACTGATTTTGACATCATTCGTCGATTACCCTCTCAAAGTACTACAATTTGAAAAAAAGTTCAAAATTCTATACCACGTACAACCGAAGCAATTCGCAACTAAAATTTTCCATTTTCAGCCATTTTGGAAAACTTTGAAGCCCCACAGCCCCGCCAAAAAAAATCGAAGAAATGTCCGGTTTGAGTCATTTGTCATCGTTTGATGACCTCTGCACATGATCTGATTTTGAAAAAAAAATCGAAGACCTTTGATGCAAAAATCCACCGATTTGGCATAGAATGACACAAGACTATTTCTGTTCAAAATTCTAGCCCAATCGAAGTTGACAGGTTTTAAAGGTCTCCCTATAGGAGCAAAGGTTTCATATTCGTGCACCCTGCCAAACAACTAATTTTCAAAATCGACTTTAAAACAACTCTCGACTGTATCTCCAACAATGATAGAATAACACCAAGGTTGACGAATGAGGAACATCTAACTCATTCTACTCAACAGAACAGCATTCATATAGAAGACTACAGCACATTGAAGCGAACCTCCAAGTTCAATTTACTTAATGTGGTTCTCTTGGTCCTAAGTACCAACATCTCGTACACTCATCGCTAATCCAAATACGCTGACACGACAAACGACGACGCCTTCCTCAATACGAAGGACTCTTCAACTTCATCTCAGACGCAGCAAATCAATTGATGAACAGTATACGTACAATCTTCCGGTACAACTGTTGGTAGGTACAGGTAGTCTAATACTCTATCATTGATCGAGCTACTGACACCGCATTTGTAGATACGAGACATCGCTAGTCGCATTACTATTCGGCAAATATTTGCCATAGAGCACTCGAATTATGCGATGTTTACTACGATGGCGTCAATGTTTACCCTCCGCGTTCGGTTCGCGTTATCGCCCAACAAATAACATCAGCTGAACACGGTCGATACTATAAATAGTAATTTTTCTGCCACCGGGCATGCGACATGGACATGGCATACTCAGGCATAGGCATGGCAATTGGCAAGGCATCGAGTAGGTCTACCTACAGGTAAGGTAAAGAATCCGCGTGACAGCGAAACGCGAAAAAAAAAGTTACGCAAACGCGACATAAACCGCCATCATCGCCATCACGATCCGCAATCGGCGCAATTTCGCGATAACGGTATCTAGGACAGGCGGCGCGGCGGGCCGAAGAGGAGGAAATTTTCACGCGGCGTGCGTTGGGCGACGACGCAGAGGCGCAATTACGCTTACGTTAACCAGTTTAATTATTCGCTGGTCGATAAAACAATTGGCGAATCTAGGACCGCGAGATGTGGCGAGGCGAGGCGGCGTGAGGTATGGTGGTCCGGTTGAAAGAGGTGCCCGATTGTCTAAGCTCGACCGCGAATACTTAATTAGCCGTGGGGTGTCCCCGGCGTACGTGCGTGCGTGCGCCGCGGTGCGAGCCCGAGCCGAGCCACGAATCCACGATGCCTACGTTTAATAAATCAGCGGGGCCTCCCAGAGAGCGCGCGATTACCATTCCAACCGGTTTGTTCGCATCGAGTATGCGCGATGCGGGCGACGCGACGCGCCACATACGCTCGTAATTCGAGCGAACATCGCCGGCGGCCAATAAGGTCGCGTAACGAGTCGGTTACACTTATTTTATATTTGTACTGCTTCTATTTTTAGGCACTGAAAATACCTTAAATAGGCTCGACAACGTCATTTACTAACTACACATGTACAAAGACGAGTAGAGTCCAGGGGGCAAGAGGGGCCCGCACGTAGGTCGCCAAATGCCTGCACAGCTAAACAGAAGCACAGGTACCGCACCGCCGCCGTACCGCCTTCTACATCCATTGAGTACTTCACTGCCGCCAATTCATCGTAGGTATCGTCTATCTATCTATCGCACCAAGACATCGTTCGAGAGCCAAGCCAAGTACACGCGATGGGCTCGTGCGATTCGTTTGAGAGAAAAAAAAATACAATAATCTTATTCTCCTCCATCGAGGAGGCCTTGATCGAGAGCAACGTGGTGGCTTTGAATTTCCTATCTTAACATATTGCTTTTTCAATGTCAAGTGCCATGACACGATGAACGACGACGTCTATCTCTATACGCAAGAGTTCTTTACTTCTCTTTCATCTTCGGCATCGAGACATGTGGTCATCAATCTGGTACCATGTGCTCTTATCAATTTATACACCGACACCGAGACGACCAATAGATCATCGTGCTCGCGTCGCAGCTCGTTTTTCCCGCCTTTTTCATCGGCTGTTACACTTGTCACGTCATCGCGTGGCGTGATCTAAGCGAGTTCAAAAACCTTTTCAAGCACGAGCTGAGTTGGTCAAACTTTGCCAGCGCAAATTTTCCAATGCAGAGATGATTTTTGACAACCATTGTCGTCTCTTTGCCAGCTAAAGCAACGGTGATTCGTGATTTCGAAGGCGAAACAGGCAACATTGAGGGGGGTTGATGAATCAGTGAGATTCCATCCTCAATCATTACGTCTTGTCCATTCGTTCGATGAGTTGTATTGAGCTCTCTGGACTTGAATCGATATGGATTTTCGCAAAAACTGGCAAAATTTTTTATTCAATGAACAGATAACTGAATTAATCACCCATTTTTATTTACGGTACAAGTCGTCCTAGACTCTTCTCACTTGAAACAATGAATATGTGCTATCAATGTACTCGAATGGCATTATCTCAGAAATTCGACATAATTTTTCCAAGTTTTCAAAAGTCCTACAAAATATTAGAATTTAGCAATTTATTCAGTTTTGGTACAGTTACTGATCATTTTTGGTAAATTACTTGTAATTTCTAGTAAATTTTGGTTATTTCTGGTAAATTATAGGTAGGTAATTTTTGGTGGATCACCAGTGATTTTTTAGTGAATCACTAGCAATTTTGCCCAATTATCAGTGATTTTCAGACGAATCACTAGAGACATTTTGTGAATCACTGGCGATTTTTTAGTAAATCACTAGTGATTTTTTTTTTTTTTTTTTGATGAATTACTGGTGATCTTTTTTGGTGAATCACACACATAATTTGGTAAATTGACAGAGATTTTTTTGGTAAATTACTAGTGATTTTTTGATGAATCACTAGTAATTTTTGGACGAATCACTAGTGATCTTATGATGAATCAGCAGTGATTTTTTTACAAATAACTGGTGTTTTTTTGATGATTGAATCACTGGAGATCTTTTTTGGTGAATTGACAGGGATTTTTTGGCGAATAACAATGATTTTTGCAGGTGAATCACTAATGATTTTTGGATGAATCACTAGCAATTCTTCTGATGAATCACAAGTAATTTTCAGACGAATCACTAGTGATTGTATGATGAATCACTAGTAATTTTTGGACGAATCACTGGTGATTTTATGATGAATTACTAGTAATTTTTGGACGAATCACTAGTGATCTTATGATGAATCACCAGTGATTTTTCTTATAAATCACTAGTGTTTTTTTGATGATTGAATCACTGGTGATCTTTTTTGGCGAATCACACACAAAATTTGGTGAATTGGCAGAGATTTACGCAGGTGAATAACTAATGATTTTTGCAGGTGAATCACCAGTGATTTTTTTGACGAATCACTAGTCATTTTTTTGATGAATCATAAGTAATTTTTGGACGAATCACTAGTGATTTTCTTGATGAATCACTGGTGATATTTTTTGTTGAATCACACGAAATGAAGTGAATTGACACAGATTCCTTTCGCAAATGACTAATGATTTTTGGATGAATCACTAGTAATTTTTTTGATGAATCACAAGTAATTTTTGGACGAATCACTAGTGATTGCATGATGAATCACTAGTAATTTTTGGACGAATCACTGGTGATTTTATGATGAATTACTAGTAATTTTTGAACGAATCACTAGTGATCTTATGATGAATCACCGGTGATTTTTTTAAATAAATTATTAGCGTTTTTTTTGATGATTGAATCACTGGTGATCTTTTTTGGTGAATCACACATAAAATTTGGTGAATTGACAAAGATTTTTGCAGGTGAATAACTAATGATTTTTGCAGGTGAATCACCAGTGATTTTTTGACGAATAACTAGTAATTTTTTTGATGAATCATAAGTAATTTTTGGACGAATCACTGGTGATTTTATGATGAATCACTGGTCATTTTTGGACGAATCACTAGTGATTTTCTTGATGAATCACTGGTGATCTTTTTTGGTGAATCACACACGAAATTAGGTGAATTGACACAGATTCCTTTGGTGAATGACTAATGATTTTTGCAGGAGAACGACTAGTGATTTTTCGATGAATCACTAGTGATTTTTTGATGAATCACTAGTGTTTTTTTGATGAATCACTAGTGATTTTTTGATGAATCACTAGTGATTTTTTTTGGAAATGATTAGTGATTTTTAGTGGATTTTTTTACGGAGAATCACAAGCAAAATTTGGTGAATTTTAGGCGATTTCTTTTTGTGAATAACTAAGTATTTTTGTTGGTGAATCATAAATGAAATTTGCTAGATCATTAGTAATTATTAGTGTATCACTTTGCTATTTGTTTTTAAATCACTGGTAAATGATTTTTAGTCAAGTTATAGTGGTAAGCGATTACTTGGTGAATCATTATTGATTTTTTTGGCTTATCACTAGTGAGTTTTTGGTTAATCATTCGTGATTTTCTTGGTAAATCACTGGTCAATTTTGCTGATTCCTGAGTGGTCATATTTGGAGGATGACAGTGATTTTTGTTGATGGTACTGCTATTTTTTTAGAAAATAAAGGGTAGGTAATGTTTGGTAAATCACTGAAAATTTTCAAAAAAAATACCGATATTGGTAATTCTAAGTAATTATCTGTGATTTATAGTAAATTATTGGTAATTTTTGGTAAATCACTAGTTTTTTTTTTTTTGGTAAATTACCTGCAATTTTTAGTAAACTACTGGTAATTTTAGCCTTTGGGTAAATCACTGGCGATTCGATAATTTTCAAAAAATTACGGTAACTCACTTTCATTATCACTGTGCCTCAACTTTATGAACTTGAATCAGTGAATTTTTGCAGTTTTACAGACAAAATAAGTATGTAGAAAAAATCAATTACCGAATCTTCAAAGAATCAGTAAAATTTCATTCCCAAACCAGTAAAAAAGTAATTACTGGATCAACGAATAATTTTCATTTACTGAACCAGTAGTTTTCAATTCTCTAAAAAAAATCAGTGAATTTTGGCGATTTCATCCACGAAAACAAAAAAATGAAATGCTGAAATGTCATCCTCAAAGCAGTAGAAAAAATTTCTGAATCAATGAATAATTCCCATTTATTGCACCAGTGGTTCTCAACTCTGGAACCGTCACGTTGAAAGTTCAAGTGCTGATGGAGTTGTAAAGAAAGCCAGGTAAGCATTTGCCAATTAAAAATTTCAAAAATTACAGTGGAATTTTTTTAATGTTTTTTTTTTTTTGGCAACTAATTTTCAAAATGGGATCTCAACACCCCCAAGGGCACAATGATCTTCAAAAAACACGAAAAAATTGAAAATGACGTTTAGCTCTTTGTTTCTTAAATGTTTGAGGGTACAAGTTCAAATATCTATCTACTGTACTCATGATTCATATACGACCCTTTCAATGCCCCTTCAGCCTCCAATTTTGAAAAACTAAAAATAAAGTTTAAAAATGTGATGACGAGAGCATTGAGTTCAATTACCTATTCATTTTTTGAATTGGAAGACTTATTGTCCCTCCAGCAGGGTCCAATGGCTCACTTTTTAACGAAATTTTGAATCAGCGATAGCAATAATCAAACTTTACGAATTCAGTCAACGACAATGACCGATTAATTCAGTAATTTTTTACAACCTTAGCGATGAAATTTCACCAAAGATTCACCGCATAGTAACTCAATTTCAAGAATTTCGTCAGCAAAATGGCGGAAATTCATTATATTTAAACAGTAAAAATATACAGATTAGATCCGGTCACCCAGGAAATTGGTCAATTGACACTTGAAACGAAACGTTAGTGGAAATGCAGCCAATTTGTACAACACTGTACGACAAATGACTATCCTAGAACTTGTTAATGGCACATTTTGACTCACCACATGAAGAAAATAATCAACGGACGGATATTTTAATTCACAAATACGAGTACGAATGCGAGTACAATAACGTATACCTACTCGTACTCGCGTATGTACTATGAACACGAACAAAATCCACAGCAGATAAGAAACACTTGCAAATGCAAGTGCCAGATTAAGATACATATACAATAAATTATTAGATCACGGCGAGATAAACGTGTTCGTTACAACTTAGTTTTCGAATCGGCGCAGCGGCGCGTTTCTCACTATGTAATTATAAAAACCCGACGAGAATATAATAAATATTTCGTAATGTCATAAATCGATTCGATTTTCTTGCCTCTTTTACCTGGTTATTGCTTTCGCGAGCAGATGGTTCGTAAAAAAATTTCGCTCCTCCCCAGCTCCTCCTGCTTTTAAGGACAAGTCGCGCGGAAATCGCCGAGCATATTTCAATCGCACCACTATACGAGTATAACCATCGCTGCTGCTAAGATAATCGCGCCATACTCTCGCCAAGCTAACCAGTTATCGTAATTGTAATTTTATTGATCGATTATTATTACGACTATATACCTAAATATGAACGCATCGATCGTCGAGATTGCGTGGAATGGAATTTATAGCATCGGTTAGCCGTGTAGTAGGGTACACTTTTACAGCACATGTATGTAATATTTGTGTGTAGTACTAAAATTCTCGTCGTGTTTAGCAGAAAATTTTCACTACGAAAAATATTTTTTTATTCATCGACAATATGTCGAAGAATGCTATTAAACGTAATATTCCAATTATCAAGGTCGAGTTTCGTAATTTTGCACCAGTTTGCAATGCAAGGTGCCTATACGAGATTCCCCAAGTTGGCAAAAATTTCGAGATATTTCAAACTCGTAGAAGTTTGATTGATCATTTTTTGAATTTTTCGCGACGTTGTACATGTACATACATGGGTATATCTAATTCGAAACATTTTCTTTAAAGTGAATTTCAACATCATTCATACCGCAGCGTACTTTAAAAATGATTCTAACGAGGAAAACATAAGCACGATTTTGAAACCAGTTCAATAGTTCCGAGATAATTTGCACAAATTGTTGAAAAATTACGGTACAAACAATTTTATAGGGTAAAAAACCAGTTCTTTACTGCTCCAAAAAATTTTTTCCAAGTAGTTAGTCATCTAAAATCAAATTCATCAAAATTTTCTCAATACTCTCAGCATCCTTGAACCGGTTTTGAAAATCCATGTATAAAAATTTATCGTTTTTAAGTTACTCTGGACCTTTGTTTTGAACTGATAGTCGCAAACTTATTTCTTCGAGTTAATTATTGGCAAGAGTAACGAGTTGAGAACCACCGAACACGTGAACCGGTTTCAAAAATGCGCGAACAAAGTGATGTGTAGACATTTAGGCGACTCATACAATTTCCGTTTTAAATTTTCAGTTTTTTTAAATAGTTTTATTACTTAAGAGGTGACTGAACTAGTAAACGTTTCTATATTTACTTCTGGGCTCGTACTCAATTTTTTTTTCAAAGTGACTACAGCAATCAAAACACCAAAAAAGTGACAAAATGCGAGCAAAATATTTTAGAGTAGAAAAAATTACAAAGGAAAAAAATAGAACATTCTAGTTTTTAATTTTGAAAAGTTGAAATATTATGAAAATTTCAGATGAAAAAAAAAATTTTGACAATTTTTCGCAACAAAGTGAAAATTTTTGTAATTCTAGAGGAAAAGGCCAATTTTTGGGAAAATAAAACGTGACTTGACAATTTTAATAAATGGGGGGCTATTTGAAAATTTCCAGAAAAAATCAAGGTTTTCGGCATTTTTTTCAAAAAAGTGACTTTTTGGATTTTTTTGCAAAAAAAAGACTATTTTCAGAAATTTTTTTAAAAACCGAGAATATTTTACAATTTTTGCAAAAAACAAGACTTTGACAGCAGGTCTTGTATGCTCAATTTTTTTTTCAAGCAAGTAACTTCAGCAATCAAAAAAGCTTGAAAAAGTAACCAAAAAAGTAACAAAATGCGAGCAAAACATTTTACTGTAGAAAAAAATCACCAGAAAAAAAAACAGAACATTCTAGTTTTTAAATTTGAAAAGTTGAAATATGAAAATTTATGATGAAAAAATGAGCGCTTTTGACAATTTTTCACAAGAAAGTGAAAATTTTCGCAATATAAGAGAAAAAGTCCAATTTTTGGCCAAATAAAGCAAAACTTAAGAATTTTAATAAATGGAGGGTCTTTTTGGCAATTTCCAGGAAAAAACGAGGTTTTTGGACAATTTTTTGAAAAAGCGACTTTTTGGATTTTTTTTGCAAGAAAAGACAATTTTCAGCAATTCTGTTAAAAAGCGAGAACTTTTTACAATTTTTGCAAAAAACAAGACTTTGACAAGGTTCGTACTTACTTGATTTTTTCCAAAAAGAAGTAAGTAACTTTATAAACCAAAAAGGTAACAAAAAAGAAATAGAAAACTTATGAAAAGTGTGCAAAACATTTCAACGCAAAAAAAAATGACAAAAAAACAAAAAAATTTTAAAATCTGACGTTGAAATCAGGATCTTGGTAATTCAGCAAAAATCAGGACTTCTTGACAAATTTACAAATATTTGCGAAAAAGTAAAACTATTTTGCAATTTTCTGGCAAAAAATCGAGTTTTTATGAAAATTTTTGGAGGAAAAGTAACAGAAGAAACTTAAAATTGTGACCAATGGCAAAATTTCTCACTTCTATTTTTGACTAAATAACACGAGACTGGAAATTTTTGCAAAAGGCGAGGCTTTTTAGCAAGTTTTGGCATAAAAGCGAAACTTTTTATCAAAAAAGTGGCTCATTGGCCATTAGTGAAAAAGATGAAAATTTTCGCAATTTCAAGTAAATAGCGAGATTTTTTTTAGCAATTCTGATTGAAAACGAGAATTTTTCAATTTTTGGCATAAAGCAGGACTTGGCAAATTTTGGAAATCATTAGTAAAAAAAACTACATTTTTTAATTTGATTTTTTTCGAAAAGTGAGGCTTATTTTGCACCTTTTAGATAGGTAAAAGAACGACAGTGAAACTTTTTTGTAATTTTTGACATGTTCAGGTGAAAAAACGAAGTTTTCAATTGCTAAAAAGCTAGAATATTTGACAAAAAGTGAGGCTTTTGGGCAATTTTTGAAAAAAATAGGACTTCTCAGAATTTTTTGCAAAAAGCAAATATAAAAATTTATAGAAAAAGCAGGTTTTAAGTCATTGCTACCAAAATCCCAAACCACTTCTAATGTTCTACCGATTGATGGGTAAATTGTTATTTTAAAAATATTTTTTTCTCAAATTAATATTTCGTATTGATTATAGGTATGCCAAAACATTGAAAAATATATTTTCAGAAACTGGAAACATACCTATTTGTACATATTTTAGAATACCAAAAATAATGTCAATTTTTTGAGTCATCATTGCCAATTCAAAAAAGCCGAAAAAAATTGAAAAGTTTTCGAAAATTTTTCTCGATTTTTTCAAACTCATAATTCTTTTAAAGCTCGTCGAAATTTACAAATTTTTCCAATGATTGGTACCTATAATGGGATTGTGATTTTGAAATAAAGAAGAATGAACCCCTCAATTTGTAATTGTTCTCTACAAAATTTATAATTCTATCCTAATCCTTTTGGGAACTTAATCACGTACCTAGACCTACTGGTAAATTCGTTCAAGAATAGTTCCCTTAAAAACCGGAAGGTGGGCGGGGGGTTCAATTCTTTTTCGGAGAATTCTTTAGCGGATCTCATCAATTCGCGATATTACGTCAAACTGAACAATCCCTCAGCACACCACATTCACGCACTCTTATTACTTTAATTATTCGGTATACGCAAAGCGAAATAAAAAAAAAAATTCTCCAACATCTACACACGTACGTATATAACTAGCTCGCTTTTAATAAACGTTTTCCGAGTAGATAATTACCGTACAGATCTTCGAATATAGAGACTGAATTATTAACGCGTCCATATGCACGAAATACATATAGATAGATTGTACGTCGAGTTAGGAGGTTCTCGAAAAGTAACCATTATTAGTACCCTGGCTCTGGCTCGTACAGGCCACACATCATTAATGATGGTTCGACTGGTTGAAATTTACGCGCGCGTCTTCGTCGTAAATGAAATTAAAAGTTAAACTGATATATGTACTATAGAATGCAATGTACATGTGCGTCCACAATACGTATAAGAAGGCGAAAACCGGCCATTATTACAGATGCTGAGACTCGAGAATCGAGAGAGAATGATTTGGCAGGAAAATTTCAACCGACGTCTAATGAATGGGTTCGCTTCTTCTTGCACACTGCTTAGTGCTTGCTGGTGCTATGGTCGATAAAATCGACGACTATGTGAATTTTCAACTCTTCGTAAAGACGTGTACTATGTAACATTAATAATACTCTGGTTACCAAACACGCACATATCGTTCACCCTTCCTTCATCTGTGTCCCTTTCTCTCGGATCTGACTTCTTTTTTCATCTCTGGCTCGGTGATGTATGACAGCTTGACACCGCGATTCGTAATTGAAACAAGTTTATTATGTAAAACGAGAATCGTCATTTTTTCTCATTGCGGACTCGAAGTATACATATATACGTCGTCATTTGGGGCTTCAGAATTCGAGAAGATTTTCTCGCCAAATAACGTCACATTTTACACGTGTGGCCGATGATCGCATACTCGTATTTTCAGTCGTACAATAAAATATACCTTATTCGTAGTGTACACGAGTAGGAATGTCTTATTTAATTATTGTCTAGTTGAAAGATTTACACAACATGGGTGGTTTATTCTTTGAAGTCAGGTGAGTATAATCGCCATTTTCGGAAACGAAGGAGAATAATTAACTCATCTTTCGAATGTCTACGCACAGATTGATGAATTGATGTCGGAATTTAGACGGGGTAATTAATCGATTACCTCGAATATGCGAATGAAGGACAAACAGTTGGTGTATTTCTTTTTTTGGTGATTGCGAAAGCCTCGTCTGATTCACGATGATTGGCGAGTTTTAAGCGAGTAGTGCTGTAGTATGGTGTGATCAAATTTTAAACTTGAAAATAGAATCATGATTCCAGATTGTAAAGCATCCATTCGATTATACCCACCATAATTTTTTCCTGGTGTATTATTTAAAATTTTAGAGCGATAAATTGATCAGGAATTGTACACTATTTCCAAAAAAGTTGACTTTCGAGATGGAAAATGGTCAAAAATTGTGAAAATTGACCAAAATATTCTTCTAGGTAACTTCCTAAAAGTTTACAAAATATCATTTCAACGTCTTTTAATTGAGTATTGCAACCCAACCTAACAATTCAAAAATTAGATTAAATCTCATGATATCTATTATCTAAAGGATTTTTTTTTTTTTTTGAAAAAATCACTGCTTTTTCACCACCATTTGTAAACCAAATTTACAGAAAGTTCTCCACTCAACCCCCCCCCCCCCTCCAACACACACACAAAATCAAATTTTTCACAGCAAAATTTTCAAAAAAATTGAAATTGGAAGAAAATTTGTATACAAAGCGAGTAGTTTTCAATTCATCAAAAATAAACTTAAAAAAAATTATTTGAAGGTTTTTGTTACACGTTTGAACTTTTTAATTTTTTTACTACCTTTGTGACTAAATTCACTACATTTTCACTAGTTTCATTACAATTTCACTACCTGTCAGATATCCTAAATCTTCAGATCCAAATCGCTTAATTTGGGAATAAATATACCATTTTTTTAAATTTCCTGGACTTACCTATTCGTTTAACATTTTCCTCTATACCTAGGTACATATTTTTTTAAAAAATCGGTCAATTTTCTCCCAAAGTTTCATGATTTTTTGTCGTCGTCAAAAATCAGAAAAATCAATTCTCAAGTTTTCAAAAAAAATTGATAAATTTTTTTCCAAAGTTTCGAAAGCCTGGCTTTTAAAATTTTGAAAAAAATCAAGGAAGCATTCACTTTTACGATACTATTTTTACAACTGTAAATACCTAATTTTTCGCGATGAGATTCTCAAAATTACCTAGGAAATCGTAAACCTTAATAAAATTTTGGTCAAATTTTTTTTTTAATGTCGTGTGACATATTGTTTAAAATTACCTAGGAAATCGTAAACCTTAATAAAATTTTGGTCAAATTTTTTTTTTTTAAATGTCAAATATTGTGTGACATATTGTTTCCTATGTTCTCGAGAGCGCTACAGACAAAAAATCGTGACTTTTTCATGACCTATTTTTCACATTCTTACCAAATAAAAATACGCCCCTCCCCCCCCCCCCAAAATGACTTGAAACTGTGAGGAAATTTTTTTTAATTTGTAGGCAAGTAGAAATTTCAGTTTTTTTATTATTCAAAATTTTTGAACAAATTTTTCATTTTTTTTCATTTTTTTCATTTTGTGGGCTTTTTAAAAAATTTTCAAGTTGTTTTTTCATTATTCTGAATTTTTGAATAAATTTTTCATTTTTTTATGGGCTTTTTAAAAAATTTTCAAGTTTTGAGCAAAATTCATGACTTTCATGACCACCAACCAAAAAAAAAACTCCCAGACAAAAAATCGTGACTTTTTCATGACCTTTCACATTTTTACCAAATTAAAATACGTCTCTCCCCCACCTAAAAAAAAATAAATGACTTGAAACTGTAGGGAAATTTTTTTAAATTTGTAGGCAAGTAGATATTTTAGTTTTGTCATTATTCTGATTTTTTAAACAAATTTTTCATTTTTTTACATTTTATGGGCTTTTAAAAAAATTTCAAGTTGTTTCGAGCAAAATTCATGACTTTTTGATGACTTTTCATGACTTTCATGACTACCAACCAAAATTCATGACTATCGTGACTTTCATGATGACCGTGAGACATCCTGGATTTTCATGAGAAACTTTTCAGATAATTCGTGCACAGAAATTTTGAGTTGTTTCGATTAAACCATCATTTCTACGTACTTTTGAGTAAAAAATTCGAAAATTGGATGAAAATTTAAATCGAAACCTGTCTGACAGCTCAAGATTTTCTGAAGGTGATGAAATAAAGTTCTGACGATGAGAGGGTGATTCTGGGTAGGAAAAAAATGTTCATATCAAATATTAAAAAAATTGAGAAATTCTGTCATTTCGAAATACCTGAAATTTGGAATAAAAATTTTCCAAATTACATCATGATTCATTCGCTGAAATGATCAATTTTAGAAAATTCAACTTTCATCAATTTCTACGCTTTTGAAAAAATTTTGAAAATTGCATAGAAAAATCGAAATCTCACTGAGACATCCTGGATTTTCATGAGAAACTTTTCAGAAAATTTGCGCACAGAAATTAGATCAAAATTTTGAGTTGTTTCGATCAAACCATCGTATCTACCTCTGAGGAAAAAATTCGAAAATTGGATGAAAATTTAAATTGAAACTTTTCTGACAGCTCAAGATTTGCTGAAGGTGATGAAATGAAGTTCTAACGATGAGAGGTTGATTCTGGACAGGAACAAATTTTTCTCATCAAATATAAAAACAATTGAGAAATTTTGTCATTTCGAAATATCGTACCTGAAATTTGGAATAAACTTTTCCAAATTACATCATGATTTATTCGCTGAAATGATCAATTTTCGAAAATTCATTTTGAGAAAATTTTGAAAATTACGTAGAAAAATTGAAATTTTACTGAGGGATTCGAATGAACTATTCAATGACGAAACTCGTTTATAGGAGGCCGATGTGAGATCGAAAATAAATTTTCATGAATTTTACAGTAAAAAACTAAAACTTGAATTTAAAAATTTTCTAAAAATAGAAAAATGAACTGGATTGCTAAAAGTTTGATTGCAAAGATTTTGAAACATGTTCGTACCAAAATTGCATTTTTTTTTCTTTTTTTGCTAAAATCTGCGCTAATTTTAGGAAGTTTGTTCAAAAACATTTTTGTCTACTTCTCTGCCATTTCTGTTGCAATAATATCACGAAACATCACATGATTAGTCATAAATATTTTTCATTTTTATTCGCTTCATTCTAATGAAAAATTCTCTAATTAGAAAGGGTGTTTTATTGGTTATTTTTTTTACAGGTCTTCCAGTGAAACATTAAAAATTGTCAAATAAAAAAATGCTACGCGAGTATAGGTAGTTAGGTAGGTACTTAAAAAATTGGATAATGAACCTATGCATTTCTTTTTTTTTTTTAGAGAGAAGAGGATCAAATATGTATAGGAAAAAAATTGCAAACCACTCTCCAATTTGAATCAGCTCCAAAAAAGCTCGCAAAATGCAGTCTACATCCAAACACATCCCTTTCCCTCGACAACCACTAAATCAATCTCCCAATCATTCTATTATTATGCCACCAAATTAATTCCATTTATCCGTCAAACATCCTTATTTTCGTGACACCGTCCTTTTTCAAAAAAATGCAATCAAACGCAAACATCGTTATCACAACAATACACGCGACATAATAACACTTTTAACATACTCGTACACAACGATCTGCCAAAAGCCAAAACACGTCGATATTAAAAAAATATTCGCAATTTTCCCATAATAAAGTTTACGATTCGATTTACATTCGTTTCATTTTTTTTTCGCTTTTATTATTTTTTAGCACGCCACGTTACACATCACGTGCTGATAATATTGGATCATCGCAATTCCCAACATCCAGGTCTGAATTCCGCCAACATTAAAAGATACGGTAAGTGGTGTTGGTAGACTGCAGGCATCGCTTATAGCAGCCGGCTTGGTCATATTTTGCAAACCACTTATCGTTATACAGAAGAAGAAGTAAAAAAAAAAAATACGTTACATATTTCACTACACGTATGTATACGATATGTATTAGGACACTTCGAGAGAATCTCTTTGATAAGATAAGAGCTCGCGCCGCGAGTGTTAACGAGGTGAAGAAGAGAAAAACAAAGCTCGAGCTATAAGGATTCAAATTCTTCCATTCGATAATAAAATTTTACAACTCGTGTGCAACCAGCTCGACCACATATGTCGTTGCAATAATAATATACAATACACTCAGAATCAGATTACCTACCCATACGTACTCGTACGTATTATCGTCGTACTGTGTCGAGCCAATACTACCTCTCCTCTGTACCCAAACCTCTCTAGGGAAAATTTAATCATTGGCATATTGTGTCGTATAATATGGTCTCACACGATGGATTATTTACGAGTATTTTCAAAACTCTTATTTTTCAAGAGTATGGACAGACGATAGACGATGATGAGTCAAATTTCGCGAAGACGATCCGAGCAAAAAACCCCATCCAATCGCTGAGACCCCGTTCCCTTTCCTCGTTGTCTTGCTGCGTATAGACTGTGTGGAAAATTATGTAACAATTTTTATGACGTTTATTTAATCGTTCGTGTAACTGGCATTTTTATGATAATTATTATATCGACTACCGACGACGACGACGTCAATGTCCGTTACACGAACGTGGCCATAAAAAAAGCGTGCATTGCATTTTATAAGCATTATTTTAATGTTGTTTATCATTCGAGCCACATTAGTTCCGGTTTTGGGTGCGTTTTTCTCGCTTCCTTCCCCCTCGCTGTGATTTTTCCTTCTTCGAGAGAGAGAGTATAGTGATCTTTACACGCTGTTCATGACGTACGTTTAGAACGTACGCCTCTCGAATAAGAGCCCACAACAGGTGTCTGGCTATAATGCTCTTCAGTTTGACCTTCTCTCTGTGTCGAGATATCGTAAAAGCAAAGTGCACCTTTGGCGAGTTTTCGACGCGATAAAAAAAAACCATATTCGTAAAAAAATCATAGTATACTTTCCAAGTTGAACTTGCCTGCAGCCAATACGAAAGCTTATAACTTTAGAGGGTCTGATTCCAAGCAACTAGAAGACGTAAAATCTCACCACACGAGCTTCTTTCGATCATCTATCTCTTTTCACAGTACGTATTTCGATCCTGTAGAGCTTCGATGAGCGATTCGAGCCACTCGCAGGTATCGACCCTGCATTGAAAGGAAAAAATTTCCACTGAACTCGACAATCAACCAGGCTTTTTGGTAAATAAACGACGCTCGAACCGCAGTATAAACAAAAGAAAAGACATATCTTTCAATTCTGTCCTTTTTTTTGCCTTTTTAAATTACGATATTTAGAAAATTTTTACGTATTCGAACAACGTTAATAAACTTACGAACTCGATGTGACAGATATTACCAAATACGTTTTTCTGTTTGTTTAACTTATAATTCCAATACGACGACGATCGAGCCTTTATAGCATCGAGAAAAGAGGTATAAGAGAGAGTGTATTTCGAAGCATAGAGGCGGGTAATGAAGAGAAGCATGGAGGGTGTGAACTTGAGCATGGTCTTAGAGCTGTGTAATCGATACCGATTTGATTGGGTTTTTCTCGACGACGTTAAACGTTAACGACAATGAAGGATATTTTGCAGCGTATGGAAATTGCCACAGTATACAATAAGATGGTACTTGGAATTCGACCGGGTGTTCGTATAGTATAAATTGATTTGGTTGAAAAATGGCCAGCTACGATGTTCTTTGCAGAAACGTGGTTCGGAGAAAAATGTATTATTTGGGGCGAATTTCAAGAGATGGGTTTTGGGGGAAAATCCTACAAGTGGAAAAACATTGGCGATATTCGATACGTGATGGGGAAAAAATTAATTACGAGGTCGGATGCCTTACGACAACAAAACACAGAGAGAGAGAGAATGGGAAGATATATCGACTTCCTCAACTGGCAATTCGAATAGGAAGTTGGAGTTTTCACGAAATGAGGGGGAATGAAGTACTCCTTTGACGAGAGCAGTCAGCGGCTTGAAAGGTGCATGGCTAAATATTTTTTTTGAGGAGTAGAAGATCATTTTGCAGAGTGTTTAGTTGTTTAGCAATTTTTCGAAGGATCAAATTCAGATCGACTTCACGTAATTTCTGGAACGAAAAATGAAAAAAGTAAGGCTGGAATTTGAAAATAAACCATTTACTCCCTTCCAAGGGAACAATTCGAAGTGTTCACGATGCTTTCGATTTGAATAGGAATGTGGTTTTGGAAAAAGGATACGTTCCTCTGTAACCCCCATACCCGAAATTTGAGCAGTCCAAATTCATGATTCAATTTCTGCGGAATTTTTTAAAATCAAAAACAATGATTTTCAGGGATTAGTGTTCTTTTTTTTGTTTTAAAATATTACTTTTTCACAAAAACAATGAAAATCAGTCTTGAAACTGATATCAACTCTATCCCAATTTCCAGCGCAATTTTAATTTTTTCAATATTTTGGAATTATCATACTTATACTTTTTTCAGTCCAAAACTGGAATTGAATCAGACGGATCAAATTTCAAAAAGTTACCTACTTTTCAGTATTATTTTGAGTTTTTTGAAAACACGTTTTTTTTTTCTAAAAACAGGATAAGAACTAGAATAAAAAAAAACAAGAAAAATAGGAACTTTCAAAATAAGTAAAGGTGGAAATTTTAAATCATTTGAGATTCTCAAACCTCTCCCCCTCTCTGGTTCCAAATATCTCTACTTTTTTCCAAATCAGGTATCCACTCAATTTTCTAGTTCAATCAAATGAATTATCGTTATTTTCAAAAATTTTTGGCGCGCACGTATCCCCTCAAATGGACCCTATGAATGATGTTAAAAATTGTTCTAAACGATTTCATTACATACTACATATAGACATGCAACAGCTTCAATTTTGTTAAGTACATCTACGTAGGTAGAGGTACATATTTACTTTCACTTTTTGGGTTTTTAGTTTTGCTATTTTTTTCTTCAAAAATTACAATTCTGTTCTGATTTTAATATTGAACTTGTTCAGAGGAAATTTTACACCCATTTTAAAATTTTTTCACAGCCTGAAAATTTTAATCGAATAATAAAATTATTGAAGTGAAAAAAAAGTAAAAAAAAAACAAACTAGAGCAGCAATTTTTTTCAGTCCTTAGATTTTCAGTCCCTACCCAGTTGACCACATGCTAGCAAAAAGCTAGCGTTTTATTCGCGTTTTGATAAGTTGCTAGCAATTTACTCGCTTTTTGTGGCCAGCAATAATTATCTCGCTAAAAGTAAGCGATTTTCTTGCAGTTTTTCGCTAGCAAATTCAATTCTAGCAATTTTTGAGCTGTTTTCCAGCGACTCTCAGCTAGCTTTTACGTCACTTTAACTTGCTCGCCTTATGCTAGCGTATTACTGGCGGATACTTGCTCGCAATTCTATGCTAGGACAGTTCAAGCAATATTCTCGCATATCTCAGCTAGCTTTTACTTCACTTCATACATGCTCGCCTGATGCTAGCGTATCACTGATGGATACTTGCTTGCAATTCTATGCCAAGAAAGTTCAAGCAATATTCTCGCATATCTCAGCTAGCTTTTGCCTCACTCTATACCTGCTCGCTTAATGCCAGCATATCACTGACTAATATGTACCTGCTCACAGTTTTATGATAGGAAACTTCAGGTAATATTCTTGCATCTCTGAGCTAGCATTTACTTAGCCATCTGGCTCTAGAAAAATGTAAGCATATCTCTAGTTTCTGCATCTGGTGACTTGGCGTTTTCTTTGTAGTCAAATGATAGGAACGTGCTACCAGATCTTACGCATTTCTCACCAATAAACCTTTTTCTGTGTTATTTATTGTAGCAAAATGCGAGCAAGTATCTTTTCCATCCCTCAGCGCGCATACAAAAATCATTAAAAATATTCCTGCATATGACAATAGGAGTAATTGCACCCCCCCCCCCGCCGATCTTCCGGGGCAACTTTTTTCTTAAAGGGGACCACAAAATTTCATCAAATGGGCATGGAAAGCTGTAGTTTACTCTACACTCCAATTTTAACACCCTCTGAAGACGACTTCAGGTGGGTTCAAGTCATTTTAAGAGCCTCCAGTAGGCTTTTGAAACTTGAAATTCCCACAACATTAATTAATCAATTGGAGTTGGCAAGCTGAAATTTACTTCGCAGGTTTCAAATGGTTTTGAAGCTTCCAGCTACTTTTAGGAAATTCCAATTTTCTAAAAAATGTCATACAACCTTCGAAAATTCGCTGGAGGCTCCAAAACGACTTGAAATCCACAAGCAGTCGACTTCGTAGCGTATTAAAATTAGTTTGCAGAATGAATTTCGACTCTCCATCTCAGTTTGATGAAATTTTGTGAAAATTTAAAGTTTCAAAAATCTGCTGGAGGCTTCAGGAATTTTCAAAGAGTCGCTGGAGGCTCCAAAACGACTTGAAATTCACCTGCAGTACTTCGTAGGGTATTGAAATTAGTTTTCAGAATAAATTTGAGCTTTACAACTTCAATTTGAGTTTCAAAAATCTGCTGGAGACTCCAGAACTGCTCAAAACAAGTTGAAACCGTTTCCCATCGATTTGGCATGTCGAAAATAGGGTATATCCCAAATGTCAGGTTTCTTGGTCAATTTGGTAAAATTTTGATTTTTTCTCACATTTTGGCCAAAATTTGATTTTTGAAAATTCACCAAAAATCGAAAAAGGTACTTTACCACTTGAAATATTGACAGGTGATGAATTTTTGCATGATCTTTCGATCTACGTTTGTAAGGTTTGAAAAATTTCGTGCACGTCCTATGTTGAAACGCGAAATCTGCGATTTCGGCTGACCTTTCAATCAAAATTGCCGCCATTTTGTAAGTAAGGCCAATTTTTTTTCAGCAAGTTTGCTTTAAAATGTTCCTTAGGATGTCCCCTTTAAGGAAAAAGTTGTCCCGGAGGATCGGCAGGGGGTGCAATTACTCCCATTGCCGTGGACTAAAATGTTGTTCAAATGTTTTTGAAATTTTTCATTTTCATGGTTTGTTTGATACTTCATTTTCAAATTTTAAATTTTGACAATTTTTCTATTTAAAAAAAAAACTTCATTTTTTATTTAATAAAGAGATTTTTCAACCTAAGCGCTAGCATAATGCTAGCGAATTGCTAGCGTCGATCTCTCTCATGGTATAGTTTGCTACTCTTAGATAAAGTGTGTCATCAAGTTGAATATAAGCTCAAGGTGGTATCTTGTTGAAAAGTAAGAAGAGTGACATCACTCTTCTTATACTATCCCAAGATGCTAGCGTTATGCTACCTCTGAGCTGGGACAGTCGCCTAATTTTTGGAATTTCCTGGAAAACTACCACCTGTTAAAGGTAAACACCCAGAATTTTTAAAAATTAATTAACAGTAATTACTTTACTGATCAAAGTTTTTCTACGCTAGCAAAATGCTAGCTTCTTGCTAGCATAATTTGCGCTAGCGTAAATGGTGCCGGAATGTGAGACACTTTTTGCAAAAATTGCTAGCAAATCAGTCGCGATTTAGTCGCATGTACGTAGCAGAATGCAAAGCAAAGTGCCAACAAAATGCTAGCTTTTTGCTAGCTTTGTGCCAGCTACGTGCTAGCTATTTGTGCGCAATTCTGCTACTCTAATGCGGCCTAATCGCAACTGATTTGCTAGCATTTTTTTAAAAAAGTGTCTCAAATTCCGGCACCATTTAAGCTAGCACAAAATTTGCTAGCATTTGGTCAACTGGGTATACTTCATCATTGATTATTTTCGTTTTTACTTTCTCAGTTTTCATCTTTTTCAATTTTTTTTTTTTCAACAAAAAAAAAATAACTTTAGTGGCCAAAAATGAAACTTGAATCAGACATTGACAATTTGAGCAACAAGCAGGACTTTTTGGCAATTACAATGGCAAAAGATGACATAAAAGCGAGAATATTTTTGGGAGTTTTTGGCAAAGAAGTGAGATTTGAACAATTTCAACAAAATAATGAGACTATTTTTAAAGCGATTTTTTGGCAAAAAAGCGAGACTTTTGAGCAACGTTTGAATCAAAATTGACTTTCTGGAATTTTTTGCAAAAAAAAATCAACAATTTTCAGCAATTTTTGGCAAAAGAGTGAAACTTTTCAGCAAAAAAAAAAAAAAGACTTTCTGGCCAATTTTTGGTGGCACTCTTAGACCAAAAAAGACAAAATTTTTTAGCAAGGTAAAAAGCCAGCATTTTAAACAATTTTTAGAAAAAAAGCAAGACTTTTGAGCTATGTTTGAATCAAAATTGAGACTTTTTGGGATTTTTTGTAAAAAAAAAACAACAATTTTCAGCAATTTTAAACAAATAAACAGTGAAACTTTTCAGCAAAAAAGTAAGACTTTTTGATCAATTTTTGGCACTCTTGGACAAAAAAGGCAAAAATTTTTCAGCATGGTAAAAAGTCAGAATTTAAATTACAATTTTTGGAAAAAAAGTGAAACTTTTCAGCAAAAAAAAAAAACTTTATTCTGGTCAATTTTTGGTGGCACTCTTGGGCAAAAAAAACAAAATTTTTTAGCATGGTAAAAAGCCAGAATTTAATCAATTTTTGGCGAAAAAGCGAGACTATGAACGAATTCTTTGAATCAAAATTGAAACTTTTTGGAATTTTCGCAAAAAAAAACCGACAATTTTCAGCAATTTTTGTCAAAACAATGAAACTTGTCAGCAAAAAAGTAAGACTTTTTGGTCAATTTCTAGCACTCTCAGACAAAGAAACCCAAAATTTTATAGCATAGGTAGTGAAAAGTCAGAATTTTGGTCAGTTTTTGGCGAAATCTCAGATTTTTTAGGAAATTACTTGCAAAAAAGTGTCGTTACTTTTATATTCGCAAAAATCAAAGCTTGGCAATTTTAGCAAAAAGAGAAGGCTTCTTGGTAATTTTTGACGTTCTCAATGTCTTCGGACATAACAAGTTTTTTAAAAAATTTTTGGTTGGGGGGGGATGTCGCAACAAAAGTACATCAATCATCTACATTTTCTGTTGGCAGAACATTTTGCAAGCTTTTGACTTCTTTTTTTGGGAAAGGGGTTAAAATTTGACACGTCAGCTTTTTCGATTTTCCAATGTTTTCGGATATCCCAAGGTTTTTTTGGAGGGGGGGGGAGAGGGAAGCTTAACAATACATTTTTTCAATTTTTGTTGTCCAAATTTTCAAATTTTCTCAAGAACATTTTCAACGAAATTTTCATCATGTTTTTTAAAAACGCATTTGTTCTAAAGGAAAAGAATTAGAATCAATTTTTTGAAAAGAAATAGAAGAGAATATTTTTTTGAGAACAAGCGATTTTTGGGAAACTTTTGGTTCGAGATATCAAAACAATTTTTTTCATCATACCTGCTTCTTTATCGGATTTATTTTTAAAAATGCAATCTTATTCCTCAAAGATGACTTATGACAGAGTAAAAAATGATTATTTGTGGAATATTGGCGTCACCATCAATACAAAAATTCATCTCCCTAATAAAAAACCTCAACCTCACAAACCAAATCTAACCCCCCCCCCCTTACGGGTGTAATAATCTTGTAATTATAAACACCCCCCCCCCTCCAAAAAAAAAAACAACATAATTTTCCATTACTTAGACTAAATGCGAATTGTTGAAAATTTTTCAAAATTTTGATTCAAAAAGTTGCGAATTGGTAAATAGAAAATTTTGTAAAGAAATTTTACAAAATGGAGGACACGAATTGAAAAATTTAAAGTTTGATTGGGAAAAAAAGAATAGCAGAATTTTTCTGTTTAGAAAGTACATACAATGCAAAATCAGGACAAAAGCAGTACCTGAAGGATCAGTACGACGTTGAACAGTTGAACACCCTGCCATCAATTCTCTTTAATTAGAATTTCGAGACCATTGAGTTCTAATATTATTTCGTTGACCTCTATAGTACCCCTCTAGCTCGCAATTTTGAAAAAAAAATTACGAAAATATGATGTGACATGTCCATCTTAATTAGTTCGAGGCCACTGAGTTCAAATATAAATTTAGCAACCTTAAAATTAGTAAACATCCGCAAGTTAAACTACAGATTTCCATAATTTTCCCATTTTTTTTCTTCATTAGTCACATTATGTACTCTGTCATTTTACTATTTTCGGCTCTCATCAATAGAATAAGAATAAGGTAAGGTAATTTCGCATTATTCAAACCTGATTCGTCACAGATGAATTATTTTTCACACAGTTTATATGTAGATACATACAAATGGTATTTAATATAAACGATGTACGTACGAGTATTTAGTGGGCTAAAAGATGAGCGTGTAGAACTATTAAAGAATGTTATCGATGTTTATTACGTCCGCGTATATGAATATCTAAATATGGTAGGTTAAGTAAGCATATAAAAAAGAAATTCCAACAATAATAAGCTGATGGTAATTTGTATACGCGATTAAGGAATGGTATATTTAGATCTAGAAGAGATATAAGTAGGTACGAGTATAGATAGACCATTGATAGGTGGGGTATGAGGAAAATCGCGTACTTGTAATTTAGTATTTGCAATAATAGATTTTGTATGTAGTATTTATAAACCGCGATAATGATACGACAATATTTCGAGAGAAAATACATAAATGTACAACACGCTCGTACGTAGGTAAGTATATTTATCTAGATAATATCTTACGTAGTAGGTATATACGATGGTATTTTAATATTTATAAAAGTAAATTTGTTCAAATTGGCGCCTTTTTGTTTATTTTTTCGAGGGTTTGGAGTTTGGTGTACCTCGCGAGTCAAGTGACTACTTCCTCTTTCGCGCGGTATTTCGGTTAGAAAATATTATTCCTGAAAGTTTTTTTACTCGTATATTTATTGTCATCATTATTATTATTATTACTATTGCAGCAGCGTTTAAAATATACGTATACGTTTCGCTGTGGTGTGGTATTTACCATTACATGCGAGTTTATCAGTACGTGCCAACGAGCCCAAATATTTTAATTACGGGTCGAGAATCGAGATTTTTATTCGCGTGTTTATTTATCCGACGATATACGAGTACCGATTCGGATTCGGTTTCAATTTTTACTCAAATATTGTATTCTCACGATACGAAATTCGATTTTACGCTCGAGTAATGAAGTGTGTATGCTTTGAGAAAATAATTATAAGCACCCAATTCTGCTCGATTGGTCGTTGACTTTTTTTGCCTCGCCTTTCGTGCTATCGTTTTCAAATTCTGTGGCAAAAAGTATAGTACTTAATCGATTAGATTTATTTCCGTTTTGATTCCTGATTTTAAGTGATTCGAATCCAAGATGGAGGAAATTTCCTCAGATCTTTGGCGAAAAAAAAATGGATGGAGGGATGGGGACTGGGGAGATACAAATATTTTCCGAAGACCGGATTTAGAATGGTAGCTTTTGTAGTTCGCTTTCTGATACAAACGATCAATTAAAATTAATTGAAGCATTAGAATTTCAGTAGAAACGGGAGCATACGTCAATCAGAATGATAAATTAAACGTGAAATCGTATCATTTTTGTAATCACTTTCTTATCACAAAATGGTTTCGTATAAAAGATTGAAAAAAAATCTCATTAATTATGCACTATATATGCTTTCCTTTTTCATGTTTTCTCATCAGCGAGAAACTTACATACAATGCTCGAGTATATTCAGATTCAGCGAAATATTGCATTTTGTTCAAATTTTTTCATTGTTACCAATTTTTTAATCTTCGAAAGAGAAGATGAAAATCAAAAGACCAAAAGTACCCGCATCAAAAAATTGGAAAATCTTTTAAAGCATTTTTGAGCTCGTTTTGAAACTCAATTTTTATGGCGATCAGCAATAAGCTCCAAAATGATTTAGGCACCTGAAGAAAATTTTAAATCGTAGCTATTTACATTTTCTTCGAAAGTTCAAATTTAAACAAATGCAACGTGATGAAAATTTTTTGAAATTTTTCAGTTCCCTAATTTGAAAAATTGCAATTAATTTTTCGTCTCGGGTAACGTGAAGCTCGGAAGTGGAGCTCGAGTTTCCAATAATAAGGGACGCATCCCATCTAATCTAAAAAATCTTGGGAGGATGCAAAGAAAAATCTTAGAAGCGTCAAAAAATACTCACTTTGCAAAAATTTGGCACCTGAGTTTCACTTTTTCACTTTTCGTGAATTTTCAAAAACTGAAATTCAACTCACTGAAGAAGTTCTGAGATGTTTCAATGCCTTTTAGCAGGTTATTTTATTTTCCAAGTTTTGAAAAAAGTTCCATGAAATGAGTTAAAATGAAATTCAGTGCTAAAAACTCGTGTTAGTTTGGCTCCTTTTTGGCCAATTTAAGAACAAATTTACAATTTTCTTTGGCAGTATTGGGGAGGAGGGGGAGGGTGAAAAATCTGTTCTTCAAAATGAAAAAAAAATATCGAATTTAATCTGAATTTTGGGTTCTTCTTCAGTAAATTTGAAAAATAATCATGGATTTAAAAAAATCGAACAGAATGAGTTCTGAAAATTTGAGTGTGAATCAATCGAAAGAATCACGAGAATGGTTAATTCGATTTTGTGAGAAATTAATTTCATTTGAACCCTTTCCATAGACTTTTTCGAAAAATCCAGCACCCTGAAGCCTCCAAAAAGGCTCACCTCAGCCCTCTCATTGATTCGCAAATTTAAAAAAAGTGTATAAAACACATTTCAATTTCATTTTTGTATAGTGATTTGACCAAATTTTTGTTTTTAAAATAACAAATGAGATAGATTAGAATTTCCAAAAATTGAGACCAAAAATCAAAAAAATCAAATTCAGCAACTAAAATGATACCCATTGAATATTGATGCATTTTTGGAAGGCTTAAAAAAATTTTCTGCGAATTAGGAAAACCGAATACCATTAAATTTTAACTGAATCCATCAACTATCACAGTCGTTGAGTCACATACCTACCTTCAACCAATTCAAACTTCCATAAATTTTCTTGTAAGTAACGGATTATGTTTAGCACTAAAAATTAACGAGTTCTTCAAGGACGAGGGTACCATTAACCCATATACCAAATTTAACAATAATGTAACATGTTTCGTATTATATAAACTTTCTCTATACCTAGAAAAATCACACAACTTTGAAAATTTGAATAGAAAGAAGTCATTAGCTTTTAGACCGAAAAAACTTGAATCCCAGAGAAGTACATATTAAAAAAGGTACACTTGTAAGGGCAGATGGAGGGCTGGAGAAGGGGGTGCTGAGACTGATGAAAAATCTTGACTAACAATATAAAAAGCTCCCAACTCAAATTTTAATTGAACTAAATTTTAGGCAATTGATACTTATTATTACCTACCCAGGTACAATCGATAATTGAGGACATTTTTTCAACGAATATGCATATTATTTTGATATAAACTCTCGTGATAAAAATAGCTGCTCAATTTTGTTTTTCAAATTAAAAAACCATGGTTCAAACACAATTTTTTCCAAAAAAAAAAAAAAAAAAAAATAGTAGCATTACTGCATTAGTAACCAAAAAGTTTAAAACAGGAGTCAAAAAGTAATCATAAAAAACAAAAAAGCCACATGAAAAAAAAATCCAGAATATTTTAATAAAAAAATGTACAAAACAATAAGCATTTCAATTAAAAATCAAATAATGACACTGGATTGAGAGAGAAATAAGACAAAGAATACTTTATTTACCCACTGTCAAAAAGTTGCGAAATATTCTCATTTTTCTGACAAAATTTGATAAACAATTTCTCGAAAAAAATAATATTTTTCAAATTTTGTCAGAAAAATGAGACTATTCCGCAACTTTTTGACAGTAGGTAAATAAAGTATTCTTTGTCTTATTTTTCTACAAAATTTGGAAAACAATTTCTGGTAAAAAAGTGGAAATTTTGACAACTTTAACAAAAAGCAGATTTTTTTTCAGCAAATTTTTTGAGAAAATTTTCAGTAATTTTTGGCAAATTTTCAGCAAAAAATAACACTTTTTGGCAATTTATGAGATTTTAAAAACGAGATTTCTTTAGCAATTGATAAAAAGATAGAATTTGTGTCAAATTTTGGCACAAAATAAGACGTTCTGAAAATAACTGGCAAAAAACGCGATACCTTTTTACACAATTTTTGTCGAAAAAATGAGATCTTTTCATTACTTTTCGGTAAGAAAGTTATTTTCTTCAAAAAATGTGGGAAAAAGCGAGACTGAAAATTTCGGCAAAAAAGGCAATAAAGCTTCTTTGGCTTATATTTTCGGAAAAAAGTGAGACATTTGAAATTTTTTGCCAACGAGCGACCATTTTTGCAATTTTTGACAAGAAATGACACTTTTTGGCCATTTTTACAGAAGCCGAGACTTCATTCAATTTTTTGCAGAAAGCTAGATTCTTCGACAATTTTGGCCCAAGGCAGGGATTCGTAGCCAAAACCCTGAAAAGGCAGTACAACTAATTTGAAAAAAATGAAAAAGTAAATGCTTTTGTAAATTATTCACTTGTTTGATATTATTCAAATTAATTTTTATTTAAGAAGTAAGACCAATAAAGGTTTGGAAAAATTGAATTAGGAATCGAAAATTTAAAAAAAAGTACTCGTAACTTTAAGAACCAAAATCTTGAAAAAGTAGGTAAGCAAACGACATTCTGAGCTTAAATCTCACTACTTTTACAAGGGAACCTTATGAATTGGCACTCTTTGACTAAATGAAACCAATCTAGATCCAAAGAGCATGCTCTAAAACCTTCATAGCCAAAATTTTAGGCGCTGAAGGCCATTTTTGAATTTTTGAAAATTTAAAAAAAATTCCAAAACGCACGTTTTTATGATTTTTTACTATTTTATACTTATTTTTTCTTTTGAAGAAAATGACTTGGTGTGAATAATATAATAATTCATTGCCCCTCTCACCCCTACCACACTTCAAAAACTACCAATTTGAGGTCATTCTGGACCCTTCAAAGGAATTCCAAATTTCTGGAGAAAATTGAAAACTCGTCGAAGGCTCCAGAATGGTATAAAACTGGTAGTTTTGGAAATAAAGTGATTATTTACACTGGGTTATTTTAATTGAAAAAAAATCATGAAAAAGTCGAAAACTTTTCATAAAAATGTTTGTTTTTCAACTTTTTCAATTTTTTAAAAAAATAACCAAAAATTTAAAAATGAATTTCAGCATTTATTTGAAAATTTGCAGGTTTGGTGATTTTTGGTCATGCTCATTCGATCATGCTTGATTTCGTTCACACTTGAGTCTGCGTCTGGATCGAGTTCAAATAGTTCTCTCGTTAGTCGGTTTGAAGTCTCCATGTGGCATTTACCATGATTTTTCATCAATTCTTCTCAAAGGCACAGAAATTGATTGAGAATTGAGATAGTAGGTACTTAAACTTTGACAATTAAAAATCTATCGTTCCAGGCAGATGCTCTGGGACCAATCACGTGTGATTTTTCAAATCTGATTTCAAATTTTTTTTACACAAATAATTGAATTAGCTGATCATCTTTCTCTCTATTCTATGAAAAAATGCTGCTTCTTGTAAGAAATCGACCACCCCTCCCCCTCCCCCACCAAATGTTGCCAATTCGTCATTTTCATCAGATTTGGGTCTTTTGGAAAGATTCTAATTTCATTCTATTTTAAAATTTCTCCTTAAAACCACTGAAATTTGATTAGGGCAGCTGAAAATGTGGAAATCTAGCACTTCTCAAAAAGCATATTACCTAATCTGAAAATCCACCATTTTTGAGATTTCCAGTCGGACATTTCGAAATTGATTTCGAATAAATTTCAGCTACTCGGTAGTTCAAATCCATCTTTTAAATTCGAATTACCAGACCATGCTTCATTTTTGAACTGCACTCAAAATTCTCCCAATAATCGATGCAAATTCACTTTCCAGATCACTTCAACTCCACGAAATAAAACTTCCAAATTCTCTATAGAACGATTCCTCACCATGGAAAATTAAAACAAAGACCAAGCCAACCACTCAAGTATACAACAACACTCCTCATAAGACAAAAACGTAGGTACCTCTTCGACTAATATAATTATCATATCCTCGCCAAAGCTTACACACATAACCCATACTACTATAGCCAGTTCTGCACTAGACGAACCGAGGAGAGCGATCGAGGAAACAGGAGGGAAGCAAAAACCACAGCGTTAAACCACCTAGGAAGAATTAATTCAATAATTTACACTTGTTTACGGATAATCTTATATCCATTTCAATTACTACATATCACGCAACAAACCAGCCAACTTAAAAACACATTTGAACCGTTACAATAATTCCACCAAGTTGGAAGCACCCAGCAACCTCTTCTCTATTATTTTTCTAGCAGACCATGCACGCTTCTGCCTGCATTTACATAGAATAAAATATGTAATACGAAAAGAAGAAAAAAAATCGTATCAAAGCTTCCACCGAATGTATAATGAGTGTTCAAAAATGACTCATCATAGTAGGTACATCGTGTAGTGTACATAAGTAAACTTGGCGCTTGGGTAATTTTCCATCTGAGCCGTAGAAAAATAATCTGGCAAGGTGACAATGGCGAACGAAACTTTCGCATATTTGTATCTTCAAATATAAAAAACCCCGTGCATCAAAATCATGCAAAAACCCCTTCGCAAAGTGCATAATAACCCTTCAAGTCATCAACGTTAATTTTCCAAAATACACATTTGCAGCTCGAATCCACCAAGTTTGTATAGAATTGATGACCCAATGAACAGGAAATTCTTCGTTAATGAAATATGAAAATGGGACGTACGTTGAAAGAATTTCAATTGATGGGTGTTTTTGTATAACGTTCATCGTTATCATTTTAGTGGTAATTTTCGACGTTTATCTGCTTCGGTATCGACGATATTCCGACTGACGAGCGAAAAGGAAAAAAAAATCCCCATGCTGAGTTAATTGATTTCGATACGGTTCCAGAGGTCACTAAACAATTACTCGAATCGATTAATTAACTTCAATTGCGAGTATAAATAGTACAAAACGACTATACGACCACGACAGAGACCAGAATCCTCGTACATAAACATCGTCATCGTCATCGCAACAACATCAAAACACAATCTCTCATCTCGAATCCAAAAATATCTTCGCGATAACCAGTTTAGAATGTTGTCGAGAGTATGAAATACTAGAAATAAATCGAAGGGAAAAAAAAACCTCGTAGTGGAGACAAAAATACGCGAATATGTCATCGACGACGACGATGGGATGCAACGAACCAACGACCACGAAGACATCGTCGTCTTCGTCGACGACCACTCGACCAGGCTTTTTATGCCTATAAATAACTGCATTGAGGAAGGAAAATCCTGTTATGCGATAATATCCAAATTAACAACTTGTACAAACTGGTTTTCTAAAGATGCGCACATGTTCGAGAATACGAATTACAAACAATTTCGCCTTTTTCAGTGTCCTTTTTACGATTATTTTTCCTCCAAATCGACGACGACGACCTACTGCAGTCCAACCATCGTATCGTGTACCTCAGCTCCAGGTTTTTTTTTGTCCGGCTCAATGTAGCAGAGACTGTTGAACTTGAGACGATCATAGATGACGATGACCATTGACCAACGACGACGATGAAGATGTTCGAGTATCGGTTTACTTGGAATGGGCATTTTTTCGCTATGAACGATTATGTGTATTGGAAAGCTAGTGCATTCAGCGACCTTCAACCAATTATCACTGCGCAGACGATAAAAAAATTATGCGGAGACAATAACCAGTATTAATTAGCGATATTAATGGCGTCGAAATCGAAATGCGGCGACGACGAGGAACATAGCTCAGCTCACAGGGCAGTCGTCAAATTAGCTAATAAATATTGGTGAAAAAATCACCGTACAGCGATGATTACAGCAGCGGTGTTTAATTCGTTTCCGATCGTTAACTTTACAAGAGACCGTTGGACGTTCGTCTTACCTATACTAAAATGCAAACAACAACAACTTACGGCATGATTATATTTATCTAATTCGGTTCGGCGAGATCTAACTGTTAACTTACTCGGTATTCACATTTAGAGTTGAAAATCGCTTCTCCGACACCGCACACTTCGCAGAAGAACCAAGACCAACGGTAGAAAATTAATTATACTCGATTATTTCGCGCACTGTGTAATTTTTTTCGCACACCTGTATCGAACTTTAACCGCCAATTCGAGCAGCGCCAACGGTGACGAAAATTTACGCGAAATTAGCCGCACATTATATTATTTAAAGAGCAATTTTACTTTTTTTTAACGCGGAAATCGCACCACAACGCACAAACATTCAACAAGTGTTTTGATAACACTTTCAAATTCAGTAATACAAAATTACTACACGAATACGAAGAACGTCGTCGTTACAAGAAAACAACACGAACCCACTGAACATTAAACTTGACCAATCAAGTTACACGAGCGAGAGCGAATGAGCGATTGAGCTGTCGTGCGATTAACGTTCCAAACGCTGCAGCACTGTCGATCGCAGTGTTGCCAAAATCGTGTATGAAAAAATCGCTACGTTGATGGTGAAGGTGAAACAAAATGGCTGGCGAATGGCGAAGAAGATTGAAGAAATTGCGTCAATTTACGTTCAACATGAAGAGCTTTAAGCTCAGCTTTAACCGGTTAACCGGTCTCCAAATGTATTTAATTAAGTGGTCATTCTTACAGAGTTTCTTACTCGAGAAATGACAGAGCAGAAATGAATAATGCAAAGTAAATCCGATATGTTGAAGTTTGATTCTTTCAAAGTTTCAACTTTGATAAAAATGTTCCCTATTTAGTGAATTAAAAATAGAACTCCGTTACTATTTTACATTCTACTATCTGTATTATATTGATAATAGAGACAATGCGAACGGAAGAACGATATAAATGATAAATTAAGCAAGCCACTTTGAAATTATCGCAAAAACCCGAATACTTATCGCATTCACTCTTCCTCTGAAAGGACACGTTTCGTTGATACGTTAACGATTAACAAGTAGTTCAATTCTTTCGAATAAAAATCAGATCAAACCTACGAAACAAAAGAAATATTAAAACCGATACCATTTCAAGCCATCCTCTGCGAAACAAAACTCAACCGGCTAATTAGCATAATTATTTATTACATCGTAAAAACCGTGCTCAAAATCAATTACATCATTATTAAAGAAGAATGGGAAAAAAATCAATTTTCAAATACTCCATCGGCGAACATACTTTTACACAATTATATACACACTGAATATATAGTTAACCTTTAAACTTCAACTTAGTCCAAAAAAGTAGCTTGACTAATCACTCAACGAGAACTGCTGGACGACGATCTGCTATAACGTCGTTTTCTGGGCGATCTAGATCTAGGCCGTTTTGATCTAGGGGGCGATCTACGCCTCATTGGACTCCTAGGTCTACGATATCTGGGCGACGGCGGTCCTCTTCTACGATCACCTCCTCCCCATCTCTGTGGCGGCAATCGCATCGGAGATCTACGTACCATACGCGCTAGTGGAAGTAACACAGGAGCGCAGGTGATTTCTTGTCCGTCAACTTGTCCTATCGACACAATCATATCGTATTACAAATTAATCGACAGAAGAGTTGACACGATTATGAAAAAAACACGATACCTCCATCCATATGTTTCATAGCATTCTCAGCTTCTTCGGGTGTAGCGAATTCTACGTAAGCGAATCCACGACCGTTTTGGTTGTGCATTCGATCCATCGGAAAATCTACATTTTTCACCGTACCGTAATGAGCGAATATCTCCTGTAAGTGTTCTCTGTTCACGTTACGTGTTAGTCTTCCGACATGAATTCGGGAAGGTTTAGGAGACGGTGATTTCTCTTTACGTTTACGTTTAGGCGACGGTGATCTACAAACAAGACCATTATTACGGGATAAGCTAATGAAATAGAACTAGCTTTTCAACGTAAAATTATCAACTAACCGTGATCTATGTTTAGTTCCAGCTTTAGAACTAGATTTATCATCGGTTTTCTTTTTCTTGTCATCGGCATCGCGACGTTTCCTATCAACTGATCGACTTTTACTCCGGCTACGGCTGCGAGATCTTGATTTCGATTTGCTGCGACTTTTATTAGCCGAGGTTGCCGGTCTACGTAAAATATAATAATTAATCGTGTGTTTTGTTCGTATTACGAATATAATACTTGAAATACTCACTTTCTTTTACTCTTGGCGCGAGCTGCCGAAGACGAATCGCTGGACGAACTGCTCGAAGAAGAAGACGAACTCGATCGAGAACTGGATCCTGAGCTTGAGCTACTGGACGATCGCGAGCTACGCGATGAGCTCGATCCACTCGTTGAATCTGAGGACGAGCTTGAAGTGCTGTAATGAAATAATACGACGATGGTTATTGTTTGATAATAATTCGGCTGTGTAAAAACGTGATAAGGATTCGTGAAAGCTGCGGTTGAGAAGCCGGTATAAATCAACACTACTATGGATTTTATTCAATATTTGAACTTATGAGATACTTACGGATCTTTGACTGCCATTATAGATGAATTATTTCCAATAAAATCAATACATTTGGATGAAATTAACTTTTACCGACATAAAATCAACACCATAGAAACATCCCGGCGAGTGTTTATGGTTGCATTCGGTTGTACGCGTAGTCACAGACAAAAAGTTACGGAATGCTCTTTGATCAGATAACTGCTTCGTCACAGATCAAAAGTTAACAATGTTGCCCTCTGCATAAAATTAAAAAATCTCTTGTAAAAATTTCATTTTTTTCGGAACTTTTTCCAGATTTTCCTCAAAGTTTTGATTTTGATCTCGATGAGTTCATTCGACTTCGAATCCAAAATAAAGCTGCAAAAAATGGTACAAAATTTTCTTTTTTTCTCAGCTTGGAACAAAAATTCACATCAATTTACTTTAATAGTTATATTGTTTCATTTCATTATAAAATTTCAAACTTTATAATACAAAAGTTAAATAATTAAGAAAAAAAATTAACATAAATAAATAAAGACAAGTTAATTTTAGGTGAAATTCGTGTATCATCTACAGAATGTAAATTTTCACTGAACATAATTATTTTAGTTATTAACGTAGAAAAGGCTGACGTTCAATTTGGAACCCAAAAAAGCGGTACGACTTGATCGAATTATTTTTACTTCATAGTATTTACCTGAAAAAGAAACGACGTAAGAAAAATTAATCATTATCATTGGAAAAACACTAGGGGAAAATTCAAAACAAGATACTCACGATATCATCAATTTTAAGAATACTTCGAACAGTTTCCGAGGCCAAAGTAATCATACTAGTAGATACTAATAAAGGTTGAACTACGTTCTCTTCCAACATATTAGTTATAGCACCCTGTAAAAAACAAATAAAATCGTAAATGAACCATCATCATGAACCCAACTCTACCAGTCAAATACTGAAATAAAATCCGAACAAACCTTGCGAACATTAATTCCGGTATAAATCTTATTAGAGTCGTTTTTGTTAGCGTGACGATTCCTCAATTCGGTCACAGTGGCGATCGGATTCAATCCGGCGTTTTCGGCCAGCGTGCACGGTATGACTTCCATAGCTTGAGCGAAAGCTCTAAAGCAATACGACTCAACGCCGGAGACTTCTTGAGCATATTCGGCTAACTGAAGTGCTATTTCGATTTCCGGAGCTCCGCCGCCGGCAATCAAAGCTCTGTTTTTAACGAGGCATCGCACAACGCACAAGGCATCGTGTAGAGATCGATCGGCCTCTTCCAGTACGAGTTTGTTACTACCGCGTAACAAAATAGAAACCGTTCGGCCGGGATTATGAATACCGCTGACTTTAACCATGCGACTATCACCGGCTTGAATTTCTTCGACTAAATCAGCCGATACCAAGTGTTCGGGCACAAAGTGATCCAAACTGGCAATTGGCCTGCAGTTCAAAGTCTGAAAAACAAAATCATTGTTAGTCAACGTGTACATTACTCGAAGGAGTAAACTGCGATACTTTTCAGCAACGTACTTTGCATATGAATTCGATATCCTCTCTTTCGATATCTTTCACAACCATACATTTAATTTTATCTAAAAAGTGAACGGCTAAATCGCTCAGAGCATCACGTAGGATAGATTTTTGTACGAGTAGAACGTTACATCCGGCTTTCTTGATCTGTTTCACGATGTTTAAAATGTATTCACGTTCTTCGCGAAGCACACGATCCATGGTGGCGTAATCCGATACAATAACGTTGTGATCCATCTGGGGAAAAAACGAACAAGATGAAAAATTAATCTCATTGATGGATTCGAGAGAAATACACATTTTTCATCGCGTTGAACTTACATCTGGTTTCGGAGGCGAAATACAAAACTGAATTAATCCGATTTTAGCTTTTTCAATTTTTTTAGGGCCGTTAACATTCGAAGCTCTTTGAGTGAAAACCAAACCATCAATGAGTTCGGTATCCTCAACAGTACCGCCTAATTTCTTCAAAACTTTAATATTCTGTAAAAAAAACCACACACGATTAAAAATTGGTTTAAAAATCCAAAGAAAAACGAACAGATTCTTACTTTTAAATCGATATTAGTATCTTGAGCCGGATTAATAACTTTTAAAACAGCTTCGACGGCCAATGGAGCTAATAAAGATGACTGTTGGGAAACAACCTTCGAGTTCAACGATGTTGAAGCGCTTTTAATAAGATTTTCTTTATCCGTGAGTTGAACTGGGGTTGACATACCAGTCAAAATTTCGATCGATTTAAGGGCAGCTTTTTGGAAAGCGTCGGAGATAATGGTGGGATGAATACCACGTTGGAGTAATTTTTCGGAAGCTTCTAAGAGTGCTCCGGCTACAACAACGACGCTAGTCGTACCGTCACCGGCTTCGATATCTTGAGCTTTGGATAATTCCACCAGCTGAAAATAAACAAAGTTCATTAGTTTCCAAAGGTAGATGAAGGAGTTAAAATTTTGATAAATTAAAGATAGAAAATATTTAATTCAGGTATGTGTTCAAATCATCGCACTTTCAAGTGCTTAATTAGGTGTCCTAAGATTAAAATCATCATTGAAAATCGTAAATACGTTAATAGTAATCATTTAAAATTAAAATAAGATTAAGTTAAGTATCGCAGTAAAATCAACAATCAGCACCAGAGTCAAATCATATCGCACTAAGCGTCCATTAGGTGTCCTAAGGTTCGGGTCATCATTTTATTTAGACTTAAATTTAAAAAATATCAGTACCAAAGTCAAATCATATCGCTCTAGGCGTCAATTAGGTGTCCTAAGGTAATTGGTCATCATATATCCATAAATAATTATTAAAATTTCACCATAATAATCAGTACCAAAGTCAAATCATTTCGCACAAGGCGTCCATTAGGTGTCCTAAGGTTCGGGTCATCATTTTATTCATAATTTAGTCAAACAACTGTCAGTACCAAAGTCAAATCATATCGCTCTAAGCGTCAATTAGGTGTCCTAAGGTAATATGGTCATCATATATTCATAACTTATCAAAATGTCACTGCCCAACAATCAGTACCAAAGTCAAATCATATCGCACAAGGCGTCCATTAGGTGTCCTAAGGTTCGGGTCATCATTTCATTTAAAATAAATCGAACAACTATCAGTACCAGAGTCAAATCATCTCGCACTAGGCGTCAATTAGGTGTCCTAAGGTTCAGATCATCATGTAGTCCGTAAATTATCAAAACTTTAGCATATCAATCAGTACCAGAGTCAAATCATATCGCATTAAGCGTCCATTAGGTGTCCTAAGGTTCGGGTCATCATGTTATTCAAAATTTCAAAATTGAAACAAAAAACTATCAGTTTCAAAGTCAAATTATGTCACATTAGGCGTCAATTAGGAGGTGTTCTTAGGTAATGGTCATAATATACAAACAAAATGATATCACAAGATTACACACAAGATCTCAATTCAGCGAATAGTCAAATCATGTCGCAAAATGCGTCAATTAGGTGTCCTAAGGTTGAAAATCATCATAACTGAGATCACTATTTGAAATATAGATACATTACGAGTGCATAAGAAAATCATAATCGTACCATTTTGGCAGCCGGATGCATAACATTCATTTGCTGGAGAATGGTTGCTCCATCATTGGTAATCGTGACTTCCCCATTACCAGCCTGGATCTGTAACCATGAAAATTCATTAAATATGCAGTCAATTAGTATGAAATCAAGCTAGAAATATAAGCTTACCATTTTATCCATGCCTCTGGGACCCAAACTGGTACGGATGGCATCGGCAACGGCTGTAAAGTGATACGTTGATTTTACACATTCCGGATGAAATTTTACGTATTTTAATACAATACAGAGTACATAAAGGAGTGAAAAAACTAAATACCTTTAGCAGCTGTAATATTACTGGACCGTATGTCGACGGGTTTGCTCTTATCACGGTATGGGCCGCTTTTCTGCGTTTTGTAAGTATCTCCGGCGCTTTTAACCATGGTCGCCATCTTGACGAATGTAAACTACACTGTTACTAGAATAAAGATAGCTTTTTATTAATTAAAATGTATTAATTATTAATTTTACAAATCACAATTGAATGAAAAAGGCGACCACACAGTTTGGTTGAAATGTTTCTTTCAACATGCAGCCGAAAATTTTCAAGTTTTTTGTGAGCAAGGTATGATTTTTTTGGCTTTGGGAAGTTAGGTAGGTATTTGGAGCAACAAAATTCAATTAAGTAGGTAAGTTCTTTGTTTCGATTTTTATTTTTTTTTCAACAAAAATACTCAAAAAAATCATTCTGGAACTCAGCAAGTCAGCAATCAGGAATTCAGGATCAATGATTATTGATTAATTATTTTCATATCATTCTTATACCGAACAAAATTTTTTCAACGTACTTAATTCACTAATGGAAGACCATGAGTCATTTTCATTTCTACGATAAGATAAAACGTCTAATTCGATTACGATTAACGAGTTTATTTTTAAAAAATCAAGAATTGAATACCACTGATGAAATCATCAGCAAAATCATAATCATAATACATAATATTATAATGAACAGCGCTAAATATCAATAAAATGAACGTAAACAATGAAAAATCACAATTGGCGTAATAAAAAATAATAAATAAATATCATAAAACATCGTTTGATACACACAATATCGAATGGGGAACAGACGACTGAGCTACAAAAATATTCTCACTATTAAATTTCCTAGCTAATATAGTAAGTTGCGAACCCAAATCGTAAGTTCCGCAATTACCGACGCATACACAAAGGGACATTTTCGTACTGGAATGTTTTTCCAAGACAAACGTATTCAGCACCACTCCGAGCCATAAAAATAACGACGATTCGTTTATTTTACTTAAGCTGAAACAAAAACCAACTCCAATTACAATTACAGCTCTGATCACCTCGTGAGATGGATTAAAACTAGGAAACTCACTTATTAGGCGTTTGATATGTAGAATCGAGTTTAACTTCAACTGAATAGTCGCAACAATTCTGTACAATCAAGTCGACAGAAACGGTACAGATCCTGTTAGAGGTAAAACTATGAGTAACGATAGCAGGATGGCTCATTTTAATTAATAACAATTCTTTGGCGATAGGACTATTATAATAAACAGTTGGGATGGAAGGAGGAGATATAAATGAGGAAAGAGTAGGTGGTTTGTTCGTTTCGCACAAAGAATCACAATCAGCGGATGAATATTTCTGGCCGAATTTCATCAATGGTACCAAATGCTGACCAGTTATCGTTTGCACGCTGCCTTTTCTGTTAACCTCGCCCTGAAATCAACACGTAGATTTAAATAAAATCCGAATAATACTGACCGATTGATTGATTGATTGATTGCAAATTGAATAAATTACCTTCCAAAATAAAATCACCAGTGAATTAATATTAACGACTGATTCGGTTTCGTGGGCGATATTTTTATCAGGTGGTTTATTAGGATTAATTAATTTGGTAACTATAGATTCGGTGAAGTCACTGTACGGTTTCTCGACGGATAGTATGCTATTTTCGTTATTCAGTATTAAATCAGAGTAATTATTTTCCGTACTGAGTCGTTTAGCTTTGAACGTCACAAAAGCTACTTGTTCTTGTTTCAATTTCACTGAAACTAAACACAATTCGTGTAAAAATAGCCCAACGGATATCGGAGACTAATTTTTTTGAAATTACCATCATCCGAAGAGGAAATCACGCCGTACAGTTGCCAATTTGAACTGAATAATGATACCTGTTGCAGTGAAACTACAGGTTCCAATGCATCTGATGCCTATAAACATTTTCAGAGTAGAAATTAAATAATATACTATTTCTGAATTAGAATAAATTCCGCAACAAACCTCGTTTTTATTCTGTACTTGAAGACGAATATTGATCACTTCGTTATCTTCATTATTCTTTATACTTCTGGTGGCCAAAACAGACGCGCTGATGGATTCGTGCACCATTAAATTCAACGTATGATGAATCAATCGATACTTCAGCTTTTGATGACTAGATTTAGTAGTGTCATAGTAGAACAGCAAGTCGACACAAGTCTCTCCACTTTTATCGGACGCTTTTAAGAATATGGTAACTTCATTGGACCGTCCCGGAGGTATAGGCTCGAATTGCAATTGATAAATTTTACTGCCAGGTTTACCTTTAGGTACAGAAAACAAAGCTGGTTCGCTGGCAGTAAATAAAACCCTATTAATGGGTAAACGGCCCGTGTTACGTAATTTTACAACGATTGGCTGGATTTCGCCGCATAGCATTTCTTCGGTAAGATGTTTTAAGTAAATCTGTGAATAAAAATTCTCGTGAAGTTCAAACCTCGAAAATAAACTCGAAGGAAATTCATTTCAGAGTCTCCTTACTTGTAAACAAGGAGCGCTATCGGCGACGGTAAACTGTAATCTGTAATCAGGAGCGTATTGTGGCTCTGCTTTTGGTTCTTTTGTGATTATTTTCATCCCTTTAGGATTCAAAGTAGTGTATCCGGTAATGCTGATGGTATCAGCGCCTTCGTTTGAAGGCTGAAGAATCACAGTGTATTTAATACCAGAGATATGAAGTTCACCGGGTGATTTCGGAGTAATGTGTAAAATTATCTGGAAAAAAAACAAACAAACAATGAGAAAGTTCCATATTTTCAAAAAAAAAAACAAAAAAAAAACGTTTATTCAAAAAATTACGTACTGTGGTACTCGTGTCTCGTTCCAGTATAACTGAATCTAATATCTCAGTTTCCGCCAAAGATATTTCATCAGAATTAGGATCATTTTCCGAAGCCGAATACTCCCACATTAATTCGACATTTTGTAAAGATAACGAAATATTCAGTATATTCACTAGATCCACACACGTTCGAATGCGTTCTGAAAATGAATAACGAAGGAGTATTTCAATGCCTCAGTTCTCACTAGACCTGTTTAACCAACGTTGAGTATCTTTTTGATATTTACCTTCGATCACACACACTGGTTTGACTGAATTATTCGTGCTATTCGATAGCACTGTAATTGTAGGCTTGAAAAATGGCGGAACTGAATTATTGTTTGTAAAAGAGACCAAATTTTCTTCCAATTTTCGCCATCTGTAAAATAAATTGACGAATAAAAATTTTAAAAACGAAAGCAGTCATTCATTTTCAAAATTCGGTACACTTCTCACCTATTATTGGTCTGCTCCTCTTCGGTGATTTTTTTATGAGCTAAAGTCCATTCTTCAATACGATCAGGGCTTTCGAACGCATTCAAAAACACTCTAATGCTGGAATGGTCAACGTGAGGTATATTCAGAAAAGGCATCTCGCTCTTTCCTTCTTTTTGCAGCTCCTTATCATTGAAAAAATATAAATAATTAATTCGAGAAAGTAAAAAAAAAAAAAAAAAAAAAAAAAAAAAAACGAAAAAGATCCAATTCCTACAATCAAAGATAAGAAGTATTCTTTAAGGAAGACTGATTGTTGAGAAGGCAGCTGAGTACTCGGATTGATGAATAATTTCGCAAATTCTGCCGCAGTGACTTCTTTTTGTTTTAAAGACGAAGCTAATTTACCAATAGTGAAATGTATATGGTCTTCAGCCAGACTCCAACTTTTATCTTGGTAAACCTAACGCATAAAATTCCACACACAGAGATTAGAACAGGGTCTGAAATGAGTAACAGTTTCATAATTATAAATGCTAACTTGATAAGCTTGTCTGTAACATCGCAAAGAGTGTCTCCTTTGCCCAGCTTTGGCAAACCTGTGTCCAGCCAACACAAGATGAAAGGCATATTTACGAGGCATATACGGTTTTTTCGATTTAATAAAACAATACGAAGCTTCTTCCAGTAACAGAGCGCTTCGTAAATCAGAATCTTCGCTAGTCATCGATAAAAGTCTACCTGCAGCTTCGCCATACATTCCTAAATCTTTTAAGCATTCCGTAACACATAACGTTAACCTGGTAGCAAACTGAGGCATTCTGAAATAGTAAACATTTCATTATTACCATATTTTGTTTCCTTACATTCAAACACGATGTTGATAAGCAGACCTGCATGTGTTTAAATATATGACGACGCTATCTTCGGTATATTCTTGAGCTTTCTTGATATCTAATCCGATTAAAAAAGCCGATAACGCGGCCATTTCCAAAGCTCCTGCGTAATACAACCAGGCGCTATCCGAGCTGAAATCACGTTTGGCCGAATGGTAGGCTTGGAAAGCGCACGTGTAAGCTCCGAACATAAAGCATAGGTCACCCAGACGACGCATGTGCAACTCGGGGGAATCCGGATGGTAGCTGAAAGATTTCAGTGTAATTATTCGTCACATTGGCATAATTGGAGAAAATTCGATAACAAAAAATACACTTACTAATGCGCATTTGGTACACTGATCGGTGATCCTGGTTTAGGATTTCCAAACCATCGTTTTGTAGCGCTTAGGAAAGATTTACTGACACCTTTTTTATTCGAAACCTATAACACGATAGTTCAGTAAAATTCATAAAAGAAACAGAACAAATTTGAAAAAAATTTACCATCTCATTCAAATACTGCATTTGAGTTTCAACGAAAGGCAATAACGCGCTGACGACGAAATTTGAGACGAGTGTTTTGACTCGATCGATGTCTTCAGTAGTTAAACAAGCTCCGGGTTTTTCTGGCGTTTCAGAACTATCTGTCATATCGTTAATATTCTAAAAATATTCATTTTAAACAGATTAATAAAACGAAAACATAAATATTATTCGTAATTTAATATAAATACTTGTGAAACGTCGCCTCCGATACGTTGATTTTCAAGCTGAGGGCTTAGAGGATGGTTTAAAATTTCAGGCTTGACCTGTTCTGACATCTCTTGCGCGGTTTCAATATGGCTTGAATTACTCATAGAAAAGCTATCGGTTAAACCGATATCGTTACTGAATTCCTATTTGAGTAAAACGAATTTTAGGATAAGTACATTCGAGATGAAATTTCTATTACGAGTCTTACATTTGATCCATTTTCAACCTGCGTTTTCCCCCAATAATCAGGTACAATGATAGGACTTCCTGTAGTCTGCGAGTTGATTTGCAGCATATAACAACACTGTGTATTGTAGGTAGATTTCATTTCATCGAATACTTTTTCGGCTCTGCGAAATAATGAAAAAACACACAATTATTAAGTTCTACTTTCTCACACGATGATAGAATTAAATACGTACTTTTTCAAATCACCCGAAACGACATCGTGTAAAAGAACGTAATATCTTAACACCGAAGAACTAAACCATTTAGGAATCATTTTAGGAGGAGACATACTTAAAGTATGCTGCAGCTGTTGGACCATATTCGACAACGTATCCATAGGATTATCTTCCTTCGAAGTAATCACAATCATACCTACGATGAAAATCAACTTACGTATTAAAATAATGAAACAGATTTTTAAAAATGAGTTCAAATAGCACTCACATGCTAAATAATGCTTAGTAAACTCGTGATCGGACGGAAATTGTACTTTGAGAAACATGTCTCTCCACTTCTCAAACCAAGGCACAGTGGTCGGTACATCGACGCTAATATTGCCTGATTTGAAATTCGTGCACTCTATAACTTCTTCGGAAACAGAGCTCACAGATTCGTTGAGTAATTTTCTAGCAATAGCAGGTTCTGGTGGTTTGGCGTTGATATCGTAGAAACATACTCGCAGATTTTTCAACGTAATAGTTGTCGCAGAAGGATCACGGTAGGATACTGTGTAAACAATGTGTTCTCGATAAATTATCGTATTGATTCGGAGTAACGATTACGTGAATTCATACCCTCTTTATTGACCGTAGAAAATGGTTCGATTAGTTCGATGAATGATAGATTATTTTTCTGGCAAACCTCATCGACGAGTGGACTGCTCAAAATGGCCACAAAAGGAGAGAACGATCGTTGGACCAATTCTTTAGAGTTTAGAGTAGATTTAGCCATTTTTCGACCTAAATAAGTACAGTGAAAAATACACGATAATGAATTAGAAATTCTGTAGATTGGGTATAGCAAGTTTTAATGCAAAGATATTCACGTACCTCCGAAATAAGTTCGTCGCAGTCAACACCGATACCGTTTCAACAACACTACGTGTACGCTTGTAATATTAATTAAAAAGCTACATATTTATTTCATTCGGAATTGAAAGAAATATACATCGAAATTTTAATGATTATCAGGTTGTTGATGGTGTTTGACAAGCCTACAAAAATAAAATATCCACTTATCCACTTTTGAAGCTTTCAAAGTACCTTCATCGAGCTTTTCGCCAGGTATTTTTTCGATGAACGAGAAAATAATACGCAAGCTGACCATCAGCCAATCAGAAGCTTGTCTTGTTATCAATTTTGTAAAATGTAAACATAAACACAAACAAGAAAATTTTGAAAAATTTTCGTGTTTCGAACTTTGACTATATATACATGGACTACTATCTTCATTGTTGCCGATGAAGCCGAAGTAATAGAGGTACTAGATCGGGAGCATCGGGAATTTTCATGCGCGCGCAGGAATCCCACCCACCCTCGCACCATCCAATCACGGTGAACCACGGAGCGACGAACACCCTCCTACGTTCCAACAACCGCTACGCTCGTTGCAACGAAATCTCGCGCATGCTCAGAGCCCATGTCCCGATCTAGTACCTCTATTGCTTTGGCTTCACGATTCCCATTCAACAACAATAGGAGATAGCAGTCCATGTATATATAGTCAAAGGTTTCGAAGAATTTTTTCAGAAATTTTCAATTTGGCGAAGCGATGAACTTGAAGAAAAGTTCAAGAGTGGCTGTATCAATTACGTTCTGCTTTAACTGCACAAATGCCAATCGTAAGTAATTTGGAGCAAGTCTATCACGGCTGAATTCCGGCTTCCGGCTAATAGTTGCATGCTTCTTCGAAGCTTTAATTCTTCTTTTGAAGAACAGAATTACTTACATACGTATTACTTATTTCTTAAATTCTTATATAGAGTTATTTTTTCAGGGATTGGTGCCATATAAATTCGGTTTCAATACTCACTATTTGGAAAAATGACTAGTAAGCCCTATCCGTGATATATAGTCGTTAATCATGAAGCATCAGCAAATATTCTAACCAAAATTTCTTCTCATTTTTTCACTTCAGCTCCGTTCGAAGAAATAAAACTGGATCTCCCCACGAATATTGCTTTCAACGCCTTGAACGAATTAAGAGCAAAGAATCTCTTTTGCGATGTAACTCTAGATATCAGCGGTACTTTGTTTCCTTGTCATCGTTTCGTTTTGACAGACTCGTCTACTTATTTTCAAATCATGTTCAATGGAAATTTCAAAGAAAGCAGCTTGAAAACCATCCCCATTCAGGACATCGACGCCAAAGTAATGGAAATTTTGCTGTCCGCAATTTATACTGCGCGAATTCGTTTGCTTCCAAAGAATGCGTATTTCGTATTAAAAGCGAGCCATGTGCTCCAATGTGATAGGATTTTCAACGCATGTGTGGACTGTATTATCAAGAACGTAGACCGTATGCTTTATTTACCTGAAACATGTGCATTTGCAAAAACCATAGGAGCTGAAAAATTATATGATGTGTGTATAGAGAGGTTAGCGGAGACCCTGATATATTGGGGAAAAACTGACGGTTTGTTGAATCTTTCGTACGATGTATTTAAACATTTACTTTTAAAAGTAAGATCGCCTACTAGCAGGTTTGATGATGACATTCTTGCAGCAATTATCAAATGGAGTAAAGATTATAACATCAGTGCGAAGGATATTAGGATGCTCTTGCAACTTCCTACGTTTAGCCAAAAATATGCCTGGACATCAGCAGTGGCTGGACTAATGGTTGCTGCCAGAAGTGAAGATAGTAGTCGAAGTGTGGGATATGGAATTCAATTCAATGATGGTGATTTGAGCTTAAATCTTTATTTAAATTCTATTGATGTTAAAAGCGGAGCCAGAGGGTGGGGAAGACTGAAGCTAAATGAGTCATTTGACTATTTTACATTATCAAATTTTCAAGCCGCGGATCTACCCGTATGTTACCATAAATGTTGTACAATTGGATCGAAGATTTACTGTTTCGAGTCGAATTACTCCTCAAGAAAAAACGAAAACGTTTTTTCTTATTTTGAAGATAACAGCAGAATAGATTTGCAATTGCCGAATGATCTTAAAGGGCTATGTTATACAGTGGAGATGATTGCAGCTAAGAAAACGATTTATTTATTTGATGGACATTTTCCTACGAACATTTGGGTTTACCACTGTGAGCTAGACACGTGGGACAACAACGTTTTTCAAATACCTCAATCTTCATCCATGTCATCGAAATCAGTTCTGTATGATTATTCACTATGGTCTGGTATTACGTATTTAGATCATGTTTTATATGTTGTCGGATGTGAAAATCATTTCTCTAAGTCGGATAATAGATATATTGTGGCAATCGATTCTCGTGCTCCTCAGATCAGTAATTGTATCGCATTCCCAAATCCTTTTCAACATGAAAATGCGGCCGTTTGTGCATTCGATGGAAAAATAGCGATTTCAGGCTCTAATCACGATGGTGCTTTGCATAATACCTTTAGTATTTTTGATGTAACGGCTAATAAATGGAGAACCGATCTGGAGCCTATGAATGAAGGCAGAGCAAGGCATAAACTGATTTATCGTAATGGGTTTATCTATGCTGTAGAAAGAAGGCCATTCATCGAAAATGAGAAATATGATGTCAAGTTGAATACATGGATTGAGATTCCAAAGTTGCCGGAACGAGCTCAGTTCGTCAACGCAGATGGAGTCAATATGACAATAGGTTTTTGTGATGTAATCTGTGCTGAATGAATTTCCCTGTAGGATTGGTATTCTAGTCTAAAAAAATTCGTAGGTATTATAAAGTTGCGATTTCTTTTTTCACTTTTTTCTACGTCGATACTTGTTAATTTGTCATTTCTTAATTTTATTGAAATGTTATTTCTTGATATATGATATATGTATGTACAATACGTCGGCTAAGTGCGGAAGGGTGCCTCGTGCAACTCGTTACTTGATACCTGTGTAAAACTGCCTTTCCACTCTGAGCACCATCTATCAGTCCAAATGTTCAAACCAAAAGTTATGTTACCTCAAGGCACCCTTCCTATCACCTAAGATGCCTTTAGATTTGAACTTGGAATGATAGATGGCACTCAGTGTGGAAAGGCAGTTTTACACAGGTATCAAGTAACGAGTTGCACGAGGCACCCTTCCGCACTTAGCCGACGAATATTTTCTTGTGTTTTTGTATTTTGAATAAAATTTTAATTTTGACAGTTTACCGCCAATTTTTTTGATACTTGCGAGTTCTCTCTTTGGGATAAAGCCTAGTTTTGATTCGTCAAATCGATTGAAAACTGTTTTGAACCGGTTCAAACAATTCTGGAGCCTCCAGCAGGTTTATGACATTTCCACTAAATTTTATCGAAAATGAAGCTGGAAAGCCTAATTTTACTGTGCACTATAAAATTTCAATCAACTCGCTAGGTTTATAAATTCGACTGCAGCCTGGAGCCTCCAGCAGATTTTTGAAACTTGAAATTTCTATAAAATTTTCTAAAGTGAAGTTAAAAGTAGACTTCAGGTATTTCAAGTCATTTTGAAGCTTCCAGCAACTTTTTTAAAATTCTGGTTTTCCAAGAAAAAAAAACAGGAGGAGGGTGCTTAGGTATCTTTCCAAAAATCTGTGTGCTCCAGGTCGGAACGATATTTAGGTGTGTAAATGGTCGGAATTGAAAAAAAATCGCTCGAGACTTCAAAGCGACATGAATTCACCTGCAATCTACTTGATAGCGTGTTGAAATTTGAGTGCTGACTGCTGAGTTTTCACCTTTACAGCTTTGGTAAAATTTACTAGTGGGTGAAAATTTGACAGATAGAAATTTGGCAGGTTTAGAGTATGTCCCAAACTTCAGTTCTCATGGGTTAATTTGGTGACATTTGTATTTTTTCTCATTTTTAGCTGAAAAAAATTCACATCAAAGTGTACAAGCTACAACTTTCAAAATCCAGTTTTTGAAGCACCCTCATCGAGCTTTTCGCCAGGTAGCCAGGTGTGATTTCTTTTTTCGATGAAGGAGAAGGACCAATGAGAAACCAGTCCTTGTTATCAATTTTGTAAGATGTAAACACAAAAAGATGAGGGAAAAAACGAAAATTTAAAAAAAATTTTCGAAGAATCTTTCAGAAATTTTTCTAGTTGGGGAAGCGATAAATTTGAAGAAAAGTTTAAGTGTGATAGCATCAATTACATTCTGCTTCAACTGCGCAGATACCAATCATACGTAATTAATTTGTAGCAAGTTAATTCTGGGTAATAGTTGCATGCATCTTCAAAGCTGGAATTCTTCTTTTGAAGAACAGAAATACGTACATACGAATTACTTATTACATAGAATTTCATATTGAGTTATTTTTTCAGTGATAGCTGCCACATAAAATCGGCTCCATTGTTCACAATTTGGAAGAATGACTAGTAACAGTAAGCTCCATCGGTGATATATTATTGTCCTTAATCAAGAAGCATCAGCAAAAATATTCTAACCAAAACTTCTCTTTTTTTCACTTCAGTTCCGTTCGAAGAAATACAACTGGAAACCCCTCCGAATAGTGTTTTCGACACCATGAACGAATACAGAAAACAGAATCCGTTTTACGACGTGACTCTCGATGTCGGCGGTACTTTGTTTCCCTGTCATCGTCTCATTTTGACAGCCTCGTCTACTTATTTTCAAGTCATGTTCAGTGGAAATTTCAAAGAAAGCAGCTTGAAAACCATCCCCATTCAGGACATTGATGCCGAAGTAATGGGCATTTTGCTGTCCGCTATTCATTCCTCGCGAATTCGTTTGCTTCCAAGTAATTCATATTTCGTATTAAAAGCAAGCCATGTGCTCCAATGTGATAGGATTTTCAACGCATGTGTGGACTGTATCATTAAGAACGTAGTCCGTCTGCTCTACTTACCTGAAACATGTGCATTTGCAAAAACCATTGGAGCTGAAAAATTGTATGATGCGTGTGTAGAAAGGTTAGCTGCGGTCCCGGCATTTTGGGGGAAAACTGACGGTTTCTTGAATCTTTCGTACGATGTATTCAAACATTTACTATCGAAAGTGAAATCATTTACTAGCCTTTACGATGATAACATACTCGAAGTAATTATCAAATGGTGTAAACATAATAACATTAGTGCGGAGGACATTAGGATGCTCTTGCAAGTTCCTACTTTTAGCAAACAACCTAGCTGTACATCAACAGTGGCTGAATTGATGGTTGCTGCGAGAAGTGAAGATAGCAGTCATAGTGTGGGATATGGAATTCAATTCAATGATGGTGATTTGAGCAGCTTAAGTCTTTATTTAAATACTGTAGGAAACATATTAAACGATTAACGAACAATTAACAACGTTTATTATAAAAAAAATTAACAAGGAACATAATTATTACATCTTAACGCTTCGAATATCATAACAAGAATACTCGTACATCACGTACACACGAGGAGAGAGACACAACGAGCGTAATTACCGGGAATTACCCGTGAGGTTTACCACACTCGGCCATTCTGCAGTGTGTGTTGTCCTCAACACACCGATTCACGCACTTTTTACGAAATTTCGGCGAACGCAACTCCGGGGAAATGGTACAATTTTCCTCCGAAAAACAAAAACGACAAGTATCGCGCTTATCACTAACAATAAACGATTTTTCACGAACTGGTTTTCGCTTCCTTTTCCGATTACGAACACGAATTTCACTCTTTTCAGCAATTTTGCCGGCGTTTTCGACTCGAACGAAGTTGACAGACGTTTTAACGATGTTACACGGCGATTTTTCGGCACTAAACACGACACTATTTTCGTTTAACGACACACGATTCGCCTGTGTGATGATAAATTGATCTTTCCACTTGATCATCGCAACATTCGGGTTTTCGATCCAAGAACAGCCAATGACGAGAGGAACAGGTAACGCATTATCACGGAGGATTAGAATTTCCGTTTCGGGTACTGCCACACCATCGACTGAGACCGTACCTACAATTTTACCAAGTACTTCCGATCCGTTTTCCAAATTACCAACGCCGAAAATTCTCGTATTCGAAGGGGGTTGAATAGTTTCGCACAGGGTGACTGCAGTTGACGCTCGCATCACACATACGCTACTACCATTATCGATCAACGCTCCCGAAATCGTTTTTCCGTTGATAACAGCCGTTTTCACATATTTTTCACGATCAACACCTAACGCTGTATTGACCAGAAGGACGGATTCGGACTTTTTCGTTTCAGGATCAGGAACAACCGGTTTTTCGTTTTCACTTTCAGCAACGTCAGGTTTCGATTTACTAGATTCAAATTCACGAAGTCGTTTGCTCCAATCGGCAGCTTTCGAATAATCGTAAATACGTAGATAATTCGCCATATCTTCGGACTTAAACCCAGCACAAACAGCATTTTTCGATTCTGCAACGGATGCACCAACATCTTTAGCTAAACGCAGCTTATCGAAGATGTATTCGATTGATGATTCGTTATCTTGTTGACATCGCGCGGAGAAACGTTCCCACTTGTCAACCACGTTTCCATCATCTTCGCCAATAAACGTTTCCCAAAAACAACTTCGAAAATCGGACCACGATTTGATATCGTCCGCATTGAGTAGATACCAACTTTTGGCTGCTTTCGTAAGTAATCGCTTCGCAGTTTCCAGCTTTTGTAGGTTATTCCAACCACCGATCAGGCCTTGATTTTCGACGCTTTTCAACCATTCTTTTGCTTCAGTAGCAGACACCTCACCCGTAAACTTCGATATTTCCGGCAGTAGCACTGCGCTGCTAGCTGCTTGGACGATTTCGCTAAGGGTATTCATTGAGAGGTCTACTTTCGACGGAGAAAAAGGTGGCGATTGATTTCGTTTCGTTTTGACCATGCTTTCGGCAGAAATCGCGAACAACACACAAAAACACACTTTCACTTATTCAAATCAAAACACTTCGTTGACGCACATTCGACCACTTCTGAAATATGTAGGAAACATATTAAACGATTAACGAACAATTAACAACGTTTATTATAAAAAAAATTAACAAGGAACATAATTATTACATCTTAACGCTTCGAATATCATAACAAGAATACTCGTACATCACGTACACACGAGGAGAGAGACACAACGAGCGTAATTACCGGGAATTACCCGTGAGGTTTACCACAAATACTATTGATGTTAAAAGTGGAGCCAGAGGGTGGGGAAGACTGAAGCTACGTGAGTCATTTGACTATTATACAATATCAAATTATCAAGCCACGGATCTATGTTACCAGAAATTCTGTACAATTGGAACGAAGGTTTACTGTTTAGAGTCGAATTTCTCTCCTAGAAAAAACGTTTTTTCTTGTTTTGAAGATGATGGTAGAATAGATTTGCAATTGCCGAATGATCTTGAAGGGCAATATTGTAATGTGGAGTTGATTGCTGCTGAGAAAATCATTTATCTATTTGATAATCGTTTTCCTACGACCATTTGGGTTTATCACTCTGAACTAGACTCATGGGACAACAATGTTTTTCAAGTACCCAATTCATCGAAATCAGTTCTGTATGATTATTCAGGATGGTCCGGTGTCACGTTTTTAGATCATGTTTTGTATGTTGTTGGATGTGAAAATCATTTCACCAAGTCGAGTAATAGATATATTGTGGCAATCGATTCTCGTGCTCCTCAGATCAGTAATTGTATCACATTCTCAAATCCTTTTCAACATAAAAATGCGGCCGTTTGTGCGTTCGATGGAAAAATAGCAGTTTCAGGCTCCAGTCACGATAGCATTTTGCATAATACCTTTAGTATTTTTGATGTGACCGCTAATAAATGGAGAACCGATCTGCAGCCTATGAATGAAAGCAGAGCAAGGCATAAACTGATTCATCGTAATGGGTTTATCTATGCTTTAGAAAGAAGGACATTCATCAAAAATGAGAAATATGATGTTAAGTTGAATACATGGATTGAGATTCCAAATTTGCCGGAACGAGCTCAGTTCGTCAATGCTGATGGAGTCAATATTACGATGAGTTTTTATGGTGGAGTTCTCTATGCTGAATAAATCCGTTGTAGGATTGGTCGATTGGTATTCTAGTGTTATTTCTTGGTATTCAACATATTCTTGTATTTTTGTTTGCATGCTTGTTTTAATTATTGGACATTGGAGGCATACTTTCAATTTATGTTACCGCTTCCATCCGATTACTTTTTTAGATTTATTTTTTTGTTCTATTTTGAATAAAATTTCGACTTTGACAGTTTTCCACCTATTTTTTTCAAGCTTGCAGGTTCTCTCTTTGGGATAAAGCCTAGTTTTGATTTCTCAAATCGATTGAAAACGGTTTTGAAATTTTAACCAGTTCAAACAATTCGGGAGCCTCTAGCAAATTTTTAAAAAATGAAATTTCCACTAAATTTGATCGAAAGTGAAATTGAAAATCCTAAATTTACTGTGCACTTAATTTCATCTCTCTATCATCTATCTATATCAATACGACTGCAAATGGTTTCAACTTTCAAGTTGCTTTCGAGTCGTCAGTGAATTTACAGAAATAGAAAGATTTTTGATTGAAACTTCAAATTTCTATAAAATTTTCTAATGTGAAGCTGAAAATCTGAAATTCAATCTTCACTCCAATTGCAACACGCTTCAAGTAGACCCTAGACTGTAGGTATTTCAAGTCATTTTGAAGCTTCCAGCAACTTTTTAAAAATTCTGGTTTTCCAAAAAAACGAAACACGAGACGGGTGCTTGTCTTTTCAAAAATCTTTGTGTTCCAGTTTTAAACGATACTAGATAACCCGTTTTTCGCGCATACTGCGCTCCTCTTCTAGATGTGAATTGTTCATTTTGAAAATTTTGAAAGTATATTTTTTCACCTATAATTCCCAAAAAGTCTTGCTTTTTGCTAACATTGTTATTGTTGCTTTTTGCCGGAAATTGTGAAAGTTTATGGCTGTTTTAATAATTGACAGAAAAAAAAATTGTTTCAAAGCAAAAATTCCAATAATTCTTACTTTTTCATCAAAAATAACCCAAAGCGTAAATTGTTCTCTAAAATATCCTGAAAAGCATCACTCTGTCATCGCTTTATCATTCATTAAAATAATGTCCTACTTTTCTACAAAAATTGAAAAAAAGTATCAGATTTCTTATAACAATTGCCTGAAAAGTCATGGTTTCATTTAAAGTTGGCAAAAATTTCAAGTTTTAGGCAAAATTGCGAATTAGGCTACCTACTTATCACTTTTTTAGCAGAATTTGCTGAAAAATTCCAAAAATACTTGTTTTTTTCCTACAGTTGAAATGAAACTAACACATCTGATTGGATCTAATACCACATAACTGAAAATTTCAAAGTTTCACTTAACTTTGACCTGGAACTTTTTTAAGCTTTCTTCAACACTGCGAATGTGTCAAAATGTATTTTATGGCAAGCTTTTTCTAAGCAGACTATGAGTACTCTAAATATTGGTTCGGTACTGGAGAATACTTCAATAAAATACTTACTTAACACAATTTTAGAAATATTCCAAGATTTCCGAGTCAAAAATGCAATTAGGAATTTCCTTAAATCGTGATTCTAATTTTGTCGAGGACTCACAAAAAAAATTCAACCCCTCAGTTGAAAAATCTAAACTCCTACATATAACAGTAGAGATTTTCCCAAATAGTCCGAAACTTGCATAAGTTGATGAAAAAGTGAGATGCTAGATATAACCACTCCAGAACTCAAAAAAATGAAACCATGGTTCCAGGATTAATTTTGATACCCAATGTGCTAAAAATAGCACTTTTTCATGTGTACATCAACACCGTTGTTTTTCTGTTTTGAGCTATTTAAAAACTTTTTAAAGCTCCCTTCAGAAACTTTTCAACTTTTGATAAAAACCATCACAACTAAAGTTTAAAAGCTATTTTCAAATTAAAATATTATTGAGTAGTAGAGAATACTGATTGTATGAAGCTTTTTCATGTTTTTTAAGCTTTAGGATTTCATTTAAGCTTTCTTCAAAACTGCGAATGTGTCAAAATGTATTTTATGGCAAGCTTTTTCTAAGTAGACTATGAGTACTCTAAATTGGTTCGGTACTGGAGAATACTAATTTTTTATGTCATATCTGAAGCTTTCTAAAAAATTTTCAGCTTTAAGCTTTCTTCAAAATTTCACGAATATGGTCAAAAAGTATTTTTTGGCAAGCTCGATATAGGTAGACCATACATACTTTAAAATATTCATTGTGCACTGGAGTATTCTAATTTTTACATCATATCTGAAGCTTTTTGAACTTTTTTCAGCTTTAAGCTTCCTTCAGAATTTTGCGAATATGGTCAAAAAGTATTTTTTGGGGAGCTCTTTTTAGGGAGACTATACATACTTAAAATATTCATTGGACACTGGAGAATTTTAATTGTTCTTATGAAGTATGACACGCTTTTTGAACTTTTTAAAGCTTTAAGCTCCTCCATGACTCACCCCACAACCTCACCAAAAAAATAACTCCAGATTCGAACTCTACGACCTCGAAAACATATCATTTGACATATCACACAATAATATAAGAAACATTTTACATTTGAGCTTTTTTGAACTTTAAGCTTTTTTCAAAACTTTACGAATATGGTCAAAAGGTATTTTTGGCAAGCACATTCTAGGTAGGCCATACTTACATTAAAATAGTTATTGGGTACTGAAAAATTCTAATTGTTTATGTCATGTATAACGTTTTTTGAACTTTTTCGAGCTTTGAACTTTTTCCAAAATTCTACAAATATGGTCAAAAAACATTTTTTGGCAAGCTCTTTCTAGGTACACTATACGTACTTGCGCGTATACATCGACACAGTCATTTATACTGCCTTGAACTTTTTGAGCTTTTTGAAGCTTTTCAAAGCTTTAATCAGAACTTTCCAAAGTCTTGATACCATAACCCCACCAAAAAACTGACTCCAGATTCGAACTCTACGACCTCGAAAACATATCAATCGACATATTACACAATATAATATAAGGAAAATTTGACATTTGAGCTTTTTTGAGCTTCAAGCTTTTTTCAAAACTTTACGAATATGGCCAAAAAGTAGTTTTTGGCAAGCACTTTCTGGGTGGACCTCTTACGTAATTTAAAATGTTTATGGGGTATTGAAGAATTCTAATTGTTTATATCATGTACAAAGCTTTTTCAACTTTTTCGAGCTTTAAGCTTTTTATAAAACTTAACAAATATGGTCAAAAAGTATTTTTTGGCAAGCTCTTTCTAGGTGGACCATACGTACTTTCGCGTATACATCGTCACGCTTGTTTATACTGTATCAATTTTTGAGCTTTTTGAATCTTTTGAAAGCTTTTTTCAAAACTTTTTGAACTTTTGACCAAAACCTGCACATCTACGGGTCAAAAGCTTTTTTTTGAGACATCGTCGAACAAAATCGGTTCGGCGGTTCTTCCAAACGAACGATCACAAAAAAACACCTTGCTATTAATATATAGATATTGAGCTTTTTTTGAGTTTTAAAGCACAAATTTTTTGTGAACTTTTTTCTTCAACATTTGACTTTTTTAGATGCTCTTTCAAGGTATAATATACGTACTACTGTGAATACGTGACATATGCTACATATAGGCTAAAATCAATTATTGAGCTTTTTTGAGCTTTATGGCACAATTTTTTTGTAAACTTTTTTTTGACATTGGACTTCTTTCGATGCTCTTTCAAGGTATAATATACATATTTCTCTATATATGTCGAATGTACTACATATAGGCTAAAATCAATTATTGAGCTTTTTTGAGCTTCAAGGCACAACTTTTTTGTGAACTTTTTTCTTCAACATTTGACTTTTTTAGATGCTCTTTCAAGGTATAATATACATACTACTGTGTATACGTCGAATGCGCTATGTATGGACAAAAATCAATTATTGAGCTTTTGTGAGCATTACGGCGCAGCTTTTTGAACTTTTGATTAAAACCTGCACATCTACAGGTTAAAAGCTTTTTTTTGAGACTTCGTCGATCAAAATATAATATATGTACATATTTCTCTATATATGTCGAATGCACTACGTATAGGCTAAAATCAATTATTGAGCTTTTTTGAGCTTTATGGCGCAACTTTTTTATGAACTTTTTTCTTCGACATTTGACTTCTTTTGATGCTCTTTCAAGGTATAATATACGTACTTCTCTGTATACCTCAAGTTGGCTACGTATAGACAAAAATCAATTTTTGAGCTTTTTTGAGCTTTAAGGCACAACTTTTTTGTGAACTTTTTTCTTCAACATTTGACTTTTTTAGATGCTCTTTCAAGGTATAATATATGTACTACTGTGTATACGTCGAATGTGCTAAGTATGGACAAAAATCAATTATTGAGCTTTTTTGAGCTTTACGGCGCAACTTTTTGAACTTTTGATTAAAACCTGCACATCTACGGGTCAAAAGCTTTTTTTTGAGACTTCGTCGATCAAAATCGGTTCAGCCGTTCCTGAGATCTCGCTGTCACAAGAATCCGGTCATAATTTTAATATATAGATTTTGGTGTGTAAATGGTCGAAATTTCATTTCAACCAAAAAAATAGTAAATTTCACCCTTTCCAGGTTTGGAAAAATTTAGTGGAAATTTGACGGCTCGAAATTTGGCAGGTACCTGTATAGAGTAAGTACGTCCCAAATTTCAGTTCACTGGTTAATTTATTTGGTGACATTTTGATTTTTTTCTCATTTTTAGCTGAAAAAATGTACCTTTACTCTTTAGCAGCTGAAGTTGTGGTTCAGATGTTGTTTGACAAGTCTACAAGTTACAAGTTTTTAACAAGTTTCAACTTACAACTTACAACTCTTACAAGTACCAGTTTTCGAATCACCTTCATCAAGCTTTTCGCCAGGTGTGATTTTTTTTTCGATCAGCTAGATCAGCCAATGAGATTGAGAAACATGTCTCTGTTATCAATTTTGTAAAATGTAAACACAAAAAAAATGAGGGAAATGTCAGTTTTATTCGACTAATTTGCATAAATTCGAACCAATGTCCGTAACGTGCTCGTACAGAGAGCTTTCAAAGTTCACTTTCACAGCCATTAATTTGAATGACGAAATTCAACACCAAAGTTCAATAGTAACTCGAAGATGAATAAAAACATCACACCAATTCGATTAACGAACGAATATTTTAATGATTAACAATTAAGTATAAAACAAATAACAAATTAAAATTAATAAAAGGGTTAACCGGCCATATCTCTCAGAATAATGAATATTTTCCTCTCACAGAGAACTGAGAAGAAAACAGAACGTATAGTTGTCTGGTTTGCTCAACAGATGGCGTTCAATAAAATTAACACCCACCCTCAAACCAGAGAACTCAGCAATTAATTATCTAATTAAAATTAAAATTTCAAAAACAACGACAAAAGATCGCGAATAGCTAATTAAAACAATTTCAAATTTCACTAAAACAACACAAAGTGCATAAACACTCGAAATAAACAGTACAAAGTATCAGAAAATACTCGAAAAATTAAAATAAACATCACAACACAATACAAAGTGCCTAGCACTCGATTAAACAGTATTTAAAATACAAAATCAGAATGAAAAATCATTCGAAAACACATCTTCAATTAAAATAAGATAATAGTAGAAAAAATATCATCACAAAACATGGCAAAATGATGAATAAAAAAAAATGCACAAAAATTAAAATAATCAGTACAATGACATAAAATTACATAATCGAGAGAGAACCGGACTACTTAGTGACTTTGTAAAGACATCGGCGATCTGATCAGCAGATCCACAGTGAGACAATTTTAGGATGCTTTTAGAGATGAGATCCTTGACAAACGAATATTTCACATCAATGTGCTTTGTCCTCTTTGAGGAAGTTGAAGCTTGAGAGAAAGAAATACAACTCAAATTATCTTCGAAAATTACAATAGGATCAATCCAGCACAAACCAAAATCAAACAGCAATTTTCTGATCCACAATAGCTCAGCAGCAGCTTCAGCAAGAGCTATATATTCTGATTCAGTTGTAGATAAGCTGACCAGGCTCTGTTTTTTACTAGACCAGCTAACTAGCGAGTTGAACAAAAAGAAACAATATCCAGTAGTAGATTTTCGATCTACAATATCAGCAGCCCAATCTGCATCAGCAAAACCAGTTACAATAGAACAATCATTACTAAACGAATACCGTAAACGAAAATCAATAGTCCATTTCAAATATTTGAGCACTCTGATAAGATGCTTGAAATGAGTATCGGATGCTTTTCCTTGGAAACGACTAAGATATCCAACAGAATAACAAATATCAGGACGAGAACCCAACATGATAAACATCAGACAGCCCAGCAGTTCTTTGTACGGAAGTTTGGTTAATTGGCTCGGAGATTCTACAGGTTTCAATTGAAGATTTTTCTCCATAGGAGTATCAATTCTGGAAACTTCAGTTACTCTAAAACGAGAACACACTTTATTGATCAGTGCAGCTTGATTCAATGAAGCACATCTATTCAACTGATCATATTCTACTGAAATTCCTAAAAATTCTCCAATATTACCAACACTAGACATTTCGAAACTAAAACACAACTCAGATTTCACCAAATTAACCAAATCATCATCACCTACAATCATAAAGTCGTCAACATAGACTAGAAAATAAACAACTCTTCCATTAATTTCGAGAATATACAAACAACAATCAGCTGTAGACTGAACAAAGCCCATGGAAAGTAGCTTCTCATGCAGAGTATTATTCCAAACCTTAGGAGCTTGCCTAAGACCATACAATGCCTTACGAACTAGCACAACATACTCATTGGGATCACAGTCAAAGTCAAAACCATCAGGAAATTCCATAAACAACTCCTCACTCATTTCTCCATACAAATAAGCACCTTTTATATCCATCTGAACAATTGTATAGCCCAATTGGACAGCCAAAGCAAGCAACGAACGAAAGGTAGTAAGCTTAGCAACTGGCGAATAGGTATCTTGAGCCTCAATATCAGTCTGTTCAAAGCCACGAGCAACTAATCTGGCCTTAAAAACGGAATCACTCTTCTTTCTGAAAATCCAACGAGATGATATCACCTTGCAATCCTTAGGGCGAGGAACAACTTGAAAAACTTGCTGAGAATTGATATTATCAATCTCTGCTTGAATTGCTTGAGACCATTGACTCTTATCACAACTTGACATTGCCTCCTGGACTGTTTCAGGAACATCTTCAATCATTCTCTGAACTGAATAGATTGGAATATCTTCAATTCGGCTAAGATCAATAATCTCAAAGGTAGGATCAATCTCTTCATCATGCTCAAAATCAACATGATCCTGAAATTCAACATCTCTAGACAAAAACACATCACCATTAGGTCTCAATAAACGAAAACCACCAGGAGCATACCCAACAAATCTCACTCTCTCACTCCTAGACTCAAATTTCTCATCAAAACGATTCTTTACAGCAGTACAGAAAGATCCAAACACATGAAGATCTTTGTATTTTATAGGGGATTTAAACCACTTCTCAGCAGGAAGAATTTTTCCAACAGTAGGAGATCTATTCAAACAGTATGCTGCATAGTAAATAGCTTCAGTCCAATAAATCGATTCTAGACCACTTTCCAACAACGAAGTCCTTGCTCGTTCAACCAACGATCTATTTAATCTCTCAGCTCTGCCATTCTGCTGTGGTCGGTAGGGAATCGAATTCTGCATCTCAATACCATTCACTCGACAAAATTCATGCATCTGAGCATTATCATATTCTCCACCATTGTCACAACGCAACGCCTTGATTCCTTTCTCAAACCTATTGGTAACTAAAGCATGAAAATCTACAAACTTAGAAAACACCTCAGATTTAGCAGACATCGGATAAATATAACAGAAATGGGTACAGTCATCCAGAAAGGTAACAAAATATGACTTGTTGTCATGAGACACTGGAGTGATGGGTCCAACAACATCCGAATGCACAAGGTCCAAAGGAGCAGAAGCTCTACTCGAATTTTCATCAAATGGTGACCTTGATTGCTTGCCCAAAAGACACCATTCACACTTCTCATTCACAGTCATCGACCTTTTAGTTAACCTAGACGACTACTCTGATGCAAACTAAGGCCACTGGTTTTGTCGCCAACTCTGCGGATTTCAAATTAGAAACAAACGCATCTGCGCATGTCTCAGGAGTTGAAGCTTGTGAACAGTAAACGGAAACACCAGCAGTACCCCCACTTCCACCACTAATCCACGGACAACAAAATACACACACACGTTTCCTGAGACATGCGCAGATGCGTTTGTTTCTAATTTGAAATCCACAGAGTTGGCGACATAACCAGTGAGATAATTTTGCGTATGAGTAGCCGTCTAGGTTAACTAAAAGGTCGATGTTCACAGTGACTTCTTCTTCTTTCAATCCAGGAATACAATTACGTTTGGCTAACTCCTTCAATGAATGAAAAATTCAGGTGACCAAGTTTTCTGTGCCACAACATGACCTTCGAATCAATATTATCAATAGCACAAACGTCATTAAAAATAGGAAACAATTTAACTTCATACATATTACCAACTCGAATACCATTAATCAGTACACCTTCCTTCTCTTTCAAACCCTTGACTATGGCTGAATCAATTCCAAAAACGACATCAAAACCATCATCAAATAAAGTTGCAATTGACAGCAAATTCTGATCCAACTGAGACGAATAATAAACATTTTTCAACAGAGTCGTTTTTCCATTTCCACCATGAAAGACAATTGTCCCAATTTTAGTAGCAGCCAACGAACCACCATCAGCAACTCGAAACATCACAGGTTCTTTCAAATTAATAACTTTACTGAAAAACGAATCATCATTAACAATATGATTGTGGCTACCACTATCAAGCTTGAAACATAACACTTTATCATTAGAAACAGAATTAGAAATATCAACTCTATTGAGACTAAAAGCCACCGAACCTAAAGGTCTCTGATTTTGACCACTGTTATTAAAACGACCATAAGAACCATTATTATTACCACCGGAACCATTAAAATTCATATTTGGACCATAATTTTGATGATTCATGTTATTATTAAAATTACTACCGAAATTACCAAAATTATTACCACTATTATTATTAAAACCATTATTACACATACCAGAATTATTGTTGTAAAAATTACTACGATTATTTGATCTTACTCTACAAGTGGCTTCTCGATGACCCTTTTTGCCACACTTGTAGCAATTTCCAGAGAAACCGTTTCGATTATTACCATTATTAGACGAATTTGAATTCTGATTTGACTTTCTCCGTTGACAGTTATCTGCAGTATGGCCCAAGATGCCACATTTGAAACACTTTACACGTTTTGGTTTTCGTTGATCATTTGTAACAGCTAATTGATGACGATCGGATGAAGCAGTAGCTGGAGGGGTGACAGGAGACTGACTAGCATTCAAAGGACCAGCTTTCGGAAGCGAAGACGAAGATGAAACGGCACTATCAACCTTGATATGGCGAGTATAAAAATCTGGAACGTCAGTCAATATTCTGTCCCATGACAGATCATCAGCCAGCTCCAAAGTTGCTCTCAATACATGGAACTGAACTGGCAGCGTACGAAGAAACGCAAGTATGTGCTGTTTATCAGACAATGGATCATTGAGGTTTTTCAACTGATAAACTTTGGAACGATAGTTTACAACATAATCCTTAATCGAAATCGAATCAGTTAAATTATATTTCATGGCACGTATCTCTTCTCGGAGGTCGGCAATCTGCAGGTCAGACCTGCGATTAAATTCATTAGATAATGTTGCCCACATTGTAAAGGCAAACACTTCCGATCCAACTTGCCGAAAATATCTATTGGACAAGTGACTAGCTATCAGGTGCATTGCTAAGGCATTTTGATCTTGCCATTCTTCAGTACGGTTACGAGCGGAAGGAACAGGGTCACGTACAGTATGGTAAACTTTTTCACGTTGTAACAATAGGCGCATACGCGCGGACCATATAGGGTAGTCTTGTCCATCAAACTCAGGAATAGATCTTTCTTTTACGGACATTTTACCGGACGGATGAGAAATAAAACGATATATAGAATCACAGCAACTTACGGAAGGCTCTGGGCCCATAACCTGTCAGTTTTATTCGACTAATTTGCATAAATTCGAACCAATGTCCGTAACGTGCTCGTACAGAGAGCTTTCAAAGTTCACTTTCACAGCCATTAATTTGAATGACGAAATTCAACACCAAAGTTCAATAGTAACTCGAAGATGAATAAAAACATCACACCAATTCGATTAACGAACGAATATTTTAATGATTAACAATTAAGTATAAAACAAATAACAAATTAAAATTAATAAAAGGGTTAACCGGCCATATCTCTCAGAATAATGAATATTTTCCTCTCACAGAGAACTGAGAAGAAAACAGAACGTATAGTTGTCTGGTTTGCTCAACAGATGGCGTTCAATAAAATTAACAGGAAAAACATGAAATTAATTTGTGATCTGTCACGAGAAAACCAACCTAGTGTCCAAAACGTAAATTTTACAAAAAGGGCATTTGAAGTTTTGAGTCTTTGTATCAGGCGATCTAAAATTTGTAGGTCCATGAAACTTGCACCACTTTTGGCCCCCATGAGCGCCAACATAACCCGATATTTTTTTTTTCAAAATCATCGCATTCAAGGTTGCCCAAGTCCAATAATCAAAATTTCCCAAAATCGATTTTTTCGATTTTTTTGAATTTTTCACCAAAAATGTTTCAAAAACTACCTGAGTATGAATTATTAATGAAAAATAAGTTATTATTATTAAATTTATCACGTTTTGTAACAAATTTGTTCAATGTGAAAAGAGTTGATTTTTCCAGCTCAAGCCTTACTCAAATTCCAAAATATGGCACAAATCCTCCAAATGTGGGCCGATTGTTGTAAAAATCGCTCGACCATAGACCCCGACCCGTACTAATTACTAGAGACTAAGGATACTTTTCGGCATCGTGTGCTGTCGAGTGCTTTCGGCTACGCTCGTTTGACTTGTCTCCATGAAAATGAAATATTCTCCTTATCAAAGATGAAACTCCTGTTTCCTTTTTGTTCAAATCTTTCTTTTTCATAATCATATTATTTCATACGAATATTGTACGTATTTTAATGATAAAACTCGTGTTAGTCCTGTTTCTTTTGAATTTTAATCTGTTTCATAATTTCGTTGACACGTCGACAGTCTTGTACTCTAGTTAGACAACTTGGTTTCCGATCTGAACATTTCCAAATGGCAATAATATAAATAAAAAACAGCTGTGATGATACTAGTCTTTCGAATTCAATTTGAAGAAAATGTAAAACTTTAACAGAATGAGAAGTGACGTTGTTGTACAAACATTTGGAACTTGGAAGTTTTTCAAAAGAAGATTGATATCACATCAGTCAAAGTCAAAATCGAAAAAATCTTATCAGATTTCCAACTGCTCACATAAGGCATTTAACCCAAAGTATATTATTAAGCAACAAAAAATTGCATTCTACAAGAAATACAATGAAGAATACGTAAGAGACAATATAATATTCGAATATTATAATTAATTTTTAATTAAAATTAAAAAATCTCATCAACAGGAACAGGGAACTTGAATCATTACAATATTACAAAGAATAAAGTCAAACGAGCGTAGCCGAAAGCACTCGACAGCACACGATGCCGAAAAGTATCCTTAGTCTCTAGTAATTAGTCCCGACCCGTATCCAAACAAATCAGCCATCCTTATCACAAATTTTGGACTTGGTAAAAATTTACGTTGTTGATCGTTGATCGTTAATCCAATCATAAGCATTCTAAGCGATAAATAAGATGAGTTCCAAGTTATTTTATTAAATTCAATCGCTAAATCATACGAAAATAATGAAAAATCCTATAATGAGTACGAGTAGTAGGTAAATGAAACTTGGGAAATGACAGTTTTATGTTATGTGCGATCTGTGGTGTTGAATTCGCTTAAAACTGTAGTCGAATCGTCATTATGCGAAAATTTCATGATTTCCCAGCAATTGTTTAAAAAAATTTGACTATATGGTCATGTAGTATGTGCCAATGCGAAGACTCGCCGTTGAATCTTCGAAATAACACAACGCAATGTACAACTGGAAGAGAAAACTTTGTATTTTGAAGGGAAAAATTCTTTCTAGTGTTTATTCATTGTATTGCAATTTCAAAGTTCTTTGTTGTAGTTGTAGATATTACATACGAGTATCATTTGCTGCTGAGCAAACTGAGTGTTTTTCAAAACTTCCAAAGATGGAATTACCTTACATGTAGGATTTTTCTTCGTTTTTTCTTTCTTTTAGTATGATTTAGCGATTGAATTTGATAAAATTACTCAGAACTCATCTTATTTATTGCTTGTGATTAGATCAACGATCAACGAAGTAAATTTTTACAAGTCCAACATCGTGATAAGGATGGCTGATTGTTTGGGTACGGGTCGGGGTCTATGGTCGAGCGTAAAAATCTGTATTTCGACTCCCCAGAACATACCTTTCAAGAAAATCAAAAAAAAAATTTTTTTACAACTTTTATTATTGTAGTTGCTCTATTTTTTGACCTCAGATTTAGGGTCAAGAGAATCGTTCGCGAACGTTTCAACCCCCACAGTCAGATTCAGCACCCTAAGTACTACTAATATCCACCATAAAAAAGATATCGATTTTTTGGACACTAAGTTGGTTTTCTCGTGACAGATCACATTTTTAAAAAATTGTCGAAGAATTTTGATTTACAAAGTTATTAGTTAGCGAAGCCGCAAAGCGATAAATTTGAAGAAAGGCTTGAGTGTGGTATATAGTATCAATTACATTCTATCTCAACTGCGCAAATGCCAATCGTACGTAAGTAATTTGAAGCAAGTTAATTCCGGCTAATAATTGCATGCTTCTTCAAAGCTCAAATTCTTCTTTTGAAGAACAGAATTACTTATATACTTATTACTTATTACATAGAATCTCATATAGAGTTATTTTTTCAGTGATTGCTGCCCTATAAATTCGGTTTCATTATTCACTATTTGGAAGAATGACTTACAGTAAGCCCCATCGGTGATATATAATGTTGTTAATCATGCAGCATCAGCAAATATTCTAACCAAAACTTCTCTTTTTTTCACTTCAGCTCCGTTTGAAGAAATAAAACTGGATGCCCGTCCGAATGGCGTATTCGACACCATGGACGAATACAGAAAAAAGAATCTCTTTTGCGATGTGACTCTCGATATCGGCGGTACTTTGTTTCCTTGTCATCGTCTCATTTTGACAATCTCGTCTACTTATTTTCAAGCTATGTTTAATGGAAATTTCAAGGAAAGCAGCTTGAAAACCATCCCCATTCAGGGCATCAATGCCGAGGTAATGGAAATCTTGCTGTCCGCTATTTATTCCGCGCGAATTCGTTTGCTTCCAAATAATGCGTATTTCGTATTGAAAGCGAGCCATTTGCTCCAATGTGATAAAGTTTTCAACGCATGTGTGGACTGTATTATCAAGAACATACGCCATATGCATTACTTACCTGAAACATGTGCATTTGCAAAAACCGTTGGAGCTGAAAAATTATATGGTGCATGTATAGGGAAGTTAGCTACGTCCCTGATATTTTGGGGAAAAACTGACAGTTTGTTGGATCTTTCGTACGATGTTTTCAAACATTTACTATCAAAAGTAAGATCGACTTGGAGCAGTATCGATGATGACATTCTAGCGATAATTATCAAGTGGTGTAAATATAATAACACCAGTGCGAAGGATATTAACATGCTCTTACAAGTTCCTACGTTTAGCAAAAACCCCATCTGGACATCAGCAGTGGCTGAACTGATGGTTGCTGCGAGAAGTGAAGATAGCAGTCATAGTGCATATGGAATTCTATCCGATGATGGTGATTTGAGTTTAAATCTTTATTTAAATAGTATTGATGTTGAAAGTGGAGCCAGAGGGTGGGGAAGACTGAAGATAAATGAGTCATTTGACAAATGTACATTGTCAAATTTTCAAGCCACCGATCTATCTTTCAAGAAATTTTGTACAATTGGAACGAAGACTTACTGTTTAGAATTGAATTACTTTACCAGAAAATTCATCTTTTCTTGTTTTGAAGATAATGTTGGAGTAGATTTGCAAGTGCCTAATGATCTGAAATGTCGTGATGGTGGTTACTACATTATCGCAGTTGAGAAAATGATTTATTTATTTCATGGAATTTTTGCTACGGACATTTGGGTTTACCACTGTGAACTAGGTACGTGGGAAAAGATCTTTACTGAATATGATTCACCCTTTCTCAAGGATTCATTTCTAAGTGATTATCATCCATGGTTCGATGTTACGTTTTTAGATCATGTTATTTATGTTGTTGGATGTAAAAATAGTAACACCGTGACTGATCGTGATAATAGATATATTCTGGCGATCGATTCTCGTGCTCCTTATCAGATTAGAAATCGTATCACATTCCCAAATCCTTTTCAACATGAAAATGCGGCCGTTTGTTCGTTTGACGGAAAAATAGCGATTTCAGGCTCCAGTCACGATAGTACTTTGCATAATACCTTTAGTATTTTCGATGTGACGGCTAATAAATGGAGAACCGATCTGCAGCCTATGAATGAAGGCAGAGCGAGGCATAAAATGATTCATCGTGATGGGTTTATCTATGCTGTGGAAAGAAGGCCATTCACCAAGAATGAGAAATATGATGTAAAGTTGAATACGTGGATTGAGATGCCAAAGTTGCCTGAACGAGCTCAGTTCGTCAGCTCTGATGGAGTCAATATTACAGTGGGTTTAGGTAACGTAATCTATGCTGAATAAATTCCTCTGAAGGATTGGCTACGTCTATATTTGTTAATTTGTCATTCTTATTTTCATTGAAATGTTATTTCTTGGTGTACAATATTTTCTTGTATTTTTGTTTGCATGCTTTTTTTGATTATTAGAATAGATACTTTAGATTAATTTTACGATTGCCATTCTGTTTTATACTCTTAGTTTTTATCGTTTTGTTCTACGTATTTTGAATAGAATTGCAACGTTGACAGTGTTCCACCAATTTTTTTTCAAACTTGCAGGTTCTCTGTTTGGGATAAAGCCTAGTTTTGATTTGTCAAATCGATTGTAAACGGTTTTGAACCTGTTCAAACAATTTGGGAGCCTCTAGCAGATTTTTTAAACATGAAATTTCCATAAATTTAACCAAAAATAAACCTGGAAAGCCTAAATTTACTGTGAACTCTAATTTCAATTCGCTATATCAATTTGACTGCAGATGGTTTCAACTTTCAAGTTGCTTTTGAGTCGTCGGCGACTTTACAGAAATTTCTGGAGCCTCCTGCAGATTTTTGAAACTTGAAATTTTTATAAAATTTTCTGAAGTGAAGTTGAAAATCTGAAATTCAATCTTCACTCCAATTGCAACATGCTTTATTTAAGTAGACTGTATAGGTATTTCAAGTCGTATTGAAGCCTCCAGCGACTTTCTTTTGAAAATTCCAGTTTTCCAGCAAAATATGCACGAGATGGATGCTTATTAGTGACCCATCAAGTACACGTTATTTTTTAAAAAATCTGATTCGCCTGCAATTGACTTGATAGCTTGTTGAAATTTGAGGGCTGAGTAAATTAAACCTTTCCAACTTTGGTAAAATTTTTAGTGGAAATTTCCAAGTTTCGAAAGTCTGCTGGAGGCTCCAGCACGGCACGAAATTTGGTAGAAAATAGAGTACCTATGGCTATTTATAAATCCCATACTTCAGTTCTCTGGGTTAATTTGGTGACATTTTGATTTTTCCCCTCATTTTTAATTGAAAAAATGCACTTCAGCAGTTGAAGTTGTGGTTCTTTTGATAGGTTTATTTATGTACCTACGTAAATGAAACGTGAAAATGAAATAAAATTTAATACTTAAATTATTCTGTTTACTCGTACAATATGATAAAAATCAAACCAATCCCCTTTATCGAGTTAATAAACTGATCCCGTTATGTTAATATTCATGACCTAGCTATCTAACATATAAAATTTCAAGGCAACATGGATGAAAATTTCAGGGATGGATTGATGGAAAGCTGAAAGATGAAACTTTTGGCTTCAGCTTTTAGGTTTCAAAAATCTCAAACTTCCTCACAGCTTCCTCAGCTTTCAGCTTTTCATTTTTTTTTTAAAAATGAGGTGAATAGAAAGGAAAATGGAAACTCACAACCACAACGAAAAAAAAAACACGAGAAAACAATGTGTATTTTGAAAGTCAAAAAAGAACTCAAACAGAAACTGAACCAAATGAATTCGTAAAAAAGCCGAAAGAAAGCTGAATAAATAACGCTTTTGGCTAGAGCTTTTAGCTTTCAAAAATCTCAAACTTCTTCAGCTTTCAGTTAGCTTTCCATTCCCGGGAAAATTTATCATTAAAAACGAAATTACCTACCAGGTACAATTGAAAACTTGTTGGAGGCTTCAGAATTTCTATTATTTTCTTCGTCGAAGAAATTGTATACAATGTTAGGTACTACTATATACAATTCGAGCTCGAGCACGATAAGTAGCTGTACCTACATGTAAGTATACATACATATGGTTAAAACGTAATAAAATTATAAATATTAGGTACTTAAGTCACAGTAGTTGTCGGCATACAGACATGAGGCAAATTGAATACAGTTGAAATATATCTGCAAGTTGTTGTTTGACAAACTTTCAAAAAATAAAATATCCAATTTTGAAGTTATGAAGCACCTTCGGCTTTAATGCTTCATCGAGCTTTTCGAGTTCTGTATCGAACAGCTGTTCTCGCCATGTGATTTCTTCGATGAACGTAAAAACAATATTGCTGACCAGCAGCCAATCAGAAACGAGAATTGAGAAAGTGGGAAGCGCTCTTAAGATATTGATAACAAAACGTGTTACCGTTAAACGTGAGGAAATAGTATATTACAATACAAGGAGCGAAAGTGAAGTATGTTTGGTCGAGTGCAATTTGACTCGCCGAGCCGAAGGCGAGGAGAGTTAAAGCACGAGACCAAACATTCTTCACGTCGCTTCTTGCATTGTAAGATGTTTTTCATTATTCATGTTACGAAAATAAGTTTTACGCCCGTTTTTGGTTAAAGTGATGAGTATGACCCCTTTTTTGCATAGTAAATATATCGAATACTAAGCCTCCTAGAAAAAAACTAAAGACATTATGTCGATTGGAAATTTAATTCTCTACAATTTTCCTCGACTTCATTTTTCCGTAGAATGCTTTTTTCCGCCTCCAGAGCCCTTTAAAAGTTGAAAGATTTTCATTTTCGACCCGGGTAAACATAGAGCATTTTCGTAGCATGCACAGAGGGCGGAAAACTTATACTTTCGTAGCATGTATAATGAAAAAAATTTTTAAAAATTTTTCGACAAATTTTTCCAAAACTTTTGAAGGCAACGAAGCGATAAATTTGAAAACGAATTTTAGTGTGGCTGTATCGCAATTACATTCTGCTTCAACTCAACTGCGCAAATGTCAATCGTAAGTATAATTTGGAACATCAGGAACATGTCAAGTCGTTGAGTCTGGTTGATTAGTTGCATGCTTCTTCAAAGTTCAAGTTCTTAGTTCTTTTGAGAACAGATTTACTTACATATACGTGTTACTCATTACAGAGAATCTCATAGTGTTATTTTTTCAGTGAACGACTGATTGCTGCCATCTAAATTTGGTTTTATTATTCACTATCTATATTTGGAAGAATGACTGGTAAGCCCTATCGGATGATACATTATATTGTCGTTATATAGTCATGAAACATCAGCGAATATTCTAACCAAAACTTCTCATATTTTCACTTCAGATCAGTTCGAAGAAACAAAACTAGATATCCCCCCGAATAGTGTTTTCGACACCATGGACGAATACAGAAAAAAGAATCTCTTTTGCGATGTAATTCTCGATGTCAACGGTGCTCAATTTCCTTGTCATCGTCTCGTTTTGACATCCTCCTCTACTTATTTTCAAGCTATGTTCAATGGAAATTTCAAAGAAAGCAGCTCGAAAACCATCCCCATTCAGGACATCGATGCCGAAGTAATGGAAATCTTGCTGTCCGCTATTTATACCATGCGAATTCGTTTGCTTCCGAGTAATGTGTATTTCGTATTGAAAGCGAGCCATGTGCTCCAATGCGATAGGATTTTCAACGCATGTGTGGACTGTATTATCAAGAACGTAGACCGTATGCTTTATTTACCTGAAACATGTGCATTTGCAAAAACCATAGGAGCTGAAAAATTATATGATGCGTGTATAGGGAGGTTAGCTGGGGTCCCGAGAGTTTGGGGAAAAACTGACGGTTTCTTGGATCTGTCGTACGATATAGTAAAACATTTACTGTCAAAAGTAAGAATATCGTCTATTAATCATTTCGATGATGATATTATCGCAGTAATTATCAAATGGTGTAAACATAATAACGTTAGTGCGAAGGATATGAGGATGCTCTTGCAAGTTCCTACATTTGACAATGTTTCCCCCTTGACATTAGCAGTTGCTGAACTGATAGATGCTGCAAGAAATGAAGATAGCAGTCACAGTGTGGGACATGGAATTCAATTCAATGATAGTGATTTGAGCTTAAATCTTTACTTAGATTGTATTGATCAGAGATGGCGCGATTCCGATTTTTTTAAGGAGTCGTGAGAATCGCATGAATCCGATTCCGGAATCGGATTCCATTTTCGATTCACCTGACAGATGAATCGAAAAATGTGAAATCTGACTCTTTTCAAGCAGGAATCGCAAATGTAATATGATTCGCGATTCCGGTAATTTGATTCTCGCGACTCCGATATTTCGATTCTCTCAACTCCGATATTACAATTCTCGCGACTCCTCATTAGTCATTACGATTCTCACGACTCCTCATCATTACGATTCTCTAGACTCTCACAATGAACGAAATCACCCAAATTCAATTGAAAAGCACAAATACAAAAAAGTGTAATTTTCATAAATATTCTTTTATCTAATTTTTGCCGGTTGGCGCTGAAAAGTGGTTGTGAAAGTGAATCTGAATGATGAATTTAGAATTTATCATTGTTTTACTAATAACATGGTGAGTTGAAAATTTTACATAAGGTGCACCGGGGGAAGTCAGAACGTTTTTTCACAATTTCAACTTTGATCAGCTGTTACTCTCGTACTAATGAACCAATATGGCTGAAATTTGGTATGTAGGTTCCCATAAGGGTTCTTAACCTATGGTGAAAATTTCAGCGCGATTGTCGCAGTAGCTTTCGCACAATCGAATAAAATGTAACTTGTTCTGACTTACCCCACTTTGGGGTAAGTCAGAAAATCTACAAATTAATTGGTATTATTAGGATTCGACCCTGATCGATGCGCAATATGTCGAATAACATGTTTTCGAGGTCGTAGAATCCAAATCTGGAGTTATTTTTTTTGTAGGAGTGGGGGGTGAGGCATGGGGAGGGGGCAATTCTAAATTTTTCGTACATTATTGTGTAATATGTCGATTGATATGTTTTCAAGGTCGTAGAATCTGAATCTGCAGTTATTTTTTTTGTAGGAGTAGGGAGTGAGGTGTGGGGAGAGGGAAAATTTTGAATTTTTCCTACATTATTGTGTAATATGTCGAATAATATGTTTTCGAAATCGTAGAATCCGAATTTGGAGTAATTTTTTTTGTAGGAGTGGGGGGTGAGGCGTGGGGAAAGGGAAAATTTCAAATTTCTCCTACATTATCGTGTTATATGTCGAATAATATATTTTCTAGGTCGTAGAACTCGAATCTGGAGATATTTTTTTTTTGTAGGGGTGGGAGGTGAGTCAAGGGGAGAGAGAGTAAATTACAAATTTTGCCTATATTAATGTGTAATATGTCGATTGATATGTTTTTGAGGTCGTACAATTCGAATCTGGGGTTATTTTTTCGCAGGGGTATGAGGCGAGGCAAGAGGAGAGGAGAAATTTCAAATTTTGCCTATAATATTGTGTAACATGTTGGTTGATATGTGTTCAAGGTCGCAGAATTCGAATCTTGAGCTAGTTTTTAGGGTCGAGTGCTATTCAAGTATCACCGTTTGGGGAGAGGGCCCCACCCATGCGAACCTACGACTCACCTTCCACCTTCACCATAAAAAATGACTCTGGATTCGAATTCTACGACCTCGAAAATATATTATTCGACATATAACACGATAAGGATAATGTAGGAGAAATTTGAAATTTTCCCTTTCCCCACGCCTCACCCTCCACTCCTACAAAAAAAATTACTCCAAATTCGGATTCTACGATTTCGAAAACATATTATTCGACATATTACACAATAATGTACGAAAAATTTAGAATTGCCCCCTCCCCACGCCTCACCCCCCACTCCTACAAAAAAATAACACCGGCGAGCCTTTATATTTATTTACTAATGTTTGTTAGAATGTTCATTTCATCTTCAATGCTTCATTTTTATGAAATTTAAGGAGTTGTGATGGGAATCTGGCTGGAGTCGTGAGAGGAATCTGGTTGGAGTTGTGAGAGGATCCTAAGATGAGTCGTGAGTGGAATCTGAATCGGAGTCGCGAAAGGAATCGGAATCGAAAATTACGATTCGGATTCGGATTCCTATATCTGGCGAATCTGATAAGCGGAATCGGGACTCAAAATTTTGTGGAATCACACCATTTGGAATCCGATTCTCAAGCTCCTGGAATCGCGCCAACTCTGGTATTGATGTTAGAAGTGGGGCCAGCGGATGGGGAAGACTGAAGATGAATGAGTCATTTGACAATTGTACATTATCAAATTTTCAAGCCACCGATCTATCATTCACGAAATTTTGTACAATTGGAACGAAGATTTACTGACTGTTTAGAATTGAATTTCTTCACCAGAAAATTAATTTTTTCTTGTTTTGAAGATAATGGTAGAATCGATTTGCAAGCCCCTCATCTTCAATCGAGTTATAATGCTTATGATATGATCGGAGTTGAAAAAATGATTTATTTATTTCATGGATATTCTGCTACGAACATTTGGGTTTACCACTGTGAACTAGACTCATGGGAAAACGTTTTTCAAGTACCTTCGCCGAATTCATCTATACCAATTCTGTTTGATTATTCAGCATGGTGCGGTGTTACATTTTTAAATCATGCTTTTTATGTAGTTGGATGTGAAAATCCTTACTCCCGGTCTCGTAATAGATATATTGTGGCAATCGATTCTCGTGCTCCACGGATCAGCAATTGTTTCGCATTCCCAAAACCTTTTCAACATGAAGATGGGGCCGCTTGTACGTTTGATGGGAAAATAGCGATTTCAGGCGGCTGTCATGATTATACAAATAATACTTTAAATAATACTTTTAGTATTTTTGATGTGACGGCTACAAAATGGAGAACCGATCTGCAGCCTATGAATGAAAGCAGAGCAAAGCATAAAATGATTCATCGTGATGGGTTCATCTATGCTTTAGAAAGAAGGTCATTCATCAAAAATGAAAAATATGATGTCAAGTTGAATACGTGGATTGATATTCCGAAGTTGCCGGAACGAGCTCAGTTCGTCAGCGCTGATGGAGTCAATATGACAGTGGGTTTAGGTAACGTAATCTATGCTGAATAAATTCCTCTGTAGGATTAGCTATGTCGATACTTGTTAATTTGTCATTCTTATTTTTATTGAGATGTTATTTCTTAGTGTACAATATTTTCTTGTAGGTACGTATTTTTGTTTGCATGTTTTTTTTTTATTATTAGAGACACAGATACTATCGATCTATTTTACCTTTTTCATTCTGTTTTAGACTCTTAGTTTTATCGTATTGTTCTACGTACCTATTTTGAATACAATTTCAACTCTGACAGTGTTCCGCCAATTTTTTCAAAACTTGCAGGTCCTCTCTTTGGGATAAAGCCCAGGTTTGATTTGTCAAATCGATTGAAAACGGTTTTGAACCAGTTCTAACAATTCTGGAGCCTCTAGCAGATTTTTTAAACATAATTTTATCGAAAATGAAGCTGGATAGCTGTAATTCACTGTGAACTCTAATTTCAACTCGTTATATCAATTTGACTGCATGGTTTTGTTGTAATAAACGAACGCCGAATACATTTTAAGATATATTTACATCTCCGAATACATAAAACGACTAACTAGGTATAGGTTTAGTTTAATCGCTCGTACAGCAGCTTGAAGCTGACTCATCAGTAATAGCAGGGTTACCACTATTACGAGTTATAATATAGAGCAGAGTTTGCTATATTTCCAACACTCTCCCTCAAACTCTGCATGGGTATAATAATAAAATATCTTGATAAAATAAAAATAATCCAAAACTAAAATCAAATACCAATCTTATACTTAGTAGGTATATAACCTTTAACCTAGTAACTTAAATTCAATAAATTTCGAAGATACATAAAAGTCTGTTTGGGCAACGACTTGGTTAATAAGTCGGCCTTCTGTTCCTTAGTATTAATATAATCAACCTTAACAATACCTTTATCAATATAATCTCGAATAAAATGAAACCTCACGTCAATATGTTTTGTACGTTTGGTATTTTCCACAGCTTTGCTAATATGTATAGCACTTTCATTATCTTCGAAAACGACACATATCGTTTCTAAACCTAAACTTTCCAACACTTGTAAAACACCTAGACACTCACTCACAGTAGTAGACAAAGCTACATACTCGGCCTCAGTAGAACTGAGTGCAACTATATTTTGCTTCCTAGTACCCCATCCTACAACGTTTCCAAACACTTCGATCACAAATCCAGTAACAGATTTTCTGTCTACACAATCAGATCCAAAATCAGCATCAGCATAAGCTCTTAAAATATCCCTCTCGTTTCGAGTATACATTAATCCAATCGTCATAGTTCCTTTCAAATATCTCAGAATTCTTTTCAAAGCAACCCACTTCGCTTTAGTAGGATTTTCCTGGAAACGACTAAGAACATTCACGGCAAACGCTATATCCGGCCTCGTATTCGTTGATAAGTATAAAAGTGAACCTATCAATTCCCTATACGGCTGATCACACAACTCGTTATCGTCAGTATTCGATAAAAAATTAACCTCCATCGGAGAATCAATCGGACGACACTCTAACATTCCATAATCACTTAACAATTTTTCAATAAAATCGGCCTGATGCAGTTTCATAACCGATTCGTCACGTTCTATATTTATACCAATAAATTTACTCGGAACACCTAAATCAACCATCTTAAAACGATCGCCTAACGCCTTTACTATAACGTTGAGTTCACAAAGGTCATCGGATACCAACAAATAATCGTCAACATAAAGTAGGAAATAAGTGTACCTACCATTTTTAAACCTTACGTACAAGCACCGATCCGATTCTGATTGGACAAAACCTAATTTTAACAAATACTCATGCAAACACTTATTCCATGACCTTGAGGATCTTCTCAAACCATAAATTGTCCGATTCAATTTACACACAAGATTTTCCCCTTTTTCAAAACCTGGTGGCTGTTTAATCAACACTTTACCTTCTACCTTACCATTCAAATACGCAGTTTTGAAATCACCCTGACGTAAATGCATTTTCCTCTGATGAGCAACGGATAAAACACTTCGAACAGTTGTCTTTTGCACTACTGGTGCATAAGTTTGCTCAACTGGCGCATTATTTGACGAATTATATTCCTGTGCTACCAACCTAGCCTTATAACGTTCATTTTTACACCCTTTATTTTTAATAGAAAACACCCATTTGGTCCCTATTACCTTTTCACCTTCCTTTCTCGGCTCTAACACCCACACGTCGTTCTCATACATCGAATTCAACTCTTCCTCCATAGCCTGTTTCCATTTTTCACTCTCTTTTGAATGAATTGCTTCCTCAAAATTTTCAGGCACGTCATCCACACTCGCATAATGAATTTCCACCTCATAATCATCAAACTTCTTCGGCACTTTTCTTTTTCTTTTCACTCGCTTTTCTTCTCCTTTACCTTCAGTTTCATCTTTATCAGAACTTTCTTCCTCAACTTCTACCTTATCCTCCTCATTCACATTCTCCACTAGGTTATCTACATAACGCACATCCCTATCCTTATACAACTTCGACTCATCAAATTCTACACAACTCGAAAATTTAATTCTCCTTTCTTCAGGTACCCACACTTTATATCCTCCTTCTTCTATTCCAACGAAATAACCCTTTCCACTTTTTTCATCAAATTTCTTTCTAAATTTTCCATCAATAAGACAATAAGCACGACAACCAAACACATGAAGATTTTTCACACTGATCCTTTTCCCATAGATTATTTCAGCTGGCAGTTTTTCACTTTTCGTACCTCTAGTCAGAGACCTATTCAATAAATAATTTGCATACTCGACTGCTTCTTTCCAAAACGTCTTAGGTAATCCAGATTCCGCCAAAATAGCTCTGCTTTTCTCACAAACACTTCGATTAGGTATACCTTTCTGCCACACCATTCATCTGAGACTCATAAGCAGGTGTAAAATTAATACGGATTCCTAAACTCCTACAATAACTTATAAACTCCCTACTTCGATATTCACCACCTTGATCACACCTTAACCTACAAATCCTTTTACCCATCCAATTACAAATCCAAGCTTGAAACTCCTTAAATTTCTCAAACATTTCGCTTTTCTGCTTTAAAAAATACACTGCCTTGAAACCAGTAAAGTCGTCGATAAAAGAAACAAAATACCTATATCCGTCGCGTGATGTAGGATCAATAGGACCGCAAATATCAGAATGAATCAGCTCTAATGGTTCACTACTTCGCGCATCGTTGACAGAATTATATGACCGCTTGTGATGCTTGGCTAACACACACACTTCGCATTTCTCATCGCACGTCTCAAGGTCACCCTTAACACACAAATCATCCAATACTTTTTTATCGATCATTTCTTTTAACGTTGAGTAATTTAGATGACCAAACCTCCGGTGCCATAGTTCTAACTCTTGATTATTAGACGACGGATAACTGCCATAATTCGTTTCCGGCTGGCTCAGCAATAAAAACTTGATAAAATATAAACCATTCCTACGATAAGCTGTAGCATAAATTTCGCCGTGTTTGCAGATATCAATTTTTCCATTACCCACATGCATGATAAAACCTTTTTCTTCGATCTGAGACACAGATAACAAATTTCTTCGTAAACCTTTCAAATACAAGACGTCGCTGATAGTAATTTCTTTCCCAGACTCCATACATTTTACATCAAGGTCACCACACACATCTCCGACCATTTTACTACCAGACTCAGCAAGACCTATAGTCAAATTTAGTTTCTTCTCATTACATAAAATAGGGTCCTTTACCAAATGCTGATTACAACCACTATCTAAAATAAACGTAACATATTCACTATTTTCGTCATCGTAGCTTAATTCAGTATTACCAGCATATACAAAAAACGTTTCCCTTTTATAATTATTATCACGAAAACTCAAATTTGCATCATTATTACCTCTACCAAAATTACCTCTATGATAATTATTATGCTGATAACCACGTTGAAAACCTCGTCCACGACCATTTGAACCATAACCAGAATGACAATATTTCCTGATATGACCAATTTCACCACAACCATGACATCTTGGACTCGGACGTTGAAAATCATTATTCTGCTGCTGAAAACCACCAGTAGGATGACGAAAATCGGCTCGTTGATGTTGAGAGTTTTCACCATTATGTTGATGTCCATCCTGTCTGTTATTCGGCCTAAAACTTCCACCACGATTTCCTGAACCTCGATAATTACCTCGCCTGCCGCGATTACTACCAACTGCCATAAATGAAGTTTGTTCAGGTTCCTTTTGACTCTTTTCTTCCTTTTTCATTTTCAACTTCGTTTCATGATCTTCTAATTCAGCTTTAACTTTAGCCAATACCAAACCATCATCTTTTGCAGATACTTCAATAGCTGTTACAACTGATTCATATTCTTCAGGCATACCATTAAGTAAAGTAGAGCATTTTTCTTCCTCGTCATAATTTATTCCAGCTACTTTTAATGTTCTTATTAATTCGTCAAAACGTTTGAATTCTTCCTCCAAGCTTTTCTTTGGGTTCACAGTAAAATTCGAATATTTTCTTCTCAATAGTAACTTACTGGTAACGTTGCTTTTCTCATATTTTTTACTCAGGGTGTCCCACATGTCATAAGCTGTTTTGCAGTCTTTGATATCTTCCAGCACAGTGTCAGATAGGCAAGCCACAATAATAGTCCGCGCCAAAAGGTCTTTTGCGTCGTCATCTTTTTCTGTCTTCTTCTGCACTGACTCGAAAGCTGTTCTGGACTTTAGGACCAATTCAACTCTGTACTTCCAATTATTAAAAACGGCGTTGTTGCCATCAAAAGCAGTAACTCCATATTTTTCGAGACTGATTGAATTTCCGGATGCCATTTTAATCACACTCGCGATTGAAATATCTCGTTATTAATATTTCAAATACACGAAATCACAAAATTGACAGTTTTAATTCATTCATAAAAAATCGAAAATCGAACCACGCTCTGCTACCATGTTGTAATAAACGAACGCCGAATACATTTTAAGATATATTTACATCTCCGAATACATAAAACGACTAACTAGGTATAGGTTTAGTTTAATCGCTCGTACAGCAGCTTGAAGCTGACTCATCAGTAATAGCAGGGTTACCACTATTACGAGTTATAATATAGAGCAGAGTTTGCTATATTTCCAACAGGTTTCAACTTTCAAGTTGCTTTCGATTCGTCGGCGACTTTACAGAAATTCCTGGAGCTTCTTGCAGATTTTTGAAACTTAAAATTTCTATAAAATTTTATAAAGTGAATTGTAACACGTTTCAAGTAGATAGACTGTAAGTGTGTAGGTGTTTCAAGTTATTTGTAAGCCTTCAGCGACTTTTTGAAAATTCCAGTTTTCCAAAAAAACTTGTGAAATGGGTGCTTTAGTGACCCATTACACGTTATTTTTTCAAAAATCTGCGTGTTCCAGTTTAGAACCACATTCTGGTGTGTATAAATGGTCGGAATTTCAAAAAAAAAAATCACTGGTCACTCCAAAGCGACTTGAAACCACTTGCAATCGACTTGATAGCGTGTTGAAATTTGAGTGCTGACGAGTAAATTAAACCTATTCAACTTTGGTAAAAAGTGGAAATTTCCAGGCTTCGAAAGTCTACTGGAGGCTCCAGCATAGCACGAAATTCGACAGAAAATAGAGTACCTATGTCTATGTCCCATGGTACTTCAGTTCTCTGGGTAATTTTGGTGACATTTTGATTTTTTCCTCATTTTTAGTTGAAAAAATGCACTTTAGCAGTTGAAGTTGTGGTTTTTTTGATATGTACAATTACCTACGTAATGAAACATGAAAATGAAATTTAAATTATTCTGTTTACAATAATGATAAAAATCAAATCAATCCCCTTCATCGAGTTGATAAACTCAACCCGCTATCGTATTGTTCATGACCAATAGTATCTAACGTATAAAATTTCAAACCTTTTAAGGCAACATGGATGAAAATCTATTATCAAAAAACGAAATTTCCTACTACAATTCGAGCATGATGAGTAGACAGGTACATAGACATACGTAGACATACTACCTACCTACGTGTACGGTTAAAACGCAATAAAATATAGGTACCTACCTCAGTCAGGGTAGTTGTCGGCTGTCGGCATACAGACAATGAGACAAAGCAAGTTGTTGTTTGACAAACTTTGTACAAAAAATAAATATACAATTTTGAATTTTTGAAGCACACCTTCATTTCCTCGAGCTTTTCGAGTTTTCGTTTTTCGCCAGGTCAGGTGTGAGTGTGATTTTTTCGAATTCCATGAACGTGAAAACCTTTGTCAAAAGTGAAAACAAGCCAATCAAAATAGACGAATTTTTCAAAAAAATTGTAAGGCAATGAAGCAATAAATTTGAAGACAAATTTTAGTATGGCTGTATCAATTACAAATTTCGTGTCACAGAGGGAAAAGAAACAAGAATCGAGATCGATATACAGGGTGTTAAATAAAGCGTGGGCAATAATTTCACAATAGGTAGATGCAACTCGAGTACGTACTCACTACAGGGTGGCTAGAAATATCGGGTACCCCTAAGAAAGTTTTTCATTAAAAATATAGGTTGGCAACGTGAAATAGATGCATATGATTGGTGGAATGTTATCTCTCCAGTCCAACAACCAATCATGTGTTATCATTATTATCATTCACTGTGACCAACCGAAGTATTCAGTTAGAAAACTTTTTTAGGGGTACCCGATATTTCTGGCCACCCTGTACGTAGACGAACAAAAAACGTTATTATGATAAGTTGCCTATCCTGTAAAATGAAGGCGCTACGTGCTCCGCAAAACTGGAAATTTAACAATTTTGAAAAATTCATCAAAAATAAGAAAACGTTTGAATCATTTAAGTGATGCCCCTAACCCATAGTACTCGAGTGGACGAACAAAAAAAGTTATTATGACCAATTGCCTATCTTCAAAATTGAATGGGCAAGCACAATTTCAAAATTCAAATTTGGGGCACTCAAAATTTTGAACTTTTGAATCAGGTTTGCCCCTTCAATTTTGAAGATAGGCAATCAGTCATAATAACTTTTTTTGTTCGCCCACTCGAAGGGGCATCACTTAAATGATTCAAATAGTCCGGCATATGACAATAGGAGTAATTGCACCCCCTCCCGCCGATCCTCCGGGACAACTTTTTTCTTGAAGGGGACATCCCAAGGAACATTTTAAAGCAAAGTTGTCAAAAAAAAGTTGGCCTTACTTACAAAATGGCGGCCATTTTGATTGACAGGTCAGCCGAAATCGCAGATTTTGCGTTTTAACATAGGACTTGCACGAACTTTTTCAAACTTTACAAAGGTAGATCGAAAGATCATGCAAACATTCATCACCTGTCAAAATTTCAGGTGCTAAAGTGCGTTTTTCGATTTTTGGTGAATTTTTGAAACTCGAATTTAGGCCAAAAATGAGGGAAAAAATCACAATTTTACCAAATTGACTTAGAAAGCTAAAATTTGGGATATACCCGATTTTTGACATGCCAAATCGATTGGAAACGGTTTCAACCCGTTTTGAGCAGTTCTGGAGCCTCCAGCAAATTTTTGAAACTCGAAATTATCACAAAATTCCATAAAATTGGAGTTGTACAGCTAAAATTTATTCTAAAAACTAATTTCAATACGCTACGAAGTACTGCAGATGAATTTCAAGTCGTTTTGGAGCCTCCAGCGACTTTTCGAAAATTCCTGAAACCTCCAGCAGATTTTTGAAACTTTAAATTTTCACAAAATTTCATCAAATGGAGTTGGAAAGCTGAAATTTACTTCGCAGACTACATGGTGGTTTCAAATGATTTTGAAGCTTCCAGCTACTTTTAGGAAATTTCAATTTTCCAAAAAAACGTCATACAACCTTTCAAAAAGTTGCTGGAGGCTCCAAAACGACTTGAAATTCACCAGCAGTCAACTACCGTAGCGTATTGAAATTAGTTTGCAGAATGAATTTCGACTTTCCATCTTGGTTTGATAAAATTTTGGGGAAATTTCAAGTTTCAAAAATCTACTGGAGGCTCCAGTAATTTTCAAAAAGTCGCTGGAGGATCCAAAACGAACTGAAATTCATCTGCAGTACTTGAAATTTCCCCAAAATTTTATCAAACCAAGATGGAAAGTCGAAATTCATTCTGCAAACTAATTTCAATACGCTACGGTAGTTGACTGCTGGTGAATTTCAAGTCGTTTTGGAGCCTCCAGCAACTTTTTGAAAGGTTGTATGACGTTTTTTTGGAAAATTGAAATTTCCTAAAAGTAGCTGGAAGCTTCAAAATCATTTGAAACCACCATGTAGTCTGCGAAGTAAATTTCAGCTTTCCAACTCCATTTGATGAAATTTTGTGAAAATTTAAAGTTTCAAAAATCTGCTGGAGGTTTCAGGAATTTTCGAAAAGTCGCTGGAGGCTCCAAAACGACTTGAAATTCATCTGCAGTACTTCGTAGCGTATTGAAATTAGTTTTTAGAATAAATTTTAGCTGTACAACTCCAATTTTATGGAATTTTGTGATAATTTCGAGTTTCAAAAATTTGCTGGAGGCTCCAGAACTGCTCAAAACGGGTTGAAACCGTTTCCAATCGATTTGGCATGTCAAAAATCGGGTATATCCCAAATTTTAGCTTTCTAAGTCAATTTGGTAAAATTGTGATTTTTTCCCTCATTTTTGGCCTAAATTCGAGTTTCAAAAATTCACCAAAAATCGAAAAACGCACTTTAGCACCTGAAATTTTGACAGGTGATGAATGTTTGCATGATCTTTCGATCTACCTTTGTAAAGTTTGAAAAAGTTCGTGCAAGTCCTATGTTAAAACGCAAAATCTGCGATTTCGGCTGACCTGTCAATCAAAATGGCCGCCATTTTGTAAGTAAGGCCAACTTTTTTTTGACAACTTTGCTTTAAAATGTTCCTTGGGATGTCCCCTTCAAGAAAAAAGTTGTCCCGGAGGATCGGCGGGAGGGGGTGCAATTACTCCTATTGTCATATGCCGGACTAAAACGTTTTGCGGAGCACGTAGCGCCTTCATTTTACAAGATAGGCAACTTATCATAATAATGTTTTTTGTTCCTCTACTCGATTTGCATCTATTGTGAAATTATTACCCACGCTTTATTTAACACCCTGTATGAAGATGTAGAAGATGCGACTCGTACAGAAATAGAACGAGAATCGTAGAAATGACTCATACCAAAATAGAAACACGGACGGGATGTCTGCTTCAACTGCTCAAATGCCAACCGTAGTCGTAAATTCAAATTATCAAATTCGTGGAACATGTCAAGTCAATGAGTTATCAAGTCGCAAGACGGTTGATTATAGTTGCATCATGCATGGTTCTTCAAAGTTTAATTTCTTAGTTCTTTTTTTGAGAACAGATTTACTTTTATACGTGTTACTCACTTACTCAGTCATTACACATAGTGTTATTTTTTCAGTGATTGCTACCATTTAAATTCGGTTTCATTACCTATTTCATTTGGAAGAATGACTGGTAAGCTCTATCCGATGATATCGATGGTGTTGTGGATAAAAGGCCAAACTGAGTTTCCAACTTGCATTCTAAACTCGAAAGTGTCATATCATCGTACTAAGGAGTAGTTTGGCCGATGTATCAATTTTTTTGATGAAGGCAACTCATTCGCTTTCCATTATTATCCACTGATAATATTTTTTCTAGCTTGAGAAATTTATAATGATGAAATAGTTCGAGAGTGGACAGATTGGCCCTTTTGTATTTGTTCAACCTACAGGTTCAACATGAAAAAAAGGGCCAATCTGATAAATTTGGCAAAAAATAATAGATGTTTTGTTGTTGATAAATGGCAAATGCTTAGCAAATGGGAAATATTCGGCCGCGAAATGAAAGCTCATATAGTCTAATATTGTATGTAGGGGTGAAATCGATTTGTTATCAGTCATCAGTGAAGGTTCGAGCTTTGGTATCTTTTTTAATCATCTTCAGAATGAACTCTTTTTTTTGACGGATAAAATTCGTTTCCTGAGGCTCTTTTGATATTTTAATTTCTAGAAAAACCAACAGAATTACTCAAATGTGTCCAAATAATGCCAAATACTTATACAGCGTACTCAAATTACCTGAATTTTTGGTCTTTGGTTCAGGTTCAAATAGTTTAGCAAATCCGTCATCTCGATCCTTCCTCATTTCATTTCTATTGAGAAAGAAGTTGTGATTTTGTAGCCTGAAGTCTCAGGTACACGATGATGTGCTTAATTTTTCTTTATGAGTTATAGAAAAAATTTTGGAGGCCTTCGAATGGGCCGAGGAAAAAATTTCAGGTCATGCAGGATACACAAGTAGGTACACTTTGCGCTCTACCGGCGAGACTAATTCTTATAGCAAGCTGCATGAGCAGTAATTTTGTAGTCTGAAGTTACAGGAACATGGTGATGTATTTAGTTTTTCTGTACAACATGCTGTAACAATGTTGAACATGTCCAAAGTGACTTGGCCGTTTTTTTTTTAGTGAAAATTAACATCACTTAGCTATACCATGATCTCGTTGAATTCATTCAAGAATATTTGTACAAGTCAAACAAAAAAAACTGAATACACCGCCGTGTTCCTGAGGCTTTGGACTATCAAATGATTGCACACACTGCTTGATATAGATATTAGACTTGCTACTAGACCGCAATGTACGATACTCCAGCCCCATCAACCGAATAACTTTTCTCAAAAATTTCAAATACGATCAACATTTTTTCGAGTTGTAGGTATCTAAAAACTGAACACACCACCGTCTTCCTAAAACTTCAAGCTATAAAATGAGCGCTCATTTGGTTCAAAATACTCGTACCTCCATATAGGCTCTCCTCCAGAGCACTGTTGGCGATACTTTTTAATCCACCCTCGTATTATTTTGTTTACTCGTAGGTCTGGGTTTTCTGAGATCATTTTGGTACATTTGCAATTTTTTTTAAATTACTGGCCATCAAAGATAAATTTGTAGTGGTCTGTAATGTAAAAAAAAAGTAAAAAAATAGTTCAGTTTCGCCGTTTTGGATTATACTTTCATGTAAAAAAATGCAGATTGGCCCTTTCGTATTTACTCAAAATGACCGAGAACAGATTTGCCCTTTGGAAAAAAAAAACAGTTTGGCCTTTTATCCACAACACCATCGATATGTACATATTATATTTTTCGTTATGAAGCATCAGCGAATATTCTAACCAATGCTTCTCTCATCTTTTCACTACAGCTCCGTTCGAAGAAATAGAACTGGATATCCCCCCGAACAGTGTTTTGGACACCATGAACGAATACAGAAAAAAGAATCTTTGTTGCGATGTAACTCTCGATATCGGTGGGACTCTTTTTCCTTGTCATCGTCTCATTTTGACAATCTCGTCTACTTATTTTCAAGTGATGTTCAATGGAAATTTCATAGAAAGCAACCTGAAAACTATTCCCATTCAGGACATCAATGCCGAAGTGATGGAAATGTTGCTGTCCGCTATTTATACCAGGCGAATTCGTTTGCTTCCTAATAATGCTTATTTCGTATTAAAAGCGAGCCATTTACTCCAATGTGATAGGATTTTCAACGCATGTGTGGACTGTGTTATCAAGAACGTAAGCCGTATGCATTACTTACCTGAAACATGCGCATTTGCCAAAACCATTGGCGCTGAAAATTTATATGATGCGTGTATAGAGACGTTAGCGGAAACCCTGTCATTTTGGGGGAAAACTGACGGATTGTTGAATCTTTCATACGATGTATTCAAACATTTACTTTCAAAAGTGAGATCGCCTATCAACAGGATCGATGACGACATTCTCGCAGTAATTATCAAATGGTGTCAATATAATAAAGTTAGCGCGAGGGATATGAGGATGCTCTTGTAAGTTCCTACATTTGAAAATATTCCCCCCTGGACATCAGCAGTGGCTGAACTGATAGATACTGCAAGAAGTGAAGATAGCAGTCAAAGTGTGGGACATGGAATTCTATTCAATGACGATGATTTGAGCTTAAATCTTTACTTAAGTACTATTGATGTTAAAAGCGGAGCTGGCGGATGGGGATCACTGAAGCTAAATGAGTCATTCAGCAATTGCGCGCTATCAAACTTTCAAGCCGCGGATGTATCTTACAAGAAATTTTGTACAATTGGAACGAAGATATACTGTTTGGAATGGAATTACTACCCCAGAAAATTTGTTTTTTCTTGTTTTGACGATAATGGTAGAATAGATTTGCAAGTGCCTGATCTTAAATCGTGCTTGTATAATTATTATGAAATGATCGGAATCGGGGCTGAGAAAATGATTTATTTATTTCATGGATATTCTGCTACGAACATTTGGGTTTACCGCTGTGAACTAGGCACGTGGGAAAACGTTTTTCAAGTGCCTTCACCCAATTCATCGAAATCAGTTCTGTATGATTATTCAGGATGGTCCGGTGTTACGTTTTTGGATGATGTTTTTTATGTTGTTGGATGTAAAAATCATTACTCCGAGTCTGGTGATAGATATATTGTGGCAATCGATTCTCGTGCTCCACAGATTAGAAATTGTTTCGCATTCCCAAAACCTTTTCAACATGAATATGCAGCCGTTTGTGCGTTTGATGGGAAAATAGCGATTTCAGGCGCCTTTCGCGATGATACTTTGTATAATACTTTTAGTATTTTTGATGTGACGGCTAATAAATGGAGAACCGATCTGGAGTCTATGAATGAAGGCAGAGCAAGGCATAAACTGATTCATCGTGATGGATTTATCTATGCTGTAGAAAGAAGGTCATTCACCAAAAATGAGAAATATGATGTCAAGTTGAATACGTGGATTGAGATCCCAAAGTTGCCAGAACGAGCTCAGTTCGTCAATGCAGATGGAGTCAATACGACAATAGGTTTTTGTAGTGTAATCTGTGCTGAATCAATTCCTTTGTAAGATTGGCTTCGTCGATACCTATTTGTTATATGTACGTAATTTGTCATTCTTATTTTTATTGAGATGTTATTTTCTGGTTTATTTTATCATTTCCATTTGGTTTTAGACTTCTTAGTTTTATCGTTTGGTTCTACGTGTATTTTGAATAAAATTTCAATTTTAACAGTTTTCCGCCAATTTTTTTCAAACTTGCAGGTTTTCTCTCTGGAATAAAGCCTTTTTTTGATTTGCCAAATCGATTAAAAACGGTTTTGAACCAGTTCAAACAATTCTGGAGTCTCCAACAGATTTTAAAAAAAATGAAATTTCCACTAAATTTGATCGAAAATGAAACTGAAAAGCCTGAATTTACTGTGCACTCTAATTTCAACTCGCTATATGCTATATCAATCAATTCGACTGCTGATTGTTTCAACTTTCAAGTTGCCTTTCGAGTCGTCGGCGACTTTATAGTCCGGCATATGACAATAGGAGTAATTGCACCCCCCCCCCCCGTCGATCCTCCGGGACAACTTTTTTCTTAAAGGGGACATCCTAAGGAACATTTTAAAGCAAACTTGCCAAAAAAAGAGTTGGCCTTACTTACAAAATGGCGGCCATTTTGATTGACAGGTCAGCCGAAATCGCAGATTTTGCGTTTTAACATAGGACTTGCACGAACTTTTTCAAACTTTACAAAGGTAGATCGAAAGATCATTCACAAATTCATCACCTGTCAAAATTTCAAGTGCTAAAGTGGGTTTTTCGATTTTTGGTGAATTTTTGAAAATCGAATTTAGGCCAAAAATGAGGGGAAAAAATCAAAATTTTACCAAATTGGCCAAGAAAGCTAAAATTTGGGATATACCCTATTTTCGACATGCCAAATCAATTGGAAACGGTTTCAACCCGTTTTGAGCAGTTCTGGAGCCTCCAGCAGATTTTTGAACCTCGAAGTTCCCACAAAATTCCATCAAATTGGAGTTGTAAAGCTAAAATTTATTCTAAAAACTAATTTCAATACGCTACGAAGTACTGCAAGTGAATTTCAAGTCGTTTTGGATCCTCCAGCGACTTTTTGAAAATTCCTAAAGCCTCCAGCAGATTTTCTAAACTTTAAATTTTCACAAAATTTCATCAAATGGAGATGGATGATGGAAAGCTGAAATTTACTCTGCACTCCAATTTTAACACCCTCTGAAAACGACTTCTGGTGGATTTCAAGTCATTTTAGAGCCTCCATGTAGATTTTTGAAACTTGAAATTTCCACAAAATTTCATCAAACTCAGATGGAGAGTCGAAATTCATTCTGCAAACTAATTGAGGAGCTGAGAATCAAAACTCACATTTGCCACCATAAACGATTTTGAGAAAAACGCGAAAAACTGAGTTAGTAGTGTTGCCAGTTGAAAAAACTTATAATACCAAAATGAATCATTAGATAGCGGTACTAGAACACGATTCCCTGTGTTGACTGATTTTCACCTAGCTCCCTTCTGCTTTAATATCCAGACAAAGAATGGCAAATGTGAGTTTTGACTCCAAGATTTGCAATCAAATTTCTTTTCACTGTTTTAATTACGACGATAGGGAAAAGTTTGATAACAAGCTGAATTTTGGTACTCGGGGGTTTTTTGATACGCTGAACACGAATTTGGGGTGTCCAGGTGAATCCGGTGTACGCTTCCCCCTTTTTTGTGGACCTTAAGCCCCTAAATTTGTTTTTTTGCGTTTAAGTCCGAAAATATGCAATTTTATGCAAGATTTATGTTTTTTGGGTCGCAGAATACGAATTTGACAATATTTTTTTTGTAGGGGTGGGGGATGAGGGGGTAAGGGGGCGAGAAATTCAAAATTTGACTATAATGATGTGTGATATGTCGAAATGTATGTTTTTGAGGGTGTAGATCACGAATTTGGCAATATTTTTTTTCGTAGGGGTCAATGGTGGGGGCTGAGGGGTGAAAATGGTTAAAAATTCAAAATTTGACTATAATGATGTTTGACATGTCGAAATGTATGTTTTCGTGGTTGTAGATCACGAATTTGACAATATTTTTTTCGTAAGGGTTGATGGTGGGGGATGAAGGGGGTGAAAAATTCAAAATTTGACCATAATGATGTGTGATATGTCGAAATGTATGTTTTTGAGGGTGTAGATCACGAATTTGACAATATTTTTTTCGTAGGGGTGAATTGTGGGGGATGAAGGGGGTGAAAACGGTGAAAAATTCAAAATTTGACCATAATGATGTGTGATATGTCAAAATGTATGTTTTTGAAGGTGTAGAAAAGGTGAAGGGTGGGGGATGGAGAATTTTCTATTGGAGAGCCGTCAAAGTCCCTGGAAGAAAAAATTTGTAACATTTAAACAAAATTCACCATGATTTTTCACTATAATTGACTGTTGTCGTCGCCGGGGCATTCGGGGGCAAAAATGGCAAATGACATCTTGAAATACTGTAGGACTAATCGTATATTCGAATAATAATAAACACATCGAGAAATAAACGGAAATATATTCGTTATAAAAGTATAAAAAAATATCATCAATCAAGAATATCATCGAAGTCGCGTCTATAAACTAAATCAACGAGGTAGTAAACAGGAGAGCACCCGGATAAGAAGAACAGCCAGGTAAGTATCGCATCGAAGCTGAGATTACTCCCAGTACTGCCAACGCCAACACACCCCTTTAATCTTAGCGGAGAGGCGGAGATCAATAACGTACATCGTAAACATAGGAACTAATGGAACTATCATCTTCGAATTAATAATGGCCTGAAATACAAAAATTATGTTACATATTGAGCAGACAGCTGCAATGTTCTTGAAATCGACCTGAGGCAAGAGCTTTCGTGAGGGCATCAGCCGGCTGATCTTCCGACTTAACGAATCTCAAAATAATCTTGTTACCCTTGACAAAATCTCTAACTATGTGATAATTGAGTTTAGCTATATGCCTGAGCTTGGGAGCTCCAGTTGTTTTAGCGATAGCGAGAGCAGGCTGACAATCACTATGAATGAGAGCTGGTCCATGTCTATTCTTCGTTAAACGTTCTAATAAATCTACCGTAATGACAGCATCCTTCGAACACATGGATAGAGCGAAATATTCCGCTTCAGCTGAGGAACCCGCTGGTACCGACTGTTTTCTCGTACGCCAAACAACCGGATCACCGTACGCTCGCACAAAATAGCCTGTAATAGAGCAACCTTCTTCTCCAGTCCCTAACGACGCATCGGTGTACGCATCTACAAATACACTTTCTTTCTTAATCACCCCTCTATAAGTTAGCCCTAGCTCTGCCGTTCCTTTCAGATACTGAAGAATTCTCTGAGCACGTTCCCAGTCTTCGGGCTGAGGATTACTTTGATGTTGACATAGCACATTCGTAGCGAACATAATATCTGGTCTAGTACCGTTGGCTAGATGTAATAACGAGCCAGTAATTTCCCTAAACAAAGACTTGCCAGGCGTAGGCTTACCAGGATTCCATTCTGGTGTTTTCTTCTCTGACTTACTTTTCTTTTCACAATTTCGAGTTAAAGCTGGAGTATGAACAGCTGGCAAATTCAACGCGTTAAAGCGTTTCAACACACAATTAATAAAACTAGTTTGAGTCAAAGTCAACGTTTGATATTCTTCCGATCTAGCAATTTCCAAACCAAGAAACTTTTTAGGAGAACCTAACTCTTTTACTTGAAATTCCTCTTTTAAACGTCTAATCGTCTCAACAATCTTATCTTTACAATTACCTGTGATTAGGAAATCGTCTACATAAAGTACTAAAATTACCACCAAATGTTTCCTTCGCCAGATATACACGCATGGCTCATTTGGATGATTGGTAAACTGCATTTTCTTGGCTGCTTCATCGAACCTACGAAACCAAGTTAACAGACTAATCTTGAGCCCATACAAAGCACATTTTAAAGCACAAACCAGGCCTTCATCAACTTCCATTCCTTCAGGCGGATGCATATATACCGTAGTTTTCAATCTGCCATTAAGAAAGGCAGTAATAACATCTAATTGAATAATCGACCAACCTTCTTTATTTGCAAGCGCAAGAATTACCCTAACTGTGTGTTTACTAGCCACCGGAGAGTACACATCTCCTATATCGTACACTTCTCTATCTTTGAATCCACGTATAACCAAACGTGCCTTATATCGTATTGAAGAATCATTCTCGTTAGTTTTCCTACAAAATACCCATCTAGAATCTAAGATATTCACCCCTTTGGGCGGTACAACTAAATCCCACGCATCATTTCTTTCTAAAGACGCCATTTCATCTTCCATGGCTTTTATCCAATACTCACGATCAGTACGGTCTAAAGCTTCAGCGTAAGTCATTGGATCCTTTTCATCTTCGAGTAAGCATGCACGTAATGCTGTAACACGATCAAAAGCTAAAAACGTATCGTTAGACGAGTCATCAAAAATCACAGTTTCTTCGACGTTCTCAATGTCAAATTCATCAGAGTCATCGTTTTGACCACTAGTACTTGGGACAACATTCAATTCACCAGAAGTCTTGCTGGGTACTTCTACACTTACCTCTTCGTTGGTAGTTTCTCGTTCTACCGTGTCGTGCCAGTTAATATCAGTTTCAGTTTCGTCTGAACTAAAATCGAAAACAACATCTTTACTTTTCAATAAATCTCTATACGTAATATTTTCAATAAACTCAACATCTTTACGTTCTATAATTTTCCTCGAAGGTAACAAAATTCGATAACCACTTCTAGTATTGTTCAAAACTACACCTCTAATACCTCTTTCATCAAATTTCTCATAATCCTCTCTAGTTTTCTTCGGAATGGCCAGACAACCAAACCGGCGTATAAACGATAAATCAGGAGTTTCACCACAAAATACTTCATAAGGTGTCTTAAAACCGTTCGATTTGTGAGGAGTTCGATTGTAGATATAAACAGCCTGAGATATAGCATGGTCCCACAAGGACATTGGGATTCCCGAATCGCTCAGCATCGCTGTTGTCTTTTCGCGCAAAGTCCGATTGATTCTTTCTGCAACACCATTATGAGTTGGGGTATCCGGTTCAGCTACCTCTATCTCAATCTTCTCCTGTTTCAATAACCTTCCCATCTCACCTGAATATTCGGTACCTCCGTCCGTACGTAAGTACCGTACCTTAACATCTTTTCCCAACATTCTACGCATCTCATCTAAGTACTTTCTAAAGCAGTCAGCTGCATCACTTTTATAACACATCACAAATACCATTGCGAACCTCGAGAAATCATCTATAAATGTTATCACATACCTACGTTTACCTGGGAATGATAGAGGTGTTATAGGGCCCATCACGTCAGAATGAACTCGTTGTAAAGCTATCTTACTCCGCTGACGTTTCTTCTTCGAAGGGTTCCTGTGAACCTTAGCTAACGCACAAGGTTGACAATCCATAATATCCTTACCAAAAGTTACATTTTTCAAAATCACCATCTTCGATTTATATAGTTCAAGATAACCTAGCGAAGCGTGCGCCAATCTCGTATGCCATAGAAGACCCAAGTTTTCACGAATCGTCGGAAGCGTTGGACTTGGACCTCCTCCATCAGCATTAGCTAACATAGCCACTTCATTTGGATTACGAACACGCAGATCACTGACCCAGAACGGAGATTGAAACTGAGCTCTAATAATTATGTCACCAGAATTTCCATCTCTGATATAAAAATATAGCGAACTTCCATCAAATGTCGCACCTTGTTGTACCAGCTGCCGTAAACTCAGCAGATTTTCAGAAACTTCTGAAGAATATAAGACATTTGTAAAAGTAATTGGCTTACCTAAAGCAGTGTAAGTATGAAACTCACCTAACTCCTCTATACTCAGAACAGACTCCTGTCCTTTCTTAGCGCAATCTATTACCGCTAGTTTACTCAACTTTCTTACCTTGGAGAGAATTCGCCGCTCATTTGTCAAATGATAACTTGCCCCAGAGTCGATTATAAAATTGACTGACAGTACTGCTGTCATGAAACACTTACCCGCCGAGTTAAGGCAGTCGTCAGGATAATAATACTTCGAATTTAATTCGAAATTTCTATCGCCTCGGACCATCATAGATTTTCCACCGCTATCGCCTTTCCCTTGACCGGACCCAGATTTACCAGACTTTTCATCGGATTTACGCTCGGGGCAGTTCTTCGCAATATGATCGGTTACTTTTCTGCAGCAGTAGCAATAAGACCCATTCGTCTTGCAGTCTTTCATCGCATGACCTCTCATGTTACATTTTCGACACCTTCCATAATGGTTGCCTTCGGATGAGTTACGGTTCTGATAGGAATCTCTCGAGTCGTAATTGCGCTGATAGGAACCACGTCGATTGTCTTCACGTTCACGTCTCTCGCCACGTCGATCGTCGAATTGCTCACGTCTATCGCCACGTCGATCTCGATCATCGTATTGTTCACGTCGCTCCCCACGTCGATCGTTGTTTTGTTCACGTCTATCGCCACGTCGATTGTTTCGTAAATTTCTTCCTCTTCCATTCGAGTTCGAAGAATTGGCAGAGGCAAAATGAACCCCTGTTGAAGCCGCCGTTGAGGTTACTGCCTTGAGCTCCTTCTCAGTCGCCTCTTCGTCACATAGCCATTTTTTGATCATCTGGTAGTTGGTTTTACTCGTTCGGTTGGACATCGATATGTCGCTGCGCGCCTTCTTTATTTTATGTAACAGCATACTCTTTTTGAAATCGTCCGTCCACACCATGCCTGCTTCTTTACTTCGTTCGAATAAATCCTCCAATTGCCTGGTAAACTTCGACGGCTCGTCAATAAACGGTTCAAAACGTAAGTTCGTGATTTTCTGAAAGAGAGCTTCTCGTAAGTTCTCCGATATTGGCAGTTTCTCATTATCCAACCATTTTATGATTTCGGCCGGTTCCCTGATGTTTTCGACTAAACGCTGGTGGTGTTTGTCAAGGCGACCTACTATGAGTAAACGAGTAGTCGCTTTCCGAATGGAGTCATCGAATCTTGTATTCGGTCGCGGAACTGAAGCATCCACAATATCATTAAGTCTGCGTACTCTTAATTCGTCAAACAGCATCTGCCGCCAATTTCGGTAGCTACTTTTCTCCGTCAGCTTATAATCGATATTCGGGAACATAGAATTGAAGGTTAGCGGAGCACATCCAATATTTCCCACCAGTGGTGGCATCGGTACTGCGGAGGCACCCGTTGACATGATAGGTTGCCTTAAAGATGCGGATGTGGTGCTACTCGAAACCACATTTGCAGCAGTGGTATGTAAATTCACCAATTTATGAGCTGTCACATAACGACCAGCAGGTTTACTAAACGTTGTCACCGTAAGTCGCGGCATATCAGATGCGCTGGATGTAATTGATACTGATATCGGAACTGCCGAAGTCACCGGAACAGCAGATGTCACCGGAGGTGGTGGTGGTGGCGGCATGAAAAAGTAGTTTGGCAAATTGCCCACTAACGAAATCGGATTCGCATTCGAAATCGGATTAGAAATCTGATTACTTACTGAGCTGCTCACAGGAACACTGATTGTCGATCGCATAAAACTTTCCAGCTCAGCTTTGATACGATCCACTATAGGATTTATTATAGCCTCCATCTTGTCCGAATGAAGTTTACACAAGTACACAATCACTACCGAAATGTTAAAAAACAAGCAACGAATCGAAACCTACGCTTCTGTCTACCATGTAGGACTAATCGTATATTCGAATAATAATAAACACATCGAGAAATAAACGGAAATATATTCGTTATAAAAGTATAAAAAAATATCATCAATCAAGAATATCATCGAAGTCGCCTCTATAAACTAAATCAACGAGGTAGTAAACAGGAGAGCACCCGGATAAGAAGAACAGCCAGGTAAGTATCGCATCGAAGCTGAGATTACTCCCAGTACTGCCAACGCCAACAAATACACTACCTGAAGTACTAGCCCCTGGGATTTCCCGTGCATCTACGTGCAAAAATTTGTTCTATTCCTATTTATGTAGCAGAATAGGCAAAACACGGAGTTTTAACGTAAATTAAACCTCTATAATGACTTTATAACAAACTAAAATCGAGTAAATTGATGCTCACTTTCAGTTGAATTATTCATACTTGGTACATTTTGACATATTACACATCATTATAGTCAAATTTTGAATTTTTCGCCCCCTTCATCCCCCACCATCAACCCTTACGAAAAAAATATTGTCAAATTCGTGATCTACAACCACGAAAACATACATTTCGACATGTCACACATCATTATAGTCAAATTTTGAATTTTTAACCATTTTCACCCCTCAGCCCCCACCATTGACCCCTACGAAAAAAAATATTGCCAAATTCGTGATCTACACCCTCAAAAACATACATTTCGACATATCACACATCATTATAGTCAAATTTTGAATTTCTCGCCCCCCTTACCCCCTCATCCCCCACCCCTACAAAAAAAAATATTGTTAAATTCGTATTTTGCGACCCAAAAAACATAAATCTTGCATAAAATTGCATATTTTCGGACTTGAACGCAAAAAACAAATTTGGGGGCTTAAGGTCCACAAAAAAGGGGGAAGCGTACACCGGATTCACCTGGACACCCCAAATTCGTGTTCGGCGTATCAAAAAACCCCCGTGTACCAAAATTCAGCTTGTTATCAAACTTTTCCCTATGGAATTTTGCAAACAAAACTAAGTTTTCATCAAAACTCACATTTGCCAATGGCAAATGTGAGTTTTGATTCTAACCCTTGGTTTTGAAGGTGAATTTCACACCAAAATGACTTTGATCCAAAAAAACCGAATATGTCACATTATAGAGTGTAAAACGGTATATCCAAATCTGCCATAAAACGGTATTTTTTTTTTTTGGCAAATGTGAGTTTTGATTCTCAGCTCCTCAATTTCAATACGCTACGAAGTACGAAGTTGACTGCTGGTGAATTTCAAGTCGTTTTGGCGCCTCCAGCAACTTTTTGAAAATTCAAATTTCCTAAAAGTAGCTGGCAGCTTCAAAACCATTTGAAACCACCATGTAGTCTGCGAAGTAAATTTCAGCTTGCCAACTCCATTTGATAAATTAATGTAGGTGAAATTTCAAGTTTCAAAAATCTACTGGAGGCTCCAGTAATTTTCAAAAAAGTCGATTTGCAGTGTTCGCAGTGTTGAAATATTTCTGACTAGCAGCCAATCAGAAACGAGAATTGAGAAAGTGGGAAGCGCCCTTTGTAGCCAAATGATAAGAACGTGAGGGAAAACAACAACAATAATTATTTTTAACAAATTTTTCGACGAATTTTTCTCAATTTTTTTAAGGCAACGAAGCAATAAATTTGGAGACAAATCTTAGTGTGACAGTGCCAATTACATTCTGCTTCAACTGCGCTAATGTCAATCGTAAGTATTTGGAACATGCCAAAGTCCGGCGGATTAGTTGCATGCGTCTTCAAAGTTGAAGTTCTTAGTTCTTTTGAGAACAGATTTACTTACATACGTATTACTTATTACAGATAATCTCATAGTGTTTTTTTCGGTGATTGCTGCCATCTAAATTCGGTTTCATTATTCACGATTTGGAAGAATGACTGGTAAGCCCTATCGGATGATACATTTATTTATCGTTATGGTCATGAAGCATCAGCGAATAATCTAACCAACCAAAACTTTTCACTTCAGCTCCGTATGAAGAAATAAAACTGGATATCCCCCCGAATAATGTTTTCGACACCATGAACGAATACAGAAAACAGAATCTCTTTTGCGATGTAACTCTCGATATCGGCGGTACTTTGTTTCCTTGTCATCGTCTCATTTTGACAATCTCGTCTACGTATTTTCAAGTCATGTTCAATGGAAATTTCAAAGAAAGCAATCTGAAAACTATTCCCATTCTGGACATCGATGCCGAAGTGATGGAAATTTTGCTGTCCGCTATTTATACCACGCGAATTCGTTTGTTTCCCAATAATGTGTACTTCGTATTAAAAGCGAGCCATCTGCTCCAATGTGATAAGATTTTCAACGCATGTGTGGACTGCATTATCAAAAACACAACCGTAGCCCATATGCTTCACTTACCTGAAACATGCGAATTTGCAAAAACCATAGGGGCTGAAGAATTATATGATGCGTGTGTAAGGAGGTTAGCGACGACCCTGATATTTTGGAGGAAAACTGACGGTTTCTTGGATCTTTCGTACGATGTATTAAAATATTTACTATCGAAAGTAAAATCGACGAAGACATTCTCGCAGCAATTATCCAATGGTGTAAATATAATAACATCAGTGCGAAGGATATTAAGATGCTCTTGCAAGTTCCTATTTTTAGCAAACAACCGAGCTGGACATCAGCAATGGCTGAACTGATGGTTGCTGGAAGAATTGAAGATAACAGTCAAAGTTTAGGATGCGGAATTCAATTCAATGATGACGATTTGAGCTTAAATCTTCATTTAAGTACTGTCGATGTTAAAAGTGGAGCTAGAGGATGGGGATCACTGAAGGTAAATGAGTCATTTAATAAATACACACTATCAAACTTTCAAGCCACGGATAGATCTTACAAGAGATTTTGTACAATTGGAACGAAGACTTACTGTTTAGAATCGAATTACTTCACCAGAAAATTCATTTTTTCTTGTTTCGAAGATAATGGTAGAATAGATTTGCAAGTGCCTAATGATCTTAAATGTCGTAATTCTGCTTACCGGTTGATCGCAGTTGAGAAAATGATTTATTTATTTTATGAATATTTTGCTACGTATATTTGGGTTTACCACTGTGAGTTAGACAAGTGGGAAAATAACGTTGTTCAAGTATCGTCATTATCGAATTCAAATCCGAGTGATTACGTACGATGGTCCGATGTTACGTTTTTAGATGGTGTTTTTTATGTTGTTGGATGTAAAAATAACTCCGGGTCTGATGATAGATATATTGTGACAATCGATTCTCTTGCTCCACTTCAGATTAGAAATTGTATCGCATTCCCAAATCCTTTTCAACATGAAAATGCGGCCGTTTGTACGTTTGATGGAAAAATAGCGATTTCAGGCTCCAATCACGATAGTACTTTGCATAATACCTATAGTATTTTTAATGTCAAGGCTACAAAATGGAGAATGGATCTGCAGCCTATGAATGAAGGCAGAGCTAAGCATAAACTGATTCATCGTAATGGGTTCATCTATGCTGTAGAAAAAAGGCCATTCATCAAAAATGAGAAATATGATATAAATTTGAATACGTGGATTGAGATCCCAAAATTGACGAAACGAGTTCAGTTCATCGACGTTGATGATGTTAAAACTACAATGGGTATATCCAACGTAATCTACGCTGAATCAATTCCACTGTAGGATTTGTATTCCAGAATGTAGACTGAGTAATTTTATACTAAGCATAAAGAGTGGTTATTTTTTTCAAATTTCTTTGTTGTTACTTTGTTATCCTTATTTTTATTGAGATGCCACTTCTTGGTATGCAATATTTTCTTGTATTTTTGTTTGCATGCTTGCTTTGATTATTAAAGGCATACCTACTTTATTCTTTTTATTTTACCGCTTCAATTCAGTTTTACCTAGTTTTATCGTTCTGTTAATTGTATTTTGAATAAAATCTCAACTTTGGCAGTTTTCCTGCAATTTTTTTCAAACTTGCAGGCTCGATTTTTGGGATAAGGTCAATTTTCGAACCGTCAAATCAAGTGAAAACGGTTTTGAACCGCAATTCGAACAGTTTTGAAGCCTCCAGCAAATTCCCACTAAATTTTACCAAATGAAGCTGAAAGTCGAACTGTAGGTAGTTTCAAGTGATTTTGAAGTCTCCAGCAACTTTTTAGAAATTCCCATAATTTGTTGTGTAAATGGTCGGAATTTTAAAAAAATCGCTGGAGGGCCCGCAACGACTTGTAGCCACCCGCAGTCGACTTAATAGCTTGTTGAATTTTGAACGCAGAGTGAATTTCACCTTCCCAACTTTATAATTTTGATTTTATTCCCTCATTTTTAACTGAAATGTAAAATCAAAAAATGCACTTTGGCACCGCTACTTGCAAAATTTCCCAAATCATGCACCTTTATCGAATGAGAAATCAACAATATCGAATAATACGTATATTAAAAACAATAATTAACTATGTTTCCATCGTAAAATATAAAACGTAAAAAACTTGATAAGCTACGCACGAAAAAAATATACATACTCGTACAAAAACATCACATCACATTAAGTATCATTGAATACCTATCATTCCAACGATAATAAACCAATTAGTACTGTATCTTGCAACTGGGCATCAATTCCAGTAATTTTCCCATCGAAGGGTAAGCTGAATTCATTAGAAATCCATTCATTATCGCGAAACTTCGTAACTTTTTCGGCGTTTATCTGCTTTATTAACCCAGCAGGACTGCTATAATCATAACCATCCGCTGATACAGGTTCGTTATCTTTAGAAACTTGTAAAATGATCGTATAGTTCCTGATCTCATTTTCAACCCATAATATCAACTTGAAAGGCGAATATTCACTGGGCCACTTACTCACAATAGTAAGCTTCAAGGGAACTTCCAAACTACACGAAAAATCACACAGCAGTAATCGATGAAATTGTGTTTCTGATTCCTTGTAATTCAACATCACAGAACATCCTCCAGAAACACCGTCGTCGAAGAAATGACTAGTACAACCAGTTTCGAAATTATCACTCAAACACGATGGCATTGGTAAGTTGTATTCCTGGTTAGCGAGATTATACCATAGCATAGAACTAGTAAAAGGCTCGTGGCTGACTCCTTGATTGAAAGTTATCTTGAAAGGAAGTGTATCGAGAAGATGAATGTATAAGTGAGGCCATAACTTAGCCCAGAATTTTCTTTCGACTTCGAAGAATTTATCATCGCTGGCCTGAGTTTCGTAAGTCCATCCAGTCGCGAACAGAGCCATTGACAATCCGTTAGAGCGAACTACCTCCATCGCTTTATCCGTATTGAATCCACCTCCTCCAAAAACACCTCGTCCGAATACGTCGATTCCTACATAAACGTCGAGCTGTCGTCCTCCAGAGTTTCGTAAACTCGTCTCTAAATTGATTTCTTTCCAGCCATAATTCAAGAAAATACCGTCGCATATTTCGAACGCTGTTTTATTATGCTTATTTAGTTCGTTTTGCCAAGTCAACGTACCTTCGGTCAAACTAACCGAGTCGTACCATATGACTTTACGAGTTCCCAGCTGAGACTTCAATTTCTCCAAAAACGTGATCAGTTTCGGTAGATGTGGTTTGTCGATACTATTTTCAATATTCATTAAATAACCATCGAAGTTATAATGTTTGCAAATACTGACTAGCTTCGATATAAACGATTCCATCATATCGTCATTGGTTAGCAACTGATCCCAGATTTTTTTGCCTTCGTTGAATTCGGTGATTACGGTACCAAGTATTTCAACGCCGTGAAAATGAGCTGCATTGATCCACATGAGAGGAGGAATCGTGATGAAATAATGACTAAAGTAGACGAAAGTATCGATGGCTGGCCAATGGTAAAATAGGTATTGATCTTTATACTTGGTTCCGTTGACAAAGCGGTCGTCTAAGTAGCCACCTTTCATGTCATGACAGACGAGTGTTTTGGGAACGCACGATCGCAGGGCTTTGATCGGTTTTCTGACACGTTTGTGACAATGGAAGCTGTTACTTTCGTAGCAGTATTTACTCGTCGACTTTAATGGTTTTACGAACACGGACCAATCTGATTTATCGTCCCAGGACAGAACATCGTCGAGTGTTTTCAAAGGTTCGCATTCGGTGATTCTATGCATACTGTTGGATATGATATTTGTACTGGTATACTGACTAGAGAGCTTACGACAGAATTTCAAAATTACTGGCAAACCACTGGGAAATTCGGCCACAGGTTACGAATAGAAATACGTTATCTCGTACGCGAAACCACTGCATTGAATGAGTGAAACACCTGCAAGATAGATTTGATAGATTAGAATGTATGTTCAATTGTTCACTAAGGATGAGTCATTATAGATTACAGGAATTTAATACTCACGTTTCAGTTACACCTGAACATATTTTGTCATTTGTCAGGTGGAAAAAATTGCTAAAATAACAGCAACGAAAAATAAATTGAAACTATTTGAAACAGGAAACACATTTTTAAAAAAGTGAAAAAGTAAGTTGTGATAACAAAATGCTGATAAAACGTGTTTTTAGGCTTCCATAACAAACATTAAAATCAGCTGATTTCTGAACCTGTTTTTTTTGTGTCCTTGCTTTTGCAACACGTGGCGTGGTCCACATGGCCGCATCTAAAGCTCTTTAATACAAGTATGGAAATAAATAGATTATGCTCTCAAGAAAGTCTTAGCATTTTACGTATGTATTACGTACTGCGCATGACAGGTTGGTGTCGTCACGCGGTGGAGGTGGGTGAAGCAACCAATGGAGTGCAACGTTGTACGTGAACAGCTGATTTGATGCTTGCTCGCGCACTGCGCAGTACGTAAAACTTACGTAAAATCCTATGACTTTCTTAAGAGTAATCTATTTCCATACTTGTATTAAAGAGCTTTAGCCGCATCCAGCGCATTTTAGCAACTTCCACATGCGATCGCTAAAGAGCCATTTTTGCGCGATCTCATTGGCCGGCGCTGCAGTACTCCATACACCTCGCTCCGCCCATCACGCGCGCTTCTCCGATCCATTCAAAATCCTTCAATTCATGGCCAAATTGCTAATGCCATAATTTCACCGATTATTAATGAATGTGACGAAATTTAATGGCAATTTTTATTCCATTATTATAATGCAAACATCAAATTAACGAAGTAAATAAAAAATAAAATAATAAAGGTAATAATATCACCCTTTGGGAAAAGTTGCTAAGCACCAAATGCCAAAAATAATTATGCAATAAGCGGGTGATCATTTTAGAAATGCGTCACACCAAAAATAGGAAATTTTCAAAAAAATTCTAAGAATAATAATTAATAATAATAACAGTAAAAGTATGCAAAGTTCAGAAACTCATAACTCAAATATATCATAAAGATCAAAAATTCAAAATCAATAATAATAAAACGATGCAAATTTTACAGAAACGAATACAATCAGAAAATCAAACGTACATACGTAGCGAGATTGAATGTTTTTTATCATTCTTTTTAGGAGCAATTCTATGTCGCCTATTTACAGCAGCAGGTTGACGATTATTACGATTTTTTCTTCGTTGGATCGCCGTAGGTTGCACCTTTATGCGTGCTCCAAGTGCACGACGAAGCGGCACACTTTTAGCTGCAGTGTGTAAAAAACTTACCCACTGTCCGGACGATCTAATTTTGCGTAATCGGCAAATAAACTTTTTGACTCCTTGTTGAGACATATCAGCGAGCCCAAACTTTCCATTCAACTGATGCAAAAGATCGAGTAAATCTGCAAAATTATATTCTTCATCTTCAACATCGTTAGCTTTCTCCAAGTTTGCATTTTCCTCCACTGCACTGTTCACAGATGCCATTTCGGCATGATCAAGATTCACAATATTATCACGGAGTTCGTTTTCAGTTTCTAAAACATTCACAGCAGATATTTCAATTACATTTGAATTCAAATTATCACGAAGTCGGCGTTCCTTTTCTGTCATAGTAGAAACATGTAGAGGTAAAAAGTAATCAATGGATGGCATTTTTTCTCCAAGAGCAACGAATGCCATTTGACGACGGCCTTCAATGGTGATAGATGGAAAGATGCTATTTTTCACATCATAAAACTGATAAACTGCGGCAATATGTTTACATAGCTTACCCATCACACCACCTTTGCAGTTACATGTAGCCTTTTCAGAATCAACGGTGTAAATAGTACCAGCAATATTTTGGCTGGGAACTTCATAGGTATGCTCATTAATCTTAACGATGTCCTCACGCTGAATGTATTCGGCTCTTCTAAAGATTTCTTGCAGGTACAAATGCTTACGTCGATCCCGAGAGTTGTAAAATTCACGCAACTTTCTTTTGTAAAAAACTTCCATTGTAGTTACAATGAAATCAAGTAATGCTACCAAGTTATAAGCTTTAACTCTATCGAGAACATTTTCTTTAAATAGTCTGATAGAAATCTCCGCGAAATTATTCGTATGATGAGCTGTTAGGCCGACTCTATAAGCTAAACACCACTTCTCTTTCATGGCATATTGATCCTGTAAGTAACTCTGCCATCCTGGATAACTGCTTCCTATGGCCATTGCACTTTCGTACGCGTCATCAGCTTCTTTTATATCAGTACTGTAGAGAATCGTTTGGAAAGTGGACATCAAATCTCCTTGGTGCGCCTTTTCAATTTTATGATTTGCGTCTTGCAACCATCGAAGTACGTATTGTAGTACATGGAATATGCATAACAACAAAACACTATCTGGCCAAATCGCCTTGGCTGCTCCGATCTCTGCCGCACAATTATCGGTCATAATCACGTTCGCATAGTTCTGATTAAAAAAAGAACTACCTAATTTCTCTACAATTGCTTGCTGTAGAATTTTGAACGCATTTTCAAACGAATTCATGGTCTGATCTTTAGTGATGATAACACCACAAGGTACTGCTCCACATGGCGTTGCACTGAGTAGAAATGTTATCGCATAGTTCTCATGATCGCAGCACGACGTAGTATCAATGAAGAGTATTTTTCGGGAAAAATCACACTGATGAATTCGTTGCATGATAGGCGTCACAATAATTAGTGCAAAGGGGTCCGTCTCATATTTAATAATAATATCATCCGCAGCATACATCGCGATTCTTTTGTCGAGCACCTTAATACAAAAGACAAAATACGTATGTACAATTAATAAGGAGTGAAAAATTAACACTATTGTGGTATAGTAAACGAGATATTTTACAGGAATATTGAAACATACTGGCAGTAAATCGGAACCATCTCTAGGACCAAAACTCGAATTTCTCCACAACATATACCAATATTGCACTGCTCGTTTTGTTGGGTTCATTTGAGCATTACCTAACAGCGTTTCATCATCCAACGAATTTTTCTCTGTTTCACCATTTCGATCTTCAAACAAGATCTTATTTTCATGGTACTGGCTAGCACTGGCAATATTCATGCCCAAACTGAAATACTCGAAGAACTCATCACGAATACTTGTTGGTGTTGTTAAATGCTTCATTGCCGAAGGTGAATTTAAAGGGTGATTGTGAGATCCACGTATAATAATAATCCCGGGCATTCCATTCTGCCACAAAAAGAATAGCATAAATTATTTGTATCAAGATGAAAAATGCCATATGAAATCAATGTTTAATGTGATGAATGATAATAGTTGGAAAGCTTACTTTGACGTAAGGATCGTTGCGCTTCGTATATGGAGTAGTAACTTTCACCGTGATAATTAGCTGAGCTGAACAGCTGGTGCTTTTAGACAAACCTCGTTTATTGTTATTTTTCTCATCGACAGGCCTTTTTTGGTAATCGCTATGGTGGCAATACAATAATTTCCTGTGTAAAAACAGATTAGCATTCAGCATTTATTTACCAATAAGACTTATGGGCAGCAAATCAAATGCAGGGCATACTTACTGACAGACAATTTTCACTGATTGGTTTGGTTTTGTACTTCGTGTTTTCCATTGCGTGGCTGTGTTCAAGGAAAATTCGCATACCCAGTCACTGCAGTCTTGCATGTTGAATAAGTTGCAACGGATATGGCATTCACCATTTTGCGACTTTTCTGATACAATTTCATGTTGCCAGTTGGATGGCAGAATTTCGCTAGTTATAACTTGGTTGAATTCCATAATTACTTATAATTATTATTTGCCAGAAAAGGCACAGTTCCGAAAACTAAAAACTGCGCGGATTTAAGCGGGAAGACATCGCCGGAAAATTTTAGCGCTGATAAGAAGTGAAGAGCGGACGATGGGCAGTTTGCATGCGGGGCAGGAGGCGATAGCTGGCCAATCGCATGGCGCAAAAACGGCTCTTTAGCGATCGCATGTGGAAGTTGCTTAAATGCGCATCGAGCTGATTAGTGATTAGATTGTTGTTTACTACAAATGGTGCTTTTCTTGAATTTTATTTAGTTTCTTTTACTTTAAAGTTTAAACTTTGATGTATATTATGGCGAAGGATTGCTTAATCCGAATCGAATAATCAAAGCTAAAGTAAAGGTAAACCATGATAGATAGTTTGTTATCACCATAACGCTTTATTTTACCGTAGTTTTTGATTGTGATAATGAACGAGTAGTGCTAGTCAATTTCATCACATCGCTTTTCGTTTGTTTGTTTGTTAACGTAGATAACGTAGCTTTTCTCTTGGAGCACCCAACGTAGAATTTCGTAATTATCGTAGCATTATAATTAACAAAATGAATAATTGCATCAATCTCGATGTTATTGTTGAACTATCAAGAGTCGAAGACGTCTCCGAAGCTGGCGAAACAGTCAAAAAATGTCGTAAGCGAGTCAAATGTGAAGAGTTATCCTTCACGTGCCACTACTGTGATAAACTATTTTTCGAGAAGAAGGAGCTTCGTAGTCATATCAAACATCATATGAAAAATGAGCACACAGTCAAGTGCCCAGTTTGCAATATTGGCCTTTCACGCAAAAGTTATCTACAGGAACACCTAAACATCCACAATGGACGGCAGCCGTTTTCGTGCTACTATTGTGGTAAATCGTTTACTTTATGGTCTAACCTAATAAAACATAACAGGATTCACACCGGCGAGAAACCTCACGCGTGCGACCAATGCGACAAACGATTCATCTTGAAGAAGAATCTTATCGAGCATCGTGTAACGCACACCGGAGAAAAACCATTCAAGTGTAAAGTCTGCGATAGACCATTCACCCGACGAAGTAGTCTAGTCAGACATTTCACTATCCACACCGGAGAGAAGAAGTTCGTTTGCAACATCTGTAACAAAACTTTCGCTTGGAAAAGTTACCTTACGCGACATATGCCAGTTCACTTGAATGGCAAACGTGAACGTAAACCAGCCGAACCGAAAGTTGTCAGTGTATTATTGCAAAATGCATTACAAGAGGTAATTATTTTCCATCTTTAATACCTTACTACGTATTGTAGCGCAATTTGACTAATAGTTATCATTTTTTTCACAGTTGATGACCCCAGAAGAATTTGATATTCTTACTACTAAAGATCTCGTTGTAGTTTGCGATCGTGTTTAAAAATTGAATTCATCAACACGAGTATTGGGTTATCGTACGGTCCGTATCTATTTGCCAATATTTTCACGTTTTGTCCTTTTTACGTGGTTTTGTTTTAAGATCTGTTTTACTTATCGTATTTTAATCCATATTCTTTTCCCTATTTTGTATCTCTTTTTTCCACGAAGTACGACCTTCGGTCTACTTGATGCTATTTTATACGTTAATGTTTTTCTCCGTCTGTCTCTATACTTTCATTTCATACTTTTTATTTTAATTATCGAAAATTCCTTCGTGAATTTTCGCTTTCTTGTGTTCATATTTTGTTTTATTTTTAAATTATTTCGATTTTACTTTCAACTGGCGTTTGAAAAGTGAAAACGATTTAGATTTGTAATAAGTATTTTACAAAATGTCAATTTGTTTCCAAGGTGATTGTTCCTCTAATCATCATTTCGTCGACTGATATTAATTCGTCTTTATGTAAAAGCCTTCGTGCTTAATGTTTTTATAGATATTATTGTATGCGAATTCATGTTTCAAAGCGGATACTTTCGTATATTTGTAAGTTGTAATTTTATTGATGTTTTTTCTTTTTGAATAATTTGTGATTTTTATTCTTCATTGTTACCCATACGGATATTAGTCATGTTTCATGTTGTTTGTATTATTAATTATAATAAATGTGTGTTCTCGATGATGTTTTCGTAATATTTGTAATTTGTATTGAAAAAATAACCTCAATTAGGTATATTGAGATTGACTTGAGTATCACCGGAAAGTTATGAAGGATCAGCTTTTGGGTCAATCATGAATCAATTAGTTTGTTAACGAACTCGTCGTTCAATTTGATTACCTTGCTTCGAACCTAAAGTAGACGTTGGAGTGGAGAACCGGCTACAATACTCTGATAAATGCTCAAAAATGGAAAAAATTCAAGAAATAGCAAAAAAAAATATTATATTATGATACAAAAAAAATTTGAACTTTGAACTTTCGCCGTTTCGCGGAATTTGTTGATAAAAGTGTTTTTTTGGCTTTCAAAACAAACGTATCGTTGAAATCAGCTGATTTCTGAACCTGTTTTTTTGTGTCCTTGCTTTCATCTTTTATCTGTTCCTTTGTTTTGCAAATTTATTTCAAGTTGCATTTCGCTGATATTTTTCCAAAATTTGGACGATTATCTTTCAAATTGTTTGATTTATTGAATATTTCCGCTTATAATGTCGGAGGAAAGTTCATTCGAAATCATAAACAGGAAATCCGACGAACTAGAAGCCTTGAAAAATGGTAATCACTCCCTTAACTAAGTATTGCTGTTATCTACTACGCAGTTCATATTTTCACTGCTTATACCCTTAAATCGAACGATAATTAAACTAAATTTACGCTACTTTATCGCAGATATTGTGCAAAGAACCAATATGAAAAGTGCTTCGTTGGTTTCCAGTCCACCTTCAGATTTACCCAATTTCATAACTGTTTCATCATACCCTACTCCAGGTCCAAGTGGCGTTACATATCCAGCAGGAGCAAAGTAATCAAGACTTCAATCACTTGAAAAGATTATTCTACGAACAGTTTTACTAATTACGATCATATTCCGCAGATCAGATAATTCCGACCCTCAATCAAAATCTGATAGCGAAAAATCACCCGAAGGCAATGACGGATCATTGGGCAGTTCTATATTCGGCTGGGTTAAAGATACTGTTGGCACTACGGGCACTTCGTTACTCAGCAAAGTTGCTGAAAAAGCCAAAAGTTCTGTCGATTCTGTTATAACGACGTTGGATCCGCAGATGAGAGATTTCATTCGTAAGTCTCCTCTTCTGTTCATTTCACCGAAGATACCAATTACATACGTCATTAATCGTTCTATATTTTCAGCTAATAATGGAGGCGTTGAAATAATCGTAGCTTCTGATAAAGAAATAGAAGTCAGTCCGATACGTGAAGCTTTCCAACAAACATTTAGTAGAAGTTCTGTCAGGTTTGTGAATTTTCCATTAATTTTTCTTTGATGCGAAATTTGTTACGAGTTATGTACGTTATTTTGCAGAGGGCTTGAAACTGATACTATCGAAGTAGCTAAACAAATAGTCGGATTCGATTCCGCATCTCAAGCTTCCACACTTCGAGTGGATAGTATAAGAAACCAGCATCCAGTCAACTGCCCTATAATCGCAGTACAGAGTTTTATTGCCGAAATTAGCGAAGACAAGTAAAAATAATGATTATGCATGATGAGTACTTTTGAAATCAATTCTGACGTGAATTTTTTCCATTGCACAGATGGTATGATCTCGATTTACTGGTATTACACGATCTCGAAAAAGGTTTACAATTGGAAACTTATTCGCAAATGATTCCTATCCCCACTTCCATAATTAACTTAGCCAGAGAAGATACGGAAAAAGATTATAAGTATTCGAAAAGTGGATTCTCCGTTACCGTCTCTCACATAATGGGAAACAACTTACAGGTAATACGACGAAATTATTTTATTATATATTCAAGAAACTCAAAACAAATAAACGAATAGGACAAATAAGAAAATAAATAAATAGCTTTGCTATGACTTAGAAGTGATAATTTTTTATAAACCACTAGGTACATCCTTCCGAATGGCATGAAACCTTGACCGGGGTATCAAGAAGAAGTAGAATACTATTCGCAGCAAAAGTTCTCGCCAACCTATACAAAAACACATTACTGTAAATTTTCACTTTTATTGTCGGCGTGTAAATTTTTCATTATAAATAATACATGGCTTATGAAATCAGTTTGTAACCATCACACGTTATATATTTAGATGATTAAATACATGTGAATCTTAACAGTTAGTGTAAAATGATGAAGCTATTCCATCGCATTGCCATACAACAACCAAAGCGTATAAGCTGATTATCAAGCTACCAGATAATGAATTCCAGTTACGTACTTCAGACGAATGAACGTCTTCGTCAATGTAAATAAAAAAATGTGTTAAAAATCATGTCCTAAAGGATTTTACTTTGTTGGTTGATTCTGAGATCACTTTTTCCATGGTTTTTAAACAGTTTTTAGCCGCCATGTGTACTTTTTCGTCTAGTTTATCTGCGCAGATTAACGATAAAATTAGCATTACTTAATTTAATTCTCTTGTTATGTTTCCATAATGTATAAATAAATACGTACATATATTTGGTTTGCCTTTAATCGGGTAACGAATGGGTAACGGTTGAGGGTTTTCGAAAACGAATACGTAAGGGTCTTCTAACTCGCCTTGTGGGTATTCGATTCTGTATTGTTCTTGAGTAAGACAATCGACTAAATTAACGCTACCGATTAGAGCAGATGACGGGTAATCGGCTGGAAACTTGATATCTGCAGAAAAATATTCGTCAATAATACGAGTTCGTGATCAACTAATCAGCTAGGTATCGTTACTACTCGTAATAGAAAATCAGCTCACCTCCTACAATATTACGATACGTGTTTTCTTGTTTTATGGCATCTTGACGGGAAACTTTTATACCAGTTGAAGCTATCCATAATTTACCTCTATAAGAGGTATACCAAGTACGACCTTCTCCCCTATAACATATTAAAATATGAGAAGGTATTCGTAAAATAATGATGATTGAGATGATGAAAACGTCATACTTTCGTATACCGTGGACCAAAAATTGAGCCCAAGGTTGATGAACACTGAGACAGAATCCTTCATCGGTCATTTGACGTAATCCATAATCTAAAATATGGCCTGAATTGTAATCGATCAGATCTAGCGAACGAGAAATCTTCTGATGTTTCACGCGACCTTTGAACTAAACGAAAATACGAGACAGGATTAATATAGAACTAGAACATCGTAATTCATCGTAGAAGCTTACTTTTGGCTTGAAACTAGTGAAGTATGGATCCAAAAGATGATTTACACTGTTGAGCTTTGCATTCTTTGGAGCAATCGACTTCGATTCAGCGATACTTTTTATATCTTTTTCGGTGATTCGATTCGAATTCTCTTTTTCTTCGACTTCGACGATTTTTCCTCCTGCTGGAAGTGAAAATATTCGTAATAATTTTGATCTAAAAATTTTTAAAAAAGGAACCGAAAATAAAAAATAACCTTCGATATTTATGGTAATTTTTTTCTCCATTCTAGATTGATTCTTTTTTTTGAAGAATTCTTCTTCCTTTTTCTTAATTTCATCTCGTTGATCGAGCGTCAACCAAGGATTGACAGAACAGTAATAATCGCTATCGTCGTCGAACACGTGGGTATGTTTTTCACTGCACACGAAAAAAAACATCACGAACAATAATTCCAGTACGGATTTTCTAAATGAAAAATACATTTACTTACGTATTTCTATCAAACTCGAGTAGCTTATTTCGTTGATTAATCGCTTCCTGCAATCCTTTCTGCATCTGGACTTTGGGTTTTTCTTGGGTCAACAACTGTTCGTATAATTTAGAGGCTTTATCAGTATCTCCATTGAAAACCAATAGCTCTTCGTTGGTACAAACCTACGATCAAAATATTATTAGCTTAGAGACTGCTTAAAAATTCAAAGACTACTAATTATGTGAAAAAAAGTTTACCAGAGTTTCACAGACAAAACAAGGTCCAGAGCCTTCTTGCTGGCACACGATTCTTCCACATTTCATGCAATTATTAATAAGAGCGTGCTTCTTTGCTTCGCAGTTGCAAAGATAGCGACCTAAAAATATTAATACGAATTAAGAATCAGCTCGATAAGATTTCTAAACACGATTCTGACTGTTTTTGAGCTACCTTTGAGAAGCACGGTTTCTCCATCTTTGGCGTAAAAATTGACGAACTTGTTTTTCTTTTTCGGAATTGTTGAAGCGGTATCGGTATTACTTTTGGGTGATTTTTCCACCTGAAAATACATAAAGTTAAGCAATAGATCGTGAAAAACAAGAGAATACGAATTTGAATCACGTACAGGTGGGTTAGCTTTCTTCGCAGGTACATCGAAGTTGATACTTGCATCGCTTTTTATCACGTTTTTATTATTCTTCAGCGTATATTTATCATCATCGTCATCGTTACGCTTTTTTTGAACGAGTTCGTTGTTTACTGCAAATAAAGGTTAACGTAAGATTGAAACAATGATGACAAAATATGCAGATTCTTCGACCGAAGATGATCATAACTTACTAGTTTGTCTACGTTTGATGAATTCTGTAATGAATCTTCTCGATTTAGGATCTTTGTAGTTTAGAAATCCTTTTAAATGTGTTTCTAAATCTCGATCTTGTTGAAATGCTATTAATTCCCTGAAAATGAACTCGAGATATAGAATGAAAAACTACAAGTAGGATAAAGCTTGAAAATTCATGTCTTACTTGGCCGTTTCATCGTCAACTTGGAAATCCAAGATATCGGAAAGTTTGTCTTTGACCCATTCTTTTAAGATTAATTTTTGGTCACTCATTTTGAAGGAACTGCTTGAGCTTCAATTTAACGATAATATCATTCGGAAAAATTATTTCTGAATCGAATTTTGAACCATGGAACCACGTTTGACGTTGAAAACCGCTTCACAGATTGCACAAGAATGAAAGTTTGTCAACTTTTGAAGAATTTTGATAAGAGTTTACCCCTCCCTGACGCACTTTTGCGGATTGCATGCCATCTGCGCATGCGCGTGTTTCGTTTCTAATTATTGCTGATAAGAATATGAAAATTGCAAGAAAAAGTTTGAAAAAATCGAATTAAATTAATTAAAGTTTCAAACAACTGTGTGAAAATAATTTTTTGAGATTTTAATTCACTCGATGTTTAGTAAAAATTAAAAATGGCATTAGTGGCTTACGACTGTAGCGATGAAAGTGAACCCGAAAATGACGAAGATGTGCCCATCATTGTAGAAGAAGTTCGCAAACTAAATGTAAAAACACCTCTGGACCCTTCCAAAATCCAGTTATCCGATGACGAAGATGAAATCGTCCCATCGTCATCTAAATTTTTCTTACCAGCTCCAACGAAATCTCAACCAGTGATAGATGAAGGTTTGCGAACACTGTTCTATTAGTTAACCTGTTTCTGAAAATTGACATAAATTGTGACCAATTTGCAGGTAGGAGCGAAGATGTAGTAGCTACTCTCAAGTCTATGCTGCCACCTCCTAAATCCGTGAAGAAATTCGGTTTAACGTTACAACCATTGAGGCAAAAATACTTTCAAGTATGACGCTGTCCTAGTTTCTCATTCTCTGTAATGCTCCTCGCAACTGTATTTTTAAATATTTGATTAAAATTTATTAAGGTTAAAACTGACGATGATTCGAAACCTCCTGTTGAAAATGGTGAAGATGAAGATCAATCGTCGCAATCTAAATTACCCTCGATGGTACGTAGCTCATTCAATATTCTGATATGTACATATATGTATTCTATTCGAACATGTATCATTTACGAAGTAATTTCCACAGAGCTCAGGAACTGGCTTACTCGCAGTATTACCAAGACCTTTAAGCGAACAGAAAGCTTCATCTTCGGAAAACAAAACCAAGCCAAAAGCATCTCTTATTCCTCAAGCTTTTCTAAAAGCTAAACCTATGCCTACTCAAGTTAGCAAACCATCAGCTCAACCAAGCAAACCATCCACTCAGCCAGTAAAACCGGCCAATGATGACGATGACGACGATGTTGACGTTGATGCTGTAGATTTCTTCTCGCTGAATAAAAACGATTTCGAAGATTTACCCGAACCTATCGATATAGATATCGCATTACCTGCTCCTACTGTTCCGTTCCAAGGCCCTCGTGTGGACGGAAATGGCGAAAGTTCCAGTGGAGAATACACCGTACCTAAGAAACCAGAAAATTTCAATATGACGTATCAAGATAGCGCAGGAAATTCTCTGAATTTAGATGAGCAGACGGTGAATATTACGAAGAATAATGATCATCTTAATGATTTTCGATTTTTTATAAATCGCCTGTTTTTTTTTTTTTTTTTAATTTTTCAGATGCAAAGGCATTTCGGTCGTAAAAGGAAGGGAGATTCTATTGATGATATGGAAGTGATCGATGTCAGTCAAGAAGATGTACTAGCTGAGTCTAAACGATTAGTAACTATGCAGTTGACCGAGGAAGGATGTACTCCTATGCCTTATAAGCTCTCTGGTCCGTCAACTTTATCCAAACGAAAACATCAAATCACTTATTTAGCCTTCCAGGTAATTAATCTTTCGTCAACTTGTAAATTCGTCTGTATTGGAATATACGAATCTGGTTATTGACTCGTGTGATACTTTTAGGCCAAAGCCAGAGAACAAGAGTTGAAAAATTTCTGGGCTCAAAACAGACTCACGAAAAAACAAACGCAACAGAAATACGGATTCTGAACTATTCGTCCGGCGTTGTATTTTATTGTTTCATTTGCTAATCGCAGTTTTAGCGAAATGTATTGTAATTCATGTAAATATTTCCTAATAATAAAAAGTATTGTGGTTTTTTTTTCGTTGGTTATTATTGTCCCAATATTTTCGTACATCGCAGATATTTTTGCAATTTTTCTTTCACTCTCCTTGAAACTTCAAACAATAAAATGATACATAAAAAAGTTGACATATATTTGCATAAAATCACGTATAAAGTCTAATCGTAGCATCAGCTCCGCAACTAAACACCCAAGGTTGAGTCGGATGAAAAACAACACCTAATACTGCAAAATCATTACACTGTTCGTGATCTCTGTGCAGTTTCAGTGGCACTATCAACGGATTCTGCAACAAATCACTGAAAAAAACACAAGAGGCATAAAATTAAAACAAATTCATTCCATCTCTGTAATTATCCAACTACAAAGACCACATACTTGTAAACCATTCCATGGGAAACGATCATCGATCTGTCATCAGAGCAAGAAGCGAATAGAGGATATCGTTTATGATAGGCAACAGCTCTGACCGCATTTCTATGAAGACGTAACGTCTTATACGGTTTCGTTGATAGATCCAAATCAAACCATAACATTTTTCGATCGTATGTACCAACTAAAAGATTATCACCACCTGAAGAAAAAAAAACGAACTGATTGTTAGCTTCACTCAAAAACATCATTAAAAATTTACATCTATAAATTACCTGAATGAATTGCCATCGAAGAAATCCATTGAGCCATGGTTAATAATTTTTTAAATAATTCTTGTTTTACTAGATCATAAACTCTGATATTTTTCTGCGTCTGAAAATCAATTCAAAAAAATATGTTTAAAACGAGGAAAGAAACGAAATAAAAATACTCGAAGATAACTCACCGCTACAAATATAAATGGTCGAACAGGATGGAAGAGTACACATTGTACAAGACCTTTAGGCTTGGCAAACGGTATCTGCGAACGTTGAGTTGATATTTGGTGAATGATTACCGAACGATTTCCAGCCTCGGACATAACAGTTGCCACGTAATCACCTCGACCATGCCAAGTAACCTGTAAATTTCAAACAGTTTTAGTTATTTTCAAATACTGTGAACGAAAATACTAACGAAAAATAGAGAAACTCACTTGTTTGACTTCTTTGAGATGATTAACGATAATTCTGATCCCATTATCCCATTCTTCAGACGAAGGACGTTCCCATTGCACGACAGCTTTAACTTTCTCTGAAACTGTTACAAAAATATTAATAAAAAATTCGCGTGTACGAAGAGCACAAAATATAACGCTTACTTGTAGCTTGCTGTTCAGGCGGATCTGCCAAAATTGAATCGGTTTTCTTCACTATGAGAGTATCGCCGACACCGGGATTAATTAAGAGAAGTTTGCGATCAGCTGCAACTGCGATTAATGATACTGTTTTATTGGGGTTCCAGTCGATCGATCTTACAACTCCTCCAACGTTGATGGTACGCATACAACGAGTAGTATTGATTTCCCAAACTGCAAGTACATAAGAAATGATGTCAAAATAAACACTCGGAAGAATGCTTAAAATAAGTATAGGAGGAATTACTTTTAATAGTCATATCATCTGATCCAGAAACAAGATACTGTCCAAATGGATCAACAGAAATGCAACGAACCATATCTGTATGACCTTTATATACCAAAGACATAACCGAAGGGAATGGTTGTAAATCTTTAGGACTTGGTAACTTGGGCAATAGATCTTCTGGTTCAATAGTCAACTGCAAACGTACCAAAGCAATCAATAAATGAAACTGTACATCGACTAATATTTCAAGAAGAATGATCAGTTGTTCCCATACCCTCATTTTACGTGTTCTAGGACACAAGTATAAATCTAAACAACGAGTAAATCGTTCCTTCAAGTAATCCGGATAAGCTGGCACATCCAATAAAGAATCGTATTTCTGAGGTACAAAATGTAATTTGCGTTTCCACGGCGTCTCAGCTTGCTTATTCCAATCCCTTTGTTCTTTTTTATTAAATAAGTACTCCGGCGGAGGATTATACGATTCGGCGTGTCCCGGCAGCAGACGTTTCGGTGCTGGAATATGATCGTGAATACGTCTCATATCTTCAGCAGTATCGTCAGTCTTCCACAACAGGTAGAATTGTTTTTCTCGTTTTTTACGACGTTCTTCTTGTTTCTGTTTACGCGTCTTAATGTAGCCCATTTTTAAAGCGTGGACCATTTTACAAACCTAAGAAAAGAAATCAAGACAGGTGAAAAAAAATACTAACACGCTAGCATAATGAAAGTGGCTGCTTTTACTTTTTTAGCTTCTATTTTGCTGGGTACGAACGAACGTTTGTGTTCGGGGAATTTACGAAGAGGTGTTTGCATTACTTCATTGGTGAACCAGTCCACCCAAGGCTGAAATCAGACATTAGAAGATTACTGGTGGTTATAAAATAATACGTGGAAAAAATAGAAGAAATATCTTACAGCATATTCGTTAAAGGCGGCATCGGGAATTTTACTAGATTCTAAACGATGAATTAGTTCTACGTCTTTATCACTCAGCACCACATCTTGACCGGTTTGCTTATCTCTGACCGTTTTCCTACAAAACAATAATCGTTACTAAATGAAAGAGTTGATAATTCGAATGAAAATTCAGTTGGAATATTCACCAGAAATTAGGATCTTCCATTCGTTTCAAGAAGTAATCCAATTGATCTTCGTGATTCTGTTTCGTGATCTGTTTTCCATCCCAATCATATCCAAGATGAGGATACGAATCGTACCAATTCATCGGTATGTTTCCAACTGTGTTTCGTATATCCTAATAGATGCAATAAGGAATTAATTTTTAGCAAACACTAGCAACAGAATTAATACACATACTTCCTCATCTGAAGTATCGAACTCGTCTTCATATTCTTTATAATTCGGATTGACCGTAGGTTCGGCATCTTGGTCACTTTTTTCGCCCTTTGATGCGGTTGATTTAGATTTCTTCTTCGATTTGAGGGGTTTAGGTTTCGGGACTACTTCGCCATCAGATTCACTTTCCCATTCTAGCTCTTCGTCTGATGAATCATTTTCGTTATCGACTGAACCGAGTAAATTCTCCTGCAAAGGAATTGAATTTCATGAAACTGAAGAAGAAATCAGATCGAAAGTCTAGTGATAAGAGAAAATAAAGTACCTGCGGTTCATTTTCTGGCTCCGGTTGCGTCTCTTTTTGAGACGATTGGTCTAGTTTTCGTTTCCGGACATTCATTTTGAACGTATATTACAATTTACACGACTTTTAATTCATTTTTCGAAGATTTAAAAATGATATCAAAAGCACATTGCTTTTGCCATACACATGTTTCGAGTCTAACGACTTACAGAAGTTACTGGATTGCGCAACGTTGAAAATGGTACTCCACCGCCTTCCTCCGCATTTAAGCAACTTCCACATGCGATCGCTAAAGAGCCGTTTTTGCGCCATGCGATTGGCCAGCTATCGCCTCCTGCCCCGCATGCAAACTGCCCATCGTCCGCTCTTCACTTCTTATCAGCGCTAAAATTTTCCGGCGATGTCTTCCCGCTTAAATCCGCGCAGTTTTTAGTTTTCGGAACTGTGCCTTTTCTGGCAAATAATAATTATAAGTAATTATGGAATTCAACCAAGTTATAACTAGCGAAATTCTGCCATCCAACTGGCAACATGAAATTGTATCAGAAAAGTCGCAAAATGGTGAATGCCATATCCGTTGCAACTTATTCAACATGCAAGACTGCAGTGACTGGGTATGCGAATTTTCCTTGAACACAGCCACGCAATGGAAAACACGAAGTACAAAACCAAACCAATCAGTGAAAATTGTCTGTCAGTAAGTATGCCCTGCATTTGATTTGCTGCCCATAAGTCTTATTGGTAAATAAATGCTGAATGCTAATCTGTTTTTACACAGGAAATTATTGTATTGCCACCATAGCGATTACCAAAAAAGGCCTGTCGATGAGAAAAATAACAATAAACGAGGTTTGTCTAAAAGCACCAGCTGTTCAGCTCAGCTAATTATCACGGTGAAAGTTACTACTCCATATCAGAGTTGGCGCGATTCGAATCGCGCAAAAGAATCGAGAAAGAATCCGATTCTCACGATTCGAATCGGATTCGAATCGCGGTTCTCCAAGTCAGAAGAATCGGGAAATGCAGGAATCCGATTCCTTTTTATAGAGAATCGCACCTTCTCGATTCCCTGCGATTCCTTGCAGGTATTATTCATGTGTTGAAACAGTAAAATGCACTGTTTTTAATGGCTTTTAGTGATGCATTTGCATTTTGTAGTTTGGGACTGGTGACCTTTTTTTAAAGGTTGGCTGTTGTGTGAAAATATCGCGAATCAGTGATTCTATGCAGTGAAAGAATCGCGCAATGTAAGAATCGGATTCTCTTTAATGGAGAATCGCGCCTTCGCGATTCTCTGCAATTCCTTACTCACAGCCACAAAAGAAAGAATAGAACATGCAAAATGATCATATACCTACTTGGGGAAATTACTGATTTCATTTTAAATTCATTTGTGAAGTCCTGAAGTTGAAAAAAAATTAGTATTTGGGAATCGGAATCGGAGGGAATCGAGAACCGCTAAAGAATCGGATTCAGAACCGGATTCACTCTGTGAAAGAATCGAGAGTGGAGAATCGCGATTCTCTCATGTATGGGAATCGTAATTCAGGAATCCGATTCTGACGAACCGAGGAATCGCGCCAACTCTGCTCCATATACGAAGCGCAACGATCCTTACGTCAAAGTAAGCTTTCCAACTATTATCATTCATCACATTAAACATTGATTTCATATGGCATTTTTCATCTTGATACAAATAATTTATGCTATTCTTTTTGTGGCAGAATGGAATGCCCGGGATTATTATTATACGTGGATCTCACAATCACCCTTTAAATTCACCTTCGGCAATGAAGCATTTAACAACACCAACAAGTATTCGTGATGAGTTCTTCGAGTATTTCAGTTTGGGCATGAATATTGCCAGTGCTAGCCAGTACCATGAAAATAAGATCTTGTTTGAAGATCGAAATGGTGAAACAGAGAAAAATTCGTTGGATGATGAAACGCTGTTAGGTAATGCTCAAATGAACCCAACAAAACGAGCAGTGCAATATTGGTATATGTTGTGGAGAAATTCGAGTTTTGGTCCTAGAGATGGTTCCGATTTACTGCCAGTATGTTTCAATATTCCTGTAAAATATCTCGTTTACTATACCACAATAGTGTTAATTTTTCACTCCTTATTGTACATACGTATTTTGTCTTTTGTATTAAGGTGCTCGACAAAAGAATCGCGATGTATGCTGCGGATGATATTATTATTAAATATGAGACGGACCCCTTTGCACTAATTATTGTGACGCCTATCATGCAACGAATTCATCAGTGTGATTTTTCCCGAAAAATACTCTTCATTGATACTACGTCGTGCTGCGATCATGAGAACTATGCGATAACATTTCTACTCAGTGCAACGCCATGTGGAGCAGTACCTTGTGGTGTTATCATCACTAAAGATCAGACCATGAATTCGTTTGAAAATGCGTTCAAAATTCTACAGCAAGCAATTGTAGAGAAATTAGGTAGTTCTTTTTTTAATCAGAACTATGCGAACGTGATTATGACCGATAATTGTGCGGCAGAGATCGGAGCAGCCAAGGCGATTTGGCCAGATAGTGTTTTGTTGTTATGCATATTCCATGTACTACAATACGTACTTCGATGGTTGCAAGACGCAAATCATAAAATTGAAAAGGCGCACCAAGGAGATTTGATGTCCACTTTCCAAACGATTCTCTACAGTACTGATATAAAAGAAGCTGATGACGCGTACGAAAGTGCAATGGCCATAGGAAGCAGTTATCCAGGATGGCAGAGTTACTTACAGGATCAATATGCCATGAAAGAGAAGTGGTGTTTAGCTTATAGAGTCGGCCTGACAGCTCATCATACGAATAATTTCGCGGAGATTTCTATCAGACTATTTAAAGAAAATGTTCTCGATAGAGTTAAAGCTTATAACTTGGTAGCATTACTTGATTTCATTGTAACTACAATGGAAGTTTTTTACAAAAGAAAGTTGCGTGAATTTTACAACTCTCGGGATCGACGTAAGCATTTGTACCTGCAAGAAATCTTTAGAAGAGCCGAATACATTCAGCGTGAGGACATCGTTAAGATTAATGAGCATACCTATGAAGTTCCCAGCCAAAATATTGCTGGTACTATTTACACCGTTGATTCTGAAAAGGCTACATGTAACTGCAAAGGTGGTGTGATGGGTAAGCTATGTAAACATATTGCCGCAGTTTATCAGTTTTATGATGTGAAAAATAGCATCTTTCCATCTATCACCATTGAAGGCCGTCGTCAAATGGCATTCGTTGCTCTTGGAGAAAAAATGCCATCCATTGATTACTTTTTACCTCTACATGTTTCTACTATGACAGAAAAGGAACGCCGACTTCGTGATAATTTGAATTCAAATGTAATTGAAATATCTGCTGTGAATGTTTTAGAAACTGAAAACGAACTCCGTGATAATATTGTGAATCTTGATCATGCCGAAATGGCATCTGTGAACAGTGCAGTGGAGGAAAATGCAAACTTGGAGAAAGCTAACGATGTTGAAGATGAAGAATATAATTTTGCAGATTTACTCGATCTTTTGCATCAGTTGAATGGAAAGTTTGGGCTCGCTGATATGTCTCAACAAGGAGTCAAAAAGTTTATTTGCCGATTACGCAAAATTAGATCGTCCGGACAGTGGGTAAGTTTTTTACACACTGCAGCTAAAAGTGTGCCGCTTCGTCGTGCACTTGGAGCACGCATAAAGGTGCAACCTACGGCGATCCAACGAAGAAAAAATCGTAATAATCGTCAACCTGCTGCTGTAAATAGGCGACATAGAATTGCTCCTAAAAAGAATGATAAAAAACATTCAATCTCGCTACGTATGTACGTTTGATTTTCTGATTGTATTCGTTTCTGTAAAATTTGCATCGTTTTATTATTATTGATTTTGAATTTTTGATCTTTATGATATATTTGAGTTATGAGTTTCTGAACTTTGCATACTTTTACTGTTATTATTATTAATTATTATTCTTAGAATTTTTTTGAAAATTTCCTATTTTTGGTGTGACGCATTTCTAAAATGATCACCCGCTTATTGCATAATTATTTTTGGCATTTGGTGCTTAGCAACTTTTCCCAAAGGGTGATATTATTACCTTTATTATTTTATTTTTTATTTACTTCGTTAATTTGATGTTTGCATTATAATAATGGAATAAAAATTGCCATTAAATTTCGTCACATTCATTAATAATCGGTGAAATTATGGCATTAGCAATTTGGCCATGAATTGAAGGATTTTGAATGGATCGGAGAAGCGCGCGTGATGGGCGGAGCGAGGTGTATGGAGTACTGCAGCGCCGGCCAATGAGATCGCGCAAAAATGGCTCTTTAGCGATCGCATGTGGAAGTTGCTAAAATGCCCTTCCTCCACCTAAAGTTCGTTGCTTTATTAGGAAAAGGTCGTAACTACATGAAAGTTGATTTCTCAGAAAACGCATTTTAATTTTTAAAGAGCATTCTATCAAGTACACTTGATAGTTTTAGATGAGGTAAGAGAACATTTGGTTATTGCAATCATTTTCCTGCTAATTTTCGAAATAAACATCCTGGTAGCACTGATTTTTTATTTTTTTATTTGAGGAACTCTGAACTGAAAAAAGTGAAATTCAACAAAGGAACTTTCACCTTAAGTCAAGCTTTTTTTATCAAAAGCCCATAAGAAATACACAGGAACGATATCCTTAAGGTGATGAGGTTGATTTTCTACAATTTGTCAGTGAAATTACGTGAAATTATGTGTTTATAATGACTTTTCTTACCAACAAATTACAAAAATCAAAAGAAATAGGTTCAATCTGAGAAACAATATCATTTAGAACCTTTTCATTGTAACGGTTTTGAAAACGTGTATTTAAAACCATTTGTTTTCGGCTATTACAAGAACAAAAAATATCGAAATTCAATTTCAAGTGTTGCATCATGTAGAGGACAAAATTCTCTTTCCAATGATACTACTATCTCATTTTTTATAAAAATTGTAGTTACGACCTTTTCCTAATAAAGCAACGAGTTCTAGATTAGGGAAGTATACGCATACGCCATTTTGGTTCGACACAACGGATGTAAACAACATTAGAACGTATGTACGCATACAATCTTATGTGTAAAAAATGCAATTTTTTCGATTGTTCGCGGGTTCGGGTGAATTTTTAAGTAGTTTCAAGCTAAAGACAATGAAATTTCCTATCGATTGATGTTAAATTTTTGTTATTTCGCGCAAAATTGACGATTTTCTGAATACTTATATTATCCGATTTTTTCATACTATATGTGTCAACTTTAAACTAAAAATACTCGAAATCTTCAGTGAACACACAGGTATTTTAATATAGCAAAATGTTCGTAATTTCATCGTCTTTAAAATGAGTGTTTATCAAAAGCTCTACATGCAACCGTTCAAAAGTTGTAGAAGTTTAAAGTTGCGAAAACAATGCAAAAACCAACCGCGGATGGTAAGTATTGAACTTTGAACTAGAATTACTCAAAATTTTCAACGAACACATAGGTATATTAATACAGCAAAACATTCGTTATTTTATCCTTTTTAAAATGGATCTTTACCGAAAGCTCTAGCTTCTACCGTTCGAAAATTCTTGAAGATCAAAGTTGCGGAAAATGTTCTACAATCAACACTAAGTGACTGATAACAGTGATAACACAATTTGAACACTTTCCGCAACTTTGATCTTCAAGAATTTTTGAACGGTAGAAGCTAGAGCTTTCGGTAAAGACCCATTTTAAAAAGGATAAAATAACGAATGTTTTGCTGTATTAATATACCTATGTGTTCGTTGAAAATTTTGAGTAATTCTAGTTCAAAGTTCAATACTTACCATCCGCGGTTGGTTTTTGCATTGTTTTCGCAACTTTAAACTTCTACACCTTTTGAACGGTTGCATGTAGAGCTTTCGATAAACACTCATTTTAAAGACGATGAAATTACGAACATTTTGCTATATTAAAATACCTGTGTGTTCACTGAAGATTTCGAGTATTTTTAGTTTAAAGTTGATACATATAGTATGAAAAAATCGGATAATATAAGTATTCAGAAAATCGTCAATTTTGCGCGAAATAACAAAAATTTAACATCAATCGATAGGAAATTTCATTGTCTTTAGCTTGAAACTACTTAAAAATTCACCCGAACCCGCGAACAATCGAAAAAATTGCATTTTTTACACGTAAGATTGTATGCGTACATACGTTCTAATGTTGTTTACATCCGTTGTGTCGAACCAAAATGGCGTATGCGTATACTTCCCTAATCTAGAACTTTACCTCCACCCAAAAAAATCACAGAAAATTTCACACGATCCAGTTCTAATATTTACATTGCTGTGTTTTGATGATAAATTTAAAATTTTTTATCCCAATGTCCTCCTGTGTGAAAATTTACGCAGAGTGAGTCATAAATTCTTGAATTCTCCATTGTGTCGTGTGCTTTCACGTGAAATTTATTATTTACAGTTCAATGGATGACATTCGCCGTTGAAAATAATGAAAACAGTGTTTCCAAGTGAATCAGTCAACTGCTAAGTTCGATTCTAGGAACAATGTTTACTCGAAGTGAAAACATCCCAGTGTATTCTATTTTTACACAAGATCGTCGGTTTTGATTCTATTTGTTTTGTTTTGATTACATTCGAGGTAATAAAACTTGTTTTCGTTCAAATTTGCACTTTCGTTTTCATATTTTTAACCTAGATGTTCACTGATCTATATCACGTAAAAATGTTGACCCATTTACTCAACTTTGCTGATAACTATAATCAACTTGTTTTTGCGCAGAAATCAGAATTCAAATATGTCTTACGACGCTAAAAGTGCTCCTGCTCCTCCTAAAGAGAACGATCTGGATCCTCGGATTCAAGTATGTATTTACAATTTTGATCTATGTATTATCGACGTCCAAAACTTGCTCATTCTATTCTCATTTTGTTTCGCAGATTGAACTCGAAAAGCTGAACAATGCAACTGACGAGATAAATCGTTTAGAAATGGAATTAGATGTAAGTTACGATGATTTTTCCATCTCGTACGCGGATATTTATACCAACGATTTGTTTATAGGAGGCGAACTCGACGTTCAGAATATTAATGAGCGAATCGATGCGAAAATTAAAACTACTCACACGTAAATTGGGCAGCAGTTGTATCGAGCGTGCCAGACCATATTACGACGCATTGGAACTCTCTAAACAAGCTCAACAAGAATGCCAACGAGCTGCTGTTAAATTTCAAAGAGCCAATGGTATTTTACTTCCGAAATCCTGTACTTTTGGTGGTCTTTCGAGTGCATGGTCTTCTAATGATTTTGTATAATGTTTAGAAATCCATCAAGCTGCCAAGGAAACTGTGGCTCTGGCAGAAGCGAGATTCTTGAGCAAACAACACGAATGGGAATTCGATAGTGCTTGGCAAGAAATGCTGAATAATGCTATAATGAGGGTAAATTTTCCAACTTCTGAGTAAAAATTCTCCAACTCGTTTAAGAATATCTATTAATCCTCTGATTATTCTTAGGTCACCGATGCTGAGCATCAAAAAGCTGAAAGTGGTCGAGAACATCAACGCAGAACAACTCTATTTCACGCTGCCGAACAAAAAGTAAGTCCATATTTGAAAGTTCTTCGCGATATTCCCTTTTCTAACCCTTCAATCGAATCGCAGGTTCAACTTCTGGAGCAAAGGTGCCATCGTCATATCGCAAAATCGAGGCCATACTTCGAAGAGAAAATACGTTGCGAAACTCAACTCAGCGCTCAGAAAGAAAAAGTATTAAAACTACGCGCAGCTATTACGAAATCCAAGAACGAGTACGCTTCGTCACTTCGACGTCTTGAAGACATTTCCGAAGAAATTCACCTGAAAAGAAAAGGCAGCTTGGAGCAAAAAGTGAGTTTCAGGAAATTCATGTTGAAATTTTTCTTCGGCTTTTATTGATCGTATTTTCTTTCGCAGTCGAGAAGTACGAGTCCTTGTGGACCCAGGGAACCTGGAGTAGGTGCTGAGTTGGACTCGACCGCAAATACTGAAACGACCGAGAATTATCGTCATCTTTTGCCAACTACTCCAGAACATCCTAGTGGTACTCGATCGCCTAGTTTGGATTTAGACTGTGATTTGGATCGATGTGATATTAGAAGCATAGGTAGCGGTTCCGTTGCTACTTCTTCGGCTGTTAGTGACGATGAATTCGAACCCGAGGCATCAGAGGTGAGTATTCATCTCGGTCATTAAACCACATCCTCGTCGTAAACTACATTTTCACTCTTTCGTTTAGGATTTAGAAGAACTGAAACAAAAAGTCCGCGAATTAGCCACGCGTCCGGTTCTGAAACAAGACTACGAAGCTGACGGTAGCAAAAAAGCCTGGGAATCCGAATTAAACGTAGCTGTCCAAAAACTCGACCACGTAATGCATCTACAAGAATGCGAAAAAGAATTGCAAAAACAAACCGACGGCTGAGAAGCCATCTCGTCTCGCACATTATTAGTCGACACTACCTACTTGGAATCCGGTCAAAAACCGTCCGCATTGTTACCATGACTTTTTATAGTTATTGGCAGACTGACGTATCGTGAAATGGAAAAATCTGCTCGTAATGCAATTTCTCTCATAAGCAATATTAAATTTTTATAATGCATTTAATCATCCTTTTTCCACGAATCTTCTGGGTCGGAAATCTCACGTTGAAAAAGAAAAAGGGTGCCTTACTTTGTAAGTTTAGTTCTATATAGTTTATTGCACTATTTTCGTGTAAATGCGTGTGTGTGCGTGTGAGTGGGTTGGAAATTTTCATTAAGAAGGTGGATTGGGTATAGTACTAAGCGAATGTAATGTAATACATTTTTTACGTATAATCGAACACGAGTGAATATTTATCACAGAAAATCAAGGCTGTGAAGCTATAACGTCTCTCCACACAGAATCTTGCCACTTGTGATCGTGATTTTACGACCGGGTTTTTGACTTTTCTCGTATATTTTATTACTATCGAAGTGTCTAATACTCTCGAAACTCATCAAATACTTATGGTTGAATTTTTAAACATAGCCACAATTTTACATTACAAAGTATACATTTTGTAGTCGAAATAAAAATGTGCATTTTTACGTATATTCGTAACGTATAATTATTAAGCTTTCACATGCTATTCTAGTAAGTGTTTTTTTTTGTTGTTGTTTGTCGTTTGGCAACTTATAACACTTATTAACGAGAGATCTGAATCTGTATAGAATATAAGTTCCTGTTGTATGTTTTTTTTTTTCATTCTTTGTTCTCAGTTTTCTCAAAATTACGTATCGCGCTTGTGTTGCCATATGAGTATTTTTTTTCCTTCTCTTTTTTAACATATGTAGTAACACATTCATTAAATAGTTACGTAATATGCATGTGCTGTTTTGTTTGCCTTGTACGAGTATAATTTTTAGCGTACGAAATGACGTATATTGTAGGTACATGGTGGGAGTTGTTATAAGGGCGAAGGACAGTTTAGTCGAATAAAGCCCGAGGATTATTTAATTTTTTCTTCGACTGGTTCTTGACGTATTCTTTTTAATCCTTTTGTTATTTATTAAAAGGGTTTTCGAAAAAGTAGGTAGAGAATGAGGAATGGTTAAAAAGTATTGTGACGATATCAGTAACAGTGGGCGTATTTCATCGACCTTCTGTTTTCAGCTTTCTATTTCTCTATTGAAACAAAAAAATAGAAAAGTATCGCTACTGTCAAAAGATTTTCATTTATTTTTTGTTCGCTGCAAGACTGCGAGTATTTGTTGATTGTTTACCTACTCGAGTTCATAAGGAGAGGACAGGAAGGACTTAAAGAGAGCAATTATTATTTCCTATTTATATGATTCTTATCGTTGAAAATTCCAAGCATTTAAGTGGGGTTTTATTCGCTGCTAACTTGCCAAGTAATATTCCTTTATTTGGCCGTTTTCAGGTGACAACTTCGCTAATTTAGGTTACAGAAAACTGCAACAAAAAGACTCATTGACTATATAGATATGCTTTCTCGAGATTTATGTATTATAAACAGAAGTAATCGTTTACTATCAAAAACAGCTATTTGAGCTATTTATCGTGACATTACGATAATTTGATCGAACGTAAAATCGTTTTTCGGAACATTGGAGGCATTAGAGCATCTAAAAAATTACTCATTCATTCCATTATCATCACACAGGTATCAGCTGAGTCAGCTGAGTGCTTCGTTCGGTTTGTTTACTAACATTAGCCAATGAAGCACCCCTCCTAATCAGCTCAACTTGGAGCAAGAAGTGGAAAAAAAGTTTTGAATTTTGAATTTTTTCCTTCAAAATTTTCAAGTCAACGAAGCGATATATTTCAATATAGGTAAATGTTAAAGTCGTACGAATTTAATTACAAATACGTTCTGTTTCAATTGCACAATCAATACCGGCTGTCAATCATAAAAGTACGTATTTGGAAGATCAAGTCCGGCCACTAGTTGCATACTTCTTCAAATTTCTTCTTTTGAAGATCAGATTATTCAGATTTCTACCTCTACTTTCATAAAGTTCTAAGTGATTGCTGCCGTCTGAGTTCGGTTTCATAATTTACAATTTGGAAGAATGGCTGGTGCTGGTAAGACCTATCAGTATTATATAGAATATAGCCGGTAATCGAAGTATCTACAAGTATTCTCAATACCAAAATGTTTTCTCTTTTCAGCTTCGTTCGAAGAAATAAAACTGGATATCCTCCAGAATGGTACTTACGATACCATGAACAAATATAGAAAAGAAAATCTGTTTTGCGATGTGTCTCTCGACATCAACGGTACTCTGTTTCCTTGTCATCGTCTCATTTTGACTGCCTCGTCTGAATACTTTCAAGTAATGTTTAATGACAATTTCAAAGAAAGCAGCTTGAAAGTCGTTCCCATGAAGGAAATCGATGCCGAAACAATGGAAATCTTGCTATCCGCTATGTATACCACGCGAATTCGTTTGCTTCCAGAAAACGTGTATTTCGTATTGAAAGCAAGCCATATGCTCCGAATTCATGTGATTTTCAACGCATGTGTAGACTGCATTATGAAAAACGTCCATCATATTCATTACTTACCTGATACGTGTTCATTTGCGAAAAGTATCGAAGCTGAAGCTGGAGAATTATATGATAAATGCGTAGAGAGCTTAGCATTGGCCATGTTTTATTGGGAAAAAACTGACGCCTTTTTGCATCTTTCCTACGATATATTAAAAGAAGTATTATCAAAAGTGAAATCCATTGATGACAGTCGCGATGATGACCTACTCCCTGTAATCATAAAATGGTGTAAATATAATTATCACATTAGTACGAAGGATATTAGGGTACTTATGCGGACTTGTAATTTTAGCCCAACACTCAGATTTGCATTGGCTGAATTGATAGCTGCTGCGAGAAGTAAAGATGACGATGAAAGTGCGGAAGATGAAAATCAATCAAATAATTGTGATTTTAACTTGAATCTTTATTTGTATGCCGTTGACGTAAAAAGTGGAGCTAAAGGATGGGGATCGCTGAAGCTAGATGAGTCATTCAGCAATTACACACTATCAAACTTTCAAGCCATGGATCCTTTGTGTCGCGCGAGAATTTGTTCAGTGGGACTGAAGACTTACTATTTCGAACGATATTTTTCAACTGCAAGAAAACCGTATATTTTTTCTTGTTTTGAAGACGGTAGCAGAATAGATTTGCAAGTGCCAAATGATCTTCATGTTTATAGAAGTTTCAAAATGTTAGCGGTTGGAACAGTGATTTATTTCTTCGAAGGCCGTTACGGTTCTAACAATAACATCTGGGTTTACAATTGTGAACTAGACACGTGGCAAAACAACACTTTTCAAGTACCCTCACATGGTAATTCATCGAAATCAGTTTTGTGTGATTATTCACATTGGTCCGATGTTACGTATTTAGATCATGTTATTCATGTTGTTGGGTGTAAAAAACGTAACTCCACGTCTGGTGATAGATATATCATGTCAATCGATACTCGTGCTCCTCAGATCAAAAATTTAATCACATTCCCAAGCCCTTTTCAACATGAAAGTGCAGCCGTTTGCGCATTCGATGGAAAAATAGCGATTTCAGGCTCCAATCATGATGGTACTTTGCATAATACCTTTAGTATTTTAGATGTGACAGCCGGAAAATGGAGAACTGATCTGGAGCCCATGAACGAAGGCAGAGCAAAGCATAAGCTAATTCATCGTAATGAGTTTATCTACACTGTGGAAAAAAAACCAGTCATTATTAACAATGAGAAATATGATGTCAAGTTGAATACGTGGATCGAGATCCCAAAGTTACCGGAACGAGCTGAGTTCGTTAAGCCTGATGGCGTTAGCATGACAATAGGTTTTGGTGATCTAATTAATGCTGAATCCATTCCTCTGTAAGCTGTAGGATTGGTATATTTTCGTGTTATTTTTACCACAGTCATTAATTTAGTCTTGATATTGTTCTGTTCTATTTTGATTGAAAATAAAAATTAAAAAAAAAAATGAAAATATTCAATTGTTTTTATTATGCCGCAACCGCCTTTATTGAACAAACTAACATATCCAGTTAGCTCTATCAACACGTGTTTTTCTTTGTTCATTGCTCGTCGGAAAATCAGAAATCAGAACGCTCCGGAAAGTTCGTCGTAAAATTAAAATTATACAAAGCGTGAATTTTTCAACGAAGCGAAAAATTGAAAAAACTGTTGCAATTGTTGTCAGTTATTATCGGAATATCAAATCATAAAGATCGTGAGTTATCTAGAATATATTGAGTCGTCTTGACCACTGGTTGCAGACAAGTTGTCGTTGTGGGTGTTTTCTCAGCTGCTCTCTGAATTCAGCGTCACTAATTAAAATTTTCAAGATTGAAGACGAATAGTAAAAGGTCACAGAAAGGTGGCTGATGGTAATTCATCGCCGAAAAACCCACAAAACACTCCCAAGTGTTCAAGTTTTTAATACCTACGTACTAAAATTAACTTGAAGGTTTCCTCGAATCTTTAGCATTTTTATTTTACCGTTCCAGAGTTATTCAAGATCAAAGTTGTAAAACTAAAGTAAAACAAAAAATTGAGTAATCTGCGTGGTTTTTTGAAAAATCAGTAGGTACCTAACCAAAAAACCAAAAATCAACCAGGGTTGTACAAAAACGTGTTTTTTTTTGAAAAAAACAAAAAAAACGTTTTTTTTTTGTTTAAAACGTTTTTTTTGGTTTTAAAACAGTTTTTTTTCTCGTGTTTAAAACTATGTGTTTTAAACACAAATTCATTTGTTTTGGGTTCACCAGACATCAATTTTTGAGATGTGACGCCATAAAAACGCTATAAAGCTCAAGAAATATTGAAAAATTGTAATCAAAACACAAAATTTGTCTCTAAAAATACAGGTTGTTCAATTTCACTTTTTTTCAACAAAAAACTAAAAAAAACGTGTTTTTTTTAGGAATTTGGAGTTGAAAAAAAACACGTTTAAAACAAAAAAAAACACAGTTTTAAACGTGTTTTAAACATGTACAACCCTGAAATCAACCATCTTCATGGTGAATTTCAACCTACTTCAACTAGACTAAAAAAATAAATTATTGTAAGTTCAATTTTGATTTAAAGATAGGCATAGGTACAGGGTGCCCAGAAATATCAAGTACCCCTAAAAAAGTTTTCTACTAAAATACTTCGGTTGGTCACAGTGAACGATAATAATGATAGCACAAGATTGGTTGTTGGACTGGAGAGATAACATTCCACCAATCATATGCATCTATTTCACGTTACCAATCTATATTTTTTAATGAAAAACTTTCTTAAGGGTACTCGATATTTCTGGGCACCCTGTAGGCTTACTTCATTTTTGGTTTCTTGATAGGTATGAAAACTGAAAAATGCAAAATCATCGCAAATCAACAAAAAAGGTTAACGTCGGTACTCGAATAAGAATTTATGCATTCTAAAAGGTTTCAGTAAAGAAATCAATAAAGATTAGAAGTCACTTAATTTTAAATTTCACATTGCATGATTTTCTTTCTTCATCTCTGTAGGTAGATAAGTAGGTACTTAGGTACATAGTTCAATTTTCAGTGTTGATTTTTTTTTGACAATTAATTAATAATCTTTGTTTCAAAGTGTTGTGTTTAATATCAAAATCGTGATCAGCAACCTCAAATCGATGTTATAAGGTAGGTACCTCGTGATTTTGAAAAATGCCATTTTAAAATAGGTACTTACTTTTAAATCAAAATAGATGCATTTTGCCGTGAAATATTGATACACTTACCCCCTGCGAAAAACCATTAGGCAACTATACTGACCATGACTAAAGTGGTAGTACAAACGTTTTAGAATTCTGGCGTTTTGATGTGAAATGAAATTCGGAAATTTTGAGATTCTTGACGGAATGAAGGGTCCTTGAATAGGTTTCTGGACCGGAGAAATTCATTTCGTGGGTTTATTTTTACCTCAAACTGCGTAGTTTTCGAAGAAATATTGTGTTTTTAGCGGATGAATAACGTTTTTGGGATTAATTATGAAATTGGTTTCAATTGAAATAAATTACAAATTCGGGTTCAGCGACCACGAATTAATGCTTTTGAATATAAAATGTTCAAAATTTCGATTATTTTCAACTTGAAAAAAATTTCAAATTCAAGTTCAACTTTTCAGATTTTTGAATGAAACTAGCAAATAAGTCCTGTGCGGAGATTGTGTATGCAAATTTATTCAACATATCAAATGTTGCTTATTTTCAAGGCATAAAAATAATTTCAGATTCAATCAAACGCTGTATTTTCCCAGGGGGGATTTTATCGAACAAAATGAACATGGATTTCTGTTAATTTCAACAAGTAGGTACCTACTTATTGGTTTAAACGACCAAAGTGAAACAAAATAAAGAAAAGAACCGATTAAATCACAACAAAACTATATTTCACGAATATATACATTTAGAAAAGAAAAATAAGAAGAAAAAACAACAAACAAACGAGGTAAAGATGACGAATATTAGAATATAATAAATAATAAGAACGTAACAATCGCGCATTTCGTTATCCACCGTATAATGTGAACGTTAAATGCACTTTAACTTTAACAAAAAAGGAAAAAAATAGGTAATAGGAACTTATTCATCGTAAAACCTTTACACGACTATCTTTACGCAGTACATTTTGTCGATATACAAAACAGAGAATTAAATATGATTTCTATCACAACAAAATCATCACATACATACATACAAACAGACAAGGTGCTTCGTCGTCCATAGAAGAATTATTCAAGACGTTTATAAAAAGGTATAGGTAGGCAGATAATACAATCATAATATAAATTTGTAAACATATAAAAACAAAAACGAGGTACATATTTACATCTTAAATTGAGGTCGTCGTACATATAATTAAACACACTAAAATAATTGGACACACAGAATAGCACGTTATACGAGTACGAGAAAGAATTTTCGTAAAAAATACCGTCGAGTGAGAAAGAAAGTTGGGTTTAATCAGTTAACTCGGGTAGGATAGCTTTTTCAACATCTTCGTGTTGTCTAGACGAATGTCAGTTGTCTTTTTTATGAATATAGACCGTGCTTTGGTTATTATTATCTTCGATGGTTTCTGGATACATTCGAGTGTGTGTCAAGTACTCATCTGTAAAATACACGAAGGATTAATTACTTATAATTGAAAAGATTAATTGAGTATTCGTAATTTTTATAAGTTTTAGGGTCAAAAAAGTTGACAAAATAGTGCGTTTTCATTTCGGATTTAAAAAAAAATGTTCAGTCTTTTATCATTTTTGAAAAATAAAAAAAAATAAAAAAAAAAATTAAAAACCTTCCACGAAAGGCTTTTGAATTGACTCTACAAATTTGAAAAAATTCGACCACAAAACTGACGAAAATGTACCCAAATTATTAACAAAAAATAACTTTTGACGTCACTGGAGAGAAAATGAATTAAGATAGGGGGCTAAAAATGTCACTGGCATGGCATACGTATTTTTAGACCATACGACCATAGGAACCAAGTTTTAGAGATCGTTTTGATGATTTGCCGGTTCTTTGAATAGGTACTCTGATGAGTCAAATATCTTATAAAATTACCATATTTGATGGTTGATTTTTCTTTCAGCGTTATTTCGTTGAAGATGGTTTCGGCGTGATCGTAAGACATGCCATGAACTAACGACATAATATACTGGAACCATTTTTTATCTACGCTGTTACTCAGCCACTGAAATCAGAAATAGAAAACCCGCTGAAAATACATCATTGGTACGAGTAGGTCGGTAAAGGTACTCGTACATAAACAATAAACATATTATATGTATGAGTACGCAAAAAAATTAAAATAAATACTCACACCAAAGGCTAAATGCACCATATCGTTTCTGCTGGTAGATTTCTCGATTAATAAAACCGCCAGGAGGTATTTTTGTAAGTCTATAAAGGTGTCGCCGTTCTCCTGCAATAGTATGCAATTTTATGTACCTACATACTTGAAGTACAGACAGGATTTATGTATAAGGTAAAATAAATCGTTTAAAAATCACTCACATGAATGGAATAAATTTGAAACAACTCTTCCAATTCGTGATCTCCGTGATCGTGTATCCCGAGAAACTCGACGAACTGCTGTTTGTTGAGAAATTGTCTTTGGTCAGGCTTAAAAATATTTTGGTTCGCAGTCAGATACTGCAGTTCGACTTTTCGTCTGGTAATGCTGTAAATTTACAACGCCAATTTTAGTCCAAATATTCCTAATAATGAAATTGACTTGAAGAATATTCAAAGATGGAGAACTTACCCTAAACGAATCCTCAGCTTTTGAGTATGAATAAGCTGGGAATTCTGGAACAGCTGTAATTCTTTGGCTTTTTTGACTAATCGACAATCTTCGTAGGTGTAATCGGATGTAGGAATACCTAAAGCTCTGCGAAAAATAAATAAATAAATAAATAAAAAACGTGATTTAAATATTTTATATTATAGGAATTCTCTTTGTAGTATAATTCAGAGAAAACTCACTTGGCCATAACGTTTCGTACATTATGGGCGAATAATTTAGGATCTTTTTTCTCTTCTTCATTTGGAGTGTAAACAGGTAAAAATTCGATTTCACATTTGCTATGTGCCCGGGTCAATGTTAACCATAATAATTTCAATCTGTCAAACAAATCACAAGTACCTACAATGAATAAACTTCCACACGAATTGAAAAAAAAACAAATGATACATAATTTTTAAAAATGATAATTCTATCAATGAAACTCCTTAATGCAATTTTTAAAAATTTCACAAGCAATGATTTTATTTCAAAAAAAAAAAAAAAACACAAACGAATAAAAAAAATCTAGAAGAATTTTTAATGCAATTTTAAATTGGGTAGAAACAGATCGATGAATTTATGCTTGAATCGATCAAAAGGACCACAAAACCCAGTCAATTTGAGTTTTGAGAAGCTGAGAATCTCACTTTCTCTAATTTTGTAACAATTATTCCAAATTGGCAAAATCCAAAAATCAACTAAAGACTATGAAAGGGCTCGAAATCACCTCCAATTATTCGAAATGTCAAAAATAGGGTATAAACTAATGTCCAACCCTCTGCTTCAATAGTAATTTACTAGAAATTACCAGTAATTTACTAGAAATTACCAGTAATTTACCAAAAATTACCAGTATTTTACCAAAAATGACCAGTAATTAACCAAAAATGACCAGTAATTTACCAAAAATTACCAGTAATTTACCAAAAGTTACCCGTAATTCACCAAAAATTACCGGAAATTTACCAAAAATTACCGGAAATTTACCAAAAATTACCGAGAATTTACCAAAAATTACCAGTAATTTACCAGAAATTACCGGGAATTTACCAGAAATTACCGGGAATTTACCAAAAATTACCAAAAATTTACCAAAAAATACCAGTAATTTACCAGAAATTTCAAATTTACCAGAAATTACCAGTAATTGACCAAAAATTACCGGAAATTTACAAAAATTTCCAATAATTTACAAAAAAAAAAAAAAATTAAAAAAATACTGGTAAACACTTAAACAGTAATTTAGCAAAGATTGACAGCAATTGACCAAAAATGACCAGTGAATGTGCAATGTGCCAAAAAGATTACTACAACTCGTAGCTACTAGTAATAATTCACGAAAAACTATACCTACAACAAAGTACGTCATCAAAATTTGCCAAGATGAACACGATTGGTAATTACAGATAATTTTGTAAATAGTATCAATTATCAAAATTTACTCAAAAATAAAAAAATGTTGAAAACTGGCCAAATTTTTAAACAAGTTTCTTCAAAAACTGACTAAATAAGTACTGAAAACTATTTACACTTTTTTCTAAATTTTTGAAACTCTGATAAAATTTTGTAAATTTAGATGCTTTTTGTTCAAATACATAAATTATTGCAAAGTGACCAAATTTTTTTAGTACCTAGGTACTTTATTATTACTAACACCAAATTTGAAGGGGAAACCAAATTTTCAACTCGAAAATATATTCAATTTTGCGGATCAACTTACGCTCCAGGACCATCCCACGTCCACGTAACTGTATCCAATTTATTAGGATAACGAATTAAAACAGGTTGTACTGGAACTCCAGGATAAAATGCGCCAGGTTTGAAAGTAATTAGACAAGAACGATTCGTACACGTTCCTTCAGGGAATATCAATACCTGAAACAGAAAACCATCTCGTTGTAGTTTTCCTGCTCATGCCTAGAATAGGCAACTTCATCAACACAGCAACTAAAAAATCAAACAATATGCGAATTCGAAGGGTGCAAAATATACGTACTTGAGCCCAGTCTTCTTTCGATGTTGTTCTATCGATGATATCTTGTATGGTTTTTTGTCTAGAATCCGGATCATCTCTACCAACGTAAATAGGTTGAGTGAAATTCAATATTTCTGTAATAAAACAAGCAATATTAGGTATTAATAATGACAGTTATTTTTTTGTAATACATATGTATTTTTCTGCTTTATAAATCTATAAGATTGTTTTACAAGCGTATCCGTTTAAAAAAAACCATAGCAAAATATCATCCATCGGCTATGAAATAATCGACACATACATAGAATGAAAATACATAATATCAAAAATCGAGGAATCGTTCAGGATGAAACTGAAAGTTATTTACGACCAGTACAATACTCATTCTCACCTTGATAAAATTTTCAACGAATAACTAACTTGACAAATGTTAACATCTTCGGTGTGTTTCAAATTTTAACAGAGTTACACTAATATATTGTATCTTACCTATATTTCAAGGTGACATTTCTTTTTCGTTAATTTTGTCAAGAAGGTTAAGCTGTTCACTGATCAGGTAGGTACCTACTACCTACTACGAGTATTTCATATCCGATGGAATGCGTATTACAGCGTAAATTACACAGAAAATTTAAAAAAAATTCTGGTGGCATGCACATTACTTAGTTGAGTAAAGAAAAAAGTAAAACGAATCGGTGATAATGCAACAGTAGGTAGTAAGTACCTTATTAGTTCACTAAAAGAAAAATCGATTTTGGCTTAAAATACCAAGTGGCTTTATAAATTAATCATAAATGACGCCTTCTGATTAAAAATTCAAAAGCGTCGCCATTTTCAGTTTCGAAAATTTTTTAATGATCCGGAGAAAATTAAATAATTGACGATGAAATAAATTTTTGCCTCGGAAGCTACAGGCTCATTTTTTTCATTTTTTTTTTTCATTTTCCAAACGTTTTTCCTTCCTTTCAATTCTGATTTAGGTCTAAAATTGAAACAAATATTGGATATTTTCTCGAAATAATCTCTTATAGAATAAACTTCGGAATTAATTTTTATTGAAAATTTAATCGAGAATTGCCATGGTTAAGTATTTACTCGATTCTCATCATTTTGAGCTTGGTTGTACGTGACTTTGGAAAACACTCTTACAAAACCAAAAAAAGAAGAGGCACAACATACTTTTTGTGAACTCATAATATTGATTTCCTGGAAGGTTTTTGAAATTGAGAACCTTGAATTCTAAAATTTACCAAAGCATTGGAGAAAATTCAAAAAAAGTTTAACAATAGGTAAAAAAAAATAAGTTTCTTTTACAATTTGTTTCAAATTTTAAAAGTTCCAAAAAACCTCCCACAAAAGATCATTTTTGTTCAGTTATTCGAACAGATGTGAGAGAGAAAACAAAATTTCAATCAGACAAATTTCACTCAAATTTCAAATAGAATCAAATTTTTATCCATAATTATTTTTACTCAAAAATTCAATTGAGTCAATTTTTTAATAACGTAAAAAATGTTTTGTTATTTTTCATATTTTTAAATTCTATTTTTTTATTTATATTTTTGTTTATTCTTTTTATTTTATTTTTTTGGGTGTTTGTAATTGCATGATTACTGCACCTGTCGTGTGAAAGTTTATATCAAGTTGGTTAGATTGAGTTTTTGGTTAAAAACTAGAATTTTTGGTATTTTTTGGCAAAAACTCAGACTTTTGAACAATTTTTTTAAAAAGTGAAACTTTTTGGTACTTGACGGTTCTAAATCACCACCAATTTATTTGGAAGGCTGAAATTGGAGCATTTTATTGATTTCATCAGGAGAATTTTCATTTAAATTTAAATAAAAATTTCATCAAATATTCAGTTGGACGAATTTCTATTTCAACTTTAGAATAAAATGATACTTACTTATCACAAATTTTGAAATTTCAAATAAATTTCTTTTTTATCAGGTTAGCAGGTAGATGAATATTAATTAGAAAAAAAGAAACTTTTTGAACAAATTTTCATTCAAAATTGAAATCAAATTAAGTAGGTAGCTATTACCCAATTTTGAAATTTCTCAGATTTTTATTCAAGTAATGTAATTTTTTAAGAAGAATTTTCAATTTCAAAATATTGGTCGAATTTCACATTAAATCACTTTGGAGTTTTCGAAGGATCATAGTTTACATATAATTCCTTCTTTGAACAGGATATCCCATTCGATGCATCGATTATGTAATTCAAATGAATTTAACCAACCTTACAGTAACACAAACCTACAGTAATGCAAATTGGTTCGCCGAGACTGGAAATTGAAGGGGCAACGTTTCCTCGACACATTGAATAAAACACACAGTTCGAAGAAAAAAAAATATCATCTTTTTTTAGTTCATTTCAACCTTCCAGCTAATTCCAAAATTTATTAGGAGCTACATAAACCTGACTAAACTTCAACCAATCAATTAGCTAGGAAGAGGAACCCATTTTACTTACTGTAACATTATCACCGATCATAATGCGACAAAAATTATACACAATTAGCATAGTACAAAAATGTACGTAAAACTAGCAAATTTGAAGAGAGTTGAAGAATTGAAACAAAAAAAAAAAATACAAATAAAACTAAAAATAAACACGTACTACCAAACCAAGGATTCATGCCACTTTCGCGTCTTACAATAATGGATGGGAAGCCGGTGACATATACGATGACTGCGTCTAAGAAAGTAGAATGAGGTGCAATGACTAGTATTGGAGCTTCAGCCCTGGGTACCTGCCTCCCTTTCACTTCAATATGCATGCCACCAGCGGTATATGCACTTCTGCCCAATATGCATATCCATTTGCGTACCAAACTAAAATAAAATCGTAACTACTCTTCAATTTTTACACACTTTTTAATCTTTTTATCGATTATCGTATGTACGTAGACGTACGTAGCTATAGTTTTCTTTTTCTATAAAATTTTACTACATTATGTTATAGGTACTATATAGGTTGGTAATTAATATCTGTAGACTACGGGGAAAGAGGGGTACAATTTTTGGTAAAATTGAAAAGCCACGTTACTGAAAAATATTGCTAGAATGGATGGATGGATGGCTGGGTGGTTCATTCGCAATAAATCCTCACGATATTCGTAGGTATGTCAACTATACTGCAGTTTTCTCTTTGAAGATTCGTCGTAATGAGTTTTACTTCAATTTTTTTTTTTTTTTTTTGTAATTACTATTACTGCCGACGCGCAGTTGTTCGCTCTGTGGCTATATTACAATTCATTTAGAAGCATATACGAATGGGAATTGGGAATGGATTATTGAAATTCATCTACTGTGCTGCGTGTGATGATGGAATAGGATCAAGTAGGTCTATAGAGGCAGGTAGAAGTATATAGGTCGAGTTTATAGAATTGCTATCAAGTCTATAGATACATATAGGTACTTTTGTACGACAATGAATCCACAGAATTATAGCAGGTATAAGATGACGACGACGCAGGCTTTCAATAATAGGTTTAGGTACACAAGAAGTTATGGTCGATAATGGATACTCGTAGATGCCATCAAGAGTGTCAAGTATAGGCTACATCAATTACCATAAGAGAACATTAGTTAGTGAGTTAGTATTCTGATCGACAAATACAAAAGTATTGGCACGTTATTAACGAAAATGAAAATTAGTCATCGAATAGGTAGGTACCTACACAATTTATCGATTAGGCGAAGAGTTTTAGTAAATACATGCAATTTTTTAATAATGTGATACAGAATACAGACTAATCACCTTAGTGTGTAAAAATTGAAGCGTTAATACATAATTGAAGCAGATCAATACACAAGTAGCTTCTGATGACTTGTAATCAGAAGTGCGCAGTATTGTACAGGTACCAATATCCACAAGTATTTCGTGTTTAGGTATTATTATTACGACTACAGTATAAGATAATATTACGATTCGTACTCGTACATATTAAAATTCAAGTTGCGAGCATTTATTACATCAGTGACGTATCCATAAAAGACTTCAAAAGAAAGTGCTCTGAAGTAGTAGGCTTTTGAGTTTTGATAAACACCCGAACTCTCCATATTTCCTAGGGCAGAATCTAATTGAAGCATTGGTGGGGGGGGATAAGATTCGCAGTAGCTGAAAAGGGCTTAAACTTCACAAAGCACCGAAAGTGGATATTTCAGATCATTTCTACAAATAAGTTCATCAAATATCTTTCCCCATGAGCATCACACTTTTGGTCTGGCACCTCTTTTAACGGCTCTTTCACTGGAATGATTGATTTATGTAGCCTAGTAGAAGTGATTTAGTCGTTCTCGAATGATTTGTCCATTCAAAGCGAATCTTTCGCGAACGAATTGAGTCTAGTTTTTGATGATGAGATAAAAACTATCAAGTCTCAAGTTTCGTTACATATTCCATACTCAATTTGATTTTCCAGTGATTCATTCGTTCGCGAACGATTCTTCTTCTCTGAGCAAATCGTTCGCGAACGAATTGAGTCTGGTCCTTGTCATTTTGATGATAGGATTAAAACTAACTGCCAAGTCTCAGTTTTCGTCATTCCATACTCAATTCGATTTTTCAGTGATTCATTCGTTCGCGAACGATTCTTCTTCTCTGAACAAATCGTTCGCGAACGAATTGACGAATTGAGTCTAGTTTTAGATGATAGGATTGAAACTGTCAAGTTTCGTCATTCCATATTCAATTTCATATTTTAATGATTCATTCGTTCGCGAACGATTTGCTCAGATAAGAAGAGTCGTTCGCGAACGAATTGAGTCAAGTTTTTGTAATTTTGATGATAGGATTAAAACGGTCATCTCAAGTTTTGTCATTCCATACTCAATTTGATTTTACGGTGAATCATTCGTTCGCGAACGAATTGACGAATTGAGTCTAGTTTTTGTTTTTTGATGATAGGATTGAAACTGTCAAGTTTCGTCATTCCATACTCAATTTTATTTTTTAATGATTCATTCGTTCGCGAACGATTTGCTCAGATAAGAAGAATCGTTCGCGAACGAATTGAGTCTAGTTTTTGATAATAGAATTAAAACTGCCAAGTCTCGAGGTTCGTCATTCCAAACTCAATTCAATTTTCAGTGATTCATTCGTTCGCGAACGATTCTTCTCATCTGAGCAAATCGTTCGCGAATGAATCGAATCTAGTTTTTGATAATAGAATTGAATTAAAAATGCCAAGAGTCTCAAGTTTCGCCATTCCATACTCAATTTGATTTTTCAGTGATTCATTCGTTCGCGAACGATTCTTCTTCTCTGAGCAAATCGTTCGCGAACGAATTGAGTCTAGTTTTTGATGATAGAATTTAAAATGTCAATAGTCTCGAGTTTCGTCATTCCATACTCAAATTAATTTTTCAGTGATTCATTCGTTCGCGAACGATTCTTCTTCTATGAACAAATCGTTCGCGAACGATTTTTCTTCTATGAACAAATTGTTCGCGAACGAATCGAGTCTAGTTTTTGATGATAGGATACAAATTGCCAAGTTTCTTCATTCCATACTCAATTTGATTTTTCAGTGATTCATTCGTTCGCGAACGATTTGATCAGAGAAGAAGAATCGTTCGCGAACGAATCGGGTCTAGTTTTTGATGATAGAATTAAAAATGTCAAGAGTCTCGAGTTTCGTCATTCCATACTCAATTTGATTTTTCAGTGATTCATTCGTTCGCGAACGATTCTTCTTCTCTGAGCAATTCGTTCGCGAACGATTCGCAATTTCGTTTTCTCGAGTAGCGTCAGTAGCGTGTTGTATGATTTGGTTTTCAAGTGACCATAGATCGTTTTCGAATGATTCATCGTTTCTAAGCGAATCGTTCGCGAACGAATTGAGTCCAATTTTTGGAGATCAAATTGAATGATTTAAAACTGCAAAATTTTGTAATTCTATCTATACTCAGTTTTATTTTTTAGGGATTCATTCATTCACAATCAATTTTTCCCTTCTGAACAAATCGTTCGCGAACGAATCATCTTCGATTGTCGATAATAAATTTGAAAATGTCCACATAACGCAATTCGTCACAAAAATGGCAAAAAAATTTGAAAAAATTCAAAAATTTCACAAAATTGAAAAAATTTTTTCAAAATGGGTCGAAAAATTAAGAAAAACCTGAAAATGAGTAGAGTAGATTCGATGATTGCACAAAATACATAATTTTGATGAACAAAGCGTGGAATTATCAAAAAAGCAAAATCATTTAAATTGATATTAAAAGTGGTTGAAAATCGGTAACAAAATTTGGAAAAATAATTTCAGAAAATTTATAGAAAATACCTAAGCTAAATTTGCGGAAAATTAGTTGAAAATTAATGTAGCAATTTTCTGAAATTTTCTGCAATTTTTCCAAGCAGGACCTTTTTATAAATTATTTTCAATATTTTCATGCTTTAGCTGATTTTTCATGAATTTCTAGGCATAGTATTTTGAAATTACGTCACATCAGTCACATGCAATTTTGATATTTTACCAACATTTTTCTGTAACTTCATCAAATTTCGTGATTTTTTAAAACAATTTTTGGGGTTCATCTTGCCATTTTAAAACATTTGCGTCAAATTTCAACCTATTGAGATTCATTGAAAACTTTCAACGAGATATTGCGCTTCAATACTTCTTCCTAAGTCGATTTATGATTGTGGAGGAAAAGTAGGGGGAGGGGAAGGGTTAAATGAAAAAAAGTCGAAATTCGAAATCAATGTTACTGAAAATTTTGTCAAAAAATATGCCACATAATTTCCTACATATTAGATAAGTATTTTTCTGAATTTCACCGAATTTGAAGGGAGGAGGAGAGAATGAAATCAATCCAATTGTCTTCATCAATGCTCTAATCATGGATACATCACTGATAAGTACATCAAATTCTACTCTTCGAGCAACGTAGGCTAACGTGAGACGTTCTACTAATGTCAAAAACCTAGAATTGAGTAAATTGAGTGATTGCGGTACTCAAAAATGTCAAAAATATGGGTGGATAATTATTGTGATGTCATTATGTTGAGTGTGATGTGTGAAAATTATTGAAGCATGTGTAATTACAGATGGTTGTTTCACCTTTAAAAATAGATACATATTTTACTACCCAGTTAGGCAGTCACCCAGATTGATAGAAAAATAGCAGATTGAGTTGCCACTTGACTTACAAGGAGAATCTCTCTCTCTCTCTCTCTTGGTGTCTCGACCAAATTTCTTATTGAAGTATAGGAAGAGGAACCCACCTGGTAGCTCACCAAAAAATTTCAGATACCGAACTGAAAAAGTTTAGGGCCCTAATTACGTCACACATTTTCCAATTAGACCTAAAATCGATTAAAGGATCAAAAATATAGTTTTATACCTATGTTTTTTCTCAACAACATCTGATAATCAGCTCAGCTTATGGAAAAATTTCAACCGATTCAAGTATAAAAAATCATCGAATCGAATGGAACATAAAATTTCCATAATAAATACATTATTCAGTTTTACTTTTGTAGGTACATTAACATACCTTTACCTATATTATACCGAAAGATACTCCAAAGTTGCGGTTTTTCAAATCACATCGCCGTGGCAAGTTAAACCAAAAATAAGAATCAAACTTTGAAAATGATCTCGAGAGTGTCAGGTATACTCGTAATTTGATCCCTCAATATCTCAAGTCCAGCCAGACACATTAAAAGCCATATCGTATCATACCCATCCATCATCTTGATAAAAACACGCGTACAGTAAGCAAAGCACCACCACCACCGACACCCTGCCCAGCGAAAATGACATCACAAAATGAATCCACACGCAAATAAAAATTACATGTAAAAAACACGCACACAAATACGCAGCATTGTGTTTTTTCGTCAACGTTTTTTTTTTTTTTTGCAAAAAATAAATACACGTGTGTGCATCGTGCAGGACACATAGGCACACTTAATAACGCACATACTTCCAAAAATGGGTATCAGGCCGATTTCTTTCTTAGCTACGACAGTCGGCGCGCCTATTTTCACCACAGGTAATATATCGACAAACGACGAATGAGGAGCTGTTACGAAAATAGCAGCTTCTTTTCTTGTAGCTTGTTTTCCTTTAATTGGTACATAATGGAAACCCGCCACCAACCACATGAAGCGCATCATGACGCTTGCTATTTTCTTCGTTAGGCTATACATTTATATAAGTAAGTGTAATAGGTTAATGTGTATAAAAATAATTATATGTACTTAAGACATACCTTTACCTATGAGTAAAGAAAATAATATGTACAAAATATTATGAGTATATAAGCCAAGAGTTAATTGGTTAAAAAATTATTTTGTTAAATGTAGGTAGGTTAGGTAGGTAGGTACGTGCAATACACCTACCCCGAAGCGCGATCATTACGATTGAAAAACGATGAGGTGTTAATGATCCGCGATGTTAGAGGAAAACAAAAATGTGGGTTAACGGTAGTTAAATGTACCATTGATGTGCAATATAATGACCAAGTTAACCGGAATTCGCATCGTTCATATTACAATGTACCTATAGACTCATAGACGGACAGTGAGCTTGTCATCCTGTATGTACCTCTTCAAACAACGGCGCCGTTAATTTATCGACATTGTCGTCACATCTTTTACATCGTTTTACTACAAAAGTGTCCTCAGTCTGATAAAATGGTGAAATGAGCGTCGATCGAAAAATTCGCGTATACTAGTCCAAAATGTTACCTTGAGGCAGTTATTGAAAATTATATGGAGGCATTAAAGGGCACGGCCGCGGTCGAGTCGAAAAAATAAGGCCATGTACGTACAACACCTTCAAAAACATATCATTCGAAGTACATCGCAGAAATTCGTCAATATTTTCAAGTTTTGGGACTAATACAGGAGGTGCTGAGGTCGTGAAAAAGGGTCGAATCAAAAAAATAAGGTCATATTCGTGTTCAGCACCCTCAAAAACCTACTATTTGATGTATCGCATGACTTTGCCATTTTTTTGAAAGTTTGCCCTCAAATGGGGGGGGGGGGAAGGGAGGAGGAGGTGCTTTTTTTTCATTGAAAGTGGCCACTTTGAAAAAAAAAGGTAATAATTTGAACTAGCATGAATGAAAAATTACTTCTAGCATTGGATGCAATTTTTTCAAAATTAAATTTTATACCTACTAAAAAATTTTTGAACTTTCAACTAAAAAAGTCCAACTTTTAATTTTTCAAAATTTGCGAAACTGTAAAAAAATTTTAATTATTCAATTTTCTCTTCTAAACTGTGAAGTTGGAAACGAATTCGAGGTCCATTTTTAGAGGGAAAATAGTCCTCGAATCAGGTTCCCATTCAGTCAAGGAGAAGCAAAAATTGTAATAGAAGTTGTCACACTTTGAAGACCAAGGAGCTTTCGCCTCTTATGACTTCGACATTTTTTTTTTTGAAAGTTTGCCCTCAAATCGGATGAGAGGAGGAGAGGAGGTGCTTCCTTTATATTGAAAGTGGCTACTTTGAAGAAAAAAAAACGTAATAATTTGAACTAACATGAAGGAAAAGTTACTTCTAGTTCTGGATACAATTTTTTCATAAGGGTCATTCCATGTCAATTCGACCAACGTTTTTGAGTCATGTCTTTCGATTTCGCTCAATTTTTTTTACAATATCTACCCACCCAGTAAGTAAGAAACCCGCAATCAGTTTGGTCCCAGCCCCTTCAGGAGAGGGGGGTTGGGGGGGGGGCTTTCATTATTTTCACATTGTCTCGAGGTACTCAACTTCAGCAGCGCGTTCCTCCGAAGCTATGATACTTTGATCAAAACTGATTTCACAGTTCAAAAGAACATTTCATTTTGAACTTTTTAAGCATTTTTAAATTTTCAAAAGTTGAAAGTTGAACTTTCAAATTGAAAGTTCAAATTCCAAAATGGCGTTGTAAGTGGGAGCTACCATTTAAAATGTTGAAAAAATGTCTATAGATGTACCTTTTGATGTTTTTTCGAAATATTCAAGTTTCGAGATGGGATCTTCGAATGGAAGGGGAGCACCCCCACCCCCCAATTTTGGTCAAAACTTTCGAAAGAAAATCTGGGGTATGTGATATATCGAATTGTATGTTTTTGGTGACGCTGAATACGAATATGACGTTAGATTTTTGATTGGGCCTCATCCAAGGCCCCCAGCACCTCCCCAAGTGGGGTAAAGCACAAAAAAGCGTTTTGTTCGTGCGACACACGAAATACGTAGCATGTTTTTGGTGACGCTGAATACGAATATGACGCCAGATTTTCAATTGAAGACTTTTAAAATCGCATTTTTTTGGTCGAATTGACATGGAATGACCCATAATTTAATTTATATTTGAAAATTTTGAACTTTTAATTTAAAAAGTTCAACTTTTAATTTTTCAAAATTTGTAGGACTTTAAAAAAATTTTAATTCGATTTTCTTCTCCAAACTGTGAAGTTGGAACCGAATTGAAGGACCATTTTTAGGGGGGGGGATGGTCTATGAATCCGGTCCTCGTTCAGCCAAAGAGGAGAAAAAATTGAAATTAAAGTTTTCACTCTTTGAAGACTAAGGGGCTTTTATCTTTTGACCCAGGGGTTTGAAATTCGCTATTGGATATCCCTACAACAAAAAAAAATTGGTGACATTTTGCAATTGAAAAATGCGTTTAAAAAATGAACACACTTGGAAGATCCAGGCTTCACCACTCCCCCTCCCTTCTCATCCAGAGGTCTTTCAGGGGATATCCTCATACCAAAGTAAACACTTTTGCAGTGTTTTGGAAAATTAAAAAAATTTCAACTTATGAAAATGACGAAATTTCCAAATTTTTTACTCAATTTTCACCTTAAAAGTGATCTTGGATTTTGATCTCTAATACATCAAGGGGGATGCAGAAACTCAAATCGCATCTGTTTAGGAGGGTAAAAAAATGTATTTTTTTAAAAAAATGGCCTCACTTTGGGGAACCCTTGTTCCACCCCCTTCAGCTAACCGAGCTCAGATTTTTTTATGGGACATTATCAACTCAAAGTAAACTAATTATTGGTCAAAATTAGAGGTATTTTCTTTTCGATCCACCCTAATGGGCACGTCTACGGTTTTGATATCGTTTCATGATGAACTTGGAATTTCAATCATTGAAACGACCCGCACACTATTTCCATGTCGTTCAAAATTTATCACCAACTTTAATTTCATTGATCGAGGTGGAAGTTAAACAACATACAATTTCATTCGAAGCTAATTTCGCCATTTTATTCAAAATAGTCTATCCTGATGAAGTCAGTGAGTCAGACTTAGACATTCATTTGAACTGGTATGCAGACTACTTTACCAACGAGTAGTTCACAGCAAGACACACAATCAAACTTCCTCTGCACGCCTCTTGCATGATTTTGCCATTATAAGAGTTCAGTGAACCTAAAAAATTTGGGGAAAGTGTTAAGGTGAGAAACTCGAAAAAATTGAATTTTTCAGCATTTTCAAGCGAACTTCAAAATTTATGTTTTGATTGAAAGTCGTAAATTACGAATTTTTTTGGATATAAAAATGGGGAGATGACACCAGAGAAATTTTAGAGTAATTTTTCCAAGTAATATCTATGTTTTCGAGGTCTCAGATCATGAATTAAAAAAAAAAGAGGCTCGAACTCAATTTTCCCCACTCAAAAAAAAATAACTTTAGCAACCAAAAATACTCGAAAAAGTAACCAAAAAAATGACAAAACCCGAGTAAAACAATGAGAAAATTTATTCCTCCCCCCCCCCTCTTCGAGAAAAAAAAACATTTGAAAAGTAGGACTATTTTGCACGTTTTTGGTAAAAAAAAAAAAAGATTTTGGGTAACAAATTGAGATTTTCTCAATTTCTGGCAAAAATCTAATTTTTGAAGAAAAAATGAGACTGACAATTTCAGCAAAAGGAAGGGCTTTTTGGCATTTTTTAGCACAAAAGCTAGACTTGACAAGTTTGGAAAAAATGCGAAATTTTTCAGCAAATTTGGTAGGAAGCGAGAGTTTTTGTCAATTTTTTGCAAACAGCGAGACTCTGACAATTTTATCAGAAGGAAGGGCTTTTTGTCAATTTTTTTTTGCAAAAAACTAAGACTTTGGAATTTATTTAGGTTCAAGGTGAACGATAAATTCCGGATCATTTAGTCAATTCAGACTTGAAATTTATTATGACACTGGACCAAGTTGGTAAAATCTTCATTTTGCATATTTTGCATATTTCAGACCAAATTACATATTTTAGCATATTTGGGGGGGGGGAACCTGCATATTTTTGAATTTGAGCATTCTCTAACAAAAATTTTACTAGAATTGAGATTTTTAAAACTTTTTTATTAAAAAAATCACAACACTGCTAAAAATATCATCAAGGGGTGAAAAAATTGCATAAAATATTGCATATTTTCATCATATTTCACTGCATAATTAATCACATGCAATCAATAGTCAAAATTGCTAACTTGGACTTCGTGTCACAAAAAATTACAAGCTCAGTTCAGTAGTTCCTTCAATTTTAAAAACGAGGTGGATTTTTTGAATTTTTTGTCTCATCATGTTGGTCAAAAAAACACTCTCAATATCGTCCTAGAAATCCCACAATCGGGGATAAAATAAGGCCAGAACTCGGTTTTAAATTGTCCAACATTTTCATGCATTTTGAAGAAATTCAAAAATTCTAGAAAAATTGAAAATCACACAGAAGGTTACCTAGATAAAGATCTACAATTTTGTTCATCTTCATTTTTTTTCGTAAGATCCTCATTTTCCTTTAAAAATCGAATTAGATAATACTCGAGCCTAAATAATTGAAATTTGAAAAAAAAAATTTCATCGCAGAAATCGATTTTTGGAGAAAACTGAAGAGCTGGAGGAGGCCAAGGAAGAGAAACAAAATTGAAGAATATAAAATTTCCAACAAAAATGGGTATAGTTACCGATTTCCTGATAATAAGGCTATGTTTTTAAGATATTTCGAGCCAAAGTTGAAAAGCTCAAATTCGATATTAATAATTTTGCGATGAAAAATCTGCAATTTTTTCAAGTTTTTCCCCACTAAAATCAATTTTAAGAAAAACTTGAAGGTCTTAGCCAAAAAATAAATAGAAATTAAAATTGAAGCTCTTAAAGTTTGTCAACTGTACATCACTACCTATAACAATTTCCTCTTTCAGGCCTTCCTTCGTAAGATATTCCGCTCAAAATTTCGACAGCTTTACATTTTTGAACAATTTTTCCATTTAAACTTCACTTTTGGGCCATCCTGATTATCTGGCATACGTAAACAGTAAACATCAAACTCATGCAAACTTCATACATATACAAACAAACACAAAAAGTACTTCCTCCTATATAAGTTTTATAGGTACACGAATATGTACTTGAAATGCACGCGGATCGTCTGGCTATAACACCATAGTACACGAGCACGTTGTGGCTCATATCGTAATAATTTGTTATTGAATGAAACATTCGTAATTACTAGTTTCCGGTGAACCTGCCCTTAAAAAACTACTTTTCCGCGCGCATTACCGTCCATATTTTTTTAGTAGGAAAACGGAAAACATGCTGAATTATTTCTTAATTACTCATACTTGAAAAAAAACCATTCCCTTCCCCTCAAAAATCTCTCATCTAATGCAATCGTACCTCTCTATACGTAGGTTTACTTACATTTCCTCACCTACGTAATATTCACTCTTATTTTTTCGCATACCTATCACTACGTGAAAATTTTTCGAAGTAGGTACACCTATCCTAGCACTCTGTAGAATAAAACTATAGGTACGTGCGTGAAGAAACACACCACGCCGCAGCATATAGGTAAGCGGTGATTTTTCATAATGGTCCAAAAAATCAGAACGAATGAACGAACGCGAGAACGACTTAAGAGCCAGCATAGTACAATATATGCAATTAAATAAAACGCGTTCGAGTTCGAACTTTCACTCGGGGAAAAAAATAAATACATATAATACCTATAAATGAATAATGGCGCGAGAAAATGTACATTGTAAGCGAATTCAATTGTGTTTGGCAAGTAGCAAACCAAACACACTGGTACCGTGGATGGATTCGAGAAATGGCCTAGACATTTGGCGATATAGGTACTAGGTAAGGTAAGGTAGCCCTGGGTCTCTAAATCAACTTCACAATAGCAGACAAAGATAGAAGAGCGTCAATTCGATATGAAATCATGAAATAAAGAAGTACACACAAAATGTAAATACGAATACGTTCGTACGTACTTAAAAACCTCTACCTCTATAGTACAATTGTGTTGAGTAGTACGTATAGTCATATCGTCTCTTTATGACCTACAAAATCTTTGTCCACGTACAGAATGCCAAGGATTTTACATCGACAAAAACCTAACATAGGTGCTCACACTATATACACATGTTGTCTCCCAACGTACACAATATTCACGTCGTAATTAAACCTAATGTCATTATACCAAAAAAAAAAAAAATCCTCGGGTAAGTACTCGATTGAAAATACAAAAAATGCAACTTTAATTTTTTTATTCGTTGAGTAAATAGTAAATTAAGCGTGCTTGAGGACAATCGTACGAGCTGGTAAAGATCACCCCGCACCACATCCCGCTTCTAGGGGTATAATTTAGTCGATTATTTTTTTTTTCAGAAAACTCCACCGAACATATGCAATTAGTAATGCGCAATTATCACGTACTTCCTCATTACGTTGTCGTCGTCATCGATGTAGGTAGGTAAGTACGTGCATGTGTGTATGAGCATGAGCGCATGTCGTAGATAGGTATGTTTTTCCACCGTGTAAAATTCGCGATTAACCAACACGTCGGTTCTCGTTTCAACTCATCAAAGCGTTAAATTTTCAAAATTTTGTATTAATCGTCTGTCGCTGAATGTTTTTTCAACGCATTACTCGTAGGTATTAAGTATATGTACCTACGAATCACGACAGGTTATTTAGGTAGAAAAAAATGACCCCACGTGAAGGTTTGGCGACAAGTACCTAGTAGATATTAAATCACTTTTCGTTTCGTTACGGTAATCGATACCTACCTATTCTTTCGTAGGTTGATTAAAATGATTGAGAACCAATTCAAAACAGCATTCATGGTGAAAAGCAAACGACGACGACGTAAGAATACCAATGTGATATTATTAATGACATAATAAAGCGAAATTATCGCTCATTTCCGATAGGCTAAATAATGTGAAATTTGGTCGCTCGTTTCGTCATGATTTTATTTTGTACATGTTATATCGATCAATCGAGTACGAGGAAGTACGTCGTACAGCACGTGGTATGTTTACGATCTTTTGGGATGCAGGAATCCATAGTGATCCAATTTTAAGTTGGAAAGGAAAAATTTCTGAAGAAAGTAATTACCGGAAAAGGCCATAAAATATGTGAATTACCCTAACTTATCACAAGATTACCAAAAATTACAGTAAATTACCACACATTTACCGTGATTTACTAAACTTTACCGTAATTTACCTAATTTTACCGTAATTACCCAAAATTTACCGTAATTTACCAAAATTTACTTTGAAGTTAACGCTTTTAAATTTACTGTAATTTTATAAGATTTACCCAAATTTACCAAACTTTACCGTAATTTACCTAATTTTACCATAATTACCCAAAATTTACCGTAATTTACCAACATTTACCATAATTTACAGTTATTTACCATCATTTACTGTAAATACCAAAATTTACCTTAAAGTTAACGTACTTAAATTAACTGTAATTTTTCAAGATTTACCCAAATTTACCAAAATATACCGTAATTTACCATTTTTATCTAGATTTACTTTAATTTGTCTAAATTCAATAGTAAATTACCAAAATTTACCGTTCGTTGATAATAATGCGCAACTATGTCCCGATTTGATCCGGTAAACTTGGATCTAATCAGGATTAGAATACCTATTGGGCTTGATAATGTCTAAGTAGATCTAATCTGGTCAGGAGAAGAAATTGGATGTGGAAAATATCCAGATCTGGTAAAAATGTAAAACTCTGATGTTATCTAATCAGAAGGGTCTGATCAGATCTATTCACATCCAATTAGGCTTTCCATTTTGGACCGGGCCAGGTTCAAATAAATCTAATTCTGATAAAATCTGATCTGGTCTGGTCAAATTGGATCCAGGGAATATCTAGAGCTGATTAGATCTAATCAGGATTCCTCTAAGGAATCAGGGGAATGTCCTGATCTGAAAAAAACTACAGATGTCATTTAATCGAACAACTCTGATCAGATCAATTCAGATCTGGTCAGATCCGCCAGTCTCTCTTATTAGTTCTGATGTCACCTATTCAACTAAACAGATCCGTTCAAGTTTTCTACATTGGTTCTGATCAGGTCCAAACAAATCTAATTTTATGGTCAGATCAGATCAGATCAGATCAAGTGCATCAGGAAAATGTTTGGAGCTGATCAGGTTCTATCAGATTTTCTGTAATGATTATGATCTGGTAAATTGCTAAACTTTGGGATGATTTAGGGAAATTATTATAATTTGAACCTTGGGGTCATATTTGGTAAATTACTAAACTTTGAAGTAATTTTTCGTAATTTACCAAAAAATGTAGTAATTTTTGGTAATTTACAAAAACTTGAAGTAATTTTTGGTAAATTATCACAATTTGTGGTAGATTACGAGGCTTTGTAATAATTTTTGGTGACTTTCTAAATTATCAAAATTCAAGGTAATTTTTGGTAAATTACCAAAATGTGAGGTAATTTTTGGTTAATTACCAAAATTTGAAGTAATTTTTGGTAAATTACCAAAGTTTGTGGTACTTAACCTTTGGTAAATTACTAAAATTTGGGGCAATTTTTGGTAAATTATCTAATTTGAGCATGGGATAATTTTTGGTAATTTTTTAAAATTTGAAATGGTTTTTGGTAAGTTTTCAAAATTTTAAGTAATTTTTGGTAAATTACCAAAACTTGAGGTAATTATTGGTAAATTACCAAAATTTGAGGTAATTTTTGGTAAAAAATTTAATTTGAGCCTTTGGAGTAATTTTTGGTAATTTACCAAAAAATGTAAGTACCTAGTAATTTTAGGTAATTTCCCAAAATTTGAAGTAATTTTTGGTAAATTATCAAAATTTGAAGTAATTTTTGGTAAATTATCTAATTTGAGCATTGGAGTAATTTTTTGTAATTTACCAAAAAATGAAGTAATTATTGTTAATTTTCTAAAATTTGAAGTAATTTTCAGTAAATTATCAAAATTTGCAGTAATTTTCAGTGAATTACCAAAATTTAAAGTAATGTTTAGTAAATTACCAAAGTTTGAGGTAAATTCTAGTAAATTATCTAATCTGAGCCTCGGGGTAATTTTTGGTAAATCACTAAACTTTGAAATAAGTTTCGGTAAATTACCAAAATTGCAAGTAATTTTCCCAAAATCTGAAATGATTTTATGGTAAATCACAAATTTGACAAGTCATCTAAATTTTTTGGCATTTTTTGGTAAATTACCAAAATTTGAGGTAATTTTTGGTAAATTACCAAAATTTGAGGTAATTTTTGGTAAATTACCAAAATTTGGGGTGATTTAAAATAAATTACAGTAGGTAAATGGAGTTAATTTAATGTACGAGTAAATTTCCGTAATTTGAAGTATTTTACAGTAAATTACGGTAATTTGAGGTAATTCACGGTAAATTTCCATAATTTGAGGTAATTCGTGACGAATTATTGTAATTTAAGATGTAATTTGCAGTAAATCTCCACAAAGGTTCCAAATTGTGCACTTTTTCAAGGATATATCGATCAAATCACCATCAAGTTCGCAATGCAGACAAATTCTCGCGCCATATTTCATCATTACCGATATCTTATCCACAAAATAACCTAACAAAATCGTCACAAAAGGGCTTGTCAAACATACCGTCTCCATCCTGTAATAGGTTTCTTGGTGAGATCTTCTTCAGTCAATCCGTAAAGTCCGATACAGGCCAAAATCCACGCCAATATCAAAACTCCCGAAATAATGGCCAATCTAATGGGTAAAATTATAATGGTAAAGACAGCCGTCTGCAAAACAAGAACGCAAATTGCATTAAAGATTAACAAACTCGAGTTGGTAGGTAATCGAGTAAGTACGTAAACTACAGAATTACAAGGTAATAAACACAAAGAAGAAAAATGATTTTAAAAAATGAAAGTTGTACCATATTCTCGGCAGGGGGCAGAGCAGTGCACCTAGAGAGTAAAAATCAATACACAATGAACGAATGCTAATCGCGTAAGCATCAGTCATCGGTGGGCTGGTGAGGCGTCGACGAGATGTAGGTAATTTGTTAAACAAGGTGTCGAAATAATTGGACAATGAGTTCGGAAAAAAAAATTTTCATTGTAGAAGCTTGGTTATGTATTGTCGGCGGTACCGGTACGAGTACGACGTACGGCCATTACGACGGATATAGGTCGAGGATCTGGAAATCGGCGAGTGCTTTTGCCGTTTGCGGCGATGACGGACGTGAGAGGCATCTCAACCGAGGAAATTTTTTCATCAGCGCCAGTCTCAGTCGAGTCGGCCGTTTATGTTCGAAGTGAGAGAAGAAATGGGGTAGGGGAATTCGCTGTTTTTTTATAATATTAAGTTATTAATTTGAATATGTCAAAGCAAGGTCGCACACTGTTGGTATGTATATTTTGGTCGTTAACAATTCGGTCGTGTATGTTTTTTAATGCGATGCGATGATGATTACACAAAGGCGAGAGGGCAAGAGCGACGATATTTAGTGGGTGGTTAATTGCGTGTGGCTTTGAGGAAACGTGAGCGTGACTATAAGTCAATGTAGCGTGATCTAGTACTTAGGAGTACAGAGGTACGAGTACTTATACTTAACCGCAACCTAAAGGGTTTCGCTAATTAATTAATTAATCGCCCAAATTATTTATATGGGGTATAATTTTAATGCAAGTAATACCGGTATCGTGTTCCAGATCGTAAGTATACTCGACAGTAATATTTAGGTAGGTACAATATTGACACAGGTTGCTCTTCATCATCAGGTATATAAGATGACGAGATCGTTTAGGTAGGTATATTATTTACGACCATTGCCGAGACGAAGACGAGAGACGTTTATATTTATACATGCTCAACTGGTGTAAGTAAGTATAGGTAGGTAGGTATACCCATATAGGTATTACGAAATATTAATACAATTTGTCTGCCTATTTGCTTATGGATAATGCGTAGATATGAGTACGATACGGTAATTAAAATTAAGTCATTTTTTTCTTGTCGAAACCTTAACACCACACATATCTCTTTCTATGTACACAGGTTCAATTTGTAAGTAGACGTAATAACCTATACACCGAGTAGGTACTGTATATCTGTGTATAATAAGTAGAACTTTATTAATTTCCCGAATTAATTAACCAACATAAGTAACGATTGTTTTGGTAACGACGAATGAAAATATTATGCAGGCTAGCGTACCTATTGCTGGCCAAGTGGCAATAATGTATAGTTGTATAGTAGCTCACTGTGTTGGTTCCCTCTTCCCCTCTTCCACTCTATCGAATTGCAGAATCAATCGCACCGTATCTACGCTGTAAACTTTCCATCAGCTTCGTTGAGCTTTTATTTTTCATGTATTTCGTACAGAGTTCGATCGTTATACATGTACCTACATATCATGTCGTAATTCAAGTTTTTCACAAATTGGGTAACACAAAACGATCGAGAGGACCAGTCCATTTGATCTACTTCTAAAGGACGCGTTAATTACTAATTAATGGTTAATTATTGGAATTTATTTATACGAGCAATTATAACACGATCCACCAAAGTCGATGAGTTTTCTTTCTTTCAGAATCATTCGTAATTGGATGACAATTTTTACAACAACGAAAAGAAAAAAGGATCGATTCGATGTTAAATTCTGGAAATGGGGAGGCATTTTATCCCAAAAATGAGTGAATTTTTGATGAAACGATACGTCACTATTTGGAGGTTGTAGGGGAAGTTGGAGGGACTGTATCTCAAAAGTAAGTTTATATTCGAACTTGGCGTGACCGAAAACATAACAAATGATATATTAGGTACATAATCTATCAATTTTTTTTAAATTGGTCAAATATTTTGGGGGACTGCTCATCCCCAAGGGTCGCCAAAATACCAAAACAAGGGTTGATTTGAAAATCTGAAGAAGAACCGTAACACCCCATCAGACTACATATTATAATCCAAAATGTTGAGAACTAGAAAATTTTGCTATCGAGCGAATAAAATAGGCTTAAATTTTAAAGAAACAATTTTTCGATTTTTTGGAAACCCAGTTTAGTCAATAAACATTGAAATTTCCGCCCAAAAAAAATCATTTAGAAACTACTTATATCAGAATTTTTAAAAGTAGGTAAGTAATAGTTTTTGAATTTTTTTCTTGATCAAACAGTTTTAAAATTTTCTTACAATGATGCAAAAACACTTTGACAATAATGCACGAAAAACTCTCGAAAAGTACGTATTAAAATGATGTCAAAATACTCAAAATAGAATGAAAATCACTGAAAATTGGCGAGAAGCGATAAAATTTTGACAAAAGAAGCCAAAAATGTATGAAAGATTCAAAATTGAGTTGAAATGATGTAAAACCAATGTTAATCAATAGGATTAGCCCAATTACATGAAAACACTCAAAAATCATTTTAAAGAACTATCAATAATTACATTGAATAAAATATAAAAGTTTGGAAAAGTTTTCAAAATTGCACGAAATTTGTTAAAAATGCACGAAAAAGTGTCAAAATTGCATTAAAATGTTGTGAAAACACTTGAAAAAACTAGAATTGACGTAAAAAAAAAAACACTTACGCGTTAAGCGTGAGAAGACCGACTTTTCTTCAAATACAAATCTTATACGAACAAATTGAGTCACTTTTTTGAAACATTTGTATAGCAATTTGATCTGCTTACAATCGAACCGAATCATTTACGAACGATTGGTGATTAAATAAATTGATTGATTTCTTGGTGAATCATTCGCAAACGCAAACGGATCAATTAATTTACGATTGATTCGGTTTTTGTGAAACTGTTGTGTAGGAAAAAGAATTTATCTGTTTTCAAGCAAAGTGAATCAATCGAATCGAATCATTCACGACCGATTGGCGATTGGACAAATAGATTAATTTCTAGATGAATCACTTGCGAACGAATTGAATTATTTTTGGTGAATCTTTCGCGAACGAATTAAATTTTTTTATTGAATCATTCGCGAACGAATTGAATCATTTTTGGTGAATCATTCTTGGTGAATCATTCGCAAACGAATCGCATTTTTTAGTTAATCATTCGCGATCGAATTGAATCATTTTTATTGAATCATTCGCGAACGAATTGAATCATTTTTGGTGAATCTTTCGCGAACGAATTGAATTTTTTATTGAATCATTCGCGAACGAATTGAATCACTTTTGGTGAATCATTCGCAAACGAATCGAATTTTTTAGGTAATCATTCGCGAACGAATTGAATAATTTTTGGTGAATATCATTTTTGGTGAATCATTTGCAAACGAATCGCATTTTTTAGTTGATCATTCGCGAACGAATTGAATCATTTTTATTGAATCATTCGCGAACGAATTGAATCACTTTTGGTGAATCTTTCGCGAACGATTTATATCATTTTTGGTGAATCATTCGCAAACGAATCGAATTTTTTAGGTAATCATTCGCGAACGAATTGAATAATTTTTGGTGAATATCATTTTTGGTGAATCATTCGCAAACGAATCGCATTTTTTAGTTGATCATTCGCGAACGAATTGAATCATTTTTATTGAATCATTCGCGAACGAATTGAATCACTTTTGGTGAATCTTTCGCGAACGAATTGAATTCTTTATTGAATCATTCGCGAACGAATTGAATCATTTTTGGTGAATCATTCGCAAACGAATCGAATTTTCTAGTTAATCATTCGCGAACGAATTGGATAATTTTTGGTGAATCATTCGCGAACGAATTGAATAATTTTTGGCGAATCTTTCGCGAACGAATTGAATAATTGTTGGTGAATCATTCGCGAACGAATTGAATAATTTTTGGTGAATCTTTCGCGAGCGAATTGATTCATAAATTGAAGAATTGATTAATTCGTTCGCGAATGGTTCTTTCAAAAAATTAATCAATTCGTTCATGAATGATTCCCTTAAGGGAATTAATACTCTCATAAATAGTTAAAATAGTTCACTCAGAATTGAATCAATTTATACTTCGCCTTCTCTAACAATGTTTTACCTACCAACTTATTCAAAAAATTTCTAATTTTTATAAATTTTCATGTTGATAAAGTTCGCAAAATTTAGGTACAGACCTTTTGATATTTTACCTCCCCCCCCCCCGAATTTTCAACAATTTTCATCTCTTATTATTTCAAGCATTTTTGACAATATTTTTCTGAATTGTTATGGTTCTTTTTTAAACCTTCTAAAACGATTTTCAGCTAATTTTATAAAATTTTTGATAAGTTTTGAGCCGGGTTGCAAAACTGACACTAAAATTAGAAAATAATGAAACTAAAAAACTAAAACAACTGAGAACTGAAAATAGATAATACTCGTATGTACTTAAGTGAACATTGAAATTTCAATTTTTTCATTTCTGCAGCTTTGATATACCTATAGGTATACCATGCCTATTAGACAAATTCTTGGCAATTTTATTATTTCATTTTCAAGCATTCTTTATTTTTATTCCCTCCCTTCCCTTCAGAATAGAGAAACTTTTTCAATTTCCCAAAAAAATACAAAATTTTATTATTTTACAATTTTTGTCAATTCCAATTTATGTGCAGTTTTAATCACGATTTATCGATTTTTCATCTTTGTCATTTTCAATGAGTTGAATAAATTTTTTGTTTTTTTTTGTGGGGGGGGGGGAGTGTTTGATGAATTTCCTTCAAACTGATATCATTTTTAAACTAATTTTCCATAATTTTAGGCAAAAAGTTTAGGTTTTGTTGTCATTTTCAACGTAGATTGAACAGATTTTTCGATAACTTCAGCAAATTTTGCATCATTTTATCACTTTTTCATTTCAGCAGTCCTACCTATTGTATTTCATTCGATAATTTCGGGAAATTTTCTCAAAATCTTGCGTTAATTTAAGAACACTTTACGGAATTTGAGCACAATTTTTCATTTTTTTTTCTTTTTTACACAACTTTTTACATAGGTAGGTACTTTATTTAGTCGTAGCCCATTTTCAGATAATTTCGCGCTATTTTTTCAATATTTCAAACAGCGAAACTGTAATTTTACGAATTTTTGATCCATTTTTCGTAAAATATTGCACAGTTTTGAACAATTTGGTACCTACAATTTTCAAAAATTCTCCATCGACTTCGATAGAATCAAAATATTTTAAAGAAAAATTACCTACTCTAAAACATTGGGAATTTTTTAGAAAACTTTTCTTTAAAAAATTAGTCTTCTTTTCTCTTAAACACGAAACGATTTTAATCGATTCTCATAATTTACGTACATTTTAATACTCGATGAAATGGTACCTAACTATGTAAATTTTCTTACAATTTATTTATGATACCTACCTAATAACCTCTCCAAAAGTCGTATGAAACGACAAAGTTTTTTGAAATTACTAGATAACAAAAAATCATGAATCATTAATCACCACCTCCCTCTTCCTCTCTTCTCTTCTTTGATCATATTTAGCTGGCGCATCAACCGATAATTTTCGTAACTCAAATACATAGGTACCGAAAAATACGTCATAAATTACACAAACGCAGGTACTTAATATCCATGAGTATAATATTAACATAGTATTATACAATTTGTTAGTACGAATCCTACCCTGTTATTTATTTATTCGACGACGATTCAAAAAAAAAAATACCTACTTAAATACTTCATGAAATTGAACGCGATGACGAAAAACGAGTCCAGTCGTTAAATTTTGATAATAAGAAAAACGTAAGTACGCTTTAATAAATAAATAATTCGTTAAAAGCTGACCTCATTATTAATGGTGACGTACCTACCCTTAAATCAGTCGCCCACGTTTTAACCTGCACCAACACCTGGAGGGGGTGAGGGTCCTACGAGTGACGATAACAATCAAAAAAAATTCACTGACCCAATTTCCTCATTCGTTCCAATGACCATAAACACTTCGAGCTAGAGGAAGGAAATATGTACCATTAATTCTTCCTCCCTGTATACCCTTCCTTACCACGAGTCTAATGTATGTACATACGGATGGCTACCATGAACCCTTATGAGGAAATTCTGCACACCATCTACTGATACGTGAGATACGATTGTATTGAACACGTCGTAAAATTAGACAAGCGGTGTCACGGTTAAACGTCTCACACAAGATCTGAGGCGAACTTGAAACTGAACGAGCACTATTTGGATAATGGCGAAATTTATCACTATTGCAAGACATATAGGTAGTATTTTTTATTGTATGATTCAAAGCCAAAAATACGATTAATCAAAATTCTCTCTCGAACGTCGCCAGTTGTCGAGTTCGCATCTGTCAGGTAGGTATTATTGACCTTGCAACCATCATCATCGCGATCGCGGTTCCAGTTCACAATGCACCATGATCATAAGTACCTACGCGAGTAAGTACTTTCTGTGTATGCGGTACCGAGCACACAAAATACCTACACCTATAGAGTATAGATACATAAACGAACACCAATTGATTTCTATTGAGTAAATTCAACTTGGTAAATATTGACCATTTATCTACCTATCTGTCTTTCTTCATACGCGACGACAACAATATCCTATAGATAATTTAGAAAGCATGTTTCTTTTATATATTATTCTTGGCACGATTGAAAATGGGAAACAAAATTCTCTAAATTTTTTTCTTCTCTTGTACGTCTCTGTCTCGGTGCAGAGTGTACAGATTCACAGCCAGACGTTCGGTTCGGTTACAGTTCAATGATTCTGTATAATATTGAATCTATATTGGTATAAGTATAGGTACTCGTATTTAATCGCGAGTAATTAATCATCACCGTGTACACCTTATACAACAACTTGGATATGGTCGACGGATTTGATAACACATAGCAGTAAATTTCAGACGTATTTTAAAACGTATAAATACCATTCAAGGACGAAATATCGATTCAATGTGACGTTCTAGGTTAGTAGCGTCTTCCTTTCCATATAGCACCTCATCACCTACAACAACAAGGGTCAACTCCAAAAAAGATTCCGGGTTTGCAGTTTGTATACCTATCTCACGAACTAGAGAGAAGATCGAATTTTAAACACCATTCAAAGCGCATGTTCAGTTTCACTAGAGTTGGAGAAAAAAAGAGAAAAAACCACGTGCGTTTGTTTTAGCTAAATTACGTATGATTTTGCAATGTGTTTTTCGAAAACCATACATACGATAACACATGGGTTATGATGGGTTAATGGTTGATTAGTTGGGCTATGGGAGGGAGCGAGGGGGCAGAGATACTGTGTGATGATAGGTCTTCGTCGGGGGCGATTTAATTTCACCTTCTGTGATGTTTACGAAATGAAACCATATCGTATCGTTTTAATTAGACAATTGAAAAGGCAGTACAGACAGACGTAGGCGTCTAACGTTATTTCCTCTCTAGTTAATTGAATCATTATTACTCATCGTGGTGTGAAGAAGGAAATTCATTTGAAAATATTACTCGTTGTTTGTTTTTGGTTATCGATAAAGAGAATGTGGCTATTTGTAAAATGAAGATATCGTTTAGGAAATAGCGATTTACACTCGAATTTTAGCGAGTATTTTGCGTTCGTCAAGTACTCGTAGGTAGGTACACATGTTGACCTCATTAATTACTCATTCATTTTTCGATTTCGAGGTTAAAAAAATGGTAGTGAGGGATCAAGAACATGAAAATTCAAGTTTTTTCGATGTTTGTTTCCAATGCAGTGTTTTTTTTTTCATGAGTTGATAGCTTCGGGATTGAAAAAAAATCCAAAATCACTCATTCTTGCAGCAAATGACTCGAAATTGTATCAATCTCCCAGAATCACCCCCTCTCTCTCCTGAATCGATGGGTTCTTTTATTCAAAACGATCTGAAACCTCCAACAAAACTAGAGTTTTTCTTCCAGCAAACTAAAATATTGTTTCAGAAATCGTTACAATCAAGTTCACGTTTCCTGGAGGCTCCAGATTGGTTTGACAGTGTGGTTGCAATTAATTCAGGCGGTAGATTTTAGAGCATAGAGGAAACTTCAAGTGATTCTCTAGAGAAATGGGCTCGTGGATTTTTTAAAGGTAAATACATGATTTCTAACTTCTGAAAAGAATATTCAAGTCACTCTTTCCTTGCATTAACGATTCACCTTCTTTAATCAACCCAAGGTACTGAATTTGAGACAAAAATACATTTTCAGCTACCGAAATTGATTTTAGTGCTTTCTGGAGCAATTCCGACGCGCTGGAGAAAAGCCAAATTTTGCTGGAGGCTCCAGATCAGCTCTAAAATAACTGAAATTCAAGTCAAAAGGCTGACTTTAGCCAATGAGCCGATTTTCAGTTTTATATCTCAAGAAAAATTGCATGATGTACAAAATAAATGGACTAACAAGAGAACACCTCGAGGTGTTTGCATACAATTAGAACTGTGCCACGATTTTTGGATAGGGCACGATCTGAACCTTCCATAATCAAAATTTCAGCTGACCAAATAGATTTTTCGATTTTAGATGAATTTTTGAAAACTAAAAAATTGACCATTTTTGAACAATACGTGCTCTTTTTTTAAAAATGAAGCGAATTAGTCCCGAAAGTAATATCATCCCCCTGAACAAAATTCCATTATTTTCACATCCTTTGGAGAAATTTTGAAATTCTGGAGAAGCCTGAAATCGCGCCGCTGGAGGCTCTAGAATGGCTCGAAATTATAAAATCCGGATTTAGAGGACTTTTTCTTTTTTCATTTTTTTTTATATACTGATAAGGAAACCTCTTGAGGTGTCCGCCTCTGATTTGAACGGGTCCGCGATTTTTGGAAAGAGCATGTTCTAAAACCCCCAAATCCAAATTTTCAGCTGCCCAAGTTCATTTTTCGATTTTTGGCGAATTTTTGAAAATCCAAAATTGACTATTTTGGTGATTTATGCTTTTTTTAAAAAGTACGTACTTGATCAGTAAAAATGTTCAAAATCAATCCTAAAACTGATATTAACCCCCCCCCCTCAATCCAAATTTCGCCATTTCCAGGCATTCTGGAGCCTCCAGCGCTATTTTAAAAATTCTCCAGAAGGTGTGAATATGAAGTTGGGCAGCTAAAAATCGAGTTGTGTGTTATACTCGATCTGTTTAACAAGTTTATCCACATTTGAGTAGTTTTTGGGAGGGACACCTCAAGAGTGGTTTTTTGACCATCTATTTTCAAAACTGGTTAAAAAAAACTCTAAAACCTACTCAAATATGGATAAACTTGTTAAACAGATCGAGCATAACACACAACTCGATTTTTAGCTGCCCAACTTCATATTCACACATTCTGGAGCAAATTCAAAATTCTGGAGAAATTGTAAAATAGCGCTGCAGGCTCCAGAATGGCTGGGAATGGCGAAATTTGGATGGGGGGGGGGGTTAATATCAGTTTTAGGATTGATTTTGAACATGTTACTGATCAAGTACGTACTTTTTAAAAAAAAGCATAAATCACCAAAATAGTCAATTTTGGATTTTCAAAAATTCGCCAAAAATCGAAAAATGAACTTGGGCAGCTGAAAATTTGGATTTGGTGGTTTTAGAACATGCTCTTTCCAAAAATCGCGGTCCCGTTCAAATCGGAGGCGGACACCTCAGGAGGTTCCCTTGCGAGCAGTTTTGAAAATTAAAAATTGACCATTTTCGAAAAATTTAAGTTTTTTTCTTAAAAATATTTATTCAAAAAAAATGATGTGAATTAGTCCCAAAAGTAATTATCTCCCTCCGAACAAAATTTCATTATTTTCACATCCTTTGGAGACATTTTGAAATTCTGGAGAAATCTGAAATCGCGCTGGAGGCTCCAGAATGGCTCGAAATGGTGAAATCCAGATTCGGAAGATTGATTTTAAACAAAATACAGTCATTCGTGTAAATTCCAAACATTTTTCTACATGCTTGGAATTTCGTTCCTTATGAAAACCTTGATCAAAAAACCCCATTCGAGGTGTCCGCCAGGAAATTGGCCTCAAATGTGGATAAACTCTTTAAATAGGTGTAAAATAATTGCCACAACTTGGTTTTTAGCTGCCCAAATTGATTTATGGTTATGGTCAAATATCATCCATAGTTGAGAAAGGAGCGATTAAGTGAGTTAGAATTTGTTTTGTGTCAATTTTAGTCAATAAAATGACAATAAATTTCAAAATTTGAAGGGAAGAGGGATCAGTGCAAATTTATTCCAAAAATCCAGTCTGTGGTGAACCACAGGCTTCAAAATATCGCCTTTCAAGCTGTATAACCAGAAATGCAGCGAGCTCATTTTTCTGAAGGGTGATTTGTCAAAGAAATTTAAAGGACCCGAAAATTACATAGGAAGGGGGAAGGGGATTTCAAATTTCCCGAGAAAAATCATGACTAATTAGAACTTATGAAATTATAAGCTCGTTATAACATGTAGTTCAAAATTCAACAACACCAGAAGCACTTCGCTAAATTTAGTGAAAAAATGGCGAGTAGGTACTTTGCATTATCAAAAAGTCAGCACCATAATCAAAAATCTAATTACAGAAATATCTAATCAATAACCTTGAATTAAAATGTTCAAAGAAACAGTTTTCCATGAAAATTATGAGCATTTTTCGCAAAAAAAAAATAACCACCTCATTGAGTCTTTATCATATTCTCCAAATTAAATCTCGCCAAAATACCGAATTTTCGAGGAGAAATAAATTACGTAACGCAGGAAATGTTCTTCGTATTTTGAAATTTTTCATAAGGAAAACTCGACTCGAGTTATTATAATCTTTCAAGAAAAAAATAATTCATCATCTTGCCACAGTACAATGTTTGCGACCAACGTTGATAAATTTTTCAAATTCATCTCGTTAAATAACCATGTACGAGGGTGAATTTTTTAGAATAATTTTCATATTTTAAGACGCTCCTTTTTCGTGAAATTCTCGTTTAAACAATTTTTAAGAAGAAAAAACAAGTTTTCTCAACGAAAAAAAAATCATCCGAACAGACCTCGAGTGAAATACATTTTCTCCATCATTTTAGGTATAACCATGATATACTTGAAACATGAATCAAAAAAATAATGCAAGATGAAGAAAAAAATGAGCCTATGTCTCTCCTCCCCTCTAATGAAATTAACGTCAATAAATTAGGAATAATTGTGTTCACGAAAAAGTTGATTGGTTCCCATTTTTTATTTTATCCCATCACTCCATTCCACTCACTCATACCACCCCAGCCCCAAACTTTCTTTTAACATTTTCAAAACAACAAAAAAACGTTGTTAAATGATGCAAAATTTAAAAATTTACATTCTATTAGATCATTTCATTAAGCATTTCATTTTTTAATTTTCCAAAAAACTGACGTAAAAAATAAATTAATTTAGGTACCTATTTTTTTTTAAATTTTTTTATATGAACGACAAGGGTAATGTAGCATTTATGAATTTTCCTTTGAATCAAATTCAAATTGTGGGTACTTCATAAAGTTTTTCAACCAATAAAATTTCAAAAAATACATTTTTTAAACGACGCGAATTCGAAGTTCGTACCGTATTCGATTTTAGGTAGGTACCGTACCTAGACCTATTTATTTCCGCAGATTTTCTAGGGGCTTTATCATTGAATAAAATACATATCATTCACGAATAAATTCTACCTCATTATGATTGCAATAATAATAAAAAAAAAACACTCCACGTTTTGATTAATTTTCAACATTGAACCAATGTCCAGAGGGCAACAATTTTTGAAAACGATTTCGATATAATAGCCGATAGAAAATATTACCAACTCATCAGCCGAAAAAAAACTCCACGTCAGAATTCATCTTCAACATAAACCAGCCCAAAAATTAAAAAAAAAAAAAACAACACTCAAAAACTCACCCTTATTTTATCATACGTCGTAGTCAGCTCCAAATGATGTATAAAAGGATTGAGGATATCATTAGAAGCGACCATATCTGTAGTCAGCAAAAGCTTATCACTCATATTCGCAGCTTTTCAAGTTTTCAGCTTCAGCAGCACGACACCATAATAATAATTACGTAAAAGTGGTAAAATTTCGCGAACCATGTAACCGAAAACTTTCACCGGTGTTGGGCCGTAGACAAATGACGACATTAGCAGCGCGTGCTCCGTCTCAAAATCTGACTGCATTCTGAGCCCTAACGGAACGTTCGCTAAACACTGTAACACACAATTCGACCCACCCCACCAATGAAAAACACTATTGTTATAGGTATAAGTATTCGACGAATACATCAACACACCGGCGTGTCGACATTGACGAAAAAAAAAACACCTATATCTACGTACCTATGGCTATGGCTATGGGAAAGGAAAGGAACACTGTGAGAGAACCAGTAGCTATAACCATAACAATAATAAATAATACTCGATCGCAAAATTGTATCATTTTCGTATCAACACTTTCTTCGCAGTTCATTGATCTTCATCGTTCCGGACTCCGGCGTGAATAGTGAATACAAACGCGGCTAAATTAATCTTCTGGTGCCTTTTTTTATCAATTAAACTGTGGGTAATAGATAATAGGTACTTGGTTATTAACGCAGTTTATGAACTTCATGTAAGGTACACGAATGTACGTACGATTCGGTCGTATAAATAATGAAGGTTATTATGAGGTGTTATCGTTTTACCTAATTTAATACATACATGCGTATGCGTAATAATCCTCACGATTCTATCGGCGTTCTTGATGCTGATGGTGAACGATAGGCTGGTGATGGTTTTTGTTTGTATTGTACTTTCCGCATATCTGATACCGGAGCTTTTGTGTTTGTCTGGTTCCCACATCTTGATCTTGGAACAGATAATTCGATTGTTCACGATCGAGAATATCGTAAAAATTGTACGCAAGGTTTCCATAGAGTTGAGAGGTGTGAGCTAAAAAAGGAAGGAAGAAAATGGTGATAATGTTGTTGAAACAAACGATGACATGATGGCTGAGAACTGAGAAGATTTATGACCACTTACCTCAAAAAAGTGGAGATATTTCGAAGATGTTTTTGTCCTATGATAAAAAAACAGAACATATTATTATGCTTAAAATACAATGGACATTGGACACTTGCTAATTGCTTCATTGATGAGATGAATTCTTTGAAAATCGACGAACACCCACGTGGTTGCTGAAGTATCATTTAAGATGCATTTGCTTCAACTTGATAAATCACAATAATACCTACTTGCTTATTTCTTCGTCTATCTTCTTATATTGTTCAAAAGTAAAATTGTTCGTAAAATACTACAAAAAATGAGTGGAATTTCACCAAATCTTCGTGAAAAAATTGAAAATTTAGATTAGATTAGATTTTGATTAGATAATAGTCTGTCCTTGCCAAATCCCCTCCCCTCCATTTTAATTTGTAAACAATTGAAAAAATGTCAATTCGGTTGTAAAGGTTGCCTATGTAACAATTCCGAAGGGGTTAGAACAATTTTATTTAAAATATAATATTTTTAATTATTAAAGATGAAAGATGGAAGGAAATGAAAAATGTCTGAAGGAAAATGAAAGAATTTGTTGGAGATCAAGGTCAAGGATTCAGGACTGAGGGATACTTCTGATCGTTGATCCTCTATCGTAGCAAGTCTGGATTTTATTTTCTTTATTTTCACTTTAAGCCCGAATAATTCCTAATTGAGAAAAAACTAAAAAGTATGAGGAGATATGAGATTTAGGATTGGATAGTACGATGAGAGAATGAGACGAGAGGGCATTTGTTGTGTTGAGGAGTAAGAAATCTTAAATACGCTGGGAAAAAAAGCAGAAGAAAACGTACGTAATACGTATAGGTACTGATTGCCTTTCTTTAAAAAGCGATATCATGATTTCGTAGAATCTTGTCGAATTACCTGTCTTGTATACTCATGTACCTATGAAAAAGTCTCATGATAATTCAGTAAAATGAATTTTATGATCAGAAGTAATTCCTCAAAACAGTAAAAATAGTTGAAGCCTGAAACTTCATTTCATTATCTTGCCTCATCGGAATGTCACATTACCCAATGCTCAGATCTGTAAATTAAAAAAAAAACAAAATTGAGTTATTCCCTTCACGTTCAAAATACATCCTACCTATTTCATAAATTCTTCGCACAATTTTTCTAGTAGGTAACATGAAAGAAAAAAATTCCAACTCACCAACTCATCTTGGCAAAGTATCGAGAAACTAATTTATTACGCCATCAAAGCATTTATTGTTCAATTGTACAGTAATTATGTACTTAATATCAAGCACCTATTCCAAATTCTAATTAGCAAACGCAATTCATTTAGGAATTAGGAATCACTGAACCATACCAGCGGACAATTCTGACAAAAGTTTCCCTTTCATCGTAGTATGTTTTGAATTTCGACTGTTTGCTTTTAGTATAAGAGAGGCTCGTGTAGAGAAATCGAGCAGCTTTTATGGTAATAGGAAAACGTGTTTATATTTAATAATAATTTCAATTCGTACGTAGTTCGATTCAATATGAAAATCACGTTCCTATACACAATTGATTAATAACATATCCACCCTTAACCCGGAAAGGTATTGTTACACACGAGCGGATCGAGCAAACAAGCATGCAATGACGTATCGAATCGAGTATGATTAATTATCTCCATCATCTACCTACGCATATATTTAGCTTTATATTAAAAGTAAACAAACAATGCCAAAGGTCTAATGGTAAGCCGAACGTTTTCCACGAGCTTTTGTGTTTTCAATCAACAACAGGGTCATTGATAGAAAAAATAACATTTTTACATTCAAAGAAGCCTATCAAAATCGATACACAGGGATTCCACGATGAACAACGAATTTATAAATAACAACGACATAACCAAAGTTTAAAATAATTTAATGGTAAATTTTACATAAAAACGTGAAAAATACTCGATACAAAAGAATTAAAAATAGAATTTTTTCAAAAAAAAAATGGACGGAACGACAGTATGTACCAGTCATTAAGAGCAAGGAAAAAAAATGAAACGTAAGAATGAAAGATTGTCAGATTCGAGGTAAATACTTAATAATAGGAAATTCTAGTCCAGTAAGAAGTATTAATTGATATCCTTCGTAATAGGTACATAATCATAATCACAATATAATTAAAATTAATCGTCTCACTAACTAACGTATTTTCTTTGATATGTCTACCTAACACTTTTCATTTTGTTCAAAGATCACTGGCGGAAGAAAAAAAAATCCGTTAAAATCTAGAGTCATATTACGACTAGACCCTATAAGAAAAAACCTATTCTACATAATACTGAGAAAAATAGTCGGAACGACTTAAAATTAAATTACCCGTGTTAAAATACATAAATTAAATGAGAAAATTGAGTGAAAATTTTAGTAAAATCCGTTTCTATCGTGACGGGGATACATTTGCATAATTAGGCTACGGTTTTCCTTCCTTTTATCCCAGCTGTAACGAGATTCCTGTGGGAAAAATGTTGACAAAATTAAATTGAATATTTAATAATAAATTGATATCGAATAATGTATAATCGACGCGAGTTAAATTACCTTGTATAAGTAATTAGTTCCAATGGCATGAAAGAATAGTGAAAAGAACAAGCTGTAGTATGCCCAAGAAAGATGATTGAACATAGGATTCAATAACCAATCACGACGCCAGCAATTCCACGGGAAAATAATGATCATCATGAAAAGACAAAAGTCTGCGGAAGAAAATATTTTTACAATTATATGTTGATAATTTTCAAGTTTTATGTACTTTTGGTCTTGGTAAATATTAAAAATTTACTTGTCACAGCGGATGCGATGCAAGATCCAGTAATCAGTAAATACTCGTGACGTAGTATAAATTCCAACGGATATCTCGTTACAACTCCGGCCAACACTAGTTGAGCTCCCAACGTACAAATCAAGCCAATAGTGATGAAGAATTCCAACGCCAACAACCAGCCTATAAAATTAACAATTAGTTGCGAAAAATGGTAGTACAAACATTGATACAAAAAATGATTTTTAATTACCTGGCAACAGCCATTCTCGAATTACGTAGTATTCGTCGCTTAATACACCTCTACATCCATCGAATACTTTATCGAATTGATAAGCTGGATACCGGAAATTACTAAAACAGTATTCCCAAACACCCATATTCTTGAAAGTGCTGAAAGATTCATCGTACGAAGAGATCCAATACGGACTGAAACAATTGAGTAAACAAATTAGCGGTACTCCAGAGAGAGAGAGAAATCAAACAATGTAATATACATACCTGAAGAATGATACCATTAGAAAAAGACCACCGATGTAGACCAGTAATCCGCCTTTAACTACTCGATCTAAAGTACAAGAAATATCAAAAGTTGAGAGAGTAAGTTCATGATATTTGAACAGAGTAGAACAGAGTAGAACAGAGTTAGGATGAAGGATGATGGAGATGATGGAGAATTGTGTGAATCATCAAAATAAATACGTAATGTATTTTTACCTGAAGCTTTGGGGTACTCTATGCTGGTATCTCTCGACATCTTCGGATAGTATTATCACCTTTTTATATCATGGAATAACTTTCAATGAATCTATAAAGCGACAGGTAGCAGGACGATGTTAATTATTCTACACTTCACAGGTTTATCAACACCTGATAGAAATAAAAATAAAAACAAGATTTTCAAGACCACGCCTGTGAATCAATGTCGCCATAATATAGAGCGTAAAAATTTGTGAAACAAAAAGAATTTAATAATTTTGGAATTTTTTTTTCTCGAGTTAAAATTTAAAAAGTTTACTTTACAATATTTTTATTCAAATTATTTCAAGTTCTTGACTTGTTAAAATTAAAAAAGTTCGAAAAAATGAAAAAAAAAAAATACGAAAATGAAAAAAAATTAGCCAATACTTTTAAAAAAGTTTTTCAAATGGCTACGCTGATTATTTATTTTTCTTATCAAAACGTAAATTTTTTATCAAATATTTCAAAATTCAAACTTTTTATGAAAAAAATCCGGTTTGAGACTTTTGAAAAACATTTTTAATTCTTAAATTGAAAACGATTGCACCTCATAAAGTTCCGTACCATCATCTGCTTTATTACTTGCTGAAACGTGTGCAATTATATCACCTCCTGTCTGAATATTTCGATTTTCGAGTAAGTTGTGCTTGTACCCGAGTTGTACCTCGCCGGATATCAACAAATTTTCGTTTTAAAACGTATTTCATCTATTTCAGATCTGAATCACATTCCAAATGGGCCAACTCAAAGAAAATAAGATTTTGAAATCCATAGCTTCCTATTTGAATGTTCAAAACAACGCCGAATTGGAAGAAGTAATTAAAAGAAAGGTAGCTTTTTGCTTACGTTTTTTGTGAGACTACTATGTTGATGTAATCTATTTAACGAACCATATTTCCCCCCTTAAAGGATACAATCATCGACGATGATAAAAGTGGTTTAATATGGACAGTATTGTATTTAACCAAAAAGAAGCGTTCCAGTTTATTGGGTAAAAGTTACGAAGATGAAATAGTTGTCAGGCAATGGTTAGAATATGCTTCAACTCATCTTAGTTTCATCAGTTCGTTAAGTTCCAACGATATTCAATCCATATTGAAGGTAATTATTTTCAGTACTCATCAATTAGTTAATCCTAGTTTGAGAGAGTAAAGCAAACACTTTTGATTATTTCAGGAAATCAATGCAGTTTTATCGGATAAAGTTTACTTGTTATCGAATACAATGACTATTGCTGATGTAGTCCTTTATTACATGCTGTATCCAGTTATGGTGAGTTTTCAAAGTTCAGCTTTTCTATTATTCGAATGATAATTTTAATAACTTGATTTTTATTGTTTCACTTGCTGCAGTCGAAACTTTCGTTATACGATAAAGAATGCTATATTCACCTCTCTCGATGGTTCAATCACGTGCAGCAAGATAAACGAATAAGGCAATCTAATTCATTGCTACTTTTCAGTCGAACTTTACTCTATCACTAGCTTCCTGGAGAAGTATTTTTATACGATTTGGAAAATCTCAGTTCATCATCTGTATTATTTATGTTTTACGAACCAGTAAGTAATGAAAAAATATGCAAAAAATTTGTTTAAATAGCCATCGTGTATTTGTAAAATATTCGCAGAAATAGATAATTTTCTAATCATGACGAATTAGTAATAATTATTGTAACCCCAGCCATATCCCGTACCTCCATAAGGAATACCACCGTATCCTACACCACCAGCATACCCATAAGGGAAGTATCTGGTCGAGTAACTGTTCACAAATGGAAATGGGTAATGGACGAATGGCATCGGCAACTGGTGGTAGATCGATTCAGCGCCTTTCATTTTTTCTCCTTTTTTATCGCTTTTCTGTTTGGCTTTTTCTTTTTCGGATTTTTTGTCGGAAGCGAGAACTGAAGCAACGATGAGTACGAATAACAAAGCGACGAAGAATTTCATGGCTGTAAAATTATAAATCGCTGCATTAATTCGAACGAAAAATGGTGCCAAACTGAGTATTGAAAAAAAATTACAAAGTTTTGTGAAATCAAATGAAAATTAAAATCGATGTGAAAAAGTGAGACAACTTGTACCGATTGAAAAGTAAACGCGAGTAAATGTGCTACCAAAGAACATTTTAGGTGAATTTAAAAAAAAATACATGAGAAATTTAATTAAATGTAAATCTTCTTACCTGGTATCGTTGTTTTAAATGAATTGATGACTTTAGATGAAATCAAAAGTAACTACTGATCGATTTTGTTTTTTCGTCAACTATTCATATTGAAAATATTTCACAAACCCCACCCTGATTGAAAGAGGGCATGCGTTTATTCAATTACACGCCAATTATCGAATCAACGAAGGATGATTTTTCCCTTGGCCACGACATTGGAACATCTGTTACAGATTTGCAGTTAGTTACTGTTCCGAAACATTTAATTGAATCATCGATAATTTATTGAGTGGTAGATTCGTACTTACGAAATAATTGATTACGTGATTTGGTTTTAGAGCACCATTGTTTTTATCTTAAAATTATGATACTTGGAATATTTCGTAGATCATTTATTTCATAGAAAAAAAATTGTCAAAAATTTTAGGCAACTGTGAAACAAGAATGTAAATTTGTAAGTTGAAGATATAAGACTCAGTTTAGATGTTTATTTGTCTTATGGTCAAAGAGTCTATAATTATGAACTTGAGATTTCGGTACCTGTATCTAATTAATTTCAAGGTGTTTATTTGGCATATTTGACATGGTAAAGATGCTACATGAATGTACCATTGCGTTCAAAATCTGTAACAATTTCACGCAGTTTATCTAAATCTTTCGGCTTGAATTATTTGTAAAAGAATTATTTAAATCTGTTGCTGAATTGAAATTTTCGTTTTTTTAAAATCTAACCGTAAGAAAAGTGTGCACATAATTCGATTCAAAAAATGTATTTTATTTTCACAAAGTATAAACAATTATTTTAGGTACTTATTCAAAATTACAAAAAAAATGGTAACATAGGTTCTTCTATTTTGAACTTTTCTATTCAAAGCAACGAACCACACTAAGATGAAGGGGAATCAACATTAACATGGAAAATTTGTTTACAACCAATCGTCGCTTTTACTGAATCAGCATTGACGGATTGTACTCGATCTGGCAAATTTGGCATTTCGATCCACGTATTCAAACCAACGTCATATTTTTCGTTCTTCATAAATGATCTACTATCCAATGTGTAGATGAATCCATTATTATGAATCAATTTGTGTCTTGCTCTGCCATCATTCATGGGTTTTAGATCAGTTCTCCATTGACCCGCTGTCACGTCGAAAATACTGAACGTATTGTGTAAAGTACCGCTGTGGTCGGAGCCGGAAACAACAATTTTTCCATCAAAAGCGCAAACGGCTGAATTTTCATGTTGAAATGGTTTAGGAAATGCCGTGTAATTTCTAGTTGTACTTTTAGTACGAGTATCAATTTGCGCAATATATCTTTCATCAGAATTGTTGGTACAGTCTTTACATCCAATAACATATAAACCATGATCCAAAGATGTGAGAGCAAACCAATTTGAACAATTCTGCAGAGCTGCTTTGATATTACGCGCAAAACTATTACCAAATCCGAATCCTAACGTTGAGTACTGCCACCGGCCAAGTTCACAATTGTAAATCCAAATGTTCGTATCAGAGAGTACATAGAATAGATAAATATTATTTTCCACCGCTATCATTTCGAAATTACAGTTCTCGCTGTGGCAAGGAAAATTATTTGGTGTTTTCAATGTTACTTCAACGCTGTCTTCTGCGTAATAAGAAAAACGACATTTTTTTTTTAGACAATCCCATTCAAAACAATAAATCTTCGTTCCGATGGTACATATTCTTCTAAACGAAGAATCTTCAGGTCGAAAGTTCAATAATGTATACGTATCAAATGAGTCATTCAGCTTCAATGTTCCCCATCCTTTGGCTCCACTTTTAACATCGACACCGTGCAGATAGACATTTAAATTCATATCGCAGTTTGATTGAAGTTTATCGTCAGAATTTTCATCATTGTTATCTTCACTACTCGAGAATGATTTTCCACTGTTGAAAACCAATTCCGCGATCAGAGACGTCGCAAGGGCTCTGCTCGTAAATTTAGGAGTTTGAACGAGTACTTTGATATCCGTCGCACTGGTGTGACTATTTTTACACCATTTTATAATTGTCGCGAAAAGGTCATCATCGGTGAAACTAGAAGTAGAACTGACCTTTGACAATACTTCCCTTACAGCTTCGAATGGGAGATTCAGAAAACTGTCTGTCTTTCCCCAGTGTAAGAAATCGGCTGCTATCCCCTCAACACAATAATCGTACAACTTTTGAAGTTCGATGGTTTTAGCAAACAAACAGGTTTCGATTAAGTAATGTATATGAGTCGCATTCATCATAATACTGTCCACACATGCGTTGAAGATCACGTCCATTTGGAATAAATGGCTAGCTTTCAATACAAAATGCACATTTTCTGGAAGCAAACGAATTCGGGAGGTGTAAACGGCGTACAAAATGATTTCCATTGTTTCTGCGCCAATTTCTTGAATGGAAATGGTGTTCGAACTGCTTTCCTTGAAATTTCCATTGAACATCGTTCGAAAATATGGAGACCAAGCCATTAAAATAAGACGATGACAAGGAAATAAAGTACCATCGATATCCAGGGTGACGTCGCAAAAGAGATTCTGTTCTCTGAATTCATTCATAATGAAGACATTATTCTCGTGAACGTCTAGTTTTATTTCTTCGGATAAGGATAATGTTGCCATTTTTTCCCTTTAGAATTTGATATCATGAAACACGTTCAGACCGAATCAGCACTGAAAGAAAAAAAACTGATGTTAACAAAGGTTATATCCCATCCAGAAAAAATCCAAATTCAATGAACATTGAACGCGTTAGGTAATACCTAAGATGGTATTCCAGTGAAATTTGACAAAACCAAGCAAGAAGCATGTAGGTGCTAGGTACGTAGGTACCTAATTGAGTCTTTACTATCTAGATGTGTTCTTTTTACACGGATTTTGGCAGATTTTCGAGAACGAGAATCTGGATTTTGGGGTTGTTTAAAACCTCATTTTAACACCTTTTAGATTTTATTCATTATGTACAAACTTACAAAATCTTAAAAAGAGCAGATTCTCGTGGATTCTATGTAAATCTGCCAAAAATCCGCGTAAAAAGAAAACGACATTTGACTCCGACTGAGTAATTAGTTTTCTAGATTAGATATTCATACTCACGGTATATTTTGCTCGACAATTTAGTATTTCGTAAGTTGTGAGTACGATATTGATTAATACACTGAATGGATTAGGTATTCATGCAACAAATTTTCTCAAAATCGCTTATAGATAGAACTTATAGAACTCAACTAAAACTCAACTCAACTCAACTCAACTCAACTCAAGAATAACAGAAGCAGAACTGAGAATACTGAACAATGAACATGAAGAACTGAACTGAAGTCTGCTGTCTGAAACACGCCAATGACGCCATACGTTGAAATGTAGACTGTGTGTGTGTGTGTGTGTGTGAGAGAGATTGGTGTGTGATGATGCGTGCGTATGTTTGTGCGGATAAGATTATCGATGGATGAAGGATTATTTTGAAAGGTCGATGTCCTAGGTACTGTATTTAATGAGTCAGCGTTTCAGCATTCAGCTACCGATATCAGATATGGTGTTTATCGCAGATATGCAGCGAAAACAGCAAAACAAATGGCCAGTAAGTATAGACCGTTTGATCAGAATTTGTGTTGAATTAAACCTACAATATGTACTTGGAAACGAAATTCAAGTACATTTTCTTACACGTGATAACGGTGGATAATGGAATAAGTTAATTACAATTTACTGTAGATATCCCATATAAGTACATATATAGGCAGGTGCTCACTGTGCTGGGAAAAAAATTTGGTCACGATGTTGCGAATCGAGTGGAAATTTGGCGAGGATTAAGGTTTTTCGGGACGGCGAATTCATTTTCAGTGTAAGATTTACGCTATAACGCTTATTCTTTCTAATTCTAATCAGAATCGTCCACTTTTTGAGTCAAAAATTGATTTCAAAAAGTGAATTTTCCATGTTTACTTACTGCTTAAGTTCGCATCACGGAGCACGAAAATTAAATCAAAATGGAGGTTCACTTCGCGGTTTTTGAGAAAATGTAATTTTTTGCGAAAAAATCGTCCGGTTTTATTGCAGGCCAGACCGAGGCTCAAAATGCAAACCGGATTCGGACTTGGTGACCTCTAACGGGCTTGAATTAGTCGGAAAACACCTTTTACCTGATCGATTTTTTGAGAATCAAAAAAGGTCAGAACTGTCAGAAGTGCCAAAAAGTTTAGGTACGTACTTAGGTATGCATTTTTGGAAAAAATTTTTGGTCACGAATCGAGTTGAAATTTGAGCTGGTGGGATTCTCGAGACCGACGAAACGGCGAATTCATTTCCGGTGTCAGATTTTTATCAGACAGCATTCTTCGTTCAGAAATGACCTACATATTTTGATTTTTGAGGCTCAAAAATTGGTCAAAAAAAAGCTATAAATTTTGCGTTTTTCATGATAATTTCTGACTAATTCGAGATCGCTGAGCACGAATGAAGTCTAAATGGAGCCTTGTTTCGTAATTTTCGAGAAAATGCAATTTTTCGGGAAACACCTTTTACTTGTTTTTTTTTCAGGAATCAATAAAATTCAAAAAAATTAAAACAATGGGATTAGATGAAACAGTTTTTTACTCAATATTTCATAATAATGCAGAACAGCATATGTGAGGGCGCATACGGAAAGGGACCTAACGACCAAAAAAAAAAAAAGTTCTCTGAAATTGTTGTAGGAACTCTGTAAAGGGTTTCTACAACAATTTCAGAGAACTTTTTTTTTTTTTTTTGGTCGTTAGGTCCCTTTCCGTATGCGCCCTCACATATAAAAGAACTTTAATATAACATTTAGCGGTTTGTAAATTACATTATAATGCAGATATGTCTGCGTACCAATCTCAACAAAAATGAAAAAAAGACACAAGATTGCGCATTGAGTTGTGAGTTGTGGGTAAAGAGTGAAATCAAAACGAAAAAATTCGGACTATTTGACACAAACACAAAACTGAAGTAACCTAATGTATAACTCAGTCGAATTCGAATTCTAATAATTGAAAGATGAAACAAATAAACAAATACATACCTCTCCGTACGTTCGTTCATTATTATTATTGGATCGGTTTTCCATTATTGATTCACACATCGAAAATATCAAAATATATTAATATATGTACCTTAAGACGTACCAAAGTGGAAAAAAAGCTTGAATTATTTGAAAGAGAATTATTTAAATATGTTGAATTGAAATTTTCATTTTCTAAAAAGCTAAATCATGGGAAAATAAACACCTAATTTGATTTAAAAAAACGTTTTTTATTTTCTCAAAGTATAAACAATATTATTTTAATCAAAATTACCAAAAAAAAGTAACATAGGTATGTACATCGATTTTGAACTTTCCTATTCAGACAAAGCAACGAACCACGCTAAGATGAAGGGGAATCAACATTAACATGGAATATTTGTTTACAGCCAATCGTAGCGTTTACTGAATCAGAATTAACGAATTGTACACGATTTGGTAAACTTGGCATTTCGATCCACGTATTCAAACCAACGTCGTATTTTTCGTTCTTCGTAAATGGACTACTATCCAATGTATAGATGAACCCATCATGATGAATCAATTTGTGTCTTGCTCTGCCATCATTCATGGGTTTTAGATCAGTTCTCCATTGACCAGCTGTCACGTCAAAAATACTGAAAGTATTGCGCAAAATGCCGCCGTGGTCGGAGCCGGAAATAGCTATTTTTCCATCAAATGCGCAGACGGCTGCATTTTCATGTTGAAACGGTTTGGGGAATGTCACGTAATTCCTGGTTGTACTGTCAGTACGAGTATCGATTTTTGCAATATATCTTTCATCAGAATACCCGGTATGGCCTTTACATCCAATAACATATATAACATGATCCAAAGACGCGAGAGCAGACCATTTTGAATAATTCTGCAGAGCTGGTTCGGTACAACGATTTGTGAAAACTCTGAAATTTTGGCACTGCCAAGAGTTCACTTCACAATTGTAAACCCAAATGTCAGTATTAGTGAGTGGATAAAATAGATAAATATTGTTCTCTACCGCCATCATTTCGAAATTACAGCTCCCGTCGTGGCAAGCAAAATTTGCTGGTGTTTGCAATGTTACTCTAGCGTTGTCTTCAGAGTAACAATAAAAACCACAGTTTCCTTTCAGCCGATCCCATTCTAAACAATAAATCTTCGTTCCGATAAGACATATTCTTCTGAATGAATAATCTTCAGGTCGAAAGTTCAATAGTGTATACTTATCAAATGAGTTATTCAGCTTCAATGTTCCCCATCCTTTGGCTCCACTTTTAACATCGACACCGTGCAAATAGACATTAAAATTCATATCGCAATTTGATTGAAGTTTATCGTCGGCATTTTCATTTTTACATTCACTATTCAAGAATGAACTGCCACAGCTGAGAACCAATTCCGCCAGCAGAGATGCCGCAAGGGCTTTGTTATTAAATTTAGGAGTTTGTACGAGTACTTTGATATCCCTTGCACTGGCGTGATTATTTTTACACCATTTGATAATCGTCGCAAGAAAGTCATCATCGGAGAAACTATAATATGCAGAATCGACCTTTGACAATACATCCTTCACTGTGTCAAATGTGAGATGTAGAAAACTGTCAGTCTTTCCCCAGTGTAAGAAATCGACTGCTATCCCCTCAACACAACAATTGTACAACTTTTGAAGTTCGATGGTTTTAGCAAACAAACAGGTTTCGATCAAGTAATGAATATGAGTCGCATTCATCATAATACTGTTCACACATGCGTTGAAGATAACGTCCATTTGGAATAAATGACTCGCTTTCAGTATAAAGTACACATTTTCTGGAAGAAAATTAATTCGGGAGGTGTAAACAGCGTACAAAATTATTTCCATTGTTTTTGCGCCAATTTCTTGAATGGAAATGGTGTTTGTACTGCTTTCCTTGAAATTTCCATTGAACATTGTTCGAAAATAAGGAGACCAGGCCATCAAAATAAGACGATGACAAGGGAACAACGTACCATCGATATCCAGGGTTACGTCGCAGAAGAGATTCTGTTCTCTGAATTCATTCATGGTAATGAAAACATTATTACGATGAACATCTAGTTTTGTTTCTCCGGATAATGCCATTTTTTTCTTCAAAATTCAAAATAACGGAACAGCATTCAGACTGAATCACTGAAAGAAAAAAAAACTAATGTACCTAATACAGAGGTATACTGACAAAGTAAGCAAGAGCATGAGAAGCATGTAACTGGTAAATATAGTCTTTCTCTTTACTCATTGACTTCGACTTCACTATAGTGTTCTAGATTACTTACGATATATTTTGGAAGTTGAAAGTGTTGAAACAATACGACATCGATTATTACACTGAATGTATAAACAAATTATCTCAAAGTCGCTTCAGATGAATTCACTCAATCGACTCGATTCTCTCGTTAGTCGTTTTATTTTATCTAACCAAACCAAACACTCACCTTTACTGAATGACTCATATCTTTGGAATGACTGAAAGTAAAAGTTGAAACACGTGATAACGGTGATATGATGGAATGAGTTAATTTATCCTATATAGGCGAATGCGGATTGGAGGCCTATTACCATTGATTTTTAATTTTAACCAAAAATCAATGCTATTACCTACTAATACTTTTTTCAGAAAAAAAATATGATCGCAATGTCGCGAATCGAGTGGAAATTTGGGCAACATAGGTTTTTCGGGACGACAAATTCATTTGCGGTGTCACATGAACGCCATAGCTCTTCGTTTGTATCAAAACCATCCACTTTTTAAGCCCAAAATTGATCCAAAAAATTGTTTTCAAAAGTGAATTTTTCATGATGTTTTCTCTTTAGAGCATAATATACTCGTAGCTATATGCTGTAAGGTTTTCTCACTTATATGAGGTCACTGAGCACGAAAATGACGTCCAAATTGAGCGTCGCTTCTCGTTTTTTGAGAAAATGCAATTTTTTGCAAAATAAAATCGTCCCCTTTCGTTGATTTTCAAACCGCATTTCTCTTTCAGAAATAACCCATTTTGAAGCTCAAGAATTGCCTAATTGGTCCAAAAAAGCTATAAATGTTGCGTTTTTCATGATAATTTCTGACTAATTCGAGATCGCTGAGCACGAATTATGAAGTCCAAATGGAGCCTCGCTTCGTAATTTTCGAGAAAATGCAATTTTTACGCGAAAAAATCGTCAGTTCTCGATTAAAGAGGGAACGGTATTCAAAACACATATCGAATTCCGACTTGGTGACCGCGAATTAGTCGGGAAACGCCTTTTACTCTTTTTTTTCAGGAATCAATAAAATTTAAAAAAAAAAACAATGGGATTAGATAAAACAGTTTTTTACTCAATATTTCATAATAATGCAGAACAGCATAAATACATACATATAAAGGAACATGAATATAACATTTACTGTCTAAAATTACATTATAATGCAGGGATGTCTGCGTACCGATCGCAACAAAAATGAAAAAAAGACACAAGATTACATATTGAGTTGAGGGTAAAGAGTGAAATAAAAACGAAAAAATTCAAATTATTTGGCACAAATACACATTATTCAATCTTAAACTGAAACTAACCTAATATAGTAACTCAGTCGAATACTAATACTTGAATGATGAAACAAATCAACAAATTCATATTATTATTGGATCGAAAATTAAAAATATCAAGATATTAATATAGGTACCTCAAGACGCACCAAATTAGAAAAAAAATAAAAGAAAAAACGCTTAATAAAATTCATAATACTGTATGTACTTGATACCGAACTATGTATTTTGATAAAAGACTAATCACAAAGTGGTAAGGACATCAGCACATATGCAATACATCCTCAAAAGCAACTATCACATTAACACCATCAGCATCAACACACTGCGCTCGTTTTGGCAGATTTGGGATTTCGATCCATGTATCCGACTTCACATCGTACTTCTCGTTCTTGATAAATGGGCTGTTTTTCACAGCATAGATGAATCCATCATGATAAAACAATTTGTGATTCGCTCTGCCATCATTCATAGGCTTCAGATCAGTTCTCCATTCTCTGGTTGTCACATCGAAAATAGTAAAAGTATTATGTAAAATATCATCATAGTTGGAGCCTGATATAGCTATTTTTCCATCGAATGCGCAAGCAGCAGCATTTTCATATTGAAATGGATTCGGGAAAGCTATGAGATCTCTGACCCCAGAACGCGTATCGATAGTTAAAATATACGTTTCCTTAGACTCGGATGAAGAATATTTGCATCCGATTACGTATAAAACATGACCTAACGATGCAAGGCCAAACGAATGTACATATCCGTCGAGAGCTAAATCGTTCTGCCATACATTCCACTTACAGTCATAAACCCAAATCGGAGAATCAATTTCATCATAGGTCAGGTAAATCATATCCTCTACCGCTGTCATTTCGATGTCAGCAGGAATCAGGCAATCGTTATGATCAATTGATATAGGAAGATCAGGCACAGCCAATTCTGTTCTACTATCGTTTTCAAAACAAGAAAACACGAATTCTTCAACAAAATAATTCCATTCCATACAGTAAATTTTTGTTCCAATTGAGCACATTTTTCTGTATGAGTGATCTGTTGCTTGAAATTTTGATAGCGCATATTTATCAAATGACTCATTCAGCCTCAATGTTCCCCATCCACTGGCTCCCGTTTTAACATCAACAGCATTTAAATACACATTTAATTTCCAATCATAAGTCGACTGAATCGAGTTTTCTGCACCTTCATTGTGATTTTCAGTTATAATGAATGTACTTCCGGCAGCAACGATTAATTCAGCGAAGGCAGATGCTCCGACAATTTTACAGCTCAATTTTGTAGCTTGCAGTAGAACACTAGCCTCCCTGGAAGTTGCGGAGTTGTGTTGACACCATTTGCAGATTATTGCGATTACATTATCATCACTGTGAGTTGAAGTCGAATGGTCTTCCGATAATACATGCTTCAGTACGTCAAATGGAAGAAGTAGAAAACTGTCAGTTTTGCCCCAATGCAAAAAGGCGGATGCAATTTCCCGAATGCATGTTTTTAGTAAGTTTTTACGTGCGACAGCTTTAGCGAATAAACATGTTTCAATTAGGTAATGAATATGGGAAACGTTTCCCATGATATAGTTTGCACATGCGTCGAAGACCGCGTCGAATTGGAGCAAATGACTGGCTTTCAAAACAAAAAACACATTTTTGTGACGTAAATAAATTTGAGCTGTATAGATTGCGTGCAGAATAATATCCATAATCTCGGGGTCAATATCTTGAATTGGAACGACTTTACAGCTACCTTCTCTGAAATTTCCGTTGAGCATGGCTTTGAAATAAGGCGACGAGGCCATCAAAATAAGACGATGGCAAGGGAACAAAGTACCTTCGATATCTAGGGTAACGTCGCAGAAAAGATTCTGTTCTCGGAATTCGTTCATGGTTTTGAAAACTGTACTTTGGTGAACATCCAGTTCAATTTCTTGGATCGAATCTGAAAAAGGTTTCCATGTTAGAAATATTTGCATGTATCTACATATTCAGTACTGAAACCGGAGATGAATTAGAATTACTAATAGATCTTACCACCCATGCTTCCAAATTTTTAATGTTGAAACGAAGTTTGAACTGCAAGCAATGCAAGATGAAAACAATCAGTAACCGGTGTTTCGGCTTGACTTCTTTTACATAAGCTTACTGATTTACCTGTCGGATTATGGGTTAATATATTTTCAAACTTATCTTGAAATTTCAAAAAAATTACAAAGTACAACATAATTTTTCTCCTTTGAATAACAAATTGAAGTGATAAGAAAATAAAAAATGATAGTGGAATGAACAAGTTAATTTGTCCAATAAAAGTGGATGCAGTATTGTGTTGATTTTTTTTAATTTATTTTTTTCAATAATAAATTCGCTGCGAATGATTTTTCATTTTTTTAATGGAAAGCTCTCGAAATATTGCGAAGGGCAAATTTTGATTATAAGGACCCCAAATTTGGGGAGAGGAACGTGCTAAAAACTAAAAAGTAAACTCAATATATAATTTCTTCCAATAAAGTAGTTCCAATTTCCAAATAATCTCATTTTGAACCCAATTCGAAGTTCCAACCGATTTGGTTCCTTACAGTGGCAGAAATGCCCCAAGAACCATATTTTCGACATTTTTGAGCTTTTCCCCCCAACTTTTTGAAAAAAAAAAAAGGAAAAACAATATTACAACACCATTATCGTGAAAATTTGAACCATTTTGCACTGTAGCGGAGGGGAATGAACTTCACAAAAACCAAAATTCGCTATTTCGCGTTCTTGTGAATCGATCATTGACGATTTCAATTTTGAAAAAATGTTTTGATCTTTCATGTTGTGTATCTTGTAGTTTATTTTAAAATGTGTCTTACACGGGTTTTGGCAGATATTGAATCCACGAGAATCTGCTAAGGTAGGTAGTAGATTTTGAAAGTGAATTTTGGACTTGGTTGGTGTACACCAATCTAAAAAGTGTTTGAAAAAGGAGATGTTAAAAAAACATCCAAAATTCAGATTTAGATTATCGAAAATCTGCCAAAATCCGTGTACATAGAACACAATATCGGTTATAATTTTTGCTTGATAGTTTTGTCGGTGTATTCGACGACGAAGTATCGCGATTGTCTTTCGTTTTTTTCACGAATACAAATTCGTATTTACGGCGAACCGAATATGCAATTTATTCTACATCTCTTTTCAAATCAAATTCATTTTAACGGTGAACTAGATCGGCAACTTATTTTACCTACGTGATTTCTACATGCTTTTTATGGAGGATTTTGTTATTCTCCAAAATGGATGAAACTTACCCAGATTTTTTTTTTTCGTTAGTCCTTTCCAATTAATTCATGATCGACATACAAAATTCGAAATTGTATTAGGCTGTATTTTGTGGACGGTAGGGAGTCGACAATTTCAAAAATCAAGGTAAAATGCGTCACAAATACGTACGTTGAATTTTTTGTAAACGTGAATCAATGTGCATTTTAAATTAAATTTCAATCAGAAACTCATTATAGTGAAATTAGATTGTTTTCAGAGCATTTTACGGAAGAAAAATTTCAGATTCAATTCAGATAAAAAACTCAGGGGCTTTTTCAGAATTTGAAGAAACATTTCGAAAAAACATTGAAAATGCTCATTTTAAAATTTCAGGTGTTTCGTTTTTTTTTTGTTTTTTGCAAAATGCGCACGAAACATTGTCCCTTATTTGGCGATTTAACAAACATGGAAAAGAAAAACCGATACCAGACATAGACTTCCAAATTAGGTATTATTTTAATGATTTTTTTTTTTTGAATAATTCAAGAATTTTAATTCTTTTTTTGTAGTGCAAACTGCAAAACAAATGGGCATTATGTGTGTAGACCATTTTATCAGAACCAGAAGTGTGTTGAATTAACCTATACTTAGAAATGAAATTCAAATACATTTTCTTACACGTTATAATGGTGGATAACGAAATGAGTTAATTATTTGTCCCATAGGCAGGTGCTCACTGTACTGAAAAAAATTTGGTCGCGATGTCGCGAAACGAGTGGAAATTTGGCAAGGAAGGTTTTTCAGGACGGCGAATTCATTTTTAGTGTCAGATTTACGCTATAGCGCTTATTTGTTCTAATTCTAATCAGAATCGTCCACTTTTTGAGTCCAAAAAATTGATTTCAAAAAGTGAATTTTTCATGTTTTCTTACTGATTTCAGTTCGCATCGCTATTTAAAATCTAAATCATGAGAAAATAAACACCTAATTCGATTCAAAAAATGTTTTTTATTTTCTGAAAGTAGAAACAAGTGTTTTATTAAAAATTACCAAAAAAAAAGTAACATAGGTACTTCCAGTTTGAACTTTTCTATTCAGAAAAAGCAAACGAACCACACTAAGATGAAGGGGAATTAACATCAACATGGAATATTTGTTTACAACCAATCGTTGCTTTTACTGAATCAGCATTAATGAATTGTACACGATTTGGCAAACTTGGCATTTCGATCCACGTATTCAAACCAACGTCGTATTTTTCGTTCTTCGTAAATGGACTACTATCCAATGTATAGATGAATCCATCATGATGAATCAATTTGTGTCTTGCTCTGCCATCATTCATGGGTTTTACATCAGTTCTCCATTTACCAGCTGTCACGTCAAAAATACTAAAAGTATTGCGCAAAATGCCGCCGTGGTCGGAGCCGGAAATAGCTATTTTTCCATCAAATGCGCAAACGGCTGCATTTTCATGTTGAAATGGTTTAGGGAATGTCGTGTAATGTCTGACTGTAGATTTAGTTCGAGTATCGATTCGTGCATATATCTTTCTCTTTCATCACGAACATGGTTACGGTTTTCAGATCCAATAACATATAAAACATGATCCAAAGACGTGAGAGCAAACCATTTTGAATGAGACTGCAGAGCTGCTTCGTCACAACGATTTCTGTTAACTCTGAACGTTTGATACTGCCACGAGTTCACTTCACAATTGTAAACCCAAATGTCAGCATCAGAGAGTGGATAAAATAGATGAATATTGCACTCCACCGCTATCATTTCGAAATTACAGCTCCCGCTGTGGCAAGTAAAATTTGCTGGTGTTTGCAATATTACTCTAGCGTTGTCTTCGGAGTAACAAGAAAAACAACATTTTCTTTTCAGACGATCCCATTCTAAACAATAGATCTTCGTTCCGATAAGACATATTCTTCTGAATGAAGAATCTTCAGGTTGAAAGTTCAATAGCGTATACGTTTCAAATGAGTCATTTAGTTTCAACGTTCCCCATCCTTTGGCTCCACTTTTAACATCGACACCGTGCAAATAGACATTTAAATTCATATCGCAGTTTGATTGGAAATTTTCGTCGGAACTCTCATTGTTATCTTCATCACTACTCGAAAATGAACTTCCGCAATTGAGAACCAATTCCGCGATCACAGACGTCGCAAAGGCTCTGCTAGTAAATTTAGGAGTTTGAACGAGTACTTTGATATCCACTGCATTGGCGTGATTATTGTTACACCATTTGATAATCGTTGCGAGAAAGTCATTATCGGTAAAACAAGAAGTAGAAGCGACATTTGACAATACTTGCTTTACAGCTTCGAATGGGAGATCCAGAAAACGGTCAGTCTTTCCCCAGTGAAAGAAACCGGCTGCTATCCCCTTAATACAAGTATCATACAAGTTTTTAAGTTCGATGGTTTTAGCAAAGAAACAGGTTTCGATTAAGTAATGTATATGAGTCGCATTATTCATAATACAGTCCACACATGCGTTGAAGATCACGTCCATTTGGAATAAATGACTAGCTTTCATTACAAAATACACATTTTCTGGAAGCAAACGAATGCGGAAGGTGTAAATGGCGTGCAAAATGATTCTCATTGTTTCGGCGTCAATTTCTCGAATGGAAACGGTGTTCAAATTGCTTTCCTTGAAATTGCCATTGAACATTGCTCGAAAATAAGGCGACCAGGCCGTTAAAATAAGACGATGGCAAGGAAACAAAGTGTCATCGATATCGAGGGTTACATCGCAATAGAGATTCTGTTCTCTGAATTCATTCATAGTAATGAAAACATGATTGTGGGGAACATCAAGTTTGGTTTCTTCGAATAATGTGACCATATTTTTCTTCTTCAAAATTGAAAATAACGAAACAGCATTCAGACTGAGAATCACTGAAAGAAAAAAAAATATGTAATACAAAAGGTATCCTATGTAGGATAAATCTATGAACACGTTAAGCATACGAGTATTCGAACCTAGAACGCGGAGTGGCTGAACTCTAGCGGTGAAATCGAAAAGGCATGAAAAGGTGAACAACAAACCTCCGATACGTGATAATAATTTTATTATCACTGATAACTACTGATGAATGTTAAAAAATAAAGTAAATCTATAATCGGAACCATTTATTTCTGAATGAAACAATGTTGTGATTGGTTGTCGACGTTTGTTGTTCACCTTTTCGTTACCTACTCAACAATATGCACACTAGCACTCCATACCTATTCTATGTCCCAATACTCCTATGGAACATGACAAAATAAGCAAGAGCAATGTAACTGGTATTTATAGTCTTTCTAGCTCTTCAAAGTTTTATCATTGACTTTGACTTCTTAGTTTTCTAGATTACTTACGATATATTTTGATCGACAATTTGGTATTTCTGAAGTTGAAATAGTACGGCATCAATTAATACACTGATACTGAATGATTATCATCAAACTTTCTCAAAATCGCTTACATGAATCCACTCAATCGACTCGATTGTCATATTTTTTCAAACCAAACACTGAAACTACTGATACCTGAAACACGTGATAGGTAACGGTGATAATGGAAAGAGTTAATTTATCACATATTGGCGGGTGCGGTAGTTTAGTGCACGAAAATGACGTTCAAATTATATTTTGCAAAAAAATCGTCCGTTTTTGTTGAACGAGGGACCCAGGCCCGAAATGCACATGGATGACATGGAATTTGGACTTGTATAGTGATTGGTGATCTCGAATCGGCTTGAATCAGTCTTAAAACACCTTTTACCTAATCAATTTTCTTGTGATCAAAAAAATCAAAAATGCAAAGAGGTTTATGCACTATTTTGGGGGAAAAAAATTTTGATCGCGAATCGAGTCAAAATTTGAGCTGGGGGAGTTTTTTCAGACAGCGAATTCTTCCATCCAATTTCCAATGTTAGATTTTTACCAAACAGCATTCTTCCTTTAGAAATGGCCCATTTTGAGGCTCAAGAATTGGTCCAAAAAAGCTATAAAATAAATGTTGCATTTTTCATGATAATTTCAGACTAATTCAAGATTGCTGAGCACGAAATATGAAGTCTAAATGGAGCCTAGCTTCGTAATTTTCGAGAAAACGCAATTTTTACGCAAAAAATCTCCAATTCTCGATTAAGGAAGGAACGATATCGAAAATACACACCGGATTGGGACTCAGTGGCCTCGAATTAGTCAGAAAACACCTTTTACTCGTTTTTTTTCTGGAATCAATAAAATGCAAAAAATGCAAAGGGTTAGTTGAAACTTGAAACAGTTTTGTACTCAACATTTCATAATAATACAGAACAGCAATAACAGCATAAAAAAGAACTTAAATATAATATTACTGTCTATAATTACATTATAAAGCTGGTAACATCTGCATACCAATCTCAACAAAAATCGTAGACGGCCAACGACAAAAATGAAAAAAGGCACAAGATTGCAATTTGCATATCGAGTTGTGGGTAAAGATAAAGAATGAAATCAAAACGAAAAAATTCTAATTTGCATATCGAGTTGTGGGTAAAGAATGAAATCAAAACGAAAAAATTCTAACAATTTGACACATGATTCAATCTCTAATATAACTCAGTCAAATACTAATTTAATGATGAAACAATTCATTTATCTCCGTACGTTCGTTCATTATTATTTGATCGGTTTTCCATTATTGACTCACACATCGAAAATATCAAAATATTATCTCAAGAGTCAAGACGCACAAAAGTAGAATGGAAAAAAAAACTTGATAAATTCACAATACTTGATACATAATAGAGGTAACGACATCAGCATACATGTAATACATCCTCAAAAGCAACTGTCACATTAACACCATCAGCATTTACATACTGCGCTCGTTTTGGCAGATTTGGGATTTGAATCCATGTATTCAAATTCAGATCGTACTTCTCATTCTTCATAAACGGATTATTTTCCACAGCATATAGGAATCCACCATAATGAAACAATTCGTGATTTGCTCTGCCTTCATTCATGGGTTTTAGATCAGTTCTCCATTCTCTGGCTGTCACATCGAAAATACTAAAAGTATTATGTAAAATATCATCATGGTTGGAGCCTGATATAGCGATTTTTCCATCGAATGCGCAAACAGCAGCATGTTCATGTTGAAGTGAGTTAGGGAAAGCTATGAGGTCTCTAACACCTGATCGAGTATCGATTGTCAAAATACATCTATCGCCAGATGATGAATAATATTTACATCCAATAACATATAAAACGTGACCTAGAGACGCAAGGCCATACCAACTTGAATAGCCCTCGAGAGCTACATTCGATTCATTTTGTATAAATAAATCATTCTGCCACGCGTTCACTTCACAGTTATAACCCCAAATCGGAGAATCAATATCATCATAAGTCATGTATATCATATCCTCTACCGCTGTCATTCTGAAGTTGGAAGGAAACTGACATTCGCCATCATCATGCAGAGGAAGCTCTGGCACTGCCAATTCTGTTGTACTATCGTTTTCAAAACAAGAAAACATTAATTTTTCTAAAAAATGATTAAATTCCATGCAGTAAATTTTTGTTCCAATTGAGCATATTTCCCTGTATGATTGATCTGTTGCTTGAAATTTCGATAGTTCATACTTATCAAACGACTCATTCAGCATCAATGTTGCCCATCCTCTGGCTCCAGTCTTGACATCAACAGCATTTAAATATACATTCAATTTTAAATCATGGTTCGATTGACTCAAGTTTTCTCTACCATCATCGTGATTTTCAGAACTAACGAATGAACTTTCGGCAGCAACGATCAATTCAGCGACGGCAGATGCTCCGACAATTTTACTGCTGAAGTTTGGGGTTTGCAGCAGAACTCTAGCCTCTCTTGAAGTTGCAGAGTTGTGTTGGCACCACTTGCTGATTATTTCGATTACAATATCATCACTGTAAATCGAACTCGAATGGTTTTTTGATAATGCATGCTTCAGTACGTCAAATGGAAGAAGTAGAAAACTGTCAGTTTTGCCCCAATGCAAAAAGGCGGATGCGATTTCTCGAATACATGCGTCTAGTAAGTTTTGACGTACAACAGCTCCAGCGAATAAACAGGTTTCAATTAGGTAATGAATATGATCAACGTTTTTCACAATATAGTTCACACATGCGTCGAATATCACGTCGAATTGGAGCAAATGACTGGCTTTCAAAACAAAGTAAGCATTTTTCGGCAACAAACGAAGTCGAGCTGTATAGATTGCGTGTAGAATAATTTCCATAATCTCGGTGTCAATATCTTGAATAGGAATGACTTTAGAACTAGCTTCTTTGAAATTTCCGTTCAACATGGCTTTGAAATAAGGCGACGAGCCCATCAAAATAAGACGATGGCAAGGAAACAAAGTGCCATTGATGTCGAGCGTAACATCGCAGAAGAGATTCTGTTCTCGGAATTCGTTCATGGTTTTGAAAACTGTACTTTGCTGAACATCCAGTTCCATTTCTTTGATCGAAGCTGAAAAAGGTTTCCATGTTAGAAATATTTGCATGTATCTACATATTCGGTACTAAAACCGGAAATGAATTACTAATAGATCTTACTTGCAGCCATTCTTCCAAATTTTTAATGTTGAAACGAAGTTTGAACTGCAAAGCAATGCAAGATGAAAACAATTCAGTAACCGGTGCTTCGGATTGACTTCTTTTATTTTACATAAACATCAGAATTCACAATGGATTAATATTTTTTCAAAACTTATAGTCGGATCTCTTGAGTCTTGACTCGAAATTTTTCTCCTTTCAACAAATCGAAGTGATAAAAATGATAAGAGGATGGGAAATGGAATACGTTAGTTTGCCCAATAAAAGTGGATGCAGTATTGTATCAACAAATTCGTATTTACGGCGAACTGAATATGCAATTTATTCTACATCTTTTTTCTTTCTAACCTGGGCTGCGATTATGAAAATTCGTTAAAGTTAACGAATTCGTTAACTCGCATATTTTTTCTGTGACCTTTCGTTAACTTTTCGTTAAGCCATGTTAAGTTTACGTGAGAAAATATCTCTCGTTAAGTTAACGAATAGTTAACGAATTCGTTAACTGTAACGAAAGTTCATAATCGCAGCCCTGATCGGCAACTTATTTTACTTATCTATGTGATTCCTACTTTTTATGGAGGATTTTGTAATTCTACAGAATGGATGAAACTGACACTGAATTATTTTTCGTCAGCCCTTTCCAATCAATTCACGATCAACATACAAAATTCGAAATTATATTATGCTGTATTTTGTAGATGGTATTGAATCGACAATTTCAAAAATCAAGGTAAAATGCGTCACAAATAGGTACGTTGACTTTTTTGTAAACATGAAACATTTATGCATTTTTAAATTAAATTTCAATCAGAAGCTCATTATAGTGGAATAAGATTGTTTTCAGAGCATTGCACGGAAGAAAAATTTCAGATTCAATTCAGATAAAAAAAACTCCGAGGCTTTTTCAAAATTTAAAGAAATGATTCGAAAAAACATTAAAAATGCTCATTTTAAAATTCGGTCGTTTCGATTTTTTTTTTTTTGTAAAATGCGCACGAAACATTGTTTTATATTTGGCGATATAACAAACACATGGAAAAGCTGATTTTATAACTCGGATGATTCAAACGTTTTCAGGAGTTCCAAATTATTATTTTAATAATGTTTTTTTGAATAATTCAAAAATTTAATTCTTTTTTTTTCTGATTTTCAAAACTGAAACCTTCTCTATATTTTCGATTTCGATGAACTGCAGATCTCAATTCTCCAATTCAGGAGAAAACTGTGAAAACTTGAACCAACTTCATATTAATTGCATTAATCTCATTTTAAAAATAATCTGCGAATTATTCTCAAATTTTCAACTTCAATGAAACCTAGTTCGAGTTGGATGTAACGAGAGATTTTTTCAAAACAACCCTACTAAACCAGACTCACGTAAAGTTGGCACTTTGAATTTTGGGTCACTGAAAAAACAAGACTATAACAACTATCAGAATGAAACTTCATCTTTAATCGTCCATTTGGAATACTCGACGTCACGATCAAATAACTTTACAATTTACATACGTACGTAGCCAATAGCCATAACGAAATAATGAAAATGGTACCGAAATTAAGCGATAAAATGAAATGGAATAAAATGAACTTAGATTTATTCAAACAAATATCTACACACATAAAAAAAAAATAACAAAAGATGAGACTGCATACTTATTGAGGTATCGGAATCTCAATCACAACAATAAAAATAAAAAGCATAATTAGAAAAGTAAAAAAAGAATAAAATATGATCAAAACTATTCTTAAAATATCTGAGTCTCAAATAGGTACTAATCCTACAGAGAAATTGACTCAACATTCAACACACTAGTGAAAGCAATTGTCATATCAACGCCTTCCGTATTTACGAACTGTACTCGTTCCGGCAACTTTGGAATCTCGATCCACATGTTCAGCTTCGTATCGTATTTTTCATTTCTATTAAATGGGCTGTTTTCCAGCGCGTAGATGAATCCATTATGATGAATCATTTTGTGTCCAGCTCTGCCCTCGTTCATAGGTTTCAGATCGGTTGTCAATTCTTCGGTCTTCACGTCGTAAATACTAAAAGCATTACGTAAAATACCATCGTAATCAGAGCCTGAAATCGCTAGTTTTCCATCGAATTCGCAGACGGCGGCATTAAGATGTTTGAATTTTGGGAATGGTACAAGATTTCTAACTGTAGGAGTTCGAGTATCGATTGTCAGAATATTTCTACGTTCATCGCACCCAATCGAGTAATAGCGTTGGCATCCAACAAAATAAAAAACATGATCGAAAAACGAGACGGCAAACCACTCCTTATAATCATACAGAGCTGCTTGTAATCCCCTTAACTCCGAGACAAGTACTTTGAACGTGTCGCCTTGCCACGAGTTTAGTTCACAATCGTAAACCCAAATTTCAGTATCGAGAAGTCCGTATAACAAATAAATCTTATTTTCCTTCGCATCCGCTATCAATTCGTAATCAACGTAGTCGCCCGAAAGAATATAGTATCCAATTGAAGTAGAACTGCCATACACATTCGGCACTAGCAGATCATCAGCTATTCCACCGCTTTCATCGAAACACGAAAATGAGTATCTTCCCATTTGGGCATTCACTTCGAAGCAGTAAATCTTCGTCCCAATTGAGCATACTTTTCTGTATGGAGAATCCGAGGCTCGAAAATTTGACAACGTATATTTGTCAAATGATTCATTCAACTTCAATGTTGCCCATCCTTTTGCTCCACTTTTCACGTCAACAGCATTTAAATAGAGGACCAGATTCAAATCACTCGATGGTAATGTATTTTCCGCACATTTATCGCAATCTTCGCCTTTCGCAGCAACAATTAATTCGGGAATCGCAGATATTTCGAAGGATTTACTGTTGAATTTTGGTGCTTTCAAAAGTACCTTCATGTTTTTCCGACTAACGTCATTATGTTTACACCATTTGATGATTATGGCGAGTATTCCGTCATCCGAATTTCTACTTTTCGAACGAACATTTAGTAATATTTCACTTATTATATCAAAGGACAGATTCAAAAAACCGTCAGTTTTTCCCCAGTTTAAAAAACCTGCAGCCAACGCTTCTACACATTTAGCATACAGTGCTTTTGATTTGATGGAATTTGCGAACAAACAGGTTTCAGGCAGGTAATAAATGAAAGTCACGTTCTTCATAATACAATCAACGCATACGTTGAAAATCGAGTCCAGTTGAAGCAAATGACTCGCTTTCAATACGAAATAAACATTTTTTGGAAGCAAATGAATTCGAGCTGTGTAGATTGCGTGCAGAATAATTTCCATGATCTCGGCGTCAATATCTTGCATGGGGACGACTTTAGAACTACCTTCTTTGAAATTTCCGTTGAACATGGTGCGAAAATAAGGAGACATGATGGTTAGAACGAGACGATGGCAAGGAAATAAGGTACCGTTGATGTCGAGGGTTACGTCGCAGAAAAGATTCTGTTTTCTATAATCGTTCATCGTTTCAAAAACAGAGCTATGGAGATCATCCACGTTTGCTTCTTCGAACGAAGCTGAAAAATGAAGAAATTTTTGTATTAAATAATCGCAAGTTCTTTACACAAGGTGATTATATATTCATAAGTCTTACCAATTCCGATTTTATCACAACGAATACGAGCCATTCTTCTGAATTTGAAATACAAAATTCAATTTAAACAGGAAACCCATACATGCGAAAAGCATGCAACAGTAGCCAAAACTCGACTTCTTTTGATAACGATCTTCACAAGTTCACAATTTGATATTATTTGGATTTGCACAATTTACTTAGCGCAATACAAGAACGTCATCGATAACCAATTTACGAGAAAAAACAATCAGAGCCATCCTGCCTTCAGTCATTTCTAAAATAGCATTCTCTTATCTTATATTTTTTTCACAAAAACAACAAAAAACTTGATAAGTGGATAGATTAGTTTGTTCAATAAATGCAGATGCTGCATCAATCTTCATTTTGTTA